>NW_027362768.1:303826069-306226069 GCF_046119375.1 Phyllobates terribilis | reverse complement strand
CAGCTCTGGGAGGGTATTCTGTCCTCATGCAAAACAATTAAAGCAGAAACCATCCAAAACCTGACAAATTGAATGGACAAGAGTTCAGAAGCTCCTTTCGGACAAGGGGTCCTATGTGCAAATGTAACATCACCTAGAATAAAGTTTTGAGTTGAAAACTGTTTGATTTCAGTTTGTAATAACCGGCTAATGCTTATAATTTCAAAAATGACCATTTTTTTGTTCTTTATTAAAATGAAAAGGTTGAAAACTCTGCTGTGCATAATAATTTGGAACATGCATTTTGAGTGCAGTTTGAGTTTTTTATTTTTAAAAAAATATACTGTTATCATAGGCAGTTTGTACAAAAACCTTTCAATTGTACTCTAATAGTTATTTGTCTGGAAAATTACAATGACTGCAATTCATATAGGTAATTTGGGAAAATCTGAGAAAATATTATTTACATAATAATTTGGAACACAGTGTAGACATAACATGAATATTATGATTTAGAGAAATTCTGCATTTGTGGCGCCCCTGAGGGTTCGACCGCCACAGGAATGCTGCACTTCTGCAATGGAGTGTGGTGTTCCTCCTCTGAGGTAAGCCCGGTGCGATGGTAGTGACCTAGCCTTTTGCATCCAACACCACATTTCCACCAGAGGGAGCTAGTATGCACTAGGTGCTGCTCCCCTGGTTACAGGGAGACTGGGGAACACAAAGTGGTAGGAACCAGTTAGTGGGTGTGGGTGGAGGAACACTAGTTAGGTTACACTTCAAATCTAGTATATAATAGTATGCCATCTTGGATCTTGGTTCTTTTTCGGCTGTTAACTGTGCTGTCAACTACTGTGTGTAATGTGACTTCCCTCCGGGAGCGCAGATCCTGTGTGGGCCTGCACCGGCATGGGACACAGCCCTCGTTCCCCGACCTTTGGGACGAGAGGTAGGTTGCAGACAAGGAATGTCTCAACCCGGCTGAGGACCAGGATCAAGAAGGCCCGGGAGCTTTAGAGTGTGGCTCCCTAGCAAATGGGTCCCGGGGAGGATGCAGACGGAGCGGAGCACGCCACCTGTCCTCGCTTATCTGATCTTTTCAGAGGGATTCCGGCTGCAAGAGGTGTACCGGCCCCCGACACCCGACCTTGTACTCTATGTCCAGGACGGGAAAGCCCGGTTAGGCCCTGAGGATCCCGCCGGGCGTCGGATGGAGAGGAATTGCCACCTGAGCCCTACACCTGAGAGGAGCTCAGAGGGAGACCTGGCCTATCTACACACGCTCAGACGGGAAGGGGTGAAGTCTGTAGTGCAGGAACACTCTGGTGTAGGGTCGCTACCGAACACTGGACTTCCTCGGAGGTAGTCGGACCCCCGCTCCTGGTGGCCGCAGGACTCCGCGAGGAGCAGGGAGTCGCCTTCCCGCTGACATCTGAGTGAGTAAAGCCTTGGAAGTTCACCCCTATGGCCTCCGGACTGTTCATTACGCGCCATACCATGCAACGCGGTGCCCGTACTCCCCGCGCTACTGCTACCCCCCTTCATCCTGCCTTGCCTGCCCTGAGGCCTTGCTCCGCCTGTGGGGAGTAGCGAGAACTTTAGCCGCCATGACATCGGGCCTCAGCGGACTGCTAGCGGCGCTGGTGGCCCTTCACCAGACACCACAGGTGGCGTAGTCGTTAATCAGCCACTCAACCCGGAATAGCCCACACCATCTCTTTCTAATGTGACGGCCCTGAGCAAGGGTCGGGCCCAGGCCACGGCTGCATCCCATCTCTTCGACGCAGGGCCCGACTCCGAGTCCCCCAACACCCAGGGTAAAACACGGGCTTTCTGAGTAGAGGCGTCACACATTCACCCAACAGAAGGGAAGTCATTGTGCCACCAACAAGTGAATCTCGTGGCAGCAGTAACAAGCCCAAAAAAACACAAAGAAAATTTCAAAGTAGCGCTTTTGAACTGGATGCTCAACTTTCAGAGAGGTGACTGTTTTCCTTCACCTTAAATCTCCTGTCTAAGAAAGGCCCACAAGTTTTCAATAGGGTTTAAGTCAGGTGAGGAAGGGGCTGTGTCATTATTCTTTCACCTTTAAGGCCTTTACTGGTAGCTGAGCAGTGGAGACTTTGATTTAGCAATGTAGCATTGTCCCACATGATGTTTTTCTTGAAAAATGCAGACTTTTCCTGTACCACTGATTGCAGAAAGTGTCTTCTAAAAACTGGCAGTAGGTTTGGAAGTTGATTTTGAGTCCATATTCAAACCAAAATGGTCCAACTAGCACATCTTTAGTGATATTGGCTCATAGCAGTACTCCACCTCCACCTTGCTGGCCTTTGCGTTGAAGTGGAGGTCTTTGCTTGTTACTGATCAAGCTATTGGCCCAACTATCTGCTCCATCAGGAGTCACTCATCTCCTCAATCCATAAACCTTTGATAAATCTGTCTTCAGATATTTCTTGGCCTAGTCTTGATGTTTCACCTTCTGTGTCTTCTTCAGTGGTGGTCTGGTTTTGGCCTCCTCACCTCTGCATTATTTCTGAGCACTTTGTATTTGTACTTCTGGGTCCTCCAGCGAGGTTGCAGTTCTGGAATATGACAGCAAAGGAGGATAATGGCTTTCTTGTCACTTCACGTCTGATTCTTCTCAAATCTTTGGCAGTTAATATGCATCTTTTTTTCTCAACATATTTTGGCGACCCTGTTGTCTATTTGCAACAAAACTTTTGATGGTTCTATGATCGCACCCCAATACCGTAGTAAATTTAAGAGTGCTGCATCCCTCAGTAAGAATTTTTAGAGTCAGTTAAATCTCTTTTTTGGTCCATTTTACCTGAGGGAAACAAGCTGCCTAATAATTCCCTACACCTTTATACAGGGTGTTGTATCCATTAATAAAATTAAATTCAAAATAAATAAATTCAAAATAAGCCTGTGTAAACATTGGTGGGAATGTTGAGAATCAAGCCATTGATCCATAAATCTAACATTGGTGGTCTATTTTATGGTCATAAAAGAGTTCTAAAAGTCTGGACAATGCCTTCTTAAAGGAGTAAGATTGGCATTAGTGGCCCAAACAAGTTTAAGATAAAATTGTGCATAATCAGTATAAAAATATGACATACATTCCTCTTAACATGTTTAATCCCTTAAACAAAGTTATTTTACTATACAGTGCAAATGTTTTTTGTCAGTGTTCAATATATGGGCTTATAATTATACAGTGCTGCTTGAAAGTTTCTAAATCTAAAATTACATCAAATTTTTACCTAAGTCCTAAAAGTAGATAAACTTTTCATTTCTTTAAATAAGGAACGTTATCTAATATCATATGTTTGTGAATGGTCTCTGGAACGCACAGTCTGTGTGTAACAAACTAACCTACATTTACAATTTTTTCATATCTATTTCCCTTAACCTTCTGGCTATTACAGAAACCTGGATCCAGCAGTCAGACATCACTGCCGCTGCTGCTCTCTCGTTTGGTGGGCTGAAATTTTCACATACTGCCAGACCTGAGAACAGACACTCCACTGAAACTGCCCTCACTAATGATCTACTAACAGTTAAATCCAAATGTCATTGCTCCCTGCTGATTCTCCTGGATCTCTCTGCTGCATTTGACACTATGGATCACCATCTCCTCCTCACTATGCTCCGCTCTATAGGCCTCAAGGACACTGTTCCCTCCTGGTTCTCCTCCTATATCTTTGACCGCTCCTCTACTGTATCTTTTGCTGGCTCCTCTTCCTCTCCTCATCCCCTTACTATCGGGGTTCCGAGGGGCTCAGTCCTAGACCCCCTCCTCTTCTCTCTATACAGTGCCCCTATTGAACAAACAATCAGCAGATTTGGGTTCCAGTATCATCTCTCAAAAATCGGCTGAGCCTGAACCCGAACATCCGTGGTTTTCCACAGTGTCATCTGCACGACAGCGTGAGAAACAGGGGCTTTGACCAGCGTTTATCGCTGGTCACAGTGCTGCAGGTTCAGGCTGTCAGATGTCAGCGTGATCCTGCAGATATGACTGTGACCCAGAGTAAAAAGCTTTCCGCAGGTCACAGGGGCCAGCTGATAAGACTGCTTCTCCCATCAGATGGCACCTGCTGTCACTGTTACAGCGAGTGTAAGCAAACGCCGCTGATGGGAGAAGTAGTCTCTCATCAGTCAGCGCCTG
This sequence comes from Phyllobates terribilis, assembly GCF_046119375.1. Classification (NCBI taxonomy): domain Eukaryota; kingdom Metazoa; phylum Chordata; class Amphibia; order Anura; family Dendrobatidae; genus Phyllobates; species Phyllobates terribilis. Next base: position 306,221,916 of record NW_027362768.1, on the reverse strand, counting down.
TGCTGAAAGTAAAAAAAACAAACTTAAAATTAATAAATAATTATTTAAATAAAAATAAAAAACACAAGTCACCTACACCTAATCGCAGATGCCCTTGTCCCCTGTAAAAACTATAAAAAAATACATCATATACACAATACATCATATACTTAATGCCTAATCCCCGATGTCCATGTCATCTGTAAAAAATGAAAAATAATAAACCACCACAATCCCCCCATCTGCCGTAATCCACGTAATCCAGAGTGTCCCACGTTTATCAAATCATTGATAGAACAGTCATATCCGAAGATGTGCCTGCTCTATCTGGCAGCCGGCGATACATTGACAGGAACGTCAGCACTCCTGCAGTGTATAGCGCTGAGCTTCCGTTAGAGAGGTCACACAAGTTCATCAGCTAATGAACTCCTGTAACCTCACTTACGGCACTATCACTGAGTGACAAAGTTTTGGGAATTTTTTTTTATAGATTTTTATTTTCACAGATCAACTTTATAAAATTCTGTGAAACACCTGTGGGTTCAAGGTGTTCACCACACCTCTAGATAAATTTCTTGAGGAGTGTGGTTTCAAATGTGAGGTCACTTGTTGGGGTTTCCACTGTTTATTCACATCAGGGGCTCTGAAAATGGGACATGGTGTCTGCTTTCTATTCCAGCCAATTTTGCCCTCCAAAAGTCAAATGGTGCTCTTACCCTTCCAAGACTTGCTGTGCATCCAAACAGTAATTTTCCTCCACATATGGAGTATCTTAGGAGAAATTGCACAAGAAATTGTATGGTTTATTTTCTAATGTTATCCTTGTAAAAATGCAAAGTTTGGGGCTAAATTAAACATTTTTTGTGGGAAAAAATAAAATGTTCCTTTTTCCTCCACTCAGCTTTAATTCTGTGAAGCACCTGAAAGGTTAATAAACTTCTTGAATGTGGTTTTGAGCACTTTGAAGGGTGCAGTTTTTAAAATAGTGTCACTTTTGGGTATTTTTTGTCATATAGGCCCCTCAAAGTGACTTCAAATGTGATGTGGTCCCTAAAAAAACAGTTTTGTAAATTTTGTTGGAAAAATTAGAAATTGATGATAAACTTTTAACTCTTCTAACTTTCTAAGAAAAAAAATTTTGTTTAAAAAAATTATGCTGATATAAAGTAGACATATGGGAAATGTTATTTCTAAACTATTTTGTGCATCATCTTTTTAAATCTTCTTTTGGCTGTTGTGTATCAGTAAAAGTAATGTCATTTTTCTGGTGATTCCTGTGTACATGGCATGTTTCTTTTTGGTTTCTTTCATGCTCTATTTTGACATGCCACAGGCTGATCCCATTTGGTGGTGCCCTCTTTGTTTCTAATTTTCTTATTTCGAACAGCATGATTAACTGGTTTATGAATATAAAAATTGAAAATTGAAAATTGCGAAATGTTCTAAATTTTTGCCAAAATTCCGATATTTTCACAAATAAATGTAAAAAAATAACAACCTAAATTTACCACTAACATAAAGTAGAATGTGTCACAAAAAAACTATTTTAGAATCATTCGGATTCGCTATAGCATTTTAGAATTTATAACACTTAAGGTGACACTGGTCAAAATTTGGCCTGGTCAGGAAGGTGAAAACAGGCTTTGAGGCGAAGGGTTTAAACCTTGTAAGCCCTCAAAAGAATCAAGTAAAATAGCAGCTTACTGGAAAATTTGATTCATTCGATCACCTCTACAGATAGGTTTGTACATAAATCTAGGTCTACCAGTTTGCATAAAGAAGCACTCCCATCAAAGTTTTTATCCTTTTAAATAAAAAGATAATTATTATTATAAAAAGATTATTATTATTATCCTCTTAATAAATTGCAGTCATCATACAATATAGCACTGTGTACTTACAATTGCGCATTTCGCCTTTGTACCCAGTTAATTCTTCTGTTTTCCATTAGATCTATGAGATCACATGAATAAAAACTGACTAGCTGAATCCTTCTAAGCTCTATGTAGAAAAAGGAAGTCTCTTTTCCTTCCATGACTCATGAGTCACTGCAAAAGTCCCTGGCAGAGGAAGAAGCAGAGCAGCTTGGCCAGGAGTTGAAGAGGAGAATGATAAATGCAGGGAAATGAGATTTCCTGTTTCTACACTGGTAAGGACAAAATAAATAATTGTAAGTATGTGACGCTCACAGCCCTCCCTGGGAAATAGGGTTACTCGGAGCCGAGTCAGTGTAGGTGTCTTGGGGTTGCAGTCGTGGCCCGGACCCGGTCCGTGCCCAGGGCGGTCACATAAAAGATTTAATGGGCTTTCACGGTTGAGTGGTATTTTCCGACTACGCCACCTACGGTTTCCGGTGATAGACACCAGCGCTGCTTCAGTCCACTGAGGCCGGTGTTAAAGGCAGCTTAGATGGGACGGCTCCCCGTAGGGGGAGCAGGCCTCAGGGCAGTGTGATGAGGAATGGTGGGTGCAGTGCCGCGCAGGAAATAACAGGCTGAAGTGGGGTGTGAAGTCATCTAAGGTTTTTACTCACATTCAGATGAACTTTAGCCGCAAAGCTTCCCTCTGCTCCTCGCGGCGTACTGCGGCCACCGGGAAGGGGGTCCAGCACTTTCCAGGCAGATCAGGAGCACCTGTCGAGACACCTCTGGGGTGTGTTCCTCTCCTTGGTGAGTTCTCCCACTAAGTCTTCTCCTGACTGTATGTGTGGTTAGAACTAGGTGTAAGGCCGGGTCCCACTGGATAAACGCAGGTAGAGAGTTACAGGTGGCGTATGCTGCTCCGTCCTTACCCCTCCTGCGATCCACTAAGCCGGTAACCCCTCTTGCAGCAGGAGTCCCTCTGACTAGGCCAGAGTAAGAAATACAGGTGGCGTATCCTTTTGCCTGTTGAGCTTGTCTCCTCTGCTCCCCTCCCGGCCTTCTTAGGTAGGGACCTTGACCGGGTAGAGACAGTGGTTAACTCTGACCCGCTCCTCGCCTCAAGGCCAGAGAAAGAGGATCGTGTATCTTCAGTCGGATGAGGCCTATTACTGCACTCTGGTGGGTGACCACAATCAGAGACGGAGACCACAATCACTGATGAAGATCAGAATCAAAGACCTTGAACCCAAGATGGCCGTAGATTAAATATGAATTAATAAGTGTACCCTAAAAGTGTGTCCTCCACCCTCACCCACTACATGGTTCCCCCTATCTTTGGTTCCCCCCATCTCCTTTATCCCGGGCCGGGGCAGCACCCTGGTGCATTTAGGCCCTCTACAGGACAGGAGTGGTGTAGTGTTGAGTGGTGAAGTAGGGTCCCGAGAAGTACTCCATCATTACCTGGAAGAGGAGATACCACACCTCAAGCTGAGGTGCAGTACCCCTGTGGCGACTGAACCCTCAGGGGCGCCACAAGTACACAGTGCTAAATAATATGATGACTGCAATAAATTAAGAGGATAAAAACTTTGAGGGTGAGCTTCCTTAACTTACTTACTTCCAAGTTACCTTTTACAAAACACTCTTTATAAATAGGGAATAAATATAAGTAATATCATTTTTCAGATGACTGTAAAAATATACAAACTTGTATACAATATAGACCTGTGAATGCCCAGGACACATTTTCAGGGAACATTAAAACCTATATTTCTTATCAGCCATTAAGCCATCAAGTCTGGTAAATGACACCATATTGAAGTTGTCACATTTAAAAATCTTGGTTAAAGATCAAAGGATCCAGAAAATGACTTGGCTGCTGACTTCTTTGATACAACCAAAATAAATACGTTTTTTAGTTTGTGAGCCTTGACCAGTTTTCTGTGGGAATGCCATGCTCCATCACATCCAAGTATTGGGAGCTGCACTTCAGGAAAATGAATGAGATTGTAATGCTACCGAGTAAAGCCAGTCTAGACAGTTTTGGAAACATAACTTCAAGATATAGTGAAAAATGTATCACCATGCCCATAAATTCTGTGAAAATACTAATATGTGTACAATGGAAGCACTCTGCAGGTGAGTGTGTACGGTTCTCAATCTTATGAACACAATGGTTTTCATCATGTATTAGGAGCTCTAAAGTGAAATGCTTAACTATAAATCAGAAAGTATAGCGGCCATGTTCAACTGTGCATTTACTTTGATTTAAGACTACTTAATTGTTTACAGTGCACCTTGAATTATTCCGAACCCTTTCACTTTTCAATTTTCCACATTTTGTAACCTCTTCATGACATATGGCGAACACTTACGTTATATACCGGCTCCTTGACTTTGATGCAGGCTCACACGCTGATCCCGCATCTTTCCCCACACATGACGGCTGATTTAATCACCCGTCATGCGCCTCTAACGGTCGCGGGTAGAGTGGAGCTCCACTCATGGCTGTTAACCTGTTAAATTTAAATTTAACACGTGCCAACAGGGCTATGCATCGTTCAATGTCTCCATCAGTGCGCTCGTGATGTGATTGCAGGGTGCTGATAGGTTGTCAATACAGCAGGAGGTCTGCTGATTACGATCTTGCTATGAAAGCTGGCCCGTGGCCGACAATTATAGGAGATCATAATTTTAGCTATACATAGCAGTGCTGATACACTGTTTAGTATAGCACAAGCGATCGGATGATCGCAGCTTCAAGTCCCCTAAGGAAACTATTAAATCCAGTAAAGTGTGAAAAAAAACAACTTTTGAAAAACATGAAAAACATAAAGAAAACAAAGCAGCTCAAATCACCCCCCTTTTTCCCAATTAAAAATAAAATTGCATATACCCCCAAATGGTATCAATAAAAATGTCAGCTCAGGGCGCAAAAAACAAGCCCTCACACGGGTTTATATTCCGAAAAATAAAAACATTACAGGTCTCTGAAAATGGCGACAATTCAAAAAAAAATTTTATTACAAATTTCTGAATTTTTTTCACCACTTATATACAAAAAAAATATATGTTTGGTAATGGCATACTCATACTGACCTGTAGAATCATATTGCAGAGTAAATTTTGCCATATATTGAACATGGTAAATAAAAAAAAAAAAACAATTCTGAAATTGCACTTTCTTTACAATTTCATAGCACTTGGAATTGTTTCCCATTTTCCAGTACACTAGAATGAATGGTGTAATTTAAAAATACAACTCATCCTGCAAAAAAAGCCTCATATGGCTTTATTTGCTGAAAAATAAAATTTATAGGTCTTGAAAAAAGGGGAGGAAAAAACAAAATCCGAAAATGGCCCGGGGTGAAGGTGTTAACATTGCAACCTTATTCTAGAATATAAATAAATTAATTTTCTCATTGACCTTTCAATTTTCTTTAAAATTTCTCCAATTGTATTAAAACAAGACAAGAATATCACTTCTAACTTTTTGATCAATACTCTAATAATGCACCTTTTACAGACCTTAGTTATGATGGAAATGATAACACAAGCTGGAGACCCCAGTATTTGGGCATTTACTCCAATTATTGTTGCCATTTGATCTCAAGATCTGTACAGAGAACTGATGCACAACTTTTTTCAGGTACCTTCACAGATGTTCTGTTGGGTTCAAGGCATCGGCTCAAAGTTGTTCATAGAAATGTCCAGAAACACTAGCTTTGTCTCAGCTCTGTGCTTAGGGTTTCTGAATTGTTGAAAGATAAATGTTTGCACCTGTTTTGTTGGAAAGACCATCAAATTCTTGGAGACCTCCCTGACCATGGCCGTTCTACCTCGATTGCTCAGTTTGGCTGCACAGTCAACTCTTGGAAGAGTCCAGGTGGTTGTGAACCTCTTTAATTAGATTAATGGAAGACAAGTGTTCTTTAAGACTTATTGTTTCATAGTTTTTAAGATTGAAGGCAGACTTAAGTCTATCGAGTTCAACCAATAGCCTAACATGTTGATCCAGAGGAAGGCAAAAACCCCATGTGGCAAACACTAAGCTCCATGCGGGCACAATGAACTCAGCTGCCAGCTACAAAAAAGGATGCCACACGTTGTGGGAGTAGAGGCAGGTAAAAAGAATAATTTATTTTTATTTTTTTAAATGTGTTGGAAAAGAACGGCAAAACATTATACAAGGACATTATAACAGGATGGAGCCCAGGATGGAGAGCATTATACAAGGAAGGGGTCCAGGATAGGGAGCATTATACAATGAAGCGGTCCAGGATGGGGACCATTATACAAGGAAGGGACCCATTATAAAAGGGGGGCCCAGGATAGTGGGCATTATACAAGGAACAGGTCCAGGATGGGGAGCATTATACAAGGAAGAGGCCCAGGATGGGAAGTATTATACAAGGAAGGGGTCCAGGATGGGAAGCATTATACAAGGAAGGGGCCCAAGTTTGTGAATCATTAAATCAGAAAGAGGCCCAGTATGGAGGACTTTACATCAAGAAGGTGCCCAGGATGGGAGTAATTATACCAGAATGGGGCCAAGATTGGGGGTCACTATACAAGGAAGAGGTCCAGGATAGGGAGCATTATATAAGGAAGGGGTCCAGGATGAGGAGCATTATACAAGGAAGGGGTCCAGGATGGGGAGTATTATACAAGGAGGGAGCCCAGGATAGGGAGCAGTATACAAAGAAGGGGCCCAAGATGGGGAGCATTATAAAAGGAAGGTGTCCAGGATGGGGAGCAATATACAAGGAAGGGGCCCAAGAATGGGAATAATTAAACCAAAATGAGGCCCAGTATGGAGAACTTTACGTCAGGAAGGTGCCCAAGATGGGAGTAATTATACCAGAATGGGGCCCAGGATGGAGGTCATTATACAAGGAAGGAGTCCAGGATAGTGAGCATTATACAAGGAAGGGGCCCAGGATCATGAATATTATACAAGGAAGGGGTCCGTCCAGGATGGGGAGCATTAAACAAAGAAGAGGTTCAGGATGGGGAGCATTATACAAGGAAGGGGCCAGGGATAGTGAGCATTATACAAGGAGGGGGCCCAAGAATTTGGGCCATTAACCTAGAAAAAGGCCCTGGATGCAGGACTTTACATTAGTAAGGGACCCAGGTTGGGAGTAACTATACCAGAATGGGGGTTATTATATCAGCCTGATTCAGGATGGCGGACAGCATACCAACAAGGGGCCCAGGATGGGGGATAATGTTATAAGATGGGGGACATTATACCAGGAACTGGCCTAGGATGAGGGAATTATTACAGGGTGAGGGCCACAGTGGGGAAGATTGTTACAGGAAACAGCCAGGGCGAGGGACATTATTACATGGGGGGGTGAACACACATGTCTTTATAGGATCTAGAACGCCACAAGAGCCCATACATCTGACCAACATGCAGGTGGGGTCCCAGTTCCAAGTTTTGCACTGGTACCCATTGGACTCTAGTTATGGCATGGTTTCAGTCAAATATTTTTTTGATTCATAATTGGAGCCTAAGAAACAAAAGTAACATAAAATATTTTTTACAAATAAACATGAATGTGAAAAAAATAAACTATGCGTATGTGCAAAAGACTGAAATCTGCCTAAATTGTGCTTAGGATGCTAAAAAGAATTAATATATGAACAGCAACATGAAAACAGCTTGAGGTACAGATGTTTAGTCTTCTTGAACTTATTTTAACCACTTCAGGCTTTGAAAGACATGAAGCGGATAAAAGAAGTGACCTGAACATTCTTCAGGCGGCATTTGTTTGGAAGCTGCCCACTAGTTTATATATAGAGTTAAAATATAAAGATGCTGGTGGAAAAAACACTACAAAAATTACCTAAAAGATGCAGAAGAAGATGCTTCTGGAAAACCCACCAAACAGACATTTCGAAGAGGTGGAAAAAGCAAGAGTGATCTGAATACTTTCTAAATACAATATACAGTCCTGCTCATTGTTATTGGCAAACATGAAATTTAAGCACATAATGTGAACTATCTCCTGAAAAAAAAGAATCAAGTCAAACTGTTTTTTTTAGTATAGAGTACTTGTGTTAAATACAAAAGAGTAAATGATGAACAATAATTTAAAGCAAAAAACAATGGGAGGGAAAAATAGAAAAATCTAAAACTTGCTATGTCACTGAATTTAGTATGGAAACACATTTTGACTCCCCTGTCAAAAGAGATTCACCTGTGATTAATTGTCGGTGCCCATGTCACATGAATTAGCCAATGAATGATGACTACAGTGTTTTAAAAAGCCACATGGTAGGCACCGTTCCTTTGTCACAATGGTGAAGACAAAAGAGCTGACTGAGGACATCAGAACTGCTAATATTAGCAAACACAAGACTTCCAAAGGGTATAAGGCCATCTCCAAATACCTTGGTATCCCATTTTCCACAGTGCGCATTGTTATTAAGAAGTTTGCCAAGCATGGAGTCATCAAGAGCCTCCCTGGACGTGGGGGAAAGAGGAAAATTGACAAGAGATGTCTTCGAAGGTTGGTGCGAATGGTGGAAAAAATACCATGTCAAACATCAAAAGACCTGAAGGCTGGGGTTATGGTTTCAACAAGTGCCATACGCCACACACTAAACCAAGCAAGTTTTATGGGCGAAGGCCAAGGAAGAAACCATTGCTGAAGAAAAGACATAAAAAGAAATGACTGATCTTTGCCAAAGAGTACCTTGATAAACCACAATCCTTCTGGTAAAATATTCTGTGGACAGATGAAACAAAAATAGAGCTTTTTGGCAATGCACAGCAACAGTTTGTTTACAGATGGCACAATGAGGCGTATAAGGAAAAGAACACCTTACCAACAGTTAAGCATGGTGGAAGATCCATAATGCTGTTGGGTGGCTTTGCTGCATCTGGTACTGGATACCATGACCGTATCACAGAAATCATGAAATCAGAGAATTATCACGAGAGTTTATAGCAAAATGTCCTTCCCAGTGTAAGAAAACTTGGTTTGAGTCAAAGATTATGGATCCTCCAGCAAGACAATGACCCAAAACAAACATCCAAAAGTACACAGGAATGGTTGAAAAAGAAAAAATGAACTGAAGATTTCTGAAGATATTGTTTAGTCTATGAAAAAGAATGAAGGGGTGCCATTAATGGTGAGCAGCATTGTATATGCTAAGTACATCTGGATAGGGGTGGTAATCTGCTCTTTTAAAAGGAATTTTTCCATTTTTATTAAACTCTTAGGGAAAAAAAAAGGTCCTTCAAGCTGAGTCTTCATCTATTGGCTGCACCTGTAAAGTGTGTCTCTGTTTTTGGAGGACCACGTACATTAATTTTTATGATCAATAAGTAATATTGTGCTGGTTCTGCAAAAAAATTGAACACTTGCTGCCTAGCTCTCCAACAGATTACAACTGATCCCTGAGTCCCTCACCATCATCATAATTGTTATTATTATCATGAAAAACAAAATATATATTTAATCAGGATGAATATGATATAAAATGTTAATAAGTATAATACCTGGTACATGTTTCCAGGTATGAAAGATTTAATTCTTCCAGAAAGGATAGTGCACACCTGGATGGCCTCCAAGGAAGCATAAATTAGTTTGGAATGTTACTTTGTGACTGTATTGTTCCAGCCTTCAGGAGAATCTTTTCACCCTTACAGTCAGGATGTCTCTAGTTCATTTCCCCTCACACAGTATTACGAAAAACCAGTTGGCCCAAATTCAAGCTAAGAAAACTTTGCTGATAGCAGTGGTGGGGAAGCATATAATTAATCAGAGCCTGCTGCTCTGAAACATAAAGAACACCACATATCAATAACAGGAAACATTCTGAATTTGATTCACAGATAAAAAGGAAAAGACTGAGCTGCACTCAGTGTCCGTGTGTTAATTGAGTAGGGGGGACTCCTCATAATATCACATTAGATATGCGGGAGGAAACAGTGAAGATATGGAGCCCCACGGTAATCGGAAGGTGAACAGGAGAATATTAGATGGTCTATTTTTAACACATGCCGGCATTGTTGACTTTTTTTCTGTGTAGTCTTAAGCAGTTGCAAACTACAGAGAAAATCTTAAAATTAGGGAAAAGCTCAAAAAAGTAATTCTTTACTTTTTTAACTTTGTTAAGTGAAAATTACAACTTGCATTATTTACAATTTTTAACCCGTTGGCCATTTTTGCTTTTTTCCTCCCCTTCTTCCAAGAGCCATATTTTTTTTTATTTTTCCATCAATATAGCGATATGAGGGCTCGTTTTGTGCACAACAAGTAGTAATCTGGAATGACATCATTCATTTTATCATGTGATTGACTGGAAAGCGAGAAAAATATTCCAAGTGCAGTAAAATTGCAAAAAAAAGTTGTTTTTTGGGTTTTTTATTTACCAAGTTCACTATGTGGTAAAACTTACATGGCAATATGATTCTTCAGGTCAGTACGAGTACGCAGATACCAAACATGTATAGTTGTTTTTATGGTGGTGAAAAAAAAATCGGAAATTTGTAAAAAAAAAAAAAAAAAACAACTTTGCTTTTGTCGCCATTTCCAAGACTAGTAACATTTTCATTTTTTGGGATATGGAGCTGTGTGAGCTGTGTATTTTTTGCATCCTGAGCTGATGATTTACTGATATCATTTTGGGGTTGATACAATGTTTTGATCGTCTCTTGTTGCATTTTATTTAAATGTTGTGGTGGCCAAAAAACTTAATTTTTGTGTTTTGATATTTTTTCTCATTTTTCTATTTACCAATCAGATTAATTTATTCTATATTTTTGATAGATCGGACTTTTACGAACTCAGCGATACCATATATGTGTATTTTTTATTTTTTTTAATTGTTTTATTTTTAATGGGGCAAATTTATTTTTAATGGGTCTTTAGCAGACCTCCGGCTGTCTTGAGAACCCATTGGAGCCCCGCAATTATGTAACGGCCATGCCAATGGTAGCGTGGAATGAGATTGACTGGTTAACAGCTGTGGGTGGAGCTCCGCTTTACCCGCGGCTGTTAGAGGCACATGATGGCTTATGAAATCATCTGCCAGAAAAGATGCGGGCTCCGCGTGCGAGCCTGCATCAAAAGCAGAGACACAACATATTACGTAAGTTTACATCATATGTCGTGAAGGGGATAATTATGCTTTACAAATTCTCCATGTCCGTGTCACTGTTGCTGTTTTTGCTTATGAAGTGACTCTGATCATAACAAAAGCATTGCATTACACCTACACTTTATGGACAAAATTACTGAGAGAATTATACATTTCACCTACAATAGTATTTATGATGACATTCCATTCTAAATCCAGAGTTGGTTATCCGTTTGCAGCTATAACCTCTCCTGCTCTTCTTGGAAGTTTTTCAACAAGATTTTGGAGGCTCTCGTCTAGTTCATCCAAAAGGTGTTAGATGGGGTAGAGGTCAGAGCTCTGTGCGGCCAATCATGTTCTTCCATAGAAAACTCCCCCAATCATGTTTTTATGGACCTTGTGAACTGGGCACTGTCATGGGGAATAGAAAAGAGCCTTCCCACAAAGTTGGAAGTTATAATTTTTAAAAATGAATATGCAGAAATATTAAGATTTCCCTTCACTGGAACTTAGGAGCCTAGGTCAACCTCTGAAAAACAACCCTGTGGCCTTATCTCTCCTCCGCTAAATTTTACAGTTTGCAAAATCAGTCAAACAAGTAATGTCCTGACGTCCGCCAATCTCCAACTCATTTATCTGACTGCCAGAGTAGAGAAGCATGATTCGTCACTCCACAGAACTTATGTTTACTACTCTAGAGTCAAGTGATGGCTGCTTTATTCCACTCTGTCATTTTTTTATAAATGATCTAAATAAATAATTTAAAAAAATGGTGTGGGGTCCCCTCCATTTTTGACAACCAGACAAGCTAAAGCAGACAGCTGGGAGCTGGTATTCTCATACTGGGAAGGGGCCATGGATATTGGCCCTCCCCAGCTTAAGAATAGCAGCCCGCAGTTGCCCCATAAAAGGCACATCTTTTAGATGCACCAATTCTTGCACTTTGCCCAATTCTTCCCACTTGCCGTGGTGCAGTGGCAAGTGGGGTAAAATTTGTGGGGTTGATGTCAGCTGACATTAAGCCCGCAGGTTAGTAATGGAGAGGAGTCTATAAGACGCACCCATTACTAACCCCAAAGTCAAATGTAATAAAAACACAGCCGGAGTAAAGTCATTTAATTGAAATAAAAACACAGATTCATTTGTTTGAAATAAACACTCCCATTCTCTTTTTCCCATTTATTACTGAAATAATGCTCCCATGATCTTGCCACATGTATGCAATCCTTGAACAGCCGGTCGTGGGTGCATACTGCTGTGCGACATGTGTGCACGTTGTGCATTTGGAAGCCCAGGTACTGGATATAAATGAGAAGATGGCAACACTGAGATCCATAGGCAATATGGAAAGGAGTCTGCTGCTCACTGAGCAGCTGCTCACTGGGGTAGATGTGGGGGAAGGTGGTAGTATGGAGTTGCAGGACAGTAGGGCAGCTAGGTGGGTGACAGTTAGAAGGGGGGTAGAGGGAAGAGTGTCAGGGGGGGCTAGTCCTGATCTGGCACACCCCAATAAGTTTGCAAAGTTGGCAGATGACGGGGGTGTCAGTACAGGGGTAGCACTGCTGCAGCAAGGCATATCCTCTGAAAGCCGGAGGAGTGTCAGCCTCAGTAAGGGGGGGAATAGGAGAGCAGGGCAGACCAGACCGGTGCTGGTAGTGGGGGACTCAATTATTAGGGGAACAGATAGGGCAATCTGTCACAAAGACAGCGATCGTCGAACAGTGTGCTGCCTACCTGGCACTCGAGTCCGGCACATCGCTGATCGGGTTGACAGATTACTGGGAGGGGCTGGTGAGGACCCAGCGGTCATGATGCACATTGGCACAAATGACAAAGTTAGATGTAGGTGGAAGGTCTTTAAAGATTATTTCAGGGAATTAGGCTGCAAGCTTAAAGCAAGGACCTCCAAGGTGGTATTCTCTGAAATACTGCCTGTACCACGTGCCACGCCAGAGAGGCAATGGGAGATTAGAGAGATAAATAAGTGTCTCAGCAATTGGTGTAGGAAGGAGGGCTTTGGGTTCCTGGAGAACTGAGCCAACTTCTCACTTGGCTACAGGTTCTACGCTAGGTACGGGCTGCACCTCAATGTGGAGGGTGCAGCTGTGCTGGGGAAAAAATGGCTAGAAGGTTGGAGCAGTGTTTAAACTAGGGATTGGGGGGGAGGGTATTCATTTTATAGGTGGGGAAGATAGTGCAGATAGTGACCTAAGCACAAATAAAGAAATTGGGGGTGGGGTTAGAAAAGTCAATATATTAAGAAGGAATAGAGGTACAGAGAGATACATAAAATGCATGTACACTAATGCTAGAAGCCTCACCAACAAAATGGAGGAAATAGAATTAATTTTGGTGGAAAATAATTATGACATAGTGGGGATAGCTGAGACATGGCTGGACGAGAGCCATGAGTGGGCAGTTAATTTACAGGGCTATAGTTCAGAAATGACCGTGCAAACAAGCGAGGGGGTGTGTGTGTTTATATGTAAAATCATCCTTAAAACCCATCTTGCATGAGAATATATGTGAATCTAATGAAAATGCAGAGTCCCTGTGGGTGGAGAAAAGAGGAGGTGGAAAAAATAATAAATTACTGATAGGGGTTTGTTATAAGTCTCCAAAAATAAGGGAAGTAGCGGAGAATATCCTCATAAAGCAAATAGATGAAGCAGCGACTCAAGGAGAAGTCATTATTATGGGGGACTTTAACTACCCTGAAATACATTGGGGAACAGAAACCTGTAGCTCCAGCCAGCAAAGGTGATAGGTTTTTGACAACTATGAGAGACAATTACCTTTCACAACTGGTTCAGGACCCAACAAGAAGGGGGGCACTGCTAGACCTAATATTAACCAACAGGCCAGACCACATATCAAATATAAGAGTTGGGGGTCCCTTGGGTAATAGTGACTACAAAATAATACATTTTCATGTATCCTTTAATAAGATGTGTAATAGAGGGGTTACAAGGACACTAAACTTCAGGAAGGCAAATTTCCAACGGTTGAGAGATGATCTTAGTGCAATATACTGGGACGATATCCTGAGGCAAAACTACACAAAGCAAATGGGAGACATTTATTAGCATCCTGAATAGGACCTGTGCACAATATATACCCTATGGGAATAAACAAGCTAGAAATAGGAGGAAACCACTATGGCTAAATAGAGCTGTAAGGGGCGCAATAAGTGACAAAAAGAAAACATTTAGAGAACTTAAGCAAGTAGGTAGTGATGAGGCATTAAATAAATACAGAAAATTAAATAAATTCTGTAAAAAACAAATCAAGGCAGCAAAGACTGAGTCAGAGAGACTCATTGCCAGAGAAAGTAAAAATAATCCCAAAATATTCTTTAACTACATAAATAGTAAGAAACTAAAAAATTATAGTGTTGGCCCCCTTAAAAATAGTATGGGTGAAATGGTGGATGAGGATGAGGAAAAAGCCAATATGCTAAATGATTTTTTTTCAACAGTATTTACACAAGAAAATCGCATGATAGAAAACATGATCAGTGATAACAAAAATTCTCAATTAAACGTCACTTACTTAACCCATCAGTTGACAAATCCTCAGGCCCGAATGAGATACACCCGCGAGTACTGCAGGAATTAAGTAAAGTCATAGATGGACCATTATTTTTAATCTTTAAAGATTCCATAATAACAGGGTCTGTACCACTGGACTGGCGTATAGCAAATGTGGTGCCAATATTCAAAAAGGGGACAAAAACTGAACTTGGAAATTATAGGCCAGTAAGCTTAACCTCTACTGTGGGTAAAATCCTGGAGGGTTTCCTACGAGATGCTATACTAGAGTATCTGAAGAAAAATAACCTCATGACCCAATATCAACATGAGTTTACGAGGGACCGTTCCTGTCAAACTAATCTGATCAGCTTTTATGAAGAGTTAAGTTCCGGACTGGACCAAGGAAATGCAGTAGATGTTGTGTATATGGACTTTTCAAAAGCTTTTGATACGGTTCCACACAAAAGGTTGATACATAAAATGAGAAGAATGGGGATAGGGGAAAATATATGTAAGTGGGTTAAGAACTGGCTCAGTGATAGGAAACAAAGAGTGGTTATTAATAGAACACACTCAGACTGTGTCACAGTTAACAGTGGGGTACCACAGGGGTCAGTATTGGGCCCCCTTCTTTTTAACATATTTATTAATGACCTTGTAGGGGGCATACAGAGTAGTATTTCAATATTTCCAGATGACACTAAACTCTGCAGGGTAATCAATACAGAGGAGGACAATTTTATATTACAGGAGGATCTATGTAAACTAGAAGCTTGGACTGATAAATGGCAAATGAGCTTTAATGGGGATAAATGTAAGGTAATGCTCTTGGGCAGAGGAAATAAAATGTATAATTATATGCTTAACTGTAAAACACTGGGCAAAACTGTCACTGAAAAAGACCTAGGTGTATTGGTGGACGACAAGCTCACGTTTGGTGGTCAGTGTCAGGCAGCTGCTGCAAAGGCAAATAAAATAATGGGATGCATTAAAAGAGGCATAGATGCTCATGAGGAGAACATAATTTTACCTCTCATAGAATCATAGAATCATAGAATGGTAGAGTTGGAGGGGACCTTCTGGGTCATCTGGTCCAACCCCCTGCTCAAATAAGGATTCACTAAATCATCTCAGACAGATATCTGTCCAGCCTCTGTTTGAAGACGTCCATTGAAGGAGAACTCACCACCTCTCGTGGCAGCCTGTTCCACTCATTGATCACCCTGTCAAAAAGTATTTTCTAATATCTAATCTGTGTCTCCTCCCATTCAGTTTCATCCCATTGCTTCTAGTCTTTCCTTGTGCAAATGAGAATAAAGATGATCCTTCTACAATGTGACAGCCCTTGAGATATTTGTAGACAGCTATTAAGTCTCCTCTCAGTCTTCTTTTTTGCAAGCTAAACATTCCCAAATCCTGTAACCGTTCCTATACAAGTCACTAGTGTTACCACACTTAGAATACTGTGCACAGTTCTGGTCTCCGGTGTATAAGAAAGACATAGCTGAACTAGAGCGGGTGCAGAGAAGAGCGACCAAGGTTATTAGAGGACTGGGGGGTCTGCAATATCAAGACAGGTTATTACACTTGGGGTTATTTAGTTTGGAAAAATGAAGGCTTAGGGGTGATCTTATTACTATGTACAAGTATATGAGGGGACAGTACAAAGACCTTTCTACTGATCTTTTTACTCTGAGGCCAGAGACGGGGACAAGGGGGCATCTTCTACGTCTGGAGGAAAGAAGGTTTAATCATAATCACAGACGCGGATCCTTTTCTGTAAGAGCAGTGAGACTATGGGACTCTCTGCCGCATGATGTTGTAATGAGTGATTCACTACTAAAATTTAAGAAGGGCCTGGATGCCTTTTTTGAAAAGTATAATATTACAGGTTATATATAATAGATTCCTTGATAGGGCGTTGATCCAGGGAACTAGTCTGATTGCCGTATGTGGAGTCAGGAAGGAATTTTTTTCCCCAGTGTGGAGCTTAGTATTTGCCACATGGTTTTTTTTGCCTTCCTCTGGATCACCATGTTAGGCTATTGGTTGAACTAGATGGACTTAGTCTTCCTTCAACCTTAAAAACTATGTTACTATGTTACTATGTTATGATAAGTCCAGCTCTGCACTTTATCGGTCCGCTCAAACTGAGTTACCCGTGGGTACCTCAATGACGTCACCGCAAGTCCCTGAAGCTGCACTCTCAGCAGCTCAGTGTCTACTGGATTCACGGTTGTGTGGTCGTATCATGCCACTGCTCAGTCATGAAATCCAGATGCAGCAGAGCTGGGCTCATTATGGGACAAATGGATTGTTGTTGGATAGGTGAGGAATATGGTGTTTTATTATTTTTAATTTTACATTAATAAACATATGAAAGAGGGTGGGAAATGTTTCTTTCAAATAAAGAAGTCTGTCTTTTTATGTCAATTAACGGACTTTAGTCTATGTGTGTTTTTTATTACATTTGACTTTGAGGTTAGTAATGAGGGCATCATATAGACTCCTCTCCATTACCAACCTGTGGGTTTGATGTTAGCTGACATTAAAAAGCTGACATCAACCCCACAAATATCACCCCACTTGCCACTACACCAGAGCTAACAGATGCGCCTTTTCTGGGTCGGCTGCGGGCTGCTATTTTTAGGCTGGGAAGGGCCAATATCCATGGCCCCTTCCCAGTATGAGAATACCAGCCCCCAGATGTCTGCTTTATAGTGCCTGGTTGTCAAAAATAGCGGGACCCTACATTGTTTTTTTAAATTATTTATTTAAATAATTAAAAAACATCATGGGACCTCTCTATTTTTGATAACCAGCCAATATGAAGCTGACAGCTGGGGGCTGCAGCCCGCAGCTGTCAGCTTTACTTGCACTAGTTAGCAAAAATAGAGGGGGACCACATCATTTTTTTATTTATTCATTTATTGCACAGAAACCAGCTGATGAATACTCTCATCAGCATCGCCTGCTCTTGCTTCTATCGGCGAGACTAGGTGTAGGATGATGAGAGTAGTACTCTCATCAGCCGATGCCTGTGACCAGCGGTAACCTTTCTACCGCCGGTAGCAACTGCTGCATTGGAACTGCAGTACTCTGACCGGCTGTAATGAACTTACCTCCAAACCGAGAAGGTGTTTCTCTCGCTGTCACACAGATGACAGTGTGGGAAACACTGGATTTTCTGACCCCCCATTCATTTGAAAGGGGTCCGGGCTTGAGTTCGGGTATCAGTCTGGTACCAGAACCGACCTTTTTTTAAATGTTCAGCCGAACCTGCTGGACCCGAACATCCACGGGTTCACTCATCACTAGTGCCAGCGGGTGACACCACTGCCTCTTCCCCTTTGCTAGGTGCTTCCCAATTCCCTGTCTATGACATTGGCACAGATGCCTCCCGCCCTGCATCTGTCCTTGCACATTCTGAGGCACCATGATCAGGCACTGACAAAAATTTGTCCCAGCACAGCGTTCAGCTGTCCCTATCCCAAATGTAAAATTGTACCAGAAGGCTATTGTGAAAAATTTGTTGAAGAAATTCCCATCAGACAACGCTAGCGGCAGGTGGCAAGCTTCCTTGCCCAACAAAGAAGGAGAAGCGAGGGAGACACACACCAGGTACAGCAGAGGCAGGGGTACACTGTCAAAGGCAGGGTCAATTTCTTGACACCCTCCCAACATCCTGGTCCTGATGACCGAGTATTTTTAACAAGGAGGGAAAAGTTTTTAAAGATCGTCAAGCAATTCCTGGCCGACAAAACCAGCATACTCCCTAATTCCTCTGTGCCTTTCAGATATTGGCATGAACTGTCCCTCTATGCCATGAAGGTTTTGTGCTACCCTTCTGCTAGTATCTTGTCTGAGCCTGTTTTTAGTTCTGCCGGGGGTGTCAAAACAGACAGGCACTTTCACCTGTCAACAGAAAATGCTGACAGACTCACTGTGATAAAATTGAATAAAGCCTGAATTAGCCCTGACTTTTCCACACCACCAGAAGACAGCAGCACAGAAAGAGGCCCACCAGTTGTTGCCTTTAAGAGTCTATGGATGACCCTCCTAATAATTTTTTCCTGGCTTTGCACTTTCTATAAAGCCTTTATGAGTGTAGGAGTACATCAACTACACTTTGAAAACATTGGAATGAGACACGCAAGTTGTTGCCTTCAAGGGTCTATGGATGACTGGGTAACCCTCCTGATACTTTTTTTGGCTTTGCAGTTTGTGCAAAGCCTTTATGAGTGTAGGAGTGCATCAACTACACTTTCAAAATATTTGAATGAGGTCTGCAAGGTGTCTTCAAGGGTCTATGGATGACTGTATTACCCTCCTTATAATTTTTTTTGTCTTAGCACTATGTGCAAAGCCTTTATGAGTGTGGCAGAGCCACAATGACACTTTCTTAATTTTTTTTATGAGGCATTCCAGTTTGTGCATTCAACTGTGTATCGATAACCCTCCTTATAATTTATTTCTGGCTTTGCACTGTGTGCAGAGCTTTTATGAGTGTAAGAGTACCACTTTGTTCACAATATTTGGATGAGGCACTACAGTTGGTGCCTTCAAGGGTGTATGGATGACCCTGCTTGAAATTTTTGGTAGGCTTTGCACTTAGTGCACGGCCTTTATGAGTCTAGTAGTTCCATTACATGACAATTTGAACATAATGTGTATGAGGCCCTCCTTTATATCTAATACAGGGTGTATCTGAGTCCCGCTTCCATCTAATTTTTGGCAGTTATTGCTTCCTTCATAAATTACACAAAAAATTTTAAATCCTTTTTAAATGTTGCCTTATATACAAATCATTATATAGGAAAGAATGTTTCTTAACATTTTTTTTCTGTAAACTCCAATTTCTCATTGATTTTGAATGTATTCTTGTCAGTCCTTAAAGTGGAGTAAAAGTGTGACATCATTGTTCTCAGTAGCAATCTGGGAGTTAGAGATGCTTCAAGAGGTTTTCCCCATGCTGTTCACCTTCCATACAGTACTTTTTCCATCCATTTCAACATTTTTACTGCCCCCTAGATGTCCTTGTGGGGTCTGCAAGAAAAAAGCTTGGATTTACCATTGACTCCCATTATATTCATTACTCGAAACGAGCATCCGAGCATTAGGAATTGCTCAGTTCGAGTAATGAGCATCCGAGTATTTTAGTGCTTGCTCATCTGTAATAATGTGTCTTTTATCTGCTGGACTAAGTTTCTTTGGCTGACCACGGCAACTAATGTGCTCAAAATTGCCCATTTTGTTCGTGCTTCTTCAATATAGTCTGTGCAGCATATCTACTATGTCTACTTTGAAATTCTTGCCTGGAAGAAAGCTTGCTGATTCAGTATAACTACCTTGTATCTTGTTGCTGTCCTTTGTCTTGCCATGGCGTATGACCTGTGACATGAACTTTTGTAGCAGAGATTGGCTGCTCCTCCACTAGTTTTAAGCCTCCTACATAACTGTTTCTGATTCAGTTAAAGACTAAGTTGCAACCTACTTATGAAAATAATAATCTTTATCATCTGTTTGATAAAATTGGTTATTCATATACCTGACTATAATCCTTCAAAATCCATAACTGTGTGTAAATGTAGCTAGAAGAACTAATGCTGTTTTTAAGGCACAGGGTGGTCAAACCAAATATTGATTTGATTTAGATTTCTCTCTTGTTCTTCAGTTTGCTTTTTGTTAATTGATAAAAAATAATCTACTAACACTTTTATTTCTGAAAGCATTCTTATTTTGCAGCATTTTTTCCACTTCTGCTTAAAACTTTCCCATGGTTTCCACAGTACTCTATATATGTGATTTTAGAGATGAGTGATATTTTTCGAGTGTAATATTTCAGAATACAAAATTTTTTTGCAATTTTCTCCACGAAAATTCTGCAAGATTCAGCAACATGGCAGCTGCTGCGGCCACCATTTTTCTGAAATGTGGAGGACTAGCCAAGCAGTTAAAAAAATAATAATGCTTACTTCACTGTTGCCTGCTAGCCAGTCCTTGTTCACTTCTTTTTTTCCCTTACTCTATTGCATGTTGTCCTCTTCGGCCTCTTCAATCCAGGCCATGGCTTCCGGATCAACTAGGATTGTGACTTCACTGTAAGCCGTACCATTGCTGCGGATGTGATGACATAATGACGTAGTGACTTGCATCGCCCCAATGACAGTACGGTGCGCAGTGATGTCACGAGTACAATTGAGCGGGGAGCCATGGCCTACATTGAAGAGGCCAAAGAGGATGCGCTCGACAGGGGAAGTGGAAAAAAAGTGGTGCAGAGGACCAGATAGCTGACTACAGGGACAGAGGAACAGTGAGGTGAGTATTATTTTTTCCCATCTACGTTTATTATGTTCTGGGGTCTAGAAACTTCACTGTAGATAAAGTTTCCTTGTAAAATCTGCTTCGATTTGGCTAATTCAAATCTTGACAGATTCCTTCATCTCTAGTGATAATTAAATATCTGTGTATCGTCTACTCGAAATCAATTAGAGAAGCCTTAATGTAAGTATTTTTTCTATAATTATGCATATATAGTGGTGCTTGTAAGTTTGTTAATCCTTAAGAATTTTCTATATTTCTGCATCAATTTGACCTAAAACTCCATAACTATTCCTATAGAAATGTTGTGGAAGGACCTGAAATGAGCAGTTCATGGGAAAAATACATCAACATAACAAAGATGAAGTTGTTTTGTTGGGAGGAATGGGCTAAAATTCCTCCAAGCCGATGTGCAGGACTAATCAACACTTATTAGAAATGTTTAGATGTAGTTATTGCTGCACAAACAGGTCACACCAAATACTTATAGTAAAGGTGCTATTTCATTTGCAACACACAGACATATATTGTCTCATTTTGCTAATTAGCAAAAACAACAAAGACTAATTATCTTTATCTACATTTAGCACTTGTGTAAAATTCTGATATAATTTTAGGTCAGGTTTATGCAGAAAAATGGAAAATTCTGAAGGGTTCACAAACTTTTATGTACCACTGTAATTGTATATTCATTCAGCATCCATTTATTACTGTACAATATATGAATTTTTCTTAATTGCGTTTAGGGTCAATTGCTGTGTAATGATATGGCACTTCTGGATTAACACCTTAGCATTGTGTAAATGAGAAATTGTCTTGGTTATTTCTTTGTCTCTGAAGAAGAGGCCAAACCAACTTTGAAACATTGTATTAAATATACTTTTAGATTATCTTTGAGATGCTTTTAAACTAATAGCAGTAGCTCTCATTGCATTCCTGAGTATTTCTATTGGTAGATTGTTCCTGTGAGTTTCGGATTGGTAGGTCTGCAGTCTCGAACACTATGCATGTAAAACAGGGCTCAAAGTTGTAAAATTGTTGTGCTTGTTTATTGCACAACCTGCTCTGATGAGCCTACAATTTTTCACTTCACTTCAAAAAATACTGCCAAACTTATTACACTATGGAACACTTTCTAACAGTAATAAATTGTAAATTGTCAGTAATGTAATAGTAATGTAACAGCACACTTAGTAATAGTAATCTAAATAGTTAACTAATAGTAAAATGATACAACACAATATGTAGGCAACAATTCTATTCAATCACCTGTCCTGGCACAAGCACTGGGCCTGATTCAACTCTCCTATGACACCTTCATTTGCAGTAGCCCATGCTGGAACTCCTTTAACATCATCGCTCTAGGCCTATTAATGCCAGCTGTGGCAGAGCACAAGTGCTTGGGTATTAAGTAGCAGTGTTTCAGTTGCCTTTACTGCTACTTTACTTGGTCCAGCACAGTCAGAAGTCTGTCATCTCCTCAGCTTCTCCTGCATTCCATGCTATATCTAGAGATATTTAAAATACAGTTTACTTAGGTGTTGTGAATATCAAACTCTTATGAAGTTACCAACTTCTCGGAAATGTTCCCACCTGTCCTTAGCAATCAAGGTAACACATTTCTTCATGCAAATATCCAGTTTCCTTACACTTCATTGTAGTCCTGTGATTAACCATTGCCTTTCTGGAAGATACCATATTGCATTAACTTCTCTGTTACATTGCTGCTATTTACTATTGCCCTGTTGGAAGATACAAGACTGCACTACCCTAATACAATGATATCAATAACCATAGCCCTACTGGTCAATACCAGACTTCATTTCTGTGATTAACTGCTTCCTTGCTGGAAGATTCCAGTTTCCTATAATGCTTCATCTGTGCTACATGCTCCGCTTATTTGTCTGTCATCCTGCATATCCTGCTGTCCTAATCCTCTCTAATACACGTGCCTGGATCAAGACCCACCGTGCTGCATTGTTGCCTTTGCTCTGTGCTGCTCACTCAGACCTAAGGCTTTGAGAATTCACCTCATCATGTGAGTCCATAGCAAGTTTTAAGCTTGCCTTGTGCATTACAGTAGAAAGCTGTAAGCTGGTAGCTATATATCCTGGTTTATCTTCATTGATGAGGTTTATCTCCAATAGTTTGCCAATGTTGAAACCCAACATGCTTGATTCATCTTTCCCCTGACATCTGCCATTTTGAGAGAATTTGAACACCCCAATACACATGGTCAGCCAGTCCCATTAAATTGGCGGGTTTGATCAATATTAATCAAATTTCTATGGAAGCTATTAAGGAACTTTGTTCAAATTCATTTGATGCTATGATTACATTTTCTTTAATATGACATTACTACAATCTAGTGCTAAAGCTTTAATAATTAGGAAGACGTAATAAGAGCCTAAATGTCTAAGCGGTATGAAACTTTAGTCAAAATGTGAGTTTGTCCTTAATTCAATGTTTGTCTCTTGTTAGCAAGTAATGGAAAATTGGTGAACCAGAGGTTTTCCTTTAAATTATTAAGTAAGTAGTCACTCATGGTTCAATGGAAAATAACTACACCAACTTACAACAAATATTTTATTATATTTCTATTTTTTTCATCATTCACTGATCAGTAACATGTCTATCCATCCTTTGTTTTCCATAATTTCATGACTTTTATGTTTTGGTGTTCCAATTTCAAAGTTGAAGAGTCTAATAACACCTAACATGAAAGGGGGAGGGCTAGACTCCACCTTCACTCACTTACACTATTACCTTTGTCGATAGTGTCCCTAAATACTCTCAAAATGTCCAATCAAAGGTAAAAGTGTCAATCTGTAGGAGGAAAACAACATAGACTAGTGGAAAATATGCTCCAGAAATGTAATTTCACATGGAATGCAAGTATTAATTGTAACTTATACGTCAGGAGATCTTATGGGTGCTCTAATAATGAAACTCCAGTGGAGAAACATTTCACTGTTACCATCCTTTGCCTCCATCTAGTGGAAAACATGTCTAAGTACATTTTCAAAATACAGTACTTAGTACTAGCTTTACTGAAGAACAATTACATTGAATCTATGTTATGCAATGAAAATCTGTTATTAAGTTATAGCTATCCTTATTAAAAAAAAAAAAAAAATTGCATTTTTTTTTTAAATTTGAAAATTTGGAAAACATTTAGATATGTGTGTTATATATAAAAGAAAAATGATGATAACCAATATAAAAAGAGAACAGTCTCCTAAACAATTAATTGAAAAACAGTGAGTGAACTTTATCATTGCGGGCCTCAGGTTGTAAAAGTGACTACTAATATTTTCAGAGTGATTAAGATCAGTTGCCAAGAGCTCCATTACGGCACTTTTACAAAGTGTAGATATTGTTTGGATTTTTGGAAGGAGAAAGTACCCTTAAAATCAAAAGTGTACTTCAAATTCCACCGTGGATTTGCTTTGCAGCATGTGGATGAGATTTTGTAAAATTTCATTCACAATGCAGTGCAGTTTAATACATTGTGGATTTTTGAAAAATCTTAATGCCTAGGGATTAGATATTTCTTTGGTGTATTGGTCTCCTTGCTTGTCATTATTTGAAACAGACAACAGTATTGTCATTTGAGAGATCCTTAAAGGGGTTGTCCATTACTTTATATTACCCCCAATGTGTCCCCCCGAGGCCCCTAAGGCTTTTTGTAATTACCTTACATTGCAGATAATGCCTGTGAGTGGCGCTATCACTGGCCGCTCACAGGCATCACGTGACCCCCGGCTGCAGCTGGCTCTGACATCTGCTGATGTCACGACAAGTGCTGGCAGCAGCCAGGGGTCTCTTCCACGGTGGATGCCAGGCTGTGGGCAGGGTTACCCCCCCACATCACACCCAGCATCCACCGCGCGCTCTGCCTCTCCCCATTCATTGGGAAAGCACGCGGTGGATGCTGGGTGTGACGCGGGTTGTAACTCCGCCCACAACCCAGCAGCCACCACAGGGACCCCAGCACTGAGTCACGCCTCACTTGTCGTGACGTCAGCAGATGTCAGAGCCGGGGTCACGTGATGCCTGTGAGCGGCCAAGGATAGCGCCGCTCACAGGCAGCAACAGCAACATAAGGTACTGGACAACTAATATAATATAAAGTGCTGGACAACTTCTTTAATAGCTTAGCTGAAGCTTTATAATGAATGTTTTCTCTAAAAACAGAAAAACAGACTCTGGTTCCCATCTTCCTGTGTTCAGCTGTATTCATGTCTTCTCAGACGCGAATACAGTTAAACACTTCGGCGCTAGGACAGGGTCAAAGCAGAAAAGTGATTGTCAGCCCACGCCCTGATGTGCAGCAGTGTGATGAGGTCATCACGCTGTGACCTCATCATGCTGCTGCTATCATTGGAGCTGCAGCACAGAGGAGGCTAAGTGTGTGTGCGGTGGGGGGGAATATGATGAAGAGGAGCTGTGTTTGTGGGGATTATGACGGAGAGGAGCTGTGTGTGTGGGGAATATGATGGAGAGGAGCTGTGTGTCGGTGGGGAAAATAATGGAGAAGAGCTGTGTGAGGCGGGAATCATTTGTTCAGGGCAGCAGCATGGGAGATAGTTATTTTTCTGCGGCAGTATAATGATACTTTTATTGTTAAGAGCACCATGTTGGGAAGTGCTACTGAAGACAGAAAAGAAGGAAGTCTGCAGAGACCAGCACTTGGGCATGAAATCTCTTCATGGCATCTGTACTACATGGAGACAAAAGGGATGGGAATGATCAGAGAAAATATCACCTATAAGATAACTTGGATGTAAAAATTGATTTGTATTCCTTTCTGCATCTCATCAGTGCTGTGGTTCCTGTATGGTCCACAGTCTGATGATGGTTGGTAACAACAACTTCCAATATTTCTTGACCATTATTAAGGACTTACTGGGAAATGCAGGTACAAGTGATACAAGTGTATATGGGGCTGACCTGAAACTGCAATTGATTACTCTAATAAGATTGGTGATGTATTCCTGTACTGACGGTGGTTCCGGCGCTGCTTTCATGTACTGACAGTGGTTCTAGCACTGTTTTCATGTACTGATGGTAGTTCTGGCACTGCATTCATGTTCTGATCAAGGAGCAATCCATAATGTGCTTCATATTAAAACTGAAAAATCCTCAATGCTTAGTTTTGAAATTCTTACGAGGATTTGGTTGAGTTTCTGCTCCAAAAACTCAGTGTAAGTTTGGATGTGTTCACTTTGATTTTTTGTAACAGAAACTCTCCAAATCCTTCTCAAATGCTGAACACTAGGTTCTGATGATATATTAATGTATTGATAGTGGTTCTGCTGATGTATTCATGTAAAGACCCCTTTAAAAATGTTTGTGACATGCCCCCTGGGCCGTGGGGTACCCGGTGCCGAGCCGGTAGATGCTGGGGGTTGTAGTCACAGTGGCGGTGACCCGGTCCGTGACCCAGGGCGGTCAATCCAAGGGAAATTATATGTGTAGGTTTTATTAAAGAGTCCGACGACGCCACCTGTGGAATGCGGCTAAAGGGGGGGCCGCCGCTGCGGAACAGTCCTCTGAAGCTGGTGGTAATGCAGCAAGGATGTTATGACTCCCCACAGGAAGAATTAGCTTCAGGGCAGGGTGTGGATGTTGGTGGTTGTGCAGGGTGTTGTAGTGCAGTAATAACCACAGAGTCAGTATAGTGCAGTCCCAGGGTCTTTACTGATGGAAATTAGACAGGCCTGGACTGGAGTACCGGCTAGAAGTAAGAGTCCGGTCAGCCTGGAAGCAAACATAGAGTCCTCCAGGTGAAGTTGTAGGCCTTCCCTTCTCACTATACTCTTTGGCCCTGCTGCTTGTAGCTGCGCTGTAGCCCACGTCCCTGAGTGTAACGTTCTGTTCTCACCTGTATGGCTGGCAGCTAGGGCCTTGCTCATGCGTCGCTCCCCCATGGCGGTGCTGGTCCCTCTTTGCTGCTGAGCCTCCGGGCGTCTGATGAGGCCAGGAGACCTTCAATCTCCTGCCCTACGGTATCTGCTGCTGGGCCTTCAGTGCCCCACAGCCTCTGACTCCGGTGTCCGGTCCTCTGTGTTTCTCTAGCTAGGATGAGCTACCTCAGCTCCAGTCCTTAGCTCTTGTCTCTTCGACGTCCTAAACTCAACTCCTCACACTAAGACTAACTAACCCCGCCCCCAGATACCAGTTGCCAAAGGGAGGAGCTCCCCTTGCTGATCTGGGGCCAGGAAAGTGTTGCATGGTTAGTATCCCTGACTAGGGGACCCCTGCTTGCTTACAGGCATGGCATTACCTCTTTTTAGAGAGGCAAAGCCACTGTGGCAACCGGAACCCCCGGGGTGCAACATTTGCGGTCCTTCAGATTGGTTCAATAGAATAATTTTGCCCTTGGACCAAAAAATGTTGTGCACCCCTGATGTAAACTCTTCCCAAAAGTAGACATTCCAGGGTGAACCAATGGCATTCCCATAAGCATCTCTGGGAGGAGTTTGGATAGGTCATTAAAATCAGATTGGTAGGGTCTGACACTAAGCACTTCTACCGATAGGTTGTTTTTTTGTGCCACTAGAGCTTGTAACAACGGATCAGTGAGGGTACTAGATGTTGGAACCCAATTATTCCAACAATGATGACCTAAAGATACATCTCTAATTTTATTTGACAGGGCATCGTCTTTAAGGACACTGGCAGTTTTGACATTAATAATCCAGTATTTTTTCTTTGTTTTTGCCTTCAAAGCAGCTTCAAAGCATCAGTTCTTCTAGGTGTACTGGCACACAGTGTTTGAAGGAACTCGACAGGAAGGTTGTTCCAAATATCTTGGCGAACTAACCACAGATCATTTGTGGATATAGGATGGTGCAAATTCTTCTGTCTCTTCATGTAATCCAACAGATTGGATGATGTGAGATCAGGACTCTGTGGGGCCATATCATCATTTCCAGGACTCCTTGTTCTTATTTACGCTGAATATAGTTCTTAATGTGGTTCAGGAATGGGTGTAGGAAAGAAGATTTTCTCTGATATACTACAGGCAGCACGTGTGGGAGATTAGGGAGGTAAATAAGTGGCTCAGTAATTTGTGTAGGAAGAAAGATTTCCTGGCAAACTGGGCTGACTTCTCAGTAGCTACAGTTTCTGTGGCAGGGGTGGGTTGCAACTCATTGGGGAATATTGTGATATAGTGGAGGCATGGCTGGATGACAGTCTATAGTCTGTTTAGGAATGACCATACAAACTAGCTAGGGGGAATGGTTTGATTATATGTAAAATCTTTCCTATAAACCATCCTGCTTTATAATATACACCGCGTGCAGGATTATTAGGCAAATGCATATTTTGATCAATTTGATACTTTTTATACATGTTGTCCTACTCCAAGCTGCATAGACTTGAGAGCCAACTGCCAATTAAGTAAATCTGGTGATGTGAATCTCTGTAAGGAGGAGGGGTGTTGTCTAATGACATCAACACCCTATATAAAGGTGTGCTTAATTATTAGGCAACTTCCTTTCCTTTGGCAAAATGGGTCAGAACAGAGATTTGACGGGCTCTGAAAAGTCCAAAATTGTGAGATGTCTTGCAGAGGGATGCAGCAGTCTTAAAATTTCCAAACTTTTGAAGCGTGATCACTGAACAATCAAGCGTTTCATAGCAAATAGCTAACAGGGTCGCAAGAAGCGTGTTGGCCAAAAAAGGCGCAAAAAATGCCCATGAATTGATGAAAATCAAGTGTGAAGCTGCCAAGATGCCAATCGCCACCAGATTTGCCATATTTCAGAGCTGCAACATTACTGGAGTATCAAAAAGCACAAGGTGTGTGATACTCAGGGACATGGCCAAGGTAAGGAAGGCTGAAAAATGACCACCTTTGAACAAGAAACATAAAATAAAACGTCAAGAATGGGCCAAGAAGTATCTTAAGACTGATTTTCCAAAGGTTTTATGGACTGATGAAATGAGAGTGACTCTTGATGGCCCAGATGGATGGGCCAGAGGCTGGATCAATAAAGGGCAGAGAGCTCCACTCCGACTCAGACACCAGCAAGGTGGAGGTGGGGTACTGGTATGGGCTGGTATCATCAAAGATGAACTTGTGGGACCTTTTCGGGTTGAGGATGGCGTGAAGCTCAACTCCCAAACCTACTGTCAGTTTCTGGAAGACAACTTCTTCAAGCAGTGGTACAGGAAGAAGTCGGTATTGTTCAAGAAAAACATGATTTTCATGCAGGACAATTGTCCATCACATGCATCCAACTACTCCACAGCGTGGCTGACCAGTAAAGGTCTAAAATAAGAAAAAATAATGACATGGCCCCCTTGTTCACCTGATCTGAACCCCATAGAGAACCTGTGGTCCATCATAAAATGTGAGATCTACAGGGAGGGAAAACAGTACACCTCTCGGAACAGTGTCTGGGAGGCTGTGGTGGCTGCTGCACGCAATGTTGATCGAAAACAGATCAAGCAACTGACAGAATCTATGGATGGAAGGCTGTTGAGTGTCATCATAAAGAAAGGTGGCTTTATTGATCACTAATTTTTTTGGTTTTTGTTTTTGCATGTCAGAAATCTTTATTTCTAAATTTTGTGCACTGATATTGGTTTACCTGGTGAAAATAAACAAGTGATTTGGGATTATATTTGGTTTTTATTAAGTTGCCTAATAATTCTGCACAGTAATAGTTACCTGCACAAACAGATATCCTCCTAAGATAGCCAAATCTAAAAAAAAAAACACTCCAACTTCCAAGAATATTAAGCTTGGATATTTATGAGTCTTTTGAGTTGATTGAGAACATAGTTGTTGATCAATAATAAAAATAATCCTCTAAAATGCAACTTGCCTAATAATTCTGCACACAGTGTACAGTCATGGCTGAAAGTTTTGGCACCATTGAATTAGTTCCTGAAAATGAATATTTCTCCAAGAAAATTATTGCAGTTATACTTGTTTTGTTATACACATGTTTATTTCCTTTGTGTGTATTCGAACAACACAAAAAAAAACAGAAACAAAGGCAAATTGGACATAATTTCACACAAAACCCCAAAAATGGGCCTGACAAAATTGGTGGCAGCTTTCCAAAATTGTGGGTAAACAGCCTTGTTTCAAGCCT
The DNA here is from genome assembly GCF_046119375.1 of Phyllobates terribilis. NCBI lineage: Eukaryota > Metazoa > Chordata > Amphibia > Anura > Dendrobatidae > Phyllobates > Phyllobates terribilis. Next base: position 306,192,006 of record NW_027362768.1, on the reverse strand, counting down.
GTAATGTTTGGTTAAAATCACCTTTTGGAAAGTTACAAGTGTGGACAATATGAAAATCACACTTGAAACTAAATAAAAAGTGTTGAAGTTGGCTCAGTCTTTGCATTGTGTGTATGTGTGTGTCATATTAAGCATGGAGAACAGAAAGAGGAGAAGAGAACTGTCAGAGGACTTGAGAACAAAAATTGTTGAAAAATATGAACAATCTCAAGGTTACAAGATTTTGCTGTTCCTTTGTCCACGTTGCATCCCATGGCACTGTAGCTAATCTCCCTGGATGTAAACGGCAGAGAAAAATTTACAAAAGGTTGCAAAGCTGGATAGCCCAGATGGTGAAAAAGCAGCCTCAATCAAGTTCCAAAGAAATTCAAGATGTCCTACCGGCTCAGGGTGCATCAGTGTCTGCTCGAACTATCCGTCAACATTTGAATGAAATTAAACGCTATAGCAGGAGATCCAGGAGGACCCCACTACTGTGACTACTGTCACAGAGACATAAAAAATCTGGAATGCAGTTTTTCAAAATGTACATGAGTAAGTCGATATCATTCTAGGAAAGTGTATTGTGGACAGATGAGACGAAGGATAGAGCTTTTTGGTAAAGCACATCATTCTACTGTTTACAGAAAATGAAATGAGACCTACAAAGATAAGAACACAGTACATGCAGTCAAGTATGGTGGCGGTTCAAAGATGCTTTGGAGTTATCTTGTTGTCTCTGGCACTGGGTGCCTTGACTGTGTGCAAGGCATCATGAAATCTGAAGATTACCATAGGATTTGGGTTGCAATTTGTGCCTAGTGTTAGAAAGCTGGGTTTGTGTCCTCAGTCATGGAACCTCCAGCAGGACAATGACCCAGAACATACTTCAAGAAGCACCCAGAAATGGATGGAAACAAAGTGCTGGAGAGTCCTCAATGAGCAGCAATGTGCAATGAGGCTGGATCTAAATCCCATTGAACACCTGTGGAGAGATCTTAAAATTGCTGTTGGGAGAAGGCGCTTTCAAATATGAGACACCTGGAGCACTTTACAAAGCAAGAGTTTTTCAAAATTCCAATTGAGAGGTGTAAGAAGCTTGTTGATGGTTATAGGAAGTGATTGATTGCAGTTATTTATTCTAAAGGGTGTGCATCCAAATATTAAATTGAGGGTGCCAACAATTTTGCCCGGCCCATTTTTGGGGTTTTGTTTGAATTTATGTCCAATTTTCCTTTTTTTTTCTCTGTTTTTTTGTGTTGTTCCAATACTCACATAGGAATTAAATGCGTATAACAAAACATGTGTAATTTCGATAATTTTCTGGGATAAATACTTCATTTTCTGGAACAATTTCAAGGGTGACAACTGACAACACTTTCATCCATGACTGTATGTGAGACACATTAAAATTAATTATAATCAAGTACTAAAAAGCCTGAGTGCTCAGTACTTGAATCGAGTAAGTTGGACAGGCTCAACTCGAGTACCGAGTATAATTAAAGTAAATTCGAAACTCACTGAAAGGGATGGAAACAGGGCATAAATGGAATGGGAGCAGCATATGGAAGATGCCTGGATGCATTTCTGACTCCTAAGCCGCTGCCTGGAACAATGTCAGAGTATTACTCAGCTTTTACGGACTGACAATAAAACATACAAAGTCCAGACCTGAATCCCATAGAACACCTGTGGAGAGATCTCAAAATGGCAGTTTGGAGAAGGCACCCTTCAAATATCAGGGACCTGGAGCAGTTTGCCAAAGAAGAATGGTCTACAATTCCAGCAGAGCATTGTAAGAAACTCATTGATGGTTACCGGAAGCGGTTGTTCGCAGTTATTTTGGCTAAAGCTTGTGCAACCAAGTATTAGGCTGAGGGTGCCAATGCTTTTGTCTGGCCCATTTTTGGAGTTTTGTGTGAAATGATCAATGATTTGATTTTTGCTTCATTCTCTTTTGTGTTTTTTCATTGAAGACAAATTAAATGAAGATAATAATACCAAAGAATTTGTGATTGCAATCATTTTCAGGAAGAAACTGAGTATTATCTGACAGAATTGCAGGGGTGCCAATACTTTTGGCCACCACTGTATATGGCCACCTTTTCAGCAATTATGTGTGGATTGTGGCTACGGCACATGAAGATACCGCACCTCCGGTTTGCTAGCTGAGCCTTAAAGTACTCTACTAGTCTGGGGCCGGTCCCCTACTGCGGCCTTGATCCCTCCACGATCAGCATGAACTCAGGCGCACGGGTGGCATCCCGCACTCACCGTGCCCCTAGGATCCCTTCTATCTCTGGAGCCTTTCCCACTGCTCTTGTCTCCTCCTGGGCCTCTCTGACTGGGCCCTACTCCTCCACGGTCCTCCCTTCCTCTCTCACTCCTAGGACCAGAACTCTTCTAGATGTTTCCACCCTTCTTTTTATACTGCTTCTCTCAGTGCTCCCCTGAACTTCTTCCTCCACCCACCTCCTCTACTTAGTTCCACCTTCCTACCAGGGACAGGGACTGTGCTCTCCCTCAGGAGCAATCTCGCCCTTCCCTACTGGAGTGGTCTAGTGTTGGATGTGGGTGTGTGGGTCCCAGGTAGTGCTCCCTCCTTACCTGAGAGTGGGGTACCAGACCTGACTGAGATGCAGTACCTCTGTGGCAACTGGACCCGCAGGGGCCCCACACACCCTGCATTCAGTGACCCGGAACGCCATGTAGAGGATAGTGGAATCAAATTCAAAGTGGGGAATATGTGTGTGTAAGGAATGTGTGAGTATGGATAAATGTATACTAGAGTGTGTGGTAGTGAAAGCGATGAAATTAATGAATGTGATAAAGTGCATATGTGCATAAATAAAATATAAACATAACTCTGCTGGAAATCCCTATTGTAAACATGTAAGTATACTGTAGATGAGGACTGTTATATTCCAGAAAAGCCCATAAATACTTATGTGGATAAGAAAAAATAAAAATGAATAAAAAATATATGTCTGCGATAATTGTGAATCATTATAAAAGAGAATATAGATATATAGTGTTGTGTAAACAGAGCAATAAATACAGTCAAAAACGTGCAAAAAGTGTAAACAAATAAAAATAAAGTATAAATAAATTGCGATTAGTGAATGTATGTTCATGTAAATAGATGTATAACATTAAGAAAGTGTATGAAAATAAATATATTAAAGTGCACGTGCGTCAGTAGTGCAAATTATGCAAAAATGTTTCAAAATACTATCAGTATTGGGAGATGTGAAGCTAACAAAGACATTCGTGGTCAGTGGAAAAGGTGTATACAAGGCAAGGTGCATGCATGTGCATCAGTGGTGTGAAAAGTTCAAAGATAAAACATTTTTTTAATATTCTATTACTGTAGAAAAGCATAAAGCTAATAGAGACCATTATAGTCTGTATATAAGACAAGATGTATGTGCATGCATTGTATAAAGTGTGCTAAGATGAGCAAAAAATTCTCCACATTAGTCCTTAGAGGATATATAAGCATAATAAAGAATTTCCTGGTCTGCTTCAGATCAAAAATAGTTGAACAAATCCCTACAGGTTCCAATATCGGTCTCACATCTGGAATTAAAAGAAATAACAAAGTTAAAAACAACATACAAGAAGATAACAAACATTTTAGATACTAAAAGCATTAATAATTTACAAGAAAGCCGCAAAACTAATAACTTTGTTTAATCAATTAGGCCTAATTACATTCAACCTTGAGATCTATCTAGTTTGTAGCTGTGCTAAGTTTTTCTTCCAATTGCCACGACGGCTGTCTATCCAGAGAGATTTACATGATTTTCAAAACAACACTGTCTACAGGTGACAACAAGAACAGACCAACAGATATATAGATCGTCTTCGATTTCTTCCCTGTCTTCCAGAAAAGAAAATTCGGAACTAGAGAATGACAGATGGACATATAACTTGAGAAAGAATAAGAGAACAAATGACAACAAATTCAGAAACAATGGAGGGAATAAAAGGCCTCAACAATCTAACTCAGAATCAGCAACATTACAGGTCATTAAACTTTCTGATTCCGCTTTAACTAAAGTCCAAAATTAGGAGATGCTGTTTTTAAATGTAAAATGGTTTCTTGGTCCCTGTAAGCCACCGTACCGGTACGGGTCACGTGCGAGCCGTCACGTGCTCTGACGTCACGCAGGTCCTGCTGTGCTATCACGAGATGCCTGCCACAGGTCCTTCCCGCCTTCCGCAGACTGCCGATGGAAGACACTGAGCGCAAGGGAGCACAGCTGGTCTCCGGCCGGGACCCTGTCACACTCCCTGCGCTTCTCTTATCTCCCTTTTTTCCCCTCCTCTACCGCCCTCCTTACCTCCGCTGCCAACGAAGACTCCTAGAATATTACCAGCAGGACGCTAACCACTCCCTATCAGTGGGACTCATCCTGACAGACAACTAACTGTAAGTCACAGAGCTCTGCTCCCACGAGGACTACACTATAGATTGCACGCACTGCATATGTACTAGACCGTACACCAGCACGCTACCTATGCAAATACTTTTACCTAGGGTACAGTATCATCTGTAACCACTTTCCTGACTGCAACCACTACTACTAGTGAGCTAAAAGGACAAGCAGACTCCAAGTGCCCAAAACCATAGCACACGCACTGCTTCCCTGACCACGGCTACTACCATTAGTGAGTCAAAAAGGAAAAGTATATCATCAAGCATCTAAACTCAAGAGGTAACATTAAACTACGCCACCAGCATTATTTATGACCCATACCATTTGCCTTTCCTCGGTATATACTAATTATACTTCCATCAGTAACTTTTAGGCATTCCCGGCGCAAAAAGCCGCCTATGATCCAGGATCGGCAAAACATCAACCTACACTGCCGAAACTATCACTATACATTATGGAAACCTACAAAAGTCCTCTTACAGGTAAACCAATACACCCTGCCACCTGTAACACCCTACTTCCAAATTCTAACACACATTTTACATTTACCAACAGCATCTCCTAATCTTGGTGTCCAGAAAGAGGGCACAAACATCACCCACCTAGATCAACCCTGTTCATCTTCACCGTGAATTCCACCTGGACCGATAACAGGTAAATCACCTTCCTCCCTAACTAGGAGGACATCTAACCCATCGCCATAGGCACCATATGTTCACTAAAACCCCCTTGTACCTATCTTTTTCTTCACCCAGAAAACATCCAGACCACAACTGGCTAAGAAACAAAACAAGCCAAAACTACAAGGAACCCACAAAGAACCTCTACCATAAAGGACCAACCAATTTTAATTGCAACTTTTTAATCTTTTATAACATCCTGAAGTGCTGATTTTATATGATACTTTATGTGACACTAAATAAAAATATCTTTTAAAACCAAACTTTGCATCAGAATATTTCACACTCCCCCTAACCCCCTTTCCAACCTCACCTATTACGGCCTAACTTTACCAGGATCACATCCATTTCGTTTGCATATTGGATCTTTTGAAATTTCGTCCACCCGTGGTAGGTTGACTATCATTTGCGGCAGGTAAATCCAGGCCTACCTACCAGCGCCTACACAGCACACTAGTGACATTTAAAGTCCAAAATTGATGTCTTTAGCTTAGGTATGACTTTCCTCTCGAAACCAGAGAAATTCCCCCCTCCTTAACATCTATCCTACCATTGAACTGTTCGTCAGACCGGTCACCCATGAGTTTCGTAAAATCTCTGGTGGCATTCTTAATGATAACCATACATCTGAAAAAAGAGAGGCATTACAAATGCTCAAGAAAATGAGAGATGTAGTGATCAAATCAGCCGACAAGGGCTGTAACGTCGTAACATAGCCAAATAAACTTAATGAAAAAAAGTTTGTCGACTGTTACAAAAAACTAACTTTTAACCCTACTTCAAACTTACAGGGTCTTCTGAGAGACATCTTAGAAAAGGCTTTCCAGGACGCAGTCATCTCTAAAGAGGTCAGAGACAGCCTTTTTCCAGAATTTCCTCGAACCGCATGCCTATATATTCTTCCTAAAATACATAAGGGCATGTCAGCTCCATCCCCCCTCCCAATCATGTCTGTGAATGGAAGCCTGTGTGAGGCCATTGGTAAGTACTTAGACCATTTACTCAAACTGGTGGTTGAAATGTGGCATCCCTGAGGGTTCAGTCGCCACAGAGGTACTGCATCTCAACCAGAGGTGTGGTGTTCCACTCTCAGGTAAGGAGGGAGTACTGCCCGGGACCCACCCACCTGCATCCAACACTACACCATTCCAGACCAGCAGGCAGGGGCAAGATGCATGTGTACAATGCTGAGCCCTGCCCCCTGGTTGGAAGGGGGGGAACCGAGAGAGGGGGAACCATGTACTGGGTGTGGGTGGAGGAAGTAGCACAGGGGAGCACCTTCAGAAGGAGTATAAGAAGGGAACCATCTTGTAGGAGACAGGTCAGTCTGAGGAGAGAGTGAGAGAGAGAGTTAGGAGCAGGAGCTCTGCTCAGGAGGAGAGGAGGAAGGAGCGGGCCTAGTCTGAGAGGCCCAGGAGGACAGACTGAGAGAGGACGAGAGCAGAAGGAAGGCTCCAAGAGGAATAGAGGGGATCCCAGGGGCACGGGAAGAGCAGGAAGCCACCCATGCACCCAAATCTACAAGGACGTGGAGGGATCAGGCCGCAGAGGGGACCGGCCCCTAACTACTGGAGAACTACAAGGCTCAGCTAGATAACCAGAGGCGACTGTACTTTCAAGGTGCAGCTGCCCAAAACAACAATTATATCGCCGAAAAGGTGGCCGCATAGGATTCAGGGGACTGCACGTCGCCCGACAAGATCCGAGGCTACTGGCTTGGGACACTGATTGTGAGGCGCTGGGCAGGAGGGTGAGAGCCAGCGCAGGAAGACGACCGAGGAAGGACCATAGAACAGGGTTCCGATTAAGTACTCCTGAGATACATGAGAGATTGCTGAACCACTTCCTTGATGAACGCAGGACGACGTGGGAGGTTACACACTAGCGCTAGTAACCTGAAGTCTTGAACAACTGTGAGTAAAACCTTGAAGAATGCACCCCACTGTGTCCTAGAATTATTGCTGCTCCATCACCAGCTCTGCACTACACAGCACAAGCAACATCTACCTCATAACATCACTATACACTGCCCTGGAGCTAAGCTCTGCCTGTGGAGAGCTGAACCAACTCTGCTGCGTCACCATCAGCTCCAGAGGATCTGCACCGCAGCGGCGGCCCCATATAGCTGCATACCACAGGTGGCGTCATGAAAATTATCTAAAAAAACTTTATTCCCCTTATACCTTTCCCTTTAATTGACCGCCCTGGGTCACTGTTACCGTGACATCCCCCAGCATCGACCGGCCCGGCTACCGAGTACCCCATGGCCTAGGGGGCACGTCAGAAACATTACCATCTTACTTAAGAGATATGGGTGATGTCCTCAACAAGATGAAAAACATTTTTATGGATAATGACATGTGGCTTGTTACATTGGACATTGAGTTCTTATACACCTCTATTAGACATCAGGATGGCATTGAAGCTGTGAGGACATTTCTATCTATGACCCATCTGGAATCAGACCTGAATACATTTCTACCTACCTTTTGGATTTTACTCTTAGGCCACGGCCCCATTATCAGTGAGGCCGTGGTCAGTATTCAGTCAGTATTTTTTCTCAGGAGTGGGAGCTAAAACCAAATGAGGAACAATCAGAGAAAAGATATAATAGAAACAAGTGCACCAATTCTGCATTTATCACCCACTCCTGGTTTTGGCTCCCACTCCTGAGGAAAAATACTGAACGAATACTGACCAAATACTGATAGTGGGGCCTTGGCCTGAGACACATTTTTTTTCTGTTTAAGGATATTCTCTACCTACAGCTACAGGGGACGGCTATGGGGGCAGCTTTTGCACCCTCATATGCCAACATCTTACTGAGGATGTGGGAGAGGAAAATCTTCTTTACCAATCCAGTGGCCTCTATTGAAAAAGTCCTACTATGGGGAAGATATATTGATGATATTCTGCTACTTTATCAGGGTACTGAAGATTAATTACTGAGGTTTATACAAATCCTTAATCTCAACTATATAAATATCAAAGTAACGAGCAACTATAATCAGAATTCTATTGACTTTTTGTATACCCTTATTTTTAAAGGCGTGAATGGATTGATTAACTCCAAAGTCTTTAGGAAGATCACAGCATTGAACTCTTTATTATATGTCTGTCTTCGCATCCTCGTCCTCTTATAAACAGCATTCTGACTTGCCAATTTTTGAGAATGTGCAGGATATATTAGAATGATTATTCTTTTTATACACAGCCCAGGAGTTGTCCTCAAAATTCTAGGAGATACTCCAACAGAAGTATAACGAAAGACATTAAAAGAGCTTCTAATACTAATAGAACGGACCTCCTCAGACCAAAAAAGAAAAAATCCCTCTTGGAACAACGGGTAGTATTTGTATCTATTGTGAGGCAGTGACAGGGATCGTATACGAGGGACGTTATATATCCCCCAGAATGTGTACAGAGTCCTATTAAATCCATTGGAGTGCATTGCAGTCACAAACTCACCTGCGGCTGCAATGCAGGAATGAAGGTGAGCATTGACCTTGTCAGGCTATCTGGCTAAGGCAGATTAGTAAAACCCGGCAGGGCCTTAATTTCTTGGAGGAGGTTACAGGAAGGCAGTGGGGCGGCCTCCTCCCTCCAACGCGGGTTTTCCAGTGGCTCTCGCCACAGGTCCTTTAAAAACCCTGCACTAAGGATTAGTGTTGTTCAGTGTTGGGACCTGCTAGAAGGATAGCAGGTGAACTCGGCAGGACTGTGTACAGCTGAACCCACGCCTGGGAAAGCTTTGCACCCGTCAGGCTCTGAGTGGCCTGGCGCGGCCGTTGCCCATGGCACTCATTGTGTATGGACTTTCTATTAACCCGGCTGCGAACCAGAGGACTTTTTGTTAACCCGTGAGTTGCTGAAATAAAAACTGTTTATGTTGGACTTGTTTGGGTCACTGCCTCAGTTACTGCACGGTGTGAACACCGCCGCCTTACACTATTTACAATGAGAACTGGTGCCAACTAAGAGAAGCACTTCAAACGTTTTGGTCAATCCTCAGAAATGACTCCACTTTGCCCAATTATACAACTGAACACCCTTCAATAACATTCAGAAGATCAAGTAATTTAAAAGATCTTCTTATCCACAGCAAGGAACAAAGTTGGTAAGAGCCTTCGATTCCAAAGGCCCAAAATTGGGATTCTTCCCTTGCAGAGACTGCATTTCTTGCCCAAATATGCACAGGGCATCTAACTTTACATCGAGTGATGGTGAAACGACTTTTATGATTACCCAGCACATTACATGTGTAGACCTTGTACCGAGGAGGTCTTTCACAGAATACAGCGGACCGAGGACAGAGGATGCTAGAGTCAATTTGTTGGGGGTAACACCATTTTACTAAGGACTGGAACTGGGTTACCCCGGCAATGCAAGAAAGGAACAGCAGTAAACTTCACACACACCTAGCTCAAGGCAGCTAGGACCCTTACGCTACACAACTGGCAGGGCCAGGATGTACTAACAACAGAACTATAATTTGCCTACCCAATGGTTCCGCCTAATGCAGTAACCATGCGTTACCCAGAGAAATGATAAGAACAGATGGGCACATAAGAGGGCTCGTACAGTGGTGTAGCACAACAGTTAACAAATTTAACAAATCTCTATGTTTACAATCCTGTTATTCTAACTATACACAATCTCCCTACAGGGGGGGGGGGAGTCTCTAACTAAGGTTCGCCCAAAAACTGCCCACAACCAATGTCTTTGAGAACTGGTGTTTGGCGCCAAACAAACTCTGCTATTTGCATGTATCAACAGGATCCTGTGGTGATATCTGAGCTCAGATCTTACCGGCCGGTAACTGTTCTCTGAAGAAGCTGGAGTCTGAGGAGAGGGTCCTGAACTAGTCTCAGGAGTGCAGTTTTCAGTCTGTAAGGCCAGCAGAGGGTCCTCCACATCACTCAGATGCACTGGGGAGGAATCCACCTCTGTATCCAACAACAGTTGTCCCTTCCAGGTAGCTCCTTCTCTCTGCAAAAAAGCCACAGGCAAGGCTCCTCCTTCATGCAAAGTTCTATTAGTCACTCTGCACGCTGCACACACCAGCTCTTAGAATGCAGCTCCACCATGTCTCTCCTCTCTCCACTCCTGCTTCTCTTTTTGCTGACTCACATCAATAAGTTCACCAAAGAGTTCCTTTCTTTTAGAGGCAACAGGGTCCTCTGGTTGCCAGATGCTGGTAAATCAGCAATGTCCACACAACTCCCTTTCACACATGCAACACCATAGGTGTTGACTAGTATGCAATGTGTCCATGCAAATTGGTGTATGTGGGTCTGACTTCCAGACAGCTTAAAACCTGTGTGACAGAGCATGTGTGGGATATAAGAAATGCATCAGATGTTACCGACATGTCAATACTCAAGCCTCTACCAAAACATTTTAAAATTGCTCACTCACAACTGTGATGCAAACATTCTTAAAGTCATAGGCATTGATCGGGTCCGGATAGACAGCCGTGGTGGCAATTGGAAGAAATACTGAGTGCAGCTAGAAACTAGATGGATCTCAAGGTTGAATACAATTAGGTCTAATGGATTAAACAATGCCATTAGTTTTGCCCCTTGCTTGTTAATTCTTAATGTTTTTATTATCTAAATTTTTTTTTATCTTCTTGTCCATTATTTGAACTTCTTGTGTTCCTCCCCTCTACTAACGTAATTCTACCTAACATTGAAATTACCTTGGAGGGTTAAACCATAACTCGCAAGCAGCATGCTCGCTGCCTTGGGGTCATATTCGATACTAAACTTTCCTTTATTTCCTGCATCTGATCACTTACCCGCTCTTGTGACCTGCATCTTAAAAACATCTCCAGAATCCGACCTTTTCTCACCTTTAAAACTGCTAAAACTCTTACTTTCGTTCTTATTCACTCTCATCTGGACTACTACAACTCTCTTCTGATCGGTCTCCATCTTACCAAACTTTCTCCTTTCCAATTCATCCTGAATGCGGCAGTCAGTGTCGTATTTATGTCCAGCTGCTTCACCGATGCCTCCATCTGGTGCCAGTCATTACACTGGTTATCTATTCGCTACAGGGTCCAATATAAACTCATCTCTCTCACCCACAAAGCTCTAAACAGTTCTGAACTGCCTTATATCTCCTCTCTCATCTCTGTCTATTGCCATACATGTGCCCTCCATTCTACAAATGACCTAAGACTAACATCTCCCATATTCCAAACCTCACACCTCCGTCTCCAAGACTTCTCTCGTGCTACATCAATTCTCTGGAATGCACTACCCCTGACCTCTAAAAATTATGAGTGATGACCACCTGATGGTCCTTTAAAAATTATGATTGAGGGTTGCCATGATAACCCTCTAGAAATTATGAGTGATGGTTGCATGATGACCCTCTAAAAATAATGAGTGAGGACCACTTGATGACCCTCTAAAAATTATGAGTGAGGGTCACCTGATGATCCTCTAGAAATTATGAGTGATGGCTGCATGATCACCCTCTAAAAATTTGGAGCGAGGGCCCCATGATGACCCTGTTGATATGGTGGAGGAGGAAAAAAACAAGAAAAAGAATAAACCATGAACAGTATACCCTTTTTTGGGTGGGAAGTGGTGCATGTGAGTAGACCAGAAAAAAAAGGAACATTTAAATTAACTTTATGTTCTGCTGCTGTCATCCGGTGGGGTTGAGAAGTCTGGGCCCACAGCCTTGACATGCACCATCAGCAGCACATCCACTTCCCCATCTCTTATCACACACCTTGTGCATTTTAAATTAGGTATATAATATATGCCTGTAAACTTTCCGGTATTAATAGGGAAAAGGAAATATGTAACCCTGAAAAGGACTTTTGTTTTTAGGCTGCTGCAGCAGTATACCTATAGAAGGACTGAAAGGCAATAAACCCTGCCTATATACCTCTAATAAAAACTACCCCTTCACCACCAGTTATCCCTACACTGAATACAGGTAACAGCGGTTTTACTAGAGAAAGGACAGTATGTAGCTCTGAAAAGGACTTTTGTTTTAATGTTGCAGCAGCGGTATGCAAGTACTGCAATAGCAATTAAACTCTGCCTATATCCCTGCTCTAATCTAAGCTCTCCCTCCTACATCAACTATACCTGAACTGCTTCCAGAAGAGAGTGTGCCGAGCATTGCGTCATCGGGTCTTATATAAGACTTGATGACGCGATGTGGTTAGCCAATCACAGTAATGCCATTAACCAACATGGCTATGGCATTACTGTGTATGGCAGACAATCCCGGTATGTTTATTGGCTGTTTAACAGGCGCGAAAAATGAGAGATGGGGATTCGTGCATGGCGCTCGAGCACCCGCGATACTCGATCGAGTAGCAAGCGTATCTAAGCACCCCGATGCTCGATTAAGTATTGAGCAGTGTCGAGCATGCTCGTTCATCACTGATGAAAATGTAAAGTCCCTATGGATCTCTATAAAATGCCACCTGCCTAACCAAGCAGGAAATATGGAATTGACTCAAAAACATTAAAATAGACAAATCACAGAGCCCAGATGGCATGTACCCCAGAGACCTTTAGGAATTAAGTACTGTGATAGACAGATCATTATTTTTAATAATCAAGGATTCCATAAAAATAGGGTCTGTACCAAAAGACTAGAGCATAGCATATGTAGTACCAATATTCAAAAAGGAAACAAAAACTGATCCTGTAAGCCAGTAAATTATATATTACTGTGGTCAAAATCTTTAAGGGTTTTCTAAGAGATGATTTAAAGGAACATCTCAATAAAAATGCTCGTAACCCAGCGTCATCATGATGATGTGCAATTTGTAGTGATGAGCGAGCACTAAAATGTTCGGGTACTCGTTGCTCAGGTTGATCAAATTGGAATACTCGAGTGCTCGGTCTGAGTAACGAACCCAATGTAAGTCTATGGGAAACTCTAGCATTTTCCCAGGTCACTGCTGTCAACAACGTTGTCAGAGGTATTACGCCACTTTTACGGACTCACAATAAAACATACAAAAACAAAACCAAAATGGATTTTCCTGGGAAATATGTTAAAGGGGTTGTACGGTACTTTTTTTAAGTTGCCCAATGTATTCAGCATGTGGGCATAAGTATCTCTGTAAATACCTTGTGTTGCAGATAATGACTGTGAGCGGTGCTATCACTGGCCGCTCACAGGAATCACGTGACCCCCCTCTTCCATGTTCCACCAGTGGCTGCTGGGTTGTGGGCGGGGTTATTCCCCTGCATCACACCCGGCATCCACCGCGCGCTCTCCCTCTCCCCATTCATTGGGAAAGCGTGCGATGGATGCTGGGTGTGACGCGGGGAATAACCTCGTCCACAAACCAGCAGCCACCGTGGGGACCCCAGCGCTGAGTCACGCCTCACTTGTCGAGACGTCAGTGCGGGGTCATGTGATGCCTGTGAGCGGCCACCGATAGCACCGCTCACAGGCATTATCAGCAACACAAGGTATTTACAAATATACTTATGTGGAGCCCCTGAGGGTTCAGTCGCCACAGAGGTACTGCACCTCACCCAGAGGTGTGGTGTCTCCTTCTCTCAGGTAAGGAGGGAGTGCTGCCCGGAACCCCAACACCTGCATCCAACACCACACTGCTCCAGGCCAGCAGGAGGGGCAAGACGCAATGTATGTTTTCTGCTGAGCCCTGACCCTGGCTGGAGTGGGGGGAACCCAAAGGTAGAGGGAACCAGTAGTGGGTGTGGGTGGAGGAAGTAGTTAGGGGGAGCACTTTGGTAGGAGTATAAAATGGGAAGCCATTTTAGGGTGGCAGGTTAGTGAGAGGACAGTTCAGAAGAACAGTCTGGGAGCAGAGTCTCAGTAGGAGCTCTGCTCCACAAGTAGGGGCCTAGTGATAGAGGCCCAAGAGGGGAGCAGAGGAGTAGGCTCCGTTCTAAGAAGGGATCCTAGGGGGTACGGCGAGTGCAGGAAGGCACCCGTATGCCCCGAATCTGTCAGAAGACAGAGGGATCGTAGGCCTCAAGAAGGGGACCGGCTCCTGGTCCAGTCGTGTACTTCAAGTCCCGGCTGGAAAATCAGGAGGCTTCTGGCTTATATAGTCAGTTGCTGAAGCCTCATTCTAATCCCAGTGAGGGTCAAGCAGGTCTGTGAACTCCGACGGACAGGAGGGACTTCAGAGTACCCGAGCAGGATTCAGAGTGGGAAGCGCAGGGTAGGAAGGAGAAAGACCAGCGTGAAGAAGGTCTAGATAGGAACACGTGAAATTGGGGTTCTGTCAGGTACCCCTGATCTACCTGAGGAAGTACTGAACCCCTGCCTGGTGAACGCAGCGCGACGTGGGAGGCTGACACCTGTACAGTGCACCAGTGGAACTGCAATAAGAACTGTGAGTAAAGACTCGGATGACTGCACCGCACTGCCTCCGTCCATTCTTTATCTGCGCCACCTTTCCCTCACTGCACTACAACACCCAGCTCACCCACCATCTTCTTACACTGCCCTGGAGCTAGCTCTACCTGTGGAGAGCCACACCATCCCTGCTGCCATAACACCAGCTCCAGAGGACTGCTCCGCAGCGGCGGCACCCCCAAAAACCCCATATAAAAATATTCCCCCTTTTACTGACCGCCCTGGGTCATGGACCAGGCCAGCCACCGTGATACTCCCCTACCAGCATACACAGAGGCCCGGCTGCCGAGTACCCCACAGCCCTGGGGGCGCGTCACTTATGCCTACATGCTGAATACATTGGGCAATTTAAAAAAAGTACCAGACAACTTCTTTAAGGAACATCCTTTCCAGAATAATGACTTGTATATAAGAAAAATAAATAACCAAAACCAAAAATGATCCTCCACACCTTGGGCTATGTTCACACGTAGTGTTTTTTATGCGATTTTTCACCTTTGCATTGCTTTCAACCAAGACAAATGCATTCAGCGGGAAATGTCATTTGAACATTTTACAACCTTACCTGGCCATGTGGTGTGTGAAACATCATCAGACACATCCTGTTTCATTTATGAATGAGGGATTGTGAAAGTCACAAACACTTTTTTTACAACCTTATTATTCTTAAAGGGCCAGCAGTCGGCTATGCTTTGTTGTTTCCATTATTAAAGAGTGGGTCTCCTATACTGTTACTGCGTATTCAGTGACTGCAAGGGCTGCTAAAAATTTGGATGCACGCCAATATCCCTTTGAAGAGAGATAGAGGAAGGTCTCGGTAAAATTTTTTTTCCCATTATTAAGGAGTGGGTCTCCTATAGTGGTAATGCCCATGCAGTGACTGCAGGGGCTCCCAAAATTTGGGAAAAACCCTAATAACAATTTAAAGACACAGAGGTGGGCCTCAGAAACAACATGTTCCCATTAGAAAGGAGAGGGTCTGCTATCCAGTTATAGGGTATGCTGTGAGTCCAACGGCTGCCAAAATTTAGGAAAAACCCCACTAACAATTTAAACACACATAGAGCTGGGCGACAGTAACGACATGTTCCCATTAGAAAGGAGAGGGTCTGCTATCCAGTTGTAGGGTATTCAGTGAGTTCAACGGCTGCCAAAATTTAGGAAAAACTCTACTAACAATTTAAAGACACATGGAGCTGGGCTACAGTAACGAGTACGACATGTTCCCATTAAAAAGGAGTGAGTCTCCCATACTGTTTGCCTATTCAGTGAATGAAATGGTTACCAAAAATTTGGAGGCACTCCAATGCATCTTGCGAGAGACATAGAGGTCAGAGGGCCTCCTGAAAACAATGTTCCCATTATTAGGAAGTAGATCTCCCATACTGTTTGCCTATGCAGTGAATGCAAAAGCTGCCAAAAATTTGGAGGCACTCCAAGGCCCCTTGCAAGAGACATAGACGTCGGAAGGCCTCCTTAAAACAATGTTCCCATTATTAGGAAGTGGGTCTCCCATACTGTTTGCCAATGCAATGAATGCAATGGCTGCCAAAAATTTGAGGAAATCCAATGTCCCTTGCAAGAGATGTAGATATGGTGATATGGTAAATATGGTGGTGATATGGAGCAGGATGTGAAGGATGAGAAGAAGGAAGAGGACAAGAGCAAATAGACAAAATGAGGAAGCATATACCCATGACTGGCTGTGAAGACAGAGGTGCCTAGGAATAGAGTTAGACCTCCCAAAAAAAAACACTGTTTTTGAGTTTATGTTACACAGCTATCACTCGGTGGTGTTGAGAAGTCTGGCCCAATCCAGCCATTGTCCATTTTTAAAAGTGTCAGCCTGTCAGAATTTTAAGTTGACAGGCGGATGCGCCTATCGATTATAATTCCATCGGCGGCACTAAAAACCCGCTCTGACAAAACGCTAGCGGCAAGGTAGGCCAGGACCTCCAAGGAGTAGAGAGCCAGTTCATGCCATGTGTTCAGCTTGGATACCCAATAATTATAAGGCACAGAGGAATCACGGAGGACGTTGGTATGGTCGGCAAGGTACTCCCTCACCATCTTCTGAAACTTTTCCCTCCTTGGGAAAGTACCCGCACCTCAGGGCCTGTGCGATGGGAGGGTCTGAGAAAACTGTCCTAGAATTTTGACAGTGTTCCCCTGTATTTGTGTCTCTCTCGCCTGTACTCCTTGGTTGTCCAATGAACTGTGACTTCTGCCGCCAGTATTTTCAGAAGGGAATTTTTTTAATAATTCCGCAACAAGGGCCTTATCATACTGCACCATTTTATTAGGCCTGTCCTGCATGGAAATAAGAGATATAAAGTTCTCCATGTAACGTGGGTCTAAAAGTGTCACCAACCAGTAATGACTGTCAACCAAAATTTGGACAACGCGAGGGTCACGGGAAAGGCAGCGTAACATAACCTTAGCCATGTGTGGCAGACTGCTAACAGTCAAGACTTGCGTGTCCTCACCAAGAGGACGACTGACCATGCTCTCCTCCTCATCCTCTTCCTCCTCCTCCTCCCTGTCCTCAGGCCATCCACGTTGAACAGGTTGAACAGATGGTATGACAGTTGTACAGGTAGTACCGTCTATAGCACATGAAACTAGCTCCTGTTCTTCCCCCTCCTCCTCTTCCTCATTGTCACCCAATAGACATTGGGATGAGATGAGGCTGGGCTGTGTGTAATCACCCTGTATGGTTCCTTGCTCCATCTCATTGTGCTTCTCCTGCAATACATCCTTTTTAATTGTGAGCAGAGAGCGTTTCAGAAGACAGATAAGCAGGATGGTGACGCTAATTATTGCATCATCACTGTTCACCATCTTGGTGGAGTCCTCAAAGTTTTGGAGGATGGTACATATGTCTGACATCCATGTCCACTCCTGAGGTCTTATGTGTGGAGTCTGAACTGAATATCGACAGCCTTGTTGATGCTGGTAGTCAACAACTGCCCTCTTCTGCTCACAGATTCTTCTCAACATCTGCAATGTAGAGTTCCAATGCGTGGGGACATCGCACACCAGTCGGTGAGCTGGAAGCTGCAAACTCTGCTGAAGCACTGCAAGGGCAGCGGAAGTGGTACCTGACTTTCTAAAGTGGGCACACAGGTGGCGTACTTTGGCAAGCAGATCAGACAGATTCGGGTAGGTTTTGAGAAACCGCTGAACCATGAGGTTAAGCACATAGGCCAGGCATGGTATGTGTGCGAGCTCGCCTCGCCTCAGAGCCACCACCAGGTTCTGGCCATTGTCACACACAACCATGCCTGGCTGTAGGGTCAGTGGTGTCAGCTACAGATCTGCCTGCTTTTTCAGAGCTGTCCACAACTCTTCAGCATTGTGCGGTTTGTCACCTAAGCATATTAGCTTCAGCACAACCTGTTGCCGCTTGGCCGAGGCAGTGCTGCAGTACTTCCAGCTTGCGACTAATGTGGTCATTTCGGAGATGGAGGATGAAGAGGAGGAGGAGGAGGAAGTGCAGGAGCAGTAGAATGTGGGGGCAACCCTGATTGACCTAGGGACCGCAATCCCCGGCGTTGGGAGGATGTGTTCCGTCCCAAGGTCCAACTGGGTCACGGCTTCCACTATGTTAACCCAGTGTGCCGTCAGTGAGATGTACCATCCCTGCCCACGTGTCAGTGGTTAGGTGGACTTTCCCAGTAACTGTGTTGTTGAGGGCACAGCTAATGTTGTGGGACACGTGATCGTTTAATTCGGGGACGGCACACCGGGAGAAATAGTGGCGGCTGGGGACCATGTACCGAGGGACAGCCGCTGCCATCAGATTGCGGAAAGCTTCCATCTTCACGAGCCTAAAAGGCAACATTTGAAGCACAAACATTCGCGAAATGTGTGAATTTAGTAGTGTGGCCTGTGGGGCATTGGCTGCATATTTGCGCTTGCGTTCCAAGGACTGGGGTAGAGACAACTGAACGCTGCGCTAGGACAGGGACGTGGACGTGCTTGCTGATGGTGCTACTTGAGAGTGTGCAATGACAGGTGCAGGGCAGGAGGCATTTTGGCATGTGACATGGACAGGGGATTGGCGTGCACGCACAACAGTGGGAGAAGCAGTAGTGTCACCCAGAGACACTGTTGCTGGACCCTGGGGTTTGGCCCACTTAGTTGGGTGCTTTGCTGCCATGTGCCAGATCATGCTGGTGATGGTCAGGCTGCTAGTTTTGGCACCCCTGCTGATGCTTGCCTGGCAGGTGGTGCAAATGGCCTTTTTGGGGTTATTTGCAGAGTCTTTAAAAAAAAACACAGACTTAGGAAGACCTAACATTTGTACTGGCAACTTCTGTTGTGTTGGCGTTACAAAGAACACTTTCCTGCCTTGTGTCTGCAGCCACCACACTGCTTCTTCCTGCCTGTTGTGGTGCTACGCCTCTCTCCCCCTGTGTTCTGCTGTCCTTGCTCTGCATGTCCCCCTGCCAGGTTGGGTCAGTTACTATATCATTCATCACCTCGTCTTCCACTTCGCACCCTGGTCCTCCTCCTTACTTTCTGACAATTGTATCTCATCATCATTATCCACCTCTTGCGACAGTAATTGCCCTTTACCACCATCGCCTTCGTATTACCGTGGTAGCTCCATTATTTTGGCATCGCTACACGTGTTCTCCTCTTGACTCGCTTGAAGCTGGCCGGGCTAGAGGCCCGAATCTACAAATGGAAAAGTGAACAGCTTTTCTGAGTGTCCAATTGTGGGATCAGTTGTCTCCGGGCACTCGGCATGGTGGGAGGAAGGAGGATCAGGGTGAGGAATATGCGGTCCAGACTCACGGCCACTGAGACTTGACCGTGTGGAAGACAGAGTGGTGGTGGTGGCAAAGTGACTGGAAGAATTATCTGCTATCCAACCAACAACCTTTTGACACTGCTCTGGGTTCAATAGTGGTGTACTGCGGTCCCCTAGTAATTGGGACAGGAAGGTCGAGCGACAAGATGTAGGTGTTTGTTGTGGCACAATTTCAGCTTGCCCATGGCCTTGTCTCCGGGCCTCTGCATGCACCATCCCCATCACGTCCACTTCCCCGTCCCTTGCCCCGCACCTTGCCCATTTTAAATGGAGGACAATATTTTCCACTTTCACGAGAAATGGCTGATTTTGGAATGCAGTTATATGTGATACGTCTGACAGATAACCAGCAAATAACCAGGATTAAGATAAACAAAAAATTTGCCCTGGCCCCTGATATCTGGGGCTATGTCTACAAATACCTGTAATTATTACAGCAGCAGACAGGACGTTCAATGGAACCTCTTGCGCTATATGCACTGCAGTCTGCCACATACACTGCCTGCCTAGCACTGATTATATACAGCTGGATTAGTCCTCAGAAGGACTGTTAGTTCAGATGGATATATATATGTTGTGGAATATCTATACTAACAGGACATTCAATGGACCCTCTTGCACTATAGGCACTGCAGTCTGCCACATACCCTGCCTGCTTAACTCCTTCCATCACCATTGAATATATGCAGCTGGATTAGTCCTCAGAAGGACTGTTAGTTCAGTTGGATATACTGTATATATATATATATGTTGTGAAATACATATACTAACTATAAACAAGCAAATCTCGAGCTTGTCGAGCACTGTGATGCTCGGGCGAGTACCGAGCAGTGGCGAGCACATTCGCTCGTCACTAGCAATTTATCTATTTGGACTTTTCAAAGGCGTTTGGTACAGTGCCACATAAAAGGTTGCTAGTGCTACACAAAATAAGAGCAATGGTACTGGGGGAAAATCTTTGTATTGGGTTAAAAAATCATTCAATGATGGGAAACAAAGTAGTTTTTAATAAGACACACTCTAATTGGTGCCAGTGGGGTGTCACAGTGGTCAGTATTGGACCCAAATTTTAAAAACTTCCTTTAAAGGGAATATGTTAAATACTCATATACTGTAAATGGTTTGGAACATGAAATCATGCTATCTTTTTCAAAAACTAGTCCGTAATACATTTGCATGGCCAGTTCGGTATTCCATTACTGAGAAATCAGCATTTTAAATTGTGCAAATGAAGTTGAAGAGCTATGGTCAATCAGAAGCCTCTGTCACTCCAGCTCTATTCCCCACCCAGCACCATTTTCTGCTGCATGACTCTTTTGCCTGAAGTTACACAACATAGACATTACCAGGTTTTACTAAACTATGGAAGGTGATCAACACAGCAGAATAATTTATTATTATAGAGGTATTTAGGTAAACTAGTGCTAGGGTTGAAATAGAAATTGAAGTTTCGTGTAGATATAATTAAGGTCATGAACTTGGGCTGAGGAAATAGAATGCACAAGTAGGTAATAAATGATAGAACACTGGGTAAAACTGTCAGTGAAATAGACTGTGGGTGAACAGTAAACTCAACTCTAGTCTCCAGTTCCAGCCAACTTGTGCCAAGGAAAATAAAATCATGGGATGCATTAAGAGAAGCATAGAAGCTCATGACAAGAACATCATTTTGCCTCTATACAAGTCACCAGTGCGGCTACACTTAGGCATCTCACCTTGAGAAAGCTGAACGCGAAACGCGCATTGGGGTAAGGACTGGTGTGCTCCATCAAATCCCCCTTATCTTGGATAAGTAGTATAACCTACTCCTCTTCTCTGTGTCACCTTAATTTCTTGGTCATTTGGAATAGGTGAGCTGCAGAAGCAAGACAGGTTATCAAACTTGGGGTTATTCAGTTTGGAAAAACAAAGGCTTTGGGGGCAATTTTATTACAATGTACAAATATATGAGGGGACAGGTCAGAGATATTTCTAATGAGCTTTTTTACACCTAGGGCTGCGACTGAGACATGTCCCATCATCACAGACGGTGATTATTTACTGTAAGGGCAGTGAGATTATGGGACTCTCTGCCACTTGATGTTGTAATTCATTTAAAAAGTACAGAGAACGGCTGAATGTCTTTCTTGAAAAATATATTACAAGGTATAGATACTATAAACAGTGATGGGAGATTGATCCAGGGAACTAATCTGATTGCAATATTTGGAGTCGGGAAAGAATTTTTCCCTTAATGTGGGACAATTATCATCTGCCTTGTGATGTTTTTGCCTTTCTCCAGATCAACATGTTAGGTTAAAGGTTGAAATCGTCTACTTTCAACCTAAAAAGCTATGAAATTACTCACTTGCCATAGAATTAAATGCAAATTGCGCACGACAATCGACTTCCATGAGACTTGATTGTTTTATTTACAGCAAAATCAGAGCTCAAAAATAGTCATGCCATAGCTAGCCGCAGACAAGTTGCTCAAATGATTCTGTACCGTGACTTTCTGAGAAATGCTGTCGCGCGACAATCGCATGTAGCTCCAATCTAAAGCTAGTGTGCCTCATATAGAATTTCTGCTCTTCTTTGCAAGTAAAGTTTCATGTTGCATTTAAAGCTACGTTGTGTCAGCAACCTCTTCCTTTGGCCTAACCTTTGGCAGCACAACACTGCTACTTCACATTGTTAGGAATATAATGATAATACTAACCACTAGATGACTCCCGAGCCTTAGGCAAAGTTTTCTTTTCAGTTGACCCCGAAAAGTCAGTGAACACTTTAATGTGATTATTTCACCCTGTTTATGATTTTTATGTATTGTCTCGCCAGGGAGGTTTAAAAATAATGACTCATATTATACAAAAGGGGGCAAAAAATGGAGTTTAATCCACAAATGCTATCCTTGAATATCAATGCAGGGAAAAATAAGACTTGCTATAAAGGTACTATTTCAGATTCAATTAAGATTCACAGTGGGTCCCCTACTATTTGAAATCAGGGGAAGCCTACTTAGTGTGGTCTATCAAAGAACTCACTGCCAAAGTAGAGTACATTTATGAGATACGGCCTTCTAGGGGCCTAAATAAGGATGTGTGCCCACTATGTGGTTTTTAAGCGTTTCCGCAGCTACCGGCAAGCCAAGACGCATCGCTAAGGACACCGGGGGCCATCAGAAGATAAGTATAATGTATATTTTTTATTTTATTCTTTTTTTTACAAGTACTATGGTACCCCGGTCCGGAGGAGAGTCTCCTCTTCTCCAAACCCAGGTACCATTCTTTTACGGTCACACTATATAAATCCATGCCGGTTGTATGGATTTATATAGTGTGACCAAGTTGTCAAGCACTTTCCAAGTGATGCTAAAATCGCTTGGAAAGCGCTTGACAACCCGAATGTGGAAATGCAAGTGAAAAACGCTTCACATCCGCATGTCCCTGGCAGGAAAAACCCATGTACAATTCCCATGCGTTTTTTCTGCCAGGGAGATGCAGAAACGCTCAGGAAAATCAAGAGCATTTCTGTATCATGGGCACATAGCCTAAAGGAAGAACTCGCAAGGTATGAGAAACGTGTGCAGGATGCAAGGGAGAGGGTGCCAACAAGCCACTCGGCACTTGCTAGAGAATTTAGATACAGGAATTGGGCAGTGATCAGAATCTTTACTGGAAGTGAAGGAAAGCCTAAAGATGTAGCTCTCATCTCTCCCCCCTTTCTAAATTTTCTTGATAACTTTCTGGGACACCTTCCCTTTTTCCTATTAATCCTTATTAACTAGGTATAAGATTGCAAAAGGCATGTTATTGACTGGCATGGTAGTAATGTCGCATGTCTCAAGAACAGGGGTGTGATAACCTCTCTCGCTGCCCAAAGCAACGGTTTCAGACAGTGCTTCCACCCCAACTGTGCCATTGACATTTTTTTTATTTAAAATCCACACAATAAAAAAATGTAAAGTATGCTTTTCTGTCTGTATTTTTAAATTAGATTAGATTTTTAAATGTAATCTGTCAGTAGGATCAACCCTCCTAAGCCTCTATATAGACATGCATGTTATAGAAAGTTGAATAAAATGATACCTTGATATCTGATATTCGATGTCTTATTCCAGAGAAACTCAGTGTTACCAGTGTGAGACATGTGAG
Source organism: Phyllobates terribilis (assembly GCF_046119375.1). Classification (NCBI taxonomy): domain Eukaryota; kingdom Metazoa; phylum Chordata; class Amphibia; order Anura; family Dendrobatidae; genus Phyllobates; species Phyllobates terribilis. The sequence continues at coordinate 306,168,575 of NW_027362768.1, read as the reverse complement.
ACATGTAATGACTGACAGTCTGCACTTCTCATCTACATGTCTCACACTGGTAACGCCCCTTTTCATTTAAAATAATCGCTGGAGGCAGTAGATCTATGTCCACCCATAGATCTTAACAGCTCATTTACATATTGATAAAAATGTGGATTTTTCTGAAGTAAGACAACGAATCGCAGATATCAAGGTATCATTTTATTCAACTTTTTATGACCTGCATACCCATATAGACATCTTTTGTGGGTTGCTCCTACTGATAGATTACCTTTAATCCCTTAACGACTGCCGATTCGCATTTTCACGACTGCAGTTAAGGGTACTTATTCCTCAGCGCCACTGTTTAACATTGCTGAGGAATTACAGTATAGTGCCCTGCAGCGTCCGAACATCTCGGGGGTCTCAGCTACCAGGGGTAGCTGAGACCCTGGAGAACATGATCAGGGCCAGTTTTTCCGGTCCCCGATCACGTGTCCGCCGTTATTCAGTGAATAATGGCGATCACGAAAAAAAAAAGGGTGCCCATGGTTACAATTAGTGTTGAGCGAGCATGCTCGACACTGCTCGGTACTCGCCCGAGCATCACGCTACTCGGGATGTTCGGCGAGCACCGAGCATTTCCGGGTTACTTGGGCGGGAGCTCGGGTCTCCGCCCTGCATGTTTGGCGCTCTTTAGAGAGCGAATGAACATGCAGGGATTGCCAGCCAGTCACTGTAATGTCGCAACCATGTTGGTTGTGGGCATTACATTGATTGGCTGGCCACACAGCGTCACCTCAAGTATTTAAAACCGGGCGCCGCCATCTTGGACACAGACGGCTGGGATCAGACAGTGTAGGGACAGCGCTGCTGATTTAGGGAGAGATATATACTGCGAAATAGTTAGTGTAGGGTCTGTAAAGGCTGCCAGATCAAACAAACAGTCCTTCTCAGGACTAATATCCATCCCAGATATCAGGCAGGCAGCGGGCAGGCAGGCTGTATAGGAGACGCAGTGGTTATACCAGCAAACGCTGCATTACAGTCCTGTGTGCTCCTGTTGCTGAAATTACTGGACTTAGCTCCAGGTCTCGGGGTCCAGGAAAAATCCTTTTTTTTTCATCTAAATCCTCTTTTTTTTTTCCTCCTTCACACTGTACAAATACCCGTCTTAATAACCGTTTGGTCCCCCCCCCAAAAAAAAAAGTGTGTCTCTGATTATTCAGACACAAATATATCTGTTGAAAATAGTCTGGTGTAGGCCCAAGAAACAGAAGTGTGGTTTTGCAGTTCCACGGTTCAAACCTCTGTATTATCCACTTTTGGGCCATTTGTATCTAAAAAAAAACAGTTTGAGTGTGTCGCTCACTGTTCAGCCGCAGATATATCTGTTTAAAATTGTCTGGTATACCCCAGTAAACAATAACTGTGGTTTTGCCATTCCACAGTAAAAAATCTCTATTATTCAGCTTTTGGTAGTTTTTCCGTAAAGAAAAACATTAATAGTTTCTCCCTGATTGTTCAGATTGTTTAAAAGAGTCAGGTGTAGGCCAGAGAAATAGAACTGTGGTTTTCCTCTTCCACGGTTCTAATCTACTTTCTATTACCCTTTTTCCATTGATAGTGCGAGTGAAAGCTATTTTACTTCCTTTACAATGGGCAAGGCGCATGGGAAGGGACGTGGAACTGGACGTTCTGGTGATGGTGCGTGCAGAGGACGGGGCCATGGCCAAGGTGAAAATGTGCCACAACCAACAGCCACATCTTCTCGCTCCCACTTCTTGACTGAATTACTACGGAAGCACAGAACAACACCACTATTGCGAACTGATCAGTGTGAACAGGTTTTTAATTGGATATCAGATAATACTTCCAGTTACCTGGGCACCACCACTTCCGGCCTGTCTTCCACACGGTCGACTCTTAGTAGCCGTGAGTCTCGACCGCATACTCCTCCTCACCGTGATGCTCCTTCCTCCCACCATGCCGAGTGTCGTCAGACAGCAACTGATCCCACACTTGGACACTCTGAAGAGCTGTTCACTGGTCCATTTCCAGATTTGTGCCCCTCGCTTGCTCCGCTTGAAGTGGTGGAAGAGGAGATCCCATGTAGCGATGCCCAAATATTTGAACAGCCACGGCCACAGGAAGTCGACGCTGGCAATTTGTCACAAGAGGTGGACGATGACCAGACACAATTGCCAGAAAGTGAGGAGGAGGATCGTGGTGTGCAAGTGGAAGAGGAGGAGGTGGTGGATGATCTAGTAACTGACCCAACGTGGCAGGAGGACATGCAGAGCGAGGCCAGCAGCACACAGGGTGAGGGAGGCAGAGTACCCCAAAAGGCAGGAAGAAGCAGTGTGGTGGTCGCACACAGAAGGCAGGCAACAGTTCCCCGTAACACCAACACGAGGGACGTTGCCAGTACAACCTGTAGGTCTTCCAGAGTCTAGAATTTTTTTAAAGACTCAGCTGATAACCCCAAAAAGGCCATTTGTACCACCGGCCATGCCAGCATCCGCAGGGGTGACAAAACTACCAGCCTGACCACCACCAGCATGATCAGGCACATGGCAGCAAAGCACCCTACTTTGTGGGGTGAACCCCAGGGTCCACGACCAGTGTCAGCGGGTGTCACCACTGCTTCTTCCTCTGTTGTGCGTGCAATAGAACCCCATGTTGTGTGTGCAAGGCAATCCCCTGTCCATACTACATGCCCCCTCCTCTCAGTCTTCACTTGTTCTGGCAGTTTCTCAAGAAACAGCATCAACGTCCACGTCCACGTCCCACCGCAGTGTTCAATTGTCCATATCCCAGACCTTTGAACGAAAGCGGAAATTCGCAGCCAACGCCCCGCAGGCCACAGTCCTAAATTCGCACATTTCACGACTGCTTGCATTGGAAATGCTGCCTTTTAGGCTGGTGGAGATGGAATCCTTCCACTACCTTATGGCGGTGGCCGTCCCTCGGTACTCGGTCCCCAGCCGACACTATTTTGCCCGGTGTGCCATCCCCGCACTACACAAGCATGTGTCCCAAAACATCTGCCGTGCCCTCAACAACTCAGTTACTGGGAGAGTCCACCTGACAACGGACACGTGGACAAGTGCTTGTGGCCATGGACGGTACATCTCCCTGACGGCACACTGGGTAAACATAGTGGAAGCCGGGACCCAGTCGGACCTTGGGACGGAACACATCCTCCTCACACCGAGGATTGCGGGCCCTATGTCAGTCAGAGTTGCCCCCACAGTGTACAGTTCCTGCGCATTATCCTCCTCCTCCTCCTCATGTTCAGCCTCCATCTCAGATATCACCACATCAGTTACAAGCTGGAAGCAATGCAGTACTGCCTCAGCCAAGCGGCAACAGGCTGTGCTGAAACTCATAAGCTTAGGTGAGAAACCTCACACTGCTTGTGAGTTGTGGACAGCTGTGAAAGAACAGGCAGATCTGTGGCTGAGACCGTTGAACCCACATCCAGGCATGGTCATGTGTGAAATGGCTGTAACCTGGTGGCGGCTCTGAGGTGAGGCGAGATCACACACGTACCATGCCTGGCTCATGTGCTTAACCTCGTGGTTCAGCGGTTTCTTAAATCGCACCCCGAGTTGCCAGATCTGCTCGTCAAAGTACGCCGCCTGTCAGCTCATTTTTGCAAGTCGGCTACAGCTTCCACCGCCCTTGCTGTGTTGCAGCAGCGTTTGCAGCTTCCGGCACACCGACTGGTGTGTGATGTCCCCACACGTTGGAACTCTACCCTCCACATGTTGCAAAGGATTTGTGAGCAGAAGAGAGCAGTTGTGGAGTACCAGCTGCAACAAGGCCGTCGATATTCAGGTCAGACTCCACACATAAGACCTCAGGAGTGGACCTGGATGTCTGACATATGTACCATCTTGACAAACTTTGAGGAGTCCACCAAGATGGTGTGTGGTGATGACGCCATCTTTAGCATCAGCATTCCATTTGTCTGTCTTTTGCAACGCTCTCTGCAGAAAATTAAAGAGGAGGCATTGCAGCCAGAGTATGATGAGATGGATCAAGAAGCCATAGTGGTCGATTACACACAGCCCAGCCTCATCTCATCCCAACGTGCATTGGGGGACAATGAGGAAGAGGAGGTGGAGTAGGAATAGGAAGTACAGGAGCTTGTATCATGCTCTGTAGATGGTAGTACCTGTACAACTGTCATACCTTCGGTTCAGCGTGGGTGGCCTGAGGACAGGGGGAGGAGGAGGAGGAGAGCATGGTCAGTCGTCATCTTGGTGAGGATACAGAAGTCTTGCCCAATACCAGTCTGCCACGCATGGCTGACTTTATGTTTCGCTGCCTTAACCGTGACCCTCGCGTTGTCAAAATGTTGGGTGACAGTCATTACTGGTTGGTGACACTTTTAGACACCCGCTACAAGGAGAACTTTCACTCTCTTATTCCCGAGGTGGAGAGGGCTACAAAAATGTGGCAGTACCAGAAGGCCCTTGCTGCAGAACTGTTAAAAAAATTCCCATCTGAACACGCTAGCGGCAGAGGTCACAGTTCGTTGACCAACCAAAGCGTACATGCGAGAGAGACGCAACTCAAATCCAGCAGAGGCAGGGGAACACTGTCAACGTTCTGGGACAGTTCTCTCAGACCCTCCCTTCGGACAGACCCTGAGACGTGGGGTACTCTCACAAGGAGTGGAAAGTTTCAAAAGATGGTGAGGGAGTACCTTGCCGACTGTACCAGCGTCGTCCGTGATTCCTCAGTGCCTTTTAATTATTGGGTATCCAAGCTGGACACTTGGAATGAACTCGCTCTGTACGCCTTGGAGGTCCTGGCCTGCCCTGCCGCTAGCGTGTTATCGGAGCATGTTTTTAGTGCCGTTGGGGGAATTATAACTGATAAGCGCACTCGCCTGTCAACTGACAATGCTGACAAATTGACCCTTATCAAAATGAACAAGGGCTGGATTGGGCCAGACTTCTCGTCACCACCAAATGACAGCAGAGTAACATACAGTCAAATCCACTGTGTTATTTCGGGAGGTGTATTCACATGCACCGCTTCACACCCACACATGGGGATACGCTTCCTCATTTCGGCTGTTTTATGTTCTTCTCCTTATCCTCAGCCTCCACCACCACTATACCACCAGGGTGACCGTGGTCCGTGTTGCCATTATTGAAAGTTCCTCCGTCCTTATTTTTGTCAGCTTTTGCTTGGAAGGCATAAGCAAAGACTGTGGGAGACCCACTCCCCAATAATGGGAATAATATTTTTAAGATGCTGTACTGTATGGCTCTTGTAAGGGGCATTAAAACCGTCTTGTTAAGCTACTGTGACCTCCACCAAGTTTCCAAGGGGCATTCAAACCATCTCGTTAAGCTACTGTGACTTCCACCACTTCTCCAAGGGGCATTAAAACCGTCTTGTTAAGCTACTGTGACCTCCACGTCTCTTCCAAGGGGCATTCAAACCGTCTTGATAAGCTACTGGGACCTCCACGTCTCTTCCAAGGGGCATTCAAACAGTCTTATTAAGCTAGTGTGACCTCCACCACTTTTCAAAGGGGCATTCAAACCATCTTGTTAAGCTACTGGGACCTCCAAGTCTCTTCCAAGGGGCATTCAAACCGTCTTGTTAAGCTACTGCAACCTCCACCACTTTTCCAAGGGGCATTCAAACCGTCTTGTTAAGCTACTGTGACATCCACCATGTTTCCAAGGGGCATTAAAACCGTCTTGTTAAGCTACTGGGACCTCCACGTCTCTTCTGAGGGGCATTAAAACCGTCTTGTTAAGCTACTGCGACCTCCACCACTTTTCCAAGGGGCATTAAAACCGTCTTGTTAAGCTACTGGGACCTCCACGTCTCTTCCAAGGGGCATTCAAACCGTCTTGTTAAGCTACCGTGACCTCCACCACATTTCCAAAGGGCATTAAAACCATCTTGTTAAGCAACTGTGACCTCCACTTCTCTTCCGAGGGGCATTAAAAGCGTCTTGTTAAGCTACTGTGACCTCCACCACTTTAACAAGGGGCATTAAAACTGTCTTGTTAAGCTACTGTGACCTCCTCGTCTCTTCCAAGGGGCATTAAAAGCGTCTTTTTAAGCTACTGTGACCTCCACCACTTTTCCATGGGGCTTTAAAACCATCTTGTTAAGCTACTGGGACCTCCACGTCTCTTCCGAGGGGTATTAAAACCGTCTTGTTAAGCTACTGTGACCTCCACCACTTTTCCAAGGGGCATTCAAACCGTCTTGTTAAGCTACTGGGACCTCCACGTCTCTTCTGAGGGGCATTAAAAGCGTCTTGTTAAACCACTCTGAACTCCACAGCTCTACCAAGGGGCATTGAAATATTGTTTTTAATTAACTCTAACCTCCATGACTCTTCGAATGGGCATTGCATTTCCTCCTAATTTTTGGCAGCCTTTGTTTGGAAGGCATAAGCAAAGACTATGGGAGACCCACTCCCCAATAATGGGAATAATGTTTGTAATATGCTGTACTGCATGGCTCTTGTAAGGGGCATTGCAAGTTCCTCCGTCCTAATTTTTGGCAGCTTTTGCTTGGAAGGCATAAGCAAAGACTGTGGGAGACCCACTCCCCAATAATGGGAATAATATTTTTAAGATGCTGCACTGTATGGCTCTTGTAAAGGGCATTAAAACCGTCTTGTTAAGCTACTGTTACCTCCACCACTTTTCCAAGGGGCATTAAAACCGTCTTGTTAAGCTTCTGGGACCTCCACGTCTCTTCTGAGGGGCATTAAAAGCGCCTTGTTAAGCTACTGCGACCTCCACCACTTTTCCAAGGGGCATTAAAACCATCTTGTTAAGCTACTGGGACCTCCACGTCTCTTCTGAGGGGCATTAAAAGCGTCTTGTTAAGCTACTGCGACCTCCAACACTTTTCCGAGGGGCATTGAAACCGTATTGTTAAGCTACTGGGACCTCCACGTCTCTTCCAAGGGGCATTCAAACCATCTTGTTAAGCTACTGCGACCTCCACCACTTTTCCAAGGGGCATTCAAACTGTCTTGTTAAGCTACTGTGACCTCCATTACATTTCCAAAGGGCATTAAAACCATCTTGTTAAGCAACTGTGACCTCCACTTCTCTTCCGAGGGGCATTAAAAGCATCTTGTTAAGCTACTGTGACCTCCACCACTTTAACAAGGGGCATTAAAACTGTCTTGTTAAGCTACTGTGACCTCCTCGTCTCTTCCAAGGGGCATTAAAAGCGTCTTTTTAAGCTACTGTGACCTCCACCACTTTTCCATGGGGCTTTAAAACCGTCTTGTTAAGCTACTGGGACATCCACGTCTCTTCCGAGGGGTATTAAAACCGTCTTATTAAGCTACTGTGACCTCCACCACTTTTCCAAGGGGCATTCAAACCGTCTTGTTAAGCTACTGGGACCTCCACGTCTCTTCTGAGGGGCATTAAAAGCGTCTTGTTAAACCACTCTGAACTCCACAGCTCTACCAAGGGGCATTGAAATGTTGTTTTTTATTAACTCTAACCTCCATGACTCTTCGAATGGGCATTGCATTTCCTCCTAATTTTTGGCAGCCTTTGCTTGGAAGGCATAAGCAAAGACTATGGGAGACCCACTCCCCAATAATGGGAATAATGTTTGTAATATGCTGTACTGCATGGCTCTTGTAAGGGGCATTGCAAGTTCCTCCGTCCTAATTTTTGGCAGCTTTTGCTTGGAAGGCATAAGCAAAGACTGTGGGAGACCCACTCCCCAATAATGGGAATAATATTTTTAAGATGCTGCACTGTATGGCTCTTGTAAAGGGCATTAAAACCGTCTTGTTAAGCTACTGTTACCTCCACCACTTTTCCAAGGGGCATTAAAACCGTCTTGTTAAGCTACTGGGACCTCCACGTCTCTTCTGAGGGGCATTAAAAGCGTCTTGTTAAGCTACTGCGACCTCCACCACTTTTCCAAGGGGCATTAAAACCATCTTGTTAAGCTACTGGGACCTTCACGTCTCTTCTGAGGGGCATTAAAAGCGTCTTGTTAAGCTACTGGGACCTACACGTCTCTTCCAAGGGGCATTCAAACCATCTTGTTAAGCTACTGCGACCACCACCACTTTTCCAAGGGGCATTCAAACCGTCTTGTTAAGCTACTGTGACCTCCACCACTCTTCCAAGGGGCATTAAAAGCGTCTTGTTAAGCTACTGGGACCTACATGTCTCTTCCGAAGGGCATTGAAACCATCTTGTTAAGCTACTGTGACCTCCACGTCTCTTCAAAGGGGCATTAAAAGTGTCTTCTTAAGCCACTCTGAACTCCACAGCTCTTCCAAGGGGCATTGAAATGTTGTTTTTAATTACCTCTAACCTCCACGACTCTTCCAACGGGCATTGCATTTCCTCCTAATGTTAGTCAGCTTTTGCTTTTCAATGCAAAGGCGAAAACTAAGGGAGACCCACTCCCCAATAATGGGTAGAAGGTTTTTAGTATGCTGTAATCCACATCTGTTTCAAGGGGCATTGCAGTTCCTCATAATTTTTGGAAAGCCTTCCATTCACTGCTTAGGCCAACAGTGTACAGGAGACCCAGTTGCTATAAATGGAAAAAACGGTTTAGTTAAGGCCCTCTGACCTCCATGGCATTTCCAAGGGGCATTGGAGTGCCTCTAAATTTTTGGTAGGCATTGCACTCACTGTATGCCCTATAACTGTGTAGCTGAGCCACTCCATTTGTTATAGAAACATATCCTGCAAGACATATGTGGTTGACTGGCCTGATATTGATGTGAATGGTCCCTGTTCCTCCTGCTCTTTATCCTTTGCCACCACCTCATCCATCACTTATCACCTGAAGCTTTGTTTTAATGGGAGTCATAGAACTGGGATAGTAGCAGGAAAACATCCAGCAATCCTCGTAGGAGGTAGGATATGCGCCAAAACGCTGACCACCTCAGGCCTAGCCGCTACTACATACATGCGCTTGCATTCCAAGAAAGCAAAGCAGATGCTCACTTCTATCATCATCATCATGCTCCTCACCTTGGCACTCTCAACTCCCCTGATGGAGAAGCCAGGGCCCACCGGAGGAGTCTGGTTCTCTGGTCGGCTCGTCCAATGCTGCCCTAAAGCAGGCCAGGCTAAGAAAAGTGTGTGGGGGGAAGTTGACAGGAGAAATAGGGGCGACTGGGGACCGTGTATGGACACCCGGCTGCCCCCAGGCGGCTGGGGACCGTGTGTGGACACCCGGCCGCGGGGCGGCTGGGGACCGAGTATGGACACCCGGCCGCCCCTTGGTGGCTGGGACCGTGTGTGGACTCCCAGCCGCGGGGAGGCTGGGGACCGAGTATGGACACCTGGCCGCCCCCCTGGCGGCTGGGGACTGAGTGTGGACACCCGGCCGGCGGGCGGCTGGGGACTGAGTATGGATACCAGGCCACCAACACAGCCATGACGTGGTGGCCAGATCCCACCTCCACATGCCTAAAAGGCCCAATTTCAAGTGCAAGCAAGCAGTATGGTATTGCAGCCAGGGGGTGGGTGGGTGGCAGGCTGCATACTTGCGCTTGCATTGCAAGGAATGGGAGAGGTACAATTGAACACTGCCCTGGGACAAGGACTTGAACGGGGATAGTTGCAAGTCTGCAACGACAGGTGAAGGGTGGGAGGCATCTTCACATGTACCATGAACAGGGCTTTGGCATGCACACACTACAGCGGAATAGGCTGTCCTTCCCACTAAATGCACTGGGGAGGGCACAGGTAATGTTTTGGTATGCACGCTTAATCTTATGTATAAGGCACACCGGGGCAAATAGGGGCGGCTGGAGACTGAGTTTGGATACCTCTCTGCAGAAGCAGCCATGAGGTAGTGGCCAGCTTTGGCCTCCTCCAAACTAAAAGGCCCCATTTCAAGTGCAAGCTAGCAGTATGGTATTGCAGCCTTGGGGTGGGTGGGTGGCAGGCTGCACACTTACGCTTGCATTCCAAGAAAACAAAGCAGATACTAACTTCTATCATCATCATCATGCTCCTCACCTTGGCACTCTCAACTCCCCTGATGGAGAAGCCAGGGCCTACCGGAGGAGTCTGGTTCTCTGGTGGGCTCGTCCAATGCTGCCCTAAAGCAGGCCAGGCTAAGAAAAGTTTGTGGGAAGGTGACAGGAGAAATAGGGGCAGCTGGGGACCGTTTATAGACACCCAGCCGTCCCCAGGCGGCTGGGGACCGTGTGTGGACACCCGGCCGCCGGGCGGCTGGGGACCGAGTATGGACACCTCGCTGCCGAAGCAGCCATGAGGTAGTGGCCAGCTTCGGCCTCCTCCAAACTAAAAGGCCCCATTTAAAGTGCAAACTAGCAGTATGGTATTGCAGCCTGGGGGTGGGTGGGTGGCAGGCTGCACACTTACGCTTGCATTCCAAGAAAACAAAGCAGATGCTAACTTCTATCATCATCATGATGCTCCTCACCTTGGCACTCTCAACTCCCCTGATGGAGTAGCCAGGGCCCACCGGAGGAGTCTGGTTCTCTGGTGGGCTCGTCCAATACAGCCCTAAAGCAGGCCGGGCTAAGAAAAGTGTGTGGGGGGAAGTTGACAGGAGAAATAGGGGCGGCTGGGGACCGTGTGTGGACACCCGGCCGCGGGGCGGCAGGGACCGAGTATGGATACCAGGTCGCCAATGCAGCCATGACGTGGTGGCCAGATTCCGCCTCCACATGCCTAAAAGGCCCAATTTCAAGTGCAAGCAAACAGTATGGTATTGCAGCCTGGGGGTGGGTGGGTGGCAGGCTGCATACTTGTGCTTGCATTGCAAAGAATGGGAGAGGTACAATTGAACACTGCTCTGGGAGAAGGACTTGCACGGGGATAGTTGCAAGTCTGCATCTTCGGATGCGGCAAGGATGACTTCTGATGGGCACACTTTTGGCAGTGACCTGGGTGTCAGAGATGCTTCCAGGGGTCTTCCCCATGCTGTTCCCATGTCTTTTCATCACTGTATGCATGTGTCACACAGCACATGGCCAGATAAAGTTGTAAAATGTTAAAATGACATTTCCCGGTGAATGCATTTGTCATGGTTGAAAGCAATACAAAAGTGCAAAAACGCATAAAAAATGCTACTTGTGAACATAGCCCAAGGTGTGGAGGAGTATTTTTTTTATTTTATTTATTTTACCTTATACACAAGTCTTTACCCTGGAAAGGAACTTCCTTAACATATTTCACAGGAAAGCAGTTTCAGTTTAGTTTTTGAACGTTTTATTGTGAGCCCGTAAAAGTAGCTTAATACCTCTGATCACGTTGTTGACAGCAGTGACCTTGGGGTCAGAAATGCTTCCTGGGGCGATCCCCATGCTGTCCCCATGTCATTTGAGCACTGTCACTATCGTTTTGGCACTTGTTAGGCTTTTAAAAGACTGCCGGGGGTGCCGCCGCAAAAATGCTCGGGTCTCCCATAGACTAACATTGGGCTCGTTGCTCGGGTCGAGCACCCGAATATCACGGCGAGCTTGACCCGAGCTTCGAGCACCCGAGCATTTTAGTGCTCGCTCAACACTAGTTACAATCATTTCTCTCTCCTCTGACATGATATACATGTTAGAGGAGAGAGAAATGAAGCCCCCCAAGCCCAAAAAAAATGGTGGGAGCATGCGCAGTCCACCCGTCGAGATCTATGTGCCTGTACCCGGCAACAATAGGGAATTTTCCCTATTGGTTCATTTTAATCACTTTGATAAACCCTATCACATTGATCAAAATAAAAAACTGGTAAATCAAATCCCCTTTTGTCACCCCCTTAGTTAGATAAAAATTATAAAATAAAAAAACATATATTTTTTCCATTCTTTGCAGTTAGGGTTAGGATTAGAGTTAGGGTTGTGTTAGGGTTAGAGTTCTGTTAGGGTTAGGGTTAGGGTTGTGTTAGGTTTAGGATTATGTTTAGGATTAGGGTTGTGCTATGGTTAGGATTAGGGTTAGGGTTGTGTTAGGGTTATGTTGGGGTTGGAGGTATGTTAAGGTTGTGGATTAGGGTTATGTGGCGCCCTGCTGCGCATTGGTGCCACAGATCCCAGAGGGGTGCATGGATGGATTCCTCCACAAGAGGCCATCATAGAATTCACACACCTCCACCTTCCACCTCAGATCAGCAGAGGGAGCCCATTAGGGATATAAAAAGGGAAGGTGGAGCTAGGCAGTTCAGTCTAGTCTGGAGTCTGAAGTTTGAAGCCCGGAGACGCAGTCTAAAGTCAGTCTTCTGCAGCCAGAGAGGTTGTCAGGTCACTCCAGACTCAGAGGGCTCGAGTTAGGGAGCCTAGGGCGTGCCGACGCCAAAAGAGTGGTGAAGAGTAGCAAGGCCTACTGCCCGTGTGAAGCCTAGCAGGGCCCCGAGCGTGGCCGAAGGCAAGTGGAGTAAGCAAGCTACCTAGGGGGCAGAGGAGCTAAGCCAGCTCACCACAAGACCATTTACCAGACACCGGTTCCGCGTCTGCAGGGATCTCTATGCCCAGCAGAAACAACCGGAACCCCTGGCGAACTATATGTCCCAGGAACACCAAAAAGCTGACTGTTATACCAGGGTCAGGAGTCACGGAGGCCCAAGAGACCGGAGAGTGTGATCTCCAACAGAAGGCCCTACCACCAGGTCAGCAGGTGCAAGACAGAGACCAAGTTAGGCCTAGCTCCAGGCAGGTCATAAACTTATCAGGAAAAGGCAAGAAACAGGAGGTCCCACACCCGTTCACTGGGGAGAGTCCTGATATGCACCCTTCACCCTACAGTGCCCTGGATCGTGCCTGAAATACCATCAGTAAAGGTACTGAAGTGAAATCCGGTGTGCGTGCCTATTCTTCTATCCTTCCTCCGACCCGGTTGGATCCCCTCTGTCCTGCATCCCCTCTCCTACGCTGCCCTGAGGCCCCGCTCCACCTGTGGGGAGCCGCACCAACTAAGCTGCCTGAACACTGGCCTCAGAGGACTGTTGCAGCGCTGGTGATCCTCACCAGACACCACAGGAGGCGTCACGAACAATTTCCCCTTTCCCATACACCTTTCCCCCGATTCCTTGCTTTTAAGAGTGACCCCAGGGTACGGGCCCAGGAGTCGGCCGCCGCGACATCCCCCCAAAACTAATAGCAAGGCCCGGGCGCCAAGTCGTCCCCATCCCCTGGGCGCGTTATCTCTTCTTGGCGTCACGATCTGGATTCTGTGCCGGCTGCAACGACGGAGTGTTGTGCCCGTTGCCACCGGGTACTGTGCGCCTTTACTCAGTGTCCGAAGAACAGCACAACGCAGGAGTACCGGTTAACCGCTCTGATGATCAGCCCGCGCTCGGCTCCGAGCAGGCCGGAGTAGCCGCTCCACCAACAGGGCTTGTCACCCCTGTCATACCCATGGCCCTACCGTACATCCATGGAGCGAAGTGGCTCCCCCAGTACAGCGGCAAACCGGATACCCTGTCTGGATTCGAAAGGAAAATATGCGGTATACTAGACATGTACTCTATGACAGGCAAACAAAGAGCCGCTGTTGTATTGGGACAATTGACTGGTGCTGCGTAGCGAGAAGTAGAAACCTGGTCGGCCGCAGACCAGGAGTCAGTGTCCGCAATCTTTAAAACTTTAAAAAGGTACAGACTGTCTTTGAGAATCATACTGAGACAGACCTCCGGATGAGGTTCTACAACTGCTCTCAGCAACCGGAGGACAGTGTTCGGGACTATGCCTGGCATTTACAAGGGGCCCTGCGAGCTCTGAAACAGGTTAGTCCAACCAGCATCGATAATGAAAATAAAATGCTGAAGGAACAGTTTATCTGGGGACTGAGGTCTCAAGAGGAGAGCAGGACTGTGCGTTGGTGGTCCCTGGATAATCCAGATGCCACCTTTGACACCCTTAAGGACATGGCTATAAAAGGACTGCAGGCCCTGGAAACAACTGCTATCCAATGTTACCAGGGTGGGGCCATCCCAGTGCCTGCACCATCCACCTTTTCCCCGGTGGTTGCTGAAGCCAAGGTTCCAGCAACGTCCCCTAGTGAGCTGGACAGCCTGCGCTCTGAAGTGCGTCAGTTGAGCAAAACCCTGACCACTGTACTGAGTGCCCTGCAGCTGCAGACGGAGCCCGAGGAGGAAGGAAGGATCCTGCTAGCCGACATCCCTGAGGATGTCCCCTGGATGAGAAGGAGGAGGAGGACAACGCCACCCCCTGGGAGGACCAGTGACCAACGCCGCCCGCAGAAGGACCCTGTCTGCCACCGCTGCCACAAGACAGGTCACGCCGTCAGGAGCTGTCCTTTAAACGAGCAAACCCTAGGGCCAAGGGCCAACACCCAGGAGTAGACCCCTCAGGCCCATCAAACTGGTACCGCAGGTTCGTGGGAGGAAGACCTTTCCTGTCCATCGTACTGGACCGCATCGCGACACCTGCTCTACTGGACACAGGATCTCAGGTAACCATCATGCCTGATGTCCTCTACAAAAGGTTCTGGTCCATAGACAAATTTCACCCACCAGATCCAGATCTTTCTGTGTATGCCTCAAAGGGCCTCCCCCTTAACCAAGTCAGGGTTAAGGATGTGGCAGTAAAGGTGGGAAGAGTGGAACTGAAGTACCAGGGACTAATTGTAGTAGAGACTAATTCTCATGATACAGACTTGTATATGGTACTTGGCACAAATATTGTTAGCAACTGTTTTGGAGAAGTGTTGTTCTTTCTCCAACAGATAGCTGACACTGCCAGACCAGGGCAGAGAAGGGCGCTCCAGAAAGAGATCTGAGCCCTTATGTACCAGCAACAGGTAAAGCTAACAGGCGGTGAAATTGGTAATGTACAGGTGACAGACCCGGTACCCATTGTGATTCCCCCAATGAGTGAAATGCTGATTTGGTGTAGAGCAGCAATAGGTCTCAAAGGACGGAGCTACCAGGCGGTAGTAGAGCCCCTTAGCTCAGAGCATAGACCTACACTCTTAACTGCCAGAGGGGTAGTGGATAGTGTTGAGCCACCCCCGTAGTGTTCGAGTTTGGTTCGGTTCGGTTCGAGTTCGGTTTGCCGAACTGTTCGTCGAACTGTTCATCGAACACCTTCGAACACCGTTAAAACCAATGGCAGGCAAACAAAAACAAATAGAAACACATAGAAAACACCTTCAAAGGTGTCCAAAAGCTGACAAACTGCTCAGAAGACACAACTAACACATGGAAAAGTGACAAGTACATATAGTCATGCGAAAAGAAAAGAGGTGGAGGAGTAAAAGGAGGGGGAGACACAGATATAGGCATGTCATGCCCTTCTAAAACCAAAAGAGTGCGAAGCTGACACGGCCAGTCCATTCCTGCCTGTGCGACCTCCGTGTCGCCGGGTTTGTGCCAGAGCTGCGGTGGACCCTGACGGCCAGCCCCCCTCTCCCAATACTGGTGCCTGTCCGCTGGTGGGTCGAGCGAGCCCCCCTGTGGTGGAGGCAGGTCTAAGCTTTTTAATTTAAATTGTCTCTCTAATTTGAATGAATACACTTTAAATCCTTTTACAAGGATCTATTGGAGGGCAAGTCTCATGCCAGCAGCCGCGTAATTCCAGCTTCAGTAGCGTCCACTAGTGTTGAGCATTCCGATACTGAAATATCGGGTATCGGCCGATATTCGCGGTATCGGAATTCCGATACTTAATTCCGATACTTTTGCAATATCGTATACCGGAATCGGAAGTTCCCATAATGCAATGAGACATTTTAATTTTATTCAGCCAATGAGGATCCTAAGAAGTGTGGGCACATCCTGTTAGGCATGTAGGCATCTTAACTAATGGCATGGCTGTGATTGGCTGCTGAAATGATGTCATGATGCACTATAAAAGCCACCGCCGTCATTTTGAGCTCACTCTGCTGTGAATTCAGTTAGGGATAGGACGCTGTTGTTCTGAGGGACAGTTTTAGCTACCTATTTGCTCTATACTGCTTTACCCAAGCTACTTTCTAAATCACTGTGCCTTGCAGTGCTAGTGCACAGTTCCCTGTGCTGTTCACCGCTGTCTGCAAGGTCTGTGTGTGTGAGTGCAGCTCACCCTGTAGTGTGTGCTTCAGCCAAGTCTGGTTGTAGTGCACTCAGTGTGTGTCACTGCCTCATACATTGTCCTTTTTTGCCAATTCATAATTTTTCCTGATATCTCCTATTAGTGTGGTGGTTCCATCTGTATTCAGCTAAATTGGTTCCAAACACACTATATAGGAGTAGATAGAGACATTTTCTTCCGTCTTGCAGCACTAGTGCACAGTGCTCTGCATCTGTACTGTTCACCGCTGTCTGCAAGGTCTGGTGTGTGAGTGCAGCTCACCCTGTAGTGTGTGCTTCAACCCCGTCTGGTTGTAGTGCACTCAGTGTGTGTCACTGCCTCATACATTGTCCTTTTTTGCCAATTCATAATTTTTCCTGATATCTCCTATTAGTGTGGTGGTTCCATCCGTATTCAGCTAAATTGGTTCCAAACACACTATATAGGAGTAGATAGAGAAATTTTTTTGGTCTTGCAGCGCTAGTGCACAGTGCTCTGCATCTGTACTGTTCACCGCTGTCTGCAAGGTCTGGTGTGTGAGTGCAGCTCACCCTGTAGTGTGTGCTTCAACCGCGTCTGGTTGTAGTGCACTCAGTGTGTGTCACTGCCTCATACATTGTCGTTTTTTGCCAATTCATAATTTTTCCTGATATCTCCTATTAGTGTGGTGGTTCCATCTGTATTCAGCTAAATTGGTTCCAAACACACTATATAGGAGTAGATAGAGAATTTTTTTTCCGTCTTGCAGCGCTAGTGCACAGTGCTCTGCATCTGTACTGTTGACCGCTGTCTGCAAGGTCTGGTGTGTGAGTGCAGCTCACCCTGTAGTGTGTGCTTCAACCCCGTCTGGTTGTAGTGCACTCAGTGTGTGTCACTGCCTCATACATTGTCCTTTTTTGCCAATTCATAATTTTTCCTGATATCTCCTATTAGTGTGGTGGTTCCATCCGTATTCAGCTAAATTGGTTCCAAACACACTATATAGGAGTAGATAGAGAAATTTTTTTGGTCTTGCAGCGCTAGTGCACAGTGCTCTGCATCTGTACTGTTCACCGCTGTCTGCAAGGTCTGGTGTGTGAGTGCAGCTCACCCTGTAGTGTGTGCTTCAACCCTGTCTGGTTGTAGTGAACTCAGTGTGTGTCACTGCCTCATACATTGTCCTTTATTGCCAATTCATAATTTTTCCTGATATCTCCTATTAGTGTGGTGGTTCCATCCGTATTCAGCTAAATTGATTCCAAACACACTATATAGGAGTAGATAGAGGAGCCTTTCTGCAGCCTTGGGCCCTGCAGCCCCAGCCAGATTAGTATTAGCCTATTTTTTGCAGCCTCATCTATTGCATTGTAGGTTACCTTCCTACATTGTAATAGCTACAAAAAGTTTGTGATACTATCGTTATTACATCTTTAGGCACATCCAGTGTCTTTTTGTGACAAAAAAAAACCTAAATAAAGTTCACCAAACACTCCACTTTACAGTTGTGTAGGCCACATTAGCTCATATTAAAGTCTAGTCCACACTTTATAAAATTAGTGTTTCTTATACCTGTTAGCAGCTGTTCAGGAATAAGCACACTAAGCCCTTAGTACTTTTCTGCCTATCTTTATCAGTCTACCAAGATGAAGAAGGCAGGGAGTAAGGCATGTGGTTGTGGGCGTGGGCGTGGGCGTGGAGTTTCTGCAGGGAGAGGACGTGAGGATTCTGTGCCTGCAGGGAGAGGACGTGGGGATTCTGTGCCTGCTGCGGGCACCAGTGACTCAGCATCCCCCAGTTTTACCAGGGAACAGTCCTTTTTGCGCAGCTTTGTAGGAGCTAGCCGTACCCCACTGCTGCGCGAGGACCAAATTGAAGCCGTTGTCGGATGGATGGCAGCTAACGCATCGACTTCAATTAGTTCCAGATCCTCTCAGGTCCTGAGCACTGAAGAGCACCCATCTGTCTCTTCACCACCTGCCAAATTGCCCAGGCAGTCAGAGAGCCCTGGACAGGAGCCATCTCTACTTCTGTTCTCTGAATCTCTTGGCTTGGAAAGAGGGGGCCAGCCAAGCAGAATTCGAGAATTTGAAGAAGAGGTAGTATGCAGTGATGCGCAACCGTTTTGTCTCTCTGAATCTGAAGAGGCGGGTGGGCCAGTGCCTATGGTCAGCAGCACACCTCAGTACGCATCTGATGATGAGACTCAGGTGCCACTTTCTGGTGCGTACTGTGCTGTCGAGACTACCCAGGAGAAGCAGTTGTTTGAAGAGGGTGGTGTAGATGATGAGGTCCTTGACCCATCATGGCGTGAGGGACAGGAAGGTGGTGGGAGCAGCTCTGAGGAAGAGATTCCCCGAACGGCCCAAAAAGGAGGGAGAGGGAGGGGGCAGACTTGGTTGCCTGTAGCCTCCACTTCGGCACCCATTAGGAGCATGGCTCTTCCAAAATCCAAAGCGGGCGCTCCCAAGACTTGCAGTGCCTGGTCCTTTTTTGACACAGTTGCAGATGACATTTGCTTTGTCAAATGCAAGCTGTGTAATCAGAAGGTGAAAAGAGGGAAAAGTGTCAGCAACCTCAATACCACAAATATGTGGAAACATGTGCGGACCAAGCACGTGGTGGAGTTACACAAACACACTGAAGACCTAGGCCAACCTACAGCGCCACCTACCACCTCTTCAGCTCGTGTTGTAGCCTCTTCCTCCAGCTCACACACAGCTGGTTCGGCTTCCTCACAGGATCGCCATGGAAGAATCTCTGGCACTGTTGTACAGAGACACAGTGTAATTCCACCCACAGCACCACTTTCCCAGTCATCCTCACACTCCCAGGCCAGTCTACAGCCATCGTTAGCACAGGCATGGGAGAAAAGGCGCCCATACTCGGCAAACCACCCCCGAGCACAGGCTCTGAATGCTGGCATTGCTAAACTACTGGCCCTTGAAATGCTATCATTCAGGCTGGTGGAGACTGACACATTCCGTAACTTTATGGCATTGGCAGTCCCACAATACAACGTGCCCAGCCGCTTTTATTTCAGCAGGCAAGCCGTCCCTGCCCTGCAACATCATGTGGAGGGAAAAATTAAACATGCGCTACAAAACGCCGTCAGTAGCAAGGTCCACCTGACCACTGATGCGTGGACCAGTAAGCATGGACAGGGACG
Organism: Phyllobates terribilis; assembly: GCF_046119375.1. Classification (NCBI taxonomy): domain Eukaryota; kingdom Metazoa; phylum Chordata; class Amphibia; order Anura; family Dendrobatidae; genus Phyllobates; species Phyllobates terribilis. The sequence continues at coordinate 306,149,436 of NW_027362768.1, read as the reverse complement.
ATACCTTTCCCTCACTGCCCATTGGGTAAATGTTGTGGAGCCGGGTACAGATCTTGAGAGTGGCGCTGTACGTGTTCTGCCAACTCCAAGGATTGCAGGAATCCAGTCTGTACACATTGACTCCTCCTCATACTCCAGTTCCTCTGAATCAGCGCTGCAGGAGCCGTCACGGTCTACCTCCACATCGACCCGTGAACGGTTACCTGCTATGATGACCGATATGAGCACAGCCGTGGCCAAACGTCAACAGGCCGTATTAAAATTAATTTCTTTGGGGAATCGAAGCCACACAGCGCAGGAGCTCTGGAATGCCATCAAGCAGCAGAGTGACGTGTGGTTTGTGCCAGCGAATCTCCAGCCAGGCATGGTAGTGTGTGACAATGGCCGAAATCTGGTGGCAGCTCTGGGCCTAGGCAACCTCACTCACATCCCATGTCTGGCACATGTGCTCAACTTGGTCGTGCAGAGTTTTTTGAGGGACTATCCGGATCTTGATGCACTGCTTCACAAGGTCCGCATAGAGTGCGCTCACTTGCGGCGTTCCAGCAATGCAAGATCACGCATTGCAGCTCTGCAGCGCCGATTATGTCTTCCGGAACATCGCATCATATGTGACCTACCCACCAGGTGGAATTCAACGTTACATATGTTGGAGAGGTTGTGTGAGCAGCAGGCAGCAGTAATGGAGTACCAGCTGCAGCAGGCGCAAACAAGTCGCAGTGCGCGCCGTTCACACTTCACCACCACTGAGTGGGCCTCTATGAAGGACATTTGCCACGTTTTGCGTGCCTTCGATTATTCCACGCGGATGGCGAGTGCAGATGATGCACTAGTCAGCATGACTATCCCCCTTATCTGCCTGCTTGAAAAAACACTGCAAGCACTAAGGGACGAGGTTTTGGAAGAGGTGGAGGATGAGGAGTCACAAATGCCATCTGCTTCTCTACAGTCTGCGCAACGTGGTTCCTCACAAAGGCCTAGGCAGGGGACACTTTGTGAGGAGGATGAGGAGGAGTCAATGGATGAGGAAGACATCTGTCCAGAGGAGGGAGGTACACAATGCTCTAGTAGTCAGTATCTAGAGCGAGGGTGGGGTGATGCAGAGCAGGCAGAGATCACGCCTCAAGCAGGGGACAGCGTTTCTTGGCCAGTTGGCAGTCTGCAGCACATGGTTGATTTCATGCTGCAGTGCCTGAGAAACGACCGCCGCATCGCCCACATTCTCAACACGGCTGATTATTGGGTGTCCACCCTCCTAGATCCTCGCTACCGGGACAACTTACAAAGCCTCATAACACCGTTGAACCGGGAGCGTAAAATGCGGGAGTACCAAGATGCACTGGTGCATTCCATCATGTTCTCCATTCCAACCGAGAGCAGTGCTGCTAGTGCTTTACAAAGCAGCTCAGTGCGTCGAGGCAGTGGAGGAAGCTCTGCACAAAGAGGGAGCAGAAGCAGCGCCTCAGCACAAGGCAAGACCAGTATGGCCGAAATGTGGCAAAGTTTTGTGTCCCCGCCGCCACAAATGTCTACACCATCACAGACGGCTCCAGTCAGCAGGAGGCAACGTTTCCGTCAGATGGTGACAGACTACATGTCTTGCCCTCTTAGTGTACTCCCAGACGGCTCTTCTCCCTTCAAGTTTTGGGTCTGTAAGCTGGATACATGGCCAGAGCTTAGTCAGTATGCACTGGAGGTGCTAGCTTGCCCTGCTGCTAGTGTATTATCGGAACGCGTCTTTAGTGCCGCAGGTGGTGTACTAACAGACCGTCGCATGCGACTATCCTCCGATAACGTTGACCGGCTTACTTTTCTCAAAATGAACAAGGCCTGGATCTCTCATGAATTTGCCAGTCCTCTTCCAGAATAAATAATTGGTTGGCAACAGTATCCAGGTCTCCTGTTCTGTTCATGTTTCTACCACCTGAACTGTAATCCCTGAGCTCCAACACCGCCAGTTGGCGCTCGGAAGTGCCGTCTGCACAGTCAACACTTGCTGCCGTGTTATTGGGGTTCAGTAACGTCAGCTGTTCCCCTGCTGTGCGGACGGCAATTTCTCCTGCTCTGTCCACATCCACTGTACTACTGATTTAAAACCTCCTTCAAATACACCTCTGGCTCCACTGTTTTCAGTATTATCCCTGAGCTCCAACACCGCCAGTTGGCGCTCGGAAGTGCCGTCTGCACAGTCAACACTTGCTACCATGTTATTGTGGTTCAGTAACGTCAGCTGTTCCCCTGCTGTGCGGATGGCAATTTCTCCTGCTCTGTCCACATTCTCACTACTACAGATTTTAAAGTTGCTCCAATTACACCTCTGGCTCCTCTGTTTTCAGTATTATCCCTGAGCTCCAACACCGCCAGTTGGCGCACGGAAGTGCCATCTGCACAGTCAACACTTGCTGCCGTGTTATTGGGGTTCAGTAACGTCAGCTGTTCCCCTGCTGTACGGACGGCAATTTCTCCTGCTTTGTCCACATCCACTGTACTACACATTTTAAAGTTGCTCCAATTACACCTCTGGCTCCTCTGTTTTCATTCTTATCCCTGGGCTCCAGCACCGCCAGTTGGCGCTCGGAAGTGCCGTCTGCACAGTCAACACTTGCTGCGGTGTTATTGGGGTTCGGTAACGTCAGCTGTTCCCCTGCTGTGTTCACGGCAATTTCTCCTGCTCTGTCCATATTCACTGTGCTACTTATTTAAAACTTGCTCCAATTACACCTCTGGCTCCTCTCTATTTTTATTCTTATCCCTGGGCTCCAGCACCGCCAGTTGGCGCTCGGAAGTGCTGTCTGCACAGTCAACACTTGCTGCCGTGTTATTGGGGTTCGGTAACGTCAGCTGTTCCCCTGCTGTACGGACGGCAATTTCTCCTGCTTTGTCCACATCCACTGTACTACACATTTTAAAGTTGCTCCAATTACACCTCTGGCTCCTCTGTTTTCATTCTTATCCCTGGGCTCCAGCACCGCCAGTTGGCGCTTGGAAGTGCCGTCTGCACAGTCAACACTTGCTGCGGTGTTATTGGGGTTCGGTAACGTCAGCTGTTCCCCTGCTGTGTTCACGGCAATTTCTCCTGCTCTGTCCATATTCACTGTGCTACTTATTTAAAACTTGCTCCAATTACACCTCTGGCTCCTCTCTATTTTTATTCTTATCCCTGGGCTCCAGCACCGCCAGTTGGCGCTCGGAAGTGCTGTCTGCACAGTCAACACTTGCTGCCGTGTTATTGGGGTTCGGTAACGTCAGCTGTTCCCCTGCTGTGTTCACGGCAATTTCTCCTGCTCTGTCCATATTCACTGTGCTACTTATTTAAAACTTGCTCCAATTACACCTCTGGCTCCTCTCTATTTTTATTCTTATCCCTGGGCTCCAGCACCGCCAGTTGGCGCTCGGAAGTGCTGTCTGCACAGTCAACACTTGCTGCCGTGTTATTGGGGTTCGGTAACGTCAGCTGTTCCCCTGCTGTACGGACGGCAATTTCTCCTGCTTTGTCCACATCCACTGTACTACACATTTTAAAGTTGCTCCAATTACACCTCTGGCTCCTCTGTTTTCATTCTTATCCCTGGGCTCCAGCACCGCCAGTTGGCGCTCGGAAGTGCCGTCTGTACAGTCAACACTTGCTGCGGTGTTATTGGGGTTCGGTAACGTCAGCTGTTCCCCTGCTGTGTTCACGGCAATTTCTCCTGCTCTGTCCATATTCACTGTGCTACTTATTTAAAACTTGCTCCAATTACACCTCTGGCTCCTCCGTTTTTAGTATTTACCCTGGGCTCCAATACCGCTAGTTGCTGCTCAGAAGTGCCGTCTGCACAGTCAACGCTTGCTCCAGTGTTATTGGGGTTCAGTAACGTCAGCTGATCCCCAGCTGTGTGTCCGGCAAATTCTCCTGCTTTGTCCACATCCACTGTACTACGGATTTAAAACCTCCTCCAAATACACCTCTGGCTCCTCTGTTTTTAGTATTTACCCTGGGCTCCAGCACCGCCAGCTGGTTCTCGGCAGTTCCATTGGCTCTTGTACCTTCTGCTACCCATCCGGGTTCCAGTACCGTCAGCTGGTCCTCGGTAGTTCCATTTGCTCTTGTATCTTCTGCTACCCATCCGGGTTCCAGTACCGTCAGCTGGTTCTCGGCAGTGTCTTTGGCACGGGTACTCCCTCCTGCCCAGCCTGGTTCCAGCACGCCAGCTGTTTCCGGGTAGTGTCAACGTCACTTTGCCTCCAATGCGTTGTCCTGTCGTGTTGCGGTCGGGTTAGCCGACTCTATGGTGCCTGCAGTTTAGGTGACTCCTATGTGGGCTGCGGGATCTGGCAATGAAGGCTGGTTCCATAGTGCCAATAGGACAAGCACCCCCTGTAGGACTGTGGGTTTTGGTAACTGCGGCCGGCTCGCGGCCTTGAACTTTTTTTTACATGGGTACCTTCTGCTACCCATCCGGGTTCCAGTACCGTCAGCTGGTTCTCGGCAGTGCCTTTGGATTAGGTGCCTCCTTCTCGGTATCCAAGTTCCACCAACGTCTGCTGGTCCTTGGTAGTGCTTTCTGGCACAGGTACCTCCTGCTTAGTAACCGAGTTCCAGTAACATCAGCTGGTCCTCGGTAGTTCCATTGGCTCTTGTACCTTCTGCTACCCATCCGGGTTCCAGTACCGTCAGCTGGTCCTCGGTAGTTCCTCAGCTTTCTTGTACCTTCTGCTACATTTCCAAGTTCAAGCTTTTTGAAATGGTTCTTGGTAATCACTCTGGATCTCCCTGACGAGGACCCTGAAGACGAGGACCCTGAAGACCAACACTAAGAAGACGAAGACCCCGAAGACAATGACCCTGAAGACGAGGACCCTGAAGACCACCCCGAAGAAGACGAGGACCCTGAAGACCACCCCGAAGAAGACGAGGACCCTGAAGACCACCCCGAAGAAGACGAGGACCCCGAAGACGAGGACCCAGAAGACCAACCCGAAGAAGACGAGGACCCCGAAGACGAGGACCCCCGAAGACGACGACCCTGAAGACCACCCCGAAGAAGACCAAGAAGATGACCCTGAAGAAGTTGACCAAGAAGACAAAGAAGAGAAGACAAGCACCAAGATACAGAAGAACAAGAGACAGAAAACCAAGAAGCAGAAATACAAGAAGCTGCAGAACAAAAAGCGGAAGAACATTAAGCATAAGACTAAAAATCAGAGCAAAAGATAATATCTAAATTATAAGCAGAAGATGACTAAGCAGTGTATGGGGGTGAGTCCGTTCCTCCTCGTGGTGCCCCTGGAAAAGACCTGCTGCTGCAGGCCAAACTGAACGCGGACAAATCCTGTTGTAAATCTTTTGTGACGGGCAGAACGAAAGGTGTAATGTCCAACCTTTTATAGATAACAACTACAGGAATGCCTGTCACAAATAAGAATATGATGAAGAAGAAGAATATGAAGAAGATGAAGAAGTAGAATATGAAGAATGTAAAAAAAAGAATAATACGAAGAAGGTGAAGAAGAAGAAGGTGAAGAAGAAGTGGATGAAAAAGATGCTGAGGATGATGAAGGAGAAAGTGTGGGAGAAGTAAAAAAGAAGGTGAAGAGTATGGAAGTAGTGAAACATAAATATCTGACAAAATATAAAAATACTTAACATAGTTAATATTTCCGTAACTCAGAACATAATAAAAAAATAGTAATTCCTGCTATTCCATTTGACTGGGCTAAACCTCTATGCCTTTATTGTCTCCCCCACCTCCCCCAATACATTCTACATTATTCTTAGTTGTTTTCCTTCATGTAGAAATAACCTACAAGGAAAGAAAGGGTTTATTTTAATTCCGATATTTATGTCCCATTGACTTGCATTGGTTTCCGGTATCGGAATCGGCGATATCCGATAGTTTTTCGGTATCGGTCCGATCCAATCCGATCCGATATTTCCCGATATCGGAAGGTATCGCTCAACACTAGCGTCCACTAAAGCTGCTGCAGTTAAAAAGCTTTTATAAGGATCGAGCTCGGCGGTCCACTGCAAGGCGTCCTTCCGCCAGTCCCAGCCCCTATGCCTTGGGGTGCCTCCCCGATGCTCTTCACTGAGTGTCCCGGGGGCCCGGACCATTTCCTTTGAAAAAATTAAGTGTCCAAACTACAGGTGGTGTAGCTTGCTTAACAGCTGGGATAATCCGCTAACTAGCAGACACTGCTACTAGGCACAAAGTATTTCCTGGGCTAGATGCAGTTAAAAATTTGTAATTAGATACTCTCGTTGGATGCTGAGAAAGCACTCCATAGAGTCTCCTGGCTCGCCAAATATTATTCCCTTAAAAAGCTTGGGGTAGGGGTCTAGGGGACCCTTTTATAGGCAAAATCACGGCGCTGTATCGCAATACTTCACCTAGGCTGAAGATAAATGGAACATTTTCATCACCTTTCATAATCACCAATGGGACAAGGCAGGGATGTCCTATGTCCCCTCTCTTATATATCCTAGTGACGGAGCACCTGCTCTCATCAATTCGCCAAAACCTGAATATTAGGTGGATTGAGGTGGGAGGCACCGAGTACAAGTGCTCTGCATTTGCAGATGATGTCCTAGTATATATCACTCAATCACATATATCCATCCCTGCTGTTATGGCTGAGATAGATCACTTTGTTACATGGTCAAATTTTAAAATCAATGCTGCGAAGTCTGAGGCCCTCGATGTCTCCCTCCCCAAATCCATACAGGATTCCATCCAGTCCAACTTTCCCTTTGCCTGGCCCTCACAGGGTATCAAATACTTAGGAATTCCTATTCATAGAGACCTCTCCCATCTATGTTATCTTAATTTTGGGCCCTTTATTGAACAACTCCATACAGACCACGGTTGGCAAATTAGAACTGTAAGATTCACTACGTGAACCACTGGTGTTTTGTGGAAAAGCACATGTACACTGTGTTCCAAATTATTATGCAAAACGTGTTTAGTAGTGATAAGGGAAGAATTTGTTTGTTTGTCAGTTAAACTCATTGATGGTGATGTGTGTCAGGGCTCTTTATATCACTGTAAGCAATTGCAGACACCTGTGCTAATTAGTTTGGCAGGTGTGTCCAATGAAAGGCAAGACTACTTAAGAAGGCTGTCCCACATTATTAAGCAGCCTACATTTTCTGCCAAAATGGGAAAGAAAAAGGATGTGTCGGCTGCTAAGAAGCAACAAATTGTGGAGTGTTTAGGTCAAGGCATGACTACAATCAACATTGCCAAGACACTTCATCCTGATCATCGCACAATCAAGAAGTATGTAGCTGATTCACAGTACACACGTGTGCGTGCTGAAAAGGGAAAATTGAGGACACTTTCCTACAGGCAATTACGTCAGGTTAAAAGAGCAGTGGCAAAAAAGCCTTGTCATAGCAGCAGACAAGTTTTTTAAGCTGTTGGTGCCTCCAACGTCCCCCGAACAACAAGATGCAGAGTCCTTCAGACGTTTGCAGCTGTGCGTAAGCCATCCTGTCGACCTCCTCTATCCACTGCACACAAGCAGAAATGGCTCCAGTGGGCCAAACAATACATGAAGACTGACTTGAAAACTGTTTTGTTCACCGATGAGTGTCATGCAACGCTCGATGGTCCAGATGGATGGAGTGGAGGATGGCTGGTTGATGGACACCCCACGCAAACACAGCTACGGTGCCAACAAGGAGGAGGTGGAGTAATGTTTTGGACTGGAATCATGGGGAGAGAGATTGTCGGCCCCTTTAGGATCCCTGAAGGGGTAAAGATGAACTCCATAATGTATGTGGAGTTTCTCAAACAGCACTTCCTGCCATGGTTTAAGAAGAAGAACTGTGTATTCCGCAACAAGATCATTTTCATGCATGATAATGCACCGTCTCATGCTGCACATAACACATCTGCATCCCTGGCTGATATGGGCATAAAAGGGGACAAACTTATGGTGTGACCCCCATGCTCCCCTGATCTCAACCCCATTCAGAACCTCTGGAGCATCATCAAAAGGAGTGTCTATGATGGCGGGAGGCAGTTCACATCTAAGCAACAGCTCTGGGAGGGTATTCTGTCCTCATGCAAAACAATTGAAGCAGAAACCATCCAAAACCTGACAAATTCAATGGACGAGAGAGTTGAGAAGCTCCTTTCGAACAAGGGGTCCTATGTGCAAATGTAACAGATAAATAGAATAAAGTTTTGAGTTGAAAACTGTTTGATTTCAGTTTCTAATAACCTGCTAATGCTTATAATTTCAAAAATGACTATTTTTTTGTTCTTTATTAAAATGAAAAGGTTGATCGAAGAGTGTGGGGGATCTAAGAGTGTGGCAACCTAGTAGTCAGGATTACTTCGAATTCTGACAATCTGAGGGTCATGTTGCAGGTAGTGCAGCAAGAAGGGACTCATGTGTCTTGCGCATCTAGGAGCCCCAAAATTATTTTCCGGGCTAGATGCAGCTAAAAATTATTATTAATTTGAAAGCTGGCGGAGCTTAGTATAGATGGCCTAATATAATCAGTACTGCAAACTGCTACAAAGCCCAAATTATTTTCCAGCCAAGATACAGATAAACATGATTATTAATTTTAAATCTGGTGGAGTTTAGTATAGATGGCCTAATAGAATCAGTACTGCAAACTGCTACAAATCCCAAATTATTTTCCAGCCAAGATACAGATAAACATGATTAGTAATTTTAATTCTGGTGGAGTTTAGTATAGATGGCCTAATAGCATCAGTACTGCACACTGCTACAAGGCCCAAATTATTTTCCAGCCAAGATACAGAGAAACATGATTAGTAATTTTATAGCTTAAAACGGTTGGTGAGGTGATTTTAACAAATCATCAAGCTTTTACTCTCCCCAGGATGACACAGGGGTAGAAAAGTCGTTTCGGATCCATGATTTTTTCATCTTTATGAACGTGAGTCTGTCTACATTATCAGTGGAGAGCCGCGTGCGCTTATCTGTCAGCACACCACCAGCAGCGCTGAACACACATTCAGACAGAACGCTGGCTGCGGGGCATGACAAGATCTCCAAGGCGTAAGTGGCGAGCTCTGGCCATTTATCCAGATTGGAAGCCCAAAAAGAGCAAGGGCCCAGTGACACAGTCATGGCTTCAATGTTTACTTGGAGATACTCCTGTACCATCGTCTCTAGGCGTTGACTATGTGTCAGACTTCTTGTCTCCTGTAGCTTTGCAAAGTATGGGCTAAAAAAGTGGTGAAATGATTCCGCAAAATTGATGTTACCAGCAGATACTGTGTTTCTGTTACGTTTTGAGAGCTGAACACTCGACGGTCCCACGGTTGGCAAGTTGGAACTGTGAGATTCACTACCTGCACCAGTAGTGTTTTGGGGAAAAGCACATGTAAGATTCTGCAACAGTCTCTGCTGATAGTCCTGCATGCGTGCATCTCTTTCTATGGCAGGAATAATTTCTGCAAATTTACTTTTGTACCGGGGATCTAACAGTGTGGCAACCCAGTAGTCAGGATTATTTCTAATTCTCACAATTCGAGGGTCATGTTGCAGGTAGTGCAGCAACAAGGCACTCATGTGTCTTGCGCATCCAGGAGCACCAAGTCCCTGTTGTGTTGGTGGCGAGGTAACAATCATGCTTCCTTCCTCTGCCCTCTCCCCCCAACCTCGCACAACAGAAATGTGATCAAGGTCTCCCTCATCTGATGATTCTTCCATCAGTTCGTCCTCCACTTCTTCCTGGGCTCCTGTACCTTCCTCACTAGTTTGGCTGCTACCATGCGCCCTGGTAAAACCATCTCCCCCACCCTCACATGCCTGCTGCCTTGGTGCTGCCGACCGTCTGGACCTTGCAGATGTTAGCCCTTCCGCATACAACTCCTCCTCCTCTACTTCCTCCACCTCCTCTTGTGCCACCACCTGACTCTGAATTCTGTTTAACATGTGCTCCAGCATGTAAATCACCGGAACAGTCATGCTGATAATGGCATCGTCAGCACTAAACATCTTCGTCGCCATTTCAAAACTGTGCAGAAGGGTGCATAGGTCCCTGATCTGAGACCACTCCTCCAGCGTGATTTGCCCCACCTCTGGATCTCGTTGGCCCAGGCTATACGTCACAACGTATTGCACCAGGGCTTGTCGGTGCTGCCACAGTCGCTGCAACATGTGCAGAGTTGAATTCCACCGGGTAGGCACATTGCATTTTAGCCGGTGAAGTGGCAGGCCCAACGACTTCTGTAGAGATGTAAGTCGCTGAACTGCGGGATTCGAACGGTGGAAGTGAGCACACGGCGACCGTGCCCTCTGCAGAAGGCCATCTAGTCCGGGATAGTGGGCTAAAAATTGCTGGACAACCAGGCTCAACATGTGAGCCATACAAGGCACGTGTGTGACATTGCCCCGGCAAAGGGCCGCACCCAGGTTTGCAGCATTGTCGCACACGGCCTTCCCTGGTTTCAGGTCCAGTGGAGACAACCATTCATGAAACTGGTTCTCCGGAGCTGACCACAACTCCTCAGCTGTGTGACTCACATTTCCCAGACATTTCAAAGTAAAAACCTCCTGATGACGTTGAACCCTGCTGCCAGCATAGTAAGGAGGTGTGCATTATCCCTTCTGCGCAGTTAGAAAGCTTGTGGCATGACCAGACAGGCTTTGGGTGCAGGTGGAGGACCGAGAGGAGGTTGAGGAGGAAGAAGCAGTGGAGGAACTTTGAGATAAAGAGGATTGACGCACAACTCATGGGGACAGCAAGACTTGGACAGCAGCCCCTTGTCCTGCTGTCACCATAGTTACCCAGTGCCCAGTCAGCGACATGTAACGCCCATGTCCATGCCTACTCGTCCAAGTGTCTGTGGTGAAATGCATCCTGTCACACACAGAGTTTCTCAAAGAAGCAGTGATGTTGTGTGCGACATGCTGGTGGAGCGCAGGCACACCTTTCTTTGAGAAGTAGTGCCGACTGGGCATCTGGTACTGGGGCACTGCGACGGACGTAAGGTCTCGAAAATCCTCTGCGTCCACCAGGCGGAAAGGCAGCATTTCTGTAGCCAAGAGTAGTGTTGGGCCACCCCCGTAGTGTTCGAGTTCGGTTCGGTTCGTCGAACACCCGTGTGTTCGCCGAACTGTTCGTCGAACTGTTCGTCGAACACCTTCGAACACCGTTAAAACCAATGGCAGGCAAACAAAAACACATAGAAACACATAGAAAACACCTTCAAAGGTGTCCAAAAGCTGACAAACTGCTCAGAAGACATAACTAACACATGGAAAAGTGACAAGTTCATATAGTCATGCGAAAAGAAAAGAGGTGGAGGAGTAAAAGGAGGGGGAGACACAGATATAGGCATGGCATGCCCTTCTAAAATCCAAAAAGTGAGAAGCCGACACGGCCAGTTCGTTCCTGCCCGTGCCACCTCCGTGTCGCCGGGTTTGTGCCAGAGCCGCAGTGGACCCTGACGGCCAGCCCCCCTCTCCCAGTACTGGTGCCTGTCCGCTGGTGGGTCGAGCCCCCCCGCAGTGGGGGGGGGGGAGTAACATCTGCAGAAGAAAGACCATCTTCCAGCCAAGCTAAGATGTCGACTTCTTTTCGTGGACAATGTGATACGATCCCTTTCTTACGGACACGCCCATCGCTACAAATTCCAGATGAGGCACAAAAACAGCAGGTGCTTCAGCGGATATCAAGTGCTCCTTCAAGTGGGCTCTCCTCCACCTCAATTTCAACATCACAAATATTCCAGTCCTCAGAGGTGTCACCCCAATCGCACTTGCTTCCTCACAGCTCCCAAGTCTCCAGCTGCCCGTCTGAGTATGGGGTAACACAGATGGTTGAGTCTGCAGAGCTGTTTACTCATACTATAGCCTGGGAAACGTAAGTCTGCTCCAGAGCTTCTGTTAATCCAGACGAGGAAATGATCTGCACTGATGCCCAGAATCTTTATAAGTCGGATCCAGGACCAGATGAAGAAGGTTCTGAGCATAATGTTGACCCTCGTTCCCAAACTGTCACTCCTGTTGGTGGAGACAATGATGAAGACGATGATGAGACTCAAATACCTGATTGGAGCGACAACTTGACTTTTCGGTCAGGGCAGGAAGAGGTTGGCTTTGAGGACGACAGGTGTGATAACACACAGGGTGATGATGATGAGGTTGGAGATCCCACTTACTGTCAACCCACAGTCAGCCAGTCGATGAGGTCAATGGAGGAGGTGGAGGAGGATGTGACTAGCCCAGGGGATGGGGATGACTCAGTACCCGGGCCTTTGCCTGGCCTTGGGGATGTCGCGGTGGTCGGCTCCCTGGCCCGTACCCTGGGGTCACTCTTTAAAAGAGTGGATAATTGTTAATTTTATAAGAGTTTGTGACGCCACCTGTGGTATCTGGTGAGAAGCACCAGCGCTGCAGCAGTCCACTGAGACCCGTGATAAGGCTGCTCGATGGTATAGCTCCCCACAGGTGGAGCTAGGTCTCAGGGCAGCATATGCAGGGGGAATGCAGGACAGGCGAGACCCAGCTGGGTCAGAGCAAGAACGGGAACGGACACGGTAGTCACTTCAGTACCTTTTACTGGAGGAAATTCAGGCACATCCCAGAGCACTGTAGGGTGAAGGGTGAAAATCAGGATCCTCCCCAATGAGCGGGTGTAGGGCCTCCTGTTTCTTGCCTCTGCGTAGTAAGTTTCTGACCTGCCTGGAGCTAGGCCTAACTTTGTCTCTGTCCTGCGCTGGCTGACCTTGTGGTAGGGCCTTCTCTTGGAGTTCACGCTCCCACTATGCGGGGCCTAAGCGTCTCCTGGCTCTGTTACGTATCAGCACCTTAGCCATCCTGGGACTTGTAGTTCTCCAGGGATTCCAGTTATGCCTTACTGAATCTAGTTAGAAGGAGCCTCGTGCTCCACTGCTGAACTATTAACTGAGTTCTCTAGACTAGACTGAGCTCCACTGCAGACTGACCTCTCTTAGGCTTCTCTACTGCAGGAACTCTTCAGAGGAACTGAACTGCCTAGCTCCACCTTCCCTATTTATATCCCTAACGGGCTCCCTCTGCTGGTCTGAGGTGGAAGGTGGAGATGTGTGAATGTTTATGGGGGCCTCTTGTGGAGGATTCCATCAATACACTCTTCTAGGATATGTGATACCAAGCACAGCGGTGCGTCACAGATGCTATTGACGACGAGGTTAGGTTGCGCCTTCCTGGACACAGATGGAGTACTGGAAGCACATCAACAATTGCATCCTCAACCACCACTCTGCCTCTGACCACAAGTCGTAGTGGCTCTTCAGGTCGCATGGGCTCTAAGCCTTGCATAGCCTGGGCATTTATTCAGAATGATAAGGATGACCCAACTCGTGTTATCTGTAATATTTGTAACCAAAACATAAGTAGAGGCCAAAAAATCCATAGTTTGAGTACTTCATGCATGAACCGGCACATGGATATGAAGCATAAGTTGCAGTGGGAAGCTCACTGTGCTACAATGCGGCCTAGCAGGCTGGGCCAACCACCGTCTGCCCCATCTTGTGCATCCGCGGCCTCTTCATCCTCTGTGACTGGGGGGACATCAGTCACACATGTTTTTGGACGCAGACCTGCCACCTCTTTACCTGCAACAGCCAGTGTGATTGGCAGGTCATCAGTTCATTGGGAAGTGGAAACACCTGCTGGTGTTGAGCGCTCTCTGACATCGAGAGCACCAGCTTTGGATCAAGGCAATCTAACATGTCCGCCTGCATCTTCCTCACAGACCGGCAGTTTGCCGGGGACATCCTACTCAACCCCGTCTAAGCACAACAGCCAGCCTTCGGTCCCTCAGATGTGGAAAAGTAAAAGACCATTTCCTCCTAGCCATGAGAAAGCTAAGAGGTTGAATTTCACCATCTGCAAGCTCTTGGCTACAGAAATGCTGCCTTTCCGCCTGGAGGACACAGTGGATTTTTGAGACCTTATGTCCATCTCAGTGCCCCAGTACCAGATTCTCAGTCGGCACTACTTCTCAAAGAAAGGTGTGCCTGCGCTCCACCAGCATGTCGCACACAACATCACCGCTTCTTTGAGAAACTCTGTGTGTGACAGGGTGCATTTCACCACAGACACTTGGACGAGTAGGCATGGACAGGGGCGTTACATGTCGCTGACTGGGCACTGGGTAACTATGGTGACAGCAGGACAAGGGTCTGCTGTCCAAGTCTTACCGTCCCCACGAGTTGTGCGTCAATCCTCTTTATCTCGAAGTTCCTCCACTGCTTCTGCCTCCTCAACCTCCTCTCGGTCCTCCACCTGCACCCAACAGCCTGTCTGGTGATGCCACCTGCATTCTAACTGCGCAGAAGGAATCCTGCACACCTCCTTACTATGCTGGCAGCAGGGCTCAAGGCATCAGTGTTTACTTTGAAATGTCTGGGAAATGTGAGTCACACAGCTGAGGAGTTGTGGTCAGCTCTGGAGACCCAGTTTCATGAATGGTTGTCTCCACTGGACCTGCAACCAGGGAAGGCCGTGTGCGACAATGCTGCATCGCCGGGGCAATGTCACACACGTGCCTTGTATGGCTCACGTGTTGAACCTGGTTGTCCATAAATTGTTAGCCCACTATCCCGGACTAGATGGCCTTCTGCAGGGGGCACGGTCGCTGTGTGCTCACTTCAGCCGGTCGCATCCCGCAGCTCAATGACTTACATCTCTACAGAAGTCATCGGGCCTGCCAGTTCACCGGCTGAAATGCGATGTGCTGACACGGTGGAATTCAACTCTGACCATGTTGCAGCGACTGTGGCAGCACCGACAAGCCCTGGTGCAATACGTTCTGACGTATAGCCTGGGCCAACGAGATCCAGAGGTGGGGCAAATCACGCTGCAGGAGTGGTCTCAGATCAGGGACCTATGAAGTTGACGCGCCCCCTGGGCCGTGGGGTACCCTGAGCCGGGCCGGTAGACGCTGGGGGTTGTAGTCACTGTGGCGGTGACCCGGTCCGGGATCCAGGGCGGTCAATCCAAGGGTAATTTGTATATATGGGTTTTATAATGTCCGACTACGCCACCTCTGGAGTGGGGCAAAAGGGGCCGCCGCTGCGGAACAGTCCTCTGAAGCTGGTGGTTTTGCAGCAATGGTATTATTACTCACCACAGGAAGAGTGTAGCTTGAGGGCAGTGTGGGTGGATGATGGTGGTTGTAGTGCAGGGAGTCAGTAATGAACACAGAGTCCGTGTGATGCAGTCCCAAGATCTTTACTCACAGTTGTTGCAGTCCAGATTACAGGTACCAGAGCAATCTCACCCGTCGTGCTGTGCGTACTCAGTGAGGGGCTCAGTCCACCCCCAGATAGCTCCGAAGTACTTAGCAGGACCCCCTTCTGTGTGTCCTTTCTCTGGCCTTCTACCTGCACCTCACACCCAGTGACACTTCTATCCGGTATCCTCGGGCCTTGGCGGGCGACTTGTGTTCCGTCCCCTGGGTCCTATGTGGCTACCTTCTTAGTGAGACTGGTGTGGACTTTTACCTGCAGTACATGAAATGCTGCAGCCTCCAGTTTCTAGTTGAGCCTTGCTGTTTCTCCGCTAGTTGAGGGACCGGTTCCCCTTATCTGGTCTGACCCCTCTACCTCCTGGTAGCAGCAGGAGTACGGGTGGCCTTCTGCACGGCCCATAGCCCTAGGGTCCCTTCGGTTCCTGGAGCCTTCCTGCTCCCACTCCTCTCTTCTCTCCTTCAGTCCTGGGCCTCCCAGGCTAGGCCCGCCTCAGGAGCAGAGCTCATGCCGAGCCTCTGCTCCTGTCACTTTTCCTCCTCTGACTGGCTTGCTCTTTCTAAGATAGCTTCCTATTTATACTCTCCCTGTCATGTGCTCCGCTAAGCTGCTCCCCTAAGCACCCACTACATAGGACCCTTCCACCAGCTAGGGACCTGGGACTGTGCTCTCCCTTAGGAGCAATCTTGCCCTACCCCCACTGCGGGTATGTGTTGGATGCAGGTGTTAGGGTCCCGAGCCATATGCCTTCCTTACCTGAGGGTGAGATACCACACCTCTGGGTGAGATGCAGTAACTCTGTGGCGACTGAACCCTCAGGGGCGCCACACACCCTTCTTCACAGTTTTGAAATGGCGACGAAGATGTTTAGTGCTGACGACGATGCCATTATCAGCATGACTATTCCGGTGATTTACATGCTGGAGCACACACTAAAGAGAATTCAGAGTCAGGTGGTGGGACAAGAGGAGGTGGAGGAAGTAGAGGAGGAGTCGTATGCGGAAGGGATAACATCTCCAAGGTCCAGACGGTTGGCAGCACCAAGGCGGCAGGCATGGGAGGGTGGGGGAGAGGGATTAACCAGGGCGCATGGTAGCAGCCAAACTGTTGAGGAAGGTGCAGGAGCCGAGGAAGAAGTGGAGGACGGACTGGCGATGGGCATGGAAGACTCATCAGATGAGGGAGACCTTGATCACATTTCTGTTGTGCGAGGTTGAGGGGAGAGGGCAGAGGAAGGAAGCATGATTCTTACCTCGCTACAAACACAACAAGGACTTGGTCCTCCTGGATGCGCAAGACTCATGAGTGCCTTCTTGCTGCACTACCTGCAACATGACCCTCAGATTGTCAGAATTCGAAGTAATCCCGACTACTGGGTTGCCACACTCTTAGATCCCCGGTACAAAAGTAAATTTGCCGAAATAATTCCTGCCATAAAAAGGGATTGACGCATGCAGGAGTATCTGCAGACGCTGTTGCAGAATCTTACATGTGCTTTTCCACAAAACACCAGTGGTGCACGTAGTGAATCTCACAGTTCTAACTTGCCAACCGTGGGACTGTCGAGTCTTCATCACTCAAACCGTAACAGTAACACAGTATCTGCTGGTAACAGCAATTTTGTGGAATCGTTTCACAACTTTTTTAGACCATACTTTGCAAGGCCACAGGAGACAAGAAGTCTGACACATAGTCAACGCCTAGAGAGGATGGTGCAGGAGTATCTCCAAGTGAACATCAAAGCCATGACTGTGTCACTGGACCCTTGCTCATTTTGGTATTCCAATCTGGAAAAATGGCCGGAGCTCGCCACTCACGCCTTGGAGATCTTGTCATGCCCTGCAGCCAGTGTTCTCTCTGAACGTGTGTTCAGCGCTGCTGGTGGTGTGCTGACAGATAAGCGCACGCGTCTGTCCACTGAGAATGTAGACAGACTCACGTTCATAAAGATGAACAAATCATGGATTCACAAGGACTTTTCTAGCCCTGTGTTATCCTTGGGAGACTAAAACCTTGAGGATTTGGTAAAATCACCTCACCAACCGTTTTAGGCAACTGTGGGGCAATTGATGCCACTTAACCCTAGAACGCATGACCATAAAAATCTACACTTTCATATACCTGGGGCCTTTTAGGCTCGTGTGCAAATAACATGGAATAACTCAAACTCAAATGACAAACAACTATATACATGAAGAATACCTAGAGTTTCAAAATTCTAACTAAAGTAATCTTGCAGAAAATAGAAAACAATTAACAGGGCGGGCCTGCGAGGCCCCAGGTATGCGTTCTAGGGTTAAGTGGTGTCTGTGCCACAATTTTGGGAAAAAATGGAGACTCTTTTTGGAGTCCCCTTGCTGTGTCTTACGTGAAGTTGGCATCGTCAATTCCAGGTGGGTTGGGTCGCTCCCCCCCCTTTTTAACTGTAAGAAACTAGATACACTATGGCTTGGGGTAACACAGATGGTTGAGTCTGAAGAGCTCAGAGCTCTGCTCCAAATCTTCAGTGTCTGCTAGTCAGCGTAGAATTTTTAACTGCATCTAGCCTAGGCAATACTTTGGGCGTAGTAGCCCAGCTGCGAAGCAAGCTGCACCGCCTGTGTATCTAATAAGAATTTTTAAATGCATCTAGCCTAGGCAGACTGTGGGGACCCCCAACCAAACCCAGACGCTCAGCCCCCCTACCGCCCCCCTTTCCTTGACAATACAATAATGTAACTCTTACAACTGGATGGGTGAGGATCGGTCACAGCTTTATTAACTCTTTATACTCATTCCATTAGAAAGGCATTTTATTTCTAAAATAATTCAGCTTGTTGCAGCATGCCCTGGGTCTCCACTCCGGCAAGTTGGCCAACAAGTGTAACTCTCCAACATGTCCTTTCTATTTCCAGGCCACGGAGGATCCTGCGTACTAGTATGCAGGACTCTGACCCCCACCCATCACTCTTAATGCTTGTTCCACTCCGTCCTGGAGTCCTGACAGGAATATGTCCAGTTCAATATTCATTAAGTGAACAACGTCGGGCCGTATGAGGCCTGCTTTATCTCCTTCCAGTTGTCGGTGTCGTACCACTACACCGCCTCTGTCTCTTCTAAATTTTGCCATCCGAATATTTATTACCCGCCTTGTCCGTTCGATGGCCGTGATGTCTCGCGCACCTTGCCATACCGATATCGGCACAATCTCTGACCAAACTATCGCTAGTTTTGTGAAAAATTCTCTGAAGCGCTCAGTGTCTAGTTTCATTATTGCCATTAGTTATGCGCTGTTATGATGACCTAGGTTGTTTCCCCCGGCCTGTATAACTAAGATGACCGGACATCTTGCCTCTCTCCCTACCTTGATTACCTCCATTAGTACCTGTGGCCATAGCAGGCCTCTAATACCTCTCTAGTTGAAATATGTGTTATGAAACTCTAATTTCCTCCCGCCTGGGCAGACTTTCGCCCTTTTTTCTGCCCAATACATATACGAGTGGCCTATCACCCACACTGTTGGCTTAGCGTCACCTGTAAAAGAAACAAACCACGTTAGGATAACAAGTCCGGTCTTATGTATCTTGCCAAACACGTGGATCGCCATCTCCCCATCCTCTGAACTTCCGTTTCTGACAGTCCTGCTCTTGCTGCTTCCGTGGCCGCGCCTATGGGGAATGAGTGTGTCCAGTAATCTTTGGGGTGGTTCCCTGTCGATGTTATGCATTTATTAAATATAGCTTGGAACTGGTATCTTGATAATGGCATTCCATCAATGTGTGATAGGAAGAAATTACTTTGTGATCTGATGGTTAGATATGTTTTTACTATTGTTACCCAACTCAGTGTACCGTTTGTGGGTTGTAGAAGTACCCAAGTGCCCCTGCCCGCTGGAACCGTTTTCGATTTGTGAATGCGTAGACGTATTGCATTATTGGCTATGACTACATCCTGGTGTAATAAGCCTCCACTGGTGGTAATTTTGGATTGAGGAACTAATTCGCTTATGCATAGCGCCCCGAAGAAGGCGATCACAAATGCAGTAGACAGTAGTGTTGCTTCAAATTGTGAGTGTCATGTTAATGGTGTTAGGGATATGATGTGAGAAATCAGTTTTAGTGACACGGGACGGGACGTCTACACTCCTGACTTGGCTGACCCCTTTTCCACCCTTTTATGGATTGTCTGATGATGAACCTTTGTCACATCTCCCCAATTCAGTAGTTGGAAGTGAAATGCTACTCCGGTCAGACACCGCTGCGCTGACGCCCCTGATATGCCCCTCATAATTAACTGGTGGAGAAATTCTATGGTGACTTGTGATCTGGCTTGTTCACATTGGTCAACCCGTCTGCCTGCTACTAGTCGTGTCCACTCTTCCCATGCCTTACCGTATGCTTGCCACGTCGACGGGGCAGCTGACGCTCTGATTAATGGCATCAACTATTCGCCACTAGATCCCATAGGGAAGGTGGGCAACTGTTGCCCGATGGGTGGGCGTTGTGGAAGAGCTCTGTGAAAATCTGCCAATTGAATTGTTATAAAGCGTTAGCAGCAGCTTTAGACCCCTCAGCATAGTGGCTAGCGCGGACCCATACATTGTGTTTTAGGCACAGGAATGCTAGCCTGGGTAGTAGGCCTAGCACTGGGGGAGACGATGATGCCATCTTATTAATGCAGTGCGCTAGGCTGGTGTTTTTTGTTATGAAGCGTATATTTTTGTAAGCCAGGCTCGCGCCCCATATTTCTATTGCTACCACTATTGGGAAGAAAAATTATTTTCAGGGCTAGATGCAGCTAAAAATTATTATTAATTTAAAAGCTGGTGGAGCTTGGTATAGATGGACTAATACAATGAGTCCCACACACTGCTAGAAGGCCAAATATTTTTTCAGAGATAGATGCAGATAAAAATTATTTTTAATTTGCAACCTGATGGAGGTCAGTATAGATGGAGTAATAGAGAAAGTCCCACACACTGCTAGAAGGCCAAATATTTTTTCAGAGCTAGATGCAGACAAAAAATTATTTTGAATTTGCAACCTGATGGAGGTCAGTATAGATGGACTAATAGAGAAAGTCCCAAACACTGCTAGAAGGCAAAATATTTTTTCAGAGCTGGATGCAGATAAAAATTATTTTTAATTTGCAACCTGATGGAGGTCAGTATAGATGGACTAATAGAGAAAGTCCCACACACTGCTAGAAGGCCAAATATTTTTTCAGAGCTGGATGCAGATAAAAATTATTTTTAATTTGCAACCTGATGGAGGTCAGTATAGATGGACTAATAGAGAAAGTCTCACACACTGCTAGAAGGCCAAATATTTTTTCAGAGCTAGATGCAGAAAAAAATTATATTCAGTTTGCAACCTGATGGAGGTCAGTATAGATGGACTAATAGAACAAGTCCCACACACAGCTAGAAGCCCAAATATTTTTTCAGAGGTAGATGCAGATAAAAATTATTTTTAATTTGCAACCTGATGGAGGTCTGTATAGATGGACTAATAGAGAAAGTCCCACACACTGCTAGAAGGCCAAATATTTTTTCAGAGCTAGATGCAGACAAAAAATTATTTTCAGTTTGCAACCTGATGGAGGTCAGTATAGATGGACTAATAGAACAAGTCCCACACACAGCTAGAAGCCCAAATATTTTTTCAGAGGTAGATGCAGAAAAAAATTATATTCAGTTTGCAACCTGATGGAGGTCTGTATAGATGGATTAATAGAACAAGTCCCACACACAGCTAGAAGCCCAATATTTTTTCAGAGGTAGATGCAGAAAAAAAATATATTCCGTTTGCAACCTGATGGAGGTCAGTATAGATGGACTAATAGAGAAAGTCCCACACACTGCTAGAAGGCCAAATATTTTTTCAGAGCTAGATGCAGACAAAAAATTATTTTTAATTTGCAACCTGATGGAGGTCAGTATAGATGGACTAATAGAGAAAGTCCCACATACAGCTAGAAGCCCAAACATTTTTTCAGAGGTAGATGCAGAAAAAAATTATATTCAGTTTGCAACCTGATGGAGGTCTGTATAGATGGATTAATAGAACAAGTCCCAAACACTGCTAGAAGGCCAAATATTTTTTCAGAGCTAGATGCAGAAAAAAATTATATTCAGTTTACAACCTGATGGAGGTCAGTATAGATGGACTAATAGAACAAGTCCCACACACAGCTAGAAGCCCAAATATTTTTTCAGAGGTAGATGCAGATAAAAATTATTTTTAATTTGCAACCTGATGGAGGTCAGTATAGATGGACTAATAGAACAAGTCCCATACACAGCTAGAAGCCCAAATATTTTTTCAGAGGTAGATGCAGAAAAAAATTATATTCAGTTTGCAACCTGATGGAGGTCTGTATAGATGGATTAATAGAACAAGTCCCACACACAGCTAGAAGCCCAATATTTTTTCAGAGGTAGATGCAGAAAAAAAATATATTCAGTTTGCAACCTGATGGAGGTCAGTATAGATGGACTAATAGAGAAAGTCCCACACACTGCTAGAAGGCCAAATATTTTTTCAGAGGTAGATGCAGAAAAAAATTATATTCAGTTTGCAACCTGATGGAGGTCAGTATAGATGGACTAATAGAACAAGTCCCACACACTGCTAGAAGCCCAAATATATTTTAAGAGCTAGATGCAGAAAAAAATTATATTCAATTTGCAACCTGATGGAGGTCAGTATAGATGGACTAATAGAATGATGCTATGCCCAAAAGATTTTACTTCACTAGGTGCAGTAAAAAAAATTGGTATTCTATACACAGGTGGTATATCTTGCAACACAGATAGGCTACTCCACTGACTAACACACTCTGCAATAGGCCAAAAAGGATTAGCTTTGCTAGATTCACCCAAATGCTGTGAAAAAAACTTGCACAGCACTGGCACAGACCTGCCTGGCAAAAACTGATAGGAACTGATGTAACCTAGTCCTGAACAGGACTGCAATTACAATTAGACTTTACTCCCACAATCTATCTATTTAAGAGCACAGACCTGCCTGATAAAAGTCGTAGGAAATGCTGTAACCTAGTCCTTAAAAGGACTGCAATCACAACTATTCCCTACTACCAAGCTATCTGTAGATTTGTGCGAAAATTGGCTTGAAATTAACAAGGTATAGCGCACACAGCAACAGCGGTGCCGTCTAACACGCAGCTGCAGCAGTGAGAAAATGGTGGCGACGGGGAAAATGGCTTGGTCTTATAGGGCAAGGACATGTGACATACACTGCCAATGACACATGCCCTTGCTTGTGTGAAAAAAGCACTTCGCTCCGTGTGTGCGCTGCTGATAGGCTGACAGATTGCACCTCCCCACTGTAAATGCGGGAAAGAGAAAAAAAAATGGAGATCTTCATTATTCCTGCAGAGATCCATCCCCTGCCCCTCCCCCCACCCCGCTGTACACTCAAACTGCGTATTAACATTAATTTTCATCATTACTGAGAAAAAATCCAGTTATGATTTTGGTGCACGAACAGTTATCGAACATAACCTCGAACAGCCGAATTTTTCTCAAATCGTTCGTGTTCGCCGAACAGCTCGAACACCGCCCAAAACAGCTCGAATTTGAGATTGGCGAACAGTTCGAGTAGAACAATGCTCATCTCTAGCCAAGAGCTTGCAGATGGTGAAATTCAACCTCTTAGCTTTCTCATGGCTAGGAGGAAATGGTCTTTTACTTGTCCACATCTGAGGGACCGAGGGCTGGCTGTTGTGCTTAGACGGGGTTGAGAAGGGTGTCCCTGGCAAACTGCCGGTCTGTGAGGAAGATGCAGGCGGACATGTTAGGTTGCCTTGATCCAAAGGTGGTGCTATCGATGTCGGACAGCGCTGAACACCAGCTGGTGTTTCCACCTCCAAAGAAAATGATGACCTGCCAATCACGCTGGCTGTTGCGGGTAAAGAGGTGGCAGGTCTGCGTCCCAAAACAGGTGTGACTGCTGTCCCCCCAGTCACAGAGGATGAAGAGGCCGCGGATGCACAAGATGTAGTAGACAGTGGTTGGTCCGGCCGGCTAGGCCGCATTGTAGCACAGTGAGCTTCCCACTGCAACTTATGCTTCATATCCATGTGCCTGTTCATGCATGAAGTACTCAAACTATGTATTTTTTGGCCTCTACTTAGCTTTTGCTGACAAATGTTACAGATAACATGCCCAGGCTATGCAAGGCTTAGCACCCATGCGACCTGAAGAGCCACCACGACTTGTGGTGAGAGGCAGAGTTGTGTTTGAGGATGCAGTTGTTGACGTGCTTCCAGTACTACGTCTCTGTCCAGGAAGGCGCAACCTGACCTCGTCGTCACTAGCATCCTCCTCCACCTCCTCTGCTGACCTCATCTCTTGGCTGACTGTGGGTTGACAGTTAATGGGATCTCCAACCTCGTCATCATCAACCTGTGTGTTATCACACCCGTCGTCCTCAGAGCCAACCTCTTCCTGCCCTGACAAAAAACTAAAGTTGTCGCTCCAATCAGGTATTTGAGTCTCATCATCGTCTTCCTCATTGTCTCCACCAACAGGAGTTACAGTTTGGGAGCGAGGGTCTACATTATGGTCAGAACCTTCTGCGTCTGGTCCTGGATCCGACTCATAAAGATTCTGGGCATCAGTGAAGATCATTTCCTCGTCTGGATTCACAGAAGCTCTGGAGCCGACCTCTGATTCCCAGGCTATAGTATGAGTAAACAGCTCTGCAGACTCAACCATCTGTTTTACCCCATACTCAGACGGGCAGCTGGAGACTTGGGAGCTGTGAGGAAGCAAGTGCGATTGGGGTGACACCTCTGAGGACTGGAGTATTTGTGATGTTGAAGTTGAGGTGGAGGAGAGCTCACTTAAAGGAGCACTTGATATCCATTGAAGCACCTGCTGTTTTTGTGCCTCATCTGGAATTTGTAGCGATTGGCGTGGCCGTAAGAAAGGGATCTTATCACATTGTCCACTAAAAGAAGTAGACATCTTAGTTTGGCTGGAAGATGGTCTTTCTTCAGCAGATGTTACTGTTGCTTTAACACCTACCCCACGGACACAACCTTTTTTTCCCTTCCCAACATGCCTATTCCCCTTTACACCAGCAACAGGCCTTTTTCCACTCATTTTGGTGGTTAACTAATTGACAACTCTGGAGTTGTTTGCACAAAAAACAATGGATGGGAACCGAGCAGAGCTGAGTGGCCAAACTGTGGTATTAGGCCAAAAGTATTGGCTGGGTTAGATGCAGATAAAAATTATTTTGAATTTGCAACCTGGTGGAGGTTAGTATAGATGGACTAATAGAACAAGTCCCACACACTGCTACAAGCCGAAATATTTTTTCAGAGCTAGATGCAGAAAAAAATTAGATTGAATTTGCAACCTGGTGGAGGTAAGTATAGATGGACTAATAGAACAAGTCCCACACACTGCTACAAGCCGGAATATTTTTTCAGAGCTAGATGCAGAAAAAAATTATATTGAATTTGCAACCTGCTGGAGGTTAGTATAGATGGACTAATAGAACAAGTCCCACACGCTGCTAGAAGCCGAAATATTTTTTCAGAGCTAGATGCAGAAAAAAATTATATTGAATTTGCAACCTGCTGGAGGTTAGAATAGATGGACTAATAGAACAAGTCCCACACACTGCTACAAGCCGGAATATTTTTTCAGCGCTAGATGCAGAAAAAAATTATATTGAATTTGCAACCTGCTGGAGGTTAGTATAGATGGACTAATAGAACAAGTCCCACACACTGCTAGAAGCAGAAATATTTTTTCAGAGCTAGATGCAGAAAAAAATTATATTGAATTTGCAACCTGATGGAGGTTAGTATAGATGGACTAATAGAACAAGTCCCACACACTGCTAGAAGCCGAAATAGTTTTTCAGAGCTAGATGCAGAAAAAAATTATATTGAATTTGCAACCTGATGGAGGTTAGTATAGATGGACTAATAGAATGATGCTATACCCAAAAGGTTTTACTTCACTAGGTGCAGTAAAAAAATTTGTATTCTATACACAGGAGGTGTAGCTTGCAACACAGATAGGCTTCTCCACTGACTAACACACACTGCAAGTGGACAAAAAGGATTAGCTTTGCTAGATTTAGCCAAATGCTGTGAAAAAAACTTGCACAGCACTGGCACAGACCTGCCTTGCAAAAAGTGATAGGAACTGATGTAACCTAGCCCTGAAAAGGACTGCAATTACAATTAGTCTTTACTCCCAACCTATCTATTTAAGAGCACAGACCTGCCTGATAAAAGTGATAGGAACTGATGTAACCTAGCCCTGAAAAGGACTGCAATTACAATTAGTCTTTACTCCCAACCTATCTATTTAAGAGCACAGACCTGCCTGATAAAAGTGATAGGAACTGATGTAACCTAGCCCTGAAAAGGACTGCAATTACAATTAGTCTTTACTCCCAACCTATCTATTTAAGAGCACAGACCTGCCTGATAAAAGTCGTAGGAAATGATGTAACCTAGTCCTTAAAAGGACTGCAATCACAACTATTCCCTACTCCCAAGCTATCTGTAGATTTGTGCGAAAATTGGCTTGAAATTAACAAAGTATAGCGCACACAGCAACAGCGGTGCCGTCTAACACGCAGCTGCAGCAGAGAGAAAATGGTGGCGATGGGGAAAATGGCTGGGTCTTATAGGGCAAGGACATGTGACATACACTGCCAATGACACATGCCCTTGCTTGTGTGAAAAAAAGCAGTTCGCTCCGTGTGTGCGCTGCTGATAGGCTGACAGATTGCACCTCCCCACTGTAAATGCGGGAAGGAGAAAAAAAAATGGAATTCTTCATTATTTCTGCAGAGATCCATCCCCTGCCCCTCCCCCCGCCCAGCTGTACACTCAAACTGCGTATTAACATTAATTTTCAGCATTATTGAGAAAAAATCCAGTTATGATTTTGGTGCATGAACAGTTATCGAACATAACATCGAACAGCCGAATTTTTTTCAAATCGTTCGTGTTCGCCGAACGGCTCGAACACCGCCCAAAACAGCTCGAATTTGAGATTGGCGAACAGTTCGAGTCGAACACCGCTCATCTCTAGTAGTGGATGTACGCAATGGGAGGGTGCCCTTACGCCTCTTAAACTATGGGGAGGACGAGGTTAGATTACCACGCTACACCACTGTTGCCAAACTGTACACAGTAAATAACAACTCCATACACATGGCGGAGTCCTTAACCTCACCAGACGAAGTAGAGAATATTGACCCGGCAACCCAGGTGGAGGATTGGTGTCAACAGCTCCATGTTGGGACAGACACCACTCCTGCCCATCAGAAGCAGGGTGTACACCGGGTGGTTCAGGAATATGCGCAGGTATTCAGTAAGCACCCACTTGACTTTGGTAGGATTAAGGGGGTTCAACACCATATCCCCACCGGTGACCATCCACCCATCAAAGAACGTCACAGGCCTATACTGTAGCATCAGCGTCTCTGCCTCCTGCTAGGCAGAGACGCCGTCCCTCTCACCTTCCTGTTCAGCGCGCGGCGTCCTCCAGCGCTCCTTCCCTCGCTTCTGCCGGCACGCGCTCCTCCCCGGGCACTGTGCTTAAGGCGCGCGCGTGCGCGCTCCCCCTCTCTTAAAGGGACCCCGCGCCGTCCTAAGGAGTCCCCGGCCAATAGCCAGAGGACTTCCCATATATAAGGCACCTCCTCCAAAATGGAGGTGCCCGAGCAAAGTTGTTGCAAAGCATACTCACCTCTGCTTCAGCCCTCAGGTCCCTTTGCCAGCCTGACGTCCAGTCCTGTCTGCCTGCTTATCTTCCCTTCAGCCCGACAGTCTGTCTCCTGCATCTGCCAGTCTGTCTATGGGCAAGTCCACCTGGGGTACAGGAAGCACCTGCCAGTTACCTGCCTGCTACCTGCCGTACCTGCTTGCCCGCTCACCTGGGAGCGTTCACCTGCTACCCGCCTGCTAGCCTACCTGGAGGCTCCGCCGTCACTTGCCGTGACCACCTGCCTGCCAGCCAAGAGACTCTTACCCGCTCAGCCGTCACTTGCCGTGACCGCCTGCCTGCCAGCCAAGAGACTATTACCCGCTCAGCCGTCACTTGCCGTGACTGCCTGCCTGCCAGCCAAGAGACTATTACCCGCTCAGCCGTCACTTGCCGTGATCACCCGCCTACTCACCCAGAGACTGCTACATACCAGCTTTGTCCACCCGCTACTCCGGTCAGTCCCAGCTACCTGACCCGTGGGAGCCACCTGCTCTATTACAAGGTCGTCCCCAGCATAACATCTGCCCCTCGAGGTTCCGCCTTGTTCCTGGGCACAGAGGTTCCACCATCCGGCCCCATTACATATACCACCAGCACACTACCAGAAGACGAAGGAGATGTTGCACGACATGAAGAAGGCAGGGGTAGTAAGGGATAGTTGTAGTCCCTGGGCAACTCCCCTAGTTCTAGTCAGGAAAAAGGACGGAAGAATGAGAATGTGTGTAGATTACAGACAAGTAAATCGCATTACACATAAAGATGCATACCCTTTACCACGTACAGAGGAATCCCTGGTGCCTTAAAGTCTCCAAATTACTTCTCCACCCTTGACCTCACTAGTGGGTACTGGCAAGTAGCTGTTGCTGAGGAGGATCGGGAGAAGACAGCCTTCACCACCCAGATGGGACTCTGCAAGTTCAATAGTATGCCATTTGGACTCTGCAACGCCCCCGGAACGTTCCAGAGATTGATGGAGTGCTGCCTGGGACACCGCAACTTCGAGACTGTACTGATATACCTGGACGACGTGATAGTGTACTCCAAAACGTATGAGGACCACTTGAAGCACCTGGCGGAGGTTTTTGAGTCGCTGTCCCGGTATGGGATGAAGCTGAAGCCCTCAAAGTGCCACCTGCTCAAGCGAAAGGTACAGTACCTGGGGCACATCGTTAGTCCAGAGGGAGTAGCACCAGACCCGGAGAAGGTCACTGCCATCCAGAAATGGCCAGAACCGAAGAGCCTCAAGGAGGTACGTCAGTTCCTGTGACTAGTCGGGTATTACCGGAGGTTTGTGAAGCACTATACCAAGAAAGCGGCGCCTTTGCAAGATCTCCTGGTAGGATAGTCCGGGAGAGGCAGAAACCCCCCGTTCCAGTGGGGTAAGGAGCAAGCTGAATCCTTCGAGGAGATGAAGGGGATCCTGACCGGTGAAGAGATCCTAGCCTACCCTGACTACAGCCAACCGTTCCTGCTGTACACTGATGCCAGCAACGAAGGATTAGGAGCTGTACTGAGTCAGAAGCAGAATGGCAAAGAGAAGGTGATCGCCTATGCAAGCAGGAAGCTCCGCCCGATCGAGAGGAACCCAGAGAACTATAGCAGCTTCAAGTTGGAGTTCCTAGCCCTGGTCTGGGCCATCACCGAGTGGTTAAAGCACTACCTAGCCTCCAGTAAGTTCACTGCCTTCACTGATAATAACCCCTTGACTCATCTGGAAACAGCCAAGTTAGGAGCCATGGGGCAACCATGGATGGCTCGGCTGTCAAACTACCAATTCACTATTAAGTACCGGGAGGGCCGCAAGAACGCCTATGCCGATGCCCTGCCCAGGTTGCCTCACCAGTCGGACACTGAAGAAGAAGTGGATGACTTGGAGGAGATTGAGCTACCTGCCTTCCACCGTAATGGAGTGGTCCACGAGCAACGAGCCTCCAGGAGGCATTGCGATAAGACGTTAAACCCCTTGCCTCACCACAGCTGGAAGGAGACCCAGGACAGTGACCTGGTTGTCAGCCGTATCAAAGAGCTGATAACCCAGGAAGGTTCCTTCCTGGAGAAGGACGCGTCTCTACAAGCCAAGCAGCTGTGGAATGAGAAGAGCCGGCTGTTCATCTATAGAGAGAAGCTGTGCCGGAGGTACATCAACCCCAAAACCCATGAGATGGTATGGCAGATAGTGGTGCCCAAGACAGACATCCAGATGGTGCTGGAAGCCTACCACGATCAGGCGGGGCACTTTGGCTGGAAGAAGCTAGAAACGCTGCTGAAGTGTCGGTTTTATTGGGTAGGAATGCGCAGTTCCATTGAGAAGTGGTGCCGGGATTGTGGACCCTGTAGCCTCAGAAGAAAAGACTACAGCAGCCAGAAGGCGCCCCTGCAACCCATCAAGACGACTCGTCCCCTGGAGATCATGGCCCTGGATCATGTCAAGCTGTCACCCAGCAGGTCAGGAAATTCCTATGCCCTGACCATGGTGGATCACTACGCCTGGTTCCTGGTGGTCGCCCCGTCAAGGATCTGACGGCAGAAACTGCGGCGAAGATGTTTCAGGCATACTTCTCCAGGCCCCATGGATACCCAGAGCAGGTGCTGACAGATCAAGGCTCAGCCTTTGAAGCCGAACTGTTCAAGGAGTTCTGTCATCTGTAGGGGTGTAAAAAGATTCGGACTGCACAGTACCACCCCCAAACCAACGGTCTCTGTGAAAAGATGAATAACATCGTCATCAACCTGCTGAAGACCTTACCACTAGAGGAGAGAAATCAGTGGCCAGACCTACTACCTTAACTTGTAGATCTGTACAACCACATACCTGTGAGTTCCACCAATTGAACTTCCACATATCTCATGCGGGCAAGACCCGGTAAGTTGCCAATGGATCTGAAGCTTGGTGTAGTAGAGCCAGAAGCAGATATGTCCACTGAGGACTGGGACACAACCAGACAGGAGCAATACAGAAGAGTACAGGCCTGTGTTGAAGACAGTCTCACTCGGATAAGGGACAAGCAGGAAGCCCACTACAATAAAAGTGCGCCCGCAGAACCCTTAACACCAGGAGAAGTGGTGTTAAAGAGGAAAAGGAGAAACCCAAACTTGATTACCAGTGGGAGAGAGAACCCTACACTGTGTTAAATTCAAGATTTGATAACAGGAAGACCTGTTTGATTAGCAAAGATGAAGGAATAACGACTGCAACGGTATCTAGAGACCATCTGAAGTTGTATCCAGACCTGCTAAAGCCCCAAGAAGAAGTGCCTCTCGCCGTACCGGAGGAGCCTAAAGAAGCAGTACTCCATACTGACTTAGGAGATTTCCCGGCAGATTGGCCTCAACTAGGAGGAGCAATAATAATACCTGTGATCCACTTCTTTCAACAGCCAGAAGACCCTCCACAGCAAGTAGAGCCTGTAAGTGCGTCAGAAGAGCCTGCTCAAGAAGAATCCCCGGAAGAAGAATCCCCGGTTGGAGTAGAGCAAGAAGGCCCAGCCAATGGTATACTTGCCAGTCCCACAGACAGGTTAAGGCAACCCTGCAGTCCCCCAACACTTAGAACTGACAGAATGGGAGGTAGTGCAAACACTAGTGCCTCACACATCCCAGTACCACGTAGGTCGACACGTAACACACGAGGTCAGACCCCTGTCAGATACAGAGAATAAAGAAGGAAACTCTGACAGTGTAGATAGTTGCCCCTGGGGTATTGTATTGTGTATTTTCCTGTGTATGTATTATTACCTTGTGTATGCTTGCAATGGACAATCTAAATGAAATGGACACTTCCCTTGTGGCCTCTAGTTACCCATAAGGGTACATAAAGAACTTTGTGGCTGAGGACTGTGTACAGCCCAAAAACTATTTACTGTAAATAATTGCACTCCCTGGAGTGCCCCTTTAGTTGACCTCAGAACAAAAACCTGTCTGGGTGGCACAAGTGGAGGTCCAACTCAGGATCGCCATGCCCTGCAGCCACCCCAGGGCCTACATGGAGGGTTTGCTTTGAACAGGTCCCTCAAGCTACCAAGTACTCTAACCTGTGAGATGGACATCGTGTCGGGGAACCTCACCGGAAGAGACTTGAATTCTGGGGTTGCTTATTATATTGTACATATATATTTATTATTTATAATGCTTTATATGTAACGTTCAAGCAAAGTGCCTCCCATAAAGGGAAGAGTTATTGTTATTGTTGTTATAAAAATTACTTCAGTCCGGGAGTACTGAGCTTTGCTAGGGGGGAATGTGGCGCCCTGCTGCGCATTGGTGCCACAGATCCCAGAGGGGTGCATGGATGGATTCTTCCACAAGAGGCCCTCATAGCATTCACACACCTCCACCTTCCACCTCAGACCAGCAGAGGGAGCTTTTATGGATATTAAAAGGGAAGGTGGAGCTAGGCAGTTCAGTCTAGTCTGGAGTCTGAAGTTTGAAGCCTGGACCTCCTAGCCATGAGAAAGCTAAGAGGTTGAATTTCACCATCTGCAAGCTCTTGGCTACAGAAATGCTGCCTTTCCGCCTGGAGGACACAGTGGATTTTCGAGACCTTATGTCCATCTCAGTGCCCCAGTACCAGATTCTCAGTCGGCACTACTTCTCAAAGAAAGGTGTGCCTGCGCTCCACCAGCATGTCGCACACAACATCACCGCTTCTTTGAGAAACTCTGTGTGTGACAGGGTGCATTTCACCACAGACACTTGGACGAGTAGGCATGGACAGGGGCGTTACATGTCGCTGACTGGGCACTGGGTAACTATGGTGACAGCAGGACAAGGGTCTGCTGTCCAAGTCTTACCGTCCCCACGAGTTGTGCGTCAATCCTCTTTATCTCGAAGTTCCTCCACTGCTTCTGCCTCCTCAACCTCCTCTCGGTCCTCCACCTGCACCCAACAGCCTGTCTGGTGATGCCACCTGCATTCTAACTGCGCAGAAGGAATCCTGCACACCTCCTTACTATGCTGGCAGCAGGGCTCAAGGCATCAGTGTTTACTTTGAAATGTCTGGGAAATGTGAGTCACACAGCTGAGGAGTTGTGGTCAGCTCTGGAGACCCAGTTTCATGAATGGTTGTCTCCACTGGACCTGCAACCAGGGAAGGCCGTGTGCGACAATGCTGCATCGCCGGGGCAATGTCACACACGTGCCTTGTATGGCTCACGTGTTGAACCTGGTTGTCCATAAATTGTTAGCCCACTATCCCGGACTAGATGGCCTTCTGCAGGGGGCACGGTCGCTGTGTGCTCACTTCAGCCGGTCGCATCCCGCAGCTCAATGACTTACATCTCTACAGAAGTCATTGGGCCTGCCAGTTCACCGGCTGAAATGCGATGTGCTGACACGGTGGAATTCAACTCTGACCATGTTGCAGCGACTGTGGCAGCACCGACAAGCCCTGGTGCAATACGTTCTGACGTATAGCCTGGGCCAACGAGATCCAGAGGTGGGGCAAATCACGCTGCAGGAGTGGTCTCAGATCAGGGACCTATGAAGTTGACGCGCCCCCTGGGCCGTGGGGTACCCTGAGCCGGGCCGGTAGACGCTGGGGGTTGTAGTCACTGTGGCGGTGACCCGGTCCGGGATCCAGGGCGGTCAATCCAAGGGTAATTTGTATATATGGGTTTTATAATGTCCGACTACGCCACCTCTGGAGTGGGGCAAAAGGGGCCGCCGCTGCGGAACAGTCCTCTGAAGCTGGTGGTTTTGCAGCAATGGTATTATTACTCACCACAGGAAGAGTGTAGCTTGAGGGCAGTGTGGGTGGATGATGGTGGTTGTAGTGCAGGGAGTCAGTAATGAACACAGAGTCCGTGTGATGCAGTCCCAAGATCTTTACTCACAGTTGTTGCAGTCCAGATTACAGGTACCAGAGCAATCTCACCCGTCGTGCTGTGCGTACTCAGTGAGGGGCTCAGTCCACCCCCAGATAGCTCCGAAGTACTTAGCAGGACCCCCTTCTGTGTGTCCTTTCTCTGGCCTTCTACCTGCACCTCACACCCAGTGACACTTCTATCCGGTATCCTCGGGCCTTGGCGGGCGACTTGTGTTCCGTCCCCTGGGTCCTATGTGGCTACCTTCTTAGTGAGACTGGTGTGGACTTTTACCTGCAGTACATGAAATGCTGCAGCCTCCGGTTTCTAGTTGAGCCTTGCTGTTTCTCCGCTAGTTGAGGGACCGGTTCCCCTTATCTGGTCTGACCCCTCTACCTCCTGGTAGCAGCAGGAGTACGGGTGGCCTTCTGCACGGCCCATAGCCCTAGGGTCCCTTCGGTTCCTGGAGCCTTCCTGCTCCCACTCCTCTCTTCTCTCCTTCAGTCCTGGGCCTCCCAGGCTAGGCCCGCCTCAGGAGCAGAGCTCATGCCGAGCCTCTGCTCCTGTCACTTTTCCTCCTCTGACTGGCTTGCTCTTTCTAAGATAGCTTCCTATTTATACTCTCCCTGTCATGTGCTCCGCTAAGCTGCTCCCCTAAGCACCCACTACATAGGACCCTTCCACCAGCTAGGGACCTGGGACTGTGCTCTCCCTTAGGAGCAATCTTGCCCTACCCCCACTGCGGGTATGTGTTGGATGCAGGTGTTAGGGTCCCGAGCCATATGCCTTCCTTACCTGAGGGTGAGATACCACACCTCTGGGTGAGATGCAGTAACTCTGTGGCGACTGAACCCTCAGGGGCGCCACACACCCTTCTGCACAGTTTTGAAATGGCGACGAAGATGTTTAGTGCTGACGACGATGCCATTATCAGCATGACTATTCCGGTGATTTACATGCTGGAGCACACACTAAAGAGAATTCAGAGTCAGGTGGTGGGACAAGAGGAGGTGGAGGAAGTAGAGGAGGAGTCGTATGCGGAAGGGATAACATCTCCAAGGTCCAGACGGTTGGCAGCACCAAGGCGGCAGGCATGGGAGGGTGGGGGAGAGGGATTAACCAGGGCGCATGGTAGCAGCCAAACTGTTGAGGAAGGTGCAGGAGCCGAGGAAGAAGTGGAGGACGGACTGGCGATGGGCATGGAAGACTCATCAGATGAGGGAGACCTTGATCACATTTCTGTTGTGCGAGGTTGAGGGGAGAGGGCAGAGGAAGGAAGCATGATTCTTACCTCGCTACAAACACAACAAGGACTTGGTCCTCCTGGATGCGCAAGACTCATGAGTGCCTTCTTGCTGCACTACCTGCAACATGACCCTCAGATTGTCAGAATTCAAAGTAATCCTGACTACTGGGTTGCCACACTCTTAGATCCCCGGTACAAAAGTAAATTTGCCGAAATAATTCCTGCCATAAAAAGGGATTGACGCATGCAGGAGTATCTGCAGACGCTGTTGCAGAATCTTACATGTGCTTTTCCACAAAACACCAGTGGTGCACGTAGTGAATCTCACAGTTCTAACTTGCCAACCGTGGGACTGTCGAGTCTTCATCACTCAAACCGTAACAGTAACACAGTATCTGCTGGTAACAGCAATTTTGTGGAATCGTTTCACAACTTTTTTAGACCATACTTTGCAAGGCCACAGGAGACAAGAAGTCTGACACATAGTCAACGCCTAGAGAGGATGGTGCAGGAGTATCTCCAAGTGAACATCAAAGCCATGACTGTGTCACTGGACCCTTGCTCATTTTGGTATTCCAATCTGGAAAAATGGCCGGAGCTCGCCACTCACGCCTTGGAGATCTTGTCATGCCCTGCAGCCAGTGTTCTCTCTGAACGTGTGTTCAGCGCTGCTGGTGGTGTGCTGACAGATAAGCGCACGCGTCTGTCCACTGAGAATGTAGACAGACTCACGTTCATAAAGATGAACAAATCATGGATTCGCAAGGACTTTTCTAGCCCTGTGTTATCCTTGGGAGACTAAAACCTTGAGGATTTGGTAAAATCACCTCACCAACCGTTTTAGGCAACTGTGGGGCAATTGATGCCACTTAACCCTAGAACGCATGACCATAAAAATCTACACTTTCATATACCTGGGGCCTTTTAGGCTCGTGTGCAAATAACATGGAATAACTCAAACTCAAATGACAAACAACTATATACATGAAGAATACCTAGAGTTTCAAAATTCTAACTAAAGTAATCTTGCAGAAAATAGAAAACAATTAACAGGGCGGGCCTGCGAGGCCCCAGGTATGCGTTCTAGGGTTAAGTGGTGTCTGTGCCACAATTTTGGGAAAAAATGGAGACTCTTTTTGGAGTCCCCTTGCTGTGTCTTACGTGAAGTTGGCATCGTCAATTCCAGGTGGGTTGGGTTGCTCCCACCCCTTTTTAACTGTAAGAAACTAGATACACTATGGCTTGGGGTAACACAGATGGTTGAGTCTGAAGAGCTCAGAGCTCTGCTCCAAATCTTCAGTGTCTGCTAGTCAGCGTAGAATTTTTAACTGCATCTAGCCTAGGCAATACTTTGGGCGTAGTAGCCCAGCTGCGAAGCAAGCTGCACCGCCTGTGTATCTAATAAGAATTTTTAAATGCATCTAGCCTAGGCAGACTGTGGGGACCCCCAACCAAACCCAGACGCTCAGCCCCCCTACCGCCCCCCTTTCCTTGACAATACAATAATGTAACTCTTACAACTGGATGGGTGAGGATCGGTCACAGCTTTATTAACTCTTTATACTCATTCCATTAGAAAGGCATTTTATTTCTAAAATAATTCAGCTTGTTGCAGCATGCCCTGGGTCTCCACTCCGGCAAGTTGGCCAACAAGTGTAACTCTCCAACATGTCCTTTCTATTTCCAGGCCACGGAGGATCCTGCGTACTAGTATGCAGGACTCTGACCCCCACCCATCACTCTTAATGCTTGTTCCACTCCGTCCTGGAGTCCTGACAGGAATATGTCCAGTTCAATATTCATTAAGTGAACAACGTCGGGCCGTATGAGGCCTGCTTTATCTCCTTTCAGTTGTCGGTGTCGTACCACTACACCGCCTCTGTCTCTTCTAAATTTTGCCATCCGAATATTTATTACCCGCCTTGTCCGTTCGATGGCCGTGATGTCTCGCGCACCTTGCCATACCGCTATCGGCACAATCTCTGACCAAACTATCGCTAGTTTTGTGAAAAATTCTCTGAAGCGCTCAGTGTCTAGTTTCATTATTGCCATTAGTTATGCGCTGTTATGATGACCTAGGTTGTTTCCCCCGGCCTGTATAACTAAGATGACCGGACATCTTGCCTCTCTCCCTACCTTGATTACCTCCATTAGTACCTGTGGCCATAGCAGGCCTCTAATACCTCTCTAGTTGAAATATGTGTTATGAAACTCTAATTTCCTCCCGCCTGGGCAGACTTTCGCCCTTTTTTCTGCCCAATACATATACGAGTGGCCTATCACCCACACTGTTGGCTTAGCGTCACCTGTAAAAGAAACAAACCACGTTAGGATAACAAGTCCGGTCTTATGTATCTTGCCAAACACGTGGATCGCCATCTCCCCATCCTCTGAACTTCCGTTTCTGACAGTCCTGCTCTTGCTGCTTCCGTGGCCGCGCCTATGGGGAATGAGTGTGTCCAGTAATCTTTGGGGTGGTTCCCTGCCGATGTTATGCATTTATTAATTATAGCTTGGAACTGGTATCTTGATAATGGCATTCCATCAATGTGTGATAGGAAGAAATTACTTTGTGATCTGATGGTTAGATATGTTTTTACTATTGTTACCCAACTCAGTGTACCGTTTGTGGGTTGTAGAAGTACCCAAGTGCCCCTGCCCGCTGGAACCGTTTTCGATTTGTGAATGCGTAGACGTATTGCATTATTGGCTATGACTACGTCCTGGTGTAATAAGCCTCCACTGGTGGTAATTTTGGATTGAGGAACTAATTCGCTTATGCATAGCGCCCCGAAGAAGGCGATCACAAATGCAGTAGACAGTAGTGTTGCTTCAAATTGTGAGTGTCATGTTAATGGTGTTAGGGATATGATGTGAGAAATCAGTTTTAGTGACACGGGACGGGACGTCTACACTCCTGACTTGGCTGACCCCTTTTCCACCCTTTTATGGATTGTCTGATGATGAACCTTTGTCACATCTCCCCAATTCAGTAGTTGGAAGTGAAATGCTACTCCGGTCAGACACCGCTGCGCTGACGCCCCTGATATGCCCCTCATAATTAGCTGGTGGAGAAATTCTATGGTGACTTGTGATCTGGCTTGTTCACATTGGTTAACCCGTCTGCCTGCTACTAGTCGTGTCCACTCTTCCCATGCCTTACCGTATGCTTGCCACGTCGACGGGGCAGCTGACACTCTGATTAATGGCATCAACTATTCGCCACTAGATCCCATAGGGAAGGTGGGCAACTGTTGCCCGATGGGTGGGCGTTGTGGAAGAGCTCTGTGAAAATCTGCCAATTGAATTGTTATAAAGCGTTAGCAGCAGCTTTAGACCCCTCAGCATAGTGGCTAGCGCGGACCCATACATTGTGTTTTAGGCACAGGAATGCTAGCCTGGGTAGTAGGCCTAGCACTGGGGGAGACGATGATGCCATCTTATTAATGCAGTGCGCTAGGCTGGTGTTTTTTGTTATGAAGTGTATATTTTTGTAAGCCAGGCTCGCGCCCCATATTTCTATTGCTACCACTATTGGGAAGAAAAATTATTTTCAGGGCTAGATGCAGCTAAAAATTATTATTAATTTAAAAGCTGGTGGAGCTTGGTATAGATGGACTAATACAATGAGTCCCACACACTGCTAGAAGGCCAAATATTTTTTCAGAGCTAGATGCAGATAAAAATTATTTTTAATTTGCAACCTGATGGAGGTCAGTATAGATGGAGTAATAGAGAAAGTCCCACACACTGCTAGAAGGCCAAATATTTTTTCAGAGCTAGATGCAGACAAAAAATTATTTTGAATTTGCAACCTGATGGAGGTCAGTATAGATGGACTAATAGAGAAAGTCCCAAACACTGCTAGAAGGCAAAATATTTTTTCAGAGCTGGATGCAGATAAAAATTATTTTTAATTTGCAACCTGATGGAGGTCAGTATAGATGGACTAATAGAGAAAGTCCCACACACTGCTAGAAGGCCAAATATTTTTTCAGAGCTGGATGCAGATAAAAATTATTTTTAATTTGCAACCTGATGGAGGTCAGTATAGATGGACTAATAGAGAAAGTCCCACACACTGCTAGAAGGCCAAATATTTTTTCAGAGCTGGATGCAGATAAAAATTATTTTTAATTTGCAACCTGATGGAGGTCAGTATAGATGGACTAATAGAGAAAGTCTCACACACTGCTAGAAGGCCAAATATTTTTTCAGAGCTAGATGCAGAAAAAAATTATATTCAGTTTGCAACCTGATGGAGGTCAGTATAGATGGACTAATAGAACAAGTCCCACACACAGCTAGAAGCCCAAATATTTTTTCAGAGGTAGATGCAGATAAAAATTATTTTTAATTTGCAACCTGATGGAGGTCTGTATAGATGGACTAATAGAGAAAGTCCCACACACTGCTAGAAGGCCAAATATTTTTTCAGAGCTAGATGCAGACAAAAAATTATTTTCAGTTTGCAACCTGATGGAGGTCAGTATAGATGGACTAATAGAACAAGTCCCACACACAGCTAGAAGCCCAAATATTTTTTCAGAGGTAGATGCAGAAAAAAATTATATTCAGTTTGCAACCTGATGGAGGTCTGTATAGATGGATTAATAGAACAAGTCCCACACACAGCTAGAAGCCCAATATTTTTTCAGAGGTAGATGCGGAAAAAAAATATATTCCGTTTGCAACCTGATGGAGGTCAGTATAGATGGACTAATAGAGAAAGTCCCACACACTGCTAGAAGGCCAAATATTTTTTCAGAGCTAGATGCAGACAAAAAATTATTTTTAATTTGCAACCTGATGGAGGTCAGTATAGATGGACTAATAGAGAAAGTCCCACATACAGCTAGAAGCCCAAACATTTTTTCAGAGGTAGATGCAGAAAAAAATTATATTCAGTTTGCAACCTGATGGAGGTCTGTATAGATGGATTAATAGAACAAGTCCCAAACACTGCTAGAAGGCCAAATATTTTTTCAGAGCTAGATGCAGAAAAAAATTATATTCAGTTTACAACCTGATGGAGGTCAGTATAGATGGACTAATAGAACAAGTCCCACACACAGCTAGAAGCCCAAATATTTTTTCAGAGGTAGATGCAGATAAAAATTATTTTTAATTTGCAACCTGATGGAGGTCAGTATAGATGGACTAATAGAACAAGTCCCACACACAGCTAGAAGCCCAAATATTTTTTCAGAGGTAGATGCAGAAAAAAATTATATTCAGTTTGCAACCTGATGGAGGTCTGTATAGATGGATTAATAGAACAAGTCCCACACACAGCTAGAAGCCCAAATATTTTTTCAGAGGTAGATGCAGAAAAAAAATATATTCAGTTTGCAACCTGATGGAGGTCAGTATAGATGGACTAATAGAGAAAGTCCCACACACTGCTAGAAGGCCAAATATTTTTTCAGGGGTAGATGCAGAAAAAAATTATATTCAGTTTGCAACCTGATGGAGGTCAGTATAGATGGACTAATAGAACAAGTCCCACACACTGCTAGAAGCCCAAATATATTTTAAGAGCTAGATGCAGAAAAAAATTATATTCAATTTGCAACCTGATGGAGGTCAGTATAGATGGACTAATAGAATGATGCTATGCCCAAAAGATTTTACTTCACTAGGTGCAGTAAAAAAAATTGGTATTCTATACACAGGTGGTATATCTTGCAACACAGATAGGCTACTCCACTGACTAACACACTCTGCAATAGGCCAAAAAGGATTAGCTTTGCTAGATTCACCCAAATGCTGTGAAAAAAACTTGCACAGCACTGGCACAGACCTGCCTGGCAAAAACTGATAGGAACTGATGTAACCTAGTCCTGAACAGGACTGCAATTACAATTAGACTTTACTCCCACAATCTATCTATTTAAGAGCACAGACCTGCCTGATAAAAGTCGTAGGAAATGCTGTAACCTAGTCCTTAAAAGGACTGCAATCACAACTATTCCCTACTACCAAGCTATCTGTAGATTTGTGCGAAAATTGGCTTGAAATTAACAAGGTATAGCGCACACAGCAACAGCGGTGCCGTCTAACACGCAGCTGCAGCAGTGAGAAAATGGTGGCGACGGGGAAAATGGCTTGGTCTTATAGGGCAAGGACATGTGACATACACTGCCAATGACACATGCCCTTGCTTGTGTGAAAAAAGCACTTCGCTCCGTGTGTGCGCTGCTGATAGGCTGACAGATTGCACCTCCCCACTGTAAATGCGGGAAAGAGAAAAAAAAATGGAGATCTTCATTATTCCTGCAGAGATCCATCCCCTGCCCCTCCCCCCACCCCGCTGTACACTCAAACTGCGTATTAACATTAATTTTCATCATTACTGAGAAAAAATCCAGTTATGATTTTGGTGCACGAACAGTTATCGAACATAACCTCGAACAGCCGAATTTTTCTCAAATCGTTCGTGTTCGCCGAACGGCTCGAACACCGCCCAAAACAGCTCGAATTTGAGATTGGCGAACAGTTCGAGTAGAACAATGCTCATCTCTAGCCAAGAGCTTGCAGATGGTGAAATTCAACCTCTTAGCTTTCTCATGGCTAGGAGGAAATGGTCTTTTACTTGTCCACATCTGAGGGACCGAGGGCTGGCTGTTGTGCTTAGACGGGGTTGAGAAGGGTGTCCCTGGCAAACTGCCGGTCTGTGAGGAAGATGCAGGCGGACATGTTAGGTTGCCTTGATCCAAAGGTGGTGCTATCGATGTCAGACAGCGCTGAACACCAGCTGGTGTTTCCACCTCCAAAGAAAATGATGACCTGCCAATCAGGCTGGCTGTTGCGGGTAAAGAGGTGGCAGGTCTGCGTCCCAAAACAGGTGTGACTGCTGTCCCCCCAGTCACAGAGGATGAAGAGGCCGCGGATGCACAAGATGTAGTAGACAGTGGTTGGTCCGGCCGGCTAGGCCGCATTGTAGCACAGTGAGCTTCCCACTGCAACTTATGCTTCATATCCATGTGCCTGTTCATGCATGAAGTACTCAAACTATGTATTTTTTGGCCTCTACTTAGCTTTTGCTGACAAATGTTACAGATAACATGCCCAGGCTATGCAAGGCTTAGCACCCATGCGACCTGAAGAGCCACCACGACTTGTGGTGAGAGGCAGAGTTGTGTTTGAGGATGCAGTTGTTGACGTGCTTCCAGTACTACGTCTCTGTCCAGGAAGGCGCAACCTGACCTCGTCGTCACTAGCATCCTCCTCCACCTCCTCTGCTGACCTCATCTCTTGGCTGACTGTGGGTTGACAGTTAATGGGATCTCCAACCTCGTCATCATCAACCTGTGTGTTATCACACCCGTCGTCCTCAGAGCCAACCTCTTCCTGCCCTGACAAAAAACTAAAGTTGTCGCTCCAATCAGGTATTTG
This sequence comes from Phyllobates terribilis, assembly GCF_046119375.1. Classification (NCBI taxonomy): domain Eukaryota; kingdom Metazoa; phylum Chordata; class Amphibia; order Anura; family Dendrobatidae; genus Phyllobates; species Phyllobates terribilis. The sequence goes on along the minus strand of NW_027362768.1, from coordinate 306,108,036 downwards.
AGTCTCATCATCGTCTTCCTCATTGTCTCCACCAACAGGAGTTACAGTTTGGGAGCGAGGGTCTACATTATGGTCAGAACCTTCTGCGTCTGGTCCTGGATCCGACTCATAAAGATTCTGGGCATCAGTGAAGATCATTTCCTCGTCTGGATTCACAGAAGCTCTGGAGCCGACCTCTGATTCCCAGGCTATAGTATGAGTAAACAGCTCTGCAGACTCAACCATCTGTTTTACCCCATACTCAGACGGGCAGCTGGAGACTTGGGAGCTGTGAGGAAGCAAGTGCGATTGGGGTGACACCTCTGAGGACTGGAGTATTTGTGATGTTGAAGTTGAGGTGGAGGAGAGCTCACTTAAAGGAGCACTTGATATCCATTGAAGCACCTGCTGTTTTTGTGCCTCATCTGGAATTTGTAGCGATTGGCGTGGCCGTAAGAAAGGGATCTTATCACATTGTCCACTAAAAGAAGTAGACATCTTAGTTTGGCTGGAAGATGGTCTTTCTTCAGCAGATGTTACTGTTGCTTTAACACCTACCCCACGGACACAACCTTTTTTTCCCTTCCCAACATGCCTATTCCCCTTTACACCAGCAACAGGCCTTTTTCCACTCATTTTGGTGGTTAACTAATTGACAACTCTGGAGTTGTTTGCACAAAAAACAATGGATGGGAACCGAGCAGAGCTGAGTGGCCAAACTGTGGTATTAGGCCAAAAGTATTGGCTGGGTTAGATGCAGATAAAAATTATTTTGAATTTGCAACCTGGTGGAGGTTAGTATAGATGGACTAATAGAACAAGTCCCACACACTGCTACAAGCCGAAATATTTTTTCAGAGCTAGATGCAGAAAAAAATTAGATTGAATTTGCAACCTGGTGGAGGTAAGTATAGATGGACTAATAGAACAAGTCCCACACACTGCTACAAGCCGGAATATTTTTTCAGCGCTAGATGCAGAAAAAAATTATATTGAATTTGCAACCTGCTGGAGGTTAGTATAGATGGACTAATAGAACAAGTCCCACACACTGCTAGAAGCAGAAATATTTTTTCAGAGCTAGATGCAGAAAAAAATTATATTGAATTTGCAACCTGATGGAGGTTAGTATAGATGGACTAATAGAACAAGTCCCACACACTGCTAGAAGCCGAAATAGTTTTTCAGAGCTAGATGCAGAAAAAAATTATATTGAATTTGCAACCTGATGGAGGTTAGTATAGATGGACTAATAGAATGATGCTATACCCAAAAGGTTTTACTTCACTAGGTGCAGTAAAAAAATTTGTATTCTATACACAGGAGGTGTAGCTTGCAACACAGATAGGCTTCTCCACTGACTAACACACACTGCAAGTGGACAAAAAGGATTAGCTTTGCTAGATTTAGCCAAATGCTGTGAAAAAAACTTGCACAGCACTGGCACAGACCTGCCTTGCAAAAAGTGATAAGAACTGATGTAACCTAGCCCTGAAAAGGACTGCAATTACAATTAGTCTTTACTCCCAACCTATCTATTTAAGAGCACAGACCTGCCTGATAAAAGTGATAGGAACTGATGTAACCTAGCCCTGAAAAGGACTGCAATTACAATTAGTCTTTACTCCCAACCTATCTATTTAAGAGCACAGACCTGCCTGATAAAAGTCGTAGGAAATGATGTAACCTAGTCCTTAAAAGGACTGCAATCACAACTATTCCCTACTCCCAAGCTATCTGTAGATTTGTGCGAAAATTGGCTTGAAATTAACAAAGTATAGCGCACACAGCAACAGCGGTGCCGTCTAACACGCAGCTGCAGCAGAGAGAAAATGGTGGCGATGGGGAAAATGGCTGGGTCTTATAGGGCAAGGACATGTGACATACACTGCCAATGACACATGCCCTTGCTTGTGTGAAAAAAAGCAGTTCGCTCCGTGTGTGCGCTGCTGATAGGCTGACAGATTGCACCTCCCCACTGTAAATGCGGGAAGGAGAAAAAAAAATGGAATTCTTCATTATTTCTGCAGAGATCCATCCCCTGCCCCTCCCCCCGCCCAGCTGTACACTCAAACTGCGTATTAACATTAATTTTCAGCATTATTGAGAAAAAATCCAGTTATGATTTTGGTGCATGAACAGTTATCGAACATAACATCGAACAGCCGAATTTTTTTCAAATCGTTCGTGTTCGCCGAACGGCTCGAACACCGCCCAAAACAGCTCGAATTTGAGATTGGCGAACAGTTCGAGTCGAACACCGCTCATCTCTAGTAGTGGATGTACGCAATGGGAGGGTGCCCTTACGCCTCTTAAACTATGGGGAGGACGAGGTTAGATTACCACGCTACACCACTGTTGCCAAACTGTACACAGTAAATAACAACTCCATACACATGGCGGAGTCCTTAACCTCACCAGACGAAGTAGAGAATATTGACCCGGCAACCCAGGTGGAAGATTGGTGTCAACAGCTCCATGTTGGGACAGACACCACTCCTGCCCATCAGAAGCAGGGTGTACACCGGGTGGTTCAGGAATATGCGCAGGTATTCAGTAAGCACCCACTTGACTTTGGTAGGATTAAGGGGGTTCAACACCATATCCCCACCGGTGACCATCCACCCATCAAAGAACGTCACAGGCCTATACTGTAGCATCAGCGTCTCTGCCTCCTGCTAGGCAGAGACGCCGTCCCTCTCACCTTCCTGTTCAGCGCGCGGCGTCCTCCAGCGCTCCTTCCCTCGCTTCTGCCGGCACGCGCTCCTCCCCGGGCACTGTGCTTAGGGCGCGCGCGTGCGCGCTCCCCCTCTCTTAAAGGGACCGCGCGCCGTCCTAAGGAGTCCCCGGCCAATAGCCGGAGGACTTCCCATATATAAGGCACCTCCTCCAAAATGGAGGTGCCCGAGCAAAGTTGTTGCAAAGCATACTCACCTCTGCTTCAGCCCTCAGGTCCCTTTGCCAGCCTGACGTCCAGTCCTGTCTGCCTGCTTATCTTCCCTTCAGCCCGACAGTCTGTCTCCTGCATCTGCCAGTCTGTCTATGGGCAAGTCCACCTGGGGTACAGGAAGCACCTGCCAGTTACCTGCCTGCTACCTGCCGTACCTGCTTGCCCGCTCACCTGGGAGCGTTCACCTGCTACCCGCCTGCTAGCCTACCTGGAGGCTCCGCCGTCACTTGCCGTGACCACCTGCCTGCCAGCCAAGAGACTCTTACCCGCTCAGCCGTCACTTGCCGTGACCGCCTGCCTGCCAGCCAAGAGACTATTACCCGCTCAGCCGTCACTTGCCGTGACTGCCTGCCTGCCAGCCAAGAGACTATTACCCGCTCAGCCGTCACTTGCCGTGATCACCCGCCTACTCACCCAGAGACTGCTACATACCAGCTTTGTCCACCCGCTACTCCGGTCAGTCCCAGCTACCTGACCCGTGGGAGCCACCTGCTCTATTACAAGGTCGTCCCCAGCATAACATCTGCCCCTCGAGGTTCCGCCTTGTTCCTGGGCACAGAGGTTCCACCATCCGGCCCCATTACATATACCACCAGCACACTACCAGAAGACGAAGGAGATGTTGCACGACATGAAGAAGGCAGGGGTAGTAAGGGATAGTTGTAGTCCCTGGGCAACTCCCCTAGTTCTAGTCAGGAAAAAGGACGGAAGAATGAGAATGTGTGTAGATTACAGACAAGTAAATCGCATTACACATAAAGATGCATACCCTTTACCACGTACAGAGGAATCCCTGGTGCCTTAAAGTCTCCAAATTACTTCTCCACCCTTGACCTCACTAGTGGGTACTGGCAAGTAGCTGTTGCTGAGGAGGATCGGCAGAAGACAGCCTTCACCACCCAGATGGGACTCTGCAAGTTCAATAGTATGCCATTTGGACTCTGCAACGCCCCCGGAACGTTCCAGAGATTGATGGAGTGCTGCCTGGGACACCGCAACTTCGAGACTGTACTGATATACCTGGACGACGTGATAGTGTACTCCAAAACGTATGAGGACCACTTGAAGCACCTGGCGGAGGTTTTTGAGTCGCTGTCCCGGTATGGGATGAAGCTGAAGCCCTCAAAGTGCCACCTGCTCAAGCGAAAGGTACAGTACCTGGGGCACATCGTTAGTCCAGAGGGAGTAGCACCAGACCCGGAGAAGGTCACTGCCATCCAGAAATGGCCAGAACCGAAGAGCCTCAAGGAGGTACGTCAGTTCCTGTGACTAGTCGGGTATTACCGGAGGTTTGTGAAGCACTATACCAAGAAAGCGGCGCCTTTGCAAGATCTCCTGGTAGGATAGTCCGGGAGAGGCAGAAACCCCCCGTTCCAGTGGGGTAAGGAGCAAGCTGAATCCTTCGAGGAGATGAAGGGGATCCTGACCGGTGAAGAGATCCTAGCCTACCCTGACTACAGCCAACCGTTCCTGCTGTACACTGATGCCAGCAACAAAGGATTAGGAGCTGTACTGAGTCAGAAGCAGAATGGCAAAGAGCAGGTGATCGCCTATGCAAGCAGGAAGCTCCGCCCGATCGAGAGGAACCCAGAGAACTATAGCAGCTTCAAGTTGGAGTTCCTAGCCCTGGTCTGGGCCATCACCGAGTGGTTAAAGCACTACCTAGCCTCCAGTAAGTTCACTGCCTTCACTGATAATAACCCCTTGACTCATCTGGAAACAGCCAAGTTAGGAGCCATGGGGCAACCATGGATGGCTCGGCTGTCAAACTACCAATTCACTATTAAGTACCGGGAGGGCCGCAAGAACGCCTATGCCGATGCCCTGCCCAGGTTGCCTCACCAGTCGGACACTGAAGAAGAAGTGGATGACTTGGAGGAGATTGAGCTACCTGCCTTCCACCGTAATGGAGTGGTCCACGAGCAACGAGCCTCCAGGAGGCATTGCGATAAGACGTTAAACCCCTTGCCTCACCACAGCTGGAAGGAGACCCAGGACAGTGACCTGGTTGTCAGCCGTATCAAAGAGCTGATAACCCAGGAAGGTTCCTTCCTGGAGAAGGACGCGTCTCTACAAGCCAAGCAGCTGTGGAATGAGAAGAGCCGGCTGTTCATCTATAGAGAGAAGCTGTGCCGGAGGTACATCAACCCCAAAACCCATGAGATGGTATGGCAGATAGTGGTGCCCAAGACAGACATCCAGATGGTGCTGGAAGCCTACCACGATCAGGCGGGGCACTTTGGCTGGAAGAAGCTAGAAACGCTGCTGAAGTGTCGGTTTTATTGGGTAGGAATGCGCAGTTCCATTGAGAAGTGGTGCCGGGATTGTGGACCCTGTAGCCTCAGAAGAAAAGACTACAGCAGCCAGAAGGCGCCCCTGCAACCCATCAAGACGACTCGTCCCCTGGAGATCATGGCCCTGGATCATGTCAAGCTGTCACCCAGCAGGTCAGGATATTCCTATGCCCTGACCATGGTGGATCCCTACGCCTGGTTCCTGGTGGTCGCCCCGTCAAGGATCTGACGGCAGAAACTGCGGCGAAGATGTTTCAGGCATACTTCTCCAGGCCCCATGGATACCCAGAGCAGGTGCTGACAGATCAAGGCTCAGCCTTTGAAGCCGAACTGTTCAAGGAGTTCTGTCATCTGTAGGGGTGTAAAAAGATTCGGACTGCACAGTACCACCCCCAAACCAACGGTCTCTGTGAAAAGATGAATAACATCGTCATCAACCTGCTGAAGACCTTACCACTAGAGGAGAGAAATCAGTGGCCAGACCTACTACCTTAACTTGTAGATCTGTACAACCACATACCTGTGAGTTCCACCAATTGAACTTCCACATATCTCATGCGGGCAAGACCCGGTAAGTTGCCAATGGATCTGAAGCTTGGTGTAGTAGAGCCAGAAGCAGATATGTCCACTGAGGACTGGGACACAACCAGACAGGAGCAATACAGAAGAGTACAGGCCTGTGTTGAAGACAGTCTCACTCGGATAAGGGACAAGCAGGAAGCCCACTACAATAAAAGTGCGCCCGCAGAACCCTTAACACCAGGAGAAGTGGTGTTAAAGAGGAAAAGGAGAAACCCAAACTTGATTACCAGTGGGAGAGAGAACCCTACACTGTGTTAAATTCAAGATTTGATAACAGGAAGACCTGTTTGATTAGCAAAGATGAAGGAATAACGACTGCAACGGTATCTAGAGACCATCTGAAGTTGTATCCAGACCTGCTAAAGCCCCAAGAAGAAGTGCCTCTCGCCGTACCGGAGGAGCCTAAAGAAGCAGTACTCCATACTGACTTAGGAGATTTCCCGGCAGATTGGCCTCAACTAGGAGGAGCAATAATAATACCTGTGATCCACTTCTTTCAACAGCCAGAAGACCCTCCACAGCAAGTAGAGCCTGTAAGTGCGTCAGAAGAGCCTGCTCAAGAAGAATCCCCGGAAGAAGAATCCCCGGTTGGAGTAGAGCAAGAAGGCCCAGCCAATGGTATACTTGCCAGTCCCACAGACAGGTTAAGGCAACCCTGCAGTCCCCCAACACTTAGAACTGACAGAATGGGAGGTAGTGCAAACACTAGTGCCTCACACATCCCAGTACCACGTAGGTCGACACGTAACACACGAGGTCAGACCCCTGTCAGATACAGAGAATAAAGAAGGAAACTCTGACAGTGTAGATAGTTGCCCCTGGGGTATTGTATTGTGTATTTTCCTGTGTATGTATTATTACCTTGTGTATGCTTGCAATGGACAATCTAAATGAAATGGACACTTCCCTTGTTGCCTCTAGTTACCCGTAAGGGTACATAAAGAACTTTGTGGCTGAGGACTGTGTACAGCCCAAAAGCTATTTACTGTAAATAATTGCACTCCCTGGAGTGCCCCTTTAGTTGACCTCAGAACAAAAACCTGTCTGGGTGGCACAAGTGGAGGTCCAACTCAGGATCGCCATGCCCTGCAGCCACCCCAGGGCCTACATGGAGGGTTTGCTTTGGACAGGTCCCTCAAGCTACCAAGTACTCTAACCTGTGAGATGGACATCGTGTCGGGGAACCTCACCGGAAGAGACTTGAATTCTGGGGTTGCTTATTATATTGTACATATATATTTATTATTTATAATGCTTTATATGTAACGTTCAAGCAAAGTGCCTCCCATAAAGGGAAGAGTTATTGTTATTGTTGTTATAAAAATTACTTCAGTCCGGGAGTACTGAGCTTTGCTAGGGGGGAATGTGGCGCCCTGCTGCGCATTGGTGCCACAGATCCCAGAGGGGTGCATGGATGGATTCTTCCACAAGAGGCCCTCATAGCATTCACACACCTCCACCTTCCACCTCAGACCAGCAGAGGGAGCTTTTATGGATATTAAAAGGGAAGGTGGAGCTAGGCAGTTCAGTCTAGTCTGGAGTCTGAAGTTTGAAGCCTGGAGACGCAGTCTAAAGTCAGTCTTCTGCAGCCAGAGAGGTTGTCAGGTCAGTCCAGACTTAGAGGGCTCGAGTTAGGGAGCCTAGGGTGTGCCGATGCCAAAAGAGCGGTGAAGAGTAGCAAGGCCTACTGCCCGTGTGAAGCCTAGCAGAGCCCCGAGCATGGCCGAAGGTAAGTGGAGTAAGCAAGCTACATAGGTGGCAGAGGAGCTTAGCCAGCTCACCCCAAGACCATTTACAGTACACCGGGTCCGCGTCTGCAGGGATCTCTATGCCCAGCAGAAACAACAGGAACCCCTGGTGAACTATATGTCCCAGGAACACCAAAAAGCTGACTGTTATACCAGGGTCAGGAGTCACGGAGGCCCAAGAGACCGGGGAGTGTGATCTCCAACAGAAGGCCCTACCACCAGGTCAGCAGGTGCAAGACAGAGACCAAGTTAAGCCTAGCTCCAGGCAGGTCATAAACTTATCAGGAAAAGGCAAGAAACAGGAGGCCCCACACCCGCTCACTGGGGAGAGTCCTGATATGCACCCTTCACCCTACAGTGCCCTGGATCGTGCCTGAAACACCATCAGTAAAGGTACTGAAGTGAACTCCGGTGTGCGTGCCTAGTCTTCTATCCTTCCTCCGACCCGGCTGGGTCCCCTCTGTCCTGCATCCCCTCTCCTACGCTGCCCTGAGGCCCCGCTCCACCTGTGGGGAGCCGCACCAACTAAGCTGCCTGAACACTGGCCTCAGAGGACTGTTGCAGCGCTGGTGATCCTCACCAGACACCACAGGAGGCGTCACGAGCAATTTCCCCTTTCCCATACACCTTTCCCCCCATTCCTTGCGGAGCCGGCCGCCGCGACATCCCCCCAAAACTAACAGCAAGGCCTGGGCGCCGAGTCGTCCCCATCCCCTAGGCGCATCTGTTACGGTTAGGATTAAGGTTGTGTTAGGGTTAGGGCTTTGTTAGGGTTAGGATTAGAGTTACAGTAAGGATTAGGGTTAGGGTTGTGTTACAATTAGGCTATGTGCCCACGATGCAGAAATGAAGCAGAAAATTTCTGCTTCATTTCTGCAAGTCCTCTCCCGGAAAAACGCATGCGGAATTCCACAAGCGTTTATCGCGCGTTTATCGCGCGTTTTCGACATGCGGAATTGCCTTGCGTTTTTTCATGCATTGAATAAGGCAATTCCGCTTGCGGGAAAGCAAAATTAATGAAGATGCTGCGGATTTTTGAACGCAGCATAAACGCTGCGGAAAAATCCGCAGCATGGGCATAGAACTTGCGGATTCTCATTGGGGACCATGGGGTGCGGATTACCAAGCGTTTTACAAGTGTTTCCGCTGCGGAAATTCCGCATCAAAAACGCTTGTAATCCGCAATGTGGGCACGCAGCCTCAGGGTTGTGTTAGGATTGGCGTTGGGGTTGGGAATTTTTCAAAAGTAAAGAAAAAAAAATGATGACAATGTGCTGACTAGTGTTGAGTGCAAGTGCTAGCTACTTGAATTTGCATCGGGTGCTCGGGTATGCACCGAGTATGGTGGGTTCTCTTGGAACATTCTCGAGTCTCCGCCCCACATGTTTTGTGGCTGTTATACAGCTGAAAAAACACGCAATGATTGCCTGCCATACATGGGCAATCCCAGCCTGCTTTTTTTGTGGGGTGTCAGAAAGGAAACAGGTTTCTGTCAATTATCAAAGACAATTATTTGTCACAACTTGTGCAGGAACCAACTAGAGGGACGGCCCTTTTAGACTTAATATTAACTAACAGGCCAGACAGAATAACTGAGGTGCAGGTCGGGGGGCACCTGGGAAATAGTGACCACAACATTATACAATTCTACATGTGCTTCAGCAGGGTGCCCAGCAAGGGAGTCACAAAAACACTGAACTTCAGGCGGGCAAAGTTTGATCAACTAAGAGATGCCCTTCACCTTATAGACTGGGATAGTATCTTTAGTAATAGGAGCACGGATAGAAAATGGGAAATTTTCAAAACAGTCCTACATAGTCACTGTAGAAGGTACATACCTTATGGGAATAAAAGGGCTAGGAATAGGAGGAAGCCAATGTGGCTAAATAAGGAAGTCAAGAGGGCAATGAAAAACAAAAAAAGGGCTTTCGGTAAACTTAAACAAGAAGGCAGCGAGGAAGCGCTAATATCTTATAGGGAAAAAAACAAAATCTGTAAGAAACAAATAAGAATAGCAAAAGAGGAGACAGAGAGACTAATTGCCAAGGAAAGTAAAACGAATCCCAAACTGTTCTTTAACTATATAAACAGTAAAAGGATTAAAACTGATGGAGTTGGCCCATTGAAAAATAACCTGGGTAAAATCATAGAGGGCGATGAGGGTAAAGCAAATCTACTCAATAGCTTCTTCTCCACTGTTTTCACAAAAGAAAACAATTTATCGGAGGAAATGCAGAGTGATAAAGTAAACCCTCCGCTAAATATCACCCACCTAACCCAGGAGGAAGTTCAGAAACGCCTAAATAATATCAAAATAGACAAGTCACCAGGCCCAGATGGCATACACCCCCGGGTACTAAAGGAATTAAGTAATGTGATAGACAGACCGCTGTATCTTATATTCAAGCACTCTTTATGGACAGGGACTGTCCCACTAGACTGGTGCCAAGCAGATGTGGTACTAATATTCAAAAAGGGGTCTAAAAGTGACCCTGGGAACTATAGACCAGTAAGCTTAACGTCTGTTGTGGGTAAATTGTTTGAAGAATTTCTTAGAGATGCTATTGTAGAATATCTTAATGATAATAACTGTCTAACTCCATATCAACATGGATTCATGAGGGATCGCTCCTGCCAAACAAATCTGATGGCCTTCTACGAGGAGGTGAGCTCACAGCTGGACCGGGGAGAGTCAGTGGATGTTGTATACCTTGACTTCTCCAAAGCGTTTGATACCGTGCCACACAAAAGGTTGGTTTATAAAATGAGAATGCTTGGTCTGGGGGATAATGTGTGCAAGTGGGTAAATAGCTGGCTGAGTGATAGAAAGCAGAGGGTGGTTATCAATGGAGTAAGCTCAGGGTGTGTCAGGGTTACTAGCGGGGTGCCTCAAGGGTCTGTCTTGGGCCCTATATTATTTAATATATTTATTAATGATCTAGTGGAAGGGTTGCATAGTAAAATAGCAATATTTGCAGATGATACTAAACTTTGTAAAGTAGTTAATACAGATGAGGATAGGGCACAGCTACAAGAGGATTTAGATAAATTGGGGAGTTGGGCCAAAAAATGGCAAATGGGGTTCAATGCCGATAAATGTAAGGTCATGCACATGGGAAAGAAAAACAGCAGTCACCCATACATATTAAATGGGAAACCGTTGGGGAAATCTGACATGGAGAAGGACCTGGGCGTCTTGGTTAATAGCAAATTAAATTGGAGTGCCCAGTGTCAGGCAGCAGCTGCGAAGGCAAATAGAGTCATAGCATGCATCAGAAGAGGAATAGGGGCGGCATATGATGAGAACATTGTTCTTCCTCTGTATAAAGCGCTGGTAAGGCCGCACTTAGAATATTGTGCATAGTTCTGGGCTCCGGTGCTCAGGAAAGACATATTGGAGCTAGAGAGGGTACAAAGGAGGGCGACTAAGGTAATAAAGGGAATAGAGGGACTAGAATACCCAGAGAGGTTGTCAAAATTAGGCCTATTTACGTTGGAAAAGAGAAGGCTTAGGGGAGACCTCATAAACATGTATTAATACATCAGGGGGCAGTACAGAGATCTCTCCCATGACCTGTTTATACCAAGGATGGTGACAAAGACGAGGGGGCACACTATGCGTCTGGAGGAAAGGAGGTTCCTGCACCAGCATAGAAGGGGATTCTTTACGGTCAGAGCCGTGAGACTCTGGAACTCTCTGGGAGAGGAAGTGGTGATGTCCAACTCACTTAATGAGTTCAAGAGAAGCCTGGACGCCTTTCTTGAGAACAATAAAATTACATCTTATGCTTAGTTAATTAATCCAGGGATTTAATCTGACTGCCAGATTGGTGTCGGGAAGTGAATTTTTCCTCAATGATGTAAATTGGCCTATACCGCATGGTTTTTTGTTGCCTTCCCCTGGATCAACGCTGCGGAATAGTAGCAGTGCACAAGAAATAGGCTGAACTGGATGGACGCTTGTCTTTTTTCGGCCTTGTAAACTATGTAACTATGTAACTATGTGTCTAACAGCCATGAAACATGCGGGGCGGGGACTCGAGCATGTCACACGCAAGCACCCGCGATACATGGTGCATACCCGAGCACCCAATGCAAACTCAAGTAGCGAGCACTTGCGCTCAACACTAATGACAACATATTCAATATGATGACCTAATGTTATCAAATTCTGTATCTGTATCGTACCCCTGGGTTCAAAATGTTCACTATACCGCTTGATAAAATCCTTCAGGGGTGTAGTTTCCAAAATGGGGTCACTTGTGTGGGGGGGGGGGTTTCCACTGTTTAGGAGTATCAGTGGCTCTCCAAACGCAACATGGCGTCCACTCTCGATTCCAGCCAATTATGTGTTTAAAAAGTCACATGGTGCTCCTTCCCTTCTGAGCCCTGCAGTGCACTCAAATAGTGTTTTTTCCCCACATATGGGGTATCAGCGTACCCAGGAGAAGTTGCACAACAATATTTACAGTCTATTTTCTCCTCTTACCCTTTTGAAAATAAAAAAAATTGAGGCTAAAAGATCATTTTTGTGGAAAAAGTTTGATTCTTTATTTTCATGGCTCTACATTCTAAATTTCTGTGAAGCACCTGGGGGTGCAAGGTGCTTACCACACATTTAGATAAGTTCCTTGAGATGTCTAGTTACCAAAATGAGGTCACTTGTGGGGGTTTCCGCTGTTTAGGCACATAAGGGGCTCTCCAAATGTGACATGGGGTCCTCTAATTATTTTAGCCAATTTTGCGTTCAAAAAGTCAAATGGTGTTCCTTCCCTTCCAAACCCTTCTGTGCGCCCAAACAGTGGTTTTCCCCCACATATGGGGTACCGGCTTACTCAAGAGAATTGCACAACAAATTTTGTAATCCATCTGCTCTTTGTACCCTTGTGAAAATAAAAAAAATGGGGTATGAAGTAACATTTTTGTGAAAAAAGTTAAATGTTCATTTTTTCCTTCCACGTTGCTTTGGTTCCATTGAAGCACCTGTAGGGTTAATAAACTTCTTGAATGTGGTTTTGAGTATCTTGAGGGATGCAGTTTTTAGAATGGTGTCACATTGGGTATTTTCTGTCATAAAAGCCACTCAAAGTCATTTCAAATGTGATGTGGTCCCTAAAAAAATGGTTTTGTAAATTTTGTTGGAAAAATGAAAAATTGCTGGTCAACTTTTAACCCTTATAACTTCCTAACAAAAATGTTAAAAAAATAGACAAGTGGGAAATGTTATTTATTAACAATTTTTTGTGACATGACTCTCTGATTTAAGGGCATAAAAATTCAAATTTTGAAAATTGTGAAATTTTCGAACTTTTTGCCAAATTTCCTATTCTTTCTCAAATAAACGCAAGACATATAGAAGAAATTTTACCACTATCATGAAGTACAATATGTCACAAAAAACAATCTCAGAATCAGAGTGTTCTGTTGGTGTTCCAGCGTTATTACCCCATAAAGTGACAGTGGTCAGAATTGTAAAATTTGGCTTGATCATTGAGGACATAATTGGCTCTGTCACTAAGGTGTTAAAGGGGTTATTCCAGAAATGTTTTCTTTCCCCATGCACAGATAACAACAACTACTCTATAGCTGACCGGGGACATGTTGCTCTGCATGATTTCTAATATTATATGAATAAATGTAATTCCCGTCTGACTCCACCACCCTGTATAAAGGTTTATACTCCCCCATCCTCCAATTTTGTATGCGTTTCCTATATGTGTCCTCTCCTGGCTCCAAAATCTGTCTTTGTTGCCCATAGCAACCAATCAGAGTGCAGCTTTAATTTTACCAGAGCTGTTTAAAAAATTAAATCTGAGCTCTGATTGGTTGCTGTGGGCAACAGAAACAATTTATCTTTTTAGACAGTGTATAAGTGTATATATGTATATATATATATATATATATATATATATATATATTTATATATATATATACAGTGTATAAATATATATATATATACAGTGTATAAATATATATATATACAGTATATATACTATATTTATGGGTAAGAGGCATCCCTTGTAGCAAATATGGACAGAGATCTACACTTCTAGTGAGAAAAAGCATTGTTGGTTTAATGTCTGCCACTTCTGCTCTTACTCTCCTTCATCTACAGTATATAACAGCAGAGCAGTGCAGTTGGAGAGGAAGAAAGTTGTTCAGCATCAGGTGCAACCTAGGCAGTGAGGACGGTGCAATCACACATGTACTGTGTAACTGCACAGTAAAAAGTGGATACCAACCATTATTCCCAAAATCTTATGTACACATACTGTATATTTATTAATTTGTGCCATTATAACTAATTTTTAAATCAAATTTGTTTTGCACATATCACCCTCCACTCCCCCAAATGATGCCCCTTTAGGCTCTAATTATGTGGCCTCCCCTCTAACACTCTCACACCCCTGCAATCTATCCTAAACTCTGCTGCCCGACTAATCCACCTGTCCCCCCGCTATTCCCCGGCATCTCCTCTCTGTCAATACCTTCACTGGCTCCGCATTGCCCAGATACTCCAGTTGAAAACCCTAACCATAGCATACAAAGCCATCCACAACCTGTCTCCCCCATACATCTGTGATCTAGTCTCCTGATACATACCTGCACGCAACCTTCGATCCTCACAAGATCTCCTTCTCTACTCCCCTCTTATCTCCTCCCCTCTTATCTCCTCTTCCCACAATCGCGTATAAGATTTCTCGCATCCCCCCTACTCTGGATCTCTCTACCCCAACACATCAGACTCTCGCCTACCGTGGAAACCTTCAAAAGGAACCTAAAGACCCACCTCTTCCGACAAGCCTACAACCTGCAGTAACCCTCGCTCCACCATACCACTGCACGACCAGCTCTACCCTCACCTACTGTATCCTCACCCATCCCTTGTAGATTGTGAGCCCTCACGGGCGGGGTCCTTTCTCCTCCTGTACCAGTTGCTGACTTGTATTGTCAATGATTATTGTAAATGTTTTTGCTATACATACCTCTTTCAAATGTAAAGTGCCATGAAATAAATGGCGCTATAATAATAAATAATAATAATAATAATTACCCTCCAGTTGTCATTGGAAGCTTCCTGCTATAGTTCCAGTGTTCCTTGTCAATCATACACAGTGCAGTCTCTCTTACCTGGCTTCCTACCAGTATCACTCTGCTCTGACTCCACCTCTAATTTATAGTGTATTTTACCTTTAGAATATGCTCTATACCTCTGTGTACTCTCATCTCCTGTACAGTACCCTGCCTGACCAATTTTATTTTCTGACATCTACATTAGTGCAGATGCTTGTACAGTTTTACATTATTGGAAAATAAAATGTTTTACCTAACTAAAAGAATCATCTGTGAGCAAGGCAGAGCAGGCAGGAACCGCCGGAGCGGTGAGCAAGGCAGAGCAGGCAGGAACCGCCGGAGCAGTGAGCAAGGCAGAACAGGCAGGAACCGCCGGAGCGGTGAGCAAGGCAGAGCAGGCAGGAACCGCCAGAGCGGTGAGCAAGGCAGAGCAGGCAGGAACCGCCGGAACGGTGAGCAAGGCAGAGCAGGCAGGAACCGCCGGAGCGGTGAGTAAGGCAGAGCAGGCAGGAACCGCCGGAGCGGTGAGCAAGGCAGAGCAGGCAGGAACCGGCGTAGCAGTGAGCAAGGCAGAACAGGCAGGAACCGCCGGAGCGGTGAGCAAGGCAGAGCAGGCAGGAACCGCCAGAGCGGTGAGCAAGGCAGAGCAGGCAGGAACCGCTGGAACGGTGAGCAAGGCAGAGCAGGCAGGAACCGCCGGAGCGGTGAGTAAGGCAGAGCAGGCAGGAACCGCCGGAGCAGTGAGCAAGGCAGAACAGGCAGGAACCACCGGAGCGGTGAGCAAGGCAGAGCAGGCACGAACCGCCGGAGCGGTGAGCAAGGCAGAGCAGGCAGGAACCGCCGGAGCCGTGAGCAAGACAGAGCAGGCAGGAACCGCCGGAGCCGGGAGCAAGGTAGAGCAGGCAGGAACCGCCGGAGCTGTGAGCAAGGCAGAGCAGGCAGGAACCGCCGGAGCCATGAGCAAGGCAGAGCAGGCAGGAACCGCCGAAGTGGTGAGCAAGGCAGAGCAGGCAGCAACTTCCGGAGCGATGAGCAAGGCAGAGCAGGCAGGAACCACCGGAACGGTGAGCAAGGCAGAGCAGAGAGAAACCGCCTGAGCGGTGAGCAAGGCAGAGCAGGCAGAAACCGCCGGAGCGGTGAGCAAGGCAGAGCGGGCAGAAACCGCCGGAGCGGTGAACAAGGCAGAGCGGGCAGGGGACAGGGCTCTGTTCACACAGAATAGACTGGAAGGGAAAGGCAGAACCAGATACACACAAAATACTTGCAATGAAGTAGCGAGTGGACTCTAAACTCACAAACGGAAGTACAGCGACAAAGAGTAGGAGTTAGGTGCGGGTTCAGACTCTGCAGAAAAAGGGAAGGTACGGACATAGAGAAAAACAGGTAACAGGCTAGGAGAGTGTTCAGACAGGAACTGAGTGTTCAGACAGGAACTGACACTCCAGCGAGATACAGGAGCGGGTCTGGGTATGCGGCCCCCAGAATGGTGGACAAACAGGCTAGAAGACACAGATAACAGGTCTGGGTATGCGGCCCCCAGAAGGCGGGACGAACAGGCTAGGAGCGTGTTCAGACAGGCCTGGGAATACAGCCTCCAGGAAGGTGGACAGGCAGTAAAAACAGAACAGGACCTGGCACATCAGAGGCAAGAAGCCCTCTGAGGATAAGAGTTGCTCAGGCACCAGCTTCAAGTTGGAGCTGGTTTAAATATCCAGTGACAGACAACAATAGGCTGAGGACGCATTAGGGGTGTGCCCACAGCAGCTACAAAAAACAGGAAGTAACCGGGCCGCCGCCCTAAGCAGTCAGAACAGAGACAAACAGACAGCATGAATAGAAGCCAGGCTAGCAGACTGGACTGAAGATCAAGTTTGCGATCTTGCATAGTGAGAGATGGTGCACCATGCAAGCCCGCCACCAGGTATGTTACAGAAGGCCACTTCAGAATAGTCCAATGTTTTCTTCTTAGCCATTCTTGGGTGTTTTTAGCTGTGTGTTTTGGGTCATTATCCTGTTGCAAGATCCATGACATGCGACTGAGATCAAGCTTTCTGACACTGGGCAGCACATGTCTCTCTAGAATCCCTTGATAGTCTTAAGATTTCATTGTACCCAGCACAGATTCAAGACACCCTGTGCCAGATGCAGCAAAGAAGTTCCAGAAAATAAGAGAGCCTCCTCCATGTTTCACAGTAGGAACAGTGTTCTTCTCATGATATGCTTCATTTTTCCATCTGTGAACATAGAGCTGATGTGCCTTGCCAAAAACTTCCATTTTTGTCTCATCTGTCCATAGGACATTCTCCCAGAAGCTTTGTGGCTTGTCAACAAGTAGTTTGGCAAATTCCAGTCTGGCTTTCTTATGTTTTTTTCAACAATGGTGTTCTCCTTGGTCGTCTCCCATGAAGTCCACTTTGGATCAAACAACGATGGATGGTGCGATCTGACACTGATGTTCCTTGAGCTTGAAGTTCACCTTCAATCTCTTTAGAAGTTTTCCTGGCCTTTTTTGTTACCATTCGTATTATCCATCTCTTTGATTTGTCATCAATTTTCCTCCTGCGGCCTTGTCCAGGGAGGTTGGCTACAGTCCCATGGATCTTAAATTTCTGAATAATATGTGCAACTGTAGTCACAGAAACATCAAGCTGCTTGGAGATGGTCTTACAACCTTTACCATTTAACATGCTTGTCTATCATTTTCTTTCTAATCTCCTGAGACAACTTTTTCCTTTGCTTCCTCTGTTCCATGTTGAGTGTGGTACACACCATGTCACGAAACAGCACAGGGAGTATCTGTAGCCCTATATACAGGCCCACTGACTGATTACAAGATTGCAGACACCTGTGATGCTAATTAGTGGACACAACTTGATTTAACATGTCCCTTTTGTCACATTATTTTCAGGGGTACCATCATTTCTGTCCCGGCCTATTTCATGAGTTTAATTTTTTTTTAAATTCTGTGGAAGCAGAAAAGCAATGTCTGACTTTCATTTGTTCATTTCCAAAGATTTTTAATTTATTATTACTTTTGTCAGATTCAAGTTATTTCTGTGACCATTGTGGGTTTTTCTTTCATTAAACGAGGGGTACCAACAATTTTGACTACGTGTGTATAAGACCATCTTACAAGAACACACAAGAACTCACAAGAACATTTTTTTAAACACATCCAATTGTGGAAATTATTATTATTGTATAATTAGTGTTTCTACAAGAAAATGGCGCCAACTGAGCCTCCGTCATATCTACAAGTCATTGCTAAGAGTTCTCCAGCGCTCGTAGGCTGCACATAGTGAGCAGCACATGCACACATTCAGAATTTGGAGCGATGACTTGCAGATGCAACCGGTCATTTTAATCAGTATCACAGTGCCAATATGGCCATGCCTGTACTTAGCAAAATCCTGCTGACAAGTTCTATCTAAAGAGAAATTAATATTTTTAGATATTATTTTTATTATTTTTTTCATCAATTAGTAGTATGAGTGAAAGTAAGAAACTTTTTAATTTATATTATTAGAGAAAACTGCTTCTTTCTCCTCCTGAACTGAGCTTTCATTCTCAAAATTCTCAATTCACATGTAACATGTGTCTACAGTGAATACCGATTTTCCCATTACTGATATGACAGTTAGTGCTCATAAACCTCTATCCCCCCCACTATCCCCCACTATCAGTATTTGGTCAGTATTCAGTCAGTATTTTTTCTCAGGAGTGGCAGCCAAAACCAGGAGAGGAACAATAAGAGAAAAGGTATAATAGAAACAAGTCACCAATTCTGCATTTATCACCCACTCCTGGTTTTGGCTCCCACTCCTGAAAAAAAATACTGACCAAATACTGATAGTGGGGCGATGGCTTAACAGTCGTTTCAGGAGAATTGCAGCAGAATGTCTGTGTCTGCCTCTACCTCATCCCCTCCTCCATAGAATCTTATAAGCTCCAACTATCTCAGTAATTGGAAAATCGGTCTTCATCGAATGCAGATTCTACCTGTAAATTGAGAGTGAAAGATCTGTCCACCAGAAAATAAAGGTAATTTCATTGATAACATTTATTACAGAGATGCAAATTTTCACCTGTACTATTAATTTATGAAATAAAAATTAGTTTTACTGTTTAAAGGTACAGAGTAATCTACAAAATTGATGTCTTTGGCCATGTTCATTGTTTGGTCAGTATTTCACATCAGTAATTGTAACCAAAAATCAGGAGTGGAACAATCATAGGAAAAGTATAATAGAAACACGTCACCACTTCTGTATTTATCACCCACTCCTTGTTTTGGCTTACAAACAGGCTCGGACAGGCCTGGCGGGGTGCCGGGAAATTTCCCGGTGGGCCCCGGGCCCCCTGCAGAGAAGTCAGAGGAGAATTAAAAAAAAAAAAAAAAAGGAAAAAAAAAGTGGTCGCAGGCCCTTTAAGGGCGCGCGCACGCACTCTCACCGCCGCCGCGATGCCCAGCACAGTAGCGGGAGGGGCCTGGGGTCAGGAGAGCCGAAGAGCAGAGCAGGGGCTGCACTGCAGCGTCACAGTTAGCAGACAGGGTCGCACGTCTGCTGAAAGTGACGTCACAGCGCGCCCTGCACTGCAGTTTCCCGCCTTAGAAGCGCTTCTGTACTGTACAGGTAGTGTAATATTTGTGTGTGTTTGTATGAATTTTTATGTACATGCCTGTGTGTGTGTGTGCATATGCCTGTGTTTGTATATGCCTGTGTGTGCATATGCCTGTGTGTGTGTATATGCCTGCGTGTGTGTATATACCTGCATGTGTGTGTATATGCCTGCGTGTGTGTATATATGCCTGCGTGTGTGTGTATATGCCTTTGTGTGTGTATATGCCTGTGTATGTGTATGTGTATATGCCTGTGTGTACAGTGTGTGTATATGCATGTGTGTACAGTGTATGTATGTGCCTGCCTGCATGTGTGTGTGTGTGTATATATACCTGCACATGTGTGTGTCTGTATGCCTGCATGTGTGTACAGTGTGTGTTTGTGTATATGCCTGTATGTGTGTGTATATATACCTGCATGTGTGTGTGTATATGCCCGTGTGTGTGTATATATGCCTGTGTGTGTGTATATATGCCTGTGTGTGTATATATGTGTGTGTGTGTATATGCCTGTGTGTGTATATTCCTGTGTGTGTCTATGCCTGTGTGTGTATATGCCTGTGTGTGTGTATACCTGTGTGTGTATATATGCCTGCATGTGTGTGTGTATATGCCTGCGTGTGTGTGTGTATATGCCTGCGTGTGTGTGTGTATATGCCTGTGTGTGTACAGTGTGTGTATATGCCTGGCTTCGTGTGTGTGTGTATGCCTGCATGTGTGTGTGTATGCCTGCATGTGTGTGTGTGTGTATATGCCTGCATGTGTGTGTGTGTGTGTATGCCTGCAAGTGTGTGCGTATATGCCTGCATGTGTGTGGTTATATGCCTGCATGTGTGTGTGTATATGCCTGCATGTGTGTGTGTGTGTGTATATGCCTGCATGTGTGTGGTTATATGCCTGCATGTGTGTGTGTATATGCCAGCATGTGTGTGTGTATATGCCTGCATGTGTGTGTGTGTGTGTATGCCTGCAAGTGTGTGCGTATATGCCTGCATGTGTGTGTGTGTGTATATGCCTGCATGTGTGTGGTTATATGCCTGCATGTGTGTGTGTATATGCCTGCATGTGTGTGTGTGTGTGTATATGCCTGCATGTGTGTGGTTATATGCCTGCATGTGTGTGTGTATATGCCAGCATGTGTGTGTGTATATGCCTGCATGTGTGTGTGTCTATATGCCTGCGTGTGTGTGTGTGTATATGCCTGCATGTATGTGTGTATATGCCTGCATGTGTGTGTGTATATATGCCTGCATGTGTGTGTGTGTATATGCCTGCATATGTGTGTGTGTATATGCCTGCATGTGTATGTATTTGAGTGCCTGTATGTCTACGTGTATATGTGTCTTCACACGTTTGTGCTTGCTTCCCTGCGTGTCTGCATTTTTGTGTGTGATTGTCTGAGTGTGTCTGTGCATGATTGCATGTGCATTTCTGTGAGTGCTTGCCTGCATGTGTACGTGTCCCCATTTCTGTGAGTATGTGTATCTGCATGTGTATATTAGGGCTCTTTCACATGTCCTGATATTTACGGGACTGGAGATATCATTGTCCACCTGTGTGTCATCCGTGTGACATGTACCGGTGCTTGGGAATCAGTGTACAGTTAGCGCTGTTCCCAAGAGCGGAGTGCTGAGCGCTGCCCTCATCATGGATCCCTGCCGGCGCTGCGATCAGCAGCAGAGTCAATGATGAGAGTAGTAGTTTACTCCCGCCGTGTCCAACTGTAAAAATAGGAATAAAATAAAAAAATCCTTATACTCACCTCTCCTAAGTGTCACCCGCTGTAATCTGTGCGAGCGCTCACCCCGATGAGAATGACTCCTGCAGCGAGCGGGCCTCGGAGCTGCACTCAGTGATTGACGGGGCACCGCTTGTTGAGCATCGCTCCGGGGTCCACTCGCTGCAGGAGTCGTTCTCCTCGGCGTGAGCGCTCGCACGGATTACAGCGGGTGACACTTAGGAGAGGTGAGTATAAGGATTTCTTTTATTTTATTCCTATTTTTACAGCTGGACACGGCGGGAGTAGACTACTACTCTCATCATTGACCCTGCTGCTGCTGATCGCAGCGCCGGCTGAGATCTATGATGAAGGCAGCATTCAGCACCCGGTGCTTGGGAAGAGCACTAACTGTCATCAGTGTGCGGGACGTTTTGCGGCCTGTGCAGCAGGTAAAAAACAGACATGTCAGCGTGTTTTGCCCACGGACACCACATGGTCTGTGGAAAGTGAAACACACTGACGTGTGCACATTCATTTGAATGGGTCTACGTGTACCAGTGTCTCTGGTACGTGTGGAAACTGTCACCGCACGTACTGATGTGTGAAAGAGCCCTTAGTATGTGTCTGTGTGCGCTTGTTTTCGTGTGTGTAAGCGCGCTTCTGCATGTCTGTGTGGTCTTCCGAAGATTTATTATATTTGGGGAGAGAAATTTTAGGAGACAGAATGGGGAGATGTGTGAAGAAATGGTATGGTGAACTAGAGGAGGGGTGGGAATGAGTGCAGGAACAGAATGGGGAAGGGGGATGTATAAGGAAACAGTATGGAGAGTGGGGGAATAGTGTGAGGAGACAGTATGGAGGGAGAAAAGTGTGAGGTGACACAGCACAGAGACTAGGTAGTGAGGGGGAAGGTATATGTAGTGTCGGCGTCCCTGCCTCCTGCTAGGCAGGGACGCCGTTCCCCTCACCTCTCCGCTCCGTGCCCGGCGTCTTCCTCCCGCTCTGCTGGCAGCGCGCGCTGCTTCCCGGTCACTGTGTTTAGGGCGTGCGCGCTCCCTCTCTCTTAAAGGGGCCGCGCGCGCCGTCCTAAGGAGTCCCCGGCCAATAGCCGGAGGACCTCACCATGTATAAGGCACCTCCTCCAAAATGGAGGTGCCCGAGCAATGTTGTTGCAAAGCCTTTCAACTCTGCTTCAGCCCTCAGGTCCCGTTGCCTGATACCTGCCTGATACCTGCCTGATACCTGCCTGATATCTGCCTGATTTCTGTCTACCTGCTTGTAATCCTGTGGTCCGACAGTCTGCCTACCAGCACCTGCCAGTCTGTCTATGGATCAGTCCGCCCGCGGACCAGGAAGTACCTGCCAGATACCTGCCTGATACCTGCTAGCCTACCTGGAGGCTTAGCCGTCACTTGCTGTGACCACCTGCCTGTCCAGAGACTCTCACCAGCTCACCTGGGAGCGCTCACCTGCTACCCGCCTGCTAGCCTACCTGGAGGCTTAGCCGTCACTTGCTGTGACCACCTGCCTGTCCAGAGACTCTCACCCGCTCACCTGGGAGCGCTCTCCTGCTACCTGCCTGCTAGCCTACCTGGAGGCTTAGCCGTCACTTGCTGTGACCACCTGCCTGTCCAGAGACTCTTACTCGCTCACCTGGGAGTGCTCACCTGCTACCTGCCTGCTAGCCTACCTGGAGGCTCTGCTGTCACTTGCGTGACCCCCTGCCTGCCTAGAGACTCTTACCCTGTTGTCACTTGCCGTGACCACCCGCCTGTCAAGAGACTGTCCCTGTCACTTGCTGTGACCGCCCTGCCCTTCTACCCTGAGACTGTCCTTGTCACTTGCCGTGTCTACCTACCCGCCTTCCCTGGGAGCCACCCGCTTCCTTACAAGGACTGCCCTTTGTATAGTAGCTCAGAGGTTCCACCTCCCAGACCCATTACAGTTTGCTCGGGCCCTGGAACCCTGTGGCACCCAAGCTCCCTCGCTCTCGGACCTATGTCATGAACTTTCCCGTCAGAGGTCCCAACAGGAGTCCATCCTGAGTCACCTGCGTAGTGTTAACTCTCGCCTGGACACACTGACAGCCTCATCGGGAGCTGCTTCCACTCGCACGCTTACTACCCCGGCACCGCCGCTGCCCATTAATACCATGGCATCCCTTCTCGGTCCCCGTCTCTCCGCCCCGCCTCATTTTGGCGGAGATCCCGGTCAGGCACGGGGCTTCATTAACCTGTGCACTCTGCACTTCGAACTTTTGGCACACCAGTTTTCCACCGACCGAGCCAAAGTAGCCTTCATCATGTCCCATCTCACGGGGGAGGCGCTGGCTTGGCTAAATCCTCTATGGGAGAGAGGAGATCCCCTGGTGTCCAACCTGCCAGCCTTTCTCACGGCTTTCCGGAAAGTCTTCGACGAACCAGGACGGAAGACCCCATCCGCCTCATCTCTGCTACGCTTCCGTCAAGGAAGTCTCACCGTGGGCCAATATGCCATACGGTTCCGTACCCTTGCTTCGAAGCTTGCCTGGGATAACGACGCCCTGGTGTCCGTCTTCTGGGAGGGTCTGTCCAGCCATATTAAAGATGAACTCGCCGGTCGGGACATTCCTATCACTCTCGACGACTTAATAACACTTGCCACCCGGATTGACATCCGGTTCCAGGAGCGCACCAAAGAGGTCACCCGTGAGAGGAGGTTTCCATGTCTTGCTCCTACCTTTCAGAAACCCTTCACTTCCTCCGTTACTCCCCAGGCGCACTCACCCGAGCCTATGCAGGTCGACCAGACCAAGATGGTCAAAACCCGTCAAGAATTACGCCGTGCCGAGGGGAGCTGCTTCTACTGTGGCAGTAAGGAGCACCGGATCCGTTCCTGCCCGGAGAGGTCGAGAGACGCCTGTGTCTAGGATCGCTCAGAGAGGTCGTCCTAGACAAGAGTAAACCCTCTCCATCTCTGATGCTGTCGGTCTCTATCATCTGCGGGGAGAACCGTTACTTTGAACTAGCTCAACTTGACTCTGGAGCTGCCGGAAATCTCATTTCTCAATCCCTGGTAGAGAAATACCGCATTCCCACCAAACCCCTGGCTGTACCCTTATCTGTCGCCTCCGTGGATGGGGGTCTCTTACCGCATCCCATTCAACTCATTACCAAATCCATAGCTCTGTAGGTGGGAATGCTGCACTCTGAGAGCATCTTCTTCCATGTTCTGCCTGGACTCTCTCACGCCCTCTTGCTAGGCCTACCTTGGCTCCAGAAACATGCACCCATGCTTGATTGGCAGACCGGAGAAGTCCTTCGCTGGGGACAGGACTGCCATAAGACTTGTTTAGTTCCCGTTCATCCTGCCTGTCCTTCTCCTACCCCAGCCAATCTACCCGGCCTACCGGTTCCCTATTGGTCTTATGCGGACGTCTTTAATAAAAGAGAAGCAGAGACATTACCCCCTCATAGACCATACGATTGCCCAATCGACCTGATACCCGGCGCTACTCCTCCCCGTGGGCGTATTTACCCTTTGTCCGCTGCTGAGTCCCGGTCCATGTCTGAATATATTGAGGAGAATCTGGCCCGGGGATTTATCCGGAAATCTACCTCCCCGGCGGGAGCAGGCTTCTTCTTCGTCAAAAAGAAAGATGGCTCACTCCGTCCCTGCATAGACTATAGAGGCCTTAACCAGATCACGGTGAAAAATAAATACCCTCTTCCGCTCATTCCCGAATTATTTGACCGTCTGAGGGGTGCTAGAATCTTCACCAAGCTGGACCTCCGTGGGGCGTATAATCTGGTCCGTATCCGTCAGGGGGATGAATGGAAGACGGCATTCAACACCCGGGAAGGCCACTATGAATACCTTGTAATGCCCTTCGGTCTCTGTAATGCTCCCGTCGTCTTTCAAGAGTTGGTCAATGACATCTTCCGTGACCTTCTCTACTCCTGTGTGGTGGTGTACCTGGACGACATCTTGGTCTTCTCTCCGGATCTTCTCACTCACCGGAGGGACGTTCGTCAGGTTCTGCTCAGGCTCAGGCAGAACCACCTCTACGCAAAATATGAGAAGTGCCTCTTTGAGCAGACCTCGCTTACGTTTCTGGGCTACATAATCTGTCAGACCGGCCTACGAATGGATCCTGAGAAACTGTCTGCCATCCAGAAGTGGCCCCGACCGGAGGGGTTGAAGGCTATTCAGCAGTTCCTGGGCTTCGCCAACTACTATCGCCTCTTCTTTCTGCACTTCTCTTCCCGGACTGCCCCTATCTCTGCGCTCACCCGTAAGGGCGCTAATCCCAGAGAATGGCCGCCTGAAGCTGAGGAGGCCTTCCTTTCTTTGAAACAAGCTTTCTCCTCCGCCCCTGTGCTGCATCGTCCGGACGGCAACAAACAATTCTTCCTAGAAGTTGACGCTTCCTCCTCCGGAGCCGGAGCGGTACTCACCCAAAAGTCGTCTTCCGGAAGAAAGGTAACCTGCGGCTTCTTCTCCAAACTCTTCTCCTCTTCTGAGCGCAATTATTCTATAGGAGACCGAGAATTATTGGCCATTAAGCTGGCGCTGGAGGAGTGGCGTTACCTGCTCGAGGGGGCTCTTCACCCGGTAATAATTTACACGGACCATAAGAACTTAGGGGGCATTGTAAGAGTTGGGTTTATTCAGGGGCTCAGTGTAGATATTTTTATTCAGGAGCATTATAATGACACTGCTATCTTTAAGGGCATCGTGTGGGGATGTGCTGCAGAATACCGGGAAAGATGGAAATCAGCAGAGACGAGCTGTGGATGAGAAAAGTCATCATGGAGTCTGGACAAGATGGAGACGAAAAGAAAGCGAACGACTCTAATCAGAGAAGACGTCTCGGGTAAGATACCTGGATGTAAATGTTCATTTGTGATCCTGCCTCTGTCTCATCAGTACTGTGGTTCCTGGATGGTCCGCAGTCTGATGATGACTGATAACAACTCACAGTATCTCTATTGTTAATTACATACTGGAAGTTGTAGGTTTATGCGATACAAAGATATATGGGTCTAACCTGACATTACAATTGATGGTGGTTCAGATGATGCATTCATGTACAGATGTGTTTGTGCGCGTCTGCGTATCTGGAATAATATGTATTTTTGTAAGATGCGTGTATGTAACTGTGCATTGTGGTGTGTAATAACATTCATACGTTTGGGGCACCTTTACTAAATCTATTAGGACTCACTCACATGTGTTAGGGAATTCCATTTGTCTTTCCACATTTAGAAACAGACAAGTGAAATTTGCTAACCCTGACATAACTGTCACCATGGAAGGATTACCTAACAAACAGACAATTCCTGCATGTGTTGCGTCTGTCGACTGCTGCAAAACATGCTTCCCCGGGGACTCGAGCATATTAGCAGAGCACTACAAGATACCTGGATAACACCTGAGCATGCTGGGATCATACCTTATCCGACCATGCTCACTTAGCACTAGTTGCCAGGTGTTGCTGCCATGTTAGTCATTCAAAGAAGCTCAGCCTGAGGTTGGGCTCCATAGAAGATGTCACAATCAAGGTGCCAGACATTATTGCAGCACCCTCACTTTGTAGTTCGCGGTGACTGTAATGTCTCCCTCCTTGCACCGACCCAATAACAGGAAGCGAGTGGCGGCAGGGAGAATAAAATGTAATTTTCTCCGTGTAGCCAACGCTTTTCCAATAAGCCGTCTAACCAGGCTTTAAACCCTATTTACCTGCAGATTACCCCTATATCTGCAGATAAATAGCGTTTTTCAAGGTGACAAGTAGAGATGAGCGTTGTTCTACTCGAACTGTTCGCCAATCTCAAATTCGAGCTGTTTTGGGCGGTGTTCGAGCCGTTCGGCGAACACGAACAATTTGAGAAAAATTCGGCTGTTCGAGGTTATGTTCGATAACTGTTCGTGCACCAAAATCATAACTGGATTTTTTCTCAGTAATGATGAAAATTAATGTTAATACGCAGTTTGAGTGTACAGCGGGGTGGGGGGAGGGGCAGGGGATGGATCTCTGCAGGAACAATGAAGATCTCCATTTTTTTTTCTCTTTCCCGCATTTGCAGTGGGGAGGTGCAATCTGTCAGCCTATCAGCAGCGCACACACGGAGCGAACTGCTTTTTTTCACACAAGCAAGGGCATGTGTCATTGGCAGTGTATGTCACATGTCCTTGCCCTATAAGACCAAGCCATTTTCCCCGTCGCCACCATTTTCTCACTGCTGCAGCTGCGTGTTAGACGGCACCGCTGTTGCTGTGTGCGCTATACCTTGTTAATTTCAAGCCAATTTTCGCACAAATATACAGATAGCTTGGGAGTAGGGAATAGTTGTGATTGCAGTCCTTTTAAGGACTAGGTTACAGCATTTCCTACGACTTTTATCAGGGAGGTCTGTGCTCTTAAATAGATAGGTTGTGGGAGTAAAGACTAATTGTAATTGGAGTCCTTTTCAGGACTAGGTTACATGAGTTCCTATCAGTTTTTGCCAGGCAGGTCTGTGCCAGTGCTGTGCAAGTTTTTTTCACAGCATTTGGCTGAATCTAGCAAAGCTAATCCTTTTTGGCCTATTGCAGAGTGTGTTAGTCAGTGGAGTAGCCTATCTGTGTTGCAAGATATAACACCTGTGTATAGAATACCAATTTTTTTACTGCACCTAGTGAAGTAAAATCTTTTGGGCATAGCATCATTCTATTAGTCCATCTATACTGACCTCCATCAGGTTGCAAACTGAATATAATTTTTTTCTGCATCTAGCTCTGAAAAAATATTTGGGCTTCTAGCAGTGTGTGGGACTTGGTCTATTAGTCCATCTATACTGACCTCCATCAGGTTGCAAATTAAAAATAATTTTTTTCTTCATTTAGCTCTGAAAAAATATTTGGGCTTCTAGCAGTGTGTGGGACTTGTTCTATTAGTCCTTCTATACTGACCTCCAGCAGGTTGCAAATTGAATATAATTTTTTTCTGCATCTAGCTCTGAAAAAATAGTTGGGCTTCTAGCGGTGTGTGGGACTTGGTCTATTAGTCCATCTATACTGACCTCCATCAGGTTGCAAATTAAAAATAATTTTTTTCTGCATCTAGCTCTGAAAAAATATTTGGGCTTCTAGCAGTGTGTGGGACTTGGTCTATTAGTCCATCTATACTGACCTCCATCAGGTTGCAAATTAAAAATAATTTTTTTCTGCATCTAGCTCTGAAAAAATATTTGGGCTTCTAGCAGTGTGTGGGACTTGTTCTATTAGTCCATCTATACTGACCTCCATCAGGTTGCAAATTAAAAATAATTTTTTTCTGCATCTAGCTCTGAAAAAATATTTGGGCTACTAGCAGTGTGTGGGACTTGGTCTATTAGTCCATCTATACTGACCTCCATCAGGTTGCAAATTAAAAATAATTTTTTTCTGCATCTAGCTCTGAAAAAATATTTGGGCTTCTAGCAGTGTGTGGGACTTGGTCTATTAGTCCATCTATACTGACCTCCATCAGGTTGCAAATTAAAAATAATTTTTTTCTTCATTTAGCTCTGAAAAAATATTTGGGCTTCTAGCAGTGTGTGGGACTTGTTCTATTAGTCCTTCTATACTGACCTCCAGCAGGTTGCAAATTGAATATAATTTTTTTCTGCATCTAGCTCTGAAAAAATAGTTGGGCTTCTAGCGGTGTGTGGGACTTGGTCTATTAGTCCATCTATACTGACCTCCATCAGGTTGCAAATTAAAAATAATTTTTTTCTGCATCTAGCTCTGAAAAAATATTTAGGCTTCTAGCAGTGTGTGGGACTTGGTCTATTAGTCCATCTATACTGACCTCCATCAGGTTGCAAATTAAAAATAATTTTTTTCTGCATCTAGCTCTGAAAAAATATTTGGGCTTCTAGCGGTGTGTGGGACTTGGTCTATTAGTCCATCTATACTGACCTCCATCAGGTTGCAAATTAAAAATAATTTTTTTCTGCATCTAGCTCTGAAAAAATATTTGGGCTTCTAGCAGTGTGTGGGACTTGGTCTATTAGTCCATCTATACTGACCTCCATCAGGTTGCAAATTAAAAATAATTTTTTTCTGCATCTAGCTCTGAAAAAATATTTGGGCTTCTAGCGGTGTGTGGGACTTGGTCTATTAGTCCATCTATACTGACCTCCATCAGGTTGCAAATTAAAAATAATTTTTTTCTGCATCTAGCTCTGAAAAAATATTTGGGCTTCTAGCAGTGTGTGGGACTTGGTCTATTAGTCCATCTATACTGACCTCCATCAGGTTGCAAATTAAAAATAATTTTTTTCTTCATTTAGCTCTGAAAAAATATTTGGGCTTCTAGCAGTGTGTGGGACTTGTTCTATTAGTCCTTCTATACTGACCTCCAGCAGGTTGCAAATTGAATATAATTTTTTTCTGCATCTAGCTCTGAAAAAATAGTTGGGCTTCTAGCGGTGTGTGGGACTTGGTCTATTAGTCCATCTATACTGACCTCCATCAGGTTGCAAATTAAAAATAATTTTTTTCTGCATCTAGCTCTGAAAAAATATTTGGGCTTCTAGCAGTGTGTGGGACTTGGTCTATTAGTCCATCTATACTGACCTCCATCAGGTTGCAAATTAAAAATAATTTTTTTCTGCATCTAGCTCTGAAAAAATATTTGGGCTTCTAGCAGTGTGTGGGACTTGGTCTATTAGTCCATCTATACTGACCTCCATCAGGTTGCAAATTAAAAATAATTTTTTTCTGCATCTAGCTCTGAAAAAATATTTGGGCTTCTAGCAGTGTGTGGGACTTGTTCTATTAGTCCTTCTATACTGACCTCCAGCAGGTTGCAAATTGAATATAATTTTTTTCTGCATCTAGCTCTGAAAAAATATTTGGGCTTCTAGCGGTGTGTGGGACTTGGTCTATTAGTCCATCTATACTGACCTCCATCAGGTGGCAAATTAAAAATAATTTTTTTCTGCATCTAGCTCTGAAAAAATATTTGGGCTTCTAGCAGTGTGTGGGACTTGGTCTATTAGTCCATCTATACTGACCTCCATCAGGTTGCAAATTAAAAATAATTTTTTTCTTCATTTAGCTCTGAAAAAATATTTGGGCTTCTAGCAGTGTGTGGGACTTGTTCTATTAGTCCTTCTATACTGACCTCCAGCAGGTTGCAAATTGAATATAATTTTTTTCTGCATCTAGCTCTGAAAAAATAGTTGGGCTTCTAGCGGTGTGTGGGACTTGGTCTATTAGTCCATCTATACTGACCTCCATCAGGTTGCAAATTAAAAATAATTTTTTTCTGCATCTAGCTCTGAAAAAATATTTGGGCTTCTAGCAGTGTGTGGGACTTGGTCTATTAGTCCATCTATACTGACCTCCATCAGGTTGCAAATTAAAAATAATTTTTATCTGCATCTACAGTACCTCTGAAAAAATATTTGGGCTTCTAGCAGTGTGTGGGACTATTTGTATTAGTCCATCTATACTGACCTCCATCAGGTTGCAAATTCAAAATAATTTTTTTCTGCATCTAACCCAGCCAATAGTTTTGGCCTAATACCACAGTTTGGCCACTCAGCTCTGCTCGGTTACCATCCATTGTTTTTTTGTGCAAACAACTCCAGAGTTGTGAATTAGTTAACCACCAAAATGAGTGGAAAAAGGCCTGCTGCTGGTGGAAAGGGGAATAGGCGTGTTGGGAAGGGGAAAAAAGGTTGTGTCCGTGGGGTAGGTGTTAAAGTAACAGTAACATCTGCAGAAGAAAGACCATCTTCCAGCCAAACTAAAATGTCTACTTCTTTTAGCGGACAATGTGATAAGATCCCTTTCTTACGGCCACGCCAATCGCTACAAATTCCAGATGAGGCACAAAAACAGCAGGTGCTTCAACGGATATCAAGTGCTCCTTTAAGTGGGCTCTCCTCCACATCAACTTCAACATCACAAATACTCCAGTCCTCAAAGGTGTCACCCAAATCGCACTTGCTTCCTCACAGCTCCCAAATCTCCAGCTGCCCGTCTGAGTATGAGGTAGAACAGATGGTTGAGTCTGCAGAGCTGTTTACTCATACTATAGCCTGGGAATCAGAGGTCGACTCCAGCGCTTCTGTGAATCCAGACGAGAAAATGATCTGCACTGATGCCCAGAATCTTTATGAGTCGGATCCAGGACCAGACGCAGAAGGTTCTGACCATAATGTAGACCCTCATTCCCAAACTGTAACTCCTGTTGGTGGAGACAATGAGGAAGACGATGATAAGACTCAAATACCTGATTGGAGCGACAACTTTAGTTTTTTGTCAGGGCAGGAACAGGTTGGCTCTGAGGACGACGGGTGTGATAACGCACAGGGTGATGATGATGAGGTCGGAGATCCCACTTACTGTCAACCCACAGTCAGCCAAGAGATGAGGTCAGCAGAGGAGGTGGAGGAAGATGCTAGTGACGACGAGGTCAGGTTGCGCCTTCCTGGACAGAGACGTAGTACTGGAAGCACGTCAACAACTGCATCCTCAAACACAACTCTGCCTCTCACCACAAGTCGTGGTGGCTCTTCAGGTCGCATGGGTGCTAAGCCTTGCATAGCCTGGGCATTTTTTCAGATCGATAAAGATGACCCAACTCGTGTTATCTGTAACATTTGTCAGCAAAAGCTAAGTAGAGGCCAAAAAATACATAGTTTGAGTACTTCATGCATGAACCGGCACATGGACATGAAGCATAAGTTGCAGTGGGAAGCTCAGTGTGCTACAATGCGGCCTAGCCGGCCGGGCCAATCACCGTCTGCCATATCTTGTGCATCCGCGGCCTCTTCATCCTCTGTGACTGGGGGGACAGCAGTCACACCTGTTTTGGGGCGCAGACCTGCCACCTCTTTACCCGCAACAGCCAGCGTGATTGGCAGGTCATCATTTTCTTTGGAGGTGGTAACACCAGCTGGTGTTGAGCGCTGTCCGACATCGATAGCACCACCTTTGGATCAAGGCAACCTAACATGTCCGCCTGCATCTTCCTCACAGACCGGCAGTTTGCCGGGGACACCCTTATCAACCCCGTCTAAGCACAATAGCCAGCCCTCGGTCCCTCAGATGTGGACAAGTAAAAGACCATTTCCTCCTAGCCATGAGAAAGCTAAGAGGTTGAATTTCACCATCTGCAAGCTCTTGGCTACAGAAATGCTGCCTTTCCGCCTGGTGGACACAGAGGATTTTCGAGACCTTATGTCCGTCGCAGTGCCCCAGTACCAGATGCCCAGTCGGCACTACTTCTCAAATAAAGGTGTGCCTGCGCTCCACCAGCATGTCGCACACAACATCACCGCTTCTTTGAGAAACTCTGTGTGTGACAGGGTGCATTTCACCACAGACACTTGGACGAGTAGGCATGGACAGGGGCGTTACATGTCGCTGACTGGGCACTGGGTAACTATGGTGACAGCAGGACAAGGGGCTGCTGTCCAAGTCTTGCCGTCCCCACGAGTTGTGCATCAATCCTCTTTATGTCAAAGTTCCTCCACTGCTTCTGCCTCCTCAACCTCCTCTCGGTCTTCCACCTGCACCCAAAGCCTGTCTGGTCATGCCACAAGCTTTCTAACTGCGCAGAAGGGATCCTGCACACCTCCTTACTATGCTGGCAGTAGGGCTCAACGTCATCAGGCGGTTTTTACATTGAAATGTCTGGGAAACTAGTGAGGAAGGTGCAGGAGCCCAGGAAGAAGTGGAGGACGAACTGATGGAAGACTCATCAGATGAGGGAGACCTTGATCACATTTCTGTTGTGCGAGGTTGGGGGGAGAGGACAAAGGAAGGAAGCATGATTGTTACCTCGCCACCAACACAACAGGGACTTGGTGCTCCTGGATGCGCAACACACATGAGTGCCTTCTTGCTGCACTACCTGCAACATGACCCTCGAATTGTGAGAATTAGAAATAATCCTGACTACTGGGTTGCCACACTGTTAGATCCCCGGTACAAAAGTAAATTTGCAGAAATTATTCCTGCCATAGAAAGGGATGCACGCATGCAGGAGTATCAGCAGAGACTGTTGCAGAATCTTACATGTGCTTTTCCACAAAATACCAGTGGTGCACGTAGTGAATCTCACAGTTCCAACTTGCCAACCGTGGGACCGTCAAGTGTTCAGCACTCAAACCGTAACAGAACCACAGTATCTGCTGGTAACATCAATTTTGCGGAATCATTTCACCACTTTTTTAGCCCATCCTTTGCAAGGCCACAGGAGACAAGAAGTCTGACACATAGTCAACGCCTAGAGACGATGGTACAGGAGTATCTCCAAGTAAACATTGAAGCCACGACTGTGTCACTGGACCGTTGCTCTTTTTGGGCTTCCAATCTGGATAAATGGCCGGAGCTAGCCACTTACGCCTTGGAGATCTTGTCATGCCCCGCAGCCAGCGTTCTGTCTGAACGTGTGTTCAGCGCTGCTGGTGGTGTGCTGACAGATAAGCACACGCGGCTCTCCACTGATAATGTAGACAGACTCATGTTCATAAAGATGAACAAATCATGGATCCGAAACGACTTTTCTACCCCTGTGTCATCCTGGGGAGAGTAAAAGCTTGATGATTGGTTAAAATCACCCTACCAACCGTTTTAAGCTTTCAAATTACTAATCATGTTTATCTGTATCTTGACTGGAAAATAATTTGGGCTTTGTAGCAGTGTGCAGCACTGATCCTATTAGGCCATCTATACTAAAGCTTCACCAGATTTAAAATTAAAAATAATTTTTAGCTGCATCTAGCCCGGAAAATAATTTTGGGGCTCCGAGATGCGCAAGGCACATAAGTGCCTTCTTGCTGCACTACCTGCAGCATGACCCTCATATTGTCAGAATTCGAAGTAATCATGACTACTGGGTTGCCACACTCTTAGATCCCCCAAACTTTTCGATCAACCTTTTCATTTTAATAAAGACCAAAAAAATGGTCATTTTTGAAATTATAAGCATTAGCAGGTTGTTAGAAACTGAAATCAAACAGTTTTCAACTCAAAACTTTATTCTAGGTGATGTTACATGTTCACATAGGACCCCTTGTTCGAAAGGAGCTTCTGAACTCTCTCGTCCATTGAATTTGTCAGGTTTTGGATGGTTTCTGCTTCAATTGTTTTGCATGAGGACAGAATACCCTCCCAGAGCTGTTGCTTAGATGTGAACTGCCTCCCGCCATCATAGACACTCCTTTTAATGATGCTCCAAAGGTTCTGAATGGGGTAGAGGTCAGGGGAGCATGGGGGTCACACCATAAGTTTGTCCCCTTTTATGCCCATATCAGCCAGAGATGCAGATGTTTTATGTGCAGCATGAGATGGTGCATTATGCATTATCATGCAGAAAAATGATCTTGCTGTGAAATACACGGTTCTTCTTCTTGAACCATGGCAGGAAGTGCTGTTTGAGAAAATCCACATACATTATGGAGTTCATCTTTAGCGCCTTCAGGGATCCTAAAGGGGCCGACAATCTCTCTCCCCATGATTCCAGCCCAAAACATTACTCCACCTCCTCCTTGTTGGCGCTGTAGCCGTATTTGCGTGGGGTGTCCATCAACCAGCCATCCTCCACTCCATCCATCTGGACCATCGAGCGCTGCACGACACTCATCCGTGAACAAAACAGTTTTGAAATCAGTCTTCATGTAATGTTTGGCCCACTGGAGCCGTTTCTGCTTGTGTGAAGTGGATAGAGGAGGTCGACAGGATGGCGCATGCACAGCTGCAAACCTCTGAAGGACCCTGCATCTTGTTGTTCGGGGGACGTTGGAGGCACAAGCAGCTTCAAAAACTTGTCTGCTGCTATGACAAGGCTTTTTTGCCGCTGCTCTTTCAACCTGATGTAATTGCCTGTAGGAAAGAGTCCTCAATTTGCCCTTATCAGCACACACACGTGTGTACTGTGAATCAGCCACATACTTCTTGATTGCCAAGACACTTCATCCTGATCATCGCACAATGTTGATTGTAGTCATGCCTTGACCTAAACACTCCACAATTTGTTGCTTCTCAGCAGCCGACACATCCTTTTTCTTTCCCATTTTGGCAGAAAATGTAGGCTGCTTAATAATGTGAGAGAGCCTTCTTAAGTAGTCTTGCCTTTCATTGGACACACCTGCCAAACTAATTAGCACAGGTGTCTGCAATTGCTTACAGTGATATAAAGAGCCCTGACACACATCACCATCAATGAGTTTAACTGACAAACAAACAAATTCTTCCCTTATCACTCCTAAACACTTTTTGTATAATAATTTGGAACGCAGTGTACATGTGCTTTTCCACAAAACACCAGTGGTTCACGTAGTGAATCTTACAGTTCTAACTTGCCAACCGTGGTCTGTATGGAGTTGTTCAATAAAGGGCCCAAAATTAAGATAACAT
Organism: Phyllobates terribilis; assembly: GCF_046119375.1. NCBI lineage: Eukaryota > Metazoa > Chordata > Amphibia > Anura > Dendrobatidae > Phyllobates > Phyllobates terribilis. The sequence continues at coordinate 306,072,686 of NW_027362768.1, read as the reverse complement.
AGATGGGAGAGATCTCTATGAATAGGAATTCCTAAGTATTTGATACCCTGTGAGGGCCAGGCAAAGGGAAAGTTGGACTGGATGGAATCCTATATGGATTTGGGGAGGGAGACACCGAGGGCCTCAGACTTCGCTGCATTGATTTTAAAATTTTACCATGTAACAAAGTGATCTATTTCAGCCATAACAGCATGGATGGATATATGTGATTGAGTGATATATACTAGGACATCATCAGCAAATAGAGAGCACTTGTACTCGGTGCCTCCCACCTCAATCCACCTAATATTGGGGTTATGGCGAATTGATGAGAGCAGGTGCTCCGTCACTAGGATGTATAAGAGAGGGGACAGAGGACATCACTGCCTTGTCCCATTGGTGATTGTGAAAGGTGATGAAAATGTTCTCACGCACCCCCTGGGCCTTGGGACACCCGGAGCCGGACCCTTTTTGGTGGATGCTGGTGGTTGTAGTCTTCGTGGCGGCGACCCAGTTCCGTGGCTCAGGGCGGTCAAACCAGTGGCGGAACTATTTATGTGGTTTTCATGTTTAAATGTCCGACTACGCCACCCGTGGATTGCGGTCAGAGTGAACCGCCGCTACAGGACAGACCACTGAGGCTGGTGTTGTGGGTGCAGCAGAGCGTAGCATAACTCCCCACGGGAGGAGTATAGCCTCAGGGCAGTGTATGCGGAGGATGGGGGTGATGGTGCAGGGCAGCAGCAGTAACGACACGGAGTCAGTGATGCAGTTCAGGGCCTTTACTCACAGTTCTTATTATCCAGACCACGTCTGCAGGTAACGGCTGCCCACGTCGTACTGTGCTCACCAGGTGAGGGGCTCAGACAACTCCCAGATAACTTTGGAGCACTTCACAGGACCCCCTTTGTGTGTCCTTTGTCTGGCCTTTCTTACCAACATTTCTGTCCGGCTGCCTCGGGCCTCCTCTTGGTAAACTTGGCGCCAGTTTCCCTGACCCTATGTGGTGCCTTCCTAGCGGGTGTAGCGAGGGGCTGCGCCACATAAAATGTCAGAGCCTCCGGTTTCTAGCTGAGGGTCGTTTCCTGCCTCCACTAGTTCGGGGACCGGTCTCCCCCTTTGGCCTGACCCCTCCACGCAGGTGGATTCGGGCGTGCGGTGGCGACTCGCCCGTCCGCACCCCTGGGATCCCTTCATTCCTCGTTCCTGGAGCCTTCTCCGCTCCTCTTCCTTCCTTCTCCCTCTTCCAGGTCTGGGCCTCTGTTACTAGGCCCGCCTCCGGAGCAGAGCTCATGCAGAGCCCCTGCTCCCTGCCACTTCTGCTCAGACTTCTCTGCACTGAACTAACATGGTGCCCACCTTTTATACTCCCTTCTCAATGCACCCAGGAACTGCTTCCTCCCTGCTCCTGCACTACAGGGTTCCCCTTCCTCAGTGTTCCCTCCCCCCACTCCAGCCAGGGACAGGGACTGTCGTGCCCATCTCAGGGGCATATTGGTCGCCCTGCCCCACGGCAATGTGGTGTAATGCATGCAGGTGTCGGGTCCTGATCCACACTCCATCCTTACCTGAGAGTGAGATATCACACCTCTGGGTGAGGTGCAATACGTCTGTAGCAACCGAGCCCTCAGGGTGCTACAGTTCCATCTATCTTCAGCCTAGGTGATGTATTGCGATACAGGGCCGTGATTTTGGCTATAAAAGGGTCCCCTAGACCCCTACCCCAAGCTTTTTAAGAGAATCATATATGGCGTGCCAGGAGACTCTATGGAATGCTTTCTCAGCATCCAACGAGAGTATCTAATTACAAATTTTTAACTGCATCTAGCCCAGGAAATACTTTGTGCCTAGTAGCAGTGTCTGCTAGTGAGCGGATTATCCCGGCTGTTAAGCAAGCTGCACCACCTGTAGTTTAGACACTTAATTTTTTCAAAGGAAATGCTTCGGGACCATGGGATACTTAGTGAAGAGCATCAGGAAGCACCCCAAGGCATAGGGGCTGGGACTGGCAGTAGGATGCCTTGCGGTGGACAGCCGAGCTCGATCCTTATAAAAGCTTTTTAACTGCAGCAGCTTTAGTGGACGCTACTGGAGCTGGAATTACCGCGGCTGCTGGCATGAGACTTGCCCTCCAATAGATCCTTGTAAATGGATTTAAAGTGTATTCATTCAAATTAGAGAGACAATTTAAATTAAAAAGCTTAGAGCTGCCTCCACCACAGGGGGGCTCGCTCGACCCACCAACGGACAGGCACCAGTATTGGGAGAGGGGGGCTGGCCGTCAGGGTTCACCGCGGCTCTGGCACAAACCCGGCGACACGGAGGTGGCACGGGCAGGAGCGGACTGGCCGTGTCGGCTTCTCACTTTTTGGATTTTAGAAGGGCATGACATGCCTATATCTGTGTCTCCCCCTCCTTTTACTCCTCCACCTCTTTTATTTTCGCATGACTATATGTACTTGTCACTTTTCCATGTGTTAGTTATGTCTTCTGAGCAGTTTGTCAGCTTTTGGACACCTTTGAAGGTGTTTTCTATGTGTTTCTATGTGTTTTTGTTTGCCTGCCATTGGTTTTAACGGTGTTCGAAGGTGTTCGATGAACAGTTCGACGAACAGTTCGGCGAACACACGGGTGTTCGACGAACCGAACCGAACTCGAACACTACGGGGGTGGCTCAACACTAGTGACAAGTTGCCATTAAAGGGACTCTGGCAGTACGGAATGACTGTTCGAATAAAGTCCTGCCGCTTGAAGCTCCACAGCGCGGCCAATCATGTAATTGTAGAACATTAAGAGAAGCATAACAAGCAATAAAACCGTTTATGGTGGGCTGTAGTGTGGGCCCCTAGAGTCAGTTCCCCTGGTGGGCCCTAGCCACCCCAGTCCGACCCTGGTTATATATATATATATATATATGGTCATGTGTATATAGGTAATGTATTTGTATAATGCGCTAACGTGTCTGTTTAAAGTGCATATATAATGTGTATATACAGATTATGTCTCTGTATAATGTATTTATGTGTAGGTCATGTGTCCGTATAATGTGTATATGTATAATGTGTAGCTCATGTCTCCGTATAATGTGTATATGTATAATGTGTAGCTCATGTCTCCGTATAATGTGTATATGTATAATGTGTAGCTCATGTGTCCGTATAATGTGCATATGTATAATGTTTAGGTTACGTGTCCGTATAATGTGTATATGTATAATGTGTAGGTCATGTGTCAGTATAATGTGTATATGTATAATGTGCAGGTCATGTGTCCGTATAATGTGTATATGTATAATGTGTAGGTCATGTGTCCGTATAATGTGTATATGTATAATGTGCAGGTCATGTGTCAGTATAATGTGTATATGTATAATGTGCAGGTCATGTGTCCGTATAATGTGTATATGTATAATGTGCAGGTCATGTGTCCGTATAATGTGTATATGTATAATGTGTAGGTCATGTGTCAGTATAATGTGTATATGTATAATGTGCAGGTCATGTGTCCGTATAATGTGTATATGTATAATGTGTAGGTCATGTGTCCGTATAATGTGTATATGTATAATGTGCAGGTCATGTGTCCGTATAATGTGTATATGTATAATGTGCAGGTCATGTGTCCGTATAACGTGTATATGTATAATGTGCAGGTCATGTGTCCGTATAATGTCTATATGTATAATTTCTCTTCCGTATCTGTGCATCATGAATCGTGGTATGTGCTAAAGAGGCCCACTGAGACTCTTTCTCCCGGGGGCCACAAAAACCTGGAGCCGGCCCTGCCCACATCTCACACAAACCAAAATATTTAGATATAGAACATCTTGGGAAGAGTATGTAATTAAGAGCCTTATTGACTGCAAGACACAAGGTGTTGTATATTTGGCTGAGTGTGAGTGTGGGCTCCAGTATGTGGGCAAAACGAGAAGAGAACTAAGACGTAGGGTGGGCGAGCACCAAGGGGATATTGAGCACAAAAGGGACACTCCGATAGCTAAACACATACAGTGGTGGCCAAAAGTATTGGCACCCCTGCAATTCTGTCAGATAATACTCAGTTTCTTCCTGAAAATGATTGCAATCACAAATTCTTTGGTAATATTATCTTCATTTAATTTGTCTTCAATGAAAAATCACAAAAAGAATTGTCCTAAAGCCAAATTGGATACAATTCCACACCAAACCTAAAAAAGGGGGTGGACAAAAGTATTGGTACTGTTTGAAAAATCATCTGATGCTTCTCTAAATTCTTTGGTGTTATTACCTTCATTTAATTTGCTTGCAAGGAAAAAACACAAAAGAGAATGAAGCAAAATCAAATCATTGATCATTTCACACAAAACTCCAAAAATGGGCCAGACAAAAGTATTGGCAACCCTCAGCCTAATACTTGGTTGCACAACCTTTAGCCAAAATAACTGCGAACAAACGCTTCCGGTAACCATCAATGAGTTTCTTACAATGCTCTGCTGGAATTGTAGACCATTCTTCTTTGGAAAACTGCTCCAGGTCCCTGATATTTGAAGGGTGCCTTCTCCAAACTGCCATTTTGAGATCTCTCCACAGGTGTTCTATGGGATTCAGGTCTGGACTCAATGCTGGCCACCTTAGAAGTCTCCTGTGCTTGATCTCAAACCATTTTATAGTGCTTTTTGAAGTGTGTTTTGGGTCATTGTCCTGCTGGAAGACCCATGACCTCTGAGGGAGACCCAGCTTTCTCACACTGGGCCCTACATTATGCTGCAAAATTTGTTGGTAGTCTTCAGACTTCATAATGCCATGCACACGGTCAAGCAGTCCAGTGCCAGAGGCAGCAAAGCAACCCCAAAACATCAGGGAACCTCCGCCATGTTTGACTGCAGGGACCGTGTTCTTTTCTTTGAATGCCTCTTTTTTTTCCTGTACACTCTATGTTGATGCTTTTTCCCAAAAAGCTCTACTTTTGTCTCATCTGACCAGAGAACATTCTTCCAAAACGTTTTAGGCTTTCTCAGGTAAGTTTTGGCAAACTACAGCCTGGCTTTTTTATGTCTCGGGGTAAGAAGTGGGGTCTTCCTGGGTATCCTACCATACAGTCCCTTTTCATTCAGACGCCGACGGATAGTACGGGTTGACACTGTTGTACCCTCGGACTGCAGGGCAGCTTGAACTTGTTTGGATGTTAGTCGAGGTTCTTTATCCACCATCCGCACAATCTTGCGTTGAAATCTCTCGTCAATTTTTCTTTTCCGTCCACATCTAGGGAGGTTAACCACAGTGCCATGGGCTTTAAACTTTTTGATGACACTGCGCACGGAAGATACAGGAACATTCAGGTCTTTGGAGATGGACTTGTAGCCTTGAGATTGCTCATGCTTCCTCACAATTTGGTTTCTCAAGTCCTCAGACAGTTCTTTGAATAAAAAAAAGGGAAAAGGAGAAAAGAAAGGGGGGCGCAGATCTAAGTGTAATATTTTAACAATATCGAATTAGAATTAAAAATTGCTCTCACCTTTGTGGTGTCTTGTTATCCAGCATGTATCCCTGTCTTTAGGGAGTGGAGTAGTTGTCTGGATCTGCTGGCCTGCAGCTCAAAAACAGGTAAAACGAGCTCCTTTGCAGGAGACTTGTCAGAAAGTGCAAGAAAAAGTTTCCAGTTTGTCAGGGAGCGCTTCCAGGTGATTCATTACTTACTCCAAATCTTTCAGGAATAATCCAGTTTATTTTTATATAAACAACGCGTTTCGGCTATACATAACATTAGCCTTCATCGGGTAAAATCATAGTTGTCTTTAAAGAATACATTTATATAGCATAAAAAGAGGAGGAGGAACTAATCCAACCCCTCAATCAATTTTCATCAATTTAAAACACATGTGCACTTCTAAAAGGTATTAAGCAGTTAATTAAAAGTGAACTCTATATGGATTTAGAAAGGGGGAAGGGGGAAACAAAAACAACAACAAAAAAAAAAAAAAAAAAAAAAAAATTAAAGGAGGAGAATTTTTTATTTCTAACCCTAGATGTGGTAGCGTTATATTCAAATATAGAACATAATTTGGGTATAAGAGCTGCCAGATTTTATTTGGAGAAAAATGAAAAAATGCCAGATGAACAAGTAGAATTTCTTCTGACTGGTTTGCAATTCATTTTGCGTCATAATGTCTTTGAGTTTGATGGACAACTGTACCTGCAGCAGCATGGTACCGCGATGGGGACTCTGGTAGCCCCAAGTTTTGCAAATTTATTTATGGGGCTATTCGAGTCCCTATCCCCACTTAATTCAGAAAAATACAAAGACAACATAATAATGTATAAACGTTTTATAGATGACTTATTAATCATTTGGAGGGGGGATATAGAACAAGCCCATTTGCTGGTGAGGGAAATGAATCAAAACACATGGGGCATTTCTTATACATCCACTATCAGCGCTGAAAAAATAGTTTACTTGGATTTAGAGATTTCACATATGAAAAAGAAAATCGTAACAAAAACACATTTTAAAAAAGTAGACATTAATGGATATTTACATTATAACAGTGCACACTATACTAAATGGAAGAATAATATTCCATTCAGTCAATATTTAAGAATAAGGAAAAATAATAGTAGTGAACAGGATTATATAACACAAAGCAAGATCCTGACTAACAGATTTCGGGAAAAAAAGTATCCAAAAACCCTAATACAACAAGCTTATAAGGTAAACTTAGCAAAAACTCAGGGTGAATGTTTGAAAAAAACGCTTGAAAATACTAGAGAAAAAAGCACTGAAAAAACTGTGAGAGAAAATGCTGTCATGGATACAACTAAATCTCACCTGAAATCTAATGATGAGAAATGGCAGTTCAACTTCATTACAGCCTATAATAAAGATAACGAAAAAATTTGTGGAATCTTGAAAAAACACTGGTATATCTTAAAACAAGATCCCTTGCTACGAAATGTATTACAAGTCCCCAATATGACATTTAGAAGGGGAAAAACAATAAGGAACATGGTAGCTCCCAGCCGATTGAAAAACTTCATGAAAACCCACAATTGCTCAAAAAAGGTGAATAAACCTGGAGTATATAAATGTAACCAGAAAAAATGTCAGTGCTGCTATAATATAGCAGATAAACAACAACAAATAGTTTCCAAGAGTACAGGTGAAATATTTCAGATAGAACAACATTTGACATGTATAAGCGACTTTGTTATTTATGTTATAAATTGTGACTGTGGCCTCCAGTATGTGGGGAGGACCACTCAAATGGTCCGAACCCGACTGAATGGCCACAGACACAATGCCAGAGTCGGTCTCCTTATCCATAGTCTATCAAGACACCTTTTGCTAACGCATAAAAAAGAATTCAATGTTACTTTGAGGCTGTGTGCCCACGTAGCATTTTTCAAGCGTATATGCTGCGGAATTTCCGCAGCGTAAACGCTTGAAAAACGCATGTATATCCGCACCCCATGGTCCCCAATGGGATTCCGCAAGTTCTATGCACATGCTGCGGATTTTTCCGCAGCGTTTATGCCGCGTTCAAAAATCCGCAGCATGTCATTTAATTTTGCGTTTCCGCAAGCGGAATTGCCTTTGTCCAATGCATAAAAAACGCAAGGCAATTCCGCATGTGGAAAACGCGTGATAAACGCGCGAAAAATGCGCGATAAACGCGTGCGGAATTCCGCATGCGTTTTTCCGGGAGAGGACTTGCATTTATGCAGCAGAAATTTTCTGCTTCATAAATGCAACGTGGGCACATAGCCTAACACCGATTGAACAGATCCCTAGAGATGTCTCCAATAGGATACAACAGTTAAATAAAAAAGAGGCCTTCTGGATATACAGATTGAGGACTCTGTACCCAGACGGCCTCAATGATAAACTAGAGAACATATAATACCGCTAAATTTTTGGGGGTTAAAAATCGAAGTCTGCAAACCTCGTAAATGAGATAGAGGGAGAAAAGCTAAAGAGAATAAAAAGAAAAATTAAGCACCCAGAGACTATAACTGTGAGTGGCTCAATGGAGTAAATACGGAAATATTGTAGATATGGGGAATCTAAATGTATGAGTTCCAAACCCGGCAGATACTGGTCCATATATTGGTGATAAATTCGTTATACCTTAGAATTGGGAGAAATATTTTTCCCTTATTGGTGATGTAGTAGATAAGATAAAAAATGGAGTTCTTAATATTGATGACATCGTTATATTCTAGAATCGGGAAAAATATTTCTCCCCTATCAGTGAAGTAGAAAATAGGATAGTCATATGACAAATAATTTTATTTTATAAAAAAAAAAATTATTGAATAGGAAAAAACAATATATAGTGGTGTTTTTTATTTTTATTTTATTTTTTTCTTAAATTTTATTTTTTTTGTTTCCCCCTCCCCCCTTTCTAAATCCATATAGAGTTCACTTTTAATTAACTGCTTAATACCTTTTAGAAGTGCACATGTGTTTTAAATTGATGAAAATTGATTGAGGGGTTGGATTAGTTCCTCCTCCTCTTTTTATGCTATATAAATGTATTCTTTAAAGACAACTATGATTTTACCTGATGAAGGCTAATGTTATGTATAGCTGAAACGCGTTGTTTATATAAAAATAAACTGGATTATTCCTGAAAGATTTGGAGTAAGTAATGAATCACCTGGAAGCGCTCCCTGACAAACTGGAAACTTTTTCAGACAGTTCTTTGGTCTTCTTTCTTTTCTCCATGCTCAATGTGGTACACACAAGGACACAGGACAGAGGTTGAGTCAACTTTAATCCATGTTAACTGGCTGCAAGTGTGATTTAGTTATTGCCAACACCTGTTAGGTGCCACAGGTAAGTTACAGGTGCTGTTAATTACACGAATTAGAGAAGCATCACATGATTTTTCAAACAGTGCCAATACTTTTGTCCACCCCCTTTTTTAGGTTTGGTGTGGAATTGTATCCAATTTGGCTTTAGGACAATTCTTTTTGTGATTTTTCATTGAAGACAAATTAAATGAAGATAATAATACCAAAGAATTTGTGATTGCAATCATTTTCAGGAAGAAACTGAGTATTATCTGACAGAATTGCAGGGGTGCCAATACTTTTGGCCACCACTGTAAATGGGGTGCATGGCGGCTCCAAAAGAGCAATGGAATTTCTTGGGATAGACAAAGTGGAAAACCCAGAGAGAGGGGGAGACTGGGACCGGTTGATCCTACAGAGGGAAACAAAATGGATATTCTGCCTTAAAATGGTCTCTCCATTGGGCCTTAATGAACAGCTTAATTTTGGGTGTTTCATACAAGTGTACTAACCTGTATATGTTTGACATATGTTTGATCCATGGTATGAAGTGTTCTGTACATAAATCCAGTTTTTCTCCTATAACTGAAAATTTTAATCTATAACAATGATTGCTTTATGTGTAACCTGTATAATGCTAAATTTGGCTATGAAAATGATTGTGATATTGGATAATCTCCATTTTTATCCCTAAGCTTTTTCTTATTTCACACCTATTATAATAAAAGGTACTATTTAAAAGAGAGGGCTGAGATCGGGGGTGAAACCCTATTGATAATCCTGTACTGCTTACAGTGGGATTTGACATCAACCTTTTCTAGATCAATTAGAGTATCATTCCCTAATAGGATGACCCTATACCTTTTAAAAAAATGTTTGATCTATAATAACAATCTAGGGATTAATTCTGTCAAGAGAAGGGTATGTGTTGATAATAATTCGATCTGTACATTGGCATGATCTTGGTGCCCTTAAGATGCCTGGTCCATGCTACATTTACAGTAGGCTGATATTTTGCGTCTTGTCACTATGCCTAACCTTCCCTTGAATTCATGTGATACAGGAAGCTGAGTATGCGTCTCATTGTGAGTTTGCAGTTCAGAGACCGGATATGAACACAGGATGTGAGGTAAGAGGGAGGTTCCAATCGGGCCCCCGTAACCGGAAGTGTCCAGATGCGTTCCAAGCACGCACATGAGCTGAGTAGCGTACGTTCCATACATAGGACGGCATGTGGTGAGTATGCAAGGCCATACCGGACTGATTAGATATGTGGACAGGGACATGAGGTATTTAAAACCCTTATGGATAACACCCTGGGTAAGCCACTGCTTTCTTCTTGCCACCGCTAAGGAACTGGTGTGGTTTGTTATACACCGTGCACTTTAGCTCCACTGATGACCCTGAAGGGGAAAAGCATTAAGAGACACACGCTGTGATATTGTAGGGCATTCTACTGATAAGGGTTAGCTGTGGACTGCCCTTGTTAGGGCAGGAGCTGTGGGGTTGAGGAACAGAATAACTTTACAGAGCATAACAGGGTCCCTCCTCCTGCTCCATCTGACAGTGACCGTCACTGACTGGAAGAAACCTACTGTTGAATGCCTGGATGACTTATCAACATATAGAACCTTTGGGTGAGATTGTTCCTATTTTATATCTTTTTGTCCAGAGTTTAAAGTGACCATTGTCACTAAGCATTCATTTCTTATAATGCTTGTTGCCCCTTTGGGGTGACAATTCAGGTTCGACCTGGTGGTCGTTTGCTATTAGTCTTGTCCATAGTGATGGATATCTGTGGATTTTTTTAATACTAGTGATGGGCGAGCACTAAAATGCTCGGGTATTCGTTGTTCGAGTCGAGGAAATTGGAATGCTCGAGTGCTCGGACTGAGTAACGAGCCCAAGGTAAGTCTATGGGAAACTCGAGCAGTTTTCCGGCGGCTCCCCCTGGCGGTCTGCAGAGGGCCTAAAAATTGCCCAAATCGATGGGGGCAGTGCTCAAATGACATGGGAACAGCATGGGGAAGACCCCTGGAAGCATTTATGACTCCCAGATCACTGCTGTTAACAATGTTGTCAGAGGTATTATGCCACTTTCATGGACTCACAAGAAAACATACAAAAACGAAACCAAAATGTATTTTCCTGGGAAATATGTTAAGGAAAATCCTTTCCAGGGTAATGACTATATATAAGGCAAAATAAATATACAAAAATGCTCCTCCACACCTTGAGCTATGTTCACACGTAGCGTTTTTGATGCGTTTTTGCACTTTTGTATTGCTTTCAACCAAGGCAAATGCATTCACCAGGAAATGTCATTTTAACATTTTACAACCTTATCGGGCCATGTGGTGTGATACATTATAAGACACATCCTGTTTCATTTATGATGAAGGGACTCTGAAAGTCACAGCCTATTTTTATAGGACTATCAGGCGGCCCTTACTATTCTTAAAGGGCCAGCAGTCGGCCCTCGCTATTGTTAGAGAGCCATCAGCCGGCTATGCTTTGTTGATCCCATTATTAATGAGTGGGTCTCCTATACTGTTATTGCGTATGCAGTGACTGCAGCGGCTGCCAAAAATTTGGAGGAACTCCAATGCCCCTTGCAAGATACATAGAGGTTGGAGGGCCTCCTGCAAAAAATGCTCCCATTATTAGGAAGTGAGTCTCCCATAGTGTTTGCCTATGCAGTGAAGCAACGGCTGCCAAAAATTTGCAGGAACTCCAATGCCCCTTGCAAGAGACGTAGATATGTACTTGATATGGTGGTGGAGGATGAGGATGCGGAGAAGGAGGAGGACAAGAGCAAATAGACAAAATCAGGAAGCATATACCCATGTCTGGGTGTGAAGACAGAGGTTCATGAGAACAGAGTTAGACTTCCCCAAAAAAAGACACTGTATTTCAGTTTGTTATGCTGCTATCATTCGGTGATGTTGAGAAGTCTGACCCAATCCGGCCCTTGTTCATTTTTATAAGACTCAGCCTGTCAGCATTTTCAGTTGACAGGCAGATGCGCCTGTCGGTTATAATTCCACCTGCAGCACTAAAATCCCCCTCTGACAAAACGCTAGAGGCAGGGCAGGCCAGGACATTCAAGGCATATAGAGAGCTAGTTCATGCCACGTGTCCAGCTTGGATACCCAATAATTATAAGGCACAGAGGAATCATGGAGGACGTTGGTACGGTTGGAAGGTACTCCCTCACCATCTTCCGAAACTTTGCACTCCTTGTGAGAGTACCCCCCGCCTCAGGACCTGTGCAATGGGAGACTCTGAGTAAACTGTCCCAGAACTTTAACAGCGTTCCCCTGCCTCTGCTGGATTGCATTTGTGGCTCTCTCGACTATACTCCTTGGTTGTCCAACGAACTGTGACCTCTGCCGCCAGCGTTTTTAGATGGGAATTTTTTCACTAATTCTGCAACAAGGGCCTTCTCGTACTGCCCAATTTTATTAGGCCTGTCCTGCAAAGGAATAAGAGACATAAAGTTCTCCCTGTAGCGTGGGTCTAGAAGCGTCACCAACCAGTAAAGACTGTCACCCAAAAATTTGGACAAAGCGAGGGTCATGGGAAAGGCAGCGTAACATAAACTCAGTCATGTGTGCCAGACTGCAAAGAGGCAAGACTTCCGTGCACTCACCAAGAGGACGATTTACCATGCTCTCCTCCTCCTCTTCCTCCTCTTCCCTGTCCTCAGGCCATCCACGCTGAATAGACGGTATGACAGTTGTGCAGGTAGTACTGTCTATAGCGCAAAAAACTAGCTCCTGTTCTTCCTCCTCCTCCTCTTCTTCCTCATTGTCACCCAATCCACGTTGAGATGAGATGAGGCTGGGCTGTGTGTAATCACCCTGTATGGTTCCTTGCTCCATCTCATCTTGCTCAGCCTGCAATGCATCCTCTTTAATTGAGAGCAGAGAGTGTTTCAGAAGACAGAGAAGCGGGATGGTGACGCTAATTATGGCGTCATCACTGCTCACAATCTTGGTGGAGTCTTCAAAGTTTTGGAGGATGGTACATATATCTGACATCCATGTCCACTCCTGAGGTCTTATGTGTGGAGTGTGACCTGAATACCGACGGCCTTGTTGATGCTGGTAGTCAACTACTGCCCTTTTCTGCTCACAAATCCTTCCCAACATCTGCAGTGTAGCGTTACAACACGTGGGGACATCGCAGATCAGTCGGTGAGCTGGAAGCTGTAAACGCAGCTGAAGCATGGCAGGAGTGGCGGCAGCTCTAGCTGACTTTCTAAAATGGGCATACAGGTGGCATACTTTGACAAGAAGATCTGACAGATCTGGGTAGGTTTTGAGAAACCGCTGAACCATGAGGTTAAGCACATGGGCCAGGCATGGTAAGTGTGTGAGCTCGCCTCGCCTCAGAGCAGCCACCAGGTTCCGGTAATTGTCACATATGACCATGCCTGGCTGTAGGTTCAGCGGTGCGAGCCACAGATCTGCCTGCTCTTTCAGAGCTGTCCACAACTCTTCAGCGTTGTGTGGTTTGTCACATATAAGCACATAAGCATATTAGCTTCAGCACAGCCTGTTGCCGCTTGTCTGAGGCAGTGCTGCAGTGCTTCCAGCTTGTGACTGATGTGGTAATTTCTGAGTTGGAGGCTGAAGTGGAGGAGGATAAGGTGCAGGAGCTGTAGAATGTGGAGGCAACCCTGACTGACCCAGGGCCCGCAATCCTCGGCGTCGGAAGGACGTGTTCTGTCCCCAAGGTCTGACCGGGTCCCGGCTCTCTCTATTAACACCCAGTGTGCCGTCAGCGAGATGTACCGTCCCTTCCCACAAGCACTTGTCCACGTGTCCGTGGTTAGGTGGACTTTCTCAGTAACTTAATTGTTGAGGGCATGAATAATGTTGTGGGACATGTGCTTGTGTAATGCGGGAACGGCACACTGGGAGATATAGTGGCGGTTGGGGACTGAGTACTGAGGGACGGCTGCTGCCATCTGGTTGTGGAAAGCTTCGTTCTCCACGAGTCTAAAAGGCAACATTTCGAGTGCAAGCATTCGCGAAATGTGTGGGATAGGGACAACTGAAAACTGTGCTGGGACAAGGACGTGGACGTGCTTGCTAATGGTGCTAGTTGAGAGTGTTCAATGACAGCTGCAGGGTGGGAGGCATCTTGGTATGCGACATGGACAGGGGATTGGCGTGCACGCACAACAGTGGAACAAGCAGTGGTGTCACCCGCAGACACTGTTGCTGGACCCTGGGGTTTGGCCCACTTAGTCGGGTGTTTTGCTGCCATGTGCCTGATCATGCTGGTGGTGGTCAGGCTGGTAGTTTTGCTATCCCTGCTGATGCTGGCCTGGTAGGTGGTGTAAATGGCCTTTTTTGAGTTATCGGCAAAGTCTTTAAAAAACAACCAGACTCGGGAAGACCCAACAGTTGTACTGGCAACTTTCGTTGTGTTGGCGTTACGAGGAACGTCTTCCCGCCTTATGTCTGCGGCCACCACACTGCTTCTTCTTGCCTGTTGTGGTGCTATGCCTCCCTCCTCCTGTGTGCTGCTATCCTCGCTCTGCATGTCCCCCTGCCAGGTTGCGTCAGTTACTATATCATCCACCACCTCATCTTCCACTTCCGTACCCTGGTCCTCCTCCTGACTTTCTGGAAATTGTGTCTCATCATCATCTGCCTCTTCTCACAGTTTCCTACCATCACGTTCATGTGACCGTGGTTGCTCAAATATTTTGGCATCGCTACATGCAGTCTCCTCTTGTCCTGCTTCAAGTGGACCCGGCGAGATGCCCGAATCTATAAATGGAAAAGTGAACAGCTCTTCGGAGTGTCCAAGTGTGGGATTAGTTGTCTCCGGGCACTCGGCATGATGGGAGGAACGAGGATAAGGGTGAGGAATATGCAGTCCAGACTCACGGCTACTGAGACTTGACTGTGTGGAAGACAGGGTGGTGGTGGTGTTGGTTAAGTGACTGGAAGCATTATCTACTAGCCAACCAATAACCTTTTCAGACTGCTCTGTGTTCAATAGTGGTGTTCTGCGATCCCCTATTAATTGGGACAGGAAGGTCGAGCGACAAGATGTGGGTGTTTGTTGTGGTAAAATTTTAGCTTGCCCACAACCTCGGCCTCGTCCTATGCATGCACCATCACCATCACCTCCACTCCCCTATCCCTTGCCACTCGCCTTGCCCATTTTAAATGGAAGACAATATTTTCCATGTTCACTACAAGTGGCTGGATTTGAACAGCAGTAATATGTGATACATGTGACGGAAAACCACAGTTTTAAATAGCTGGCCTGTAGGTTACTATTTTTCACAGCAACCTCGTGTCAATAACTTCACTGACACACACTGCAACAAAATTGAAATGGAGGCCAATATTTTCCACGTTCACTACAAATTTCTGGATTTTTATCACTGTAATATAGAAAGAATCCGGCTGTATTATGCTGTGGCAACAAGCTAATGGAGCAGAAAAATGGTGTTCACTGGATTGTTTTTTAAGCAAATAATCAGGATTAAGATAAAAAAAAATTATCCCTGGCCTCTGATACCTGGCGCCATTTCTAAAAATATCTGTAACAGCAGGAGCAGACAGAACTGGAATGGATCCTCTTGTGCTGTATTATGTACTGCCGTCTGCCACATGCACTGCCTGCCTAGCTCCTGCTATCACCTACACCACTGAAAATATGCAGCTGGATTAGTCCTCAGAAGGACTGTTAGTTCATATGGATATCTATAGATGTTGTGGTATACCTACACTAACTAATAAACAACCAAATTTCTGCCTAGCTTAGCAGCATCTCTCCCTACACTGCCTGATTCCGGGATAGACTGTGACGAGCATGGCGGTGCCCGGTCTTATATACACCTGATGACGCTGTGCGGCCAGCTAATCACTATAATTCCCACAAAAAACATGGCTACAGCATTAGTGTGTGGCAGGCAATCCCTGCATGTTCATTGGCTCTCTAAAGAGCACCAAATATGCAGGGAGGGGACCCGAGTTCCCACCCTAGCAACCTGGAAATACTCGCAGAGAACTGAGCATCTCGAGCAGTGAGATGCTCGGGCGAGTACCTAGCAGTGGCGAGCACGCTCGCTCATCACTAGTTAATACCAGTTGTTCTTAATGTATTATATATTATTAAAAGTTATATTTTAGGTTCTCTTTAATGCTGGTTGTGTCCTTTCTAACAGGATAAAAGTTCCCGATCAGACGATGGTTCCCAGCGGTCGGACCCTATGATCGGTAAGTGATCACCGAGCCTGTGGATAAGTGATAACTTGTTTTCATCAGACATCCCCTTTAACCAATGGAGCACACCAGCAGTGAAGGAAGGATTAAGCGCTGAGTATAGGGGAGACTTTATCTCTGGGGTCGGATATAGGGCATGTAAGGGGTGGACACTTCCCGTATTCATCATTACTGAGCCCCCTCTCTGTATGGCTCTTATGTGAGTGCAGGAGACGCATCAGTCACTAATCAGCCACTCTCCGGTTACTTGCTGCCGTCCGAGCTCTGCTGTGCCTGTTAGGGGTGAAGTTCGGGTCCTAGGAGGCAGCGACTATGCAGCCTGCACAGCAGATCACAGCCCGGGCATTGCATCTCCAGATAAATCTCCACCTTGTGAGCTGCTTCTTGTGCAGCAGCCCCATGCAAGTCGTTCCGCTCTCCTGTGCAAGCTCCTGCTGAAGACTTAGCTCCTCTGCTCAATCTAGGAGCCCAATAGCCCTGATCACACCAGTGGTAGCCCAGCGCTGCTGGGGGGCAGAGCTAGGTCCAGTTTACAAATAGCAAACTAATCAGCCCTAGATATTTCTAATAGCGGCAGAGCAGGCAACATAACTCTGACCGGTGTCCTCATAGACCTCTCCTCAGCCGGGGTCTAATAGGAGCAGTAAGATGGCTGTCATGGGGTCCATTGTTAGATCTCGGCTGCCATAGAAACTCATCGGCACCATGATCGCGCCTCCCTCTCCTTTTGTCTAAAGTGCCTACAAGTTGTGGAAGACACTGACTGCGTCATATAAAGGGTTAAGTTTCTAGGATCAGAGTTGGCTCCACTGCCGGCGACAGAGGCAGAAGCGAGTGTAGCGCCGGCGTCCCTGCCCTCTGCCAGGCAGGGACGCTGTTCCCCTCACCTCTCTGCTCTGTGCCCGGCGTCCTCCTCCCGCTCTGCTGGCAGCGCGCGCTCCTTCCCGGCCACTGTGCTTAGGGCGCGCGCGCTCTCCCTCCCTATTAAAGGGGCCGCGCGCGTCGTCCTAAGGAGTCCCCGGCCAATGGCCGGAGGACTTCACCATATATAAGGCACCTCCTCCAAAATGGAGGTGCCCGAGCAATGTTGTTGCACTGCTCACTACTCTGCTTCAGCCCTCAGGTCCCGTTGCCAGTTACCTGCCAGATACCTGCCAGATTCCTGCCAGCTTGCTGTCTTTTTCCTGCCTGATATTCTGCTACCTGCCTGCTAGCCTGAGGTCCGACGGTCTGCCTTACTACTCCTGTCAGTCTGTCTAAGGACCAGCTTGCCCGCTCACCTGGGAGCGCACATCAACTAGCTGCCTGCTTGCCTGAGGTCCGACGGTCTGCCTTCCAACTCTTGTCAGTGTGTCTATGGACCAGCTTGCCCGCTCACCTGGGAGCGCACATCTGCTACCTGCCTGCTAGCCTACCTGGAGGCTCTGCCGTCACGTGCTGTGACCACCTGCCTGTCCAGTGACTCCTGCCCGCTCACCTGGGAGCGCTCATCTGCTGCCTATCTGCTAGCCTACCTGGAGGCTCTGCCGTCACGTGCTGTGACCACCCGCCTGTCCAGAGACTTCTGCCCGCTCACCTGGGAGCGCTCATCTGCCGCCTGTCTGTTGGTCTTCCTGGAGGCTCCGCCGTCACATACTGTGACCACCCGTTTATCCAGAGACTCTCGCCTGCTCACCTGGGAGCTCACGTCTACCATCAGCCGCCACAGGTCGTACCAACCCTTTACCCAGAGACTGCCCCGGTCACTTGCCGTGACCATCTGCCCATTCACCCAGAGACTGCCCCGGTCACTTGCCGTGACCATCTGCCCGTTCACCCAGAGACTGCCCCGGTCACTTGCCGTGACCATCTGCCCGTTCATCCAGAGACTGCCCCGGTCACTTGCCGTGACCTCCTGCCCGTTCTTCTAGAGACTGTCCCGGTCACCTGCTGTGACTGCCTGCCTGGTCGCCATCCGCTCCCTTACAAGGACCGCCCCCTTGTATAGTAGCTCAGAGGTTCCGCCTCCCAGACCCGTTACAGTTTGCTCGGGCCATGGAACCCGGTGGCACCCAAGCTCCCTCGCTCTCGGACCTGTGTCATGAACTGTCCCGTCAGAGGTCCCAACAGGAGTCCATCCTGGGTCACCTGCGGAATGTCAATTCTCGCCTGGACACTCTGACTGCTCCGCCAGCAACCTCCGCCAGTGCCATGACTCGCAATCCGGCAGCTCCGCTGTCCACTAATACCATGGTATCCTACCCCGGACCCCGGCTTTCTGCACCTCCTCGCTTCGGAGGCGACTCCGCCCAGGCTCGGGGCTTCATAAATCAGTGCACCCTGCACTTTGAACTCCTGTCCCACCAGTTTAACTCCGACCGGGCCAAAATTGCCTTCATCATGTCCCATCTCACCGGGGAGGCCCTGGCCTGGCTAAATCCTCTATGGGAGAGAGGAGACCCCCTGGTGTCCGACTTGCCTGCCTTTCTCATGGCTTTCCGGAAAGTCTTTGACGAACCCGGACGGAAGACCTCATCCGCATCATCACTGCTACGCCTCCGTCAGGGAAGTCTCACCGTGGGCCAATATGCCATACGGTTCCGTACCCTTGCCTCGGAGCTGGCCTGGGATAACGACGCTCTGGTATCCGTCTTCTGGGAGGGTCTGTCCGGCCGTATTAAAGATGAACTTGCCGGTCGGGACATTCCTACCACTCTCGATGACCTAATAACTCTTGCCACCCGGATTGACCTACGGTTCCAGGAGCGTGCCAAAGAGGTCACCCGTGAGAGGAGGTTTCCACGTCTAGCTCCTACTTTTCAGAAATCCGTCTCTCCCCAGGTACACTCTTCTGAGCCTATGCAGGTCGACCAGACCAAGATGGTCAAAACCCGTCAGGACTTACGCCGTGCCGAGGGGACCTGCTTCTACTGTGGCAGTAAGGAGCACCGGATCCGTGCCTGCCCGGAGAGGTCGGGAAACGCCTGTGTCTAGGTTCGCTCAGAGAGGTCGACCTAGACAAGAATAAATCCTCTCCATCTCTGCTGCTGTCAGTCTCAATCGTCTGCGGGG
Source organism: Phyllobates terribilis (assembly GCF_046119375.1). Lineage (NCBI taxonomy): Eukaryota > Metazoa > Chordata > Amphibia > Anura > Dendrobatidae > Phyllobates > Phyllobates terribilis. The sequence goes on along the minus strand of NW_027362768.1, from coordinate 306,053,629 downwards.
AGAACCGTTATTTCGAACTAGCCCAACTTGACTCTGGAGCAGCCGGGAATCTTATTTCACAGTCCCTGGTAGAGAAATACCGCATCCCCACCAAACCTCTGGCTGTACCCTTGTCTGTTGCTGCCGTGGATGGGGGTCTCTTACCACGCCCCATCCAACTCATCACCGAATCCATTACTCTGCAGGTGGGAATGCTGCATTCTGAGAGTATCTCCTTTCATGTTCTGCCTGGACTCTCTCACGCCCTCTTGCTAGGTCTACCTTGGCTCCAGAGACATGCACCCGTGCTTGACTGGCAGACCGGAGAAGTCCTTCGCTGGGGACAGGACTGCCATAAGACCTGTCTGGTTCCCGTCCATCCCGTCCGTCCTTCTCCTACGCCAGCTAATCTACCTGGACTTCCGATTCCTTATTGGTCTTATGCTGATGTCTTTAATAAAAAGGAGGCAGAGACACTACCCCCTCATAGACCATACGACTGCCCTATCGACATGTTACCTGGTACTACTCCTCCCCGTGGGCGTATTTATCCATTATCCGCTGCTGAGACCCGGTCGATGTCCGAATATATTGAGGAGAATCTGGCCAGGGAATTCATCCGGAAATCTACCTCCCCGGCGGGAGCAGGCTTCTTTTCCGTCAAAAAGAAGGACGGCTCTCTCCGTCTAGACTATAGAGGCCTTAACCAGATCACGGTGAAGAATAAGTACCCCCTTCCGCTCATTCCGGAGTTATTTGATCGTCTGAGGGGGGCTAGAATCTTCACCAAACTGGACCTCCGTGGGGCGTACAACCTGGTTCGTATCCGTCAGGGGGATGAATGGAAGACGGCATTCAACACCCGGGACGGCCACTATGAATATCTGGTAATGCCCTTTGGTCTCTGTAACGCTCCTGCCGTCTTTCAAGAGTTGGTCAATGACATCTTCTGGGACCTTCTCTACTCCTGCGTAGTGGTGTACCTGGACGACATCTTGGTCTTCTCTCCGGATCTCCAGACTCACCGGAGGGACGTTCGTCAGGTCCTGCTCAGGCTCAGGCAGAATCACCTCTTCGCTAAATACGAGAAGTGCCTCTTTGAGCAGACCTCGCTTCCGTTTTTGGGCTACATTATTTCTCAGACCGGCCTACGAATGGATCCAGAGAAACTGTCTGCCATCGAGAAATGGCCTCGACCGGAGGGGTTGAAGGCCATTCAGCGGTTCCTGGGCTTCGCCAACTACTACCGCCTCTTCATACCGCACTTCTCTTCCCGGACTGCCCCAATTTCCGCGCTCACCCGTAAGGGTACTAATCCCAAAGAGTGGCCGCCCGAAGCAGAGGAGGCCTTTCTTTCCTTAAAACAGGCCTTCTCTTCCGCCCCGGTGCTGCATCGCCCGGACGGCAACAAGCAGTTCTTCCTGGAATTTGACGCCTCCTCCTCTGGAGCCGGAGCGGTACTTACTCAAAAATCATCTTCCGGGAGGATGGTAATTTGCGGCTTCTTCTCTAAACTCTTCTCCTCCTCAGAGCGCAATTATTCCATAGGAGACCGAGAGTTATTGGCCATCAAACTGGCATTGGAGGAGTGGCGTTACCTGCTCGAGGGGGCTCTTCACCCGGTAATAATTTACACTGACCACAAGAACTTGGCTTACCTCCAGCATGCCCAGAGACTTAACCCGCGCCAAGCCCGGTGGTCCTTGTTTTTTGCTCGCTTTGATTTTGTTCTTCATTTTCGCCCGGCTGACAAAAACGTCAAGGCGGACGCCTTGTCTCAATCCTTTCTGGTGTCTGATCTCGAGGAAGATCCGAAACACATCATCGATCCCGCCAGAGTAATGCAGGTGGCTCCCGTGAGTCTAAATCATCTCCCTCCCGGAAAGACGTTCGTATCAGTACCTGATCGGGAGAAGATCCTTCACTGGGGTCACTCGTCTAAACTGGCTGGCCACGCCGGTCAGAAAAAGACCCTCCAGCTTATTACCTGGCACAACTGGTGGCCTACCCTGCACAAGGACGTAATAGACTTTGTTTCTGCCTGTGTGTCCTGCGCCCGCAACAAGGTTCCGAGACATCTGCCAGCCGGTCGCCTCCTTCCGTTTTCTGTACCTGCTGCCCCCTGGCAGCATATAGCAATGGACTTTATAACTGACCTCCCAGTCTCTGCCGGTTGTACGGTCATTTGGGTGGTCGCTGACCGCTTCTCCAAGATGGCTCATTTCGTTCCCCTGCCAGGCCTCCCGTCTGCACCCGAGCTAGCTAAAGACTTTATTCGTCACATCTTTCGTCTTCATGGCCTGCCCCTCCACATCGTGTCGGATCGTGGGGTACAGTTCACCTCACACTTCTGGAGAGCCACTTGTAAACTGCTAGACGTCACCCTGGACTTCTCTTCCGCTTACCACCCACAGTCCAATGGTCAAGTGGAGCGGATCAATCAGAACCTGACCAGTTACCTCCGGCACTTCGTTAATGCCCATCATTCAGACTGGGTGGATCTCCTACCATGGGCCGAGTTCTCTTATAACAATCACGAGAGCGAATCCTCCTCCAAATCCCCGTTTTTTGTAGTCTTCGGTCAGCATCCTCGGATTCCTTTTCCTGTCTCCACCTCTGTGGACAACCCGGCTGCGGAATCTCTCGTTAGCAAATTTTCCTCCATTTGGGAGAGTACCCGATCCGCACTCCTTCAGTCGTCCGAACGGATGAAAAGACACGCTGACAAAAAACGCCTGGATCCTCCACAATTTCGTCCTGGAGATAAAGTCTGGCTCTCATCTAAATATGTCCGACTCAAGATACCTTCTTACAAGTTAGGGCCTCGGTTCATCGGTCCTCTGGAGGTCATCAGTCAGATCAACCCGGTGGCCTATAAATTGAAACTCCCGGCCAACTTACGGATCCCTAACTCCTTCCATGTATCTCTCCTCAAACCTGTGGTACTTAACTCTTTTTCCAAGTCTACAGGTACGCCTCCTGCTCCGGTTTCTGCTGAGGACGAGTTTGAGGTAGAGAACATTCTTGCCACCAAAAGGGTAAGAGGAAAGACCTTTTTTCTAGTAGATTGGAAGGGGTTTGGTCCTGAGGAGAGAACGTGGGAGCCCCGGGAGAACATCCATGCCCCGCTCATCCTTGCTAAATTTCTGTCTGGCCTAAAAAAGGGGGGGCCTAAAGGGGGGGGTACTGTAGCGCCGGCGTCCCTGCCCTCTGCTAGGCAGGGACGCTGTTCCCCTCACCTCTCTGCTCCGTGCCCGGCGTCCTCCTCCCGCTCTGCTGGCAGCGCGCGCTCCTTCCCGGCCACTGTGCTTAGGGCGCGCGCGCGCGCTCTCCCTCTTAAAGGGGCCGCGCGCGTCGTCCTAAGGAGTCCCCGGCCAATGTCCGGAGGACTTCACCATATATAAGGCACCTCCTCCAAAATGGAGGTGCCCGAGCAATGTTGTTGCACTGTTCACTACTCTGCTTCAGCCCTCAGGTCCCGTTGCCAGTTACCTGCCAGATACCTGCCAGATTCCTGCCAGCTTGCTGTCTTATTCCTGCCTGATATTCTGCTACCTGCCTGCTAGCCTGAGGTCCGACGGTCTGCCTTACTACTCCTGTCAGTCTGTCTAAGGACCAGCTTGCCCGCTCACCTGGGAGCGCACATCAACTACCTGCCTGCTTGCCTGAGGTCCGACGGTCTGCCTTCCAATTCTTGTCAGTCTGTCTATGGACCAGCTTGCCCGCTCACCTGGGAGCGCACATCTGCTACCTGCCTGATAGCCTACCTGGAGGCTCTGCCGTCACGTGCTGTGACCACCTGCCTGTCCAGTGACTCCTGCCCGCTCACCTGGGAGCGCTCATCTGCTGCCTGTCTGCTAGCCTACCTGGAGGCTCTGCCGTCACGTGCTGTGACCACCCGCCTGTCCAGAGACTTCTGCCCGCTCACCTGGGAGCGCTCATCTGCCGCCTGTCTGTTGGTCTTCCTGGAGGCTCTGCCGTCACATGCTGTGACCACCCGTTTATCCAGAGACTCTCGCCTGCTCACCTGGGAGCTCACGTCTACCATCAGCCGCCACAGGTCGTACCAACCCTTTACCCAGAGACTGCCCCGGTCACTTGCCGTGACCATCTGCCCGTTCACCCAGAGACTGCCCCGGTCACTTGCCGTGACCATCTGCCCGTTCACCCAGAGACTGCCCCGGTCACTTGCCGTGACCATCTGCCCGTTCATCCAGAGACTGCCCTGGTCACTTGCCGTGACCTCTTGCCCGTTCTTCTAGAGACTGTCCCGGTCACCTGCTGTGACTGCCTGCCTGGTCGCCACCCGCTCCCTTACAAGGACCGCCCCCTTGTATAGTAGCTCAGAGGTTCCGCCTCCCAGACCCGTTACAGCGGGACTGTGTTATACCGCTACATGACTGCCGCAGATCTTGTAAGAGCCCTGACTGCACCTGCCTGATAGTGCATATTATTATCGAGCGGGTCCAGGTACCAGTGTGCCCTTTACACCTATCAGCCTAGTTACGATTTTCCGTCCCCAGCTTTCCCTCCTCACCTGCATGCGCAAAGTGTGGCTCTTATAGACCGCGCTTAGTTTCCTCCCGGCCGGATTTGTATGAGCACAGTGCCGCAGGAAACCTTCTTGTAGGTGGAAGGCACAGTGACTCGCCGGCGCCTGAGCAATAGAGCCCTGCGGCATTGTGCTCATACAAACCCGGCCGGGAGGAAACAAAGCGCTGTCTATAAGAGCCGAGCTTTGCGCATGAGCAGAGAGGTGAGGAAGGAAAGCGCACGTCACAATGCCTTGTGACGTGCGAGGGAGGGAGGGAAAATGGTAACTAGGCTGATAGTCGGCAATTTAGGGGAATAATAATCAGATAGGACAGCAAGCCTGTTGAAAACCAAAAAGATAAAACTACTTTTCTCTGCAATCAGACCTCTACTATGGGCCATACAGGTATGTATAGATTTACTTTTCTATACCCCGTATGCCCATAGTAGCTGTCTAATAACTCCCAGGGGGTGACAGATTCCCTTTAACAGCATTTTACCTTTAAAGTGGTTGTCCGGTCGAAATCGATAAGTCTGCAGTCACTCTGTGTGACTGCAGACTTAAGAGTACCCCAGCGCAAGCACTGTGCGCTCTGGGGATTTGCCGGTTTCTGAACCAGGATTGGAATGTAAGTATGAGTTATACATGCTCCCGGGCAGTGTGCGCGGCTTTGGAGTGAGGCCGCGCCCTCTAGTCGTCCACGCCCACTGGACGGTCCCATCACTTGTCTGGGCGCAGCCTCGCTCCATATACTGGAGTATTTATAACTCATATATGCCTTCAGGCTCAGAGACCGGCAAATCCCCGCAGCACACAGTGCATGCACTAGGCGGATTCATAAATCTGCAGTCACAAGTAGTGATTGCAGACTTATCATTTTGGACTGGACAACCCTCTTAAGGCCCAGTTATAATATTACTGTAACACTATCGCTAGATATGAGCGCCCTGTACCTGTATACCTGCCCTGTGTGCTGCACAAAAGGAATTTGCAAAATGTATGTGCACAGATACCTATCTCCTGAATGGTATTACTGCTAGATCTCGTGTACATAGAAATATGAGGTTTTTAGCGCACATTTTGAGCAAATTGTGCGAGCCCATCTGCCAACGTCAAGGCGACCTCTTCAGATGGGTCCCTACACTAACACTACATTAACTTACTAACTGTAACTAGGCCTCACAAATGTATTATTATTAATAATAATATTATTATTATTACCATTTTTATTATTGCTGCACTATTACAATTAAAAATGTACCTGTTATAATTTTATTTTTTTAATTAGTTTTAAAATTTTGTATTACTCTTGTGATTCTAATAATGGTATTACTAAAATCCTTATACCAGAAGCTGTTGATCCAGAAGAAGGCAAAAACCCCAGGACACCTTCAGCCAATTCATGTCACAGGGGAAAAATTCCTTCTTGACCCCGAGAAAAGGCGATCAGTCCTAGAACCCTGGATCAAACCTAATAATGTTATTACTAGCTATCTTATTGATATTACACTACTTATTGTACTACTACTGCAGTTATTATTTTAATTTTTTTTATATAGATATAACTACTTAATATCATTACTATTATTAACATCCTGCTATCTTATTACAGTATTATTCTTCTTTCCTATCACTACTAATACTACCCTATACCTACAGTGTTGATCCAGAAGAAGGCAAAAAACCCCGGACACCTTCAGCCAATTTGTGTCACAGGGGAAAAATTTCTTCTTGACCCCGAGAAAAGGCGATCAGTCCTAGGACCCTGGATCAAACCTAATTATGTTATTAGTATTTATGTAATTATTATTACTGTGCTAAATGTTCTAATATAGTTGTTTTTAATATAGGTTTTTGTTATTTTTAAAGATTGTATTTTTATTATTTATGTCCTGCTTTCTTATTACAGTACTATTCTAACTTTTCTATAACTATTTAATATTACAGTGCTGATTAAACTATTTCTATAATTATTTGAATTTAAGTTTTTGTTCTTTTTATAGATATAACTATTTTATCTTATTATTAATTAACTGCTATTTGATTAGTATTATTCTCCTTTCCTATCACTACTAATACTACCCTATACCTACAGTGTTAATCCAGAAAAAGGCAAAAACCACAGGACACCTTAAGCCAATTTGTGTCACTGGGGAAAAATTCCTTCTTGACCCCGAGAAAAGGCGATCAGTCCTAGGACCCTGGATCACACTGCTATTCTACCTACTACTATTACTACTGTTATTTTATTACTATTTTATTACTTTCTTACTATTATCACTAGTATTATTACTCTTATTACACTAACACTGATCTACTACCACTATATTACACTATCCTGCTGTTATTTCTTTGGTGGTCTTATACTTACCAGCCGGTATTGCCGTATGTGATGTTATCGGCAGAGAGGTTCCAGCAGGATGGTCCACATGATGTTCCTCTTTCCTCTCAAATACCGGTTGATGTACTGGCGGAAGTTGGTCTGGTTCTGATTCTTCCTTCTTGTTGTTGGGATCGGTTGTCTTCTTTTCTGGGCTTTGGCCGTCACTTCCCCCCTAGGGATCTTAATGTGGAGTTTCATCTTCTTTGCTTTCTCTTCTTTCTCTTCTTTCTTTTCTTCCTCTTCTTCCTCTTCATCCAGGTAGGCGCACAGTTCTTTTAGTGTCTTCTGTTTTAAATCCCTCTCCATGATGTCCAGCTTTATCTTCTTTGCTGCTTTCTCCTCTTCTTCCTTCTCTTCTTCCTCGTCTTCCTCTTCATCCAGGTACTTGCGCCGTTCTTTTAGTTCCTTGTGCCTTTCTTCCCTCTTCTTTTTCTCTCTGGCTTCATACTCTTCGATGCATCTTCTTTGGGCAATGGGGTTGGTCGGCATCAGGCGCTGGAAGAGAAGAGATGAAGTTAGGATGATGCTAGGAAGATCCGAATACACAGCTACCTTATAGAAGAGGCCGCAGCGCTGCCCTGAGTTGTCTCACTGACCTCCTTCTTGTAGAGGGGTGAAGGGAGAAACTTCCCACAATATGCCAGTCTCCTCAGCTGTTCCTCAGGACTGATGTAATCTGCAGAAAACACAACCAGATATTAGGAGCAATTCTCACCCTACGGAGAGGACGTGCCAGAGCGCCACTACTGACCACCACGCTGCCCCTCAACCCGCTGAGTAAAGAGGTGTTTTTCCTCTTTTACACGTAATGCAGAATGCAGACTACTGTGCAGCAGTCTGTACTCAGGAGGGGCCACAGGAAACTGGAGTGAATAATGTCCTCCTCTCCCTATAGATTATACTTAGGCCATATTCGCACTGGTGCCATCAGCTTCCATTGGGGATTTAAGCTTTTTGGTACTTTTGATGCTGTATAGTTAGCCAGAAAATTACATGAGACTTAATAAATAGCATAAAAGATGCAGTAATTTATATATATATACATATATATGTGTGTGTGTGTGTATATATATATATATGTATAAATACACTTATGTCCATGTATTCACTGCTAAAAATAATTTATCACATTTAGGTTTCATTAAATGTTTTTCACTGGCTATTACAGGCTCATTGTTTCTCTGCACATTCAACTTTCATGTTTTCTGTGGTTCTAAATTAGTTAAGAGTCACTCAGGAGAAAACCAGCTGAAAGATCTACAAATTCCCTTAAGACTGTCAAAAGGTGCTCACTGATAGATTCTCAGTTAGCTAATTCTGCAGTCAGCAATAGACAGTACAGGATAGATATAGGAGGCAACATTTTTAATGAAACTCAATTACAAAAATCAGTTTTAGCCCCAAATACTTGCATTGAAGTAAAAAAAATGTACCCAAAGCTGGACAACTCCTTTAACTCCTTACCAACATCCGCCGTACATGTATGGTATAAGTCAGTAGTGGGTGTAAGGAGCAGGGTCACAGGGTCAGCTCGCCCCATGGCAGGTAATGGCTGTGACAAACCAGGACTTGCCTCTAACAGCTGCGGAGCAGCCAAGATCTACCCACAACTGTTAACCTGTTAAATGCTGATGTCAATCTCTGACAGCAGCATTAACAGCAAGCCGGCATTGGGGGGCCTCATCCCATTGGTGCTCCTGTGACGCGATTGCAGGGCACCGATGGATTGCTATGACAGCCGGGGGTCTTTTGAAGACTCCCATGCCTGTCATAATGAAGCTTCATTTGGGCTGCTAAGGAGACTGTGATTTTGCTATATGGAGCATTACTGTGGTATAGCTGTATATAGTGCAATCGATCAGATGATATATACAAATACAATGAAAGCTTAAAAAAAAGTTGAAAAAAATCTGAAAAAAACCCACACGTTTAACTCACCTCCCACTAAAAATAAAGATGATAAAAACATACACTTATGTGGTATTGTCACTTCCAGAAAAGTCCAATCTATCACAATATAAAAATAATTAACCTGATCAGTAAACACCTTAAACAGAAAAAAATGAAAAAATCCAAAATTGCAATTTTTCATCCCTCACAACACTGCAAAAAATCCTGTAAGGAGCAATGACAATGTCAGATCTGTCCCAAAATGGTATCAATAAAAACCTTGTCATGCCCCTTAAAAAATAAGCCCCCACACAGCTCCATCAACCCCAAAAATGAAAATGTTATGGGTCTCGGAAAAAATGGTGACACAATCAAAAAAATGTTTGCTTTTCCCCAAAAATACTGGCCAAGTTTGGTCTTGGTGTAATCACCTTGAGGAGCAGGATCCTATTACTAGGTCGTTTTTACCGCACAATGTGCAGCGTTAAAACCGTTCCCAAAAAAAACAATGTCAGACTTGTGTTGTTTTGTTTTTGCAATTTTACTGCACTTGGAATTTCCCCCCCATTTTCTAGTACTATGTGGTAAATGAATGGTGTCATTTATAAGTACAGCTTGTCCTGCAAAATAACAAGACCTCACACTTCTATGTGGACAGACATTAAAAAAGTTATAGCCCTTAGAAAAAGCGGAGGAAAAAAACCCATAAATTGGTCATATTGGGAAGGGGTAAAGCTGAAGAAACCCATGTAACAAGAGTATAGAGAACGGTGAGTGAGTGATGGATACTACCTGGTCCAACGCTGGCGGAATACTCGATCCCCATGGTGTCCGCTCACTTCTTCTCTGGTAGAAATGTATCCAAAATCTATAAAACATCAGGAGCCGTCAGCAGAGGGTTTGGTATTTGGCTCATATTGGCGATATATTCAGGGGCATTACTGGAGCCAGGGGAAGATTGGAAATGAACAGAGTTGGCTGTTAGATATGTGATCTCTTCCATTAAAGGGGATGTCTAGCTGGAACAAGTTATCACTGATCTCTGGATAGGTGATGACTTGTCCCAGTAGGAGCAGCCCTGTATTATGTGGTATATGGAGGACGGGATATCGTACAGAGTTCTAGCAGTACTACACTTCGGCCTGCTCTGCGTGCTCCGGGGCCATTCCCCATGGAGGAGCGAAGCTGGGGGTAATTATCAGGATCTCGCTGCTGGTTCCATCCAGATGGGAGATGTAATGAGTGCGGCGCCCCCCACTGGTGTCTCAGCGTATCATGTGTTGGGGAATAATGACTTATCCTCTGGTAAATGTGCTGATTCCTGTCAGTTGTGGTCGCTGAGTGCGTGTGATGGGATGTGGCTCCGTCCGTTATATTATATCACGTCTTATACCTATAATCTCTCGCTGATCGCAGGTATCTGTCTTCACACTCAGATGAGATGTAACAAACTGACGACTCAGGACTTTTTTTTTTTTTCTTCAAATTCAAACCGATCAATCCTATTGGCTGAGTATGAATGCCGTTACCATGGTGACAGAAGTAGCTGCAGATTTAAAGGGACAAGACACTAATATTGTAGTATAGTATATTTTATTACATATTTCTCATAATAGTGGCTGATATATGGACCTGTACAGATAATATGTGGGCACACACATATATTTCTTCATATTTTTCATACAATTATATGAGGGAGCTGCAGAGATATTTTGGGGATAAAACAACTTGTGATATCAATTAAACATGTATAAAGTATGCTGGTAATGTATGTAATGGTCCTAAGATTGTGGTTTTATGTTCAATACAAATATAACTTTTAATCAGACGTCACTGGGAGAGATTTATCAGCTACATGGGACAGAATTCTGTAGTTATGTGCGGCAGAAACTGTATTTCATGACGTGTTCCTCGTGTTTTAAACTCTTTCTGTGCCTTAGATGAGAAGGGTGTGGCTTAACTAAGAGGGGAGGAGTCTAATATTCTGTAGCGAGGATCAGAAATTGCACCAAAATTGTAGCGTACATTTCTGGCACAAGGTAAGCAACTAATAGGTGGTGTCAATTTATACAAGACAGCCAAAAAATGTGGCAGATTTATCTAATGACAGCTGCAGGAGGAGTGTGACCGGCCCCTCACTGATTTTTACTAGTTCTTGCAGTTGCAACACATTAATCGGGCATTGGAGGGGACAGGTGACCATAGAATAATACACCACAGCGCTAACAGGCTTGGACTGGCCCACAGGAGAATCCTCCGGTGGGCCACCAGCCTCTTATATGAGCAGTACTTGGCACAATACACTTGAATCACTATGTACAGACAAATGCAGCATCTTATTCATTTAACAATTGGGTACATGAAATGAATTATTTAATTTACCCAATTCATTGTCATAGAAATTTGTGATTGAGGATAATGTCACATTTGCATGTAGCTGAAAAGTGGGGCACTGGAGTTTGCTACTGGTGGGCCCTTAGCACCCCAGTCCGACACTGCTTACAAATACTGATGTAAAATATGGACCAAATACTGAATGTGTGAACATGGCTTTAAATGGTTATTCCTATCTCTGTCTTTTATGGCTTAAACAAAAATAAGTGCTTCTGGGTGCAGGTCACCAGAGGCAGGGTTAGGCTAGGGTCTCAAAGTGCATAAAAAATCATTCCTTTTCTCATCCAGAAAAGTGGGAAAAAATGTTATCACTTGTCATCCATGTGCTGTCCATTTTTTTACTCAGCAGTTATTAATCTTTTACAAGACCATTTACAGTTAACTATGGTACAGAATTGCAATGTATCCGTAAAAATCGGATGCCACTCTGATGGCCCGTATGGCATGTGACTTCTTTTCTCGCACCCATCTGATTTTGGAGTGACAGTGCATCATGCTGTAATTTTTTTCTAACCGAATACAGCTGAGAAAAAATACACATATCTGCACTGACTCATTGAATTACATTGGTCCGAGTGCAATCTCCTTTTTTATTGGATTGCACTCATCCAAGTAATGCGCTGATGTGAGCGAGCTCTTACGAAAGCGACCGAGAGCAGCTGGAAATATTGTTTCCACTACTCTGGCTTTACTCCAGCACAGCATGCTTTGCTCCACTCCTATTTATTTTTAAGGGAATTATGCCAAAAGAATGGCACAGTTTGTGCACCGCTGTTTTTGTAATCCAGCTTCTGGTGATCAACACTATTGAAGAGCGCAAGGGTTTGTTACTCGAGTTTGCCTAGGGTGCTCGGGTATGTGCTGAGTATCGCGGGAGCTGGAGTGACATGTTCGAGTCCCTGCGCCTACATGTTTTGTAGCTGTTAGACAGTCACAAAACACGGGGATTGCTCATTTATATCAGGCAATCCCCGCATGTTTGTGGCTGTCTAACAGCCACGAAACATATTGGCGCGGGGACGCGAACATGTCACTCGAGCTCCCGCGATACTCAGCACATACCCGAGCGCCCTAGGCAAACTCGAGTAACGAGCATTTGCGCTCATCACTAATCGGCACCTAAAAGAAATTATCCTCATCTCAGCCATGAAAAGGTGAAAGGGAGAGATGGGAAAAACCCATGTGGAAACACCTTTTGTTGTAAACATTCAATGTAATACATTCCAATGACGAGTATTTGTTTTTTTATGTTGTAGATTTTCTGCACCATTTCTGCACCTATTAGGTTACTTGAGTTTTTTTCATTGCATTTTTGATGGAATTTTTTCACATGCGTTCTTATTGCATTTTTGGCATTGTGACTTTTGTCTTGTTGGTATGTCATGTTTTAAATAAAGCTGCTTTGTTTTTGATACATCCTGGAATTTGGCTTTGACAAAACAGTATGTTTACAGCAGTGGTTTACAAACATCTTTATTGCATACGTGTTTTTTACCTGTTATTCTCCACTTCAAATACAAATGTAGCACCCTGAGGATTCGGCTGCTACAGGGGTATTGCACCTCAAGCCAGAGGTGTGATATTCCACTCCCGGGTAAGGATGGAGTGTGGAACTGAGCTCAGTAGGCTGCATACACTACATACATCCCATTTCCGGGGGACAGATCGACGGTACTCCCACCAGTTTATGTGCAGGTACGATAGTGTCTGTCCCTGGCTGGAGTGGGAGGGGGGTGGAACATCCCAGTAGTGTAGGGGCAGATAGGGGGAGCAGTCTGGGTAAAGCTAGGAGCTCATTGGGTGCTGGTCACCTGAGCTCACACATAGAGGGAGTATATAAGGTGGGAACCATCTTAGATCAGGGTCAGACAGGCAGACAGCTACTAGTCAGTCTGTTGTAGAGGGTCAAGCAGTCCTGAAAGAAGAGAGAGAGGAGTCAGAAGGACCCAGAGGGGAAGAAGAGGGAACCCCAAGAGCCCAAATACAAGCAACAGGGTGAAGGGTTGGCACAAGGGTACCGGATCCCAAGCTGGTGGAGGGCACTAATCCTCAGCCAGAGACCGGAGGTTGTGGGCAGGATCTGCCACGACCCCCCACTAAATCCACCAGGAAGGCAGACCAAGTATAGGGTCAGGGAACCCAGAGGAGGTGTACCCACCAAGAGACCCGAGGGAGCCGGACATAGGTGGATCCCTGGTGGGGAAGGCAAGAGAAAAGGAACGTCAGAAAGGGAGCTCAGGATCACGCTCCAGAATTACCTGGGGGTTGGCCGAGTCCAGGACCTGGTGGACGCAGCATGGCTCGGGCGGTCACTCAAGGCCGGAGTGACCAGAACAACAGCAGTAAGTAAAAACCCTGAACTGCACAGCCCGACTCTGAGTCTTATTACCACCCTCACTGCACCACCACAACCACCACCCTCTACAACTGACCCCCTGAGGCTATACCCCTCCCGTTGGGGGTTATACTACCAGAAGCTGCACACACACCACCAGCCTCAGCGGACCCTGCTGCAGCGGCGGCCGTATTGACCGTAAATCAACGGGTGGCGTAGTCGACACTAAAGAACATCCAGCAACATCTGTAGGACTGCCACACACTGAGCTTGACACCCTGGGCACGGACCGGGTCACCGCCACTCGGAGACTACAACCCCCATCTGATCCGGCTCCGGGTATCCCCCAAACAACACTGGCCCAGGGGGCGCGTCACAATTATAAGGCTATGTTCCCAAGATAAATTTTTGATGAGTTTTTGATACTGCATATTTAAAAAAAATGCAACTAATCCATTTTACTTAATGGGTGCAGAAATGGTGCAGAAAATCTGCAACATCAAAAACTCACCAAAAGCCCATTGTGGGAACATAGCCTAATACAGCGGAAAGCTGGAACAGCAATGTTTGCAAATTTTGTGCAGATAGAACCAATTCACTAATGACTAAGATCATTGGTCTAGTGGAGTCTGCATCAGTTTTTTGTCCTAATGAAAATGTCTGTAGTACTTTGAAACACGTCTCAATAAAGGAAAACCATTAAAGAAGTTGTACAGTACTTTATAATACCCCCCAATATATCCCCCCAGGGCCCCTAAGACTTTTTGTAAATACCTTCCGTTGCAGAAAATGCCTGTGAGCGGCGTTATCGGTGGCCAGTCACGGGCATCACGTGACCCCGCTCTGACATCAAGACAAGTGAGGCATGACTCAGCGCTGGGGTCCCCCCGGTGGCTACTGAGTTGTGGGCGAGGTTACCCCCCGCGTCACACCCAGCATCCACCGCGAGCCTTCCCAATGAATGGGGAGAGGCAGAGCGCGCAGTGGATGCCGGGTGTGACGCGGGGGGGGGTAACCCCGTTCACAGCCTAGCATCCAACTGGAACGCGAAGACAAAGACCCCTGGCTGCTGCCAGCACTTGTCGTGACATCAGCGGATGTCAGAGCCAGCTGCAGCCGGGGGTGCTTGTGATTGGCCAGTGATAGTGCCACTCATAGGCAGTATCTGCAACGTAAGGTAATTGCAAAAATCCTTAGGGGCCCCGGGGGGATACATTGGGGGAGGGGTAACATAAAGTACTGGACAACCCCTTTAATACCTACTGTCTGAACCTTGATCTATTGTAAGGGTATATCAGAAGCGCAGATTATCCACAATTCCTCCTTGATGTAGCATGTAGCAGAGGTCAGAAAGCTAACCTGTCCACACCATAATTTTCTGTGTACATTGTTTACTGACAGTGAGCTGCTTATTAGTGATGGGGGCGGAGTTGGACCAGGATGCACAGGAGCTGCAGTCTGGGCATTGATAATCTCCTGCGGATAAAACACCCATTGTATTGAAGCAACAACGCACAGTCTAATATGTGGCCCATCCTTCAAATCAGTGTCTCAGTCATTACTTCGTGCTGCTCTCATATTACCTAGCAAAAATCTGCGGACAGATTCCCCTTAATAAACAAAATTAAAAAATCAATGGAGAAGTTGCGTTTTTTTCACAATTTCACCACACTATTTTTTTCTTGTCTTTCAGTACATTATATGGTAAAATAAATACTAATATTCAAAACTACAACTCATCCTGTAAAAAATAAGCCCCATATGGCTGTGTTGACAGAAATATAAAGAGTTATGGCTTATTCTGACTCCATAGCAAGGCTGCGAGTGTGGGGCACTTGAAGCAGCGTGTCTATGGATGTCTGTATTGAGCCAGTACTCACACCCAGAACTTCATCAGATAGCTTCAACTCGACTGCAGAGGCATGGACGAAGATTCTAGAAAAGGTTTATTCTCAGAGTTTTATAGGGATGAACAAAAAAGATGGTTGACAAACACTAACTGGGGAAGATGGGAGGGGTTACTTACATCAGAGCTGGACTACAGGGAGAAGAGACAGGACAAACTTCTGAAATGGACAAACCTGATTGCATAGCAGCATAACAGCAACAATACAATGATAATACAGTACTCTATGTCTCCCAAGTCATGGTAAATGACAAGGCTCTTGGAAGAAAGAAAGGAAAAAATGGAAAGGCAAAAATGAAAATTTGTAGCAGTCGAAAGGGGTTATAGACTTAATATTATACATAGTGGTGTAGGTTTTTAAAAAATTATTAAATTATTAAAAAAGAATAAACTTGTAAACAATGGTTTTCATTGCTTACATTTTTTTACAATAATGTCAACAGGTCAACTTTAGAGCTTTTACTTACTGGTAATTTTTGTTTTTATTTATTTTATTTTAAAATGAAATTTTCATTTTTCCGGTTAAATTTGGGGCTTTACTCCACCTGGGACACAGGAAAAGGCACAGATAACAATTTGTAGTTTTATTAGATTTTAAAGAAAAAGTTATTTTGGACTTTAAAAGAAAAGACTATAGCAGTTCAGTTAAAAGTAACACAGCATTACATTAACTGTATGAGTTCCTGCAAATTCAATTGATTTTCTATTAGAGCATGTAGATAAATGGAAATTTCAGGCATACTGAATACATTGTCTAGCGTGTGCATACTTAATATTAGACTTGATTGCAAGTTTCTGAATGTCTTACATAATCAGTGTCTGCATCATGTGCACAGAATGTTGAATATTTATTAGAATTACAGAGACTGATTTTTTTTTTTTCATCCAATGCACAGAATGTCAAGATTAGTTGCCATGGACATTGTATGCGTTATTTCAAAATGAATTCCCCTCCTATCCCTGAACAAATGAATCAGCATTAATCATTGCTTTGCATGTATCTATTTACAAGTAATAAGCTATTTTGATGGTGAACTTTGGTAAAATAGACTTCCTCTGTAGGATGACTGCAGAAATTGTAAATTAGAAGTATAACAAAATATGATCAGCTGCTGTGAGGGGAAAAATGAAGAATTTAGCAAAGAAATATAAGTTGGTTTGATTTGATTTTTTCTCCCACAGAGTTAGCGCTAATAAAAAGCTATTTGGATTGGCAGTGGCTTTTTATTTATTTAGTTAGTTAATTATTTTTTGTATTTTTCATTTATTTCACATATTGCGACCTCCATAAGGTCATAAGAGACATCTCGGTGGCATTTGAACAATTAAATAGTTTTTTTGACTTCCCCTGTAGCTGGTATTTTAGCCCAAGTTACAGTGGAAATTCAGCCTCCTAGCAGCATTGGAGCACTGACTAGGTCTCCTAGGACCCAACAGCTCTAACCCCTTTCCAACACCCATTGATCAAATCTGGAGGAGGAAGCACTTTCATCGCTTCCTACATACTGTGTACATGGTTCTTGAAGCTGCATGATGTTGTGTAGCTGCTCAGCTATGTAGTTGCATTTTGAAAATCATTGCAAAGTGGAATGCAGACTGCCCAAACATTTGTTGTCTACAGACATCCCTGAAGTAATTGAAGAGGTTATCTGGTTAAAGCAATACTGATGGTCATACTTCCATTCACATGATAAATCCCAGTAGTTGTCTGATAGACTTCATTTACTTATTTTAGGGATGAGTGGACTCGTGGAAGTTTGGGTTCTGGAACCTAATCCGAACTTTATTAGAAAGATCGGTTTGGGTACCAGAACTGTACCCGAAATTCAACCAGAACACAAACCGCATTGAAAACAAAGGGGACCCTAACTTTGGAGCTGCAAAATTCTCTCTGTCTCTGCAATGGACTTTCCCTGGAACTCCAAACATTGCAGCGGATATCCGGATAAAGTCCTGGTTTGATGTTTAGCAATTGTCCAGGACAAACACCAAACTTTAAAGTTCGAGTTCACTGATCTCTAATAATGAGTTTCTCCTGATCCATTATAGTTTTTACTATTTGTTATATCCTTACTGTTAAGGGCCAGTTTCACACATTTTTGTTTCAAAGTCCAAGTATGGACTATCATGTATGCACTGGTCATGGATCTCTTAGGCTGCTTGAAACACAAGAGTCTGAATTCTACCTTAATCTAATCGATTTGGCAACAGAGTCTCAAGGCAACCTGTAATTCTAACTTCAGCCAATAACTAGGAT
This sequence comes from Phyllobates terribilis, assembly GCF_046119375.1. NCBI lineage: Eukaryota > Metazoa > Chordata > Amphibia > Anura > Dendrobatidae > Phyllobates > Phyllobates terribilis. The sequence continues at coordinate 306,035,951 of NW_027362768.1, read as the reverse complement.
CATAATATGGCCATACAGACTAAAATGGTCACTCAGACTAATAAGGGCCTTTTGGTCATCTTAAAGCTGCAGTATCCACCATGCCACCTTAGAGGTTTCATCAGGATTTCTTTCACCAGGATAAAAGATACTATCAAATGCCACAGTCAACAAGCCCCCAGCTAGTCCGGGTAATTTATGTTTTATGTCAAGCACACTTGAGGCCACTAATGAAGCCCTTGATACTTGAGGCCATACATGATAAGCAAATGTGTGCCGTTATGGTGGGATTCTATTCAGGGGATGAATAATTCTTCAACAATCAGTAAAAGTGCATTTTGTGGTGAATTTAGAAAAAAACACTTGCTACATTAGTTATTTTGAGCTACTTGAATTGTTCTTGCTTGGTTTATTACAAACAGCAAAGAGTTTATAAATTTAGTAAGAAACCTAATTTGCAATGTAAATTGAATAATTTTGATTGCAATTGTATATTTCAGTAACTGAAGAACTGAACAACACTAGACCTAATAAAAGTGTGTATAGCTGGTCCATATTTAGACCTAAAGCCATAGCTGGAAGGGTTTTACATTTTTGATAATGAATTTGTTATTTGGTTTGAATAATTTTAAATGCAACTGTATGTCCAGTAGAGATGACCAGAGAGGGCAAAATTCAAATTTGCCTGTCAGCGTGAATTTACCCAGGGAAATTCAATCGACAGAGAAGTTATTCTTCATAACCCCAGAGTATAATAGATGTAATTGTTACGACTCTATTGATGGATATCTCAGGGCCAGGGGCTCCTTCCCTGTCTCTAGAGCTAGGGGTGCCCTACCTATCCCTGCTCCCCGGATTACTTATAATGGTGAAGACGCCGGGGCCATGTATCTTGCTGAGCTCCTCAATCCGCTCTTAGTCTGTTCGCTCCCCCACCCAGGAAAGATGGGAGTAGTAGTATATGGAAATACACCAACCAGACTAACAAGGAAATACGTACAGGGATAAAGGAAAATACCAATCATACAAATATTTTCTCACAAACAACAGAGGAACACACCAAGGAATGAAGGAAGGGAAAAATCAAAGTAGGAGGAGAAGAGGATTTGCACACAACCAAAACTAAGCAACAGTTTTTAGATAAATACAGAAAACGCCTCTGTGACGCTCGGGTGGAGGAGAGAGATGGATGCTAGTATTGCGTCCGTGTTGGTTGGACTAGGGGACGCCTCTCCTTCCCCGCTCGCTAGTCCACCCTGAGAGTTGGGATACTCGGAAGCCGGGCCACTGTGCAAGATGGATGTAGTCGCGGCCTAGGCCCGGTCCGTGCCCAGGGTTGTCACATTAAAAAGTTAAGGGCTAGGAGGGACGGTGACAGTGATTCGAGTAGTGAGAAAGACTATGCCACCTGTGGTGTCTGGTGATGTGCCACCAGCGCTGCTAGCAGTCCTCTGAGGCTGGATGTTATCTCAGCTTGAGATGTTATAACTCCCCACAGGCGGAGCTGGGCCTCAGGGCAGAGGTGCGGACGGAGGGAGTAGTAGTGAGGAAGTTCTGGTGCTGTGCGGTGCGGTGTAATAATAAGAGTCCGGAGGCCTTTGGGATAGACTTCCAGGTCTTTACTCACGGTTTGGTAAGCAGCGGCAAGGCTTCTCCCTGCTCCTCATGGCACTCTGCGGCCACCAGAGACAAGTGCTCAGCGCACCCAGGATATTCAGGCACTTCGATCAGGACCCTCTGAGTGTTCCTAAACTGTCCCTTTTGACCTCTCCTGTTCGTGTACGTGTAAAGGCTGGGTCTCCCTCTGGACTATACACAGATTTAGGGCACGGCGGCAATTGCTGTTCCGTCCGTCCCGCGACGGGATCCACTGTAGCCTTCCGGGCTTCTCTGACAGAGACGTGAAGCGGCAAAGTCAGATATCGGGGGTCGGTACCCCTCTTGCAGCAGGAGTCCCTCTGGCGATGCCAGAATGGAGAGTACAGGTGGCGTACGCCGCTCCGTCCGTGCTCCCTGGGATCCTTTTGCTTGTGGAGCTGCTTCACTATAGCTCCCGACCTTCTTAAGCAAGGGAACTTGACCGGGGTAGAGACAGTGTTAACTCATACCCGCTCCTCGTGTCAAGGTCAGAGCATGAGGACCGTGCATCTTCAGCACACTGCAGGCTCCTACACAAGGCCGCTGCCAGCTATAAAGACCACAATCAAAGAACATTGTGCTCAAGATGGCTGGCTATTATATATCAAATTATGCGTGTAAACTAAAACTGTGTTCTACCCTTCACCCACTACATGGTTCCCCTAACTTTTGGTTCCCCCCACTTGTGATCCTGCTGAGGCAGCACTATGGTGCATACTTGCCTCCCATAGGTCAGGAGTGTGTAGCGTTGAATGTAGATTCAGGGTCCTGACCAGTGCACCTTCCTTACCTGGGTGAGGAGACACTACACCTGCTGACAGGCTGCAGTATCCCCCCTTGTGGCGACCGAACCCTCAGGGGCGCCACACCTCTTCAAACAACAAAACTTCACCAGCTCCTAAACCATACAGCATGAAGCTAACTCTGGCAATGCCTGCTCGCCAGAGGCAAGTATATATAGCAGCGAGGAGTGGCCAACACTGAACAGCTGAGAGCATCAAAGCAGGAAAGTTTCCAGGAGCTCTCAACAGAACATATTAACCCCTGCACTGCTAGAAGAATCCTGCACTGTTTAATATGAAGGTGAAGTGTTTCTAATCAATGTAGGAGTAGGAGAATTCAGACAGCATGGTCTTCTGGCTCCTTTCTGTTGAGGTAAACCCGTGACAGTAATATGTAAAAAATAAAAGAAATCCTTATACTCACTTTATTGTTCACCTCTCCAGCCCCTTTGCTCCTCACCATCACCCATCTAGTTCTGGTTGAACCTTCTTATCACCAACACTTGTGCCAAAATTACCTCACCAAAGCCAGAAGCCCTGGCCTAGGGTAAGAGGCTGGGGAGAAAGAGACACAACATCATGACATCACAACATGGGCGGAGACCTTGCTCATGCATACAGAAAACCTTATCAGAGCTGGAAGTCCCATCCTAGCGTGAGAGGTGGGGATGAGAAAATATGACAAGGGCCAGACTGGTGATGGTGAGGAGCGGAGGTGTCGGATTGATGAGAGTTGAGGTGAGTATAAGTTTTTGCTTTTTTTTAACCTTTTGATGCCCCTTTATAATTCAAAAAAATGGAGACCAGCAGCCGCCCTCTTATTGAACCTGCGCAGAAGTGAGTTACAAAAAATCTACATTTTGGGGAATGCGAACATTTGTAAAATTTTTGTAGAATTCAATTCTACTCAAATGTATTATCTCATCTCTAATGTCCAGCAATAAATATAAAACTTAATATTATCAAATGCTATGGTAGGCATTAATGTTAATGCCAAAGAAAACTGAGCAAAACTCTACACTCTTCCAACCAAGGGTAGAGACATTTTGACTCAAAGGGCATATGCAGTTGACTGTGTGTTCTATCATTTGAGAGAATCAAGTTGATTATGCAAATCACACTCTGATTAAACTCTGATCAGTGTATGATCATATTGTGAACCAATTGTCTCGGATGAGGAGAAGATAGAGAAAAAAAAATCCCCATCTTCTCCATTCTGCCAGTCTGTGGAAATTGGACTGCACTAGTCAGATGTCATCCAAGTGCAGTCTGAAGGTTTCCATGGACTCACTGACTTGCATGGCTGTGTGTGATCCGAATTTTTTCTCTGGACCGGCTCGGTATGTGGAAAAATCTGACATGTGCACTCCCCCATAGCATAACATTGGTCCTGGTGTGATCCGATGTTTTGTCGGATCATACTTGGATGGTCGTTGGCACCTACCTAAGGCTGGTAATGACTATATTGCTTTTTTAAGTGGTCATATTTTTATTTATTGTACATAAGTTAAATCTTGAGTAACATTGCTTTACGCTGGGGATTCCTATTGGACATCCTTGAAAATGCACTATAAAGCAGTGTAAAAGAAACTTTGTGTGACCAATTATAGTAGCCCTGCCGCCTCCTTAATATGAATGCATAAATTGGCCATTGTCCTTTCTTTGTTGCCATCCTGACTCTCATCGTGTTTGTAATTTTCTAAACACTTTAATGTTTGGTTCTTTCTAAAGAGCTGTCAACTTCCTCTACCTCAGCTTGGGAACAAGCGATCAGCGTGATTCATGTCCACTGCAAAAGACGCTCATTGTTTGTAGAAATCGGCTTAGCCATGGACTTGAATACATTCCGGAGAAATCAGTGTAGGGTTGGGGGACTCTACGGTAGCTGATCTCGTATTCTAGACACACGCCTATATGCAAATACAAGCGAACACAGCTAGGACACAATTACTGTGGCTTTGCAAGAATTTTCTTCCCATTCTGAATTTGATTGGTTTTTGTTACTAATCTCAAAGCAAACGCAGAATAAGTCGATGGGGGGGAACAATTTAATTGTCGACCAGTAGGATTTTTTTTTATTTTTTTTACAATGTTTATGTATTTGGCTTTGGAAAACACAATATAGGCACCAAAAAGCTAAAGAGGATGAAAGCTAATGGACAAAGGGACTTTAAATGGGCAAAGGAGCCCTCATTGGATATTTTGATAGATGGGGGGGAGAGGTTGTTGTGATTTGTAGCTGGCTAATTTTTCCCCTCTAAACAGAAGAATTCCCCCGTTCTCTGTTTTTAGAAAGTCTTCTTGCTGGGAGGCTGAACTTTCCCACAGAAACAAAGTGCAAATTGTTTTGTTCAACATTAATCTAGGTTTTAACAGTCACAATACAGGCCGCTGCCAGTCTGCACTACCATGCTTTCAGACATGATGCAAATGAAGCATTCCTCACAGCTGTGGTTGACAACAGGAAGTCTAAAGGAGCTTTCGAAACAAAGGAAGAAAAATGAGGCTTCTTTATCCATTCACGGAGCATGCTCCGCTTGCATTTTGCATCATGTGGTTGATTTGTAGCTATGGTAATGGCTGCGATGCACAGTACACACTGTTCTACTCCACAACAGGCAATGTTTTTCGTTGGCTTACTGTTGGGGGAAAAAAAAAAAGAGGGGGAATTTACATAATCCATAATTGAGCAAATAAGCAAAGTAAAAGAAAAGTGTGGTTCTCGGCTACACCACTGGGAAACAACTTGTGTTTCAGGAATTCTGTTCTTAGAAAAAAAATAAAAATTGATTATTTCACTAATGGTGCTTTGTTTCTAGTTTTTTTTACTAACAGAGATTTTTATTTTTTTTTTCCCTATGTTGCACCTTAACCTCTTGTATAATTTATATCATGTCGTGGTTTTTTGGTATTTTGTTTTTGGATTAGATACAAATTGGAAATTCACATTAGTATAATTATTATTAACAAAAGTGATCATTTTACCCAAAATGCAATGCAGATAAAACTCTTAATTTTTAGGAAATGAAAAAAATAAATAACTAAAGGAAATGTCATTATAAACATATTCCCAAATATATTTAATTAGCAAATCACAATCATGTTGTCTATGTTTGTCTATGTTTACAGAGGCAATTACTACATAATAAACATGTCTACTAACTTGTTACACTGACAGAAATATGTCCTAGAAAATGAAGAGGCTGCTCACACTGCTGTCCACCCTGTCTATCTAATCTAATATTGGGGATACCAGGGGAGCCAAGGTAAGAAGAGGTTGCTTACATGGCAATTAACCCTGTCTATCTGATCTAATACTGGAGATATCCAGGGATGCTGAGATAAGAAGAGGCTTCTCATACCGCTGTCCACTTTGTCTTTCTGATATAATACTAGAGGTATCAAGGGTCCTGAGGTAAGAAGAGACTGTTCACACTGGGGTCTGCCCTGTCAATCTGATCTAATACTGGAGCTATCAGGGATGCAGAGGTAAGAAGATACTGTTCACACTGTTGCCCACCCTGTCTATCTGATCTAATACTGGAGATATAAGGGGTTCTGAGGTAAGAAGAGGCTGCTCACCCCGCTGTCCATATTGTCTATCTGATCTAATACTGGAGAAAATAGGGGTGCTGAGGTAAGAAGAGGCTGCTCCCACTGCTTTCTACCTTGTCTATCTGATCTAATATTGGATATACCAGGTGTGCTGAGGTAAGTAGAGGCTGCTTACACTGCTGTCCACCTTGTGTATCTGATCTAATACTGGATATACCAGATGTACTGAGGTAAGAAGAGGCTGCTCACACTGCTGCCTACCCTGTCTATCTGATCGAATACTGGATATCCCAGGGTTGCTAAGTTAATAAGAGGCTGCTTATACTGCTGTCTTTCTGAATGACAATACAAGGTATTGATAGACATAGAAAGAGATGCTGCTATTGAAATGAGCTGGTCAGCCAGACCCCATAATGAGAATCACTGTCCTGTGGTAAGCTCAAAACAGAGATAGAGCTGCCGGGACTGAAACCTAGGCTGACAATGGAAATTCATTGCACCTTTGGAAATAAAAGTATATAAATTATATTCTATTTATTTATACCAGAGAAATATTTAAAGATTCTTTTAAGAATTAGTGTGATCTTTGTAAAAATGGTTTATGAAATAATTAGGCACAAAATGTTGTACCTACTATTTAAAATAATAATGAAAAAAAAACAAAACAAGAAATAAAACATACAGTTTCAGGTATCATACAGAAAAAGATCCACCTACTAAGAATACTGTCATGCTCTGCTCTTATGACCACAGAGTGTCTATTTATACAGAGGGCAAGGCAGATAACTATTCAGCTCTGTGAAGGTTTTGAAACTATCTTTATTTAGACCATTCTGAATTTTACAGTTTCTAATAATTAAAAAGTCAGTCAAAGATCTTATGAAACAAAAAGAGTAGGCTTGGACAATAGTTTATTCTTATGGTTTCTATAGAATACATCTTGCTTACAGAGGCCGACATACCACATGTGCAGTTGTGCAGGGTCTATGGGGGAAAAGTACAAAGTCATACTGCCAGTATCTCAAGTGCTGCTGTGATCCTTCCATTTTTTCTCTGTATAGTTAAAGAAGATCTTTCACCAGTTTGAGCACGATAAACTGACAACTTCATGGAATAGGAGCTAAAAAACTGACTTAACCCCTTTCCAACCCTTGCCGTATTAGTACGCACATTTGCATACCCCCGGTTCAGTGAGGGCTCCGGCGCTGAGCCCGCACTGAACCGAGCACATGTCAGCTGATTCTTACAGCTGACATGTGCCCGCAACAGCCGCGGGTGGAATTGCGATCCACCCGCGGCTGTTAACATGTTAAATGCCGCTGTCAATCTCCGACAGCGACATTTAACGCGCGCTTCCGGGTTGCGCGTCATAAGCCCCGCCCACCAGCGACCCCGTCACGTGATCGCGGGTCACCGATGGGCGTGCATGACAACACAGGGTCTGCAACAGACGCCTGTGGTTGTCATGATCTCGTCGCTATGAGCGCCACCTAGTGGTCGGCGCTCATAGCACAGGACCATTTCTGCTATATGCAGGGGATCTGCTGGTCCCCTGTATGTAGCAGAGACGATCAGACAACTGCTGCTTCTAGTCTCCTATGGAGACTATTGAAGCATGCAGTAAGTGAAAAAAAAATGTTTTTAAAAATATAAAAAAACTAAAGAAAATATAAAAGTTTAAATCACCCCCCATTCGCCCCATTCAAAATAAAATAGAAAAAAAAAACCCCTACATACACATATTTGGTATCGCCGCGTTCAGAATCGCCCCATCTATCAATATAAAAAAAGAATTAATCCAATCGGTAAACGGTGTAACGAGAAAAAAATTCTAAATGCCAGAATTACGTTTTTTGGTCGCCGCAAAATAGCAATGAAATGCAATAACGGGCGATCAAAACATCGGATCTACCCCAAAATGTTATCAATAAAAACGTCATCCTGGCGCGCAAAAAATAAGCTCTCGCGCAGCCCCAGATCCCGAAAAATGGAGACGCTACAGGTCTTGGAAAATGGCGCTATTATTTTTAATATTTTTTTACCAAATTTTGGAATTTTTTTTCACCACTTAAATATAAAATAACCTGTACATGTTTGATGTCTACGAACTCTTAATGACCTGGAGAATAAGAATGGCAAGTCAGTTTTAGCATTTAGTGAACGTGGTAAAAAAAATAAATAAAAAACAACTGTGGTATTGCACTTTTTTTGCAATTTTACCGCACTTGGAATTTTTTTACCGTTTTCTCGTACACGATATGGTAAAACTAGTAATGGCATTGAAAAGTACAACTTGTCCCGCAAAAAATAAGCCCTAACACGGCCATATTGTCCAAAAAATAAAGACGCTATGGCTCTGGGAACAAGGGGAGCAAAAAACGAAAAAGCAAAAACGACAAAACCCAAGGTTGCGAAGGGGTTAAAGGTAGTTTTTTTATTTTTTATTTCTCCTTTCTGTTGCAGATATATTAGCGTGTAAAGGATAGGGTATAATTTATACCATTGTTCAACTATATTTTTTTCAGGAGGTGTGTATTTCTTCCACTGCATGATGATGACCAATCATAAGCAGGCAGCAACACACTGGGGAAAAAGAACATGCCCTCCTCATCTCAGTGATCTCTGCAGATACAGCTCTGCTGTATCTCTGCACAGTACAGCAATGTCATTGTCTATTTATTTGCTTATACAACATCATTATTTTTCACAGCACTTTGTAGATATCATCATTAGTGATGAGCAAGCACTAAAATGCTCGGGTACTCGTTGTTCGAGTTGAGCAAATTGGAATGCTTGAGTGCTCGGTCCGAGTAACGAACCCAACGTAAGTCTATGGGAAACTCGAGCAATTTTCTGGCGGCTCCCCCCGACGGTCTGCAGAGGGCCTAAAAATTGTCCAAATCGATGGAATCAGTGCTCAAATGACATGGGAACAGCAGGTCACTGCAGTCAACAACATTGTCAGCGGTATTACGCCACTTTTACGGACTCACAATAAAACATACAAAAATAAAGCCAAAATGTATTTTCCTGGCCAATATGTTAAGGAACATCCTTTCCAGGGTAATGACTTGTATACAAGGCAAAATAAATTACCAAAAACAAAAATGCTCCTCCACACCTTGGGCTATGTTCACACGTAGTGTTTTTGATGCATTTTTGCACTTTTGCATTGCTTTCAACCAAGATAAATGCATTCACCAGGAAATGTCATTTTAACATTTTACTATCTTATTTGGCCATGTGGTGTGTGACACATCATCAGACACATCCTGTTTCATTTATGATGGAAAGACTCTGAAAGTCACAAAAACTATTTTTATAGGGCATAAGGCGACCCTTATTATTCTTCAAGGGCCAGCAGTCGGCCCTCGCTATTGTTAGACAGCCATCAGCCGGCTATGCTTTGGTGCTCCCATTATTAACGAGTGGGTCTCCTATACTGTTATTGCAGTGACTGCAACGGCTGCCAAAAATTTGGAGGAAATCCAATGCCCCTTGCAAGAAACGTAGAGGTCGGAAGGCCTCCTGAAAACAATGTTCCGATTATTAGGAAGTGTGTCTCCCATACTGTTTGCCTATGGAGTGAAGCAACGGCTGCCAAAAATTTGGAGGAACTCCAATGCCCCTTACAAGAGACGTATACCCTGGGTGTGAAGACAGAGGTGCATGGGAATAGAGTTAGACCTCCCCCAAAAAAAGAGACTGTATTTGAGCTTATGTTATGCTGCTATAATTCGGTCATATTGAGAAGTCTGGCCCAATCCAGCCCTTGTTCATTTTTATAAGAGTCAGCCTGTCAGCATTTTCAATTGACAGGCAGATGTGCCTATCAGTTATAATTCCACCGGCGGCACTAAAAACCCGCTCTGACAAAAAGCTGGTGGCAGGGCAGGCCAGGACCTCCAAGCCATAGAGAGCCAGTTCATACCACGTCTCCAGCTTGGATACCCAATAATTATAAGGCACAAACGAATCACGGAGGATGTTGGTACGGTCGGCAAGGTACTACCTCACCATCCTCTGAAACTTTGCATTCCTTGTGAGAGTGCCCTGCACCTCAGGGCCCGTGTGATGGGAGGGTCTGAGAAAACTGTCCCAGAACTTTGACAGCATTCCCCTGCCTCTGCTGGATTGCATTTGTGGCTCTCTCGCCTGTACTCCTTGGTTTTCCAACAAACTGTGACCTCTGCCGCCAGCGTTTTCAGATGGGAATTTTTAAAATAATTCCGCAACAAGGGCCTTCTCGTACTGCACCATTTTATTAGGCCTGTCCTGCTAGGGAATAAGAGACATAAAGTTCTTCCTGTAGCGTTGGTCTAGAAGTGTCACCAACCAGTAATGACTGTCACCCAAAATTTGGACAACGCGAGGGTCACGGTAAAGGCAGCATAACATAAACGTAGCCATGTGTGCCAGACTGCTAACAGGCAAGACTTCCGTGTCCTCACCAAGAGGACGACTGACCATGCTCTCCTCCTCATCCTCCTCCTCATCCTCCTCCTCTTCCTCCTCCTCCCTATCCTCAGGCCATTCACGCTGAATATACGGTATGACAGTTGTGCAGGCAGTACTGTCTATAGAACAGAAAACTAGTTCCTATTCTTCCTCCTCCTCCTCCTCTTCCTCATTGTCAGCCAATCCACATTGGGATGAGATGAGGCTGGGCTGTGTTTAATCACCCTGTATGGTTCCTTTCTCCATCTCATTGTGCTCTGCCTGCAATGCATCCTCTTTAATTGAGAGCAGAGAGCATTTCAGAAGACAGAGAAGCGGGATGGTGATGCTAATTATGGCGTCATCACCGCTCACCATCTTGGTGGAGTCCTCCAAGTTTTGGAGAATGGTACAGATGTCTGACATCTATGTCCACTCCAGAGGTCTTATGTGTGGAGTCTGAACTGAATACTGACGGCCTTGTTGATGCTGGTAGTCAACAACTGCCCTCTTCTGCTCAAAAATCCTTCCCAACATCTGCAATGTAGAGTTCCAATGCGTGGGGACATCACACACCAGTCGGTGAGCTGGAAGCTGCAAATGCTGCTGAAGCACGGCAAGGGCAGCGGAAGCTGTAGCTGACTTTCAAAAATGAGCACAAATGAGGCGAACTTTGACAAGCAGATTCGGCAGATCCGGGTAGGTTTTGAGAAACCGCTGAAGCACGAAGTTAAGCACATGGGCCAGGCATGGTACGTGTGTGAGCTCGCCTCGCCTCAGTGCCGTCACCAGGTTCCGGTCATTGTCACATGACCATGCCTGGCTGTAGGTTCAGCAGTGTGAGCCACAGATCTGCCTGCTCTTTCAGAGCTGTCCACAACTCTTCAGCATTGTGCGGTTAGTCACCTAAGAATATTAGCTTCAGCACAGCCTGTTGCCGCTTGGCTGAGGCAGTGCTGCAGTGTTTCCAGCTTGTGACTGATGTGGTCATTTGGGGGATGGAGGCTGAAGAGGAGGAGGAGGCTGAGGAGGATGAGGTGCAGGAGCTGTAGACTGTGGGGGCAACCCTGATTGACCAAGGGCCCACAATCCTCGGCGTCGGGAGGACGTGTTCCATCCAAAGGTCCGACTGGGTCCCGGCTTCCACTATGTTAATCCAGTGTGCCGTCAGTGAGATGTAACGTCCCTGCCCACAAGCACTTGTCCACGTGTCCGTGGTTAGGTGGACTTTCCCTGTATATGCATTGTTGAGGGCATGGTTAATGTTGTGGGACACGTGCTTGTGTAATGCGAAGATGGCACACCGGTAGAAATAGTGGTGGCTGGGGACCGAGAACCGAGCGATGGCCGCCACCATCAGATTGCGAAAAGCTTCTGTCTCCATGAGCCTAAAAGGCAACATTTCGAGTGCAAGCATTCGCGAAATGTGGGAATTTAGTAGTGTGGCCTGTGGGGCATTAGCTGCGTATTTGTGCTTGTGTTCCAAGTACTGGGCTAGGGACAACTGAACGCTGCGCTGGGACAAGGACATGGACGTGCTTGCTGATGGTGCTAGTTGAGAGTGTTCGACAGGTGCAGGGCGGGAGGCATCTTGTCATGTGCCATGGATGGGGGATTGGCATGCACGCACAACAGTGGAACAAGCAGTGGTGTCACCCGCAGACACTGTTGCTGGACCCAGGGGTCCGGCCCACTTAGTCGGGTGCTTTTCTGCCATGTGCCTGATCATGCTGGTAGTAGGCTGGCTGCTAGTTTTGCTACCCCTGCTGATGCTGGCCTGGCAGGTGGTGCAAATGACCTTTTGGGGTTATCGGCAGAGTCTTTAAAAAACAACCAGACTCGGGAAGACCTAACAGTTGTACTGGCAAGTTCTATCGTGTTGATGTTACGGGGAACGGTTACCCGCCTTCTGTCTGCGGCCACCACACTGCTTCTCCCTGCCTGTTGGGGTGCTCTGCCTCCTCAGCTCTGTAAAGCAACAATGCTAACCACTGAACCACCATGATGTGTTATGTGTAGACACACAACATTCACAGGGGCCTATTACTGTCAGTGTCTACCTCTGTGGAAACAATGACTACACCAGATAAATGCCCTTTATGTGCAATACATAAAACCTACAGACATAAAGATTCAATCTTCCAGTATAGATGAAATAATGAATTTTCAACAATAAATTCACACTCTATCACATGTAATATTCCAAGATACATGTCAAAACAGGTTCCTTCTTGTCCTGATGAAGGCACCTGTTTGGTGCTGAAACAAGTAGCCTCAAAACTGGAACTTTACATCTATTAGCTGCTATCCTTTCTGGCAACTCCCGATGGTTCCTTGCTTTTCCTCTACACTCCACTGCAATGAAGTACCGTATGTTGACGTGTAGCATGCATGAATATCTGTCTTAATGTAATCTATCATACAAGAATCATTGTCTATATATGGCTACAGAATTATCAATTGTTTGAGGTGCATTGAGCTGATTTGCAAGGAGTTAATATTTCAGTAACATCTAGAAGCTCAGGGCTGGTTGTGTCCTGGGGATAGCTCAGACAGAATCTAACTTTAAGGATGAATGTGTAGTGATTCCAGCAAGCCTTACTAATTTATGTATGCATGACTTATCAAAACATATCCTTTAAGACTTGGGCTTTGCTACTGGCTTAGAATGGAAGAAGTCTGGAAAGAAGGTTAGAGGAGGTCAGAAAATTACCGACATGAAATCTGTCTAGAAGAAAATATTTGAAAATAGAACAGCAAAATTTAATTGATCATTATTCAGTCTTTAGGAAGTTTACTAGATACTGAAAAGGTTTTTTTTGAAAATATATTACTCTTTATTGTCAAACTGCACTTCTACAAATGACGGATGAGACAAAGAGTTTCTTTCCCAGACAATTGACGAATGATGAAATTGTGCATGGATGGGAGATTGGCAAAAGTAAACACACAGAACTGGAACAATCGATATACGACAGGTAATAATAAAATGGTGCTATTATTATCCCAGGTAAGAGCTCGAAAAACCAGGTCACAATAATTTTCAAAATGTCAGGCTTCCCGTTGTGTGAGATAGTGCGGGGAGCTAATACAGTCTGGATGAACTCAGTGTGTGCACAATAGAGTGAGGTCTTTGAAAGGCAAGAAATTACATGTTTTTCTTTTAATATATCTGATAAAACTCCAGGGATGTAGGACAATAAATTGTGAATCTTCTGATGAGGAAACATGAGTATTTTTTATTTGGGGAATTTATGAAGATATGCAGGTGGGATGAAGAATTTGGGTACAATATATACACAACCATTGGGGAAGCCATATTAGTAATTGGGTACCATAGCTTATAGATTTGTGCCACTAATAGCATTAAGAGAAGATCTGGATGAGAAAAATGTGCACAGATAAGGCAGTAGCATAAGGAATAGTGATGAGCGAGCATGCTTGCTACTGCTCGGTGCTCGCCCGAGCATCTCACTGCCCGAGATGCTCGGCGCTCGCCAAGTATTTCCAGGGTTGCTCAGCGAGAGCTCAGATCTCCTCCCTGCATGTTTGGCACTCTTTACAGAGCCAATGAACATGCAAGGATTGCCTGCCACTCACTATAATGCTGTAGCCATGTTGGTTGTGGCATTACAGTGATTGGCTGGCCGCACAGCATCATCAGGTCTATAACAGACCTGGCGCCGCCATGCTCGTCACAGTCACTCCGAAATCAGACAGTGCAGGAAGAGGTGCTGCAGAGCTAGGGAGAGATTTGCTTGTTTCTAGTTAGTGTAGGTGTACCAAACTATATTAGAAACACATATCCATCTCAACAAACAGTCCTTCTGAGGACTAATCCATCTGCAGAGATATCAGGCAGGCAGTGTATATAGGCAGGCAGGCAGGGTATATAGCAGACTGCAATGCACATAGCACAAGAGGCTCCATTCCAGTTCTGTCTGCTGCTGTTAGATATTTCTAGAAATAGGCCCAGGTCTCAATGGCCAGGAATAATTTTTTTTTGGATCTTAATCCTCATTATTTGCTTAAAAAGCAATTCAGAGAACACTGTTGTTCTGCGCCATTTGCTTGTTGGCACTGCAGAATACAGCCAGGTCCTGTCCATATTACAGCGCTAAAAATCCAGCTATTTAAAACTGTGGTTTGTCTGTCACACGGATCACATATAATTGCGCTGAAAATACTGCCATTTCTGGCATCCATAAAAAAATTGTTTCAGTGTGTCAATGAAGCAATTGACACCAGTTTGCTGTTCAAAATAGTTTCCTAAAGGCCAGGTATTTAAAACTGTGTTTTCTCCGTCACACGGATCACATATACGTTTTCAGAAAATACTGCCATTTCTGGCCTCCATTAAATTTTTTTTTCAGTGTGTCAGTGAAACAATTGACACCAGTTTGCTGCTCAAAATAGTTACCTACAGGCCAGGTATTTAAAACTGTGTTTTCTCCGTCACACGGAGTACATATAACTTCGCTCCAAATTCAGCCATTTGTAGTGAGTGTGGAAGATATTGTCCTCCATTTAAAATGGGAAAGGCGTGTGGCAAGGGACGGGGAACTGGATGTGATGGTGGTGGTGATGGTGCATGCAGAGGCCGAGGCTGAAATTGTGCCACAACAAACACCCACATCTTCTCGCCCAACCTTCCTGTCCCAATTCCTAGGGGACCGCAGCACACCACTATTGCACCCAGAGCAGTGTCAAAAGGTTGTTGGTTGGATAGCGGATAATGCTTCCGGTCACTTTGCCACCACCACCACCACCACCCTGTCTTCCACACGGTCAAGTCTCAGTAGCCGTGAGTCTAGACTGCATATTCCTCACCCTGATTCTCCTTCCTCACACCATGCCGAGTGCCCGGAGACAACTGATCCCACACTTGGACACTCCGAACAGCTGTTCACTCTTCCATTTATAGATTCGGGCCTCTCGCCTGGTCCACTTGAAGCGGGGCAAGAGGAGATCGCATGTAGCGATGCCCAAATATTTGAGCAGCCACGGTCACACGAAGACGACAGTGGGAAAGTGTCACAAGAGGTGAACGATGATGAGTCACAATTGCCAGAAAGTCAGGAGGAGGAGCATCGTGCGGAAGTGGAAGACGAGGTGGTGGATGATATAGTAACTGACCCAACCTGGCAGGAGGACATGCAGAGCAAGGACAGCATGGGGAGGAAGGTAGAGCACCCCAAGAAGCAGGAAGAAGCAGTGTGGTGGCCACAGAAAGAAGGCAGGCAACCGTTCACCATAACACCAACAGGAAGTAAGATGCCAGTACAACTGTTAGGTCTTCCTGAGTCTGGTTGTTTTTTAAAGACTCTGTCGATAACCCCAAAAAGGCCATTTGCACCACCTGCCAGGCCAGCATCAGCAGGGGTGGCAAAATTAGCATCCTGACTACCACCAGCATGATCAGGCACATGGCAGCAAAGCACCCGACTTTGTGGGCCGAACCCCAGGGTAAAGGAACAGTGTCAGCGGGTGACACCGCTGCTTCTTCCGCTGTTGTGCATGCAAGCCAATCACCTGTCCATGGTGTATGTGAAGATTCCTCCTGCCCTGCACCTGTCGTTGCACACTCTCAAGTAGCAGCAACAGGAAGCACGTCCACGTCCTTGTCCCAGCGCAGCGTTTAGTTTTCCATACCCCAGTCCTTGGAACGCAAGCGCAAATACGCCCCACAGGCCACACTACTAAATTCCCACATTTCATGACTGCTTGCGCTCGGAATGTGCTTTTTAGGCTCGTGGAGACCGAAGCATTCCGCAACCTCAGTACTCAGTCCCCAGCCGCCACTATTTCTCCCGGTGTGCCATCCCCGCATTACACAAGCATGTGTCCCAAAACATTAGCCGTGCCCTCAACAGCGCAGTTACCGGGAAAGTCCATTTAACCACGGACACGTGGACAAGTGCTTGTGAGCAGGGACGGTACATCTCGCTGACGGCACACTGGGTTAACATAGTGGAAGCCGGGACCCAGTCAGACCTTGGGATGGAACACGTCCTCCCGATGCCAAGGATTGTGGGCCCTAGGTCAATCAGGGTTGCCCCCACAGTTTACAGCTCCTGCACCTCATCCTCCTCAGCCTCCTCCTCCTCTTCAGCCTCCATCTCTAAAATGACCATGTGGTGCCCCTGAGGGTTCAGTCACCACAGAGGTACTGCACCTCACCCAGAGGTGTGGTGTCTCCCTTTCTCTCAGGTAAGGAGGGAGTGCTGCACGGAACCCCAACACCTGCATCCAACACTACACTACCCCAGGCTGGCTGGAGGGGCAACATGCAGAGCGCAGCTGCTGAGCCCTGACCCTGGCTGGGGTGGGGGGAACCCAAAGTTAGGGGGAACCAGTAGTGGGTGTGGGTGGAGGAAGTAGTTCATGGGAGCACTCATACAGTAAAGATATAAAATAGGGAAGCCATCTTAGGGTGGCAGAACAGTAGTCAATTAGTTGGAGAACAGTTCGGGAGCAGAGTCTCTCTAGGAGCTCTGCTCCACTACAAAGGGCCCAGGACTGAGGCCCAGGAGAGGAGCAGGGAGTAAGCTCCGTTCTACTGAGGGGATCCTAGGGGGTACGGTGAGTGCAGGTAGCACCCGTACACCCTGAACCTGCCAAGTGTCAGGAGGATCTAGGCCGCAAGAAGGGGACGGCCCCTACCCCAGTCGTGCCGCTTCAAGCCTCAGCTGGAAAATACCGGAGGCTTCTGACGTCTATAGCAGGAGCCAAACTCTCGCTTCAATCCCAGTAAGGTCGAGCAGGTCTGAGCAACTCCGACGGACAGGGGGGACCTCGCAGCACCCGAATAGGATTCACAGTGAGAAGCGCAGGGCAGGAGGGAGTAAAGACCCAGCGTGAAGTCGGTCTAGGAAGGTACATATGAAAGTTGGTTTCTGTAAGGTACACCCGAGCTGCCTGAGGAAGGACTGAACCCTTGCCCGGTGAACGCAGTGCGACGCGGGAGGATTGCATCAGTACTGTGCACCTGAGGAACTTGAACGGAACTGTGAATAAACTCGGATGACTGCACTTAACTGCCTCCGCTTCTTCATTTCGCCGGTACCTTTTCCCTCCCTGCACTACAACGCCCAGTGCACCTCCTCCATTCTTCTACACTGCCCTGAGGCCTGCTCCACCTGTGGGGAGCCGTCCCATCACAGCTGCCCTACCATCTGCCTCAGAGGACTGTTACAGCGCTGCTGATCCTCACCAGACACCACAGGTGGCGTCACGACAAATCCCCTATAAATATTCCCCTCTTTTGAGTGACCGCCCTGGGCCACGGACCGGGCCAGCCACCGTGATATACCCAGGCAACCGGAGGCCCGGCTGCCGAGTACCCCACGGCCCTGGGGGCGCGTCAACCACATCAGTCACAAGCTGGAAGCACTGCAGCACTGCCTCAGCCAAGCGGCAACAGGCTGTGCTGAAGCTAATATGCTTAGGTGACAAACCGCACAATGCTGAAGAGTTGGTGACAGCTCTGAAACAGCAGGCAGATTTGTTGCTCACACCGCTGAACCTACAGCCAGGCATGGTCATGTGTGACAATGGCCAGAACCTGGTGGCGGCTTTGAGTCGAGGCGAGCTCACACACGTACCATGCCTGGCCCATATGCTTAACCTCATGGTTCAGCGGTTTCTCAAATCCTACCAGGAGTTGCCGGATCTACTTGTTAAAGTTCAGCGTGGATGGCTAGAGGACAGAAAGAAGTATGAGGAGGAGAACATGGTCAGTTGTCCTCTTGGTGAGGACATGGAAGTCTTGCCTGTTATCTGTCTGGCACGCATGGCTGAGTTTATTTTACGCTGCCTTTCCCATGACCCTCGCGTTCTCAAAATTTTGGGTGACAGTCATTACTGGTTGGTGACACTTCTAGACCAATGCTACAAAGAGAACTTTATATCTCTTATTCCTGAGGCGGACAGGTCTACAAAAATGGGGCAGTACCAGAAGGCCCTTGTTGTGGAACTATTAAAAAAATTCCCATCTGAAAGCGCTGGCAGCAGAGGTCACACTTTGTTGGACAACCAAGGAGTACAGGCGAGAAAGACACAACTTCTATCCAGTAGAGGCAGGGGAACACTGTCAAAGTTCTGGGAGAATTTTCTCAGCCCCTCCCATAGCACAGGCCCTGAGGCGTGGGGTACTCTCACATGGAGTGCAAAGTTTGGGTAGATGCTATGGGAGTACCTTGCCGACCGTACCAACAACCTCCGTGATTCCTTTGTGCCTTATAAATATTGGGTATCCAAGCTGGATACGTGGAATGAACTGGCTCTCTACGTCTTGGAGGTCCTGGCCTGCCCTGCCACCAGCATTTATCAGAGCGCGTTTTTAGTACCGCTGGTAGAAATGTAACTGATAAGCGCATCCACCTGTCAACTGAAAATGCTGACAGGCTGACTCTTATAAAAATGAACAAGGGCTGGATTGGGCCAGACTTCTCAACACAACCGAATGATAGCAGCATAGCATAAATTCAAATCCAGTGTCTTTTTTTGGGATGTGTATTCCCATGCACCTCTTCACACCCACACATGGGTATATGCTTCCTGATTTTTGCTATTTGCTCTTGTCCTCCTCCTTCTCCTCATCCTCATCCTCCACCACCATATCACCAGGGTGACCGTGGTCCGTGATGCAACACCCACATAATTTTTTTCAAGGGTGTTTATGATGCCCTTAAAAAAAATTTTTATACAGTATGTTCATGTATACCCCCCAGTGGTAAATGTTTTTCAGCCCATACACTTAGTGCATGGGCATTACAAGTACAGGAGACCCACTCCTTTCTAATGGGAACATTTTTTATTAGGCCCTGCTCCACGTCTCTTCCAAGGGGCATTGGAGTGCCTCCCAATTTTTGGCAGCCTAATCGATGTTTAGAAAACCCTAGAAAACCCTTGCACAAGTATGTTAGTGACTCGCCCCCTGGGCCGTGGGGCACTCGGATCCGGGCAGTAGGGGAATGATGGGAGTAGTAGTTGCAACCCGGTTCCGTGGCTCAGGGTGGTCAGGCCAGTGGTAGTCCGTTATGTGCTGTTGATTATGTCCGACTACGCCACCCGTGGATTTGTGGTCATTAGGAACCGCCGCTGCAAGGCAGACCGCTGGGGCTGATGATGTATGCAGCTGGGATGGTGTGACTCCCCACGGGAAGAGTGTGGCCCCAGGCCAGTGTAGTGGATGGTGGGAGAGATGGTGGTGAGAGTCCCAGTGCTGATAGTGCTGGAGGAGCAAGGAGCACACAGACGACAGGTTGCAGTCCAGGGTCTTTACTAGAACAGGTAAACTGACCCACAAACAGTCCCGGCTAGGAGGGGACCTGGATGTCTTAGAGCAATGGGGAAATTGGCCCTGGTCAGGGTGAGGGTGTAGGCCTACCGTGCTTTCTGCGCTCCTTCTGGCTATCTCCTCCTTATAGGGTAACAGCCCACGATTCCGAGCTCTCCGTGTACTCTCGCATGTATGGCCTGCAACGTGGGTTCCTTTCTGCTCCCGGCCTGGTACGGCTGTGCTGGTCCCTTCTGTTGTGGCAGAGCCTCCAGGCTTCTTAGGCCAAGGAACATACAGTCCCCTGCGGACTGGTTATCTGCTGTAGGATGTGGAATCCTCCCAGCCTCAGACACCAAAGTCTGGTAAATTAAGTCCTTTATCTGCCAAGACAGGCTCACTTCGCCTCTTGTCTCTGGCTTGTGGCTCTCCTCCTGCCACACTTCCTCTTAGGTGCAATACAACTTTCTGTCCCTGCTCTGCTCTGGGACAAGTCTCAGTCCTGAGACAGGTCATCCAGTTCTCTCTAACCCTGCCCCCAGTTCCAGCTTTTATAGGGGCAGCCTGCTCCCCCTACTGGACTGAGACAGGAGGTATTGCATGCTAATGTTCCCCTGACTAGAGAACCCCCCCCTTGCTCTCAGACACAGCTTTATTATATTTGTGGCATCCAGTCCAGGGTGACACATTCCCCCCTAGTAAAATTTATTACTCCGGGACTAAACAATAACAAAGACAATATGCATGACCATAAAACATTATCAGGAAAGTGACGCACAGATTGAGTTCTTAAGGTCACAGTGTGGTCTGTGACCGGGTGTCCATATCACCAACTCAACGGGGAGCCTTAACCAGGTGGGGGTCTGTCCTACCCCAAGTCCTTTACAGTCTTAGTTCATCCTTTGGTTAGGCTCCGAACGCAGTCCATACAAAGTCCCGGTTATTAAAAGTCCATAACCTTTGAGTCCGTACGGTAACTGCAAGAAACTGAAATACACTATTAATAATCATGCAGGTAACTTGGCAAACATTTCAACATTTGGCAACATGGTTATTTACAATTTTAGTGCTCCCTATATTCTCCAGCGAGCGGGTATCTGCCCCTTTGTGCTCCTGGTTGACCTGCGTAACCCACTGTCTGGTGGTGGACCGACCTGGCTTTCCCCACTTGCGTTAAGGGTACAGCTACCAGCTGGGTGTACAGGTAGGGCAGGCAGCTGTCTGCGGGTCATTTGGCTTACCGCAGGCATGGCAGGCTCACTGTCAGCAGAGGGTTGATTCTCCTGGGCTGCTGGTACAGGCTCTTCTGCCTCTGGAGCTGCTTGCTCTTCTTCACCTTCCGGCTCTGGTGCAGGTTGTTGCTGAGCCGGTTGCAGGAAATGCAGGACGGGTACCACTATGGCATAGTTTATTCGAGTCCAGGACTGAGGAAACTCTCCGAGAACGGTGCTGATCATTTCTTCCTTGTCCTCTGCGGGTTCAAGGTCACTTTGATCCTCTTCTGCACTACGGAGTTGCTCGGGGCACCTTTTTAGGTGGTCTCTGGAGACGGTACTAGTGGTTTCTCCTCCGTCCTTGGTGATCACGCACACCTTCGGGTTGTCGTGGTCAGACTGCAGTACGGTGTAAGGTTCCCTTTCCCACTGGTCGTCCAACTTATGTAGCCTTCTCTTTCGCTTCAGGACCTGCTCACCAGTTTCTAGGAGACCAGCAGGGGCGTGTTGGTTGAAGAGTTTCTCTTGCCTCTCTCTCACCTGCGCCAGGCTCTTCTCCACACTCTCCTGTACCTTCTTGTACTGCAGTTGCCTTTCCGTATCCCAGTCTGCATCCGGGGGGGTGTCCTCAGGTATTAGGACTTCCATCTTCAGGTCTACGGGCAGATTACCTGGTCTGGCTCGCATCAGGTAAGCCGGGGTGCAGTTTGTAGCATTCACCGGGATATGATTGTATAAGTCTATCAGATCCGGCAGTTTTTCTGACCACAGGCTGCGTTCCTCCAGGGGCAACGTCTTCAGGAGATCAATGACTATGTTGTTCATTTTCTCACACATCCCGTTGGTTTGTGGGTGGTAAGGCGTTGTCCGAATCTTCTTACAGCCATAGAGGTTGCAGAATTCTTGGAAGATTTCAGCTTCGAATGCTGGACCCTGGTCTGTCAGGACCTGTTCCGGATACCCGTGTGGACGGCAGAAGTATTGCTGGAAGGCTCTGGCCGCCGTTTGGGCTGTCAAGTCTTTCACCGGGACCACCACTAGAAAATGGGAATAGTGGTCCAAGATTGTCAGGGCGTAGATGTATCCTGACAGGCTTGGAGCCAGTTTGACGTGGTCCAGAGCTACCAGCTCAAGAGGCTGCTAGGTGACGATGGGCCTCAAGGGTGTCTTCTGGCTGGCACGGTCCTTCCTCCTTAGGTGACAAGGGCCACAGTCTCTGCACCACTTTTCTACAGCCCCTCTCATGCCAACCCAAAAGAACCGTCCTCTTAGCAGGAACTCCAGTTTCTTCCAACCAAAGTGCCCCGCTCTGTCATGGTAAGCCCCCAGGACCATAGCTGCATCCCGCCTCGGGACCACGACTTGCCAGGTCAGCTCATGTGTCCGGTGGTTGACAATCCTTCTACACAGCTTGCCTTCGTAGAGGAACAGCTTGCTCTTCTCTTTCCATAGCTGCTTGGCTTCCTCTGGAGCATCCGTACATAAGCGGGCGTCTTCCTGGGTCAACAGATCTTTCACCAGGCGGATTGCAGGGTCACTATCTTGGGTCTCGGCCCAGCTGTGGTGAGGTAGGGGATTGATCATAATGGTTGTTAAATCCTCCTCCTTCACACGGTGGGAGTATTGAGCGGCTCCATACCGGTGAAACGCGGGGAGTTCTACCTCCTCCAGCTCTTCTGGGTCTTCGTCACCTTCAGGTAAGTGAGTCATTCTCGACAGCGCGTCAGCGTTGGCATTGGTTTTGCCTGCCCGGTACTTGATCAAGAAGTCATAATTGGAGAGACGGGCCATCCACCGCTGTTCCAGGGCACCAAGTCTTGCACTGTCTAGGTGTGTTAACGGGTTGTTATCCGTATACACAGTGAACTTTGCGGAGGCCAGGTAATGCTTGAAGCGTTCCGTTACGGCCCACACCACCGTCAAGAATTCTAGCTTGATGGAGCTGTAATTCTCCGGGTTCCTCTCTGTGGGCCTCAGCTTCCGGCTGGCGTACGCGATCACCCGTTCTCTGCCCTGTTGGTTTTGCGACAGTACGGCTCCCAGTCCCACATTACTGGCGTCTGTGTGGAGAATAAAAGGCTGGCCATAATCGGGGTAGGCCAGGATCTCATCCCCTGTGAGGTCCATCTTCAACTGGCGGAAGGACTCCTCTTCCGGTTTATCCCACTTGAAGGGTGGCTTTTGGCTTCTGGACTTAGACTGTCCTATCAGGAGGTCCTGCATAGGAGCTGCCATCTTAGTGAACCCGGGGATGAACCTTCGGTAGTAGCCTACCAACCCAAGGAATTGCCTTACTTTTTTGATGTTCGAAGGGCTTGGCCAGCTCTTGATTGCCGTGACCTTGTCAGGGTCGGGGGCCACTCCTACCGCACTTACCACGTGCCTTAGGTACTGGACCTTTGGTTTCAGCAGGTGACACTTCGATGGTTTCACCTTCAGGCCATAGCCTGCCAGGGCTTCGAACACCTTGGCCAGGTGCTTTAGATGATCCTCGTAAGTCTTTGAATAGACGATCACGTCGTCCAGGTAAAGGAGGACCGTCTCAAAGTTTCGGTGCCCTAGACAGCATTCCATCAGCCTCTGGAAGGTCCCTGGTGCGTTGCAGAGCCCGAAGGGCATACAGTTGAACTCGCCCAGTCCCATCGGGGTGGTGAAGGCGGTCTTCTCCTTGACAGCCTCTGCCACAGGAACCTGCCAGTACCCGCTAGTAAGGTCCAAAGTAGAAAAGAAGTTAGCTCATTTTAGTGCGGCTAAAGACTCCTCTATTCTAGGCAGCGGATATGCGTCTTTGTGGGTGATACGGTTGATTTGTCTATAGTCCACGCACATTCTCATGGTGCCCTCTTTCTTTTTTACCAGAACCAGGGGGGGGCTGCCCAGGGGCTACAGCTATCTCTAATGACCCCAGCTTCTTTCATTTCCCGCAGCATACCCTTGGCGTTCTGATAATGTACAGGGGGTACAGGCCTGTGTCTCTCTTTTATTGGTGGGTGGCTCCCTGTGGGGATGTGGTGTTTTACCCCTTTTACTCTGCCGAAGTCAAGCGGGTGCTTACTAAAGACTCTCTCGTACTCCTGTACCACCTGGTAGACTCCTTGTTTTTGGTGCAGGGGAGTGGAGTCAGCACCCACGTGGAGTTTCTGGCACCAGTTCTCCTTTTGTTTCTGGGAGCCTCTACCCTCCGCCTGAGGAGATGGAGGCAAAGGCTCCACGGCCCTGATAGCTTTGTGTTCGACAACAAACAGTTTGGCAAGTGTAGCGTACCTGGGTAAGTGTACCTCTCTCTCCCCAATGTTGAGAATGCGAACGGGCACCCTCCCATGACGGACATCAACCACCCCCCGAGCTGTCAAAATGGTGGGCCTGCTGTCCGAGTACATGGGTTCTACCATGGCTTGGTAGTCTTTACCTCTCAACCCGATTGCAGTCCGACACCAGATCATCATTTCACTTTTGGGAGGCATGGAAATGGAGAATGGGTCACTCAGTCTTACGCTACCGATCTCACCACCAGACAGTTCTACCTGCTGCCGTCTCATCAGGGCTTTTATCTCTTTGTTGAGGACTCTCTGTTGGCTGGAACTAGCATTCACCGCCACCTGTTGTAGAATTACAATTACCTGTGAAAGACAATTTTCAATCACGTTAGTACCCACAGTTATTTTAGGGTGACTTTCACGACGGTCAATGTCCACAATAATTACTCCCTGTGCCGGTAGTTCAACTTTACCAGTTTTAATGGTCATCTCCTTGAACCCCATCTGTGGCACGGGTAAGCCATTACTGGCGATGATGCTCAAGTTACTGTCTGGATACCGTGTGATATCAGCATCAGTCCAATACTGCTTAAAATGTACATAAGGGATAGTGGTTACTTGCGACCCAGTATCCAGCAAGGCGCTCATGGGGATACCGTCCAGCACCACGGGTAAAACCGGGCGCCCCCCAACGTACTTATTACGCCAAATGTAAGGGCCTGGTGATCTTCTGCCTGGGGGTTGGCCCTCTGCCCCAGGTTGGATCCGTTTAAATTACAGTACCTGGAAATGTGTCCGGGCTGGTTGCATCGACGGCAAATGGGCTGTCCAACCTCTGCGTAGCGGTCTGTGGGCCTCCCTCGGAACGACGGGATCCTCCTCTGTCGACGTCACAGGATATCCTCCGGACTTGAAGCCAGCTCAATGGATCTTGACTGGTCCACTTGTAACGCCTGGACGGTCCTGGTCAACGCCGCGACGCTCCTGGTCAGCTACTGGACTTGGTGATGCAGATCTTTCGACGGGGCTTGGTTCAGGGCCTGTGCGTCAGCCCCCACAGAGTCCATAGGGGAGGGCGCCGCCTCTTGGTGGTAGGTGAGAGCAGGGCGCCGGGGGTTTATAGCGCCACTTGCTGCAGGTTCACGGAGCACCCTTATGGCCCTGTCCTTGAATTGGGCAAAGGTCAGGTCAGGGTTCTGAAAGAACATGAGGCGCAGCTGGGTCCTGTGGGTGCTAGACAGCAGACCTTCTATGAACTGTTCTGTTAGTAGCTTATCCGTATCCTGCACGCTGCCAGGGTCAGCTTGTTTGATGGCCCTCAAGGCTTCCTGCAAGTTTAGGGCATAGTCTCTGATGCTGTCCTGTGCCCGCTGCTTACATCCATAGAACCGCATTTTAATTTCAGCGGAGGTACGGGTATCAAAGGTACCTCGCAGCCGGGCCAGAATGTCCTTCACAGTCCTTTTCTCCTCAGCGGGCCATGACTTTACCTCCCTTTGGGCTGCGCCAGTTAACTGCCCTGTCAGTATGCTAACCTTCTGTTCCTCTGTCAGGGGGTAAACTTGGAACAAACTGTACAGCCTTTCCTTAAAATCAGTCAGGGCATGGGGCTCCCCTGAGTACTTAGGCAGCCAGGCCGCTCCAGGATGTAGGGCAGGGAAAATGGCATCACTGCTGCCGCAGCTGCGCTGGTGGTAGTGGGCGCCTCTGTGTCCGACATCTTCCTCCCCCCTAGTTAAGTGTGGCCTACCTTCCGACGATCCTCTTCTGTAGGCCGCGGCTCCGCTGGTGCTGCTCTGGACGAGGACCTTGCGTCGCGTCCTGGTGACGTCAGCGTCGCTCTCTCTCCCTTCCAGGACCTTGCGCAGCGTCGGTGCGTGGGGCGGAGCTTCGGGTCTCGCGCGGTTTGGACGTCCACGCCCCTCTTCTTCCCGCGCGGCGTCCTGAAGATGGCGAGAACCGACAGAAGATGGCGGGAGACGGCTGGAAATGGCGGGAAATGGCTCCGGGTGGCGGGAAACCTCTTTTCAGGTGTGTGTACAGTCTTTTTCAGGCACACAATACCCGTTTGTGGCGGGTTGGTTACTATCCTGCCGACTACGCCAAAGCTGACTCGCCCCCTGGGCCGTGGGGCACTCGGATCCGTGCAGTAGGGGAACGATGGGAGTAATAGTGGCAACCCGGTTCCGTGGCTCAGGGTGGTCAGACCAGTGGTAGTCCGTTATGTGCTGTTGATTATGTCTGACTACGTCACCCGTGGATTTGTGGTCATTAGGAACCGCCGCTGCAAGGCAAACCGCTGGGGCTGATGATGTATGCAGCTGGGATGGTGTGACTCCCCACGGGAAGAGTGCGGCCCCAGGCCAGTGTAGTGGATGGTGGGAGTGATGGTGGTGAGAGTCCCAGTGCTGATAGTGCTGGAGGAGCAAGGAGCACACAGACGACAGGTTGCAGTCCAGGGTCTTTACTAGAACAGGTAAACTGACCCACAAACAGTCCCGGCTAGGAGGGGACCTGGATGTCTGAGAGCAATGGGGAAATTGGCCCTGGTCAGGGTGAGGGTGTAGGCCTACCGTGCTTTCTGCGCTCCTTCTGGCTATCTCCTCCTTATAGGGTAACAGACCATGATTCTGAGCTCTCCGTGTATTCTCGCATGTATGGCCTGCAACGTGGTTTCCTTTCTGCTCCCGGCCAGGTACGGCTGTGCTGGTCCCTTCTGTTGTGGCAGAGCCTCCAGGCTTCTTAGGCCAAGGAACATACAGTCCCCTGCGGACTGGTTATCTGCTGTAGGATGTGGAATCCTCCCAGCCTCAGACACCAAAGTCTGGTAAATTAAGTCCTTTATCTGCCAAGACAGGCTCACTTTGCCTCTTGTCTCTGGCTTGTGGCTCTCCTCCTGCCACACTTCCTCTTAGGTGCAATACAACTTTCTGTCCCTGCTCTGCTCTGGGACAAGTCTCAGTCCTGAGACAGGTCGTCCAGTTCTCTCTAACCCTGCCCCAGTTCCAGCTTTTATAGGGGCAGCCTGCTCCCCCTACTGGCCTGAGACAGGAGGCATTGCATGCTAATGTTCCCCTGACTAGAGAACCTCCCCCTTGCTCTCAGACACAGCTTTATTATATTTGTGGCATCCAGGCCAGGGTGACACATTAGCCCAGCTGAAAACGGTTTGGCTGATTTGAGAAGCTATAAAATTAACCTTCCATTGAGCTAGTTCAGAATCTGGAGCATTACATTTGTTTGTTCTATGAAACTCTCTAAATGGCCAGAAAAAGAGAACTTTCATGAGAAACTTGACAGTCTTTTCTTGTTCTTAGAAATGAAGGCTATTTCATGCGAGAAATTACCAAGAAACTGAAGATTTCCTACAACAGTGTGTACTACTCCCTTCAGTGGAGAGCACAAACAGGCTCTAACCAGAGTAGAAAGAGAAGTGGGAGGCCCCGCTGCACAACTGAGCAACAAGACAAGTACATTAGTGTCTCTAGTTTGAGAAATCGACACCTCACAGCTCCTCAACTGGCAGCTTCATTAAATAGTACACGCAAAACGCCAGTGTCAACGTCTACAGTGAAGAGGGGACTCTGGGATGCTTGCCTTCAGGGCAAAGTGGCAAAGAAAAAGCCATATTTGAGACTGGCTAATAAAAGGAAAAGATTAATATGGGCAAAAGAACACAGACATTGGACAGAGGAAGATTGGAAAAAAGTTTTATGGACAGACGAATCAAAGTTTGAGGTGTTTGGATCACACAGAAGAACATTTGTGAGACGCAGAACAACTGAAAAGATGCTGGAAGAGTGCCTGACGCCATCTGTCAAGCATGGTGGAGGTAATGTGATGGTCTGGGGTTGCTTTGGTGCTGGTAAAGTGGGAGACTTGTACAAGGTAAATGGGAATAAGGAAGGCTATCACTCCATTTTGCAACGCCATGCCATACCCTGTGGACAGCGCTTAATTGGAGCCAATTTCATCCTACAACAGGACAATGACCCAAAGCACACCTCCAAATTATGCATGAATTATGCATGAACTATTTAGGGAAGAAGCAGGCAGCTGCTATTCTATCTGTAATTGAGCTGTTGTGGGAGCAGCTTGACTGTATGGTACGCAAAAAAGTGCCCATCAAGCCAATCCAACTTGTGGGAGGGGCTTCAGGAAGCATGGGGGGAAATTTCTCAATAATGACTCAGCAAATTAACAGCTAGAATGCCAAAGGTCTGCAATGCTGTAATTGCTGCAAAGGGAGCATTCTTTGATGAAAGCAAAGTTTGAAGGAGAAAATTATTCTTTCAAATAAAAATCATTATTTCTAACCTTGTCAATGTCTGGACTATATTTTCTACTCATTTTGCTACTCATTTGATAAATATAAGTATGAGTTTTAATGGAAAACACAAAATTGTCTGGGTGACCCCAAACTTTTGAACGGTAGTATACATTGGGCTCATTGCTCAGGTCGAGCACCCGAGTACTCCAACATGCTCGACCCGAACAACGAGCACCCGAGCATTTTAGTGCTCGGCCATCACTAATAAGGAACAAGATGGGGGTGAGGGTGTTGGTAGCACTCACCTGTAATGATCGTGTAAGGATACAATACCTGTAGTAGCACGATAGACCATAAGTGCAGCCCAGTGGCTGGAGAAGACTATCGTCCAGATAACAGTTTGACAAAGTGGATACTATCATAATGTGTGGGCTGCACTTACAGAACAGATGAGATCCAGAGAGTATAAACAAGAGTTTTTATTCACCCAACTCGTTTCGTTGCTGGATCGGCACATTTCTCAATGTTAAAAAAACAAGTGTAATTTTTTTCCTTTTTTTGCCTTGAGAAAGGTGGCGGTCCCATGCCGAAATACCTTGGTGTGAATAAAAACATATGCAACCTGTTAATAAACTTTTTCAAGGAATTTGATTGACCTCAGATGTAATTTTCATATGGAGCAGACTTTTTCTTTGGGCCAACTCTGTTTGTAGTTGGAGCTATTCCTAAAGTGAGCGTTTATAGAGAAATACAGAAAACTCGATTCTCTAATTGTGCATCTCAAGATCTTTGAAGATATTTTAACCCCTTAAGCCCCGAGGGTGGTTTGCACGTTAATGACCAGGCCAATTTTTACAATTCTGACCACTGTCACTTTATGAGGTAATTACTCTGGAACGCTTCAACGGATCCCCCTGATTATGAGAAAGTCTTTTCGTGACATATTGTACTTCATTATTGTGGTAAAATTTCTTCGATATCACTTGCGTTTATTTGTGAAAAAAATGGAAATTTGGCAAAAATTTTGAAAATTTTGCAATTTTCAAAATTTGAATTTTTATGCCCTTAAATCAGAGAGATATGTCACACAAAAGAGTTAATAAATAACATTTCCCACATGTCTACTTTACATCAGCACAATTTTGGAACCAAATTTTTTTTTTGTTAGGGAGCTATAAGGGTTAAAAGTTGACAAGTGATTTCTCATTTTTCCAACAAAATTTACAAAAACATTTTTTTAGGGACCACATCACATTTGAAGTCACTTTGAGAGGTCTTTATGACAGAAAATACCCAAAAGTGACACCATTCTAAAAACTGCACCCCTCAAGGTGCTTAAAACCACATTCAAGAACTTTATTAACCCTTCAGGTGCTTCACAGGAATTTTTTGAATGTGGAAGAAAAAAATGAACATTTAACTTTTTTCGCAAAAATGTTACTTTAGACCCAATTTTTTTTATTTTCACAGGGGTAACAAGAAAAAATGGACCCCAAAATTTGTTGTGCAATTTCCCCTGGGCACGCAGATACCCAATATTTGGGGAAAAAACACTGTTTGGGTGCACGGCAGGGCTCGGAAGGGAAGGAGCGCCATTTGACGTTTTGATTGTAAAATTTGCTTGAATAATTAGCGGACGCCATGTTGTGTTTGGAGAGCCCCTGTGTGCCCAAACATTGGAGCTCCCCCACAAGTGACCCCATTTTGGAAACTAGACCCCCCAAGGCACCTATCTAGATGCATAGTGAGCACTTGGAACCCCCAGGTGCTTCACAAATTGATTCGTAAAAATGAAAAAGTGTTTTTTTTTTCACTTTTTCATTTTTACAAATCAATTTGTGAAGCACCTAGGGGTTCCAAGTGCTCACTATGCATCTAGATAGGTGCCATGGGGGGTCTAGTTTCCAAAATGGGGTCACTTGTGGGGGAGCTCCAATGTTTGGGCACACAGGGACTCTCCAAATGCAACATGGTATCCGCTAACAAATTGAATGGAAAATCGGCTCAAATTGTTAGCGGACACCATGTTGCGTTTGGAGAGCCCCTGTGTGCCCAAACATTGGAGCTCCCCCACAAGTGACCCCATTTTGGAAACTAGACCCCCCAAGGCACCTATCTAGATGCATAGTGAGCACTTGGAACCCCCAGGTGCTTCACAAATTGATTCGTAAAAATGAAAAAGTGAAAAAAAAAACACTTTTTCATTTTTATGAATCAATTTGTGAAGCACCTGGGGGTTCCAAGTGCTCACTATGCATCTAGAAAGGTGCCTTGGGGGGTCTAGTTTCCAAAATGGGGTCACTTGTGGGGAGCTCCAATGTTTGGGCACACAGGGACTCTCCAAATGCAACATGATATCCGCTAACAAATTGTCGGCTCACATTGTTAGCGGACACCATGTTGCGTTTGGAAAGCCCCTGTGTGCCCAAACATTGGAGCTCCCCCACAAGTGGCCCCATTTTGGAAACTAGACCCCTCAAGGCACCTATCTAGATGCATAGTGAGCACTTGGAACCCCCAGGTGCTTCACAAATTGATTCGTAAAAGTGAAAAAGTGTTTTTTTTTTCACTTTTTCATTTTTACGAATCAATTTGTGAAGCACCTAGGGGTTCCAAGTGCTCACTATGCATCTAGATAGGTGCCTTGGGGGGTCTAGTTTCCAAAATGGGGTCACTTGTGGGGGAGCTCCAATGTTTGGGCACGCAGGGGCTCTCCAAACGCAACATGGCGTCCGCTAACAATTTGAGACGATTTTCCATTCAATTTGTTAGCGGACACCATGTCGCGTTTGGAGAGCCCGTGATGTGCCTAAACAGTGGAGCTCCCCCACAAGTGACCCTATTTTGGAAACTATACCCCCCAAGGATTTTATTAAGGTGTATAGTGAACATTTTGAACCCAGAGGTACGACACAGAATTTGTTTACATTAGGTCATCATATTGAATAAGTTGTCATTAGTCTTGAGTGCAAGTGCTCCCTACTTGAGTTTGCATCGGGTACTCAGGTATGCACCATGTACAGCGTGTGCTCGAGTCCCTGCTCCGCATGTTTCACGGTTATTAGACACCCAAAAAAAACCATGCGGGGATCGCTCGTGCATGGCAGTCAATTCCCCGTAAAGTTTTTTTTTGGACGCAAAGCATATGGGGCAGAGACTCGAGCATGTCACTCAAATACCCACGATACTCAATGCATACCAGAGCACCCGATGCAAACTCAAGTAGCGAGTACTTGCGCTCAACACTAGTCGCCATATCGTCATCTTTTTTTCTTACTTTTGAAAAAAATCACAACCCCATCACAACCCCAGCCCTAACCCCAGCCCTAACCGTAGCACAACCCTAACCGTAGCACAACCCTAACCCTAGCACAACCCTAGCCCCAAACCCAGCCCTAACCCTAGCCCAATCCTAACCCAAGAGTTTATTTTTGACGCCGTTCCTTGTGCGGTATAAGTGATTAGACGACTTTATTCTTCGGGTCGGTGTGATTACAGCAATACCAGAATCATATGGAGTTTTTATGACTGACAGCTGTCACACACTAAAAGACGCATTTTTTGTAAAATCTAGTTTTTGCATCGCCATATTTTGAGAGCTATAATTTTTCCAGATTTTGGCAGACAGTCATGTGACGGCTCGTTTTTTGCGGGATGACTTGACGTTGTTATTGGTGCCATTTTCAGGCACGTGACATTTTTTGATCGCTTTCTATTCTGATTTTTGGGAGGCAGAATAAACAAAAACCAACAATTCAGGAATTATTTTTTTTGTTTTTTTTTATTCTGTTCCGCGTGTGGTAAAATTGATAAGGTAGCTTTATTCTTCGGGTCAGTACGTTTACAGCGGTACCACATTTATATAGTTTTTCTATGTTTTGCACTTTTACATAATAAAAGCAATTTTATAGAAAAAAATATTTTTAGCATCGCTTTATTCTGAGAGCTATATCTTTTTTATTTTTCGGATGATGGAGCTGTTTGGCGGCTTGTTTTTTGCAGGACGAGATGACGTTTTCAGCGGTACCATTTTTATTTATATTTGTCTTTTTGATCGCGTGTTATTCCATTTTTTGTTTGGCAGTATGGTGATAAAGCAGTTTTTTGCTTGTTTTTTTTTTTTTTTTTTTTTTTACCGTGTTCACTGAGGGGGTTAACTAGTGGGACAGTTTTATAGGTCAGGATGTTCCTGACACGGCGATACCAAATATGTGTACTTTTATTGTTTTTTTTTATAATAATATTTATTGATGGGTACATTATATTTTTATTTTTGGTGGATTATTTTTTTTATTTTTTTTTTTTATATTTTTGCAATTTTTTTTTTTTTTTTTTTCACTTTCTGGAAGCTTATATAGTTTATTACTTTGTCCCACTCTGGGTCGTCATCGGGTCGTCATTGCAACACCCGGGAAGCCTTTGCAGACAGCGCTGGAAGCCGGAAGAGGAGGTGAGTATCTGCGATCACCTCCCCTAGCCCCCGAAATGCTGTGATCGACTTCGATCGACTTCGATCGCAGCATCGAGGGGGTTAATGTGCTGGGAGCGATGCAGGACCGCTCCCTGCACATAGTATCGGGTGTCAGCTGTGACAATCAGCTGACACCCGGCGGCGATCGCGCCCGCACAGTCTGTGTGCGCGCGCGATCGCCATGACGTACTAATACGGGTCTGGCTCTTAAGTCCCAGGGCACAGACGCGTATTAGTACGCCAGATGTTATTAAGGGGTTAAAGAAGCATCAGCACGTAATACTATGGTCTCCCTCACTGCAACATATATGTGTCAATAATGATGCTTAATGATATATGGCTGAAAGTATTGAGTGTGTCTGTGACTGTTCAGACACCAATATATCTGTTTAAAAGAGTCTGGTGTAGGCCAGATAACTAGAACTTGGGTTTTGCAGTTCCACGGTTCAAATCTCTGTATTATCCAGCTTTCGGTCATTTTTCCGTAAAAAAACCCAGTAATAGTGTCTCGCTGACTGTTCAGACACAAATATATCTGTTTAAAAGAGTCTGGTGTAGGCCACATAACTATAACTGTGGTTTTGCAGTTCCACGGTTCAAATCTCTGTAATATCAACCTTTTTGCCTTTTTTACATAAAAAATAAAAAAATTGAGTGTCTCGCTCAGTGTACAGACACGGTTCTAATCTCCTTTTTATTACCCTTTTTCCATTGATAGTGCGAGTGTAAGCTATTTTACTTCATTTACAATGGGCAAGGCACGTGGCAAGGGACGTGGAACTGGACGTTCTGGTGATGGTGCGTGTAGAGGACGGGGCCGTGGCCAAGGTGAAAATGTGCCACAACCAACAGCCAAATCTTCTCGCTCCCACTTCTTGACCGAATTACTAGGGAAGCACACTACAACACCAGTATTGTGAACTGATCAGTGTGAACAGGTTATTAATTGGATAGCAGATAATACTTCCAGTTACCTGGGCACCACCACCTCCGGTCTGTCTTTCACACGGTCAAGTTTTAGTAGCTGTGAGTCTCGACCGCATACTCCTCCTCATCCTGATGCTCCTTCCTCCCACCATGCCGAGTGTCGTCAGGCAGCAACTGATCCCACACTTTAACACTCTGAAGAGCTGTTCACTGGTCCATTTTCATATTTGTGCCCCTCGCCTGCTCCGCTTGAAGTGGTGGAAGAGGAGATCCCATGTAGCGATGGCCAAATTTTTGAATAGCCATGGCCAGAGGAAGTCGACGCTGGCAATTTGTCACAAGAGGTGGACGATGACGAGACAAAATTGCCACGAAGTGAGGAGGAGGATCATGGTGTGCAAGTGGAAGAGGAGGAGGTGGTGGATGATCTAGTAACTGACCCAACGTGGCAGGAGGACATGCAGAGCGAGGCCAGCAGCATACGGGGGAGGGAGGTAGAGTACTCCAACAGGCAGGAAGAAGCAGTGTGGTGGCCGCACACAGAAGGCGGAAACAGTTCCCTGTAACACCAACACGAGGGACGTCGCCAGTACAACCGGTAGGTCTTCCAGAGTCTGGAATTTTTTTAAAGACTCTGCTGATAACCAGGCCATTTGTACCACCTGCCATGCCAGCATCAGCAGGGGTGACAAAACTACCAGCCTGACCACCACCAGCATGATCAGGCACATGTCAGCAAAGCACCCGACTTTGTGGTGCGAACCCCAGGGTCCACGACCAGTGTGAGCGCGTGTCACCACTGCTTCTTCTGCTGTTGTGCATATAAGAGAACCCCCTGTTGTGCATGCAAGGTAATCCCCTGTCCATACTGCATGCAAAGATGTCCCCTCCTCTCAGTCTTCACTTGTTATGGCAGTTTCTCAAGAAACAGCATCAACGTCCACGTCCCACCGCAGCGTTCAATTGTCCATATCCCAGACCTTTGAATGAAAGTGCAAATTCGCAGCCAGTGCCCCACAGGCCACAGTCCTAAATGCGCACATTTCACGACTGCTTGCGTTGTAAATGCTGCCTTTTAGGCTGGTGTAGATGGAATCCTTCCGCAACCTTATGGCGGTGGCCATCCCTCGGTACTCGGTCCCCAGCCGACACTATATTGCCCGTTGTGCCGTCCCCGCACTACACAAGCACGTGTCCCAAAACATCTGCCGTGCCCTCAACAACACAGTTACTGGGAGTGTCCACCTGACAACGGACACGTGGACAAGTGCTTGTGGCCAGGGACGGTACATCTCCCTGACGGCACACTGGGTAAACATAGTGGAAGCCGGGACCCAGTCGGACCTTGGGACGGAACACATCCTCCCCACACCGAGGATTGCGGGCCCTATGTCAGTCAGAGTTGCCCCCACAGTGTACAGCTCCTGCGCATCCTCCTCCTCCTCATGTTCAGCCTCCATCTCAGATATCACCACATCAGTTACAAGCAGGAAGCACTGAAGCACTGCCTCAGCCAAGCGGCAACAGGCTGTCCTGAAACTCATAAGCTTAGGTGATAAACCTCACACTGCTTGTGATTTGTGGACAGCTGTGAAAGAGCAGGCAGATCTGTGGCTGAGACCGCTGAACCTACATCCAGGCATGGTCGTGTGTGACAATGGCCATAACCTGTTGGCGGCTTTGAGGCGAGGCGAGATCACACACGTACCATGCCTGGATCATGTGCTTAACCTCGTGGTTCAGTGAGTTGCCAGATCTGCTTGTCAAAGTACGCCGCCTGTCAGCTCATTTTCGCAAGTTGACTACAGCTTCCGCCGCACTTGCTGTGTTGCAGCAGCGTTTGCAGCTACCGTCACACCGAGCAGCTGTCAGTAATTTGAGACCTGGGATTCACTGTTTAATCATGTATGTACCATGAATTATTTCTTCAGGTCACATTAATTAGCTCTTTAGGTCGCACTGGCGCTATATTTTGAGCTATAAAATCCTTTGACCATTACGCTGGTCATTCATATATTTTCTTTGAGAGCGTTATCCTAGTGTATAGATCTCATCTGCATTATTTACTGTCTATTGCATACGCAGTGTACCTTGTGTGTGTCCACTCCCTGTTTTTGGAGGTTCCCCTTGCCTCATTTTAAAGATTTCCTATTTTTACATTTACCTAATAAAATAATGTCTTTTTTATTTCTATTTATTTGTCAGAATCTCTTCTTGTCTAGCGGCCATCAACCGCAATAGACCATGTTTTGTGGTATTAAAATAGT
This sequence comes from Phyllobates terribilis, assembly GCF_046119375.1. Classification (NCBI taxonomy): domain Eukaryota; kingdom Metazoa; phylum Chordata; class Amphibia; order Anura; family Dendrobatidae; genus Phyllobates; species Phyllobates terribilis. Next base: position 305,999,874 of record NW_027362768.1, on the reverse strand, counting down.
CTTGTCAGGCTACTGCGACCTCCACGTCTCTTCCAAGGGGCATTAAAACCATCTTGTTAAGCTACTGTGACGTCCACGTCTCTTCCAAGGGGCATTAAAACCTTCTTGTTAAACCACTCTGACCTCCACGTCTCTTCCAAGGGCATTAAAACCGTCTAGTTAAACCACTCTGAACTCCACGTCTCTTCCAAGGGGCATTAAAACCGTCTTGTTAAACGACTCTGACATCCACGTCTCTTTCAAGGGGCATTAAAACCGTCCTGTTAAACCACTCTGAACTCCACGTCTCTTCGAAGGGGCATTAAAACAGTATTGTTAAGCTACTGCAACCTCCACGTCTCTTCCAATGGGCACTAAAACCGTCTTGTTAAACTACTCTGACCTCCACTTCTCTTCCAAGGGGCATTAAAACCGTCTTGTTCAGCAACTGTGAATTCCACCACTCTTAAAAGGGGCAATAAAACCGTCTTGTTAAGCTACTGTGACCTCTGCAAACTCTTCCAAGGTGCATGGATATTGTCTTTTTATTCCACTGTGACCTCCACGTCTCTTCCAAGGGGCATTAAAACTGACTTGTTAAGCTACATTGACCTCCACGTCTCTTCCAAGGGGTATTAAAACCGTCTTGTTAAACCACTCTGAACTCCACGTCTCTTCCAAGGGGCATTAAAACCGTCTTGTTAAACCACTCTGAACTTCACGTCTCTTCGAAGGGGCATTAAAACAGTCTTGTTAAGCTACTGCGACCTCCACCACTCCTTCAAGGGGATTTAAAAGCGTTTTGTTAAGCTGCTATGACAACCACGTCTCTTCCAAGGGGAATTAAAACCGTGTTTTTAAACCACTCTGACCTCCACGTCTCTTCCAAGGGGCATAAAAACTGTCTTGTTAAGCTACTGTGACCTCCACCACTCTTCCAGGGGCATTAAAACCTTCTTGTTAAGCTACTGCGACCTCCACCACTCTTCCAATGGGCATTGATATTGTCTTTTTATTCCACTGTGACCTCCATGACTCTTCCAAGGGGCATTAAAACCATCTTGTTAAAACACTCTGTACTCCACGTCTCTTCCTCGGGGTATTAAAACCGTTTTGTTAAGCTACTGCGACATCCATCACTCTTCCAAGGGGCTTTAAAACCATCTTGTTAAGCTACTGTGACATCCACGTCTCTTCCAAGGGGCATTAAAACCATCTTGTTAAACCACTCTGACCTCCACGTCTCTTCCAAGGGGCATTAAAACCGTCTAGTTGAACAACTCTGAACTCCAAGTCTGTCCCAAGGGGCATTAAAACCATCTTGTTAAACCACTCTGAAATCCACGTCTCTTCCAAAGGGCATTAAAACCGTCTTGTTAAACCACTCTGACTTCCACGTCTCTTCCAAGGGGCATTAAAACCATCTTGTTAAACCACTCTGACCTTCACGTCTCTTCCAAGGGGCATTAAAACCGTCTTGTTAAACCACTCTGATCTCCACGTCTCTTCAAATGGGCATTAAAACCGTCTTGTTAAGCTACTGCGACCTCCACCACTCTTCCAAGGGGCATTGATATTGTCTTTTTATTATACTCTGACCTCCATGTCTCTTCCAAGGGGCATTAAAACCGTCTTGTTAAACCACTCTGAACTCCACATCTCTTCCAAGGGGCATTAAAACCGTATTGTTAAACCACTCTGAACTCCACGTCTCTTCGAAGGGGCATTAAAACAGTCTTGTTGAGCTATTGCTACCTCCAACACTCTACCAAGGGGCTTTAAAACGGCCTTGTTAAGCTACTGCGACCTCCACGTCTCTTCCAATGGGCATTAAAACCGTCTTGTTAAACCACTCTGACCTCCACGTCTCTTCTAAGGGGCATTAAAACCGTCTTGTTAAGCTACTGTGACCTCTACCACTCTTCCAAGGGGCATTGATATTGTCTTTTTATTCCATTGTGACCTCCACGTCTCTTCCAAGGAGCATTAAAACCGACTTGTTAAGCTACTTTGACCTCCACGTCTCTTCCAAGGGTCATTAAAACCATCTTGTTAAGCTTCTGCGACTTCCACCACTCTTCCAAGGGTCATAAAAAACCGTCTTGTTAAGCTACTGTGACTTCCACGTCTCTTCAAAGGGCATTAAAACCATCTTGTTAAACCACTCTGACCTCCACGTCTCTTCCAATGGGCATTAAAACCATCTTGTTAAACCACTCTGACCTCCACGTCTCTTCTAAGGGGCATTAAAACCGTCTTGTTAAGCTACTGTGACCTCCACCACTCTTCCAAGGGGCAATGGTATTGTCTTTTTATTCCATTGTGACCTCCACGTCTCTTCCATGGAGCATTAAAACCGAATGGTTAAGCTACTTTGACCTCCACGTCTCTTCCAAGGGTCATTAAAACCATCTTGTTAAGCTTCTGCGACTTCCACCACTCTTCCAAGGGTCATAAAAAAACGTCTTGTTAAGCTACTGCGACCTCCACGTCTCTTCCAAGGGCATTAAAACCATCTTGTTAAACCACTCTGAGCTCCACGTCTCTTCCAAGGGGCATTAAAACCGTCTTGTTAAACCACTCTGATCTCCACGTCTCTTCCAAGGGGCATTAAAACCGTATTGTTAAACCACTCTGAACCCCACGTCTCTTCGAAGGGGCATTAAAACCGTCTTGTTAAGCTACTGCGACCTCCACCACTCTTCCAAGGGGCTTTAAAACCGTCTTGTTAAGCTACTGCGGCCTCCACCACTCTTCCAAGTGGCATTAATATTGTCTTTTTAATCCACTCTGACCTCAACGTCTCTTCCAAGGGGCATTAAAACCATCTTGTTAAACCACTCTGAACTCCACGTCTCTTCCAAGGGGCATTAAAACCATCTTGTTGAGCTACTGTTACCTCCAACACTCTACCAAGGGGCTTTAAAACTGCCTTGTTAAGCTACTGTGACCTCCACGCCTCTTCGAAGGGGCATTAAACCCATCTTGTTAAACCAGTCTGACCTCCACGTCTCTTCCAAGGGGCATTAAAACCGTTTTGTTAAGCTACTGTGACCTCCACCACTTTTACAAGGGGCATTAAACCCGTCTTGTTAAGCTACTGTGACCTCCACCACTCTTCCAAGGGGCATTGATATTGTCTTTTATTCCATTGTGACATCCACGTCTCTTCCAAGGAGCATTAAAACTGACTTGTTAAGCTACTTTGACCTCCATGTCTCTTCCAAGGGTCATTAAAACAGTCTTGTTAAGCTTCTGCGACTTCCACCACTCTTCCAAGGGGCATTAAAACCATCTTGTTAAGCTACTGCGACCTCCACGACTCTTCCAAGGGGCATTAAAACCATCTTGTTAAACCATTCTGACCTCCACGTCTCTTCCAAGGAGCATTAAAACCGTCTTGTTAAACCACTCTGAACTCCACGTCTCTTCAAATGGGCATTAAAACCGTCTTGTTAAGCTACAGTGACCTCCACCACTCTTAAAAGGGGCATTAAAACTGTCTTGTTAAGCTACTATGACCTCCACCACTCTACCAAGGGGCGTTGATATTGTCTTTTTATTCCACTGTGACCTCCACGTCTCTTCCAAGGGGCATTAAAATTGACTTGTTAAGCTACTTTGACCTCCACGTCTCTTCCAAGGGGCATTAAAACCGTCTTGTTAAGCTTCTGCGAATTCCACCACTCTTCCAAGGGGCATTAAAACCGTCTTGTTAAACCATTCTGACCTCCACGTCTCTTCCAAGGGGCATTAAAACCTTCTTGTTAAACCACTCTGAACTCCACGTCTCTTCAAAGGGGCATTAGAACCGTCTTGCTAAGCTACTGCTACCTCCACCACTCTTCCAAGGGGCTATAAAACCATCTTGTTATGCTAATGCGGCCTCCACCACTCTTCCAAGTGGTATTGATATTGTCTTTTTAATCCACTCTGACCTCCACGTCTCTTCCAAGGGGCATTAAAACCGTCTTGTTAAACCACTCTGAACTCCACGTCTCTTCCAAGGGGCATTAAATCCATATTGTTAAACCACTCTGAACTCCATGTCTCTTCGAAGGGGCATTAAAACCGTCTTGTTGAGCTACTGCTACGTCCAACACTCTACCAAGGGGCTTTAAAATGGCCTTATTAAGCTACTGCGACCTCCACGTCTCTTCCAATGGGCATTAAAACCATCTTGTTAAACCACTCTGACCTCCACGTCTCTTCTAAGGAACATTAAAACCGTCTTGTTAAGCTACTGTGACCTCCACCACTCTACCAAGGGGCATTGATATTGTCTTTTTATTCCACTGTGACCTCCACGTCTCTTCCAAGGGGCATTAAAACTGACTTGATAAGCTACTTTGACCTCCACGTCTCTTCCAAGGGGCATTAAAACCGTCTTGTTAAGCTTCTGCCAATTCCACCACTCTTCCAAGGGGCATTAAAACCGTCTTGTTAAGCTACTGTGACCACCACGTCTCTTCCAAGGGCATTAAAACCATCTTGTTAAACCACTCTGACCTCCACGTCTCTTCCAAGTGGCATTAAAATCTTCTTGTTAAACCACTCTGAACTCCACGTCTCTTCAAAGGGGCATTAAAACCGTCTTGTTAAGCTACAGTGACCTCCACCACTCTTAAAAGGGGCATTAAAACCGTCTTGTTAAGCTACTATGACCTCCACCCCTCTACCAAGGGGCGTTGATATTGTCTTTTTATTCCACTGTGACCTCCACGTCTCTTCCATGGGGCATTAAAATTGACTTGTTAAGCTACTTTTACCTCCACGTCTCTTCCAAGGGGCATTAAAACCGTCTTGTTAAGCTTCTGCGAATTCCACCACTCTTCCATGGGGCATTAACACCGTCTTGTTAAGCTACTGTGACCACCAGGTCTCTTCCAAGGGCATTAAAACCATCTTGTTAAACCACTCTGACCTCCACGTCTCTTCCAAGGGCCATTAAAACCTTCTTGTTCAACCACTCTGAACTCCACGTCTCTTCAAAGGGGCATTAAAACTGTCTTGCTAAGCTACTGCTACCTCCACCACTCTTCCAAGCGGCTATAAAACCATCTTGTTAAGCTACTGCGACCTCCACCACTCTTCCAAGGGGCATTGATATTGTCTTTTTATTCCACTCTGACCTCCACGTCTCTTCCAAGGGGCATTAAAATCGTCTTGTTACAGCACTCTGAACTCCACGTCTCTTCCAAGGGGCATTAAAACCATATTGTTAAACCACTCTGAACTCCACGTCTCTTCGAAGGGGCATTAAAACCGTCTTGTTGAGCTACTGCTACCTCCAACACTCTACCAAGGGGCTTTAAAACGGCCTTATTAAGCTACTGCGATCTCCACGTCTCTTCCAATGGGCATTAAAACCATCTTGTTAAACCACTCTGACCTCCACGTCTCTTCTAAGGGGCATTAAAACCGTCTTGTTAAGCTACTGTGACCTCCACCACTCTACCAAGGGGCGTTGATATTGTCTTTTTATTCCACTGTGACCTCCACGTCTCTTCCAAGGGGCATTAAAACCGTATTGTTAAACCACTCTGAACTCCACGTCTCTTCGAAGGGGCATTAAAACCGTCTTGTTGAGCTACTCCTACCTCCAACACTCTACCAAGGGGCTTTAAAACGGCCTTATTAAGCTACTGCGACCTCCACGTGTCTTCCAATGGGCATTAAAACCGTCTTGTTAAACCACTCTGACCACCACGTCTCTTCTAAGGGGCATTAAAACCGTCTGGTTAAGCTACTGTGACCTCCACCACTCTTAAAAAGGGCATTAAAACCGTCTTGTTAAGCTACTGTGACCTCCACCACTCTACCAAGGGGCGTTGATATTGTCTTTTTATTCCACTGTAACCTCCACGTCTCTTCCAAGGGGCATTAAAACTGACTTGTTAAGCTACTTTGACCTCCACGTCTCTTCCAAGGGGCATTAAAACCGTCTTGTTAAGCTTCTGCGAATTCCACCACTCTTCCAAGGGGCATTAAAACCGTCTTGTTAAGCTGCTGCGACCTCCACGTCTCTTCCAAGGGGCATTAAAACCATCTTGTTAAACGACTCTGACCTCCACGTCTCTTCCATGGGGCATTAAAACCATCTTGTTAAACCACTCTGACCTTCACGTCTCTTCCAAGAGGCATTAAAACCGTCTTGTTAAACCACTCTGATCTCCACGTCTCTTCAAATGGGCAATAAAACCGTCTTGTTAAGCTACTGCGACCTCCACCACTCTTCCAAGGGGCATTGATATTGTCTTTTTATTCCACTCTCACCTCCACGTCTCTTCCAAGGGGCATTAAAACCGTCTTATTAAACCACTCTGAACTCCACATCTCTTCCAAGGGGCATTAAAACCGTATTGTTAAACCACTCTGAACTCCACGTCTCTTCGAAGAGGCATTAAAACAGTCTTGTTGAGCTATTGTTACTTCCAACACTCTACCAAGGGGCTTTAAAACGGCCTTGTTAAGCTGCTGCGACCTCCACGTGTCTTCCAATGGGCATTAAAACCGTCTGGTTAAACCACTCTGACCTCCACGTCTCTTCTAAGGGGCATTAAAACCGTCTTGTTAAGCTACTGTGACCTCCACCACTCTTCCAAGGGGCATTGATATTGTCTTTTTATTCCATTGTGACCTCCACGTCTCTTCCAAGGAGCATTAAAACCGACTTGTTAAGCTACTTTGACCTACACGTCTCTTCCAAGGGTCATTAAAATCATCTTTTTAAGCTTCTGCAACTTCCACCACTCTTCCAAGGGTCATAAAAAACAGTCTTGTTAAGCTACTGCGACCTCCATGTCTCTTCCAAGGGCATTAAAACCATCTTGTTAAACCACTCTGACTTCCACGTCTCTTCCAATGGGCATTAAAACCGTCTTGTTAAACCACTCTGATCTCCACGTCTCTTCAAATGGGCATTAAAACCGTCTTGTTAAGCTACTGCGACCTCCACCACTCTTCGAAGGGGCTTTAAAACCGTCTTGTTAAGCTACTGCGGCCTCCACCACTCTTCCAAGTGGCATTGATATTGTCTTTTTAATCCACTCTGACCTCCATGTCTCTTCCAAGGGGCATTAAAACTGTCTTGTTAAACAACTCTGAACTCCACGTCTCTTCAAAGGGGCATTAAAACCGTATTGTTAAACCACTCTGAACTCCACGTCTCTTCGAAGGGGCATTAAAACCGTCTTGTTGAGCTACTGCTACCTCCAACACTCTACCAAGGGGCTTTAAAACGGCCTTATTAAGCTACTGCGACCTCCACGTCTCTTCCAATGGGCATTAAAACCATCTTGTTAAACCACTCTGACCTCCACGTCTCTTCTAAGGGGCATTAAAACCGTCTTGTTAAGCTACTTTGACCTCCACCACTCTTAAAAGGGGCATTAAAACCGTCTTGTTAAGCTACTGTGACCTCCACCACTCTACCAAGGGGCGTTGATATTGTCTTTTTATTCCACTGTGACCTCCACGTCTCTTCCAAGGGGCATTAAAGCTGACTTGTTAAGCTACTTTGACCTCCACGTCTCTTCCAAGGGGCATTAAAACCATCTTTTTAAGCTTCTGCGAATTCCACCACTCTTCCAAGGGGCATTAAAACCGTCTTGTTAAGCTACTGTGACCACCACGTCTCTTCCAAGGGCATTAAAACCATCTTGTTAAACCACTCTGACCTCCACGTCTCTTCCAATGGGCATTAAAACCTTCTTGTTAAACCACTCTGAACTCCACGTCTCTTCAAAGGGGCATTATAACCGTCTTGTTAAGCTACTGTGACCTCCACCACTCTTTAAAGGGGCATTAAAACCGTCTTGTTAAGCTACTGTGACCTCCACCACTCTACCAAGGGGCGTTGATATTGTCTTTTTATTCCACTGTGACCTTCACGTCTCTTCCAAGGGGCATTAAAACTGACTTGTTAAGCTATTTTGACCTTCACGTCTCTTCCAAGGGGCATTAAAACCGTCTTGTTAAGCTTCTGTGAATTCCACCACTCTTCCAAGGGGCATTAAAACCGTCTTGTTAAGCTACTGTGACCACCACGTCTCTTCCAAGGGCATTAAAACCATCTTGTTAAACCACTCTGACCTCCACGTCTCTTCCAAGGGGCATTAAAACCTTCTTGTTAAACCACTCTGAACTCCACGTCTCTTCAAAGGGGCAATAAAACCGTCTTGTTAAGCTACTGTGACCTCCACCACTCTTAAAAGGGGCATTAAAACCGTCTTGTTAAGCTACTGTGACCTCCACCACTCTACCAAGGGGCGTTGATATTGTCTTTTTATTCCACTGTGACCTTCACGTCTCTTCCAAGGGGCGTTAAAACTGACTTGTTAAGCTACTTTGACCTCCACGTCTCTTCCAAGGGGCATTAAAACCGTCTTGTTAAGCTTCTGCGAATTCCACCACTCTTCCAAGGGGCATTAAAACCGTCTTGTTAAGCTTCTGCGAATTCCACCACTCTTCCAAGGGGCATTAAAACCGTCTTGTTAAGCTACTGTGACCTCCACCACTCTACCAAGGGGCGTTGATATTGTCTTTTTATTCCACTGTGACCTCCACGTCTCTTCCAAGGGGCATTAAAGCTGACTTGTTAAGCTACTTTGACCTCCACGTCTCTTCCAAGGGGCATTAATACCATCTTGTTAAGCTTCTGCGAATTCCACCACTCTTCCAAGGGGCATTAAAACCATCTTGTTAAGCTACTGTGACCACCACGTCTCTTCCATGGGCATTAAAACCATCTTGTTAAACCACTCTGACCTCCACGTCTTTTCCAAGGGGCATTAAAACCTTCTTGTTAAACCACTCTGAACTCCACGTCTCTTCAAAGGGGCATTAAAACCGTCTTGTTAAGCTACTGTGACCTCCACCACTCTTAAAAGGGGCATTAAAACCATCTTGTTAAGCTACTGTGACCTCCACCACTCTACCAAGGGGCGTTGATATTGTCTTTTTATTCCACTGTGACCTTCACGTCTCTTCCAAGGGGCATTAAAACTGACTTGTTAAGCTACTTTGACCTCCACGTCTCTTCCAAGGGGCATTAAAACCGTCTTGTTAAGCTTCTGCGAATTCCACCACTCTTCCAAGGGGCATTAAAACCGTCTTGTTAAGCTACTGTGACCACCACGTCTCTTCCAAGGGCATTAAAACCATCTTGTTAAACCACTCTGACCTCCACGTCTCTTCCAAGGGGCAATAAAACCTTCTTGTTAAACCACTCTGAACTCCACGTCTCTTCAAAGGGGCATTAAAACCGTCTTGTTAAGCTATTGTGACCTCCACCACTCTTAAAAGGGGCATTAAAACCGTCTTGTTAAGCTACTGTGACCTCCACCACTCTACCAAGGGGCGTTGATATTGTCTTTTAATTCCACTGTGACCTTCACGTCTATTCCAAGGGGCATTAAAACTGACTTGTTAAGCTACTTTGACCTCCACGTCTCTTCCAAGGGGCATTAAAACCGTCTTGTTAAGCTTCTGCGAATTCCACCACTCTTCCAAGGGGCATTAAAACCGTCTTGTTAAACCATTCTGACCTCCACGTCTCTTCCAAGGGGCATTAAAACCTTCTTGTTAAACCACTCTGAACTCCACGTCTCTTCAAAGGGGCATTAGAACCGTCTTGCTAAGCTACTGCTACCTCCACCACTCTTCCAAGGGGCTATAAAACCATCTTGTTATGCTAATGCGGCCTCCACCACTCTTCCAAGTGGTATTGATATTGTCTTTTTAATCCACTCTGACCTCCACGTCTCTTCCAAGGGGCATTAAAACCATCTTGTTAAACCACTCTGACCTCCACGTCTCTTCCAAGGGGCATTAAAACCTTCTTGTTAAACCACTCTGAACTCCACGTCTCTTCAAAGGGGCAATAAAACCGTCTTGTTAAGCTACTGTGACCTCCACCACTCTTAAAAGGGGCATTAAAACCGTCTTGTTAAGCTACTGTGACCTCCACCACTCTACCAAGGGGCGTTGATATTGTCTTTTTATTCCACTGTGACCTTCACGTCTCTTCCAAGGGGCGTTAAAACTGACTTGTTAAGCTACTTTGACCTCCACGTCTCTTCCAAGGGGCATTAAAACCGTCTTGTTAAGCTTCTGCGAATTCCACCACTCTTCCAAGGGGCATTAAAACCGTCTTGTTAAGCTTCTGCGAATTCCACCACTCTTCCAAGGGGCATTAAAACCGTCTTGTTAAGCTACTGTGACCTCCACCACTCTACCAAGGGGCGTTGATATTGTCTTTTTATTCCACTGTGACCTCCACGTCTCTTCCAAGGGGCATTAAAGCTGACTTGTTAAGCTACTTTGACCTCCACGTCTCTTCCAAGGGGCATTAATACCATCTTGTTAAGCTTCTGCGAATTCCACCACTCTTCCAAGGGGCATTAAAACCATCTTGTTAAGTTACTGTGACCACCACGTCTCTTCCATGGGCATTAAAACCATCTTGTTAAACCACTCTGACCTCCACGTCTTTTCCAAGGGGCATTAAAACCTTCTTGTTAAACCACTCTGAACTCCACGTCTCTTCAAAGGGGCATTAAAACCGTCTTGTTAAGCTACTGTGACCTCCACCACTCTTAAAAGGGGCATTAAAACCGTCTTGTTAAGCTACTGTGACCTCCACCACTCTACCAAGGGGCGTTGATATTGTCTTTTTATTCCACTGTGACCTTCACGTCTCTTCCAAGGGGCATTAAAACTGACTTGTTAAGCTACTTTGACCTCCACGTCTCTTCCAAGGGGCATTAAAACCGTCTTGTTAAGCTTCTGCGAATTCCACCACTCTTCCAAGGGGCATTAAAACCGTCTTGTTAAGCTACTGTGACCACCACGTCTCTTCCAAGGGCATTAAAACCATCTTGTTAAACCACTCTGACCTCCACGTCTCTTCCAAGGGGCAATAAAACCTTCTTGTTAAACCACTCTGAACTCCACGTCTCTTCAAAGGGGCATTAAAACCGTCTTGTTAAGCTATTGTGACCTCCACCACTCTTAAAAGGGGCATTAAAACCGTCTTGTTAAGCTACTGTGACCTCCACCACTCTACCAAGGGGCGTTGATATTGTCTTTTAATTCCACTGTGACCTTCACGTCTATTCCAAGGGGCATTAAAACTGACTTGTTAAGCTACTTTGACCTCCACGTCTCTTCCAAGGGGCATTAAAACCGTCTTGTTAAGCTTCTGCGAATTCCACCACTCTTCCAAGGGGCATTAAAACCGTCTTGTTAAACCATTCTGACCTCCACGTCTCTTCCAAGGGGCATTAAAACCTTCTTGTTAAACCACTCTGAACTCCACGTCTCTTCAAAGGGGCATTAGAACCGTCTTGCTAAGCTACTGCTACCTCCACCACTCTTCCAAGGGGCTAAAAAACCATCTTGTTATGCTAATGCGGCCTCCACCACTCTTCCAAGTGGTATTGATATTGTCTTTTTAATCCACTCTGACCTCCACGTCTCTTCCAAGGGGCATTAAAACCGTCTTGTTAAACCACTCTGAACTCCACGTCTCTTCCAAGGGGCATTAAAACCATATTGTTAAACCACTCTGAACTCCACGTCTCTTCGAAGGGGCATTAAAACCGTCTTGTTGAGCTACTGCTACGTCCAACACTCTACCAAGGGGCTTTAAAATGGCCTTATTAAGCTACTGCGACCTCCACGTCTCTTCCAATGGGCATTAAAACCATCTTGTTAAACCACTCTGACCTCCACGTCTCTTCTAAGGGGCATTAAAACCGTCTTGTTAAGCTACTGTGACCTCCACCACTCTACCAAGGGGCATTGATATTGTCTTTTTATTCCACTGTGACCTCCACGTCTCTTCCAAGGGGCATTAAAACTGACTTGATAAGCTACTTTGACCTCCACGTCTCTTCCAAGGGGCATTAAAACCGTCTTGTTAAGCTTCTGCCAATTCCACCACTCTTCCAAGGGGCATTAAAACCGTCTTGTTAAGCTACTGTGACCACTACGTCTCTTCCAAGGGCATTAAAACCATCTTGTTAAACCACTCTGACCTCCACGTCTCTTCCAAGTGGCATTAAAATCTTCTTGTTAAACCACTCTGAACTCCACGTCTCTTCAAAGGGGCATTAAAACCGTCTTGTTAAGCTACAGTGACCTCCACCACTCTTAAAAGGGGCATTAAAACCGTCTTGTTAAGCTACTATGACCTCCACCACTCTACCAAGGGGCGTTGATATTGTCTTTTTATTCCACTGTGACCTCCACGTCTCTTCCAAGGGGCATTAAAATTGACTTGTTAAGCTACTTTGACCTCCACGTCTCTTCCAAGGGGCATTAAAACCGTCTTGTTAAGCTTCTGCGAATTCCACCACTCTTCCATGTGGCATTAACACCGTCTTGTTAAGCTACTGTGACCACCACGTCTCTTCCAAGGGCATTAAAACCATCTTGTTAAACCACTCTGACCTCCACGTCTCTTCCAAGGGCCATTAAAACCTTCTTGTTCAACCACTCTGAACTCCACGTCTCTTCAAAGGGGCATTAAAACTGTCTTGCTAAGCTACTGCTACCTCCACCACTCTTCCAAGCGGCTATAAAACCATCTTGTTAAGCTACTGCGACCTCCACCACTCTTCCAAGGGGCATTGATATTGTCTTTTTATTCCACTCTGACCTCCACGTCTCTTCCAAGGGGCATTAAAATCGTCTTGTTACAGCACTCTGAACTCCACGTCTCTTCCAAGGGGCATTAAAACCATATTGTTAAACCACTCTGACCTCCACGTCTCTTCTAAGGGGCATTAAAACCGTCTTGTTAAGCTACTGTGACCTCCACCACTCTACCAAGGGGCATTGATATTGTCTTTTTATTCCACTGTGACCTCCACGTCTCTTCCAAGGGGCATTAAAACTGACTTGATAAGCTACTTTGACCTCCACGTCTCTTCCAAGGGGCATTAAAACCGTCTTGTTAAGCTTCTGCCAATTCCACCACTCTTCCAAGGGGCATTAAAACCGTCTTGTTAAGCTACTGTGACCACTACCTCTCTTCCAAGGGCATTAAAACCATCTTGTTAAACCACTCTGACCTCCACGTCTCTTCCAAGTGGCATTAAAATCTTCTTGTTAAACCACTCTGAACTCCACGTCTCTTCAAAGGGGCATTAAAACCGTCTTGTTAAGCTACAGTGACCTCCACCACTCTTAAAAGGGGCATTAAAACCGTCTTGTTAAGCTACTATGACCTCCACCACTCTACCAAGGGGCGTTGATATTGTCTTTTTATTCCACTGTGACCTCCACGTCTCTTCCAAGGGGCATTAAAATTGACTTGTTAAGCTACTTTGACCTCCACGTCTCTTCCAAGGGGCATTAAAACCGTCTTGTTAAGCTTCTGCGAATTCCACCACTCTTCCATGTGGCATTAACACCGTCTTGTTAAGCTACTGTGACCACCACGTCTCTTCCAAGGGCATTAAAACCATCTTGTTAAACCACTCTGACCTCCACGTCTCTTCCAAGGGCCATTAAAACCTTCTTGTTCAACCACTCTGAACTCCACGTCTCTTCAAAGGGGCATTAAAACTGTCTTGCTAAGCTACTGCTACCTCCACCACTCTTCCAAGCGGCTATAAAACCATCTTGTTAAGCTACTGCGACCTCCACCACTCTTCCAAGGGGCATTGATATTGTCTTTTTATTCCACTCTGACCTCCACGTCTCTTCCAAGGGGCATTAAAATCGTCTTGTTACAGCACTCTGAACTCCACGTCTCTTCCAAGGGGCATTAAAACCATATTGTTAAACCACTCTGAACTCCACGTCTCTTCGAAGGGGCATTAAAACCGTCTTGTTGAGCTACTGCTACCTCCAACACTCTACCAAGGGGCTTTAAAACGGCCTTATTAAGCTACTGCGATCTCCACGTTTCTTCCAATGGGCATTAAAACCATCTTGTTAAACCACTCTGACCTCCACGTCTCTTCTAAGGGGCATTAAAACCGTCTTGTTAAGCTACTGTGACCTCCACCACTCTACCAAGGGGCGTTGATATTGTCTTTTTATTCCACTGTGACCTCCACGTCTCTTCCAAGGGGCATTAAAACTGACTTGATAAGCTACTTTGACCTCCACGTCTCTTCCAAGGGGCATTAAAACCGTCTTGTTAAGCTTCTGCGAATTCCACCACTCTTCCATGGGGCATTAAAACCGTCTTGTTAAGCTACTGTGACCACCACGTGTCTTCCAAGGGCATTAAAACCATCTTGTTAAACCACTCTGACCTCCAAGTCTCTTCCAAGGGGCATTAAAACCTTCTTGTTAAACCACTCTGAACTCCACATCTCTTCAAAGGGGCATTAAAACTGTCTTGCTAAGCTACTGCTACCTGCACCACTCTTCCAAGCGGCTATAAAACCATCCTGTTAAGCTACTGCGACCTCCACCACTCTTCCAAGGGGCATTGATATTGTCTTTTTATTCCACTCTGACCTCCACGTCTCTTCCAAGGGGCATTAAAATCGTCTTGTTAAAGCACTCTGAACTCCATGTCTCTTCGAAGGGGCATTAAAACCGTCTTGTTAAACCACTCTGAACTCCACGTATCTTCCAAGGGGCATTAAAACCATCTTGTTGAGCTACTGTTACCTCCAACACTCTACCAAGGGGCTTTAAAACTGCCTTGTTAAGCTACTGTGACCTCCACGCCTCTTCGAAGGGGCATTAAACCCATCTTGTTAAACCAGTCTGACCTCCACGTCTCTTCCAAGGGGCATTAAAACCGTTTTGTTAAGCTACTGTGACCTCCACCACTTTTACAAGGGGCATTAAACCCGTCTTGTTAAGCTACTGTGACCTCCACCACTCTTCCAAGGGGCATTGATATTGTCTTTTATTCCATTGTGACATCCACGTCTCTTCCAAGGAGCATTAAAACTGACTTGTTAAGCTACTTTGACCTCCATGTCTCTTCCAAGGGTCATTAAAACAGTCTTGTTAAGCTTCTGCGACTTCCACCACTCTTCCAAGGGGCATTAAAACCATCTTGTTAAGCTACTGCGACCTCCACGACTCTTCCAAGGGGCATTAAAACCATCTTGTTAAACCATTCTGACCTCCACGTCTCTTCCAAGGAGCATTAAAACCGTCTTGTTAAACCACTCTGAACTCCACGTCTCTTCAAATGGGCATTAAAACTGTCTTGTTAAGCTACTGCGACCTCCACCACTCTTCCAAGGGGCATTGATATTGTCTTTTTATTCCACTCTGACCTCCACGTCTCTTCCAAGGGGCATTAAAATCGTCTTGTTAAAGCACTCTGAACTCCACGTCTCTTCGAAGGGGCATTAAAACCGTCTTGTTAAACCACTCTGAACTCCACGTCTCTTCCAAGGGGCATTAAAACCATCTTGTTGAGCTACTGTTACCCCCAACACTCTACCAAGGGGCTTTAAAACGGCCTTGTTAAGCTACTGTGACCTCCACGTCTCTTCCAAGGGGCATTAAAACCGTTTTGTTAAGCTACTGTGACCTCCACCACTTTTACAAGGGGCATTAAACCCGTCTTGTTAAGCTACTGTGACCTCCACCACTCTTCCAAGGGGCATTGATATTGTCTTTTATTCCATTGTGACCTCCACGTCTCTTCCAAGGAGCATTAAAACCGACTTGTTAAGCTACTTTGACCTCCATGTCTCTTCCAAGGGTCATTAAAACAGTCTTGTTAAGCTTCTGCGACTTCCACCACTCCTCCAAGGGGCATTAAAACCATCTTGTTAAGCTACTGCGACCTCCACGACTCTTCCAAGGGGCATTAAAACCATCTTGTTAAACTATTCTGACCTCCACGTCTCTTCCAAGGAGCATTAAAACCGTCTTGTTAAACCACTCTGAACTCCACGTCTCTTCAAATGGGCATTAAAACTGTCTTGTTAAGCTACTGCGACCTCCACCACTCTTCCAAGGGGCTTTAAAACCGTCTTGTTAAGCTACTGCGACCTCCACCACTCTTCCAAGGGGCATTGATATTGTCTTTTTATTCCACTCTGAACTCCACGTCTCTTCCAAGGGGCATTAAAACCGTCTTGTTAAACCACTCTGAACTCCACGTCTCTTCCAAGGGGCATTAAAACCGTATTGTTAAACCACTCTGAACTCCACGTCTCTTCGAAGGGGCATTAAAACCGTTTTGTTGAGCTACTGCTACCTCCAACACTCTACCAAGGGGCTTTAAACCGGCCTTGTTAAGCTACTGCGACCTCCACGTCTCTTCCAAGGGGCATTAAAACCGTCTGGTTAAACCACTCTGACCTCCACTTCTCTTCCAAGGGGCATTAAAACCGTCTAGTTAAGCTACTGTGACCTCCACCACTCTTCCAAGGGGCGTTGATATTGTCTTTTTATTCCACTGTGACCTCCATGTCTCTTCCAAGGTGCATTAAATCCGACTTTTTAAGATACTTTGACCTCCACGTCTCTTCCAAGGGGCATTAAAACCGTCTTGTTAAGCTACTGCTACCACCACCACTCTTCCAAGGGGGCATTGAAACTGTCTTTTTAAGCTACTGCGACCTCCACCACTCTTCCAAGGGGAATTAAAACCATCTTGTTAACTACTGCGACCTTCTCCACTCTTCCAATGGGCATTGATATTGTCTTTTTATTCCACTGTGACCTCCATGTCTCTTCCAAGGGGCATTAAAACCATCTTGTTAAACCACTCTGAACTCCACGTCTCTTCCAAGGGGCATTAAAACCGTCTTGTTTAACCACTCTGAACTCCACATCTCTTCGAAGGGGCATTAACACCGTCTTGTTAAGCTACTGCTACCTCCAACACTCTACCAAGGGGCTTTAAAATGGCCTTATTAAGCTACTGCGACCTCCACGTCTCTTCCAATGGGCATTAAAACCGTCTTGTTAAAATACTCTGACCTCCACGTCTCTTCCAAGGGGCATTAAAACCGTCTTGTTAAGCTACTGTGACCTCCACCACTCTACCAAGGGTCGTTGATATTGTCTTTTTATTCCACTGTGACTTCCACGTCTCTTCCAAGGGGCATTAAAACTGACTTGTTAAGCTACTTTGACCTCCACGTATCTTCCAAGGGGCATTAAAACCGTCTTGTTAAGCTTCTGCGAATTCCACCACTCTTCCAAGGGGCATTAAAACCGTTTTGTTAAGCTACTGTGACCACCACGTCTCTTCCAAGGGCATTAAAACCATCTTGTTAAACCACTCTGACCTCCACGTCTCTTCCAAGTGGCATTAAAACCTTCTTGTTAAACCACTCTGAACTCCACGTCTCTTCAAAGGGGCATTAAAACCGTCTTGTTAAGCTACAGTGACCACCACTCTTAAAAGGGGCATTAAAACCATCTTGTTAAGCTACTATGACCTCCACCACTCTACCAAGGGGCGTTGATATTGTCTTTTTATTCCACTGTGACCTCCACGTCTCTTCCAAGGGGCATTAAAACTGACTTGTTAAGCTACTTTGACCTCCACGACTCTTCCAAGGGCATTAAAACCATCTTGTTAAACCACTCTGACCTCCACATCTCTTCCAAGGGGCATTAAAACCTTCTTGTTAAACCACTCTGAACTCCACGTCTCTTCAAAGGGGCATTAAAACCGTCTTGCTAAGCTATTGCTACCTCCACCACTCTTCCAAGCGGCTATAAAACCATCTTGTTAAGCTACTGCGACCTCCACCACTCTTCCAAGGGGCATTGATATTGTCTTTTTATTCCACTCTGACCTCCACGTCTCTTCCAAGGGGCATTAAAATCGTCTTGTTAAAGCACTCTGAACTCCACGTCTCTTCCAAGGGGCATTAAAACCATCTTGTTGAGCTACTGTTACCTCCAACACTCTACCAAGGGGCTTTAAAACGGCCTTGTTAAGCTACTGTGACCTCCACGTCTCTTCCAAGGGGCATTAAAACCGTCTTGTTAAGCTTCTGCGAATTCCACCACTCTTCCATGGGGCATTAAAACCGTCTTGTTAAGCTACTGTGACCACCACGTGTCTTCCAAGGGCATTAAAACCATCTTGTTAAACCACTCTGACCTCCAAGTCTCTTCCAAGGGGCATTAAAACCTTCTTGTTAAACCACTCTGAACTCCACATCTCTTCAAAGGGGCATTAAAACTGTCTTGCTAAGCTACTGCTACCTGCACCACTCTTCCAAGCGGCTATAAAACCATCCTGTTAAGCTACTGCGACCTCCACCACTCTTCCAAGGGGCATTGATATTGTCTTTTTATTCCACTCTGACCTCCACGTCTCTTCCAAGGGGCATTAAAATCGTCTTGTTAAAGCACTCTGAACTCCATGTCTCTTCGAAGGGGCATTAAAACCGTCTTGTTAAACCACTCTGAACTCCACGTATCTTCCAAGGGGCATTAAAACCATCTTGTTGAGCTACTGTTACCTCCAACACTCTACCAAGGGGCTTTAAAACTGCCTTGTTAAGCTACTGTGACCTCCACGCCTCTTCGAAGGGGCATTAAACCCATCTTGTTAAACCAGTCTGACCTCCACGTCTCTTCCAAGGGGCATTAAAACCGTTTTGTTAAGCTACTGTGACCTCCACCACTTTTACAAGGGGCATTAAACCCGTCTTGTTAAGCTACTGTGACCTCCACCACTCTTCCAAGGGGCATTGATATTGTCTTTTATTCCATTGTGACATCCACGTCTCTTCCAAGGAGCATTAAAACTGACTTGTTAAGCTACTTTGACCTCCATGTCTCTTCCAAGGGTCATTAAAACAGTCTTGTTAAGCTTCTGCGACTTCCACCACTCTTCCAAGGGGCATTAAAACCATCTTGTTAAGCTACTGCGACCTCCACGACTCTTCCAAGGGGCATTAAAACCATCTTGTTAAACCATTCTGACCTCCACGTCTCTTCCAAGGAGCATTAAAACCGTCTTGTTAAACCACTCTGAACTCCACGTCTCTTCAAATGGGCATTAAAACTGTCTTGTTAAGCTACTGCGACCTCCACCACTCTTCCAAGGGGCATTGATATTGTCTTTTTATTCCACTCTGACCTCCACGTCTCTTCCAAGGGGCATTAAAATCGTCTTGTTAAAGCACTCTGAACTCCACGTCTCTTCGAAGGGGCATTAAAACCGTCTTGTTAAACCACTCTGAACTCCACGTCTCTTCCAAGGGGCATTAAAACCATCTTGTTGAGCTACTGTTACCCCCAACACTCTACCAAGGGGCTTTAAAACGGCCTTGTTAAGCTACTGTGACCTCCACGTCTCTTCCAAGGGGCATTAAAACCGTTTTGTTAAGCTACTGTGACCTCCACCACTTTTACAAGGGGCATTAAACCCGTCTTGTTAAGCTACTGTGACCTCCACCACTCTTCCAAGGGGCATTGATATTGTCTTTTATTCCATTGTGACCTCCACGTCTCTTCCAAGGAGCATTAAAACCGACTTGTTAAGCTACTTTGACCTCCATGTCTCTTCCAAGGGTCATTAAAACAGTCTTGTTAAGCTTCTGCGACTTCCACCACTCCTCCAAGGGGCATTAAAACCATCTTGTTAAGCTACTGCGACCTCCACGACTCTTCCAAGGGGCATCAAAACCATCTTGTTAAACTATTCTGACCTCCACGTCTCTTCCAAGGAGCATTAAAACCGTCTTGTTAAACCACTCTGAACTCCACGTCTCTTCAAATGGGCATTAAAACTGTCTTGTTAAGCTACTGCGACCTCCACCACTCTTCCAAGGGGCTTTAAAACCGTCTTGTTAAGCTACTGCGACCTCCACCACTCTTCCAAGGGGCATTGATATTGTCTTTTTATTCCACTCTGAACTCCACGTCTCTTCCAAGGGGCATTAAAACCGTCTTGTTAAACCACTCTGAACTCCACGTCTCTTCCAAGGGGCATTAAAACCGTATTGTTAAACCACTCTGAACTCCACGTCTCTTCGAAGGGGCATTAAAACCGTTTTGTTGAGCTACTGCTACCTCCAACACTCTACCAAGGGGCTTTAAACCGGCCTTGTTAAGCTACTGCGACCTCCACGTCTCTTCCAAGGGGCATTAAAACCGTCTGGTTAAACCACTCTGACCTCCACTTCTCTTCCAAGGGGCATTAAAACCGTCTAGTTAAGCTACTGTGACCTCCACCACTCTTCCAAGGGGCGTTGATATTGTCTTTTTATTCCACTGTGACCTCCATGTCTCTTCCAAGGTGCATTAAATCCGACTTTTTAAGATACTTTGACCTCCACGTCTCTTCCAAGGGGCATTAAAACCGTCTTGTTAAGCTACTGCTACCACCACCACTCTTCCAAGGGGGCATTGAAACTGTCTTTTTAAGCTACTGCGACCTCCACCACTCTTCCAAGGGGAATTAAAACCATCTTGTTAACTACTGCGACCTTCTCCACTCTTCCAATGGGCATTGATATTGTCTTTTTATTCCACTGTGACCTCCATGTCTCTTCCAAGGGGCATTAAAACCATCTTGTTAAACCACTCTGAACTCCACGTCTCTTCCAAGGGGCATTAAAACCGTCTTGTTTAACCACTCTGAACTCCACATCTCTTCGAAGGGGCATTAACACCGTCTTGTTAAGCTACTGCTACCTCCAACACTCTACCAAGGGGCTTTAAAATGGCCTTATTAAGCTACTGCGACCTCCACGTCTCTTCCAATGGGCATTAAAACCGTCTTGTTAAAATACTCTGACCTCCACGTCTCTTCTAAGGGGCATTAAAACCGTCTTGTTAAGCTACTGTGACCTCCACCACTCTACCAAGGGTCGTTGATATTGTCTTTTTATTCCACTGTGACTTCCACGTCTCTTCCAAGGGGCATTAAAACTGACTTGTTAAGCTACTTTGACCTCCACGTATCTTCCAAGGGGCATTAAAACCGTCTTGTTAAGCTTCTGCGAATTCCACCACTCTTCCAAGGGGCATTAAAACCGTTTTGTTAAGCTACTGTGACCACCACGTCTCTTCCAAGGGCATTAAAACCATCTTGTTAAACCACTCTGACCTCCACGTCTCTTCCAAGTGGCATTAAAACCTTCTTGTTAAACCACTCTGAACTCCACGTCTCTTCAAAGGGGCATTAAAACCGTCTTGTTAAGCTACAGTGACCACCACTCTTAAAAGGGGCATTAAAACCATCTTGTTAAGCTACTATGACCTCCACCACTCTACCAAGGGGCGTTGATATTGTCTTTTTATTCCACTGTGACCTCCACGTCTCTTCCAAGGGGCATTAAAACTGACTTGTTAAGCTACTTTGACCTCCACGACTCTTCCAAGGGCATTAAAACCATCTTGTTAAACCACTCTGACCTCCACATCTCTTCCAAGGGGCATTAAAACCTTCTTGTTAAACCACTCTGAACTCCACGTCTCTTCAAAGGGGCATTAAAACCGTCTTGCTAAGCTATTGCTACCTCCACCACTCTTCCAAGCGGCTATAAAACCATCTTGTTAAGCTACTGCGACCTCCACCACTCTTCCAAGGGGCATTGATATTGTCTTTTTATTCCACTCTGACCTCCACGTCTCTTCCAAGGGGCATTAAAATCGTCTTGTTAAAGCACTCTGAACTCCACGTCTCTTCCAAGGGGCATTAAAACCATCTTGTTGAGCTACTGTTACCTCCAACACTCTACCAAGGGGCTTTAAAACGGCCTTGTTAAGCTACTGTGACCTCCACGTCTCTTCGAAGTGGCATTAAACCCATCTTGTTAAACCAGTCTGACCTCCACGTCTCTTCCAAGGGGCATTAAAACTGTTTTGTTAAGCTACTGTGACCTCCACCACTTTTACAAGGGGCATTAAACCCGTCTTGTTAAGCTACTGTGACCTCCACCACTCTTCCAAGGGGCATTGATATTGTCTTTTATTCCATTGTGACCTCCACGTCTCTTCCAAGGAGCATTAAAACAGACTTGTTAAGCTACTTTGACCTCCATGTCTCTTCCAAGGGTCATTAAAACAGTCTTGTTAAGCTTCTGCGACTTCCACCACTCTTCCAAGGGGCATTAAAACCGTCCTTTTAAGCTACTGCGACCTCCACGTCTCTTCCAAGGGGCATTAAAACCATCTTGTTAAACCATTCTGACCTCCACGTCTCTTCCAAGGAGCATTAAAACTGTCTTGTTAAACCACTCTGAACTCCACGTCTCTTCAAATGGGCATTAAAACTGTCTTGTTAAGTTACTGCGACCTCCACCACTCTTCCAAGGGGCTTTAAAACCGTCTTGTTAAGCTACTGCGACCTCCACCACTCTACCAAGGGGCGTTGATATTGTCTTTTTATTCCACTGTGACCTCCACGTCTCTTCCAAGGGGCATTAAAACTGACTTGTTAAGCTACTTTGACCTCCACGTCTCTTCCAAGGGGCATTAAAACCGTCTTGTTAAGCTTCTGCGAATTCCATCACTCTTCCAAGGGGCATTAAAACCGTCTTGTTAAGCTATTGTGACCACCACGTCTCTTCCAAGGGCATTAATACCATCTTGTTAAACCACTCTGACCTCCACGTCTCTTCCAAGGGGCATTAAAACCTTCTTGTTAAACCACTCTGAACTCCACGTCTCTTCAAAGGGGCATTGAAACCGTCTTGTTAAGCTACTGCGACCTCCATCACTCTTCCAAGGGGCATTGATATTGTCTTTTTATTCCACTCTGACCTCCACATCTCTTCCAAGGGGCATTAAAACCGTCTTGTTAAACCACTCTGAACTCCACGACTCTTCCAAGGGGCATTAAAACCGTATTGTTAAACCACTCTGAACTCCACTTCTCTTCGAAGGGGCATTAAAACCGTTTTGTTGAGCTACTGCTACCTCCAACACTCTACCAAGGGGCTTTAAAACGGCCTTGTTAAGCTACTGCGACCTCCACGTCTCTTCCAAGGGGCATTAAAACCGTCTGGTTAAACCACTCTGACCTCCACTTCTCTTCCAAGGGGCATTAAAACCGTCTAGTTAAGCTACTGTGACCTCCACCACTCTTCCAAGGGGCGTTGATATTGTCTTTTTATTCCACTGTGACCTCCATGTCTCTTCAAAGGGGCATTAAATCCGACTTTTTAAGATACTTTGACCTCCACGTCTCTTCCAAGGGCATTAAAACCATCTTGTTAAGCTTCTGCGACTTCCACCACTCTTCCAAGGGGCATTAAAACCGTCTTGTTAAGCTACTGCGACCTCCACGTCTCTTCCAAGGGGCATTAAAACCATCTTGTTAAACCACTCTGACCTCCACGTCTCTTCCAAGGGGCATTAAAACCGTCTTGTTAAGCTACTGCGACCACCACCTCTCTTCCAAGGGGGCATTAAAACCGTCTTGTTAAGCTACTGCGACCACCACCACTCTTCCAAGGGGGCATTAAAACTGTCTTTTTAAGCTACTGCGACCTCCACCACTCTTCCAAGGGGCATTAAAACCATCTTGTTAACTACTGCGACCTCCTCCACTCTTCCAAGGGGCATTGATATTGTCTTTTTATTCCACTGTGACCTCCATGTCTCTTCCAAGGGGCATTAAAACCATCTTGTTAAACCACTCTGAACTCCACGTCTCTTCCAAGGGGCATTAAAACCGTCTTGTTTAACCACTCTGAACTCCACATCTCTAAGAAGGGGCATTAAAACCGTCTTGCTAAGCTACTGCGACCTCCACCACTCTTCCAAGGTTTTATAGATATTGTCTTTTTATTCAACTGTGACCTCCACGTCTCTTCCAAGGGGCATTAAAGCCATCTTGTTAAACCACTCTGACCTTCACGTCTCTTCCAAGGGGCATTAAAATCGTCTTGTTAAACCACTCTGATCTCCACGTCTCTTCAAATGGGCATTAAAACCGTCTTGTTAAGCTACTGCGACCTCCACCACTCTTCCAAGGGTCATTGATATTGTCTGTTTTTTCCACTCTGACCTCCACGTCTCTTCCAAGGGGAATTAAAACCGTCTTGTTAAACCACTCTGAACTCCACATCTCTTCCAAGGGGCATTAAAACCGTATTGTTAAACCACTCTGAACTCCACGTCTCTTCGAAGGGGCATTAAAACAGTCTTGTTGAGCTATTGCTACCTCCAACACTGTACCAAGGGGCTTTAAAACGGCCTTGTTAAGCTACTGCGACCTCCACGTCTCTTCCAATGGGCATTAAAACTGTCTTGTTAAACCACTCTGACCTCCACGTCTCTTCTAAGGGGCATTAAAACCGTCTTGTTAAGCTACTGTGACCTCCACCACTCTTCCAAGGGGCATTGATATTGTCATTTTATTCCATTGTGACCTCCACGTCTCTTCCAACGAGCATTAAAACCGACTTGTTAAGCTACTTTGACCTTGACGTCTCTTCCAAGGGTCATTAAAACCATCTTGTTAAGCTTCTGCGACTTCCACCACTCTTCCAAGGGTCATAAAAAAACGTCTTATTAAGCTACTGCGACCTCCACGTCTCTTCCAAGGGCATTAAAACCATCTTGTTAAACCACTCTGACCTCCACGTCTCTTCCAATGGGCATTAAAACCGTCTTGTTAAACCACTCTGATCTCCACGTCTCTTCAAATGGGCATTAAAACCGTCTTGTTAAGCTACTGCGACCTCCTCCACTCTTCCAAGGGGCTTTAAAACAGTCTTGTTAAGCTACTGCGGCCTCCACCACTCTTCCAAGTGGCATTGATATTGTCTTTTTAATCCACTCTGACCTCCACGTCTCTTCCAAGGGGCATTAAAACCGTCTTGTTAAACCACTCTGAACTCCACGTCTCTTCCAAGTGGCATTAAAACCGTATTGTTAAACCACTCTGAACTCCACGTCTCTTCGAAGGAGCATTAAGACCGTCTTGTTGAGCTACTCCTACCTCCAACACTCTACCAAGGGGCTTTAAAACGGCCTTATTAAGCTACTGCGACCTCCACGTCTCTTCCAATGGGCATTAAAACCGTCTTGTTAAACCACTCTGACCACCACGTCTCTTCTAAGGGGCATTAAAACGGTCTTGTTAAGCTACTGTGACCTCCACCACTCTTAAAAAGGGCATTAAAACCGTCTTGTTAAGCTACTGTGACCTCCACCACTCTACCAAGGGGCGTTGATATTGTCTTTTTATTCCACTGTAACCTCCACGTCTCTTCCAAGGGGCATTAAAACTGACTTGTTAAGCTACTTTGACCTCCACGTCTCTTCCAAGGGGCATTAAAACCGTCTTGTTAAGCTTCTGCGAATTCCACCACTCTTCCAAGGGGCATTAAAACCGTCTTGTTAAGCTACTGCGACCTCCACGTCTCTTCCAAGGGGCATTAAAACCATCTTGTTAAACGACTCTGACCTCCACGTCTCTTCCATGGGGCATTAAAACCATCTTGTTAAACCACTCTGACCTTCACGTCTCTTCCAAGGGGCATTAAAACCGTCTTGTTAAACCACTCTGATCTCCACGTCTCTTCAAATGGGCAATAAAACCGTCTTGTTAAGCTACTGCGACCTCCACCACTCTTCCAAGGGGCATTGATATTGTCTTTTTATTCCACTCTCACCTCCACGTCTCTTCCAAGGGGCATTAAAACCGTCTTATTAAACCACTCTGAACTCCACATCTCTTCCAAGGGGCATTAAAACCGTATTGTTAAACCACTCTGAACTCCACGTCTCTTCGAAGAGGCATTAAAACAGTCTTGTTGAGCTATTGTTACTTCCAACACTCTACCAAGGGGCTTTAAAACGGCCTTGTTAAGCTGCTGCGACCTCCACGTGTCTTCCAATGGGCATTAAAACCGTCTGGTTAAACCACTCTGACCTCCACGTCTCTTCTAAGGGGCATTAAAACCGTCTTGTTAAGCTACTGTGACCTCCACCACTCTTCCAAGGGGCATTGATATTGTCTTTTTATTCCATTGTGACCTCCACGTCTCTTCCAAGGAGCATTAAAACCGACTTGTTAAGCTACTTTGACCTACACGTCTCTTCCAAGGGTCATTAAAATCATCT
This sequence comes from Phyllobates terribilis, assembly GCF_046119375.1. Taxonomy (NCBI): domain Eukaryota; kingdom Metazoa; phylum Chordata; class Amphibia; order Anura; family Dendrobatidae; genus Phyllobates; species Phyllobates terribilis. The sequence continues at coordinate 305,973,903 of NW_027362768.1, read as the reverse complement.
TTTTAAGCTTCTGCGACTTCCACCACTCTTCCAAGGGTCATAAAAAACAGTCTTGTTAAGCTACTGCGACCTCCATGTCTCTTCCAAGGGCATTAAAACCATCTTGTTAAACCACTCTGACTTCCACGTCTCTTCCAATGGGCATTAAAACCGTCTTGTTAAACCACTCTGATCTCCACGTCTCTTCAAATGGGCATTAAAACCGTCTTGTTAAGCTACTGCGACCTCCACCACTCTTCGAAGGGGCTTTAAAACCGTCTTGTTAAGCTACTGCGGCCTCCACCACTCTTCCAAGTGGCATTGATATTGTCTTTTTAATCCACTCTGACCTCCACGTCTCTTCCAAGGGGCATTAAAACTGTCTTGTTAAACAACTCTGAACTCCACGTCTCTTCAAAGGGGCATTAAAACCGTATTGTTAAACCACTCTGAACTCCACGTCTCTTCGAAGGGGCATTAAAACCGTCTTGTTGAGCTACTGCTACCTCCAACACTCTACCAAGGGGCTTTAAAACGGCCTTATTAAGCTACTGCGACCTCCACGTCTCTTCCAATGGGCATTAAAACCATCTTGTTAAACCACTCTGACCTCCACGTCTCTTCTAAGGGGCATTAAAACCGTCTTGTTAAGCTACTGTGACCTCCACCACTCTTAAAAGGGGCATTAAAACCGTCTTGTTAAGCTACTGTGACCTCCACCACTCTACCAAGGGGCGTTGATATTGTCTTTTTATTCCACTGTGACCTCCACGTCTCTTCCAAGGGGCATTAAAGCTGACTTGTTAAGCTACTTTGACCTCCACGTCTCTTCCAAGGGGCATTAAAACCATCTTTTTAAGCTTCTGCGAATTCCACCACTCTTCCAAGGGGCATTAAAACCGTCTTGTTAAGCTACTGTGACCACCACGTCTCTTCCAAGGGCATTAAAACCATCTTGTTAAACCACTCTGACCTCCACGTCTCTTCCAAGGGGCATTAAAACCTTCTTGTTAAACCACTCTGAACTCCACGTCTCTTCAAAGGGGCATTATAACCGTCTTGTTAAGCTACTGTGACCTCCACCACTCTTAAAAGGGGCATTAAAACAGTCTTGTTAAGCTACTGTGACCTCCACCACTCTACCAAGGGGCGTTGATATTGTCTTTTTATTCCACTGTGACCTTCACGTCTCTTCCAAGGGGCATTAAAACTGACTTGTTAAGCTACTTTGACCTTCACGTCTCTTCCAAGGGGCATTAAAACCGTCTTGTTAAGCTTCTGTGAATTCCACCACTCTTCCAAGTGGCATTAAAACCGTCTTGTTAAGCTACTGTGACCACCACGTCTCTTCCAAGGGCATTAAAACCATCTTGTTAAACCACTCTGACCTCCACGTCTTTTCCAAGGGGCATTAAAACCTTCTTGTTAAACCACTCTGAACTCCACGTCTCTTCAAAGGGGCATTAAAACCGTCTTGTTAAGCTACTGTGACCTCCACCACTCTTAAAAGGGGCATTAAAACCGTCTTGTTAAGCTACTGTGACCTCCACCACTCTACCAAGGGGCGTTGATATTGTCTTTTTATTCCACTGTGACCTTCACGTCTCTTCCAAGGGGCGTTAAAACTGACTTGTTAAGCTACTTTGACCTCCACGTCTCTTCCAAGGGGCATTAAAACCGTCTTGTTAAGCTTCTGCGAATTCCACCACTCTTCCAAGGGGCATTAAAACCGTCTTGTTAAGCTACTGTGACCTCCACCACTCTACCAAGGGGCGTTGATATTGTCTTTTTATTCCACTGTGACCTCCACGTCTCTTCCAAGGGGCATTAAAGCTGACTTGTTAAGCTACTTTGACCTCCACGTCTCTTCCAAGGGGCATTAAAACCATCTTGTTAAGCTTCTGCGAATTCCACCACTCTTCCAAGGGGCATTAAAACCGTCTTGTTAAGCTACTGTGACCACCACGTCTCTTCCAAGGGCATTAAAACCATCTTGTTAAACCACTCTGACCTCCACGTCTTTTCCAAGGGGCATTAAAACCTTCTTGTTAAACCACTCTGAACTCCACGTCTCTTCAAAGGGGCATTAAAACCGTCTTGTTAAGCTACTGTGACCTCCACCACTCTTAAAAGGGGCATTAAAACCGTCTTGTTAAGCTACTGTGACCTCCACCACTCTACCAAGGGGCGTTGATATTGTCTTTTTATTCCACTGTGACCTTCACGTCTCTTCCAAGGGGCATTAAAACTGACTTGTTAAGCTACTTTGACCTCCACGTCTCTTCCAAGGGGCATTAAAACCGTCTTGTTAAGCTTCTGCGAATTCCACCACTCTTCCAAGGGGCATTAAAACCGTCTTGTTAAGCTACTGTGACCACCACGTCTCTTCCAAGGGCATTAAAACCATCTTGTTAAACCACTCTGACCTCCACGTCTCTTCCAAGGGGCATTAAAACCTTCTTGTTAAACCACTCTGAACTCCACGTCTCTTCAAAGGGGCATTAAAACCGTCTTGTTAAGCTATTGTGACCTCCACCACTCTTAAAAGGGGCATTAAAACCGTCTTGTTAAGCTACTGTGACCTCCACCACTCTACCAAGGGGCGTTGATATTGTCTTTTAATTCCACTGTGACCTTCACGTCTATTCCAAGGGGCATTAAAACTGACTTGTTAAGCTACTTTGACCTCCACGTCTCTTCCAAGGGGCATTAAAACCGTCTTGTTAAGCTTCTGCGAATTCCACCACTCTTCCAAGGGGCATTAAAACCGTCTTGTTAAACCATTCTGACCTCCACGTCTCTTCCAAGGGGCATTAAAACCTTCTTGTTAAACCACTCTGAACTCCACGTCTCTTCAAAGGGGCATTAGAACCGTCTTGCTAAGCTACTGCTACCTCCACCACTCTTCCAAGGGGCTATAAAACCATCTTGTTATGCTACTGCGACCTCCACCACTCTTCCAAGGGGCATTGATATTGTCTTTTTATTCCACTCTGACCTCCACGTCTCTTCCAAGGGGCATTAAAATTGTCTTGTTAAAGCACTCTGAACTACACGTCTCTTCGAAGGGGCATTAAAACCGTCTTGTTAAACCACTCTGAACTCCACGTCTCTTCCAAGGGGCATTAAAACCGTCTTGTTGAGCTACTGTTACCTCCAACACTCTACCTAGGGGCTTTAAAACGGCCTTGTTAAGCTACTGTGACCTCCACGTCTCTAAGAAGGGGCATTATAACCATCTTGTTAAGCTACTGCAACCTCCACGTCTCTTCCAAGGGGCATTAAACCCATCTTGTTAAACCAGTCTGACCTCCACGTCTCTTCCAAGGGGCATTAAAACCGTTTTGTTAAGCTACTGTGACCTCCACCACTCTACCAAGGGGCGTTGATATTGTCTTTTAATTCCACTGTGACCTTCACGTCTATTCCAAGGGGCATTAAAACTGACTTGTTAAGCTACTTTGACCTCCACGTCTCTTCCAAGGGGCATTAAAACCGTCTTGTTAAGCTTCTGCGAATTCCACCACTCTTCCAAGGGGCATTAAAACCGTCTTGTTAAACCATTCTGACCTCCACGTCTCTTCCAAGGGGCATTAAAACCTTCTTGTTAAACCACTCTGAACTCCACGTCTCTTCAAAGGGGCATTAGAACCGTCTTGCTAAGCTACTGCTACCTCCACCACTCTTCCAAGGGGCTATAAAACCATCTTGTTATGCTACTGCGACCTCCACCACTCTTCCAAGGGGCATTGATATTGTCTTTTTATTCCACTCTGACCTCCACGTCTCTTCCAAGGGGCATTAAAATTGTCTTGTTAAAGCACTCTGAACTACACGTCTCTTCGAAGGGGCATTAAAACCGTCTTGTTAAACCACTCTGAACTCCACGTCTCTTCCAAGGGGCATTAAAACCGTCTTGTTGAGCTACTGTTACCTCCAACACTCTACCTAGGGGCTTTAAAACGGCCTTGTTAAGCTACTGTGACCTCCACGTCTCTAAGAAGGGGCATTATAACCATCTTGTTAAGCTACTGCAACCTCCACGTCTCTTCCAAGGGGCATTAAACCCATCTTGTTAAACCAGTCTGACCTCCACGTCTCTTCCAAGGGGCATTAAAACCGTTTTGTTAAGCTACTGTGACCTCCACCACTTTTACAAGGGGCATTAAAACCGTCTTGTTAAGCTACTGTGACCTCCACCACTCTTCCAAGGGGCATTGATATTGTCTTTTATTCCATTGTGACCTCCACGTCTCTTCCAAGGAGCATTAAAACAGACTTGTTAAGCTACTTTGACCTCCATGTCTCTTCCAAGGGTCATTAAAACAGTCTTGTTAAGCTTCTGCGACTTCCACCACTCTTCCAAGGGGCATTAAAACCGTCCTTTTAAGCTACTGCGACCTCCACGTCTCTTCCAAGGGGCATTAAAACCATCTTGTTAAACCATTCTGACCTCCACGTCTCTTCCAAGGAGCATTAAAACTGTCTTGTTAAACCACTCTGAACTCCACGTCTCTTCAAATGGGCATTAAAACTGTCTTGTTAAGTTACTGCGACCTCCACCACTCTTCCAAGGGGCTTTAAAACCGTCTTGTTAAGCTACTGCGACCTCCACCACTCTACCAAGGGGCGTTGATATTGTCTTTTTATTCCACTGTGACCTCCACGTCTCTTCCAAGGGGCATTAAAACTGACTTGTTAAGCTACTTTGACCTCCACGTCTCTTCCAAGGGGCATTAAAACCGTCTTGTTAAGCTTCTGCGAATTCCATCACTCTTCCAAGGGGCATTAAAACCGTCTTGTTAAGCTATTGTGACCACCACGTCTCTTCCAAGGGCATTAAAACCATCTTGTTAAACCACTCTGACCTCCACGTCTCTTCCAAGGGGCATTAAAACCTTCTTGTTAAACCACTCTGAACTCCACGTCTCTTCAAAGGGGCATTAAAACCGTCTTGTTAAGCTACTGCGACCTCCATCACTCTTCCAAGGGGCATTGATATTGTCTTTTTATTCCACTCTGACCTCCACATCTCTTCCAAGGGGCATTAAAACCGTCTTGTTAAACCACTCTGAACTCCACGACTCTTCCAAGGGGCATTAAAACCGTATTGTTAAACCACTCTGAACTCCACTTCTCTTCGAAGGGGCATTAAAACCGTTTTGTTGAGCTACTGCTACCTCCAACACTCTACCAAGGGGCTTTAAAACGGCCTTGTTAAGCTACTGCGACCTCCACGTCTCTTCCAAGGGGCATTAAAACCGTCTGGTTAAACCACTCTGACCTCCACTTCTCTTCCAAGGGGCATTAAAACCGTCTAGTTAAGCTACTGTGACCTCCACCACTCTTCCAAGGGGCGTTGATATTGTCTTTTTATTCCACTGTGACCTCCATGTCTCTTCAAAGGGGCATTAAATCCGACTTTTTAAGATACTTTGACCTCCACGTCTCTTCCAAGGGCATTAAAACCATCTTGTTAAGCTTCTGCGACTTCCACCACTCTTCCAAGGGGCATTAAAACCGTCTTGTTAAGCTACTGCGACCTCCACGTCTCTTCCAAGGGGCATTAAAACCATCTTGTTAAACCACTCTGACCTCCACGTCTCTTCCAAGGGGCATTAAAACCGTCTTGTTAAGCTACTGCGACCACCACCTCTCTTCCAAGGGGGCATTAAAACCGTCTTGTTAAGCTACTGCGACCACCACCACTCTTCCAAGGGGGCATTAAAACTGTCTTTTTAAGCTACTGCGACCTCCACCACTCTTCCAAGGGGCATTAAAACCATCTTGTTAACTACTGCGACCTCCTCCACTCTTCCAAGGGGCATTGATATTGTCTTTTTATTCCACTGTGACCTCCATGTCTCTTCCAAGGGGCATTAAAACCATCTTGTTAAACCACTCTGAACTCCACGTCTCTTCCAAGGGGCATTAAAACCGTCTTGTTTAACCACTCTGAACTCCACATCTCTAAGAAGGGGCATTAAAACCGTCTTGCTAAGCTACTGCGACCTCCACCACTCTTCCAAGGTTTTATAGATATTGTCTTTTTATTCAACTGTGACCTCCACGTCTCTTCCAAGGGGCATTAAAACCATCTTGTTAAACCACTCTGACCTTCACGTCTCTTCCAAGGGGCATTAAAATCATCTTGTTAAACCACTCTGATCTCCACGTCTCTTCAAATGGGCATTAAAACCGTCTTGTTAAGCTACTGCGACCTCCACCACTCTTCCAAGGGTCATTGATATTGTCTGTTTTTTCCACTCTGACCTCCACGTCTCTTCCAAGGGGAATTAAAACCGTCTTGTTAAACCACTCTGAACTCCACATCTCTTCCAAGGGGCATTAAAACCGTATTGTTAAACCACTCTGAACTCCACGTCTCTTCGAAGGGGCATTAAAACAGTCTTGTTGAGCTATTGCTACCTCCAACACTGTACCAAGGGGCTTTAAAACGGCCTTGTTAAGCTACTGCGACCTCCACGTCTCTTCCAATGGGCATTAAAACTGTCTTGTTAAACCACTCTGACCTCCACGTCTCTTCTAAGGGGCATTAAAACCGTCTTGTTAAGCTACTGTGACCTCCACCACTCTTCCAAGGGGCATTGATATTGTCATTTTATTCCATTGTGACCTCCACGTCTCTTCCAACGAGCATTAAAACCGACTTGTTAAGCTACTTTGACCTTGACGTCTCTTCCAAGGGTCATTAAAACCATCTTGTTAAGCTTCTGCGACTTCCACCACTCTTCCAAGGGTCATAAAAAAACATCTTATTAAGCTACTGCGACCTCCACGTCTCTTCCAAGGGCATTAAAACCATCTTGTTAAACCACTCTGACCTCCACGTCTCTTCCAATGGGCATTAAAACCGTCTTGTTAAACCACTCTGATCTCCACGTCTCTTCAAATGGGCATTAAAACCGTCTTGTTAAGCTACTGCGACCTCCTCCACTCTTCCAAGGGGCTTTAAAACAGTCTTGTTAAGCTACTGCGGCCTCCACCACTCTTCCAAGTGGCATTGATATTGTCTTTTTAATCCACTCTGACCTCCACGTCTCTTCCAAGGGGCATTAAAACCGTCTTGTTAAACCACTCTGAACTCCACGTCTCTTCCAAGTGGCATTAAAACCGTATTGTTAAACCACTCTGAACTCCACGTCTCTTCGAAGGAGCATTAAAACCGTCTTGTTGAGCTACTCCTACCTCCAACACTCTACCAAGGGGCTTTAAAACGGCCTTATTAAGCTACTGCGACCTCCACGTCTCTTCCAATGGGCATTAAAACCGTCTTGTTAAACCACTCTGACCACCACGTCTCTTCTAAGGGGCATTAAAACCGTCTTGTTAAGCTACTGTGACCTCCACCACTCTTAAAAAGGGCATTAAAACCGTCTTGTTAAGCTACTGTGACCTCCACCACTCTACCAAGGGGCGTTGATATTGTCTTTTTATTCCACTGTAACCTCCACGTCTCTTCCAAGGGGCATTAAAACTGACTTGTTAAGCTACTTTGACCTCCACGTCTCTTCCAAGGGGCATTAAAACCGTCTTGTTAAGCTTCTGCGAATTCCACCACTCTTCCAAGGGGCATTAAAACCGTCTTGTTAAGCTACTGCGACCTCCACGTCTCTTCCAAGGGGCATTAAAACCATCTTGTTAAACGACTCTGACCTCCACGTCTCTTCCATGGGGCATTAAAACCATCTTGTTAAACCACTCTGACCTTCACGTCTCTTCCAAGGGGCATTAAAACCGTCTTGTTAAACCACTCTGATCTCCACGTCTCTTCAAATGGGCAATAAAACCGTCTTGTTAAGCTACTGCGACCTCCACCACTCTTCCAAGGGGCATTGATATTGTCTTTTTATTCCACTCTCACCTCCACGTCTCTTCCAAGGGGCATTAAAACCGTCTTATTAAACCACTCTGAACTCCACATCTCTTCCAAGGGGCATTAAAACCGTATTGTTAAACCACTCTGAACTCCACGTCTCTTCGAAGAGGCATTAAAACAGTCTTGTTGAGCTATTGTTACTTTCAACACTCTACCAAGGGGCTTTAAAACGGCCTTGTTAAGCTGCTGCGACCTCCACGTGTCTTCCAATGGGCATTAAAACCGTCTGGTTAAACCACTCTGACCTCCACGTCTCTTCTAAGGGGCATTAAAACCGTCTTGTTAAGCTACTGTGACCTCCACCACTCTTCCAAGGGGCATTGATATTGTCTTTTTATTCCATTGTGACCTCCACGTCTCTTCCAAGGAGCATTAAAACCGACTTGTTAAGCTACTTTGACCTACACGTCTCTTCCAAGGGTCATTAAAATCATCTTTTTAAGCTTCTGCGACTTCCACCACTCTTCCAAGGGTCATAAAAAACAGTCTTGTTAAGCTACTGCGACCTCCATGTCTCTTCCAAGGGCATTAAAACCATCTTGTTAAACCACTCTGACTTCCACGTCTCTTCCAATGGGCATTAAAACCGTCTTGTTAAACCACTCTGATCTCCACGTCTCTTCAAATGGGCATTAAAACCGTCTTGTTAAGCTACTGCGACCTCCACCACTCTTCGAAGGGGCTTTAAAACCGTCTTGTTAAGCTACTGCGGCCTCCACCACTCTTCCAAGTGGCATTGATATTGTCTTTTTAATCCACTCTGACCTCCACGTCTCTTCCAAGGGGCATTAAAACTGTCTTGTTAAACAACTCTGAACTCCACGTCTCTTCAAAGGGGCATTAAAACCGTATTGTTAAACCACTCTGAACTCCACGTCTCTTCGAAGGGGCATTAAAACCGTCTTGTTGAGCTACTGCTACCTCCAACACTCTACCAAGGGGCTTTAAAACAGCCTTATTAAGCTACTGCGACCTCCACGTCTCTTCCAATGGGCATTAAAACCATCTTGTTAAACCACTCTGACCTCCACGTCTCTTCTAAGGGGCATTAAAACCGTCTTGTTAAGCTACTGTGACCTCCACCACTCTTAAAAGGGGCATTAAAACCGTCTTGTTAAGCTACTGTGACCTCCACCACTCTACCAAGGGGCGTTGATATTGTCTTTTTATTCCACTGTGACCTCCACGTCTCTTCCAAGGGGCATTAAAGCTGACTTGTTAAGCTACTTTGACCTCCACGTCTCTTCCAAGGGGCATTAAAACCATCTTTTTAAGCTTCTGCGAATTCCACCACTCTTCCAAGGGGCATTAAAACCGTCTTGTTAAGCTACTGTGACCACCACGTCTCTTCCAAGGGCATTAAAACCATCTTGTTAAACCACTCTGACCTCCACGTCTCTTCCAAGGGGCATTAAAACCTTCTTGTTAAACCACTCTGAACTCCACGTCTCTTCAAAGGGGCATTATAACCGTCTTGTTAAGCTACTGTGACCTCCACCACTCTTAAAAGGGGCATTAAAACAGTCTTGTTAAGCTACTGTGACCTCCACCACTCTACCAAGGGGCGTTGATATTGTCTTTTTATTCCACTGTGACCTTCACGTCTCTTCCAAGGGGCATTAAAACTGACTTGTTAAGCTACTTTGACCTTCACGTCTCTTCCAAGGGGCATTAAAACCGTCTTGTTAAGCTTCTGTGAATTCCACCACTCTTCCAAGGGGCATTAAAACCGTCTTGTTAAGCTACTGTGACCACCACGTCTCTTCCAAGGGCATTAAAACCATCTTGTTAAACCACTCTGACCTCCACGTCTTTTCCAAGGGGCATTAAAACCTTCTTGTTAAACCACTCTGAACTCCACGTCTCTTCAAAGGGGCATTAAAACCGTCTTGTTAAGCTACTGTGACCTCCACCACTCTTAAAAGGGGCATTAAAACCGTCTTGTTAAGCTACTGTGACCTCCACCACTCTACCAAGGGGCGTTGATATTGTCTTTTTATTCCACTGTGACCTTCACGTCTCTTCCAAGGGGCGTTAAAACTGACTTGTTAAGCTACTTTGACCTCCACGTCTCTTCCAAGGGGCATTAAAACCGTCTTGTTAAGCTTCTGCGAATTCCACCACTCTTCCAAGGGGCATTAAAACCGTCTTGTTAAGCTACTGTGACCTCCACCACTCTACCAAGGGGCGTTGATATTGTCTTTTTATTCCACTGTGACCTCCACGTCTCTTCCAAGGGGCATTAAAGCTGACTTGTTAAGCTACTTTGACCTCCACGTCTCTTCCAAGGGGCATTAAAACCATCTTGTTAAGCTTCTGCGAATTCCACCACTCTTCCAAGGGGCATTAAAACCGTCTTGTTAAGCTACTGTGACCACCACGTCTCTTCCAAGGGCATTAAAACCATCTTGTTAAACCACTCTGACCTCCACGTCTTTTCCAAGGGGCATTAAAACCTTCTTGTTAAACCACTCTGAACTCCACGTCTCTTCAAAGGGGCATTAAAACCGTCTTGTTAAGCTACTGTGACCTCCACCACTCTTAAAAGGGGCATTAAAACCGTCTTGTTAAGCTACTGTGACCTCCACCACTCTACCAAGGGGCGTTGATATTGTCTTTTTATTCCACTGTGACCTTCACGTCTCTTCCAAGGGGCATTAAAACTGACTTGTTAAGCTACTTTGACCTCCACGTCTCTTCCAAGGGGCATTAAAACCGTCTTGTTAAGCTTCTGCGAATTCCACCACTCTTCCAAGGGGCATTAAAACCGTCTTGTTAAGCTACTGTGACCACCACGTCTCTTCCAAGGGCATTAAAACCATCTTGTTAAACCACTCTGACCTCCACGTCTCTTCCAAGGGGCATTAAAACCTTCTTGTTAAACCACTCTGAACTCCACGTCTCTTCAAAGGGGCATTAAAACCGTCTTGTTAAGCTATTGTGACCTCCACCACTCTTAAAAGGGGCATTAAAACCGTCTTGTTAAGCTACTGTGACCTCCACCACTCTACCAAGGGGCGTTGATATTGTCTTTTAATTCCACTGTGACCTTCACGTCTATTCCAAGGGGCATTAAAACTGACTTGTTAAGCTACTTTGACCTCCACGTCTCTTCCAAGGGGCATTAAAACCGTCTTGTTAAGCTTCTGCGAATTCCACCACTCTTCCAAGGGGCATTAAAACCGTCTTGTTAAACCATTCTGACCTCCACGTCTCTTCCAAGGGGCATTAAAACCTTCTTGTTAAACCACTCTGAACTCCACGTCTCTTCAAAGGGGCATTAGAACCGTCTTGCTAAGCTACTGCTACCTCCACCACTCTTCCAAGGGGCTATAAAACCATCTTGTTATGCTACTGCGACCTCCACCACTCTTCCAAGGGGCATTGATATTGTCTTTTTATTCCACTCTGACCTCCACGTCTCTTCCAAGGGGCATTAAAATTGTCTTGTTAAAGCACTCTGAACTACACGTCTCTTCGAAGGGGCATTAAAACCGTCTTGTTAAACCACTCTGAACTCCACGTCTCTTCCAAGGGGCATTAAAACCGTCTTGTTGAGCTACTGTTACCTCCAACACTCTACCTAGGGGCTTTAAAACGGCCTTGTTAAGCTACTGTGACCTCCACGTCTCTAAGAAGGGGCATTATAACCATCTTGTTAAGCTACTGCAACCTCCACGTCTCTTCCAAGGGGCATTAAACCCATCTTGTTAAACCAGTCTGACCTCCACGTCTCTTCCAAGGGGCATTAAAACCGTTTTGTTAAGCTACTGTGACCTCCACCACTCTACCAAGGGGCGTTGATATTGTCTTTTAATTCCACTGTGACCTTCACGTCTATTCCAAGGGGCATTAAAACTGACTTGTTAAGCTACTTTGACCTCCACGTCTCTTCCAAGGGGCATTAAAACCGTCTTGTTAAGCTTCTGCGAATTCCACCACTCTTCCAAGGGGCATTAAAACCGTCTTGTTAAACCATTCTGACCTCCACGTCTCTTCCAAGGGGCATTAAAACCTTCTTGTTAAACCACTCTGAACTCCACGTCTCTTCAAAGGGGCATTAGAACCGTCTTGCTAAGCTACTGCTACCTCCACCACTCTTCCAAGGGGCTATAAAACCATCTTGTTATGCTACTGCGACCTCCACCACTCTTCCAAGGGGCATTGATATTGTCTTTTTATTCCACTCTGACCTCCACGTCTCTTCCAAGGGGCATTAAAATTGTCTTGTTAAAGCACTCTGAACTACACGTCTCTTCGAAGGGGCATTAAAACCGTCTTGTTAAACCACTCTGAACTCCACGTCTCTTCCAAGGGGCATTAAAACCGTCTTGTTGAGCTACTGTTACCTCCAACACTCTACCTAGGGGCTTTAAAACGGCCTTGTTAAGCTACTGTGACCTCCACGTCTCTAAGAAGGGGAATTATAACCATCTTGTTAAGCTACTGCAACCTCCACGTCTCTTCCAAGGGGCATTAAACCCATCTTGTTAAACCAGTCTGACCTCCACGTCTCTTCCAAGGGGCATTAAAACCGTTTTGTTAAGCTACTGTGACCTCCACCACTTTTACAAGGGGCATTAAAACCGTCTTGTTAAGCTACTGTGACCTCCACCACTCTTCCAAGGGGCATTGATATTGTCTTTTTATTCCATTGTGACTAGTGTTGAGCCACCCCCGTAGTGTTCGAGTTCGGTTCGGTTCGTCGAACACCCGTGTGTTCGCCGAACTGTTCGTCGAACTGTTCGTCGAACACCTTCGAACACCGTTAAAACCAATGGCAGGCAAACAAAAACACATAGAAACACATAGAAAACACCTTCAAAGGTGTCCAAAAGCTGACAAACTGCTCAGAAGACACAACTAACACATGGAAAAGTGACAAGTACATATAGTCATGCGAAAAGAAAAGAGGTGGAGGAGTAAAAGGAGGGGGAGACACAGATATAGGCATGTCATGCCCTTCTAAAATCCAAAAAGTGAGAAGCCGAGACGGCCAGTCCGCTCCTGCCCGTGCCACCTCCGTGTCGCCGGGTTTGTGCCAGAGCCGCGGTGAACCCTGACGGCCAGCCCCCCTCTCCCAATACTGGTGCCTGTCCGCTGGTGGGTCGAGAGAGCCCCCCTGTGGTGGAGGCAGCTCTAAGCTTTTTCATTTAAATTGTCCCTCTAATTTGAATGAATACACTTTAAATCCATTTAAAAGGATCTATTGGAGGGCAAGTCTCATGCCAGCAGCCGCGTAATTCCAGCTCCAGTAGCGTCCACTGCTGCAGTTAAAAAGCTTTTATAAGGATCGAGCTCGGCTGTCCACCGCAAGGCATCCTAGTGCCAGTCCCAGCCCCTATGCCTTGGGGTGCCTCCTGATGCTCTTCACTAAGTATCCCGTGGTCCCGAAGCATTTCCTTTGAAAAAATTAAGTGTCCAAACTACAGGTGGTGTAGCTTGCTTAACAGCCGGGATAATCCGCTGACTAGCAGACACTGCTACTAGGCACAAAGTATTTCCTGGGCTAGATGCAGTTAAAAATTTGTAAGTAGATACTCTCGTTGGATGCTGAGAAAGCATTCCATAGAGTCTCCTGGCACGCCATATATGATTCTCTTAAAAAGCTTGGGGTAGGGGTCTAGGGGACCCTTTTATAGCCAAAATCACGGCCCTGTATCACAATACGTCACCTAGGCTGAAGATAAATGGAACTGTAGCACCGAGGGCTCGGTTGCTACAGACGTATTGCACCTCACCCAGAGGTGTGATATCTCACTCTCAGATAAGGATGGAGTGTGGATCAGGACCCGACACCTGCATGCATTACACCACATTGCCGTGGGGCAGGGCGACCAATATGCCCCTGAGATGGGCACGACAGTCCCTGTCCCTGGCTGGAGTGGGGGGAGGGAACACTGAGGAAGGGGAACCCTGCAGTGCAGGAGCAGGGAGGAAGCAGTTCCTGGGTGCATTGAGAAGGGAGTATAAAAGGTGGGCACCATCTTAGTTCAGTGCAGAGAAGTCTGAGCAGAAGTGGCAGGGAGCAGGGGCTCTGCATGATCTCTGCTCCGGAGGCGGGCCTAGTAACAGAGGCCCAGGCCTGCAAGAGGGAGAAGGAAGGAAGAGGAGCGGAGAAGGCTCCAGGAACGAGGAATGAAGGGATCCCAGGGGCGCGGACGGGCGAGTCGCCACCGCACGCCCGAATCCACCTGCGTGGAGGGGTCAGGCCAAAGGGGGAGACCGGTCCCCGAACTAGTGGAGGCAGGAAACGACCCTCAGCTAGAAACCGGAGGCTCTGACATTTTATGTGGCGCAGCCCCTTGCTCCACCCGCTAGGAAGGCACCACATAGGGTCAGGGAAACTGGCGCCAAGTTTACCAAGAGGAGGACCGAGGCAGCCGGACAGAAGTGTTGGTAAGAAAGGCCAGACAAAGGACACACAAAGGGGGTCCTGTGAAGCGCTCCAAAGTTATCTGGGAGTTGTCTGAGCCCCTCACCTGGTGAGCACAGTACGACGTGGGCAACCGTTACCTGCAGACGTGGTCTGGATAATAAGAACTGTGAGTAAAGGCCCTGAACTGCATCACTGACTCCGTGTCGTTACTGCTGCTGCCCTGCACCATCACCCCCATCCTCCGCATACACTGCCCTGAGGCTATACTCCTCCCGTGGGGAGTTATGCTACGCTCTGCTGCACCCACAACACCAGCCTTAGCGGTCTGCCCTGTAGCGGCGGTTCACTCTGACCGCAATCCACGGGTGGCGTAGTCGGACATTTAAACATCAAAACCACATAAATAGTTCCGCCACTGGTTTGACCGCCCTGAGCCACGGAACCGGATCGCCGCCACGAAGACTACAACCACCAGCATCCACCAAAAAGGGTCCGGCTCCGGGTGTCCCAAGGCCCAGGGGGTGCGTCAGAACATTTTCATCACCTTTCACAATCACCAATGGGACAAGGCAGGGATGTCCTCTGTCCCCTCTCTTATACATCCTAGTGACGGAGCACCTGCTCTCATCAATTCGCCATAACCCCAATATTAGGTGGATTGAGGTGGGAGGCACCGAGTACAAGTGCTCTCTATTTGCTGATGATGTCCTAGTATATATCACTCAATCACATATATCCATCCCTGCTGTTATGGCTGAAATAGATCACTTTGTTACATGGTAAAATTTTAAAATCAATGCAGCGAAGTCTGAGGCCCTCGATGTCTCCCTCCCTAAATCCATATAGGATTCCATCCAGTCCAACTTTCCCTTTGCCTGGCCCTCACAGGGTATCAAATACTTAGGAATTCCTATTCATAGAGACCTCTCCCATCTATGTTATCTTAATTTTGGGCCCTTTATTGAACAATTCCATACAGACCACGGTTGGCAAGTTAGAACTGTAAGATTCACTACGTGAACCACTGGTGTTTTGTGGAAAAGCACATGTACACCGCGTTCCAAATTATTATGCAAAAAGTGTTTAGGAGTGATAAGGGAAGAATTTGTTTGTTTGTCAGTTAAACTCATTGATGGTGATGTGTGTCAGGGCTCTTTATATCACTGTAAGCAATTGCAGACACCTGTGCTAATTAGTTTGGCAGGTGTGTCCAATGAAAGGCAAGACTACTTAAGAAGGCTCTCTCACATTATTAAGCAGCCTACATTTTCTGCCAAAATGGGAAAGAAAAAGGATGTGTCGGCTGCTGAGAAGCAACAAATTGTGGAGTGTTTAGGTCAAGGCATGACTACAATCAACATTGTGCGATGATCAGGATGAAGTGTCTTGGCAATCAAGAAGTATGTAGCTGATTCACAGTACACACGTGTGCGTGCTGATAAGGGCAAATTGAGGACTCTTTCCTACAGGCAATTACGTCAGGTTGAAAGAGCAGCGGCAAAAAAGCCTTGTCATAGCAGCAGACAAGTTTTTGAAGCTGCTTGTGCCTCCAACGTCCCCCGAACAACAAGATGCAGGGTCCTTCAGAGGTTTGCAGCTGTGCATACGCCATCCTGTCGACCTCCTCTATCCACTTCACACAAGCAGAAACGGCTCCAGTGGGCCAAACATTACATGAAGACTGATTTCAAAACTGTTTTGTTCACGGATGAGTGCCGTGCAGCGCTCGATGGTCCAGATGAATGGAGTGGAGGATGGCTGGTTGATGGACACCCCACGCAAACACGGCTACAGCGCCAACAAGGAGGAGGTGGAGTAATGTTTTGGGCTGGAATCATGGGGAGAGAGATTGTCGGCCCCTTTAGGATCCCTGAAGGCGCTAAAGATGAACTCCATAATGTATGTGGATTTTCTCAAACAGCACTTCCTGCCATGGTTCAAGAAGAAGAACCGTGTATTTCACAGCAAGATCATTTTTCTGCATGATAATGCACCATCTCATGCTGCACATAAAACATCTGCATCTCTGGCTGATATGGGCATAAAAGGGGACAAACTTATGGTGTGACCCCCATGCTCCCCTGACCTCTACCCCATTCAGAACCTTTGGAGCATCATTAAAAGGAGTGTCTATGATGGCGGGAGGCAGTTCACATCTAAGCAACAGCTCTGGGAGGGTATTCTGTCCTCATGCAAAACAATTGAAGCAGAAACCATCCAAAACCTGACAAATTCAATGGACGAGAGAGTTCAGAAGCTCCTTTCGAACAAGGGGTCCTATGTGAAAATGTAACATCACCTAGAATAAAGTTTTGAGTTGAAAACTGTTTGATTTCAGTTTCTAACAACCTGCTAATGCTTATAATTTCAAAAATGACCATTTTTTTGGTCTTTATTAAAATGAAAAGGTTGATCGAAAAGTTTGGGGGATCTAAGAGTGTGGCAACCCAGTAGTCATGATTACTTCGAATTCTGACAATATGAGGGTCATGCTGCAGGTAGTGCAGCAAGAAGGCACTTATGTGTCTTGCGCATCTCGGAGCCCCAAAATTATTTTCCGGGCTAGATGCAGCTAAAAATTATTTTTAATTTTAAATCTGGTGAAGCTTATTATAGATGGCCTAATAGGATCAGTGCTGCACACTGCTACAAAGCCCAAATTATTTTCCAGTCAAGATACAGATAAACATGATTAGTAATTTGAAAGCTTAAAACGGTTGGTAGGGTGATTTTAACCAATCATCAAGCTTTTACTCTCCCCAGGATGACACAGGGGTAGAAAAGTCGTTTCGGATCCATGATTTGTTCATCTTTATGAACGTGAGTCTGTCTACATTATCAGTGGAGAGCCGCGTGCGCTTATCTGTCAGCACACCACCAGCAGCGCTGAACACACGTTCAGACAGAACGCTGGCTGCGGGGCATGACAAGATCTCCAAGGCGTAAGTGGCTAGCTCCGGCCATTTATCCAGATTGGAAGCCCAAAAAGAGCAACGGTCCAGTGACACAGTCGTGGCTTCAATGTTTACTTGGAGATACTCCTGTACCATCGTCTCTAGGCGTTGACTATGTGTCAGACTTCTTGTCTCCTGTGGCCTTGCAAAGGATGGGCTAAAAAAGTGGTGAAATGATTCCGCAAAATTGATGTTACCAGCAGATACTGTGGTTCTGTTACGGTTTGAGTGCTGAACACTTGACGGTCCCACGGTTGGCAAGTTGGAACTGTGAGATTCACTACGTGCACCACTGGTATTTTGTGGAAAAGCACATGTAAGATTCTGCAACAGTCTCTGCTGATACTCCTGCATGCGTGCATCCCTTTCTATGGCAGGAATAATTTCTGCAAATTTACTTTTGTACCGGGGATCTAACAGTGTGGCAACCCAGTAGTCAGGATTATTTCTAATTCTCACAATTCGAGGGTCATGTTGCAGGTAGTGCAGCAAGAAGGCACTCATGTGTGTTGCGCATCCAGGAGCACCAAGTCCCTGTTGTGTTGGTGGCGAGGTAACAATCATGCTTCCTTCCTCTGTCCTCTCCCCCCAACCTCGCACAACAGAAATGTGATCAAGGTCTCCCTCATCTGATGAGTCTTCCATCAGTTCGTCCTCCACTTCTTCCTGGGCTCCTGCACCTTCCTCACTAGTTTGGCTGCTACCATGCGCCCTGGTAAAATCATCTCCCCCACCCTCACATGCCTGCCGCCCTGGTGCTGCCGACCGTCTGGACCTTGCAGATGTTAGCCCTTCCGCATACAACTCCTCCTCCTCTACTTCCTCCACCTCCTCTTGTGCCACCACCTGACTTCGAATTCTGTTTAACATGTGCTCCAGCATGTAAATCACCGGAATAGTCATGCTGATAATGGCATCGTCAGCACTAAACATCTTCGTCGCCATTTCAAAACTGCGCAGAAGGGTGCATAGGTCCCTGATCTGAGACCACTCCTCCAGCGTGATTTGCCCCACCTCTGAATCTCGTTGGCCCAGGCTATACGTCAGAACGTATTGCACCAGGGCTTGTCGGTGCTGCCACAGTCGCTGCAACATGTGCAGAGTTGAATTCCACCGGGTAGGCACATCGCATTTTAGCCGGTGAAGTGGCAGGCCCAACGACTTCTGTAGAGATGTAAGTCGCTGAGCTGCGGGATGCGAACGGCGGAAGTGAGCACACAGCGACCGTGCCCTCTGCAGAAGGCCATCTAGTCTGGGATAGTGGGCTAAAAATTGCTGGACAACCACGTTCAACACGTGAGCCATACAAGGCACGTGTGTGACATTGCCCCGGCGAAGGGCCGCACCCAGGTTTGCAGCATTGTCGCACACAGCCTTCCCTGGTTTCAGGTCCAGTGGAGACAACCATTCATGAAATTGGTTCTCCAGAGCTGACCACAACTCCTCAGCTGTGTGACTCACATTTCCCAGACATTTCAATGTAAAAACCGCCTGATGACGTTGAGCCCTACTGCCAGCATAGTAAGGAGGTGTGCAGGATCCCTTCTGCGCAGTTAGAAAGCTTGTGGCATGACCAGACAGGCTTTGGGTGCAGGTGGAAGACCGAGAGGAGGTTGAGGAGGCAGAAGCAGTGGAGGAAAAATGACATAAAGAGGATTGACGCACAACTCGTGGGGACGGCAAGACTTGGACAGCAGCCCCTTGTCCTGCTGTCACCATAGTTACCCAGTGCCCAGTCAGCGACATGTAACGCCCCTGTCCATGCCTACTCGTCCAAGTGTCTGTGGTGAAATGCACCCTGTCACACACAGAGTTTCTCAAAGAAGCGGTGATGTTGTGTGCGACATGCTGGTGGAGCGCAGGCACACCTTTCTTTGAGAAGTAGTGCCGACTGGGCATCTGGTACTGGGGCACTGCGACGGACATAAGGTCTCGAAAATCCTCTGTGTCCACCAGGCGGAAAGGCAGCATTTCTGTAGCCAAGAGCTTGCAGATGGTGAAATTCAACCTCTTAGCTTTCTCATGGCTAGGAGGAAATGGTCTTTTACTTGTCCACATCTGAGGGACCGAGGGCTGGCTATTGTGCTTAGACGGGGTTGATAAGGGTGTCCCCGGCAAACTGCCGGTCTGTGAGGAAGATGCAGGCGGACATGTTAGGTTGCCTTGATCCAAAGGTGGTGCTATCGATGTCGGACAGCGCTCAAGACCAGCTGGTGTTACCACCTCCAAAGAAAATGATGACCTGCCAATCACGCTGGCTGTTGCGGGTAAAGAGGTGGCAGGTCTGCGCCCCAAAACAGGTGTGACTGCTGTCCCCCCAGTCACAGAGGATGAAGAGGCCGCGGATGCACAAGATATGGCAGACGGTGGTTGGCCCGGCCGGCTAGACCGCATTGTAGCACACTGAGCTTCCCACTGCAACTTATGCTTCATGTCCATGTGCCGGTTCATGCATGAAGTACTCAAACTATGTATTTTTTGGCCTCTACTTAGCTTTTGCTGACAAATGTTACAGATAACACGAGTTGGGTCATCTTTATCGATCTGAAAAAATGCCCAGGCTATGCAAGGCTTAGCACCCATGCGACCTGAAGAGCCACCACGACTTGTGGTGAGAGGCAGAGTTGTGTTTGAGGATGCAGTTGTTGACGTGCTTCCAGTACTACGTCTCTGTCCAGGAAGGCGCAACCTGACCTCGTCGTCACTAGCATCTTCCTCCACCTCCTCTGCTGACCTCATCTCTTGGCTGACTGTGGGTTGACAGTAAGTGGGATCTCCGACCTCATCATCATCACCCTGTGCGTTATCACACCCGTCGTCCTCAGAGCCAACCTGTTCCTGCCCTGACAAAAAACTAAAGTTGTCGCTCCAATCAGGTATTTGAGTCTTATCATCGTCTTCCTCATTGTCTCCACCAACAGGAGTTACAGTTTGGGAATGAGGGTCTACATTATGGTCAGAACCTTCTGCGTCTGGTCCTGGATCCGACTCATAAAGATTCTGGGCATCAGTGCAGATCATTTCCTCATCTGGATTCACAGAAGCGCTGGAGTCGACCTCTGATTCCCAAGCTATAGTATGAGTAAACAGCTCTGCAGACTCAACCATCTGTTCTACCTCATACTCAGACGGGCAGCTGGAGATTTGGGAGCTGTGAGGAAGCAAGTGCGATTTGGGTGACACCTTTGAGGACTGGAGTATTTGTGATGTTGAAGTTGATGTGGAGGAGAGCCCACTTAAAGGAGCACTTGATATCCGTTGAAGCACCTGCTGTTTTTGTGCCTCATCTGGAATTTGTAGCGATTGGCGTGGCCGTAAGAAAGGGATCTTATCACATTGTCCGCTAAAAGAAGTAGACATTTTAGTTTGGCTGGAAGATGGTCTTTCTTCTGCACCTACCCCACGGACACAACCTTTTTTCCCCTTCCCAACACGCCTATTCCCCTTTCCACCAGCAGCAGGCCTTTTTCCACTCATTTTGGTGGTTAACTAATTCACAACTCTGGAGTTGTTTGCACAAAAAAACAATGGATGGTAACCGAGCAGAGCTGAGTGGCCAAACTGTGGTATTAGGCCAAAACTATTGGCTGGGTTAGATGCAGTAAAAAATTATTTTTAATTTGCAACCTGATGGAGGTCAGTATAGATGGACTAATAGACCAAGTCCCACACACCGCTAGAAGCCCAAATATTTTTTCAGAGCTAGATGCAGAAAATTTTTTTATTCAATTTGCAACCTGATGGAGGTCAGTATAGATGGACTAATAGACCAAGTCCCACACACTGCTAGAAGCCCAAATATTTTTTCAGAGCTAGATGCAGAAAAAAATTATTTTTAATTTGCAACCTGATGGAGGTCAGTATAGATGGACTAATAGACCAAGTCCCACACACCGCTAGAAGCCCAAATATTTTTTCAGAGCTAGATGCAGAAAAAATTTTTATTCAATTTGCAACCTGATGGAGGTTAGTATAGATGGACTAATAGACCAAGTCCCACACACTGCTAGAAGCCCAAATATTTTTTCAGAGCTAGATGCAGAAAAAAATTATTTTTAATTTGCAACCTGATGGAGGTCAGTATAGATGGACTAATAGACCAAGTCCCACACACTGCTAGAAGCCCAAATATTTTTTCAGAGCTAGATGCAGAAAAAAATTATTTTTAATTTGCAACCTGATGGAGGTCAGTATAGATGGACTAATAGAACAAGTCCCACACGCTGCTAGAAGCCCAAATATTTTTTCAGAGATAAATGAAGAAAAAAATTATTTTTAATTTGCAACCTGATGGAGGTCAGTATAGATGGACTAATAGACCAAGTCCCACACACTGCTAGAAGCCCAAATATTTTTTCAGAGCTAGATGCAGAAAAAAATTATTTTTAATTTGCAACCTGATGGAGGTCAGTATAGATGGACTAATAGACCAAGTCCCACACACCGCTAGAAGCCCAAATATTTTTTCAGAGCTAGATGCAGAAAAAAATTATATTCAATTTGCAACCTGCTGGAGGTCAGTATAGAAGGACTAATAGAACAAGTCCCACACACTGCTAGAAGCCCAAATATTTTTTCAGAGCTAAATGAAGAAAAAAATTATTTTTAATTTGCAACCTGATGGAGGTCAGTATAGATGGACTAATAGACCAAGTCCCACACACTGCTAGAAGCCCAAATATTTTTTCAGAGCTAGATGCAGAAAAAAATTATATTCAGTTTGCAACCTGATGGAGGTCAGTATAGATGGACTAATAGAATGATGCTATGCCCAAAAGATTTTACTTCACTAGGTGCAGTAAAAAAATTGGTATTCTATACACAGGTGGTATATCTTGCAACACAGATAGGCTACTCCACTGACTAACACACTCTGCAATAGGCCAAAAAGGATTAGCTTTGCTAGATTCAGCCAAATGCTGTGAAAAAAACTTGCACAGCACTGGCACAGACCTGCCTGGCAAAAACTGATAGGAACTGATGTAACCTAGTCCTGAAAAGGACTCCAATTACAATTAGTCTTTACTCCCACAATCTATCTATTTAAGAGCACAGACCTGCCTGATAAAAGTCGTAGGAAATGCTGTAACCTAGTCCTTAAAAGGACTGCAATCACAACTATTCCCTACTCCCAAGCTATCTGTATATTTGTGCGAAAATTGGCTTGAAATTAACAAGGTATAGCGCACACAGCAACAGCGGTGCCGTCTAACACGCAGCTGCAGCAGTGAGAAAATGGTGGCGACGGGGAAAATGGCTTGGTCTTATAGGGCAAGGACATGTGACATACACTGCCAATCACACATGCCCTTGCTTGTGTGAAAAAAAGCACTTCGCTCCGTGTGTGCGCTGCTGATAGGCTGACAGATTGCACCTCCCCACTGCAAATGTGGGAAAGAGAAAAAAAAATGGAGATCTTCATTGTTTCTGCAGAGATCCATCCCCTGCCCCTCCCCCCGCCCCGCTGTACACTCAAACTGCGTATTAACATTAATTTTCATCATTACTGAGAAAAAATCCAGTTATGATTTTGGTGCACGAACAGTTATCGAACATAACCTCGAACAGCCGAATTTTTCTCAAATTGTTCGTGTTCGCCGACCGGCTCGAACACCGCCCAAAACAGCTCGAATTTGAGATTGGCGAACAGTTCGAGTAGAACAACGCTCATCTCTAATTGTGACCTCCACGTCTCTTCCAAGGAGCATTAAAACCGACTTGTTAAGCTACTTTGACCTCCATGTCTCTTCCAAGGGTCATTAAAACAGTCTTGTTAAGCTTCTGCGACTTCCACCACTCTTCCAAGGGGCATTAAAACCATCTTGTTAAGCTACTGCGACCTCCACGTCTCTTCCAAGGGGCATTAAAACCATCTTGTTAAACCATTCTGACCTCCACGTCTCTTCCAAGGGGCATTAAAACCGTCTTGTTAAACCACTCTGAACTCCACGTCTCTTCAAATGGGCATTAAAACTGTCTTGTTAAGCTACTGCGACCTCCACCACTCTTCCAGGGGGCTTTAAAACCGCCTTGTTAAGCTACTGCGACCTCCACCACTCTTCCAAGGGGCATTGATATTGTCTTTTTATTCCACTCTGACCTCCACGTCTCTTCCAAGGGGCATTAAAACGGTCTTGTTAAACCACTCTGAACTCCACGTCTCTTCCAAGGGGCATTAAAACCGTATTGTTAAACCACTCTGAACTCCACGTCTCTTCGAAGGGGCATTAAAACCGTTTTGTTGAGCTATTGCTACCTCCAAAACTCTACCAAGGGGCTTTAAAACGGCCTTGTTAAGCTACTGCGATCTCCACGTCTCTTCCAAGGGGCATTAAAACCGTCTGGTTAAACCACTCTGACCTCCACTTCTCTTCCAGGGGGCATTAAAACCGTCTTGTTAAGCTACTGTGACCTCCACCACTCTTCCAAGGGGCGTTGATATTGTCTTTTTATTCCACTGTGACCTCCACGTCTCTTCCAAGGGGCATTAAATCCGACTTTTTAAGATACTTTGACCTCCACGTCTCTTCCAAGGGGCATTAAAACCATCTTGTTAAGCTTCTGCGACTTCCACCACTCTTCCAAAGGGCATTAAAACCATCTTGTTAAGCTACTGCGACCTCCACGTCTCTTCCAAGGGGCATTAAAACCATCTTGTTAAACCACTCTGACCTCCACATCTCTTCCAAGGGGCATTAAAACCATCTTGATAAACCACTCTGAACTCCACGTCTCTTCAAAGGGGCATTGAAACCGTCTTGTTAAGCTACTGCGACCTCCACCACTCTTCCAAGGGGCTTTAAAACTGTCTTGTTAAGCTACTACGACCTCCACCACTCTTCCAAGGGGCATTGATATTGTCTTTTTATTCCGCTCTGACCTCCACGTCTCTTCCAAGGGGCATTAAAACCGTCTTGTTAAACCACTCTGAACTCCACGTCTCTTCGAAGGGGCATTAAAACCGTCTTGTTGAGCTACTTCTACCTCCAACACTCTACTAAGGGGCTTTAAAACTGCCTTGTTAAGCTACTGTGACCTCCACGTCTCTTCCAAGGGGCATTAAAACCGTCTTGTTAAACCACTCTGACCTCCATGTCACTTCCAAGGGGCATTAAAACCGTCTTGTTAAGCTACTGTGACCACCACCACTCTTCCAAGGGGGCATTAAAACTGTCTTTTTAAGCTACTGCGACCTCCACCACTCTTCCAAGGGGCATTAAAACCATCTTGTTAACTACTGCGACCTCCTCCACTCTTCCAAGGGGCATTGATATTGTCTTTTTATTCCACAGTGACCTCCATGTCTCTTCCAAGGGGCATTAAAAAAATCTTGTTAAACCACTCTGAACTCCATGTCTCTTCCAAGGGGCATTAAAACCGTCTTGTTTAACCCCTCTGAACTCCACATCTCTTCGAAGGGGCACTAAAACCGTCTTGTTAAGCTACTGCGACCTCCACCACTCTTCCAAGGTTTTATAGATATTGTCATTTTATTCAACTGTGACCTCCATGTCTTTTCCAAGGGGCATTAAAACCGTCTTTTTAAACGACTCTGACCTCCACGTCTCTTCCAAGTGGCATAAAAACCGTCTTGTTAAGCTACTGTGACCTCCACCACTCTTCCAAGGGCATTAAAATTGTCTTGTTAAGCTACTGCGACCTCCTCCACTCTTCCAAGGGGCATAGATATTGTCTTTTTATACCACTGTGACCTCCACGTCTCTTCCAAGGGGCATGAAAACCGACTTGTTAAGCTACTTTGACCTCCACGTCTCTTCCAAAAGGCATTAAAACCGTCTTGTTAAGCTTCTGCGACTTCCACCACTCTTCCAAGGGGCATTAAAACCATCTTGTTAAGCTACTGCGACCTCCACGTCTCTTCCAAGGGGCATTAAAACCGTCTTGTTAAACCACTCTGACATCCACGTCTCTTCGAAGGGGTATTAAAACCGTCTTCTTAAGCTACTGTGACCTCCATCACTCTTCCAAGGGGCTTTAAAACCATCTTGTTAAGCTACTGCGACCTCCACCACTCTTCCAAGGGGCATTGATATTGTCTTTTTATTCCACTATGACCTCCACTTTTCTTCCAAGGGGCATTAAAACCGTCTTGTTAAATCACTCTGAACTCCACGTCTCTTCCAAGGGGCATTAAAACCATCTTGTTAAACCACTCTGAACTCCAGTTCTCTTCGAAGGGGCATTAAAACCGTCTTGTTGCGCTACTGTTACCTCCACCACTCTACCAATGGGCTTTATTATCGTCTTGTTAAGCTACTGTGATCTCCACGTCTCTTCCAAGGGGCATTAAAACCGTCTTGTTAAACCACTCTGACCTCCATGTCTCTTCCAAGGGGCTTTAAAACCGTCTTGTTAAGCTACTGCGACCTGCACACTCTTCCAAGGGGTATTGATATTGTGTTTTTATTCCACTTTGACCTCCACGTCTCTTCCAAGGGGCATTAAAACCATCTTGTTAAGCTACTGTTACCTCCACGTCTCTTCCAAGGGGCATTAAAACCATCTTGTTAAGCTACTGTGATCTCCACGTCTCTTCCAAGGGGCATTAAAACCGTCTTGTTAAACCACTCTGACCTCCATGTCTCTTCCAAGGGGCTTTAAAACCGTCTTGTTAAGCTACTGCGACCTGCACACTCTTCCAAGGGGTATTGATATTGTGTTTTTATTCCACTTTGACCTCCACGTCTCTTCCAAGGGGCATTAAAACCATCTTGTTAAGCTACTGTGACCTCCACGTCTCTTCCAAGGGGCATTAAAACCTTCTTGTTAAGCTACTGCCACCTCCACCAATCTTCCAGGGGGCATTAAAACCATCTTGTTAAGCTACTGCGACCTCCACCACTCTTCCAAGGGGCATTGATATTGTCTTTTTATTCCACTGTGACCTCCACGTCTCTTCCAAGGGGCAATAAAACCGTCTTGTTAAACCACTCTGTACTACACGTCTCTTCCAAGGGGCATTAAAACCATCTTGTTAAGCTACTACGACATCCACAACTCTACCAAGGGGCATTGATATTGTCTTTTTATTCCACTGTGACCTCCACGTCTCTTCCAAGGGGCATTTAAACCGTCTTGTTAAGCTACTGTGACCTCCACGTCTCTTCCAAGGGGCATTAAAACCGTCTTGTTAAGCTACTGCGACCTCCACCACTCTTCCAAGGGGCATTAAAACCGTCTTGTTAAGCTACTGCGACTTCCACCACTCTTCCAAGGGGCATTGATATTGTCTTTTTATTCCACTGTGACCTCCACGTCTCTTCCAAGGGGCATTAAAACCATATTGTTAAACCACTCTGAACTCCACGTCTCTTCCAAGGGGCATTAAAACCGTCTTGTTAAACCACTTTGAACTCCACGTCTCTTCCAAGTGGCATTAAAACCGTCTTATTAAACCACTCTGAACTCCAAGTCCCTTCCAAGGGGCATTAAAACATCTTGTTAAGCTGCTGTGACCTCCACGTCTTTTCCAAGGGGCATTAAAATTGTATTGTTAAACCATTCTGAACTGCACAGCTCTTCCAAGGGGTATTGAAATGTTGTTTTTAATTAACTCTAACCTCCACGACTCTTCCATCTGGCATTGCATTTCCTCCTGATTTTAGTCAGCTTTTGCTTTTCAATACATAGGCGAACACTAAGGGAGACACACTCCCCAATAATGGGTAGAAGGTTTTTAGTATGCTATAATCCACGTTTGTTTCAAGGGGCATTGCAGTTCCTCATAATTTTTGGAAAGCCTTCCATTCACTGCTTAGGCCAACCGTGTACAGGAGACCCAGTTGCTATAAATGGAAAAAACGGTTTAGTTAAGGCCCTCTGACCTCCATGTCACTTCTAAGGGGCATTGGAGAGCCTTGAAATTTTTGGTAGGCATTGCACTCACTGTATGCCCTATAACTGTGTAGCCGAATTGCTCCTTTTGGTACAGAAACATATCCTACAAGACATGTGTGGTTGACTGGCCTGATATTGATGTGAATGGTTCCTGTTCCTCCTGCTATTTCCCCTTTGCCACCACCTCATCCATCATTCATCACCTGAAGCTTTGTTTTAACGGGAGTCATAGAACTGGAATAGTAGCAGGAAAACATCCAGCAATCCTCGGAGGAGGTAGGATATGCGCCAAAACGCTGACCACCTCAGGCTTAGCCGCTACTACATACATGCGCTTGCATTCCAAGGAACAGAATGCTAAGGAGATGGATGGCCTCATGATCATGAATAATTTACTCGTTGTGTAGGAGGTCTACCTTCTGAACTTTGTGTTGAAGCCTGATTGACCCAGGACCCACAATCCTCTATGTCTGGAGGACGTGTTGCATCCCAGTGTCCAACTGTGTCCCGGCTTCCACAATATTAACCCAGTGTGACGGCATTAGTCAGATGGACCATCCCTGGCCACATTCACTTGTCCACGTGTTTGTGGTTAGGCTGTCCATCAAATAGGGGTGGCTGGGGACCGTTTATGGACACCCGGCTGCCCCTAGGCGGCTGGGGACCGTGTGTGGGCACCCGGCCGCGGGGTGGCTGGGGACAGAGTATGGACACCCGGCTGCCTCTTGGCGACTGGGGACCAAGCATGGACACCCGGCCGCCGGGCAGCTGGGGACTGAGCATTGATACCAGGCCACCGACGCAGCCATGCCGTGGTGGCCAGATTCCGCCTCCACTTGCCTAAAAGGCCCAATTTCAAGTGCAAGCAAGCAGTATGGTATTGCAGCCTGGGGGTGGGTGGGTGGCAGGCTGCATACTCGCGCTTGCATTGCAGGGAATGGGGGAGGTACAATTGAACACTGCCCTGGGACAAGAACTTGCAAGTCTGATGTGACAAGAATTACTTCTGATGGGCACACTTTTAGGCAGTGACCTGGGTGTCAGAGATGCTTCCAGGGGTCTTCCCCATGCTGTTCCCATGTATTTTCAGCACTGTATGCATGTGTCACACAGCACATGGGCAGACAAGGTTGTAAAATGTTAAAATGACATTTCCCGGTGAATGCATTTGTCACAGTTGAAAGCAATACAAAAGTGCAAAAACGCATTAAAAATGCTACTTGTGAACATAGCCCAAGGTGTGGAGGAGTATTTTTGTTTTTGGTTATTTATTTTACCTTATACACAAGTCTTTACCCTGGAAATGATGTTCCTTAACATATTTCACAGGAAAGCAGTTTCAGTTTCGTTTCTGAACGTTTTATTGTGAGCCCGTAAAAGTGGCTTAATACCTCTGACCACGTTGTTGACAGCAGTGACCTGGGGGTCAGAAATGCTTCCTGGGGCGATCTCCATGCTGTCCCCATGTTATTTGAGCACTGTCACTATCGTTTTGGGCACTTTTTAGGCTTTCTACAGACTGCCGGGGGTGCCGCCGCAAAAATGCTCGGGTCTCCCATAGACTAACATTGGGCTCGTTGCTCGGGTCGAGCACCCGAGTATCACGGTGAGCTCGGCCTGAGCTTCAAGCACCCGAGCATTTTAGTGCTCGCTCAAAACTAATGCTGATGTCAGATTACATTGCAAAAACCTGGTGACCGATTCTCTTTAAAGATATGTACACACGATCAGGATTTGAAGCAGAAATGTCCTGAGCATTTCTGCATCTCCTTGGCAGGAAAAACGTTGCGGAAAAAACGTGAGGTTTTGTCGCCTTCTTGATGCGTTTTTGATGCATTTTTGATGTGTTTTTTATGTGGTTTTTGAAGTGTTTGTTAAAGCGTTTTTATACATCAATGAATATTTTTTGGAGCTAAATAAAGTTATTTGGTGGGACATTGCTTAAACCCTTGGATTACCGTCAGAACTGGGGTGAGTATATTGGTTAATTTAAATAATTAAAGAATGTGTCTTTTGTATTTCAAATAACGTTTTTGTTCTGGGTCTGTGTATATATTTAACTCTTCACTTTACTTTAATTAGGTTTGGTCATGAAAGGGTGTGATTAACACCTTGTCATCACCGAACAATATTACTAGGTGTCAGCTGATCCCATTCGCCCCAATCTCATTGGCATTTCCATTCATGTAATTTATGCCGCAGCTGTGAGCTGCTATTTTTAGCCTAGGAAGATGCCATTAGGCAAACATGGTCCCTGACCATTATTAACAGCTCATAGATGTTTCATTAGCCGCTAAGTCCCCGAATCAACACTCAGCAGCTCTTTGGACGCAGCGTATTTTTGTTGCGTCCAAAACACAGTGTTCTAATGCCGCACTTTTGTTGTCACTATATGTGAATCCACCCCATATAATGACACTTCAATCAGTCAAAATATGCAGCGGAGGCTGGTGTGTCCGCTACAGAAATTGGCATGCTGCGGTTGAGTTTTGGTACGTGGCCACGATCAGGAGCCGCTGCATGTTTGACGCTGCATGTTTATACAGCATCAAACCCACAGTGTCCAGATGGTACAGCATAGTGGATGGGATCTCTAGAAATTCCATGTCCACTATGCATGCATCAGAGGCTGCGAATCACCCGTGGACACTAACATGCGGCGCGTCTTTCAAGACCACAGCATGTCAAATTCTCTTGCGGAGTCGCTAATCTCAGCAACAGAAATTTGACCACTAGAATGTATTGAATACGGTAAATCCGCATAGTTCAGTGAACACATGCAGATTTACATGCGTTCAATAGAATGCAATGTTTTGGACGCAGCAAAAAATATGCGTCCAAAGCGCTGCTACGTCCGCACAGAGCCTACAATTTTTTTAAAAAAATAGCGTGGGCTCCCACGTCATTTTTATAACCAGCAGAGGGAAAGCCAACCCTGGGGGCTGATATTAGTAGCTGGGGAAGGGGCCATTAGCCAACAATGTTCCCCAGCTATTAATATCAGCCTGCAGCTGTTTGTTTAGCCTTTACTGGCTAGATTACAGGGGGAACCCAGAAAAAAATTGACGTCGGTTCCCCTATAAAATCAAACCAGAAAAGGCTAAACAGACAGCTGCGGTCTGATATTAATAGCCAGGGAAAGGGCCATGAATACTAGCCCCCTCCGCGGCTATTAATATCACTATTAATATCACCCCTCAGCAGTCCCAGAAATGGCGCATCCATGAGATGCGCCAAATCTGGCGCTTAGCCTCCGCTCTTCCCACTGCCCTGTAGCGGTGGTGAGTGGGGTAATGAGGTTGGGGTTCACATCAGCCTTGTATTGGCGGCTGACGTGAAGCCCAGGTTAGTAATGGAGGGCGTCTTTAAGACGCCTCCATTACTAACCGCGTAGTAAAATTATCGCTGCCTTTTCAATAAATGCACGGTCTGAATAAAGTATTTTAATGAAATAAAAAACACACTGTTTAAAAAAAAATTATTGTATATCTTGTCCCCGAATCCCTCAAACTTCTGAAAAAAAAGGAAAAAAACAACAACCATATTCCTCATCTGTTTGCCGTCAACAACGCAGTCGACGTTTACGCCAACGATTGTCCCTTGGTGATCCGGGTCACTACTACAGCAGTGACATCAGCAATCACTGATGTCACTGCTGTAGAAGACAGCACTGTATACTGCACAATGCCTGCTGAGGTTTTTACCGCAATGGTAATCCTGAGCAGAAATTTCTGCATCATGTGCACAGCATATCAGGATTACCATTGCTATAGCTGGAAGACGTATTAACAAGCGTTTTCACAGCATTTCCGCAGCGGAAAAACGGTCACAAAAACGCATCAAAAACGCTACGTGTGCACATAGCCTGAGGCTTGGATCCCACCCCTAAATCTTCTTATAATTTTTATCTAATGCAAGTCAATAAAGAATTTCATACTTGAAAAAATACAAGCAGCATAAGACCATGCTGCACACTTTAAAATCAAAAACATGATCCTTATTTTATATGAATTGTGCATGTGAACACTGCAAATTATCCTCACTGCATTATAATTTGGCTAATCATTATATCGATTTGACGATATATTGCAAACAGAATCCTCGGATTATATATACACACGTGGTCAAAATTGTTGGTAACCCTCGTTTAATGAAAGAAAAACAATGGTCACAGAAATAACTTGAATCTGGGAAAAGTAATAATAAATTAAAAATCTATGAATATGAACAAATGAAAGTCAGTCATTGCTTTTCAACCCTGTTTCCACAGAATTTTAAAAAAAGAATAAACTCATGAAATAGGCCTGGGCAGAAATGATGGTACTCTAAGCTTAACCACTTCGCACCAGAGCCTGTTTTTGCCTTCGTGACAGGGCCAATTTTTTCAATTCTGACCACTGTCACTTTATGAAGCAATTACTCTGGAACGCTTCAATGGATTCCCCTGATTCTGATATTGTTTTTTGTGACATATTGCACTTCATGATAGTGGTAAAATTTCTTTGATATCACTTGCGTTTATTTGTGAAAAAATCGGAAATTTGGCGAAAATTTTGAAAATTTTGCAATTTTCAAACTTTGAATTTTCATGCCCTTAAATCAGAGAGATATGTCACACAAAAGAGTTAATAAATAACATTTCCCACATGTCTACTTTACATCAGCACAATTTTGGAACCAAAATTTTTTTTCGTTAGGGAGCTATAAGGGTTAAAAGTTGACCAGCGATTTCTCATTTTTCCAACAAAATTTACAAAAACATTTTTTTAGGGACCACATCATATTTGAAGTCACTTTGAGGGATCTTTATGACAGAAAATACCCAAAAGTGACACCATTCTAAAAACTGCACCCCTCAAGGTGCTCAAAACCACATTCAAGAACTTTATTAACCCTTCAGGTGCTTCACAGGAATTTTTGGAATGTGGCAGAAAAAAATTAACATTTAACTTTTTTCACAAAAATGTTACTTTAGACCCAATTTTTTTATTTTCACAGGGGTAACAGGAAAAAATGGACCCCAAATTTTTTTGTGCAATTTCTCTTGAGCGCACTGATACCCCATATGTGAGGGAAAACCACTGTTTGGGTGCACTGCAGGGTTCGGAAGGGAAGGAGCGCCATTAGACTTTTTGAATGTAAAATTTGTCTGAATAATTAGCAGACAACATGTTGCGTTTGGAGAGCCCCTGATGTTCCTAAACAGTGGAAACCCCCCACAAGTGACACCATTTTGGAAACTAGACCCCTTAGGGAACATATCTAGATGTGTGGTGAGCACCTTGAACCCCAAGGTGCTTCACAGAAGTTTATAATATTGAGCTGTAAAAATAAAATTTTCACATTTTTCCCACAAAAACGTTTTTCATCCCTTAATTTTGCATTATCATAAGGGTAATAGGATAAATTGCACCATGAAGTTTGTTGTGCAATTTCTCCTGAACACGCTGATACCCCATATGTGGGGGAAAACCACTGTTTGGGCGCACGGCAGGGTTTGGAAGGGAAGGAGCGCCATTTGACTTTTTGAATGTAAAATTTGTCTGAATAATTAGCAGACGCCATGTTGCGTTTGGAGAGCCCCTGATGTTCCTAAACAGTGGAAACCCCCCACAAGTGACACCATTTTGGAAACTAGACCCCTTAGGGAACTTATCTAGATGTGTGGTGAGCACCTTGAACCCCAAGGTGCTTCACAGAAGTTTATAATAATCAGCTGTAAAAATAAAATTTTCACATTTTTCCCGCAAAAACGTTTTTCATCCCTTAATTTTGCATTATCATAAGGGTAATAGGATGAATTGCACCATGAAATTTGTTGTGCAATTTCTCCTGAACACGCCGATACCCCATATGTGGAGGCAAACCACTGTTTGGGCGCACGGCAGGGCTCGGAAGGGAAGGAGCGCCATTTGACTTTTTGAATGTAAAATTTGTTTGAATAATTAGCGGACGCCATGTTGCATTTGGGGAGCGACTGATGTGCCCAAACAGTGGAAACCCCCCACAAGTGACACCATTTTGGAAACTAGACCCCTTAGTGAACTTATCTAGATGTGTGGTGAGCACCTTGCACCCCCAGCTTCTTCACAGAAGTTTATAATATTGAGCCATAAAAATAACATTTTCACATTTTTCCCACAAAAAATGTTTTTCATTCCCTAATTTTGCATTATCATAAGGGTAATAGGATAAATTGCACCGTGAAATTTGTTGTGCAATTTCTCCTGAACACGCCGATACCCCATATGTGGGGGAAAACCACTGTGTAATGGGTCTGGGAGGCGGAACCTCTGAGCTACTATACAAGGGGGCGGTCCTTGTAAGGGAGCGGGTGGCGACCAGGCAGGCAGTCACAGCTGGTGACCGGGACAGTCTCTGGGTGTACGGGCAGGAGGTCACGGCAAGTGACCGGGACAGTCTCTGGAAGAACGGGCTGGAGGTCACGGCAAGTGACCGGGACAGTCTCTGGGTGAACGGGCTGGAGGTCACGGCAAGTGACCGGGGCAGTCTCTGGGTGAACGGGCTGGAGGTCACGGCAAGTGACCGGGGCAGTCTCTGGGTGAACGGGCTGGAGGTCACGGCAAGTGACCGGGGCAGTCTCTAGGTAAAGGGTAGGTACGACCTGTGATGGCTGAACCTCCAGGTAGGCTAGCAAGGCAGATGGAGGATGTGTGCTCCCAGGTGAGCAAGCGAGAGTCTCTGGAATAGCAGGTGGTCACAGCACGTGACGGCGAGGCCTCCAGGTAGGCAAGCAGGCAGGTAGCGGAGAAGCGCTCCCAGGTGAGCGGGCAAGAGTCTCTGGAATAGCTGGTGGTCACAGCACGTGACGGCGGAGCCTCCGGGCAGGCAAGCAGGCAGGTAGCGGAGAAGCGCTCCCAGGTGAGCGGGCAAGAGTCTCTAGAATAGCTGGTGGTCACAGCACGTGACGGCGGAGCCTCCGGGCAGGCAAGCAGGCAGGTAGCGGAGGAGCGCTCCCAGGTGAGCGGGCAAGCTGGTCCATAGACAGACTGACAGGAGTAGAAAGGCAGACCGTCGGACCTCAGGCTAGCAAGCAGGTAGCAGGAATAACAGGCAGGAAACAGACAGCAAACTGGCAGGAATCAGGCAGGTAACTGGCAGGTAACTGGCAACGGGACCTGAGGGCTGAAGCAGAGTAGAACAGTGCAACAACATTGCTCGGGCACCTCCATTTTGGAGGAGGTGCCTTATATATGGTGAAGTCCTCCGGCCATTGGCCGGGGACTCCTTAGGACGGCGCGCGCGGCCCCTTTAAGAGGGAGGGAGAGCGCGCGCGCGCGCCCTAAGCACAGTGGCCGGGAAGGAGCGCGCGCTGCCAGCAGAGCGGGAGGAGGACGCCGGGCACGGAGCAGGGAGGTGAGGGGAACAGCGTCCCTGCCTAGCAGAGGGCAGGGACGCCAGCGCTACAGTACCCCCCCCTTTAGGCCCCCCCTTTTTTAGGCCAGACAGAAATTTAGCAAGGATAAGAGGGGCATGGATGTTCTCCCGGGGCTCCCACATTCTCTCCTCAGGACCAAACCCCTTCCAATCTACTAGAAAAAAGGTCTTTCCTCTTACCCTTTTGGTGGCAAGAATGTTCTCTACCTCAAACTCGTCCTCAGCAGAAACCGGAGCGGGAGGCGTACCTGTAGACTTGGAAAATGAGTTAAGTACCACAGGTTTGAGGAGAGATACATGGAAGGAGTTAGGGATCCGCAAGTTGGCCGGGAGTTTCAATTTATAGGCCACCGGGTTGATCTGACTGATGACCTCCAGGGGGCCGATGAACCGAGGCCCTAACTTGTAAGAAGGTATCTTGAGTCGGACATATTTAGATGAGAGCCAGACTTTATCTCCGGGACGAAATTGTGGAGGATCCAGGCGTTTTTTGTCAGCGTGTCTTTTCATCCGTTCGGACGACTGAAGGAGTGCGGATCGGGTACTCTCCCAAATGGAGGAAAATTTGCCAACGAGAGATTCCGCAGCCGGGTTGTCCACAGAGGTGGAGACAGGAAGAGGAATCCGAGGATGCTGACCGAAGACTACAAAAAACGGGGATTTGGAGGAGGATTCGCTCTCGTGATTGTTATAAGAGAACTCGGCCCATGGTAGGAGATCCACCCAGTCTGAATGATGGGCATTAACGAAGTGCCGGAGGTAACTGGTCAGGTTCTGATTGATCTGCTCCACTTGACCATTGGACTGTGGGTGGTAAGCGGAAGAGAAGTCCAAGGTGACGTCTAGCAGTTTACAAGTGGCTCTCCAGAAGCGTGAGGTGAACTGTACCCCACGATCCGACACGATGTGGAGGGGCAGGCCATGAAGACGAAAGATGTGACGAATAAAGTCTTTAGCTAGCTCGGGTGCAGACGGGAGGCCTGGCAGGGAAACGAAATGAGCCATCTTGGAGAAGCGGTCAGCGACCACCCAAATGACCGTACAACTGGCAGAGACTGGGAGGTCTGTTATAAAGTCCATTGCTATATGCTGCCAGGGGGCAGCAGGTACTGGGAGCGGAAGGAGGCGACCGGCTGGCAGATGTCTCGGAACCTTGTTGCGGGCGCAGGACACACAGGCAGAAACAAAGTCCATTACGTCCTTGTGCAGGGTAGGCCACCAGTAGTGCCGGGTAATAAGCTGGAGGGTCTTTTTCTGACCGGCATGGCCAGCCAGTTTAGACGAGTGACCCCAGTGAAGGATCTTCTCCCGATCAGGTACTAATACGAACGTCTTTCCGGGAGGGAGACGATTTAGATTCACGGGAGCCACCTGCATTACTCTGGCGGGATCGATGATGTGTTTCGGATCTTCCTCGAGATCAGACACCAGAAAGGATCGAGACAAGGCGTCCGCCTTGACGTTTTTGTCAGCCGGGCGAAAATGAAGAACAAAATCAAAGCGAGCAAAAAACAAGGACCACCGGGCTTGGCGCGGGTTAAGTCTCTGGGCATGCTGGAGGTAAGCCAAGTTCTTGTGGTCAGTGTAAATTATTACCGGGTGAAGAGCCCCCTCGAGCAGGTAACGCCACTCCTCCAATGCCAGTTTGATGGCCAATAACTCTCGGTCTCCTATGGAATAATTGCGCTCTGAGGAGGAGAAGAGTTTAGAGAAGAAGCCGCAAGTTACCATCCTCCCGGAAGATGATTTTTGAGTAAGTACCGCTCCGGCTCCAGAGGAGGAGGCGTCAACTTCCAGGAAGAACTGCTTGTTGCCGTCCGGGCGATGCAGCACCGGGGCGGAAGAGAAGGCCTGTTTTAAGGAAAGAAAGGCCTCCTCTGCTTCGGGCGGCCACTCTTTGGGATTAGTACCCTTACGGGTGAGCGCGGAAATTGGGGCAGTCCGGGAAGAGAAGTGTGGTATGAATAGGCGGTAGTAGTTGGCGAAGCCCAGGAACCGCTGAATGGCCTTCAACCCCTCCGGTCGAGGCCATTTCTCGATGGCAGACAGTTTCTCTGGATCCATTCGTAGGCCGGTCTGAGAAATAATGTAGCCCAAAAACGGAAGCGAGGTCTGCTCAAAGAGGCACTTCTCGTATTTAGCGAAGAGGTGATTCTGCCTGAGCCTGAGCAGGACCTGACGAACGTCCCTCCGGTGAGTCTGGAGATCCGGAGAGAAGACCAAGATGTCGTCCAGGTACACCACTACGCAAGAGTAGAGAAAGTCCCGGAAGATGTCATTGACCAACTCTTGAAAGACGGCAGGAGCGTTACAGAGACCAAAAGGCATTACCAGATATTCATAGTGGCCGTCCCGGGTGTTGAATGCAGTCTTCCATTCATCCCCCTGACGGATACGAACCAGGTTGTACGCCCCACGGAGGTCCAGTTTGGTGAAGATTCTAGCCCCTCTCAGACGATCAAATAACTCCGGAATGAGCGGAAGGGGGTACTTATTCTTCACCGTGATTTGGTTAAGGCCTCTATAGTCTATACAGGGACGGAGAGAGCCGTCCTTCTTTTTTACGAAGAAGAAGCCTGCTCCCGCCGGGGAGGTAGATTTCCGGATGAATCCCCTGGCCAGATTCTCCTCAATATATTCGGACATCGACCGGGTCTCAGCAGCGGATAATGGATAAATACGCCCACGGGGAGGAGTAGTACCGGGTAACAGGTCGATAGGGCAGTCGTATGGTCTATGAGGGGGTAGTGTCTCTGCTTCCTTTTTATTAAAGACATCAGCATAAGACCAATAAGGAATCGGAAGTCCAGGTAGATTAGCTGGGGTAGGAGAAGGACGGACGGGATGGACGGGAACCAGACAGGTCTTATGGCAGTCCTGTCCCCAGCGAAGGACTTCTCCGGTCTGCCAGTCAAGCACGGGTGCATGTCTCTGGAGCCAAGGTAGACCTAGCAAGAGGGCGTGAGAGAGTCCAGGCAGAACATGAAAGGAGATACTCTCAGAATGCAGCATTCCCACCTGTAGAGTAATGGACTCGGTGATGAGTTGGATGGGGCGTGGTAAGAGACCCCCATCCACGGCAGCAACAGACAAGGGTACAGCCAGAGGTTTGGTGGGGATGCGGTATTTCTCTACCAGGGACTGTGAAATAAGATTCCCGGCTGCTCCAGAGTACAGTTGGGCTAGTTCGAAATAACGGTTCTCCCCGCAGACGATTGAAACTGACAGCAGCAGAGATGGAGAGGATTTATTCTTGTCTAGGTCGACCTCTCTGAGCGAACCTAGACACAGGCGTTTCCCGACCTCTCTGGGCAGGCACGGATCCGTTGCTCCTTACTGCCACAGTAGAAGCAGCTCCCCTCGGCACGGCGTAAGTCCTGACGGGTTTTGACCATCTTGGTCTGGTCGACCTGCATAGACTCAGGAGAGTGTACCTGGGGAGAGACGGAGGGAGTGACGGGTTTCTGAAAGGTAGGAGCTAGACGTGGAAACCTCCTCTCACGGGTGACCTCTTTGGCACGCTCCTGGAACCGTAGGTCAATCCGGGTGGCAAGAGTTATTAGGTCATCGAGAGTGGTAGGAATGTCCCGACCGGCAAGTTCATCTTTAATACGGCCGGACAGACCCTCCCAGAAGACGGATACCAGAGCGTCGTTATCCCAGGCCAGCTCTGAGGCAAGGGTACGGAACCGTATGGCATATTGGCCCACGGTGAGACTTCCCTGACGGAGGCGTAGCAGAGATGATGCGGATGAGGTCTTCCGTCCGGGTTCGTCGAAGACTTTCCGGAAAGCCGTGAGGAAGGCAGGCAAGTCGGACACCAGGGGGTCTCCTCTCTCCCATAGAGGATTTAGCCAGGCCAGGGCCTCCCCGGTGAGATGGGACATGATGAAGGCAATTTTGGCCCAGTCGGAGTTAAACTGGTGGGACAATAGTTCAAAGTGCAGGGTGCACTGATTTATGAAGCCCCGAGCCTGGGCGGAGTCGCCTCCGAAGCGAGGAGGTGCAGAAAGCCGGGGTCCGGGGTAGGATACCATGGTATTGGTGGGCAGCGGAGCTGCCGGGTTGCGAGTCATGGCACTGGCGGTGGTTGCTGGTGGAGCAGTCAGAGTATCCAGGCGAGAATTGACATTCCGCAGGTGACCCAGGATGGACTCCTGTTGGGACCTCTGACGGGACAGTTCATGACAGAGGTCCGAGAGCGAGGGAGCTTGGGTGCCACCGGGTTCCATGGCCCGAGCAAACTGTAACGGGTCTGGGAGGCGGAACCTCTGAGCTACTATACAAGGGGGCGGTCCTTGTAAGGGAGCGGGTGGCGACCAGGCAGGCAGTCACAGCTGGTAACCGGGACAGTCTCTGGGTGTACGGGCAGGAGGTCACGGCAAGTGACCGGGACAGTCTCTGGAAGAACGGGCTGGAGGTCACGGCAAGTGACCGGGACAGTCTCTGGGTGAACGGGCTGGAGGTCACGGCAAGTGACCGGGGCAGTCTCTGGGTGAACTGGCTGGAGGTCACGGCAAGTGACCGGGGCAGTCTCTAGGTAAAGGGTAGGTACGACCTGTGATGGCTGAACCTCCAGGTAGGCTAGCAAGGCAGATGGAGGATGTGTGCTCCCAGGTGAGCAAGCGAGAGTCTCTGGAATAGCAGGTGGTCACAGCACGTGACGGCGAGGCCTCCAGGTAGGCAAGCAGGCAGGTAGCGGAGAAGCGCTCCCAGGTGAGCGGGCAAGAGTCTCTGGAATAGCTGGTGGTCACAGCACGTGACGGCGGAGCCTCCGGGCAGGCAAGCAGGCAGGTAGTGGAGAAGCGCTCCCAGGTGAGCGGGCAAGAGTCTCTGGAATAGCTGGTGGTCACAGCACGTGACGGCGGAGCCTCCGGGCAGGCAAGCAGGCAGGTAGCGGAGGAGCGCTCCCAGGTGAGCGGGCAAGCTGGTCCATAGACAGACTGACAGGAGTAGAAAGGCAGACCGTCGGACCTCAGGCTAGCAAGCAGGTAGCAGGAATAACAGGCAGGAAACAGACAGCAAACTGGCAGGACTCTGGCAGGAATCAGGCAGGTAACTGGCAGGTAACTGGCAACGGGACCTGAGGGCTGAAGCAGAGTAGAACAGTGCAACAACATTGCTCGGGCACCTCCATTTTGGAGGAGGTGCCTTATATATGGTGAAGTCCTCCGGCCATTGGCCGGGGACTCCTTAGGACGGCGCGCGCGGCCCCTTTAAGAGGGAGGGAGAGCGCGCGCGCGCGCCCTAAGCACAGTGGCCGGGAAGGAGCGCGCGCTGCCAGCAGAGCGGGAGGAGGACGCCGGGCACGGAGCAGGGAGGTGAGGGGAACAGCGTCCCTGCCTAGCAGAGGGCAGGGACGCCGGCGCTACACACTGCTTTGGTGTACGGCAGGGTTCAGAAGAGAAAGGAGCGCTATGTTAGCTGGGATAGGCAGCAGACACCATGTCACATTTGAAGAGTCGCTGACATGCCGAAACAGCAGAAACCCCCACAAGTGACCCCATTTTGTAAACTACACCTCTCAAGGAATTCGTCTAGGGAAGTAGTGAGTATTTTTTAATTTTTAAATTTATACCATTGGGCAGTGAAAAAAATGTTTTACCCTCAGATTTTACATTTTCACAAAGGGCAATGGGTAAAAATGGTGCCGAAATGTGTCACACAATTTGTTCTAAAAGTGGCAATACCCCATATGTGGCTGTATCGTACCGCTCAGCCATACGGCGAGATCTGGGGGGGACGGAGCGCTATTTGACAATTGGAGAACAAATTATTGTAGAATAGGCATTTGGATTTGGGAGCACAAAATTTTCTGAATTTCTTTTGGGGGGCAAGGGCCATTTCGCTTTTCCAGAGCCTTTCTGCTACCAGTAACTTGGAAGTCCCTTATATTTTTAACAGATGACGGACCTGAGTGTGGACTAGCTTTTTTTGAGGACTGAGTTGAAGCTTTTATTGGGAACATTTTACGTAACATTTATCCGGCGCTCTAGGCTGAGCACTTACATCGGGGTTTCCATCTAAATTTCCAAGTGATGTAATTCAGATGAAACCCCTGCGGGATCCATTCACTGTAATGAGGCAGCAGAGTTACTCTGGACTCCGTCTGGCCTCTGTTTAGCGGTGTCCTTTTTTTTCAGAAGTGCACAAAACTGTGGCCAACCGCACTTTTATGCACGCCTAAAACAAATGACACCGTGGGATCACAGGCCAGACGGCATCCACAGTGGCCTATATCTGCCTCATTACAGGAAATCTTCCGTCATGGGTTCTGGCTGAATCACATATTTCAGAGATTTACACGGACACTCTGGCGTAAGTGCTCAGCGCAGAGCGCAGGATAAATGTGTGCCGAGCCATACTGCGATCTTTGGGAGACATAATAAACAAATCAGTAGCAGGTGAAGAATTGGTTTTATTTATTTTTTTACGCCGTTCCTAGTGTGATATAACTGATTAGATTACTTTATTCTTCGGGTCGGTGCGATTACAGAGATACCAGATTTATATCGGGTTTTTATGACTGACAGCTGTCACACACTAAGAGACGCTTTTTTTTGCAAAATCTAGTTTTTGCATCGCCTTATTTTGAGAGCTATAATTTTTCCATATTTTGGCCGACAGAGTCATATGATGGCTTGTTTTTGGCGGGACAAGTTGACATTTTTATTGGTACCATTTTTGGGTATGTGACATTTTTTGATCGCTTTCTATTCCGTTTTTTGGGAGGTAAAATTAACAAAAACCAACAATTCAGGAATTATTTTTTGAGGTTTTTTTTATGCCGTTCTGCGTGTGGTAAAAGTGATCAAGCAGCGTTATTCTTCGTGTCAGTACGTTTACAGCGATACTACACGTACTGTATATTTTTTTATCTTTTGGCGCTTTTACACAATAAAACAATTTTATAGAAAAAATATTTTTTTTGCATTGCTTTATTCTGAGAGGTATAACTTTTTTATTTTTCGGCTGATGGAGCAGTATGGCGGCTTGTTTTTTGCGGAACAAGATAACGTTTTCAGCGGTACCATTATTATTTCCATTTTGCTTTTTGATCGCATTTTTTTCCACTTTTTGTTTGGCGATATGAGGAAAAAGCATAGTTTTTTGCTCCGTTTTTTATTTATTTTTATTACGGTGTGCACAGAAGGAGTTAATTAGTGTGACAGTTTTATAGCTCGGGTTGTTTCGGACGCGGCAATACCAAATATGTGTACTTTTTTTATTTTTGCATAAATATATGGATTTATCGGTTTAATATTTTATTTATTTATTTTTATTTATTTTGTATTTTTTTTTAACAGTTTCAAAACATTTTTTTTTTACTTTTTTTACATTTTTACTTAGTCCCTATATGGGACAATAATTTTTATTTTTCTGATCCCTGATCTCATGTAATGTAATAGACATATATTACATTATTTGAGATCTTCACTGACTGTTTCACAGTCAGTCTCCTGCCTGGCATCAGCTGCAGGCTGAAGCCAGGCAGGAAGGACACCATATTTGGCAGAGCTGGAGGCGGTCATGTGACCTCCAGCTGCCATAGCAACCCAAGGTCCTGAAAGGAATCAAGGGGTCGTCGGAGAGGTAAGTGGACGACCCCCTCTCCTCTTGATGCCTTCTATATGCCGCGATCACTATAGATCGCGGCATATAGAAGACAGCAAAGGGTTAACATCACTGGAACCTGATCTAATCAGGTCCCGATGATGTTCCCTATCAGAGCTATTGCTCTGCACTGCTCCCGCAGCGCTTGCAGGACCCTCGGGGTCCTGAGCGCTGCGAGACCACCCACCGTTTTTAAACGTCGGCGCTGCACAGAGCCCAGCAAGCACCGACGTTTATCTACAGTGGGCGGTTGGGAAGCGGTTAATATATTGTTGAACAACCTTTTGAGGCAATCACTACAATCAAACGATTCCTGTAACTGTCAATGAGACTTCTGCACCTCTTGACAGGTATTTTGGCCCACTCCTCATGAGCAAACTGCTCCAGTTGTCTCGTGTTTGAAGGTTGCCTTTTCCAGGCGGCATGTTTCAGCTCTTTCCAAAGATGCTCAATAGGATTTAGGTCAGGGCTCATAGAAGGCCACTTCAGAATAGTCCAATGTTTTCCTCTTAGCCATTCTTGGGTGTTTTTAGCTGTGTGTTTTGGGTCATTATCCTGTTGCAAGACCCATGACCTGTGACTGAAACCAAGCTTTCTGACACTGGGCAGCACATTTCTCTCTAGAATCCCTTGATAGTCTTGAGATTTCATTGTACCCTGCACAGATTCAAGACACCCTGTGCCAGATGCAGCAAAGCAACCCCAGAACATAACAGAGCCTCCTCCATGTTTCACAGTAGGGACTAGTGTTGAGCGAATTTGTTCGACAAATGTTAGAAAGTTTCAAATTCAGCACAAATATGGTACATTCGGATTCGTCATCGGAAAGGCGAGCAAAAATTTTTGAATTCGGA
Source organism: Phyllobates terribilis (assembly GCF_046119375.1). Lineage (NCBI taxonomy): Eukaryota > Metazoa > Chordata > Amphibia > Anura > Dendrobatidae > Phyllobates > Phyllobates terribilis. Next base: position 305,930,967 of record NW_027362768.1, on the reverse strand, counting down.
AAAATTTCACGAATTTGTGAGGGAATGCGAATACAGGGCAACCACGGTGTTTTGAACAGTTTTGTTAGCGTAGTGCAAGTGTATGATGAGCGGTGACATGTGCCAGGTGAGTGTGGGGGCTGTGGAGAGCTTAGAACAGGTCAGATCAGCAGCACACTGTATTTTTTTTTTTTTCTGGTAGGCGGTAACTTGAACTCAGGATAGCCAATCAGAGAGCAGGAAGCATCTACACTGTTCAGACATAAGGGCTTCTGCAATTGGCTGCAGAAATCACATGTCCTCCCTATATAAAAAGCTGCCATGTTCCCTCAGTGCCATTATATCCATGTCACTGCTGGAGACAGACGCAGCTCAGTGTTCTCCTGTGTAATGAGAGATATTAACTAGATAGATGGGCGCTTGTGTGGTAGTTAGATAGTGTAGATAATTTCTGGCCTGTGTACCTCTGCAACCGCTGGTGCAGCACATTTTTGGTGTTCTTGTGCAAGTACTGAGATTCTGACAGAAACAGAGGGCCCATGCCATACAACAGTGCTGTGCACCACTGGTATAGAGCTCCATGTCTCAGTATACCTTTAATCTTTTTGTGCAATTGCTAATCAAGCAAGCGCAGTGCACCTTTTCATTTAGTGGGGATGAAATTGTGTTCTGCACAGTCTGCAGAGCTTCTTATTGTAGAGCACAAAATCATTTTTTTTTCTGTTGCTATTGTGATATTGAAAGCTGTGTGCACTAAAGTTTTTTTAGTGTCAGATACTGTTTTAGTGGAGTTGAACTTCAGGTGGTTTCAGCGTAAAAAAATACATTTTTTCTCTTGCTAGGCCTAGTCAAAAAATATTTTTTCCTGTGCCATAAGTCATACAGTGCTATAAGCCAGCTACTACGTCAGTGGCGGTCAAATTCAGCCTGTACGCACAGTCAAACCTATATATATTTTTGGTTGGCAGGCAGAGTCCACCAAAGGTTTTTTAATGTGGCAAAGTTGATCCAGTCTGCTAAAAGTCAGATCCTATTTTAGTGGCGTTGAACTTTTCCTGGTTTCACAGTAAAAAAAAACAACTTCTCTTACTAGGCCCGGTCCAAAAAAAATTTTTTTCTGTGCCAAAAGTGATACAGTGCTATAAGCCAGCTACTATGTAAGTGGCTGTCAAAGTCAGCTGGACGCAGAGCTTATGCAGAGTAACCCAAAAATATTTTTTGCTCTGAGTAAAGTGATACAGCTGGCTAGATCTGAGTTTGAAATATTTTGGAGCATATATTCTATGTCATACTGGCCTCATCCACATTGAAAAAAAAAATTTCTTCTGTTCCTAAAGTTATACAGCAGGGGACATCTCATTTTGAAATTGTTTGGAGAATATCTCATAGGTTTTATCGGCCTCATGCACACTAACAAATTTCTTTTGTCTGTTAGTAACGTTATATCTTACATTGTCATTTAGTGTTGCTTAAATTCAGGTGTGTGCCAGCTATTGCACAGGAAAAAAACTAATTTTTCTTTAGTTAATAGAGTGCTCCTACCACTGTATCTGACCAACATGAGTGGGAAAAAGAGAGGGCTTGGTGGAAGGGGGAATAGGCTTGGTGTTCAAGGTGTACGTGGGGTACGTGGTAATGTTAGTGAAAGCACTACTGGACCAACACAAACAGGTTCTATAAAAAGATAAATGACAACTTATGTTAGTGGACGGCCTACTGCACTCCGTTTCTTTGGTAGCCGCACAGCAATACGCCTTGTTGATCAGGCCCAGAAAGAGCAGGTGCTCCAGTGGAGGGCAAGCGCTGCTTCCAGTGCCCTCTCCTCTTCTTCCTCCACCTCATGATTTCTAAAAACTGATGGCCGTCGCAGGCCCCCAGTACCAGTTGCCCAGTCGCTATTACTTCTCTAAGAAAGCTGTGCCTGCGCTACACTAGCATGTCACAGAAAACATCACCCTTTCCTTGTCTAAATCTACATGTGCCAGGGTGCATTTCAAAACAGACACCTGGACGAGTAAGCATGGCCAAGGGCGTTACGTCTCGTTGACTGGGCACTGGGTGACTCTGGTGGCTGTGGAATCTGCTGGATTCCACAACTCTTGGAATCCCAAAGGCTTGCAGAAAAAAACTCTGTATTTACCACTTTCTCCACTACTTCTGTGTCCTCCACCTCCTCTAGGGCCTCCACCTGCGCACTCAACCTCTGCCTTAACGAGACACGCGTCCCAAGGGTGCAGAGCGAATACACACTACCTCCGTACTGCGCAGTCAGGGATCACCGTAACCAGGCAGTCTTCAAATTAATATGCCTTGGAGATCGCAGTTATACAGGTGAAGAGTTGTGGGCAGCTCTCCAGGCTCAGTTTGAGCAATGGCTGTCTCCTCTGAACCTAGAGCCAGGGAAGGCCGTGTGCTATAATGGTGCGAACCTGTTAGCGTCCCTAGGCTGAGGCAAGCTTGCACACGTGCCTTGCATGACTCACGTCCTCAACCTGGTGGTACAGCGATTTCTCTGCCACTATGCTGGTCTGTAGGAGCTGCTTCACAAAGTACGGAAGCTGTGTGCTCACTTCCGCCGTTCGCACCCCTCTTGTAATCACCTTGCATCGATACAGAGTTCTTTGTCCTGTCAGTTAACAGGTTGATCTGTGATGTGCCGACGTGGTGGAATTCCACTCTGCACATGTTGCAGCGACTGTGCCAGCAGCAACGAGCTCTGACGCAGTATTTCATGTCGTATAGCTTGGGGCAACGCAGTGCGGACTTGGGGCATATCATTTTTGTGGAGTAGGAACAGATTAAGGACCTCTGCACCCTTCTGTACTGTTTTGAAATGGCTACTAAACTGGTTAGCGCTGACGATGCCAACATTAGTATCACTATTCCGGTCATACACATGCTGGAGCAAACTTTGAATAACCTGCGGCAGGAGGTGGTGGCCCCAGAAGAAGAGGAGGATGCTGGAGGGATACCAATGTCTCAAATTTCCAGACTGTTGTCACACAGGCGGATGCCAAGTGATGGTGAATTACAGCAATAAAGGGGGTTTGGTGATACCAGGCAAACTGTTAGTGAAGGTGCAAAAGCCAAGGGACTAATGGAGAAGGCTGAAGTGATGAGCGAGCAGCTGTCAAAGGATGAAGAGGATAATCATCCCCTCTCGTTTGAACGTGCTTGGCAGGAGGGGACGGAGGAAACAAGCATCAGTGTTATGCAGCCCACAATACTGCCTGACTTTGAACCTCTTGGAAGAGCCTGACATATGAGTGCCTTCTTGATGCACTATCTGCAACATGATCCCTGTATAGTTAGGATTCAAAATAATGCTGGCTACTGGGTTGCCACTGTGTTAGATTCTGTTATAAGAGTCAATTTTGCAAGATGCTTCCCGCCCTGGAAAGGGACCCGCTTATGTTGGAGTATCGAAACAAGCTTTTATGCAACCTTAATAGAGGTTTTCCCCAAAATAACAGTGAGGCACACATTGTGAATCGCAGCTGTAGTCTTTCAACCTCTGGCACGTCAGTTCTTCAAGGCCAAAACTTTGCCAGCAGCAGCAGAGTAAGTGGCAGAAGCAATTTCTGGGAGTCCTTTCACACATTTTTTAGACCAGCTCGTGTACCAGCACAACAGAGTAAAAGTCTGACACGTGGTGAACGACTTGAGAGGATGGTGGAGGAGTATCTAGAGCTTAATATGAATATCATCAGGGAGGATTTTGACCCTTTTATATTTTGGTCTTCAAAATGGATGAATGGCCTGAGCTCGTCTCCCACGCCTTGGAGGTTTTATCATGCCTGGCAGCCAGCGTTCTCTCTGTGTCTTCAGCGCTGATGATGGTGTCTTGACAGAAAAGCGCACCGACTGTCCCCTGAAAGTTTAGACCGCCTAACTTTCATCAAGATAAACAAGTCATAGATCTCCAAGGATTTTTGCACCCCAATTGCAAACTGTACATAGTAGGCGATGTTGTCGTTTTGAATGTGCTGCATTGATCGCTTGAAATTGCAGTCTGTGATAAGGCTTCTGTGCCTGCTCTTGCTGCTGCTGTTGAAGGTTTTAGGCCCTAATTTTGGGAAATGTGGAGAATTCTGATTGTGTCTCCATCCATTGGGTTGGCTGTAGTGGGACAGGCTTGGGACTGCATTAAACTACTTGTAGTCTGATGACATTGATGACACTTCGGTGGTGTTAGGCGCTCATTTAGGGCAATGTGAACAGTCCTGGTTAGGTCTCCTTCTCCTGGGTTGGCTGTACTGGAAAAGCTGTCAGTCCTAATTACAATATTTGTACTGTAGTGACATTTATTACACATTGCTGGTGTCTGCCACTAAAGTTTGGAAATGATGAGAATCCAGATTGGGTCTCCATCTATTGGGTTTGCTGCAGTGGAAGAGGTTTCAGTCTCCTTTGCAATACTTATACTGTTGTGAAATTGATGCTACTTCGGTGGTGTTAGGCCCTCATTTAGGGCAATGTGAACACTCCTTGTTAGGTCTCCATCTCCTGGGTTGGCTGTACTGGAAGAGGTGTGGGTCTTATTTACACAATTTCTACTGTTGTTAAATTGATGCCACTTTGCTGGTGTCTGCCACTAATTTTTGGAAATGTGGAGAATCATGGTTGGGTCTCCATCTATTGGGTTGCCTGCAGTGCAACTGGTTTAGGCCTCCTTTGCAATACTTATACTCTAGTGAAATTGATGCCACTTCGGTGGTGTTAGGCCCTCATTTAGGGCAATGTGAACACTCCTGGTTAAGTCTCCATCTCTTGTCTGTACTGGAAGAGATGTGGGTCTCATTTAAACTATTTCTACTGTAGTGAAATTGATTACACTTTGCTGGCGTCTGCCGCTAATTTTTGGAAATGTGGGGAATCCTGAATGGGTCTCCATACATTGGGTTGACTGTGGTGGAAGAGGTTTTGGTCTCCATGCATTTCTATAGTTATACTGTATTGAAATTGAGAATTTGTGCAGATATTGCTCTCCCCAAAAGGGTACACAAACATGATAAACTCTATATTGATTTCCAATAAACAACCATCAGCCACCCCATCAAACACCTCTGTTGCTTCTTCCTCCTCCTCTGTTACCGTGCCAAGTTGTGTAACGCAGGTGTCTGACAGAATCAGCTGTATACCCGCTGCAGTTAAGCTGAGTGACAGCCCGTCAGCTGTAAGTGAAGCAGACATGCCTGCTGAGCTTGTTTCTCTGAGCACACCACACGTTTCTAAATCCACCACATCTCCACATGCACCTCACTCACGGTCTATCAGTTTGTCCGTTTCACCGTACTCTGCCCTCTCTAAGTGCTGCAGCCAGCCCTCAATCCCGCTGTTGTGGTCACGTAAAAGATTGTTTCATCCTACTCATGACAAAGCTAAGAGGTTCAACTGCTCCATCTCCAATCTGTTGTCCATGGAAAAGGTGGTCTTAGGCCCTATTTTTTTAAATGTAAACACTTCCGATTGAGTCTGCATCTCCTGGCTGTAGTGGGACAGGTATGGATCTGCGTTAAACTACTTGTAGTCTGATGACATTGATGCCACCTCGGTGGTGTTAGGCTCTCATTTAGGGCAATGTGAACAGTCCTGGTTAGGTCTCCATCTCCTGGGTTGGCTGTACTGGAAGAGGTGTGGGTCTTATTTACACTATTTCTACAGTAGTGAAATTGATGTCACTTTGCTGGCGTCTGCCACTGATTTTTTTAAATGTGGGGAATCCTGATTGGGTCTCCATCTATTGGGTTGACTGTAGTGGAACCTTGCTGTTCTGCAGCCTCAGTTGATAAGTTTGCGTACCAGTCCTTGCTGTACACTGGTGCAAATCCTGTCTGCTGTACTCTAGTGCAAATCCTGCCTGCTGCATTCTGATGCAAACTCTGCCTGCTGCACTCTGATGCAAACTCTGCCTGCTGCACTCTGATGCAAACTCTGCCTGCTGCACTCTGATGCAAATCCTGTTTGCTGCACTCTTCCACAAACCACGTCCGTGACAGTGCGCCCTCGCAGGCAGGGTCCTCTCTCCTCTTGTACCAATCAGTGACCCCTTTTGACATGTAAAGCGCAACTGAATAAATGTCGCTATCACAGTAATAATAATTTTAGTACTTGTACTCTGGGTCAATTGATGGCACTTCCCTGGTGTCTACACCTAATTTGATGTGTTTTGGCAGCTTTTGGTCCCGTTTCTAGGCGTTGTCTATGCATTTTTTGGTCCCCCCATTGACTCCTATGGGATTCGGAAATGTTCGACGAATATTCGTTGAATATATTTGGAGAATATTCATTTATTCGCCTATCATTTTCGAATTGAACATTGAAATGTTTGCTCATCTCTAGTAGGGACAGTGTTCTTTTCTTGATATGGTTCATTTTTCCGTCTGTGAACATAGAGCTGATGTGTCTTGCCAAAAACTTCCATTTTTGTCTCATCTGTCCATAGGACATTCTCCCAGAAGCTTTGTGACTTGTCAACATGTTGTTTGGCAAATTCCAGTCCAGTCCAGGCTTTTTTGTGATTTTTTTTCAACAATGGTGTTCTCCTTGGTCATCTCCCATGAAGTCCACTTTGGATCAAACAACGACGGATGGTGTGATCTGACACTGATGTTTCTTGAGCTTAAAGTTCACCTTTAATCTCTTTAGAAGTTTTCCTGTGCTCTTTTGTTACCATTCGTATTATCCGTCTCTTTGATTTGTCATCAGTTTTCCTTCTACGGCCACGTCCAGGGAGGTTGATTACAGTCCCATAGATCTTAAATTTCTGAATAATGTGTGGAACTGTAGTCACAGGAACATCAAGCTGCTTGGATATGGTCTTATAACCTTTACCTTTAACATGCTTGTCTATAATTTTCTTTCTAATCTCCTGAGACAACTCTTTCCTTTGCTTCCTCTGGTCCATGTTGAGTGTGGTACACACCATGTCACCAAACAGCACAGTGAGTATCTGTAGCCCTATATACAGGCCCGTTGACTGATTACAAGATTGTAGACAACTGTGATGCTAATTAGTTTACACAACTTGATTTAACATGTCCCTTTTGTCACATTATTTTCAGGGGTACCATGATTTCTGTCCAAGCCTATTTCATGAGTTTAATTTTTTTTTTAATTTTGTGAAAGCAGGGTTGAAAAGCAATGTCTGACTTTCATTTGTTCATTTTCATAGATTTTTAATTTATTATTACTTTTGTCAGATTCAAGTTATTTCTGTGACCATTGTGGGTCACAGAGTCACTGGTATGGTATATGAGGGGAGGTATGTGTCACGCAGGTTGCTAGCCTGTGTGAACTAGAACCAATAAACTGGTTTTATGGGAGTGACATAGAGATGGGAGGGACGTCATTCCCCATACCTCCACCTCAGGGTGTGGCTGAGCAATGTTTAAATGTTCAGTCTTGTTTTTCTTTTCTCTGTTGTTGAGTTTGGAGTGGCAAAGACTCCAGACTGGAAGGCCCCAGCTCAGAAAGGAGCTGAAAGCTGGGACTAGAACCTGTGTGGCTAATCCTACACTGCTATTGACTGTGCTATTGTTTCTCTTCTGTTTTGTTGTTTTGCCAGTACAGCTGTGATTATTTTTGCTGGAGCTACAGGGCTTTATGCCACTAAATAAAGCCTGCAGAGTCTACTTCCGGAAGCGGCCGAATGAGGCGTCTTATCACAGTTGGTGTGAGAGTGCGAGCAAGATTCCAGGAACACGTGTACCTGCTACAAAGACCGATGGATGTCTTGGGTGAAGGCTGCCAGCCAGCAGGAGACGTCCGGCAGAATGAAAAAGCTAATTAAGCACCTGGTGCATAGCCAGCAGAGCATGCAGCAACAGCACTTGCAGAGCCAACAGAGCATGCAGCAGCAGCACCGTGAGCAGCTACAGCAGCAACAAGAGACCACTACGCTGCTGATATAACAGGTTCAGCTCCAGAAACAGCAGCAACAGCATCAGCATCGCCAACAGCAACGGCCGATCGAGTTATTTGCAGAGGCGATCCGTGGCAAGTCGACGGCTCCGACAAGTCCAGGTGATGACGCATACGCCAGGAAGACGGTAAGGATAGTGACGCGCCCCATGGGCCAGTGTTGTTTGGGGGATACCCGGAGCCGGATCAGATGGGGGTTGTAGTCTCCGAGTGGCGGTGACCCGGTCCGTGCCCAGGGTGTCAAGCTCAGTGTGTGGCAGTCCTACAGATGTTGCTGGATGTTCTTTAGTGTCGACTACGCCACCCGTTGATTTACGGTCAATACGGCCGCCGCTGCAGCAGGGTCCGCTGAGGCTGGTGGTGTGTGTGCAGCTTCGGGTAGTATAACCCCCAACGGGAGGGGTATAGCCTCAGGGGGTCAGTTGTAGAGGGTGGTGGTTGTGGTGGTGCAGTGAGGATGGTATTAAGACTCAGAGTCGGGCTGTGCAGTTCAGGGTTTTTACTTACTGCTGTTGTTCTGGTCACTCCGGCCTTGAGTGACCGCCCGAGCCGTGCTGCGTCCACCAAGTCCTGGACTCGGCCAACCCCCAGGTAATTCTGGAGCGTGATCCTGAGCTCCCTTTCTGACGTTCCTTTTCTCTGGCCTTCCCCACCAGGGATCCACCTATGTCCGGCTCCCTCGGGTCTCTTGGTGGGTACACCTCCTCTGGGTTCCCTGACCCTATACTTGGTCTGCCTTCCTGGTGGATTTAGTGGGGGGTCGTGGCAGATCCTGCCCACAACCTCCGGTCTCTGGCTGAGGATTAGTGCCCTCCACCAGCTTGGGATCCGGTACCCTTGTGCCAACCCTTCACCCTGTTGCTTGTATTTGGGCTCTTGGGGTTCCCTCTTCTTCCCCTCTGGGTCCTTCTGACTCCTCTCTCTCTTCTTTCAGGACTGCTTAACCCTCTACAACAGACTGACTAGTAGCTGTCTGCCTGTCTGACCCTGATCTAAGATGGTTCCCACCTTATATACTCCCTCTATGTGTGAGCTCAGGTGACCAGCACCCAATGAGCTCCTAGCTTTACCCAGACTGCTCCCCCTATCTGCCCCTACACTACTGGGATGTTCCACCCCCCTCCCACTCCAGCCAGGGACAGACACTATCGTACCTGCACATAAACTGGTGGGAGTACCGTCGATCTTCCCCCGGAAATGGGATGTATGTAGTGTATGCAGCCTACTGAGCTCAGTTCCACACTCCATCCTTACCCGGGAGTGGAATACCACACCTCTGGGTTGAGGTGTAATACCCCTGTAGCAGCCGAATCCTCAGGGTGCTACAATAGCATTGCAGAAGATGACCCCGGGGGATGATGTTGAGGCGTTCCTGACTGTTTTTGAGAGGGTGGCAGAATGGGAGAAATTGCCGCTGGAAAAGTGGGCGGAGTTTCTGGTACTATATTTGACTGGGGAGCAGCATAAGGCTTATTACGATCTGACTTTACAGGACACAAAGGAATACGCCAAATTAAAAACCAAAATATTGGCACGCTCAGGAGTGACTATGTCTGTCAGAGCACAAAGGGTTCACCACTGGGCATATGCTGGCGACAGAGCTCCAGTCTCACAGATGTTTGACTTGTTGCATCTTGTACAGAAATGGCTGCAGCAAGAGTCTTCCTCTCCTGTCCAGATGGTTGAGCGTGTGGTGATGGACAGGTTCATCCATTCCCTACCCAGGTCGGTGCAGACCTGGGTTGCCCAGGGCGACCCTTGGAATGCAGACAAAGTCGTAGGTCAGGTAGAGAGAAACCAAGTGGTTGAAAAATCCCTGGGGAAACCTGACATAGCCACCTCCCCTTACTGGATTGCCCAAAAGGGGGTAGGTTCACCACGCAAGGGGTTCAGAGCCACAATTGGGGGGCGTTCCACTTCCACTGACAGGGCTGCAAGGTCTGTTGTGAAGGATGTGATCTGTTGGCAATGTCGCAATCCGGGACACGTAGCCACCCAGTGTCATACGTCCCTTCAGCCAGTGGACTGCAGCCTAGGCAGAAGATGTTCATACTATGCTTACCTAGCCTAACCTTAGTGTACTGTCAACCCGGCAAGGGGCCACAGGTGTGTGCCATCTCCGTTAATGGAGTGATGGTCCTGGGGCTGTTGGACTCCGGGAGTCTGGTGACCTTGATCAGTGCCACCCTTTCCCACTAGCTGATCCCTGCCAGATCTGTGGGCATCTGCTGCATACATGGGGATGCCAAGAACTACATGGTGGCCAGAGTGACAGTCGGAACAGACTGTGGCACCCAATCCCACGAGGTCGGGGTGGTCAAGGACCTGATACATCCTGTCATATTGGGGAGTGATTTCCCCTTGCTCTGGGATTTGTGGGGAAAGGGATCCAGACTCAGTCACAGGGACAAAAGCCAGGACCCTAGAGAAATACCCCGGTCGACATCAGAAGTGGATGGGTTTCCACTGTCTGTCCTTGCCAGTGACGAGGACAAGACTGTAACTAAGGAGGCCGACCTCCCTAAGTTAGAGGTGCCCGGAGAGAACGTTGGGGCAGCTCAAGTTTGGGTCTTGACCTTCAAAGGGGCGTAGGACAATGTTATGGTTGTCCAAGAGCCAGGGGCGGACACCAGGTACCCACACTTTGCAGTTCAGGGGGAGCTGTTACACCCGGTAACCAAACTGAAAGGTGAAGAGGTAGTATAACAGCTGTTAGTTCCAGGGCCATACCGTGTGAGGGTATTAGACATGTCCCACTCACATATTCTGGGGGGACACCTAGGGGTTGAAAAAACTCAGGAGCGAATAGTGAGGAGGTTTTATTGGCCAGGATGTTATCGGGAAATCTTAAACTTTTGTAGGTCCTGCCCCACCTGCCAGATAACCGCGTCCACCTCCCACTTCCGTAGTCCCTTAGTTCCACTACCTGTGATAGAAGTTCCCTTTTAGAGGACTGCCATGGACCTCGTGGGTCCCTTAGTTAAATTGGCCCGGGGCCATCAAAACAACTTGGTCATCATGGACTATGCGACCAGGTACCCCAAAGTGGTACCCTTAAGTAACTCGTCCAGTAGGAGCATAGCTCGGGAACTTGTTGTCACGGGTGTGTTGCCACGAAGATCGTCACGAGTACACAGCCTGACTTCTCGCAGCTGACTTGTTGGTGCTTTGTGTTTCTCGGCAGTGAGGGAGTTAATTCTCTCTCTCTCTCTGGGCTAGATGAGGTCCAGCCTCGCCCAGCTGCAATCAATACTTCTGTAGTGAGACTCCTTCATATACCTGCTGGTCTGTTTGGGAGGTGTCGGTGAAAGCATTTCATTCAGACTGACAGAGCGGATCGTGGTGTTTGGAGTTGCTGAGATAAGTGTATTTGGAAGTGTTTTTTCCCTTTCCTCGCTTTATCATTTATCTCCTTTCCCGTTGGTGTTCCCTCTGTTGTAGTTGAGAAGTTGTTTGTATGCAAGGTGGTTTTTGGTTTTTCCCTTGTACTGTCTCGTTCGTCTAAATACTGTGTTTGGGCATATTATTTCTTGTTCCCTTTGGTTGTGATCGGGGTCATTCTCAGGACTAGATTACTGAGGTGCAGGGATCTTCAGGAGGTAGGGGTTACGCTGGCGGCCTGGACCTCTGTACCTTTAACAGTACCTCCAGGTTGAGGGATTAGTCAGGGCCCCAGCTTAGGGTCAGCTTAGGCCCCCTACCTCCAGTATACAGAGACAGCGTGACATTTTCACCGACCCACTTAGTTTTTCTCCAGCTACTATGGATCCAGTAGCCGGTCTAGCTCGGCAATTGCAGAGTTTGTCCATGGAGCTGGCGGACGTTAGGTCCAAGGTTTGGCATCCTCAGGAGCAAGCCGGACCAGAACCTAAAGTAGCTCTCCCTGATAGGTTCACTGGGGGGCGGGACAAGTTTTTTGTTTTCCGGGAGGCATGTAAATTGTACTTTCGGCTGCGGCCTCGGTCATCGGGGAGTGAAGAACAAAGGGTGGGAATTGTCATCTCGCTCCTACAAGGGGACCCACAATCTTGGGCGTTCTCTCTTCCCCCGGGTTCCCCGGCTCTCCAGTCAGTGGATAGGTTTTTCGCTGCCCTGGGACTCGTATATGATGACCCAGATCGGATCTCCCTTGCTGAGTCTAAGTTACGTAGGATCCAGCAGGGAGATCGTCCGGCGGAGGAATTCTGTTCGGAGTTCCGTAGGTGGGCCACGGACACCCAGTGGAATGACCCGGCTCTTAGGAGCCAGTTTTGTCATGGTTTATCCGACAAATTACAGGATGTGTTGGCACAGTATGACTCTCCCGTGTCTCTGGAAGCCGCTATGGCCCTCGCTATTCGCGTGGACAGACGGCTTCGGGAGAGGTGCGGGATAACTCTACCCCCTGTGATGACTCCACCTCCTACAAGGTCCCCTCATATGGTGGTTCCCCTGGTCAGTCCAGAGGAGCCTATGCAATTAGGAGGGACATCATTTCGGGGGAGGGGACCGGTGGTGCGCCATAAGGCAGGAAGGTGTTTCTTCTGCGGGAGAAAGGGACATTTTATTGGGGGGTGTCCATCCCGTCCCTTGCAGAGTGAAGAGTCGTCGGAAAACTGTTGATCCCAGGTTGTGTGGTGGACGGCAATCTGGGAGTAGGTATTTCGTCCCTAGGTTCGCCTCAGTTTCTCGTACCGGCGGAGGTGGTGGTGGGTACGAGAACCGAGAGGATATCTGTTCTTCTGGATAGTGGGGCCGGGGCTAATCTGGTTGATGCTCGGTTTGCCCGGGTTCAAGGTATGCGGTTGAGTGAGTTGGCTAAACCCATCCCCATATTCTCGAACGATGCCAGGCCTCTCGGGCAGGGAAGTTTTTTGCAAGTTGTGCATGACGTAAAACTTCAAGTGGGGGCAATACATAAAGAACTGTTGTCTTGCTACGTGTTGGAGGGTCTTCCCACTCCTATTGTGTTGGGCCTTCCTTGGTTAGCTAAGCATAACCCGGTTATTAATTGGCAAACCAGGGAGATAAGCCAATGGAGTAAATTCTGTAATAAAAACTGCATGAACACGGTCATTGGTGCGGTTACTCCTTGGGTCTTACCTCCATTTCTGGCGGACTTTGAGGATGTATTCTCGGAGAAAGGGTGTCAGGAACTACCTCCTCATCGCGTGTATGACTGTTCTGTAAAACTGCTCCCTGAGGCCAAGTTACCTAAAGCTAGGTTGTATAACCTTTCTGGTCCTGAGAGGCAGGCCATGAAGGATTATATCTCAGAAAGTCTGGCTAAGGGGCATATTAGACCTTCATCTTCACCGGTGGCTGCGGGGTTCTTCTTTGTTAAGAAGAAAGATGGAGGCCTACGCCCTTGCCTGGATTTCCGTGAACTTAATCGGATTACGGTCCGAGATCCGTATCCGCTCCCACTTATTCCCGATCTCTTTAATCAGATCGTGGGCGCCAAATGGTTTTCTAAGTTGGATCTCAGGGGGGCGTACAATCTGATTAGGATGAAGGAGGGGGATGAGTGGAAGACGGCGTTTAACACTCCGGAGGGGCATTATGAGAACCTTGTCATGCCATTCGGTCTGACTAATGCCCCGGCGGTGTTCCAACACTTTGTTAATGACATTTTTCGCCGCTTGGTGGGACAGTTTGTTGTCATATATCTGGATGATATCCTAATTTACTCGCCGGATCTGGTGTCTCATCAGGAGCACGTTAGGCAGGTGTTACAGATCTTGCGGGATAATAAACTGTATGCCAAGTGGGAAAAGTGTGTGTTCGCCGTACAGGAACTCCAGTTTTTAGGCTTCCTGGTTTCAGCGTCCGGTTTTCGTATGGACCGTGGGAAAGTGCGGGCAGTTCTTGAGTGGGATCGGCCAGAGAATCTTAAGGCACTACAACGTTTCCTGGGGTTTGCTAATTATTACCGGAAGTTCATTCGTAATTTCTCGTCCATGGTTAAGCCTCTCACTGACATGACTAAAAAGGGGACGGATTTTTCTAGGTGGTCTGACAAGGCTTGTCAAGCATTCTCCTCTTTGAAAAAATGTTTTGCCTCGGCGCCCATACTCATTCAACCTGATGCGTCTCAGCCATTCATTGTAGAGGTAGACGCTTCCGAGGTAGGGGTGGGAGCAGTATTGTCACAGGGTTCGTCCCCTGGTAAGTGGCATCCGTGCGCCTTTTTCTCTAAAAAATTGTCGTCCACTGAGAGGAATTACGATGTCGGCAATAGGGAACTCTTGGCCATTAAGTTAGCTTTTGAGGAGTGGCGCCATTTTCTGGAGGGGGCTGTTCATCCGGTCACCGTCATCACCGATCACAAGAACCTGCTATATCTGGAGTCCGCGAAACGTCTGAATCCCAGACAAGCTAGGTGGTCATTGTTTTTTACCAGGTTTAATTTTGTCGTTACATATCGTCCTGGGTCAAAAAATGTAAAGGCGGATGCCTTATCTCGTAGTTTCCCGGGGGCCGGGAATACGGACGACCCGATTCCTATCCTTCAGGAGGGGGTGGTGGTTTCGGCAGTATGCTCTGAGCTGGAGGAGGAGGTATTGGAGGCTCAGGGGGACGCCCCTGTTGGACCTCCAGGGAGATTGTTTGTTCCAGATCAGTTGCGACAAAAGGTGATCGAGGCACACCATAACTCAGTTTTTGCAGGACACCCGGGGAGTAAAGCTACTGTGGATCTCCTCTCGCGTCGGTTTTGGTGGCCTAATTTACATAAGGAGGTGGTAACTTTTGTCGCGTCCTGTGGGGTTTGTGCGCGCTCTAAGACCTCACATACCCGTCCGTCTGGGGCCCTCTTACCTTTGAAGATCCCGGAGCGTCCTTGGACTCATCTGTCTATGGACTTTATTACGGACCTCCCTCCGTCTTCGGGTAAAACGGTCATACTCGTTGTAGTGGACAGGTTCAGCAAGATGGCACATTTTATCGCTCTTCCGGCTCTCCCTAATGCTAAAACTCTTGCACAGGTGTTCATTGGGGAGATTGTGAGGCTTCACGGGGTACCCTCCGAGGTGGTGTCTGATCGGGGGTCTCAGTTTGTGTCTAAGTTCTGGAAGGCGTTTTGTGCACGGCGGGGGATGCAGTTGTCATTCTCATCGGCTTTTCATCCTCAGACCAATGGTCACACGGAACGTATGAACCAGAGCTTGGAGACATATCTCCGGTGTTTTGTGTCAGAGAACCAGGAGGACTGGGCTTTTTTCTTACCTCTGGCAGAGTTTGCTCTTAATAATAGGCGGAGCGAGTCCACTGGTAAGTCCCCGTTTTTTGGGGCATATGGTTTTCACCCCCAGTTTTGTACTTTCAGTGGGGGGGGCTCTTCGGGGGTTCCTGAGGAGGAATGATTTTCCTCATCACTCGCTTCAGTATGGAGAGGGGTGCTGAAGAATCTGAATACTATGGGGAACCGATACAAACGGATGGCTGATAGGAGGAGAGTGTCTGGTCCGGACCTAAGTGTGAACGATCAGGTATGGTTGTCTACCAGGAATATAAAACTTAAGGTTCCCTCCTGGAAACTGGGTCCCAGGTTCATCGGGCCGTACAGAATCAGTTCTATTATTAATCCAGTGGCATTCCGTCTTGACCTCCCCCCTACGTTTAAAATTCACAACGTGTTTCACAGATCATTGCTTAAGAGGTATGTGGCGCCGGTGGTACCGTCACTTTTACCTCCCCCTCCAGTGGTTGTCAATGGTAACTTGGAGTTCCAGGTATCGAGGGTCATTGATTCACGCTTTAATCGCCGGTCCCTTCAGTACCTGGTTCATTGGAAGGGGTATGGTCCTGAGGAGAGGATGTGGGTTCCTGCGTCGGATATTAACGCAGACCGATTAGTTCGGGCCTTCCACACGACTCACCCGGATAAACCTGGCCCTGAGGGTCCGGAGGCCCCTCGTAGAAGGGGGGGTACTGTCACGGGTGTGTTGCCACGAAGATCGTCACGAGTACACAGCCTGACTTCTCGCAGCTGACTTGTTGGTGCTTTGTGTTTCTCGGCAGTGAGGGAGTTAATTCTCTCTCTCTCTCTGGGCTAGATGAGGTCCAGCCTCGCCCAGCTGCAATCAATACTTCTGTAGTGAGACTCCTTCATATACCTGCTGGTCTGTTTGGGAGGTGTCGGTGAAAGCATTTCATTCAGACTGACAGAGCGGATCGTGGTGTTTGGAGTTGCTGAGATAAGTGTATTTGGAAGTGTTTTTTTCCCTTTCCTCGCTTTATCATTTATCTCCTTTCCCGTTGGTGTTCCCTCTGTTGTAGTTGAGAAGTTGTTTGTATGCAAGGTGGTTTTTGGTTTTTCCCTTGTACTGTCTCGTTCGTCTAAATACTGTGTTTGGGCATATTATTTCTTGTTCCCTTTGGCTGTGATCGGGGTCCTTCTCAGGACTAGATTACTGAGGTGCAGGGATCTTCAGGAGGTAGGGGTTACGCTGGCGGCCTGGACCTCTGTACCTTTAACAGTACCTCCAGGTTGAGGGATTAGTCAGGGCCCCAGCTTAGGGTCAGCTTAGGCCCCCTACCTCCAGTATACAGAGACAGCGTGACACTTGTCCACATCTTTGCCAGGACCGGCCTGCCGAAGGAAATCCTGATGGACCAAGGAACCCCATTCATGAGCAAGGTGATGAAGGAGCTGTGTAAAGTGTTTCAGATTACCCAGCTACGAACCTCTGTTTACCATCCGTATACCGATGGCCTGGTGGAGTGCTTCAATAAGACTCTGAAAGCGATGCTCAAAAAGGTTGTCGAGAAGGATGGTTGAGACTGGGACTACCTGCTTCCGTTTCTACTTTTCTCCGTCAGAGAAGTTCCCCAAGCCTCCACTGGCTTCTCTCCGTTTCAGCTTCTATATGGCCGGCATCCAAGGGACCTCCTAAACATTGCCAAGGAAACCTGGGAGGCCGATGTCACGCCCCACCGGAGCATCATCGAACATGTCACCCAGTTACAAGAGAGAATGGCGAAAGTGATGCCCATCGTGAAGGAACATCTCCTGCGGGCGCGGGAAGCTTAGGCGAGAGGGTATAACTGGTCGGCAAGGCTGAGACAGTTCCAGCCTGGGGATCGCATTCTGGTTCTCATTCCCACTGTCGAAAGCAATTTCTTGGCCAAGTGGCAAGGCCGTATGAGGTGGTGGAGAAACTCAGTGAAGTGAACTACCGAGTCCACCAGCCTGGCCGAAGACGGCCGCACCAAGTATACCATGTGAACTTGCTCAAGCCGTGGAGGGACCGGGAGCCTGTGGAAGCTCCTTGCCTGGGAGCTGCTCCCGAAGGCAAGGTGGAAGAGGTCACTATAGCAGACACTCTATCGCCAGCCTGTGTTTATTCTGGGTGCTGACACCTCATCTTATATGGGTAAGAGTGCAAGATAATTCTTTAGTATTTTTCATACGGCATACGGTACATACGGCACATGGTACATATCCATAGTAATTAAATATGGCATAATTTTGTACCAGCGCATAAATTGCTTGAATGCGGGCACTTTTTGCACTTTGTCTCAATAGATACTTAACATCAATTATCAATATGTTGTGTATGTGTCACCCAGTTTGGTTGTTTGTGTGTCGTCCTTTTTAATAATGTATGTCTTTTCTGTATATTGTGTACAATAAAGTATTTTTTACTCCTTGCCCTATACTCCGTATTCGGTTCGTTTTTGCTATATATAACTCTTTATGAAGTGGCATAATACCCACCTTCTCCTAATGTTGGAGCCATAATTTGGTTTGGGTGATTTGTTGTTATAACATACCTAATGAATCTATTGCCATTTACGAGCCCACCAGCCTGGACGAAGAAAGCTGCACCAAGTATACCATGTGACCTTGCTCAAGCCGTGGCAGGACTGGGAGCCTGTGGAAACTCCTTGCCTGTGAGCCGCTCCCGAAGGCAAGGTGGAAGAGGTCACTATATAGCAGAGACTCTATCGCCAGCCCAGAAGCAACAGTGTCGAGAACTACTACAGCGGAATCGGGAGCTGTTCTCAGAGTTGCCGGGGCATACTCAGGTGGTAGAGCATGACATGCTAACAGAACCACATGTAAGAGTGAATCTGAAGCCGTATCGGATTATGGAAGCACGCCGGGAGGTGATCTCAGCCGAGGTGAAGAGGATGTTAGACCTCGGTGTGATAGAGGAGTCAAAGAGTGGGTGGTCAAGCCCTATCGTCCTTGTGCCAAAACCCAAAGGAGAGTGGAGGTTTTGTAATGACTACCACCAGATGAATGAGGTGTCCAAGTGTAACGCGTACCCGATGCCCGCGTCGATGAACTCATCGAGAGGCTTGGCCTGGCAAGATACATCACCACTCTTGACCTGACGAAGGGCTATTGGCAGATCCCCATGTCTCAGACGGCCAAGGAGAAGACGGCTTTCTCGACACCGGATGGGTGCTTTCAATACACTCGGATGCCATTCGGGCTACAGGGGGCCTCAGCCACCTTTCAGAGGGCTATGCATCGGATCCTAGCCCCACATAAGAAGTATGATGCAGCCCACCTTGACGACATTGTAGTTTTTAGCCCAGACTGGGCAAATCATCTACCTAAACTACAGGCCATTCTGGATGCTCTAAGGAAGGCGGGATTTACAATAAATCCGAAAAAATGTGCCATTGGAAAAGAGGAGGCCAAGTACTTGGGCTATGTTGTTGGGAGAGGCGAAATAATGCCGCAAGTTAATAAAGTGGAGGCAATCCAGACCTGGCTGCAACCGCTCTCCAAGAAGCAAGTGAGAGCATTCCTGGGAATGGTGGGATATTACCGGCGGTTTATCCCAAATTTTGCCACGATGGCCCCGCCACTGATGGATCTCCTAAAAGGCACCAGGTCAACCATGGTAAAGTGGACGGAGGAAAATAAGTATTTGGTCAATTACAAAAGTTCATCTCAATACTTTGTTATATATCCTTTGTTGGCAATGACAGAGGTAAAACATTTTCTTTAAGTCTTCACAAGGTTGGCACACACTGTTGCTGGTATGTTGGTCCATTCCTCCATGCAGATCTCCTCTAGAACAGTGATGTTTTGGGGCTTTCGCTGGGCAACACGGACTTTCAATTCCCTCCAAAGGTTGTTAGGATTTGAACCTGTGACCCATTGCTTGCCAGTCTGTTCCTTTGCTGTGGAGCTATTCGGAACTTGTGTAACTCCTGCCTGAAACCATATGAACTTCGTCTGGGATAGAGATCATCACCTGCCCTGCTGATTGTTCTCGCCCTGATTGAGATTGATTGGACCTGCTATATATACCTGGCCCTGTGCAGCTTCCTGTTGCTGAGTATTGTGGTGCTCAGTCTGACTGAGTGAAGCATTGTCTGAGCTCCTGATTTGGAAGGTGTTCTGCTGGCGCTTTCCTGCTTCTTGTGAAAACTCTGCCGTTCCTACCTCGAACTTCTATTGCCTAAACGAACCTGGTGCTCGTGTGTGATCCCAGCCGGCCCTTGCTCGGGCGGGCCCCTGCATCTGCTGACATAGTGAACTACTACCGCCATATACTGCATCTGCTGACATAGTGAACTACTACCGCCATATACTGTACTGCATCTGCTGACATAGTGAACTACTACCGCCATACACTGCATCTGCTGACATAGTAAACTACTACCGCCATATACTGCATCTCCAGAAGTCTTCCCACGGTCAGGTCACCTGTACACATCTGCTCCGGCCACTGACCTCCAGTCCAGTATTGCCAGTAATGTGACAGAATACTCAGCCTCTCAAAAATGGAGGCCGCTGGGGCAGAAACTATGGAGACACGTGTCAGAAAACTGCAGGGTGCAATATCCAGTCTGCACGCTGAACAGATGAATGGAAAATCACGGGTAGACGCATTTATTGTACAGAGCGATCATAATGTTCAGAATCACCAACAAGCTATCCAAGATCTGCAGAATGCTGTACAAGTGTTGACTGCTCGAATTACACAGCTAGAAGGACAAGCTTCTGTCTCGGCATCTGCCATGCCCCCCAAGTTACCACCTTTTCGTTTTGGCGGTGATCGAGACAAATTTCGTGGATTTTTGAATCAATGCTACCTGTTCTTCGATACACATGCTAATCAGTTCCCGACTGATAGGTCAAAGGTGTTATGCATCATTATGCTGTTAACCCACAAAGTGATCGCTTGGGCTAATCCTTTGATTGAGACTCAAACACACGTAAGACGAGTGCTACAACGGTTAAGGGAGAATTGATTATGTATTAAATTAGAAAAATGTGAATTCCATCAAGAAGAGATCTAGTTCTTGGGATACAGCATTTCACCTCAAGGATTACGGATGGATGCTAAGAAAACGCAAGCTATCACCGAGTGGCCTATCCCTAAAAATGTGAAAGAAGTTCAGCGTTTTGTGGGGTTCGCCAACTTTTACAGACGTTTTATCAAGAATTTTTCAGAAATCGTGGCACCCATCACGCAACTAACAAAAAAAGGAGCAAAATTCATCTGGATCCCCCAAGCGCAAGAAGCATTCTCTCGTTTAAAAATGAAATTCTCGACGGCTCCCATACTACGCCATCCTGACCCTGAATTGGCTTTTATCGTCGAGGTGGATGCTTCAGACTGTGCGGTCGGTGCTATCCTCTCTCAGAGGACAGGGGAAAAGAAGTTGCTGCATCCCTGCGCATTTTTCTCACAACGTATGTCTTTAGCCAAAAAAAGACTATGACGTGGGAAATAAAGAATTGCTCGCCATCATATCAGAATTCAAAGAGTGGAGACATCATCTCCAAGGGGCTGCACAACAAATTCTGGTGTTGACCGATCATCACAATCTAGAGTTTATCAGGTCTGCAAAATGCCTCTCTCCTCGGCAGACCCGTTGGAGTCTGTTTTTGAATCAATTCAATTTTGTAATTTCATACCGACCAGGCTCCCTTAACAAGAAAGCAGACGCATTATCCCGAATGTTTTCAAGTGAGGCTAACCTCGTGACAACACCCAAACCCATTGTGGCAGATACTAAGATCTTGGGAGTAATACATGATGGAGATTTGCTGGAAGATTTGAAAGCAGCATACGAAACAGACTCCTTTCTATCCCGTCCATCAGGGGACGTGCATCTGTTTTTTAAAAATCAAGTATGGACCGATGGTCGACGACTATATGTGCCAGAATCAGCTCGGTTAAAAGTTCTACAACTAGTGCACGATTCTAAAGTTGCAGGGCACAAAGGGGTAGAGAAAACGCAGGAATTTTTGTCACGTTTCTTTTGGTGGCCGAACTTTCAAGAAGACGTGAAGAAGTACGCTAATTCCTGTGACATCTGTGCCAGATATAAGGCTCCACGTGCATCTCCTATGGGACTATTGCAGCCTCTCGCCATCCCAACTCGACCATGGGGATCGATTTCAATGGACTTTATAGTAGACCTACCAGATTCCAAGGGAAAAACATCCATTCTGGTAGTAGTGGATTGACTTACGAAAGCAGCACATTTTATCCCGTGTTCAGGTCTGCCTTCAGCAAAAGATACAGCTGATCTGATAATTTGCAATGTTTTTCGCCTCCACGGAGTGCCGGATGAAGTCATCTCAGATTTTGGCGCAGTCTATGCTCAGCGCTAGACATCAAGGTACGATTGTCAACCGCTTACCATCCGCAATCTAACGGTCAGACAGAACGTACGAATCAGACGCTGGAGCAGTATTTTCGTTGTTATATTTGCCATCTGCAAGACGACTGGGTAGATCTGTTGCCATTTGTGGAATTTTCATATAACAATTCACAGAATGCCTCTACGAAACAGACGCCATTTTTTGCAAATCTTGGATATCACCCAAACATCCTTCCCAAGAATCCTGTGGCACCATTAATACCAGCAGTCGCAGAAAGAATCTGTCTTCTACAGCAAAATCTGAATGTTCTGAAAGACACATTAAGGGAAACTCAGGAGAAATATAAAAAAGCTGCCGACAAGTATCGTAGACCCACTCCCACGTTTAGGATTGGAGATCGAGTGTGGTTATCCACTAAGAATTTGAAATTGAAGATTCCTTCTCCTAAATTAGGACAAAAGTTTGTGGGACCATACAAAATCAATAAGATTGTGAGTCCATTGGCCATACGTCTACAGCTACAGCTACCAACATCAATGAGGATTCATCCTGTGTTTCACATGTCTTTGTTGAAAGCCACCACAGCCAATCCATTTCCAGAACGATCCCCTCCACCTCCCGATGCAATTGAAGTGGACAGACAGGAGCAGTTTGTGGTGGAAAAGATCTTGGATTCATGGGAACCAGTAAGCAACGTCAATGCTCCCCATTTGATTAGACCATTTCATCAGCGGTATCCTGCAAAGCCTGGGCAAATTGCGTCCAGAGTCTGCCGTTAAGAGGGGAGTATTGTTAGGATTTGAACCTGTGACCCATTGCTTGCCAGTCTGTTCCTTTGCTGTGGAGCTATTCAGAACTTGTGTAACTCCTGCCTGAAACCATATGAACTTCATCTGGGATAGAGATCATCACCTGCCCTGCTGATTGTTCCCGCCCTGATTGAGATTGATTGGACCTGCTATATATATATATATATATATATATATATATATATATATACCTGGCCCTGTGCAGCTTCCTGTTGCTGAGTATTGTGGTGCTCAGTCTGACTGAGTGAAGCATTGTCTGAGCTCCTGATTTGGAAGGTGTTCTGCTGGCGCTTTCCTGCTTCTTGTGAAAACTCTGCCATTCCTACCTCAAACTTCTATTGCCTAAACGAACCTGGTGCTCGTGTGTGATCCCGGCCGGCCCTTGCTCGGGCGGGCCCCTGCATCTGCTGACATAGTGAACTACTACCGCCATATACTGCATCTGCTGACATAGTGAACTATTACCGCCATATACTGCATCTGCTGACATAGTGAACTACTACCGCCATATACTGCATCTACTGACATAGTGAACTACTACCGCCATATACTGCATCTCCAGAAGTCTTCCCATGGTCAGGTCACCTGTACACATCTGCTCCGGCCACTGACCTCCAGTCCAGTATCGCCAGTAATGTGACAAAGGTTTTCTATAGGGTTTAGAGCTGGAGACTGGCGAGGCCACTCCAGGACCTTGAAATGCTTTTTACAAAGCCACTGCTTCATTGCCCTGGCGGTGTGCTTGGGATCATTGTCATGCTGAAAGACCCAGCCACATTTCATCTTCAATGCCCTTGCTGATGGAAGGAGGTCTGCATTCAAAATCTCACGATACATGGCCCCATTCATTCTTTCATGTACATGGATCAGTCGTCCTGGTCCCTTGGCAGAGAAACAGCCCCAAAGCATGATGATGCCACCCCCGTGCTTCACAGTAGGTATGGTGTTCTTTGGATGCAACTCAGCATTTTTTCTCCTCCAAACACGACGAGTTGTGTTTCTACCAAACAGTTCTACTTTGGTTTCATCTGACCATATGACATTCTCCCAATACTCTTCTGGGTCATCCAAATGCTCTCCAGCAAACTTCAGATGGGCCCGGACATCTAATGGCTTAAGCAGGGGGACATGTCTGGCACTGCAGGATCTGAGTCTCTGGCGGCGTAGTGTGCTACTGATGGTAGCCTGTGTAACGTTGGTCCCAGCTCTCTGCAGGTCATTCACTAGGTCCCCCCGTGTGGTTCTGGGATTTTTGCTCACCGTTCTTGAGATCATTTTGACCCCACAGGGTGTCATCTTGTGTGGAGCCCCAGATCGAGGGAGATTATCAGTGGTCTTGTATGTCTTCCATTTTCTAATTATTGCTCCCACAGTTGATTTCTTCACACCAAGCTGCTTGCCTATTGCAGATTCAGTCTTTTCAGCCAGGTGCAGGGCTACAATTTTGTTTCTGGTGTCCTTCGACAGCTCTTTGGTCTTCACCATAGTGGAGTTTGGAGTGTGACTGTTTGAGGTTGCGGACGGGTGTCTTTTATACTGATAACAAGTTCAAATTGGTGCCAGTACTACAGGTAATGAGTGGAGGACAGTGGAGCCTCTTAAAGAAGAAGTTACAGGTCTATGAGAGGCAGAAATCTTGCTTGTTTGTAATTGACCAAATACTTATTTTCCACCAAAATTTAAAAAAAATTTCTTTCCAAATCAGACAATGTAATTTTCAGGATTTGTTTTCTCATTTTGTCTCTCATAGTTGAAGTCTACTTATGATGTCAATTACAGGCCTCTCTCATCTTTTTAAGTGAGAGAACTTGCACAATTATTGGCTGACTAAATACTTTTTTTTACCCAATGTATCACTTATTAAAGGTTGCTTGTTTCCTCAATTCCTTGGTTTCTGTAGAATGTAAAGCTTCTTGATGTCTTTTGTATATTACTGTCCATACCTGATACTGTATTCTAGAAATAGTAGGTAACTTCTGGAAGTATTTATTTGCCAATGTCATCCCATCCACCAAAAACTGGGTAAAATGAATATCCATGAGAACAAATAGGTTAAACTCTTTAACAGATAGATAAAGACTATAAGAGTAACTTGGAGCAATTTAATCTTGTGCCCAAATGTTAGAACTATAACAGGGCCCTACAGACTTTGCATCCTTTATAATACTGGTATATTTTTATGTAGCAGATGCATGTGTCTTTTTAGAACTAGACATAAACTAGAGTCTAGTAGCAACTGCTACTTCTGCACTACCTTTAATCATGCCCATGAGGAGTAGGTTTTTGTCTTGATCTAAATATATTAGTGTCATTCCCATTTCATGGCAGTTCCTCTAATGGCATTGCATTTGGCATTGCAAGAGAGCATTTCCTGTCTTGATGTGTTATCAGTATGACATGTGTCTTGATTTGAACACTTGATCCTGTGTATAGTGACCAGCGTCTCTTTCCACTGAGCTACAGAAGATACACCTTTTCTCTGGGTGTTTTAGTTTTGTTATCTTTTTCCTGTTGGTTTGGGTAACAGGTGTTTTTCATTTACTCTGTTTGTCGACCCTATCACCTTTCAGGTGCAGCTTTATATAGCTTCCCCTGCTGCTGGTGATAGTCTTTGTTGGATTCATTTACTTTGCTGTAGTTTAAGTTGGCTGCAGTTGTTTAGCATGTGATTCCTTTATTCCTTAGGGAACTGCTACTCTATCGATTCAACAACTATGTTCTCAATCAACCGAAAAGACTCATAAATATCCAAGCTTAATATTTTTGGAAGATGGAGTGTTTTTTTTTAAGATTTAGCTATCTTAGGAGGATATCTGTTTGTGCAGGTAACTATTACTGTGCAGAATTATTAGGCAACTTAATAAAAAAAAAATATAATCCCATCTCACTTGTTTATTTTCACCAGGTAAACCAATATCAGTGCACAAAATTTAGAAATAAACATTTCTGACATGCAAAAACAAAAACCCCAAAAATTAGTGATCAATATAGCCACCTTTCTTTATGATGACACTCAACAGCCTTCCATCCATAGATTCTGTCAGTTGCTTTATCTGTTTTCGATCAATATTGCATGCAGCAGCCACCACAGTCTGCCAGACACTGTTCCGAGAGGTGTACTGTTTTCCCTCCCTGTAGATCTCACATTTTATGATGGACCACAGGTTCTCTATGGGGTTCAGATCAGGTGAACAAGGGGGCCATGTCATTATTTTTTCTTCTTTTAGACCTTTACTGGCCAGCCACGCTGTGGAGTAGTTGGATGCATGTGATGGAGCATTGTCCTGCATGAAAATCATGTTTTTCTTGAACGATACCGACTTCTTCCTGTACCACTGCTTGAAGAAGTTGTCTTCCAGAAACTGGCAGTAGGTCTGGGAGTTGAGCTTCACTCCATCCTCAACCCGAAAAGGTCCCACAAGTTCATCTTTGATGATACCAGCCCATACCAGTACCCCACCTCCACCTTGCTGACGTCTGAGTCGGAGTGGAGCTATCTGCCCTTTATTGATCCAGCCTCTGGCCCATCCATCTGGCCATTCAAGAGTCACGCTAACTTCACCAGTCCATAAAACCTTTGAAAAATCATTCTTAAGATATTTCTTGACCCATTCTTGACGTTTTATCTTATGTTTCTTGTTCAAAGGTGGTCGTTTTTCAGCCTTCCTTACCTTGGCCATGTCCCTGAGTATCGCACACCTTGTGCTTTTTGATACTCCAGTAACGTTGCAGTTCTGAAATATGGCAAAACTGGTGGCGAATGGCATCTTGGCAGCTTCACACTTGATTTTCCTCAATTCATGGACAGTTATTTTGCGCCTTTTTTGGCCAACGCGCTTCTTACATCCCTGTTGGCTATTTGCCATGAAACGCTTGATTGTCCAGTGATCACGCTTCAAAAGTTTGGAAATTTCAAGACTGCTGCATCCCTCTGCAAGACATCTCACAATTTTGGACTTTTCAGAGCCCGTCAAATCTCACTTCTGACCCATTTTGCCAAAGGAAAGGAAGTTGCCTAATAATTAAGCACACCTTATATAGGGTGTTGATGTCATTAGTCAACACCCCTCCTCATTAAAGAGATGCACATCACCAGATTTACTTAATTGGTAGTTGGCTCTCAAGCCTATGCAGCTTGGAGTAGGACAACATGTATAAAAAGTATCAAAGTGATCAAAATACGCATTTGCCTAATAATTCTGCACGCGGTGTAGGAGCTGCTTAGGACATTCAGAGTAAGCCGCCATTGAGTGGGGGCGTCATTGCATTATTTAAGGGTGCCAACCTCTGAGATCAGGCAGGGGCAAACCAGGATCAGAGAAAGGCTTTTCCTAGTCTGAACAGGGTTCTGTCAGGTTCAGGTATTTGTTTTTCTGGTTTGAACGCTACCCGTGTGAATGTGCTTTAGCAGTCATAAAGTAAAGATGAGTACGTCAATTCTAAATAATAAAATTTGTTTAGAATTTCCCAAACTTTGGGGATTTATGTGAATTCAAATATTGTGTGTTTCTCTTCTACCAAATACTAAATTGAAAGCAAAGCCACAATAAGAGTAATTAGAATTCCCCCACAAAATTCAGGCCAGACACCCCAGTTTCCAGCTTGCACATCTTGGCCAAAATATCAACAAATTCCTCATATATTTTTTGCACATTATTTATATTCATTGTGCAGCCAGGCCCATTAAGATTGGCATTGTAAACTGGGGTGTCTGACCTCCAGGGGTGCACTTAGTGCTGGGCAGCCCGTCTAATCTAATAGTATGGTCGTCGCTAATAGGTTGTATGCCAAACACTGTGCACTACCAATGTGTGACCAGCGCCCTAAACAAGCCTTTTTTTGTGTGCAATTTTAATAATAAGCCGTCATGCCCTCCATGAACTGATATTGAATTTTCTTGCCAAATTTGAATATATCTGCTGAAGTCATTCATCACTAAAAATAAGCAAATTCATTTGATGAAAATCATATCTAATTTTAGGAAATTTGATGGACCCAGCAAATTTCAACAATTTGCAATTCGATTTGCACTATTCGCTCAAACAATGCTTGTGTGGCGCCCCTGCGGGTTCAGTCGCCACAGAGGTATTGCATCTCACCCAGAGGTGTGGTACCCCACTCTCAGGTAAAGATGGAGTACTGCCCAGGACCCACCCACCTGCATCCAACACTACACCGTTCCAGACCAGCAGGCGGGGCAAGATGCACTGCCTTATGCTGAGCCCTGTCCCTGGTTGGAAGTGGGGGGGAACCGAGAGATGGGGAACCATGTAGTGGGTGTGGGTGGAGGAAACAAAAAGGGGAGCACTTCTGTAGAAGTATAAAAAGGGGAGCCATCTTGAAAGAGTGAGTCCAGTTTGAGGAGACAGTCAGAGGAGAGTGTTGGGAGCAGGAGCTCTGGAGGAGCTCTGCTCAGGAGGAGAGGAGGAAGGAGCTGGCCTAAAGTGAGAGGCCCAGGAGGATAGGCTGGAAGAGGACGGGAGCAGAGGAAGGCTCCAGGAGTGAGGGGATCCCAGGGGTACGGCGAGTGCGGAAGCCACCCGTGAGCCTGAATCTACCAGAACTTTAAGGGATCAGGCCGCAAAGGGGACCGGCCCCTAACTAGTGGAGAACTACAAGGCTCAGCTACAAACCGAAGGCTACTGTACTTTCAGGGTGCAGCTGCTCATGACCGCAACTAAATCGCTAAAAAAGTAGCCACATAGGATTCAGGAGACTGCAGGTTGCCCACCAAAATCCGAGGGTGCCGGCTTGGGACACTGGTTGCGAGGAGCAGGGCAGGAGGGTGAGAGTCAGCGCTGGAAGACGACCGAGGAAGGCATACACAGAACGGGGTCCCGTTACCTACTCCTGAACCACCTGGGAGTTTGCTGAACCCCTGCCTTGGTAAACACAGGACGGCGTGGGAGGTTGCCCTGGTACTGGGAACCTGGAGTCCAACAACTGTGAGTAAATCTGAAGACTGCACCCCACTGTGTCCTAAAATTATTGTCTGCGCCATCACCTGCACTACACTGCACCGCAACATCTACCTCATTAATCATCATTACACTGCCCTGGAGCTTAGCTCTGCCTGTGGAGAGCTGAACCAACTCTGCTGCGTCACCAACAGCTCCAGAGGATCTGCTCCGCAGCGGCGGCTCCATATAGCCGCATACCACAGGTGGTGTCATGAACATTATATATAAAAACTTTATTCCCTTTTCTTTATCCCCCTTTTATTGACCGCCATGGGTCACGGACCGGGTCACCGCCACTGTGACATCCCCAACATGGACCGGCCCGGCTACCGAGTACCCCACAGCCCAGGGGGCGCATCATACTTGCACAAAGAAGTGTTGACTGTGTTGGCTACCAAATAACGCCTTTCTGCTATGAAATCACATGGTATAGCAAAGCCAATCAGGTGGGACAATCATAGCCTGTATAAAAGCAGAAGTAGGGAATTCAGCAGCCATTTTATGGTAAATCTGGAGAGGATAGTGAGAGGCTATCACAGCTCACAGTTTAGCAACAGAGTTAGGAAAAACAAACTTTATAACAATAATTAAACATTATAGATATTAGTCATAGCCATATATGGTCACTTTGACATTACCAAGTCTGTGTTTGCTTTAAAGAGTTTCAAAGACGTTCAATATACAGTGAGGAAAAAAAGTATTTAGTCAGCCACCAATTGTACAAGTACTTCCACTTAAAATGATGAGAGAGGCCTGTAATTGACATCATAGATAGACCTCAACTATGAGAGACAAAATGAAAAAACAAATCCTGAAAATCACATTGTCTGATTTGGAAAAGAATTTTTTTTTAAATTTTGGTGGAAAATAAGTATTTGGTCAATTACAAAAGTTCATCTCAATACTTTGTTATATAACCTTTGCTGGCAAAGACAGAGGTAAAACGTTTTCTGTAAGCCTTCACAAGGTTGGCACACACTGTTGCTGGTATGTTGGTCCATTCCTCCATGCAGATCTCCTCTAGAGCAGTGATGTTTTGGGGCTTTCGCTGGCAATACGGACTTTCAATTCCCTCCAAAGGTTTTCTATAGGGTTTAGATCTGGAGACTGGCGAGGCCACTCCAGGACCTTGAAATGCTTTTTACGAAGCCACTCCTTCATTGCCCTGGCGGTGTGCTTGGGATCATTGTCATCCTGAAAGACCCAGCCACATTTCATCTTCAATGTACTTGCTGATGGAAGGAGGTTTGCACTCAAAATCTCACGATATATGGCCCCATTTATTCTTTCATGTACATGGATCAGTCGTCCTGGTCCCTTGGCAGAGAAACAGCCCCAAAGCATGATGTTGCCACCCCCGTGCTTCACAGTAGGTATGGTGTTCTTTGGATGCAACTCAGCATTCTTTCTCCTCCAAACATGATGAGTTGTGTTTCTACCAAACGGTTCTACTTTGGTTTCATCTGACCTTATGACATTCTCCCAATACTCTTCTGGGTCATCCAAATGCTCTCCAGCAAACTTCAGATGGGCCCGGACATGTAATGGCTTAAGCAGGGGGACATGTCTGGCACTGCAGGATCTGAGTCCCTGGCGGTGTAGTGTGTTACTGATGGTAGCCTGTGTAACATTGGTCCCAGCTCTCTGCAGGTCATTCACTAGGTCCCCCTGTGTGGTTCTGTGATTTTTGCTCACTGTTCTTGAGATCATTTTGACCCCATGGAGTAACATCTTGTGCAGAGCCCCAGATCGAGGGAGATTATCAGTGGTCTTGTATGTCTTCCATTTTCTTATTATTGCTCTCACAGTTGATTTCTTCACACCAAGCTGCTTGCCTATTACAGATTCACTCTTTTCAGCCTGGTGCAGGGCTACAATTTTGTTTCTGGGGTCCTTCGACAGCTCTTTGGTCTTCACCATAGTGGAGTCCGGAGTGTGACTGTTTAAGTTTGCGGACAGGTGTCTTTTATACTAATAACAAGTTCAAACAGGTGCCAGTACTACAGGTAATGAGTGGAGGACAGAGGAGCCTCTTAAAGAAGAAGTTACAGGTCTTTGAGAGCCAGAAATCTTGCTTGTTTGTAATTGACCAAATACTTATTTTCCACCAAAATTTAAAAAAAAATTCTTTCCAAATCAGACAATGCAATTTTCAGGATTTGTTTTGTCATTTTGTCTCTCATAGTTCAGGTCTATCTATGAGGTCAATTACAGGCCTCTCTCATCTTTTTAAGTGGGAGAACTTGCACAATTGGTGGCTGACTAAATACTTTTTTTCCCACTGTAGTCCTAGGAGTCCTCAGAATGTTACATATGTTTTTAAGCGCTATTGGAGGTTTATAGCTTTTGCAATTTGTGGTGAATTGATAAACTGCAAATGAAATGTTTTGGAAAAATTCAACAAATCTGGTTCATCTCTCATCCCATGTGGACACAAGAAGCTCTCCCCTGTGTCAAACACAAGGTTTAAAATGAGCTGTAGAAAACAGGAAGCATCAGCCAATTGGGTCTGCTGTAGTGGCCATTGTGAAAGCAGAAATCGCTCAAAATTCTTTTTGGAAAGTGAAAAGTTTCATATAAAGCCCCCCGAAAAATAGACGCAATAATTTACAGATAGTATATTCATCTTTACTTAGTTAAACCATGCACAAAAGAGCATGCAAACATAACAATAGTGGTATTTCACGTTTAGTAAAACCAAAATGTCACTTTCTGTAGCCCAATTTCTGGGTCATACATCTGGAGGGGAAATGCTGGTTTTAAATGTCAGTGCAATAACTTTCTCCAACATAAATAGGAATTTAGCGAGAGTTTGTTAGCATGCATCTCCTTTGGGGTTATGTAATAGCACCCAACTTGCATTAATCACATTAACAATAGACTGCCACATAGTTCTTAATATTGCTATGAATTATCTCAGTATACATACTGCTGGTATGCTTTTAAAATTATGATCATCCACACTAATGGAAAAATAGGGCAATATTTAAGGTCTAGCATACTTCTGCTACCTTTTATTTTTAGCATTTTATTTTTAGTAATTTTGATTTAATGAGTTTCTCTGTTTTAGACAATTTTTGAATTTTTAGAATTATGCATACACAGTATGCAGCCTGTTTGTGACATCTGTGTCAGTGCTTGCCATTCCTGTTTTGGCTTCTGTTGCTAGGTAGTGGCATGTTTTGTTGCAGTTAATGCGCGGTGACAATGTTAGTCCTGTGTTTTCTGGGACTTGTAGTACTGTCCACGCTGGGAGCTCAGGAAATAATTCCCCACCTGGGCAGGGCTGCAAACTATTTAAGCTCCTGAAATCCTCCCATCCATCGCTAGTTTTAGTTATACTAGCTCTGGTGAACTCATGTGTGTCTTAGCTACTTTGTTTTCAGTGGATATTTCTAATTCCTAATTCGGGCCTCTCTTGGCTTACAATTTTGTCCATATCCATACCTCCTGGTTCTGACCCAGCTACCTGAGTCATTATTTTTGCCAACCTGCACTGCTGGCCAGCAGATACTCACAGTCTACAGTCCCTGTGCAAGTCCACATCCATATACAGAAGTTAAAAGGTGAAGGCCAGGGCTCACCTGCAAGCTGTTTGTCTAAGTAGCAAAACTTGTACATGGTTGTACCTTTAAGAGCGGTCAGGTGACCACTAATAGTGCCCTTATAACACCTATGTGTACAAAAAGTGTTTAGTTTACCTGCAGAATCACCGTAGGGAAAATGGAGCATTAAACAATACCCATTAAAATCAGTGAATTGCCTTTTTAATATAGGACTGGATAGATTCTCCAGGATGAGAGATACTTTTTAAAACTACTTTCTATGATGGTCAAAGGATGAGAATTCTGAGAGTACACCTCTCTGTTAAATCGCTAATTGTACAGGGTATATGAAGATGGATTTTCTAAACTTGACAAAAACATTAAGAATATACTTTAAATATTTAGGTAAAAGACATACCTCTACTAGCTGCTTTATAAAGTAACATTTTACCCCTTTTATAGAGCACTGGTGCCAAAACACAAATGTTTACAGTCCCATTGTGGGACAATCCATAAAAACAATCAGAGAGCATTCATTAATTTGTTTTATTATATTTTATCAGTTATTATATGATACATTTAACATAGATATATAACTGGACCCTTGATATGTAGTCTAAACAACTGTAATGGCCTATAAGGGCTAAAACATGTATGAGCAGAGTGAGTATTCACCAGACAATTGTTTGTTGAATGGTTGTTCAACCATCAGCTAATGTCTATTGTGACAGAGTCACTGGTATGACATATGAGGGGAGGTATGTGTCACGCAGATTGTTAGTCTGTGTGAACTGAAACCAATAAACTATCTGTCAGCATGTTATATGCTGGGGGTTAACTCTTTTAAAGGTTGTGGTTTTATGGGAATGACATAGAGATAGGAGGGAAGTCATTTTCCATACTTCCACCTCAGGGTGTGGCTGAGCAAGGTTTAAATGTTCAGTCCTTTTTTTCTTTCCAGTGTAGTGGTTTGGAGAGGCAAGGTCTCCAGACTGGGAGAGCTTCAGCTCAGGACAGAGCTGAAGGCTGGGACTGCAACCTGTGTGGCCGAATCCCATACTCATATGGACTCTGCTATCATTTATTCTTTTGTTTTGTTGCATTGCCAGTAAGGCCATGTTTATTTTGCTGGAGTGCAAAGCTTTATGCCATTTAATAAAGCCTGCAGAGAAAACCCGGGTTCCTGAGTCTACTTCCGGAAGCAGCCGAGCGAGTCGTCTTGCCACACTAATGTGTTTGTCCACCTTTAGTTCCCACCTGTGGCATTTAACCGGGGTAATTTTATATTTAAAGGGAATCTGTTAGTAGGATCAACCTTCCTAAGCCATCTATATGGGCATCAAGGTCTGAGCTGTTAAGATCTAAGTCCTGGACATAGACCTCCTTGAGAATCTGCTTCCAGAGGATAATTTAAATGAAAGGGGGCGTTACCAGTGTGAGAAATGTAACTAACACAGAACAGTAGAACTGAACTTTGTATCTTAACAATCGCGTTAGCAGCGGCAGCTCTCACAGCTCTGCTGTAGTGAAAATATATTGAAACATTGACTGCCTGTAAGATGGAAGCTGAAGCACTGAGAGGAACCTGCGGATTTGTCAGTTATAACCACACACAGCTCTACTGAGAGGAACCTGCAGATGTGTCAGTTATAACCACACACAGCTCTTCAGTGCCATCAGGAGAGCAGAGAGCGGACATTACACATCACAGTGGTAACTCAAACTTTTATTTTAAATAAGCTCTGGAGACAGATTCTCAGGGAGATCTATGTATGGCCCATAGATCTTACCAGGTCACTTACATATTAAGAAAAACATGAATTTCTCTGGAATAAGATATCGAATAGCAGATGTCAGGGTATCATTTTATTCAACTTTCTATTATCTACATGCTCATATAGATTGCTTAGGAGGTTTGATCCTTGTGACAAATTCCCTTTTAATATTTAATTTAATATTTATGTTCACAATTTGGGAGTAAGTTAAGATCCAACTGATTTTCCTCTGTCTTCTCTAGGGGCCACAAAATACACTACCAACCTGTTAGCTATAAATGTTTTAAATGTCCAAAATGTTCTGTCATTTTTCTATTTACTACTACACCCCACAATGATGTATTAATTTATCTAAACTATGAATATCATAATGGTAGTTGCTCTTATTTGAGAATCTACTCTAATTTCTCAAATATTTTATATTCAATTATTTTCTATGAAGACAAAATATTTTATGAGGTCGAATCCCATCATCAGTAGTCCAGCATTGTAGTTGTGATACTTCTTTGCTTGCTTTCCTGTAGTCTCTTTTAGTAAAGGTCATGAAGTTTGTCATCTCCATAAATCCATTCCTTACTAATTTCAATCACCCAGTTGAGATTAAATAGCACTTATCTTAAGGTGACACATGAGAAAATGTGATAATATAGAAAAAAGAATTAGACTAATACATTTATTGCCATGAGTGTGTTTCCTCAGTTTTGTGTTGTAAATTTTAGTCGGAATTCACACCTTGAAGAAGAATGTGATGTAAAATTAAATATTAGGATTAACGATGAGCGTATCACTTTGCGCATCCCCGGTCCACAGTCGAGGTCAATGAGCTCTGGTCATGGATAGGAGCTGTGTGAATTTCCTGAAGTTTTGGGTCCCCCAGCATGGCATTTGATTTGCTGGTCTGGCATAACGTCATCTATCCGGTGTGTGGCACACAGGTGACGATGCAAAAGCCCAGAAAATCATAAGTTGAGCCTAGGATCCCGGAGGAAAAGGAAATTCATGCAGTTCTTGTCCATGGCCAGAGAGCATTCCACTCATCTCTACTTACGTTTAATCCACGTCATATTTGTTTATTGTGTTTTGGTTCCTATTTTGGTTGATTTGGTTGACCTGCAAAATTTGGTGGATGAAGGATAATGCTATTGGGTTGTTTTTCAGGGTTTACTGTGGGCATCTTAGTTCTAGTAAAGGGAAATCTTAAATCTTAAACATACAAGACATTTTGAACAATTGCTTCCCGCTTTGTGGGAAACGCTCTTTCCTATTCCATCATGACTGTGTCCATGTGCACAAAGAAAGATCCATAATGCAATGGTTGTCTGTTTGCTGTGAAAAAACCCTTACATCAACCAGACTGAAAACCTTTGGCATAAACTAGAATAGGGATTACTAGCCAGTAGTGATGAGCGAATGTGCTCGCCACTGCTCGGTACTCACCCGAGCATCACTGGGCTCAACGAGCTCGGAGGTCTGCGAGTATTTCCGGGTTGCTCGGGTCCCCTCCCTGCATGTTTGGCGCTCTTTGGAGAGCCAATGAACATGCAGGGATTGCCTGCCATGCACTGTAATGCTGTAGCCATGTTGGTTGTGGGCATTTCAGTGATAGGCTGGCCGCACAGCATCATCAGTTGTATATAAGACCGAGCGCCTCCATGATCGGCACAGTCTGCACCGGAACCAGGCAGAGTAAGGAGAGCTGCTGCTGCGTCAGGGAGAGATTTGCTTCTTCATAGTTAGTATAGGTATTCCTCAACATACATACAGTACAGACCAAAAGTTTGGACACACCTTCTCATTTAAAGATTTTTCTGTATTTTCATGCCTTTGAAAATTGTACAATCACACTGAAGGCATCAAAACTATGAATTAACACATGTGGAATTATATACTTAGCAAAAAAGTGTGAAACAACTGAAAATATGTCTTATATTCTATGTTCTTCAAAGTAGCCACCTTTTGCTTTGATGACTGGAAATGGTTTTCACTTCACAAGTGAACTGGCCTCTACAGTCACCAGACCTGAACCCAATCAAGATGGTTTGGGGTGAGCTGGACCGCAGACTGTAGGCAAAAGGGCCAACAAGTGCTAAGCATCTCTGGGAACTCCTTCAGATTGTTGGAAGACCATTTCCGGTGACTACCTCTTAAAGCTCATCAAGAGAATGCCAAGAGTGTGCAAAGCAGTCATCAAAGCAAAAGGTGGCTACTTTGAAGAACCTAGAATATAAGACATATTTTCAGTTGTTTCACACTTTTTTGTTAAGTATATAATTCCACATGTGTTAATTCATAGTTTTGATGCCTTCAGTGTGAATGTACAATTTTCATAGTCATGAAAATACAGAAAAATCTTTAAATGAGAAGGTGTGCCCAAACTTTTGGTCTGTACTGTATATATATATATATACATCTGAACTAACAGTCCGTCTGAGGACTAATCCAGCTGCATACTGTATATTCAGTGGAAAAAGCAGGAATCAGGCAGGCAGGCAGTGTATGTGACAGACTGCAGTGCATATAGTGCAAGAGGGTCCATTGAACGTTCCTACTGCTGCTGTTCTTACAGATATTTATAGACATAGCCCCAGATATCAGGGGCCAGTGAAAAAAAATGTGATCTTAATCCTGGTTATTTGCTTAAAAAGCAATCCAGAGTGCACCATTTTTCTGCTCCATTTGCTTGTTCTCACTGCAGAATAAAGCCAAATCTGCTACATATTTCAGCGATAAAAATCCAGAAATTTAAACTGAACGTGGAAAATGTTGGCCTCCTTTTCCATTCTGGTGCAGTGTGTTGGTCAAGCTATTCACACTAGGTGTCTGTGAAGGATAGTATTAGCAAATAACAAGCCTGATATTTAAAACCATGCTTCTCTGTCCGACATAACACCAATAAGAGTGTTCCAAAATCAGACATTCTTCCATTTTCATTCCGTTGCAGTGTGTCGGTCAAGCTATTCACACTAGATGTCTGTGAAGGATAGTATTAGCAAATTACAGGCCTGCTATTTAAAACTGTGGTTCTCTGTCAGACATAACACATATAAGAGTATTCCAAAATCAGACATTTCTTCCATTTTCATTCATTTGCAGTGTGTCGGTCAAGCGATTGTCACGCCAGGTGTGGGGAAGACTTAGTGCAACACAGAGGGAAAAGGGAAAGGGAGCCCAGACACTAGGGAATGGGGGGAAGTGGAGACCTCCTAGTCTGGTCTAGCGTCACCCTGTCTCAACTATCGTCCCTATATTGCCTCTTCAGCAATCGCCGCACGCATGCCTCGCCCTACTCTCCCTGGCGTAAGGCTATGGCTAGGGAAGGAAGGAGATGAGCACTAGTCAACCTCCACTAAACTATATAGACAACAAGGGTGGATGAAACAGGGGAAATGGCTTAGCTTTAGATGAACTCCAAATAAGCACACAGCCTCAAGCTCCAGAGAGGACAAAGTACTGCTCCTGCTAAGCTTCACAAGTAGAAATGGATATAGCCGGTAACTCCCTCTTGGACACACCAGGTATATATACACCCAGGCCAGAGAGCTAATTAGCATGAGAGACGTAGCCGCTCGGTCCTAAAGACAGCCTCTTATCTAGAAAGCTGTCTGCAATGCCAAACGTAGAGATCTCCTGCAACCCACTGCAGGCTGACTGTCTGTCGCCTCTGACACACCCGTGACAGTACCCCCTCTCTACGAGTGGCCTTTGGACAATCAGGACCAGGTTTTTCAGGAAAAGATGTATGGAATGAGCGAGCCAATCTGGGAGCCTTCACCTCTGATGTTGAAACCCACATCCTCTCCTCTGGACAATAGCCTTTCCAGTGCACCAAGTATTATAGAGAACGACGTTGGAGACGAGAATCTACAATCCTCGAAATCTGGAACTCCAGTTTACCATCAACCATTACTGGGGGCAGTGGTAGAGGTGAGGGCTCAACAGGTTCCAAATACCTTTTGAGTAAGGACCTGTGGAACACATTGTGGACCTTAAGGGCCTGAGGAAGTTCAAGACAAATCACTGCTGGGTTAATGATGGCGGTTATTTTATACGGACCAATAAACCTAGGTCCCAGTTTCCAAGAAGGAACTTTCAATCTTATATTCCTGGTGGACAACCACACAAAGTCATTTACATTCAGGTCCGGACCTGGCAAGTGTTTTCTGTCAGCCATACATTTATACCTGTCTCCCATGGTTTTTAAATTTTACAGAACACCCTGCCATAACGGGGAGAGTGACGAAGCAA
Source organism: Phyllobates terribilis (assembly GCF_046119375.1). Classification (NCBI taxonomy): domain Eukaryota; kingdom Metazoa; phylum Chordata; class Amphibia; order Anura; family Dendrobatidae; genus Phyllobates; species Phyllobates terribilis. The sequence goes on along the minus strand of NW_027362768.1, from coordinate 305,893,167 downwards.
ACCGTTCCTCATCAAGAAATCCTGAAGCTCCTCCCCCACTGAAGGTACCAAACTGTGGATGATAACCATATGCACCGAAGAATGGTGCCCTGCCAGTGGATTCTTGATGATGATTATTGATGGCAAATTCTGCCATCGGTAAGTAGGATGCCCAATCCTCCTGATTTTCGGAGATGAAACACCTGAGGTATGTCTCCAAGTTCTGATTGACACGCTCGGTCTGACCATTCGACTGAGGGTGGAAGGCAGAGGAAAAAGACAGCTGCATTCCCAGTCGAGAACATAATGCCTTCCATAATTTGGAAACAAACTGGGTCCCCCGATCAGACAGGATCCCCTGTCCATGTTGCATGCGAAGATGCCTCCTGCCCTGCATCTGTCATTGCACACTCTCAAGTAGCAGCATCAGGAAGCAAGTCAACGTCCTTGTCCCAGCGTAGCGTTCAGTTGTCCATACCCCAGTCCTTGGAATGCAAGCGCAAATACGCAGTCAATGCCCCACAGGCCCCACTACTAAATTCCCACATTTCGCGACTGCTTGAGCTCAAAATGTTGCCTTTTAGGCTCATGGAGACGGAGGCATTCCACAACCTGATGGCGGGGACCATTCCGCGGTACGTGGTCCCCAGCCGCCACTATTTCTCCTGGTGTGCCGTCCCCGCATTACACAAGCACGTGTCCCAAAGCATTAGCCGTGCCCTCAACAATGCAGTTACCGGGAAAGTCCAACTAACCACGGACACGTGGATAAGTGCTTGTGGGCAGGGACGGTACATCTCGCTGAAGGCACACTGGGTTAACATAGTGGAAGCCGGGACCCAGTCAGACCTTGGGACGGAACACGTCCTCCCGACACCAAGGATTGCGGGCCCTATGTCAATCAGGGTTGCCCTCACAGTCTACAGCTCCTGCAACTCATCCTCCTCAGCCTCCTCCTCCTCTTCAGTCTCCATCTTTGAAATGACCACATCAGTCACAAGCTGAATGCACTGCAGCACTGCCTCGGTCAAGCGGTAACAGGCTGTGCTGAAGCGAATATGCTTAGGTGACAAACCGCACAATGCTGAAGAGTTGTGGACAGCTCTGAAAGAGCAGGCAGATCTGTGTCTCACACCGCTGAACCTACAGCCAGGCATGGTCGTGTGTGACAATGGCCGGAACATGGGTGGAGGCTCTGAGGCGAGGCGAGCTCACACACATACCATGCCTGGCCCATCTGCTTAACCTTGTGGTTCAGCGATTTCTCAAATCCTACCCGGAGCTGCCGGATCTGCTTGTTAAAGTACGCCGCCTGTGTGCTCATTTTAGAAAGTCACCTACAGATTCAGCCGCCCTTGCCGTGTTTCAGCAGAGTTTGCAGCTTCATGCTCACAGACTAGTGTGTGATGTACCCACGCTTTGGAACTCTGCACTGCAAATATTGGGAAGGATTTGTGAGCAGAAGAGGGCAGTTGTTGAGTACCAGCATCAACAAGGCCGCCGGTATTCAGTTCAGACTCCACAGAAAAGGCCTCAGGAGTGGACATAGATGTCAGACATATGTACCATCCTCCAAAATTTTGAGGACTCCACCAAGATGGTGAGCGGCGATGATGCCATAATTAGCATCACCATCCCGCTTCTCTGTCTTCTGAAACGCTCTCTACTCACAATCAAAGAGGATGCATTGCAGGCGGAACATGATGAGATGGAGCAAGGAACCATACAGGGTGATTACACGCAGCCCAACCTCATCTCATACCAACGTAGATTGGGTGACAATGAAGAAGAGGAGGAGGAGAAATAACAGGAGCTAGTTTCATGCACTATAGATGGTACTACCTGCACAACTGTCATACCGTCTGTTCAGCGTGGATGGCCTGAGGACAGAGAGGAGGAGGAGGAGGAGGAGAGCATGGTCACTCATTCCCTTGGTGAGGACACGAAAGTCCTGCCTGTTAGCAGTCTTGCATGCATGGCTGATTTTATGTTACGCTGCCTTTCCCATGACCCTCACGTTCTAAAAATTTTGGGAGACAGTCATAACTGGTTGGTGACACTTCTAGACTCACGCTACAAGTAGAACTTTATATCTCTTATTCCTGAGGTGGACAGGTCTACAAAAATGGGGCAGTACCAGAAGGCCATTGCTGCAGAACTATTAAAAAATTCCCATCTGAAAAAGCTGGCGGCAGAGGTCATAGTTCGTTAGACAACCAAGGAGTACAGGCGAGAGAGACACAACTCCAATCCAGCATAGGCAGGGGAACACTGTCAAAGTTCTGGGAGAATTTTATCAGCCCCTCCCATCTCACAGGCCCTGAGGCGCAGGGTACTCTCACAAGGAGTGTAAAGTTTGGGAAGATGCTGAGGGAGTACCTTGCCGACCGTACCAACATCCTCCGTGATTCCTCCATGCCTTTTAATTATTATTAAGCTGGATACGTGGAATGAACTGGCTTTCTACGCCTTGGAGGTCCTGGCCTGCCCTGCCGCTAGCATTTTATCAGAGTGGGTTTTTAGTGCAGCTGGTGGAATTATAACTGATAAGCGCATCCGCCTGTCTACTGAAAATGCTGACAGGCTGACTGTTATAAAAATGAACAAAGGCTGGATTGGGCCAGACTTCTCAACACCACCGAATGATAGCTGTGTAACATAAACTCAAATCCAGTGTCTTTTTTTGGGAGGTGTATTCCCATGCACCTCTTCACACAAACACATGGGTATGTGTCTCGCCCAGGGGGGATATATGGGGTAACTCGGTACCTGGGCTTTTACCTTCAGTGGGATGTCACGGCAGTCGGCTCCCGGGCCCGTCCTGTCGGTCACTCTTTAAAAGGGGTTTTAGTGTTTTTGTTAACAGTTTGTCTCGTGACGCCACCTGTGGCTTCTGGTAATAGTTACCAGCGCTGCTGCAGACCTCCGGGGGTGATGGGATGGCAGCTGGGATGTTTCTGCTCCCCACAGGTGGAGCGGGCTCCCGGGGCAGTGTTGATTGAAGAGATGCAGATGAGAAGTGGCCCGGTCGGGTCAGGGGGAATGACGGACATGCACACAGGGGGGTTCGCTTCACTACCTTTATTGGTGTGGACGGCAGGTACAGTTCAGGGTACTTGATAGGAAGGGTGCACTTCTGGACTCTCCTCAGTGAGCGGGTAAAAGGCCTCCTGATCCGTTTCTTCCCTTCTCTAAAGCTTCTGACCAGCCTGAAACTAGGCCTAGCTTCTGTACTCTTTCCCTCTCCTCACCTGCATGCTTGGTGGTAAGAACTTTCTTCTAGCTACCAGTATCCCTGGACGCTGGGGCCTTCGTGGTTCCTAGTTCTTTAAATGATTGTAGCTTCAGGTTGACCAGGGGTTTAAAATCCTCCTTGTATACCGGTTATTCCTACTGGGCGTAGAGGACCCTGTAGGCACAGACCCGGTGTCCGGCTTGTGTTCTGGGGTGAGCCTAAGATGCTCCTCTGCCCCCATAACTCCTCTCACACTTCTCCTTGCCTCCGGCCACGCTCTAGGCCCTGAGGCTTCAGCACGTGCTTTAGGCCCTGGCTGGCCCTCAGCACAGCAGCTCACATGCTGTTTCTTCACTGATCTCTGTGCCAGCACACACTGACTGCCTAACTCCACCCTTCAGTTTATATATCCCTAACAGGGCTCCCTCTGGTGGTATGAGGTGGAAGGGTAGAGGTATTTGTTATGTAATGAGGGTCTCTTGTGGAGAAGTCTGTCCATGCACCCTTTTGGGTTCTGTGGTACCTGTGGTAGCAGGGTGCCACTTTCCCCCCTAGTACAACTCAGTACTCCCGGACTGAAGTATTTTTGTAAAATAGGTAACAACAACAATTACAATATCAATAACACATATCAAAGTTACAGTGAGTCCCATAACCAGGTGTCCATCTCACTGGTGAAGGTGCAACATGAGTAGCATGATGGACCTGTCTGAAAACCCTCAACGTAGGCCCTTGGCATGGCTACAGGGCTTAAGTGATCCAGGTGTTGGACCACGTCTTCGGCCACGCCAAACAGGTTTTTGTTCAGTGGTCTCTTAATACAAAACCAATAGGGGGCACTTTAATAAGTGCAAGTATTTCCAACGGACAGTTTCTGGCTGCTCACAGTCCTCAGCCTACAACTCTCTATACCCTCACGGGTAACAGAATGCACACATTATTTTCAGTTCTCACAAAAACAAATTTTTGTACCCTTACGGGTAACTTTGTACAGTACTTTTCTGCAGTTCAATAATGGTGCTCCCTCCGGGGAAGCACCAGTCCACAATAGGCTGGCCCAGCCAGGTCATCAGCTCTAGGTGGTGAGGGTTTGCTCTCCTCCACCACCCTGTGGACAAACGGCAAGGCCATGGGTATTACTGGAGCCACGACCCCTGCTGGTGGGGCGGCCACTCCGGCCTGAGCTGCGCTGGGCACGAGTTGAGCATCAGGAGCATTAACCGGTGCTCCGGCGTTTTGCTGGTCGTCGGCCATGGTTGCGCCCCCCTAGTAAACCGTAGCCTACCTTCTTTACTTTTGTCAGGTAGGCCGCAGCTCCGCAGACGGCGGTCTCCTTCCAGGACCTGACGCTTCCTGGTGCTGCGTCAGAGCGCGGGGCTTGAGCTTCGCGCGCTACTAATGATCACACCTCTCTGGTTCCCGCGGTTACGCCCCTCTTCTTCCCCCGCGGCGACGCGATAATGGCGGCGATGTTCACCACAGTTCAAATACATTTCAATACGGCACACAGTACCCGGTGGCAATGGCCACAAAATCCTGTTCATGACGCCAGGAAAGAGTGGTGTCTCGCCCAGGGGGGATATATGGGGTAACTCGGTACCCAGGCCATTACCTTCTGTGGGATTTCACGGCAGTCGGCTCCCGGGCCCATCCTCTCGGTCACTCTTTAAAAGGGGTTTTAGAGTTTTTGTTAACAGTTTGTCTCGTGACGCCACCTGTGGTTTCTGGCAATAGTTACCAGTGCTGCTGCAGACCTCCGGGGGTGATGGGATGGCAGCTGGGATGTTTCTGCTCCCCACAGGCGGAGCGGGCCCCCGGGGCAGTGTTGATGGAAGAGATGCAGGTGAGAGGTGGCTCGGTCAGGTCAGGGGGAATGACGGACATGCACACAGGGGGGTTCGCTTCATTACCTTTATTGGTGTGGACGGCAGGTACAGTCCAGGGTACTTGATAGGAAGGGTGCACTTCTGGACTCTCCCCAGTGAGCGGGTATAAGGCCTCCTGATCCGTTTCTTCCCTTCTCTAAAGCTTCTGACCAGCCTGAAACTAGGCCTAGCTTCTGTACTCTTTCCCTCTCCTCACCTGCATGCTTGGTGGTAAGAACTTTCTTCTGGCTACCACTATCCCTGGACGCTGGGGCCTTCGTGGTTCCTAGTTCTTTAAATGATTGTAGCTTCAGGTTGACCAGGGGTTTAGAATCCTTGTATACCGGTTATTCCTACTGGGCGTAGAGGACCCTGTAGGCGCAGACCCGGTGTCCGGCTTGTGTTCTGGGGTAAGCCTAAGATGCTCCTCTGCCCCCATAACTCCTCTCACTCTTCTCCTTGCCTCCGGCCACGCTCTAGGCCCTGAGGCTTCAGCACGTGCTTTAGGCCCTGGCTGGCCCTCAGAACAGCAGCTCCCATGCTGCTTCTTCACTGATATCTGTGCCAGCACACACTGACTACCGAACTCCACCCTCCAGTTTATATATCCCTAACAGGGCTCCGTCTGGTGGTATGAGGTGGAAGGGTGGAGGTGTTTATTATGTAATGAGGGCCTCTTGTGGAGAAGTCCGTCCATGCACCCTTTTTGGGTTTTATGGTACCTGTGGTAGCAGGGTGCCACATATACACTTCCTGATTTTGGCTATTTGCTCTTGTCCTTCTCCTTCTCCTCATCTTCATCCTCCACCACCATATCACCAGGGTGACCGTGGTCCGTGATGCAACACCCACACTATTTTTTTAAAGGTTGTTTATGATGCCTGTAAAAAAATATTTTTATACAGTATGTTCATGTATACCCCCCAGGGGTAAATGTTTGTCAGCCCATACACTTAGTGCATGTGCATTACAAGTATAGGTGACCCGCTCCTTTCTGATGGGAACATTTTTTTATGAAGCCCTCCTCCACATCTCTTCAAAGGGGCATTAGAGTGCCTCTCAATTTTTGGCAGCCCTTGCATTCACTGCATAGGCAAACACAATGGGAGACCCACTTCCTAATAATAGGAACATTGTTTTCATGAAGCCCTCTGACCCCCACGTCTCTTCCAAGGGGCATTGGAGTGCCTCCAAATTTTTGGCAGCCCCTGCATTCACTGCATAGGCCAACACTATGGGAGACCCACTTCCTAATAATGGGAACATTTTTTCATGGGGCCCTTTGACCTCCACGTCTCTTCCAAGGGGCATTGGAGTGCCTCCCAATTTTTGGCAGCTTTTGCATTCACTGCATAGGCAAACACTATGAGAGACCCACTTCCTAATAATGGGAACTTTGTTTTTAGGAGGCTCTCCGACCTCTAAATCTCTTGCCAGGGGCATTGGAGTTCCTCCAAATTTTTGGCAGCCGTTGCTTCACTGCATAGGCAAACAGTATGGGAGACCCTCTCCTTTCTAATGGGAATTTGTCATTACTGTGTCCCTGCTTTATGTGTCTTTAAATTGTTAGTAGAGTTTTTCCTAAATGTTGTCAGTCATTGGACTCACTGCATACCCTATTACTGTATAGCACACTCGCTCCTTTGTAATGGAAACATGTCATTACTGTGGCCCTGCTCTATGTATCTTTAAATTGTTAGTGGGGTTTGTCCCAAATTTTGGCAGCCCTTGCAGTCACAGCATGTGCATTACCACTATAGGAGACCCACTCGGTTATAATGGGAACATTTTTTTACTGTTATCCTCCTCTATGTCTCTTCATAAGGGGTATTGGGTTGCGTCAGAATTTTTGGCAGTCTTTACAGTCACTGCATACGCAATAACAGTATAGGAGACCCACTCTTTAATAATGGAAACAGCAAAGCATAGCCGGCTGATGGTTCTCTAGCAATAGCTGGCCTTTTAAGAATAGTAAGGACCAGCTGATGGCCCTATAAAAATAGGCTTTGTGACTTTCAGAGTCCCTCCATCATAAATGAAACAGGATGTGTCTAATGATGTGTCACATACCACATGGCCAGATAAGGTTGTAAAATGTTAAAATAACATTTCCCGGTGAATGCATTTGTCTTAAAAAATAACGGAAAAAAAAAACAGTTGGATCTTTCTTTAGTATAAAAAACAAAGTCACCAATTTAACCTCAATGTATTCACATTGTTCAGCTCCTGCACCTCCTGCTCCATCTACGAAATAACTACATCAGTCACAAGCTGAAAGCACTGCAGCACTGCCCTGGCCAAGCGGCAACAGGCTGTGCTGAAGATAACATACTTAGGTGACAAACCGCCCAGCGCTGCAGAGTTGTTTAAAGCTGTAACACAGCAGCCTGATCTTTGGCTCTCACCGCGGGACATACAGCCAGGCATGGTCATGTGTGACAATGGGCGGAACCTAGTGACAGAGAAATGACAGACTGAGTAGATACGGTTTACGTCTATGCCAGTCCTTTCAGCGAGCTAAAGAATATGGCTGTGGTGAAATACAACTCCCACTACAGCGCTATCAATCATGAACTCTCCTGATGTAGACGCCAGGGAACACCAGAGGATTCTCTGGTGGGACAGTCCAACCCTGCTGAGAAGCAGTCCTGGCTAAGAAAAGTGTGTGGGAAGGTTCCCGGATACTCTATGCTAATTCTGTGCTAACCACTGATCCAATGTGCTACCGTTCACCCTCTGATATCTAACAGGCTGGAGAAACGTGCACCTACTGCCACTCTATCTTCAGCTCCTTTGTGAGAAACAAATGTATTTGGGCAGCCACGCAGTCTACCAAATAAAATTCCTGAGAAGGAAATTGGGGATGGCTTCACTACTGGTACTGGGGGCAGTGCTAACACCATGGCATCGTACCATAGTTTACTGGAAATATTCAAGGCTGGTAGGAGGCAAGCAGATTCCCACAGCAAAGTACCAGCAGTATTGTTCAGGGACCCGCGCTTGTAGAAGGCGGAAACAATACCGGCAGAAATAGTGGCGGCTGGGGACCGAGTATGGACACCGGGCCGCCGCCAGCATGAGATTGTGTAAAGCTTCCGCCTCCATGAGCCTAAAAGGCCACATTTCAATTGAAAGAAGCTTTAGAGAACTTCCTGGGAGAAATGACAGCTGAGGTAGATATGTTTTCCCAAGTCCTTTCACCAAGCTAAAAAATATGGCTATGGTGAAATACAACTCTCAAAAAGAGCTGTGGACTGGCACCGTACCGTCCCTGGCCACATTCCCTTGACCACGTGTTTGTGGTTAGGCGGTCCTTCCCAGTAAGTGCGCTGGGGAAGGCACGGGTAATCTTGTGGGACCCGTGCTTGTGGAAGACGGAGACGATACCGGGAGAAATAGAGGCGGCTGGGAACCGAGTGTGGACACGCGGCCGTCGCCGGCATGAGGTTGTGAAAGGCTTCCGCCTCCACGAGCCTAAAAGGCCACATTTCACGTGAAAGCAGCTTAAGAGGACTTCCTGGGAGAAATGACAGCTGGAGTAGATATGGTTTCCCAAGTCCTTTCACCAAGCTAAAGAATATGGCTGTGGTGACAAACAACTCTCAGAAAAAAAGCTGTGGACTGGCTCTGTACCGTCCCTGGCCACATTCACTTGACCACGTGTTTGTGGTTAGGCGGTCCTTCCCAATAAGTGCACTGGGGAGGGCATGGGTAATGTTGTGGAAGGCGGAGACAATACTGGGAGAAATAGTGGCGGCTGGGGACCGAGTATGGACACCTATCCGCCGCCGGCATGAGGTTGTGAAAAGCTTCTTCCTTCACGAGCCTAAAAGGCCACATTTCAAGTGCAAGCAGCTGTCAAAAATTTGGCAGTATAGTATTGCAGCCTGTGGGTGGGTGTCTGAGTGCATATTTGCGCTTGCATTTCAAGGAATGGGGTAGGGACAACTGAACGCTGCACTGGGACAAGGATGTGGACAGTGATTGTTGCAAGTCTGCAACGACAGGTGCATGGCGGGAGGCATCTTCGCATGTGCCAAGGATCACTTATGATGGGAACACTTTTAGGCAGTGACCTGGGAGTCAGAGATGCTTCCAGGGTTCTTCCCCATGCTGTTCCCATGTCTTTTCAGCACTATATGCATGTGTCTGATGATGTGTCACATAGCACATGGCCAGATAAGGTTGTAAAATTTCCCAGTGAATGCATTTGCCTTCGTTGAAAGCAATGCAAAAGTGCAAAAACGCATCAAAAACTCTACGTGTGAACATAGCCCAAGGTGTGGAGGAGTATTTTTGATTTTGGTTATTTATTTTGCCATATATACAACTCATTACCCTGGAAAGGATATTCCTTAACATATTTCCCAGGAAAATCCATTTTGGTTTCGTTTTTGTATGTTTTATTGTGAGTCCGTAAAAGTGGTGTAATACTCTGACAACGTTGTTGACAGCAGTGATCTGGGAGTCAGAGATGCTTCCAGCGGTCTTCCCCATGCTGTCCCCATGTCATTTGAGCACTGTTCCCATCAATTTGGGTAATTTTTATGCCCTCTGCAGACCGCCGGGGGGAGCCGCCTGAAAAATGCTCGAGTTTCCCATAGACTTACATCGGGCTCGTTGCTCGGGTCGAGCACCCAAGTATTCCAATTTGCTCGACCCAAGTAACGAGTACCCGAGCATTTTAGTGCTCGCTCATCACTAGTCTCAACCCTAGGCAAGCCAGATGGTCCATGTTTTTTAACTAGGTTCAATTTTGTTGTCACTTTTCGTCCAGGGGTCAAAAATGTCAAGGCTGATGCTTTGTCCCGGAGCTTCGCTGATGGTTGTGACCATGAGAATCCTTCCCCGATAATACAGAAAGAGGAAGTAATTTTCAGTTCTTTATCCTGAACTGGAGGGTGAGGTGTTGGAGGCTCAAGGGGACGCCCCTGCCTCCTGCCCTTCAGAAAAGTTATTTGTACCACTGCGCTGCAAAGTAATCAATGAACATCATAACTTTGTGCATGCCGGGCATCCATGTGGTCAGACAACCGCGGACCTCCTCTCTCGTCGCTTTTGGTGGCGTTTTGGGGTTGCATCAGGATGTAATTGAACATGTAGCTGCTTGTAGTATTTGCGCGCCTTCTAAGGTTTTGCATACCCGTCCGTCTGGTACTCTTCTTCCGCTACCTATTCCTAGTAGGCCATGGACACACATGTCCATGGATTTTATTACTGACCTACTGGTTTCTGCAGGCATAACGGTGGTTTTGGTCGTAGTTAGTGATGAGCGAGCACTAAAATGCTCAATTCTCGGGTCGAGCTCATTGGAATACTCAGGTGCTTGACCCGAGCAACGAGCCCAATGTAAGTCTATGGGAAACTCGAGCATTTTTCATGTGGCTCCCCCCGGCCGTCTGCAGAGTTCTTAAAAATTGCCCAAATCGATGAGAACACTGCTCAAATGACATGGGAACAGCATGGGGAAGACTCCTGGAAGTATTTCTGACGAAGCCGGAAGGTGAAACGCACGGGTCCCACAGAAGCTCTGCTCCATTGGACTCACAATAAAACATACAAAAACGATACCAAAATGGATTTTCCTGGGAAATATGTTAAGGAATATCCTTTCCAGGGTAATGACTTGTATATAAGGCAAAATAAATAACCAAAACCAAAAATACTCCTCCACACCTTGGGCTATGTTCACACGTAGAGTTTTTGATGCGTTTTTGCAGTTTTGCATTGCTTTCACCCAAGATAAATGCATTCACCAGGAAATTTAATTTTAACATTTTATAACCTTATCTGGCCATGTGGTGTGTGACACATCATCAGACACATGCATATAGTGCTGAAAAGTCATGGGAACAGCATGGGGAAGACCTCTGGAAGCATCTCTGACTCCCAGGTCACTGTCTAAAATTGTGCCCATCATAAGTGATCCTTGGCGCATGCGAAGATGCCTCCCACCATGATCCTGTCGTTGCAGACTTGCAACAATCACCGTCCACGTCCTTGTCCCAGTGCAGCGTTCAGTTGTCCCTACCCCATTCCTTGAAATGCAAGCGCAAATATGCAGGCAGCCACCCACCCACAGGCTGCAATACTATACTGCCAGATTTTTTACAGCTGCTAGCACTAGAAATGTGGCCTTTTAGGCTCGTGGAGGCGGAAGCTTTTCACAACCTCATGTCGGCGGCAGCCGGGTGTCCATACTCGGTCCCCAGCCGCCACTATATTTCCCGGTATCGCCTTCCACAAGCACGGGTCCCACAACATTACCCGTGCCCTCCCCAGTGCACTTACTGGGAAGGACCGCCTAACCACAAACACGTGGACAGGTGAATGTGGCCAGGGACGGTACGGAGCCAGTCCACATTTTTTTTTTGCTGACAGTTGTAGTTAGCTCGGTGAAAGGACTGGCATAGAGAGAAACCCTATCTACCCTGCATGTCATTTCTCACAGGAAATCCTGTAATCCAGCTTGTTGCAGAAGCAATGGCAGACCGTCCAACATCAACTCGCCCTTGTCGGTGGTGCTTTGACACACACACATCTTTCTTTGTGCATTTAATTTCTTGAATACAGAGTTGGACAATGGCCTGATCTGTAATGCGGTTTGAGAAATAACATGCATAAGCATGGCCGATCCACATTAAAAAAGCAGCCATAGAGTGTCCGGGAACCTTCCCCCACACTTTTCTTAGGCAGGGCTGTTTTTCGGCAGGGTTGGAAGGGCCCACCAGAGAACTGGAGACTCCTCCGGCGGGCCCTGGCTTCTCCTTCAGGAGAGTTCATTGTGTCGAGGTGAGGCCATGATGATGATAGAGGCCACCATCTGCTTAGTTTTCTGTTACTTGGAATGCAAGTGCAAGTATGCAGCCAGCCACCCACCCACAGGCCGCAACACTAAACTGTCAGATTTCTGGGCAGCTTTTTGCCCTTGAAATATGGCCTTTTAAGCTCGTGGAGGCAGAAGCTTTTCACAACCTCTTGCCAGCGGCGGCCTGGTGTCCATACTCAGTCCCCAGCCGCCGCTATATTTCCCGGTATCGACTCCCCCTTCCACAAGCATGGGTCCCCACAACATTACCCGTGACCTCCCAGTGCACTTACTGGAAAGGACCGCCTAACCAAAAACACGTGGACAGGTGAATGTGGCCAGGCATGGTACGAAGCCAGTCCACAACTTTTTTTGCTGACAGTTGTATTTAGCTCGGTGAAAGGACTGGCATAGAGGGAAACCCTATCTACCCTGCGTGTCATTTCTCACAGGAAGTCCTGTAAAGCTGCTTTCACTTGAAATGTGGCCTTTTAGGCTCGTGGAGGAGGAAGCTTTTCATAACCACATGCCTCATGCCTCGTGTCCATGCTCGGTCCCCACCCGTCACTATTTCTCCCGGTGTTGTCTCCGTCTTCTACAAGCGCGGGTCCCTGAACATTACTGCTGGTACTTTTCTGTGGGAATTTGCTTGCCTCCTACCAGCCTGGAATATTTCCAGCAAACCATGGTATGACGCCATGGTATTAGCACTGCCCCCAGTACCAGTAGTTAAGCCATCCCCAATTTCCTTCTCAGGAATTTTATTTGGGAGACTGAGTGGCTGCCCAAATAAATTTTCTCACAAAGGAGCTGAAGATAGAGTGGCAGTAGGTGCAAGTTTCTCCAGCCTGTTAGACATTAGAGGGTGAACGGCAGCACATTGGATCAGTGGTTAGTAGTGTTGAGCTATACCTTCCGATATCAGGAAATATCGTATCGGATTGGATCGGGCCGATACCCAAAAAGTATCGGATATCGCCGATTCCGATACCGGAAACCAATGCAAGTCAATGGGACACAAATATCGGAATGAAAATAAACCCTTTCTTTCCTTGTAGGTTAATTCTACATGAAGTAAAACAACTAAGAATAATGTAGAATGACATGAAAAGCCGGCAATTCATCAGCGGCATTCACCGGTACCCGACAATTTACAACAGAAAGAATAGAGCTTCACACATAGATTAGATAGATAGAAACCTGTCAGTCACATATATATGAAGTACAGTGACAGTGTTGCTTACAGAACTTGTCATTTAGTGTAAAGGATTTATTTAAAAAAATATTAGTGTTTTCGTGCACCGTCTCTTTAAGAAAGCCGGCCGGCAATTCAGCAGCTGTACCCGACAATTTAGAATAGAAGGAATAGAGAATCACACATAGATTAGATAGATAGAAACATGTCAGTCACATATATATGAAGTACAGTGACAGTGTTGATTACTGTACTTGTCATTTAGTGTTAAAATAAAGGATTTATTTAAAAAAAAATTGGCGTGGGGTTCCCCTTAATTTTAGGCTCTAGCGGAGGTTAAGCAGACAGCTGGGGCAAATGTTTGAAGCCTGGGAAGGGGGTAATACCCACGGAGCTTCCCAGGCTACTAATATCAGCCCCCAGCTGAATACCTAGCCTTTACTAGCTATTAAAATGGGGGAACCCCCCCAAAAAAATAACGTGGGGTCCCCCCTAATTTAATAGCTAGCAAAGGCTAGGCAGACAGCTGGGGGCTGATTTTAATAGCCCAGGAAGGGTGCCATGAATATTGGCCCCCTTCCAGGCTAGAAACACCAGCCGTCAGCCGCCCCAGAAATGGCGCATCCATAGGAAGCGCCAATTCTGGCACTTAGCCTCGCTCTTCCCACTGCCCTGTAGCGGTGGCAGTGGGGTAATAGGGCTGGGGTTGATGTCAGCTTATAATGCCAGCTGACATCAAGCCCAGATTAGTAATGGAGAGGCGTCTATAAGACACCCCCATTACTAACCCCATAGTCAAAGTTAAAGAAAAACACAAACACCCAGAATAAAGTCCTTTAATTGAAATAAACAAACAATTCTTTATTGTTCTAAATTAAACCATACTTACAGTCACGCCCATTCCAGCTGAAGCCAACGATCTCCTGCAATAAAAGAAAAATAATAAAGCAACCTCATCCTTACCTTTCCATGGTTCCCACGACAGCTTCAGCTCTGCTACATCGAGATGACAGGCTGGACCGCAGCAGAACGCTGCCATCCAGCCTGTCATCCCGCAGACACTGAGAAGCGCAGGCTTGCTTGCGCTCCTCAGTGTCTGGCTGTGACGGCATAAAGATGAGCCGAGGTCATGTCCAATGAACTCAGCTCACCTCATGCACGTCACTGACAGCGTGGGAAAATTCTCACGCTGAAGCGCTGAGTGCAGGAGAATTGTCCCACGCTGTCAGTGACATACATGAGGTGAGGTCATGTCCAATGAACTCAGCTCACCTCATGCACGTCACTGACAGCGTGGGAAAATTCTCACGCTGTAGCGCTGAGTGCAGCAGAATTTTCCCACGCTGTCAGTGACGTGCATGAGGTGAGCTGAGTTCATTGGACATGACCTCACCTCATGCACGTCACTGACAGCGTAGGAAAATTCTCCTGCACTCAGCGCTTCAGCGTGAGAATTTTCCCACGCTGTCAGTGACGTGCATGAGGTGAGCTGAGTTCATTGGACATGACCTCGGCTCATCTTTATGCCGTCACAGCCAGACACTGAGGAGTGCAAGTATGCCTGCGCTTCTCAGTGTCTGCGGGATGACAGGCTGGATGGCAGCGTTCTGCTGCGGTCCAGCCTGTCATCTCGATGTAGCAGAGCTGAAGCTGTCTCGGATCCATGGGAAGGTAAGGATGAGGTTGCTTTATTATTTTACTTTTATTGCAGGAGATCGTTGGCTTCAGCTGGAATGGGCGTGACTGTAAGTATGGTTTAATATAGAACAATAAAGAATTGTGTGTTTATTTCAATTAAAGGACTTTATTCTGGGTGTTGTGTTTTTTTAAATACTTTACTAGAAATTCATGGTGGTCATGTCTAATATTGGCGTGACCCCATGAATTTCGGGCTTAGGGCCAGCTGATAATGCCAAGCTGGCCTTAACCCCTTTATTACCCAGTGAGCCACCGCACCAGGGCCCTGGATGAGTTGGGTACAGCGCCAGAAGATGGCGCTTCTATGAACGCGCCATTTTCTGGGGCGGCTGCGGACTGCAATTTGCAGCGGGGATGGCCCAGAAAGCTTGGGTCTCCCTGCGCTGCGGATTCCAGCCCCCAGCTGCCTAGTTGTACCTGGCTGGGCACAAAAATAGGGCGAAGACCCACGCATTTTTTTTTTTAATTATTTCATGAAATTCATGGAATAATTAAGAAAAAAAGGGTTTCCCTATATTGTTGTGTCCAACCAGGTACAAATAGGCAGCTGGTGGTTGGGGGCAGCCCGTTCCTGCCTGCTGTACCTGGCTGGACACAAATATAGGGCGAAGCCCCACATCAATTTTTTTTAAAATAAATCCTTTATTTTAACACTAAATGACATTTGAGGAGTTAATAAAGATGCAGTCCCTAAATTATTATTTATTTTTTAATTAATTTTTCCCAAAACTTTTGACGTGGGCTTCGCCATATTTTTGTATGCCAGCCAGGTACAGCATCCAGCTTCTATGAACGCGTCATTTTCCGGGGTGGCTGCGGACTGCAATTTTCAGTGGGGGGGGGGGGCAGAAAGCTTGGGCCTCCCTGCGCTGCAGATTCCGTCCCCCAGCTGCCTAGTTGTACCTGGCTGGACACAAAAATAGGGAGAAGCTTCACGTTTTTTTTTTTTTTAATTATTTCATGAAATTCATGAAATAATTAAGAAAAAAAGGGCTTACCTATATTGTTGTGTCCAACCAGGTACAAATAGGCAGCTGGTGGCTGGGGGCAGCCCGTTCCTGCCTGCTGTACCTGGCTGGACACAAATATAGTGCGAAGCCCCACGTCAATTTTTTTTAAATTATTTCAGGAAATTCATGAAATAATTAAAAAAAATTGATGTGGGGCTTCGCCCTATATTTGTGTCCAGTCAGGTACAGCAGGCAGGAACGGGCTGCCCCCAACCACCAGCAGCCTATTTGTACCTAGCCGGACACAACAATATAGGGAAGCCCTTTTTTTCTTAATTATTCCATGAATTTCATGAATTTAAAAAAAAAAATACGTGGAGCTTCGCCCTATTTTTGTGTCCAGCCAGGTACAACTAGGCAGCTGGGGGCTGGAATCTGCAGCGCAGGGAGGCCCAAGCTTTCTGGGCCCCACCCGCTGCAAATTGCAGTCCGCAGCCGCCCCGGAAAATGGCGCGTTCATAGAAGCGCCATCTTCTGGCGCTGTACCCAACTCATCCAGGGCCCTGGTGCGGTGGCTCACTGGGTAATAAAGGGGTTAAGGCCAGCTTGGCATTATCAGCTGGCCCTAAGCCCGAAATTCATGGGGTCACGCCAATATTAGACATGACCACCATGAATTTCTAGTAAAGTATTTAAAAAAAACACAAACACCCAGAAAAAAGTCCTTTAATTGAAATAAACACACAATTCTTTATTGTTCTAAATTAAACCATTCTTACAGTCACGCCCATTCCAGCAGAAGCCAACGATCTCCTTCAATAAAAGAAAAATAATAAAGCAACCTCATCCTTACCTTTCCATGGTTCCCACGACAGCTTCAGCTCTGCTACATCGAGATGACAGGCTGGACCGCAGCAGAACGCTGCCATCCAGCCTGTCATCCCGCAGACACTGAGAAGCGCAGGCTTGCTTGCGCTCCTCAGTGTCTGGCTGTGACGGCATCCAGATGAGCCGAGATCATGTCCAATGAACTCAGCTCACTTCATGTACGTCACTGACAGCGTGGGAGAATTCTCATGCTGAAGCGCTGAGTGCAGGAGAATTTTCCCACGCTGTCAGTGACGTGCATGAGGTGAGCTGAGTTCATTGGACATGACCTCACCTCATGTATGTCACTGACAGCGTGGGAGAATTCTCACGCTGAAGCGCTGAGTGCAGGAGAATTTTCCCACGGTGTCAGTGACGTGCATGAGGTGAGCTGAGTTCATTGGACATGACCTCGGCTCATCTTTATGCCGTCACAGCCTGACACTGAGGAGCGCAAGCATGCCTGCGCTTCTCAGTGTCTGCGGGATGACAGGCTGGATGGCAGCGTTCTGCTGCGGTCCAGCCTGTCATCTCGATGTAGCAGAGCTGAAGCTGTCGTGGGAACCATGGAAAGGTAAGGATGAGGTTGCTTTATTATTTTTCTTTTATTGAAGGAGATCGTTGGCTTCAGCTGGAATGGGCGTGACTGTAAGTATGGTTTAATTTAGAACAATAAAGAATTGTGTCTTTATTTCAATTAAAGGACTTTTTTCTGGGTGTTTGTGTTTTTTTTAAATACTTTACTAGAAATTCATGGCGGTCATGTCTAATATTGGCGTGACCCCATGAATTTCGGGCTTAGGGCCAGCTGATAATGCCAAGCTGGCCTTAACCCCTTTATTACCCAGTGAACCACCGCACCAGGGCCCTGGATGAGTTGGGTACAGCGCCAGAAGATGGCGCTTCTATGAACGCGCCATTTTCCGGGGCGGCTGCGGACTGCAATTTGCAGCGGGTGGGGCCCAGAAAGCTTGGGCCTCCCTGCGCTGCAGATTCCAGCCCCCAGCTGCCTAGTTGTACCTGGCTGGACACAAAAATAGGGCGAAGCCCCACGTATTTTTTTTTTAAATTATTTCATGAAATTCATGGAATAATTAAGAAAAAAAGGGCTTCCCTATATTGTTGTGTCCGGCTAGGTACAAATAGGCAGCTGGTGGTTGGGGGCAGCCCGTTCCTGCCTGCTGTACCTGACTGGACACAAATATAGGGCGAAGCCCCACATAAATTTTTTTTAATTATTTCATGAATTTCCTGAAATAATTAAAAAAAAATTGACGTGGGGCTTTGCACTATATTTGTGTCCAGCCAGGTACAGCAGGCAGGAACGGGCTGCCCCCAACCACCAGCTGCCTATTTGTACCTGGTTGGACACAACAATATAGGGAAGCCCTTTTTTTCTTAATTATTCCATGAATTTCATGAAATAATTAAAAAAAAAAAAACGTGGAGCTTCTCCCTATTTTTGTGTCCAGCCAGGTACAACTAGGCAGCTGGGGGATGGAATCTGCAGCGCAGGGGGGCCCAAGCTTTCTGCCCCCCCCGCTGAAAATTGCAGTCTGCAGCCGCCCCGGAAAATGGCGCGTTCATAGAAGCTGGATGCTGTACCTGGCTGGCATACAAAAATATGGCGAAGCCCACGTCAAAAGTTTTGGGAAAAATTAATTCAAAAATAAATAATAATTTAGGGACTGCATCTTTATTAACTCCTCAAATGTCATTTAGTGTTAAAATAAAGGATTTATTTAAAAAAAAAATGACGTGGGATCCCCCATAATTTTAGTCTCTAGCGGAGGTTAAGCAGACGGCTGGGGCAGATGTTTGAAGCCTGGGAAGGGGGGAAAACCCACGGAGCTTCCCAGGCTACTAATATCAGCCCCCAGCTGAATACCTAGCCTTTACTAGCTATTAAAATGGGGGACCCCCCCAAAAAAATGATGTGGGGTTCCCCCTATTTTAATAGCTAGCAAAGGCTAGGCAGACAGCTGGGGGCTGATATTAATAGCCCAGGAAGGGTGCCATGAATATTGGCCCCCTCCCAGGCTAGAAACACCAGCCGTCAGCCGCCCCAGAAATGGCGCATCCATATGATGCGCCAATTCTGGCACTTAGCCTCGCTCTTCCACGCTGCCCTGGTGCGGTGGCAGGGGGTAATAGTGGTGGGGTTCATGTCAGCGCCAGCTGCCATGAAGCCCAGGTTAGTAATCATGGGCGTCTATAAGACACCCCCATTACTAACCTACAAAGTGTTAAAAAGAAAAAACACACTACACCCAGAAAAAAATAATTTATTTGAAATAAAACAGACCATTTTATTTAATTCTTAGTTTACTAAAAATAATAGTTACCTGTCCACGTTCCTGCGCTGATCTCCCATGCACAGCTGTCACATCTGGAGATGGTGACAGCTGTGCATGGCTGCTGTAAGCTCACGCTGCCGGGAACACGTCCGCTCCCGGCAGCGGGAGCCACTGACTGAGGTCACCGGAGTGCATTCAGTCAGCGCTGCTCCGGAGACCTCCTTTACGGCAGTGCTGTACCGTGGGAATTTCTCACGATACAGCAGGGCCGTAAAGGAGCTAACCGGAGCAGCTCTGCCTGAACTCCGGTGAACCCTTACGGCCCCGTCATTCTAGCGGCGGCGGCGGTTCAGAGCGGTCACATTCTATGTGGCTGCTTTGAACTGGAGATCATCGTGGGACACTCGTGGACTACTACGGAGGGGTAAGGATAAGGTTGTGGTTTATTATTTTATATTTTATTACAGGAGATCGATGGCTTCGGGGAATTAGGTGTCTAGGTGAGTATAGGTGTAGTTTTTTATTTTTTACTTTATTTTAGGTGGCGATCGGCGGGGACAGGTAATGTATGAACTAATTTATTGTAGGTAACCACTGGCCACCAATGACATGTATTTAAAATTTATTGGGGACACAGTAGGGCAATTTAAATAGCAGCATCAGGCTGATGGGAACTACTGCTCCCATCGAGCTGATCCTGCTGGCACGAGTGGACGGGGGACAGACATAGGCCGATGGGAGTAGTAGTGTCACATCGGCCTATGTCTGCCTGCACGCACAGACACCGCGCACACCCGCACAAACATCGCACAGACACCCCGCACACACACGCAGACATCGCACACACACCCCGCACACACACACACAGACACCCGCACACACACTAATCATGACCGGTCTGATGGTCTGGGAGGTGAGGCTGACCTGTGCGGCCGTGGGAAAGTTCATGTGAGTTCATGCAGTCAAGCATGAACTCACATGAACCCTCTGAGGGCACCGCGGCGACTTCAAATGAACAGCTGATCGGCATCACCTGATACCTCAGCTGTTCATTTGAAATAACCGGCGGGAAAGCGCAGCACAGAACGGGAAAGCCGGCGGTGAAGTCTTTTCACTGCCGGCTTCCCCGCCCGGGTCCTTGGCTCCTTGGTGCTGCGCTCCCCGCCCGGTCCTAATTTACGATTGGGATTGGAGGTGGCGAGGGGAGCGGAGGATCGGGGTAGGAGGCTGCGGGGAAGCAGTATGGGGCTGTGTGATTGTTTAAAAGCGGGCGGCTTTTTATCGCGCGCCGGCTTTTAAACAATCAGGAGAATTCTCCCCCGCTGGGATGGCATTCTGATGACAGGCTGGATCGCGCTGCCATCCAACTTGTCATCCTTCACAGACACTGCAGAGCGCAGGCATTATGGGAACTTCCGATTCCGGTATTCGATATTGTAAAAGTATCGGAATTAAGTATCGGAATTCCGATACCGCGAATATCGGCCGATACCCGATATTTCAGTATCGGAATGCTCAACACTAGTGGTTAGCACTGAAGACTTGCAGCGCTTGGATCCTGGGTTCAAATCCCAGCAAGGACAACATCTGCAAGGACTTTGTATGTTCTCCCCGTGTTTGCATGGGTTTCCTCCTCAGTAAAAAAGCAGCCACAGAGTGTCTGGGAACCTTTCCACACACTTTTCTTAGCCAGGACTGCTTCTCGGCAGGGTTGGACGGTCCCATCAGAGAATGCTCTGGTGTGCCTTGGCTTCTACCTCAGGAGAGTTCATGATAGCGCTAACTTTGCAGCTGCTATGGGGCTCTTGAGCGGGGGAGAAAGGTGAGCCCTCAGAATCAAATCCTCTGGTGGGCACAATGTTTTTCAATATGAAACAGCTTCTCAGTGGGAGTTGTATTTCACTACAGCCATATTCTTTAGCTCGGTGAAAGGACTGGCATAGAGGAAAACCCTATCTACCCCGGCTGTCATTTCTCCATCACCAGGTTCTGCCCATTGTCACACACGACCATGCTTGGCTGTATGTTCAGCGGTGAGAGCCACAGATCAGGCTTCTGTGTTACAACTTTCAACAACTCTGCAGCGCTGGGCGATTTGTCAATTAAGCATTAAGCATGTTATCTTCAGCACCGCCTGTTGCCACTTGGCCAAGGCAGTGGAGCAGTGCTGTCAGCTTGTGACTGAGGTAGTCATTTCGGAGATGGAGGAGGAGGTGCATGAGCTGAACAATGTGATTACATTGTTGTTAAATTGGTGACGCTGTTTTTTATACTAAAGAAAGATCCTATTGTTTTGTTTTTTTTACGTTTTTTTTAAGACAAATGCATTCACCGGGAAATGTCATTTTAACATTTTACAACCTTATCTGGCAATGTGGTGTGTGATACATCATCAGACACATCCTGTTTTATTTATGATGGAGAGACTCTGAAAGTCATAAAGCCTATTTTTATAGGGACATCAGACGGCCCTTACTATTCTTTAAAGGCCAGCAGTCGGCCCTAGCTATTGTTAGAGAGCCATCAGCCGGCTATGCTTTGTTGTTCCCATTATTAACAAGTGGGTCTCCTATACTGTTATTGCGCATCCAGTGACTGCAAGGGCTGCCAAAAATTTGGAGGCAACCCAATACCCCTTTGAAGAGACATAGAGGAGGGTCTCAGTAAAAAAAATGTTCCCATTATAAAGGAGTGGGTCTCCTATAGTGGTAATGCCCATGCTGTGTCTGCAAGGGCTGCTGAAATTTGGGAATAACCCCACTAAGAATTTACAGTGAGTCCAATGGCTGACAATTTTAGGAAAAACACCACTTAGAAATTAAAGACACAGAGAGCAGGGCCACAGTAACAAGGTACGACATGTTCCCATTAGAAAGGAGAGGGTCTGCTATACAGTTATAGGGTATGCAGTGAGTCCAACGGCTGACAATTTTAGGAAAAACCCCACTAAGAATTAAAGACACACAGAGGAGGGCCACAGTAACGACAATTTCCCATTAGAAAGGAGAGAGTCTTCCATAGCGTTGGCCTATGCAGTGAAATGCAAAGGCTGACAAAAATTTGGAGGCACTTCAATGCCCCTTGGAAGAGACGTGGAGGAGGGCCTCATAAAAAAATGTTCCCATTAGAAAGGAGCGGGCCTCCTATACTTGTAATGCCCATGCACTAAGTGTATGGGCTGACAAACATTTACCCCTGGGAGGTACACATGAACATACTGTATAAAAAATTGTTTTTACGGGCATCATAAACACCCTTTAAAAAAATTAGGTGGGTGTTGCATCACGGACCACGGTCACCCTGGTGATATGGTGGTGGAGGATGAGGAGAAGGAGGAGGACAAGAGCAAATAGCCAAAATCAGGAAGCGTATACCCATGTGTGGCTGTGAAAAGGTGCATGGTAATACACCTCCCAAGAAAAGACACTGGATTGGAGTTTTTGTTACGCTGTTATCATTCAGTGGTGTTGAGAAGTCTGGCCGAATCCAGCCCTTGTTCATTTTTATAAGCATCAGCCTGTCAGCATTTTCAGTTGTCAGGCGAGTGCGCTTATCAGTTATAATTCCACCAGCTGCACTAAAACCCCGCTCTGATAAAACGCTGGTGGCAAGGCAGGCCAGGACCTCCAAGGCATAGAGAGCCAGTTCATTCCACGTATCCAGCTTGGATACCCAATAATTATAAGGCACAGCGGAATCACGGAGGACATTGGTACGGTCGGCAAGGTACTCCCTCAGCATCTTCCCAAACTTTGCACTCCTTGTGAGAGTACCCCGCGCCTCAGGGCCTGTCCGATGGGAGGGTCTGAGAAAACTCTCCCAGAACTTTGACAGTGTTCCCCTGCCTCTTCTGGATTGAAGTTGTGTCTCTCTTGCCTGTACTCTTTGGTTGTCCAACGAAGTGTGCCCTCTGCCGCCAGCGTTTTCAGATGGGAATTATTTTAATAGCTCCGCAACAAGGGCCTTCTGGTACAGCCCCATTTTTGAAGACCTGTCCGCCTCAGGAATAAGAGATATAAAGTTCTCCTTGTAGCGTGGGTCTAGAAGTGTCACCAACCAGTAATGACTGTCACCCAGAATTTTGAGTACGCGAGGGTCATGGGAAAGGCAGCGTAACTTAAACTCGGCCATGCGTGCCAGTCTACTAATAGGCAAGACTTCCGTGTCCTCACCAAGAGAATGACTGACCATACTCTCCTCCTCCTCCTCCTCCTCCTCTCTGTCCTCAGGCCATCCACGCTGAACAGATGGTATGACAGCTGTGCAGGTAGTACCATCTATAGTGCATGAAACTAGCTCCTGTCCTTCCTCCTCCTCCTCCTCTTCCTCATTGTCACCCAATCCACGTTGGGATGAGATGAGGCTTGGCTGTGTGTAATCACCCTGTATGATTCCTTGCTCCATCTCATTTTGCTCTGCCTGCAATGCATCCTCTTTGATTGTGAGCAGAGAGCATTTCAGAAGACAGAGAAGCGGGATGGTGACGATATAAATGCCCTGTGCTCGGCCGAGTATACTCGGTGAAAGGGTTAGCAAAACATACTCGCTTATCACTGGGCGCCAGGTCTGATATACACCTGATGACGCTGTGCGGCCAGCCAATCACTGTAATGCCCACAACCAACATGGCTGCGGCATTACAGTACATGGCAGGCAATCCCTGCATGTTCATTTGCTCTCTAAAGAGCGCCAAAAATGCATGGAGTGGACCCGCATTCCCGCCCGAGCAACCCGTAAACACTCGACGAACGCCGTGCTTGTTGAGTACCATGATGCTCGGGCGAGTACCGAGTAGTGGCGAGCATGTTCGCTCATCACTAGTTGAGACGTTTAGCTGACTGGAGATATGACAGTTTCTTATGGTCAGTAATAACAGAAATAGGATGGACAGCCCCCTCCAACCAATGTCGCCATTCCTCGAACGCCAATTTGATCGCCAAAAGTTCCCTACTACCCACGTCATAATTTCTCTCTCAGTCTAAGACAATTTTTTAGAAAAGAAGGCGCATGGACGCCATTTACCAGGTGACGAACCCTGAGACAACACAGCCCCAACCCCGACATCAGATGCATTGACCTCTACAATAAAGGGTTGAGAAACACTGGGTTGACTGAGTATGGGTGCAGTGGCAAAATGATTCTTTAAGGAAGAAAAAGCCTGGAGGGAAGCATCCAACCATTTGGAAAAATCAGACCCCTTCTTAGTCATGTCCATAAGGGGTTTCACTATAACAGAGTAATTTTGGATGAATTTCCTGTAAAAATTAGTAAAGCCCAGAAAACTTTGTAGAGTCTTTAGGTTCTCGGGACATTCCCAGTCAAGAACTGCACGGATCTTCTCCGGATCCATCCGAAAACCTGAAGATGACAACAAATACCCCGAAAACTGCACCTCCTGAAAAGCGAAAACACATTTTTCTAGTTTGGCATAAAGTTTGTTATCTCTTAATATCTGGAGCACCTGCTTAACATGCCCCGATGAGTCTCAAAATCAGGTGAATAAATCAAAATATCGTCCAGATAGACCACCACAAACCTCCCCACCAAATGATGGAAAATATAATTTATGAAATGCTGGAATACCGCAGGTGCATTGGTCAAACCAAAAGGCATAACTAGCCTCTCGAAATGTCCTTCCGGGGTATTGAGCACTGTTTTCCATTCGTCCCCTTCTCTGATTCTAACCAGATTGTAGGCTCCCCTTAAATCCAACTTGGAGAATACCTTTGGAGAATACCTTAGCTCCCACAACCTGGCTGAGCAAATCAGGAATCAGAGGAAGAGGATATGGATCACGGATGGTAATTTGATTTAATTCCCGGAAATCTAAACAGGGACGTAGACCGCCATCTTTTTTCTTCACAAAGAAGATCTCTGCCACCACGGGTGAAGATAAGGGTCTGATATGTCCCTTCTCCAGACTTTCCGCAATGAAATCCGTCATAGCTTGTCTCTCAGGGCCAGAAAGATTATACAGTCTGGACTTCGGTAGTTTAGCTCCGGGGGTCAGGTTAATAGGACAGTCATAAGCACGATGAGGAGGCAAATCCTGACACCCCTCCTCAGAAAAAACATCCTCAAAACCAGACAGAAAAGCAGGTAATATTTCCATAGAGACAGTAGCAATAGAAATATCTACACAGTTCTCATGGCAGTAATCTCCCCATTCAATAATCTCCCCGGTTTGCCAATCCACCAACGGATTATGTTTAATAAGCCAAGGTATACCAATGACAATTGGAGTAGGAAGATTGTCCAGAACATAGCAAGGGATGATTTTACAATGAACTGACCCCACCCTCAGTTTTACATTATGTACAGTCTGAGTAAATGCTTTCTGTGCAAGTGGCACCGAGTCAATGGCAAAGATGGGAATAGGTTCAGCTAAAGCACAGGAAGCCAAGACCATGAGTTTTTACAAACTCAGCATCAACCATGCTGACTCTGGCTCCACTGTCAACAAACACAGATTTTTTTTTGGTTTTGCTCTCTAGCACCACCTCTGCTGTCAGGACAAAGCAGGAGCTGCAGTTTGGCCACAAATGCACCCCTTGTTTATCCAACTCCAGACTACCGAGAGTTAATTGACTCTCCTTTTTTTTTAGGAATTGAAGGACAGGTCCCAACAAAGTGTCCCTTTTTCCCACAAAAACAACAAACGCCTTTTTTCTTGCGAATCTCCAGGGAGATGTATGATGTAGAGACACCCCCTAACTGCATGGGTTCCTCCATCTCCCCCATTACTGGTTCACCCCCAGACAGCTCCCCTGGCAGAGGTACACAACCCCGGCAAGAAGGCCACGAAGCCTTCTATCCTGAAGGCGTCTATCAAGACTAGTGTTGAGCCACCCCCGTAGTGTTCGAGTTCGGTTCGGTTCATCGAACACCCTTGTGTTCGCCGAACTGTTCGTCGAACTGTTCGTCGAACACCTTCGAACACCGTTAAAACCAATGGCAGGCAAACAAAAACACATAGAAACACATAGAAAACACCTTCAAAGGTGTCCAAAAGCTGACAAACTGCTCAGAAGACATAACTAACACATGGAAAAGTGACAAGTACATATAGTCATGCGAAAAGAAAAGAAGTGGAGGAGTAAAAGGAGGGGGAGACACAGATATAGGCATGTCATGCCCTTCTAAAATCCAAAAAGTGAGAAGCCGACACGGCCAGTCCGTTCCTGCCCGTGCCACCTCCGTTTGTGCCAGAGCCGCGGTGGACCCTGACGGCCAGCCCCCCTCTCCCAATACTGGTGCCCGTCCGCTGGTGGGTCGAGCGAGCCCCCCTGTGGTAGAGGCAGCTCTAAGCTTTTTAATTTAAATTGTCTCTCTAATTTGAATGAATACACTTTAAATCCTTTTACAAGGATCTATTGAAGGGCAAGTCTCATGCCAGCAGCCGCGTAATTCCAGCTCCAGTAGCGTCCACTAAAGCTGCTGCAGTTAAAAAGCTTTTATAAGGATCGAGCTCGGCTGTCCACCGCAAGGCGTCCTACCGCCAGTCCCAGCCCCTATGCCTTGGGGTGCCTCCTGATGCTCTTCACTGAGTATCCCGTGGTCCCGAAGCATTTCCTTTGAAAAAATTGAGTGTCCAAACTACAGGTGGTGTAGCTTGCTTAACAGCCGGGATAATCCGCTGACTAGCAGACACTGCTACTAGGCACAAAGTATTTCCTGGGCTAGATGCAGTTAAAAATTTGTAATTAGATACTCTCGTTGGATGCTGAGAAAGCATTCCATAGAGTCTCCTGGCATGCCATATATTATTCTCTTAAAAAGCTTGGGGTAGGGGTCTAGGGGACCCTTTTATAGCCAAAATCACGGCCCTGTATCACAATGCGTTACCTAGGCTGAAGATAAATGGAACTGTAGCACCCCGAGGGCTCGGTTGCTGCAGAGATATTGCACCTCACCACGAGGTGTGATATCTCACTCTCAGGTAAGGATGGAGTGTGGATCAGGACCCCGACACCTGCATGCATTACACCACATTGCTGTGGGGCAGGGCGACCAATATGCCCCTGAGATGGGCACGACAGTCCCTGTCCCTGGCTGGAGTGGGGGGAGGGAACACTGAGGAAGGGGAACCCTGTAGTGCAGGAGCAGGGAGGAAGCAGTTCCTGGGTGCATTGAGAAGGGAGTATAAAAGGTGGGCACCATCTTAGTTCAGTGCAGAGAAGTCTGAGCAGAAGAGACAGGGAGCAGGGGCTCTGCATGAGCTCTGCTCCAGAGGCGGGCCTAGTAACAGAGGCCCAGGCCTGGAAGAGGGAGAAGGAAGGAAGAGGAGCGGAGAAGGCTCCAGGAACGAGGAACGAAGGGATCTCAGGGGTGTGGACGGGCGAGTCGCCACCGCACGCCCGAATCCACCTGCGTGGAGGGGTCAGGCCAAAGGGGGAGACCGGTCCCCGAAACTAGTGGAGGCGGGAAACGACCCTCAGCTAGAAACCGGAGGCTGTGACATTTTATGTGGCGCAGCCCCTCGCTACACCCGCAAGGAGGGCAGCACATAGGGTCAGGGAAACTGGCACCAAGTTTACCAAGAGGAGGACCGAGGCAGCCAGACAGAAGGGTTGGTAAGAAAGGCCAGACAAAGGACACACAAAGGGGGTCCTGTGAAGCGCTCCACAGTTATCTGGGAGTTGTCTGAGCCCCTCACCTGGTGAGCACAGTACGACGTGGGCAGCCGTTACCTGCAGAAGTGGTCTGGATAATAAGAACTGTGAGTAAAGGCCCTGGACTGCATCACTGACTCCGTGTCGTTACTGCTGCTGCCCTTCACCATCACCCCCCATCCTCCGCATACACTGCCCTGAGGCTATACTCCTCCCGTGGGGAGTTATGCTACGCTCTGCTGCACCCACAACACCAGTCTCAGCGGTCTGCCCTGCAGCGGCGGTTCACTCTGACCGCAATCCACAGGTGGCGTAGTCTGACATTTAAACATCAAAACCACATAAATAGTTCCGCCACTGGTTTGACCGCCCTGAGCCACGGAACCGGGTCGCCGCCACGGAGACTACAACCACCAGCATCCACCAAAAAGGGTCTGGCTCCTGATGTCCCAAGGCCCAAGGGGCGCGTCAGAACATTTTCATCACCTTTCATAATCACCAATGGGACAAGGCAGGGATGTCCTCTGTCCCCTCTCTTATACATCCTAGTGACGGAGCACCTGCTCTCATCAATTCGCCATAACCCCAATATTAGGTGGATTGAGGTAGGAGGCATCGAGTACAAGTGCTCTGCATTTGCTGATGATATCCTAGTATATATCACTCAATCACATATATCCATCCCTGCTGTTATGGCTGAAATAGATCACTTTGTTACATGGTCAAATTTTAAAATCAATACAGCGAAGTCTGAGGCCCTCGATGTCTCCCTCCCCAAATCCATACAGGATTCCATCCAGTCCAACTTTCCCTTTGCCTGGCCCTCACAGGGTATCAAATTCTTAGGAATTCCTATTCATAGAGACCTCTCCCGTCTATGTTATCTTAATTTTGGGCCCTTTATTGAACAACTCCATACAGACCACGGTTGGCAAGTTAGAACTGTAAGATTCACTCCGTGAACCACTGGTGTTTTGTGGAAAAGCACATGTACACTGTGTTCCAAATTATTATGCAAAAAGTGTTTAGGAGTGATAAGGGAAGAATTTGTTTGTTTGTCAGTTAAACTCATTGATGGTGATGTGTGTCAGGGCTCTTTATATCACTGTAAGCAATTGCAGACACCTGTGCTAATTAGTTTGGCAGGTGTGTCCAATGAAAGGCAAGACTACTTAAGAAGGCTGTCCCACATTATTAAGCAGCCTACATTTTCTGCCAAAATGGGAAAGAAAAAGGATGTGTCGGCTGCTGAGAAGCAACAAATTGTGGAGTGTTTAGGTCAAGGCATGACTACAATCAACATTGTGCGATGATCAGGATGAAGTGTCTTGGCAATCAAGAAGTATGTAGCTGATTCACAGTACACACTTGTGCGTGCTGATGAGGGCAAATTGAGGACTCTTTCCTACAGGCAATTACATCAGGTTAAAAGAGCAGCGGCAAAAAAGCCTTGTCATAGCAGCAGACAAGTTTTTGAAGCTGCTGGTGCCTCCAACGTCCCCCGAACAACAAGATGCAGGGTCCTTCAGAGGTTTGCAGCTGTGTGTACGCCATACTGTCTTACCTCCTCTATCCACTGCACACAAGCAGAAATGGCTCCAGTGGGCCAAACATTACATGAAGACTGATTTCAAAACTGTTTTGTTCACGGATGAGTGCCGTGCAACGCTCAA
Source organism: Phyllobates terribilis (assembly GCF_046119375.1). NCBI lineage: Eukaryota > Metazoa > Chordata > Amphibia > Anura > Dendrobatidae > Phyllobates > Phyllobates terribilis. The sequence continues at coordinate 305,863,988 of NW_027362768.1, read as the reverse complement.
TGGTCCAGATGGATGGAGTGGAGGATGGCTGGTTGATGGACACCCCACGCAAACACGGCTACAGCGCCAACTAGGAGGAGGTGGAGTAATGTTTTGGGCTGGAATCATGGGGAGAGAGATTGTCAGCCCCTTTAGGATCCCTGAAGGGGTAAAGATGAACTCCATAATGTATGTGGAGTTTCTCAAACAGCACTTCCTGCCATGGTTCAAGAAGAAGAACAGTGTATTCCACAGCAAGATCATTTTCATGTATGATAATGCACCGTCTCATGATGCACATAACACATCTGCATCTCTGGCTGATATGGGCATAAAAGGGGACAAACTTATGGTGTGACCCCCATGCTCCCCTGACCTATACCCCATTCAGAACCTCTGGAGCATCATCAAAAGGAGTGTCTATGATGGCGGGAGGCAGTTCACATCTAAGCAACAGCTCTGGGAGGGTATTCTGTCCTCATGCAAAACAATTGAAGCAGAAATCATCCAAAACCTGACAAATTCAATGGACAAGAGAGTTCAGAAGCTCCTTTCGAACAAGGGGTCCAATGTACAAATGTAACATCACCTAGAATAAAGTTTTGAGTTGAAAACTGTTTGATTTCAGTTTCTAATAACCTGCTAATGCTTATAATTTCAAAAATGACCATTTTTTTGGTCTTTATTAAAATGAAAAGGTTGATCGAAGAGTGTGGGGGATCTAAGAGTGTGGCAACCCAGTAGTCAAGATTACTTTGAATTCTAACAATCTGAGGGTCATGTTGCAGGTAGTGCAGCAAGAAGGCACTTATGTGTCTTGCACATCTCGGAGCCCCAAAATTATTTTCCGGGCTAGATGCAGCTAAAAATTATTATTAATTTTAAATCTGGTGGAGCTTAGTATAGATGGCCTAATAGAAGCAGTACTGCACACTGCTACAAAGCCCAAATTATTTTCCAGCCAAGATACAGATAAACATGATTAGTAATTTTAAATCTGGTGGAGCTTAGTATAGATGGCCTAATAGAATCATTACTGCACACTGCTACAAAGCCCAAATAATTTTCCAGCCAAGATACAGATAAACATGATTAGTAATTTTAAATCTGGTGAAGCTTAGTATAGATGGCCTAATAGAATCATTACTGCACACTACTGCAAAGCCCAAATAATTTTCCAGCCAAGTTACAGATAAACATGATTAGTAATTTGAAAGCTTAAAACGGTTGGTGAGGTGATTTTAACCAATCATCAAGCTTTTACTCTCCCCAGGATGACACAGGGGTAGAAAAGTCGTTTCGGATCCATGATTTGTTCATCTTTATGAACGTGAGTCTGTCTACATTATCAGTGGATTGCCGCGTGCGCTTATCTGTCAGCACACCACCAGCAACGCTGAACACACGTTCAGACAGAATGCTGGCTGCGGTGCATGACAAGATCTACAAGGCGTAAGTGGCGAGCTCTGGCCATTTATCCAGATTGGAAGCCCAAAAAGAGCAAGGGTCCAGTGACACAGTCATGGCTTCAATGTTTACTTGGAGATACTCCTGTACCATCGTCTCTAGGCGTTGACTATGTGTCAGACTTCTTGTCTCCTGAGGCCTTGCAAAGGATGAGCTAAAAAAGTGGTGAAATAATTCCACAAAATTGATGTTACCAGCAGATACTGTATTTCATGTTACAGTTTGAGTGCTGAACACTCGACGGTCCCACAGTTGGCAAGTTGTTACTGTGAGATTCACTACGTGCACCATTGGTGTTTTGTGGAAAAGCACATGTAAGATTCTGCAACAGTCTCTGCTGATACTCCTGCATGCGTGCATCCCTTTCTATGGCAGGAATAATTTCTGCAAATTTACTTTTGTATCGGGGATCTAACAGTGTGGCAACCCAGTAGTCAGGATTATTTCTAATTCTCCCAATTCGAGGGTCATGTTGCAGGTAGTGCAGCAAGAAGGCACTAATGTGTTTTGCGCATCCAGGAGCACCAAGTCCCTGTTGTGTTGGTGGCGAGGTAACAATCATGCTTCCTTCCTCTGTCCTCTCCCCCCAACCTCGCACAACAGAAATGTGTTCAAGGTCTCCCTCATCTGATGAGTCTTCAATCAGTTCATCCTCCACTTCTTCCTGGGCTCCTGCACCTTCCTCACTAATTTGGCTGCTACCATGCGCCCTGGTAAAACCATCTCCCCCACACTCACATGCCTGCCGCCTTGGTGCTGCCGACCGTCTGGACCTTGCAGATGTTAGCACTTCCGCATACAACTCCTCCTCCTCTACTTCCTCCACCTCCTCTTGTGCCACCACCTGACTCCGAATTCTGTTTAACATGTGCTCCAGCATGTAAATCACCGGAATAGTCATGCTGATAATGGCATCGTCAGCACTAAACATCTTCGTCGCCATTTCAAAACTGTGCAGAAGGGTGCATAGGTCCCTGATCTGAGACCACTCCTCCAGCGTGATTTGCCCCACCTCTGGATCCCGTTGGCCCAGGCTATACGTCAGAACATATTGCACCAGGGCTTGTCGGTGCTGCCACAGTCGCTGCAACATGTGCAGAGTTGAATTCCACCGGGTAGGCACATCGCATTTTAGCCAGTGAAGTGGCAGGCCCAACGACTTCTGTAGAGATGTAAGTCGCTGAGCTGCGGGATGCGAATGGCGGAAGTGAGCACACAGCGACCGTGCCCTCTGCAGAAGGCCATCTAGTCCGGGATAGTGGGCTAAAAATTGCTGGACAACCAGGTTCAACACGTGAGCCATACAAGGCACGTGTGTGACATTGCCCCGGCGAAGGGCCGCACCCAGGTTTGCAGCATTGTCGCACACGGCCTTCCCTGGTTTCAGGTCCAGTGGAGACAACCATTCATGAAATTGGTTCTCCAGAGCTGACCACAACTCCTCAGCTGTGTGACTCACATTTCCCAGACATTTCAAAGTAAAAACCGCCTGATGACGTTGAGCCCTACTGCCAGCATAGTAAGGAGGTGTGCAGGATCCCTTCTGCGCAGTTAGAAAGCTTGTGGCATGACCAGACAGGCTTTGAGTGCAGGTGGAGGACCGAGAGGAGGTTGAGGAGGCAGAAGCAGTGGAGGAACTTTGACATAAAGAGGATTGACGCACAACTCGTGGGGATGGCAAGACTTGGACAGCAGCCCCTTGTCCTGCTGTCACCATAGTTACCCAGTGCCCAGTCAGCGACATGTAACGCCCCTGTCCATGCCTACTCGTCCAAGTGTCTGTGGTGAAATGCACCCTGTCACACACAGAGTTTCTCAAAGAAGTGGTGATGTTGTGTGCGACATGCTGGTGGAGCGCAGGCACACCTTTCTTTGAGAAGTAGTGCCGACTGGGCATCTGGTACTGGGGCACTGCGACGGACATAAGGTCTCGAAAATCCTCTGTGTCCACCAGGCGGAAAGGCAGCATTTCTGTAGCCAAGAGCTTGCAGATGGTGAAATTTAACCTCTTAGCTTTCTCATGGCTAGGAGGAAATGGTCTTTTACTTGTCCACATCTGAGGGACCGAGGGCTGGCTGTTGTGCTTAGACGTGGTTGATAAGGGTGACCCCGGCAAACTGCCGGTCTGTGAGGAAGATGCAGGCGGATGTGTCACCCTGGCCTGGATGCCACAAAATGTAATAAAGCTGTGTCTGAGAGCAAGGGGGAGGTTCTCTAGTCAGGGGAACATTAGCATGCATTATCTCCTGTCTCAGGCCAGTAGGGGGAGCAGGCTGCCCCTATAAAAGCTGGTGCTGGGGGCAGGGTTAGAGAGAGCTGGACGACCTGTCTCAGGATTCAGGTCCCAGAGCAGAGAGGGACAGTTGTATTGCACCTAGGAGGAAGTGTGGCAGTAGGAGAGCCACAAGCCAGAGACAAGAGACGAAGAGAACCTGTCTTGGCAGATAACGGACTTAATTTACCAGACTTTGGTGTCTGAGGCTGGGAGGATTCCACATCCCCCAGCAGATAACCAGTCCGCAGGGGACTGTATATTCCTTGGCCTAAGAAGCTTGGAGGCCCTGCCACAACAGAAGGGACCAGCAAAGCCATACAAGGCTGGGAGCAGAAAGGAACCCACGTCGCATGCCATACAGGCGAGAATACACGGAAAGCTCGGAAACATGGGCTGTTACCCTATAACGAGGAGATAGCCAGAAGGAGCACAGAAAGCACGGTAGGCCTACACCCTCACCCTGACCAGGGCCAATTTCCCCGTTGCTCTCAGACATCCGTTCCCCTCCTAGCCGGGACTGTTTGTGGGTCAGTTTACCTGTTCTAGTAAAGACCCTGGACTGCAACCTGTTGTCTGTGTGCTCCTTGCTCCTCCAGCACTAACGGCACTGGGACTCTCACCACCATCACTCCCACCATCCTTTATACTGCCCTGGGGCCGCACTCTTCCCGTGGGGAGTCACACTACCCTAGCTGCACACCTCATCAGCCCCAGCGGTCTGCATGCAGCGGCTGTTCCTAATAACCGCAATCCACGGGTGGCGTAGTCAGACATAATCATCAGCACATAACGGACTACCACTGGCCGGACCACCCTGAGCCACGGAACCGGGTTGACACTACTACCCCCACCGTTTCCCTATTGCCCGGATCCGAGTGCCCCACGGCCCAGGGGGCGAGTCACGGACATGTTAGGTGGCCTTGATCCAAAGGTAGTGCTATCGATGTCGGAAAGCGCTCAACACCAGCTGGTGTTACCACCTCCAAAGAAAATGATGACCTGCCAATCACGCTGGCAGTTGCAGGTAAAGAGGTGGCAGGTCTGCGTCCCAAAACAGGTGTGACTTCTGTCCCCCCAGTCACAGAGGATGAAGAGGCCGCAGATGCACAAGATGGGGCAGACGGTGGTTGGCCCGGCCGGCTAGGACGCATTGTAGCACAGTGAGCTTCCCACTGCAACTTATGCTTCATGTCCATGTGCCGGTTCATTCATGAAGTACTCAAACTATGTATTTTTTGGCCTCTACTTAGCTTTTGTTGACAAATGTTACAGATAACACGAGTTGGGTCATCTTTATCGATCTGAAAAAATGCCCAGGCTATGCAAGGCTTAGCACCCATGCGACCTGAAGAGCCACCACGACTTGTGGTCAGAGGCAGAGTTGTGTTTGAGGATGCAGTTGTTGACGTGCTTCCAGTACTACGTCTCTGTCCAGGAAGGCGCAACCTGACCTCGTCGTCACTAGCATCCTCCTCCACCTCCTCTGCTGACCTCATCTCTTGGCTGACTGTGGGTTGACAGTAAGTGGGATCTCCAACCTCATCATCATCACCCTGTGTGTTATCACACCCGTCGTCCTCAGAGCCAACCTGTTCCTGCCCTGACAAAAAACTAAAGTTGTCGCTCCAATCAGGTATTTGAGTCTCATCATCGTCTTCCTCATTGTCTCCACCAACAGGAGTTACAGTTTGGGAATGAGGGTCTACATTATGGTCAGAACTTTCTGCGTCTGGTCCTGGATCCGACTCATAAAGATTCTGGGCATCAGTGCAGCTCATTTCCTCGTCTGGATTCACAGAAGCGCTGGAGCCGACCTCTGATTCCCAGGCTATAGTATGAGTAAACAGCTCTGCAGACTCAACCATCTGTTCTATCTCATACTCAGACGGGCAGCTGGAGATTTGGGAGCTGTGAGGAAGCAAGTGTGATTGGGGTGACACCTCTGAGGACTGGAGTATTTGTGATGTTGAAGTTGATGTGGAGGAGAGCCCACTTAAAGGAGCACTTGATATCCGTTGAAGCACCTGCTGTTTTTGTGCCTCATCTGGAATTTGTAGCGATTGGCGTGGCTGTAAGAAAGGGATCTTATCACATTGTCCGCTAAAAGAAGTAGACATTTTAGTTTTGCTGGAAGATGGTCTTTCTTCTGCAGATGTTACTGTTGCTTTAACATCTACTCCACGGACACAACCTTTTTCCCCTTCCCAACACGCCTATTCCCCTTTCCACCAGCAGCAGGCCTTTTTCCACTCATTTTGGTGGTTAACTAATTCACAACTCTGGAGTTGTTTGCACAAAAAACAATGGATGGGAACCGAGCAGAGCTGAGTGGCCAAACTGTGGTATTAGGCCAAAACTATTGTCTGGGTTAGATGCAGAAAAAAATTATATTCAGTTTGCAACCTGATGGAGGTCAGTATAGATGGACTAATAGAACAAGTCCCACACACTGCTAGAAGGCCAAATATTTTTTCAGAGCTAGATGCAGAAAAAAATTATATTCAATTTGCAACCTGATGGAGGTCAGTATAGATGGACTAATAGAACAAGTCCCACACACTGCTAGAAGGCCAAATATTTTTTCAGAGCTAGATGCAGAAAAAAATTATATTCAATTTGCAACCTGATGGAGGTCAGTATAGATGGACTAATAGAACAAGTCCCACACACTGCTAGAAGGCCAAATATTTTTTCAGAGCTAGATGCAGAAAAAAATTATATTCAATTTGCAACCTGATGGAGGTCAGTATAGATGGACTAATAGAACAAGTTCCACACACTGCTAGAAGGCCAAATATTTTTTCAGAGCTAAATGCAGAAAAAAATTATATTCAATTTGCAACCTGATGGAGGTCAGTATAGATGGACTAATAGAACAAGTCCCACACACTGCTAGAAGGCCAAATATTTTTTCAGAGCTAGATGCAGAAAAATATTATATTCAGTTTGCAACCTGATGGAGGTCAGTATAGATGGACTACTAGAATCATGCTATGCCTAAAAGGTTTTACTTCACTAGGTGCAGTAAAAAAATTGGTATTCTATACACAGGTGGTGTAGCTTGCAACACAGATAGGCTGCTCCACTGACTAACACACTCTGCAATAGGCCAGAAAGGATTGGCTTTGCTAGATTTAGCCAAATGCTGTGAAAAAAATTTGCACAGCACTGGCACAGACCTGCCTGGCAAAAACTGATAGGAACTGATGTAACTTAGTCCTGAAAAGGACTGCAATTACAATTAGTCTTTACTCCCACAACCTATCTATTTAAGAGCACAGACCTGCCTGATAAAAGTCGTAGGAAATGCTGTAACCTAGTCCTTAAAAGGACTGCAATCACAACTATTCCCTACACCCAAGCTATCTGTAGATTTGTGCGAAAATTGGCTTGAAATTAACAGCGGTGCCGTCTAACATGCAGCTGCAGCAGTGAGAAAATGGTGGCGACGGGTAAAATGGTTGGGTCTTATAGGGCAAGGACATGTGACATACACTGCCAATGACCCATGCCCTTGCTTGTGTGAAAAAAAGCACTTCGCTCCGTGTGTGCACTGCAGATAGGCTGACAGATTGCACCTTCCAACTGTAAATGCGGGAAAGAGAAAAAAAAATGGAGATCTTCATTATTCCTGCAGAGATCCATCCCCTGCCCCTCCCCCCGCCCCGCTGTACACTCAAACTGCGTATTAACATTAATTTTCATCATTACTGAGAAAAAATCCAGTTATGATTTTGGTGCACGAACAGTTATCGAACATAACCTCGAACAGCCAAATTTTTTTCAAATCGTTCGTGTTCGCCGAACGGCTCGAACACCGCCCAAAACAGCTCGAATTTGAGATTGGCGAACAGTTCGAGTCGAACAACGCTCATCTCTAATCAAGACGTATGGCCAAAGACATGGCAACCTCCAAGGACTGAGGAGTTTCATATACAGCTAAGGCATCTTTCAACCTTTCAGTAAGCCCCTCACAAAATTGACTTTAAGGGCTGAGTTATTCCATTTGGAATCCGTTGCCCATCTCCGGAATTCCGAACTGTATGTCTCCACTGACCAAATCCAATGCTGAAGGCGTTGTAGCCTAGACTCAGCCAAGGCGACTCGGTCAGGGTCATCATAGATGAGGGTCAGAGCTAAAAAAAAACCTCCACAGACTGGAGACAAACTGAGTCCTGCAGTAACGAAAACGCCCATGACTGAGGATCGCCCTGCAATAGAGAGATCATAATACCAACCCGTTTCTCCTCATTACCGGAAGAGTAGGGACGAAGTTTAAAATACAATTTGCATGCCTCCTTAAACACAAAAAACTTGTCCCTACCTCCTGAAAACCTGTCTGGAAGGGCAACCTTGGGTTCAGGGTGGACAGGCCTACCTGCAGAAATCACCATATTGGCCACTTGTAACCGCTGATCCTGCTGCTGAACCTCACAACGGAGGTCATTCACCTCCAGAGACAGACAGCGGAACTGCTATGCAAGGTCTGCAACTGAACCCATACCAAAGGGAGAAAGGAAAAAAAAATTCACAAAAAAAAAATAAAAAATAAAAATATTAGTTCCCTTTTTTTTTCCCTTTTCAAAACGTGCTTGGCCAGCTATAATGTCACGCCAGGTGTGGGGAAGACTTAGTGCAACACAGAGGGAAAAGGGAAAGGGAGCCCAGACACTAGGGAATGGGGGGAAGTGGAGACCTCCTAGTCTGGTCTAGCATCACCCTGTCTCAACTATCGTCAATATATTGCCTCCTCAGCAATCGCCGCACGCATGCCTCGCCCTAATCTCCCTGGCATAAGGCTACGGTTAGGGATGGAAGGCGATGAGCACTAGTCAACCTCCACTAAACTCTATGGACAACAAGGGTGGAAAAACAGGAGAAATGGCTTAGCTTTAGATGAACTCCAAAAAAGCACTTGGCCTCAAGCTCCAGAGAGGACGAAGTACTGCTCCTGCTAAGCTTCACAAGTGGAAATGGATACAGCCGGTGACTCCCTCTCAGACACACCAGGTATATATACACCCAGGCCAGAGAGCTAATTAGCAAGAGAGAGGTAGCCGCTCGGTCCTAAAGACAGCCTCTTATCTAGGAAGCTGTCTGCAATGCCAAACATAGAGATCTCCTGCAACCCACTGCAGGCCGACTGTCTGTCACCTCTGACACACCCGTGACAGCTATTCAAACTAGGTGTCTGTGAAGGATAGTATTAGCAAATTACAGGCCTGCTATTTAAAACCGTAGTTCTCTGTCCGACATAACACCTATAATAGTGTTCCAAAATCAGACATTTCTTCCATTTTCATTCTGTTGCACTGTGTGGGTCAAGCTATTCACACTAGGTGTCTGTGAAGGATAGTATTATCAAATTACAGGCCTGCTATTTAAAACCGTAGTTCTCCGTCAGACATAACACCTATAAGAGTGTTCTAAAATCAGACATTTCTTCTATTTTCATTCCGTTGCAGTGTTTTGATCAAACTATTCATACAAGGTGTCTGTGAAGGATAGTATTAGCAAATTACAGGCCTGTTATTTAAAGGGAACCTGTCACGTCCTAGTTGCTATGTACACTACCCCCATAGCCTTGTTAGTGATACAATGTGCATCACTAACAAGCTGTTTTCATGAAAATCGGTGGTAGTGTACTGATGTTATAATGTTTTATGTACTTTGGCTTACCTGCTCGTATTCAGTCATAGGGGTGTGATTCTCAGATTCAGTCATGGGTGGTCGCCGCGTTCAGTTAGTGCTGGCGACGCTCATGACATTCGAATACTGCTCCTGGCAAGCGCTAGGTTTGAGGGGCGCATACGCATTTGCACACTTCGGGCCACTGGTCCGGCGCGTGCGCACTAAGGCTGTGTGATTACCAGGCGCGTGCGCACTGAGGCTGTGTGATTACCAGCTTCAATGCGTACGTGCTGTTACCTGTGGCTCCCGGCGCGTGCGCGGTCATTGTATTGTGCAATCACCGCTGCAGTGTCACTGCGCATGCGGTGACCACAAGACACATTGACTGCGCACGAGCCGGGAGCCACAGATCACAGCGCACAATGCACTGAAGCTGGTAATCACACAGGCTTAGCGAGCACGTGGCGGACCAGCGGCCCGACGTGTGAAAATGCGCATGCGCCCCTCAAACCTAGCGCTTGCCAGGAGCAGTATTCAAATGTCATGGGCGGCGCCAGCACTAACTGAACGCGGTGACAACCCATGACTAAATCTGAGAATCACACCCCTATGACTGAATACGAGCAGGTAAGACAAAGTATATAAAACGTTATATCATTATAATACCACGATTTTCATGAAAACTGCTATGTTAGTGATACACATTGCATCACTAACAACACTATGGGGGCAGTGTACATAGCAACTAGGATGTGACAGGTTCCCTTTAAAACCATGGTTCTCTGTCAGACATAACACCTATAAGAGTGATCCAAAATCAGACATTTCTTCCTTTTTCATTCTGTTGCAGTGTGTCGGTCAAGCTATTCACACTAAGTATCTGTGAAGGATAGTATTAACAAATTACAGGCCTGCTATTTAAAATTGTGGTTCTCTGTCAAAACGTATCACATATAACTGTGTTTCAAAATCAGCCATTTCTCGTGAGCATGAAAAATATTATCCTCCATTAAAAATGGGCAAGGTGCACGACAAGGGACGGGGAAGTGGACGTGATGGTGATGGTGCATGCAGAGGCCGAGGACGTGGCCGTTGGCAAGCTGAAATTGTGCCACAACAAACACCCACATCTTGTCGCTCGACCTTCCTGTCCCAATTACTAGGGGACCGCAGAACACCACTATTGAACACAGAGCAGTGTCAAAAGGTTACTGGTTGGATAGTAGATAATGCTTCCAGTCACTTAGCCACCACCACCACCACCCTTTTTTCCCCACGGTCAAGTCTCAGTAGCCGTGAGTCTGGACCGCATATTCCTCACCCTGATCCTCCTTCCTCCCACCATGCCGAGTGCCAGGAGACAACTGATCCCACACATGGACACTCAGAAGAGCTGTTCACTTTTCCATTTGAAGATTTGGGCCTCTCGCCCAGCCAGCTTCAAGGGAGTCAAGAGGAGGAGAACGCGCGTAGTGATGCCCAAATAATGGAGCAGCCACGGTCACATGAAGGCGATGTTGGTAAAGTGCAATTACTGTCGCAAGAGGTGGATGATAGTGATGAGCAGCATGCTCGCCACTGCTCGGTACTCGCCTGGGCATCTCTGTACTCGAGATGCTGGGAGCTCGCGGAGTACTTTCGAGATGCTCGGGCGGATGCTCGGGTCCCCTCCCTGCATCTTTGGTGCTATTTAGAGCACCAATCATGCAGGGATTGTCTGGCCCTCACTGTAATGTCACAGCAATGGTGGTTGTGGCATTACAGTGATTGCCCAAATCGATGGGAACAGTGCTCACAGTGAAACATGAAAAGCCAGCAATTCAGCAGGATTTATTAAAAAAAAATAAATAATAGTGTTTTCATGCACCCGTCTCTTTAAAAAAGCCGGCCGGCAATTCATCAGCGGCATACATCGGTACCCGACAATTTAGAACAGAAAGAATAGAGCATCACACATAGATTAGATAGATAGAAACATGTCAGTCACATATATAATAAGTACAGTGACAGTGTTGGTTACTGTACTTGTCATTTAGTGTTAAAATAAAGGATTTATTAAAAGAAAAATTGGCGCAGGGCTCCCCGTAATTTTAGTCTCTAGCGGAGGTTAAGCAGACGGCTGGGACAGATGTTTGAAGCCTGGGAAGGGGGTAATATCCACGGAGCTTCCCAGGCTACTATTATCAGCCCCCAGCTGAATACCTAGCCTTTACTAGCTATTAAAATGGGGGACCCCCAAAAAAAATGACGTGGGGTCCCCCTTATTTTCATAGCTAGCAAAGGCTAGGCAGACAGCAGGGGGCTGATATTAATAGCCTAGGAAGAGTGCCATGAATATTGGCCCCCTCCCAGGCTAGAAACACCAGCCGTCAGCCACCCCAGAAATAGCGCATCCATAGGATGTGGTTGCCCCCACATTCTACAGCTCCTGCACCTCCTCCTCCTCTTCAGCCTCCATCTCCGAAATAACCACATCAGTCGTAAGCTGGAAGCACTGCAGCACAACCTCGGTCAAGCCGCAACAGGCTGTGCTTAAGATTATATGTTTAGGTGACAAACCGCACAACACTGAAGAGTTTTGGACAGCTTTGAAAGAGTAGGCAGATCTTTGGCTGACACCGCTGAACCTACAGCCAGGCATGGTCGTGTGTGACAATGACCGGAATCTTGTGGCGGCTCTGAGGCGAGGCTAGCTCATACACATACCATGTCTGGCCCATGTGCTTAACCTCGTGGTTCAGCGATTTCTCAAAACCTACCCGGATCTTTTGCATATGCTTGTCAAAATATGCTGCCTGTGTGCCCATTTTAGAAAGTCAGCTACAGCTTCCACCACACTTGCCGTGCTTCACCAGCATTTGCAGCTTCCAGCTCACCATCTGATCTGAGATGTTCCCACGCATTGGAACTCTACATTGCAGATGTTGGGAAGGATTTGTGAGCAGAAGAGGGCAACTGTTGACTACCAAAATCAGCAAGGCTGTCGGTATTCAGGTCAGACTCCACTCATAAGACTTCAGGAGTGGACATGGTTGTCAGACATATGTACCATCCTCCAAAACTTAGAGGACTCCACCAAGATGGTGAGCGGTGATAACGCCATAATTAGCTTCACCATCCCGCTTCTCTGTCTTCTGAAACGCTCTCTGCTCACAATTAAAGATGATGCATTGAAATCGGCGCATGATGAGATGGAGCAAGGAACCATACAGGGTGATTCCACACAGCCCAGCCTCATCTCATCCCAATGTGGATTGGGTGACAATGAGGAAGAGGAGGAGGAGGAAGAACAGGAGCTAATTTCCTGCGCTATAGACGGTACAACTTGCACAACTGTCATACCGTCTGTTCAGCGTGGATGGCATGAGGACAGGGGGGAGGAGGAAGAGGAGGAGGATGAGGGTATGGTCAGTCATCCTCTTGGTGAGGACATGGAAGTCTTGCCTCTTTGCAGTCTGGCCCACATGGTTGAGTTTATGCTACGCTGCCTTTCCTATGACCCTCGCTTTCTACAAATTTTGGGTGACAGTCATTATTGGTTGGTGACACTTCTAGACCCACGTTACAAGGAGAACTTTCTGTCTCTTATTCCTGTGCAGAAAAGGCCTAATAAAATGGTGGAGTACGAGAAGGCCCTTGTTGCGGAATTATTAAAAAAATTCTCATCTGAACACTCTGGCCGCAGAGGTGACTGTTCATTGGACAACCAAGGAGTACAGACGATAGAAACACAAATGCAATCCAGCAGAGGCAGAGGAACACTGTCAAAGTTCTGGGATAGTTTTCTCAGACCCTCCCATCGCACAAGCCCTGATGCGCGGGGTACTCTCTCAAGGAGGGAAAAGTTGCGGAAGATGCTGAGCGAGTACCTTGCTGACCATACTAACGTCCTCCGTGATTCCTCTGTGCCTTAAAATTATTGGGTATCCAAGCTGGACACGTGGCATGAACTGGCTCTCTACGCCTTGGAGGTCCTGGCCTGCCCTGCCGCTATCTTTTTATCAGAGCGGATTTTTAGTGCCGTGGGTGGAATTATAACCAATAGGCATGTCTGCCTCTCAACTGAAAATGCAGACAGGCTGACTCTTATAAAAATGAACAATGGCTGGATTGGGCCAGACTTCTCAACACCACCGAATGATAGCAGCATAACATAAACTCAAATACAGTGTCTTTTTTTGGGAGGTCTAACTCCATTACCATGCACCTCTGTCTTCACACCCAGACATGGGTATATGCTTCCTGATTTTGTCTATTTCCTCTTGTCCTCCTCCTTCTCCGCATCCTCATCCTCCACCACATCACCACCATATGTACCATATCAATATATCTACTTCTCTTGCAAGGGGCATTGGAGTTCCTGATGGCCCTATAAAAATAGTTTTTGTGACTTTCAGAGTCCCTCCATCATAAATGAAACAGGGTGTGTCTGATGATGTGTCACACACCACATGGCCAGATAAGGCAGTGAAATGTTAAAATGACATTTTCTGGTGAATGCATTTGTCTTGGTTGAAAGTAATGCAAAAGTGCAAAAACACATCAAAAACGCTATGCGTGTACATAGCCCAAGGTGTGGAGGAGCATTTTTGTTTTTGGTTATTTATTTTGCCTTATATACAAGTCATTACCCTGGAAAGGATGTTCCTTAACATATTTCCCAGGAAAATCCATTTTAGTTACGTTTATTTTAGTAATGTTATTGACAGCAGTGACCTGGGAGTCAGAAATGCTTCCAGGGGTCTTCCCTATGCTGTTCCTATGTCATTTTAGCACTTTTCCCATCGATTTGGGCAATTTTTAGTTTGTCTGCAGACCGCCGGGGGGAGCCGCCGGAAAAATGCTCGAGTTTCCCATAGACTTACATTGGGTTCGTTACTCGGTCCGAGCACTCGAGCATTTCAAGTTGCTCGACTCAAACAACGAGTACCTGAGCATTTTAGTGCTCACTCATCACTACTAGCCAGGCCTTCTCATTCAACAATGTCTGACCTGAATTATCTTTTTTACAGTGTAAAAAAGAACTTGGTCCTCCAAATATTCAGTTTAAAATGAAAATAATACCCACAATTGTTATGTACCTGTGTTGGATCTGTGCTTTGCTTCCCTCACCTTGGTCCAGTAAACTCTGTAGTGTTCCATATCTGTCTTTGCAGATGGCCTGGCGTGCTTCCATGTGAGCATCTGCCTGGGCCTATATAAGGCTCACCAAGAAAAACACCTGTTTCTTGGTATTAAGACTTCAGTATTGCTAAAACTCTGGCTTGCTTGATAAACCTGAATCTGGTAAGCTGCTATCTGTAGTGTCCTTGACGCCTCCCGCCTGAATGCAATTTCCAGCATCCCGCCTGTCAGCGGTTTATGGCATCCCGCCTGTCAGCGGTTTATGGCATCCGCTTGCTTGCCTGTAGTCTCCTATACGTCTCCTACCTGCGGTCTAAGTAACATCCCCATCTGCCAGCAGTTTCCAGCATTACACCTGCTTCCCTGTGGTCTCCTGGATGTTTCCCACCTGCCTGCAGCTTACATCATCCTGCCTGTCAGTCTGAAGTCTCCTTGATGCCTCCCGTCTGCCAGCAATTTCCATCATCTCACCAGCTTGCCTGTGTTCCCCTAGATGTTTCCTGCCTGCTTGCGATCTCCTTGACATCCCCGCCTTACAGCATTCCGCCTGCTTCCATGTGGTCTCCTGGATGTCTCCTGCCTGCCCGTGGTCTCCTGGACATCTCCTGTTTGCCTGCAGTTTCCAGCATCCCGCCTGCCTGCAGTTTCTTGGACATCAGTTTCCATAATTCCTCCTGTCTACTTGCGGTATCCATCCCCTCAGCTGTCCATGTTCCACAAGCCCCATCTAGATGCTGCACCAATGCCCATGGCCCGTGTACCCACCCAGACCTTGGGCTTGGAGGATACATCTCACCTAGTGAGCCTAACAGCAATCCAATGACAAAATAACATATCAGACCATGGTCAAACACATGAATTGTGAGGTAAAGAGGAGAGAAAGGAAGTACAAGAGTTGCTTGAATATGAGACAAGAGACAATTGGGACATTTTTTTAACTGTTATTTTTTCTAAGTGAAAGGGCAAAGATTCTTTAAATTGAAGGGATCAACCTCTAATTTTGATTTAAATCTTTATATACTTGTAGTGTAATTTTCAGATTTATTTTTACACTCTGTATTACTTGATTTGCCTTAATTTTCTTTGACATTAAATACTCAGTCAGTCATTTAGAATAGAAAGTGTCAATCAGCGAGGAGCTGTGATTGTATGGGAAACAAGGTACAGACAGATATTAAACACTTCATGACAATCAAATTTATGCCCTAGGAAATGAGTCTATAAATATAAGTAGCTCAAATCAGACACATAATATCACAATGGCATAAAGAATTTTATTCTTGTACCTTTAAAAAAATTGAGTAGTTTGTTGGTAATGTTGGTCATTTTTTATTGTTCTATTTGTAATTCCAATATATAATAATTTATCTGTATATGATTTTTTTTTAAATTGTGTGAGGTTTCTGGCTTTGTTGGTTATAGGCAGTTTTGTAGGGCTGCCAGGAGTACATCTGGATTTCGTCCTGGTACAAAATTTTAAAGCAAATTGTTTGTGGTTTTTATTCCAATGTTTTGGCTGCACAACTTACTTAACATAAATAGTGGTACATATTTTTGGAATGGACAATTCTTAGCAAAAATTATTAGAAAAAAAATAAATATTTACATAGGCCTCTTTGCCTTGTAACTCCACTTCCATGGAAGAGTATACTAAACCTTCTCCATAGCAATGATTGTCTATGAATAAACTTGGACTCCCAATGTTACCATCATAAAGTCTTCAGGCCATGATAATACCTGCGTATATATTTTCCATCTTTTAGCTAGTTGGTAAGGCAAGCCTCAATGGTAGGTCATCTACTCTCCCAGTGGGTAGTAAGGGTGTTTTCACACTGTGTTTTGTCCCACGTTCAGTAGTGGTCCCATCAGGGCTTACATCTAACACTCCTCCCCCAAAACAGAATTTGGGCGCATGCGTCGATGGAGTCATTAACTATAATGATACCAACAAAGTCAACGGCCATATACATCTGCTGAAGGTGGACGTTCAGGCCTAGTAGCCTATGTCCGTGTGTCTGCCTCCGGTAGGCGTATACGCCCAAATGATACACAACAAAACACACATTGGTTCTGTTGGCATCATTATAGTCAAGAGCCCCATCGGCGCATACCCTCGGATCCCATTTTGTGGAGGGTTTGGATGTAAGTCCTGACGGGACCACTAAACGTGGGTATGAACACAATGTGAAAAGGGCCTGAGGCTTAGCTGGGATGGTTATTTTGACAGAAGTGATCTTATGATGAAAGTTTCTGCTGCACAGATTGTTTTTAATTTACCAATAATTGTTGTAAAAACATAATTGATTATTCCTGTTCTTACTGAAAAAGTTTAAAAGATACCTCTTGATATTTCATTGTTCTCCAAAAAAATATTGGGCATGGTGCTTGACTAATGGAACAGGAATCACCAGATTCTGTCTTAAACTAGTGGAAAAAGTTTAGGATGCCCCAATACAGATGATATTTTTGATTAATGATGATTCTGAACCATTTAAAATAAATAACAGAACATTTCCAATCAAAGTATAATTTTTCAGAAAGATAAAACTTTGCCAACATTGTGTTTCTAGTTTCTTAATAAAAATGCATAGTTAGCATTATCACAATCCGAAAACAGCACTGTCTTCTTCATAATTAAAGAACATTAAACTTGTAGTCCAAAGTTGATGGTTTAATGTCTTACAAACCCGCTAATTTTGGCAGTACTGGCCGACCATCTAATTTGTATGGAGATATCAAACTCGTTCTCAAAGACGGATGTCGTGAAAAAGCATTCACTTTCCTCTCTCAAAAAAATAATACCAAGAAGAATATTTTCAGAACATTTTCCACCTTTAATGTCACTCATAATTTGTACAATTCAATTGAAAAAAACTAAAATCTTTTCAGATGGAGAAAGAAAAATAAACTAAAATAATGTGGTTGCATAAATATACACACCCTAAACTAATATGTTGTTGCAGTACACTTTTAATTTATGACACTGGTGTCACCCCTTATCACGATTCATTCTAGGTTGGTGATAGAAGCTGTGGAGCAGCATTACTGTCACTCTCCATGCTTCTATCACCTCCCCCCGATGACGTCCTGTTTCAGAGAAACAAGCTGTGAGCTTGCATTGACAGAAGTGTGCCAGTGCTGTGCTCACCTCTCCCACAGACTCCAACACCATGATTGATTCAGGATTTCATCAGAGGTCAGCGATGAAAGAAACTGTGCTAAATTATTGCAGTGCGGTCCCCTGATGATGTCCTGTTGCGGATAGGGTTATAGAAGAGAGACATGACCAGGCAGGGCCATCCTCTTGATGACATCTCATTTGAGACTGCTCTCAAATGAAATGTCACAAGAAGTAAACAGTACAAAGCATATAAAGGTAATAATAGCCATATAAGGAGATAGGGATTGATAGAGTAGACAAAGAGGGAGAAAGTAGAGGTCAATGAGGGTTTAAAGGGGACTGGAACATGGAAGGAAAGTAGGGAGGTAATTAGAAGTGCCCCTCTTTTCCCCCATTGAAAAATATGTATATTTTTTTTAAAAATACACATTTGTTTTATCGCCGAGTTCAGAAAAGTCCAATCTATCAAAATATAAAAATAATTCAATCAGTAAAGACCATAAACGGAAAAAATTCAAGAAAGCCAAAACTATGTTTTTTGGTCACTGCAATTCCATATAAAATGCAGTAACAAGAGATCAAAATTATCATATCTATTCCAAATACTATCAATAAAAACATTGTCTCACCCCGCAAAAAATAAGCTATCACACAGTTCCATTGACCGAAAAATAATAACATCATGGGTCTTGAAAAACTGTAACACAATCTCCCCAATTTTTTTATTCAAACTACTTGTATTGTTTTCACCACTACAATAATAAAAGAACTTGACAAGTTTGGTATCACCGTAATTGTACTGGTAAGTAGAATCAAATTGAAATGTCATTTTTACCATAAAATGTACACTGTAAAAACAATTTCCAAAAACCTGAGGTCAGAATTTAGTTTTTTTTCACAATTTCACTGCTCTTGGAATGTTTTCCTGTTTTCCAGTACAATATAAAGTAAAATGTATGGTGTCATTCAAAAGTACCACTCATCCTACCAAAAACAAGTCCTCATATGTCTATGTGGACAGAAAAGTGAAAAAGTTATACCTCTTAGAAGAAGGGGAGGAATAAACAAAAACGCAAAAATTGAAATTGTCCGCGTTGTGAAGGGTTTAAAAATATACTACTAGAATACACTAGAAAGCTTATACCTTATGGTAATAAAATGTCCAGGAATAAAAAGAAACCATTGTGGCTACATAGGGCAGTACAAATTATAATAAGACAAAAACAAAAAAGACAAACAAAGAGCATTTAAAACCTAGAAGAAGAAGAAGTCAGAAATAGCATCCAGGAGTATAAAGATCTCAATAGGAAATGTAAAAAAGAAATCAATATAGCAAAGGTACAGAGAAACAAATCGCCAATGACATTAACACCTTCATGACATTTTATCCGACCATGATTATAGGTATGTCATGGCAATCGTGCGTGGGACAGGAACTATGCCAATGCGATCGCTGTCGGGAGCTCAGCTTAAGTGATAGTAAAAGTAAAAATATAAGTAAAAAAAAATTGTATCAAATATTAAATAAATCATTAAATAATAAAAAAATTAAATAAATATTATACCTGAAAAATACACATATTTATGTAAACAAAAAAATAAACAAACAAGTACACATATATTATTGCCATATTATGATTGTACAATTGTATTGCCACACTAATCCCCCCCCTTCCCAGTTTATATAAAAATAACCTCAGTAAAAAATTATTCAAACAAAAATAAGTATACATATTTGGTATCGCTGCATCCGGAACGACCTGACATATTAACCCCTTTACCTTCCAAGGTGGTTTGCACGTTAATGAACAGGCCAATTTTTACAATTCTGACCACTTTCAATTTATGAGATGATTACTCTGGAACGCTTCAACTTATCCCCCTGATTCTGAGATAGTTTTTTCGTGACATATTGTATTTCATGACAATGGTAATTTTTTTTCGATATCACTTGCATTTATTTGTGAAAAAAAACGGAAATTTGGCGAAAATTTAGAAAATTTGACAATTTTCAAAGTTTGAATTTTTATGCCCTTAAATCATAGAAATATGTCACACAAAATAGTTAATAAATAACATTTGCCACATGTTTACTTTACATCAGCACAATTTTGGAAACAATTTATTTTTTTGTTAGGGAGCTATAAGGGTTAAAAGTTGACCAGCGAGGAATAGAGCTAAGCAACAGTACATGTGAAAAAGACTTAGGTATACTAATAGATCATAGACTGAACATGAGTCAACAGAGTGATGCAGCAGCAAAAAAGGCAAATACAATTCTGGGATGTATTAACAGAAGCATACAGTCTAGATCATGTGAAGTCATTATCGGTCTTTACTCCTCTTTGGTCAGACCTCATCTGGAATACTGTGTACAGTTTTGGGCACCACATTTTAAAAAAGACATAGACAAACTGGAGCAAGTTCAGAGAAGAGCGACCAGAATGGTGACTGGTCTGCAAACCATGTCCTATGAGGAACGGTTGCAGGATTTGGGAATGTTTAGCTTGCAAAAAAGAAGACTGAGAGGAGACTTAATAGCTGTCTACAAATATGTCAAGGGCTGTCACATTGTAGAAGGATCATCTTTATTCTCATTTGCACAAGGAAAGACTAGAAGCAATGGGATGAAACTAAATGGGAGGAGACACAGATTAGATATTAGAAAAAACTTTTTGACAGTTAGGGTGATTAATGAGTGGAACAGGCTGCCACGAGAGGTGGTGAGGTCCCCTTCAATGGACGTCTTCAAACAGAGGCTGGACAGACATCTGTCTGAGATGATCTAGTGAATCCTGCTTTGAGCAGGGGGTTGGACCAGATGACCCAGGAGGTCCCTTCCAACTCTACCATTCTATGATTCTATGATTCATTTTTACAACAAAATTTACAAAACCATTTTTTTAGGGTCCATGTCACATTTGAAGTCACTTTGAGGGGTCTATATGACAGAAATTGGACATCAAAAGTTGTTGTACAATTTCTACTGAGTACGCCAATACCTCATATGTGGGGGAAAGCCATTGTTTGGGCGCACGGCAGGGCTCGGAAGGGAATGAGCTCCAATTGACGTTTTCAATGCAAAACTCGCTAGAATTGACAGCGGACCCCATGTCGCGTTTGGAGAGCCCCGATGTGCCTAAACAGTATAAACCCCCCATAAGTGACCCCATTTTGGAAACTAGACCCCTTAAGGAACTTATTTAGATGTGTGGTGAGCACTTTGATCCCCCAAGTGTTTTGGAAAAGTTTATGGCGTAGAGCCCAAATCATTTTTTTTCCACAAAAACGATCTTTTAGCCGCAATATTTTTATTTTCACGAGGGTACTAGGAGAAATTGGACTCCAAAGTTGTTGTGCAATTTCTCCTGAGTATGCTGATACATCATATATGGGGGAAAGCCATTGTTTGGACGCACAGCAGGGCTCGGAAGGGAAGGAGTGCCAATTGACGTTTTAAATGTAGAACTCGCTGTAATTGACAGCAGACCCCATGTTGCGTTTGGAGAGCCCCTAATGTGCCTAAACAGTGGAAACCCCCCACAAGTGACCCCATTTTGGAAACTAGACCCCTTAAGGAACTTATTTAGATGTGTGGTGAGTACTTTGAACCCCCAAGTGTTTTGAAAAAGTTTATGACGTAGAGCCAAAATAATTTTTTTTCCACAAGAATTATCTTTTAGCCGCAATATTTTTATTTTCACGAGGGTACTAGGAGAAATTGGACATCAAAAGTTGTTGTGCAATTTCTCCTAAGTATGCTGATACCTCATATGTGGGGGGAAGCCATTGGTTTGGCGCACGGCAGGGTTCAAAAGGAAAGGAGCGCCATTTGACGTTTTTAATGCAAGACTCGCTGGAATTGACAGCAGACCCCATGTCGTGTTTGGAGAGCCACTGATGTGCCTAACCAGTGGAAACCCCCCACAAGTGACCCCATTTTGGAAACTATACCCCTCAGGGAACTTATTTAGATGTGTGGTAAGCCTTTTGAACCCCCAAGTGTTTTACAAAGGTTTATGACATAGAGCCGCAAAAAAAAAATCTTTTTTTTTCCACAAAAACGATCTTTTAGCCGCAATATTTTTATTTTCACAAAGGTACTAGGAGAAATTGGACCCCAAAAGTTGTTGTGCAATTTCTCCCGAGTACGCTGATGCCCCATGTTTTAGAGAAAACTACTGTTTGGGCTCATGTCAGGGCCCGGAAGGGAAGGAGTGACGCTTTGGAATGCAGACTTTGATGGAATTGTCTGCGGGCGTCATATCACGTTCTCAGAGTCCCTGATGTGCCTAAACAGTGGAAATGCCCAATAAGTGCCTCCTTTTTGGAAACTAGACTCCCAAAGAATTTATCTAGGTATGTGGTGAGCCCATTGAATCCCCAGGTGCTTCACAGAAAATTATAATGTTGACTTGTGAAAATAAAAGAAAAACATTTTTCCACAAAAATGCTAAAAAAATATTTTCACAAGGGTACTAGGAGAAATTGTACCCCATAAGTTGTTGTGCAATTTCTCCTGAGTACGCTGATACCCCATGTGTTGGAGAAAACTACTGTTTGGGCACATGTCAGGGCCTGGAAGGGAAGGAGTGACGCTTTGGAATGCAGACTTTGATGGAATTGTCTGTGGGGGTCATGTCACGTTCTCAGAGCCCCTGATGTGCCTAAACAGTGGAAATGTCCAACAAGTGCCCCCTTTTTGGAAGTGATAGCTGATTTTTTAATATTATAATGTAGTGTCATACGTCAGTTGTGTATGACAACCTGACGAACACTACATCAGTTGTGTAGTGTTCGTCAGGTTGTCATACGTCAAAAATTAATTTAGTAGTCCATGGAAGTATGGTACCTTTTGAAACAATCTTTCATGCACAGGCCAGGTTTGTCGGAGCAGGTGTCACATCGATAAATGGTGTCCTTGTGTATTCCCCTTTTATAACACACTCGGCACCTCTTTTGTGACTTACCTTTTTTTCCGCTGTGAGGCATCTCCCCTGGGAAATGCTGGCCTGGTACAATTCGAGGTCCTTCAGTTCCAGAAGTACTGGGGCCCACTCCGTCACCGCTGCCAAATATTAGGGCCTTGATAACTATCTCCTGGAAGTGAAGGTACAACGCAGAAGTCTGGCCTGCACATTGTGACAGAAGGAAAGCGTTGTGCATTGCCATCTGAATGATGTGCATGGCCAGCTTCTTGTACCGCACTCTGGCCTTTCTCAAAGCACTGTAGGGCTGGAGGACTTGATCAGATAGATCAACTCCCCCCATGTACTTGTTGTACCCCACTACACAGTCTGGTTTGGCGACCTGTGTAGTGGAACCTCGTACAGTGCTGAGGGAGCTGCCATCACCATGTATGGTGGTCAAGATAAGGACATCCCTCTTGTCCTTGTACTTGACCACCAGCAGGTGGTCACTACATTGGGCTCTGCTCTCACCCCTTCTGAGCAGCTGCCCAATTAGCATCTTTGGGAGGCCTCTCTGATTTTTGCGGACAGTACCACAGGCTGTGGTACATCGCGCAGAGAGGGACTTGAAGAGAGGGACAATGGTATAAAAGTTATCCACGTACAGGTGATAACCTTTATCCAGCAGTGGGTGCACAAAGTCCCACACAATTTTCCCGCTCACTCCCAGAACAAGGGGGCATTCAGGGGGTTCAATCACGGAGTCCTTCCCTTCGTAAACTCTAAACTTGTGAGTGTACCCTGAGGTACTCTCACACAGTTTATACAGCTTGATTCCGTACCTGGCACTCTTACTGGGCAGGTGCTGCCGGAATCCAAGCCGCCCCTTAAAAGCAATTCACACAGATGTCTCTTTCGGGCATGTACACTTCAGCAAACTTGTTGTTGAAGTGTTCGATGACCGGCCGAACTCTGAAAAGACGATCAAAGTTCGGGTCATCGAGTGCAGGACACCTTGCATTATCTTGGTAATAATACAACAATACAAGGATGCCCAAAAGAGTAGATTCCTGGAGGTTATATAAATAAAGGGGTTTTCATAAGTTTATAGTACATATTGGTAATATTTCAACCAACAGAATTACGGACCAACGTAAACCAAGGAGACAGTCGGAGAAAACAGACAAGAAAAAGGAGGGGGAAGAAACCGACCATAGAGTCCCAGACATCAAATAAAGTGAAAAATTATATATTTATTAAATACAGGTGACAAAAAATGGATAGCAAACAATATACATGATGATAAAAATAAAATATTAAAAACATCTAAAAAGAGGGACGCATATCCGGGTTAGTGTAGAATAATTCATGTTGGGAACAAACAATTAATGAATAGAAAATCTAATCAATAAACCACAAATTGCATATATATACATGTGCATACACGTGACCATCACATGAAGATCATACAGGAGGTAAACAAAATCTAATATATAATATATAAAGTGCAAATGCATATACTATATCACTCTCTCTCCCCGTAAAAGTGTACAGAGTTGTAATATATATCTCCCTCACTCTCTCCCAAAATGTGCAAAATTACAAAGTATATATCTCAAATTCATGCAATGTAGGAAAGGGGGAGGAGAAGTCATGCGTCGGCCAAATAACACAAAAAAGAGTAGTCAAAAAGAATCATATATGTTAAGGTAAAATCACAGGCAACAATGTGCACAGGGAATACTCATTAATCATTGGACCATATAATTGGCATGTATCATAGGTATATAATACTTACAATAGATTAAAAAAAGTTCCCAAGCCCGGACTGTGTCCACCCCAACGCGCGTTTCGGCAAGCGCATTCATCAGGGGGTTATTTCTCCGTCACATGGCTTCTCCTCCCCCTTTCCTCCATTGCATGAATGTGAGATATATACTTTGTAATTTTGCCCATTTTAGGAGAGAGTGAGGAAGATATATATTACAACGCTGTACACTTTTACGGGGAGAGAGAGTGATATAATATATGCATTTGCACTTTATATATTATATATTATATTTTGTTTACCTCCTGTGTGATTTTCATGTGACGGTCACGTGTATGCACATGTATATATATGTAATTTGTGATTTATTGATTAGATTTTCTATTGATTAATTGTCTGTTCCCAACATGAATTATTCTACACTAACCCGGATATGCGTCCCTGTTTTTAGATGTTTTTAATATTTTATTTTTATCATCATGTACATTGTTCGCTATCCATTTTTTGTCACCTGTAATTAATAAATATATAATTTTTCACTTTATTTGATGTCTGGGACTCTATGGTCGGTTTCTTCCCCCTCCTTTTTTTTTTATTATCTTGGTAATGCAAGAACTTGTGGATGGCCTGAAAACGTTTCCGGATCATGACTATTCAGAACACTGGAGTGTTATACAAAGCGTCAACACTGCAGTATTGCCAAAGTTCTGGCTTCTTTAGGATCCTCATATGAAGGACCAGGCCCCAAAACTTCATAATTTCTACTGCGTCAACAGGAGACCAGCTAGTAAATGACGAAGAGGGGTTTTGTTCCAAAAATTGATGAGCGTATAAATTAGTTTGGCCCACCATGAGGTTTACAAAATCCTCAGAGAAAAAGACTTTGAAAAAGTCTATTTCTGTGAGGACGGTGGTGTCAAACTTGATTCCTGATTCCGCCACAAAATCAGGAATCAGTGGATCATAATTTTTGGGGGGCGAGGTCCATATTGGATCAGTAGTAGGGGCTGCTGGATCATCTTCTCTCCTGGGACGACTGCGGGGTGGTCCAGCAGCACCTGAGGAGGAAGAGGAAGAGGAGAAAGAAGAGGAGGAGGAAGACGACAAGGAGTAGGAAAGATAGAGAAATGTGGCATCCTCGCCCTCGCTGTCAGTGTCGGAGGCAAGAAAAGCGTATGCCTCCTCCGCCGAATAGTGAGTTTTGGATGAGCGAAACATTTTTTGTTATGTATGTTGTGCGTGTGTGTCAGTACTTTATTTAGAGTGTGTGGAAAAAGGAAATACTGTATGTGGTGCAAACAGCAAGCACGAGTGTCGATTTGTGAACTATGTCACCGATCAACACTAGGCGGCTGCAGCGGCTGCTGGATGTATGCACGGATGTGTGGGAAGTGGGAAGAGGGGAATTGGGGTGGGTGAGGGGAGATCAAATATGGACTTACCAAAGTCTTCTCTGTTCTTCTTTCAGCAGCAGGACCGGCGCAGTAGACCGGGAGCCCGGAGCTGGAGACCGGGAGCCCAGAGCTGGAGACCGGGAGCAGGAGACCGGGAGCCCGGAGCAGGAGACGGAGCCCGGAGCAGGAGACCGGGAACAGGAGACTGGGAGCCCGGAGCAGGAAACCGGATCAGAGATGGACTTAAAAAAGGATCAGCATGATCAGCAGCAGGACCGGAACAGAAGACCCAAACAGGAGCCGGAGCCCAGAGCAGGAGACCAGGAGCCCGGAGCAGGAGACCGGGAGCCCGGAGCAGAAGACCGGGAGCCCAGAGCAGGAGACCGGAAGCAGGAGACAGAGCCCGGAGCAGGAGACCGGTACTGGAGCTGGAGACCAGAACCGAGAGAATTAACAGTGACACTGGGGTGAGGGGGATTGGGGTGGGAAGGGGGGTAAAAAGACAGGGGAGTGGGGATGATGAGAGGAGATCAGAGATGGACTTAAAAAAGGATCAGAATGATCAGCAGCAGGACCAGAACAGAAGACCCAAACAGGAGCCGGAGCAGGAGCCCGGAGCAGGAGACCGGAAGCCGGCGCTGGAGACCGGGAGCGGCGCTGGAGACCGGGAGCAGCGATGGAGACCGGGAACCCCGAGCAGGAGACCGGGAGCAGCGTTGGAGACCAGGAGCCCGGAACAGGAGACCGGGAGTGGCGCTGGAGACCGGGAGTGGTACTGGAGACCAGGACCGGAGCTGGAGACCGCTGCAGTATGCACAAAAAAAAATGGTGGGAAGGGGGGTAAAAATAGGGGGGAGGGAGGATTGGGGTGGATGAGGGGAGAACAGAGATGGACTTACCAAAGTCTTCTCTGTTCTTCAGCAGGATCAGTAGCAGGATCAGCAGCAGGCTCTGAAGCAGGAACCACAGCAGGTAAGGAGCAGGAGACCCAGGACGCCGGAGCAGAAGATCCTGGAGCAGCAGCAGCAGGAACTGGAGCAGGTGAAAAGATGGTCTTGTGGTGTCACAGAATATTCTGTGGCACTGCAAGGCCCAGCGATAGACAGATCAGACGTGACCGCTCTGTTGAAATCCTCTTCAAGTGTGTGGGTCTGCAGGGCGGTCACAGGGGGCTGATAGGGTAGTGATAGGCTGGTCACCACCGAATCACCTCCCGGTCAGGTAATCTGATTGGAGCGATCGATGATGACATTAATCGCTCCAATCAAAGTACCTGAATACAGGTGACCGGGTAGTCACAGGGCGGTGTCACCTCCCTGTGACCCCCTGTGGTGCATGCTCTGCCCCAGCCATCTGATTGGTGACATTGATCGGCAGGTGACACTGTCCTGTGACCGCCCGGTCACCTGTATTCAGGTACTCTGATTGGAGCGATCGACGTCATCATCGATCGCTCCAATCACAGCATTCTGGGGGCTTTACATCCATTACAGGGGTCATGGGGTGGTGACAGGCAGGTCACAAGCCGGTCACCGTCCCATGACCGCCCTGTCACCCCGCGGTCACGCTACAATTGGTGCTATCGATGTGATCGGCGATCGCACCCATCTTAGCGCTTTGGGGCCAGGGCTGGTGGCTCCTAGTAACAGCCTAGGATTGGTGCTCTTAGGAGCACCGATCCTAGGCTACACATCACTGTTTCGGCAATCAGATTGCCGGAAACAGTGACAAATGCTGTGATTGGCTGTTCAGATTTGAACAACCAATCACAGCGATCGCTGGTGCGGGGGCGGAGACACTCCCTAGGATGACGGCACCATCTACCCAGAGGTAAGATGGCGCCAGAAATTTAATGCGATCACCGCGACTTCGGTCGCAGTGCCGCATTAAAAATAGGACGCACCAATGCGTATCAGGTCTTTAGTCCCAGGGCGCAGATACGTATTAGTACGTCCTGGGCTTTAAAAGGGTTAAACTGTCACACTGGTTAACCCTTTTGGAGAAAACTGTAAAAAAATAAATAAAAAAATGTTGCAAAAAAATATGCTTTTTCATCATAACGCCCCTCAAAAACTGGAATAAAATGCAATGAAACATTTGAATGTACCGTATTTTTTGGAATATAAGACACACTTTTCTTCCTCCAAAATTTTGGAGGAAAGTGGGGGGTGCGTCTTATAGTTCGAATGTGGTGTATAATATATATACTGTACACTGTGGCTCGTGGGGGGAGAGGCAACAGCGGAGGAGCAGGGCACAGGAGGCAGCAGCCTCCTGCTGCAGCCTATACTGTGCCCGCTGCTAAAGAAAATGAATATACACTGCACCCCACGCCCATGGCCGTGTGGTGCACTGAATATTCATTCTCCTTAATAGCAAGCAAAGTGTAGCCACAACCGCAACTTCCTGCTGCGGCCGGGCGATCATGTGTGCCCGCTATTAAGGAGTATGGATATTCACCCCCTCTCATCGCCCATGGGAGTGGAGAGGGCGTGAATATTTATGCTCTTTAATAGTGGGCACACACGATCGCCCTGCAGCAGCAGGAGCTGTGCTGCGGCTACACTGTGTGCCGGCTATTAAGGTGAGTGAAGTCACTGCTCCCCGCGCACACAGTCCCGGCGTAGGGAGCAGTGACTATTCTGGCAGATTATCTCACAGTGTAAGGGCGCATGGCAGTGATGGAATGCTTGGCTCACACAGTGAGATAAGTGCTGGCAGCAGAGCAGAATGCAGCGCTGGAGCAGAGGGAAGAAAGGTGAGTAGAATTGTTTTTTTATGTGCTGCTTAATGGGAGATTGGGGTGCCATGTATACCAGGATGAGGGATGAGGGGTGCCATGCATACCAGGAAGAAGGATGAGGGGAGCTGCCATGCATACCAGGAAGAGTGGTGCCTTGCATACAAGAATAGGGATGAGGAGCGCCATGCATACCAGGATAACAATGATAGGGGCCTTGCATACCAGGATAAGGATGATGGGTGCCATGCATACCAGGATGGAGGGGTGCCATGCATACCAGGATGGAGGGGTTCCATGCATACCAGGATGAGGGGTGCCATGCATAACAGGATGAGGAGTGCCTTGCATACCAGTATGAAGGGTGCCATGCATACCAGGAGGAGGGGTGCCATGTATACCAGAATGGGGGATTGGGGTGCCATGCATACCAAGAGGTGCCATGCATACCAGCATGGGGATTGGGGCCACGTATAATAGGAAGGGAGGGTCATATTTACCAGGATGGGGGATATTAATAGAATTGGGGGACATTATCCGTATAACAGTGTCAGCAGCAGACCTCCTCTCTCTTAACAGTGCATCATGACCACATTTTTTGCTTACATATTTTTTTCTATTTTCCTCCTCTAAAACCTAGGTGCGTATTATGGTTCGGTGCATCTTATAGTCCGAAAAATACAGTAAGTAAAAATGGTATCTCTCTAAAATGTCATCCTGTCCCTCAAGGAACAAGCCACCATACAGCTCAGTCAGCAGAGGAATAAAAAAGTTATAGCTCTTAGAATACAGTAATGCAAAAACAATTATTTTTTCTGTAAAATAGTTTTTAAAAGCGGCGAAACATAAAGAAAGATATAAATGTTGTATCGCTGTAATGATACTGACCCGAAGAATAAAGCTGTCTTATCAATTTTACCACACATTAAATGGCATAAAAACACCTCCAAAAATCTATTCCTGAATTGCTATTTTTTTGTTCATTCTACCTTCAAAAAATAGGAATATAAAGTGATAAAAAAATGTTATGTGCCCGAAAATAGCATCAATAAAAATTTCAACTTGTCTGGCCGAAAATAAGCCGTCACATATCTCTATGGGCAGAAATACTGAAAAGTTATAGCTCTCAAAATATGCTGATATATTGTGCATAAAAAAGCATCTTTTAGTGTGTGACAGCAGCCAAACATAAAATATCAATATAAGTCTGGTATCGCTTTAATCGCACCGACCCAAAGAAGAGAATCATCTAATCACTTTTACCGAACCATGAACGGTGCAAAAAATAAATAGAAAAAATTCTTCACCTGCTATTGATTTGTTCATTCTTCCTGCCAAAGATTGCAGTAAGGCTCAGCTCACATTTATCCTGCACTCTATGCTGAGCGCTTACATCTGGATCAGATGGAACCCCCGGCGGAAGATTCCCTATAGTAAGGCTGATAGAGGCACTGTGGACGCTGTCTGGCCTATGATCCGGTGGTGATCGTCTTTTTAAGCATGCATAAAAGCGCGGTCGACCACAGTTTTGTGCACTTCTAAAAGGAAGGACACCGCGGAACAGAGGCCAGACGGAGTCCAGAGTAACTCTGCTGCCTCATTATGTTGAATGGATCCCTCGGAGGTTTCATCCAAATCACGTCATTTGGAAACTTAGATGGAAACCCAGCATAGATCAGAGGATAAATGTGTACATTTCTGTAGCAATGAGAGCCCGCTTAATTTATTGGATGCATTTCTCCAGAAGCAATAGCTGTGCATAATGTGCTGGGCACTATAATTTACTGGGCACTACAATGTACTGGGTACTGCAATGTACGGGCACTACAGTGGCAGATTTGCAATTTCAATTTTCACTTAGCAACATCCATTGCTGCTTGTTTCTGGAAAACACCCATGGAGTCAAAATGATCACTATACCTGTAGATAAATTCCCAGGGGGATGTAATTTTAAAACTGGGGTCATTTGAGAGGGAATTCTGCTCTTCTCGTACTTAGGGGCTTTGTATATAGAGTATAGAGTCCACAAACTATTTTAGGAAATTCTGTGCTCAAATAGCACTTCGTCCCCCCCGAGTCTCGCCGTGTGGTTAAGCATTACTGTACAGCCATCTATGGATTATTTCCACTTTCAGCACAAATTGTATTACAAATTTTGATGCCATTTTTATCTATTTTCCCCTGTTAAAATGTAAAATATGGGGCTAAAATAAAATTTTTGTGGCATAAATGTTATTTTTTCTTCACAGCCCAATGGTATAAAATGTTGTTACACACTCAAGTGTCAATATGATCACTGTATCCTTAGATGAATTCATTAAGAGGTGTCACTCATGGGGGTGTCCTGATGTTCTGGCTCTTCCATTGGGTCATGTCCCCCGAAAACCATAACTGCAAAATCTGCACTATAATATGGCGCTCCTTCCCTTCTGAGCTTTCCACTGTGCCTGAAAAGTATTTCCCGATTATATGTAGGGTATTGGCGCACTCAGGAGGATTTGCACAACAAAATGTAAGGTCCATTTTTTCCTATTAGCCCTTATAAAAATGAAAAATTCTATTAATCACATATGGGGTATTGGTATTGGTGTACTTAGGAGAAATTGTGTAACAAATTTTACCATTCATTTTCTCCTATTATCCCTTTTTGAAAATTAAAAACTTGGAGCTAAAGCAGCATTTTAGTGAAAAAAATGGAAATCTTCCATTGACTCAGCCCAGTGTTATAGAATTCTGTGAATAGCCTGAGGGTTAAAAAGACTCACTATACTCCTAGATGAATTCATAAAGAGGTGTAGTGTCCAAAATGGGGTCATTTGGGGGGGTTTCACTGCTTTGGCATGTCAGGGGCTCTTGAAATGTGACTTGTCATCCACAATCTATTTCAGTCTAAATTGCGCTCCAGAATTCAACTGGCACTCCTTCCAAGCTCTGCCGTGCACCTAAGCAGCAGTTTCCAACCACATATGGGGTATTGATGTACTCAGGAGAAATTGTAAAACAAATTGTGTAATCTATTTTCTCCTGTGATGATAAAAAAATTGGGGCTATAGCAACATTTTTGTGAGGAATTTTTTTTTTTTCACGTCTCAACTTTAGAAAATTCTATTAAGCACTTTTAGGTTCAAGGTGCTCACCATACCTCTATAAAAGTTCATTGCGGGTTGCAGTTTCCAAAATGAGGTCAATTGTGGGGGGGACATAAAATGGCATCTGCTAGCTATTCCAGCCAATTTTGCTTTCCAAATGTCAAATGGTGCTCCTTCCCTTCCGAGCCCTGCCGTGTGCCGTAACAGTAGTTTTCGACCATATATGGGGTATCAGTGTACTCAAAAGAAATTACACTACAAATTGCATGGTCCATTTTCTCCTGTTACCCTTGTGAAAATGCTAAATTTGGGGCTAAAGTAATATTTTTGTGGGAAAAAAGTAAAATTTTCATTTTCTCTTCCACATTACTTTAATTCTGTAAAGTACCTGCAAGGTTAATAAACTTCCTGAATGTGGTTTGGAGCACTATGAGGGATGCAGTTTTTAAAATGGTTTCACTTTTGGGCATTTTTTGCCGTCTAGATCCCTTAAAGTCACTTTAATTGTCATGTGGTCCCTAAAAAAAAAGGTTTTGTAAATTTTGTTGGAAAAATGAAAAATTTCTGATAAATTTTTAACTCTTCTAACATCCTAACTAGTGTTGAGCGAGCACTAAAATGCTAGGGTACTCGTTGCTCGGGTCGAGCACATAGGAATACTCGGGTGCTCGACCCGAGCAACGAGCCCAATGTAAGTCTATGGGTAGCTCGAGAATTTTTCAGGCAGCTCCCCCCGGCGGTCTGCAGAGCACCTAAAAATTGCCAAAATCGATGGGAACAGTGCTCAAATGACATGGGAACAGCATGGGGAAGACCCCTGGAAGCATCTCTGACTCCCAGATCACTGTTGTTAACAACATTGTCAGGGTATTATGCCACTTTTACGGACTCACAATAAAACATACAAAAACGAAACCAAAATGGATTTTCCTGGGAAATATTTTAAGGAACATCCTTTCCAGGGTAATGACTTGTATATAAGGCAAAATAAATAACCAAAAACAAAAATACTCCTCCACACCTTGGGCTATGTTCACACGTAGCGTTTTTGGTGCGTTTTTGCACTTTTGCATTGCTTTCAACCAAGACAAAGGCATCCACCAGGAAATGTAATTTTAACATTTTACAACCTTATCTGGCCATGTGGTATGTGACACATCATCAGACACATGCATACAATGCTGAAAAGACATGGGAACAGCATGGGGAAGACCTCTGGAAGCATCTCTGACTCCCAGGTCACTGCCTAAAAGTGTGCCCATCATAAGTGATCCTTGGCGCATGCGAAGATGCCTCCCACCATGCACCTGTCGTTGCAGACTTGCAACAATCACCATCCACGTCCTTGTCCCAGTGCAGCGTTCAGTTGTCCCTACCCCATTCCTTGTAATGCAAGTGCAAGAATGCAGCCAGCCACCTACCAACCTACAGGCTGCAATACCATACTGCCAAATTTTTGACAGCTGCTTGCACTTGAAATGTGACCTTTTAGGCTCATGGAGGCGGAAGGTTTTCATAACCTCATGCCGGCGGAGGCCGGGTGTCCATACTCGGTCCCCATCCGCCACTGTTTCTCCCGGTGTCGTCTCCGCCTTCCACAAGCACGGGTCCCACAACATTACCCGTGCCCTCCCCAGTGCACTTACTGGGAAGGACCACCTAACCACAAACACGTGGACAGGTGAATGTGGCCAGGGACGGTACAGAGCCAGTCCATAGATTTTTTTGCTGAGTTGTATTTCACCACAGCAATATTCTTTAGCTTGTCAAAGGACTTGGGAAACCATATCTACCTAGCTGTGATTTCTCCCAGGAAGTCCTCTAAAGCTGCTTTCACTTGAAATGTGGCCTTTTAGGCTCGTGGAGGCGGAAGCTTTTCATAAGCTCATGCCGGAGGTGGCCAGATATCCATACTCGGGGAACAGTTGCCTGCCTTCTGTCTGCGGCCACCACACTGCTTCTTCCTGCCTGTTGGGGTGCTCTGCCTCCCTCCCCCCTGTGTGCTGCTGTCCTCGCTCTGCATGTCCTCCTGCCAGGTTGGGTCAGTTACTACATCATCCACCACCTCGTCTTCCACTTCCGCACACTGGTCCTCCTCCTGACTTTCTGGCAATTGTGTCTCATCATCGTCCACCTCTTGTGACACTTTCCCACCGTCGCCTTTGTGTGACCGTGGCTGCTCAAATATTCGGGCATCGCTACACGCGTTCTCTTCTTGTCCCACTTCAAGTGGACCGGGCGAGAGGCCCGAATCTATAAATGGAAAAGAGAACAGCTCTTCAGA
Source organism: Phyllobates terribilis (assembly GCF_046119375.1). Taxonomy (NCBI): domain Eukaryota; kingdom Metazoa; phylum Chordata; class Amphibia; order Anura; family Dendrobatidae; genus Phyllobates; species Phyllobates terribilis. The sequence continues at coordinate 305,830,206 of NW_027362768.1, read as the reverse complement.
GTGTCCAAATGTGGGATCAGTTGTCTCTGGGCACTCGGCATGGTGGGAGGAAGGAGGATCAGGGTGAGGAATATGCGATCCAGACTCACGGCTACTGAGACTTGACCGTGTGGAAGACAGGGTGGTGGTGGTGGTGGCTAAGTGACTGGAAGCATTATCCGCTATCCAACCAACAACCTTTTAACACTGCTCTGGGTTCAATAGTGGTGTGCTGCGGTCCCCTAGGAATTGGGACAGAAAGGTCAGGCGAGAAGATGTAGGTGTTTGTTGTGGCACAATTACAGCTTGCCCACGGCCTTGTCCTCGGCCTCTGCATGCACCATCACCATCATGTCCAGTTCCCCGTCCCTTGCCTCGTGCCTTGCCCATTTTAAATGGAGGACAGTATCTTCCACGCTCACTACAAATGACTGAGTTTGGAGCGAATTTATATGTTATCCGTGTGACGGAGAAAACAGAGTTTTAAATACCTGACATGTAGGTAAGTAGCTTGAACAGCAAACTGGTGTGAATTGCTTCACTGACACACTAAAGGAAATTGTTAATGGAGGCCAGAAATGGCAGTATTTTCTGACAACGTATATGTGATCCATGTGATTGAGAAAACAGAGTTTTATATACCTAGCCTGTAGGTAACTAATTTGAACAGCAAACCGGTGTCAAAAATGTCGCTGACACAGTGGAAAAAAATTGGAATGGAAGCCAAAAATGGCAGTATTTTCTGAAAACGTATATGTGATCCATGTGACGGAGAAAACACAGTTTTAAATAGCTGGATTTCTAGTGCTGTAATATGGAATGGACCTGGCTGTATTCTGCAGTGCCAACAAGCAAATGGCACAGAAAAATGTTGTTCTCTGGATTGCTTTTTAAGCAAATAATGACGATTAAGATCCAAAAAAAGTATTCCTGGCGCCTGAGACCTGGGCCTTTGTATAGAAATATCTAACAGTAGCAGAAGGCAGAATTGGAATGGAGCCTCTTGTGCTATATGCACTGAAGTCTGCTATATACACTGCCTGCCTGCCTATATACACTGCCTGCCTGATATCTCTGCAGATGGATTAGTTAGTCCTCAAAAGGACTGTTTGTTAAGATGGATATGTTTAATGTACCGCTTTTCTCCATACACTACCTAATACACAAGCAAATCTCTCCCTGACACAGCAGCACCTCTCCCTACTCTGCCTGATTCCAGAGTGACTGTAACGAGCATGGCGGCACCAGGTCTGATATAGACCTGATGACGCTGTGCAGCCATCCAATTACTGTAATGCCACAACCACCATGGCTGTGGCATTACAATGAGTGGCAGGCAATCCTTGCATGTTGATTGGTGCTCTAAAGAGCGCCAAACATGCAGGGAGGGGACCCGAGCTCCCGCCGAGCAACCCCAGAAGTACTCGGCGAGCGCCAAGCGTCTCGAGCAGTGAGATGCTCGGGCGAGCACCGAGCAGCAGCAAGCATGCTCGCTCATCACTAATCCTAACAAAAAACATTATGTTTCAAAAGTTATGCAGATGTAAAGTAGACATTTGGTAAATGTTATTTATTAACTATTTTATGTGATATAACTATCTGGTTTAAGGACATAAAAATAAAAATGTTGAAAATTTAGAAATTGTCAAAATTGGCCCCAAAATTCTGATATTTTCATAAATAAATGAAAAAAATATCAACCTAAATTTACCATTAACATAAAGTAAAATGTGTCACGAAAAAAATATTCTCAGAATCACTGGGATAAGTTGAAGCATTTCAGAGTTATTACCTTAAAAATGACACTGGTCAGAATTGTAATATTTGACCTGGTCAGGAAAGTGAAATCAGGCTCTGAGGTGAAGGGGTTAAATTAAATCCCCCCAAATTTTAGAAATATATTAATGCCAAAAAGAAAATATCTGACAGCATCTGCCCCTTAAAAGATAATCATAGCAATATAATTAATAAGGACAAAGAGTTGGCTGAGATATTAAATAGGCACTTTTCATCCTTATTTATCATTGCTTGTGCCAGGTATCATTCAGTAAGACAGAACTCAAAGTTCACCACCTAATATAGCTAAAGTAACATAAAAAGTATGGCAGCATCAGAGCAAATTAAACATTGACAAATTCCCCAGGCTAGATGGTATTCATCCACTAAAACTGAGGGAGTTGAGCTCAATAATTGACAGACCGTTACATTTAATATTCTTAGACTCTCTTGTCACAGGGTCAATGGCACAAGATTGGAGGACGGATGACGTGGTACCGATATTTAAGAAAGGTAAGAAGGTGGATCCAGGCAACTACCGTCCGGTAAGTTTGACATCAGTAGTGTGCAAAATGTTAGAGAGTATTATAAGAGACGACCTGCAGAGTTATATCGCAGAGAATAATATAATAAATGATAATCAGCATGAAAGATAGGTCATTTCTAATCAACATGTTGGGTTCTATGAGGAGGTAAGTGCAAATTTGGATCTTAATAATGCGTGTGATGTGATGTATCTGGACTTTACAAAGGCATTTGATACTGTACCACATAACAGCCTTATACTGAAGCTACAGAAGCACAGACTAGGGGAAACTATATGCACATTGGAAAAAAACAGTTTAAGGGACAGGAAACAAAAAGGCATTGTAATTGGTACATTCTCTAAATGGGATAAAGTCAGAAGAGGGAACCACAAGGATCTGTGTTAACACCAATTTCTTTTAATCTCTTTATTAATGACTTGTGGATGAGATTGCTAGTAAAGTGTAAGTCTTTGCTGATGACATAAAACTATGTAGGATAATAAAAACTGAGCTTGACTATAATATTACAAAAGGATCATATAGGATATCTCCATGGGCAAAAACTTCTCAGATGAGGTTTAATGTTGATAAATGTAGAGTAATGTGACGCACCCCTGGGCCTGTGTCGCACAGCGTTGCGCATGCAGGAGCTTACCCGGAGCCGGATCTGTTGAGGGTTGTAGTCTCGTGGCGGTGACCCGGTCCGTGCCCAGGGAGTCAGACTAAGTGGCGTTGTATTGCGGTAGATGTTGGACGACTACGCCACCCGTTGAATGCAGAAAAGGAGCTGCCGCTGCAGGGCAGACCGCTGAGGCCGGTGGTAGGATTGTGCAGCGTGATAGTATCACCCCCAACGGGAGGGGTATGGCCTCAGGGCAGCCGACGTGGATGATGGGGGTAGCAGGAATCACTCAGAGACGATGCGGTGTAGTTCAGGGTCTTTACTGGTGATAAAGATAGACCCTCCCGGAGTACTGGCTAGCGATCGGGGCCTGGTCAGTCCTTGAGCAGATGGGATCTCCCCTGGCCAGGCGGAGTTGTAGGCCTCCCAAACTGACTGTACTCTTCTGGCTACCTTGCTAGAGGCGGGTATAAGTAGCCCACGTCCCTGAGTGTACCGTGTGGTGCTCACCCGTATGGCCGGTGACTCGGGGCCTTCTAGTGGCGTCCGCTCCACGACGGCGGTGCTGGTCCCACGCGTGTGACCGTGCCTTCGGGTTTCTTGGCCAGAGGACCTGAAATCCACTGCCGGGCGGTTTCTGCTGCTGGGTAAAGATTAGTCCCACAGCCTCGGACTCCGGGTCCGGTGATAGCTTCTCAGTCAGGGCGAGCTCTGCAGCTGCCAGCCCCTGACTCCTTATAGCACTGCTCCCACAGAGCTCCTGATGTTCTTTTCCTATATCTGCTTCTCTTCTCTGTCTCTACTTCTTCTCTACACACTAACCCTGCCTCAGCCCTAGGTTTATATAGGGGAAGTTCTTCCCCTCCCAGGACTGGGCAGGAGGTGTGGCATGCATAGGATCCCTGACCAAGAGACCTCCCACCTGCTCTCAGATGTAATATCTCTATCACTGTGGCAACCAGACCCCTGGGGTGTCACATTCCCCCCTAGTGAAATTTAGTACTCCGGGACTAAACATATTTTTAGAAAAACATAACAAGGTATAAACAATAATAATACAATAAGAAAAACACATAAAGATGGTTACGGCGTGTCCGCAACCGGGTGCAGTTTTGAAGAAAAGCAAGGTGTCCATTTCACCAAAACAGGGAGACGTAACCAGGTAGGGGTCTGTCCTGCCCCGAGTCCTTAACAGTCTTTAGTCCATTCCTAGGTTACGCTCCAACCAATTGTACAAGGATTCCCGGTAAATCCACCAAGGACTCCTAAAAATAACTAGAAACACATAATTATTTACAAGTAACAGACAGGTGACCACAAATAAAACAATTTAAACACTTCAAATCCTCCAACGTGCGGGTAACTGGCCTCTAGTGGCCCTTGTGGACCTACGGAGCTGACTGTCTGGCCCTGAACTACAGGGTGTAGGAGCTGTCAAGGGTAAACTGGGCAGCTGTCTACGGGCTCTTTGGCTCACTAGGGGTACGGCAGGCTCACTATGAGCAGAGGGTTGATCCTCCTGTTCTGCTTGTGTGGAGTCTGCTGCCTCCTGGACCGGCTGCTCTTCCAGCTCTACCTGTTGCTCCGTAGGCACTTGGGATGCTGGTTGGAGGAACGTGAGGACGGGTACCACAACTGCACCATTGACTTGAGTCCAGGACCGAGGGAAGTCTCCGAGCACAGTACTACACATATCTTCCCTTTCCTCTATGGGTCGAGGGTCTTCTTGCTCTCCTTCTGGGTTCCGTAGCTGTTCGGGACACTTCTTCAGGTGATCCCGGGATACAATGGCTGTGGTTTCCCCTCCGTCTTTACTGATGGTACAGACCTTTGGGTTGTCGTGGCTTGAGGGCAGTACGGTGTACGGGTCCTTCTCCCACTGGTCGTCCAACTTGTGGAGCCGTCTCTTCCTCTTCAAGACCTGCTCTCCGGGTACCAGGGGAACAGCGGGAGCATACTGGTTGTAAGTTTTCTCTTGTCTTTCCCTAGCGAGACAGAGACTTCGCTCCACGCTCTCCTGTACTTTCCGGTACTGCTGCTGCCTCTCTGTGTCCCAGTCTGCTTCCGGTGAAGTGTCCTTGGGTGTCAGGACTCCCATCTCCAGGTCAACAGGTAGCTTACCAGGCCTTGCCCTCATTAGGTAAGCCGGGGTACAGTTGGTGGAACCTACAGGGATGTAGTTGTATAGGTCCACCAGGTCGGGCAGCTTCTCAGGCCACAGACTGCGTTCTTCCAGGGGCAACGTTTTCAGAAGATCCATTACCACCTGGTTCATTTTCTCACAAAGTCCATTAGTTTGCGGATGATAGGGTGTCGTCCTTATCTTCCGGCAGCCATACAGATTGCAGAATTCCTGGAAGACCTCCGCTTCAAAGGCAGGTCCCTGGTCCATCAGCACTTGGTCCGGGTACCCGTGTGGACGGCAGAAGTGCTGCTGGAAGGCTCTAGCTGCTGTTTGAGCTGTTAAGTCCTTAACGGGGACGACAACCAAGAACCGGGAGTAATGATCCACAATGGTTAACGCGTAGACGTAGCCACTTCTGCTTGGGGTCAGTTTTACATGATCCAAGGCTACCAGTTCCAATGGCTGCTTGGTGACGATGGACTGAAGGGGGGTCTTCTGGCTGGCACGGTCCTTCCTTCTTGGGTTGCACGGGCCACAGTCTCTGCACCACCTCTCGATGGTTCCCCTCATGCCTACCCAGTGGAACCGCCCGCGCAGCAGGAACTCCAGCTTCTTCCATCCGAAGTGTCCAGCCCCGTCGTGGTATGCCTCCATCACCATGGCTGCGTCTCTTCGTGGCACCACTACTTGCCAGATTAGTTCATGCGTCCGGGAGTTAACCATTCTGCGGCACAACTTCCCCTTGTAAAGGAACAGTCGACTCTTCTCAGCCCACAGTTGTTTGGCTTCCTCCGGAGCGTCTGGGTCAAGGCGAGCCTCTGGCCGAGTCAGCATCTCCTTCACCAGTCGGACGGCAGGGTCACTGTCTTGTGTTTCCTCCCAGTTGTAGTGAGGCAAGGGGTTAACCGTAGCGGCTTGCTTACTCCTTACCCGATGGGAATACTGGATAGTCCCATGACGGTGGAACGCGGGGAGTTCGACTTCTTCCAGTCCCTCTGGATCTTCTCTTACGTCCGGTAGGTTTGGCATCCTGGACAGGGCGTCCGCGTTGGTATTGGAGCGTCCTGCCCGGTATTTGATTGTGAACTCGTAGTTGGACAGACGGGCCATCCATCTCTGCTCTAGGGCACCGAGTTTTGCCGTGTCCAGGTGTGTCAACGGGTTGTTATTCGTGTACACGGTGAACCGGGAAGAAGCGAGGTAGTGCTTAAAGCGTTCGGTGACTGCCCACACCACTGCCAGGAACTCTAGCTTAAATGAGCTGTAATTCTCAGGGTTTCTTTCGGTGGGTCGCAGTTTTCGACTGGCGTAAGCGATTACTCGTTCTTTCCCCTGCTGGATCTGGGACAGTACGGCTCCTAGCCCGATGTTACTTGCGTCGGTGTAGAGGATAAAGGGCTGGCTGTAATCAGGGTACGCCAGGATTTCATGCCCCGTGAGGGCCATCTTCAGCTGGCGGAAGGACTCTTCTTCTAACTTCTCCCATTTGAAGGGTGGCTTCTGGTTCTTGGCCATCCGGGACTGGCCTATCAGGAGGTCCTGCATAGGAGCTGCCTTTTTGGTGAAACCGAGGATGAATCTGCGGTAATAGCCTACCAACCCGAGGAACTGCCGCACTTCCTTTACACTGGAGGGACTTGGCCATTCCTTAATTGCGGTGATCTTATCAGGGTCGGGAGCCACTCCGTCAGCGCTCACCACGTGTCCCAGGTACTGCACCTTTGGTTTTAGGAGGTGACACTTGGAGGGTTTTACCTTTAGGCCGTAGTTTGCCAGAGCTTCGAACACTTCCGCCAGGTGTTTCAGGTGGTCCTCATAAGTCTTGGAATATACGATGACATCGTCCAGGTACAACAGGACCGTCTCGAAGTTTCTGTGGCCCAGACAGCACTCCATTAATCGTTGAAAGGTTCCTGGTGCGTTACAGAGTCTGAACGGCATGCAGGTAAACTCGCTAAGTCCCATCGGGGTGGTGAATGCGGTCTTCTCCCGGTCCGCCTCTGCTACAGGAACCTGCCAGTACCCGCTAGTGAGATCCAAGGTAGAGAAGAAGTTAGCAGATCTTAAAGCAGCCAAAGACTCCTCTATCCTTGGTAAGGGGTACGCATCCTTGTGTGTGATACGGTTGATTTTCCGGTAATCTACACACATCCTCATGGTGTTGTCTTTCTTTTTGACTAAGACTAGTGGAGCTGCCCAGGGGCTACAGCTATCCCTGATCACCCCAGCCTCCTTCATGTCCCTAAGCATCCCCTTGGTGTGTTGGTAGTGTGCAGGGGGTACGGGTCGATACCTCTCTTTTATTGGAAGATGGTCTCCCGTGGGGATGTGGTGTTCTACCCCCTTGACTCGCCCGAAGTCTAACGGGTGTTTACTAAACACTCTCTCGTACTCTTGAACCACCCGATAGACTCCCTGTCTCTGGTGTGAGGGAGTGGAGTCAGTACCCAAATGTAGTTGCTGACACCAGTCCTCCATTGTTTCCTTAGAGCCGTTACCTTCCTCCGGGGAAGATGGAGGCAAGGGTTCTACGGACTGTATGGAATTTTGATTGATGGTATACAATTTGGCTAGCGTGGCATACCGGGGCAGGTACACTTCCCTCTTCCCGATATTTATTATGCGAACGGGCACCCTCCCATGGCGTACATTGACCACCCCCCGTGCTGTCAAAATGGTGGGCCTACTGTCTGAGTAAACTGGTTCTACCATTGCCTGGTAATCTCTACCTCTCAGACCAATAGCTGCCCGGCACCAAATCATCATTTCACTTTTTGGGGGCATGGCAATAGGGAAAGGGTCACACATTATTACGCTACCAATCTCACCACCGGAGAGTTCTATCTGTTGCCGTCGCATCAGTGCCCGGATCTCTTTCTGGAGCACCCGCTGCTGGCCGGAGCTGGCGTTCTTGGCAACCTGCTGTAAAAGGAAAATCACCTCTGCAAGACAATTTTCAATTACATTAGTTCCTAGAGTTATCTTTGGGTGACTCTCGTGCTTGTCAATGTCTACAATGATCAGTCCCTGTGCCGCCAGTTCAACTCTACCGATTTTAATGGTCACCTCTTTAAATCCAATCTGTGGCACGGGTTGACCATTGCTGGCGATGATACTCAAATCGTCGTCAGGGTAGCGGGTGATATCCGAGTCATTCCAGTACTGCTTGAAGAGCACGTACGGGATAGTGGTAACCTGTGACCCGGTGTCCAGTAGGGCACTCATAGGGATGCCATCCAGTACCACAGGCAAGACTGGACGTCCTCCCACATATTTGTCGCGCCAGTTCGATGGGCCTGATGATCTTTTTCCTGGGGTTTGGCCCTCTACCCCAGGTTGTGCCAGTTTAAAGGACAGTACCTTGCCATATGTCCGGGTTGATTGCAGCGGCGGCAGATGGGTTGTCCGTCCTCGTTGTATCGGTCGCTGGGTCTTCCTCTGGCCGGTGGGGTCCTCCTTGGTCGACGCCACGGGATGTCCTCCGGTCCGGATGCCAGCTGGATCTTCCCTGGAGTGGAAACCTGTAAAGACTGCACATTTCGGGTTAGCGCGGCAACGCTTTTAGCTAGCTCTTGGACCTGATGGTGCAGGTCTGGAGCCGGGTCATTGTTCAAAGCCTGCGCATCAGCTCCCACAGGCCCTGCCGACAAGGGCGCCGCCTCCTGGTGGTAAGTGGTAGTGGGGCGTCTGTGGGTCACAACGCCACCTGGTGCCGGTTCTCGGAGCACCCGGATGGCTCTGTCCTTGAACTGTGCAAATCCCAGATGAGGATCCTGTAAGGCCATTGCCCGCAACTGGGTTCGGTGGGCATTGCAATATAAACCCTCTATAAATTGTTCAGTCAACAGCCTGTCCTCGTCTCCCACGCCGTCAGGGTCGGTCTGCTTAATGGCTCTCAGGGCCTCTTGTAGGTTCAGGGCATAGTCCCTTATACTCTCGTGTGCTCGCTGCTTGCACCCGTAGAATCTAAGCTTGATCTCGGCTGAGGTGCGGGTATCAAAGGTGTCCCTCAGCTGGGTTAGTATCCCTGCAACAGTCCTCCCCCCAGGTGGCCAGGACTTTACCTCCCTTTGGGCTTCCCCGGTTAATTGGGCCACCAGGATGCTCACTTTTTGCTCTTCTGTGAGGGGATACACTTGGAAGAGGCTATCCAGCTTTTCTCTAAAGTCATGCAGGGTATGTGACTCCCCTGAGTACTGGGGTAGCCAGGCCGCTCCCGGGATATAGGGCATGGTGAAAGGCATGACTGCAGCAGCGGTGGCGCTGGCGGGGGTTGAGGCAGTGAAGCTCTCCTCCGTATCCGACATCTTCCTCCCCCCTAGTGGACCGTGGCCTACCTTGCGATGATCCTCTTCCGTAGGCCGCGGCTCCGCAGTGGATCGTCAGGGTTGAGGACCTTCCGTCGCGCTCCTGTGACGTCGGCGTCTGCTGGGCTCCTTCCAGGACCTTACGCAACGTCCGGACGTGAGGCGGGGCTTCAGTTCTCGCGCGCTTTCGGAGTCCACGCCCCTCTTCTTCCCGCGCGGCGTCTTCAAGATGGCGTCCAACGGCGGGAAAACTCCACGGATGGCGGGAAGAAGGCAGAAGATGGCGCCGGATGGCGGGAAAACTTCGCGGATGGCGGGAAGAAGGTAGAAGATGGCGCTGGATGGCGGGAAACCTCCACGGATGGCGGGAATCTTCACCACTGGTAAGTTTGAACAGTCTTTTTCAGGCACGCAGTACCCGGTGGTTGCGGGCACGAGATCCTGCCGACTACGCCAAAGTTGACGCACCCCTGGGCCTGTGTCGCACAGCGTTGCGCATGCAGGAGCTTACCCGGAGCCGGATCTGTTGAGGGTTGTAGTCTCGTGGCGGTGACCCGGTCCGTGCCCAGGGAGTCAGACTAAGTGGCGTTGTATTGCGGTAGATGTTGGACGACTACGCCACCCGTTGAATGCAGCGAAGGAGCTGCCGCTGCAGGGCAGACCGCTGAGGCCGGTGGTAGGATTGTGCAGCATGATAGTATCACCCCCAACGGGAGGGGTATGGCCTCAGGGCAGCCGACGTGGATGATGGGGGTAGCAGGAATCACTCAGAGACGATGCGGTGTAGTTCAGGGTCTTTACTGGTGATAAAGATAGACCCTCCCGGAGTACTGGCTAGCGATCGGGGCCTGGTCAGTCCTTGAGCAAATGGGATCTCCTCTGGCCAGGCGGAGTTGTAGGCCTCCCAAACTGACTGTACTCTTCTGGCTACCTTGCTAGAGGCGGGTATAAGTAGCCCACGTCCCTGAGTGTACCGTGTGGTGCTCACCCGTATGGCCGGTGACTCGGGGCCTTCTAGTGGCGTCCGCTCCACGACGGCGGTGCTGGTCCCACGCGTGTGACCGTGCCTTCGGGTTTCTTGGCCAGAGGACCTGAAATCCCCTGCCGGGCGGTTTCTGCTGCTGGGTAAAGATTAGTCCCCACAGCCTCGGACTCCGGGTCCGGTGATAGCTTCTCAGTCAGGGCGAGCTCTGCAGCTGCCAGCCCCTGACTCCTTATAGCACTGCTCCCACAGAGCTCCTGATGTTCTTTTCCTATATCTGCTTCTCTTCTCTGTCTCTACTTCTTCTCTACACACTAACCCTGCCTCAGCCCTAGGTTTATATAGGGGAAGTTCTTCCCCTCCCAGGACTGGGCAGGAGGTGTGGCATGCATAGGATCCCTGACCAAGAGACCTCCCACCTGCTCTCAGACGTAATATCTCTATCACTGTGGCAACCAGACCCCTGGGGTGTCACAAATGCACTTAGCTCGGAATAATCCTATTGCTGCACATACATTAAAGGGGAGTATACTCGGGACTATAGAGTAGGAGAGGGTATTCTGGTTACAAGTAAGCTGAGAAGCAGTACTCAATGTCAAGCAGCAGACGCAAAGCAATCAAGACTTTAGAGTGTGTAAAAAGAGAGTAAAAATCCTGTGATCCCAATGTATTGTTACCCCTTTATAAATCACTTGTAAAGCCACATAAAAAATATAGAATCCAGTTTTGGGCTCCACATTTTGAAAAGGATATTGGGAAGTTATAGTCAGTTCAAAGGCGGGCAACTAGATTAATACATGGGAAGGAAGGCCTCTCCTATGATGAAAGGTTAGAAAAGTTGTGCTTGTTTTGCTTAGAAAATAAGACAATTTAGGGGAGATATGCTTTATATGTATAGATACATGTGTGGTCAATACAAAGTCCTGGCACATGATTTATTCCTTCCAAAGACCATACTAAGGACCAGGAGACACACATTATGTGTGGAGGAAAGGTGAATAGGAAAAGGTTCCTTACAGTTAGAGCAGTCAGATATGGAATGCCGACCACAAGAGGTAGTAATGGCAGATACTACAACAACATTTATAAAAGTGCTGGATGCTTTTCTCTCAACAAATGACAGGGCGGATTTTAAATCTAGTGATAGAGAACATAGAACCGGTGGAGAATGGTTTAACTTGATCGTCTTATGTCTTTTATCAACCTATAAATCTATGAAACTATGAATAATAATAGGGAATTTTAGAATAAAGCAAACACAAAAGTGGTTTGGGATTAACAATAGATGGTTATAAATGGCACTTAAGGTATCAGACAACCCCTTTAAGCAAAAATGTATTGATAAGTAAATTATAGTCAAGCATGTTCAGGTCCTTCATCCAGAAGCAAAAAACTGTAAATCAGTAATGAGGTTTTAGTATGGAGCAAGTAAGTATGATTTGTCAATATAGTTGTCTTAAAGGTCATCTGCCAGTACAATCAAGCCTCCTAAGCCACCTATATGGGCAAGCAGGTCATAGGAAGCGGAAAAAAATCATACCTTGTGTGAAAACCCGGGTCTTCTGTGGGCGTAATACCACTCAGACAACTCAGGGTGAGGGTAAAACTGTGCGGCAATACTTTATTGAACCACAAAATGGACAACAAACACATAGAACAGTCCCAGCAAATAATCAAGATGGTAAAACATTACACAGTCTCACCCTTTCACGCTTCGCCCGCGAGGGATAGAACAGCTGTGACTTTGGGACTTCCAGGGCCAACTACCTCAACCAGTGGCCCCCTGCTTCTGGCAGGCCCCCACAGAGAGGAGATAGCGGCAAGCTAAGGAAGCTAGCAGTCCATCGAGGTACAAGGCCAGGAGACCTGAGGGTTCCACCCTGGCCTCTCTGAGAGTTTCCATGGGGCCAGATGACTGGCTGTTCCCAATCTGGCTTTTCCATGGGTTCCGGGAGACCGGGCGGTCCCTCCTGGCAACCCAAACAACATTTACATGGGGCCAGGTGACTTCATCGTCCCAACCTGGTCTCCCCAAATGTATCCATGGTCTCTCTGATGATCAATGAAGTAATCCGTATCTTTCTAGTCAGAGCCATATACCCTTAGGCTGGAATCATGTAGAATCCAAATCTGTGTCATGATAGCCATGCTATCCATCTACTTTACTGAAGGATATCTCTAATTCTCCTTGTAAAGTCTTTCTGACTCTCTGTTTCAAGTCTCTCTTCTACAGAGGCACATGTCCCTTAAAATAGTTATAGTTGTCCTTCAAGTACACATTCACAGGTAAGAGGTTAGGGAGGACATTACTTACAGGTTGGGGGAGGGGCAGTACTCAGGTCTCATTGTTTGAGCATTTGATGAATTTGTATAGTTTGTCCTCCTGTCTTGTGAGTCAACAAGCCACAGTGTCCACATAAAGCTTAATCAACATATTTAGCAAACATTCATTGTTCACAGACCCAAGAGGAGACAACAATCAGGGTTATACAAATAATCGTAAATCCTTCTTGACCAGCCAAGAAAAATACACATACATTTACAAGTCAACACAAAGATAACAGTGTATTTCTCTTGCTTTATCTTAATCTAATCGTCTGTCTTATTAAGATTATAAGCTCTATCGTGACACCTTGATATCTGCGATCCGATGTCTTATTACAGAGAAATCCAGTTTTTCTTATGTGTAAATGAGCTGTTTCAGGCTATGGGCTGGACACTGATCTGCATGAGAATCTGCCTGCAGGGATTATTTTAAATATAGTGGGGAGTTACCAGTGTGATGTGTAATGACCGCTCTCTGCTCTCCTGGTCTCACTGCAGAGCTGTGTTTGATTCTATCTGACACATCTGCAGGTTCCTATCAGATTCAGTTTCAATCTCACAGGCAGACAGGGTTGAAATACAGCAGAGCTGTAAGAGCTGCAGCAAATGTGTTTGTAAGGAGACAAAGTTCAGTTCTGCTGCTCTGTGTTAGTTACATGCCTCACACTGGTAATGCCGCCTTTTATTTAAAATAAGCTCTGGAGGCAGATTCTCTGGGAGATCTATGTCTGTCCCATAGCCTGAAACATCTCATTTACATATAAGAAAAACGTGGATTTTTCTGGAATAAAACATCAGATTGCAGATATTAAGGTATCATTTTATTCAGCTTCCTATGACCTGCATGCCCATATAGATGTCTTAGGAGGGTTGATCGTACTGACAGAATCGCTTTAATATGTCCACATTTTACAGAGATTTTTTTCCCCATGAAGCAATATTTATAAGGAAGAATACCTCCGTAATACAACATACAGGGAGTATGTCATAATATTTTGTCTCTTGGATTCATACAGAAAATGACAAAAAAAACACCTTGATATGAGACCAGACACAAATACAGTAGAGATACATAGCACCTCTTATTATCGCTCTGTGCAACTCAGAAATAATAGAATTGGAGAGCATGCATAACACAGGTCTACAAAAAATATTTTTTGTAATCATCGTAGTTGACCTTGTACTTTTCTGAATCATTTTTTTGTTCTGATTTAAAAAATGAATACAGTTTTTCTGTAGCAGGTATAGTTTCCATGAAGCAGTATCATTATTATAAGGTATAGAAAATATACTGGCGACATTAAGAAAACAGTAATCTACATATCAGAAAAAAATGCTTGACCGTACAAAACAGTTTTTATTGAACCAAAATAATTTCACATGCAAAATAGAAACCAAAATAAGAGCAAAAATTAAAAGTGCTTGACATTAGACTGTCGTTGATAAGATTTTTCAGGGTTGTCCCCATATAACATCCAACAGTAATCTGCCATCATTGAGTCATTCCAAAAACCCTGGTAGTGGTGTTCCATTACTTTAATGTCCTGGTGAAACTGCTCGCCTTGTTCATCGCTTACATCCCCAAGATTTGGAGGGAAGAAATCTAAATGTGAATGCAAAAAGTGCATTTTCAGAGACATGTGACATCCAAGACACTGGTATGCATTTAGCAGTTCCTCAACACCTTCAACATATTCTGGAGATTTATTTTTTCCTAAGAAGTTTTCACAGATCCACTTGAAGCTTTTCCAAGCTCTCAATTCCTTATCATTTAGAGTTCCTTCAAACACATCATCTCTCATAAGCTCTCTGATGTGAGGCCCAACAAATACTTCTTCCTTCAGTTTTACTGGTGAAATGCTGGAGAATTTCTGTGAAATGTGCTGGAACTCTTGTGAATTTGTCTTTGCCATGGCTTTCACAAAGTTTTTAATCAACTTTATATGTAGTGGAGGAAGAAAGATTTTTGTTGGAGCAACTAAAGCATTATGCTGCACATTGTGTCTACCTGGAGCATAGATGTTTCTCTGTCCCCAATCACGTCAAACATAATGCTCTACTGTATTTCTACTGTCCCATAAACACAAGAAGCAACAATATTTTGTGAAACCTCCTTGCATTCCCATTAGCAGACCAATAACTTTCAAATCTCCACTGATGCTTATATTGTATAGCATCCAAAACAACTGACAGATTTTCATAACTTTCCTTTAGATGACATGAGTGAGCAATAGGGAGTGATGGTTTCATATTTCCATTGTGAAGTAACATTGCTTTCAAATTTCTCTGGGATGAGTCAATAAACAATCACCAACAGGGGTGGTAGCTGCCGAGTGAGACTAAGGTAAAAAAACATCCATTAATCTAAAATTTACCTTCAGTTAAAAAAATACTTTAACCCATAGTATTGAACAGACCAACTGATCCTCCGCCCTGTCATACAAAGTGCTGCTGGCTGCCCACCCCGTCCACTGCCACAGTCCACAGACACTGTCTGAGACAGACAATGATATAAGCTAATGATTGTCTGTAGCAAGTGGCAGGAACACTAGAAGGCAGCCAGCAAGCACTCTGTATAAAACTGCAGGGGACCATTATTCATTGATATACAAAAAACATACTTTTTAGACAGAATACACACTTTGAGACTGAAGCAGCAGGGCTCAGCAGGAGACCAGGCAGGCTGCAGACAAACTGTGGGTCACTGTGCATGGGTGGCGGCTACTCTTCAGCAGATGCTGCAGGGCAGAATGACACTGGCTCATGTCAGCCATTTCATGAACTTTTAAATACACCCGCGCCCCTGTGTATGCTGGGCCCTGCCTGACGTCATGTGGTAGGGCGGTCCCAGCATCATTCAAACTGCCCGCTCCGGTGGATCTGCAGCAGGCCGGATGGGAGCGGCTGCGTGATGCAGCGTGTCTGTGAGTGGCTGCTTTGAACTTTGGTACCGCCCTGCTTGACGTCATGTGGCAGGGCGGTCCCAAAGTTCAAAGCAGCCACTCACAGACCTGCTGGCTGCATCGCGCAGCCCTGTATATGCACTAGCGCCGGCGGGAAATTTAAATGACGTTGGGACCGCCCTGCCGCATGACGTCAGGCAGGGTGGTCCCAACAGCAGCCAGCCACTCACAGACACGCTGGCCGCCTGCATCAGGCAGCCCTATATTTGCAGTCGCGCTGGTGGGAAATTTAAATGATGTTGGGACCGTCCTGCCACATGACGTCAGGCAGGGAGGTCCCAACAGCAGCCAGCCACTCACAGACACACTGGCCGCCAGCATCATGCAGCCGCTCCCATCTGGCTGACGCGGCTGTATATATTATTAACTATCACGGGCGGACAATTTAAATGATGTTGGGACCACCCTGCCACATGACGTCAGGCAGGGCGGCCCCAACAGCATTTAAACTGCACGCCCGTGCTAGTGAATAGACAGCTGCGGTGGCAAGATGGGAGCGTCATGTGGCACTTGCAGGGCGGGGCGACACAGCATGATTCAAACCGCCTGTAGCTGCGGGCCTTCAGCGGACCAGCGGAGATCATCTAAACCTTTGGCCAGCGCGGCTGTGACCGAAAAAAATGCGCATTATAATCGGAGCAATTCATGGGCCCCCTGGGGCCTCGGGCCCCGGGCGGTAGCCCAGATTGCCCTCATTATAATCCGCTTATGATCACCAATCTGCAACAAAATACTCTAGATTCAGTTCTTCAAAGAGGCCATTCACATTGTTACAGTACACCATTGGTCCATCAACTGTGAAAAATTGTTTTAGGCTGTGTGCCCACGTAGCGTTTTTCAAGCGTTTTTGATGCGGAATTTCCGCAGCGGAAACGCTTGTAAAACGCTTGGTAACCCGCACCCCATGGTCCCCAATGGGATTCCGCAAGTTCTATGCACATGCTGCGGATTTTTCCGCAGCGTTTATGCTGCGTTAAAAATCCGCAGCATGTCAATTAATTTTGCGTTTCCGCAAGCAGAATTGCCTTTGTCCAATGCATAAAAAGCGCAAGGCAATTCCGCATGTGGAAAACGCGTGATAAACGCGCGAAAAATGCGCGATAAACGCGTGCGAAATTCCGCATGCGTTTTTCCGGGAGAGGACTTGCAGAAATGAAGCAGAAATTTTCTGCTTCATTTATGCAACGTGGGCACATAGCCTTACACTGTTATTTCCGTTTCGGTAATAACGTACTTTGACATCATCATGAAGAAGATTTTTCTGTTTCAACCTAGATGCAAGAAGTACGGCTTTATCTTTTGACAATGACAGGTCTCTGATGAGATCATTTAATTCATGATGAGCAAAGCATTCTGGCTGCTCGGCTGCTCCATCAGGTACATACTCATCTTGACTTGAGGTCTCTATGCTTTCGCTAGTAACTTCAGCTCCATATTCTACTTCAATTTCATCCAATCCAGACAACGGTGGTACAGGAACTGGCAAGGTATCATCATGTGGAACTGGCCTAATCGCAGATTCAAGTTCAGGGTAATTAATGTTATGTTTGTTCTTTGTAGAAAAGCCCTTCAGTTTGACAAAACAAAAGTAGCAGTCATCACTATGATTTTTGGGTTCTCTCCAAATCATGGGAACAGCAAATGGCATAGCCACTTTCCTCATATTCAACCAGTCACGAAGACCATTTGAACAACTTGAGAATATCACATGAGGGAATCAGGTTTTGTCTTGATCACCAAGTGGACAGTTAAAGTACATGTGGCACATAGTTTTAATATCATGAGTGATTGAACGTACTTGGCCTTTTGGTGTAAAAGAACCACACACATAGCAGAATCTACAGTATCTGGATGATTGATACACTGTCGGGGCATTTTCCTCCTTTAAATCAGATCAAACAGTGGAGTAAGTTCAGTTCAATGGTGGTGAGAAACTCAAAAAAAAAAATGCAATGAGACGGTATGTAGATATTTCCCCAGAGATGACAGAGGCAGCTTATATTTAGAACTGATTTTACTGGAGGTAATCTGATTGATAACTATATAGAGGTGTGAGGTAAACGGGTCAGCCTTTTCCTTACAGATGAACACTTGCAGACAGGAAGTTTCTCAGTGTGATATTGGCTGCTTTCAGGTTGTCTTTGTGGAGACCCTCACTCAGTTACACCTCAGTGTAAGAGGCCTGTAGAGGCCTATAGAGGCCAGTCTCCTGTCACAGTCTCACATACCAGTCCTTGCTGCCATCACGATCCTTTTCTGACTGACTCAAATCTTACCACCTCATAACTGTTAGCTCCTCCCCATAACATGTGACTTTCCGAGAAGCAGTCATTGGCTGACTGCACTGTCAATACTCCTTCCCATAAAACTTTACTGATGTTGTCCCTGTAAGAAAACTCACAATTAAGTACGACAAGCAAAGAAATGGTAATAACATAGAAAAATCACATACATTGAAAATGTAGAAATAACGTAATAACAAAAATGCTTCTATATCAGAAACTTTATGTGATAGAGTAAAACTAAGTATATTTTTGGAATCAGCACTTCAAACTCCATAAGACAAACATATTACCTTTGCTGATGATTTTTTTATGTTGACCAGTGTAATCATCAAACTTCGGAAAGGAAATCTGCCAATTATTTGGCCCCAAGCATGATGGAATATTGAAAGGTTACTATAGCTATAAATTCGGGGGTTAAAAAAAAAAAAGCAACAAAAAGTTGTATGTTTTATCTATTTATCCATTGCAGTTAGAATGTATTAGTAACACTCATAATAACATAAATAATTTATACAAATTACAAACTATTAATAGTATGTTTTACAAGAGAAGAATAAAACTGAAACAGATGTGACAATGGTGACCATTGATCTTGCTCTTCTGAAACTTCTCGACTCTGTCATGTTTAGTACTGTGAGAAGTGACACCATGCTGCCGTTTTTGTGCCATAATTTGAATATAGAACTTGTCATAAATCAAGGAATAAATATGTATAGGACGTAAAAATCAAATGTGGAATAAGGTGGAAACCCTGTCTTGCTCCACTAGCTTCAGAAGATTTAGACACTACTCTGCTTCTTCTACATTGGAAGTATCTTCGTATATACTGAACATTGTAATGATAGGATTCTTCCATTACTGATTCTGGGAAATCATCATCAATCTGATTGCCTATTTATGCTTTCAGCTGTTACACATCAATAACTTCTTGACGGCAAGGAGTAATCATTTTGAAATCCCTGGAAGAGTATCTGTTACTTTTTTTAAGATGCCTTCAAGTAACAAAAATAAATATATTCAGCCCATCTGTTATAAAATGTGTCACTCAAATCCTCCGAGGCTATTTCTCAAGCAGCAGTTTATTTTTTATCTTGTTCTATCACCCAAGGGTCATACCAATCCATAATCATCAAATTATATCTATGGAGAATGTGCAGATATCTGCTCAGACAGATACAATGCAATTTCCACAGACAAATGAATAGACTTTGTACTGTCTGCTGTACAAATGGGAGAGTTTTCTATGACATAAAAAAAAATATTGCTAAAAATATAATTATATTGATAGACTGTCAGATTCACAGTGGACCTGTGAGGGGGTGGAAAAATACTTTTGTTACCCTCTTATGATAGGTATTGCCAAATATTGGGCCAAGACAGCCCCATACAGAAATGGATATGTTTATTTTGTTCTGCCATGCTTGCATTAGCCCTTGCTGGGAGTGTTGCCTTTATTATTCTGTAAAATATATTTGTTGTTACATTTTATTGCCCTTAAGTCATGTGTGTGTCTTTGTGGGAATATTTATGGGGCTGATAGCTCTAGGTGGTGTTCCTGGTGAATGACTAAGTAGACCTAATGGATGCTCGGTGTTTGCGGAATCTGAGGGTTTGAATTTGCATCATATCAAGGACGTTGTAACGGGTCTGGGAGGCGGAACCTCTGAGCTACTATACAAGGGGGCGGTCCTTGTAAGGGAGCGGGTGGCGACCAGGCAGGCAGTCACAGCAGGTGACCGGGACAGTCTCTAGAAGAACGGGCAGGAGGTCACGGCAAGTGACCGGGGCAGTCTCTGGATGAACGGGCAGATGGTCACGGCAAGTGACCGGGGCAGTCTCTGGGTGAACAGGCAGATGGTCACGGCAAGTGATCGGGGCAGTCTCTGGGTGAACGGGCAGATGGTCACGGCAAGTGACCGGGGCAGTCTCTGGGTAAAGGGTTGGTACGACCTGTGGCGGCTGATGGTAGATGTGAGCTCCCAGGTGAGCAGGCGAGAGTCTCTGGATAAACGGGTGGTCACAGCATGTGACGGCGGAGCCTCCAGGAAGACCAACAGACAGGCGGCAGATGAGCGCTCCCAGGTGAGCGGGCAGAAGTCTCTGGACAGGCGGGTGGTCACAGCACGTGACGGCAGAGCCTCCAGGTAGGCTAGCAGACAGGCAGCAGATGAGCGCTCCCAGGTGAGCGGGCAGGAGTCACTGGACAGGCAGGTGGTCACAGCACGTGACGGCAGAGCCTCCAGGTAGGCTAGCAGGCAGGTAGCAGATGTGCGCTCCCAGGTGAGCGGGCAAGCTGGTCCATAGACAGACTGACAAGAGTTGGAAGGCAGACCGTCGGACCTCAGGCAAGCAGGCAGGTAGTTGATGTGCGCTCCCAGGTGAGCGGGCAAGCTGGTCCTTAGACAGACTGACAGGAGTAGTAAGGCAGACCGTCGGACCTCAGGCTAGCAGGCAGGTAGCAGAATATCAGGCAGGAATAAGACAGCAAGCTGGCAGGAATCTGGCAGGTATCTGGCAGGTAACTGGCAACAGGACCTGAGGGCTGAAGCAGAGTAGTGAACAGTGCAACAACATTGCTCGGGCACCTCCATTTTGGAGGAGGTGCCTTATATATGGTGAACTCCTCCGGCCATTGGCCGGGGACTCCTTAGGACGGCGCGCGCGGCCCCTTTAAGAGGGAGGGAGAGCGCGCGCGCGCGCCCTAAGCACAGTGGCCGGGAAGGAGCGCGCGCTGCCAGCAGAGCGGGAGGAGGACGCCGGGCACGGAGCAGAGAGGTGAGGGGAACAGCGTCCCTGCCTAGCAGAGGGCAGGGACGCCGGCGCTACAGACGTGACATGTGAGATAGTGATAGTGTTTAAGTCTAGGTTTTCCCACCGCATGGGGTCACCCAATGAAGTCATATCAAAGGTGGAAACTATTGTGTTTAGTGTGCCATAGTACAGATGGATCAACCAGGTGGCAGGAGTAAAAGGCTAGGGAAACATACTGAAAACCTAATATCCCATCGTGCCCCGTTTGACTCCTGCCCTAACAAGTGCAGTACCTAAGTAAGGAACCTATATGCAAATGAATAGTATCCAAAAAAATCCCTTTCGACGTGTTTCCTCCTCAGTAGCGAGGTATCATCAGGAGAGTGTACTTTGTAAAAAAGAGGGAAAAGATCAATTAGATCTAATGTGAAGAGTAAGTTAGGGCCTTGCAGTGACAGCACACCCAAATGGAGGCCTGCCGAGTACAGCACAGCCACAAGGAAAATAGGATAAATTGGTTTAATAGTGATCATTGCTGAATCTATGTGGCATTGTTGATTAACTAAAGACACAAAACAGGGGTAGAGTGTCCCTAGGTCAAATGGAAGCCTACTGCTTTGAGTAGTGCCAAGAAGTGAAGAGGTTGAAGTGTGCAGTGAATCAGAGGTGCAAGAGGGGGGAAGATGAGAGAGCAAAAAGCGGTCAGGGCACGAGGTGGTTGAGAGCAAATCAGTAGAGTGAGCATTGTAATTGACTTAAAAATGAGGAAAAGAGGTTGATTCACTACAGGTGGTGGAATCATTCTCCATCACATGGTACCATTATGACAAATCCATTGTATCGCCATTACTATTTACTGTGAAATCTTGCAAACAACACTGTAAATGGTTGCACAACTGTTCAAAAGTTTGCGGTCACCCAGACAATTTTGTGTTTTCCAT
This sequence comes from Phyllobates terribilis, assembly GCF_046119375.1. Lineage (NCBI taxonomy): Eukaryota > Metazoa > Chordata > Amphibia > Anura > Dendrobatidae > Phyllobates > Phyllobates terribilis. Next base: position 305,808,623 of record NW_027362768.1, on the reverse strand, counting down.
GAAACTCATACTTTTATTTATCAAATGAGTTGCAAAATGAGTAGAAAATATAGTCCTGACATTGACAAGGTTAGAAATAAGGTTAGAAACAATGATTTTTATTTGAAAGAATAATTTTCTCCTTTAAACTTTGCTTTTGTCAAAGAATGCTCCCTTTGCAGCAATTACAGCATTGCAGACCTTTGGCATTCTAGCTGTTAATTTGCTGAGGTAATCTCAGAGAAATTTCCCCCCATGCTTCCTGAAGCCCCTCCCACAAGTTGGATTGGCTTGATGGGCACTGTTTGCGTACCATACGGTCAAGCTGCTCCCACAACAGCTCAATGGGTTTGAGATCTGGTGACTGCGCTGGCCACTCCATTACAGATAGAATACCAGCTGCCTGCTTCTTCCCTAAATAGTTCATGCATAATTTGGAGGTGTGCTTTGGGTCATTGTCCTGTTGTAGGATGAAATTGGCTCCAATCAAGCACTGTCCACGGGGTATGGCATGGCGTTGCAAAATGGAGTGATAGCCTTCCTTATTCAAAATCCCATTTACCTTGTACAAATCTCCCACTTTACCAGCACCAAAGCAACCCCAGACCATCACATTACCTCCGCCTTGCTTGACAGATGGCGTCATGCACACTTCCGAATCTTTTCAGTTGTTCTGCGTCTCGCAAATGTTCTTCTGTGTGATACAAACACCTCAAACTTTGATTCGTCTGTCCATAAAACTTTTTTTCCAATCTTCCTCTGTCCAATGTCTGTGTTCTTTTGCCCATATTAATCTTTTCCTTTTATTAGCCAGTCTCAGATATGGCTTTTTCTTGCCAGAATCCCGGAGTCGCCTCTTCACTGTAGACTTTTATACTGGCGTTTTTCGTGTACTATTTAATGAAGCTGCCAGTTGAAGAGCTGTGAGGCGTTGATTTCTCAAACAAGAGACTCTAATGTACTTGTCTTGTTGCTCAGTTGTGCAGTGGGGCCTCCCACTTCTCGTTCTATTCTGGTTAGAGCCTGTTTGTGCTCTCCTCTGAAGGGAGTAGTACACACCGTTGTAAGAAATCTTCAGTTTCTTGGCAATTTCTCGCATGGAATAGCCTTCATTTCTAAGAACAAGAATAGACTGTCGAGTTTCAAATGAAAGTTCTCTTTTTCTGGCCATTTTGAGAGTTTCATAGAACAAACAAATGTAATGCTCCAGATTCTCAACTAGCTCAAAGGAAGGTCAATTTTATAGCTTCTCAAATCAGCCAAACCGTTTTCAGCTGGGCTAACATACTTGTGCAAGGGTTTTCTAGGGTTTTCTAAACATCCATTAGCCTTCTTACACAGTTAGCAAACACAATGTACCTTTAAAACACTGGAGTGGTGGTTGTTGGAAATGGGCCTCTATACACCTATGTACCGGATTTTTCGGACTATAAGACGCACTTTTTTCCTCCAAAATTTTGGAAGAAAGTGGGGGCTGCGTCTTATAGTCCAAATACTATATACATGGCTGTGCATGGTGGTGGGTGTAGGGGAGCGGCAGCAGGGCATCAGCGGGGAACAGGAGGCAGCAGCAGCCTGCTGCAGCCTACCCTGTACACGCTGCTAAAGAAAATTAATATTCCCTGCTCCCCACGCCCATGGGCATGGAGAGCAATGAATATTCATTTATCTTAATAGCCGGTACACTGGAGCCGCATAGCGGCAGCAGGAGCCGCGCTGCGGTCCAGTATGCCGACTATTGAACAGGCTGAATGGTCACTGTTCCCCACGCACAGAGTCCCGGCGTGGGGAGTAGAGATGAGCGGTGCTCGACTTGAACTGTTCGCCAATCTCAAATTCGAGCTGTTTTGGGCGGTGTTCGAGCTGTTCGGCGGACACGAACGATTTTAAAAAAATTCGGCTGTTCGAGGTTATGTTCGATAACTGTTCGTGCACCAAAATCATAACTGGATTTTTTCTCAGTAATGATGAAAATTAATGTTAATACGCAGTTTGAGTGTACAGCGGGGCGGGGGAAGGGGCAGGGATGGATCTCTGCTGGAATAATGAAGATCTCCATTTTTTTTTCTCTTTCCCGCATTTACAGTGGGGAGGTGCAATCTGTCAACCTATCAGCAGCGCACACACGCAGCGAAGTGCTTTTTTTCACATAAGCAAGGGCATGTGTCATTGGCAGTGTATGTCACATGTCCTTGCCCTATAAGACCCAGCCATTTTCCCCGTCGCCACCATTTTCTCACTGCTGCAGCTGCGTGTTAGACGGCACCGCTGTTGCTGTGTGCGCTATACCTTGTTAATTTCAAGCCAATTTTCGCACAAATCTACGGATAGCTTGGGAGTAGGAAATAGTTGTGATTGCAGTCCTTTTAAGGACTAGGTTACAGCATTTCCTACGACTTTTATCAGGCAGGTCTGTGCTCTTAAATAGATAGGTTGTGGGAGTAAAGACTAATTGTAATTGCAGTCCTTTTCAGGACTAAATTACACCAGTTCCTATCAGTTTTTGCCAGGCAGGTCTGTGCCAGTGCTGTGCAAGTTTTTTTCACAGCATTTGGCTAAATCAAGCAAAGCAAATCCTTTTTGGCCTATTGTAGAGTGTGTTAGTCAGTGGAGCAGCCTATCTGTGTTGCAAGCTACACCACCTGTGTATAGAATACCAATTTTTTTACTGCACCTAGTGAAGTAAAACCTTTTGGGCATAGCATCATTCTAGTAGTCCATCTATACTGACCTCCATAAGGTTGCAAATTGAATATAATTTTTTTCTGCATCTAGCTCTGAAAAAATATTTGGCCTTCTAGCTGTGTGTGGGACTTGTTCTATTAGTCCATCTATACTGACCTCCATCAGGTTGCAAACTGAATATAATTTTTTTCTGCATCTACCTCTGAAAAAATATTTGGGCTTCTAGCTGTGTGTGGGACTTGTTCTATTAGTCCATCTATACTGACCTCCATCACGTTGCATATTGAATATAATTTTTTTCTGCGTCTAGCTCTGAAAAAATATTTGGCCTTCTAGCAGTGTGTGGGACTTGTTCTATTAGTCCATCTATACTGACCTCCAGGTTGCAAATTCAAAATAATTTTTATCTGCATCTAGCTCTGAAAAAATATTTGGCCTTCTAGCAGTGTGTGGGACTTGTTCTATTAGTCCATCTATACTGACCTCCATCAGGTTGCAAATTGAATATAATTTTTTTCTGCATATAGCTCTGAAAAAATATTTGGCCTTCTAGCAGTGTGTGGGGCTTGTTCTATTAGTCCATCCATACTGACCTCCATCAGGTTGCAAATTGAATATAATTTTTATCTGCATCTAGCTCTGAAAAAATATTTGGGCTTCTAGCAGTGTGTGGGACTTGTTCTATTAGTCCATCTATACTGACCTCCATCAGGTTGCAAATTGAATATAATATTTTTCTACATCTAGCTCTGAAAAAATATTTGGGCTTCTAGCAGTGTGTGGGACTTGTTCTATTAGTCCATCTATACTGACCTCCATCAGGTTGCAAATTGAATATAATTTTTTTCTGCATCTAGCTCTGAAAAAATATTTGGCCTTCTAGCAGTGTGTGGGACTTGTTCTATTAGTCCATCTATACTGACCTCCATCAGGTTGCAAATTGAATATAATTTTTTTCTGCATCTAGCTCTGAAAAAATATTTAGCCTTCTAGCAGTGTGTGGGACTTGTTCTATTAGTCCATCTATACTGACCTCTATCACGTTGCAAATTGAATATAATTTTTTTCTGCATCTAGCTCTGAAAATATATTTGGCCTTCTAGCAGTGTGTGGGACTTGTTCTATTAGTCCATCTATACTGACCTCCATCAGGTTGCAAATTGAATATAATTTTTTTCTGCATCTAGCTCTGAAAAAATATTTGGCCTTCTAGCAGTGTGTGGGAGTTGTTCTATTAGTCCATCTATACTGACCTCCATCAGGTTGCAAACTGAATAAAAAAATTTTCTGCATCTAACCCAGACAATAGTTTTGGCCTAATACCACAGTTTGGCCACTCAGCTCTGCTCGTTTCCCATCCATTTTTTTTTTGTGCAAGCAACTCCAGAGTTGTGAATTAGTTAACCACCAAAATGAGTGGAAAACGGCCTGCTGCTGGTGGAATGGGGAATAGGCGTGTTGGGAAGGGGAAAAAAGGTTGTGTCCGTGGAGTAGGTGTTAAAGCAACAGTAACATTTGCAGAAGAAAGACCATCTTCCAGCAAAACTAAAATGTCTACTTCTTTTAGTGGACAATGTGATAAGATCCCTTTCTTACGGCCACGCCAATCGCTACAAATTCCAGATGAGGCACAAAAACAGCAGGTGCTTCAACGGATATCAAGTGCTCCTTTTAAGTGGGCTCTCCTCCACATCAACTTCAACACCACAAATACTCCAGTCATCAGAGGTGTCACCCCAATCGCACTTGCTTCCTCACAACTCCCAAATCTCCAGCTGCCCGTCTGAGTATGAGGTAGAACAGATGGTTGAGTCTGCAGAGCTGTTTACTCATACTATAGCCTGGGAATCAGAGGCCGGCTCCAGCGCTTCTGTGAATCCAGACGAGGAAATGATCTGCACTGATGCCCAGAATCTTTATGAGTCGGAATCAAGGACCAGACGCAGAAGGTTCTAACCATAATGTAGACCGTCATTCCCAAACTGTAACTCCTGTTGGTGGAGACAATGAGGAAGACGATGATGAGACTCAAATACCTGATTGGAGCGACAACTTTAGTTTTTGTCAGGGCAGGAACATTTTGGCTCTGAGGACGACGGGTGTGATAACACACAGGGTGATGATGATGAGGTTGGAGATCCCACTTACTGTCAACCCACAGTCAGCCTAGAGATAAGGTCAGCAGAGGAGGTGGAGGAGGATGCTAGTGACGACGAGGTCAGGTTGCGCCTTCCTGGACAGAGACGTAGTACTGGAAGCACGTCAACAACTGCATCCTCAAACACAACTCTGCCTTTGACCACAAGTCGTGGTGGCTCTTCAGGTCGCATGGGTGCTAAGCCTTGCATAGCCTGGGCATTTTTTCAGATCGATAAAGATGACCCAACTCGTGTTATCTGTAACATTTGTCAACAAAAGCTAAGTAGAGGCCAAAAAATACATAGTTTGAGTACTTCATGCATGAATCGGCACATGGACATGAAGCATAAGTTGCAGTGGGAAGCTCACTGTGCTACAATGCGGCCTAGGCGGCCGGGCCAACCACCGTCTTCCCCATCTTGTGCATCTGCGGCCTCTTCATCCTCTGTGACTGGGGGGACAGCAGTCACACCTGTTTTGGGACGCAGACCTGCCACCTCTTTACCCGCAACAGCCAGCGTGATTGGTAGGACATCATTTTCTTTGGAGGTGGTAACACCAGCTGGTGAGGAGCGCTGTCCGACATCGATAGCACCACCTTTGGATCAAGGCAACCTAACATGTCCGCCTGCATCTTCCTCACAGACCGGCAGCTTGCCGGGGACACCCTTATCAACCCCGTCTAAGCACAACAGTCAGCCCTCAGTCCCTCAGATGTGGACAAGTAAAAGACCATTTCCTCCTAGCCATGAGAAAGCTAAGAGGTTGAATTTCACCATCTGCAAGCTCTTGGCTACAGAAATGCTGCCTTTCCGCCTGGTGGACACAGAGGATTTTCGAGACCTTATGTCCGTCGCAGTGCCCCAGTACCAGATGCCCAGTCGGCACTACTTCTCAAAGAAAGGTGTGCCTGCGCTCCACCAGCATGTCGCACACAACATCACCGCTTCTTTGAGAAACTCTGTGTGTGACAGGGTGCATTTCACCACAGACACTTGGACGAGTAAGCATGGACAGGGGCGTTACATGTCGCTGACTGGGCACTGGGTAACTATGGTGACAGCAGGACAAGGGGCTGCTGTCCAAGTCTTGCCGTCCCCACGAGTTGTGCGTCAATTCTCTTTATGTCAAAGTTCCTCCACTGCTTCTGCCTCTTCAACCTCCTCTCAGTCCTCCACCTGCACCCAAAGCCTGTCTGGTCATGCCACAAGCTTTCTAACTGCGCAGAAGGGATCCTGCACACCTCCTTACTATGCTGGCAGTAGGGCTCAACGTCATCAGGCGGTTTTTACTTTGAAATGTCTGGGAAATGTGAGTCACACAGCTGAGGAGTTGTGGTCAGCTCTGGAGAACCAATTTCATGAATGGTTGTCTCCACTGGACCTGAAACCAGGGAAGGCCGTGTGCGACAATGCTGCAAACCTGGGTGCGGCCCTTCGCCGGGGCAATGTCACATACGTGCCTTGTATGGCTCACGTGTTGAACCTGGTTGTCCAGCAATTTTTAGCCCACTATCCCGGACAAGATGGCCTTCTGCAGAGGGCACGGTCGCTGTGTGCTCACTTCCGCCGTTCGCATCCCGCAGCTCAGCGACTTTCATCTCTGCAGAAGTCGTTGGGCGTGCCACTTCACCGGCCAAAATGCGATGTGCCTACCCGGTGGAATTCAACTCTGCACATGTTGCAGTGACTGTGGCAGCACCGACAAGCCCTGGTGCAATACGTTCTGACGTATAGCCTGGGCCAACGGGATCCAGAGGTGGGGCAAATCACGCTGGAGGAGTGGTCTCAGATCAGGGACCTATGCACCCTTCTGCACAGTTTTGAAATGGCAACGAAGATGTTTAGTGGTGACGATGCCATTATCAGCATGACTATTCCGGTGATTTACATGCTGGAGCACATGTTAAACAGAATTCGGAGTCAGGTGGTGGCACAAGAGGAGGTGGAGGAAGTAGAGGAGGAGGAGTTGTATGCGGAAGGGCTAACATCTGCAAGGTCCAGACGGTCGGCAGCACCAAGGCGGCAGGCATGTGAGGGTGGGGGAGATGGTTTTACCAGGGCACATGGTAGCAGCCAATCTAGTGAGGAAGGTGCAGGAGCCCAGGAAGAAGTGGAGGACGAACTGATGGAAGACTCATCAGATGAGGGAGACCTTGATCACATTTCTGTTGTGCGAGGTTGGGGGGAGAGGACAGAGGAAGGAAGCATGATTGTTACCTCGCCACCAACACAACAGTGACTTGGTGCTCCTGGATGCGCAAGACACATGAGTGCCTTCTTGCTGCACTACCTGCAACATGACCCTCGAATTGTGAGAATTAGAAATAATCCTGACTACTGGGTTGCCACACTGTTAGATCCCTGGTACAAAAGTAAATTTGCAGAAATAATTCCAGCCATAGAAAGGGATGCACGCATGCAGGAGTATCAGCAGAGACTGTTGCAGAATCTTACATGAGCTTTTCCACAAAACACCAGTGGTGCACGTAGTGAATCCCACAGTTCCCACTTGCCACCCGTGGGACAGTCGAGTGTTCAGCACTCAAACCGTAACAGAAACACAGTATCTGCTGGAAACTTCAATTTTGCGGAATCATTTCACCACTTTTTTAGCTCATCCTTTGCAAGGCCACAGGAGACAAGAAGTCTGACACATAGTCAATGCCTAGAGACGATGGTACAGGAGTATCTCCAAGTAAACATTGAAGCCATGACTGTGTCACTGGACCCTTTCTCTTTTTGGGCTTTCAATCTGGATAAATGGCTGGAGCTCGCCACTTACGCCTTGGAGATCTTGTCATGCCCCGCAGCCAGCGTTCTGTCTGAACGTGTGTTCAGCGCTGCTGGTGGTATGCTGACGGATAAGCGCACGCGGCTCTCCACTGATAATGTAGACAGACTCACGTTCATAAAGATGAACAAATCATGGATCCGAAATGACTTTTCTACCCCTGTGTCATCCTGGGGAGAGTAAAATCTTGATGATTGGTTAAAATCACCTCACCAACCGTTTTAAGCTTTCAAATTACTAATCATGTTTATCTGTATCTTGGCTGGAAAATAATTTGGGCTTTGTAGCAGTGTGCAGTACTGATTCTATTAGGCCATCTATACTAAGCTCCTCCAGATTTAAAATTAATAATAATTTTTAGCTGCATCTAGCCCGGAAAATAATTTTGGGGCTCCGAGATGCGCAAGACACATAAGTGCCTTCTTGCTGCACTACCTGCAACATGACCCTCAGATTGTCAGAATTCGAAGTAATCCTGACTACTGGGTTGCCACACTCTTAGATCCCCCACACTCTTCTATCAACCTTTTCATTTTAATAAAGACCAAAAAAATGGTCATTTTTGAAATTATAAATATTAGCAGGTTATTAGAAACTGAAATCAAACAGTTTTCAACTCAAAACTTTATTCTAGGTGATGTTACATTTGCACATAGGACCCCTTGTTTGAAAGGAGCTTCTGAACTCTCTCGTCCATTGAATTTGTCAGGTTTTGGATGGTTTCTGCTTCAATTGTTTTGCATGTTACATATAGTTTATAAGGCCGAAAAAAGACAAGCGTCCATCCAGTTCAGCCTATTTCTTGTGCACTGCAGCTATTCCGCAGCGTTGATCCAGGGGAAGGCAAAAAAAAAAAAAACATGCGGTATAGGCCAATTTACATCATTGAGGAAAAATTCACCTCCCGACACCAATCTGGCAGTCAGATTACATCCCTGGATTAATTAACTAAGCATAAGATGTAATTTTATTGTTCTCAAGAAAGGCGTCCAGGCCTCTCTTGAACTCATTAAGTGAGTTGGACATCACCACTTCCTCTCCCAGAGAGTTCCAGAGTCTCACGGCTCTGACCATAAAAAATCCCCTTCTGTGCTGGTGCAGGAACCTCCTTTCCTCCAGACGCATAGTGTGCCCCCTCGTCTTTGTCACCATCCTTGGTATAAACAGGTCATGGGAGAGATCTCTGTACTGCCCCCTGATGTATTTATACATGTTTATGAGGTCTCCCCTAAGCCTTCTCTTTTCCAACGTAAATAGGCCTAATTTTGACAACCTCTCTGGGTATTCTAGTCGCTCCATTCCCTTTATTACCTCCTTTGTACCCTCTCTAGCTCCAATATGTCTTTCCTGAGCACCGGAGCCCAGAACTGTGCACAATATTCTAAGTGCGGCCTTACGAGCGCTTTATACAGAGGAAGAACAATGTTCTCATCATATGCCCCTATTCCTCTTCTGATGCATGCCATGACTCTATTTGCCTTCGCAGCTGCTGCCTGACACAGGGCACTCCAATTTAATTTGCTATTAACCAAGACGCCCAGGTCCTTCTCCATGTCAGATTTCCCCAACGGTTTCCCATTTAATATGTATGGGTGACTGCTGTTTTTCTTTCCCATGTGCATGACCTTACATTTATCGGCATTGAATCCCATTTGCCATTTTTTGGCCCAACTCCCCAATTTATCTAAATCCTCCTGTATCTGTGCCCTATCCTCATCTGTATTAACTACTTTACAAAGTTTAGTATCATCAGCAAATATTGCTATCTTACTATGCAAACCTTCCACTAGATCATTAATAAATATATTAAATAATATAGGGCCCAAGACAGACCCTCCCAGAGCTGTTGCTTAGAAGTGAACTGCCTCCAGCCATCATAGACACTCCTTTTGATGATGCTCCAGAGGTTCTGAATGGGGTAGAGGTCAGGGGAGCATGGGGGTCACACCATAAGTTGGTCCCCTTTTATGCCCATATCAGCCAGAGATGCAGATGTGTTATGTGCAGCATGAGACGGTGCATTATCATGCATGAAAATGATCTTGCTGTGGAATACACTGTTCTTCTTCTTGAACCATGGCAGGAAGTGCTGTTTGAGAAACTCCACATACATTATGGAGTTCATCTTTACCCCTTCAGGGATCCTAAAGGGGCTGACAATCTCTCTCCCCATGATTCCAACCCAAAACATTACTCCACCTCCTCCTTGTTGGCGCTGTAGCCATGTTTGTGTAGCACCCCGAGGGCTCGGCTGCTACAGGGGTATTGCACCTCGAACCAGAGGTGTGATATTCCACTCCCGGGTAAGGATGGAGTGTGGACCAGGCTGCATGCACCACACACACCCCATTTCCGAGGGACAGCTCAACGGTGCTCCCACTAGACAGAAGTGCAGGCACGACAGCATCTGTCCCTGGCTGGAGTGGGGAGGGGAAAGTACACCCAGTGGTGTAGGAGCAGATAGGGGTGGGTCTCTGGGCATAGGTAGGAGCCCATTGGTTGCTAGTCACCTGGGCTCACACATAGAGGGAGGTATATAAGGTGGGCACCATCTTAGAACAGTGTTCAGTCTGAGGTGGAGTGACAAGGAGCAGAGCTGCTGCATGGGCTCTGCTCCCCAGGCAGGCCTTGTCAGAAGGCCGGAGCCTGAGAGAGAGAGAGAGAGGAGAAGGAACAGTGGAAAGGAAAAGGGAACAAGACCAGAACAGAAGTAACAAGTGAAACAGAAAGGCTCAGGAACGAGAAGGAAGAGAGAACCCTAAGGACCCAGGAGATTGTGGGTGACGGGTTGGCAGAACAGGGTACCGGATCTCAAATTGGTGGAAGCAAATCATCTTCAGCCAAGAACCGGAGGTCGTGACCAGCCCTTGGTGCAACCCCTCACTACACCTTGCTAGGAAGGTATACCATAGAGGGTCAGAGACGTGGGCACGTAGCACTCCCAAGAGAAGACCTGCGGGAGCTGGACATAAGTTTGGTCACTGGTGGGGACGGCCAGAGAAAGGAAAGGAAGGGAGCCCTGTGCCACGCTCTGGAATTGCCTGGGAGTTGGTCGAGTCCCTTGCCTGGTGAACGCAGCATGGCGCAGGCGGTTCCTCAAGTGCACAAGTGACCCGAATAACAACTGTGAGTAAAGTATTGGAAACTGCAATTACAAGCCTCTGTGTTTCATCGCCGCACCAGCACCATCAGTACTGGGACGCTCACACCATCACTCCCAACATTCACTCTAGCTGCCCTGAGGCAATACTTCTCCCGTGGGGAGTCATCCCATTCCTGGCTGCGCATATAACAGCCTCAGCGGTCGGCAGCGCAGCGGCGGTCCCCACTAACCACAATCCACGGGTGGCGTAGTCGGACACTTGTTACAACATTAAGACTGCCACTGGTTTGACCACCCTGGGCACAGACCGGGTCGCCGCCACACGGAGACTACAACCCCCAGCATCTTACAGAAGGCCCGGCTCCGGGTATCCCCTGCACAGCACAGGCCCAGGGGGCGCGTCATTTGCGTGGGGTGTCCATCAACCTGCCATCCTCCACTCCATCCATCTGGACCATCGAGCGTTGCACGGCACTCATCCGTGAACAAAACAGTTTTGAAATCAGTCTTCATGTAATGTTTGGCCCACTGGAGCCGTTTCTGCTTGTGTGCAGTGGATAGAGGAGGTCGACAGGATGGCGTACGCACAGCTGCAAACCTCTGAAGGACCCTGCATCTTGTTGTTCGGGGGACGCTGGAGGCACCAGCAGCTTCAAAAACTTGTCTGCTGCTATGACAAGGCTTTTTTGCCGCTGCTCTTTTAACCTGACGTAATTGCCTGTAGGAAAGAGTCCTCAATTTGCCCTTATCAGCACGCACACGTGTGTACTGTGAATCAGCTACATACTTCTTGATTGCCAAGACACTTCATCCTGATCATCGCACAATGTTGATTGTAGTCATGCCTTGGCCTAAACACTCCACAATTTGTTGCTTCTCAGCAGCCGACACATCCTTTTTCTTTCCCGTTTTGGCAGAAAATGTAGGCTGCTTAATAATGTGGGACAGCCTTCTTAAGTAGTCTTGCCGTTCATTGGACACACCTGCCAAACTAATTAGCACAGGTGTCTGCAATTGCTTACAGTGATATAAAGAGCCCTGACACACATCACCATCAATGAGTTTAACTGACAAACAAACAAATTCTTCCCTTATCACTCCTAAACACTTTCTGCATAATAACTTGGAACACAGTGTACATGTGCTTTTCCACAAAACACCAGTGGTTCACGTAGTGAATCTTACAGTTCTAACTTGCCAACCGTGGTATGTATGGAGTTGTTCAATAAAGGGCCCAAAATTAAGATAACATAGACGGGAGAGGTCTCTATGAATAGGAATTCCTAAGTATTTGATACCCTGTGAGGGCCAGGCAAAGGGAAAGTTGGACTGGATGGAATCCTGTATGGATTTGGGGAGGGAGACATCGAGGGCCTCAGACTTCGCTGTATTGATTTTAAAATGTGACCATGTAACAAAGTGATCTATTTCAGCCATAACAGCAGGGATGGATATATGTGATTGAGTGATATATACTAGGACATCATCAGCAAATAGAGAGCACTTGTACTTGGTGCCTCCCACCTCAATCCACCTAATATTGGGGTTATGGCGAATTGATGAGAGCAGGTGCTCCGTCACTAGGATGTATAAGAGAGGGGACAGAGGACATCCCTGCCTTGTCCCATTGGTGATTATGAAAGGTGATGAAAATGTTCTGACGCGCCCCCTGGGCCTTGGGACATCCGGAGCCGGACCCTTTTTGGTGGATGCTGGTGGTTGTAGTCTCCGTAGCGGCGACCCGGTTCCGTGGCTCAGGGCGGTCAAACCAGTGGCGGAACTATTTATGTGGTTTTGATGTTTAAATGTCCGACTACGCCACCCGTGGATTGCGGTCAGAGTGAACCGCCGCTGCAGGGCAGACCGCTGAGGCTGGTGTTGTGGGTGCAGCAGAGCGTAGCATAACTCCCCACGGGAGGAGTATAGCCTCAGGGCAGTGTATGCGGAGGATGGGGGTGATGGTGCAGGGCAGCAGCAGTAACGACACGGAGTCAGTGATGCAGTCCTGGCCTTTACTCACAGTTCTTATTATCCAGACCACTTCTGCAGGTAACGGCTGCCCACGTCGTACTGTGCTCACCAGGTGAGGGGCTCAGACAACTCCCAGACAACTTTGGAGCGCTTCACAGGACCCCCTTTGTGTGTCCTTTGTCTGGCCTTTCTTAGCAACCCTTCTGTCCGGCTGCCTCGGGCCTCCTCTTGGTAAACTTGGCGCCAGTTTCCCTGACCCTATGTCCGGCCCTCCTAGCGGGTGTAGCGAGGGGCTGCGCCACATAAAATGTCACAGCATCCGGTTTCTAGCTGAGGGTCGTTTCCCGCCTCCACTAGTTTCGGGGACCGGTCTCCCCCTTTGGCCTGACCCCTCCACGCAGGTGGATTCGGGCGTGCGGTGGCGACTCGCCCGTCCACACCCCAGGGATCCCTTCGTTCCTCGTTCCTGGAGCCTTCTCCACTCCTCTTCCTTCCTTCTCCCTCTTCCAGGCCTGGGCCTCTGTTACTAGGCCCGCCTCTGGAGCAGAGCTCATGCAGAGCCCCTGCTCCCTGTCACTTCTGCTCAGACTTCTCTGCACTGAACTAAGATGGTGTCCACCTTTTATACTCCCTTCTCAATGCACCTAGGAACTGCTTCCTCCCTGCTCCTGCACTACAGGGTTCCCCTTCCTCAGTGTTCCCTCCCCCCACTCCAGCCCGGGACAGGGACTGTCGAGCCCATCTCAGGGGCATATTGGTCGCCCTGCCCCACGGCAATGTGGTGTAATGCATGCAGGTGTCGGGGTCCTGATCCACACTCCATCCTTACCTGAGAGTGAGATATCACACCTCTGGGTGAGGTGCAATATCTCTGCAGCAACCGAGCCCTCGGGGTGCTACAGTTCCATTTATCTTCAGCCTAGGTGACGCATTGCGATACAGGGCCGTGATTTTGGCTATAAAAGGGTCCCCTAGACCCCTACCCCAAGCTTTATAAGAGAATAATATATGGCGTGCCAGAAGACTCTATGGAATGCTTTCTCAGCATCCAGCGAGAGTATCTAATTACAAATTTTTAACTGCATCTAGCCCAGGAAATACTTTGTGCCTAGTAGCAGTGTCTGCTAGTCAGCGGATTATCCCAGCTGTTAAGCAAGCTACACCACCTGTAGTTTGGACACTTAATTTTTTCAAAGGAAATGCTTCGGGACCATGGGATACTCAGTGAAGAGCATCAGGAGGCACCCCAAGGCATAGGGGCTGGGACTGGCGGTAGGACGCCTTGCGGTGGACAGCCGAGCTCGATCCTTATAAAAGCTTTTTAACTGCAGCAGCTTTAGTGGACGCTACTGGAGCTGGAATTACGCGGCTGCTGGCATGAGACTTGCCCTTCAATAGATCCTTGTCAAAGGATTTAAAGTGTATTCATTCAAATTAGAGAGACAATTTAAATTAAAAAGCTTAGAGCTGCCTCCACCACAGGGGGGCTCTCTCGACCCACCAGCAGACAGGCACCAGTATTGGGAGAGGGGGGCTGGCCGTCAGGGTCCACCGCGGCTCTGGCACAAACGGAGGTGGCACGGGCAGGAACGGACTGGCCATGTCGGCTTCTCACTTTTTGGATTTTAGAAGGGCATGACATGCCTATATCTGTGTCTCCCCCTCCTTTTACTCCTCCACCTCTTTTCTTTTCGCATGACTATATGTACTTGTCACTTTTCCATGTGTTAGTTATGTCTTCTGAGCAGTTTGTCAGCTTTTGGACACCTTTGAAGGTGTTTTCTATGTGTTTCTATGTGTTTTTGTTTGCCTGCCATTGGTTTTAACGGTGTTCGAAGGTGTTCGACGAACAGTTCGACGAACAGTTCGGCGAACACAAGGGTGTTCGACGAACCGAACTGAACTCGAACACTACGGGGGTGGCTCAACACTAGTGGGGAGCAGTGACTATTCCAGCACAGCGTCTCACACTGTGTGAGGGCGCATCGCAGGGACGCCATGCATGCGCTGCCATGCGCGGCTCACACATTGAGAATGTTGGCAGCAGAGCGGCACAGCGCTGGAGGAGAGAGGAGGTGAGTATGAGTGTTTATTTTTTTTTGTAAGCAGCGTGATGGGGGCTCAGAGGGTGTCATGCATACCAGGATGGGGGCTCAGAGGGTGCCATGCATACCAGGATGGTGGCTCAAGGGGTGTCATGCATACCAGGATGGGGGCTCAAGGGGTGCCATGCATACCAGGATGGGGGCTCACGGGGTGCCATGCATACCAGGAGGAGGGCTCAAGGGGTGCCATGTATACCAGGATGGGGGCTCAGACGGTGTCATGCATATCAGGATGGGGGCTCAGGGGGTGCCATGCATACAAGGATGGGGGCTCAAGGAATGTCATGCATGCCAGGATGGGGGCTCAAGGGGTGCCATGCACACCAGGATGGGGGCTCAAGGGATGCCATACATAACAGAATGGGTATCAAGGGGTGCCATGCATACCAGGATGGGGGCTCAGGGGGTGCCATGCATACCAGGATGCGGGCTCAGGGGGTGACATGCATACCAGGATGGGGGCTCAGGGGGTGCCATGTATACCAGGATGGGGGCTCAGGGGGTGCCATGCATACCAGGATGGGGGCTCAGAGGATGCCATGCATACCAGGATGGGGGCTCAAGGGGTGCCATGCATACCAGGATGGGGGCTCAAGGGGTGCCATGCATACCAGGATGGGGGCTCAAGGGGTGCCATGCATACCAGGAAGGGAGCTCATGGGGTGCCATGCATACCAGGATGGGGGCTCAAGGGGTGCCATGTATACCAGGATGGGGGCTCAGGGGGTGCCATGCATACAACGATGGGGGCTCAAGGGGTGTCATGCATGCCAGGATGGGGGGCTCAAGGGGTGCCATGCATACCAGGATGGGGGCTCAAGGGATGCCATACATACCAGAATGGGGTATCAAGGGGTGCCATACTTACCCAGGGTGGGGGCTTAAGGGGTGCCATGCATACCAGGAAAGGGGCTCAGGGGGTGCCATGCATACTAGGATGGGGGCTCAGAGGGTGCCATGTATACCAGGATGGGGGCTCAGGGGGTGCCATGCATACCAGGATGGGGGCTCAAGGGATGCCATACATACCAGAATGGGGTATCAAGGGGTGCCATACTTACCCAGGGTGGGGGCTTAAGGGGTGCCATGCATACCAGGAAAGGGGCTCAGGGGGTGCCATGCATACTAGGATGGGGGCTCAGAGGGTGCCATGTATACCAGGATGGGGGCTCAGGGGGTGCCATGCATACCAGGATGGGGGATCAGATGGTATCATGCATACCAGGATGGTGGCTCAAGGGGTGCCATGCATACCAGGATGTGGGCTCAAGGGGTGCCATGTATACCAGGATGGGGGCTGAAGAGGTGCCATGCATACCAGGATGGGGGCTCAAGGGGTGTCATGCATACCAGGATGGGGGCTCAAGGGATGCCATACATACCAGAATGGGGTATCAAGGGGTGCCATACATACCAGAATGGGGTATCAAGGGGTGCCATACTTACCAGGATGGGGGCTCAATGGGTGCCATGCATACCAGGATGGGGGCTCAGGGGATGTCATGCATACCAGGATGGGGGCTCAGGGGGTGCCATGCATACCAGAATGGGGGCTCAAGGGGTGCCATGCATACCAGGATGGGGGCTCAAGGGGTGCCATGCATACCAGGATGGGGGATCAAGGGGTACCATGCATACCAGGATGGGGATGAGGGCCAGGTATACCAGGATGGGATGGGGCCACTTATACATACCATGATGGAGAATATTAACAGAATTGGGGGTCATTACCCCAATACTAGTGTCAGCAGCACACCCCCTCCTCCATAACAGGGCATCATGACCACATTTTTTGCTTACATTTTTATTCTTCTTTTCCTCCTTTAAGATCTAGGTGCGTCTTATGGTCCGGTGTGTCTTATGGTCTGAAAAATATGGTAGATATTGCAATAAAAACAAGACGTTTGCACCTAGAATAGTCATTTACCACATTAACAATGTATAGAGTGTATTTCTGATTCATTTAATATTAGCTTCATTAAAAAAATGTGCTTTTCTTTCAAAAATAATGAAATTTCGAAATGACCCCAAACTTTTGAACGGTAGTGTATGTACTTGACCAATATACTGTGTTATAAAAGATAGGTAAAAATTTGTATTTGAGTATTTAAATTTTGTATTATGTTGCTTTTTATTGCAATAGCATTACACACCTGTTTCCATCACTCACATACAGTGGGGAAATCAGTATTTGATCCCTGCTTTTGTAAGTTTGCCCACTTACAAAGACATGAACAGTCTATAATTTTAAGGGTAAGTTAATTTTAACATTGAGAGATAGAATATCCCCCCAAAAAATCAAGAAAATCACATTGTATAAATTAGATAAATTTATTTGCATTTTGCAGTGAGAAATAAGTATTTGATCCCTCTTGCAAACAACACTTAATACTTAGTGGCAAAACCCTTGTTGGCAAGCACAACAGTCAGACATTTTTTGTAGTTGATGATGAGGTTTGCGTACATCTCAGGAGGAATTTTGGTCCACTCCTCTTTGCAGATCATCTCTAAATCATTCATATTTTGAGGCTGTCGCTTGGCAACTCGGAGCTTCAACTCCCACCATAAGTTTTCTATGGGATTAAGGTCTGGAGACTGGCTAGGCCACTCCATGACCTTACTGTGCTTCTTTTTGAGCCACTCCTTTGTTGCCTTGGCTGGATGTTTTGGGTCATTGTCTTGCTGGAAGACCCAGCCATGACTCATCTTCAATGCTCTTACTGAGGGAAGAGGTTGTTGGCCAAAATCTTGCGGTACATGACCCCATCCATCTTCCCTTCAGTACGGTGCAGTCGTCATGTCCCCTTTGCAGAAAATAACCTCCAAAGTATAATGTTTCCTCCACCATGCTTCACGGTGGGGACGATGTTTTTAGAGTTGTACTCATCCTTCTTCTTCCTCCAAACACGGCGAGTTCTGTTAATGCCAAAGAGCTCAATTTTTGTCTCATCTGACCACAGCGCCTTCTCCCAATAACTCACAGAATCATCTAGGTGTTCATTGGCAACCTTCAGAAAGGCCTGCACATGTGCCTTCTTGAGCAAGGGGACCTTGCGGGCGCTGCAGGATTTTAAACTTTTAAGGCGTAATGTGTTAACAATGGTTTTCTTGGTGACTGTGGTCCTAGCTGCCTTGAGATCATTAACAAGTTCCCCCCGTGTAGTTTTAGGCTGATCTCTCACCTTCTTCATGATCAAGGATACCCCACGAGGTGAGATTTTGCATGGTGCCCCAGATCGATGTTGATTGACAGTCATTTTGTTTTTCTTTCATTTTCTTACTATTGCACCAATGGTTGTTTCCTTCTCACCCAGGCTCTTACTTATGGTTTTGTAGCCCATTTCAGCTTTGTGCAGGTCTATGATTTTGTCCCTGACATCTTTAGAAAGCTCTTTGGTCTTGCCCATGTTGTAGAGGTTAGAGTCTGACTGATTAATTGAGTCTGTGGACAGGAGTCTTTTATACAGGTGACTATGTAAGACAGCTGTCTTTAATGGAGGTAACGAGTTGATTAGGAGCGTCTAACTGGTCTGTAGGAGCCAGAACTCATAATGGTTTGTAGGGGATCAAATACTTATTTCTTTCTGCAAAATGCAAAAAAAATTGATCTAATTCATACAATGTGATTTTCTTGATTTTTTTGGATATTTTATCTCTCAATGTTAAAATTAACCTACCCTTAAAATTATAGACTGTTCATGTCTTTGTCAGTGGGCAAACTTACAAAAACAGCAAGGGATCAAATACTTATTCCCCCCACTGTACATCTCAAAAGGCAGCTTATGTTTCATGTAACTTAGTAATAGTTGTTATGATACTGAGTTTGCAACAATCTTTGTTAGAAATATATCTCTAAATATATCATGTGTGTAAAGAAGAACACCATTTAGACTTTTAAGCCAAGACAATCATCTGATAGACAACAAGGCTCATTGTTAGTGTTTCTGCCTCCCATAAACAGATTCAAAGTTTGAGACCTCAAAAACTATTTTTTTAATGGCCTTCTGCTTGATCTTGAGCCATGGCGACTTGATGGATGAACCATCTGTAGGAAGATCAGTCTGTAGGAAGATAGGTCCACTAAGGTCTTCTCTGCCGTTATCTTGATAGTATCAAGCCATCATGGAACAAGGCGAAGAGGAAGGAACATGGAGAAGAGGAAGACCAGAGATGCAATGGCTTGATACAATAAAAATAACAGTGGAGAAGACCATGGTGGACCTATCTAGGTTTTCACAAGATTAATCTTCCTACAGATCATTCATCTATCAAGTCGCCATGGCTCGAGATCAAGCCGAAGACCATTAAATAAAAAATAATAAATCAGGTAATATAATTCTGATTTGGCTTTTATCCTCAGTCATATTGCAAGGCTTGTTAAAGGGTCGCTGACTCGCCCCCTGGGCCGTGGGGCACTCGGAACCGGGCAATAGGGAGACGATGGGGGTAGTAGTGGCGACCCGGTCCCGTGGCTCAGGATGGTCAGACCAGTGGCAGTCTTTTAGATGTTTTAAGAGATGTCTGACTACGCCACCTGTGGAATGCGGTTATTAGGAACTGCCGCTGCAGGGCAGACCGCTGGGGCCGATGATGTACGCAGCTGGGATGGTGTGACTCCCCACGGGAAGAGTGCGGCCCCAGGGCAGTGTAGTGGATGGTGGGAGTGATGGTGGTGAGAGTCCCAGTACCGGTAATGCCGGAGGAGCGAAAAAGCACACAGACAACGTACTACAGTCCAGGGTCTTTACTCACGGTTAATATCCAAGTCCCTTCTGCAGGGAATGACTGCCCGAGCCGTGCTGCGTCCACCAGGTGAGGGGCTCGGTCAACTCCCAGACAGCTCAGGAGTATGGCTCTAGACCCTTTTTGTCCTTTCTCTAGTCTGCCTCACCAGTGACCCACTTTTGTCCAGCTACCGCGGACTTGTGCGGTTACACGTGGGCCCCGTCCTCCGCTGTCCTATATGGTGCCTTCCTAGCAGGTTTGATGAGGTGTCGCACCAATAAATGATCACGACCTCCGGTCTTTGGCTGAGGGTTGTTTCTCCTCCACCAACTTGGGATCCGGTACCCTTAATCTGCTTGACCCTGCACCCTGGATTCTCGTGGGTTCTTAGGGTCCCTTCCACCTTCTTGTTCCTGAGCCCTTCTGTTTCTTCCTCTCTTTCTTTGCTGTTCTTTTCTGTTCTTGTTCCTTTCTGTTCCTGGCCCTCTCCTCAGGCCTGCCTCATGGAGCTGGGCCCAGACTGAGCCACAGCTCCCTGTCAGCCCTCTCTGGCTGAACTCCTCTCTCTTCTCCTCCTGCTTGAACAGACCCAGAACTAAGATGGTGCCCACCTTTTATACCTCCCTCTAGAAACATGTGCCCAGGTGACCAGCAACCAATGGGCTCCTACCTACGCTCAGGAACCAACCCCTATCTGCCCCTACAGCACTGGGTGTTCCACCCCCCTCCCCACTCCAGACAGGGACATAGTCGGTCGTGCCTGCACTTCTGTCTAGTGAGAGCACCGTTGAGCTGTCCCTCGGAAATGGGGTTTGTGTGCTGCATGCAGCTAACTGAGCCCTGGTCCATACTCCATCCTTACCCGAGAGTGGAATGCCACACCTCTGGCGGAGGTGCAATACCCCTGTAGCGGCCGAGCCCTCGGGGCGCTACATTCCCCCCTGGTAAACCACAGCACGTCCTCGGGCTGGAAAAGAGCAAAAACAGATAATTACAGGACATGCAAACTTTTTCAATAACTTTTTACATCAGAAACGGACGACATTGTTCAATTCCCTTTATGGGAAACACTTTTCTTTGTCATTGTTAATACTACCGGAACTCTTTTATCATATAAAACATCATATAAAACATTTGCATTATCGCCTAGCAGCATATAAAACTTTCTCATGTAAAACATTTTCAAATACGGCATATTCTTGTATCCTGGACGCGGTGCAACTTGCGACCAGGTGTTCTTTCTTCTGAAAGGTGCAACAGTCCAGTAAACTTGTCTTGAGGTAGACGTTGCAGTTTTTATATAAAACCAGTAGGGGGCGCTTTAGGAAGCGCAATTATATACAAGGGATTGGCCGTTCCCAGTCCTCGGCCGGTTGAAAAGGGGGAATGGCTGCTCACAGTCCTCAGCCTGTTAAAGGGAAGAGGGATGGCTGCTCTCAGTCCTCAGCCAGGTTACTTAGGGGATAGGGCAACAGTCACACAGTCCTTTATCAGTCCCAAAGGGGACCACACTTTATTCTGGAAACAGTCCCAAACAGTTCCTTTGTACCCAGACGGGTAACTATTTACACTGGTATGCTACTGTTTACTGGTAGCGATACCCTCCAGCCTCTCCTTGCTCCTCATAGTCTTCAGGCCCGTCCGGGCCCTCTTGGTACTCAGAGTCCGAGTAGTGCTGTTCTTCCTCCTCTACTATTCTGTGGACGTGGAGGGTGTATCATCCCTTCACGCCTTGGTGCCGGGTGTAAGACACCACATCCCCTGGAAATAGGTCCCGCCCTCGATGACCTTCCGGCAGGTGGCTCTCCACATCCCTCCTCGTCACGAACACGTCGCTGATGGTCTCAGGGTCTCGGATGAAACCCCAGCAGCGCTCGATCTGGAACTTCACAACAGTTCCGGTGACTCGGGGACTGCGGGCAGTTCGGGGATCTCGCCGGGCCTTCATTTTCTGCTCTGCGCTCCGGACCTGCAGCTTCTCCTGTGTCACGCGCCGCTCTCACTGCTCCCTCTCAAACATCTCCAGCTGTTGGCGGCAGGCCTCCCGCCATTCGGCTGCCTCTGCCCGCGTTTCCTTTGTGAACCCCATTGGGTCCTCCCCAGTGGGGTCCCATTCAAACTGGGCGTCCTCCAATGGTAGCTGGGGGGTTTCCTGAGGCGCCGGAGCAGGGATGAGGGGCTCAGATGGTACTCCAACCTCCGCGGGCGGGCTCCTCCGAAAGCGGGGGTTGACATACTCGGGGGGCCAGATGAAAGGAAGCCCATCCGGACTGGTATGTTGGGCGAAGAGATCTGCGCCCAGTGGTGGTACTGCAGAGGCAGGGGGCACGAGCGGGTTGGCGGCGCCCGGGGGCACGGGGCCTTGCGACCAGGCCCACGCTGGTCGTTTCCTATTTGCTCCCAGGGGTGGTACAGCAGGTGCAGGGGGTTCCGTCGGGGCAGCGGCGCCCGGGGGTGCTAGGCCTTGCGGCCGGGCCTGCGGTGGTGGTTTACTGAGCACGCCCGGGGTCAGAGGGCGCGGCGTGGGGCGGGGCTCACTGGCAGCGCCGACGGCCTGGGGGCCGGTTGATGGCGGTGGTGGCACGGTGTCGACGGCGAGTCCAGGTGCTTTGGGCTCCGCAACAGGGTGCAGGGGCAGGTCGGCGGCCCCAGGGTT
This sequence comes from Phyllobates terribilis, assembly GCF_046119375.1. NCBI lineage: Eukaryota > Metazoa > Chordata > Amphibia > Anura > Dendrobatidae > Phyllobates > Phyllobates terribilis. Next base: position 305,786,467 of record NW_027362768.1, on the reverse strand, counting down.
CGGGGTAGGGGCGTCTCCGTTATCTGCCTCTGCTGTTGCGGCCTCCTCCGCGGCGTCGTCGTCATCCTCCGCTCTGTCTTCACTGCCCTCGGTGGCTGGTGTGCTCCTGGACGTCGACGGCGCCTCCTGCTGCAGGGTCACAGCCCGCCGAGCCACTTCTTCTTTCCACCCGGCTATCACGTCCTGCTGCGCCCGGACCATCCTCCGGTCCAGCTCCTCCAGCGCCGCCTGCGCATACTCGGGGTCCTCCTTGGGGAGATGGGCTAGCAGCTCTGTGAGGCTGCATGGTGGTGTGGCTTGCAGCAGGCCCCTTGCCAAAGTGCTGGTTCCTTTCTCCATCTCTGGGTGCGGCCTGGCCAGACTGATCCAGACCACCCCCTGCCCCGCAGTTTTCTTCTCTTTCCGCCCCCATGGGGGGTGGTCCTGGGGCATTCTGCTGACAATCACTCTCAGGGGCAGCCCCCCCACGTTGACGGACATTTCTACCGCCGTGCTCATGGTTGTTGGGGGCGGGTTTCCTCTTTGGCGCCATTCTGGGACCCGGCCCACGATGGGAGGCGGCCTCCTGTGGTCTTTTGGCGCGCACATTATGGCGCTCGTTCTTCTGGGGCGGGCGCCATCTTTAGTACAATGAAACAGTCTCTTTTCAGGCGCGCAGTACCCGTTGTTAGCGGGCACGAAATCCTGCCGACTACGCCAAAGCTGACTCGCCCCCTGGGCCGTGGGGCACTCGGAACCGGGCAATAGGGAGACGATGGGGGTAGTAGTGGCGACCCGGTCCCGTGGCTCAGGGTGGTCAGACCAGTGGCAGTCTTTTAGATGTTTTAAGAGATGTCCGACTACGCCACCCGTGGAATGCGGTTATTAGGAACCGCCGCTGCAGGGCAGACCGCTGGAGTCGATGATGTACGCAGCTGGGATGGTGTGACTCCCCACGGGAAGAGTGCGGCCCCAGGGCAGTGTAGTGGATGGTGGGAGTGATGGTGGTGAGAGTCCCAGTACCGGTAATGCGGGAGGAGCGAAAAAGCACACAGACAACGTACTACAGTCCAGGGTCTTTACTCACGGTTAATATCCAAGTCACTTCTGCAGGGAATGACTGCCCGAGCCGTGCTGCGTCCACCAGGTGAGGGGCTCGATCAACTCCCAGACAGCTCAGGAGTATGGCTCAAGACCCCCTTTTGTCCTTTCTCTGGCCTGCCTCACCAGTGACCCTCTTTTGTCCAGCTACCGCGGACTTGTGCGGTTAAACGTGGGCCCCGTCCTCCGCTGTCCTATATGGTGCCTTCCTAGCAGGTTTGATGAGGTGTCGCACCAATAAATGATCACGACCTCCGGTTTCTCCTCCACCAACTTGGGATCCGGTACCCTTAATCTGCCTGACCCTGCACCCTGGATTCTCGTGGGTTCTTAGGGTCCCTTCCACCTTCTTGTTCCTGAGCCCTTCTGTTTCTTCCTCTCTTTCTTTGCTGTTCCTTTCTGTTCTTGTTCCTTTCTGTTCCTGGCCCTCTCCTCAGGCCTGCCTCATGGAGCTGGGCCCAGACTGAGCCACAGCTCCCTGTCAGCCCTCTCTGGCCGAACTCCTCTCTCTTCTCCTCCTGCTTGAACTGACCCAGAACTAAGATGGTGCCCACCTTTTATACCTCCCTCTAGAAACAAGAGCCCAGGTGACCAGCAACCAATGGGCTCCTACCTACGCTCAGGAACCAACCCCTATCTGCCCCTACAGCACTGGGTGTTCCACCCCCCTCCCCACTCCAGACAGGGACATAGTCGGTCGTGCCTGCACTTCTGTCTAGTGGGAGCACCGTTGAGCTGTCCCTCGGGGTGAGTTTGCTGCATGCAGCTAACTGAGCCCTGGTCCATACTCCATCCTTACCCGGGAGTGGAATACCACACCTCTGGCAGAGGTGCAATACCCCTGTAGCGGCCGAGCCCTCGGGGCGCTACAGTCGCTAGTGACTTGTAGGATTGCTGCTTCCAGCAGATGTCGCTATAGAATTCAAGTCATCTTCCTCTCTGAAGAGACAATTTACATATTACATTTTCCAGAGGAACATTGCAGGGCAAATAAGCCTCCTTACATTGGCATGCCAAAGTCGGTATGTCACTCTCCGCAAGGAGAAACATTACAACTTTTAGGTCACTCTCATATAAGAAAGTGCTGCAGTTAGTTGGACAAATACATTGTGTGATTTTAGATTATAAATTGTAATGTAATTGGTAATACATATTAAATGTAAAAGGTTACATAATAAAAGTTAATGTTTTTTTCCATAATAAATGTTTCTAGTTAGCAACATGCTGTACGAGCAATTCCACAATTTAATTGAGAACGCTTCCATGATCATTACTCCTTTTTATATTCAACCTCAAGCAATGGAGCCCGATGGCACAATGTTCCATAGTGACGTACAGAGACCATATTGTAGTAACTTAAGCAGCTATTTGGAAATGTATTATATTGCAGATGGATTTGGTAAGGGTTTGGGGCAAGTAAATAGGCAAAAAGCTGCTTTTAACAGCATTTTATTATTTTTTTCTGTGTAATATAAAAGTCATAGCAGAAAATTACATACTATTTCATATGAATTGCAAAGTACTCTATGAACAGTAAGTGCAATGATATACTATGTCAAAATTGCTCTCTAACACAGAACAGGGTTTTTATTAAAAAAATGTTATCTTCTGTCCAAATCTGGTTGCCTGCTTTGGAACCCCCTCTAACATTTAAATATTATTTTTAGAATGTGGAGCCCAAAACTGGATCCCATTTTCAAGATATGGCCTTTAAAGGAATTTAAAGAGGGGTAATATTTCGGAATGAGCGGACCAATGGAAGATCGGGTTCTGGTACAGGACCCGAAATTTAGTCGAAAGTTTGGTTTTGGTACCAGAACTGTACCCAAACTTCAACCAGGACCTGGACCCCATTGAAGAAAATGGGGTCCCGAAGTTTGAAGCAGGAATATTCTTTTTCTCGCACTCTCTCTCCTCCATCACTTTCCCCGGAATTTCGAACATTAAAACGGACTTTTGGGAGAAGTCCGTGTTCAGAGTTTAGCACTGGACACTAACTGTCAGGTACGAACCCCGAACTTTTAAATTTGGATTCGCTCATCTTTAGTAATATTGCATTGAGATCATAAGTTTTTATCCCTCTTTTTATACACTCAAAAATCTTATTTGCTTTTGCAGCTGCTGGACATTGAGTACTGCTGTTTAGCTTATTGCAACTAGAATACCAAAGTTCTGTTCTGTATTACTTAGTATATCTCCATTTATTAAATATGAAATAATATGATTATTGTGGCCTAACTGCATAACTTTACATTTCTAATTAAAATTACAGCAGCATAGTTACTGTTTCAAGCAAGAAGTCTGCAATATGGAACAATAGGCACTGTTTCAGGAACACAATCTCTGCAGTATGAGATGGCGGAGGGAAGTGGAGATGAGTTACCGATGTAACTGAGTTAAAGGCTTGAATAAACTATTAATGCTGACTAAGCTGCAGTGCCAATGAAATGGTAACATAGTAGCGTAAGATAACTTGAATACCGTATCCAAACTGTCTACATGTATGTAGAGGTAGTTTCCTAAAAATAATGTCATGTGATCACAGCAACATAGGCAATGTTTCAAGTAAGCAGTCTCTGCAATGTGAGCGTATAGAGGGAGTAGAGACCAGTTGCCAGTGTTAATATGTTAAAAGGCTTATAGAAATTACTATTGATGCCCAAACTACAGCGCTACTGTGGTTGTAGCATAGCAGACTAAGATAATACTTTTGAGTTAGTAAATTAGGAGATTAAAGTGGTTTCAGTGGTTAGCACTATAGCTTTGCAGCACTGGGCTCTTGAGTTTGAAAGGACAACAAGTACAAGTAGTTTGTTTGCTCTCCTCGTGTTTGTTTAGGTTTCCTCCAGGTATTGCTTCCACACTCCAAAAAAACAAACTGATAAGGGATTTAGATTGTAAGCCTCAATGGGGACAGTGATGGTGATATATGTAAAGTGCTGTGGAATTAATGGCATCGTATAGGCAAGTAAGATGAGTAAATAAATAAATAGAGCATTAACTATTGAGCTTTGAAGGGACAGAATTCACAAAAGTACTGCACATGAGTATCTATCAGCATTGTAAAGATTTTCTGTTTCACTGCAGATACACTTTAAAGGGAATCTGTTTGCAGGTTTTTACTACCTCATCTGAGAGCAGCATAATGTAGGCAAATAGAAACTAAATCCAATGATGTGTCACTTAGATTACTGGATGCAGTCGTTCTAACACAAGCAGAGCTTTTAGATTTAGAATGAAGCAGAGCTGAGAAAGCTAACCCCGCCCACACCGGGCTCTGTATATACAATGTCCATAGACAGTGAGGTGCTTATCACGTGGGGAAGGGGCATTGTTGGCCTAATGTAATCCAGCAATGTTAATCTTAGTGACAAATCCTTCACAGTTAGTAAAAAGCAGAACACACTTTGACAAGTGACACATCCCTGAATTCTGTTTCAGCCTCCATCTCCTGCTGTCTTCAGATTACATAGTAAAAGCCTGCTGACAGATTCCCTTTAAAGGGTTTATCCAGGGCTAATTTTTTTTTAACTATTGGTCTAAATACTTACAGGTGGGTAGTTACTAACTACCTGCCTATTCTACCTTGCGCCATCACATAGAGGTCTTTGACCACTCCTGCCGGCGATTTTGTTGATTCACATCAACAAAGCAGATCTTCTTCTGGACTACTCTGTCAATGGAGCGTGACTGCTGGCATCATGCTAATTGACAGCTGGCTCCCCACAGTTAGGCCGTGAGGAGGCGGCTGTCAATCAGTATGATATCAGCAGTCACGGCCAGTCAACGGAGCAGAGCAAAAGAAAAGCCTCTGCTCTGTTGATGTGACATCAGTGAAAATGGCGGAATTGCTTGTAGGAATAGTCTGTGGCCACTCTGTGCCGGTGGAGATTGATGCTGAGTAGTGATGAGTGAGCATACCCACAAGTACTCGCCCGAGCTCGGGTCCCCTCCCTGCATGTTTTGCGCTCTTTAGAGCGCCAATCAACATGCAGGGATTGCCTGCAACACACTGTAATGCCGCAGCCATGTTGGTTGTGGCATTACAGTGATTGGATGGCCGCACAGCGTCATCAGATCAATATCAGACCTGCCGTCGCCGTGCTCGTCACAGTCTACTCCGCAATCAGGCAGTGTAGGGAGAGGTGCTGCTAAGCTAGGGAGAAATTTGGTTGTTTATTAGTTAGCATAGGTATTCCACAAGATTCTCTACATATCCATCTCAACTAACAGTCCTTCTGAGGACTAATCCAGCTGCAAAGATATCAGTGCTAGGCAGGTAGGCAGGGAAAATAGCAGACTGCAGTGCATAAAGCAAGAGGGTCCCTTCCAGTTCTGTCTGCTGGTGCTTTTACAGATATTTGTAGAAATAGGCCCAGGTATCAGGGGCCAGGAATAATTTTTTTTTATCTTAATTCTTATTATTTGCTTAAAAAGCAATCCAGAGAACACAGGTTTTTTCTGTGCCATTTGCTTGTTGGCACTGCAGAATACAGCCAGGTCCTTTCCATATTACAGCGCTAAAAATCCAGCTATTTAAACCTGTGGTTTGTCCGTCACACGGATCACATATAATTGTGCTGAAAATTCGGCCATTTCTGGCCTCCATTGAAATTTTGTTGCAGTGTGTCAGCGAAGTTATTGACACGAGGTCGCTGTTAATAGTTACCGACAGGCCAGCTCTTTAAAATTGTGGTTTGTCCATTACACGGATCACATATAATTGCCCTGAAAATTCTGCCATTTCTAGCCTCCATTAAAATTTTGTTTCAGTGTGTCAGCGAAGTTATTGACACCAGTTTGCTGCTAAAAATAGTTACCTATAGGCCAGCTATTTAAAACTGTGGTTTGTCCGTCACACGCATCACATAAGTTCGCTGAAAATTCAACTATTTGTAGTGAGCGTGGAAGATATTTTTCTCCATTTAATATGGGCAAGGTGCGTGGCAAGGGATGGGGAACTGGACGTGATGGTCATGGTGATGATGCATGCAAAGGAAGAGGCCGTGGGCAAGCTGAAATTGTGCCACCCACATCTTCTCACCCGACATTCCTGTCCCAATTACTAGGGGACCGCAGAACACCACTATTAAACCCAGAGCAGTGTAAAAAGGTTGTTGGTTGGATAGCAGATAATGCTTCCAGTCACTTTGCCACCACCACTACCACCACCCTGTCTTCCACACAGTCAAGTCTTAGTAGCCGTAAGTCTGAACCGCATATTCCTCAACCTGATCCTCCTTCCTCCCACCATGCCGAGTGCCCGGAGACAACTAATCCCACACTTGAACACTCCGAAGAGCTGTTCACTTTTCCATTTCTAGATTTCGGTCTCTCGTCTGGTCCACTTTAAGTGGGGCAAGAGGAGATCGCATGCAGCGATGCCCAAATATTTGAGCAGCCATGATCATATGAAGGCGACGGTGGGAAAGTGTCACAAGAGGTGGATGATGATGAGACACAATTGCAGGAAAGTCAGTAGGAGGACCAGGGTGCGGAAGTGGAAGATGAGGTGGTGGATGATATAGTTACTGACCCAACCTGGCAGGAGGACATGCAGAGCGAGGACAGCAGCACACAGGGGGAGGAAGGCAGAGCACCCCAACAGGCAGAAAGAAGCAGTGTGGTGGCCGCAGACAGAAAAGCGGGCAAGCGTTCCCCGTAACACCAACACAACGGAAGTTGCCAGTACAACTGTTAGGTATTCCTGAGTCTGGTTGTTTTTTAAAGACTCTGCAAATAACCCCAAAAAGGCCATTTGCACCATCTGTCAGGCCAGCATCAGTAGGCAGGGGTGGACCTACCGCCCATGCAGCCGGTTCATTGAACGTGGGCCCCCAAGAGAGAGGGGGCCCCTCCAGCAGGGCCGCCATCAGGGCATGACTGCCCTGACTCCAGCATGGGGCCCGGCCGGTCGGGGCCCCCTCGGAGCCCCGTTGGGGCCCCACTCTTATGCGTCTCCTCATGGGGCCCCCCCGCAGGACCCCCGCCGTCACATTACCGGAGTTGTCCCTGCACTCAGCATGGTTCCCCGGCCCCATGCTGAGCGTAGGGACATCTTCGGTCATGTGACGGTGCCGGCACAATACTTACCCCTCCCCGTGCCTCCGCGTTCTCTGACTGTGACGTCTCAGGTCAGAGGGGGCAGTGACGTCTTTACACCGCGCGCGCTCTCTCCTGAGCTGTCACAGTGCAGAGCGGGAAGACGCGCACAATGCTGGAGTACGGAGCAGCGCCAGCAGCAGGTAAGAAGTGAGGTGAGGTGGATTTTTTTATTTTTTTCATGTATGGGGGCATGGGGCATTATATGGTGGGGGGGTGTGTGACATCCTGCATGGGGCATTATATGGGGGGGGAGTGACATCCTGCATGGGGCATTATATGGGGGGGTGACATCCTGCATAGGGCATTATATGGGGTGGTGACATCCTGCATGGGGCATTATATGGGGGGTGACATCCTGCATGGGGCATTATATGGGGGGAGAGGTGACATCCTGCATGGGGCATTATAAGGGAGGGGGGTGTGACATCCTGCATGGGGCATTATATGGGGGGAGTGTGACATACTGCATGGGGCATTATAAAGGAGGGGGGTGTAAAATCCTGCATGGACATTATATGGGGGGGTGACATACTGCATGGGGCATTATAAGAGGGGGAGGGGGGAATTGACATCCTGCATGGGGCATTATATGGGGGAGGGGGAGGGGGGAATTGACATCCTGCATGGGGCATTATAAGAGGGGAAGGGGGGAAGTGACATCCTGCATGGGGCATTATAGGAGGGGAAGGGGGAAGTGACATCCTGCATGGGGCATTATAAGGGAGGGGGTGTGACATCCTGCATGGGGCATTATAAGGGAGGGGGTGTGACATCCTGCATGGGGCATTATAAGAGGGGAAGGGGGGAGTTGACATCCTGCATGGGGCATTATAAGGAGGGTGGGTGTGTGACATACTGCATGGGGCATTATAAGGAGGGGGGGTGTGACCTCCTGCATGGGGCATTATAAGGGAGGGGGTGGTCTGACATACTGCATGGGGCATTGAAAAGGGGGGAAGTGACATCCTGCAAGGGGCATTATATGGGGGTGGGAGGTGACATCCTGCATGGGGCATTTATGGGGGGTAGAGGTGACAACCTGCATAGGGCATTAAAAGGGGGGTGTCATCCTGCATGGGGCATTATAAGGGGGGGAACAGCCTGCATGGAGCGTTACATGGGGGCCAATATTCTGTATGGAGTTTTATTTGGGGGTCAGTATTCTGTATGGAGCATTATATGGGGGACAGTATTCTGTATGGAGCGTTATATGGGGGTCAGTATTCTGTATGGAGCGTTATATGGGGGACAGTATTCTGTATGGAGCATTATATGGGGGCCAGTATTCTGTATGCAGTGTTATATGGGGACCAGTATCCTGTATGGAGCGTTATATGGGGACCAGTATTCTGTATGGAGCATTATATGAGGACCAGTATCCTGTATGAAGCATTATAAGGGGGTCAGTATCCTGTATGGAGCATTATAATACTGTATGGAGGACTATACTGTCCGGTCTGCACTGTGCGCTGTGAGGATTCGCCGGTTTCTGAGCTATTGTAGAATTTACAGTAGATATCGCTCATGTAATGTAGTAAGTGAAATCTTTGGCCTTGTACTATATATATATATATATATATATATATATATATATATATATATTTCTCCGTGGTATCTGTGCATCATGAATCATGGTATGTGTTAAAGGGGCCACTGAAACTCTGTCACCCAGGGCCCACAAAAACCTGGAGCCGGCCCTGGGGGTAAGTATAACAAGTTTTATTTTTTTTAAATACAATTAATTAATTAGGAGTGGGGGCAATCAGAGATGCACAGGGGGATGAGAGATGCACGGGGGGAGGCCCTTCATGCCCCCTATGAAGGGCAGGGGAGGGACCCAAAAAAATTCTTGCACAGGGGCCCACTGCAGTCTGTGTCCACCCCTGTCAGTAGGGGTAGCAGAACTACCAGCCTGACCACCACCAGCATGATCAGGCACATGGCAGAAAAGCACCCGACTTTGTGGGCCGAACCCCAGGGTCCAGGAACAGTATCTGCGGGTGACACCACTGCTAGAGATGAGCGTTGTTCTACTCGAACTGTTCGCCAATCTCAAATTCGAGCTGTTTTGGGCGGTGTTCGAGCCGTTCGGCGAACACGAACAATTTGAGAAAAATTCGGCTGTTCGAGGTTATGTTCGATAACTGTTCGTGCACCAAAATCATAACTGGATTTTTTCTCAGTAATGATGAAAATTAATGTTAATACGCAGTTTGAGTGTACAGCGGGGTGGGGGGAGGGGCAGGGGATGGATCTCTGCAGGAACAATGAAGATCTCCATTTTTTTTTCTCTTTCCCGCATTTACAGTGGGGAGGTGCAATCTGTCAGCCTATCAGCAGCGCACACACGGAGCGAAGTGCTTTTTTTCACACAAGCAAGGGCATGTGTCATTGGCAGTGTATGTCACATGTCCTTGCCCTATAAGACCAAGCCATTTTCCCCGTCGCCACCATTTTCTCACTGCTGCAGCTGCGTGTTAGACGGCACCGCTGTTGCTGTGTGCGCTATACCTTGTTAATTTCAAGCCAATTTTCGCACAAATATACAGATAGCTTGGGAGTAGGGAATAGTTGTGATTGCAGTCCTTTTAAGGACTAGGTTACAGCATTTCCTACGACTTTTATCAGGGAGGTCTGTGCTCTTAAATAGATCGGTTGTGGGAGTAAAGACTAATTGTAATTGCAGTCCTTTTCAGGACTAGGTTACATGAGTTCCTATCAGTTTTTGCCAGGCAGGTCTGTGCCAGTGCTGTGCAAGTTTTTTTCACAGCATTTGGCTGAATCTAGCAAAGCTAATCCTTTTTGGCCTATTGCAGAGTGTGTTAGTCAGTGGAGTAGCCTATCTGTGTTGCAAGATATACCACCTGTGTATAGAATACCATTTTTTTTACTGCACCTAGTGAAGTAAAATCCTTTGGGCATAGCATCATTCTATTAGTCATCTATACTGACCTCCATCAGGTTGCAAATTAAAACTAATTTTTATCTGCATCTACAGTACCTCTGAAAAAATATTTGGGCTTCTAGCAGTGTGTGGGACTTGTTCTATTAGTCCATCTATACTGACCTCCATCAGGTTGCAAACTGAATATATTTTTTTCTGCATCTACCTCTGAAAAAATATTGGGCTTCTAGCTGTGTGTGGGTCTTGTTCTATTAATCCATCTATACTGACCTCCATCAGGTTGCAAACTGAATATATTTTTTTCTGCATCTACCTCTGAAAAAATATTTGGCCTTCTAGTAGTGTGTCGGACTTTCTCTATTAGTCCATCTATACTGATCTCCATCAGGTTGCAAATTCAAAATAATTTTTTTCTGCATCTAACCCAGCCAATAGTTTTGGCCTAATACCACAGTTTGGCCACTCAGCTCTGCTCGGTTACCATCCATTGTTTTTTTGTGCAAACAACTCCAGAGTTGTGAATTAGTTAACCACCAAAATGAGTGGAAAAAGGCCTGCTGCTGGTGGAAAGGGGAATAGGCGTGTTGGGAAGGGGAAAAAAGGTTGTGTCCGTGGGGTAGGTGTTAAAGCAACAGTAACATCTGCAGAAGAAAGACCATCTTCCAGCCAAACTAAAATGTCTACTTCTTTTAGCGGACAATGTGATAAGATCCCTTTCTTACGGCCACGCCAATCGCTACAAATTCCAGATGAGGCACAAAAACAGCAGGTGCTTCAACGGATATCAAGTGCTCCTTTAAGTGGGCTCTCCTCCACATCAACTTCAACATCACAAATACTCCAGTCCTCAAAGGTGTCACCCAAATCGCACTTGCTTCCTCACAGCTCCCAAATCTCCAGCTGCCCGTCTGAGTATGAGGTAGAACAGATGGTTGAGTCTGCAGAGCTGTTTACTCATACTATAGCCTGGGAATCAGAGGTCGACTCCAGCGCTTCTGTGAATCCAGACGAGGAAATGATCTGCACTGATGCCCAGAATCTTTATGAGTCGGATCCAGGACCAGACGCAGAAGGTTCTGACCATAATGTAGACCCTCATTCCCAAACTGTAACTCCTGTTGGTGGAGACAATGAGGAAGACGATGATAAGACTCAAATACCTGATTGGAGCGACAACTTTAGTTTTTTGTCAGGGCAGGAACAGGTTGGCTCTGAGGACGACGGGTGTGATAACGCACAGGGTGATGATGATGAGGTCGGAGATCCCACTTACTGTCAACCCACAGTCAGCCAAGAGATGAGGTCAGCAGAGGAGGTGGAGGAAGATGCTAGTGACGACGAGGTCAGGTTGCGCCTTCCTGGACAGAGACGTAGTACTGGAAGCACGTCAACAACTGCATCCTCAAACACAACTCTGCCTCTCACCACAAGTCGTGGTGGCTCTTCAGGTCGCATGGGTGCTAAGCCTTGCATAGCCTGGGCATTTTTTCAGATCGATAAAGATGACCCAACTCGTGTTATCTGTAACATTTGTCAGCAAAAGCTAAGTAGAGGCCAAAAAATACATAGTTTGAGTACTTCATGCATGAACCGGCACATGGACATGAAGCATAAGTTGCAGTGGGAAGCTCAGTGTGCTACAATGCGGCCTAGCCGGCCGGGCCAACCACCGTCTGCCATATCTTGTGCATCCGCGGCCTCTTCATCCTCTGTGACTGGGGGGACAGCAGTGACACCTGTTTTGGGGCGCAGACCTGCCACCTTTTTACCCGCAACAGCCAGCGTGATTGGCAGGTCATCATTTTCTTTGGAGGTGGTAACACGAGCTGGTGTTGAGCGCTGTCCGACATTGATAGCACCACCTTTGGATGAAGGCAACCTAACATGTCCGCCTGCATCTTCCTCACAGACCAGCAGTTTGCCGGGGACACCCTTATCAACCCCGTCTAAGCACAATAGCCAGCCCTCGGTCCCTCAGATGTGGACAAGTAAAAGACCATTTCCTCCTAGCCATGAGAAAGCTAAGAGGTTGAATTTCACCATCTGCAAGCTCTTGGCTACAGAAATGCTGCCTTTCCGCCAGGTGGACACAGAGGATTTTCGAGACCTTATGTCCGTCGCAGTGCCCCAGTACCAGATGCCCAGTCGGCACTACTTCTCAAAGAAAGGTGTGCCTGCGCTCCACCAGCATGTCGCACACAACATCACCGCTTCTTTGAGAAACTCTGTGTGTGACAGGGTGCATTTCACCACAGACACTTGGACGAGTAGGCATGGACAGGGGCGTTACATGTCGCTGACTGGGCACTGGGTAACTATGGTGACAGCAGGACAAGGGGCTGCTGTCCAAGTCTTGCCGTCCCCACGAGTTGTGCGTCAATCCTCTTTATGTCAAAGTTCCTCCACTGCTCTCGGTCTTCCACCTGCACACAAAGCCTGTCTGGTCATGCCACAAGCTTTCTAACTGCGCAGAAGGGATCCTGCACACCTCCTTACTATGCTGGCAGTAGGGCTCAACGTCATCAGGCGGTTTTTACATTGAAATGTCTGGGAAATGTGAGTCACACAGCTGAGGAGTTGTGGTCAGCTCTGGAGAACCAATTTCATGAATGGTTGTCTCCACTGGACCTGAAACCAGGGAAGGCCGTGTGCGACAATGCTGCAAACCTGGGTGCGGCCCTTCGCCGGGGCAATGTCACACACGTGCCTTGTATGGCTCACGTGTTGAACCTGGTTGTCCAGCAATTTTTAGCCCACTATCCCAGACTAGATGGCCTTCTGCAGAGGGCACGGTCGCTGTGTGCTCACTTCCGCCGTTCGCATCCCGCAGCTCAGCGACTTACATCTCTACAGAAGTCGTTGGGCCTGCCACTTCACCGGCTAAAATGCGATGTGCCTACCCGGTGGAATTCAACTCTGCACTTGTTGCAGCGACTGTGGCAGCACCGACAAACCCTGGTGCAATACGTTCTGACGTATAGCCTGGGCCAACGAGATTCAGAGGTGGGGCAAATCACGCTGGAGGAGTGGTCTCAGATCAGGGACCTATGCACCCTTCTGCACAGTTTTGAAATGGCGACGAAGATGTTTAGTGCTGACGATGCCATTATCAGCATGACTATTCCGGTGATTTACATGCTGGAGCACATGTTAAACAGAATTCGGAGTCAGGTGGTGGCACAAGAGGAGGTGGAGGAAGTAGAGGAGGAGGAGTTGTATGCGGAAGGGCTAACATCTGCAAGGTCCAGAAGGTCGGCAGCACCAAGGCGGCAGGCATGTGAGGGTGGGGGAGATGGTTTTACCAGGGCGCATGGTAGCAGCCAAACTAGTGAGGAAGGTGCAGGAGCCCAGGAAGAAGTGGAGGACGAACTGATGGAAGACTCATCAGATGAGGGAGACCTTGATCACATTTCTGTTGTGCGAGGTTGGGGGGAGAGGACAGAGGAAGGAAGCATGATTGTTACCTCGCCACCAACACAACAGGGACTTGGGGCTCCTGGATGCGCAACACACATGAGTGCCTTCTTGCTGCACTACCTGCAACATGACCCTCGAATTGTGAGAATTAGAAATAATCCTGACTACTGGGTTGCCACACTGTTAGATCCCCGGTACAAAAGTAAATTTGCAGAAATTATTCCTGCCATAGAAAGGGATGCACGCATGCAGGAGTATCAGCAGAGACTGTTGCAGAATCTGCTTTTCCACAAAATACCAGTGGTGCACGTAGTGAATCTCACAGTTCCAACTTGCCAACCGTGGGACCGTCAAGTGTTCAGCACTCAAACCGTAACAGAACCACAGTATCTGCTGGTAACATCAATTTTGCGGAATCATTTCACCACTTTTTTAGCCCATCCTTTGCAAGGCCACAGGAGACAAGAAGGCTGACACATAGTCAACGCCTAGAGACGATGGTACAGGAGTATCTCAAAGTAAACATTGAAGCCACGACTGTGTCACTGGACCCTTGCTCTTTTTGGGCTTCCAATCTGGATAAATGGCCGGAGCTAGCCACTTACGCCTTGGAGATCTTATCATGCCCCGCAGCCAGCGTTCTCTCTGAACGTGTGTTCAGCGCTGCTGGTGGTGTGCTGACAGATAAGCGCACGCGGCTATCCACTGATAATGTAGACAGACTCACGTTTATAAAGATGAACAAATCATGGATCCGAAACGACTTTTCTACCCCTGTGTCATCCTGGGGAGAGTAAAAGCTTGATGATTGGTTAAAATCACCCTACCAAACGTTTTAAGCTTTCAAATTACTAATCATGTTTATCTGTATCTTGACTGGAAAATAATTTGGGCTTTGTAGCAGTGTGCAGCACTGATCCTATTAGGCCATCTATAATAAGCTCCACCAGATTTAAAATTAAAAAGAATTTTTAGCTGCATCTAGCCCGGAAAATAATTTTAGGGCTCCGAGATGCGCAAGACACATAAGTGCCTTCTTGCTGCACTACCTGCAGCATGACCCTCATATTGTCAGAATTCGAAGTAATCATGACTACTGGGTTGCCACACTCTTAGATCCCCCAAACTTTTCGATCAACCTTTTCATTTTAATAAAGACCAAAAAAATGGTCATTTTTGAAACTATAAGCATTAGCAGGTTGTTAGAAACTGAAATCAAACAGTTTTCAACTCAAAACTTTATTCTAGGTGATGTTACATTTTCACATAGGACCCCTTGTTCGAAAGGAGCTTCTGAACTCTCTCGTCCATTGAATTTGTCAGGTTTTGGATGGTTTCTGCTTCAATTGTTTTGCATGAGGACAGAATACCCTCCCAGAGCTGTTGCTTAGATGTGAACTGCCTCCCGCCATCATAGACACTCCTTTTAATGATGCTCCAAAGGTTCTGAATGGGGTAGAGGTCAGGGGAGCATGGGGGTCACACCATAAGTTTGTCCCCTTTTATGCCCATATCAGCCAGAGATGCAGATGTTTTATGTGCAGCATGAGATGGTGCATTATCATGCAGAAAAATGATCTTGCTGTGAAATACACGGTTCTTCTTCTTGAACCATGGCAGGAAGTGCTGTTTGAGAAAATCCACATACATTATGGAGTTCATCTTTAGCGCCTTCAGGGATCCTAAAGGGGCCGACAATCTCTCTCCCCATGATTCCAGCCCAAAACATTACTCCACCTCCTCCTTGTTGGCGCTGTAGCCGTGTTTGCGTGGGGTGTCCATCAACCAGCCATCCTCCACTCCATCCATCTGGACCATCGAGCGCTGCACGGCACTCATCCGTGAACAAAACAGTTTTGAAATCAGTCTTCATGTAATGTTTGGCCCACTGGAGCCGTTTCTGCTTGTGTGAAGTGGATAGAGGAGGTCGACAGGATGGCGTATGCACAGCTGCAAACCTCTGAAGGACCCTGCATCTTGTTGTTCGGGGGACGTTGGAGGCACAAGCAGCTTCAAAAACTTGTCTGCTGCTATGACAAGGCTTTTTTGCCGCTGCTCTTTCAACCTGACGTAATTGCCTGTAGGAAAGAGTCCTCAATTTGCCCTTATCAGCACGCACACGTGTGTACTGTGAATCAGCTACATACTTCTTGATTGCCAAGACACTTCATCCTGATCATCGCACAATGTTGATTGTAGTCATGCCTTGACCTAAACACTCCACAATTTGTTGCTTCTCAGCAGCCGACACATCCTTTTTCTTTCCCATTTTGGCAGAAAATGTAGGCTGCTTAATAATGTGAGAGAGCCTTCTTAAGTAGTCTTGCCTTTCATTGGACACACCTGCCAAACTAATTAGCACAGGTGTCTGCAATTGCTTACAGTGATATAAAGAGCCCTGACACACATCACCATCAATGAGTTTAACTGACAAACAAACAAATTCTTCCCTTATCACTCCTAAACACTTTTTGCATAATAATTTGGAACGCGGTATACATGTGCTTTTCCACAAAACACCAGCGGTTCACGTAGTGAATCTTACAGTTCTAACTTGCCAACCGTGGTCTGTATGGAATTGTTCAATAAAGGGCCCAAAATTAAGATAACATAGATGGGAGAGGTCTCTATGAATAGGAATTCCTAAGTATTTGATACCCTGTGAGGGCCAGGCAAAGGGAAAGTTGGACTGGATGGAATCCTATATGGATTTGGGGAGGGAGACATCGAGGGCCTCAGACTTCGCTGCATTGATTTTAAAATTTTACCATGTAACAAAGTGATCTATTTCAGCCATAACAGCATGGATGGATATATGTGATTGAGTGATATATACTAGGACATCATCAGCAAATAGAGAGCACTTGTACTCGGTGCCTCCCACCTCAATCCACCTAATATTGGGGTTATGGCGAATTGATGAGAGCAGGTGCTCCGTCACTAGGATGTATAAGAGAGGGGACAGAGGACATCCCTGCCTTGTCCCATTGGTGATTGTGAAAGGTGATGAAAATGTTCTGACGCACCCCCTGGGCCTTGGGACACCCGGAGCCGGACCCTTTTTGGTGGATGCTGGTGGTTGTAGTCTTCGTGGCGGCGACCCGGTTCCGTGGCTCAGGGCGGTCAAACCAGTGGCGGAACTATTTATGTGGTTTTGATGTTTAAATGTCCGACTACGCCACCCGTGGATTGCGGTCAGAGTGAACCGCCGCTACAGGGCAGACCGCTGAGGCTGGTGTTGTGGGTGCAGCAGAGCGTAGCATAACTCCCCACGGGAGGAGTATAGCCTCAGGGCAGTGTATGAGGAGGATGGGGGTGATGGTGCAGGGCAGCAGCAGTAACGACACGGAGTCAGTGATGCAGTCCAGGGCCTTTACTCACAGTTCTTATTATCCAGACCACGTCTGCAGGTAACGGCTGCCCACGTCGTACTGTGCTCACCAGGTGAGGGGCTCAGACAACTCCCAGATAACTTTGGAGCACTTCACAGGACCCCCTTTGTGTGTCCTTTGTCTGGCCTTTCTTACCAACACTTCTGTCCGGCTGCCTCGGGCCTCCTCTTGGTAAACTTGGCGCCAGTTTCCCTGACCCTATGTGGTGCCTTCCTAGCGGGTGTAGCGAGGGGCTGCGCCACATAAAATGTCAGAGCCTCCGGTTTCTAGCTGAGGGTCGTTTCCTGCCTCCACTAGTTCGGGGACCGGTCTCCCCCTTTGGCCTGACCCCTCCACGCAGGTGGATTCGGGCGTGCGGTGGCGACTCGCCCGTCCGCACCCCTGGGATCCCTTCATTCCTCGTTCCTGGAGCCTTCTCCGCTCCTCTTCCTTCCTTCTCCCTTTTCCAGGCCTGGGCCTCTGTTACTAGGCCCGCCTCCGGAGCAGAGCTCATGCAGAGCCCCTGCTCCCTGCCACTTCTGCTCAGACTTCTCTGCACTGAACTAAGATGGTGCCCACCTTTTATACTCCCTTCTCAATGCACCCAGGAACTGCTTCCTCCCTGCTCCTGCACTACAGGGTTCCCCTTCCTCAGTGTTCCCTCCCCCCACTCCAGCCAGGGACAGGGACTGTCGTGCCCATCTCAGGGGCATATTGGTCGCCCTGCCCCACGGCAATGTGGTGTAATGCATGCAGGTGTCGGGTCCTGATCCACACTCCATCCTTACCTGAGAGTGAGATATCACACCTCTGGGTGAGGTGCAATACGTCTGTAGCAACCGAGCCCTCAGGGTGCTACAGTTCCATTTATCTTCAGCCTAGGTGACGTATTGCGATACAGGGCCGTGATTTTGGCTATAAAAGGGTCCCCTAGACCCCTACCCCAAGCTTTTTAAGAGAATCATATATGGCGTGCCAGGAGACTCTATGGAATGCTTTCTCAGCATCCAACGAGAGTATCTAATTACAAATTTTTAACTGCATCTAGCTCAGGAAATACTTTGTGCCTAGTAGCAGTGTCTGCTAGTCAGCGGATTATCCCGGCTGTTAAGCAAGCTACACCACCTGTAGTTTAGACACTTAATTTTTTCAAAGGAAATGCTTCGGGACCATGGGATACTCAGTGAAGAGCATCAGGAGGCACCCCAAGGCATAGGGGCTGGGACTGGCAGTAGGATGCCTTGCGGTGGACAGCCGAGCTCGATCCTTATAAAAGCTTTTTAACTGCAGCAGCTTTAGTGGACGCTACTGGAGCTGGAATTACGCGGCTGCTGGCATGAGACTTGCCCTCCAATAGATCCTTGTAAATGGATTTAAAGTGTATTCATTCAAATTAGAGAGACAATTTAAATTAAAAAGCTTAGAGCTGCCTCCACCACAGGGGGGCTCGCTCGACCCACCAGCGGACAGGCACCAGTATTGGGAGAGAGGGGCTGGCCATCAGGGTTCACCGCGGCTCTGGCACAAACCCGGCGACACGGAGGTGGCACGGGCAGGAGCGGACTGGCCGTGTCGGCTTCTCACTTTTTGGATTTTAGAAGGGCATGACATGCCTATATCTGTGTCTCCCCCTCCTTTTACTCCTCCACCTCTTTTATTTTCGCATGACTATATGTACTTGTCACTTTTCCATGTGTTAGTTGTGTCTTCTGAGCAGTTTGTCAGCTTTTGGACACCTTTGAAGGTGTTTTCTATGTGTTTCTATGTGTTTTTGTTTGCCTGCCATTGGTTTTAACGGTGTTTGAAGGTGTTCGACGAACAGTTCGACGAACAGTTCGGCGAACACACGGGTGTTCGACGAACCGAACCGAACTCGAACACTACGGGGGTGGCTCAACACTAACCACTGCTTCTTCCACTGTTGTGCGTGCAAGCCAATCCACTGTCCATAGTGCATGCAAACATACCTCCTGCCCTGCACCTGTCATTTCATACTCTCAACTAGCACCATCAGCAAGAACGTCCTTGTCCCAGGACAGCATTCAGTTTTCCATACCCCAGTCCTTGGAACGCAAGCGCAAATACACAGCCAATGCCCCACAGGCCACACTACTAAATTCCCACATTTTGTGACTGCTTGCGCTCGAAATGTTGCCTTTTAGGCTCATGGAGAAGGAAGCTTTCCGCAACCTGATGGTGGCGGCCATACCTCGGTACTCGGTCCCCAGCCGCCACTATTTCTCCCGGTGTGCCGTCCCCGCATTACACAAGCACGTGTCCCACAACATTAGCCGTGCCCTCAACAATGCAGTTACAGGGAAAGCCCACCTAACCACGGACATGTGGACAAGTGAATGTGGGCAGGGACGGTACATCTCGCTGATGGCACACTGGGTTAACATAGTAGAAGCCGGGACCCAGTCGGGCCTTGGGACGAAACACAACCTCCCGACGTCAAAGATTGTGGGCCCTAGGTCAATCAGGGTTGCCCCCACAGTCTACTGCTCCTGTACCTCATCCTCCTCAGCCTCCTCCTCCTCTACAGCCTCCATCTTTGAAATGACCACATCAGTCACAAGCTGGAAGCACTGCACTACTGCCTCAGCCAAGCGGCAACAGGCTGTGCTGAAGCTAATATGCTTAGGTGACAAACCGCACAATGCTGAAGAGTTGTGGACATCTCTAAAAGAGCAGGCAGATCTGTGGCTGATACCACTGAACCTACAGTCAGGCATGGTTGTGTTTGACAATGGCCGGAACCTGGTGGCAGCTCTGAGGCGAGGTGAGCTCACACATGTACCATGCCTGGCGCATGTGCTTAACCTTGTGGTTCAGCAGTTTCTCAAAACCTACCCGGAGCTGCCGGATCTGCTTGTCAAAATACGCAGCCTGTGTGCTCATTTTGGAAAGTCAGCTACTGCATCCGCCGCCCTTGCCGTGCTTCAGCAGCGTTTGCAGCTTCCGGTTCACCGACTGATGTGTGATGTCCCCACGCATTGGATCGCTACACTGCAGATGTTGTGAAGGATTTGTGAGCAGAAGAGGGCAGTTGATGACTACCAGCATCTACAAGGCCATCGGTATTCAGTTCAGACTCCACACATAAGACCTCAGTGTACATGGATGTCAGACATGTATACCAACCTCCAAAACTTTGGGGACACGCCAAGATGGTGAGTGGCGATGACGCCATAATTAGTGTCACCATCCCGCTTCTCTGTCTTCTGAAAAGCTCTCTGTTCACAATCAAAGAGGATGCATTGCAGGCAGAGCACGATGAGATGGAGCAAGGAACCATACAGGGTGATTACACACAGCCCAGCCTCATCTCATCCCAATGTGGATTGGGTGACAATGAGGAAGAGGATGAGGAGGAGGAAGAACAGGAGCTAGTTTCATGTGCTATAGACGGTATTACCTGCACAACTGTCATACCGTCTGTTCAGCGTTGATGGCCTGAGGACAGGGAGGAGGAGGAGATCATGTTCATTCGTCCTATTGGTGAGGACACAGAAGTCTTGCCTGTTAGCAGTCTGGCACACATGGCTGAGTTTATGTTACACTGCCTTTCCCATGACGCTCGTGCTCTCAGAATTTTGAGTGACAGTCATTACTGGTTGGTGACACTTCTAGACCCACGCTACAAGGAGAACTTTATATTTCTTATTCCTGAGGTGGACAGATCTACAAAAATGAGGCAGTACCAGAAGGCCCTTGTTGCGGAACTATTTAAAAATTTCCCATCTGAAAACGCTGGCGGCAGAGGTCACAGTTCATTGGACAACCAAGGAGTACAGCCGAGAGAGACACAACTCCAATCCAGCAGAGGTAGGGGAACACTGTCAAAGTTCTGGGACAGTTTTCTCATCCCCTCCCATCGCTCGCACAGGCCCTGAGGCGCGGGCTACTCTCACAAGGAGTGCAAAGTTTGGGAAGATGCTGAGGGAGTACTTTATCGACCGTATCAACGTCCTGCATAATTCCTCTTGCCTTATAATTATTGGGTAACCAAGCTGAACACGTGGAATGAACTGGCTCTCTATGCCTTGGAGTTCCTGGCCTGCCCTGCCGCCAGCGTTTTATCAGAGCGGGTTTTTAGTGCCGCTGGTGGAATTACAGTATAACTGATAAGTGGATCCGCCTGTCAACTGAAAATGCTGACAGGCTGACTCTTATAAAAATGAACAAGGGCTGTATTGGGTCAGACTTCTCAACACCACCGAATGATAGCAGCGTAACATAAACTCAAATTCAGTGTCTTTTTTTGGGAGGTGTATTCCCATGCACTTCTTCACACCCACACATGGGTATACACTTCCTGATTTTGACTATTTGCCAAAACATTTTTTATACAGTATGTTCATGTTTGCCCCCCAGGGGTAAATGTTTGTCAGCCGATACACTTAGTGCATGGGCATTACAAGTATTGGAGACCCGCTCCTTTCTAATGGGAACATTTTTTCATGAGGCCCTCCTCCGCATCTTTTCCAAGGGGCATTAGAGTGCCTCCCAATTTTTGGCAGCCCTTGCATTGAATGCATAGGCCAACACTATGGGAGACCCACTTCCTAATAACTGGGAAATTTTTTTCATGAGGGCTTCTACGTCTCTTCCAAGTGGCATTGTAGTGCCTCTCAATTTTTGGCAGCCCTTGCAATCACTGCATAGGCCAACACTATGGGAGACCCACTTCCTAATAATGGGAACACTTTTCATGAGGTCCTCAACATCTCTTCCAAGGGGCATTGGAGTGCCTCCCAATTTTTGGCAGCCCTTGCATTCACTGCATAGGCCAACACTACGGGAAACCCACTTCCTAATAATGGGAACATTGTTTTCAGGAGGCCCTCTGACCTCCACGTCTCTTCCAAGGGGCAATGGAGTGCCTTCAAATTTTTGGCAACCCTTGAATTCACTGCATAGGCAAACACAATGGGAGACTCACTTCCTAATAATGGGAACATTTTTTTTCAGGAGGCTCTCCTCTATGTCTCTTCAAAGGGGCATTGGAGTAGGTCCAAATTTTTGGCAGCCCTTGCATTCACTGCATAGGAAAACAGTATGGGTGACCCACTTCCTAATAATGGAAACATTGTTTTCAGGAGGCCCTTCTCTAAGTCTCTTCAAAGAGGTATTGGGGTCTGTCCGAATTTTGAAAGGGGTATTGGGGTGCGTCCAAATTTTTGGCAGCCCTGCCACTCACTGCATATGCAATAACAGTATAGGAGACCCACTCTTTAGTAATGGGAACAACAAAACATAGCCGGCTGATGGCTCTCTAAGAATAGTGAGAGTCGACTGCTGGCCCTTTAAGAATAGTAAAGGTCGCCTGATGGCCCTATAAAAATAGGCTTTGTGACTTTCAGAGTCCCTCCTTCATAAATGAAACAGGATGTGTCTGATCATGTCTCACACACCACATGGCCAGATAAGGTTGTAAAATATTAAAATGACATTTCCTGGTGAATGCATTTGTCAAGGTTGAAAGCAATGCAAAAGTGCAAAAACGCATCAAAAACGCTACGTGTGAATATAGCCCAAGGTGTGGAGGAGTACTTTTGTTTTTGGTTATTTATTTTGCCTTATATACAAATCATTACCATGGAAAGGATGTTCCTTAACATATTTCCCAGGAAAATCCACTTTGGTTTTGTTTTTGTATGTTTTATTGTGAGTCCGTAAAGGTGGCGTAATACCTCTGACAACATTGTTCACAGCAGTGACCTGGGAGTCAGAAATGCTTCCAGGGGTCTTCCCCATGCTGTTTCCATGTAATTTGAGCACTGTTCCCATCGATTTGGGCAATTTTTAGGCCCTCTGCAGACCTCAAGTTTCCCATATACTTAGATTGGGCTCGCTGCTCGGGTCAATGTGCTAAACCCGAGCAACGAGCACCTGAGCAATTTAGTGCTCGCCCATCACTAGTTCTGGGCACATCAGGCAGATAGGTAGCAACTATCTGTCTGTTAGTTCTTAGACCCGTAGAAAAAAAAATAAATTGGCCAATATAAGCCCTTTAGGTTGCAAGATTTATTAGTGTGTATTTCTATAGATTTACCTATGAAACACTTTCTTCCATGTGTTATGCAGAATAAATATGGATAACGATAGATATAAATTTAAAGCATTTGAAATCACAGTAATTGCTGCACATACGCTAATTTCAAAGTGAAGAGTCTAATTTTTCAGCAAAAATTACACACCAATCAGATTACATAAGTGTAAATTAAAATCACTTATTTTGCTTGTGCCTGCAACATAGCGCGCCAGGATCATTAAAAATCTTTTTAAGAAAGATTTGCTCAGACCTTTGGTGAGTGCATCTTTTGTTCGATTCCATGTTTAAAGCGTAGTTGCAGCACTCTGATATGAATAGCCTAGATTGGTCTCCTAGCAACAACCCTCTCCTGCCATATCTATATTCTCACTATAAATACTCGATGGAGGTAGAGGAAAAAAAACGCTTTGTTATCTTTTTTTTATGCCAACAAGGAAACATTAGTAATCTTTTCAAATCTAGCGGCTACCTGTAAAACACATTACACATTTGCTAAACGTCAATGTTAAAAATGCAAAATAATCAAAGGTTTTTTTTTATTATTATTATTTTATGCAGCAGGTTTGTTATACAATATAAATTCTATTAATGCATACAGTGGACACTGCACAAAGGGGAAGGAAAATATAATTAAATTGGTTGGATCTCGGCACAGTAATAGATTGTACACAGAAATACTTCAGCCGAAATAAAAGGACCTCATAAATTAAACTGGACAGATAGAAATCAAAACAATAGCCCATACTAATCAGATTTTAGATGCAGTGTAGGTTAAAACATACAGTGGGGAAAAAAAGCATTTAGTCAGCCACCAATTGTGCAAGTTCTCCCACTTAAAAAGATGAGAGAGGCCTGTAATTGACATCATAGGTAGACCTCAACTATGAGAGACAAAATGAGAGAATTGTTAGAATCTATGTTGTTTTACTTTTTGGCCATCTTTTTGTGGTTTGCTGGCTTCTAGTCTTTTCCTCTGGTGCTGGGTGTCTTGGTCACGTGATCTCCTCACTCTTTATTACTCAGCACCTGTCTCCCACTCCTTGCTGGACATCAGTGTTGTTATGCTTGTGCTCTGGCTAAGTTGCCTTGATAGTTCTTTGTGCTTAGGACAATTGATATCCTGGGACTTCTTGTTCCACCAGTTTTGTTTCCTTTTATCTTCATTTCTGCAACTAACTTTTCTTTTAGGAGGTTTCCTGTTTTTGCTCCCAGTCCTTAGATCTTTTAGGGACACCCTTTTCCCTTCCTTCAGGTCTGCATTGTGGGAGAACTTGCACAATTCTTGGCTGACTAAATACTTTTTTTCCCCACTGTACAGTGGGTATGGAAAGTATTCAGACCCCTTTAAATTTTTCACTCTTTGTTTCATTGCAGCCATTTGGTAAATTATAAAATGTTCATTTTTTTTCTCATTAAAGTACACTCTCACCTCATCTTGACAGAAAAATACAGAAATGTAGAAATTTTTGCAAATTTATTAAAAAGAAAAACTGAAATATCACATGGTCATAAGTATTCGGACCCTTTGCTCAGTATTGAGTAGAACCACCCTCTGCCATTCTTCCTTGCAGATCCTCTCCAGTTACATCAGGTTGGATGGTGAACGCTGGTGGACAGCCATTTTCAGGTCTCTCCAGAGATGCTCAATTGGGTTTAGGTCAGGGCTCTGGCTGGGCCAGTCAAGAATGGTCACAGAGTTGTTCTGAAGCCACTCCTTCGTTATTTTAGCTGTGTGCTTATGGTCATTTTCTTGTTGGAAGGTGAACCTTCGGCCAAGTCAGAGGTCCAGAGCACTCTGGAAGAGTTTTTCATCCAGGATATCTCTGTACTTCGCCACATTCATGTTTCCGTCAATTGCAACCAGTCGTCCTGTCCCTGCAGCTGAAAAAACACCCCCATAGCATGATGCTGCCATTACTATGTTTCACTGTTGGGATTGTATTGGGCAGGTGATGAGCAGTGCCTGGTTTTCTCCACACATACCGATTAGAATTATCATCAAAAAGTTCTATCCGTCTCATCAGATCAGAAAATCTTATTTCTCATAGTCTGGGAGTCCTTCATGTGTTTGTTGAGTAAACTCTATGCGGGCTTTCATATGTCTTGCGCTGAGAAGAGGCTTCCATCGGGCCACTCTGCCATAAAGGCCCGAATGGTGGAGGGCTGCAGTGATAGTTGACTTTGTGGAACTTTCTCCCATCTCCCTACTGCATCTCTGGAGCTCAGCCACAGTGATCGTGGGGTTCTTCTTTACCTCTCTTACCGAGGCTCTTCTCCCACGATTGCTCTGTTTGGCTGGATGGCCAGGTCTAGGAAGACTTCTGGTGGTCCCAAACTTCTTCCATTTAAGGATTATAGAGTCCACTGTGCTCTTAGGAACCTTGAGTAATGCAGAAATTCTTTTGTAACCTTGGCCAGATCTGTGCCTTGCCAAAACTCTGTCTCTGAGCTTCTTGGGCAGTTCCTTTGAGCTCATGATTCTCATTTGGTCTGACATGCACTGTGAGCTCTGAGGTCTTATATAGACAAGTGTGTGCCTTTCCAAATCAAGTCCTATCAGTTTAATTAAACACAGCTGGACTCCAATGAAGGAGTAGAACCATCTCAAGGAGGATCACAAGGAAATGGACAGCATGTGACTTAAATATGAGTGTCTGAGCAAAGGGTCTGAATACTTATGACCATGTGATATTTCAGTTTTTCTTTTTTAATAAATTGCAAAAATTTCTATATTTCGTTTTTTTTTTCAGACAAGATGGGATACAGAGTGTACTTTAATGAGAAAAAAAAATTAACTTTTTACAATTTACCAAATGACTGCAATGAAACAAAGAGTGAAAAATTTCCTTTTTTTCCATACTCACTGTACTGTACTTATCTACTTTCCCATATTGGTGTCCCTTGCAGAAACAATATGCAAATCATGTGTCGTGGTACTTTTCAGTGTGTCTCACCTGGTCCATTGGAATGGCACTTGGTGTAAAAATGAGCGGATAAGGTAAAATATAAATTCATCTGCTCATGCTGGTTTTCCTTGGTAATTAATTTAGCAGAAAAGTTATTCCACATGAATTTAATATCCTTTATTATGTTTATACTCACCTTTCCAGTCTCTCCCATCTGGATCAGAGAGGTTGAGGAACACGAGGGCTGAAGAGTTGTACAGGAAGGTGAGTGTAATTATAGTTATTATCTTTCAACCTTTTGAGGGCTCCCTATGATAGAAAAATGGCAGCCAGCAAATTACAAAAATTCTGCATTTTGGCTAGTGCGGATTTTTGTATTTTGTATTTGAGTAGAATTCACTTTTACTCAAAAATATTTGATTATCTTTAGTTCAATGGGTATTATGTTTAATGTTGACAGTACTAGAGATGAGGAGATCTATTTGATTAGAATTGAATTTTACAAAAATCTGTATTATTATTTTTTATGCTTTGTGTATATACATGTGCATATCACAAAATTAGAATATCATCAAAAAGTTAATTTATTTCAGTTCTTCAATACAAAAAGTGAAACTAATATATTATATAGAGTCATTACAGAGTGATCTATTTCACATGTTTATTTCAGTTAATGTTGATAATTATGGCTAACAGCCAATGAAAACACAAAAGTAATTATCTCAGTAAATTAGAATACTTTATAACAACAGCTTGAAAAATTATTTTAAAATCTGAAATGCCTACTGAAATGTATGTTCAGTAAATGCACTTAATACTTGGTTAGGGCTCCTTTTGCATCAATTACTGCATCAATGTGGTGTGGCATGGAGGCGATCAGCCTGTGGCACTGCTAAGGTGTTATGGAAGCCCAGGTTGCTTTGACAGCAGCCTTCAGCTCATCTGCATTGTTGGGTCTGGTGTCTCTCATCTTCCTCTTGACAATACGCTAGAGATTCTCTATGGGGTTAAGGTCAGGTGAGTTTGTTGGCCAATCAAGCACAGAGATACTGTTTTTTAACCAGGTTTTGGTACTTTTGGCAGTGTGCACAGGTGCCAAGTTCTGCTGGAGAATGAAATTTCAATCTCCCAAAAGCTTGGCGGCAGAGGGAAGCATGAAGTGCTCTAAAATTTCCTGGTAGACAGCTGTGCTGACTTTGGTCTTAATAAAACACAGTGGACCTACACCAGCAGATGACATGGCTCCCAAAACCATCACTGATTGTGGAAACTTCACACTAGACTTCAAGCAGCTTGGATTGTGTGCCTCTTTACTCTTCCTCCATACTCTAGGACCTTGATTTCCAAATGAAATGCAAAATTTACTTTGCATTACTGTGTCAATTACTGCCTTCTGGACAGCTGTCAAGTCAACAGTCTTCCCCATGATTGTGGAGCCTACTGAAACAGACTAAGGGAATTTTTTAAATGCTTAGGAAGCCTTTGCAGGTGTTTTTGTTAATTATTCCTATTTACTGAGATAATGACTTTTGTGTTTTCATTGGCTGTAAGCCATAATCATCAACATTAACAGAAATAAACACTTGAAATAGATCACTCTGTTTGTAATGACTCTGTATAATATATGAGTTTCACTTTTTGGATTGAACTGAAATAAATTAACTTTTTGATGATATTCTAATTTTGTGAGATGCACCTGTAGTGCCATCATATTCTGCAGCATTTTACAGACATTATCATTGCTGTCCTCATTGGAGCTCACAATCTAAATTCCCTATCAGTATGCCTTTGGAGTGTGGGAGGAAACCAGAGAACCTGGAGGAAACCCACATAACCACGGGGAGAACATACAAAACTGCTTGCAGATGTTGTCCTTGGTGGGACTTAAACCCAGGACCCTGGCACTGCTAAGCAACAGTGCTAATCACTGAGCTACCATGCTGACCTTCTCAAGAACACAGATTATTTGAAATATTTGTGAATTCAGCAAAATGGTGGCTAGCTGCGACCACCATTTTGCTGAATGTGGAGGGTCAGGCAAACTGTTAAAAAACAAACAAAGAAAACATTTGGATGGAGTGAATGACAGTTCTGCAGTCCAATCTAGTACAGGGGCGTGCTAATCTATCAGTATGTTAATTGACAGCTTAGTCGTACAATCGGATGCTGGGGCGTGGTGAGCAGTCAGTGTATTGAGTGACAATTTGGCCATCCAATCAGTACCAGGGTGTGCCGGGGCTTCATCGATGTGTTTTCTGTTCAGAGTACCTGGCTATTTAGCCAGCTCTCTGCCTTAGTTTGCTGCCACTTGTAGCTTTGCTCAAGAGGTGTGTGTTTGCTCTGTTGTCTTAGTCCTGTATTCTGATCTTTGCTGCTCGACCTTGGATTTGCCTTGACCATTTGTTTGCCTAGCCCTGTTTTTGTGATCCACTATCTTCTTGGAATTCTGACCTTGGACTGTTATCTGACAAAGCCTTTGTCTCACCCATCTTTCTATGACGTACCTCCTGTTTTTTTACCTCAAAACCTCTTGACTAAAGCCAAACTGCTTGCCCACAGATAGGTCTCCTGCTGCCCTGTGGCTAAACAACACACATAACAAATTCATAAGTAATTTTGTTAGACAGGGGACAGCTCTTATAGAGAATCCAACCATTTTGCTGTTTAACGACCTCAGATATGCATTTTTATCATATTCCATCAAAAAAAGTAAAAAGCAGGCTCAGGAGCTGAGACTGCTTCACACACGGCAAATGCCAGCTGTGTTACATAGTTGGCATCAACCTGTAACTATAGTGCCTAGAGCACACTCCAAGCTCAGTAGTTTAGCCACTGGCAACGTCTGACGGCAGCATTTACCCCCTTTCTGACATTGTCAGTAATAGTACGTCTCTGTGCCCTGGGCCTATTGGATCAGGTACGTACTATTCCGCACAATGTTATCGCCCCAGCACACAAGCTGTGCGGGGCGATTACTGCCAGGTGACAGCTCACTCTCACAGCTGACACCCGCTGCTATGTACCAGGAATGGTGCCGCACCGCTCCCGGCACATTAACCAGTGAAATGCTGCGATCGAAGTCGATCGCAGCATTCCGGGAGCAAGGGAAGGTAACCGTGAGCCTCTTACCTTGTCTCCGGTGCCCCGCGCTGTCTGACATGGTGACTCGATGTCGTCATGACCACATCCACGTCACCAGGCATCAGCAAGTTAGTTAGATTGTGCTCAGTGCTCGTTCTAAGTAACTTGTGTGTGCAGGGGTTGACAGGCTGCAAAGTATAGAGATGCTGCTGCATCTATAAGTTATGCAAGTGATCAGCCAGCAAAAAATGAATTCCCATAGTGGGACAAAGTGTAAAAGTAAAAAAAAGTGTAGGAAAGTACAAAAAAAAGAAAAAAAATTGTAAAAATATAAAAATATATATATAAAAAAAAGAATAAAAAATAATCCAAAAAACAATAAAAATATACTGCACCCATAAATAAATATTATTATGAAAAAACAAACAAAAAAACAATAAAAGTACTCATATTTGGTATCGTCATGTCCATAGCGACGTGACCTATAAAACTGTCCCACTAATGAACCCCTTTAGTGAACACGGTAAAAAAATAAATAAAAAACGGAGCAAAAAACGATGCTTTGTCATCATATTGCCAAACAAAAAATGGAATAAAACGAGATCAAAATGACGAATGTAAATAAAATAGTACCTCTGAAAATGTCATCTTGTCCCGCAAAAAACAAACCGTCATACAGGTCCATAAGCCGAAAAATAAAAAAGTTAAAAACCCAAAAGTCATTATCTCAGTAAATAGGAATAATTAACAAAAAACACCTGCAAAGGCTTCCTAAGCATTTAAAAAATTCCCTTAGTCTGTTTCAGTAGGCTCCACACACATGGGGAAGACTGTTGACTTGACAGCGCCTATAATGTCTGTAAAGCGCTGTGGAATTAATGGCGCTATATAAGTGAGTAAAATAAATAAATGTGGTACCGCTGTAAACGTAGTGACCCAAAGAATAAAGCTGCCTTATCAATTTTACCACACGCGGAATGGCATAAAAAAAAAAAAAAAAAAAAACACAATTCCTGAATTGTTGTTTTTTGTTTATTCTGCCTCCCAAAATTCGGAATAGAAAGCAATCAAAAAATGTCACATGCCCGAAAATATTACCAATAAAAACGTCAACTTGTCTCGCAAAAAACAAACCCTTACATGACTCTGTCAGCCGAAATATGGAAAAATGATTGCAAAAACTAGCCTTTGCTAAAAAAGCGTCTTTTAGTTTGTGACAGCTGCCAAACATAAAAACCCGATATGAATCTGGCATCGCTGTAATCGCACCAACCCGAAAAATAAAGACGTATAATCACTTACACCTCACAAGGAATGGCGTAAAAAACAAACTCTAGGGTTAGGGTTGTGCTAGAGTTAGGGTTGTGCTAGGGTTCGGGTTGTGCTAGGGTTAGACTTAGGCTTGTGCTAGGGTTAGGATTAGTGTTGTGCTAGGGTTAGGGTTGTGCTGGGGTTAGGATTGTGCTAGGGTTAGTGTTGTGCTAGGGTTAGGGTTGTGCTAGGTTTAGGGCTCTGCTAGCGTTAGGGTTGTGCTAGGGTTAAGGTTGTGCTAGGATTAGGGTTGTGCTAGGGTTAGGACTGTGCTAGGGTTAGGGTTGTTCTAGGGTTAGAGCTGTGCTAGGATTAAGGCTGTGCTAGGGTTAGAGTTGTGCTAGGGTTAGGGCTGTGCTAGGGTTAGGGCTGTGCTAGTGTTAGGGTTGTGCTAGAGTTAGGGCTGTGCTAGGGTTAGGCTGTGCTAGGGTTAGGGTTATGCTAGGGTTAGGGTTGTGCTAGGGTTAGGGTTGGGGTTGGGATTTTTTCAAAAGTAAAAGAAAAAGAATGAAGACGATATGGCAACTAGTGTTGAGCGCAAGTGTTCGCTACTTGAGTTTGCATCGGGTGCTCGGGTATACACCATTTATGGCAGGTGCTCGAGTGACATGCTTCGTGACCAAAAAAAACTCACGGAGATTGCTTGCCATGCACAAGCGATACCCGCATGTTTTTTTTTGGGTGTCTAACAACCGTGAAACATGCGGGGCGGGGACTTGAGCATGTTACTTGAGCATCCGCGATACATGGTGCATACCTGAGTACCCAATGCAAGCTCAAGTAGCGAGCACTTGCACTCAATACTAATGACAACTTATTCAATATGATGACCTAATGTTATCAAATTCTGTGTCGTACCTCTGGATTCAAAATGTTCACTATACCCCTTGATCAAATCCTTGAGGAGTCTAGTTTCCAAAATGGGGTAACTTGTGGAGGGTTTCCACTATTTAGGCGCATTAGAGGCACTCCAAACGCGACATGGTGTCTGCTCTCAATTCCAGGAAGTTTTGCATTCAAAATGTCACACAGTGCTCCTTTCCTTCTGAACCCTGCCGTGCGCCCAAACAGTGTATTTTCCCCATGTATGGGGTATCGGCATACTCAGGAGAAATTGCACAACAGTTTTTGGGGTCCATTTTCTCCTCTTATCTTTGCGAAAAAAAATCATTTTTGTGGAAAAAGTTAGATTTTTTTTCATTTTCATGGCTCCATGTTATAAACTTCTGTGAATCACCTGGGGGTTCAGGGTGCTCACCACACATCTATATAAGTTCCCTGTGGGGTCTAGTCTCCAAAATGGTGTCACTTGTGGGTTTTTTTCACTGTTTAGGCACATCAGGGACTCTCCAAACGCAACATGATGTTTGCTAACTATTCATGCAAATTTTACATTCACAAAGTAAAATGGCGCTCCTACCCTTCCGAACCCTGCTGTGCGCCCAAAAGGTGATTTTTTCCCACATATGGGGTATTGGGGCTGAAAACATTTTTGTGGGAAAAATGTTAAAATGTTATTTTTACGGCTCAACATAATAAACTTCTGCGAAGCACCTAGGGGTCCAAGGTTCTCACCACACATCTAGATAAGTTCCCTGTGGGGTCTAGTTTCCAAATTGGTGTCATTTGCAGGGGGTTTCCACTGTCTATGCACATCAGGGGCTCCCCAAACGCAGCATGGCATCCGTTAATTATTCAAGCAAATTTTTAATTCCAAAAGTCAAATGGCGCTCCTTCCCTTCCGAACCCTGCCGTATGCCCAATCAGTGGTTTTCCCCCACATATGGGGTATTGGCGTACTAAGGAGAAATTGCACAACAAATTTTGGGGCCATTTTTTTCCGTTACCGTTGCAAAAATAAAAAAAATTGGGGTCTAAAATAAGATTTTTGTGAAAAAAGTTAAATGTTCATTTTTTTTCTTCCACATTCCAAAAATTCCTGTGAAGCACCTGAAAGGTTAATAAACTTCATGAATGTGGTTTTGAGCACCTTAAGGGGTGCAGTTTTTAAATGGTGTCACTTTTGGGTATTTTCTGTCATAAATTTTACCACTATCATGAAGTACAATATGTCACGAAAAAACAATCTCAGAATCAGTGGGATCCGTTGAAGCGTTCCAGAGTAATTACCTCATAAAGTGACAGTGGTCACAATAGTAAAAATTGGCCTGGTCATTAATGTGCAAACCACCTTCAGGGGTAAAGGGGTTAAGTGACCTCATTATTAGTGCGTTAGCACAGGCTCCTGTCACCCCCCAGTAATGCAAAGTGAGAAAACTGATGGGTTAGTATTGCAGCCAGCAGTCTGTTGAAGGCCCCAGTTTCTGCCATTGTGCCTGGCTGAACTGCGCAGGAAAGCCGTAATTTCCCTATATACTGCAATACCATGATATTGCAATATATATAGTATAAGTAGTGTTGAGCCACCCCCGTAGTGTTCGAGTTCGGTTCGGTTCGTCGAACACCCGTATGTTCGCCGAACTGTTCGTCGAACACCTTCGAACACCGTTAAAACCAATGGCAGGCAAACAAAAACACATAGAAACACATAGAAAACACATAGAAATCACTTCAAAGGTGTCCAAAAGCTGACAAACTGCTCAGAAGACACAACTAAGACATGGAAAAGTGACAAGTACATAGTCATGCGAAAAGAAAAGAGGTGGAGGAGTAAAAGGAGGGGGAGACACAGATATAGGCATGTCATGCCCTTCAAAATAAAGAAAGGCTGGAGTAAAAATCTAAAATCAGCCTACGAACACCCAGACGTCGTGACAAGAAAATTAAAAAAAGAAATATCTTTAGGTAGAATGGCGGTTCGTGACGCCACTCTGGTATCTGGTGAGAAGCACCAGCGCTGCAGCAGTCCACTGAGACCGGTGATAAGGCAGCTCGATGGTATAGCTCCCCACAGGTGGAGCAAGGCCTCAGAAAAGCGTATGCAGGGGGAATGCAGGACAGGCGAGACCCAGCTGGGTCAGAGCAAGAACGGAAACGGACACGGTAGTCACTTCAGTACCTTTTACTGGTGGAAATTCAGGCACATCCCGGAGCACTGAAGGGTGAAGGGTGCATATCAGGATCCTCCCCAATGAGCGGGTGTAGGGCCTTCTGTTTCTTGCCTCTGCGTAGTAAATTTCTGACCTGCCTGGAGCTAGGCCTAACTTTGTCTCTGTCCTGCGTTGGCTGACCTTGTGGTAGGACCTTGTCTTGGAGTTCACGCTCCCAGTATGCGGGGCCTAAGCGTCTCCTGGCTCTGTTACGTATCAGCACCTTAGCGATCCTGGGACTTGTAGTTCTCCAGGCATTCCGGTTATGCCTTACTGGGTCATAGAGATCCCGGTAAGTTCGGATCCGGTGTCCGGTAAATGCATTGGGGTGAGCTGGCTAAGCTCCTCTGCCCCCTATGTACTAACTCTCCACTCGCCTTCGTATACTCGGGCCCTCACTAGGCTATACATACTAACGGCAGCTTACCACGCTTCACCGATCTTATGGCGCCGGCACACCTTAAGCTCTAACTGGGCTCCCTGAATCTAGCTAACAGGAGCCTTGTGCTCCACTGCTGAACTATTAATGGAGTTCTCTAGACTAGACTGAGCTCCACTGCAGACTGACCTCTCTTAGGCTTCTCTACTGCAGGAACTCTTCAGAAGAACTGAACTGCCTAGCTCCACCTTCCCTATTTATATACCTAACGGGCTCCCTCTGCTGGTCTGAGGTGGAAGGTGGAGATGTGTGAATGTTTATGGGGGCTTCTTGTGGAGGATTCCATCAATGCACTCTTCTAGGATCTGTGATACCAAGCGCAGCTTGGAGTCACAGATGCTATTGACCACAAGGTTAGGTTGCGCCTTCCTGGACAGAGACGGAGTACTGGAAGCACATCAACAACTGCATCCTCAACCACAACTCTGCCTCTGACCACAAGTCGTAGTGGCTCTTTAGGTCGCATGGGCTCTAAGCCTTGCATAGCCTGGGCATTTTTTCAGATCGATAAGGATGACCCAACTCATGTTATCTGTAATATTTGTCACCAAAAGCTAAGTAGAGGCAAAAAAATCCATAGTTTGAGTACTTCATGCATGAACCGTCACATGGATATGAAGCATAAGTTGCAGTGGGAAGCTCACTGTGCTACAATGCGGCCTAGCGGGCCGGGCCAACCACCGTCTGCCCCATCTTGTGCATCCGCGGCCTCTTCATCCTCTGTGACTGGGGGGACAGCAGTCACACATGTTTTTGGACGCAGACCTGCCACCTCTTTACCCGCAACAGCCAGTGTGATTGGCAGGTCATCATTTCATTTGGAAGTGGAAACACCAGCTGGTGTTGAGCGCTCTCCGACATAGAGAACACCACCTTTGGTTCAAGGAAATCTAACTTTTCCACCTGCATCTTCCTCACAGACCGGCAGTTTGCCGGGGACACCCTACTCAACCCCGTCTAAGCACAACAGCCAGCCCTCGGTCCCTCAGATGTGGACAAGTAAAAGACCTTTTCCTCCTAGCCATGACAAAGCTAAGAGGTTGAATTTCACCATCTGCAAGCTGGGGGCTACAGAAATGCTGCCTTTCCGCCTGGTGGACACAGAGGATTTTCGAGACCTTATATCCGTCGCAGTGCCCCAGTACCAGATGCCCAGTCGGCACTACTTCTCAAAGAAAGGAGTGCCCTTGCTCCACCAGCATGTCACACACAACATCACTGCTTCTTTGAGAAACTCTGTGTGTGACAGGGTGCATTTCACCACAGACACTTGGGCGAGTAGGCATGAACAGGGGCGTTACATGTCGCTGACTGGGCACTGGGTAACTATGGTGACAGCAGGACAAGGGGCTGCTGTCCAAGTCTTGCCGTCCCCACGAGTTGTACATCAATCTTCTTTATCTAGAAGTTCCTCCACTGCTTCTGCCTCCTCAACCTCCTCTCGGTCCTCCACCTGCACCCAAAGCCTGTCTGGTAATGCCACCCGCTTTCTAACTGCGCAGAAGGAATCCTGCACACCTCCTTACTATGCTGGCAGCAGGGCTCAACTGCCACAGGCAGTGTTTACTTTGAAATGTCTGGGAAATGTGAGTCACACAGCTGAGGAGTTGTGGTCAGCTCTGGAGACCCAGTTTCATGAATGGTTGTCTCCACTGGACCTGCAACCAGGGAAGGCTGTGTGCGACAATGCTGCAAACCTGGGTGCAGCCCTTCGCCGGGGCAATGTCACACACGTGCCTTGTATGGCTCACGTGTTGAACCTGGTTGTCCAGCAATATTTAGCCCACTATGCCGGACTAGATGGCTTTCTGCAGAGGGCACGGTCGCTGTGTGCTCACTTCCGCCGTTCGCATCCCGCAGCTCAACGACTTACATCTCTACAGAAGTCGTTGGGCCTGCCAGTTCACTGGCTGAAATGCGATGTGCCGACACGGTGGAATTCAACTCTGCACATGTTGCAGCGACTGTGGCAGCACCGACAAGTCCTGGTGCAATACGTTCTGACGTATAGCCTGGGCCAACGAGATCCAGAGGTGGGGCAAATCACGCTGCAGGAGTGGTCTCAGATCAGGGACCTATGAAGTTGACGTGCCCCCTGGGCCATGGGGTACCCGGAGCCGGGCCGGTAGACGCTGGGGGTTGTAGTCACTGTGGCGGTGACCCGGTCCGTGACCCAGGGTGGTCAATCCAAGGGTAATTTGTACATATGGGTTTTATAATGTCCGACTACGCCACCTGTGGAGTGTGGCCAAAGGGGCCGCCGCTGCGGAACAGTCCTCTGAAGCTGGTGGTTTTGCAGCAATGGTATTATTACTCCCCACAGGAAGAGTGTAGCTTCAGGGCAGTGTGGGTGGATGATGGTGGTTGTAGTGCAGGGAGTCAGTAATGAACAGAGATTCCGTGTGATGCAGTCCCAAGATCTTTACTCACAGTTGTTGCAGTCCAGATTACAGGTACCAGAGCAATCTCCCCCGTCGTGCTGTGCCTACTCAGTGAGGGGCTCAGTCCACCCCCAGATTGCTCCGGAGTACTTAGCAGGACCCCCTTCTGTGTGTCCTTTCTCTGGCCTTCTCCCTGCACCTCACAACCAGTAACACTTCTATCCGCTATCCTCGGGCCTTGGCGGACGACGTGTGTTCTGTCCCCTGGGTCCTATGTGGCTACCATCTTAGTGAGAAGGTACATGAAATGCTGCAGCCTCCAGTTTCTAGTTGAGCCTTGCCGTTTCTCCGCTAGTTGAGGGACCGGTTCCCCTTATCTGGCCTGACCCCTCTACCTCCTGTTAGCAGCGGGCGTACGGGTGGCCTTCTGCACGGCCCATACCCCTAGGGTCCCTTTGGTTCCTGGAGCCTTCCTGCTCCCACTCCTCTCTTCTCTCCTTCAGTCCTGGGCCTCCCAGGCTAGGCCCGCCTCCAGAGCAGAGCTCATGCAGAGCCCCTGCTCCTGTCACTTCTCCTCCTCTGACTGGCTTGCTCTTTCTAAGATGGCTTCCTTTTTATACTCTCCCTGTCATGTGCTCCCCTAAGCTGCTTTCTCCACCCACACCCACTACATAGGACCCTCCCGCCAGCTAGGGACCTGGGACTGTGCTCTCCCTTAGGAACAATCTCGCCCTACCCCCACTGCGAGTATGTGTTGGATGCAGGTGTTAGGGTCTCGAGCCATACTCCTTCCTTACCTGAGGGTGAGATACCACACGTCTGGGTGAGATGCAGTACCTCTGTGGCGACTGAACCCTCATGGGCGCCACACACCCTTCTGCACAGTTTTGAAATGGCGACGAAGATGTTTAGTTCTGACGATGCCATTATCAGCATGACTATTCCGGTGATTTACATGCTGGAGCACGCGTTAAACAGAATTCAGAGTCAGGTGGCGGGACAAGAGGAGGTGGAGGAAGTAGAGGAGGAGTTGTATGCCGAAGGGATAACATCTCCAAGGTCCAGACGGTCGGCAGCACCAAGGCAGCAGGCATGGGAGTGTGGGGGAGATGGATTAACCAGGGTGCATGGTAGCAGCCAAACTGTTGAGGAAGGTGCAGGAGCCGAGGAAGAAGTGGAGGATGAACTGGCGATGGGCATGTAAGACTCATCAGATGAGGGAGACCTTGATCACATTTCTGTTGTGTGAGGTTGGGGGGAGAGGGCAGAGGAAGGAAGCATGATTCTTACCTCGCTACCAACACAACAAGGACTTGGTCCTCCTGGATGCGCAAGACACATGAGTGCCTTCTTGCTGCACTACCTGCAACATGACCCTTGGATTGTCAGAATTCGAAGTAATCCCGACTAATGGGTTGCCACACTCTTAGATCCCCAGTACAAAAGTAAATTTGCCGAAATAATTCTTGCCATAGAAAGGGATTCACGCATGCAGGAGTATCAGCAGAGGCTGTTGCAGAATCTTACATGTGCTTTTCCACAAAACACCAGTGGTGCACGTAGTGAATCTCACAGTTCTAACTTGCAAACCGTGGGACTGTCGAGTCTTCATCACTCAAACCGTAACAGTAACACAGTATCTGCTGGTAAGCAATTTTGTGGAATCATTTCACCACTTTTTTAGACCATCCTTTGCAAGGCCACAGGAGACAAGAAGCCTGACACATAGTCAACGCCTAGAGAGGATGGTACAGGAATATCTCCAAGTGAACATCTAAGCCATGACTGTGTCACTGGACCCTTGCTCATTTTGGGATTCCAATCTAGAAAAATGTCCGGAGCTCGCCACTCACGCCTTGGAGATCTTGTCATGCACTGCAGCCAGCGTTCTCTCTGAATGTGTGTTCAGCGCTGCTGGTGGTGTGCTGACAAATAAGCGCACGCGGCTGTCCACTGAGAATGTAGACAGACTCAAGTTCATAAAGATGAACAAATCATGGATCTGCAAGGACTTTTCTACCCCTCTGTCATCCTGGGGAGACTAAAAACTTGAGGATTTGGTAAAATCACCTCACCAACCGTTTTAAGCAACTCTGGGGCAATTGATGCCACTTAAGTGGTGTCTGTGCCACAATTTTTGGAAAAAATGGAGACTCTTTTTGGAGTCTCCTTGCTGTGTTTTACGTGACGTTGGCATCGTCAATTCCTGGTGGGTTGGGTCGCCCCCCACCCCCCTTTAACTGTAAGAAACTACATACACTATGGCTTGGGGTAACACAGATGGTTAAGTCTGAAGAGCTGTTTACTCAGAGGTCTGCTCCAAAGCTTCAGTGTCTGCTAGTCAGCATAGAATTTTTAACTGCATCTAGCCTAGTCAATACTTTGGGCATAGTAGCCCAGCTGCGAAGCAAGCTGCACCGCCTGTGTATCTAATAAGAATTTTTAAATGCATCTAGCCTAGGCAGACTGTGGGGACCCCCAACCAAACCCAGACGCTCAGCCCCCCTACCGCCCCCCTTTCCTTGACAATACAATAATGTAACTCTTACAACTGGATGGGTGAGGATCGGTCACAGCTTTATTACCTCTTTATACTCATTCCATTAGAAAGGCATTTTATTTCTAAAATAATTCAGCTTGATGCAGCATGCCCTGGGTCTCCACACCGGCAAGTTGGCCAACAAGTGTAACCCTCCAACATGTCCTTTCCATTTCCAGGCCACGGAGGATCCTGCATACTCGTATGCAGGACTCTGACCCCCATCCATCACTCTTAACGCTTCTTCCACTCCGTCCTGGAGTCCTGACAGGAATATGTCCAGTCCAATATCCATTAAGTGAAAACCGTCGGGCCGTATGAGGCCTGCTTTATCTCCTTCCAGTTGTTGGTGTTGTATCACTACACCGCCTCTGTCTCTTCTAAATTTTGCCATCCGAATATTTATTACCCGCCTTATCCGTTCGATGGCCGTGATGTCT
Source organism: Phyllobates terribilis (assembly GCF_046119375.1). NCBI lineage: Eukaryota > Metazoa > Chordata > Amphibia > Anura > Dendrobatidae > Phyllobates > Phyllobates terribilis. The sequence goes on along the minus strand of NW_027362768.1, from coordinate 305,747,384 downwards.
CGCGCACCTTGCCATACCGCTATCGGCACAATCTCTGACCATACTATAGTTAGTTTTGTGAAAAATTCTCTGAAGCGCTCAGTGTCTAGTTTCATTATTGCCATTAGTTATGCGCTCTTGTGATGACCTAGGCCGTTTCCCCCGGCCTGTATAACTAAGATGACCAGACCTCTTGCCTCTCTCCCTACCTTGATTACCTCCATTAGTACCTGTGGCCATAGCAGACCTCTAATACCTCTCCAGTTGAAATATGTGTTATGAAACTCTAATTTCCTCCCGCCTGGGCGGACTTTCGCCATTTTTTCTGCCCAATATATATACGAGTGGCATATCACCCACACTGTTGGCTTAGCGTCACCTGAAAAAGAAACAAACCACGTTAGGATAACAAGTCCGGTCTTATGTATCTCTCCAAACACGTGGATCGCCATCTCCCTATCCTCTGAACTTCCGTTTCTGACAGTCCTGCTCTTGCTGCTTCTGTGGCCGCGCCTATGCGGAATGAGTGTGTCCCATAATCTTTGGGGTGGTTCCCTGCCGATGTTATGCATTTATTAAATATAGCTTGGAACTGGTATCTTGACAATGGCATTCCATCAATGTGTGATAGGAAGAAATTACTTTGTGATCTGATGGTTATATATGTTTTTACTATTGTTACCCGACTCAGTGTACCGTTTGTGGGTTGTAGAAGTACCCAAGTGCCCCTGCCCGCTGGAACCGTTTTCGATTGGCGTATACGTAGACCTATTGCATTATTGGCTATGACGACGTCCTGGTGTAATAAGCCTCCACTGGTGGTAATTTTGGATTGAGGGACTAATTCGCTTATGCATAGCGCCTTGAAGAAGGCGATCGCAAATGCAGTAGACAGTAGTGTTGCTTCAAATTGTGAGTGTCATGTTAATGGTGTTAGGGATATGTTGTGAGAAATCAGTTTTAGTGACATGGGACTGGACGTCTACACTCCTGACTTGGCTGACCCCTTTTCCACCCTTTTATGGATTGTCTGATGATGAATCTCTTTGTCACATCTCCCCAATTCAGTAGAGGGAAGTGAAATGCTACTCCGGTCAGACACCGCTGTGCTAACGCCCCTGATTTGCCCCTCATCATTAGCTGGTGGAGAAATTCTATGGTGACTTGTAATCTGGCTTGTTCACATTGGTCAACCCGTCTGACTGCTACTAGTCGTGTCCACTCTTCCCATGTCTTACCGTATGCTTGCCACGTCGACGGGGCAACTGACGCTCTGATTAATGGCATCAACTATTCACCACTAGATCCCATAGGGAGGGTGGGCAACTGTTGCCCGATGGGTGGGCGCTGGGGAGGAGCTCTGTGAAAATCTGCCAATTGAATTGTGATAAAGCGTTAGATGAAGCTTTAGACCCCTCAGCATCGTGGCTAGCGCGGACCCATACATTGTGTTTTAGGCAAAGGAATGCTAGCCGGCGTAGTAGGCCTAGCACTGGGAGAGATGATGATGCCATCTTATTAATGCCGTGCGCTAGGCTGGTGTTTTTTGCTATGAAGCGTATATTTTTGTTAGCCAGGCGCTCGCCCCATATATCTATTGCTACCACTATTGGGAAGAAAAATTATTTTCCGGGCTAGATGCAGCTAAAAAATATTATTAATTTCAAAGCTGGTGGAGCTTGGTATAGATGGCCTAATACAATGAGTACCACACACTGCTACTATGCCCAAAATTATTTTCCAGGCAAGATGCGGCTAAAAATTATTATTAATTTGAAAGCTGGTGGAGCTTAGTATAGATGGCCTAATAGAATGAGTACCACACACTGCTTATATGCCCAAAATTATTTTACAGGCAAGTTGCAGCTAAAAATTATTATTAACTTCAAAGCTGGTGGAGCTTGGTATAGATGGCCTAATACAATGAGCACCACACACTGCTACAAGCCCAAATATTTTTTCAGAGCTATATGCAGATAAAAATTATTTTTAATTTGCAACCTGGCGGAGGTTAGTATAGATGGACTAATAGAACAAGTCCCACACACTGCTACAAGCCCAATTTTTTTTTCAGAGCTAGATGCAGATAAAAGTTATTTTTAATTTTCAACCTGGTGGATGTTAGTATAGAAGGACTAATAGAACAAGTCCCACACACTGCTACAAGTCCAAATATTTTTTCAGAGCTAGATGCAGATAAATATTATTTTTAATTTGCAACCTGGTTGAAGTTAGTATAGATGGACTAACAGAACAAGTCCCACACAATGCTATAAGCCCAAACATTTTTTCAGAGCTAGATGCAGATAAAAATTATTTTTAATTTGCAACCTAGTGGAGGTTAGTATAGATGGACTAATAGAACAAGTCCCACACACTGCTACAAGCCCAAATTTTTTTTCAGAGCTAGATGCAGATAAAAATTATTTTTAATTTGTAACCTGGTGGAGGTTAGTATAGATGGACTAATAGAATGATGCTATGCCCAAAAGGTTTTACTTGGCTAGGTGCAGTAAAAAAATTTGTATTCTATACACAGGTGGTGTAGCTTGCAACACAGATAGGCTCCTCCACTGACTAACACACACTGCAAGAGGCCAAAAAGGATTTGCTTAGCTAGATTTAGCCAAATGCTGTGAAAAAAACTTGCACAGCACTGGCACAGACCTGCCTGGCAAAAAGTGATAGGAACTGATGTAACCTAGCCCTCAAAAGGACTGCAATTACAATTAGTCCCTACTCCCAAACTATCTATTTAAGAGCACAGACCTGCCTGATAAAAGTCGTAGGAAATGATGTAACCTAGTCCTCAAAAGGACTGCAATCACAACTATTCCCTACTCCCAAGCTATCTGTATATTTCAGAGAAAATTAGCTTGAAATGAACACTCAAAATATAGCGCACACAGCAACAGCGGTGCCGTCTAACACGCAGCTGCAGCAGTGAGAAAATGGTGGCTACGTTTAAAATGGCTGGGTCTTATAGGGCAAGGACATGTGACATACACTGCCAATGACACATGCCCTTGCTTGTGTGAAAAAAAGAAGTTCGCTCCGTGTGTGCGCTGCTGATAGGCTGACAGATTGCACCTCCCCACTGTAAAGAGAAAGAGAGAAAAAAATGGAGATCTTCATTATTTCTGCAGAGATCCATCCCCTGCCCCTCCCCCCACCCCGCTGTACACTCAAACTGCGTATTAACATTAATTTTCAGCATTACTGAGAAAAAATCCAGTTATGATTTTGGTGCACGAACATAATCTCGAACAGCCGAATTTTTTCAAATCGTTCGTGTTCGCCGAACGGCTCAAACACTGCCCAAAACAGCTCGAATTTGAGATTGGCGAACAGTTCGAGTCGAGCACAGCTCATCTCTACTCCTAAGCCGACAAACAAAAATAAAGTAAAAATAAAGAAAGGGAAAAACAACTAATAAAAATTATGCAAAAGTTCAAGTCACTCCTCTCGTACCCCTTCAAAAATAAAGGATTTAAAAAAATGTGAAAAGTAAACATATTTGGTATCATTTTGTCTGAAAAGTCCAATATATTAAAATATACAATTAATTAAACTGTACATTAAATGGTAAAAAAAAAACATTGACATTTTGGTTGCTGCACTCTCCCCCCCAAAAAAAAATACAATACACAGCAATCAAAACATATCTACCCCAAATTGGTATCAATTAAAATGTCAGCTGAGGACATGATAAATAAATCATAACTCAGTTACATCTATAGAAAAGCAAAAAGGTAACAGGCCTCAGAAAATAACATTTTTTTTTCTTTAAATTTCAGAATTTTTTTAGCAATAAAATTATTAAAAAAAACTGGACAAGTTTGGTAATGGCATAATCGAACTGATCTGGAAAATCAAGCTGGCAGGTTAATTTTAACCGCAGAATGAAAGAGTCAGCTTATGGCATGCATTGGGCATTCTCTTCTGCCATTTTTTTTTTATTTTGGCCATCAATTGTATATTAAAAAGCTAAATAGAAATAGAAGAAACAGCACTACCATGGTTTCTGCAAATTTACCGTCCCTTTGTGCTCCTCATCCTGAATCTTTCATGTGACTGGCTAGGGATGCGGTAAGAATGTCACAGTACCAGTTCGATAAGTGTGTTTGATCCTGATACTGCTGGGAAAATTACTAGTAGTCGTGGCAGTAGCGTGTCGGGGCAGCTAGGAGTTATTATGGGTAAGCATTTCTATTATGACTTATGTGTATATTGATGCAGATTATATAGATGCCTAGGGCGTCTCTACAGGCACTTTGATTACTCATCAACCTTTTTGCACTTGCAGTTTATTTTTGTTAAAAATGTATATGGTGTATATGTTGGGGCTCCTATGTGCTTCTCCCATACTTTATACTGGACTCTTCTGCTCTTCCTATCATTCATATTTCCTCCCTACTATACCATGATATTTTATATGTTTGATATTTCAAATTTTTAATCACTTGAATAAATATGTATTTTTTTATCCGTGTTTAGTGGTTTATCGCTACTCCATGCTTTGGTGGTTCCACAAGTTTCCGTTATGCCTATGACGAAACCACTAAACTCCTATAAGTACCACCACCTCTTTACTTTTCTTCTATTTAACTCAAGGGGGAACACCTTAAACTTTTTGGTTATGTTCTCAGCCTCTTTACAGTGGGGAAAATAAATATTTGATACACTGACGATTTTGCAAGTTTTCCCACCTACAAAGAATGGAGAGTTCTGTAATTTTTTATCGTAGGTACACTTCACCTGTGAGAGACAGAATCTAAAAATAAAAAAAAGCAGAAAATCACATTGTATTATTTTTACTAAATTAATTTGTAGTTAGCTAATTAGTTTATTACATGAAATAAGTGATTGTTCATCTACCAACAGCATGAATTCTGTCTCTCACAAACCTGTCATCATCTGATTTTCATACAGGAAAAATTGAATTTTTTCGTCCGTCTTGTCATCCATATTCCATCTCTATGCAATCTGTGTGTCATCCGTATATTTGTTTTTACATTACTTTTTTGTCATCCACATAGCATTTGTTTTTACACATCAAAATAAAAAAAATAATTTCAAGACTAAATACAATTTCCTATGTTAAGAATTGCAATGTATAAATGGATCCAATACGGATAATCTATATGGGATCAATTTTTCTTTTTGCACACCCATAAATATGAACAGTAGAGTCTCATCCAAAAAAACAGAAGAGACTAGTGCATGCTGTGATTTTCTTTTTAACAGGGATACTCAGTCCATGTGAAATAACTCTCATTTGAACAACCCATTTCAATAACACTGATCAGTGTGCTATCTGATTTTAACATGGGTAGCCCATGTACAGTAAAACACGATTATCTGGACAAGCCTTTAAAGGGGTTGTCCACTACTAGGACAACCCCATCTTGATCTAAATGTTCGGCCCTGATAAAATAAAAAAGCTTATACTCACCTCACATGCCGGCGCCGTTCCAGCGATGTCGGCACTCTTAGTCTCGGGGCTCCTGTGCGGTTGTTGTGACACGTGAGCCAGGCACCCAATCAGTGCTGGCATCACTCTTCCTGCCTTCTGTCGAATTGAACATGAAGAGGAAGTAAGGGCTGCAACTGATCTCTGACTTCCTTTTCATGTTCAATTTGTCCAAAGGTGGGGACAGTAACTGATTGGGCGCAGGGCTCACATGTCACAACATCACATGATAGCCCCGGAAATGCAAGTGCCGACAACACTGGAAAAGCGCCGACACGGGAGTTGAGTATAAGCTTTAGTATTTTATCAGGGCCAAGTGTGGGGTATGAGAATGAGTTGTCCAAGTAGTGGACAACTTCTTTAAGCATATAGTTTCCCTATGCCTGCTCTTTTCCAAAATACAATATAATATATATTTTAATATCACATGACAAAAAATTGTATAAGGAGTTAAAGAATAATTAAACTTATCTGCATTTTTTATATACAGTTGTGCTCAAAAGTCTACATACCCCGACAACATTTTTCTTTTCTTGGCCTTGTTTCAGAGAATGATAACAAAAAAACTTTTTCTCCACTCATGGTTATTGGTTGGGTGAAGATATTTATTGTCAAACTACTGTGCTTTCTCTTTTTAAATCTTAATGACAACCAAAAACATCCAAATGACCCTGATCAAAAGTTCACATACCCTGGTGATTTTGGCCTGATAACATGCACAGAATTTGACACAATTGGGTTTGAATGGCTACTAAAGGTAACAACCTCACCTGTGACCTGTTTGCTTGTAATCAGTGTGTGTGCATAAAAGCTGAGTGAGTTTCTGGGATCCAGACAAACTCTTGCATCTTTCATCCATCCACTGACGGTTCTGGATTGTGATATTTAGAAAAAAACGCAGCACTACTGGACCTGGGTGCATGAGTTGGGTCCAAAGCCTTGAAATGTCGCGATAACCTCAGCACACCAAATGGTATAAAAAGATACTTTTATTTGCAGTCCACAGTAAAGACGTTTCGGTCAACAAGACCTTCATCAGTGTACAAGTTACTGGGATGGGAGCAGGAGAAGAGAAGGAGATGGGACCCAATACAGGGATTCCGTTTGTGCCATAAAGTATAGGAGAGGTGCTGCATCGATCGCGGTATCCACCGCTGGATGTGAGTCATGGGGAAAGCAAAAGAATTGTCAACGGATCTACAGGAAAAGGTAGTTGAACTGTATATCACAGGAAAGGGATACAAAAAAATATCCAAGGAAATGATAATGCCAGTCAACAGCATTCAAACTGTGATTAACAAATGGGAAATCGGGGACTCTGTAAAAACCAACAACGGTCAGGTAGACCAACAAAAATTTCGGCCACAAAGGCCTGGAAAATTGTTCAGGTTACAAAGAAAAACCTCCAACTAACATCAGCTGAAATTCAGGACTCTCTGAAAACTAGTGGTGTGGCTGTTTCAAGATGCACAATAAGGAGGCACTTGAAGAAAAATGAGCTGCATGGTCGAGTCGCCAGAAGAAAGCCATTACTGCGCAAATGCCACAAAGTATCTCACCTACAACAGCACAGAGACAAGCCTCAAAACTTCTGGAACAAGGTAATTTGGAGTGAATAGACCAAAATTGAACTTTTTGGCCACAACCATAAATGTTACATTTGGATAGAGGTCAACAAGGCCTATGATGAAAGGAACACCATTCCTGCAGTAAAGCAAGGAGGTGGATCGCTGATGTTTTGGGGATATGTGAGCTACAAAGGCACAGGAAACTTCGTAAATGTTGAAGGAAAGATGAATGCAGCACGTTATCAGCAAATACTGGAGGCAAATTTGAACTCATCAGCCCAGAAGCTGCGCATGGGACGTACTTGGACGCTCCAACATGACAACGATCCAAAACACAATGCCTAGTCGACATGTCATTGGCTACAGCAGAAAAAAGTGAATGTTCTGGAGTGGCCATTTCAGTCTCCTGACCTCAATATCTTTGAACCACTCTGGGGAGATCTCAAGCTCGCAGTTCATGCTAGACAGCCCAGGAATTTACAGGAACTTTTTGCCAAGAAGAATGGGCAGCTTTACCATCTGAGAAATTAAAGAACCTCATCCACAACCACCACAAAAGACTTCAAGCTATCATTGATGTTAGAGGGGGCAATACACGGTATTAAGAACTAGGGTATGTGCACTTTTGATCAGGGTCATTTGGATGTTTTTGGCTGTCATTAAAATTTAAAAAAAGAAATCACAGTAGTTTGACAATAAATGGCTTCACCCGACCAATAACCATGAGTGGAGAAAAAGTTTTTTTGTTATCATTCATATTCTCTGAAACAAGGCCAAGACAGGGAAAATTCTGCCGGGGTATGCAAACTTTTGAGCACAACTGTATATTTTGCAGGGAATTTATATGCCTGCAGATTGATGAGGGTTTGGGTCCTGAAACCCCCATTCGTCGCTCAAAAGACATCAGAGAAGTGTGCAATGCAATACGCAGTAGCACAGAGTTCCTGCCTCAATGTGCACAGAGTGGAGTACAGATACAATAGAAAATCATAAGCTTTTATTGTAATCTAGCAGATGTGGTAAAGGGGGACTTATTATCCCCAAGCTTATATGAGTGCAAACTCAGAAAAAAACATGGCTATCCCCAAAAGGGTTTTTTAAGTGTGCAGGCAACAAGTGTAATATGTGTCAAAACACAATGAAAACCAACTCCATGCAAAATAAAGATTCACAGACATACATAATGATTTTTTTTATTCACAGTGATACATCCCATTTGGTATATGCTATAGTATGCACATGGTGGAATTTAATGTACATAGGTTGCACAACTAGGAAACTTTGGGCTTGTTCTCATCTTCGTATAAATCGGACTAATGAAATCAGATAAAAATTAGATTGCACTCTGACTAATATTATTCAATAATTACGTGCTGATCTGCGATTTTTTCTCATCTGGAATCTAGATGAGAAAAATTTAGCACCATGCTGCGAGTGGCCCCATATATCAGACAAGACTCGCCAATGCAAGTCAAAAACGAAAGAAAAAAAAATGCAAGGCACATGAACATGAATGTGCCATCCAATTTTTATGCACACATCTCGAAGAAAGCCTCATGTTTCATCAGCCAAGTACAGTAAATTCACAACACGAACCGTCAGAAAAGAATAGATATATAAATAAAAATATGATAGAAATATGTCAGTGAGATATATAATCAGTGCTTTATATGTGTAGGTTACTGTACATATATTTAGCTAATAAATAAAAAAATGGCGTGGGGTCCCCCTTATTTTTAATAACCAACTAAAGGAAAGCAGACAGCTGTGAGCTGGTCTTAATATTCTGGGAAAGGGACAATAACCATGGAGCTTCCCAGCCTATTAATATCAATGCATAGCTGTATGCTTAGCCTTTACTGGTATTAAAAAGGGGTGGACCCCCAAAAAAGTGACATGGGGTCCCCCCTATTTTAAATAACCATCAAAGTTTAAGCAGACAGCTGCAGGATGATATTAATGGCCTGGGAAGGTCCATAGATATTGTCCCCTTCCCACCCCAATAAGACCAACCCTCAGCTGCCCCAGAAATGGCACATCCATTAGATGAGGCAATTCTGGCACTTAGTATAGGCTCTTCCCGATTGCCTTGGTGTGTTGGCAATCGGAATAATGGTTTTGGGGTTGATGTCAGTTGTGTAATGTCCTCTAACATTAAGCCCAGGGATTAGCAATGGATAGGTGTCTATCAGAGTCAAAAGAAAGAAACACACACAAATAAACACCCAAATACACCCAAATAATAATCCACAGTTGTCCGCCGAAGTCCATATGGAGGACTCACGACGATCCCCATATTCTTTGGGCAGTCTATGGAGCCCCATTCAGAAAATGCAGCTCCATAGGCTGGAGCAGCAGGCTCTGCTGGTTCTCACGCTGCATAGCTCGAGAATCCGGCTGCTGTGACGAGCGGTGAAATCAGTAAGGTTATCGCAGTTCACAGCTGCTGAACTATGGTAACCTTACTGATGCCACCACTTGCAGAACCGGCAGTAAGTTCTAACGCTGAGAATGGTGACGTGAGTAAGGTTATTGCAGTTCAGTGGCTATAAACTGCGATAGCCTTATTGACATTACCGCTCATCACAGGAGCTGGGTTCTCGCCATACGCAGCATGAGAAACAGCAATGGCTGCAGCTCCAGTCTATGGAGCTGCGTTCTCTGAACGAGACTCCATAGGCTGGACAAAGAAGACGGGAATCATCGTGGGACCTTCATATAGACTTCGGTGGACCACTGTGGATTATTTTTTGGGGGTAATAAATGGGTAAAAGAGTGAATTTGTTGGGGAGTGATTTTTACAAATAAAGGAATTTTGTGTGTGCTTCTTTCTTTTGACTACATGGTTAGTAATGGGAGTGTCTGATAAACACCTCTCCATTACTAATCCCTGGGCGTGATGTTAGCAGACATTACACAGCTGATATCAACCCCAAAACCATTATCCTGATTGCCAATGCACCAGGGCAATCATGAAGAGTCGAGGCTAAGCGCCAGAATTTGCTAAGCACCAGCATCTAAGGGATGCGCCATTTCTGGGGCGGGTGAGGGCTGGTCTTATTAAGCTGGGAAAGGGCAAATATACATGGATTTTCCCAGCCTATGAATATCAGCCAGCAGCTGTCTTCTTAGCCTTTGCTAAGTATTAAAAATAAGGGGGTCCCCAAATCATTTTTTTTTCAGGTACCCCCTTTTTAATAACCAGTAAAGGCTAAGCAGGCAGCTGTGAGTTGATATTACTAGACTGGAAAGCTCCATGGTTATTTCCCCCTTTCCAGACTATTAAGACCAACTCACAGCTGCCTGCTTTCCGTTAGCTGGTTATTAAAAATAAGGGGGGCCCACACCATTTTTATTAATGTATTCCTAAAAAGCTGCCGGATAAGCTCCACAGAGCTTATTAACTAACTGATGGCTATCTATTTCTCTATCTATCTATCTATCTATCTATCTATCTATCTATCTATCTATCTATCTATCTATCTATCTATCTGTCTATCTATCTAATGACCTATCTATCTATCTATCTATCTATCTCTGTATATAAAATTGCTTTATTACTTAGAAAACTAGCTTTAAATCACATAGAGACTACTGTATGTAAAAGGTGATGTTAAAAACACATTGCATATGGATTGCATATGCATGTCATACAGATGTCATATGGATGCTAGTTGAGAAAAATCGCATTGTACTCGCATGACACTTGTCCTACTTTTCTGGATCAACATCGGAGCAATTTTTTTTTATGCAGATGAGTGCGAGCCCTTAAAATAAGAATTGCAGAACATGTTGTGGATAATAAAAAGAAAAAGGTTACTAACACATCAAGTATGGCAAAGCACTTTTCAGAACAGCATGAAGGAAGTTCGGGATTTTTTTCTTTTTGTCGATTCCAAACTGTTAAAAACCGAGACAAGGAGGTAACTGGAAGAAAATACTTTTGAGAAATGAGGCACAATGGATAATTAATTTAAATACCAGGTCACCCACAGGTTTAAATTACCACAATGATCTTATGTACAGTATATTTATTGAGGAACGTACTTGTTTTTTGTTTTTTTTTGTCATAATGACTTTCAGATGTGATGTACAGTACAGACCAAAAGTTTGGACACACCTTCTCATTTAAAGATTTTTCTGTATTTTCATGACTATGAAAATTGTACATTCACACTGAAGGCATCAAAACTTTGAATTAACACATGTGGAATTATATAGTTAACAAAAAAGTGTGAAACAACTGAAAATATTTCTTATATTCTAGGTTCTTCAAAGTAGCCAACTTTTGCTTTGATGACTGCTTTGCCCACCTTTGGGCATTCTCTTGATTAGCTTCAAGAGGTAGTCACCGGAAATGGTTTTCACTTCACAGGTGTGCCCTGTCAGGTTTAATAAGTGGGATTTCTTGCCTTATAAATGGGGTTGGGGCCATCAGTTGTGTTGTGCAGAAGTCTGGTGGATACACAGCTGATAGTTCTACTGAATAGACTGTTAAAATTTGTATTATGGCAAGAAAAAAGAAGCTAAGTAAAGAAAAATGAGTGGCCATCATTACTTTAAGAAATGAAGGTCAGTCAGTGCGAAAAATTGGGAAAACTTTGAAAGTGTCCCCAAGTGCAGTTGCATAAACCATCAAGCGCTACAAAGAAACTGGCTCACATGAGGATCGCCCCTGGAAAGGAAGACCGAGAGTCACCTCTGCTTCTGAGGATAAGTTTATCCGAGTCACCAGCTTCAGAAATCGCAGGTTAACAGCAGCTCAGATTAGAGACCAGGTCAATGCCACACAGAGTTCTAGCAGCAGACACATCTCTTCAACAACTGTTAAGAGGAGACTTTGTGCAGCAGGCCTTCATGGTAAAATAGCTTCTAGGAAACCACTGCTAAGGACAGGCAACAAGCAGAAGAGACTTGTTTGGGCTAAAGAACACAAGGAATGGACATTAGACCAGTGGAAATCTGTTCTTTGGTCTGATGAGTCCAAATTTGAGATCTTTGGTTCCAACCACCGTGTCTTTGTGTGACACAGAAAAGGCCAAAGATGGACTCTACATGCCTGGTTCCCATCGTGAAGCATGGAGGAGGTGGTGTGATGGTGTGGGAGTGCTTTGCTGGTGACACTGTTGGGGATTTATTCAAAATTGAAGGCATACTGAACCAGCATGGCTACCACAGCATCTTGCAGCGGCATGCTATTCCATCCGGTTTGCATTTAGTTGGACCATCATTTATTTTTCAACAGGACAATGACCCCAAACACACCTCCAGGCTGTGTAAGGGCTATTTGACCAAGAAGGAGAGTAATGGGGTGCTACGCCAGATGACCTGGCCTCCACATTCACCAGACTTGAACCCAATCGAGATGGTTTGGGGTGAGCTGGACCGCAGAGTGAAGACAAAAGGGTCAACAAGTGCTAAGCATCTCTCTCCTTCGAGATTGTTGGAAGACCATTTCCGGTGACTACCTCTTGAAGCTCATCAAGAGAATGCCAAGAGTGTGCAAAGCAGTCATCAAAGCAAAAGGTGGCTACTTTGAAGAACCTAGAATATAAGACATATTTTCAGTTGTTTCACACTTTTTTGTTAAGTATATAATTCCGCATGTGTTAATTCATAGTTTTGATGCCTTCAGTGTGAATGTACAATTTTCATAGTCATGAAAATACAGAAAAATCTTTAAATGAGAAGGTGTGTCCAAACTTTTGGTCTGTACTTTATGTATTTGATGATTCATTTAATTGATGCTGTCATAGAGGAGGAGTGTGTAGCTGGTTTTAAGCAATTTTAAGACATTTGAAAGTAACGTTACAATTAAGATTGTTGAGTCAAAATGCATCAATGTCCATTTTCTTCTGTAGTGATGATTTTTTAATGGATTTTCAGTAAAGACGTACAGTTTTATGAAATTACCAGTTTTTGCCAATCTTTGGAGACAATACGAGATATGTGTATCTCTGCCTTACGTGAGCTAAGGCAGAAGTTGAGGAGATAAAAAAAAGAGCGGACACCAACAGGCTGCTGCGAGAAAGGAGACCAGTCAGACTGGATGAGAACAATTATTTAAAGGGAACCTGTCATCAGAGAAAACATTATTAACTATTAACCTGCAGATATGGGGTTAATCTGCAGGTTAATAGCGTTACTAACCTGCCCAACGTCTGCACTTAGCCTAAGGCTGCGGGGAGAAAATGAACTTTATTACACAAAACAAGAAAAAAAAGAAGTATGCATGTGCAGGGATCACCAAGATGAAGACAAATGATTTTATTAAACATGCAACAAACCAAACATTGAAAACAACTAAAAAGCCCAAAGGCTACAGAATACAACCCAAGACAACCGGATAGGGTTGAGAAGGACCCTCCTTATGACCCAAATGTATACATTAATAAAATATGTATATGGGGCAGTATGCTATGCTGATGTTGTGCCACCAATTATGCAAAGGAGTGGCTAATATAATTCCCTAGTCTAAATGGAACAGTCAAATACGGCATAAGAATGAAACTGCCCAATGGGGCATACAGTTGTTACAAGCACACCATTCATAAGAGATATGTAGCACCCTGAGGATTCGGCTGCTACAGGGGTATTGCACCTCAACCCAGAGGTGTGATATTCCACTCCCGGGTAAGGATGGAGTGTGGATCTGAGCTCGGTAGGCTGCATGCACTACACACATCCCATTTCCGAGGAGCAGACCGACGGTACTCCCACTTAGAAATGTGCAGGTACGACCGAGTCTGTTCCTGGCTGGAGTGGGAGGGGGGTGGTACATCCCAAGTAGTGTAGGGGCAGATAGGGGGAGCAGCCTGGGTAAAGTTAGGAGCTCATTGGGTGCTGGTCACCTGAGCTCACACATAGAGGGTGTATATAAGGTGGGCACCAACTAAGAACAGGGTCAGATGCAGAGAGAAAGTCAGGAGCAGAGGAGAGGAACGACCCAGAGTGAGAGAGGAGAAGAGAGAGAGACCCAGAGGGGGAAACAGCAGAAAAGGACTCCAAGATCCCAACTTAAATCCCCGGGTGAAGAGTCGGCATCAGGGTACCGGAACCCAAGCTGGTGGGGGTAAAAACATTCCCCAGCCAGAGACCGGAGACCGTGGGCAGCGTTTGCCATGGTCACCCACCACATCCACCCTGAAGGCACACCACATGAAGGGTCAGGGAACCCAAGGCCAAGGGTGTCCCAACAGAAGGCCCGAGGGAGCTGGACCTAGGTGGATCACTGGTGGGGACGGCCAGAGAACGGGACAGAAGGAGAGCTCAGGGCCACGCTCCGGACTTATTTGGGGGTTGGCTGGATCCAGGACCTGGTGGACGCAGCACGGCTCGGGTGGTCACTCGAAGCTGGAGTGACCAGTACAACATCTGCAGTAAGTAAACACCCTTAACTGCACAACCCGACTCTGTCTTCACTGCCGTCTGCACTGCACCACCACAACCCCCATCCTCTGCACCTGTCCCCCCTGAGGCTATACCCCACTCGTTGGGGGTTATACCATCACAAGCTGCACCTACACCATCAGCCTCAGCGGACCCTGCTGCAGCGGCGGCCACAGTGACCGCATCACAACGGGTGGCGTAGTCGACACAAAAGAACTCTTAATAACATCTGTAGGACTGCCACATAACACTGAGTTTGACGCCCTGGGCACGGGCCGGGTCACAGCCGCTCGGAGACTACAACCCCCCCCATCTGATCCGGTGCCGGGTATTCCCCTCAAAAAGGAATATGTCCCAGGGGGCGCGTCAACTTTGGCGTAGTCGGCAGGATTACGTGCCCGCAACACCCGGGTACTGCGTGCCTGAAGAAAAGTGCAAGTTTACCTCAGAAAGAAGTCTCCCGCCGGTTCCGGAGGGTCCACGCCATCGGACCCCATCACAGGTCGTTTCCCGCCGATTGTCCGCCATTTCCAGCTTGTTCCCGCCATCTGCAGAGTTTCCCGCCACTGGGCGACGCTTCCCGCCAAATCCGAAGATTTCCCGCCTTGGAAGAGCAGCGGACGCCATTATGGGCGTGCCAAAGGAGGGCAAGAGGCCGCCTCCCATCGTGGGCCAGGACAGAAAATGGCGCCAAAAGTGGAAGCCGCCCCCACCAGCAGAGACTGTGGTGCTGGAGGTGTCTGTCAGCGTGAAAGAACTACCCATGGAGCTGACAGTCACCGAGTTGCCCCGGGACCGCCCTCGAAGTGGGAGGAGACGAAAGAAAAGAACGAAGATGGGTGCCGCCTGGAGGAGTCTGGAGCGAGCGCACCCGGAGGCAAGAAGCCTGGAGAGGAGTAGCGGAGGAGCTTACCCGGAGATGGAGAGAAAGCAGAACAGCACCGGCCCGCTGGCCAGGAGTCTGCTAGAGACCGAGGAAGGAGAGCGGAGCAGCACCGGCCCGCTGGCCAGGAGCCTGCTGGAAGAAGAGCAGAGCAGCACCGACCCGTTGGTCAGGAGCCTGCTAGACACCACGACCCCACTAGGCCTAGTGGAGGTCCTTGCACAGCTCCCCCGAGACCGGGAGTGTGCACAGACTGCCCTGGAGGGCCTCGCACGGAGGATGGCCCGGGTACAGCGCGAGATATTGGCGGAATGGAGCCGGGAGATGGCCCAGCAAGCTGAGACCAGTCAACGGAGCACGCTACCCTGGAAGAGGAAACAGACCGCCTCTGAGGATGGCGCGGGAGGACCAAAGGCCGGAGACGGCGCCGAGAAGGGAGCCGGACGCAAGGAGGCAGGTAAAGGGGACGCCTATACCCCAAGCCGGGAAACCGCCCACCTGCCCCAGCTCCCCGTCGCAGAGCCCGAAAGTCCCCCTGCTGTGCCCGTAGCCACCATGTCACCGCTATGGACTAGGCCCCGACCGGAAGCCGCCGCAGCGACCCCTGTGACGTCACGCGCCTCGACCCGGAGCGTGACAAAGCAGGAAATACCACCAGCCTGGTCGCAAGGCCTAGTACCCCCGGGCGCCGCATCACCAACAGCGCCCCCTACCTCCGCGGAGCCTCCGGCCTGGTCGCAAGGCCAGGTAGCCCAGGGCGCCGCCGTATTAACGGTGCCCTTCACCTTCCAGGTGCCCCAGGCCTGGCCGCAAGGCCTGGGCAATCCGGGCGCCACCACCACCGCGCCCGCGCCCGTAAAACCAAGGGTGCCACACCTGGGGGAGGACTTGTTCAGCCAGCTCACATGGCCGGACGGGCGGCCCTTCATCTGGCCCGAAGAATTCCATGAGCTGGAACGGCAGCAGAGACTAGGGCCCTTGTGTGAGCCCCTGATTCCGGCTCCGAAGCCCGTGGCACGGGTCTCGCCTCCTCTGGAAGAAGCCCAATTTGAGTGGGACCCCACCGGAGAAGACCTAATGGGGTTCATTCAGGAAACCAGGGCAGCTGCAGCGGAGCGTGCTGAGTGTTGCCGACAGCAGCTCGAAGAGTTTGCGAGGGAGCGGAGAGAGAGGCGGGTCCGGGAGCAACAGGCCCAAGTACGGAGTGCCGAGCAGAAGAGCCGGACCAGGAGGGACCCCCGTGCAGCGCATTGTCCCCGCACCATCGGGACAGTGGTCAAGTTCAACCAGCAGCATGGGTGGGGCTTCATCCGAGACCGCAGCACCTTCGGTGACGTTTTTGTAACGCGCAGAGACGTTGAATCCCATCTGCCGGAGGGTCACAGAGGTCGTGACCTCTACATCGGAGACGAGGTCACCTTTACCCGGCACAAGTGTGCCAAAGGACCTTACGCCCTCCATGTGCATCGCCTGACGGAGGAGGAGTTGCGGTGTGAGGAGGAGGAGCAAGAGGACCCGGACGGGTCTGAAGTTACAACCAGCTACAAGCAAAGAGCAGGAGGAAGACGCCGTTGAGTGCGGCAGAGCAGTAGATGTAAATAGTTACCCGACCGGGTACCAAAGAAACTGTTACTGCAAATATAGTCCCCGTTGGGACCAGCTGAGTGAACTGTTTACCCGTTAACCCCTTAATCCCACAGGCTGAGGACTGTGAGCAGCCATTCCCTTTCCCTCCTTAACTGGCCGAGGACTGAGAGCGGCCATATTCCTTGTAAATAGTTGCGCGTCCTAAAGCGCCCCCTACCGGTTTTATAGAAAACCAGTTTTTCTAAGAGACTGTCGCACTTTTCCCGGACACACGTTGCACAAGTGTCCGGAGGAGGAACCAGAAACAAGAGACGACGAGAATGTTTTATGAAAAGTTTTATATATATATAATGTTTTATATGTTTTATATGTTATGAAAAATATGTATGTTTGGTGTTGTTTTTATCTTACAGCCCGAGGACGTGCTGTGATTTACCAGGGGGGAATGTAGCACCCTGAGGATTCGGCTGCTACAGGGGTATTGCACCTCAACCCAGAGGTGTGATATTCCACTCCCGGGTAAGGATGGAGTGTGGATCTGAGCTCGGTAGGCTGCATGCACTACACACATCCCATTTCCGAGGAGCAGACCGACGGTACTCCCACTTAGAAATGTGCAGGTACGACCGAGTCTGTTCCTGGCTGGAGTGGGAGGGGGGTGGTACATCCCAAGTAGTGTAGGGGCAGATAGGGGGAGCAGCCTGGGTAAAGTTAGGAGCTCATTGGGTGCTGGTCACCTGAGCTCACACATAGAGGGTGTATATAAGGTGGGCACCAACTAAGAACAGGGTCAGATGCAGAGAGAAAGTCAGGAGCAGAGGAGAGGAACGACCCAGAGTGAGAGAGGAGAAGAGAGAGAGACCCAGAGGGGGAAACAGCAGAAAAGGACTCCAAGATCCCAACTTAAATCCCCGGGTGAAGAGTCGGCATCAGGGTACCGGAACCCAAGCTGGTGGGGGTAAAAACATTCCCCAGCCAGAGACCGGAGACCGTGGGCAGCGTTTGCCACGGTCACCCACCACATCCACCCCGAAGGCACACCACATGAAGGGTCAGGGAACCCAAGGCCAAGGGTGTCCCAACAGAAGGCCCGAGGGAGCTGGACCTAGGTGGATCACTGGTGGGGACGGCCAGAGAACGGGACAGAAGGAGAGCTCAGGGCCACGCTCCGGACTTATTTGGGGGTTGGCTGGATCCAGGACCTGGTGGACGCAGCACGGCTCGGGTGGTCACTCGAAGCTGGAGTGACCAGTACAACATCTGCAGTAAGTAAACACCCTTAACTGCACAACCCGACTCTGTCTTCACTGCCGTCTGCACTGCACCACCACAACCCCCATCCTCTGCACCTGTCCCCCCTGAGGCTATACCCCACCCGTTGGGGGTTATACCATCACAAGCTGCACCTACACCATCAGCCTCAGCGGACCCTGCTGCAGCGGCGGCCACAGTGACCGCATCACAACGGGTGGCGTAGTCGACACAAAAGAACTCTTAATAACATCTGTAGGACTGCCACATAACACTGAGTTTGACGCCCTGGGCACGGGCCGGGTCACAGCCGCTCGGAGACTACAACCCCCCCCCATCTGATCCGGTGCCGGGTATTCCCCTCAAAAAGGAATATGTCCCAGGGGGCGCGTCAGATACATATAGATTAAACAAAAAATGAAACTATAGTAAAGTACTCAAAGACACACACATATCAAAATCTGATATGGTAATCAATGCAGATAAAGGGCAAAGGCAGGAAAAGTCAAATTCTTAACAATCCATAGATAACAGCCCAAAGTACAAAGCGGGTCATGGATGGAGGGATGGACCCCACGCGTATCGACAGAATGTATCTTCCTAAAGGGTAAGTATAGATCAACAGAGTAAATGCATGCATTTATATTCTAAATAATAATAAATTCCATAATATACAGTGAAGAAAAAAAGTATTTGATACACTGTCGATTTTGCAAGTTTTCCCACCAACAAAGAATGGAGATGAAGTCTGTAATTTTTATCGTAAGTACACTTCAACCATGAGAGACAGAATCTAAAATTAAAAAACAGAAAATCACATTGTATGATTTTTAAATAATTAAATTGCATTTTATCGCATGAAATAAGTATTTGAACATCTACCAACCAGCAAGAATTCTGGCACTCACAGATCTGTTAGTTTTTATTTATGACGTCTTCCTACTTTGCACTCAATACCTGAATTAATTGCACCTGTTTCAGCTCATTACCTGTTTAAAAGACACCTGTCCACACACTCAATCAATCACAGTCCGACCTCTCCACCGTGGCCAAGACCAAAGAGCTGACTAAGGACTCCAGGGACAAAATTTTAGACCTGCACAAGGCTGGGATTAGGTACAGGACAATAGGCAAGCAACTTGGTGAGAAGGCAACAACTGTTGGCACAATTATTAGAAAATGGAAGAAACACAAGATGACTGTCAATTTTCCTCGGTCTGGGGCTCCATGCAAGGTCTCGCAACTTCTGGTAAAGATGATTCTGAAAAAAGTCATGAATCAGCCCAGAACTATATGGGAGGACCTGGTCAATGACCCGAAGAGAGCTGGGACCACAGTCTCAAACATTACCATTAGTAACACATTACAACGTCATAGATTGAAATCCTGCAGGGCACGCAAGGTCCCCCTGCTCATGCCAGCACATGTCCAGACTCATTTGAAGTTCACCAATGGCCATCTGGATGATCGAGAGGAGACATAGGAGAAGGTCATGTGGTCAGATGAGATCAAAATAGAACTTTTTAGTATCAACTCCACTAGCTGTGTTTGGAGGACCAAGAAGGATGAGTACAATCCCAAGAACAATTTCCCAACTGTGAAGACTGTTGGGAGAACCATTATACTTTGGGGGTGCTTTTCAGCAAAGGGCACAGGATGACTGCAGCGTATTGAAGGGAGGATGGATGGGGTCATGTATCATGAGATTTTGGCCAACAACCTCCTTCCCTCAGTAAGAGCATTGAAGATGGGTCGTGGCTAGGTCTTCCAGCATGACAACGACCCAAAACACACAGCCAGGGCAACGAAGGAGTGGCTCCATAAGAAGCATTTCCAAGTCCTGGAGTGGTCTATGTAGTCTCCAAACCTGAACCCAATAGAAAATCTTTGGATGGAGCTGAAACTCAATGTTGCCCAGAGACAGCCCCAAAACCTGAAAGATCTGGAGGTGATCTGTATGGAGGAATGGGCCAAAATCCCTGCTGCAGTGTGTGCAAACTTAGTCAAGAACTACAGGAAACGTGTGATCTCTGTAATTGCAAACAAAGGTTTCTGTACCAAACATTAAGTTCTGTTTTTCTATTGTATCAAATACTTATTTCAGGCAATAAAATGCAAATTAGTTATGTAAAAATCATACAATGTGATTATCTGGATTTTTTTAAGATTCTGTCTTTCATAGTTGAAGTGTACCTATGATAAAAATTACAGACCCCTCCATTCTTTGGAGGTGGAAAAACTTGCAAAATTGGCAGTATATCTATAAGGGGGTGACAGAGGCTATCATGTGCCTCTCCCTTACTAAACAGTTTTTATTATTTATGGATCTCTAATGAAATGTATAATGTTATTTATATATAGTATATAGGGAAAGCATAGCACATTGCCTAGTGTTTAGTTTTGAATTGATAGGAATATTGGGGTTGATAGGCAGTGGTGGCCTATTAGTATATTGAAGATAAGGTATAGTTTAGAGTATAGGAAGTTTAGTGTACGTTATTAGTGGGTGAATACGGCAATTCATTGGTGAAGGGAAAAGTTTGCCCAGCGACCAGCGGAGACGGTTGCTGATTGGTCCAGTTAAAAAGGGGGAGGAGTTTGGGCCAGAGGGGAGCAATGGTTATTCCTGTCAGGAATCAGTTCTGTCAGAGATGTCATAGTCAGTGGTAACGTTTATGGATGTGCTGGAGGAAGACTGAGGAGAAGTTCCGGGCCCTGGGGGCTGAAGGTCGATAGCGATACAGAGGGATTATGGAAAAAGAGTTAGGCAGCTTGGGGAACAATAAAGGGGACAACTTTGAGGAAAATTCCCTAAACGTCCGAGGCCTGTAGAAGGACTAATGAAGCCAGCCTTCACTTCTCCCAAAGAGGGGAGAACTGACAGGGACATACCTGAGGAGAGTGGGACCATGTTCTGGAAAGCTGTGGTACCGGGAAAACTAACTCTCAGGTTAGGACAGGAAGGGACAGTAGAGGAAGCTGAAACTGTAACGGTGATGTCCTAAAAGACTGCATCTGTGACTAAAACTGAACGGCGACAAGAGTTAAGTAAATTTGTTTTTTATATAAAGGAGACTGTGTGTGACAGTGATTGCTTGCCTTCAACTACTGGACTCCTAAAAAAGATGGAAGGACAACAAGGGATTGTGAGTGTTGTGCACTAAATGCAAATCACAATACAACACGGACATTATCTTTTATTTGTGGGCGGTCAGGGTGAGCATATACCACAACAGCAGTGTCTCACCACTACTACCACCCTGCATCACTCACTTATCAAATACTTATTTTCCCCACTGTATTTTCTAAATAATTATATGAACCGACATAATAGAAGCTTACCTTCCATACCAAGAAAAAAAGTGAATTACTGTGAGTGATGGTATGTTATTAAAATATTTTACAAAAATGACAGATAAAATATACTGTAAGTAAGCCACTAAAAATTGTGTACTGGCTCAACATATACTCAATGCTAATATTAAGTACTTCCATAAAGTGGCTAATATAAAAATCTAAAAGGATTCCCTATTATTTAATCTTTGGAGGGGGTTAGGGGTCATATTCAGTATTTGTTATATAATAGTGAGATGTAGACTGTCTGGATTTTTTTGATGGCCAGTTAAAAAATATCTTGACAAACTATATAATCCATTATCCCATTTCTTATATTGTATCTATGTTTATTCAGTCTACTATGAATAAAAGAATAGACTCATCTCTCTGGTGCCTTGGAAACGATTTCTCTCTGAATTTTCTGATTATTCGGTAAGTAGTTGCCCAAGGAAGCACAGAGCCCGTGGAGTAGTGCTAAGGGAATTACCATTAAGGACACTCTAATGCTTCAGCATAGCGCAACATAAACATTTGGGGTTCTTATACTTATAGACCCCCCCCCTCAGTTCTGAGATTAGTAGGGACTGACCAGATGCTCTTGATGGCCTCTTGATTCCATCAATATAACTAGGTGCAATGTGATTTTTTTATACTTCTGTATGCTGGGGGTTTTGGGAAAATTCGTAGCCAAAACAGGGTCATTCCCCAAATTGAACTAATACTTTTTCAACAAACCCCTAATAACATTATGGGACCCGCTGAAGGTGGTGAAAAAATATATTTGAATTTTTAAATTTAAGGATTTGTCCCTCATTTTGGTTAGGCAGTGTACCTGCTGAAAATTCTTTGTCCTTTCATAAGCATCCTTCAGAATACCCTGAAACACCTTATTCAAGATGTGTGACTCTTTATTCATCATTATTAGCACAGTTATTTTCATATGCGCCAGTATTGTCCATATGGCATATTTTTTATCCATTTCGGTAGATGACTACTAGAGTAATCTAAATAACTGTTAACATCAACTTTCTTAAAATGATTGGATGTATAGATTTCGCCATTATCATTTTTCAAAATAACCAGATCAAGAAATTTAATGCAATTTTCAGAAAATGTGAAAGTAAACTCCAGCCCCCATGGATTCTTATTGAAATCACTTACAAGGGACTGAACCTCATCACGAGTTCCTGTACAAATGAAAAATAAATCATCTATGGACCTCTTATAAAAGAGGATGTGACCCGTCAGCAGGAGGGACCGACCAATGTGAAGGGACTCGAATCGCCCCATGAAAAGATTGGCAAAGCTTGGTGTGAACCGTGTCCCCCTGGCACAGCCCCTAACTTAATGATTGGTCCCACCCTCAAAAGAAAACATGTGATTGAGTATAAACTCAATACTTTGCAGGATGAATTCCCTTTCATAGTCAGGAATGGATTGATCTTGGCATAAACAGAAATTCTCTCCCGCCAAACCCCGTTAATGATCAATGTTCGAGTACAAAGAGCTGACAGCCAAAGTGAAAAAGGAACATTGGGGATGGGTGGAAGTTTTTTTATTTCCATAATGAAGTGTGATGAATCATGTATATGAAGTCAGTCAAGTTTAGTAACATATTTCTTGAGAAATAAATCAATATGAGAGAAGTTTGCCAATCTTTTCATGGGACAGTTGGAGATTAAATAATAG
This sequence comes from Phyllobates terribilis, assembly GCF_046119375.1. Classification (NCBI taxonomy): domain Eukaryota; kingdom Metazoa; phylum Chordata; class Amphibia; order Anura; family Dendrobatidae; genus Phyllobates; species Phyllobates terribilis. Next base: position 305,724,229 of record NW_027362768.1, on the reverse strand, counting down.
GGAATCTAATTGGATTTTTAAATTAACCACTTTATGTCCAGAAGCACTTAATATTAGCATTGAGTATACGTTGAGCCTGTATATTATTTTTAGTGGTTTACCTATATTTTATCTGTTATTTTTTGTATAATATTTTAATATCGTGCTATCACTCCAACAGTGATTTCTTTTTTTTCTTGGTATGTAGGGTATGCTTCTATTACGTTTGTTCATATAATTAGTGAGGAAATATATAGTGGTGAATTTCAAGGAACTCATATGTCTATTTCCTTGCAAATAAATAGAAAATGAAAAACCGGCACTTATTCCAATCGCATACCTTTCTGCAGTCCAATGAGCGTCAGTCACAAATAGCCAGGGATCGCTAATCAGCAGGTGCTCTGCCCGAAGAAAAATTTTTCCTTAGTTATCCTGTTAGTAGATAGAAGGCGGCACTCCAGCAAGCGAATAAATATGAAGATCCTTTATTCTTTACACACAATTTTAAAACATGGTTATTGTTTGGGTGAAGCCATTTATTTTCAAACTACTGTGCTTTCTCTTTTTAAATCTTAATGACAACCAAAAACATCCTAATTAGTGTTGAGCCACCCCCGTAGTGTTCGAGTTCGGTTCGGTTCGTCGAACACCCTTGTGTTCGCCGAACTGTTCGTCGAACTGTTCGTGGAACACTTTCGAACACCGTTAAAACCAATGGCAGGCAAACAAAAACACATAGAAACACATACAAAACACCTTCAAAGGTGTCCAAAAGCTGACAAACTGCTCAGAAGACATAACTAACACATGGAAAAGTGACAAGTACATATAGTCATGCGAAAAGAAAAGAGGTGGAGGAGTAAAAGGAGGGGGAGACACAGATATAGGCATGTCATGCCCTTCTAAAATCCAAAAAGTGAGAAGCCGACATGGCCAGTCCGCTCCTGCCCGTGCCACCTCCGTTTGTGCCAGAGCCGCGGTGGACCCTGACGGCCAGCCCCCCTCTCCCAATACTGGTGCCTGTCCGCTGGTGGGTCGAGCGAGCCCCACTGTGGTGGAGGCAGAGCTAAGCTTTTTAATTTAAATTGTCTCTCTAATTTGAATGAATACACTTTAAATCCTTTTACAAGGATCTATTGAAGGGCAAGTCTCATGCCAGCAGCTGCGTAATTCCAGCTCCAGTAGCGTCCACTAAAGCTGCTGCAGTTAAAAAGCTTTTATAAGGATCGAGCTCGGCTGTCCACCGCAAGGCGTCCTACCACCAGTTCCAGCCCCTTATGCCTTGGGGTGCCTCCTGATGCTCTTCACTGAGTATCCCGTAGTCCCGAAGCATTTCCTTTGAAAAAATTAAGTGTCCAAACTACAGGTGGTGTAGCTTGCTTAACAGCCGGGATAATCCACTGACTAGCAGACACTGCTACTAGGCACAAAGTATTTCCTGGGCTAGATGCAGTTAAAAATTTGTAATTAGATACTCTCGTTGGATGCTGAGAAAGCATTCCATAGAGTCTCCTGGCACGCCATATATTATTCTCTTAAAAAGCTTGGGGTAGGGGTCTAGGGGACCCTTTTATAGCCAAAATCACGGCCCTGTATCGCAATGCGTCACCTAGGCTGAAGATAAATGGAACTGTAGCATCCCGAGGGCTCGGTTGCTGCAGAGGTATTGCACCTCACCCAGAGGTGTGATATCTCACTCTCAGATAAGGATGGAGTGTGGATCAGGACCCCGACACCTGCATGCATTACACCACATTGCCGTGGGGCAGGGCGACCAATATGCCCCTGAGATGGGCACGACAGTCCCTGTCCCTGGCTGGAGTGGGGGGAGGGAACACTGAGGAAGGGGAACCCTGTAGTGCAGGAGCAGGGAGGAAGCAGTTCCTGGGTGCATTGAGAAGGGAGTATAAAAGGTGGGCACCATCTTAGTTCAGTGCAGAGAAGTCTGAGCAGAAGTGACAGGGAGCAGGGGCTCTGCATGAGCTCTGCTCCAGAGGCGGGCCTAGTAACAGAGGCCCAGGCCTGGAAGAGGGAGAAGGAAGGAAGAGGAGCGGAGAAGGCTCCAGGAACGAGGAACGAAGGGATCCCAGGGGTGTGGACGGGCGAGTCGCCACCGCACGCCCGAATCCACCTGCGTGGAGGGGTCAGGCCAAAGGGGGAGACCGGTCCCCGAAACTAGTGGAGACGGGAAATGACCCTAAGCTGGAAACCGGAGGCTGTGACATTTTATGTGGTGCAGCCCCGCGCTACACCCGCTAGGAGGGCAGCACATAGGGTCAGGGAAACTGGCACCAAGTTTACCAAGAGGAGGCCCGAGGCAGCCGGACAGAAGGGTTGGTAAGAAAGGCCAGACAAAGGATACACAAAGGGGGTCCTGTGAAGGGCTCCAAAGTTATCTCGGAGTTGTCTGAGCCCCTCACCTGGTGAGCACAGTACGACGTGGGCAGCCATTACCTGCAGAAGTGGTCTGGATAATAAGAACTGTGAGAAAAGGCCCTGGACTGCATCACTGACTCCGTGTCGTTACTGCTCCTGCCCTGCACCATCACCCCCATCCTCTGCATACACTGCCCTGAGGCTATACTCCTCCCGTGGGGAGTTATGCTACGCTCTGCTGCATCCACAACACCAGCCTCAGTGGTCTGCCCTGCAGCGGCGGTTCACTCTGACCGCAATCCACGGGTGGCGTAGTCGGACATTTAAACATCAAAACCACATAAATAGTTCCGCCACTGGTTTGACCGCCCTGAGCCACGGAACCGGGTCGCCGCCACGGAGACTACAACCACCAGCATCCACCAAAAAGGGGCCGGCTCCGGATGTCCCAAGGCCCAGGGGGCGCGTCAGAACATTTTCATTACCTTTCATAATCACCAATAGGACAAGGCAGAGATGTCCTCTGTCCCCTCTCTTATACATCCTAGTGACGGAGCACCTGCTCTCATCAATTTGCCATAACCCCAATATTAGGTGGATTGAGGTGGGAGGCACCGAGTACAAGTGCTCTGCATTTGCTGATGATGTCAATCACATATATCCATCAGCAGGCTGTTATGGCTGAAATAGATCACTTTGTTACATGGTCAAATTTTAAAATCAATACAGCGAAGTCTGAGGCCCTCGATGTCTCCCTCCCCAAATCCATACAGGATTCCATCCAGTCCAACTTTCCCTTTGCCTGGCCCTCACAGGGTATCAAATTCTTAGGAATTCCTATTCATAGAGACCTCTCCCGTCTATGTTATCTTAATTTTGGGCCCTTTATTAAACAACTCCATACAGACCACGGTTGGCAAGTTAGAACTATAAGATTCACTACGTGAACCACTGGTGTTTTGTGGAAAAGCACATGTACACTGTGTTCCAAATTATTATGCAAAAAGTGTTTAGGAGTGATAAGGGAAGAATTTGTTTGTTTGTCAGTTAAACTCATTGATGGTGATGTGTGTCAGGGATCTTTATATCACTGTAAGCAATTGCAGACACCTGTGCTAATTAGTTTGGCAAGTGTGTCCAATGAACGGCAAGACTACTTAAGAAGGCTGTCCCACATTATTAAGCAGCCTACATTTTCTGCCAAAATGGGAAAGAAAAAGGATGTGTCGGCTGCTGAGAAGCAACAAATTGTGGAGTTTTTAGGTCAAGGCATGACTACAATCAACATTGTGAGATGATCAGGATGAAGTGTCTTGGCAATCAAGAAGTATGTAGCTGATTCACAGTACACACGTGTGCGTGCTGATAAGGGCAAATTGAGGACTCTTTCCTACAGGCAATTACGTCAGGTTAAAAGAGCAGCGGCAAAAATGCCTTGTCATAGCAGCAGACAAGTTTTTGAAGCTGCTGGTGTCTCCAACATCCCCCGAACAACAAGATACAGGGTCCTTCAGAGGTTTGCAGCTGTACTTATGCCATCCTGTCGACCTCCTCTATCCACTGCACACAAGCAGAAACGGCTCCAGTGGGCCAAACATTACATAAAGACTGATTTCAAAACTGTTTTGTTCACGGATGAGTGCCGTGCAACGCTCGATGGTCCAGATAGATGGAGTGGAGGATGGCTGGTTGGTGAAGGACACCCCACGCATACACGGCTACAGCGCCAACACGGAGGAGATGGAGTAATGTTTTGGGCTGGAATCATGGGGAGAGAGATTGTCAGCCCCTTTAGGATCACTGAAGGGGTAAAGATGGACTCCATAATGTATGTGGAGTTTCTCAAACAGCACTTCCTGCCATGGTTCAAGAAGAAGAACCATGTATTCCACAGCAAGATCATTTTCATGCATGATAATGCACCGTCTCATGCTGCACATAACACATGTAGCGCCGGCGTCCCTGCCCTCTGCTAGGCAGGGACGCTGTTCCCCTCACCTCCCTGCTCCGTGCCCGGCGTCCTCCTCCCGCTCTGCTGGCAGCGCGCGCTCCTTCCCGGCCACTGTGCTTAGGGCGCGCGCGCGCGCTCTCCCTCCCTCTTAAAGGGGCCGCGCGCGCCGTCCTAAGGAGTCCCCGGCCAATGGCCGGAGGACTTCACCATATAAAAGGCACCTCCTCCAAAATGGAGGTGCCCGAGCAATGTTGTTGCACTGTTCACTACTCTGCTTCAGCCCTCAGGTCCCGTTGCCAGTTACCTGCCAGATACCTGCCAGATTCCTGCCAGCCTGCTGTCTTTTCCTGCCTGATATTCCGCTACCTGCCTGCTAGCCTGAGGTCCGACGGTCTGCCTTACAACTCCTGTCAGTCTGTCTAAGGACCTGCTTGCCCGCTCACCTGGGAGCGCACTTCAGCTACCTGCCTGCTTGCCTGAGGTCCGACGGTCTGCCTTCCAACTCCTGTCAGTCTGTCTATGGACCAGCTTGCCCGCTCACCTGGGAGCGCACATCTGCTACCTGCCTGCTAGCCTACCTGGAGGCTCCGCCGTCACGTGCTGTGACCACCTGCCTGTCCAGTGACTCCTGTCCGCTCACCTGGGAGCGCTCATCTGCTGCCTGTCCGTTAGCCTACCTGGAGGCTCTGCCGTCACGTGCTGTGACCACCCGCTTATCCAGAGACTCTCGCCCGCTCATCTGGGAGCGCTCATCTGCCGCCTGTCTGTTGGTCTTCCTGGAGGCTCCGCTGTCACATGCTGTGACCACCCGTTTATCCAGAGACTCTCGCCTGCTCACCTGGGAGCTCAAGTCTACCATCAGCCGCCACAGGTCGTACCAACCCTTTACCCAGAGACTGCCCGGGTCACTTGCCGTGAACATCTGCCCATTCTTCCAGAGACTGTCCCGGTCACTTGCCGTGATCATCTGCCCGTTCACCCAGAGACTGCCCCAGTCACTTGCCGTGATCTCCTGCCCGTTCTTCCAGAGACTGTCCCGGTCACTTGCCGTGACCATCTGCCCGTTCACCCAGAGACTGTCCCGGTCACCTACTGTGACTGCCTGCCTGGTCGCCACCCGCTCCCTTACAAGGACCGCCCCCTTGTATAGTAGCTCAGAGGTTCCACCTCCCAGACCCGTTACAGTTTGCTCGGGCCATGGAACCCGGTGGCACCCAAGCTCCCTCGCTCTCGGACCTCTGTCATGAACTGTCCCGTCAGAGGTCCCAACAGGAGTCCATCCTGGGTCACCTGCGGAATGTCAATTCTCGCCTGGACACTCTGACTGCTCCACCAGCAACCACCGCCAGTGCCATGACTCGCAACCCGGCAGCTCCGCTGCCCACCAATATCATGGTATCCTACCCCGGACCCCGGCTTTCTGCACCTCCTCGCTTCGGAGGCGACTCCGCCCAGGCTCGGGGCTTCATTAATCAGTGCACTCTGCACTTTGAACTATTGTCCCACCAGTTTAACTCCGACCGGGCCAAAATTGCCTTCATCATGTCCCATCTCACCGGGGAGGCCCTGGCCTGGCTAAATCCTCTATGGGAGAGAGAAGACCCCCTGGTGTCCGACTTGCCTGCCTTCCTCACGGCTTTCCGGAAAGTCTTCGACGAACCCGGACGGAAGACCTCATCCGCATCATCTCTGCTACGCCTCCGTCAGGGAAGTCTCACCGTGGGCCAATATGCCATACGGTTCCGTACCCTTGCCTCGGAGCTGGCCTGGGATAACGACGCGCTGGTATCCGTCTTCTGGGAGGGTCTGTCCGGCCGTATTAAAGATGAACTTGCCGGTCGGGACGTTCCTACCACTCTCGATGACCTAATAACTCTTGCCACCCGGATTGACCTACGGTTCCAGGAGTGTGCCAAAGAGGTCACCCGTGAGAGGAGGTTTCCACGTCTAGCTCCTACTTTTCAGAAACCCGTCACTCCCTCCGTCTCTCCCCAGGTACACTCTCCTGAGCCTATGCAGGTCGACCAGACCAAGATGGTCAAAACCCGTCAGGACTTACGCCGTGCCGAGGGAAGCTGCTTCTACTGTGGCAGTAAGGAGCACCGGATCCGTGCCTGCCCAGAGAGGTCGGGAAACGCCTGTGTCTAGGTTCGCTCAGAGAGGTCGACCTAGACAAGAATAAATCCTCTCCATCTCTGCTGCTGTCAGTTTCAATCGTCTGCGGGGAGAACCGTTATTTCGAACTAGCCCAACTGGACTCTGGAGCAGCCGGGAATCTTATTTCACAGTCCCTGGTAGAGAAATACCGCATCCCCACCAAACCTCTGGCTGTACCCTTGTCTGTTGCTGCCGTGGATGGGGGTCTCTTACCACGCCCCATCCAACTCATCACCGAATCCATTACTCTGCAGGTGGGAATGCTGCATTCTGAGAGTATCTCCTTTCATGTTCTGCCTGGACTCTCTCACGCCCTCCTGCTAGGTCTACCTTGGCTCCAGAGACATGCACCCGTGCTTGACTGGCAGACCGGAGAAGTCCTTCGCTGGGGACAGGACTGCCATAAGACCTGTCTGGTTCCCGTCCATCCCGTCCGTCCTTCTCCTACCCCAGCTAATCTACCTGGACTTCCAATTCCTTATTGGTCTTATGCTGATGTCTTTAATAAAAAGGAAGCAGAGACACTACCCCCTCATAGACCATACGACTGCCCTATCGACTTGTTACCCGGTACTACTCCTCCCCGTGGGCGTATTTATCCATTATCCGCTGCTGAGACCCGGTCGATGTTCGAATATATTGAGGAGAATCTGGCCAGGGGATTCATCCGGAAATCTACCTCCCCGGCGGGAGCAGGCTTCTTCTTCGTAAAAAAGAAGGACGGCTCTCTCCGTCCCTGTATAGACTATAGAGGCCTTAACCAGATCACGGTGAAGAATAAGTACCCCCTTCCGCTCATTCCGGAGTTATTTGATCGTATGAGAGGGGCTAGAATCTTCACCAAACTGGACCTCCGTGGGGCGTACAACCTGGTTCGTATCCGTCAGGGGGATGAATGGAAGACGGCATTCAACACCCGGGACGGCCACTATGAATATCTGGTAATGCCCTTTGGTCTCTGTAACGCTCCTGCCGTCTTTCAAGAGTTGGTCAATGACATCTTCCGGGACCTTCTCTACTCCTGCGTAGTGGTGTACCTGGACGACATCTTGGTCTTCTCTCCGGATCTCCAGACTCACCGGAGGGACATTCGTCAGGTCCTGCTAAGGCTCAGGCAGAATCACCTCTTCGCTAAATATGAGAAGTGCCTCTTTGAGCAGACCTCGCTTCCGTTTTTGGGCTACATTATTTCTCAGACCGGCCTACGAATGGATCCAGAGAAACTGTCTGCCATCGAGAAATGACCTCGACCGGAGGGGTTGAAGGCCATTCAGCGGTTCCTGGGCTTCGCCAACTACTACCGCCTCTTCATACCACACTTCTCTTCCCGGACTGCCCCAATTTCCGCGCTCACCCGTAAGGGTACTAATCGCAAAGAGTGGCCGCCCGAAGCAGAGGAGGCCTTTCTTTCCTTAAAACAGGCCTTCTCTTCCGCCCCGGTGCTGCATCGCCCGGACGGCAACAAGCAGTTCTTCCTGGAAGTTGACGCCTCCTCCTCTGGAGCCGGAGCGGTACTTACTCAAAAATCATCTTCCGGGAGGATGGTAACTTGCGGCTTCTTCTCTAAACTCTTCTCCTCCTCTGAACGCAATTATTCCATAGGAGACCGAGAGTTATTGGCCATCAAACTGGCATTGGAGGAGTGGCGTTACCTGCTCGAGGGGGCTCTTCACCCGGTAATAATTTACACTGACCACAAGAACTTGGCTTACCTCCAGCATGCCCAGAGACTTAACCCGCGCCAAGCCCGGTGGTCCTTGTTTTTTGCTCGCTTTGATTTTGTTCTTCATTTTCGCCCGGCTGACAAAAACGTCAAGGCGGACGCCTTGTCTCGATCCTTTCTGGTGTCTGATCTCGAGGAAGATCCGAAACACATCATCGATCCCGCCAGAGTAATGCAGGTGGCTCCCGTGAGTCTAAATCGTCTCCCTCCCGGAAAGACGTTCGTATCAGTACCTGATCGGGAGAAGATCCTTCACTGGGGTCACTCGTCTAAACTAGCTGGCCATGCCGGTCAGAAAAAGACCCTCCAGCTTATTACCCGGCACTACTGGTGGCCTACCCTGCACAAGGACGTAATAGACTTTGTTTCTGCCTGTGTGTCCTGCGCCCGCAACAAGGTTCCGAGACATCTGCCAGCCGGTCGCCTCCTTCCGCTCCCAGTACCTGCTGCCCCCTGGCAGCATATAGCAATGGACTTTATAACAGACCTCCCAGTCTCTGCCGGTTGTACGGTCATTTGGGTGGTCGCTGACCGCTTCTCCAAGATGGCTCATTTCGTTCCCCTGCCAGGCCTCCCGTCTGCACCCGAGCTAGCTAAAGACTTTATTCATCACATCTTTCGTCTTCATGGCCTGCCCCTCCACATCGTGTCGGATCGTGGGGTACAGTTCACCTCACGCTTCTGGAGAGCCACTTGTAAACTGCTAGATGTCACCCTGGACTTCTCTTCCGCTTACCACCCACAGTCCAATGGTCAAGTGGAGCGGATCAATCAGAACCTGACCAGTTACCTCCGACACTTCGTTAATGCCCATCATTCTGACTGGGTGGATCTCCTACCATGGGCCGAGTTCTCTTATAATAATCACGAGAGCGAATCCTCCTCCAAATCCCCGTTTTTTGTAGTCTTCGGTCAGCATCCTCGGATTCCTTTTCCTGTCTCCACCTCTGTGGACAACCCGGCTGCGGAATCTCTCGTTAGCAAATTTTCCTCCATTTGGGAGAGTACCCGATCCGCACTCCTTCAGTCGTCCGAACGGATGAAAAGACATGCTGACAAAAAACGCCTGGATCCTCCACAATTTCGTCCCGGAGATAAAGTCTGGCTCTCATCTAAATATGTCCGACTCAAGATACCTTCTTACAAGTTAGGGCCTCGGTTCATCGGCCCCCTGGAGGTCATCAGTCAGATCAACCCGGTGGCCTATAAATTGAAACTCCTGGCCAATTTACGGATCCCTAACTCCTTCCATGTATCTCTCCTCAAACCTGTGGTACTTAACTCTTTTTCCAAGTCTACAGGTACACCCCCTGCTCCGGTTTCTGCTGAGGACGAGTTTGAGGTAGAGAACATTCTTGCCACCAAAAGGGTAAGAGGAAAGACCTTTTTTCTAGTAGATTGGAAGGGGTTTGGTCCTGAGGAGAGAACGTGGGAGCCCCGGGAGAACATCCATGCCCCTCTTATCCTTGCTAAATTTCTGTCTGGCCTAAAAAAGGGGGGGCCTAAAGGGGGGGGTACTGTAGCGCTGGCGTCCCTGCCCTCTGCTAGGCAGGGACGCTGTTCCCCTCACCTCCCTGCTCCGTGCCCGGCGTCCTCCTCCCGCTCTGCTGGCAGCGCGCGCTCCTTCCCGGCCACTGTGCTTAGGGCGCGCGCGCGCGCTCTCCCTCCCTCTTAAAGGGGCCGCGCTCGCCGTGCTAAGGAGTCCCCGGCCAATGGCCGGAGGACTTCACCATATAAAAGGCACCTCCTCCAAAATGGAGGTGCCCGAGCAATGTTGTTGCACTGTTCACTACTCTGCTTCAGCCCTCAGATCCCGTTGCCAGTTACCTGCCAGATACCTGCCAGATTCCTGCCAGCCTGCTGTCTTTTCCTGCCTGATATTCCGCTACCTGCCTGCTAGCCTGAGCTCCGACGGTCTGCCTTACAACTCCTGTCAGTCTGTCTAAGGACCTGCTTGCCCGCTCACCTGGGAGCGCACTTCAGCTACCTGCCTGCTTTCCTGAGGTCCGACGGTCTGCCTTCCAACTCCTGTCAGTCTGTCTATGGACCAGCTTGCCCGCCCACCTGGGAGCGCACATCTGCTACCTGCCTGCAAAGCCTACCTGGAGGCTCCGCCGTCACGTGCTGTGACCACCTGCCTGTCCAGTGACTCCTGTCCGCTCACCTGGGAGCGCTCATCTGCTGCCTGTCCGTTAGCCTATCTGGAGGCTCTGCCGTCACGTGCTGTGACCACCCGCTTATCCAGAGACTCTCGCCCGCTCATCTGGGAGCGCTCATCTGCCGCCTGTCTGTTGGTCTTACTGGAGGCTCCGCCGTCACATGCTGTGACCACCCGTTTATCCAGAGACTCTCGCCTGCTCACCTGGGAGCTCAAGTCTACCATCAGCCGCCACAGGTCGTACCAACCCTTTACCCAGAGACTGCCCCGGTCACTTGCCGTGACCATCTGCCCGTTCTTCCAGAGACTGTCCCGGTCACTTGCCGTGATCATCTGCCCGTTCACCCAGAGACTGCCCCAGTCACTTGCCGTGATCTCTTGCCCGTTCTTCCAGAGACTGTCCCGGTCACTTGCCGTGACCATCTGTCCGTTCACCCAGAGACTGTCCCGGTCACCTACTGTGACTGCCTGCCTGATCGCCACCCGCTCCCTTACAAGGACCGCCCCCTTGTATAGTAGCTCAGAGGTTCCGCCTCCCAGACCCGTTACAACACATCTGCATCTCTGGCTGATGTGGGCATAAAAGGGGACAAACTTATGGTGTGACCCCCATGCTCCCCTGACCTCTGCCCCATTCAGAACCTCTGGAGCATCATCAAAAGGAGTGTCTATGATGGCGGGAGGCAGTTCATATCTAAGCAACAGCTCCTGGAGGGTATTCTGTCCTCATGCAAAACAATTGAAGCAGAAAGCATCTAAAACCTGACAAATTCAATGGACGAGAGAGTTCAGAAGCTCCTTTCGAACAAGGGGTCCTATGTGCAAATGTAACATCACCTAGAATAAAGTTTTGAGTTGAAAACTGTTTGATTTCAGTTTCTAATAACCTGCTAATGCTTATAATTTCAAAAATGACCATTTTTTTGGTCTTTATTAAAATGAAAAGGTTGATCGAAGAGTGTGGGGGATCTAAGAGTGTGGCAACCCAGTAGTCAGGATTACTTCGAATTCTGACAATCTGAGGGTCATGTTGCAGGTAGTGCAGCAAGAAGGCACCTATGTGTCTTGCGCATCTCGGAGCCCCAAAATTATTTTCCGGGCTAGATGCAGCTAAAAATTATTATTAATTTTAAATCTGGTGGAGCTTAGTATAGATGGCCTAATATAATCAGTACTGCACACTGCTACAAAGCCCAAATTATTTTCCAGCTAAGATACAGATAAACATGATTATTCATTTTAAATCTGGTGGAGCTTAGTATAGATGGCCTAATAGAATCATTACTGCACACTGCTACAAAGCCCAATTAATTTTCCAGCCAAGATACAGATAAACATGATTAGTAATTTTAAATCTGGTGGAGCTTAGTATAGATGGCCTAATAGAATCATTACTGCACACTGCTACAAAGCCCAAATAATTTTCCAGCCAAGATACAGATAAACATGATTAGTAATTTGAAAGCTTAAAACGGTTGGTGAGGTGATTTTAACCAATCATCAAGCTTTTACTCTCCCCAGGATGACACAGGGGTAGAAAAGTCGATTCGGATCCATGATTTGCTCATCTTTATGAACGTGAGTCTGTCTACATTATCAGTGGAGAGCCGCGTGCGCTTATCTGTCAGCAAACCACCAGCAGCGCTGAACACACGTTCAGACAGAACGCTGGCTGCGTGGCATGACAAGATCTCCAAGGCGTAAATGGCGAGCTCCGGCCATTTATCCAGATTGGAAGCCCAAAAAGAGCAAGGGTCCAGTGACACAGTCATGGCTTCAATGTTTACTTGGAGATACTCCTGTACCATCGTCTCTAGGCGTTGACTATGTGTCTGACTTCTTGTCTCCTGTGGCCTTGCAAAGGATGAGCTAAAAAAGTGGTGAAATGATTCCGCAAAATTGATGTTACCAGCAGATACTGTGTTTCTGTTACGGTTTGAGTGCTGAACACTCGACGGTCCCATGGTTGGCAAGTTGGAACTGTGAGATTCACTACGTGCACCACTGGTGTTTTGTGGAAAAGCACATGTAAGATTCTGCAACAGTCTCTGCTGATACTCCTGCATGCGTGCTTCCCTTTCTATGGCAGGAATTATTTCTGCAAATTTACTTTTGTACCGGGGATCTAACAGTGTGGCAACCCAGTAGTCAGGATTATTTCTAATTCTCCCAATTCGAGGGTCATGTTGCAGGTAGTGCAGCAAGAAGGCACACATGTGTCTTGCACATCCAGGAGCACCAAGTCCCTATTGTGTTGGTGGCGAGGTAACAATCATGCTTCCTTCCTCTGTCCTCTCCCCCCAACCTCGCACAACAGAAATGTGATCAAGGTCTCCCTCATCTGATGAGTCTTCCATCAGTTCGTCCTCCACTTCTTCCTGGGCTCCTGCACCTTCCTCACTAGTTTAGCTGCTACCATGCGCCCTGGTAAAACCATCTCCCCCACCCTCACATGCCTGCCGCCTTGGTGCTGCCGACCGTCTGGACCTTGCAGATGTTAGCCCTTCCGCATACAACTCCTCCTCCTCTACTTCCTCCACCTCCTCTTTTGCCACCACCTGACTCCGAATTCTGTTTAACATGTGCTCCAGCATGTAAATCACCGGAATAGTCATGCTGATAATGGCATCGTCAGCACTAAACATCTTCGTCGCCATTTCAAAACTGTGCAGAAGGGTGCATAGGTCCCTGATCTGAGACCACTCCTCCAGCGTGATTTGCCCCACCTCTGGATCTCGTTGCCCCAGGCTATATGTCAGAACGTATTGCACCAGGGCTTGTCGGTGCTGCCACAGTCGCTGCAACATGTGCAGAGTTGAATTCCACCGGGTAGGCACATCGCATTTTAGCCGGTGAAGTGGCAGGCCCAACGACTTCTGTAGAGATGTAAGTCGCTGAGCAGCGGGATGCAAACGGCGGAAGTGAGCACACAGCGACCGTGCCCTCTGCAGAGCCCTCTGCAGAAGGCCATCTAGTCCGGGATAGTGGGCTAAAAATTGCTGGACAGCCAGGTTCAACACGTGAGCCATACAAGGCACGTGTGTGACATTGCCCCGGCGAAGGGCCGCACCCAGGTTTGCAGCATTGTCGCACACGGCCTTCCCTGGTTTCAGGTCCAGTGGAGACAACCATTCATGAAATTGGTTCTCCAGAGCTGACCACAACTCCTCAGCTGTGTGACTCACATTTCCCAGACATTTCAAAGTAAAAACTGCCTGATGACGTTGAGCCCTACTGCCAGCATAGTAAGGAGGGGTGCAGGATCCCTTTTGCGCAGATAGAAAGCTTGTGGCATGGCCAGACAGGCTTTGGGTGCAGGTGGAGGACCGAGAGGAGGTTGAGGAGGCAGAAGCAGTGGAGGAACTTTGACATAAAGAGGATTGACGCACAACTCGTGGGGACGGCAAGACTTGGACAGCAGCCCCTTGTCCTGCTGTCACCATAGTTACCCAGTGCCCAGTCAGTAAAGCCCCTGTCCATGCCTACTCGTCCAAGTGTCTGTGGTGAAATGCACCCTGTCACACACAGAGTTTCTCAAAGAAGCGGTGATGTTGTGTGCGATATGCTGGTGGAGCGCAGGCACACCTTTCTTTGAGAAGTAGTGCCAACTGGGCATCTGGTACTGGGGCACTGCGACGGACATAAGGTCTCGAAAATCCTCTGTGTCCACCAGGCGGAAAGGCAGCATTTCTGTAGCCAAGAGCTTGCAGATGGTGAAATTCAACCTCTTAGCTTTCTCATGGCTAGGAGGAAATGGTCTTTTACTTGTCCACATCTGAGGGACTGAGGGCTGGCTGTTGTGCTTAGACGGGGTTGATAAGGGTGTCCCCGGCAAACTGCCGGTCTGTGAGGAAGATGCAGGTGGACATGTTAGGTTGCCTTGATCCAAAGGTGGTGCTATCGATGTCGGACAGCGCTCAACACCAGCTGGTGTTACCACTAGTGTTGAGCCACCCCCGTAGTGTTCGAGTTCGGTTCGGTTCGTCGAACACCCGTGTGTTCGCCGAACAGTTCGTCGAACTGTTCGTCGAACACCTTCGAACACCGTTAAAACCAATGGCAGGCAAACAAAAACACATAGAAACACATAGAAAACACCTTCAAAGGTGTCCAAAAGCTGACAAACTGCTCAGAAGACACAACTAACACATGGAAAAGTGACAAGTACATATAGTCATGCGAAAAGAAAAGAGGTGGAGGAGTAAAAGGAGGGGGAGACACAGATATAGGCATGTCATGCCCTTCTAAAATCCAAAAAGTGAGAAGCCGAGACGGCCAGTCCGCTCCTGCCCGTGCCACCTCCGTGTCGCCGGGTTTGTGCCAGAGCCGCGGTGAACCCTGACGGCCAGCCCCCCTCTCCCAATACTGGTGCCTGTCCGCTGGTGGGTCGAGAGAGCCCCCCTGTGGTGGAGGCAGCTCTAAGCTTTTTAATTTAAATTGTCCCTCTAATTTGAATGAATACACTTTAAATCCATTTACAAGGATGTATTGGAGGGCAAGTCTCATGCCAGCAGCCGCGTAATTCCAGCTCCAGTAGCGTCCACTAAAGCTGCTGCAGTTAAAAAGCTTTTATAAGGATCGAGCTCGGCTGTCCACCGCAAGGCATCCTAGTGCCAGTCCCAGCCCCTATGCCTTGGGGTGCCTCCTGATGCTCTTCACTAAGTATCCCGTGGTCCCGAAGCATTTCCTTTGAAAAAATTAAGTGTCCAAACTACAGGTGGTGTAGCTTGCTTAACAGCCGGGATAATCCGCTGACTAGCAGACACTGCTACTAGGCACAAAGTATTTCCTGGGCTAGATGCAGTTAAAAATTTGTAAGTAGATACTCTCGTTGGATGCTGAGAAAGCATTCCATAGAGTCTCCTGGCACGCCATATATGATTCTCTTAAAAAGCTTGGGGTAGGGGTCTAGGGGACCCTTTTATAGCCAAAATCACGGCCCTGTATCACAATACGTCACCTAGGCTGAAGATAAATGGAACTGTAGCACCGAGGGCTCGGTTGCTACAGACGTATTGCACCTCACCCAGAGGTGTGATATCTCACTCTCAGATAAGGATGGAGTGTGGATCAGGGCCCGACACCTGCATGCATTACACCACATTGCCGTGGGGCAGGGCGACCAATATGCCCCTGAGATGGGCACGACAGTCCCTGTCCCTGGCTGGAGTGGGGGGAGGGAACACTGAGGAAGGGGAACCCTGCAGTGCAGGAGCAGGGAGGAAGCAGTTCCTGGGTGCATTGAGAAGGGAGTATAAAAGGTGGGCACCATCTTAGTTCAGTGCAGAGAAGTCTGAGCAGAAGTGGCAGGGAGCAGGGGCTCTGCATGAGCTCTGCTCCGGAGGCGGGCCTAGTAACAGAGGCCCAGGCCTGCAAGAGGGAGAAGGAAGGAAGAGGAGCGGAGAAGGCTCCAGGAACGAGGAATGAAGGGATCCCAGGGGTGCGGACGGGCGAGTCGCCACCGCACGCCCGAATCCACCTGCGTGGAGGGGTCAGGCCAAAGGGGGAGACCGGTCCCCGAACTAGTGGAGGCAGGAAACGACCCTCAGCTAGAAACCGGAGGCTCTGACATTTTATGTGGCGCAGCCCCTTGCTCCACCCGCTAGGAAGGCACCACATAGGGTCAGGGAAACTGGCGCCAAGTTTACCAAGAGGAGGCCCGAGGCAGCCGGACAGAAGTGTTGGTAAGAAAGGCCAGACAAAGGACACACAAAGGGGGTCCTGTGAAGCGCTCCAAAGTTATCTGGGAGTTGTCTGAGCCCCTCACCTGGTGAGCACAGTACGACGTGGGCAGCCGTTACCTGCAGACGTGGTCTGGATAATAAGAACTGTGAGTAAAGGCCCTGAACTGCATCACTGACTCCGTGTCGTTACTGCTGCTGCCCTGCACCATCACCCCCATCCTCCGCATACACTGCCCTGAGGCTATACTCCTCCCGTGGGGAGTTATGCTACGCTCTGCTGCACCCACAACACCAGCCTTAGCGGTCTGCCCTGTAGCGGCGGTTCACTCTGACCGCAATCCACAGGTGGCGTAGTCGGACATTTAAACATCAAAACCACATAAATAGTTCCGCCACTGGTTTGACCGCCCTGAGCCACGGAACCGGATCGCCGCCACGAAGACTACAACCACCAGCATCCACCAAAAAGGGTCCGGCTCCGGGTGTCCCAAGGCCCAGGGGGTGCGTCAGAACATTTTCATCACCTTTCACAATCACCCATGGGACAAGGCAGGGATGTCCTCTGTCCCCTCTCTTATACATCCTAGTGACGGAGCACCTGCTCTCATCAATTCGCCACAACCCCAATATTAGGTGGATTGAGGTGGGAGGCACCGAGTACAAGTGCTCTCTATTTGCTGATGATGTCCTAGTATATATCACTCAATCACATATATCCATCCCTGCTGTTATGGCTGAAATAGATCACTTTGTTACATGGTAAAATTTTAAAATCAATGCAGCGAAGTCTGAGGCCCTCGATGTCTCCCTCCCTAAATCCATATAGGATTCCATCCAGTCCAACTTTCCCTTTGCCTGGCCCTCACAGGGTATCAAATACTTAGGAATTCCTATTCATAGAGACCTCTCCCATCTATGTTATCTTAATTTTGGGCCCTTTATTGAACAATTCCATACAGACCATGGTTGGCAAGTTAGAACTGTAAGATTCACTACGTGAACCACTGGTGTTTTGTGGAAAAGCACATGTACACCGCGTTCCAAATTATTATGCAAAAAGTGTTTAGGAGTGATAAGGGAAGAATTTGTTTCTTTGTCAGTTAAACTCATTGATGGTGATGTGTGTCAGGGCTCTTTATATCACTGTAAGCAATTGCAGACACCTGTGCTAATTAGTTTGGCAGGTGTGTCCAATGAAAGGCAAGACTACTTAAGAAGGCTCTCTCACATTATTAAGCAGCCTACATTTTCTGCCAAAATGGGAAAGAAAAAGGATGTGTCGGCTGCTGAGAAGCAACAAATTGTGGAGTGTTTAGGTCAAGGCATGACTACAATCAACATTGTGCGATGATCAGGATGAAGTGTCTTGGCAATCAAGAAGTATGTAGCTGATTCACAGTACACACGTGTGCGTGCTGATAAGGGCAAATTGAGGACTCTTTCCTACAGGCAATTACGTCAGGTTGAAAGAGCAGCGGCAAAAAAGCCTTGTCATAGCAGCAGACAAGTTTTTGAAGCTGCTTGTGCCTCCAACGTCCCCCGAACAACAAGATGCATGGTCCTTCAGAGGTTTGCAGCTGTGCATACGCCATCCTGTCGACCTCCTCTATCCACTTCACACAAGCAGAAACGGCTCCAGTGGGCCAAACATTACATGAAGACTGATTTCAAAACTGTTTTGTTCACGGATGAGTGCCATGCAGCGCTCGATGGTCCAGATGAATGGAGTGGAGGATGGCTGGTTGATGGACACCCCACGCAAACACGGCTACACCGCCAACAAGGAGGAGGTGGAGTAATGTTTTGGGCTGGAATCATGGGGAGAGAGATTGTCGGCCCCTTTAGGATCCCTGAAGGCGCTAAAGATGAACTCCATAATGTATGTGGATTTTCTCAAACAGCACTTCCTGCCATGGTTCAAGAAGAAGAACCGTGTATTTCACAGCAAGATCATTTTTCTGCATGATAATGCACCATCTCATGCTGCACATAAAACATCTGCATCTCTGGCTGATATGGGCATAAAAGGGGACAAACTTATGGTGTGACCCCCATGCTCCCCTGACCTCTACCCCATTCAGAACCTTTGGAGCATCATTAAAACTAGTGTCTATGATGGCGGGAGGCAGTTCACATCTAAGCAACAGCTCTGGGAGGGTATTCTGTCCTCATGCAAAACAATTGAAGCAGAAACCATCCAAAACCTGACAAATTCAATGGACGAGAGAGTTCAGAAGCTCCTTTCGAACAAGGGGTCCTATGTGAAAATGTAACATCACCTAGAATAAAGTTTTGAGTTGAAAACTGTTTGATTTCAGTTTCTAACAACCTGCTAATGCTTATAATTTCAAAAATGACCATTTTTTTGGTCTTTATTAAAATGAAAAGGTTGATCGAAAAGTTTGGGGGATCTAAGAGTGTGGCAACCCAGTAGTCATGATTACTTCGAATTCTGACAATATGAGGGTCATGCTGCAGGTAGTGCAGCAAGAAGGCACTTATGTGTCTTGCGCATCTCGGAGCCCCAAAATTATTTTCCGGGCTAGATGCAGCTAAAAATTATTTTTAATTTTAAATCTGGTGAAGCTTATTATAGATGGCCTAATAGGATCAGTGCTGCACACTGTTACAAAGCCCAAATTATTTTCCAGTCAAGATACAGATAAACATGATTAGTAATTTGAAAGCTTAAAACGGTTGGTAGGGTGATTTTAACCAATCATCAAGCTTTTACTCTCCCCAGGATGACACAGGGGTGGAAAAGTCGTTTCGGATCCATGATTTGTTCATCTTTATGAACGTGAGTCTGTCTACATTATCAGTGGAGAGCCGCGTGCGCTTATCTGTCAGCACACCACCAGCAGCGCTGAACACACGTTCAGACAGAACGCTGGCTGCGGGGCATGACAAGATCTCCAAGGCGTAAGTGGCTAGCTCCGGCCATTTATCCAGATTGGAAGCCCAAAAAGAGCAAGGGTTCAGTGACACAGTCGTGGCTTCAATGTTTACTTGGAGATACTCCTGTACCATCGTCTCTAGGCGTTGACTATGTGTCAGACTTCTTGTCTCCTGTGGCCTTGCAAAGGATGGGCTAAAAAAGTGGTGAAATGATTCCGCAAAATTGATGTTACCAGCAGATACTGTGGTTCTGTTACGGTTTGAGTGCTGAACACTTGACGGTCCCACGGTTGGCAAGTTGGAACTGTGAGATTCACTACGTGCACCACTGGTATTTTGTGGAAAAGCACATGTAAGATTCTGCAACAGTCTCTGCTGATACTCCTGCATGCGTGCATCCCTTTCTATGGCAGGAATAATTTCTGCAAATTTACTTTTGTACCAGGGATCTAACAGTGTGGCAACCCAGTAGTCAGGATTATTTCTAATTCTCACAATTCGAGGGTCATGTTGCAGGTAGTGCAGCAAGAAGGCACTCATGTGTGTTGCGCATCCAGGAGCACCAAGTCCCTGTTGTGTTGGTGGCGAGGTAACAATCATGCTTCCTTCCTCTGTCCTCTCCCCCCAACCTCGCACAACAGAAATGTGATCAAGGTCTCCCTCATCTGATGAGTCTTCCATCAGTTCGTCCTCCACTTCTTCCTGGGCTCCTGCACCTTCCTCACTAGTTTGGCTGCTACCATGCGCCCTGGTTAAACCATCTCCCCCACCCTCACATGCCTGCCGCCTTGGTGCTGCCGACCGTCTGGACCTTGCAGATGTTAGCCCTTCCGCATACAACTCCTCCTCCTCTACTTCCTCCACCTCCTCTTGTGCCACCACCTGACTCCGAATTCTGTTTAACATGTGCTCCAGCATGTAAATCACCGGAATAGTCATGCTGATAATGGCATCGTCAGCACTAAACATCTTCGTCGCCATTTCAAAACTGTGCAGAAGGGTGCATAGGTCCCTGATCTGAGACCACTCCTCCAGCGTGATTTGCCCCACCTCTGAATCTCGTTGGCCCAGGCTATACGTCAGAACGTATTGCACCAGGGCTTGTCGGTGCTGCCACAGTCGCTGCAACATGTGCAGAGTTGAATTCCACCGGGTAGGCACATCGCATTTTAGCCGGTGAAGTGGCAGGCCCAACGACTTCTGTAGAGATGTAAGTCGCTGAGCTGCGGGATGCGAACGGCGGAAGTGAGCACACAGCGACCGTGCCCTCTGCAGAAGGCCATCTAGTCTGGGATAGTGGGCTAAAAATTGCTGGACAACCAGGTTCAACACGTGAGCCATACAAGGCACGTGTGTGACATTGCCCCGGCGAAGGGCCGCACCCAGGTTTGCAGCATTGTCGCACACGGCCTTCCCTGGTTTCAGGTCCAGTGGAGACAACCATTCATGAAATTGGTTCTCCAGAGCTGACCACAACTCCTCAGCTGTGTGACTCACATTTCCCAGACATTTCAATGTAAAAACCGCCTGATGACGTTGAGCCCTACTGCCAGCATAGTAAGGAGGTGTGCAGGATCCCTTCTGCGCAGTTAGAAAGCTTGTGGCATGACCAGACAGGCTTTGGGTGCAGGTGGAAGACCGAGAGGAGGTTGAGGAGGCAGAAGCAGTGGAGGAAAAATGACATAAAGAGGATTGACGCACAACTCGTGGGGACGGCAAGACTTGGACAGCAGCCCCTTGTCCTGCTGTCACCATAGTTACCCAGTGCCCAGTCAGCGACATGTAACGCCCCTGTCCATGCCTACTCGTCCAAGTGTCTGTGGTGAAATGCACCCTGTCACACACAGAGTTTCTCAAAGAAGCGGTGATGTTGTGTGCGACATGCTGGTGGAGCGCAGGCACACCTTTCTTTGAGAAGTAGTGCCGACTGGGCATCTGGTACTGGGGCACTGCGACGGACATAAGGTCTCGAAAATCCTCTGTGTCCACCAGGCGGAAAGGCAGCATTTCTGTAGCCAAGAGCTTGCAGATGGTGAAATTCAACCTCTTAGCTTTCTCATGGCTAGGAGGAAATGGTCTTTTACTTGTCCACATCTGAGGGACCGAGGGCTGGCTATTGTGCTTAGACGGGGTTGATAAGGGTGTCCCCGGCAAACTGCCGGTCTGTGAGGAAGATGCAGGCGGACATGTTAGGTTGCCTTGATCCAAAGGTGGTGCTATCGATGTCGGACAGCGCTCAAGACCAGCTGGTGTTACCACCTCCAAAGAAAATGATGACCTGCCAATCACGCTGGCTGTTGCGGGTAAAGAGGTGGCAGGTCTGCGCCCCAAAACAGGTGTGACTGCTGTCCCCCCAGTCACAGAGGATGAAGACGCCGCGGATGCACAAGATATGGCAGACGGTGGTTGGCCCGGCCGGCTAGACCGCATTGTAGCACACTGAGCTTCCCACTGCAACTTATGCTTCATGTCCATGTGCCGGTTCATGCATGAAGTACTCAAACTATGTATTTTTTGGCCTCTACTTAGCTTTTGCTGACAAATGTTACAGATAACACGAGTTGGGTCATCTTTATCGATCTGAAAAAATGCCCAGGCTATGCAAGGCTTAGCACCCATGCGACCTGAAGAGCCACCACGACTTGTGGTGAGAGGCAGAGTTGTGTTTGAGGATGCAGTTGTTGACGTGCTTCCAGTACTACGTCTCTGTCCAGGAAGGCGCAACCTGACCTCGTCGTCACTAGCATCTTCCTCCACCTCCTCTGCTGACCTCATCTCTTGGCTGACTGTGGGTTGACAGTAAGTGGGATCTCCGACCTCATCATCATCACCCTGTGCGTTATCACACCCGTCGTCCTCAGAGCCAACCTGTTCCTGCCCTGACAAAAAACTAAAGTTGTCGCTCCAATCAGGTATTTGAGTCTTATCATCGTCTTCCTCATTGTCTCCACCAACAGGAGTTACAGTTTGGGAATGAGGGTCTACATTATGGTCAGAACCTTCTGCGTCTGGTCCTGGATCTGACTCATAAAGATTCTGGGCATCAGTGCAGATCATTTCCTCGTCTGGATTCACAGAAGCGCTGGAGTCGACCTCTGATTCCCAGGCTATAGTATGAGTAAACAGCTCTGCAGACTCAACCATCTGTTCTACCTCATACTCAGACGGGCAGCTGGAGATTTGGGAGCTGTGAGGAAGCAAGTGCGATTTGGGTGACACCTTTGAGGACTGGAGTATTTGTGATGTTGAAGTTGATGTGGAGGAGAGCCCACTTAAAGGAGCACTTGATATCCGTTGAAGCACCTGCTGTTTTTGTGCCTCATCTGGAATTTGTAGCGATTGGCGTGGCCGTAAGAAAGGGATCTTATCACATTGTCCGCTAAAAGAAGTAGACATTTTAGTTTGGCTGGAAGATGGTCTTTCTTCTGCACCTACCCCACGGACACAACCTTTTTTCCCCTTCCCAACACGCCTATTCCCCTTTCCACCAGCAGCAGGCCTTTTTCCACTCATTTTGGTGGTTAACTAATTCACAACTCTGGAGTTGTTTGCACAAAAAAACAATGGATGGTAACCGAGCAGAGCTGAGTGGCCAAACTGTGGTATTAGGCCAAAACTATTGGCTGGGTTAGATGCAGAAAAAAATTATTTTTAATTTGCAACCTGATGGAGGTCAGTATAGATGGACTAATAGACCAAGTCCCACACACCGCTAGAAGCCCAAATATTTTTTCAGAGCTAGATGCAGAAAATTTTTTTATTCAATTTGCAACCTGATGGAGGTCAGTATAGATGGACTAATAGACCAAGTCCCACACACTGCTAGAAGCCCAAATATTTTTTCAGAGCTAGATGCAGAAAAAAATTATTTTTAATTTGCAACCTGATGGAGGTCAGTATAGATGGACTAATAGACCAAGTCCCACACACTGCTAGAAGCCCAAATATTTTTTCAGAGCTAGATGCAGAAAAAAATTATTTTTAATTTGCAACCTGATGGAGGTCAGTATAGATGGACTAATAGACCAAGTCCCACACACTGCTAGAAGCCCAAATATTTTTTCAGAGCTAGATGCAGAAAAAAATTATTTTTAATTTGCAACCTGATGGAGGTCAGTATAGATGGACTAATAGACCAAGTCCCACACACTGCTAGAAGCCCAAATATTTTTTCAGAGCTAGATGCAGAAAAAAATTATTTTTAATTTGCAACCTGATGGAGGTCAGTATAGATGGACTAATAGACCAAGTCCCACACACCGCTAGAAGCCCAAATATTTTTTCAGAGCTAGATGCAGAAAATTTTTTTATTCAATTTGCAACCTGATGGAGGTCAGTATAGATGGACTAATAGACCAAGTCCCACACACTGCTAGAAGCCCAAATATTTTTTCAGAGCTAGATGCAGAAAAAAATTATTTTTAATTTGCAACCTGATGGAGGTCAGTATAGATGGACTAATAGACCAAGTCCCACACACCGCTAGAAGCCCAAATATTTTTTCAGAGCTAGATGCAGAAATTTTTTTTATTCAATTTGCAACCTGATGGAGGTCAGTATAGATGGACTAATAGACCAAGTCACACACACTGCTAGAAGCCCAAATATTTTTTCAGAGCTAGATGCAGAAAAAAATTATTTTTAATTTGCAACCTGATGGAGGTCAGTATAGATGGACTAATAGACCAAGTCCCACACACCGCTAGAAGCCCAAATATTTTTTCAGAGCTAGATGCAGAAAATTTTTTTATTCAATTTGCAACCTGATGGAGGTCAGTATAGATGGACTAATAGACCAAGTCCCACACACTGCTAGAAGCCCAAATATTTTTTCAGAGCTAGATGCAGAAAAAAATTATTTTTAATTTGCAACCTGATGGAGGTCAGTATAGATGGACTAATAGACCAAGTCCCACACACCGCTAGAAGCCCAAATATTTTTTCAGAGCTAGATGCAGAAAAAAATTATATTCAATTTGCAACCTGCTGGACGTCAGTATAGAAGGACTAATAGAACAAGTCCCACACACTGCTAGAAGCCCAAATATTTTTTCAGAGCTAAATGAAGAAAAAAATTATTTTTAATTTGCAACCTGATGGAGGTCAGTATAGATGGACTAATATACCAAGTCCCACACACTGCTAGAAGCCCAAATATTTTTTCAGAGCTAGATGCAGAAAAAAATTATTTTTAATTTGCAACCTGATGGAGGTCAGTATAGATGGACTAATAGACCAAGTCCCACACACTGCTAGAAGCCCAAATATTTTTTCAGAGCTAGATGCAGAAAAAAATTATTTTTAATTTGCAACCTGATGGAGGTCAGTATAGATGGACTAATAGACCAAGTCCCACACACTGCTAGAAGCCCAAATATTTTTTCAGAGCTAGATGCAGAAAAAAATTATTTTTAATTTGCAACCTGATGGAGGTCAGTATAGATGGACTAATAGACCAAGTCCCACACACCGCTAGAAGCCCAAATATTTTTTCAGAGCTAGATGCAGAAAATTTTTTTATTCAATTTGAAATCTGATGGAGGTCAGTATAGATGGACTAATAGACCAAGTCCCACACACTGCTAGAAGCCCAAATATTTTTTCAGAGCTAGATGCAGAAAAAAATTATTTTTAATTTGCAACCTGATGGAGGTCAGTATAGATGGACTAATAGACCAAGTCCCACACACCGCTAGAAGCCCAAATATTTTTTCAGAGCTAGATGCAGAAAAAAATTATATTCAATTTGCAACCTGCTGGACGTCAGTATAGAAGGACTAATAGAACAAGTCCCACACACTGCTAGAAGCCCAAATATTTTTTCAGAGCTAAATGAAGAAAAAAAATATTTTTAATTTGCAACCTGATGGAGGTCAGTATAGATGGACTAATAGACCAAGTCCCAAACACTGCTAGAAGCCCAAATATTTTTTCAGAGATAGATGCAGAAAAAAATTATTTTTAATTTGCAACCTGATGGAGGTCAGTATAGATGAACTAATAGACCAAGTCCCACACACTGCTAGAAGCCCAAATATTTTTTCAGAGCTAGATGCAGAAAAAAATTATTTTTAATTTGCAACCTGATGGAGGTCAGTATAGATGGACTAATAGAACAAGTCCCACACGCTGCTAGAAGCCCAAATATTTTTTCAGAGATAAATGAAGAAAAAAATTATTTTTAATTTGCAACCTGATGGAGGTCAGTATAGATGGACTAATAGACCGAGTCCCACACACTGCTAGAAGCCCAAATATTTTTTCAGAGCTAGATGCAGAAAAAAATTATTTTTAATTTGCAACCTGATGGAGGTCAGTATAGATGGACTAATAGACCAAGTCCCACACACCGCTAGAAGCCCAAATATTTTTTCAGAGCTAGATGCAGAAAAAAATTATATTCAGTTTGCAACCTGATGGAGGTCAGTATAGATGGACTAATAGAATGATGCTATGCCCAAAAGATTTTACTTCACTAGGTGCAGTAAAAAAATTGGTATTCTATACACAGGTGGTATATCTTGCAACACAGATAGGCTACTCCACTGACTAACACACTCTGCAATAGGCCAAAAAGGATTAGCTTTGCTAGATTCAGCCAAATGCTGTGAAAAAAACTTGCACAGCACTGGCACAGACCTGCCTGGCAAAAACTGATAGGAACTGATGTAACCTAGTCCTGAAAAGGACTCCAATTACAATTAGTCTTTACTCCCACAATCTATCTATTTAAGAGCACAGACCTGCCTCATAAAAGTCGTAGGAAATGCTGTAACCTAGTCCTTAAAAGGACTGCAATCACAACTATTCCCTACTCCCAAGCTATCTGTATATTTGTGCGAAAATTGGCTTGAAATTAACAAGGTATAGCGCACACAGCAACAGCGGTGCCGTCTAACACGCAGCTGCAGCAGTGAGAAAATGGTGGCGACGGAGAAAATGGCTTGGTCTTATAGGGCAAGGACATGTGACATACACTGCCAATCACACATGCCCTTGCTTGTGTGAAAAAAAGCACTTCGCTCCGTGTGTGCGCTGCTGATAGGCTGACAGATTGCACCTCCCCACTGCAAATGCGGGAAAGAGAAAAAAAAATGGAGATCTTCATTGTTCCTGCAGAGATCCATCCCCTGCCCCTCCCCCCGCCCCGCTGTACACTCAAACTGCGTATTAACATTAATTTTCATCATTACTGAGAAAAAATCCAGTTATGATTTTGGTGCACGAACAGTTATCGAACATAACCTCGAACAGCCGAATTTTCTCAAATTGTTCGTGTTCGCCGACCGGCTCGAACACCGCCCAAAACAGCTCGAATTTGAGATTGGCGAACAGTTCGAGTAGAACAACGCTCATCTCTAGTTACCACCTCCAAAGAAAATGATGACCTGCCAATCACGCTGGCTGTTGCGGGTAAAGAGGTGGCAGGTCTGCGTCCCAAAACAGGTGTGACTGCTGTCCCCCCAGTCACAGAGGATGAAGAGGCCGTAGATGCATAAGATGGGGAAGACGGTGGTTGGCCCGGCCGGCTAGACCGCATTGGAGCACAGTGAGCTTCCCACTGCAACTTATGCTTCATGTCCATGTGCCGGTTCATGCATGAAGTACTCAAACTATGTATTTTTTGGCCTCTACTTAGCTTTTGTTGACAAATGTTACAGATAACACGAGTTGGGTCATCTTTATCGATCTGAAAAAATGCCCAGGCTATGCAAGGCTTAGCACCCATGCGACCTGAAGAGCCACCACGACTTGTGGTCAGAGGCAGAGTTGTGTTTGAGGATGCAGTTGTTGAAGTGCTTCCAGTACTGCGTCTCTGTCCAGGAAGGCGCAACCTGACCTCGTCATCACTAGCATCCTCCTCCACCTCCTCTGCTGACCTCATCTCTTGGCTGACTGTGGGTTGACAGTAAATGGGATCTCCAACCTCATCATCATCACCCTGTGTGTTATCACACCCGTTGTCCTCAGAGCCAACTTGTTCCTGCCCTGACAAAAAACTAAAGTTGTCGCTCCAATCAGGTATTTGAGTCTCATCATCGTCTTCCTCATTGTCTCCACCAACAGGAGTTACAGTTTGGGAATGAGGGTCTACATTATGGTCAGAACCTTCTGCGTCTGGTCCTGGATCCGACTCATAAAGATTCTGGGCATCAGTGCAGATCATTTCCTCGTCTGGATTCACAGAAGCACTGGAGCCGACCTCTGATTCCCAGGCTATAGTATGAGTAAACAGCTCTGCAGACTCAACCATCTGTTCTACCTCATACTCAGACGGGCAGCTGGAGATTTGGGAGCTGTGAGGAAGCAAGTGCGATTGGGGTGACACCTCTGAGGACTGGAGTATTTGTGATGTTGAAGTTGATGTGGAGGAGAGCCCACTTAAAGGAGCACTTGATATCCGTTGAAGCACCTGCTGTTTTTGTGCCTCATCTGGAATTTGTAGCGATTGGCGTGGCCGTAAGAAAGAGATCTTATCACATTGTCTGCTAAAAGAAGTAGACATTTTAGTTTTGCTGGAAGATGGTCTTTCTTCTGCAGATGTTACTGTTGCTTTAACACCTAATCCACGGACACAACCTTTTTTCCCTTTCCCAACATGCCTATTCCCCTTTCCACCAGCAGCAGGCCTTTTTCCACTCATTTTGGTGGTTAACTAATTCACAACTCTGGAGTTGTTTGCACAAAAAAACAATGGATGGGAACCGAACAGAGCTGAGTGGCCAAACTGTGGTATTAGGCCAAAACTGTTGTCTGGGTTAGATGCAGAAAAAAATTATATTCAGTTTGCAACCTGATGGAGGTCAGTATAGATGGACTAATAGAACAAGTCCCACACACTGCTAGAAGGCCAAATATTTTTTCAGAGCTAGATGCAGAAAAAAATTATATTCAATTTGCAACCTGATGGAGGTCAGTATAGATGGACTAATAGAACAAGTCCCACACAATGCTAGAAGCCTAAATATTTTTTCAGAGGTAGATGCAGAAAAAAATTATATTCAGTTTGCAACCTGATGGAGGTCAGTATAGATGGACTAATAGAACAAGTCCCACACACTGCTAGAAGGCCAAATATTTTTTCAGCGCTAGATGCAGAGAAATATTATATTCAATTTGCAACCTGATGGAGGTCAGTATAGATGGACTAATAGAACAAGTCCCACACACAGCTAGAAGCCCAAATATTTTTTCAGAGGTAGATGCAGAAAAAAATGATATTCAGTTTGCAACCTAATGGAGGTCAGTATAGATGGACTAATAGAACAAGTCCCACACACTGCTAGAAGCCCAAATATTTTTTCAGAGGTAGATGCAGAAAAAAATTATATTCAGTTTGCAACCTGATGGAGGTCAGTATAGATGGACTAATAGAACAAGTCCCACACACTGCTAGAAGCCCAAATATTTTTTCAGAGCTAGATGCAGAAAAAAATTATATTCAATTTGCAACCTGATGGAGGTCAGTATAGATGGACGAATAGAACAAGTCCCACACACTGCTAGAAGGCCAAATATTTTTTCAGAGCTAGATGCAGAAAAAAATTATATTCAATTTGCAACCTGATGGAGGTCAGTATAGATGGACTAATAGAACAAGTCCCACACACTGCTAGAAGGCCAAATATTTTTTCAGAGCTAGATGCAGATAAAAATTATTTTGAATTTGCAACCTGATGGAGGTCAGTATAGATGGACTAATAGAACAAGTCCCACACACTGCTAGAAGGCCAAATATTTTTTCAGAGCTAGATGCAGAAAAAAATTATATTCAATTTGCAATGTGATGGAGGTCAGTATAGATGGACTAATAGAACAAGTCCCACACACAGCTAGAAGCCCAAATATTTTTTCAGAGGTAGATGCAGAAAAAAATTATATTCAGTTTGCAACCTGATGGAGGTCAGTATAGATGGACTAACAGAACAAGTCCCACACACAGCTAGAAGGCCAAATATTTTTTCAGAGCTAGATGCAGAAAAAAATCATATTCAATTTGCAACCTTATGGAGGTCAGTATAGATGGACTAATAGAATGATGCTATGCCCAAAAGGTTTTACTTCACTAGGTGCAGTAAAAAAATTGGTATTCTATACACAGGTGGTGTAGCTTGCAACACAGATAGGCTACTCCACTGACTAACACACTCTGCAATAGGCCAAAAAGGATTAGCTTTGCTAGATTTAGCCAAATGCTGTGAAAAAAATTGCACAGCACTGGCACAGACCTGCCTGGCAAAAACTGATAGGAACTGATGTAACTTAGTCCTGAAAAGGACTGCAATTACAATTAGTCTTTACTCCCACAGCCTATCTATTTAAGAGCACAGACCTGCCTGATAAAAGTCGTAGGAAATGCTGTAACCTAGTCCTTAAAAGGACTGCAATCACAACTATTCCCTACTCCCAAGCTATCTATAGATTTGTGCGAAAATTGGCTTGAAATTAACAAGGTATAGCGCACACAGCAACAGCGGTGCCGTCTAACACGCAGCTGCAGCATTGAGAAAATGGTGGCGACGGGGAAAATGGCTGGGTGTTATAGGGCAAGGACATGTGACATACACTGCCAATGACACATGCCCTTGCTTGTGTGAAAAAAAGCACTTCGCTCCGTGTGTACGCTGCTGATAGGCTGACAGATTGCACCTCCCCACTGTAAATGCGGGAAAGAGAAAAAAAAAATGGAGATCTTCATTATTCCTGCAGAGATCCATCCCCTGCCCCTCCCCCCGCCTCGCTGTACACTCAAACTACGTATTAACATTAATTTTCATCATTACTGAGAAAAAATCCAGTTATGATTTTGGTGCATGAACAGTTATCGAACATAACCTCGAACAGCCGAATTTTTTTCAAATCGTTCGTGTTCGCCGAACGGCTCGAACACCGCCCAAAACAGCTCGAATTTGAGATTGGCGAACAGTTTTAGTCGAACAACTCTCATCTCTAATCCTAATGACCCTGATCAAAAGTTCACATACCAAAGTTCTTAATACCATGTATTGCCCCCTCTAACATCAATGACAGCTTGAAGTCTTTTGTGGTAGTTGTGGATGAGGTTCTTTATTTTCTCAGATGGTAAAGATGCCCATTCTTCTTGGCAAAAAGCCTCCAGTTCCTGTAAATTCCTGGGCTGTCTAGCATGAACTGCGCGCTTGAGATCTCCCCAGAGTGGCTCAATGATATTGACGTCAGGAGACTGAGATGGCCACTCCAGAACCTTCACTTTGTTCTGCTGTATCCAAAGACAGGTTGACTTGGCCTTGTGTTTTGGATCGTTGTCATGTTGGAACGTCCACGTAGGTCCCATGTGCAGCTTCCGGGCTGATGAGTGCAAATTTGCTTCCAGTATTTGCTGAGGACATGCTGCATTCATCTTTCCTTCAACTTTTACCAAGTTTCCTGTGCCTTTGTAGCTCACACATCCCCAAAAAATCAGCGATCCACCTCCGTGCTTTACTGTAGGAATGGTGTTCCTTTCATTCCTTTCCTTGCTGACCTCTCTCCAAATGTAACGTTTATGGTTGTGGCCAAAAAGTTCAATTTTGGTCTCATCACTCCAAATAACTTGCTCCAGAAGTTTTGAGGCTTGTCTCTGAGCTGTTTGGCGTATTGTAGGTGAGATACTTCGCGGCATTTGCGCAGTAATGACTTTCTTCTGGCGACTCGACCATGCAGCCCATTTTTCTTCAAGTGCCTCCTTATTGGGCATCTTGAAACAGCCACATTGCTAGTTTTCAGAGAGTCCTGAATTTCGGCTGATGTTATTTGTGGGTTTTTCTTTGTATCCCGAACAATTTTCCTGGCAGTTGTGGCCAAAATTTTTGTTGGTCTACCTTACCATTGTTTGGTTTTTACAGAGCCCCTGATTTTCCATTTGTTAATCACAGTTTGAATGCTGCTGACTGGCATTATCAATTCCTTGGATATTTTTTTGGATCCCTTTCCTGTGTTATACAGTTCAACTACCTTTACCCGTAGATCCGTTAACAATTCTATTGCTTTCCCCATGACTCACAATCCAGAAACGTCTGTCTGGATCCCAGAAACTCACTCAGCTTTTATGCACACACACTGATTACAAGCAAACAGGTAACAGGTGAGGATGATACCTTTAGTAGCCATTCAAACCCATTTGTGTCAAATTCTGTGCAATAACCGTGAGTGGAGAAAAAGTTTTTTTGTTATCATTCATATTCTCTGAAACAAGGCCATGAAAGGAAAAAATCTCCCGGGGTATATAAACTTTTGAGCACAACTGTATATATATATATAACTGTATCTGCTGCAATTGCAATTTTTATGTCTTTGTTGCTCTATATAAAGACAAGTAGTGATTCCCTATATATGTGCTCACCTAAAGAAGGGGACAGACCATTCCTGAAATGCATAGTGTTAATAAAATAATTGTTCTCATCCATGTTCTCCCTTTGTTTGCGTGGGTTTCCTCCGGGTTCTCCAGTTTTCTCCCACGCTCCAAAGACATACTGATAGGGAATTTAGAGTGTCAGCCCCAATTGGGACAGTTCCAATAATGTCTGTAAAGCGCTGTGGAATTAAAGAAGTTGTCCACTACTTTATTTCCCCCCGCTAATGTATCCCCCCGGGCCCCTAAGACGTAATGTAAATACCTTCTGTTGCTGATAATGCCTGTGAGTGGCGCTATTGGTGGCAGCTCACAGGCATCACGTGACCACGCCCTGGCATCACGACAAGTGAGGCATGACTCAGCGCTGAGGTTCCCGTGGTGGATGCTGGGTTGTGGGCGGGGTTACCCCCCACATCACACCCAGTATCCACCGCGCCCTTTCCCAATAAATGGGGAGAGGCAGAGCGCGCGGTGGATGCTGGGTGTGACGTGGGGGGTAACCCCGCCCACAGCCTGGCATCCATCGTAGAGCCAGGAAGATTGTGATCCCCAGCTGCTGCCAGCACTTTTCGTGACATCAGCGGATGTCAGAGCTGGCTGCAGCTAGGGGTCACGTGATGCCTGTGAGCGGCCAGTGATAGCGCCACTCACAGGCATTATCAGCAACAGAAGGTATTTACAAGAAGTCTTAGGGGCCCCTGGGGGATACATGGCGGGGGGAATATAAAGTAGTGGACAACACCTTTAATGGCGCTATATAAGTAAGTAAAATAGAAAAAAAAATCTGGCTGGTCTCCTCTCTTGCAGCACACTGTTGGTGTCCACACTTTTTTTTTTCTTCCTGAACTTTTGTCTTTACTATGGCTCTAGCGTCTGGCGTGTGGAGCCAGCGGGAGGTGCAGCAGCGATTCAGGAGGACCATTGTTACTGTGCTCAGAGCTGTGCTTGATCAGCACAATTATCGGAGGTAAGTGTATTACAGCCCCCCTCCCTGTGTCTGGTGTCATGGATCTACACAAGAAGCGTTCTATCTTGTTTGTTTTTCTTTTACGTGAATTATGGTCATTACTTAGCACTGGTTCTCTCCATTCGGGAGAAATGTCATTCGGTTTGTGTTGGTTATTTCGTATGTGTGGTCTTTTTCTTTCAGGTTCAATAGTTATGTTGCTCCAAATTAGTACTAGAACTAAGGCAGCGTGCATATATGGTCCGATATGATTGATATATCATTCTGCAATTTACTCATGGGCGGTAATATGGTATCAGAAATAAATATTATTGCATGGCATGTGGGGGGATTGGGAGAAGGGACTAAAGGATGTGCAGTATTCACGTATGTAAAACAATTTCATCCAGCTATATTGTGTATTTTTGAAATGCATCTGGTAAAGGACAGAGTACATTTGATGTATAGAAGGTGAATAGATCATGCGTATCATTCTGTGTACTCAGCGCATTCCAGAGGATTGAGTGTGCTAGTACATAGCTCAATTCCTTTCTCCTGCACTAAATCCTCTGTTGATCCAGAAGGTAGATATGTCTATGTTTTCATTATGATCCACAATGTTAAGCATATCTAGGTTGCGATCTATGTGCCTCTGCCATACTCGGGAGAAACGCTGAAACAGATACTCACTTTTATTGACACCCTCCCTGAATGAAGTCTCAATACTTTTAGTTGGGGACTTTAATAACCACTTACATCTTCATTGGGATGAATACTACTCTGACAATGTGCCCAAGAACGCCCCACCTGCCTCACTCTCTAGAATGTTAGATGAAATGGGACTCGTAGATCTTTGGCGTATTAAAAACCCTGAGGCTAGTCAAGCTCGCACTATTCCCTATCCTAGATTGACCTATCTATTGGTAACTCTCTTATATTACCTCATATATGCACGGTTGTCTATTTGCCTAGAAGTATATCTGACCATTCCCCTATCTGTATTCATTTATCAATGAGAAATGTGACTCTGCTCTCTAAAATCCCCTGATGATTAAACCCCTTCTGGATTCAAATATTAGGGGGTTCTTTATCCAAATATATCCTACAGTACTTTAATCTTAATGATGGGTTGTACACTAAGCACGTGGTGTGAGATGCCATTAAGGCATTTGTTCGAGGTTTATACATAAGAGAAATTAATACCCGAAAGACTAGAAATAGAGAACTTACACAAAATTTAACGTACTCCCTTACCAATGCAGAAGCCACATTTGTAACAAATCCTATGGAGAAGCTAGATTAGCTCTTGAGGAAGCTCAGACCACAATGAAGGAGAACTTAATGCCCCAAGCCTCTAATAAATGCTTCTTTGTCAAACAGAAATTCTTTATGGAGGGCGAAAGCGCGGGACTCCTCCTAGCTACAGATTTTAAGGAACAAGAAAGTTCCTCCCATACTTCTAGCCTGAAGTTGGATAGTGGGGAAATAGTTAAAGAAAGTAAGGATATTTTGGAGGTATTAAGGAATTATTATGCCCATTTACATACCCCTAAGTCGGATTTAGATATGGGAGGGATGTTCCTTGATAAAATACCCCTCTTGAAACTGATTGATGAAGACTAGGAGCTTTTAAATAGGGATATTATATTATGCTTGATGAACTAGAGGAAGCATTAGCACAAACTCAATATGAGAAGGCCCGTGGTCTGGACAATCTACCGGGAGAGTTTTTGAAGACGTATGCTCCCTTATTGTTACTACGTTTACTGTCAGTGCTTAAGGAGGCTGAGAAACAAGAGTCCCTCCCAATATCAATGAGGGAGGGAATAATCATACTTATCCTAAAATCCAGAAAGGACCACTCTAGGCCCAAATCTTATCTCCCTATCTCTCTCCTTGGAGTAGACATTACATTTTTTTGCAAAAACACTGGCCAAAAGACTAGCTCAAGTGATTACATCAGTTGTACATGAGGATAAAACTACTCCTATAAACCTCAGATGCTTGTTCTTAGGGCCAATCCCTTAATGCAGAGGGATTGGGAAAGCAGGCTATACCCTCTTTAGACACTGCTAAAACGTTTAATAGCATTGACTGGAACTCTCTGTGGGGTTTTTTGATGGGCTTTGGCACTAGATTTATAAACATGGTTAAAAGCTTATATCTTTCCAACAGTGAGAATTTGGGTGAATGGGTGCATCTTGGACTCATTTAGTTTGAGAATAGGCACTAGGCAGGGATGCCCCTCTTTTCCTTATTCTTTGCAGCGTTAATAGAGCCTTTGGCATCTTCTAGTGAGATTGCCAGGTTTGAATGTGGTTCTATAATCCAAAAAGTCTCTCTTTATGCCAATGACTTATTTTTATATTTGAGAGAAGTAGGCTTTTCTGTTGTCCCGCCAATGTTTATAATCTGGGAATTTTGGAGGAGCTATCTGCCAAGACTTCATTCGGGTATATGGTTGCCTAAAGAGGATCCACTCCGATCAAGAGTCGTGATTCCAGGGGAGGGTCATAGAAGAACTGCACCGACTCTACGGCATTGAAAAATCTAGAACAATGTCATACCACCCTCAGTAAAATAGGGCCTGTGAACGTTGCAACAGAACGCTGTTACAGGTGCTAAGGACATTGGAAGATGAATGTAAGATGATCGGAAGATGAAGTGGCCTGAATCTGTTTTGGAATTGGTGTGGGTATACAACAACAGAGCTCATGCCACAACCGAGTACACATCATACACATTGCTTTTCGGCTGGAATAGCTGTGAAATAATTGAGCTGGAGCTTGACCCAGAGAAAGATTGCACCAGGATGAATACATACACTTGGGTGCGGGAACACTAGTATCGGTTGCGGATACTGAGACAGCTTGTTGAACAAAGATTCCAAGAGACGATTCATCCATATGTGACACTGGTGCAAGAGGCGCCACTTCAACCTGGAGATCAAGTGCTGATACGAGCAAAATGCCCTAAGGACAAGTTGGATTACATATGGGAGGCAACTCCCAACCGAGTAACAAGGAGAGTTCTCCCCAAGAATCCAATGTATGAGGTTCGACCTGAGAGGGAAGATGGGGTGCCATGAAGAGTGCTGCACCGCAATATGCTTCACCCCTGTGTGTCTGAGGGAGAGAGAATGACAGAGCCTTCGTAAAAACAGAGGAACCCTGCACTACCTGTACTCACAGATGATAAAGGGGAGGGGTGGGTAATACCTGCTGCGCCAAAAGAGGCAACACTGCAACCTTCAATTGATCAAGAGAGTAGATCGGGAGCTGAACCCAAGAGAAGAGTAATCAAACACCCAAATGCTCCTGAAAAGGAAAGATTAGGGGGTCCTTGTAGAACTGAGAGTGCCAATGCTGGTGTTCCACCCATGAGGTACGCGAAAGATGATTTCATCTGTCAATACATTATGCGGGAAATGCAGGAGTGTGCCCGAATCTTATCCATGCTAGCACTGCCCCAAGGAGCCTGTAGAGTCTGAAATGATCCTTCTGGACCGAGGACTGACAAGTTTAAAGAAGGGAGGAATGTAAGGAGATAGACAAAAGGAATAATTCCACAGTTAATGTATAACAGGATGTCTGTAATTCAGCTCCGCCATCTACTGGCCAAAGATTGTAGGGTCAAGAGAAAGTGGAAAGGGTTGCATCATCAAAAACAGCATAGCAAAGTGACTGACTCCTGAGGAAGAATTTGGAGGAGATACTAGGTCAGATGATACCTGTGGAGAAATTAATAACTATAAAAGGCAAAGGAGGGCAATGAAGGGGAGGAATCGGTGCCTGAACCTGTAGCAGGATGGATGCACAGTGCCGCAAGATTGGCATATGGCCGCAATTCCAAGTGACCAGACCCGAGTGAAGAATGGAGTGACAAGACCCAAGAGAACAATTCAGTGATCAGACCCGAGTGAAGAATCAACTGACCAGAATCGGAGATGAGTGACCAGAGCTGGGTAGCCAGAAATGGAGACCAGAGCTAAGAGATCTAAGCCGAGGGAGCAGAGCCGATTAGGTCGTTGAAGAGGGACATCCGTGTTAGCTGTGACTTCTGGTGTAGACGTACTGTACACAGGGGACCGGCGCCGTGCTTCAGGGGACGAAGGCAGTCAGCATAATGGGTGTGCAAAGTGACTCATCAGTAAGAGACTTGTGGTCTGTCAGTGTGGTATCATAGGCCTTCGATAGTGCCTGTATGACGGCTCATATTGCCTACTTGTAGTCTTGGAAATTTGATGCTGTTGGAAAATTGGTGGGACAGAACACACCCTGTATTGTGTTTCCTGCTGATGACCTGCTGAAAAGAGATTGGGCCTTGGTAACCTAGACAATAATGCTTTAAAATGATTGGTGGATTTGTACATTGTGCATATGCAGAGTGTATTTTTATATGTGATATTTATGTTTAGTTTTTTCACTTGTTACATATTACTGTGTGTTATTAAATTTAACTAATTTTTTATGGATACTTTAATGGGTTATATTTGTAAAACATTGTATAATAAGATGATGGGTTTGTCTTGTATGGTGATTGGTGCTTGTTTGTTAACCTCCCCATATAAGGCCACCATGTTTGCTGCTGTATGTATTTGAGAAAGACCCACTCGGGTCGAAACGTTGTGCTTTCTATAGCAAAATAAATTTAGTCTTTATTAGTGTTGAGCGAGCATGCTCGACACTGCTCGGTACTCGTCCGAGTATCTCACTACTCGGGATGTTTGGTGTGCGCCGAGCATTTCCGGGTTACTCAGGCAGGAGCTCAGGTCTCCGCCCTGCATGTTTGGCGCTTTTTACAGAGCCAATGACCATGCAGGGATTGCCAGCCAGTCACTGTAATGCCGCAGCCATGTTGGTTGTGGGCATTACAGTGATTAGCAGGCCGCACAGCGTCACCTCGAGTATTTAAAACCGGGCGCCACCATCTTGGACACAGTCGCTCCGGATCGCACAATGTAGGGAGAGTGCTGCTGAGCTAGGGAGAGATTTATACTGCGAAACATGTAGTGTAGGGTCTCTAAAGCATGCAAAATCAAGCAAACAGTCCTTCTGAGGACTAATATCCATCCCAGATATCAGACAGGCTGTATAGGAGACGCAGTGGTTATACCAACAAACACTGCATTACAGTCCTGTGTGCTGCTGCTGCTCAAATTGCTTAGCCCCAGGTCTCAGGGGCCAGGAAAAATCCTTTTTTTTCAATCTAAATCCTCTTTTTTTTTTTTTTCCTCAGTCAGACTGTACAAATACCCATCTTATTAACCATTTGGTATTTTTTCCCCAAAAAACAAAAATTGAGTGTGTCTGTGAGTGTGTCTCACTGACTGTTCAGACACAAATATATCTGTTTAAAAGATTCTGGTCTGCATCTTCTGATGCGGCAAGGATCACTTATGATGGGCACACTTTTAGGCAGTGACCTGGGTGTCAGAGATGCTTCCAGGGGTCTTCCCCATGCTGTTCCCATGTCTTTTCAGCACTGTATGCATGTGTCACACAGCACATGGCCAGATAAGGTTGTAAAATGTTAAAATTACATTTCCCGGTGAATGCATTTGTCACGGATGAAAGCAATACAAAAGTGCAAAAACGCACAAAAAATGCTACTTGTGAACATAGCCCAAGGTGTGGAGGAGTATTTTTGTTTTTGGTTATTTATTTTACCTTATACACAAGTCTTTACCCTGGAAAGGATGTTCCTTAACATATTTCACAGGAAAACAGTTTCAGTTTCATTTTTGAACGTTTTATTGTGAGCCGGTAAAAGTGGCTTAATACCTCTGACCACGTTGTTGACAGGTGTGACCTGGGGGTCAGAAATGCTTCCAGGAGCGATCCCCATGCTGTCCCCATGTCATTTGAGCACTGTCACTATCGTTTTGGGCACTTTTTAGGCTTTCTACAGACTGCCGGGGGTGCCGCCGCAAAAATGCTCGGGTCTCCCATAGACTAACATTGGGCTCATTGCTTGGGTCGAGCACCCGAGTATCACGGTGAGCTCGGCCCGAACTTCGAGCACCCGAGCATTTTAGTGCTCTCTCAACACTAATCTTCATATTAAACATTTTGGATTGGACGTTGTCTGCATCTTTTCGTTAATTGGCTCGTATTGCCTAGAGAGACAGCAGTACTGACAATGATGCACCTCAGGTTAAGGTATTAGGACCAAGACACCACTGACTATAATATTTGTTTATTTGTCATAATAAAATAGTAGTGTGTGATTAGAATTATGTTGATATTCTGTATAGCCGAATTGCTGTATTTTATTGTAAAATAACTTACAGTCCTTCCACCGTTTGATTTACCCTTTGTATTGTGCCAAGTCACAGCATGCATCGCAAAGTCATAGCATTGTGACCTTACATGTACTTATGCAGAACCATCCTAGGGCTCATCAGAGCCATTATTTCCAGCATAGTGTGACAAGGATTTGGAATTATGTGCACAACTGTGGTGATAAGAAGATACGCCGAGGAACCAGACAGGGGAGGGTGAAGAGCGAAGGGGCTGGAGAGGTGAGTATAAGTATATTTTTTGTATTCTACATCTTACATTTATTTTGCTCTGGGGCCTAGAGTCAGAGAGAGATAGAGAATAAGTGAAGAACTAATCAAATTTCCCAGAAAAATCTGGGCCATTTGGTGAATTCAAATTTTGTCAGATCTAGTTAAAAGAGAAGAGAGAATCTTTTAAAAATTTAATTCCCAATATATGCCAAATTTTTTCCAAAAATTCAATTTGCAGCACATTGGAAATACTGCAGTTCCCCTGAAAAGACTTGTATAACACTCTAAGGTATCCTGTTACTCTATCCAACTCATTTGAAGACCCTTTTAAGCAAACACAGCCTTCATAATGTCAGTGTGATCTCAATATATATGGCAATTGGTCAAAGGATGGTAGCCATTTTTCACTGCTGTGCTGTCACACCTTAGATGAAATGTTTATTCAGTGTTTTATGACTTTCTATTCTTATCTCTATGGCTGAGCTGTCAGCTGTGATGTCCTCTCACTATCCAGATTCAATACAAAATGGCTGCTGCATTCCCTGCCTCTGCTTTCATATAGGCTATGATAGTACCTCCTGATTCGCTTGACTATATCATGTGCTGTGATAGCTGCAAGACATTAAGGGGATGCCAGCACAAGCATATCAGAGGTCATATGAGCATTCTCTCTCTTATGCAATCTTCTGCAATGCAATCTTCAGCCATTTTAGGGGATTATCATAAATCGAATTTCCAATTGTTCAAATATTTTGAGTTCTTCAAATTCCTAAAAATTCTATTCACATTGATTTGCTTCACTCATCTCTAGTAGTCACCCTTCATTAAAAGAGCATTAAGGCTGTGTGCCCACGATGCATTTTTTAAGCATTTCCGCAGCAGCAAAAACGCTGCAGAAATGCTTAAAAAATGCATGGTAGAAGGCCTGCCATGTTCCCCAATGATAATCCGCATGTGCTGTGCACATGCTGTGGAAATTTCTGCTGCGGATTATCATGGCGGAAAAAAACGCAGCACTACCAATTATTTTGCGGAAGTGCTGCGTTTTCGCCGCCATTGACTTGCATTAGAACGCATGCATTCCGCTTCACTAGATAAGGACATGCGGAATGCACGCGTCCTAATGTGCGGATGGTACCCAGGTCTAGAGGAGAGGAGACTCTCCTCCCGACCCGGGTACCATAGAAAACTGTGAAAAGAAGAATAAAATAAAAAATAAAGATTATATTTACCTTCTGGCGGCCCCCGCTCTCCTTGTATTCACTTGCCGGCAGCTCATGATGGACTGAAGGACCTGCGCTGACGTCATAGTCATGTGACGGGTCACGCGACGCTGATGTCGGCAGGTCCTTCAGTGTACCGCTGCCAACAAGGGAGAACGGAGGGAATCAAGATACCGCGGGCCATCAGAAGATAAGTATATATTTATTTTTTTATTTTTTACCATTCTTTCGGTCACAGTATATAAATCCATGCCGGTTGCATGGATTTATATAGTGTGACCAAGTTGTCAAGCACTTTCCAAGTGATGCTAAAATCGCTTGGAAAGCGCTTGTCAACCCGCATGCGGAAATGCATGTGAAGAACGCTTCACATCCGCATGTCCCTGGCAGGAAAACGCATGTACAATCCGCATGTACAATCCGCATGTACAATTCGCATGCGTTTTTTTCTGCCAGGGAGATGCAGAAACGCTCAGGAAAAATCCGCAGCATTTCTGCATCGTGGGCACATAGCCTGAAAGAGTAAATTTAGCTGTACAAGCATTTCATTTCACATAGACGATGCATACTACATGAACATGACATTGTAATCTGTGGTCCCAGTATGGAGTTATTAGTCGCCTTAAATGCCCCATAATGTGTTTGTATTGCTTGATTGACTAACCTTTCTTCTCTGTAATTGGTTTTGCATGGTTTGTAATTGGCGTATTGTTCACAATATATTGGCATAGAATATCAATCTGTGACATACCATACCATTCTGTGATATAGAATATTATTTAGTAGCACAAGATTCACCACACAGATCTGAATTAATTGCACAGGCTAATATTTTGTGACATGATTTAATATTTAGTATGTATACTAAATCCATCTAATTAAATAATGAAGCTCATCTGTCAAGTTTAATGAAGCATCCTGGAAAAAACATGTATTTTATTAAATATCATCCAACACAAGCCCTACTACTTATGAAGACAACTCCTATCCATCTGCCCTATTAGAGCATAGAAACATTGTAGAGGTTATGTTGTGTTTCAGTTGTGCACAGCTGTAATATAACATCCTTAGCAGTATATTAGGCCTTCCTAGACCTCCCAGCACTGCTTAAATTGGAGAATACATTTGTAATGCAAAGCCATACATGTGCATCATATGGCCTACAGAGCTATAGGTATTCCACTGTAATGATCAGTGTACATATTCCTACAACATCTATGAGACCGTAAAGGTTAT
This sequence comes from Phyllobates terribilis, assembly GCF_046119375.1. Taxonomy (NCBI): domain Eukaryota; kingdom Metazoa; phylum Chordata; class Amphibia; order Anura; family Dendrobatidae; genus Phyllobates; species Phyllobates terribilis. Next base: position 305,683,011 of record NW_027362768.1, on the reverse strand, counting down.
GCAAAACTTTGACCATTTTTTTATTGTTCATTTTCTAAATGCAAATTTAACCCCTTCAGCCCCGAGCCTGTTTTCACTTTCATGACCGGGCCAAATTTTACAATTCTGACCACTGTCACTTTATGAAGTAATGACTCTGGAACGCTTCAACGGATCCCCCTGATTCTGAGACTGTTTTCTTGTGACATATTGTACTTCATGATAGTGGTAACATTTCTTTGATATGATTTGCATTTATTTGTGAAAAAAAATGGAAAATTGGTGAAAATTTTGTAATTTTTGAAATTTTCAAACTTTACATTTTTATGCCCTTAAATCAGAGAGTTCTGTTACACAAAATAGTTAATAAATAACATTTACTACATGTCTACTTCACATCAGCACAAATTTGGAACCAACATTTTTTTTTGTTAGGAAGTTATAAGGGTTAAAATTTTACCAGCGATTTCTCATTTTTCCAACTAAATTTACAAAACTATTTTTTTAGGGACCACATCACATTTGAAGTGACTTTGAGGGGTCTATATGACAGAAAATACCCAAAAGTGACACGATTCTTAGAACTGAACCCCTCAAGACGCTCAAAACCACATTCAAGAAATTTAGTAACCCTTCACCTACTGAACAGGAATTAATGGAATGTGGAAGGATAAAATAAACATTTCACTTTTTATCACAAATGTTACTTTAGACACCAATTTTTTTATTTTCACAAGGGTAACAGGAAAACATGGACCCCAAAACTTGTGCAATTTCTCCTGAGTACGCTGATACCCCATATGTGGGGGAAAACCGCTGTTTGGGCGCACGGCAGGGCTCGGAGGGAAATGAGTGCCATTTGACTTTTTGAATGTGAAATTTGCTGAAATAATTAGCTCACGCCATGTCGCGTTTTGAGAGCCCCAGATGTGCCTAAAAAGTGTAATCTACAACAAGTAACCCCATTTAGAAAACTAGACCCCCTAAGGAACTTATCTAGATGTGTGGTGAATAGTGATGAGCGAGCACTAAAATGCTCGGGTACTCGTTGCTCGGGTCGAGCAAATTGGAATACTCTGGTGCTCGACCCGAGCAACGAGCCCAATGTAAGTCTATGGGAAACTCGAGCATTTTTCAGGCGGCTCCCCCCAGGGGTCTGCAGAGGGCCTAAAAATTGCCAAAATCGATGGGAACAGTGCTCAAATGACATGGGAACAGCATGGGGAAGACCCCTGGAAGCATTTCTGACTCCCAGTTCACTGTTATGAACAATGTTGTCAGAGGTATTATGCCACCTTTACAGACTCACAATTAAACATGCAAAAACAGAACCAAAGTGGATTTTCCTTGGAAATACGTTAAGGAACATCCTTTCCTGGTTAATGACTTTTATATAAGGCAAAATAAATGACCAAAAACAAAAGTACTCCTCCACACCTTGGCTATGCTTACACATAGCGTTTTTCATGCGTTTTTGCACTTTTGCATTGCTTTCAACCAAGACAAATGCATTCACAGGGAAATGTCATTTTAACATTTTACAACCTTATCTGGCCATGTACTGTGTGACACAACATTAGACACATGCATACAGTGCTGAAAAGACATGGGAACAGCATGGGGAAGACCTTTGGAAGAATCTCTGACTCCCAGGTCACTGCCTAAAAGTGTGCCCATCATAAGTGATCCTTGGCATATGCGAAGATGCCTCCCGCCATGCACCTGTCATTGCAGACTTGCAACAATCACCGTCCATGTCCTTGTCCCAGTGCAGCGTTCAGTTGTCCCTACCCCATTCCTTGAAATGCAAGCGCAAGTATGCAGCCAGCTACCCACTCACCCACAGGCTGCAATAATATACTGCCAAATTTTTGACAGCTGCTTGCACTTGAAATGTGGCCTTTAAGGCTTGTGGAGGTGGAAGCTGTTCACAATCTTATGACGGCGGCGACCGGGTGTTTATACTCGGTCCCCAGCCACCACTATTTGTCCCGGTGAAGTCTCCGCCTTCCACAAGCATTGGTCCCACAACATTACCCGTGCCCTCCCCAGTGCACTTACTGGGAAGGACCGCCTAACCACAAACATGTGGACAGTTGAATGTAGCCAGGGATGGTATGGAGCCAGTCCACAACTTTTTTTTGCTGAGAGTTGGATTTCACCACAGCCATATTCTTTAGCTCATTGAAAGGACTGGCATAGAGGGAAACCGTATGTACTCTTGGTGTCATTTCTCCCAGGAAGTCCTCTAATGCAGCTTGTTGCAGAAGCAATGGCAGCCCATCCAACATCAACTCGCACTTGTCGGTGGTGCTTTGACACACAAACATCTTTCTTTGTGCATTTAATTTCATGACTACAGAGTTGGGCAATGGCCTGATTTGCAATGCGGTTTGAGAAATAACATGCATAAGCACGTCCGATCCACATTAAAAAAGCAGCCATAGAGTGTCCAGGAACCTTCTCCCACACTTTTCTAAGCCAGGGCTGCTTCTCGGCAGGGTTGGACCCACCAGAAAACCGGAGACTCTTCCGGTGGGCCCTGGCTTCTCCTTCAGGAATGTTCATAGTGCCAAGGTGAGGCCATGATGATGATAGAGGCCACCATCTGCTTAGTTTTCTGTTACTTGGAATGCAAGCGCAAGTATGCAGCCAGCCACTCACCCACCCACAGGCCACAATACTAAACTGCCAGATTTCTGGACAGCAGCTTGCACTTGAAATGTGGCCTTTTAGGCTCATAGAGGCGGAAGCTTTTCACAACCTCATGCCTCATGCCCTGTGTTCATACTCGGTCCCCAGCCGTCACTATTTCTCCCGGTGTTGTCTCCGCGTTCTACAAACGTGGGTCCCTGAACATTACTGCTTTTACTTTTCTGTGGAAATTTGCTTGCCTCCTACCAGCCTGGAATATTTCCAGTAAACTATGGTACGACGCCATGGTATTAGCACTGCCCCCAGTTCCAGTAGCGAATCCATCCCCAATTTCCTTCTCAGGAATTTTTATTTGGCAGACTGAGTGGCTGACCAAATACGTTAGTTTCTCACAAAGGAGCTGAAGATAGAGTGACAGTAGGTGCAAGTTTCTCCAGCCTGTAAGATATTAGAGGGTGAACGGCAGCACATTGGATCAGTGGTTAGCACTAAAGCCTTGCAGCGCTGGGATCCTGGGTTCAAATCCCATCAAGGACAACATCTGCAAGGACTTTGTATGTTCTCCCCGTGTTTGTGTGGGTTTGCACCTCAGTAAGAAAGCACCCATAGAGTGTCTTGGAACCTTCCCACACACTTTTCTTAGCCAGGACTGCTTCTCAGCAGGGTTGGACTGTCCCACCAGAGAATCCTCTGGTGTGCCCTGGCTTCTACATCAGGAGAGTTCATGATAGCGCTAACTTTGCAGCTGCTGTTTTTCAATCTGAAACAGCTTCTCAGTGGGAGTTGTATTTCACCACAGCCATATTCTTTAGCTCTGTGAAAGGACTGGCATAGAGGGAAACCGTATCTACTCCTGATGTCATTTCTCTGTCACCAGGTTGCGCCCATTGTCACACACGACCATGCCTGGCTGTATGTTCAGCGGTGAGAGCCACAGATCAGGCTGCTGTGTTACAGCTTTCAACAACTCTGCAGAACTGGGCGGTTTGTCACCTAAGCATTAAGCATGTTATCTTCAGCACAGCTTGTTGCCGCTTGGCCAAGGAAGTGCTGCAGTGCTTTCAGCTTGTGACTGATGTGGTCATTTTGGAGATGGAGGAGGAGGTGCAGGAGCTGAAAAATGTGATTACATTGAGGTTACATTGGCGACTCTGTTTTTTATACTAAAGAAAGATCCTACTGTTTTTTATTTACGTTATTTTTTAAGACAAATGCATTCACCGGGAAATGTCATTTTATCATTTTACAACCTTATCTGGCAATGTGGTGTGTGACACATCATCAGACACATCCTGTTTAATAATGATGGAGGGACTCTGAATGTCCCAAAGCCTATTTTTATAGGGTCATCAGGCGACCCTTACTATTCTTAAAAGGCCAGCAGTCGGCCCTCGCTATTGTTAGAGAGACATCAGCCGGCTATGCTTTGTTGTTCCCATTATTAAAGAGTGAGTCTCCTATACTGTTATTGCGTATGCAGTGACTGCAAGGTCTGCCAAAAATTCGGACGCAACCCAATACCCCTTTGAAGAGACCTAAAGGAGGGTCTCATTAAAAGAAATGTTCCTATTATAAAGGAGCGGGTCTCCTATAGTGGTAATGCTCATGCTGTGACTGCAAGGGCTTCCAAAACTTGGGAAAAACCCCACTAAGAATTTAAAACACATAGTGCTGCCAAAAATTGGGAGGCACTCCAATGCCCCTTGGAAGAGACTTAGACGGCCTCATTAAAAAATGTTCCCATTAGAAAGGAGCGGGTCTCCTATACTTGTAATGCCCATACACTAAGTGTATGAGCTGACAAACATTTACTCCTGGGGGGTATACATGAACATACTGTATACATTTTTTTTTTTTACGGGCATCATAAACACCCTTTAAAAAAATTATGTGGGTGCTGCATCACGGACCACGGTCACCCTGGTTATATGGTGGTGGAGGATGAGGAGAAGGAGGAGGACAAGAGCAAATAGCCAAAATCAGGAAAAGTATACCCATGTGTAGGTGTGAAGAGGTGCATGGGAATACACCTCCCAAAAAAAGACACCTGATTTGAGTTTATGTTACGCTGCTCTCATTCGGTGGTATTGAGAAATCTTGCCCAATCCAGCACTTGTTCATTTTGATAAGAGTCAGCCTGTCAGCATTTTCAGTTGACAGGCGGATGCGCTTATCAGCTATAATTCCACCAGTAGCACTAAAAACCCGCACTGATAAAATGCTGGCGGCAGGGCAGCCCAGGACCTCCAAGTCATAGAGAGACAGTTCTTTCCACGTATCCAGCTTGGATATCCAATCATTACAAGGCACAGAGTAATCACGGAGGACATGGTACGGTTGGCAAGGTACTCTCTCAGCACTCCTTGTGAGAGTACCCCGCACCTCAGGGCCTGTGCGATTGGAGGGTCTGAGAAAACTGTCCCAGAACTTTGACAGTGTTTCCCTGCCTCTGCTGGATTGCATTTGTGTCTCTCTCGCCTGTACTCCTTGGTTGTCCAACGAAATGTGACCTCTGCCACCAGCGTTTTCAGATGGGAATTTTTTTAATAGTTCCGCAACATGGGCCTTCTGGTACTGCCCCATTTTTGTAGACCTGTTCGCCTCAGGAATAAGAGATATAAAGTTCTCTATGTAGCATGGGTCTAGAAGTGTCACCAACCAGTAATGACTGTCACCCAAAATTTTGAGAACGTGAGGGTCATGGGAAAGGCAGCGTAATATAAACTCAGCCATGCGTGCCAGACTGCTAACAGGCAAGACTTCTGTGGCCTCACAAAGAGGATGACTGACCATGCTCTCCTGCTCCGCCTCCTCTCTGTCCCCTGCCCAACCACGCTGAACAGACGGTGTGACAGTTGTGCAGGTAGTATCGTCTATAGCGCATGAAACTAACTCCTGTTCTTCCTCCTCCTTCTCCTCTTCCTTATTTTCACCCAATCCATGTTGGGATGAGATGAGGCTGGGCTGTGTGTAATCACCCTGTATGGTTTCTTGCTCCATCTCATCGTGCTCTGCCTGCAATGCATACTCTTTGATTGTGAGCAGAGTGTGTTTCAGAAGACAGAGAAGAGGGATGGTGAAGCTAATTATGGCATCATCGCCACTCACCATCTTGATGGAGTCCTCAAAGTTTTGGAGGATGGTACATATGTCTGACATCCATGTCTACTTCTGAGGTCTTATGTGTGGAGTCTGAACTGAATACTGATGGCCTTGTAGATACTGGAATTCAACAACTGCCCTCTTCTGCTCACAAATCCTTCCCAACATCTGCAGTGTAGAGTTCCAATGCGTGGGGATATCACATACCAGTCTGTGAGCCGGAAGCTGCAAATGCTGCTGAAACGCGGCAAGGACGGCGGAAGCTGTAGGTGATTTTCTAAAATGGGCACACAGGCGGCGTACTTTAACAAGCAGATCCGGCAGCTCCGGGTAGGATTTGAGAAACCGCTGAACTACGAGGTTAAGCACATGGGCCAGGCATGGTACGTGTGTGAGCTCGCCTCACCTCAGAGCCGCCACCAGGTTCCGGCCATTGTCACACACGACCATGCCTGGCTGTAGGTTCAGCGGTGTCAGCCACAGATCTGCCTGCTCTTTCAGAGCTGTCCACAACTCTTCAGCATTGTGTGGTTTGTCACCTAAGCATATTAGTTTCAGCACAGCCTAATGCCGCTTGGCCGAAGCACTGCTGCAGTGCTTCCAGCTTGTGACTGATGTGGTCATTTCAGAGATGGAGGCTGAAGAGGAAGAGGCTGAGGAGGATGAGGTGCAGGAGCTGTAGACCATCAGGGCAACCCAGATTGACCTAGGGCCCGCAATCCTTGGCATTGGGAGGACGTGTTCGGTCCCAAGGTCCAACTGCGTCCCAGCTTCCACTATGTTAACCAAGTGTGCCGTCAGCGAGATGTACCGTCCCTGCCCAAAAGCACTTGTCCACGTTTCCATGGTTAAGTGAACTTTCCCGATAACTGCTTTGTTGAGGGCACGGCTAATGTTTTGGGACACGTGCTTGTGTAATGCTGGGACGGTATACAGGGAGAAATAGTGGCGGCTGGGGACTGAGTACCAAGGGACGGCCGACGCAATCAGGTTGCAGAATGCTTCGATCTCCACGAGCCTAAAAGGCAACATTTTGAGCGCAAGCAGTCGTGAAACGTGGGAATTTAGTAATGTGGCCTGTGGGGCGTTGGCTGTGTACTTGCGCTTGCGTTCCAAGGACTGGAGTTTGGACATCTGAACGCTGAGCTGGGACAAGGACGTGGTCGTGCTTCCTGATGCTGCTACAAGAGAGCGTGCAACGACAGATGCAGGGCAGGAGGCATCTTCACGTGCACAATGGACAGGGGATTGACTTGCATGCACAACAGCGGAAAAAGCAATGGTGCCACCCACAGACTCTGTTCCTGGACCCTGGGGTTCGGCCCACAAAGTTGGGTGCTTTGCTGACATGTGCCTGTTCATACTGGTGGTGGTCAGACTGGTCGTTTTGCCACCCCTGCTGATGCTGACCTGGCAGGTGCTGCAAATGGCCTTTTTGTGGTTATTGGCAGAGTCTTTAAAAAACAACCAGACTCGGGAAGACCTAACAGTTGTACTGGCAACTTCCTTCATGTTGCTGTTACGGGGAACGGTTGCCTGCCTTCTTTCTGCGGCCACCACACTACTTCTTCCTGCCTGTTGGGGTTCTCTGCCTCCCCCCGTGTGCTGCTGTCCTCGCTCTGCATGTCCTCCTGCCTGGTTGGGTCAGTTACTATATCATCCACCACCTAGTCTTCCACTTCTGCACTCTGGTCCTCCTCCTGACTTTCTGGCAATTGTGTCTCATCATCGTCCACCTCTTGTGACACTTTCCCACCGTCACCTTTGTGTGACCGTGGCTGCTCAAATATTTGGACATGGCTACATGCGATCTCCTCTTGCCCCACTTTAAGTGGACCAGGCGAGAGGCCTGATTCTATTAATGGAAAAGTGAACAGCTCTTCGGAGTGTCCAAGTGTGGGATCAGTTGTCTCTGGGCACTCGGCATGGTGGGAGGAAGGAGGTTCAGGGTGAGGAATATGTGACGCGCCCCCTGGGCCGTGTGTGTAGGGGAATACCCGGAGCCGAGTCTCTGTATGATGTCAGGGGTTGTAGTCTACATGGCGGCGACCCGGTCCCGTGGCTCAGGGTGGTCAAACCAGTGGCAGTCTATTTACTTGGTTTTTATGATATTAAATGTCCGACTACGCCACCAGTGAATTGCGGTCACTGAGAGCCGCCGCTGCAGGGCAGACCGCTGAGGCTGATGTTGTGTGCGTAGCAGAGGGTAGTATAACTCCACACGGGAGGAGTATAGCCTCAGGGCAGCGTCTGTAGATGGTGAGGGTTGTGGTGCGTGGGCGCAGTAGAAATTACTCAGAGTCCGTGCAGTGCAGTTCAGGGTCTTTACTGTTGGTAATGAAGAAGGCCCTGCCGGGAGTACTGGCTAACATTAGAGGCCTGATCAGTCTGTGAGCGAACAAGAGTCCCCCTGGCCAGGTGGAGGTATAGGCCTTCCCGTCTGACTGCACTCTTCCTGGCTACCCTTCTGTAATCGTGTATTAGCCCACGTCCCTGAGTGTACCGTGTGGTGCTCACCCGTATGGCTGGTGACTCGGGGCCTTTGGTGCCTTCCGCTCCTCGATGGCAGTGCCGGTCCCTTGCTTGTGACTGAGCCTCCCGGCTTTCTATGGCCAGAGGACCTGAAATCCCCTGCCAGATGGTTTCTGCTGCTGGATGTAGATATCCCACAGCCTCGGACTCCGTTGTCCGGTTCTCTGCGTCTTTCTGCCAGGACGAGCTCTGCTCCAGTCCCTGGTCTTCAGCTCCTAGCTCCTACAGAGCTCCTTGCTGCTGCTCTGTCCCTTCCTCTGGAACTAACTACACTAACCCCCCCCCAGATCCAGTTTATAAAGGGCAGGTTCCTCCCCTCCCTGGACTGGGGCAGGAGTTGTGGCATGCAATATTGCTCCTGACCAGGAAAATCCATGCTCACTCTCAGACATGGTATTTGTACCACTGTGGCAACCAGACCCCTAGGGTGCCACATATGTGGTCCAGACTCACAGCTACTGAGACTTGACTGTGTGGAAGACAAGGTGGTGGTGATGGTGGCTATGTGACTGGAAGCATTATCTGCTATCCAACCAATAAGCTTTTCACACTGCTCTGTGTTCAATAGTGGTGTTCTGCTGTCCCCTATTAATTGGGACAGGAAGGTTGAGCGATAAGATGTGGGTATTTGTTGTTGCTCAATTTCAGCTTGACACGGCCTCGGCCTCTGCATGCACCATGATCACCATCACGTCCAGTTCCCCGACCCTTGCCACGTGCCTTGTCCATTTTAAATGGAGGACAATATCTTCCACGCTCACTACAAATGACTGAATTGAGAGCGAACTTATATGTGATCCGAGGGACAGACAAACCACAGTTTTAAATACCTGGCCTGTAGGTAACTAGTTTGAACAGCAAACAGGTGTCAATTGCTTCACTGACACACTGAAAAAAAAATGTAATGGAGGTCAGAAATGGCAGTATTTTCTGAAAACGTATATGTGATCCGTGTGACGGAGAAAACACAGTTTGAAATATCTGGCCTGAAGGTATCTATTTTGAACAGCAAACAGGTGTCAATTGCTTCACTGACACACTGAAAAAAAAATGTAATGGAGGCCAGAAATGGCAGTATTTTCTGAAAACGTATATGTGATTCGTGTGACGGAGAAAACACAGTTTGAAATACCTGGCCTGAAGGTAACTATTTTGAACAGCAATCTGGTGTCAATAGCTTCACTGACACTGACATTTTTAATGCCAGTATTTTCTGAAAACGTATAGAGTACAGACCAAAAGTTTGGACACACCTTCTCATTGAAAGATTTTTCTGTATTTTCATGACTATGAAAATTGTACATTCACACTGAAGGCATCAAAACTATGAATTAACACATGTGGAATTATATACTGTACTTAATAAAAAAAGTGTGAAACAACTGAAAATATGTCTTATATTCTAGGTTCTTCAAAGTAGCCACCTTTTGCTTTGATGACTGCTTTGCACACGCTTGGCATTCTCTTGATGAGCTTCAAGAGGTAGTCACCGGAAATGGTCTTCCAACAATCTTGAAGGAGTTCCCAGAGATGCTTAGCACTTGTTGGCCCTTTTGCCTTCACTCTGCGGTCCAGCTCACCCCAAACCATCTCGATTGGGTTCAGGTCTGGTGACTGTGGAGGCCAGGTCATCTGGCGTATCACCCCATCACTCTCCCTCTTGGTCAAATAGCCCTTACACAGCCTGGAGGTATGTTTGGGGTCATTGTCCTGTTGAAAAATAAATGATGGTCCAACTAAACACAAACCAGATGGAATAGCATGCCGCTGCAAGATGCTGTGGTAGCCATGCTGGTTCAGTATGTCTTCAATTTTGAATAAATCCCCAACAGTGTCACCAGCAAAGCACCCCCAAACCATCACACTTCCTCCTTCATGCTTCACGGTGGGAACCAGGCATGTAGAGTCCATTCGTTCACCTTTTCTGCGTCGCACAAAGACACGGTGGTTGGAACCAAAGATCTCAAATTTGGACTCATCAGATCAAAGCACAGATTTCCACTGGTCTAATGTCCATTCCTTGGGTTCTTTAGCCAAAACAAGTCTCTTCTGCTTGTTGCCTGTCCTTAGCAGTTGTTTCCTAGCAGCTATTTTACCACGAAGGCCTGCTGCACAAAGTCTCCTCTTAACAGTTGTTGTAGAGATTTGTCAGCTGCTAGAACTCTGTGTGGCATTGGCCTGGTCTCTAATCTGAGCTGCTGTTAACCTGTGATTTCTGAGGCTGGTGACTCGGATAAACTTATCCTCAGAAGCAGAGGTGACTCTTGGTCTTCCTTTCCTGGGGTGGTCCTCATGTGAGCCAGTTTCTTTGTAGCGCTTGATGGTTTTTGCAACTGCACTTGAGGACACTTTCAAAGTTTTCCCAATTTTTCGGACTGACTGACCTTCATTTCTTAAACTAATGATGGTCACTCATTTTTCTTTACTTATCTGCTTTTTTCTTGCCATAATACAAATTCTAACAGTCTATTCAGTAGGACTATCAGCTGTGTATCGACCAGACTTCTGCACAACATAACTGATGGTCCCAACCCCATTTATAAGGCAAGAAATCCCACTTATTAAACCTGACAGGGCACACCTGTGAAGTGAAAACCATTTCAGGTGACTACCTCTTGAAGCTCATCAAGAGAATGCCAAGAATGTGCAAAGCAGGCATCAAAGCAAAAGGTGGCTACTTTGAAGAACCTAGAATATAAGACATATTTTCAGTTGTTTCACACTTTTTTGTTAAGTATATAATTCCACATGTGTTAATTCATAGTTTTGATGCCTTCAGTGTGAATGTACAATTTTCATAGTCATAAAAATACAGAAAAATCTTTAAATGAGAAAGTGAGTCCAAACTTTTGGTCTGTACTGTATTTGATCCGGGGGACAGACAAACCACAGTTTTAAATATCTGGCCTGTAGTTAACTATTTGAACAGCAATCTGGTGTCAATTGCTTCACTGACACACTGAAAGTTTTTTTAATGGAGGTCAGAAATGGCAGTATTTTCTGAAAACGTATATGTGATCCGTGTGACGGAGAAAACACAGTTTTAGATACCTGGCCTGTAGGTAACTATTTTGAACAGCAAACTGGTGTCAATTGCTTCACTGACACACTGAAAAAAAAATTAATGGAGGCCCGAAATGGCAGTATTTTCAGCGCAATTATATGTGATCTGTGTGACGGACAAACCACAGTTTTAAATAGCCAGATTTTTAGCGCTGTAGTATGGAAAGGACCTGGCTGTATTCTGCAGTGCCAACAAGCAAATGGCGCAGAAAAACTGTGTTTTCTGGATTGCTTTTTAAGCAAATAATGAGGATTAAGATCCAAAAAAAATTGTTCCTGGATCCTGAGACCTGGGCTAATTGCTAGAAATATCTAACTGGAGCAGCAGACAGAACAGGAATGGAGCCTCTTGTGCTATATGCACTGCAGTCTGCAATAAACCCTGCCTGCTTATATACACTGCCTGCCTGATATCTCTAGAGATGGATTAGTCCTCAGAAGGTCTGTTTGTTGAGATGGATATGTGTTTCTAATATAGTTTGGTACACCTACACTAACTAGAAACAAGCAAATCTCTCCCTAGCTCAGCAGCAGCTCTCCCTACACTGTCTGATTCCGGAGTGACTGTGACGAGCATGGCGGCGCCAGGTCTGAGATAGATCTGATGACGCTGTGCGGCCAGCCAATCACTATTATGCCACAACCAACATGGCTATGGCATTACAGTGAGTGGCAGGCAATCCCTGCATGTTCATTGGCGCTCTAAAGAGCGCCAAACATGCAGGGAGGAGACCCGAGCTCCCGTCGAGCAACCCCGGAAATACTTGGCGAGCACCGAGCAGTAGCGAATATGCTCGCTCATCACTAGTGGTGAGCATTAGTGATGAGAGAGTATGTTTTGTTAACCCTTTTAACGAGTATGCTCGGACAAGCATCGAGTATTTACAGCTGCTCCGTGATATATTTGAATCACTCCCGTGTGTATGATTTGCAACTGTTTAACAGTTTTAATACATGTGAGGAATGTGTAAGAAATAGACATTCCTCACTTGTATTAAAGCTGTCAAACAGTCGCAAATCATGCACACAGGAGTGATTCAAACATATCACCGAGCAGCTGTAACTACTCAGTGCTCGCCCGTGCATACTGGGCAAAAGGGTTAACAAAACATACTTGCTCATCATTAGTGAGCATCTTGAACCCTCAAGTGCATTGCACTGTGAAAATAAAAAGTCAAATTTTTCCACAAAAATTATATCTTAGACCCAATTTTTTTTATTTTCATAAGGGTAGCAGGAGAAATGAAACCCAAAAAGTTGTTTTGCAATTTCTCCTGAGTACGCTGATACCCCATATGTGTGGGAAAACTGCATGGCTGGGCACATGGCAGTGCTCGGAATGGAAGGAACACTGTTTGACTTTTTCAATGCAAAATTGACTGAAATTGAGAGCGGACACCATGCCGCATTTGGAGAGCTCTTGATGTACCTAAACAGTGGAAATCCCCCTTAAGTGACCCGATTTTGGAAACCAGTACCCCTAAGGAACTTATCTAGATGTGTGGTGAGCACTTTGAACCCCCAAGTGGTTCACAGAAGTTTATAACTTAAAGTCATGAAAATAAAAAGTCATATTTTTTTCCACAAAAATTATTTTTAGACCAAATTTTTTATTTTCACAAGGGTAACAGGAGAAATTAAACCACAGAATTTATTGTGCAATTTCTCCTGAGTACACTGATACCCCATATGTGGGGGAAAACCGCTGTTTGGGATCACGACAGGGCTCGGAAGGTAAAGAGCACCATTTGACTTTTTCAATGCAAAATTGGCTGAAATTGACAGTGGACGCCATGTCGTGTTTGGAGAACCCCTGATGTGCCTAAACAGTAGAACCCCCCACAAATTACCCCATTTTGGAAACTAGGCCCTCGAGGAACTTATCTAGATGTGTGGTCAGCAATTTGGAAACCCCAAGTGCTTCACCGGAATTTAAAACGTAGAGCTGTGAAAAAAAAAGTCACATTTTTTTTCACAAAAATGACCTTTTAAACCTAATTTTTTATTTTCACAAAGGTAACAGGAGAAATTAAACCACAAATGTTGTTGTGCAATTTCTCCTAACTACGCTGATACCCCATATGTGGGGGAAAGCTACTGTTTGGGCACATGGCAGGGCTTGGAAGGGAATGAGCACTGTTTGACTTTTTTAACGCAAAATTGGCTGAAATTGAGAGCAAACACCATGTCGAGTTTTGTGAGCCCTTGATGTGCCTAAACAGGGGAGCCCCAACAATTGACACTAGTTTGGAAACTAGATTCCCCATGGAATTTAACTAGATGTGTGGTGAGCACCTTGTACCCCTAGGTGCTTCACAGAAAATTATAGCATTGAGTTGTTATAATAAAAAAATTAATTTTTTTCCACAAAAACAGATCTTTAAGCACCAAATTGTTTTATTTTCAAAAAGGTAACAGGAGAAAATGGACCACAACATCTGCTGTGCAATTTCTCCTGAGTATGCTGATACCCCACTTATGGAGGAAAACCACTATTTGGGTGCACAGCAGGGCTTGGAAAGAAAGGAGTGATGTTTTGGAATGCATACTTTGAAGGAATGGACTGTGGGAGTCATGTCGCGTTTGGAGAGCCCCTGGTGTGCCTAACAGTAGAAGCCCCCCACAAGTGACCATATTTTGAAAACTAGATTCTCAAAGGAATTTAACTAAATGCATGCTGAGCACCTTGAACCCCTAGGTGTTTCACAGAAAATTATAATGTGGAGGTGTGATAATAAAAAAATTACATTGTTTCCACAAAAAAAGATCTTAAAGAGCCCAAATTTTTTATTTTCACAAGGGTAACAGTAGAAAATGGACACCACAATCTGTTTTACAATTTCTCCTGAGTATGCTGATACCCCAGTTATGGAGGAAAACCACTATTTGGGTGCACTGGCAGGGCTCGGAAGGGAAGGAGTGACATTTTGGAATGCAGATTTTGCTGGAATGGTCTGAGGGCGTCATGTCGTGTTTGGAGAGCCCTTGATGTGCCTAAAGAGTGGAAACCCCCCACAAGTGACCCTATATTTAAATTGATCTAGTGTTTTCTCGGTATGTGAATTTTTTTATGTGGTGGCATGCATGAGTTATGTAGTGTAAGTCAGGTTGGTATATGTGAGTAGTGTAGAGTGCATCAGGTTGGTATATGAGTTGTTTAGTATACGTCAGGTTGTCATATGTGAGTTATGTAAGTCAGAAATAAATTTATTAGTCCATGGATGAGTGGTAGACTCTGAAACAGTTTTTCAAACACAAATCAAGTTTGTCAGGGCAGATGTCACATTGATAAATGGTGTTGTTTTGTATCCCCCTTCTGTAACACACCTCACACCTTTTTTGCATCCTTCCTCTCTTTGCTGTTTAAGGGACCTCACCGGGATATGTTGGCCTGGTACAATACGGGCACCTTCAGTTCCGGAAGTACTGGGGCCCACTCCTTCCTAACTGCCAAATATCAGGGCACTACCTCTAGTAACTGAAGGAAGGTCCCGGTCTGGCCTGCACATCGTGATAGCACGAAAGCTTTGTACATTGCCATCTGTATGAGAGATCAACGCCCCCCATGTACTTGTTCTACCCCAGTACACAGTTTTGTTTCTGCACCTTAAGGTGCTGTCATCACCATGTATGGTAGTCAAGAAAAGGACATCCCTCTTGTCCTTGCACTTGATCACCACCAGGTTGTTGCTACATTGGGCTCTGCTCTCGCCCTTTCAGAACAGCTGCCCAATTAGCATCCTAAGGAGGCCTCTCTGATTCTTGCAGACTGTAGAGCAGGCTGTGGTAGCTCGTGCAGAGAGGGACTTGAAAAGTGGTATGCTGATATAAAAGTTATTCAGATAGAGATGATAATCTTGATCCCAATCCCACACAATTTTCCCGCTCACTCCCAGGAAACTGAGCATTTAGGGGGTTGAATACGGATGTACTTCCCTTCATAAACCCTAAACCTGTGGGTGAACCCTGAGGTACTCTCTCACAGCTTATAGAGTTTAATTCTGTACCTGGCCCTCTTACTGGGCAGGTATTTGAGAATTTGAGCCTCCCCTTGATATGGATTAGGGACTCATCCACGCAGTTGTCCCTTTGGGGGTTGTACATGTAACGGGTCCGGGAGGCGGACTGTAACGGGTCCGGGAGGCGGAACCTCTGAGCTACTATACAAGGGGGCGGCCCTTGTAAGGAAGCGGGTGGCAGTCTCTGGGTGAACGGACAGGGAGTTACGGCAAGTGATCAGGGCAGTCTCTGGGTAAGGGGTAGGTACGACCTGTGATGGCAGAGCCTCCGGGTAGGCTAGCAGGCAGGTGGTAGATGTGTGCTCCCAGGTGAGCAAGCGAGAGTCTCTGGAATAGCTGATGGTCACCGCACGTGACAACGGGACCTCCGGGCTGGCAAGCAGGCAGGTAACGGAGATGCGCTCCCAGGTGAGCGGGCAAGAGTCTCTGGAATAGCTGATGGTCACCGCACGTGACAACGGGACCTCCGGGCTGGCAAGCAGGCAGGTAACGGAGATGCGCTCCCAGGTGAGCGGGCAAGAGTCTCTGAGTTAGCTGGTGGTCACAGCACGTGACAACGGAGCCTCCGGGCTGGCAAGCAGGCAGATAACGGAGAAGCGCTCCCAGGTGAGCGGGCAAGCTGGTCCATAGACAGACTGACCGGAGTAGTAAGGCAGACCGTCGGACCTCAGGCAAGCAGGCAGGTAGCTGACATGCGCTCCCAGGTGAGCGGGCAGGCTGGTCCTTAGACAGACTGACAGGAGAAGTAAGGCAGACCGTCGGACCTCAGACTGGCAGACAGGTAACAAGTATTCTGGCAGGAATCAGGCAGGTAACTGGCAGGTACTGGCAGGTAACTAGCAGGAAACTGGCAGGTAACTGGCAACGGGACCTGAGGGCTGAAGCACAGGTGAGACACAGGTGCAAACAACATTGCTCGGACACCTCCATTTTGGAGGAGGTGCCTTATATATGATGAAGTCCTCCGGCCATTGGCCGGGGACTCTTTAGGGCGGCGCGCGCGGCCCCTTTAAGAGGAGGGGAGCGCGCGCGCGCGCGCCCTAAGCACAGGGGCCGGGAAGGAGCGCGCGCTGAGAGCAGAGCAGGAGGAGGACGCCGGGACGGAGCGCGCGCTGACAGCAGAGCGGGGGGCGGAAGCCGGGCACGGAGCAGAGCGGTGAGAGGAGCAGCGTCCCTGCCTAGCAGAGGGCAGGGACGCCGGCACTACAGTACCCCCCCCTTTAGGCCCCCCCTTTTTTAGGCCAGACAGAAATTTAGCTAGGATGAGAGGGGCATGGATGTTCTCCCGGGGCTCCCACGTTCTCTCCTCAGGACCAAACCCCTTCCAATCTACCAGGAAAAAGGTCTTTCCTCTTACCCTTTTGGTGGCAAGAATGTTCTCTACCTCAAACTCGTCCACAGCAGAAACCGGAGCAGGAGGCGTACCTGTAGACTTGGAAAAAGAGTTAAGTACCACAGGTTTGAGGAGAGACACATGGAAGGAGTTAGGGATCCGTAAGTTGGCCGGGAGTTTCAATTTATAGGCCACCGGGTTGATCTGACTGATGACCTCCAGTGGGCCGATGAACCGAGGCCCTAACTTATAGGAAGGGATCTTGAGCCGGACATATTTGGACGAGAGCCAGACTTTATCCCCAGGGCGGAATTGAGGAGGGTCCAGACGTTTTTTGTCAGCGTGTCTTTTCATACGCTCGGATGACAGAAGAAGTGCGGACCGGGTACTCTCCCATATGGAGGAAAATTTGTTAACAAGAGATTCCGCAGCCGGATTGTCCGCCGAGGTGGAGACGGGAAACGGGATCCGAGGATGCTGACCGTAGACTACAAAAAACGGGGATTTGGAGGAAGACTCGCTCTCGTGATTGTTGTACGAGAATTCGGCCCATGGCAGGAGATCCACCCAGTCAGAATGGTGGGCATTAACGAAGTGCCGAAGGTAACTGGTCAGGTTCTGATTGATCCGCTCCACTTGACCATTAGACTGTGGGTGGTAAGCGGAGGAGAAGTCCAGGGTGACGTCCAGCAATTTACAAGTGGCTCTCCAGAAACGGGAAGTGAACTGTACCCCACGATCCGACACGATGTGACGGGGCAGGCCATGAAGACGGAAGATGTGGCGGATAAAGTCTTTAGCCAGCTCGGGTGCAGACGGAAGACCTGGCAGTGGAATGAAGTGAGCCATCTTGGAGAAGCGGTCAGCGACCACCCAAATGACCGTACAACCGGCAGAGACAGGCAGATCAGTAATGAAGTCCATCGCTATATGCTGCCAGGGGGCAGCAGGTACTGGCAGAGGTAGGAGGCGGCCGGCCGGCAGGTGTCTCGGAACTTTGTTGCGGGCGCAGGACACACAGGCAGAAACAAAGTCTATTACATCCTTGTGCAGGTTAGGCCACCAGTAGTGCCGGGTAATAAGCTGGAGGGTCTTTTTCTGACCGGCGTGGCCAGCTAGTTTAGACGAATGACCCCAGTGTAGAATCTTCTCCCGATCAGGTACTGGTACGAACGTCTTACCAGGAGGAAGACGATTTAGACTCACGGGAGCCACCTGCATTACTCTGGCGGGATCGATGATATGTTTCGGATCCTCCTCGAGATCAGACACCAGAAAGGATCGAGACAAGGCATCCGCCTTGACGTTTTTGTCAGCCGGGCGAAAATGAAGGACAAAATCAAAACGAGCAAAAAACAAGGACCACCGGGCTTGGCGCGGGTTAAGTCTCTGGGCATGCTGGAGGTAAGCCAAGTTCTTGTGGTCAGTGTAAATTATTACCGGGTGAAGAGCCCCCTCGAGCAGGTAACGCCACTCCTCCAATGCCAGTTTGATGGCCAATAACTCTCGGTCTCCTATGGAATAGTTGCGCTCAGAGGAGGAGAAGAGTTTAGAGAAGAAGCCACAAGTTACCATCCTCCCGGAAGATGATTTTTGAGTAAGTACCGCTCCGGCTCCAGAGGAGGAGGCGTCAACTTCCAGGAAGAACTGCTTGTTGCCATCTGGGCGATGCAGCACCGGGGCGGAAGAGAAGGCCTGTTTAAGGGAAAGAAAGGCCTCCTCTGCTTCGGGTGGCCACTCTTTGGGATTAGTACCTTTACGGGTGAGCGCAGAAATTGGGGCCGTCCGGGAAGAGAAGTGTGGTATGAAGAGGCGGTAGTAGTTGGCGAAGCCCAGGAAACGCTGAATGGCCTTCAACCCCTCCGGTCGGGGCCATTTCTCGATGGCAGACAGTTTCTCAGGATCCATTTGAAGGCCGGTCTGAGAGATAATGTAGCCCAGAAACGGAAGCGAGGTCTGCTCAAAGAGGCACTTCTCAAATTTAGCGTAGAGATGGTTCTGCCTTAGCCTGAGCAGGACCTGACGAACGTCCCTCCGGTGAGTCTGGAGATCCGGAGAGAAGACCAAGATGTCGTCCAGGTACACCACTACGCAGGAGTAGAGAAGGTCCCGGAAGATGTCATTGACCAACTCTTGAAAGACGGCAGGAGCGTTACAGAGACCAAAGGGCATTACCAGGTATTCATAGTGGCTGTCCCGGGTGTTGAATGCCGTCTTCCATTCATCCCCCTGACGAATACGAACCAGGTTGTACGCCCCACGAAGGTCCAGTTTGGTGAAGATCCTAGCCCCCCTCAGACGATCAAATAATTCTGGAATGAGCGGAAGGGGGTACTTATTCTTCACCGTGATCAGGTTTAGGCCTCTATAGTCTATACAGGGACGGAGAGAGCCGTCCTTCTTTTTGACGAAAAAGAAGCCTGCTCCCGCCGGGGAGGTAGATTTCCGGATGAATCCTCTGGCCAGATTCTCCTCAATATATTCGGACATTGACCGGGTCTCAGCAGCGGATAAAGGATAGATACGCCCACGGGGAGGAGTAGTACCGGGTAGCAGATCGATGGGACAGTCGTATGGTCTATGTGGTGGTAATGTCTCTGCCTCCTTTTTATTAAAGACATCTGCATAAGACCAATAAGGAATCGGAAGTCCAGGTAGATTAGCTGGGGTAGGAGAGGGACGAACGGGATGGACGGGAACCAGGCAGGTCTTATGACAGTCTTGTCCCCAGCGAAGGACCTCTCCGGTTTGCCAGTCTAGCACGGGTGCATGTCTCTGGAGCCAGGGCAGACCTAGCAAGAGGGCGTGAGAGAGTCCAGGCAGAACATGAAAGGAGATACTTTCAGAATGCAGCATTCCCACCTGCAGGGTAATGGATTCGGTGATGAGTTGAATGGGGCGAGGTAAGAGGCCCCCATCCACGGCAGCGACAGACAAGGGTACAGCCAGAGGTTTGGTGGGGATGCGGTATTTCTCAACCAGGGACTGTGAAATAAGGTTCCCGGCTGCTCCAGAGTCAAGTTGGGCTAGTTCGAAATAACGGTTCTCCCCGTAGATGATCGAAACTGACAACAGCAGGGATGGAGAGGATTTATTCTTGTCTAGGTGGACCTCTCTGAGCGAACCTAGACACAGGCGTTTCCCGATCTCTCCGGGCAGGCACGGATCCGGTGCTCCTTACTGCCACAGTAGAAGCAGCTCCCCTCGGCACGGCGTGAGTCCTGACGGGTTTTGACCATCTTGGTCTGGTCGACCTGCATAGGCTCAGGAGAGTGTACCTGGGGAGAGATGGAGGGAATGACGGGTTTCTGGAAAGTAGGAGCTAAACGTGGAATCCTTCTCTCACGGGTGACCTCTTTGGCACGCTCCTGAAACCGTAGGTCAATTCGGGTGGCAAGAGTTATTAAGTCATCGAGAGTGGTAGGAATGTCCCGACCGGCAAGTTCATCTTTAATACGGCCGGACAGACCCTCCCAGAAGACGGAAACCAGAGCGTCGTTATCCCAGGCCAGCTCCGAGGCAAGGGTACGGAACCGTATGGCATATTGGCCCACGGTGAGACTCCCCTGACGGAGGCGTAGCAACGATGATGCAGATGAGGTCTTCCGTCCGGGTTCGTCGAAGACTTTCCGGAAAGCCGTGAGAAAAGCAGGCAAGTTGGACACCAGGGGGTCTCCTCTCTCCCATAGAGGATTCAGCCAGGCCAGGGCCTCCCCGGTGAGATGGGACATGATGAAGGCAATTTTGGCCCGGTCGGAGTTAAACTGGTAGGACAAAAGTTCAAAATGCAGGGTGCACTGATTCAAGAAGCCCCGAGCCTGGACGGGGTCGCCTCCGAAGCGAGGAGGTGCAGAAAGCCGGGGTCCGGGGTAGGATACCATAGTATTAGTGAGCAGCGGAGCCGCCGGATTGCAAGATATGGCACTGGCGGAGGTTGTTGGTGGATCAGACAGAGTGTTCAGGCGAGTATTAACATTCCGCAGGTGACCCAGGATGGCCTCCTGTTGGGACCTCTGACGGGACAGTTCAAGAGCGAGGTCCGAGAGCGAGGGAGCTTGGGTGCCACCGGGTTCCATGGCCCGAGCAAACTGTAACGGGTCCGGGAGGCGGACTGTAACGGGTCCGGGAGGCGGAACCTCTGAGCTACTATACAAGGGGGCGGCCCTTGTAAGGAAGCGGGTGGCAGTCTCTGGGTGAACGGACAGGGAGTTACGGCAAGTGATCAGGGCAGTCTCTGGGTAAGGGGTAGGTACGACCTGTGATGGCAGAGCCTCCGGGTAGGCTAGCAGGCAGGTGGTAGATGTGTGCTCCCAGGTGAGCAAGCGAGAGTCTCTGGAATAGCTGATGGTCACCGCACGTGACAACGGGACCTCCGGGCTGGCAAGCAGGCAGGTAACGGAGATGCGCTCCCAGGTGAGCGGGCAAGAGTCTCTGGAATAGCTGATGGTCACCGCACGTGACAACGGGACCTCCGGGCTGGCAAGCAGGCAGGTAACGGAGATGCGCTCCCAGGTGAGCGGGCAAGAGTCTCTGAGTTAGCTGGTGGTCACAGCACGTGACAACGGAGCCTCCGGGCTGGCAAGCAGGCAGATAACGGAGAAGCGCTCCCAGGTGAGCGGGCAAGCTGGTCCATAGACAGACTGACCGGAGTAGTAAGGCAGACCGTCGGACCTCAGGCAAGCAGGCAGGTAGCTGACATGCGCTCCCAGGTGAGCGGGCAGGCTGGTCCTTAGACAGACTGACAGGAGAAGTAAGGCAGACCGTCGGACCTCAGACTGGCAGACAGGTAACAAGTATTCTGGCAGGAATCAGGCAGGTAACTGGCAGGTACTGGCAGGTAACTAGCAGGAAACTGGCAGGTAACTGGCAACGGGACCTGAGGGCTGAAGCACAGGTGAGACACAGGTGCAAACAACATTGCTCGGACACCTCCATTTTGGAGGAGGTGCCTTATATATGATGAAGTCCTCCGGCCATTGGCCGGGGACTCTTTAGGGCGGCGCGCGCGGCCCCTTTAAGAGGAGGGGAGCGCGCGCGCGCGCGCCCTAAGCACAGGGGCCGGGAAGGAGCGCGCGCTGAGAGCAGAGCAGGAGGAGGACGCCGGGACGGAGCGCGCGCTGACAGCAGAGCGGGGGGCGGAAGCCGGGCACGGAGCAGAGCGGTGAGAGGAGCAGCGTCCCTGCCTAGCAGAGGGCAGGGACGCCGGCACTACAGTACACCTTAGCAAATTTGTTGCTGAAGAGCTTAATGAACAGACGAACTTTGAAAAGTCAGTCAAAGTTAGGGTCATCTCGGGGAGGACACCATGCATTATGATTGTAATGCAAGAATTTGTGGATGGCCTCAAAGCGTGTCCGGGGCATGGCCATGCGGAACACTGGATTTTATTCAAAACGTCAACACTCCAATACTGCTGAATTTCTGGCTTCTTCACTAACCCATGTGAAGAACGAACCAGGCCCCAAAACTTCATCACTTCTATGGTGTCTACAGGGATCTAGTTGGCAAAAGATGACATCAGATTTTTCTATAAAAATTGCTGGTCATACAAATATGTTTGGCCCAAAATAAGGTTTACAAAATCCTCAGAGAAAAAGACTTTGAAAAAGTAAATTTCTGTGAGGCCGGCGGTGTCAAATTGGATTCCTGATTGCGCCACAATCTGAAATCTGTCTCTCATAATTTTAGGGAGCAGAGGTCCATACAGGGTCAGTAACGGTGGGACGTTGGTTCAGTCTCTGCCCTGGGGTGTCTGCATGGTGGTTCGGTATCACTAGAGGAAGAGGAGTCAGAGTCGGAAAAATAAAGGAAGGTGGGATCCTCTCCCTCATTGTCGGTGTCAGAGGCAAATAAGGCGTATGCCTCCTCCACTGAATACCAGATTTGGAACAAGCGGGACAACATTTTTTCACGTATGTGCTGTTTGTGTTTGTGTGTGTATACCAAATTTTATTCAGCTATGTGTGTGAGTGCTGGGTGTAAACTTATTTTTTTTATTTAGAAGAGAAAGGAATATAGAAAGAAAAAGATAAATATTTGGTAAAATAAAAAACAAATTTTCTAAACGGATGGCAGTAGAAGACAAATTACTGAGCACCCGCAACTGACACTAACCGTAACTAAAGTCAGTAAAAAATACTGTAATAGTTGACGATTACTACAATATATTTTTAATGTCCCTAATCTAAATTTTTTTAAATTCTGTTTTCAATAAAAAAAAGCAACAACCGGAAGCTAGCGATCAGTGCTTGACGGCTGTAGGAAGCACGCAAGAATGTGATTTGCTTCCGCGCTGACACTAACCCTAACTAAATTCAGAAAAAAATACTTTAGTAGTCAATAATTACTACGGTATGTTTTTACCGTCCCTAATCTAATTTTTAAAATTCTTTTTTCACTCAAAAAAAGCAACAACCTGAGGTCTTTCACTAATGTGCGTCAGCAGTCAGCACTCAACGGCTGTGGGAAACATGCACGTACAGTATGTGATTTGTCTCTGCGCTGACACTAACCGTAACTAAATTCAGTAAAAATATTGTAGTAGTAGACAATTACTACAGTATATTTTTACTGTCCCTAATCTAATTTTTTTTTAATTCTTTTTTCAATAAAAAAAAAAGAAAAAAGTAACAACCGGAGGCTTTTCACTGATGTGAGTCAGTGATCAGCACTTGACGGCTGATTTTATTTGTCTGCACTGACACTAACTCAATTCAGTAAAAATACCATAGTAGATGCAGATAACTATGATATATTTTTACTCTTTACTAACTCTAACTCAATTCAGTAAAAAATACTGTAGTCGACGATGATTACTACGGTATATTTTTACTCTTTACTAACTAATCAATCCAGTAAAAAATACCGTAGTAGATGATTACTACGGTATATTTTTACTCTATACTAACTAATCAATTCAGTAAAAAATACTGTAGTAGATGACAATTACTACAGTATATTTTTACTGTCCTTAATTTAATCCTATCAACTAAGCTAAATGATTTTTTTTATTCTTTTTTTCACAAAATAACCATGGAGGTGGTGCAATGGAGGGGTAGAGAAAAATGGACAGGGACAAAAAAAAGTCCTCTAAAAAAGTGAGCACGGACATTGATCAGCGATTTGCGTCACTGATCAGCTCTTGGCCGCTTAAAAAAAAGCCAAAAATCGAGCAATCAAATACTGATCAGTGATCCAGTATTGATCAGTGCTTGGTGGCAGAAAGGTGGGGTGGGGAGAGGGGGTAAAATGAGGAGGAAATGGGGGGAAGTGGGAGAGGGGATATAGGTGGATGAGGAGAGGCAAGGATCAGAAATCAGGGATCAGGAACTCTTCTTTCTTCTGTCTTGTTTCTTCAGCAGCAGCAGCAGGCAGCAGGAGCAGCAAGTAGCAGGAAGATCTAGCAGCAGGTATTGTGTTGACACAGCCTTCTGATCATGACGCACAAATCATGACGTACAGGGCTGCTACCAGGAATTTCAGGGCCCCATACTAGCAAAATTTTTGGGCCCCTTTGAGACTCCACCCAAGCTTCACTCCAGCTCCGCCTCCACCCCAGCTCTGCCGTCATCCCTCGAACCTTTCACAGTCCCACTACCCACTCTTGGAAAACTCTACTTCCTGCACCATGTCTTCACCAATCACACATTAACAGTTCCCATCGAACACCAGATCACATACATAGCCAGCAGCTTTTGTTTAGGAAAAAAGATTTTTTAAGCCGCCACCACAACAAGGAGACTCTTTTGGCCGGGCCCTACTCTACTCTAACCTATTAAACATTTCTTATAATACCCAATATTCTTTTTAGGTATATTTTTATTTAAGGGAATTTGTCAAATACATTTTTTAAAATGTGACTAGACCACATATTACCACCACAAAGTGACCGAATAATACCACATACAAGGGACAAACACTGTCACACCATGACCAGACCACATATTACCACCACATAGTGACCGAATAATACCACATAAAAGGGACAAATACCACCACACCATGACCAGATCACATATTACCACCATATAGTGACCGAATAATACCACATACAAGGGACAAATATCATCACACCATGACTAGACCACATATTACCACCACATAGTGACCAAGTAATACCACTTTCAAGCGACAAATACTACCACACCATGACCAGATACTGCAATATTGATCATTATTAATAAAAAAACCTGAATACTAATGTTACCATAAGTGCCATTATGCACAGGAGCTCTGGGCATAGTATACAGTGTATAGTGTCAGTGTACAGATAACTGACTCACCGGTGACATCTCTAGTTGAAGTCCTTCATCTTCGCTTTTCCTCTTCAGCCAGTGCAGATCGCCATCACTTCTTCCAGCCAGGACATATTTCTGCATAAAATAAAACAGTTATCTAGAGCAGCTTACAGAGCACATTCCCCAATTTTTCCCCAACTTCTACATTGCACCAGATGAAGAAAAATGTGACATAGTGACATGGTAACAGGACCTCCCCTCACTGAAAACAGTATCCTCAAAAATAAAATACAATACATCAGTAATAATATCCTTTAATTAGCCCCTAAAGAGATAATGTCCTACATCCTGCCCCATGTCTCCATTCTGCCCCCATTTCTCCATCCTGTCCCCATGTCTCTATCCTGCCCCCATGTCTCCATCCTGCCCCCATTGTCTCCATCCTGCCCCCATTGTCTCCAACCTGCCCCATGTCTCCATTCTGCCCCTATTGTCTCCATCCTGCCCCATGTCTCCATTCTGCCCCCTTTGTCTCCAACTCGCTCCCATTGTCTCCATCCTGCCCCATTGTCTCCATCCTGCCCCATTGTCTCCATCCTGCCCTCATTCTGACTTCAATGTCTCCTTTCTGCCTCCAATGTGTCCATTCTGCCCCCATTGTCTCCATTCTGCTCCCATGTCTCCATTTGTCTCCATTCTGCCCCCATTGTCTCCATCCTGCCACCAATGTCCTCATCCTGCTCCCAATGTATCTATCTTGCGCTCAATGTCTCCATTCTGCCCCCAATGTCTCTATCCTGCCCCATTGTCTCAATCCTGACCCCATTGTCTTAATCCTGCCCACATTGTCTCAATCCTGCCCCCATTGTCTCCATCCTGCCCCCATTGTCTCCATCTTGCCCCCGATGTCTTCATCCTCCCCTCATTTTGCCTCCAATGTCTCCATTCTGCCTCCAATGTCGCCATCCTGTCCCAATGTCTCCATCCTGCCCCCAATGTCTCCATTTGTCTCTATTCTGCCCCCATTGTCTACATTCTGACACCAATGTCTCCATCCTGCAACCAATGTCTCCATCCTGCCCCCAATGTCTCCATTCTGCCCCTATTGTCTCCATTCTGCCCCCATGTCTCAATTCTGCCCCCATTGTCTCCACCCCGCTCACATTGTCTCCATCCTGGCCCCATTGTCTCTATCCTGCCCCAATGTTTCTATCCTGCCCTCATTCTGTCTCCAATGTCTCCATTCTGCCTCCAATGTCTCCATCCTACCCCCATGTCACCATTTGTCTCCATTCTGCCCCCATTGTCTCCATTCTGTCCCCAATGTCTCCATCCTGTCCCAATTGTCTCCATCCTGTCCTCATTGTCTCCATCCTGTCCCCATTGTCTCCATCCTGTCCTCATTGTCTCCATCCTGCACCCATTGTCTCCATCTTGCCCGCCTTGCTCCATTCTGCCCTCATTCTGTCTCCAATGTCTTCATTCTGCCTCCAATGTCTCCATCCTACCCCCAATGTCTCCATCCTGCCCCCATGTCTCTATCCTACCCCCAATGTCTCCATCCTGCCCCCAATGTCTCCATCCTGCCCCCAATGTCTCGATCCTGCCCCAATGTCTCCATCCTGTCTTTATTGTCTCCATCCTGTCCCCATTGTCTCCATTCTTCCTCCATGTTTCCATTCTGTCCCAATGTCTCCCATTCTACCCCAATGTCTCCCATTCTGCCTCCATGTTTCCATTCTGCCCCCATGTTTCCATTCCGTCCCCAATGTCTTCCATTCTGCCCCATGTTTCGATTCTGCTCCCATGTTCCCATTCTGCCCGATGTTTCAATTCTTCCTCCATGTTTCCATTCTGCCCCCAATGTCTCCCATTCTGCCTCCATGTTGCCACTCTGCCCCCATGTCTCCATTCTTCCCCCATGTCTCCATTCGGCCCCCAATGTCGGCATTCTGCCCCCCATGTCTCCCTTCTGCCCCCATGTCTCCATTCTGCCCCCCATGTTTACATTCTGCCCCCATGTTTACATTCTGCCTCCATGTTTACATTCTGCCCCCAATGTTTCTCACTCTGTCCCCCAGGTCTCCATTCTGCCCCTCATGTCTCCAATTCTGCCCCCCATGTCTCCCATTCTGCCTCCATGTTTCCATTCTACCCCCATTGTTTCCATCCCGCTCCCATTGTCTCCATCCTGCCCCCACTGTCTCCATCCTGTCCCATTGTCTCCATCCCACCCTCATTCTGCCCCCCATGTCTCCATTCTGCCCCCCATGTCTCTATTCTGCCCCAATTTCTCACATTCTGTCCCCATGTTTGCATTTTGCCCCAAGTCTCCCATTCTGCCCATTCTGCCCCCATGTCTCCACATCCTGCCCCCATGTTTCATTGCTGCCCCCAAGGTGCAACTTTAAAAAAAAAAAAAGATAAAAATAAAAAAGTTTCTTCTTACCTTGCGGCGCTCTAGCGGCACTCAGCTCTCCTATCACCGGAAGCACGATCGCTGGCGCATGACAGTGATGTCGTACGCCAGCGACGTGCATGCTAACATCAGTCGTCGGCCGTTAGATTAGAAGTGAAGGTGCATCCGAGGACACAAGTTCACAGTAAATGAACTGGCAGAATCCTGCAGCTGAGGCCTGGTGAGCAGAAGAACGTGGGCCCAACCAGGCCACCTCTGCTCACTAGGCCCCATATGCCAGTAAGGGCAGTAATGCCTGATGGCGGCCCTGATGACGTACACATACTGCATCGGTCGGGAAGTCCTTCCCGATGATGACGTATATGTACTACAAGTGTGGGGAAGGGGTTAAAGGAAATGTGTCACCACCAGGTTTTTGCAACCTAATCTGAGAACAGCATGATGTAGAGACAGAGACCCTTATTCCAATGATGTGTCACTTGCTGGGTTGCTGGTAGTAGATTTGATAAAATCCCTATTTTATCAGCAGGAGATTACTAGAGGACTAGTAAACCTGCCTACCTATGTAGTTCTCCATATTTATGAGCTCTGTATAACCCTGCCCCCATCACTAATTGGAAGCTTTCTGCCTATGTACAGAAAGCTGGCAGATCTGTAGTAAAAAAAAACTGTTCAAAATCAAGACTGCAGCACCAAGTAAAGTGACACTTCGCTGGAATCAGGGTCTTTGCCATTACGTCATGCTGCTCTTAGATGGGGTAGCAAAAACCTTGTGACAGATTCCCTTTAAGGAACATTCTAGTCTTCAAATCTCTACCATTTTGCTGCTGCATAATTCCTGTAAATCAGTTATCTCAGTGATCTGAAAAAAGATAAATATCCGTGAGAGCAACTGCTTTTGTTGGCTTAGGGTGCACAGTTGTACAGATGCACCAAAAGCCACCCTAAAAGCTAAACAGGATATTTAACGACCGTTGATTAATTTACATAAAGCTGTTATTCAAAGGGCTTCATTGATCATGGTAAATGCACTATATCTCTCCTCTTCACATCCTTCTCTCAGAGTTCGATTTAACAGGACGAAGGTGATGGAGTAGTGCACAATGGAGGGCATATAAAACCAGCTGCATACAAGGAAGAAATCACATGGAGAGGAAATAAGTGCAGTTTTGGAGCTGTGTTGATACATGGAAAAAAGGAATGAGTGGACACGTGGAGGTTCGGGTTTATCGGGTTTGGCCAAACTTGAGTCCAAATGGTCGTAGTAAAATGCCTATAAAATGGTCATAGTAAGGGCTAGGGGGCTGAAAAAGGAAGAAAAATGGGGGTAAGAGCAGGACAATTGCCATGAAAACAAATGGGGATAGGACAATTACATAAAATAACATAGAAAAAAAAAATATAAAAAATAATAATCTTGAACCAGGAGGCGAAGCTGCAAGTGCAGGAGAGGAGCAGTGCCTTACATGTGTATTTTACTGTATTTGGAAGGGCTCTTTCACACATCAGTGTCTCTAGTACGTGTGATGACAGTTTTCACACATACCAGAGACAACTTACATACGTAGATCCATTCAAATGAATGGGTCTGCACTAGTGTTGAGTGAGCATGCTCGACACTGCTCGGTACTTACCCGAGCATCTCACTACTCGGGAAGTTCGGCGAGCACCGAGCATTTCCGGGTTACTCGGGCGGGAGCTCGGGTCTCCACGTTTGGCGCTCTTTACAGAGCCAATGAACATGCAGGGATTGCCAGCCAGTCACTGGAATGCCACAGCCATGTTGTTTGTGGGCATTACAGTGATTGGCTGGCCGCACAGCGTCACCTGGAGTATTTAAAACCGGGCGCCGCTGACGCACCCCCTGGGCCATATTCTTTAGGGGAATACCCGGAGCCGGATCAGATGGGGGTTGTAGTCTCCGAGTGGCTGTGACCCGGTCCGTGCCCAGGGTGTCAAGCTCAGTGTATGTGGCAGTCCTTACTGATGTTACTAAAGTTCTTTATGTCGACTACGCCACCCGTTGGATTGCGGTCACTACGGCCGCCGCTGCAGCAGGGTCCGCTGAGGCTGATGGTGTTGGTGCAGCTTTAGATAGTATAACCCCCAACGGGAGGGGTATGGCCTCAGGGGGTCAGGTGCAGAGGATGGGGGTTGTGGTGGTGCAGCGTAGATGATAATTAAAGACAGAGTCGGGTTGTGCAGTTCAGGGTGTTTACTTACTGCAGATATTCCGGTCACTCCGGCCTTGAGTGACCACCCGAGCCGTGCTGCGTCCACCAGGTCCTGGATTCAGCCAACCCCCAAGCAAGTCCGGAGCGTGTCCCTGAGCCCTCCTTCTTGTCCTTTCTTCTGGCAGTCCCCACCAGGGATCCACCTAGGTCCAGCTCCCTCGGGCCTTCTGTTGGGAGACCCTTGGCCTTGGGTTCCCTGACCCTACACGTGGTTTGCCTTCAGGGTGGATGTGGTGGGTGGCCGTGGCAGATCCTGCCCACGGCCTCCGGTCTCTGGCTGAGGTATGCTTTAGCCCCCACCAGTTTGGGATCCGGTACCCTGTTGCCAACTCTTCACCCTAGGGTTGTACTTGGGTTCTCAGAGTTCCTTCTGTCTCCCCCTCTCTGGGTCTTTCTTGTTCTCCTCTCTCACTCTCTCTGGGCCTGGGGCTGCTCTGCTCCTCTGCTTTCTTCCACTGCTCTTCAAAGTCTTCACTACAACAGGCTGACTGACCCTGATCTTAGATGGTGCCCACCTTTTATACTCCCTCTATGTGTGAGCTCAGGTGACCAGCACCCAATGAGCTCCTATCTTTACCCAGGCTGCTCCCCCTATCTGCCCCTACACTACTGGGATGTACCACCCCCCTCCCACTCCAGCCAAGGACAGACTCGGTCGTACCTGCACATTTCTAAGTGGGAGTACCGTTGGTCTGCCCTCCGGAAATGGGATGTGTGTAGTGCATGCAGCTTTCTGAGCTCAGTTCCACACTCCATCCTTACCCGGGAGTGGAATATCACACCTCTGGTTTGAGGTGCAATACCCCTGTAGCAGCCGAATCCTCAGGGTGCTACATTCCCCCCTGGTAAATCACAGCACGTCCTCGGGCTGTAAGATATAAAAACACCAAAACATACAATTTTTGCATAAACAACATAATAAAAACATATAAAACATATATATCAGCAATAAAACTCTTTTTTTTTTTTTTATAAATAACATTCTCGTAGACTTCTCTTGCTTCTAGCTCCTCCTCCGGACACTGTGCAACGTGTGCCCGGGAAAAGTGCAACAGTTTCTCTAGAAAAATGGTTTTCCTATAAAACCGGTAGGGGGCGCTTTAGGAAGCGCAACTATATACAAGGGGATATGGCCGCTCTCAGTCCTCGGCCAGGTATTTAGGAAAGGGATGACCGCTCTCAGTCCTCGGTCAGAGGGATTAAGGGAAATACGGGTAACAGTTCAATTCTCTGGTCCCAACGGGGACTATAATGCAGCAACAGCTCACTGTGCCCCGACGGGCAACTATATACAGCTTCTACTCTGCTGTACTCAACGACGACATCCTCCTGCTCTTTCTTTGTGATTAACTTTAGCTTCAGACCCGTCCGGGTCCTCTTGCTCCTCTTCACACCGCAGCTCCTCCTCCGTCAGGCGATGCACATGGAGGGCGTAGGGTCCTTTGGCACACTTGTGCCGGGTGAAGGTGACCTCGTCCCCTATATACAGGTCACGTCCTCTGTGTCCCTCCGGTAGGTGGGACTCAACGTCTCTTCTTGTCATGAAGACGTCGCCTGGGGTGCGGTGATCTCGGATGAAGCCCCACCCGTGCTGCATATTGAACTTGATCACAGTCCCGGTGGAAGGGGGACCATGAGCTGCACGGGGACTCCTCCTGGCCCGGCTCTTCTGCTCCGCGCTCTTTATTTGGGCTTTTTGTTCCCGGACCCGCCTCTCTCTCCGCTCCCTCTCGAAGACCTCGAGCTGCTGCCGGCAGCACTCTGCACGCTCCGCTGCAGCTGCCCGGGTCTCCTGAGTGAACCCCATGAGATCTTCTCCGGTGGGGTCCCACTCAAACTGTGCCTCCTCTAGCGGGGGCGAGGTCCTTTTTACGGGCTTTGGAACCGGAATCAGGGGCTCGTCTAGGGGTCTCTCTTTCCGGAGTCGGGGATGGTGAAACTCCGGTGGCCAAATAAAGGGCTGCCCATCCGGGCACGTATGTTGGGCGAACAGATCTTCTCCCAGATGCGGCACTCTTGGTTTTATGGGCGCGGTGGTGGTGGCACCCGGGTTGCCCAGGCCTTGCGGCCAGGCCTGGGGCACCTGGAAAGTGAAGGGCACCGTAAGGACGGCGGCGCCCTGGGCTACTTGGCCCTGCGACCAGGCCGGTGGCTCCGCGGAGGTAGGGGGCGCTGTTGGTATTGCGGCGCCCGGGGGTACTAGGCCTTGCGACCAGGCTGGTGGTACTTCCTGCTTGGTCACGCTCGGGGTCGAGGCGTGTGACGTCACAGGGGTCGCGGCTGCGGCTTCCGGTTGTGGCCTAGTCTGCGGCGGTGACGTTGCAGCGACGGGCACGGCAGGGGATACTTCGGGCTCTGCGACGGGGAGCTGGGGCAGGTACACGGTTTCCCGGTTTGGGGTAGAGACGTCCCCTTTACCTGCATCCCTTCGTTCGGCTCCCTTCTCGGCGCCGTCTCCGGCCTTCAGTCCTCCTGCGCCATCCTCAGAGGCGGTCTGTCTCCTCGTCTCGGGTGGCGTGCTCCGCTGACGAGTTCTTGTCTGCTGGACCATCTCACGGCTCCATTCTGCTAACGTCTCTCGCTGCACCCGGGCCATCCTCCGTGCGAGGCCCTCCAGCGCAGTCTGTGCACACTCCCGATCTCGGGGGAGCTGTGCCAAGACCTCCACTAAGCCTAGTGGGGTCGTTGCTTCTAGCAGGCTCCTGACCAACGGGTCGGTGCTGCTCTGCTCTCCTCTCGTTGTCTCCAGCAGGCCTTCTGGAGTGGCGACCGGCAACAGGCTCCTGACCACTGGGTCGGTGCTGCCTGGAGTGGCGGCCCGCATCAGGCTCCTGACCACTGGGTCGGTGCTGCCTGGCTCTCCCTCCATCTCCGGGTAGGCTCTCTCTGGACTCTGCTCCAGGCTTCTTGTCCCCGGGTGCGCTCTCTCCAGACTGCTCCAGGCGACACCCATCTTTGCTCTCTTCTTCTCAGTCCTCCCACTTCGAGGGCGGTCCCGGGGCCACTTGGTGATTGTCAGCTCCAGGGGCAGTTCTTTCACGCTGACAGACACCTCTAGCATCACAGTCTCTGTTGGTGGGGGCGGTTTCCACTTTTGGCGCCATTTTCGGTCCTGGCCCACGATGGGAGGTGGCCTCTTGCCATCCTCTGGTACGCCCATAATGGCGTCCGCTCTTCCAAGGCGGGAAACCTTTGGAAATGGCGGGAATCGTCTCCCAGTGGCGGGAAACTCTGCAGATGGCGGGAAAAAGCTGTTAATGGCGGACAACCGGCGGGAATCGATCTGTGATGGAGTCCGATGGCGGGGACCCTCCGGAACCGGCAGGAGACTTCTTTTTGAGGTAAACTTGTTCTTTTCTTCAGGCACGCAGTACCCGGTTGTTGTGGGCACGTAATCCTGCCGACTACGCCAAAGCTGACGCACCCCCTGGGCCATATTCTTTAGGGGAATACCCGGAGCCGGATCAGATGGGGGTTGTAGTCTCCGAGTGGCTGTGACCCGGTCCGTGCCCAGGGTGTCAAGCTCAGTGTATGTGGCAGTCCTTACTGATGTTACTAAAGTTCTTTATGTCGACTACGCCACCCGTTGGATTGCGGTCACTACGGCCGCCGCTGCAGCAGGGTCCGCTGAGGCTGATGGTGTTGGTGCAGCTTTAGATAGTATAACCCCCAACGGGAGGGGTATGGCCTCAGGGGGTCAGGTGTAGAGGATGGGGGTTGTGGTGGTGCAGCGTAGATGATAATTAAAGACAGAGTCGGGTTGTGCAGTTCAGGGTGTTTACTTACTGCAGATATTCCGGTCACTCCGGCCTTGAGTGACCACCCGAGCCGTGCTGCGTCCACCAGGTCCTGGATTCAGCCAACCCCCAAGCAAGTCCGGAGCGTGTCCCTGAGCCCTCCTTCTTGTCCTTTCTTCTGGCCGTCCCCACCAGGGATCCCCCTAGGTCCAGCTCCCTCGGGCCTTCTGTTGGGAGACCCTTGGCCTTGGGTTCCCTGACCCTACACGTGGTTTGCCTTCAGGGTGGATGTGGTGGGTGGCCGTGGCAGATCCTGCCCACGGCCTCCGGTCTCTGGCTGAGGTATGCTTTAGCCCCCACCAGTTTGGGATCCGGTACCCTGTTGCCAACTCTTCACCCTAGGGTTGTACTTGGGTTCTCAGAGTTCCTTCTGTCTCCCCCTCTCTGGGTCTTTCTTGTTCTCCTCTCTCACTCTCTCTGGGCCTGGGGCTGCTCTGCTCCTCTGCTTTCTTCCACTGCTCTGCAAAGTCTTCACTACAACAGGCTGACTGACCCTGATCTTAGATGGTGCCCACCTTTTATACTCCCTCTATGTGTGAGCTCAGGTGACCAGCACCCAATGAGCTCCTATCTTTACCCAGGCTGCTCCTCCTATCTGCCCCTACACTACTGGGATGTACCACCCCCCTCCCACTCCAGCCAAGGACAGACTCGGTCGTACCTGCACATTTCTAAGTGGGAGTACCGTTGGTCTGCCCTCCGGAAATGGGATGTGTGTAGTGCATGCAGCTTTCTGAGCTCAGTTCCACACTCCATTCTTACCCGGGAGTGGAATATCACACCTCTGGTTTGAGGTGCAATACCCCTGTAGCAGCCGAATCCTCAGGGTGCTACACCGCCATCTTGGATACAGTCGCTCTGGATCAGACAGTGTAGGGTCAGTGCTGCTGAGTTAGGGAGAGATTTATACTCCGAAATAGTTAGTGTAGGGTCTCTAAAGCCTGCCAAATCGAACAAACAGTCCTTCTCAGGACTAATATCCATCCCAGATATCAAGCAGGCAGGCAGGCAGGCTGTATATGAGACGCAGTGGTTATACCAGCAAATGCTGCATTACAGTCCTGTGTGCTCCTGTTGGTCAAATTGCTAGACTTATCACCCCGGTCTCAGGGGCAGGGAAAAAAATTTTTTTTTTCATCTAAATCCTGTATTTTTTTTTTCCTCAGTCAGACTGTCCAAATACGCGTATTATTAACCTTTTGGTATTCCCCCCCTCCCTCAAAAATTGAGTGTGTCTGTGACTGTTCAGACACCAATATATCTGTTTAAAAGAGTCTGGTGTAGACCAGAAAAATATAACTGTGGTTTTGCAGTTCCACGGGTGAAATCTCTGTATTATCCTGTTTTTGGCATTTTTTGCCTTAAAAAAATCTGTAATAGTGTCTCCCCGACTGGTGAGACACCAATATATCTGTTTAAAAGAGTCTGGTGTACGCCACATAACTATAACTGTGGTTTTGCAGTTGCACGTGTCAAATCTCTCTATTATCCTTTTTTTGGCATTTTTTGCCGTAAAAAAAAACTGTAATAGTGTCTCCCTGACTGGTCAGACACCAATATATCAGTTTAAAAGAGTCTGGTGTAGGCCAGAAAAATAGAACTGCGGTTTTGCAGTTCCACGGTTCAAATCTCTGTATTATCCAGCTTTTGGTATTTTTTCCTTAAAGAAAAACAGTAATAGTGTCTCCCTGAATGTTCAGACACAAATATATCTGTTTGAAAGATTCTGGTGTAGGCCAGAAAAATATAACTGTGGTTTTGCAGTTCCACGTTTCAAATTTCTGTATTATCCAGATCCAGATTATGTGGATGTATTAATGCACACACATGTAGACCAACTACACAGTTACTTGAGGGACTCCAGTCAGTGTGGTTTGTCTTTGCTCCCTTTTATCTAACCCCCGTTTTTTCCATTATTTTTGACCCATCAATTGCTATGTGATTTTTATAAGGATCACCTAACTGCAATTTCTTATAAAATTGAATATCCCTTCTTTTAAACTAGTCTAAGAGCTTTGGAGCTCCTTTTATCCATTAGTATTATTATTATCATTAATATTATTTTCATTTATTTTGATTCTTGTGAAACCATTACCAAATAAAGAGATCAAATCAAATTCACCCATGGCTTACTGGTTTAAAGCAGCAGTAGCAGCAGGGTGCTGACAAAGAACAAATGGGTCAACATGATAGGTTCAAGCACACCCCTAGCTTGAAAAATTTAATAAAATTTATTTAATCATTTTTTAATATATTAAAAAAAAAAAAAAAAAAAAAAAAACAGCAGTCATATTTTTAAATGTTTAAGCGATATATTCCATTATGCTTTATGATTGTTTTGTGTGTGCTTTACGGTGTATACATTCATTTAGTCTGATTCCCCGCCCACTGGGTGTGGTGATTTTTTGTAAGGGAGGCTTCTCCATGTGTATCCTTTTGCTAAAAATAACAGACCCTGTATGTGTATGTGTATAGACTGTCCTGAGGAAGTGGTATGATCACCACGAAACGCGTAGAAATAAAGTCTATTTTATTATTACATCGACTTGGATTCCTCTGGTACATAATTCTGACAGGCGAGCAGCGCAGTTTGATGCCCCATTCTCTTCACCCAAAAAAAAAAAAAATATATATATATATATATATATATCTGTTTAAAAGATTCTGGTGTAGGCCAGAGAAATAGAACTGTGGTTTTCCTCTTCCACGGTTCTAATCTCCTTTTCGTTACCCTTTTTCCATTGATAGTGCGAGTGTAAGCTATTTTACTTAATTTACAATGGGCAAGGCGAGTGGCAAGGGACGTGGAACTGTACGTTTTGGTGATGTTGCGTGTAGAGGACGGGGCCGTGGCCAAGGTGAAAATGTGCCACAACCAACAGCCACATCTTCTCGCTCCCACTTCTTGACCGAATTACTAGGGAACCACACTACAACACCAGTATTGTGAACTGATCAGTGTGAACAGGTTATTAATTGGATAGCAGATAATACTTCCAGTTACCTGGGCACCACCACCTCCGGTCTGTCTTCCACACGGTCAAGTTTTAGTAGCCGTGAGTCTCGACCGCATACTCCTCCTCACCCTGATGCTCCTTCCTCCCACCATGCCGAGCGTCGTCAGACAGCAACTGATCCCACACTTGGACACTCTGAAGAGCTGTTCACTGGTCTATTTCCATATTTGTGCCCCTTGCCTGCTCCGCTTGAAGTGGTGGAAGAGGAGATCCCATGTAGCGATGCCCAAATATTTGAACAGCCACGGCCACAGGAAGTAGACGCTGGCAATTTGTCACAAGAGGTGGATGATGACGAGACACAATTGCCATGAAGTGAGGAGGAGGATCGTGGTGTGCAAGTGGAAGAGGAGGAGGTGGTCGATGATCTAGTAACTGACCCAATGTGGCAGGAGGACACGCAGAGCGAGGCCAGCAGCACACAGGGAGAGAGAGGCAGAGTACCCCAACAGGCAGGAAGAAACAGTGTGGTGGCCGTACACAGAAGGCGGGCAACAGTTCCCAGTAACACCAACACGAGGGACGTTGCCAGTACAACGGGTAGGTCTTCCAGAGTCTGGAATTTTTTTTAAAGACTCTGCTGATAACCCCAAAAAGGCCATTTGTACCACCTGCCATGCCAGCATCAGCAGGGGTGACAAAACTACCAGCCTGACCACCACCAGCATGATCAGGCACATGGCAGCAAAGCACCCGACTTTGTGGGGTGAAACCCAGGGTCCACGACCAGTGTCAGCGGGTGTCACCACTGCTTCTTCCGCTGTTGTACGTGTAAGAGAACCCCCTGTTGTGTGTGCAAGGCCATCCCCTATCCATACTGCATGCAAAAATGCCCCCTCCTCTCAGTCTTCACTTGTTATGGCAGTTTCTCAAGAAACAGCATCAACGTCCACGTCCACTTCCCACCGCAGCGTTCAATTGTCTATATCCCAGAGCTTTGAATGAAAGCGCAAATTCGCAGCCAACGCCCCACAGGCCACAGTCCTAAATTCGCACATTTCACGACTGCTTGCGCTGGAAATGCTGCCTTTTAGGCTGGTGGAGATGGAATCCTTCCGCAACCTTATGGAGGTGGCCGTCCCTCGGTACTCGGCCCCCAGCCGACACTATTTTGCCCGGTGTGCCATCCACGCACTACACAAGCACGTGTCCCAAAACATCTGCCGTGCCCTCAACAATGCAGTTACTGGGATAGTCCACCTGACAACGGACATGTGGACAAGTGCTTGTGGCCAGGGACGGTACATCTCTCTGACGGCACACTGGGTAAACATAGTGGAAGCCGTGACCCAGTCCGACCTTGGGACGGAACACATCCTCCCCACACCGAGGATTGCGGGCCCTATGTCAGTCAGAGTTGCCCCCTCAGTGTACAGCTCCTGCATCTCATCCTCCTCCTCCTCCTCAAGTTCAGCCTCCATCTCAGTTATCACCACATCAGTTACAAGCTGGAAACACTGCAGTACTGCCTCAGCCAAGCGGTAACAGGCTGTGCTGAAACTCATAAGCTTAGGTGATAAACCTCACACTGCTTGTGAGCTGTGGACAGCTGTGAAAGAGCAGGCAGATCTGTAGCTGAGACCGCTGAACCTACATCCAGGCATGGTCGTGTGTGACAATGGCCGTAACCTGGTGGCGGCTCTGAGGTGAGGCAAGATCACACACGTACCATGCCTGGCTCATGTGCTTAACTTCGTGGTTCTATGGTTTCTTAAATTGTACCCCGAGTTGCCAGATCTGCTCGTCAAAGTACGCCACCTGTCAGCTCATTTTCGCAAGTCGGCTGCAGCTTCCGCCGCCCTTGCTGTGTTGCAGCAGCGTTTGCAGCTTCCGGCACACCAACTGGTGTGTGATGTCCCCACATGTTGGAACTCTACTCTCCACATGTTGCAAAGTATTTGTGAGCAGAAGAGAGCAGTTGTGGAGTACCAGCTGCAACAAGGCCGTCGATATTCAGGTCAGACTCCACACATAAGACCTCAGGAGTGGACCTGGATGTCTGACATATGTACCATCCTGACAAACTTTGAGGGGTCCACCAAGATGGTGAGTGGCGATGACGCCATCATTAGCATCAGCATCCCACTTGTCTGTCTTTTGCAATGTTCTCTGCAGAGAATTAAAGAGGAGGCATTGCAGCCAGAGTATGATGAGATGGATCAAGATGCCATAGCGGGCGATTACACACAGCCCAGCCTCATCTCATCCCAACGTGCATTGGGGGACAATGAGGGAGAGGAAGAGGAGGAGGAGGAAGAACAGGAGCTGGTATCATGCGCTGTAGAGGGTAGTACCTGTACAACTGTCATACCGTTGATTCAGCGTGGGTGGCCTGAGGACAGGGGGGAGGAGGAGTAGAGCATGGTCAGTCGTCATCTTAGTGAGGACACGGAAGTCTTGCCCGTTACCAGTCTGGCACGCATGGCTGACTTTATGTTACGCTGCCTTAACCGTGACCCTCGCGTTGTAAAAATGTTGGGTGACAGTCATTACTGGTTGGTGACACTTTTAGACCCCCGCTACAAGGAGAACTTTCACTCTCTTATTCCTGAGGTGGAGAGGTCTACAAAAATGGGGCAGTACCAGAAGGCCCTTGCTGCAGAACTGTTAAAATAATTCCCATCTGAACACGCTAGCGGCAGAGGACACAGTTCGTTGACCAACCAAGGCGTACAGGCGAGAGAGACTCAACTCCAATCCAGCAGAGGCAGGGGAACACTGTCAAAATTCTGGGACAGTTTTCTCTGACCCGCCCAGCTTACAGGCTCTGAGGCGCGGGGTACTCTCACAAGGAGTGGAAAGTTTCAAAAGATGGTGAGGGAGTACCTTGCCGACCGTACCAGCATCCTCCGTGACTCCTCTGTGCCTTTTAATTATTGGATATCCAAGCTGGACACTGAACTCACTCTGTACGCCTTGGAGGTCCTGGCCTGCCCTGCCGCTAGCATGTTATCGGAGCGTGTTTTTAGTGCCGCTGGGGGAATTATTACTGATAAGCGCACTCGCCTGTCAACTCACAATGCTGACAAGCTGACCCTTATCAAAATGAACAAGGGCTGGATTGTGCCAGACTTCTCATCACCACGAAATGACAGCAGAGTTACATAAAGTCAAAACCACTGTATTATTTTGGGAGATGTATTCCCATGCACCGCTTAACACCCACACATGGGTGTACGCTTCCTCATTTCGGCTGTGTTTTGCTCTTCTCCTTATCCTCAGCCTCAACCACCACTTTACCACCAGGGTGACCTTGGTCCGTGTTGCCAGCATTGCAAGTTCCTCCCTCCTAATTTTGCTTGGAAGGCATAGGCAAAGACTATGGGAGACCCACTCCCCAAGAATGGGAATAATGTTTTTAAGATGCTGTACTGCATGGCTCTTCCAAGGGGCATTAAAACCGTCTTGTTAAGCTACTGTGACCTCCCCCACATTTTCAAGGGGCATTGATATTGTCTTTTTATTCTACTGCGACCTCCACATCTCTTCCAAGGGGTATTAATACCGTCTTGTTAAGCTACTGCGACCTCCACCACTATTCCAAGGGGCATTGATATTGTCTTTTTATTCTACTGCGACCTCCACGTCTCTTCCAAGGGCATTAAAACCATCTTGTTAAGATACTGCAACCTCCACCACTTTTCCAAGGGGCATTAAAACTGTCTTGTTAAGCTACTGGAACCTCCACGTCTCTTGTAAGGGGCATTAAAACCGTCTTGATGAGCTACTGCAACCTCCATGTCTCTTTCAAGGGGCATTAAAACCGTCTTGTTAAGCTACTGCGACCTCCACCACTTTGCCAAGGGGCATTAAAACCGTCTTGTTAAGCTACTGCGACCTCCACCACATTTTCAAGGGGCATTGATATTGTCTTTTTATTCCACTGCGACCTCCACGTCTCTTCCAAGGGGCATTAAAACCGTCTTGTTAAGCTACTGCAACCTCCACGTTTCTTCCAACGGGCATTAAAAGCATCTTGTTAAGCTACTGCAACCTCCACCACTTTTCCAAGCGGCATGAAAACCGTCTTGTTAAGCTACTGTGACCTCCACCACATTTTCAAGGGGCATTGATATTGTCTTTTTATTCCACTGCGACCTCCACGTCTCTTCCAAGGAGCATTAATACCGTCTTGTTAAGCTACTGCGACCTCCACCACTATTCCCAGGGGCATTGATATTGTCTTTTTATTCCACTGCGACCTCCACGTCTCTTCCAAGGGGCATTAAAACCATCTTGTTAAGCTACTGCAACCTCCACATCTCTTCCAATGGGCATTAAAAGCATCTTGTTAAGCTACTGCAACCTCCACCACTTTTAGAAGCGTCATTAAAACCGTCTTGTTAAGCTACTGCAACCTCCACGTCTCTTCCAAGGGGCATTAAAACCATGTTGTTAAGCTACTGCGACCTCCACGTCTCTTCCAAGGGGCATTAAAACCGTCTTGTTAAACCATTCTGAACTCCACAGCTCTTCCAAGGGGCATTGAAATGTTGTTTTTAATTAACTCTAACCTCCTTGACTCATGCAACCGGCATTGCATTTCCTCCTAATTTTAGTCAGCTTTTGCTTTTCAATGCTTAGGTGAACACTAAGGGAGCCACACTCTCCAATAATGGGTAGAAGGTTTTTAGTATGCTGTAATCCACGTCTGTTTCAAGGGCCATTGCAGTTCCTCATTATTTTTGGAAAGCCTTCCATTCACTGCTTAGGCCAACAGTGCACTGGAGACTCAATTGCTGTAAATGGAAAAAACAATTTAGTTATGGCCCTCTGACCTCCATGTCACTTCCAAGGGGCATTGGAGTGCCTCAAAATTTTTGGTAGGCATTGCACTCACTGTATGCCCTATAACTGTGTAGCTGAACCGCTCCTTTTGGTACAGAAACATATCCTACAAGACATGTGTGGTTGACTGGCCTGATATTGATGTGAATGGTCCCTGTTCCTCCTGCTCTTTCTCCTTTGCCACCACCTCATCCATCATTCATCACCTGAAGCTTTGTTTTAACGGGAGTCATAGAACAGGGATAGTAGCAGTAAAACATCCAGCAATCCTCGGAGGAGGTAGGATATGCGCCAAAACGCTGACCACCTCAGGCCTAGCCGCTACTACATACATGCGCTTGCATTCTAAGGATCAGAAAGATAAGGAGATGGATGCCCTCATAATCATGAATAATTTTCTCGTTGTGTAGGAGACCAACCCCTGCTGCTGTCTACCTTTTGAACTTTGTGTTGAAGCCTGATTGACCCATGACCCGCAATCCTCTATGTCTGGAGGACTTGTTGCATCCCAGTGTCCAACTGTTTCCCGGCTTCCACAATGTTAACCCAGTGTGACGGCATGAGATGGACCATCCCTGGCCACATTCACTTGTCCACATGTTTGTGGTTAGGCTGTCCTTCGAATAGGCGCGGCTGAGGACCGTTTATGAACACCCGGCCGCCCCCAGGCGGCTGGGGACCGTGTGTGGACACCCGGCCGCGGGGCGGCTGGGGACCGAGCGTGTACACCCAGCCGCCAGGCGGCAGGGAACTGAGTATGGATACCAGGCCGCCAATGCAGCC
Source organism: Phyllobates terribilis (assembly GCF_046119375.1). Classification (NCBI taxonomy): domain Eukaryota; kingdom Metazoa; phylum Chordata; class Amphibia; order Anura; family Dendrobatidae; genus Phyllobates; species Phyllobates terribilis. The sequence continues at coordinate 305,641,053 of NW_027362768.1, read as the reverse complement.
ATGACGTGGTGGCCAGATTCCGCCTCCACATGCCTCAAAGGCCCAATTTCAAGTGCAAGCAAGCTATCAGTATGGTATTTCAGCCTGGGGTTGGGTGGGTGGTAGGCTGCATACTTGCGCTTGCATTGCAAGGAATGGGGGAGGTACAATTGAATACTGCCCTGGGACAAGGACTTGCACGGGGATAGCTGCAAGTCTGCATCTTCTGATGCGGCAAGGATCACTTCTGAAGGGCACACTTATAGGCAGTGACCTGGGTGTCAGAGATGATTCCAGGGGTCTTCCCCATGCTGTTCCCATGTCATTTCAGCACTGTATGCATGTGTCACACAGCACATGGCCAGATAAGATTGTAAAATGTTAAAATGACATTTCCTTATGAATGCATTTGTCACGGTTGAAAGCAATGCAAAAGTGCAAAAGCGCATAAAAAATGCTATTTGTGAACATAGCCCAAGGTGTGGAGGAGTATTTTTGTTTTTGGTCATTTATTTTACCTTATACACAAGTCATTACCCTGGAAAGGAACTTCCTTAACATATTTCACAGGAAAACCGTTTCAGTTACGTTTTTGAACATTTTATTGTGAGCCCGTAAAAGTGGCTTAATACCTCTGACCACGTTGTTGACAACAGTGACCTGGGGGTCGGAAATTCTTCCTGGGGCGATGCCCATGCTGTCCCCATGTCATTTGAGCAATGTCACTATCGTTTTGGGCACTTTTTAGGCTTTCTACAGACTGCCGGGGGTGCCGCCGCAAAAATGCTCGGGTCTCCCATAGACTAACATTGGGCTCATTGCTCGGGTCGAGCACCCGAATATCACGGCGAGCTAGGCCCGAGCTTCGAGCACCCGAGCATTTAAGTGCTCGCTCAACACTAGTCGGCACACATGTGAGTGTGCTTCCATGGACCGTGTGTCCGTGGGCAAAACACGCTGACATATCCATTTTCTTAAGTCTGCACAGGCCGCAAAACGTCCCACATGACATCTGTGTGTCATTAGTGTGACATGTACCGGCGCCTGGGAATCAGCGGTATAGTTTATGCTGTTCCCAGGTGATGGGTGCTGAAGGCATCTGTCATCCTTGTACCCTGCTTGTGCTGCAATCAGCGCCAGCAGGGGACAATGTTGACAGTTGTATTGTGTCCCCGCTGTTTCCAGCAAGTGTAAAAATAAGAATAAAATTAAAAAACTTATACTCACCTGTATATACTATGATACTATCCCACGCTGTAATCCATCTGACCAACAATTCTGCATCAGCGTCTGCGGTGGCTTGAAGCCACTGCACACGCTGAAGAGCATAGGAGAATGACTCACTGCAGTGAGCGGGCCCCTGAACTATGCTGAGCTCACTGAGTGACAGGACTGTTTTTTTCAGTACCAGAAATATCAGGACATGTGAAACAGCCCTTAAAAAATAAAAAAATAAAAATTACATGGGGTCCATCCTATTTTTAATAACCAACCATGGGAAAGCAGACAGCTGTGAGCTTGTCTTATTATGCTGGGAAGGAGTCAATATCCATGGACCTTCACAGCCTATTAATATCAGTCCCAGCTGTTTGCTTTGCCTGAGCTGTAATAAAAATGGGGGGACCCTAAAAAAATGAAGGTAAGGAGCTCAGGATATTTCACACATTGAGACAACTGTCATCCAAGTCATGGATGATGATGATTATGTAGATGATGATTGTGTAATGGACTAGATCTCTAATACATATTGGGGTGCTGAGGAAGTGATGTTAACAGAGGAGGTGTCCATGATAAAGAGCAGATCACATGTTCAGCCAAAAGATCTTCTGGCAGTCGTTAAGCTTCTCCCACAGTTAGCTTGTGGGCAGGTGACATTGTAACTGCTGTTGGTGGAGAATGCTCAATGGTGTCTGACAACACTGGTCATGGTCATAGTGGTGGCGAATTCTAAGTGTAGGCATGATGTGTGTGGGAATTCTTTTGCATGCTGCTGGCTAATGAATCTCTTGCAGTGTGCATGCTTTGCAGGAGGTAAAGAAAATAATCTGTGGTTGTCCCAGGTCAAATACACTAGGAACTATAGCTATCCATCATCACATGAAGCGACATCACCTACTCATCTGGGAAAAGCAAGCTGGCCAGCAATAAATGCAGAGCTCAAGATGTGCTCGAATCATTTTTCCTTTTTTCCATGCGCTTATCTTTCCGGAAGCCATCATCATCCACAACTACACCTTGTCATAATTCTCCTCCTCCATCAGATGTCCAAATTTGATTGTGCAGCTAAGAAGTAAACGTACGCTCCCAGTCATCAGCTTGTGTGCCAACTCAACTCCCACCAGTCAATTTGCTGGTGGGACAGTCACAGCAGTACCGTTTAGTAGATTCCATTGTCTTTTGAGAAATGATGGCGTGTGCTCAGCCTTGCTGCAAGATATCCAGCCATCATTATTTCTCACATAATGCAATGCCAGTTCGGTGCTCTCAAGTGATATATTCTTTAGATTTGGCATTGGCCTCACAAGTGCACTGTACCGTCAAAACATTCAGGATCAATTATAAACAGGGACAGTAGATGCCTTTCATGGCCCTTTCGGTCAATGTTTTCAGTGGCAGTGATGCACAACCACAACCAGACAAGGTAGTGTAAGCTCCATAATGCAATGCTAGTTTTGGTTTCATTATCATGTGGCACTTATATGTCTCCACCTCACCTCTTTCACATTCTCTTCAATGGACAAGACCCCACCCTCAACAACAAGAAAGCAAAATGTACTATTTGCCCCCTGTCCTCATTTTTTTTTTTTGGTAAGGTTAAGCACAGTCAAGCTGTTTTAAGAGCATGAGGGCCAAAAACCATATGAGAGGCAAGTAGCTCCTCTGCATCAAGCTGCAAACCTCACTCTGGGTGGCTGTACATCAAATACAACTGGGCATTGTTGTAAACAACAATGCGTGAAACATTCTGGCTGCTCTAAATTTGGGGAAAGTAACTTATGCTCCCTGCATATCAAAGAATGCCAAGGCCGGCACCACAAAACATGAGCTAGAGTACTACAACTAATCATGTAAAATATATCTAGAAGTGGGAAATTATATAGATTGATAGGCTTATTCTCGCATTGTGCATAAAAAACATTAGTCTCATGATCGATTCTGAAGAACGTATTTATTCCAGCAGTGCAACCCATCTAAAGTTCATCCAACTGGATTTAATTAATCATGTAAGGCATTGTTCCCCAATTCCAGTTCTTAAGAGCATCCAACAGATCATGTTTTTAGGATTTCCTTAATATTGACAAGGTGTTAATTCCATCACCTGTGCAATACTTAAGAAATCCTGAAAATATGATCTGCTGGTGGCACTTGAGGACTGGAGTTGGGGAATAGTGATGGATGTACCCCTGGATGTTGGGGTCCATCGGGTTAGGTCGAACATTTAAAAAAAGTACAGTTTGGGTACCAGAACAGTACCAGAACTCAAACCCGAACCTGAACCTGGAATGGAATGGAATTTGAATGGGGGGCCCGAACATAAGGTGTTTCCCATGCTGTCATCTGTGTGACAGCTTGGAAAACACCGCTTCTGATTAGCGGTCAGTTTTTTACTGCCAATCAGAATGCTGCAGTTCCCACGCTGTTACACAGATGACAGCATGTGAGCCACCAGCTCTGATAGGCTATAAAAAGGTTACCGCCAATCACTGGTGTCGGCTGATGAGAGTACTACTCTCATCAGCGTATACCTGTTCTCGTCAATAGCAGCGAGACAGTGGAGGCTGATGAGAGTATTCACCAGCCGGCGCCTGTGCAATAAATAAATAATTAAAAAAAAATGGTCTTGGTTCCCCTCTATTTTTGACAACCAGCCAAGCTACAACAGACAGCTGGTCAGCTGACATGAAGCCCACAGGTTAGTAATGGAGAGGTATCTATAAGACACCCCCATTGCTAACCCAAAATTCAAATGTTATAAAATCACAGCTAGAGTAAAGTCCTTTAATTGAAATAAAAACACAAACACTCGCCACCCTTTTTTTCCTAATTTTTCACTGTAAAAATAAAACTAATAACATAGTAACATAGTTTTTAAGGTTGAAGGAAGACTAAGTCCATCTAGTCCAACCCATAGCCTAACTTGTTGATTCAGAAGAAAGCAAAAAAAACCCATGTGGCAAACACTAAGCTCCACATTGGGGAAAAAAATTCCTTCCCGACTCTATACGACAATCAGACTAGCTCCCTGGATCAACGCCCTATCAAGGAATCTAGTATTTATAACCTGTAATATTATACTTTTCAAGAAAGGCATCCATGCCCTTCTTAAATTTTAACAGTGAATCACTCATTACAACATCATGCGGCAGAGAGTTCCATAGTCTCACTGCTCTTACAGTAAAGAATCCCCGTCTGTGATTATGTTTAAACCTTCTTTCCTCCAGACGTAGAAGATGCCCCCTTGTCCCTGTCTCAGGCCTCAGAGTAAAAAGATCAGTAGAAAGGTCTTTGTACTGTCCCCTCATATACTTTTACATAGTAATAAGATCACCCCTAAGACTTCTTTTTTCCACAGTAAATAACCCCAAGTGTAATAACCTGTCTTGGTATTGCAGACCCCCCAGTCCTCTAATAACCTTGGTCGCTCTTCTCTGCACCCGCTCTAGTTCAGCTATGTCTTTCTTATACACCGGAGACCAGAACTGTACACAGTATTCTAAGTTTGGTCGCACTAATGACTTGTATAGAGGTAAAATTATGTTCTCCTCATGAGCATCTATGCCTGTTTTAATGCATCCCATTATTTTTTTTGCCTTTGCAGCAGCAGCCTGACACTGACCACTAAACGTGAGCTTGTCGTCCACCAATACACCCAGGTCTTTTTCAGTTACAGTTTTGCCCAGTGTTTTACAATTAAGCATATAATTATACACTTTATTTCCTCTGCCCGAGTGCATTACCTTACATTTATCCCCATTAAAGCTCATTTGCCATTTATCAGCCCAAGCTTCTAGTTTACATAGATCCTCCTGTAATATAAAATTGTCCTCCTCTGTATTGATTACCCTGCAGAGTTTAGTGTCATCTGCAAATATTGAAATATTACTCTGTATGCCCCCTACAAGGTCATTAATAAATATGTTAAAAAGAAGGGGGCCCAATACTGACCCCTGTGGTACCCCACTGTTAACTGAGACCCAGTCTGAGTGTTTTCCATTAATAACCACCCTTTGTTTCCTATCACTGAGCCAATTCTTAACCCACATACATATATTTTCCCCTATCCCCATTGTTCTCATTTTATGTATCAACCTTTTGTGTGGAACCGTATCAAAAGCTTTTGAAAAGTCCATATACACAACATCCACTGCATTTCCTTGGTCCAGTCCAGAACTTGCCTCCTCATAAAAACTGATCAGATTAGTTTGACAGGAACGGTCCCTCGTAAATTCATGTTGATATTGGGTCATGAGGTTATTCTTCTTCAGATACTCTAGTATAGCATCTCTTAGGAAACCCTCCAGGATTTTACACACAGTAGAGGTTAAGCTTACCGGCCTATAATTTCCAAGTTCAGTTTTTGTCCCCTTTTTGAATATTGGCACCACATTTGCTATACGCCAGTCCAATCACCATATTCTTCACCTGTCTGATGACTATCCATTTGACCCATGAAGAGCCCAGCTCTGCTTCATCTGGATTTCATGGCATGATGCGACCACTGCTGAGAATGCAGCCTCAATGACATGCAGTGACATCATTGAGGTTATCGCAGGTCAGTGTGAGCGGGCCAATGAACTGCAGTGACCTCAATGACATCACCGCTAGCACAGTGAGAAATTTCTCACAGTGCTAGCAGTGATCTCATGGAGGTCACCGCAGTTCATCGGCCCACTCACACTGAGCTGCCCATGGGAACCCGCAGCTTGTGACCTGCGGTAACCTCAATGACGTCACCGCAGGTAACTGAAACTGCGCTCTTATGCTCAGCTCAGTGTCTCCTGGATTAACGACTGAGCGGTCGCATCATGCCACCACTCCACCATGAAATCTAGATGTAGGATTTGATGTGGATTACGTTGTGGGACATATGGATTATCATCGGACAGGTGAGGAATATGGTGTTTTATTATTTTTAATTTTACATTAATAAATAGGTGAAAGATGGTTGAGAGTATTTCTTTCTATCCCTGGCCCCTTCCTAGGCTATTAATATCAGCCTACAGTGGTCTGCATAGCCTTTGCTGGTTAGTAAATATAGGGAATACCCTACATAATTTTCTTGGGGGGGGTCTCCCCTATAATAACCAGTAAAGCTAAGCAAACAGCTATGAAGTGATACTAATAGCTTGGCTATTGGCCCCTTACCAGAATACAAATACCAGCCCCCAGCCATCGGCTTTCCCTCAGCTGGTTATGAAAATTATGGGGGACCCCATGACATTTTTCATTACATTTTTATTTATTAACAAATACAGTAAAATACACACCCAAGGTAACCTTGCTTCACAGCCTCCTGTTGTTCCAGCTGCTGGAAACACAAGTAATCTTAAAGTGTTCCTCAGAGTTTCCCATGAGGTTTCCGTGCCTCGCAGCTTCGGAAGGTCTAGTGGCTGTGAACTCTGGTAACCTAAGTATACCTGAGTTCACAGCCACCGGGTCTCACGGTAGCTTCAGTGCTGGACTGATGAATGCCAGTGTGTCGAATGCCAGACTAATGGTCGTTCATAAGTCCAGCACTGGAGCTGCACAGCATGATAACCAGCTGCTATGATCTCAGGTGACCTAACAGTAAGGTTATTTCAGTTCACAGCGGCCCTGCCTCATGAGAACCGAGTGCTGTGAACTGAGATAACCTTACTGACATCACCTCAGTCCCAGCAGCCAGGTATCACAGAGTGCAGCTCCAGTGTATTTAAATAAATAATTTTAAAAAATGCCGTGGGGCCCCCCATTTTTGATAACCTGTCAAGCAAAAGCAGACAGATGCGGCTGCATCCCTCGGCTGTCAACTTTATAGTGGCTGGTTATCAAAAATAGAGGGGTGTCCACTATTTTTTTTCAATTAATTATATAAATAATTTAAAAAATTGCATGGGGTTCCCCCCATTTTTGACAACCAGCCAAGCTATAGCAGACAGTTGGGGCTGATAATTCTCAGACTGGGAAGAGGCTATGGATATTGGCCCTCCCCAGCCTAAAAATAGCAGCCCGCAGCCGCCCCAGAAAAGGCACATCTATTAGATGCACCAATTCTGGCTTTTTGCCCTGCTCTTCCTACATGCCCTGGTGCGGTGGCAAGTGGGGTAATATTTGTGGGGTTGATGTCAGCTTTGTAATGTCAGCTGACATCATCCCACAGGTTAGTAATGGAGAGACGGCTATAAGATGCCCCCATTACTAACCCCAAAGACTAATGTAATAAAAACACAGCCAGAGTAAAATTCTTTAATTGAAATAAAAATACAGACTCTTTTATTTTAAAGAAACACTCCCCACCCTCTTTTTCTCATTTATTACTGTAAAATTAAAAATAATAAAACACCATAATCCTCACCTGTCCGAGGACAATCCATTAATCTCATGATGAGTCCAGCTTCATCTGGATTGCATGGCTGAGTGGTGGCATGATACTGTTAGAACCCTCCTGTTTGTTTTTTTCCATCTTGTGTTTTGCGGTCATGTGACCATCTGCCTTTAAATTCCAGCTACACCCTTTTGGCTGTGCTGGACTTCAATGTTTTACTGTTTCTCTAGCCAGGTGTTTTGGTGCCTTTCTCTGTCAGTTTGCTTGGTCCTTCTAGTACCTTTTTGTCAGTTTGTCTTTTTGTGTTCTGCAACAACTTCTCTGTTTAGGAGGTGTCCCATTTTTGTCCCAGTCCTTAGTTCTTTCAGGGACCCCTCCCCTTATGCTATAGGTCTTCGTTCAGACTAGCCGAGGACTAAGGTGGGACTGTTCACTAGGAACAGGCAGCCCGCTACATCGTAGGGATTCAGCTTAGTCTTACAGTAGGGACAGCTTTCCCCTATCTTTCCTTAGTACTTGTTGCAGATCATAACAGTAAGTCCAGCCCAAAAAACTAAAAGGAAAGAAATTCGGGGATCAGTATGGTTTCCGTCCAGGATTTGGCTCAACGCTTGCAGGGATTGTCTCTGGAGGTGGCCGAGCTACAGCAACACGTGAGTAGCTGTTCTGGAGTGCATTTTGTGGAACCCAAGGTAGGACTGCCTGATTTTTTTTTAAGGTAAACAGCAAGATTTTTTTTCCTTTAAAAATGCTTGTTTGTTATATTTTCGTTTGAGACCAAGGTCCTCTGGGAATGAATCACAGCGCATTGGTTTTATTATGTCACTTTTGCGCAATGAACCACAGGGGTGGGCCTTTTCTCTCCAACCTAATGATCCATGCTTAGGGTCTGTAGAAGAATTTTTTTCTGCTATGGGTCTATTTTATGATGATCCTGATAGAATCTCATCTGCTGAGGCAGAACTCAGGCGTTTGAATCAGGGGTCAGGTGATGTTGAAAATTATTGCACACACTTCAGAAGATGGGCTTCAGAAGTCTTATGGAATGATCCTGCTCTGAAATGTTTATCTCTTGCTGGTCTGAGTAAAAGGGTTAAGGATCTGCTAATTGCATTCCCTGCACCTGAGACTCTGCAGGATGCCATGCAATTAGCTGTTCGTGTGGACAGGAGGCTGAGGTTCAGGCTGAATAAGGTAAAGACTCCTGTAATGGAGTCCTAGTCCCCAGAAAATCTGCTCAGATGGCGGAGAACCGATGGAGGTTAGGGCGGTGTCTCTCTGCTCTCAATAAAGAGACCGGAGGTTCGCTGAGGGATTGTATCTTTAATGTGGTAAAGCTGACCATTTGATTAAGTATTGTGAGCTTCGTTTAAGTAAAGAAAAAAAAAAGGTCAGGTACGCCCATATTGCTTGTTTCCGCTCTGCAGGAGTATTTCTTTCTGGGAGTACTACTTTGCAGAGAGATTTGATTGAATTTCAGGTATTTGTGGATTGTGGTTCAACACTTAATGTGATTGATAAAGGGTTTTTGGAAAAACTTAACTTGAAATCCAAACCTTTGTCATCACCTATTTCTGTGATTGTGATCGATAACACTCCCTTGAAATGTATTACTCACAAGCTTGCTGCATTTCCGCTCACTATCAATGGAGTTCACCAGGAAATTTTGGACTTGGTTGTTTTAGATAATTTACCCTCTCCAGTCATTCTAGGATTGCCTTGGTTAAAACTGCACAATCCTCTACTGGACTGGTCTACTAATGTGATTAAGTCTTGGAGTCCGAAGTGCTCTGATAAATGTTGCAATGGTCGCATTGCGGCTGTGGAAAAAGGGGAATTACCGGTACCTATTCAAGATTTTTGGAGGGTTTTTTCGGAGGAGGAGCCGCAAGTTTTACCTCCTCATAGGGATTATGATTACGCCATTGAGTTTGTTCCGGGAGCTAATCTTTCCAAGAGTTGCTTGTTTAATCATCTGACTATCCCTGAAAGAAAGGCCTGTGGCAGTTGGATTTTTCTTTGTTAAAAAAAAGTATGGGGGTTTACGTCCATGTCTGGATTTTCGTGAAATTAATAAGATTACCATACGCAATTCCTACCCATTGCCGTTAATTCCTGACTTGTTTAAACAGTTAGTGGGGGCCAAGTGGTTCTCTAAAATTGATCTCCGGGGGGCATACAATTTGTTACGAGTGAAGGAGGGTGATGAATGGAAAACTGCTTTTAACACTCCGGTAGGTCATTTTGAGAATCTGGCGATGCCTTTTGGTCTTACCAATGCACCTGCATTTTTTCAGAACCTTATTAATGACATCCTGAGACCTTTGATTGGTAAGAATGTGGTTGTGTATTTGGATGAAATTTTGATTTATTCACCAGATCTAGAGTCCCATTGGCAGAGTGTACGTGAAGTTTTGCAGTTATTGAGTGATAATTCATTCTGTGCTAAGCTGGAGAAATGTGAGTTCGCTGTGCAGAAAATTATTTTTTTGGGCTACATTGTCTCCAGCTAGGGCTTTGAGATGGACCCTATGAAGGTTCAGGCTGTGCAGGAATGGCCTAGGCCTATTGATTTGAAATCTATACAGAGATTTTGGGGTTTTGCCAATTATTACAGGAAATTCATTAAGAATTTTTCTGTAATTGTTAAACCTCTAACCGATCTCACCAGGAAAGGTGTGAATACGGTCCAGTGGACTACTGATGCCATTGAAGCGTTTAAGTATCTCAAAGAGAGGTTCAGTTCTGCCCCTATCCTTATGCAGCCTGATGAGACCAAGCCTTTTTTGGTCGAGGTCGATGCTTCTTCGGTGGGGGTCGGAACAGTTTTGTCTCAGGAGAACAGGGATGGAGTACATCCTTGTGCCTTCTTTTCGAAAAAATTTTCGGAAACCGAACTGAATTATGATGTTGGAAATCGGGAGTTGCTGGTTATTAAACTCGCGTATGAACATTGGCGTCATTTTTTGGAAGGCGCTAGATTTCCTATTCAGGTTTTCACAGATCATAAGAATTTGATCCATCTGGATGCTGCCAAGCGCTTGAATGCCCGTCAAGCTAGGTGGGCACTTTTTTTTTCTCGGTTTCATTTTTCTGTTACCTATATCCCTGGTACTAAGAATGTTAAAGCCGATGCTTTATCTCGCAGCTTCCCTCCTACAGTCGGTGCTGAGGAGCAGGAGAGAATTTTACAGAAAGGAGGATTGGTGGCAGCATTGGACTCTGTTTTGGAGGATGGGATTCTGAAAGCTCAAGATGATGCCCCAGCTAACACTCCCCATGGGAGGTTGTTCGTGCCTAGAACCTTTAGGAGAGATTTGTTTGTGGAGTGTCATGAGTCTCGGTTGGCAGGTCATCCAGGAATTTCTGAGACTAAGAGACTTATCGGTCACAGTTTTTGGTGGCCTGGATGGCAGAAAGAAGTCATCAAGTGGGTGCATCAATGTACTGTGTGTGCTAGGTAGTGTTGAGCCACCCCCGTAGTGTTCGAGTTCGGTTCGGTTCGTCGAACACCCGTGTGTTCGCCGAACTGTTCGTCGAACTGTTCGTCGAACACCTTCGAACACCGTTAAAACCAATGGCAGGCAAACAAAAACACATAGAAACACATAGAAAACACCTTCAAAGGTGTCCAAAAGCTGACAAACTGCTCAGAAGACATAACTAACACATGGAAAAGTGACAAGTACATATAGTCATGCGAAAATAAAAGAGGTGGAGGAGTAAAAGGAGGGGGAGACACAGATATAGGCATGTCATGCCCTTCTAAAATCCAAAAAGTGAGAAGCCGACACGGCCAGTCCGCTCCTGCCCGTGCCACCTCCGTGTCGCCGGGTTTGTGCCAGAGCCGCGGTGAACCCTGACGGCCAGCCCCCCTCTCCCAATACTGGTGCCTGTCCGCTGGTGGGTCGAGCGAGCCCCCCTGTGGTGGAGGCAGCTCTAAGCTTTTTAATTTAAATTGTCTCTCTAATTTGAATGAATACACTTTAAATCCATTTACAAGGATCTATTGGAGGGCAAGTCTCATGCCAGCAGCCGCGGTAATTCCAGCTCCAGTAGCGTCCACTAAAGCTGCTGCAGTTAAAAAGCTTTTATAAGGATCGAGCTCGGCTGTCCACCGCAAGGCATCCTACTGCCAGTCCCAGCCCCTATGCCTTGGGGTGCCTCCTGATGCTCTTCACTAAGTATCCCATGGTCCCGAAGCATTTCCTTTGAAAAAATTAAGTGTCTAAACTACAGGTGGTTCAGCTTGCTTAACAGCCGGGATAATCCGCTCACTAGCAGACACTGCTACTAGGCACAAAGTATTTCCTGGGCTAGATGCAGTTAAAAATTTGTAATTAGATACTCTCGTTGGATGCTGAGAAAGCATTCCATAGAGTCTCCTGGCACGCCATATATGATTCTCTTAAAAAGCTTGGGGTAGGGGTCTAGGGGACCCTTTTATAGCCAAAATCACGGCCCTGTATCGCAATACGTCACCTAGGCTGAAGATAAATGGAACTGTAGCACCCTGAGGGCTCGGTTGCTACAGACGTATTGCACCTCACCCAGAGGTGTGATATCTCACTCTCAGGTAAGGATGGAGTGTGGATCAGGACCCGACACCTGCATGCATTACACCACATTGCCGTGGGGCAGGGCGACCAATATGCCCCTGAGATAGGCACGACAGTCCCTGTCCCTGGCTGGAGTGGGGGGAGGGAACACTGAGGAAGGGGAACCCTGTAGTGCAGGAGCAGGGAGGAAGCAGTTCCTGGGTGCATTGAGAAGGGAGTATAAAAGGTGGGCACCATCTTAGTTCAGTGCAGAGAAGTCTGAGCAGAAGTGGCAGGGAGCAGGGGCTCTGCATGAGCTCTGCTCCGGAGGCGGGCCTAGTAACAGAGGCCCAGGCCTGGAAGAGGGAGAAGGAAGGAAGAGGAGCGGAGAAGGCTCCAGGAACGAGGAATGAAGGGATCCCAGGGGTGCGGACGGGCGAGTCGCCACCGCACGCCCGAATCCACCTGCGTGGAGGGGTCAGGCCAAAGGGGGAGACCGGTCCCCGAACTAGTGGAGGCAGGAAACGACCCTCAGCTAGAAACCGGAGGCTCTGACATTTTATGTGGCGCAGCCCCTCGCTACACCCGCTAGGAAGGCACCACATAGGGTCAGGGAAACTGGCGCCAAGTTTACCAAGAGGAGGCCCGAGGCAGCCGGACAGAAGTGTTGGTAAGAAAGGCCAGACAAAGGACACACAAAGGGGGTCCTGTGAAGTGCTCCAAAGTTATCTGGGAGTTGTCTGAGCCCCTCACCTGGTGAGCACAGTACGACGTGGGCAGCCGTTACCTGCAGACGTGGTCTGGATAATAAGAACTGTGAGTAAAGGCCCTGAACTGCATCACTGACTCCGTGTCGTTACTGCTGCTGCCCTGCACCATCACCCCCATCCTCCGCATACACTGCCCTGAGGCTATACTCCTCCCGTGGGGAGTTATGCTACGCTCTGCTGCACCCACAACACCAGCCTCAGTGGTCTGCCCTGTAGCGGCGGTTCACTCTGACCGCAATCCACGGGTGGCGTAGTCGGACATTTAAACATGAAAACCACATAAATAGTTCCGCCACTGGTTTGACCGCCCTGAGCCACGGAACTGGGTCGCCGCCACGAAGACTACAACCACCAGCATCCACCAAAAAGGGTCCGGCTCTGGGTGTCCCAAGGCCCAGGGGGTGCGTCAGAACATTTTCATCACCTTTCACAATCACCAATGGGACAAGGCAGTGATGTCCTCTGTCCCCTCTCTTATACATCCTAGTGACGGAGCACCTGCTCTCATCAATTCGCCATAACCCCAATATTAGGTGGATTGAGGTGGGAGGCACCGAGTACAAGTGCTCTCTATTTGCTGATGATGTCCTAGTATATATCACTCAATCACATATATCCATCCATGCTGTTATGGCTGAAATAGATCACTTTGTTACATGGTAAAATTTTAAAATCAATGCAGCGAAGTCTGAGGCCCTCGATGTCTCCCTCCCCAAATCCATATAGGATTCCATCCAGTCCAACTTTCCCTTTGCCTGGCCCTCACAGGGTATCAAATACTTAGGAATTCCTATTCATAGAGACCTCTCCCATCTATGTTATCTTAATTTTGGGCCCTTTATTGAACAACTCCATACAGACCACGGTTGGCAAGTTAGAACTGTAAGATTCACTACGTGAACCACTGGTGTTTTGTGGAAAAGCACATGTACACTGCGTTCCAAATTATTATACAAAAAGTGTTTAGGAGTGATAAGGGAAGAATTTGTTTGTTTGTCAGTTAAACTCATTGATGGTGATGTGTGTCAGGGCTCTTTATATCACTGTAAGCAATTGCAGACACCTGTGCTAATTAGTTTGGCAGGTGTGTCCAATGAAAGGCAAGACTACTTAAGAAGGCTCTCTCACATTATTAAGCAGCCTACATTTTCTGCCAAAATGGGAAAGAAAAAGGATATGTCGGCTGCTGAGAAGCAACAAATTGTGGAGTGTTTAGGTCAAGGCATGACTACAATCAACATTGTGCGATGATCAGGATGAAGTGTCTTGGCAATCAAGAAGTATGTAGCTGATTCACAGTACACACGTGTGCGTGCTGATAAGGGCAAATTGAGGACTCTTTCCTACAGGCAATTACGTCAGGTTGAAAGAGCAGCGGCAAAAAAGCCTTGTCATAGCAGCAGACAAGTTTTTGAAGCTGCTTGTGCCTCCAACGTCCCCCGAACAACAAGATGCAGGGTCCTTCAGAGGTTTGCAGCTGTGCATGCGCCATCCTGTCGACCTCCTCTATCCACTTCACAAAAGCAGAAATGGCTCCAGTGGGCCAAACATTACATGAAGACTGATTTCAAAACTGTTTTGTTCACGGATGAGTGCCGTGCAGCGCTCGATGGTCCAGATGGATGGAGTGGAGGATGGCTGGTTGATGGACACCCCACGCAAACACGGCTACAGCGCCAACAAGGAGGAGGTGGAGTAATGTTTTGGGCTGGAATCATGGGGAGAGAGATTGTCGGCCCCTTTAGGATCCCTGAAGGCGCTAAAGATGAACTCCATAATGTATGTGGATTTTCTCAAACAGCACTTCCTGCCATGGTTCAAGAAGAAGAACCGTGTATTTCACAGCAAGATCATTTTTCTGCATGATAATGCACCATCTCATGCTGCACATAAAACATCTGCATCTCTGGCTGATATGGGCATAAAAGGGGACAAACTTATGGTGTGACCCCCATGCTCCCCTGACCTCTACCCCATTCAGAACCTTTGGAGCATCATTAAAAGGAGTGTCTATGATGGCGGGAGGCAGTTCACATCTAAGCAACAGCTCTGGGAGGGTATTCTGTCCTCATGCAAAACAATTGAAGCAGAAACCATCCAAAACCTGACAAATTCAATGGACGAGAGAGTTCAGAAGCTCCTTTCGAACAAGGGGTCCTATGTGAAAATGTAACATCACCTAGAATAAAGTTTTGAGTTGAAAACTGTTTGATTTCAGTTTCTAACAACCTGCTAATGCTTATAATTTCAAAAATGACCATTTTTTTGGTCTTTATTAAAATGAAAAGGTTGATCGAAAAGTTTGGGGGATCTAAGAGTGTGGCAACCCAGTAGTCATGATTACTTCGAATTCTGACAATATGAGGGTCATGCTGCAGGTAGTGCAGCAAGAAGGCACTTATGTGCCTTGCGCATCTCGGAGCCCCAAAAGTATTTTCCGGGCTAGATGCAGCTAAAAATTATTTTTAATTTTAAATCTGGTGAAGCTTTAGTATAGATGGCCTAATAGGATCAGTGCTGCACACTGCTACAAAGCCCAAATTATTTTCCAGTCAAGATACAGATAAACATGATTAGTAATTTGAAAGCTTAAAACGGTTGGTAGGGTGATTTTAACTAATCATCAAGCTTTTACTCTCCCCAGGATGACACAGGGGTAGAAAAGTCGTTTCGGATCCATGATTTGTTCATCTTTATGAACGTGAGTCTGTCTACATTATCAGTGGAGAGCCGCGTGCGCTTATCTGTCAGCACACCACCAGCAGCGCTGAACACACGTTCAGACAGAACGCTGGCTGCGGGGCATGACAAGATCTCCAAGGCGTAAGTGGCTAGCTCCGGCCATTTATCCAGATTGGAAGCCCAAAAAGAGCAAGGGTCCAGTGACACAGTCGTGGCTTCAATGTTTACTTGGAGATACTCCTGTACCATCGTCTCTAGGCGTTGACTATGTGTCAGACTTCTTGTCTCCTGTGGCCTTGCAAAGGATGGGCTAAAAAAGTGGTGAAATGATTCCGCAAAATTGATGTTACCAGCAGATACTGTGGTTCTGTTACGGTTTGAGTGCTGAACACTTGACGGTCCCACGGTTGGCAAGTTGGAACTGTGAGATTCACTACGTGCACCACTGGTATTTTGTGGAAAAGCACATGTAAGATTCTGCAACAGTCTCTGCTGATACTCCTGCATGCGTGCATCCCTATCTATGGCAGGAATAATTTCTGCAAATTTACTTTTGTACCGGGGATCTAACAGTGTGGCAACCCAGTAGTCAGGATTATTTCTAATTCTCACAATTCGAGGGTCATGTTGCAGGTAGTGCAGCAAGAAGGCACTCATGTGTGTTGCGCATCCAGGAGCACCAAGTCCCTGTTGTGTTGGTGGCGAGGTAACAATCATGCTTCCTTCCTCTGTCCTCTCCCCCCAACCTCGCACAACAGAAATGTGATCAAGGTCTCCCTCATCTGATGAGTCTTCCATCAGTTCGTCCTCCACTTCTTCCTGGGCTCCTGCACCTTCCTCACTAGTTTGGCTGCTACCATGCGCCCTGGTAAAACCATCTCCCCCACCCTCACATGCCTGCCGCCTTGGTGCTGCCGACCGTCTGGACCTTGCAGATGTTAGCCCTTCCGCATACAACTCCTCCTCCTCTACTTCCTCCACCTCCTCTTGTGCCACCACCTGACTCCGAATTCTGTTTAACATGTGCTCCAGCATGTAAATCACCGGAATAGTCATGCTGATAATGGCATCGTCAGCACTAAACATCTTCGTCGCCATTTCAAAACTGTGCAGAAGGGTGCATAGGTCCCTGATCTGAGACCACTCCTCCAGCGTGATTTGCCCCACCTCTGAATCTCGTTGGCCCAGGCTATACGTCAGAACGTATTGCACCAGGGCTTGTCGGTGCTGCCACAGTCGCTGCAACATGTGCAGAGTTGAATTCCACCGGGTAGGCACATCGCATTTTAGCCGGTGAAGTGGCAGGCCCAACGACTTCTGTAGAGATGTAAGTCGCTGAGCTGCGGGATGCGAACGGCGGAAGTGAGCACACAGCGACCGTGCCCTCTGCAGAAGGCCATCTAGTCTGGGATAGTGGGCTAAAAATTGCTGGACAACCAGGTTCAACACGTGAGCCATACAAGGCAAGTGTGTGACATTGCCCCGGCGAAGGGCCGCACCCAGGTTTGCAGCATTGTCGCACACGGCCTTCCCTGGTTTCAGGTCCAGTGGAGACAACCATTCATGAAATTGGTTCTCCAGAGCTGACCACAACTCCTCAGCTGTGTGACTCACATTTCCCAGACATTTCAATGTAAAAACCGCCTGATGACGTTGAGCCCTACTGCCAGCATAGTAAGGAGGTGTGCAGGATCCCTTCTGCGCAGTTAGAAAGCTTGTGGCATGACCAGACAGGCTTTGGGTGCAGGTGGAAGACCGAGAGGAGGTTGAGGAGGCAGAAGCAGTGGAGGAACTTTGACATAAAGAGGATTGACGCACAACTCGTGGGGACGGCAAGACTTGGACAGCAGCCCCTTGTCCTGCTGTCACCATAGTTACCCAGTGCCCAGTCAGCGACATGTAATGCCCCTGTCCATGCCTACTCGTCCAAGTGTCTGTGGTGAAATGCACCCTGTCACACACAGAGTTTCTCAAAGAAGCGGTGATGTTGTGTGCGACATGCTGGTGGAGCGCAGGCACACCTTTCTTTGAGAAGTAGTGCCGACTGGGCATCTGGTACTGGGGCACTGCGACGGACATAAGGTCTCGAAAATCCTCTGTGTCCACCAGGCGGAAAGGCAGCATTTCTGTAGCCAAGAGCTTGCAGATGGTGAAATTCAACCTCTTAGCTTTCTCATGGCTAGGAGGAAATGGTCTTTTACTTGTCCACATCTGAGGGACCGAGGGCTGGCTATTGTGCTTAGACGGGGTTGATAAGGGTGTCCCCGGCAAACTGCCGGTCTGTGAGGAAGATGCAGGCGGACATGTTAGGTTGCCTTGATCCAAAGGTGGTGCTATCGATGTCGGACAGCGCTCAACACCAGCTGGTGTTACCACCTTCAAAGAAAATGATGACCTGCCAATCACGCTGGCTGTTGCGGGTAAAGAGGTGGCAGGTCTGCGCCCCAAAACAGGTGTGACTGCTGTCCCCCCAGTCACAGAGGATGAAGAGGCCGCGGATGCACAAGATATGGCAGACGGTGATTGGCCCGGCCGGCTAGGCCGCATTGTAGCACACTGAGCTTCCCACTGCAACTTATGCTTCATGTCCATGTGCCGGTTCATGCATGAAGTACTCAAACTATGTATTTTTTGGCCTCTACTTAGCTTTTGCTGACAAATGTTACAGATAACACGAGTTGGGTCATCTTTATCGATCTGAAAAAATGCCCAGGCTATGCAAGGCTTAGCACCCATGCGACCTGAAGAGCCACCACGACTTGTGATGAGAGGCAGAGTTGTGTTTGAGGATGCAGTTGTTGACGTGCTTCCAGTACTACGTCTCTGTCCAGGAAGGCGCAACCTGACCTCGTCGTCACTAGCATCTTCCTCCACCTCCTCTGCTGACCTCATCTCTTGGCTGACTGTGGGTTGACAGTAAGTGGGATCTCCGACCTCATCATCATCACCCTGTGCGTTATCACACCCGTCGTCCTCAGAGCCAACCTGTTCCTGCCCTGACAAAAAACTAAAGTTGTCGCTCCAATCAGGTATTTGAGTCTTATCATCGTCTTCCTCATTGTCTCCACCAACAGGAGTTACAGTTTGGGAATGAGGGTCTACATTATGGTCAGAACCTTCTGCGTCTGGTCCTGGATCCGACTCATAAAGATTCTGGGCATCAGTGCAGATCATTTCCTCGTCTGGATTCACAGAAGCGCTGGAGTCGACCTCTGATTCCCAGGCTATAGTATGAGTAAACAGCTCTGCAGACTCAACCATCTGTTCTACCTCATACTCAGACGGACAGCTGGAGATTTGGGAGCTGTGAGGAAGCAAGTGCGATTTGGGTGACACCTTTGAGGACTGGAGTATTTGTGATGTTGAAGTTGATGTGGAGGAGAGCCCACTTAAAGGAGCACTTGATATCCGTTGAAGCACCTGCTGTTTTTGTGCCTCATCTGGAATTTGTAGCGATTGGCGTGGCCGTAAGAAAGGGATCTTATCACATTGTCCGCTAAAAGAAGTAGACATTTTAGTTTGGCTGGAAGATGGTCTTTCTTCTGCAGATGTTACTGTTGCTTTAACACCTACCCCACGGACACAACCTTTTTTCCCCTTCCCAACACGCCTATTCCTCTTTCCACCAGCAGCAGGCCTTTTTCCACTCATTTTGGTGGTTAACTAATTCACAACTCTGGAGTTGTTTGCACAAAAAAACAATGGATGGTAACCGTGCAGAGCTGAGTGGCCAAACTGTGGTATTAGGCCAAAACTATTGGCTGGGTTAGATGCAGAAAAAAATTATTTTGAATTTGCAACCTGATGGAGGTCAGTATAGATGGACTAATAGACCAAGTCCCACACACAGCTAGAAGCCCAAATATTTTTTCAGAGCTAGATGCAGAAAAAAATTATTTTTAATTTGCAACCTGATGGAGGTCAGTATAGATGGACTAATAGACCAAGTCCCACACACTGCTAGAAGCCCAAATATTTTTTCAGAGCTAGATGCAGAAAAAAATTATTTTTAATTTGCAACCTGATGGAGGTCAGTATAGATGGACTAATAGACCAAGTCCCACACACTGCTAGAAGCCCAAATATTTTTTCAGAGCTAGATGCAGAAAAAAATTATTTTTAATTTGCAACCTGATGGAGGTCAGTATAGATGGACTAATAGACCAAGTCCCACACACCGCTAGAAGCCCAACTATTGATTCAGAGCTAGATGCAGAAAAAAATTATATTCAATTTGCAACCTGCTGGAGGTCAGTATAGAAGGACTAATAGAACAAGTCCCACACACTGCTAGAAGCCCAAATATTTTTTCAGAGCTAAATGAAGAAAAAAATTATTTTTAATTTGCAACCTGATGGAGGTCAGTATAGATGGACTAATAGACCAAGTCCCACACACTGCTAGAAGCCCAAATATTTTTTCAGAGCTAGATGCAGAAAAAAATTATATTCAGTTTGCAACCTGATGTAGGTCAGTATAGATGGACTAATAGAATGATGCTATGCCCAAAAGATTTTACTTCACTAGGTGCAGTAAAAAAATTGGTATTCTATACACAGGTGTTATATCTTGCAACACAGATAGGCTACTCCACTGACTAACACACTCTGCAATAGGCCAAAAAGGATTAGCTTTGCTAGATTCAGCCAAATGCTGTGAAAAACACTTGCACAGCACTGGCACAGACCTGCCTGGCAAAAACTGATAGGAACTCATGTAACCTAGTCCTGAAAAGGACTCCAATTACAATTAGTCTTTACTCCCACAACCTATCTATTTAAGAGCACAGACCTCCCTGATAAAAGTCGTAGGAAATGCTGTAACCTAGTCCTTAAAAGGACTGCAATCACAACTATTCCCTACTCCCAAGCTATCTGTATATTTGTGCGAAAATTGGCTTGAAATTAACAAGGTATAGCGCACACAGCAACAGCGGTGCCGTCTAACACGCAGCTGCAGCAGTGAGAAACTGGTGGCGACGGGGAAAATGGCTTGGTCTTATAGGGCAAGGACATGTGACATACACTGCCAATGACACATGCCCTTGCTTGTGTGAAAAAAAGCACTTCGCTCCGTGTGTGCGCTGCTGATAGGCTGACAGATTGCACCTCCCCACTGCAAATGCGGGAAAGAGAAAAAAAAATGGAGATCTTCATTGTTCCTGCAGAGATCCATCCCCTGCCCCTCCCCCCACCCCGCTGTACACTCAAACTGCGTATTAACATTAATTTTCATCATTACTGAGAAAAAATCCAGTTATGATTTTGGTGCACGAACAGTTATCGAACATAACCTCGAACAGCCGAATTTTTCTCAAATTGTTCGTGTTCGCCGAACGGCTCGAACACCGCCCAAAACAGCTCGAATTTGAGATTGGCGAACAGTTCGAGTAGAACAACGCTCATCTCTAGTGCTAGGTCAAAGGCTTCACATACTCCTGCTGCAGGGTTGCTTTGCCCTCTGGAGGTTCCTAGTGCGCCTTGGATGCATCTCGCAAAGGACTTTATTACTGATCTTCCTGTGTCCGAGGGTTTTACTGTCATCTGGGTGGTCATGGACCGTTTTAGTAAGATGAGTCATTTGGTCCATTCATTAAGTTGCCCTGCGCCAAGACACTTGCTAAGGCTTTTGTTAAGGAGATTGTCAACCTTCATGGCGTTCCCACGGCTATTGTTTCTGACAGAGGACCTCAGTTTGTGGCTCGCTTTCGGCGAGCTTTTTGTGACAGGTTGGGAGTCCATTTCTCATTTTCGTCTGGGTATCATCCTGAGTATAATGGACAGAGTGAAAGAAAGAACCAGGATGTACAACAGTTTTTGCACTGTTTTGTGGCGAACAATCAAGAGGTGTGGTCTGAGTTTCTGCCTCTCGCGGAATTTGCTCTTAACAATCATACATCCTCCTCTGCTGGGTGTTCTCCATTTTTTTGTTGTACTGGGAGACATCCGTCTTTTGGTTTGTTCTCCAAATTGGGGTCGGCGGTGCCGGAGGAGGATAGTTTTTCCGGTGATTTGGAGAGAGTTTGGACTAATGTACATTGCAACCTTCAAGAGGCTAACAAGAAGTCCAAGAAGTATTTTGAAAGGAAACGTAAAGAGGGTTTGTTTACTGTGGGTGACATGGTTTGGTTGTCCTCAAAGAACCTGCGGTTGAGAATTCCCTCTAAAAACTGGGTCCTAAGTTTGTGGGTGCATTTAAAGTGCTTCAGGTTGTTAACCCGTCTGCTGTTAGGTTGGATGTCCAAACTTCCTGGAAGATTAATCCTGTGTTTCAAGTTTCCTCGTTGAAAAAGGTTAATGTGTCAGATAGGGATGCCACTGTCACAGTTCCTCCTGTGGTGGAAGACGGCGAATATGAAATTTCTCTTATCTTGAATTCTAGATGGCATATAGGGAGATTAGGAGATTACAGTATCTTGTCTCCTGGAAGGGTTTCGGTCCCGAAGACAACTCCTGGGTAAGGACAGATGATGTCTCTGCTCCTAGGCTTGTTAAAGCTTTCCACAAGAGGTTTCCGGATAGGCCTTGGCCTGGAGGATCCAGAGGATCCTTATGAAAGAGGGGGTACTTTTAGAACCCTCCTGTTTGTTTTTTTCCATCTTGTGTTTTGCGGTCACGTGACCATCTGCCTTTATATTCCAGCTTCGCCCTTTTGGCTGTGCTGGACTTCAGTGTTTGACTGTTTCTCTAGCCAGGTGCCTTTCTCTGTCAGTTCGCTTGGTCCTTCTGGGACCTCTAGTACCTTTTTGTCAGTTTGTCTTTTTGTGTTCTAAAACAACTTCTCTGTTTAGGAGGTGTCCCATTTTTGTCCCAGTCCTTAGTTCTTTTAGGGACAGCTCCCCTTATGCTATAGGTCTTGGATCAGACTAGCCGAGGACTAAGGCGGGTCTGTTCGCTAGGAACAGGCAGCCCGCTACATCGTAGGGATGCAGCTTAGTCTTACAGTAGGGACAGCTTTCCCCTACCTTTCCTTAGTACTTGTTGCAGATCATAACAGATACGACTGCTCACTTGTGAATCTAGGAGACACTGAGTTACTGAAAGCACAGTTTTACTTGCACTGGTTATTAAAAATAGAGGTAAACCCACACCAATTTTATATTTTTACACTGTGTGCCGCGGCCAATCACAGCTTTGCCAGTACTTGTCATGGCTGTGATTGAGCACCGGCAAAGCCTGTTGATTGTCTGCAATGCAGCCTTTCAACAACCTTTGTTTGGGCACCCGAACCCCAACAGTAGCACGGACTTCTTGGAGAAGTCCGTGTTTGGGGCCGTGCACGGACACTAGGTGTTCGGTACGGACCCTGAATTTTACCGTTCGAGTTCACCCATCCCCATTGGAGAACACGGATTTAATGAATACTTATCAATAAAATACTAACAAGATACACTGTACAAAGTACACACGTTAATGAAATCACGCAAATAGAATTGACATCCTAAATTTATTTCTGAAAATTTTCTTAAAGAAATATACCACCTGTCTTATGCGGCAAAGCAAGACCTCCAAGCTTTTCAAAAACAGAATGGCCTGAGAGTCAACTGGTTTGCCATATTTCAACACATTGGAATTAAATCATATATTGGGCCATCTTTAAAGTGTAAAGCGATGACTGATTATATTATTCAGCAGACATAGCAGAGCTTAGATTAAATTGAAATCTGCCATTTGCTGTTAATGAGGGACACCTTTTGAGGTCATTTAAAGAGGCTACTACATTTTTTATTAGGAACAACTGTGTACACTCACTATAATGCAACAAGGCATGGTTCAAGGAAAGCAACTTCTACATGTTCATCGCAGACCTGTTGGGGATTATCAGGACAATGGTACATGCAGCAGGATTTGGCAGAGAGCGGAGGAAGAGGAGCAGAAGCATGTGTATATGGAAGGGACATTGAGTTATATTATGGGTAAAGGAGTTTCAGGATTTTTCTCTGCGCTGCTGACGATATGGGTATTTTGGATTAAGGGTGTTCAATAATGGATCCCAGGATTGAGGAATTTTAGTAGCGGTCTATTTATTAACGCCTTTCGAAGTATATCACTTCTTCATCAGGACAAACCACATTAACCACTATTAAAACTCCTCGATCCTGGGATCCATTATGGAACAGCTTTCTTCCAAAATACTGGTATCATTGACACTACAGAGAAAAACCCCAAAACGCTTTTACCCATCTTATGCCATTAAATTGAAGGTCTGCAGCAGCTGATTTCCAAAATAACATATTTACTGTAGAGGTTACATAGCCGTAAGAGGTGAGCAATTCCCTGTTTCTTTTTTATTTATTTTGTGTTATTGGATAAGAGCCTATTTGGGCTAATTGTTTTTCCAGCATTTTCTACGTCATTGAGTTATATTAGACAAAGATAAGGCTGAGGGTATGAAATGAATGATGACTATGATGACAGCGCTGTCTTTGTTGATTGACTATTGCAGTGAGGCACAGAATAAAAAACAGGACCTTTGATCATGCTGAAATGATTTTAGCATGATTTTTAAAGAAGCCATTGTTTATGTTTCAAATAAAAAACCTGTTGCTCTTTCCAAAAAGGGTATAATTATTGGACAGCTTGTTAAAAAGTCATTGCTTCATAATTTTCCAAACAGCAAACCTGTTACTCATCCCAAAATAGGGATATAGGGAAATTTTTTGGACGGCTTAGTAAAGAGAATTAGAATTTCAAAAGATTTTTTTTCATCTCTACTAGTAATGAGCAAACGTCCTCGCCACTGCTTGGTACTCGCCTGAGCATCACTGTGCTCAACGAGCTCGGCGCTCGACGAGTATTTCCGGGTTGTTCGGGCGGGAACTTGGGTCCCCTCCCTGCATGTTTGGCACTCTTTAGAGAGCCAATGAACATGCAGGGATTGCCTGCCATGCACTGTAATGCCATAGCCATGTTGGTTGTGGGCATTACAGTGATTGGCTGGCCACACAGCATCATCAGGTGTATATAAGACCTGGTGGGCTTCCATGCTCGTCACAGTCTACCTCGGAATCAGGCAGAGTAGGGAGAGCTGCTGCTGTGTCAGGGAGAGATTTGCTTGTTATAGTTTGTATAGGTATTCCACAACATATATCTATATCCATCTGAACTAACAGTCCTTCTGAGGACTAATCCAACTGCATATATTCAGTGGTGAAAGGAGGAGTTAGCCAGGCAGGCAGTGTATGTGGCAGACTGCAGTGCATGATACAGCACAAGAGGGTCCATTGAACGTCCTGTTAGTATACACTACCGTTCAAAAGTTTGGGGTCACCCAGACAATTTTCTTTTTTCCATGAAAACTCAAACTTTTTATTTATCAAATGAGTTGCAAAATGATTAGAAAATATAGTCCAGACATTGACAAAGTTAGGAATAATGATTTTTATAAGAAAGAATAATTTTCTCCTTCAAACTTTGCTTTTTCGTCAAAGAATGCTCCCTTTGCAGCAATTACAGCATTGCAGACCTTTGGCATTCTAGCTGCTAATTTGCTGAGAAATTTCACCCCATGCTTCCTGAAGCCCCTCCCACAAGTTGGATTGGCTTGATGGGCACTTTTTGCATACCATACGGTCAAGCTGCTCCCACAACAGCTCAATGGGGTTGAGATCTGGTGACTGAGCTGGCCACTCCATTACAGATAGAATACCAGCTGCCTGCTTCTTCCCTAAATAGTTCATGCATAATTTGGAGGTGTGCTTAGGGTCATTGTCCTTTAATAGGATAGTTGTGCTGCATCTCACAAATGTTCTTCTGTGTGATCCAAACACCTCAAACTTTGATTCGTCTGTCCAAAAAACTTTTTTCCAATCTTCCTCTGTCCAATGTCTGTGTTCTTTTGCCCATATTAATCTTTTCCTTTTCCTTTTATTAGCCAGTCTCAGATATAGCTTTTTCTTCGCCAGTTTGCCCTGAAGGCCAGAATCCCGGAGTCGCTTCTTCACTGTAGACGTTGACACTGGTGCTTTGCATGTACTATTTAATGAAGCTGCCAGTTGAGGAGCTGTGAGGCATCAATTTATCATAGTAGAGACTCTAATGTACTTGTCTTGTTGCTCAGTTGTGCAGTGGGGCCTCCCACTTCTCTTTCTACTCTGATGAGAGCCTGTTTGTGCTCTCCTCTGAAGGAAGTAGTACACACTGTTGTAGGAAATCTTCAGTTTCTTGGCAATTTCTCGCATGGAATAGCCTTCATTTCTATGAACAAGAATAGACTGTCGAGTTTCACATAAAAGTTCTCTTTTTCTGGCCATTTTGAGAGTTTCATAGAACAAACAAATGTAATGCTCCAGATTCTCAACTAGCTCAAAGGAAGGTCAATTTTATAGCTTCTCAAATCAGCCAAATCGTTTTCAGTTGGGCTAACATACTTGTGCAAGGGTTTTCTAGGGTTTTCTAAACATTCATTAGCCTTCTTACACAGTTAGCAAACACAATGTACCATAAAAACACTGGAGTGGTGGTTGTTGGAAATAGGCCTCTATACACCTATGTAGATATTACAATAACAACAAGATGTTTGCAGCTAGAATAATCATTTACCACATTAACAATGTATAGAGTGGTTTTCTGATTCATTTAATGTTAGCTTCATTGAAAAAAATGTGCTTTTCTTTCAAAAATAATGAAATTTCTAAATGACCCCAAACTTTTGAACTGTAGTGTAGATATTTCACAACATATATGTGACAGGCAGAAGCAGTGTTGTGCTTCAGAAGCATCCAGCAACTAGAGGGATTAACACAGTCACAGGAGACAGGGATTGTTTTAGCAGAGCCCCATGGGGATTGTGAGTAACTTGTTATTGTAGTCTGGCTGAAGCCAAAGAGAAAGGTTGTGTGTTATCTGGATCTGACAGAAGGCAAATGAACAGGATTCAGATTGGGAAAGAAACTAAACACAGGTCAGATTAACCTCCTGAACTAACAGTGCAGAGTATTATCGGACAGGAAGATAAGGACTGGACAGAATTGTGTCACAGAGATCATCTCCCTCATCAAACCCTCCCCCCTCCATCTCCATGCAGGATAAAGAATGATGTATACTATTATGTCCTTGTGAAGGATAAGCCTGTGGTTGTGTATGCATAGAAATGTGCTGCTATGAGATCTAATCTATGCTGAATTATGCTACTGAAGAGACTGTAATACTGTGCCTTGTGAAGAAACTACAGTATTGTTACTGGAGCCGGTTGCTCAAGAAACTCAGACTGTACTGCATTGAAGATTGTTGCTGTAATATCCCTGAATTGCACTGGCCATGCTTCAGATTGAATTCCACTTTTAAACTGTTGAAAAAGACTCTTGTCAGATGTGTCTGGTCAGCAATTGAATCTATTGTGTGCCTGAGAGAAGCTGCAGCCTATGGTCGCCCTGAGTAACGGTTCCCCCAGGATTCCAAAGAATTCATGAAATCCGTCTCGCCCTATGTGAACATAGTGGCATGCGTGTAACATATATATATATATATCCATCTGAACTAACAGTCCTTCTAAGGACTAATCCAGCTGCATATAATCAGTGCTAGGCAGGTAGGCAGGCAGTGTATGTGGCAGACTGCAGCGTATGATACAGCACAAGAGGGTCAATTGAACGTCCTGTTTGCTGCTGTAATAATTTCAGATATTTGTAGACATAGAAAGGCAATTTTTTTTATCTTAATCCTGGTTATTTGCTTAAAAAGCAATCCAGAGTACACCATTTTTCTGCTCCATTTGCTTGTTCTCACTGCAGAATAATTCCAGATCTGTTGAACAGAACGTGGAAAATATTGACCTCCTTTTCCATTCTGTTGCAGTGTGTCGGTCAAGCTATTCACACTAGGTGTCTGTGAAGAATAGTATTAGTAAATTACAGGTCTGCTATTTAAAACCGTGGTTCTCTGTCAAACATATCACCTATAAGACTGTTCCAAAATCAGCCACTTCTACCATTTTCATTCTGTTGCAGTGTGTCGGTGAAGGTAATCACACTAGGTCTCTGTGTAGAATAATCTTAGTAATTTACAGGCCTGCTTTTAAAACCGTGGTTCTCTGTCAGACATATCACCTGTAAGACTGTTCAAAAATCATATATTTCTTCCATTTTCATTCCGTTGCAGTGTGTCGGTGAAGCTATTCACACTAGGTCTCTGTGTAGAATAAAATTAGTAAATTACAGGTCTACTATTTAAAACCGTGGTTCTCTGTCAGACATATTACCTATAAGACTGTTCAAAAATCATACATTTCTTCCATTTTCATCCTGTTTCAGTGTGTCGGTCAAGCTATTCACACTAGGTGTCTGTGAAGAATAGTATTAGCAAATTACAGGCCTGCTATTTAAAATTGTGGCTCTCTCTCAGACGTATCACATATAACAGCATTTCAAAATCAGCCATTTCTAGTGAACGTGGAAAATATTGTCCTCCATTAAAAATGGGCAAGGTGTGTGGCAAGGGACGGGGAAGTGGACGTGATGATGATGGTGCATGCAGATGCCGAGGACTAGCCTTGAGCAAGCTGAAATTGTGCCACAACAAACACCCACATCTTGTCGCTCAACCTTCCTGTCCCAATTAATAGGGGATTGCAGAACACCACTATTGAACACAGAGTAGTGTCAAAATGTTATTGGTTGGATAGCAGATAATGCTTCCAGTCACTTAGCCACCACCACCACCACTCTCTCTTCCACACGGTCAAGTCTCAGTAGCGGTGAGTCTGGACCGCATATTCCTCACCCTGATCCTCCTTCCTCCCACCATGCCGAGTGCCAGGAGACAACTGATCCTACACTTGGACACTCAGAAGAGCTGTTCACTTTTCAATTTGTAGATTCGGGCCTCTTGCCCGGCCAGCTTCAAGCAAGTCAAGAGGAGAACGCGTGTAGCATTGCCCAAATATTGGAGCAGCCAGTGGGAAAGTGCAATTACTGTCGCAAGAGGTGGATGATGATGATGAGACACAATTGCCAGAAAGTCAGGAGGAGGACCAGGGTGCGGAAATGGAAGACGAGGTGGTGGATAATATAGTAACTGACCCAACCTGGCAGGGCAACATTCAGAGCGAGGACAGCAGCACAAAGGGGGAGGGGGGTGTAGCACCACAACAGGCAGGAAGAAGCAGCGTGGTGGCCGCTGACACAAGCCGGGAAATCGCTCCTCGTAATGCCAACACGACGGAAGTTGCCAGTACAACTGTTAGGTCTTCCCGAGTCTAGTTATTTTTTAAAGACTCTGCAGATAATCCCAAAAAGGCCATTTGCACCACCTACCAGGCCAGCATCAGCAGGGGTAGCAAAACAAGCAGCCTGACCACCACCAGCATGATCATGCACATGGACAGCTCTGAAAGAGCAGGCAGATCTGTGGCTGACACCGCTGAACCTACAGCCAGGCATGGTCGTGTGTGACAATGGCCGGAACCTGGTGGCGGCTCTGAGGCGAAGCAAGCTCATACACATGTGCTTAACCTCGTGGTTTAGCGGTTTCTCAAAACCTACCCGGATTTGTCAGATGTGCTTGTCAAAGTACGCTGCCTGTTTGCCCATTTTATAAAGTCAACTACAGCTTCCGCCGCCCTTGCCGTGCTTCAGCAGCGTTTGCAGCTTCCAGCTCACCGACTGATCTGCGATGTGCCCACGCCTTGAAACTCTGCATTGCAGTTCTTGGGAAGGATTTGTGAGCAGAAGAGGGCAGTTGTTGACTACCAGCATCAACAAGGCTGTCGGTATTCTGGCCAGACTCCACACATAAGATCTTAGGAGTGGACATGGATGTCAGACATATGTACCATCCTCCAAAACTTTGAGAACTCCACCATGATGGTGAGCGGCGATGATGCCATAATTAGCATCACCACCCCGCTTTGGATGCATTGCAGGCGGAGCACGATGAGATGGAGCAAGGAGCCATACAGGGTGATTCCACACAGTCTAGCCACATCTCATCCCAATATGAATAGTGTGACAATGAGGAAAAGGAGGAGGAAGAACAGGAGCTAGTTTCCTGCGCTATAGATGGTACTACCTGCACAACTGGCATACCGTCTGTTCAGCATGGATGGCCTGAAGACAGGGAGGAGGAGGAAGAGGAGGAGGATGAGGAGGAGAGCATGGTCAGTCATCCTCTTGGTGAGGACACAGAAGTGTTGCCTCTTTGCAGTCTGGCCCACATGGCTGAGTTTATGTTATGCTGCCTTTCCCGTGACCCTCGCATTGTCCAAATTTTGGGGGACAGTCATTATTGGTTGGTGACACTTCTATACCCACACTACAAGGAGAACTTTCTGTTTCTTATTCCCTTGCAGGACAGGCCTAATAAAATGGTGCAGTATGAGAAGGCCCTCGTTGCGGAATTATTTAAAAAATTCCCATCTGAAAACGCTGGTGGCAGAGGTCACAGTTTTTTGGACTACCAAGGAGTACAGGTGAGAGAGACACAAATGCAATCAATCAGAGGCAGAGGAACACTGTCAAAGTTCTGGGACAGTTTTCTCAGACCCACCTATTGCACAAGGCCTGATGCGTGGGGTACTCTCTCAAGGAATCAAAAGTTCTGAAGATGGTGAGGGAGCACCTTGCCGACTGTACCAACGTCCTCCGTGATTCCTCTGTGCCTTATAATTATTGGGTATCCGAGCTGGACAAGTGGCATGAACTGGCTCTCTAAGCCTTGGAGGTCCTGGCCTGCTCTGTCGCTAGCATCTTGTCACAGCAGGTTTTTAGTAGTGTTGAGCCACCCCCGTAGTGTTCGAGTTCGGTTCGGTTCGTCGAACACCCGTGTGTTCGCCGAACTGTTCGTCGAACACCTTCGAACACCGTTAAAACCAATGGCAGGCAAACAAAAACACATAGAAACACATAGAAAACACCTTCAAAGGTGTCCAAAAGCTGACAAACTGCTCAGAAGACATAACTAACACATGGAAAAGTGACAAGTACATATAGTCATGCGAAAATAAAAGAGGTGGAGGAGTAAAAGGAGGGGGAGACACAGATATAGGCATGTCATGCCCTTCTAAAATCCAAAAAAAGTGAGAAGCCGACACGGCCAGTCCGCTCCTGCCCGTGCCACCTCCGTGTCGCCGGGTTTGTGCCAGAGCCGCGGTGAACCCTGACGGCCAGCCCCCCTCTCCCAATACTGGTGCCTGTCCGCTGGTGGGTCGAGCGAGCCCCCCTGTGGTGGAGGCAGCTCTAAGCTTTTTAATTTAAATTGTCTCTCTAATTTGAATGAATACACTTTAAATCCATTTACAAGGATCTATTGGAGGGCAAGTCTCATGCCAGCAGCCACGGTTGCAGGAGGAGGAAGAGGTGGAGCCTGCCGTGTGCTGCTGTGTTTGGTGTGTGGAGAGAGCTCCTGGGAAGGGAGGTTTTGCCTTTACCATCTGGGACTTTTTGTCTGCCCCCTTCCCAGGAAAGGAGGCTTGCTGTGGGATTGGCCTCCGGGGCTGGGCCCCCAGCTCCTGCCCCCCGGTCCAAGCCGGCGGGGGGCAGGAGGAATACCATCGTGGCTGGGATGACCAGGTCCGGAAAAGGCAATGCGTCCGGCATGAAGACCAGAGGGACCCCCGAGGCCACGGCCGCGGCCGCTCCTCCCCCCGGAGGTAGGCCGAGTACGTGCAGGGGTGCTGCAGCGGTGCCCCCTGATTGGGGCACCAAGGTGGCAAAGGAGTCCACTGTCATCTATGGCTCCCGCATCCATGCGCACCTCTGCGAGTATGAGGACGCCTCTAGGAAGCTAAAATCCCTCTGAGGGGAGTTGAGGGTAGCTCAGGAGAGGTCCGACAGGGCCTCTAGCAGCAAGAAGCCTGAGCTATCTGCCGCGGTCAGGAGGATTAAGAAGGCCATCCAGGAGGTGGAGAACCGGCGGTGTACCATCCTGGCTGGCAGCGGGCCATTCAGAGAAAAGTTGGAGAACGACGACCGGTTCAGAGCCATGGCCGGTGGATCTCTGGAGGGGTCACGGAGCTCCAGCCAGGTGGTGGCGGTGGAGGATGAGGAGGAAGAGGACTGTGAGGAGGAGGTTGCACCCTACCCGCCATCTGGTGGCCTGGTAAGTGATCTCCAGGCATCGCATAGCGGGATAGCCCCTCAGCAGATGGCTCTCCCGTCTGACTCTAGCCCTTCAGAGGGCAGCGGGAGCGAAGGGGAGGATGAGGATGGTGGTAGTACTAGTGAGGGGGGCTGCCTCGTCATGAAGCAGATCAGGCAGATTGAGTCCCCGGTACGTTTTAACCAGCTGACGTTCGGGGATGAGATCTGCGAGGACGAGGCAACCGGGAGGGGGATGAAGAGGAAAGCGAAGAGAGCTATGAAAAAGAAAACATCGGTAACACATAAATTTGTGTATGTCCCCCTCTCTGGGGCCCCCCGGTCCCGTTGTGCGGCACCCGCCACCCACCCCGGCTCGGGCCCTGATGTGGGTCTGCAGCGAGGGGGCGGGGAGACTATAGGCCATGGTACGCAGAGCGCCGCCTCTGTTTGTAATAATGAAGGTGGTGTGTCGGATGTGTCTGACATGGAGCATGGCACGGAGGGCGGCCCGGCGGCGGGCAAAAACCATGGTGGTGCTCAGGCTGGGTCCCCTGTGAGAGAGGGGGCTGGCCTGGCACCTGGTGTGCCTGCTGGCGTGCGGGGGGCGGCGAGCGTAACTGCCGCTGCCACCTGCTCTGCTGGCGGCACACCGGCAGCCGGGGCCGCATCTCCGGCGGCGTGTGCTGGGAAAGTGTCTGGGTCCCTCACTCACGGATCCGTTAAATCTGGATCACTTTTGGGGACCCAGGCATCCGGTAAGGCATCTGGCGGGGCAAAAAGTGCGGGGCCTGCAGCTCCGGCAGAGCCGGTTCGTAAAAGGAAGGTGGTGGGGCCTGCTCCCCCGGCGGGGTCCGTGGCGAAGTCGGGGCCCCCGGCGCAGGGGCCCAGTAAGGGGTCGGCGCTGAGGGCTCTGCCGCCGGTGGATGCCGAGGGGGAGTGGCCTAGCCTGGGGCCGGCCGCCGGAGTTGCTGTGGCCAAGCTCTTTGTGGCTAAGGGAGTGACGGTGGGGGGAGCTGTGCCTCCGGGAATTGATGCCGCTGGATCAGGGACCCCCGAGAGTAGACCCGGCTCCGGGCCGGTTTTAGGGGTCCCGTCGCGGCCATTTTTGGGGGGCGTGGCCTCCCTGGCGTCCCCCACCCATGTGGGAGTGGCCACGGAGGGCCGCACTGTGCTGCCGGGTGCAGGGGGTGTGGCTTCACAGGTGGGGGCCGCCCATGTAGGAGTGGCCACAGTGAGCAGTACTGTGCTGCCGGGCGCTGGGGGCGTGGCTTCCCGAGCCGGGTCTGCCCATGTGGGCGTGGCCACGCCCGGGGGGGGCGGGGCTTAGCGCCGGTGGCTGCTCCTGGAGCAACAGACACCACAGCTGCGGCCAGTGCCAGTGTGGGGGCTGCCGCTGTAGCTGATGCGGGTGCCTGTGTGCCGGGGTCCGCTGTGTCTGGGGGCTTACCTGGGGCAGGGGATCCGGCACTGCGGGTATCCAGGAAAGCTGCAGCAGGGCTGGATGGTGCAGTGGGAGGAGCTACACCTGGCTCTCTTCCTGCCAGTAAATCAGGAAGCTCCAGGTATGCTGGGAGCAGTGGTGCTGCACTGCTTAAGTCCTGCAGTGTGGTGCTTGATAGGCCAGCAGCATTAAAAGTGAACCCCCTGGCAGGGAAGATGCCACCAGCAGGCGGCAGTACTGGCAACACAAGTAATATGGACGGTGGTAGTGAAACTGTGCCCAGAAAGTGTACACAAAAAAAGAAAAACATTGACCCCGGTGCACATGGGAGTGGGAGCGGGGCGAGTGGGGTGATTGTAGACACAAATGGGGATGGTGTGGGTACGAATGTGTCTGTGGCTGGGGATGCAAATGGTGGGGTGTCTGCGGTAGGGTGCGTAAATGGAGTGTCTGTTGGTAGCGGGGAGCACGGGGGGGGACTGGTCCATCTGCTCCCCCGGCCGCGAGCCCCCGGAGTTTTGCGGGGGTAGTGGCTGGGGCCTCGGGGTCCTCTCAGGGGGTTTCCTCGCCTCTGGACCTCAGGGACGGTGACTTGCGACGCCGTTTTCTGGAGGCCCTCAAGAAGGGAGAACGGACGATCACAGTAGAGGAAAGAGAGGTGGATCTGGCCTTTTGGCTGGACAGGCATGGCCAGGCTGCCTTCCAAGATAAAAGGGAGGGGGAAACAGTGTGGTCCCTCCCGACAGCCGGGCAGGGGGTGGCCAGGAGGAATGTAGTCCGTCTTCGGTGGAGGGGTAGTGAAGCGTGCCCGCCTAGAGCGAGGGTCGTGGAGCTCCTCCTGAAGATGGACTTCAGGGCAATTGACATCTTTGCCCTGATCCATCCTTTTGGTACCTCCATCTTTGACATCAGTTTTGTTCGGCCGGAGGGCTTAGAGCTTTTCTGGTCGAATTTTGAACTGGTGAAGGGGGAGCCCGGCTGGCGAGACTTTGCCGTACAGGCGGTGTCTCGCCAAAATGGCGTAAAGAGGGTGACCGTTCTAACAAATAACGAGTCACTCTCAGGGATCGATATTATGACGTGGCTTTCTCGTTATGGGGAAGTCACAGAGGTCCCAAAGAAGAACAGGGACGAGTTCGGCATTTGGTCAGGGGGCTGGACCTTTATGATGAAATTGAAGGTTTCAGGTGGTACTGTCACTCACATCCCCTCC
The DNA here is from genome assembly GCF_046119375.1 of Phyllobates terribilis. Classification (NCBI taxonomy): domain Eukaryota; kingdom Metazoa; phylum Chordata; class Amphibia; order Anura; family Dendrobatidae; genus Phyllobates; species Phyllobates terribilis. Next base: position 305,606,890 of record NW_027362768.1, on the reverse strand, counting down.
TCGGCATTCCTGGGGAGGGACAGGATCCTGATCTTCTACCAGGGGCAGCCGAAGGTCTGCCACAGGTGCGGTGACCCCCGCCACTTCAGCGCGGGCTGCAAGGTGCAGAAATGTGCCTTGTGTGGCGGGGTAGGTCATCTGGCCGCGGCCTGTGGTGACATTAGATGTCACCTGTGTGGTGATCTAGGTCACCCGTATAGCCGCTGCCCACATTCCTTTTCCAACACCATCTCTGGTCAGGTGGAGGAGGGCCGCGGGGGGGTTCCCAGTGGTTCATCTTCTGCTGGAACTGGAGGTGGGGGCGGGAGGGGAGTTGAGGGGTCAGGGAGGAAAGGCGAGGCAAATACACCTGCCCACCAGTGGCAACAGGTAAGGCGCCGAAGGGACAGGGGGCAGGATAAGCCCCAGGCGACTGGGGTGATGACTGTCCCCTCCCCGGAGGTTGCAGCCGGAGCCTCTGAGGCCCTGGGGGAAAAGGCGGTGAGCGAGGAGATCAGGAGGATGGAGAGGGAGGAGGCGGCTGCTTCCGATAACTCCTCCCAGTATGAAAGTCTGGATGAGGAGGTGGTGGAGCAGCCAAAAAAATCAGGTGACAAAAGTACCAGTAGTCGGAGGAAAAAGAACAGGAAAAGGGTAAAAAAAACTAAAGCCCCCCCCCCTTGACCACTACGGTGCCTACGGAAGGGCTCACCGGCTCCCCTCTGATCCCCCTCTCCAATCGGTTCCAAGCCCTCGATGACTCTGCTGTGTCGGAGGTTGGGGGTAAGGAGCCGGAGACAACATCTGGGGTGCCTTCAGGGGGCGGCGGGGTCTGTCCCCCGGGGGACTCGGCTGCCCCTGGGGGGGGGACTGCCCCGGGGTTTGGAGGCGAGGAAACCTGTGCTAGGAAGGAAGTGTCCGATGCTGGAGGGGCGGGCATGGACACCTCGGTATCCCTAAAGAGGAGGGGTGACTCGGGCTCCTCCTCAGAAGGCGAGAGGAAAAAGGGGGGTACGGGGAAAAAGAAGGCCATCTAACTCAATCACCCATGATGGCAGAACCTACCCCGTTGACTCTGGCGTCGATTAATGTCGCCAGTATAAAGTCAGATGCGGCCAGATTTACGGCCTTTGATTTTTTCACCCGAGTTGAGGCTGACATTTTATTTTTGCAGGAGACCAGACTAACGGACATGGGGGCCATTTATAAAGCAAAGAGGGAGTGGAGGTGTGGGCCCTCATACTGGTCTCTTGCGGCCGAGCCGTATAGCGGGGTAGCGGTCCTTTTTAAGGCCGCTTCGGTGGAATGCAGACGGGTGATTGAGGTAGAAATGGGGAGGTGCTTGGTTCTTGACGTCTTCATGAGGGGACAGGAGCTCCGGCTCATTAATATCTACGGCCCGCAATCTAAGTGGGACCGTAAATGTCTCTTCCTGAAGGTCAAGCCCTATCTTTTTACAAGCCGGCAGGTGGTCTTCGGTGGGGATTTTAACACTGTAACTAGATCCCGTGATAGGGGAGGCCCCGGAGACCGGCTGGCTTATGATAGCATAGCCCTGAATAGCATAGCAAGTGAAGCTCGCCTGGTGGATGTCCACATCCGGCACACCCCAGGTCACGGGGGTTTCACCTTTCATAGGGGTAGCAGTAGGTCTAGGATAGATAGGTTTTATTTAAAGGAGGAGGCCGTCTCTTCTGCAGTGTCCGCTGTGGAGGTGGAATTCTCCGATCACTGTTTCATTTTCTTTTCCTTGAATGTTACAGAGACCCCCCGGATGGGGAGAGGCCTGTGGAAGCTGAATTCGTCCCTGTTGGAAGAAGCTGATGTAAGACAATCCTTTGAGGAATTTCTTCAGAGCCAGGTACCTCTCTTGGGTCTCTGTAGTACTAAGTCTGAGTGGTGGGAGATCTTCAAAAGAAGGGTTGCAAGGTTCTTCCGTCAGCTCTCGAGCCTCAGGTGCCTGGACAGGCACCGCCTGTATCGGGATCTGGGGAGGAAACTCGAGCAGCTCGTCTCGACTGGAGGGGACCGTGAGGAAGTCTCTAGGGTGAAGGCCTTGCTCAAGGGGTGCCAGTATGATAGGCACACATCCTTGGTTTTTGAGAGGGATTTCGGGAGGTACCGCTCGCCCGACCCTTACAGGAACTGCAGGATGTCAGTGAGTTGTAAGGTGGTAACAGGACTGATCGACAGTACGGGGTCCCTGAACAGATCCAAATCAGGGATCCTGGAGGTGGTCAGATCCTTCTACTCGCACCTCTTGGGGGGGAGGGAACCTGATCGGGATGAGATGTCGGCTTTCCTGGCTGAAACCATCCCTGAGCCAGGGGATGACCCCTCTCTTCATGTTTTGGTGGAAGCAATCAGGGAAGAGGAAGTGAGACGGGCGGTTGATGGGCTCCGGCCCAAAAAGTCGCCTGGTCCGGATGGCTTAACATCCGAGTTTTACAAGACTTTTAGGGACTCCTTGGTCCCCCTCTTGACTGAGGTGTTTAATGAGTGTCTCTCCTCGGACGCTCTGCCCAGTTCAATGAGGAAGTCAGCCCTGATTATTCTGTCAAAGGGTAAAGACTCGTCACGTATTGAGAATTGGCGTCCCATAGCGCTTCTCAATACGGACCGAAAGGTTCTGGCAAAGGTGCTTTTTAATCGGTTGGTGAAATTTGCGCCCCGGCTCCTTTCGGGGGCCCAGCACTGCTCTGTTCCAGGCCGCAGCACATTTAGTGCTGTGCTCGGTGTCCGAGAGGCAGTGGAGCAGAGCAGGTCAGGTCACTGGAAGGGGTACTTGCTGTCCTTAGACCAGGCGAAAGCCTTTGACCGGGTTAACCACGAGTACCTCTGGTCCGTCCTTCTGAGGTACGGTCTGCCCGGGAGGTTTGTTGATTGGTTGAGAGTTTTATACAATGGGGCAGAGACTTTTCCACTTGTGAACGGTTGGGTCGGACCCCCTTTTGAGGTGAAGTCTGGTGTCCGCCAGGGCTGTCCACTGAGCCCACTGTTATACGTATTTGCGATTGACCCCCTTCTAAGGAGGGTGGAGCGTGGACCGTTGGTGGGAGTCGGGATGGACCAGGTGGAGCCAGATGCCACCTTGAGGGTAGTGGCGTACGCCGATGACGTTTCCCTTTTTGTAACCTCGAGAGGGGAGGCAGATTGGGTCATGTCTGAGGTTGAGCGCTACTCGGTGGCATCCGGGTCCATGATCAACCGGGATAAGTGTGAAAGTCTCTGGCTGGGAGGGGGAGATCCTAGTTTTGATCTCCCGGACACTCTTCCAGGGCCTCAGGCCACAGCAAAAATACTAGGCATCAGTTTCGGCCCGGGGGACTACCCCCAGCAAAACTGGGAGGGCAGACTTAAGATTGCCGCCCAGAAGGTGGATCAGTGGAAGGGCTGGTCCTTGACCCTGAGGGAAAGGGTTAGCCTGGCCAAAGGGTATTTGCTTCCTTTACTAATATACCGGGGCAGTGTCTGCATCTTGCCAGAGCCTCTTTGGACACGGGTCTACAGCCTGTTCTTTCAACTATTATGGGGGAATAGGCTGAACCTAATCAGGAGGGAGGTCACGTACCGCACGAGGAGACTTGGAGGGTTGGGTATGGTCAACCCAGTGGTGTTCCTAGTAAACACCTTTATTAAGGCAAACATCGCCAACCTCTGGTTAGAGAGGGCTCCTCCGTGGGTATTCTCCTGTAGGGGGTGGTTTCGGCCTTTCTTCCAGGAATGGGAGACAGGAGGGCAGGTGAAGGACCTTCGAACGCCTCATGGGCATCTTCCGGCTTATGCTACCCCGATTCTGAAGGTGATCCCTCGGTGGGGTCTGGGAGTGTGGGAGATCAGGACCTTGTCAAGGAGGTTACTTGACAATAGGGTCCTGTTGACCCACTTTCAGAAGCCCCTGGCGCTCAAGGATTGCCCAAGCCGGGATCTGGAGGTAGGGCTTGGGTTATTGAACTCTAAACGGATCCCCTTGAAGTTTTGGGACTTGGCTTGGCGCTGCTTCCATGGGAGACTGTATGTGAGGGACAACCTGAAGTACAGGAACTCTGATGACCGGGATTGTCCCCGCGAGGAGTGTGGCGGCATGCTTGAGAGCATGGAGCACTTCCTGCTTCGGTGTCCCTTTAATACAGAGGTCTACAGTAGGGTGGGTGCTTCCATTGGCTGGCCCAGGCTGGCAGGCCTTTCCTATGCGGAGTGGGCCTATGGGGCATTCAGGTCCCTGGGTGGCCGAGATCGGGGCACTGTTTTCTTAGTTAGCTTAGTGACTAGGTTTTACACGTGGAACGCGCGGTGCTTAGTGTCCACCCAGCAGAAAGCCCTCCCCCGGGAAGAGGTGATTAGGAACATCCTGGGTGACCTGGCAAAAGTGCGCTCGCTGGAGTATGAGAGGCTGGGTGCAGGGAGGGCTTCCCTTCTATGGAGGGGGTTCTCATTCAATGTGCCCTAGGGAGAGTTAGGTTATGCGTGTCTGTGATAGGGTGAGTTAATCTCCTTCTATACTTTATTTTTTATTTTTTATTTTTTTGTAGGGTCAGGTCGTTGTGTAGGGTCAGGGAGGGACAGACAGGGACAGTCATCAGGGATAGGTAGTTTAGTATTAGGTTGGTAGTGAGGGTCAGTGAGGGACAGGTAGGGACAGGTAGGGAAAGATTGGTAGGGCGCTAGGGACAGGTTTTTTTTTTTTTCTTTTCTTTAATAGGGAGGGACAGGGTGTTGTGTGTTAGATTAGGGTGAGAGCCTCTGTAGTCTCCAGTTTCCTGGTGGTGGGCTGCTCCCCTCACATTGTAGTTTTTTGTTTTGCGGTATTGGAATCGGAATGTAGGGCTTGCAAGCACTGAACTTGGGTCTGATTTTTGATTTATGGTTGGTTCTTTGTGGTTTGAAATTATCATGTTACTGCTAAGTGTTAAAACAGACTTTTTATGTTGTGTATTGTATGTATATGTGTATTATATGTATATATATGTGTATTGCGCGTGGGGGGATGTAGTTTTAGGTTGGGTGGGGGGTTTCGGGGGGAGGGGGAAGGGGTGTTTTTATAAAAAAAAAAAAGAAAAATGGACATCCTGCGGGATGCGGGAAAGGGACCCTTTTTGCGCGTAAATGGCCACAAACTTTCGTGGGACCTTGTTGGTGTTAAGAGGCCACAGACTTTCGTGGGACCTTGGGTGTTTAAAAATGGTGGTGGGGAAAAAAAAAAAAAAAAAATTCTGTGTAGAGTGTTAGTTTTGGCCAGGTGGCCCATCTCTTATTTTTTGCGGTGGGCCGGTTATTTAGTTTTCCTTTTTGGGGTTAGGTGTGAATGTGCAGGTATGAATGTTGCAGATGTTAGGGGTCTTGTGCGCTTAAGGGCGTGGCCTGGCTGGTAGGTACGGAAGGTCTTCCCTTGCTGGGGGGTCTTTTGGAAAGAACGAAGACGTTTTGTGTTTCGTGTCAAGTGTCATGTGTTAGTTTGTTGGACTCTATATAATTTTTGGATTTGGGCTATGTCTTGCTGGGGTTTTTTGTTTTTCTTGTATAATGTTTGTATTTGTGGTTTATATTTGTGTTTTGTTTTTGTGTTTTTGTACTTTTATATAAAATAAAAAAAAGAGTTCCAGCTCCAGTAGCGTCCACTAAAGCTGCTGCAGTTAAAAAGCTTTTATAAGGATCGAGCTCGGCTGTCCACCGCAAGGCATCCTACTGCCAGTCCCAGCCCCTATGCCTTGGGGTGCCTCCTGATGCTCTTCACTAAGTATCCCATGGTCCCGAAGCATTTCCTTTGAAAAAATTAAGTGTCTAAACTACAGGTGGTGTAGCTTGCTTAACAGCCGGGATAATCCGCTGACTAGCAGACACTGCTACTAGGCACAAAGTATTTCCTGGGCTAGATGCAGTTAAAAATTTGTAATTAGATACTCTCGTTGGATGCTGAGAAAGCATTCCATAGAGTCTCCTGGCACGCCATATATGATTCTCTTAAAAAGCTTGGGGTAGGGGTCTAGGGGACCCTTTTATAGCCAAAATCACGGCCCTGTATCGCAATACGTCACCTAGGCTGAAGATAAATGGAACTGTAGCACCCTGAGGGCTCGGTTGCTACAGACGTATTGCACCTCACCCAGAGGTGTGATATCTCACTCTCAGGTAAGGATGGAGTGTGGATTAGGACCCGACACCTGCATGCATTACACCACATTGCCGTGGGGCAGGGCGACCAATATGCCCCTGAGATGGGCACGACAGTCCCTGTCCCTGGCTGGAGTGGGGGGAGGGAACACTGAGGAAGGGGAACCCTGTAGTGCAGGAGCAGGGAGGAAGCAGTTCCTGGGTGCATTGAGAAGGGAGTATAAAAGGTGGGCACCATCTTAGTTCAGTGCAGAGAAGTCTGAGCAGAAGTGGCAGGGAGCAGGGGCTCTGCATGAGCTCTGCTCCGGAGGCGGGCCTAGTAACAGAGGCCCAGGCCTGGAAGAGGGAGAAGGAAGGAAGAGGAGCGGAGAAGGCTCCAGGAACGAGGAATGAAGGGATCCCAGGGGTGCGGACGGGCGAATCGCCACCGCATGCCCGAATCCACCTGCGTGGAGAGGTCAGGCCAAAGGGGGAGACCGGTCCCCGAACTAGTGGAGGCAGGAAACGACCCTCAGCTAGAAACCGGAGGCTCTGACATTTTATGTGGCGCAGCCCCTCGCTACACCCGCTAGGAAGGCACCACATAGGGTCAGGGAAACTGGCGCCAAGCTTACCAAGAGGAGGCCCGAGGCAGCCGGACAGAAGTGTTTTTAAGAAAGGCCAGACAAAGGACACACAAAGGGGGTCCTGTGAAGCGCTCCAAAGTTATCTGGGAGTTGTCTGAGCCCCTCACCTGGTGAGCACAGTACAACGTGGGCAGCCGTTACCTGCAGACGTGGTCTGGATAATAAGAACTGTGAGTAAAGGCCCTGGACTGCATCACTGACTCCGTGTCGTTACTGCTGCTGCCCTGCACCATCACCCCCATCCTCCGCATACACTGCCCTGAGGCTATACTCCTCCCATGGGGAGTTATGCTACGCTCTGCTGCACCCACAACACCAGCCTCAGCGGTCTGCCCTGTAGCGGCGGTTCACTCTGACCGCAATCCACGGGTGGCGTAGTCGGACATTTAAACATCAAAACCACATAAATAGTTCCGCCACTGGTTTGACCGCCCTGAGCCACGGAACCGGGTCGCTGCCACGAAGACTACAACCACCAGCATCCACCAAAAAGGGTCCGGCTCCGGGTGTCCCAAGGCCCAGGGGGTGCGTCAGAACATTTTCATCACCTTTCACAATCACCCATGGGACAAGGCAGGGATGTCCTCTGTCCCCTCTCTTATACATCCTAGTGACGGAGCACCTGCTCTCATCAATTCGCCATAACCCCAATATTAGGTGGATTGAGGTGGGAGGCACCGAGTACAAGTGCTCTCTATTTGCTGATGATGTCCTAGTATATATCACTCAATCACATATATCCATCCCTGCTGTTATGGCTGAAATAGATCACTTTGTTACATGGTAAAATTTTAAAATCAATGCAGCGAAGTCTGAGGCCCTCGATGTCTCCCTCCCCAAATCCATATAGGATTCCATCCAGTCCAACTTTCCCTTTGCCTGGCCCTCACATGGTATCAAATACTTAGGAATTCCTATTCATAGAGACCTCTCCCATCTATGTTATCTTAATTTTGGGCCCTTTATTGAACAATTCCATACAGACCACGGTTGGCAAGTTAGAACTGTAAGATTCACTACGTGAACCACTGGTGTTTTGTGGAAAAGCACATGTACACTGCGTTCCAAATTATGATGCAAAAAGTGTTTAGGAGTGATAAGGGAAGAATTTGTTTGTTTGTCAGTTAAACTCATTGATGGTGATGTGTGTCAGGGCACTTTATATCACTGTAAGCAATTGCAGACACCTGTGCTAATTAGTTTGGCAGGTGTGTCCAATGAAAGGCAAGACTACTTAAGAAGGCTCTCTCACATTATTAAGCAGCCTACATTTTCTGCCAAAATGGGAAAGAAAAAGGATGTGTCGGCTGCTGAGAAGCAACAAATTGTGGAGAGTTTAGTTCAAGGCATGACTACAATCAACATTGTGCGATGATCAGGATGAAGTGTCTTGGCAATCAAGAAGTATGTAGCTGATTCACAGTACACACGTGTGCGTGCTGATAAGGGCAAATTGAGGACTCTTTCCTACAGGCAATTACGTCAGGTTGAAAGAGCAGCGGCAAAAAAGCTTTGTCATAGCAGCAGACAAGTTTTTGAAGCTGCTTATGCCTCCAACGTCCCCCGAACAACAAGATGCAGGGTCCTTCAGAGGTTTGCAGCTGTGCATACGCCATCCTGTCGACCTCCTCTATCCACTTCACACAAGCAGAAACGGCTCCAGTGGGCCAAACATTACATGAAGACTGATTTCAAAACTGTTTTGTTCACGGATGAGTGCCGTGCAGCGCTCGATGGTCCAGATGGATGGAGTGGAGGATGGCTGGTTGATGGACACCCCACGCAAACACGGCTACAGCGCCAACAAGGAGGAGGTGGAGTAATGTTTTGGTCTGGAATCATGGGGAGAGAGATTGTCGGCCCCTTTAGGATCCCTGAAGGCGCTAAAGATGAACTCCATAATGTATGTGGATTTTCTCAAACAGCACTTCCTGCCATGGTTCAAGAAGAAGAACCGTGTATTTCACAGCAAGATCATTTTTCTGCATGATAATGCACCATCTCATGCTGCACATAAAACATCTGCATCTCTGGCTGATATGGGCATAAAAGGGGACAAACTTATGGTGTGACCCCCATGCTCCCCTGACCTCTACCCCATTCAGAACCTTTGGAGCATCATTAAAAGGAGTGTCTATGATGGCGGGAGGCAGTTCACATCTAAGCAACAGCTCTGGGAGGGTATTCTGTCCTCATGCAAATCAATTGAAGCAGAAACCATCCAAAACCTGACAAATTCAATGGACGAGAGAGTTCAGAAGCTCCTTTCGAACAAGGGGTCCTATGTGAAAATGTAACATCACCTAGAATAAAGTTTTGAGTTGAAAACTGTTTGATTTCAGTTTCTAACAACCTGCTAATGCTTATAATTTCAAAAATGACCATTTTTTTGGTCTTTATTAAAATGAAAAGGTTGATCGAAAAGTTTGGGGGATCTAAGAGTGTGGCAACCCAGTAGTCATGATTACTTCGAATTCTGACAATATGAGGGTCATGCTGCAGGTAGTGCAGCAAGAAGGCACTTATGTGTCTTGCGCATCTCGGAGCCCCAAAATTATTTTCCGGGCTAGATGCAGCTAAAAATTATTTTTAATTTTAAATCTGGTGGAGCTTATTATAGATGGCCTAATAGGATCAGTGCTGCACACTGCTACAAAGCCCAAATTATTTTCCAGTCAAGATACAGATAAACATGATTAGTAATTTGAAAGCTTAAAACGGTTGGTAGGGTGATTTTAACCAATCATCAAGCTTTTACTCTCCCCAGGATGACACAGGGGTAGAAAAGTCGTTTCGGATCCATGATTTGTTCATCTTTATGAACGTGAGTCTGTCTACATTATCAGTGGAGAGCCGCGTGCGCTTATCTGTCAGCACACCACCAGCAGCGCTGAACACACGTTCAGACAGAACGCTGGCTGCGGGGCATGACAAGATCTCCAAGGCGTAAGTGGCTAGCTCCGGCCATTTATCCAGATTGGAAGCCCAAAAAGAGCAAGGGTCCAGTGACACAGTCGTGGCTTCAATGTTTACTTGGAGATACTCCTGTACCATCGTCTCTAGGCGTTGACTATGTGTCAGACTTCTTGTCTCCTGTGGCCTTGCAAAGGATGGGCTAAAAAAGTGGTGAAATGATTCCGCAAAATTGATGTTACCAGCAGATACTGTGGTTCTGTTACGGTTTGAGTGCTGAACACTTGACGGTCCCACGGTTGGCAAGTTGGAACTGTGAGATTCACTACGTGCACCACTGGTGTTTTGTGGAAAAGCACATGTAAGATTCTGCAACAGTCTCTGCTGATACTCCTGCATGCGTGCATCCCTTTCTATGGCAGGAATAATTTCGGCAAATTTACTTTTGTACCGGGGATTTAACAGTGTGGCAACCCAGTAGTCAGGATTATTTCTAATTCTCACAATTCGAGGGTCATGTTGCAGGTAGTGCAGCAAGAAGGCACTCATGTGTGTTGCGCATCCAGGAGCACCAAGTCTCTGTTGTGTTGGTGGCGAGGTAACAATCATGCTTCCTTCCTCTGTCCTCTCCCCCCAACCTCGCACAACAGAAATGTGATCAAGGTCTCCCTCATCTGATGAGTCTTCCATCAGTTCGTCCTCCACTTCTTCCTGGGCTCCTGCACCTTCCTCACTAGTTTTGCTGCTACCATGCGCCCTGGTAAAACCATCTCCCCCACCCTCACATGCCTGCCGCCTTGGTGCTGCCGACCGTCTGGACCTTGCAGATGTTAGCCCTTCCGCATACAACTCCTCCTCCTCTACTTCCTCCACCTCCTCTTGTGCCACCACCTGACTCCGAATTCTGTTTAACATGTGCTCCAGCATGTAAATCACCGGAATAGTCATGCTGATAATGGCATCGTCAGCACTAAACATCTTCGTCGCCATTTCAAAACTGTGCAGAAGGGTGCATAGGTACCTGATCTGAGACCACTCCTCCAGCGTGATTTGCCCCACCTCTGGATCTCGTTGGCCCAGGCTATACGTCAGAACGTATTGCACCAGGACTTGTCGGTGCTGCCACAGTCGCTGCAACATGTGCAGAGTTGAATTCCACCGGGTAGGCACATCACATTTTAGCCGGTGAAGTGGCAGGCCCAACGACTTCTGTAGAGATGTAAGTCGCTGAGCTGCGGGATGCGAACGGTGGAAGTGAGCACACAGCGACCGTGCCCTCTGCAGAAGGCCATCTGGTCTGGGATAGTGGGCTAAAAATTGCTGGACAACCAGGTTCAACACGTGAGCGATACAAGGCACGTGTGTGACATTGCCCCGGCGAAGGGCCGCACCCAGGTTTGCAGCATTGTCGCACACGGCCTTCCCTGGTTTCAGGTCCAGTGGAGACAGCCATTCATGAAATTGGTTCTCCAGAGCTGACCACAACTCCTCAGCTGTGTGACTCACATTTCCCAGACATTTCAAAGTAAAAACCGCCTGATGACGTTGAGCCCTACTGCCAGCATAGTAAGGAGGTGTGCAGGATCCCTTCTGCGCAGTTAGAAAGCTTGTGGCATGACCAGACAGGCTTTGGGTGCAGGTGGAAGACCGAGAGGAGGTTGAGGAGGCAGAAGCAGTGGAGGAACTTTGACATAAAGAGGATTGACGCACAACTCGTGGCGACGGCAAGACTTGGACAGCAGCCCCTTGTCCTGCTGTCACCATAGTTACCCAGTGCCCAGTCAGCGACATGTAACGCCCCTGTCCATGCCTACTCGTCCAAGTGTCTGTGGTGAAATGCACCCTGTCACACACAGAGTTTCTCAAAGAAGCGGTGATGTTGTGTGCGACATGCTGGTGGAGCGCAGGCACACCTTTCTTTGAGAAGTAGTGCCGACTGGGCATCTGGTACTGGGGCACTGCGACGGACATAAGGTCTCGAAAATCCTCTGTGTCCACCAGGCAGAAAGGCAGCATTTCTGTAGCCAAGAGCTTGCAGATGGTGAAATTCAACCTCTTAGCTTTCTCATGGCTTGGAGGAAATGGTCTTTTACTTGTCCACATCTGAGGGACCGAGGGCTGTCTATTGTGCTTAGACGGGGTTGATAAGGGTGTCCCCGGCAAACTGCCGGTCTGTGAGGAAGATGCAGGCAGACATGTTAGGTTGCCTTGATCCAAAGGTGGTGCTATCGATGTCGGACAGCGCTCAACACCAGCTGGTGTTACCACCTCCAAAGAAAATGATGACCTGCCAATCACGCTGGCTGTTGCGGGTAAAGAGGTGGCAGGTCTGCTCCCCAAAACAGGTGTGACTGCTGTCCCCCCAGTCACAGAGGATGAAGAGGCCGCGGATGCACAAGATATGGCAGACGGTGGTTGGCCCGGCCGGCTAGGCCGCATTGTAGCACACTGAGCTTCCCACTGCAACTTATGCTTCATGTCCATGTGCCGGTTTATGCATGAAGTACTCAAACTATGTATTTTTTGGCCTCTACTTAGCTTTTGCTGACAAATGTTACAGATAACACGAGTTGGGTCATCTTTATCGATCTGAAAAAATGCCCAGGCTATGCAAGGCTTAGCACCCATGCGACCTGAAGAGCCACCACGACTTGTGGTGAGAGGCAGAGTTGTGTTTGAGGATGCAGTTGTTGACGTGCTTCCAGTACTACGTCTCTGTCCAGGAAGGCGCAACCTGACCTCGTCGTCACTAGCATCTTCCTCCACCTCCCCTGCTGACCTCATCTCTTGGCTGACTGTGGGTTGACAGTAAGTGGGATCTCCAACCTCATCATCATCACCCTGTGTGTTATCACACCCGTCGTCCTCAGAGCCAACCTGTTCCTGCCCTGACAAAAAACAAAAGTTGTCGCTCCAATCAGGTATTTGAGTCTTATCATCGTCTTCCTCATTGTCTCCACCAACAGGAGTTAGTTTGGGAATGAGGGTCTACATTATGGTCAGAACCTTCTGCGTCTGGTCCTGGATCCGACTCATAAAGATTCTGGGCATCAGTGCAGATCATTTCCTCGTCTGGATTCACAGAAGCGCTGGAGTCGACCTCTGATTCCCAGGCTATAGTATGAGTAAACAGCTCTGCAGACTCAACCATCTGTTCTACCTCATACTCAGACGGGCAGTTGGAGATTTGGGAGCTGTGAGGAAGCAAGTGCGATTTGGGTGACACCTTTGAGGACTGGAGTATTTGTGATGTTGAAGTTGATGTGGAGGAGAGCCCACTTAAAGGAGCACTTGATATCCGTTGAAGCACCTGCTGTTTTTGTGCCTCATCTGGAACTTGTAGCGATTGGCGTGGCCGTAAGAAAGGGATCTTATCACATTGTCCGCTAAAAGAAGTAGACATTTTAGTTTGGCTGGAAGATGGTCTTTCTTCTGCAGATGTTACTGTTGCTTTAACACCTAGCCCACGGACACAACCTTTTTTCCCCTTCCCAACACGCCTATTCCCCTTTCCACCAGCAGCAGGCCTTTTTCCACTCATTTTGGTGGTTAACTAATTCACAACTCTGGAGTTGTTTGCACATAAAAACAATGGATGGTAACCGAGCAGAGCTGAGTGGCCAAACTGTGGTATTAGGCCAAAACTATTGGCTGGGTTAGATGCAGAAAAAAATTATATTCAATTTGCAACCTGATGGAGGTCAGTATAGATGGACTAATACAACAAGTCCCACACATAGCTAGAAGCCCAATATTTTTTCAGAGGTAGATGCAGAAAAAAATATATTCAGTTTGCAACCTGATGGAGGTCTGTATAGATGGATTAATAGAACAAGTCCCACACACAGCTAGAAGCCCAATATTTTTTCAGAGGTAGATGCAGAAAAAAATATATTCAGTTTGCAACCTGATGGAGGTCAGTATAGATGGACTAATACAACAAGTCCCACACACAGCTAGAAGCCCAATATTTTTTCAGAGGTAGATGCAGAAAAAAATTATATTCAGTTTGCAACCTGATGGAGGTCTGTATAGATGGATTAATAGAACAAGACCCACACACAGCTAGAAGCCCAATATTTTTTCAGAGGTAGATGCAGAAAAAAATATATTCAGTTTGCAACCTGATGGAGGTCAGTATAGATGGACTAACAGAGAAAGTCCCACACACTACTAGAAGGCCAAATATTTTTTCAGAGCTAGATGCAGAAAAAAATTATATTCAGTTTGCAACCTGATGGAGGTCTGTATAGATGGATTAATTGAACAAGACCCACACACAGCTAGAAGCCCAATATTTTTTCAGAGGTAGATGCAGAAAAAAATATATTCAGCTTGCAACCTGATGGAGGTCAGTATAGATGGACTAATAGAATGATGCTATGCCCAAAAGATTTTACTTCACTAGGTGCAGTAAAAAAATTGGTATTCTATACACAGGTGGTATATCTTGCAACACAGATAGGCTACTCCACTGACTAACACACTCTGCAATAGGCCAAAAAGGATTAGCTTTGCTAGATTCAGCCAAATGCTGTGAAAAAAACTTGCACAGCACTGGCACAGACCTGCCTGGCAAAAACTGATAGGAACTGATGTAACCTAGTCCTGAAAAGGACTCCAATTACAATTAGTCTTTACTGTTAGAACCTTGCTGTTAGGTTTTTTTTCCTTTGCTGGTCACATGACCTTGTTGGCCTATTTAATCCTGCTCCGCCCTTCTGGCTTTGCTGGACTCCATTGTATATCTACTTTCTAGCTAGCCTGTGCTCTGTGTCTTGCTCTGTTAGTTTGCTTGGTCTACTGACCTCTATGTTCTATATATTTTGTTTGTTCGTCTGTCTGCTACTATTTCTGTTAGGAGGTGTCCCATATTCCTCCCAGTCCTTAGTACTTGTAGGGATTCCTCCCCCACATCTATAGGTCTTCGTACAGACTAGCTTAGGACTTTAGCAGGTCTGATCGCAGGATCAGGTTCCCTGTTACATCGTAGGGATTCAGCTGAGTTCTATCGTAGGGACAGATCTCCTCTCTTTCCTTAGCTCTGGTAGCAGAACATAACAGTATCCAATCTCCATCGGTTCACCACTGTTAGTACACACATTATCATAACCAGAAACTGACATAGCAGAGGATTTGCTCTCATTAACCCTAGCACGCAGTCTTCTATCCACCCGTATAGCTAATTGCATAGCCTGTTGCAAATCCTCAGGTGTAGGATAAGCAATTAGCAGGTCTTTAACCCTTTCACTGAGCCCAGCAAGAAATAGACTTTTCAGAGCAGAATCGTTCCTCCCTGTTTGAGTGGACCAACGACGAAAATGAGTACAATATTTTTCGACATTACCTGATCCTTGTTTTAAACGTCTCAACTCAGTCTCAGCTGATGCGACACGGTCAGGATCATCATATAATAGTCCTAAAGCAGAAAAAAAAAATATCCACTGATCTGAAGCATGTATCACTAGGTTGCAAAGAAAAGGCCCACTCCTGAGGCTCTTTGCGCAAAAGTGACATTATGAACCCTACGCGCTGGGAATTCATTTGTCGTTTTCGTCCGGATATCATCCTGAATCTAATGGCCAGACAGAAAGGAAAAACCAGGATGTTGAGCAGTTCTTGCGTTGTTTTGTGGCAGACAATCAAGAGGGGTGGTCTGAGTTTCTGCCACTTGCCGAATTTGCTCTGAACAATCATACATCTTCTTCTGCTGGTTGTTCGCCTTTTTTTTGTTGTTCTGGGAGACATCCGTCGTTTGGGTCGTTCTCCAAGTTGGGATCTGCCGTGCCTGAGGAGGAGAATTTTTCCGGTGATTTGGAAAGAGTTTGGACGGATGTGCGTGGTAATCTTCAGGAGGCCAACAGAAAATCTAAAGACTACTTTGATAGGAAACGACAGGAGGTTTTGTTCGCTGTTGGTGACATGGTTTGGTTGTCCTCTAGGAATCTGCGGTTGAGGATTCCTTCTAAGAAATTGGGTCCCAAGTTTGTAGGGCCCTTTAAGGTGCTTCAGGTTGTCAACCAATCTGCTGTTAGGTTGGAGGTTCCTACCTCCTGGAGAATTAATCCGGTCTTTCATGTCTCTCTGTTAAAAAAAGCTGTTGTGTCGGATGGTGACGCCTCTGCCTCTGTTCCTCCGGTGGTGGAGGACGGGGAATATGAAATTTCTCGCATCCTTGACTCTAGACGGTATAGAGGTAGTTTGCAGTATCTTGTGGCCTGGAAAGGTTTTGGACCCGAGGATAACTCTTGGGTGAGGTCAGATGATGTTTCCGCGTCCAGACTTATCAGAGCGTTTCACAGGAGATTTCCTGATAAGCCTGGTCCTAGGGGATCCGGAGGATCCTCTTAGAAGGGGGGGTACTGTTAGAACCTTGCTGTTAGGTTTTTTTTCCTTTGCTGGTCACATGACCTTGTTGGCCTATTTAATCCTGCTCCGCCCTTCTGGCTTTGCTGGACTCCATTGTATATCTACTTTCTAGCTAGCCTGTGCTCTGTGTCTTGCTCTGTTAGTTTGCTTGGTCTACTGACCTCTATGTTCTATATATTTTGTTTGTTCGTCTGTCTGCTACTATTTCTGTTAGGAGGTGTCCCATATTCCTCCCAGTCCTTAGTACTTGTAGGGATTCCTCCCCCACATCTATAGGTCTTCGTACAGACTAGCTTAGGACTTTAGCAGGTCTGATCGCAGGATCAGGTTCCCTGTTACATCGTAGGGATTCAGCTGAGTTCTATCGTAGGGACAGATCTCCTCTCTTTCCTTAGCTCTGGTAGCAGAACATAACATTTCCTCCCACAACCTATCTATTTAAGAGCACAGACCTGCCTGATAAAAGTCGTAGGAAATGCTGTAACCTAGTCCTTAAAAGGACTGCAATCACAACTATTCCCTACTCACAAGCTATCTGTATATCTGTGCGAAAATTGGCTTGAAATTAACAAGGTATAGCGCACACAGCAACAGCGGTGCCGTCTAACACGCAGCTGCAGCAGTGAGAAAATGGTGGCGACGGGGAAAATGGCTTGGTCTTATAGGGCAAGGACATGTGACATACACTGCCAATGACACATGCCCTTGCTTGTGTGAAAAAAAGCACTTCGCTCCGTGTGTGCGCTGCTGATAGGCTGACAGATTGCACCTCCCCACTGTAAATGCGGGAAAGAGAAAAAAAAATGGAGATCTTCATTGTTCCTGCAGAGATCCATCCCCTGCCCCTCCCCCCACACCGCTGTACACTCAAACTGCGTATTAACATTAATTTTCATCATTACTGAGAAAAAATCCAGTTATGATTTTGGTGCACGAACAGTTATCGAACATAACCTCGAACAGCCGAATTTTTCTCAAATTGTTCGTGTTCGCCGAACGGCTCGAACACCGCCCAAAACAGCTCGAATTTGAGATTGGCGAACAGTTCGAGTAGAACAACGCTCATCTCTAGTTTTTAGTGTCGCCGGTGGAATTATAACCGATATGCAAATACGCCTATTAACTGAAAATGCTGACAGGCTGACTCTTATAAAAATGAACAAGGTCTGGATTGGACCAGACTTCTCAACACCACTGAATGATAGCAGCGTAACATAAACTCAAATACAGTGTTTTTTTCTGAGAGGTCTAACTTTATTCCCATGCACCTCTGTCTTCACAACCAGAAATGGATACACGCTTCCTGATTTTGTCTATTTGCTCTTGTCCTCCTCCTTTTCTGCATCCTCATCCTCCACCTCCATATCAGCACCATATGTACCATATCAACATATCTACGTCTCTTGCAAGGGACATTGGAGTTCCTCCAAATTTTTGGCAGCTGTTGCTTCACTGCATAGGCAAACAGTATGGGAAACCCACTTCCTACTAATGAGAACATTGTTTTCAGGAGGCCCTCCAACCTCTTAGTTTCTTGCAAGGGGCATTGGAGTTCCTCCAAATTTTTGACAGCCGCTGCTTCACTGCACAGGCAAACAGTATGGGAGACACACTTCCTAATAATTGGAGCATTTTGTTCAGGAGGCCATCCAACCTCTTAGTTTCTTGCAAGGGGCATTGGAGTTCCTCCAAATTTTTGACAGACTTTGCTTCACTGCATGGGCAATAACAGCATAGGAGACCCACTCGTTAATAATGGGAACAACAAAGCATAGTCGGCTGATGGCTCTCTAACAATAGCGAGGGCCGACTGCTGGCCCTTTAAAAATAGTAAGGGCCACCTGATGGCCGTATAAAAATAGGCTTTGTGACTTACAGAGCCCCTCCATCATAAATTAAACTGGATGTGTCTGATGATGTGTCACACACCACATGGCCAGGTAAGGTTGTAAAATGTTAAAATGACATTTCCTGGTGATTGCATTTGTCTTGGTTGAAAGCAATATAAAAGTGCAAATGCATCAAAAAGGCTACATGTGAACATAGCTCAAGGTGTGGAGGAGCATTATTGTTTTTGTATATTTATTTTGTCTTATATACAAGTCATTACCCCGGAAAGAATGTTCCTTAACATATTTCCCAGGAAAATCCATTTTGGTTTCATTTTTGTATGTTTTATTGTGAGTCCGTAAAAGTGGAGTATTACTTCTGACAGTGTTGTTGACAGCAGTGACCTGGGAGTCATAAATGCTTCCAGGGTTCTTCCCCATGCTGTTCGCATGTCATCTGAGCACTGTTCCCATCGCTTTGGGCAATTTTTAGTTCCTCTGCATACCGCCGGGGGGAGTCGCAGGAAAAATGCTTGAGTTTCCCATAGACTTACATTGGGCTTGTTGCTCGGGTCGAGCACCCGAGTATTCCAATTTGCTCGACTCGAACAACGGGTACCCGAGCATTTTAGTGCTCGTTCATCACTAGTCTCTACCAGTAAACTCTTGGCCTGCTTTTATAAATAATCTGATAACTATATGTTACTATTCTACTCTGAAACTAATTAAGTCACCAGATTTGACCTCCAAATAAATTCAGGCCTCAGATCCAATACCTCAATAAATTAATTCCCCAAGCCAAACTTCTAAAGAAAATAAGACCCCAAAACAAACCCTGAATTTCATATTCCAGACCAGATCCCACCCCAGGCACCTAATTTAAACTCTCATCTATTATTAAGTGCTGTAATCAGCTATTTTGCAAAATAGTCACAGCTTATTGATTTTAATGGCCACTATATAATTCTTTATTTTACCTGCGGTGACGTTGACACCTTGACATGCCAAAAATTCAAGGAAATTTTACAACACAATTAGTCTTCCAAATGAAAAGACCGACAATATACCGTAATACATTGATTAACTACATTTGAAACGCATTGATTCTTGTAGCAGATAAAAGACAGGTAAACCCAGATTGTTACTGTGGCATATTCTTGTTTCATTTTTTGATCTGTGAAAATGGAAGCTTTCAACTTTAAAAAAGATTGTGTTGCCTACAAATGTCTTTGAACATCACATAATGAGATTTCAGTTTTGATGTTTTTCATTTATTTGCTGCTGGGGCTTCAACACTTTCCTGAGCTGTAAAACTTTATAAAAAATATAGCATGCTGACTACTACATTACATTGAGGATATTCTACCCCAAATTCTAATTTATAATAATGCTTTAATTTTCCAAACTGGTCCATTTGTATGAGTGAACAGTGCTGTTAAATGCAATGTAAAATACATATTACTTTTCCACACACATACAATGTGGAAAAAAAGTATTTGATACACTGATGATTTTGCAAGTTTTCCCACCTACAAAGGATGGAGAGGTCTGTAATTTTTATCACAGGTACTGTGATAGAGTCATTGGTGTTATATGTGAGGGGAGGTATGTTTCGCTACGGCTACAAGCCTTAGTGAACTGAACTTACAAGTATTCTCCAGCATGTTATATATTGGGGATTTAACTCACCATTGTGAAGGAAGGGGTTTGGTGTGAATGACATTGAGACGGGAGGGACGTCATTCACCATACCTCCCCTCAGGGTGTGGCTGAGCAAGTTTAAATGCTCAGTATTGTTTTTTTTCTGTTGTTGGTGAGTCTGAAGAGACAAGTCTCCAGGCTGTGTAACTTCAGCTCAGAGAGGAATTGAAGGTGCTGCAAATTGGTGCAGGGTGAACCCGCACACACATATGTACTGTGTTACCATTTGTCTTTTGTTTTACCTTTATGCCAACAAGGCTGAGTTTATTTTTGCTGAAGTCTGCAGTGCTTTATGCTGACATACTGTATTAAACCTGCAGATGAAACCGTTCCTGTGTCTACTTCCAACTGCAGCCGAGTGAGGCATCTTGCCACAGTTGGTGTGAGAGTGTGAGCAAGATTCCAAGAAAACGTGTACCTGCCACAGAGATTGGTGGATGTTCTGGGTAAAGGCCGCCAGCTAGAGATGTCCAGCAGCATGGAGGAGCTCCTCAAGCACTTGCTTCAGAGTCAACAACAGCAACATCAACAGCACTTGCAGAGCCAACAGAACATGCAGCAGCACCGGGAGCTTCTACACCAGCAAAGAGAACAGCAGTTACAGAGCCAGCAAGCACAGGAGAATGTCAAATTAAAAACAGAGATACTGGAATGCTCAGGAGTGACTATGTCTGTCAGAGCACAAAGGTTTCACCACTGGGCGTATGTGTAGCGCCGGCGTCCCTGCCCTCTGCTAGGCAGGGACGCTGTTCCCCTCACCTCTCTGCTCCGTGCCCGGCGTCCTCCTCCCACTCTGCTGGCAGCGCGCGCTCCTTCCCGGCCACTGTGCTTAGGGCGCGCGCGCTCTCCCTCCCTCTTAAAGGGGCCGCGCGCGCCGTCCTAAGGAGTCCCCGGCCAATGGCCGGAGGACTTCACCATATATAAGGCACCTCCTCCAAAATGGAGGTGCCCGAGCAATGTTGTTGCACTGTTCACTACTCTGCTTCAGCCCTCAGGTCCCATTGCCAGTTACCTGCCAGATACCTGCCAGATTCCTGCCAGCTTGCTGTCTTATTCCTGCCTGATATTCTGCTACCTGCCTGCTAGCCTGAGGTCCGACGGTCTGCCTTACTACTCCTGTCAGTCTGTCTAAGGACCAGCTTGCCCGCTCACCTGGGAGCGCACATCAACTACCTGCCTGCTTGCCTGAGGTCCGACGGTCTGCCTTCCAACTCTTGTCAGTCTGTCTATGGACCAGCTTGCCCGCTCACCTGGGAGCGCACATCTGCTACCTGCCTGCTAGCCTACCTGGAGGCTCTGCCGTCACGTGCTGTGACCACCTGCCTGTCCAGTGACTCCTGCCCGCTCACCTGGGAGCGCTCATCTGCTGCCTGTCTGCTAGCCTACCTGGAGGCTCTGCCGTCACGTGCTGTGACCACCCGCCTGTCCAGAGACTTCTGCCCGCTCACCTGGGAGCGCTCATCTGCCGCCTGTCTGTTGGTCTTCCTGGAGGCTCCGCCGTCACATGCTGTGACCACCCGTTTATCCAGAGACTCTCGCCTGCTCACCTGGGAGCTCACGTCTACCATCAGCCGCCACAGGTCGTACCAACCCTTTACCCAGAGACTGCCCCGGTCACTTGCCGTGACCATCTGCCCGTTCACCCAGAGACTGCCCCGGTCACTTGCCGTGACCATCTGCCCGTTCACTCAGAGACTGCCCCGGTCACTTGCCGTGACCATCTGCCCGTTCATCCAGAGACTGCCCCGGTCACTTGCCGTGACCTCCTGCCCGTTCTTCTAGAGACTGTCCCGGTCACCTGCTGTGACTGCCTGCCTGGTCGCCACCCGCTCCCTTACAAGGACCGCCCCCTTGTATAGTAGCGCAGAGGTTCCGCCTCCCAGACCCGTTACAGTTTGCTCGGGCCATGGAACCCGGTGGCACCCAAGCTCCCTCGCTCTCGGACCTGTGTCATGAACTGTCCCGTCAGAGGTCCCAGCAGGAGTCCATCCTGGGTCACCTGCGGAATGTCAATTCTCCCCTGGACACTCTGACTGCTCCGCCAGCAACCTCCGCCAGTGCCATGACTCGCAATCCGGCAGCTCCGCTGTCCACTAATACCATGGTATCCTACCCCGGACCCCGGCTTTCTGCACCTCCTCGCTTCGGAGGCGACTCCGCCCAGGCTCGGGGCTTCATAAATCAGTGCACCCTGCACTTTGAACTCCTGTCCCACCAGTTTAACTCCGACCGGGCCAAAATTGCCTTCATCATGTCCCATCTCACCGGGGAGGACCTGGCCTGGCTAAATCCTCTATGGGAGAGAGGAGACCCCCTGGTGTCCGACTTGCCTGCCTTTCTCATGGCTTTCCGGAAAGTCTTCGACGAACCCGGACGGAAGACCTCATCCGCATCATCACTGCTACGCCTCCGTCAGGGAAGTCTCACCGTGGGCCAATATGCCATACGGTTCCGTACCCTTGCCTCGGAGCTGGCCTGGGATAACGACGCTCTGGTATCCGTCTTCTGGGAGGGTCTGTCCGGCCGTATTAAAGATGAACTTGCCGGTCGGGACATTCCTACCACTCTCGATGACCTAATAACTCTTGCCACCCGGATTGACCCACGGTTCCAGGAGCGTGCCAAAGAGGTCACCCGTGAGAGGAGGTTTCCACGTCTAGCTCCTACTTTTCAGAAATCCGTCTCTCCCCAGGTACACTCTCCTGAGCCTATGCAGGTCGACCAGACCAAGATGGTCAAAACCCGTCAGGACTTACGCCGTGCCGAGGGGAGCTGCTTCTACTGTGGCAGTAAGGAGCACCGGATCCGTGCCTGCCCAGAGAGGTCGGGAAACGCCTGTGTCTAGGTTCGCTCAGAGAGGTCGACCTAGACAAGAATAAATCCTCTCCATCTCTGCTGCTGTCAGTCTCAATTGTCTGCGGGGAGAACCGTTATTTCGAACTAGCCCAACTTGACTCTGGAGCAGCCGGGAATCTTATTTCACAGTCCCTGGTAGAGAAATACCGCATCCCCACCAAACCTCTGGCTGTACCCTTGTCTGTTGCTGCCGTGGATGGGGGTCTCTTACCACGCCCCATCCAACTCATCACCGAATCCATTACTCTGCAGGTGGGAATGCTGCATTCTGAGAGTATCTCCTTTCATGTTCTGCCTGGACTCTCTCACGCCCTCTTGCTAGGTCTACCTTGGCTCCAGAGACATGCACCCGTGCTTGACTGGCAGACCGGAGAAGTCCTTCGCTGGGGACAGGACTGCCATAAGACCTGTCTGGTTCCCGTCCATCCCGTCCGTCCTTCTCCTACCCCAGCTAATCTACCTGGACTTCCGATTCCTTATTGGTCTTATCCTGATGTCTTTAATAAAAAGGAGGCAGAGACACTACCCCCTCATAGACCATACGACTGCCCTATCGACCTGTTACCTAGTACTACTCCTCCCCGTGGGTGTATTTATCCATTATCCGCTGCTGAGACCCGGTCGATGTCCGAATATATTGAGGAGAATCTGGCCAGGGGATTCATCCGGAAATCTACCTCCCCGGCGGGAGCAGGCTTCTTTTTCGTCAAAAAGAAGGACGGCTCTCTCCGTCCCTGTATAGACTATAGAGGCCTTAACCAGATCACGGTGAAGAATAAGTACCCCCTTCCGCTCATTCCGGAGTTATTTGATCGTCTGAGGGGGGCTAGAATCTTCACCAAACTGGACCTCCGTGGGGCGTACAACCTGGTTCGTATCCGTCAGGGGGATAAATGGAAGACGGCATTCAACACCCGGGACGGCCACTATGAATATCTGGTAATGCCCTTTGGTCTCTGTAACGCTCCTGCCGTCTTTCAAGAGTTGGTCAATGACATCTTCCGGGACCTTCTCTACTCCTGCGTAGTGGTGTACCTGGACGACATCTTGGTCTTCTCTCCGGATCTCCAGACTCACCGGAGGGACGTTCGTCAGGTCCTGCTCAGGCTCAGGCAGAATCACCTCTTCGCTAAATACGAGAAGTGCCTCTTTGAGCAGACCTCGCTTCCGTTTTTGGGCTACATTATTTCTCAGACCGGCCTACGAATGGATCCAGAGAAACTGTCTGCCATCGAGAAATGGCCTCGACCGGAGGGGTTGAAGGCCATTCAGCGGTTCCTGGGCTTCGCCAACTACTACCGCCTCTTCATACCGCACTTCTCTTCCCGGACTGCCCCAATTTCCGCGCTCACCCGTAAGGGTACTAATCCCAAAGAGTGGCCGCCCGAAGCAGAGGAGGCCTTTCTTTCCTTAAAACAGGCCTTCTCTTCCGCCCCGGTGCTGCATCGCCCGGACGGCAACAAGCAGTTCTTCCTGGAAGTTGACGCCTCCTCCTCTGGAGCCGGAGCAGTACTTACTCAAAAATCATCTTCCGGGAGGATGGTAACTTGCGGCTTCTTCTCTAAACTCTTCTCCTCCTCAGAGCGCAATTATTCCATAGGAGACCGAGAGTTATTGGCCATCAAACTGGCATTGGAGGAGTGGCGTTACCTGCTCGAGGGGGCTCTTCACCCGGTAATAATTTACACTGACCACAAGAACTTGGCTTACCTCCAGCATGCCCAGAGACTTAACCCGCGCCAAGCCCGGTGGTCCTTGTTTTTTGCTCGCTTTGATTTTGTTCCTCATTTTCGCCCGGCTGACAAAAACGTCAAGGCGGACGCCTTGTCTCGATCCTTTCTGGTGTCTGATCTCGAGGAAGATCCGAAACACATCATCGATCCCGCCAGAGTAATGCAGGTGGCTCCCGTGAGTCTAAATCGTCTCCCTCCCGGAAAGACGTTCGTATCAGTACCTGATCGGGAGAAGATCCTTCACTGGGGTCACTCGTCTAAACTGGTTGGCCACGCCGGTCAGAAAAAGACCCTCCAGCTTATTACCCGGCACTACTGGTGGCCTACCCTGCACAAGGACGTAATAGACTTTGTTTCTGCCTGTGTGTCCTGCGCCCGCAACAAGGTTCCGAGACATCTGCCAGCCGGTCGCCTCCTTCCGCTTTCTGTACCTGCTGCCCCCTGGCAGCATATAGCAATGGACTTTATAACTGACCTCCCAGTCTCTGCCGGTTGTACGGTCATTTGGGTGTTCGCTGACCGCTTCTCCAAGATGGCTCATTTCGTTCCCCTGCCAGGCCTCCCGTCTGCACCCGAGCTAGCTAAAGACTTTATTCGTCACATCTTTCGTCTTCATGGCCTGCCCCTCCACATCGTGTCGGATCGTGGGGTACAGTTCACCTCACGCTTCTGGAGAGCCACTTGTAAACTGATAGACGTCACCCTGGACTTCTCTTCCGCTTACCACCCACAGTCCAATGGTCAAGTGGAGCGGATCAATCAGAACCTGACCAGTTACCTCCGGCACTTCGTTAATGCCCATCATTCAGACTGGGTGGATCTCCTACCATGGGCCGAGTTCTCTTATAACAATCACGAGAGCGAATCCTCCTCCAAATCCCCGTTTTTTGTAGTCTTCGGTCAGCATCCTCGGATACCTTTTCCTGTCTCCACCTCTGTGGACAACCCGGCTGTGGAATCTCTCGTTAGCAAATTTTCCTCCATTTGGGAGAGTACCCGATCCGCACTCCTTCAGTCGTCCGAACGGATGAAAAGACACGCTGACAAAAAACGCCTGGATCCTCCACAATTTCATCCTGGAGATAAAGTCTGGCTCTCATCTAAATATGTCCGACTCAAGATACCTTCTTACAAGTTAGGGCCTCGGTTCATCGGTCCTCTGGAGGTCATCAGTCAGATCAACCCGGTGGCCTATAAATTGAAACTCCCGGCCAACTTACGGATCCCTAACTCCTTCCATGTATCTCTCCTCAAACCTGTGGTACTTAACTCTTTTTCCAAGTCTACAGGTACGCCTCCTGCTCCGGTTTCTGCTGAGGACGAGTTTGAGGTAGAGAACATTCTTGCCACCAAAAGGGTAAGAGGAAAGACCTTTTTTCTAGTAGATTGGAAGGGGTTTGGTCCTGAGGAGAGAACGTGGGAGCCCCGGGAGAACATCCATGCCCCGCTCATCCTTGCTAAATTTCTGTCTGGCCTAAAAAAGGGGGGGCCTAAAGGGGGGGGTACTGTAGCGCCGGCGTCCCTGCCCTCTGCTAGGCAGGGACGCTGTTCCCTCACCTCTCTGCTCCGTGCCCGGCGTCCTCCTCCCGCTCTGCTGGCAGCGCGCGCTCCTTCCCGGCCACTGTGCTTAGGGCGCACGCGCGCGCTCTCCCTCCCTCTTAAAGGGGCCGCGCGCGCCGTCCTAAGGAGTCCCCGGCCAATGGCCGGAGGACTTCACCATATATAAGGCACCTCCTCCAAAATGGAGGTGCCTGAGCAATGTTGTTGCACTGTTCACTACTCTGCTTCAGCCCTCAGGTCCCGTTGCCAGTTACCTGCCAGATACCTGCCAGATTCCTGCCAGCTTGCTGTCTTATTCCTGCCTGATATTCTGCTACCTGCCTGCTAGCCTGAGGTCCGACGGTCTGCCTTACTACTCCTGTCAGTCTGTCTAAGGACCAGCTTGCCCGCTCACCTGGGAGCGCACATCAACTACCTGCCTGCTTGCCTGAGGTCCGATGGTCTGCCTTCCAACTCTTGTCAGTCTGTCTATGGACCAGCTTGCCCGCTCACCTGGGAGCGCACATCTGCTACCTGCCTGCTAGCCTACCTGGAGGCTCTGCCGTCACGTGCTGTGACCACCTGCCTGTCCAGTGACTCCTGCCCGCTCACCTGGGAGCGCTCATCTGCTGCCTGTCTGCTAGCCTACCTGGAGGCTCTGCCGTCACGTGCTGTGACCACCCGCCTGTCCAGAGACTTCTGCCCGCTCACCTGGGAGCGCTCATCTGCCGCCTGTCTGTTGGTCTTCCTGGAGGCTCCGCCGTCACATGCTGTGACCACCCGTTTATCCAGAGACTCTCGCCTGCTCACCTGGGAGCTCACGTCTACCATCAGCCGCCACAGGTCGTACCAACCCTTTACCCAGAGACTGCCCCGGTCACTTGCCGTGACCATCTGCCCGTTCACCCAGAGACTGCCCCGGTCACTTGCCGTGACCATCTGCCCGTTCACCCAGAGACTGCCCTGGTCACTTGCCGTGACCATCTGCCCGTTCATCCAGAGACTGCCCCGGTCACTTGCCGTGACCTCCTGCCCGTTCTTCTAGAGACTGTCCCGGTCACCTGCTGTGACTGCCTGCCTGGTCGCCACCCGCTCCCTTACAAGGACCGCCCCCTTGTATAGTAGCTCAGAGGTTCCGCCTCCCAGACCCGTTACAGTATGCTGGCGACAAACCCCCTCGCTCGCAGATGTTTGACTTGTTACATCTAGTCCAGAAATGGCTGCAGCCAGAGTCTTCCTTGCCTGCCCAGATGGTTAAACGTGTGGTGATTGACAGGTTTATCTATTCCCTACCCAGGCCGGTGCAGACTTGGGTTTCCCAGGGCTACCGTCAGAATGTGGACAACCTCGTGGTCCTGGTAGAGAGGTACCAAGTGGTCGAACAATCCCTTGGGAAACCGGACGTAGTCAACTCCCTGTACTGGAGTACCCAAAGAGGGGCGGGCTTACCACGTAAGGGGTGTAGCGTCACAAACGGGGGTCGTCCCGATCCCACTGAGGGCCCTGCAGAGATTGCTGTGATGGATGTGGTATGTTGGCGGTGTCATAATCCTGAACACATAGTCGCCCAGTGTCATATATCCCATGAACCAATGGACTACAACCTAGGACGGCATTGTTCCTATTATGCCTATCCAGCCTGTAGATTGGATGGTCAACCTGGTGAGGGGCCGCAGGCATGTGCCGTATCCATTAATGGGGTTATGGTGCTTGGACTGTTGGACTCAGGGAGTCTGGTGACCCTTATCAGATCCACCCTTCCCCACCAGCTGATCCCTGCCAAGACTGTGGGAATTTGCTGCATACTTTGAGATGCCAAGGACTACCCTGTCACCAGAGGGAACAGACTATGGTGCCCAATCCCACGAGATCGGGGTGGTCAAGGACCTGATACATCCTGTCATATTGGGGCTTGATTTTCTTTTGTTCTGGGACTTGTGCGGAAAAGGAATTGGACTGAGTTGTGTGCACAAAATCCAGGTCCCTAGGGAAATACTTCTGTCGACATCTGAAGGGAATGAGTTCCCTTGTGTGTCCTTGCCAGCGACGAGGATGAGACTGTGACCGAGGAGGCAGACCTCCATGAGCTAGAGGTGCCAAGAGAGAATTTTGGGTCTGCTCGAGTTCGGGACTTGACCTTGAAGTGGGCATGGGACAATGTTACTGTCTGTAATGGGGTTGCTCAAAAGCCGGGGGCAAACACCAGGTACCCACACTTTGCAGTTCAGTGGGAGTTATTATACCAGGTGACCAAACCAAGGGGTGATGAGATAGTGGAGCAGCTATTAGTTCCAGGGCCATACCGATGGAGGGTATTAGATATGGTCCATTCACATGCTCTGAGGGGACACCTGGAGGTAGAGAAGACTTAAGAGAGGATATTGAGGAGGTTTTATTGGCCGAGGTGTTTCCGGGAGATCCTAAACTATTGTAGGTTCTGCCCCACCTGCCAGATAACCGCCCCCTCTTCCCACTTCCGTAGTCCTTTAATCCCCCTACCTGTGATAGAAATCCCTTTTGAGAGTATTGCCATGGACCTAGTGGGGACCTTAGTTAAATCGGCAGGGGGCCACCAATACATCCTGGTGGTCATGGACTATGCAACCCGGTACCCGAAAGCGGTACCACTGAGGAACTCGTCGAGTAGGAGCATAGCCTGGGAACTTGTCCATATATTTGCCAGGACAGAATTACTGACGGAGATAGTAATGGACCAAGGAACCCCATTCATGAGAAAGGCAAAGAAGAAGCTGTTTAAAGTCCTTCAGATTACCCAGCTGTGAATCTCCATTTACCATCCGCAGACAGGCGGCCTGCTGGAGCGCTTTAGTAAAACCTTAAAAGCAATGCTCAAAAAGGTAGTAGAGAAGGATGGTCATGACTGGGACAACCTGCTACCATTTCTGCTCTTCTTGGTAAGAGAGGTCCCACAAGCCCCATTTGAGCTACTGTATGGACGACATCTGCCAGAGCTCCTGGATATTGCCAAGGAAACCAGGGAAGACGAGGTTATGCCCCACCGGAGCATCATAGAACATGTCGCCCAGATGCAGAAGAGAATGGCGAAAGTGATGTCTATCGTGAAGGCGCATCTCCTCCTGGCACAAGAGGCCCAGGGAAGGGTCTATAACTGATCAGCGAAGCTGAGGCAGTTCCAGCCTGGGGATCACATTCTGGTGCTTATGCCCACCGTCAAGAGCAAGTTCCTGGCCAAGTGGCAAGGCCGTATGAGGTGGTGGAGAAACTCAGTGAAGTAAACTACAAAGTTCACCAGCCTGGCCGAAGAAAGCCGCACCAAGGGTACCATGTGAACTTGCTCAAGCCATGGTGAGATCGGGAAAAGTTGGGAGCTCCTTGTTTGCAAGCCAGTCCCAAAGCCAAAGTCAAGGATGTCATGATAGCAGAGACTCTATTGCCGGCACAGTAGCAACAATGTAGAGAGCTGCTGCAACGGAGCCATGACCTGTTCTCAGAGTTGCCGGGGTGTACGCAGGTGGTCGAGCATGATGTGCTGACGGAATCGCATGTTAAGGTAAACCTTAAACCTATAGGATTCCTGAAACCCACCATGAGGTAATCTCAGCCGAGGTGAAGAGGATGCTGGACCTCGGGTGATAGAGGAATCAAAAAGCGGATGGGCAAGTCCGATCGTTCATGCCAAAGCCCAACGGGGAGTGGAGATTTTGTAACGACTATCGCAAGCTGAATGAGGTATCCAAGTGTGATGCATTCTCGATGCCCCGTGTCGATGAACTCATCAAGAGGTTTGGACCAGGGAGGTATATTACCACCCTCGACTTGACGAAGTGCTAGTGGGAGATCCCCATGTCCCAGAAGGCCAAGGAGAAAACAGCTTTCACAACACCTGATGGGTGCTTCCAGTACACCCGAATGCCTTTTGGACTGCAGGGAGCCCCAGCCACCTTACAGAGGGTCATTGATCGGATCCTCTGCCCACATAAGAAGTATGCCGCAGCCTACCTTGATGACATTGTCATCTTTAGCCCAGACTTGGCTAGTCATCTTCCAAAGATACAGGCAATTCTAGATGCTCTGAAGATGGCGGGTTTTACTATAAAACCAAAGAAATGTGCTATTGGAAAGGAGGAGGCCAAGTACTTAGGTTGTGTCATTGGGAGAGACGAAATTAAGCCACAGGTCAATAAAATCTAGGCAATTCAGAACTGGCCGCAACCGCTCTTCAAGAAGCAGGTGAGAGCATTTCTTGGAATAGTGGGAAATTACCAGAGTTTTATCCCAAATTTGGCATGATTGCCGCATCACTGACGGACCTTCTGAAAGGCATCAAATCAACGATGGTGAAATGGTCAGTTGAAACCGAGATGGCGTTCCAGCAGCTGAAGCTGGCACTGTGTAAGCAGCCGGTCCTGGTCGCACCAGACTTTACTAAAGAATTTGTGCTCCAGTCAGATGCCTCAGAAGTTAGCCTAGGAGCTGTGCTGTCGCAGGAGATAAATGGGGAAGAGCATCCGATCCTGTATATGAGCCGGAAGCTCTCGTTCTGGTTAAAAATTATGCCATTGTGGAGAAAGAATGCTTAGCCATAAAATGGGCCATAGACATGCTAAGATATTACCTACTTGGCTGAAAGTTTAAATTGGTGTCAGACCATGCCCCTTTGAGATGGTTGAGGGAAAAGAAGGTTAAGAATGCCCGGGTAACTAGATGGGTCTTAGGTCTCCAAGACTTTCATTTTCACGTGGAGCATAGACCCGAGAAGTTACACGCTAATGCTGATGCCCTCTCCAGAATTCCCTGCTTGGTGTCTGAAGGTGCCCAAACCCCCAGCTTTGGGCAGAGGGGGGGAATATGTGACGGAGTCACTGGTGTTATATGTGAGGGGGGTATGTTTCACTATGGCTACTAGCCTTAGTGAACTGAACTTACAACTATTCTCCAGCATGTTATATGTTGGAGGTTTAACTCGCCATTGTGAATGGAGTGGTTTGGTGTGAATGGGATGGACATCATTCACCATACCTCCCCTCAGGGTGTAGCAAAGCAAGTTTAAATGCTCAGTCCTGTTTTTTTTCTGTTGTTGGTGAGTCTGGAGAGACAAATCTCCAGGCTGTGTAACTTCAAGTCAGAGAGGAGTTGAAGGTGCTGCAAATTGGTGCAGGGTGAACCCACACACATATGGACTGTGTTACCATTTGTCTTTTGTTTTACCTTTATGCCAGCAAGGCTGAGTTTATTTTTGCTGAAGTCTGCAGTGCTTTATGCTGACTTAATAAACCTGCAGACGAAACCGTTCCTGTGTCTACTTCCGACTGCAGCCGAGTGAGTCATCTTGCCACAGTACACTTCAACCAGGGACAGAATCTTAAAAAAAATCCAGAAAATCACATTGTAAATAATTAAATTGCATTTTATTGCATGAAATAAATATTTGACACAATAGAAAAACAGAACTTAATATTTGGTACAGAAACCTTTGTTACAATTACAGAGATCAGATGTTTCCTGTAGTTCTTGACTAAGTTTGCCCACACTGCAGCAAGGATTTTGGCTCACTCCTCCATACAGACCTTCTCCAGATCTTTCAGGTTTTGGGGCTGTCACTGGGCAACATTGAGCTTATGCTACTTCCAAGATTTTCTATTGGGTTAAGGTCTAGAGACTGGTTAAGCTACCCCAGAACTTTGAAATGCTTCTTACGGAGCCACTCCTTAGTTGCCCTGGTTACGTGTTTCAGTTTATTGTCATTCTGGAAGTCCCAGCCACACGACCCATCTTCAGTGCTTTTACTGAAGGAAGGAGGTTGTTAGCCAAAATCTCGCGATACATGACCCCATCCATCCTCCCTTTAATACGGTGCAGTCGTCCTGTTCCCTGTGCAGAAAAGCACCCTCAAAGTATGATGTTTCCCCCATCATGCTTCATTGTTGAGATGGTGTTCTTGGGGTTGTACTCATCATTCTTCTTCCTCCAAACACAGTGAGTGGAGTTGATACCAAAAAGTTATATTCTGGTCTTATCTGACAATATGACATTCTCCCTTGCCCCCCCCCAGATCATCCAGATGGTCATTGTTAAACTTCAAACAGGCCTGGACATGTACTGGCGTGAGCAGGGGGATCTTTCATGTCCTGCAGGATTTTAATCGATGACAGCATAGTGTGTTACTAACGGTAATGTTTGAGACTGTGGTCCCAGCTCTCTTCAGGTCATTGACCAGGTCCTCCCATGTAGTTCTGGGCTGATCCCTGACCTTTCTCAGAATCATCCTTACCCCACGAGACGAGATCTTGCATGGAGCCGCAGACCGAGGAAGATTGACAGTCATCTTGTGTTTCTTTCATTTTCTAATAATTGTGCCAACAGTTGTTGCCTTCTCAACAAGCGGCTTGCCTATTGTCCTGTAGCTAATCTCAGCCTTGTGCAGGTCTACAATTTTGTCCTTGGTGTCCTTAGATGGTCTTGGCCATGCTGGAGAGGTTGGAGTCTGATTGATTGAGTGTGTGTACAGGTGTCTTTTATATAGATAACAAGTTTAAACAAGTCCAAATAATACAGGTAATGAGTGCAGAGTAGGAGGGCTTCTTAAAGAAAAACTAACATGTCTGTGAGTGCCAGAATTCTTACTGGTTGGTAGGTGATAGAGATAAGTGGTGTTCGACTAGAACTGTTCGCCAATCTCAAATTCGAGCTGTTTTGGGCGGTGTTCGAGTTGTTCGACGAACCCGAACGATTTGCAAAAAATTAGACTGTTCGAGGTTCTGTTCGATAACTGTTCGTGCACCAAAAGCGTGTCCTGCATATCTGGCGCTATTTAGAGCACCAATCATGCAGGGATTGTCTGCCACTCACTGTAATGCCACAGCCATGGTGGTTGTGGCATTACAGTGATTGCCCAAATCGATGGGAACAGTACTCACAGTATAACATGAAAAGCCGGCAATTCAGCAGCGGCATACACCGGTCACCGCGAGACACTGAGGAGCGCAAGCATGCCTGCGCTTCTCAGTGTCTGCAGCATGGCAAGCTGGATGGCAGCGTTCTGCTGCGGTCCAGCCTGTCATCTTGATGTAGCAGAGCTGAAGCTGTCATGGGAACCATGGAAAGGTAAGGATGATGTTGCTTTATTATTTTTCTTTTATTGCAGGAGATCGTTGGCTTCAGCTGGAATGGGCGTGATGGTAAGTATGGCTTAATTTAGAACAATAAATAATTGTGTGTTTATTTCAATTAAAGGACTTTTTTCTGGGTGTTGAGTTTTTTTTAAATGCTTTACTAGAAATTCATGGTGGTCATGTCTAATATTGGCGTGACCCCATGAATTTCGGGCTTAGGGCCAGCTGATAATGCCAAGCTGGCCCTAACCCCTTTATTACCCAGTGAGCCACAGCACAAGGGCCCTGGATGAGTTGGGTACAGCGCCAGAAGATGGCGCTTCTATGAACGCGCCATTTTCCGAGGTGGCTGCGTACTGCAATTTGCAGCGGGGGGGGGTACCCAGAAAGCTTGGGCCTCCCTGCGCTGTGGATTCCAGCCCCCAGCTGCCTAGTTGTACCTGGCTGGACACAAAAATAGGGCGAAGCCCCACGTATTTTTTTTTTAAATTATTTCATGAAATTGACGTGGGGCTTCGCACTATATTTGTGTCCAGCCAGGTACAGCAGGCAGGAACGGGCAGCCCCCAACCACCAGCTGCCTATTTGTACCTGGCCGGACACAACAATATAGGGAAGGCCTTTTTTTCATAATTATTTCATGAATTTCATGAAATAATTAAAAAAAAAATACGTGGGACTTCGCCCTATTTTTGTGTCCAGCCAGGTACAACTAAGCAGCTGGGGGCTGGAATCTGCAGCGCAGGGAGGCCCAAGCTTTCTGGGCCCCCCCCCGCTGCAAATTGCAGTCCGCAGCCACCCCGGAAAATGGCGCATTCATAGAAGCGCCATCTTCTGGCGCTGTACCCAGCTCATCCAGGGCCCTGGTGCGGTGGCTCACTGGGTAATAAAGGGGTTAGGGCCAGCTTGGCATTATCAGCTGGCCCTAAGCCCGAAATTCATGGGGTCACGCCAATATTAGACATGACCGCCATGAATTTCTAGTAAAGTATTTAAAAAAAAACACAACACATAGAATAAAGTCCTTTAATTGAAATAAACACACAATTCTTTATTGTTCTAAATTAATCCATACTTACCATCACGCTTATTCCAGCTGAAGCCAACGATCTCCTGCAATAAAAGTAAAATATTAAAGCAACATCATCCTTACCTTTCCATGGTTCCCACGACAGCTTCAGCTCTGCTACATCGAGATGACAGGCTGGACCGCAGCAGAAAGCTGCCATCCAGCCTGTCATCCCGCAGACACTGAGAAGCGCAGGCATGCTTGCGCTCCTCAGTGTCTCGCTGTGACGGCATCCAGATGAGCCGAGTTCATATCCAATGAACTCGACTTACCTCATGCACGTCACTGACAGCGTGGGAAAATTCTCCTGCACTCAGGGCTCCAGCGTGAGAATTCTCCCACGCTGTCAGTGACGTACATGAGGTGAGCTGAGTTCATTGGACTTGAGCTCACCTCATGCACGTCACTGACAGCGCGGGAAAATTCTCACGCTGAAGCGCTGAGTGCAGGAGAATTTTCCCACGCTGTCAGTGACGTACATGAGGTGAGCTGAGTTCATTGGACATGAGCTCACCTCATGTACGTCACTGACAGCGTGGGAGAATTCTCACGCTGAAGCGCTGAGTGCAGGAGAATTTTCCCACGCTGTCAGTGACGTGCATGAGGTGAGCTGAGTTCATTGGACATGACCTCGGCTCATCTGGATGCCGTCACAGCCTGACACTGAGGAGCGCAAGCATGCCTGCGCTTCTCAGAGTCTGCGGGATGCCAGGCTGGATGGCAGCTTTCTGCTGCGATCCAGCCTGTCATCTCGATGTAGCAGAGCTGAAGACGTCCTGGGAACCATCGAAAGGTAAGGATGATGCTGCTTTATTATTTTTCTTTTATTGCAGGAGATCGTTGGCTTCAGCTGGAATGGGCGTGATGGTAAGTATGGTTTAATTTAGAACAATAAAGAATTGTGTGTTTATTTCAATTAAAGGACTTTATTCTGGGTGTTTGTGTTTTTTTTTAACTTTGACTATGGGGTTAGTAATGGGGGTGTCTTATAGATGCCTCTCCATTACTAACCTGGGCTTCATGTCAGCTGGCATTATAAGCTGACATCAACCCCAGCCTTATTACCCCACTGCCACCGCTACAGGGCAGTGGGAAGAGCGAGGCTAAGTGCCAGAATTGGCGCATCCTATGGATGCGCCATTTCTGGGACAGCTGACGGCTGGTGTTTCTAGCCTGGGAGGGGGCCAATATTCATGGCACCCTTCCTGGGTTATTAATATCAGCCCCCAGCTGTCTCCCTAGCCTTTGCTAGCTATTAAAATAGGGGGGACCCCACGTCATTTTTTTGGGGGGGGTCCCTATTTTAATAGCTAGTAAAGGCTAGGTATTCATCTGGGGGATGATATTAGTAGCCTGGGAAGCTCCATGGGTATTACCCCCTTCCCAGGCTTCAAACATCTGCCCCAGCCGTCTGCTTAACCTCCGCTAGAGACTAAAATTACGGGGAACCCCACGCCAATTTTTTTTTTAATAAATCCTTTATTTTAACACTAAATGACAAGTACAGTAACCAGCACTGTCACTGTACTTCATATATATGTGACTGACATGTTTCTATGTATCTAATCTATGTGTGATGCTCTATCTTTCTGTTCTAAATTGTCGGGTACCGCTGCTGAATTGCCGGCCGACTTCTTTAAAAAGACGGTGCATGAAAACACTATTATTTTTTTAAATAAATCCTTTACACTAAATGACAAGTACAGTAAGCAACACTGTCACTGTACTTATTATATATGTGACTGACATGTTTCTATCTTTCTAATCTATGTGTGAAGCTCTATTCTTTCTGTTCTAAATTGTGGGGTACCGCTGCTGAATTGCCGGCCGGCTTTTTTAAAGAGACGGTGCATGAAAACACTAATATTTTTTTTAATAAATCCTTTACACTAAATGACAAGTACAGTAACCAACACTGCACTGTACTTCTTATATATGTGACTGACATGTTTATATCTATCTAATCTATGTGTGATGCTCTATTCCTTCTTGTCTAAATTGTCGGGTACCGGTGTATGCCGCTGCTGAATTGCCGGCCGGCTTTTTTAAAGAGAGCATCTTCTGAGCAGTTTGTCAGTTTTGGACACCTTTGAAGGTGTTTTCTATGTGCTTCTATGTGTTTTTGTTTGCCTGCCATTGGTTTTAACGGTGTTCGACGGTGTTCTAAGGTGTTTGACGAACAGTTCGACGAACAGTTCCTCGAACATCCCGGTGTTCGACGAATCGAACCGAACCCGAACACTACGGGGGTGGCTCAACACTAGTAGGTGATCAAATATTTATTTCATGCAATAAAATGCAATTTAATTATTCAAAAATCATACAATGTGATTTTCTGTTTTTTCTTGTTAGATTCTGTCTCTCACAGGTGAAGTGTACCTACAATAAAAATTACGCACCTCTTCATTCTTTGTAGGTGGGAAAACTTGCAAAATTGGCAGTGTATCAAATACTTATTTTCCTCACTGTACATAGTTCGGCTATACGACACATAACAGTACTTTTATACTGCACACCTAAAAAAAATATGTTGTATTACAGTACAGACCAAAAGTTTGGAAACACCTTCTCATTTAAAGATTTTTCTTTATTTTCATGACTATGAAAATTGTACATTCACACTGAAGGCATCAAAACTATGAATTAACACATGTGGAATTATATACTTAACAAAAAAGTGTGAAACAACTGAAAATATGTCTTATATTCTAGGTTCTTCAAAGTAGCCACCTTTTGCTTTGATGACTGCTTTGCACACTCTTGGCATTCTCTTGATGAGCTTCAAGAGGTAGTCACCGTAAATGGTTTTCACTTCACAGATGTGCCCTGTCAGGTTTAATAAGTGAGATTTCTTGCCTTATAAATGGGATTGGGACCATCAGTTGTGTTGTGCAGAAGTCTGGTGGATACACAGCTGATAGTCCTACTGAAAAGACGGTTAGAATTTGTATTATGGCAAGAAAAAAGCAGCTAAGTAAAGAAAAACGAGTGGCCATCATTACTTTAAGAAATGAAGGTCAGTCAGTGTGAAAAATTGGGAAAACTTTGAAAGTGTCTCCAAGTGCAGTTGCAAAAACCATCAAGCGCTGCAAAGAAACTGGCTCACATGAGGACCGCCCCAGGAAAGTAAGACCAAGAGTCACCTCTGCTTCTGAGGATAAGTTTATCCGAGTCACCAGCCTCAGAAATCTTGCAGTGGCATGCTATTCCATTCCGGTTTGCGTTTAGTTGGACCATCATTTAATTTTCAACAGGACAATGACCCCAAACACACCTCCAGGCAGTGTAAGGGCTATTTGACCAAGAAGGAGAGTGATGGGGTGCTACTCCAGATGACCTGGCCTCCATAGTCACCAGACTTGAACCCAATCAAGATGGTTTGGGGTGAGATGGACCGCAGAGTGAAGGCAAAAGGGCCAACAAGTGCTAAGCATCTCTGGGAACTCCTTCAAGATTTTTGGAAGACCATTTCCGGTGACTACCTCTTGAAGCTCATCAAGAGAATGCCAAGAGTGTGCAAAGCAGTCATCAAAGCAAAAGGTGGCTACTTTGAAAAACCTAGAATATAAGACATATTTTCAGTTGTTTCACACTTTTTTGTTAAGTATATAATTCCACATGTGTTAATTCATAGTTTTGTTGCCTTCAGTGTGAATGTACAATTTTCATAGTCATGAAAATGCGAAAAGTCTTTAAATGAGAAGGTGTGTCCAAACTTTTGGTCTGTACTGTATATTTAGTGTTGAGCGAACATGCTCGACACTGCTCGGTATTCGCCCGAGCATCACGCTACTCGGGATGTTCGGCGAGCACCGAGCATTTCCTGGTTACTTGGGCGGGAGCCAGCCAGTCACTGTAATGCCGCAGCCATGTTGGTTGTGGGCATTACATTGATTGGCTGGCCGCACAGCGTCACCTCGAGTATTTAAAACCAGGCGCCGCCTTCTTGGACACAGACGACTGGGATCAGACAGTGTAGGGACAGTGCAGCTGATTTAGGGAGAGATATATACTGCGAAATAGTTAGTGTAGGGTCTGTAAAGGCTGCCAGATCAAACAAACAGTCCTTCTCAGGACTAATATCCATCCCAGATATCAGGCAGGCAGGCAGGCAGGCTGTATAGGAGACGCAATGGTTATACCAGCAAATGCTGCATTACAGTCCTGTGTGCTCCTGTTGCTGAAATTGCTGGACTTAGCTCCAGGTCTCGGGGGCCAGGAAAATTCCTTTTTTTTTCATCTAAATCATCTTTTTTGTTCCTCCTTCACACTGTACAAATACCTGTCTTATTGACCTTTTGGTGTTCCCCCCCCAAAAAAAGTGTGTCTGTGACAGTTCAGACACAAATATATCTGTTGAAAATAGTCTGGTGTAGGCCAGAGAAACAGAAGTGTGGTTTTGCAGTTCCACGGTTCAAACCTCTGTATTATCCACTTTTGGGCCATTTGTATCTAAAAAAAAACAGTTTGAGTGTGTCGCTCACTGTTCAGCCGCAAATATATATATTTTAAAAAGTCTGGTATACACCAGTAAATTATATCTGTGGTTTTGCTGTTCCATGGTAAAAAAATCTCTATTATCCTGGTTTTGGCATTTTTTGCCGTAAAAAAAATAATAATAGTGTCTCCCTGATTTTTCAGACACAAATATATCTGTTGAAAATAGTCTGGTGTAGGCCAGAGAAACAGAAGTGTGGTTTTGCAGTTCCACGATTCAAACCTCTGTATTATCCACTTTTGGGCCATTTGTATCTAAAAAAAAAAACTGTTTGAGTGTGTCGCTCACTGTTAAGCCGCAAATATATATATTTAAAAAAGTCTGGTACACCAGTAAATTATAACTGTGGTTTTTCTGTTCCACGGTAAAATATCTCTATTATCCTGCTTTTGGCATTTTTTGCCGTAAAAAAAAAACCTAATAGTGTCTCCCTGATTTTTCAGACACAAATATATCTGTTGAAAATAGTCTGGTGTAGGCCAGAGAAACAGAAGTGTGGTTTTGCAGTTCCACGGTTCAAACCTCTGTATTATCCAATTTTGGGCCATTTGAATCTAAAAAAAAACTGTTTGAGTGTGTCGCTTACTATTCAGCTGAAAATATATATATTTAAAAATGTCTGGTACACCAGTAAATTATAACTGTGATTTTGCTGTTCCACAGTAAGAAACTCTATTGTCCTGCATTTGTCATTTTTTGCCGTAAAAAAAAAAATAGTGTCTCCCTGATTTTTCAGACACAAATATATCTGTTGAAAATAGTCTGGTGTAGGCCAGAGAAACAGAAGTGTGGTTTTGCAGTTCCACGGTTCAAACCTCTGTATTATCCACTTTTGGGCCATTTGTATCTAAAAAAAAACAGTTTAAGTGTGTCGCTCACTGTTCAGCCGCAAATATATATATTTAAAAAAGTCTGGTATACACCAGTAAATTATAACTGTGGTTTTGCTGTTCCACGGTAAAAAATCTCTATTATCCTGCTTTTGTCATTTTTTGCCGTAAAAAAAAACTAACAGTGTCTCCCTGATTTTTCAGAAAACAAATATATCTGTTGAAAATAGTCTGGTGTAGGCCAGAGAAACAGAAGTGTGGTTTTGCAGTTCCACGGTTCAAACCTCTGTATTATCCACTTTTGGGCCATTTGTATCTAAAAAAAAAACAGTTTGAGTGTGTCGCTCACTGTTCAGCCGCAAATATATATATTTAAAACAGTCTGGTATACACCAGTAAATTATAACTGTGGTTTTGCTGTTCCACGGTAAAAAAATCTCTATTATCCTGCTTTTGGCATTTTTTCCCGTTTTAAAAAAACTAATAGTGTGTTAGGAGGGCGGTTGCAGACAACTTTAATTTAATGGAACGCAACCGACCCCGGGGTCCGCAATGCAGCCTGGTGGACTGCTGCCGAACGCTTTCCGGGTGGAAAGGAAGGTGACAACTTAAATGTAACCCTTCCGTGTTAACTTCACACGAGATCGGGTATAGCGGTACGCTCTTTATCCGATAGGTGCACGGAAGAAGAGCGTCTGGCGACGAACCTACAAACTGCCTAACCTCTCCGTGTTAACTTCACACGGGAGGAGACTAACAGTTCACACTATCTCCAAGAACCGCAGGGAGACGTGTGACCGGGTTGAAGCAGTAGCCCTGTCTTCGATACAGGCACTACGCTATGGGAAATGGCGCTAAAGCGGTTCACACAATCTCCAAGAACCGCAGGGAGACGTGTGACTGGAGAAGAAGCAGTAGCCCTGTCTTCGATACAGGCGCTACGCTATAGGAGTAGGCGCTAGTGTACGGGTGTGATTCCCGCCAGGTATTCATGCACTCAGCCGGCGTGCTACCGGACTGAGCCGACCCGCTCAATATGGCTCTTAGAGGAGCTCCAGAGTGTAGAGTATGACTCGCCCCCTGGGCCATGGGGCACTCGGATCCGGGCAGTAGGGGAACGATGGGAGTAGTAGTGGCAACCCGGTTCCGTGGCTCAGGGTGGTCAGGCCAGTGGTAGTCCGTTATGCGCTGATGATTATGTCCGACTACGCCACCCGTGGATTGCGGTTATTAGGAACCGCCGCTGCATGCAGACTGCTGGGGCTGATGAAGTGTGCAGCTAAGGTAGTGTGACTCCCCACGGGAAGAGTGCGGCCCCAGGGCAGTATAATGGATGGTGGGAGTGATGGTGGTGAGAATCCCAGTACCGGTAGTGCTGGAGGCGCGAAGGAGCACACAGACAACAGGTTGCAGTCCAGGGCCTTTACTAAAACAGGTAAACTGACCCATAAACAGTTTCGGCTAGGAGGGGACCTGGATGTCTGAGAGCAATGGGGAAATTGGCCCTGGTCAGGGTGAGGGTGTAGGCCTACCGTGCTTTCTGTGCTCCTTCTGGCTATCTCCTTATAGGGTAACAGCCCACGTTTCCGAGCTTTCCGTGTACTCTCGCCTGTATGGCCTGCGACGTGGGTTCCTTTCTGCTCCCGGCCTGGTACGGCTTTACTGGTCCCTTCTGTTGTGGCAGAGCCTCCAGGTTTCTTAGGCCAAGGAACATACAGTCCCCTGCGGACTGGTTATCTGCTGTGGGATGTGGAATCCTCCCAGCCTCAGACACCAAAGTCTGGTAAATTAAGTCCTTTATCTGCTAAGACAGGCTCACTTCGCCTCTTGTCTCTGGCTTGTGGCTCTCCTCCTGCCACACTTCCTCTTAGGTGCAATACAACTTTCTGTCCCTGCTCTGCTCCGGGACAAGTCTCAGTACTGAGACAGGTCATCCAGTTCTCCCTAACCATGCCCCCAGCACCAGCTTTTATAAGGGCAGCCTGCTCCCCCTACTGGCCTGAGACAGGAGGTACTGCATGCTAATGTTCCCCTGACTAGAAAACCTCCCCCTTGCTCTCAGACACAGCTTTATTACATTTTGTGGCATCCAGGCCAGGGTGACACATTCCCCCCTAGTAAAATTTAGTACTCCGGGACTAAACAGTAAACAAAGACAATATACATGACTATAAAACATTATCAGGAAAGTGACGCACAGATTGAGTTCTTAAGGTCACAGTGTGGTCTGTGACCGGGTGTCCATATCACCAATACAACGGGGAGCCTTAACCAGGTGGGGGTCTGTCCTACCCCAAGTCCTTTACAGTCTTAGTTCATTCCTTGGTTAAGCTCCGAACGCAGTCCATACAAGATTCCGGTTATAAAAAGTCCATAACCTTCGAGTCTGTACGGCAACTGTAAGGAACTGAAACACACAATTACTAATCACGCAGGTAACTTGGCAAACAATTCAACATTTGGCAACAGGGTTATTTACAAATTTAGCGCGCTCTATATTTTCCAGCGAGCGGGTATCTGCCCCTTTGTGCTCCTGGTTGATCTCCTTAACCCACTGTCTGGTGGTGGGCCGACTTGGCTTTCCCCACTAGCATTAGGGGTACAGCTACCAGCTGGGTGTACAGGTAGGGCAGGCAGCTGTCTGCGGGTTCTTTGGCTTACAGCAGGCAGGGCAGGCTCACTGTCAGCAGAGGCTTGACTCTCCTGGGCTGCTGATACAGGCTCTTCTGCCTCTGGAACCGCTTGCTCCTCTTCACCTTCCGGCTCTTGTGTTGGTTGTTGCTGTGCCGGTTGCAGGAAATGCAGGACGGGTACCACTATGGCATCGTTTATCCGAGTCCAGGACTGAGGGAACTCTCCAAGAACGGTGCTGATCCTTTCTTCCTTGTCCTCTGTGGGTTCAAGGTCACTTTGATCCTCTTCTGCACTACGGAGTTGCTCGGGGCATCTTTTGAGGTGGTCCCTGGAGACGATACTAGTGGTTTCTCCTCCGTCCTTGGTGATCACGCACACCTTTGGGTTGTCGTGATCAGACTGCAGTACGGTGTAGGGTTCCCTTTCCCACTGGTCGTCCAACTTGTGAAGCCTTCTCTTTCGCTTCAGGACTTGCTCACCAGGTTCTAGGGGACCAGCAGGGGCGTGTTGGTTGAAGAGTCTTTCTTGCCTTTCTCTCACCTGGGCCAGTCTCCTCTCCACACTCTCCTGTACCTTCTTGTACTGCAGTTGCCTTTCCGTATCCCAGTCCGCATCCGGGGAGGTGTCCTCAGGTGTTAGGACTCCCATCTCCAGCTCTACGGGCAGCTTACCTGGTCTGGCTCGCATCAGGTAAGCTGGGGTTTGTAGCATTCACCGGGATATGGTTGTATAGGTCTATCAGGTCCGGCAGTTTTTCTGGCCACAGGCTGCATTACTCCAGGGGCAAAGTCTTCAGGAGATCAATGACTATATTGTTCATTTTCTCACACATCCCGTTGGTTTGTGGGTGGTAAGTAGAGATGAGCGTTGTTCGACTCGAACTGTTCGCCAATCTCAAATTCGAGCTGTTTTGGGCGGTGTTCGAGCCGTTCGGCGAACACGAACGATTTGAGAAAAATTCGGCTGTTCGAGGTTATGTTCGATAACTGTTCGTGCACCAAAATCATAACTGGATTTTTTCTCAGTAATGATGAAAATTAATGTTAATACGCAGTTTGAGTGTACAGCGGGGTGGGGGGAGGGGCAGGGGATGGATCTCTGCAGGAATAATGAAGATCTCCATTTTTTTTTCTCTTTCCCGCATTTACAGTGGGGAGGTGCAATCTGTCAGCCTATCAGCAGCGCACACACGGAGCGAAGTGCTTTTTTTCACACAAGCAAGGGCATGTGTCATTGGCAGTGTATGTCACATGTCCTTGCCCTATAAGACCAAGCCATTTTCCCCGTCGCCACCATTTTCTCACTGCTGCAGCTGCGTGTTAGACGGCACCGCTGTTGCTGTGTGCGCTATACCTTGTTAATTTCAAGCCAATTTTCGCACTAATCTACAGATAGCTTGGGAGTAGGGAATAGTTGTGATTGCAGTCCTTGTAAGGACTAGGTTACAGCATTTCCTACGACTTTTATCAGGCAGGTCTGTGCTCTTAAATAGATAGATTGTGGGAGTAAAGACTAATTGTAATTGCAGTCCTTTTCAGGACTAGGTTACATCAGTTCCTGTCAGTTTTTGCAAGGCAGGTATGTGCCAGTGCTGTGCAAGTTTTTTTCACAGCATTTGGCTGAATCTAGCAAAGCTAATCCTTTTTGGCCTATTGCAGAGTGTGTTAGTCAGTGGAGTAGCCTATCTGTGTTGCAAGATATACCACCTGTGTATAGAATACCAATTTTTTTACTGCACCTAGTGAAGTAAAATCTTTTGGGCATAGCATCATTCTATTAGTCCATCTATACTGACCTCCATCAGGTTGCAAACTGAATATAATTTTTTTCTGCATCTAGCTCTGAAAAAAATATTTGGCCTTCTAGCAGTGTGTGGGACTTGTTCTATTAGACCATCTATACTGACCTCCATCACGCTGCAAATTCAAAATAATTTTTTGTCTGCATCTAGCTCTGAAAAAATATTTGGCCTTCTAGCAGTGTGTGGGACTTTCTCTATTAGTCCATCTATACTGACCTCCATCAGGTTGCAAATTAAAAATAATTTTTATCTGCATCTACCTCTGAAAAAATATTTGGGCTTCTAGCTGTGTGTGGGACTTGTTCTATTAGTCCATCTATACTGACCTCCATCAGGTTGCAAACTGAATATAATTTTTTGTCTGCATCTAGCTCTGAAAAAATATTTGGCCTTCTAGCAGTGTGTGGGACTTTCTCTATTAGTCCATCTATACTGACCTCCATCAGGTTGCAAATTAAAAATAATTTTTTGTCTGCATCTAGCTCTGAAAAAATATTTGGCCTTCTAGCAGTGTGTGGGACTTTCTCTATTAGTCCATCTATGCTGACCTCCATCAGGTTGCAAATTCAAAATAATTTTTTGTCTGCATCTAGCTCTGAAAAAATATTTGGCCTTCTAGCAGTGTGTGGGACTTGTTCTATTAGTCCATCTATACTGACCTCCATCAGGTTGCAAACTGAATATAATTTTTTTCTGCATCTAGCTCTGAAAAAATATTTGGCCTTCTAGCAGTGTGTGGGACTTTCTCTATTAGTCCATCTATACTGACCTCCATCAGGTTGCAAACTGAATATATTTTTTTCCTGCATCTACCTCTGAAAAAATATTGGGCTTCTAGCTGTGTGTGGGACTTGTTATATTAATCCATCTATACAGACCTCCATCAGGTTGCAAACTGAAT
The DNA here is from genome assembly GCF_046119375.1 of Phyllobates terribilis. Classification (NCBI taxonomy): domain Eukaryota; kingdom Metazoa; phylum Chordata; class Amphibia; order Anura; family Dendrobatidae; genus Phyllobates; species Phyllobates terribilis. Next base: position 305,562,407 of record NW_027362768.1, on the reverse strand, counting down.
ATAATTTTTTTCTGCATCTACCTCTGAAAAAATATCTGGGCTTCTAGCTGTGTGTGGGACTTGTTCTATTAGTCCATCTATACTGACCTCCATCAGGTTGCAAACTGAATATAATTTTTTTCTGCATCTAGCTCTGAAAAAATATTTGGCCTTCTAGCAGTGTGTGGGACTTTCTCTATTAGTCCATCTATACTGACCTCCATCAGGTTGCAAATTAAAAATAATTTATATCTGCATCTAGCTCTGAAAAAATATTTGGCCTTCTAGCAGTGTGTGGGACTTTCTCTATTAGTCCATCTATACTGACCTCCATCAGGTTGCAAATTAAAAATAATTTTTTGTCTGCATCTAGCTCTGAAAAAATATTTGGACTTCTAGCAGTGTGTGGGACTTTCTCTATTAGTCCATCTATACTGACCTCCATCAGGTTGCAAACTGAATATATTTTTTTTCTGCATCTACCTCTGAAAAAATATTGGGCTTCTAGCTGTGTGTGGGACTTGTTCTATTAATCCATCTATACAGACCTCCATCAGGTTGCAAACTGAATATAATTTTTTTCTGCATCTACCTCTGTAAAAATATTTGGGCTTCTAGCTGTGTGTGGGACTTGTTCTATTAATCCATCTATACAGACCTCCATCAGGTTGCAAACTGAATATAATTTTTTTCTGCATCTACCTCTGAAAAAATATCTGGGCTTCTAGCTGTGTGTGGGACTTGTTCTATTAGTCCATCTATACTGACCTCCATCAGGTTGCAAACTGAATATAATTTTTTTCTGCATCTAGCTCTGAAAAAATATTTGGCCTTCTAGCAGTGTGTGGGACTTTCTCTATTAGTCCATCTATACTGACCTCCATCAGGTTGCAAATTAAAAATAATTTATATCTGCATCTAGCTCTGAAAAAATATTTGGCCTTCTAGCAGTGTGTGGGACTTTCTCTATTAGTCCATCTATACTGACCTCCATCAGGTTGCAAATTAAAAATAATTTTTTGTCTGCATCTAGCTCTGAAAAAATATTTGGCCTTCTAGCAGTGTGTGGGACTTTCTCTATTAGTCCATCTATACTGACCTCCATCAGGTTGCAAACTGAATATATTTTTTTTCTGCATCTACCTCTGAAAAAATATTTGGGCTTCTAGCTGTGTGTGGGACTTGTTCTATTAGTCCATCTATACTGACCTCCATCAGGTTGCAAATTGAATATAATTTTTTTCTGCATCTAACCCAGCCAATAGTTTTGGCCTAATACCACAGTTTGGCCACTCAGCTCTGCTCGGTTCGCATCCATTGTTTTTTTGTGCAAACAACTCCAGAGTTGTGAATTAGTTAACCACCAAAATGAGTGGAAAAAGGCCTGCTGCTGGTGGAAAGGGGAATAGGCGTGTTGGGAAGGGGAAAAAAGTTTGTGTCCGTGGGGTAGGTGTTAAAGCAACAGTAACATCTGCAGAAGAAAGACCATCTTCCAGCCAAACTAAAATGTCTACTTCTTTTAGCGGACAATGTGATAAGATCCCTTTCTTACGGCCACGCCAATCGCTACAAATTCCAGATGAGGCACAAAAACAGCAGGTGCTTCAACGGATATCAAGTGCTCCTTTAAGTGGGCTCTCTTCCACATCAACTTCAACATCACAAATACTCCAGTCCTCAAAGGTGTCACCCCAATCGCACTTGCTTCCTCTCCTCACAGCTCCCAAATCTCCAGCTGCCAGTCTGAGTATGAGGTAGAACAGATGGTTGAGTCTGCAGAGCTGTTTACTCATACTATAGCCTGGGAATCAGAGGTCGACTCCAGCGCTTCTGTGAATCTAGACGAGGAAATGATCTGCACTGATGCCCAGAATCTTTATGAGTCGGATCCAGGACCAGACACAGAAGGTTCTGACCATAATGTAGATCCTCATTCCCAAACTGTAACTCCTGTTGGTGGAGACAATGTGGAAGACGATGATGAGACTCAAATACCTGATTGGAGCGACAATTTTAGTTTTTTGTCAGGGCAGGAACAGGTTGGCTCTGAGGACGACGGGTGTGATAACGCACAGGGTGATGATGATGAGGTTGGAGATCCCACTTACTGTCAACCCACAGTCAGCCAAGAGATGAGGTCAGCAGAGGAGGTGGAGGAAGATGCTAGTGACGACGAGGTCAGGTTGCGCCTTCCTGGACAGAGACGTAGTACTGGAAGCACGTCAACAACTGCATCCTCAAACACAACTCTGCCTCTCACCACAAGTCGTGGTGGCTCTTCAGGTCGCATGGGTGCTAAGCCTTGCATAGCCTGGGCATTTTTTCAGATCGATAAAGATGACCCAACTCATGTTATCTGTAACATTTGTCAGCAAAAGCTAAGTAGAGGCCAAAAAATACATAGTTTGAGTACTTCATGCATGAACGGGCACATGGACATGAAGCATAAGTTGCAGTGGGAAGCTCAGTGTGCTACAATGCGGCCTAGCCGGCCAGGCCAACCACCATCTGCCATATCTTGTGCATCCGCGGCCTCTTCATCCTCTGTGACTGGGGGGACAGCAGTCACACCTGTTTTGGGGCGCAGACCTGCCACCTCTTTACCCGCAACAGCCAGCGTGATTGGCAGGTCATCATTTTCTTTGGAGGTGGTAACACCAGCTGGTGTTGAGCGCTGTCCGACATCGATAGCACCATCTTTGGATCAAGGCAACCTAACATGTCCGCCTGCATCTTCCTCACAGACCGGCAGTTTGCCGGGGACACCCTTATCAACCCCGTCTAAGCACAATAGCCAGCCCTCGGTCCCTCAGATGTGGACAAGTAAAAGACCATTTCCTCCTAGCCATGAGAAAGCTAAGAGGTTGAATTTCACCATCTGCAAGCTCTTGGCTACAGAAATGCTGCCTTTCCGCCTGGTGGACACAGAGGATTTTCGAGACCTTATGTCCGTCGCAGTGCCCCAGTACCAGATGCCCAGTCGGCACTACTTCTCAAAGAAAGGTGTGCCTGCGCTCCACCAGCATGTCGCACACAACATCACCGCTTCTTTGAGAAACTCTGTTTGTGACAGGGTGCATTTCACCACAGACACTTGGACGAGTAGGCATGGACAGGGGCGTTACATGTCACTGACTGGGCACTGGGTAACTATGGTGACAGCAGGACAAGGGGCTGCTGTCCAAGTCTTGCCGTCCCCACGAGTTGTGCGTCAATCCTCTTTATGTCAAAGTTCCTCCACTGCTTCTGCCTCCTCAACCTCCTCTCGGTCTTCCACCTGCACCCAATGCCTGTCTGGTCATGCCACAAGCTTTCTAACTGTGCAGAAGGGATCCTGCACACCTCCTTACTATGCTGGCAGTAGGGCTCAACGTCATCAGGCGGTTTTTACTTTGAAATGTCTGGGAAATGTGAGTCACACAGCTGAGGAGTTGTGGTCAGCTCTGGAGAACCAATTTCATGAATGGTTGTCTCCACTGGACCTGAAACCAGGGAAGGCCGTGTGCGACAATGCTGCAAACCTGGGTGCGGCCCTTCGCCGGGGAAATGTCACAAACCTGCCTTGTATGGCTCACGTGTTGAACCTGGTTGTCCAGCAATTTTTAGCCCACTATCCCAGACTAGATGGCCTTCTGCAGAGGGCACGGTCGCTGTGTGCTCACTTCCGCCGTTCGCATCCCGCAGCTCAGCGACTTACATCTCTACAGAAGTCGTTGGGCCTGCCACTTCACCGGCTAAAATGCGATGTGCCTACCCGGTGGAATTCAACTCTGCACATGTTGCAGCGACTGTGGCAGCACCGACAAGCCCTGGTGCAATACGTTCTGACGTATAGCCTGGGCCAACGAGATCCAGAGGTGGGGCAAATCACGCTGGAGGAGTGGTCTCAGATCAGGGACCTATGCACCCTTCTGCACAGTTTTGAAATGGTGACGAAGATGTTTAGTGCTGACGATTAGAGATGAGCGTTGTTCTACTCGAACTGTTCGCCAATCTCAAATTCGAGCTGTTTTGGGGGGTGTTCGAGCCGTTCGGCGAACACGAACAATTTGAGAAAAATTCGGCTGTTCGAGGTTATGTTCGATAACTGTTCGTGCACCAAAATCATAACTGGATTTTTTCTCAGTAATGATGAAAATTAATGTTAATACGCAGTTTGAGTGTACAGCGGGGTGGGGGGAGGGGCAGGGGATGGATCTCTGCAGGAACAATGAAGATCTCCATTTTTTTTTCTCTTTCCCGCATTTGCAGTGGGGAGGTGCAATCTGTCAGCCTATCAGCAGCGCACACACGGAGCGAAGTGCTTTTTTTCACACAAGCAAGGGCATGTGTCATTGGCAGTGTATGTCACATGTCCTTGCCCTATAAGACCAAGCCATTTTCCCCGTCGCCACCATTTTCTCACTGCTGCAGCTGCGTGTTAGACGGCACCGCTGTTTCTGTGTGCGCTATACCTTGTTAATTTCAAGCCAATTTTCGCACAAATATACAGATAGCTTGGGAGTAGGGAATAGTTGTGATTGCAGTCCTTTTAAGGACTAGGTTACAGCATTTCCTACGACTTTTATCAGGGAGGTCTGTGCTCTTAAATAGATAGGTTGTGGGAGTAAAGACTAATTGTAATTGGAGTCCTTTTCAGGACTAGGTTACATCAGTTCCTATCAGTTTTTGCCAGGCAGGTCTGTGCCAGTGCTGTGCAAGTTTTTTTCACAGCATTTGGCTGAATCTAGCAAAGCTAATCCTTTTTGGCCTATTGCAGAGTGTGTTAGTCAGTGGAGTAGACTATCTGTGTTGCAAGATATACCACCTCTGTATAGAATACCAATTTTTTTACTGCACCTAGTGAAGTAAAATCTTTTGGGCATAGCATCATTCTATTAGTCCATCTATACTGACCTCCATCAGGTTGCAAATTAAAACTAATTTTTATCTGCATCTACAGTACCTCTGAAAAAATATTTGGGCTTCTAGCTGTGTGTGGGACTTGTTGTATTAGTCGATCTATACTGACCTCCATCAGGTTGCAAACTGAATATATTTTTTTCTGCATCTACCTCTGAAAAAATATTGGGCGTCTAGCTGTGTGTGGGACTTGTTGTATTAGTCCATCTATACTGACCTCCATCAGGTTGCAAACTGAATATATTTTTTTCCTGCATCTACCTCTGAAAAAATATTGGGCTTCTATCTGTGTGTGGGTCTTGTTCTATTAATCCATCTATACTGACCTCCATCAGGTTGCAAATTCAAAATAATTTTTTTCTGCATCTAACCCAGCCAATAGTTTTGGCCTAATACCACAGTTTGGCCACTCAGCTCTGCTCGGTTACCATCCATTGTTTTTTTGTGCAAACAACTCCAGAGTTGTGAATTAGTTAACCACCAAAATGAGTGGAAAAAGGCCTGCTGCTGGTGGAAAGGGGAATAGGCGTGTTGGGAAGGGGAAAAAAGGTTGTGTCCGTGGGGTAGGTGTTAAAGCAACAGTAACATCTGCAGAAGAAAGACCATCTTCCAGCCAAACTAAAATGTCTACTTCTTTTAGCGGACAATGTGATAAGATCCCTTTCTTACGGCCACGCCAATCGCTACAAATTCCAGATGAGGCACAAAAACAGCAGGTGCTTCAACGGATATCAAGTGCTCCTTTAAGTGGGCTCTCCTCCACATCAACTTCAACATCACAAATACTCCAGTCCTCAAAGGTGTCACCCAAATCGCACTTGCTTCCTCACAGCTCCCAAATCTCCAGCTGCCCATCTGAGTATGAGGTAGAACAGATGGTTGAGTCTGCAGAGCTGTTTACTCATACTATAGCCTGGGAATCAGAGGTCGACTCCAGCGCTTCTGTGAATCCAGACGAGGAAATGATCTGCACTGATGCCCAGAATCTTTATGAGTCGGATCCAGGACCAGACGCAGAAGGTTCTGACCATAATGTAGACCCTCATTCCCAAACTGTAACTCCTGTTGGTGGAGACAATGAGGAAGACGATGATAAGACTCAAATACCTGATTGGAGCGACAACTTTAGTTTTTTGTCAGGGCAGGAACAGGTTGACTCTGAGGACGACGGGTGTGATAACGCACAGGGTGATGATGATGAGGTCGGAGATCCCACTTACTGTCAACCCACAGTCAGCCAAGAGATGAGGTCAGCAGAGGAGGTGGAGGAAGATGCTAGTGACGACGAGGTCAGGTTGCGCCTTCCTGGACAGAGACGTAGTACTGGAAGCACGTCAACAACTGCATCCTCAAACACAACTCTGCCTCTCACCACAAGTCGTGGTGGCTCTTCAGGTCGCATGGGTGCTAAGCCTTGCATATCCTGGGCATTTTTTCAGATCGATAAAGATGACCCAACTCGTGTTATCTGTAACATTTGTCAGCAAAAGCTAAGTAGAGGCCAAAAAATACATAGTTTGAGTACTTTATGCATGAACCGGCACATGGACATGAAGCATAAGTTGCAGTGGGAAGCTCAGTGTGCTACAATGCGGCCTAGCCGGCCGGGCCAACCACCGTCTGCCATATCTTGTGCATCCGCGGCCTCTTCATCCTCTGTGACTGGGGGGACAGCAGTCACACCTGTTTTGGGGCGCAGACCTGCCACCTCTTTACCCGCAACAGCCAGCGTGATTGGCAGGTCATCATTTTCTTTGGAGGTGGTAACACCAGCTGGTGTTGAGCGCTGTCCGACATCGATAGCACCACCTTTGGATCAAGGCAACCTAAAATGTCCGCCTGCATCTTCCTCACAGACCGGGCAGTTTGCCGGGGACACCCTTATCAACCCCGTCTAAGCACAATAGCCAGCCCTCGGTCCCTCAGATGTGGACAAGTAAAAGACCATTTCCTCCTAGCCATGAGAAAGCTAAGAGGTTGAATTTCACCATCTGCAAGCTCTTGGCTACAGAAATGCTGCCTTTCCGCCTGGTGGACACAGAGGATTTTCGAGACCTTATGTCCGTCGCAGTGCCCCAGTACCAGATGCCCAGTCGGCACTACTTCTCAAAGAAAGGTGTGCCTGCGCTCCACCAGCATGTCGCACATAACATCACCGCTTCTTTGAGAAACTCTGTGTGTGACAGGGTGCATTTCACCCATGACACTTGGACGAGTAGGCATGGACAGGGGCGTTACATGTCGCTGACTGGGCACTGGGTAACTATGGTGACAGCAGGACAAGGGGCTGCTGTCCAAGTCTTGCCGTCCCCACGAGTTGTGCGTCAATCCTCTTTATGTCAAAGTTCCTCCACTGCTTCTGCCTCCTCAACCTCCTCTCGGTCTTCCACCTGCACCCAAAGCCTGTCTGGTCATGCCACAAGCTTTCCAACTGCGCAGAAGGGATCCTGCACCCTTCTGCACAGTTTTGAAATGGCGACGAAGATGTTTAGTGCTGACGATGCCATTATCAGCATGACTATTCCGGTGATTTACATGCTGGAGCACATGTTAAACAGAATTCGGAGTCAGGTGGTGGCACAAGAGGAGGTGGAGGAAGTAGAGGAGGAGGAATTGTATGCGGAAGGGCTAACATCTGCAAGGTCCAGACGGTCGGCAGCACCAAGGCGGCAGGCATGTGAGGGTGGGGGAGATGGTTTTACCAGGGCGCATGGTAGCAGCCAAACTAGTGAGGAAGGTGCAGGAGCCCAGGAAGAAGTGGAGGACGAACTGATGGAAGACTCATCAGATGAGGGAGACCTTGATCACATTTCTGATGTGCGAGGTTGGGGGGAGAGGACAGAGGAAGGAAGCATGATTGTTACCTCGCCACCAACACAACAGGGACTTGGTGCTCCTGGATGCGCAACACACATGAGTGCCTTCTTGCTGCACTACCTGCAACATGACCCTCGAATTGTGAGAATTAGAAATAATCCTGACTACTGGGTTGCCACACTGTTAGATCCCCGGTACAAAAGTAAATTTGCAGAAATTATTCCTGCCATAGAAAGGGATGCACGCATGCAGGAGTATCAGCAGAGACTGTTGCAGAATCTTACATGTGCTTTTCCACAAAATACCAGTGGTGCACGTAGTGAATCTCACAGTTCCAACTTGCCAACCGTGGGACCGTCAAGTGTTCAGCACTCAAACCGTAACAGAACCACAGTATCTGCTGGTAACATCAATTTTGCGGAATCATTTCACCACTTTTTTAGCCCATCCTTTGCAAGGCCACAGGAGACAAGAAGTCTGACACATAGTCAACGCCTAGAGACGATGGTACAGGAGTATCTCCAAGTAAATATTGAAGCCACGACTGTGTCACTGGACCCTTGCTCTTTTTGGGCTTCCAATCTGGATAAATGGCCGGAGCTAGCCACTTACGCCTTGGAGATCTTGTCATGCCCCGCAGCCAGCGTTCTGTCTGAACGTGTGTTCAGCGCTGCTGGTGGTGTGCTGACAGATAAGCGCACGCGGCTCTCCACTGATAATGTAGACAGACTCACGTTCATAAAGATGAACAAATCATGGATCCAAAACGACTTTTCTACCCCTGTGTCATCCTGGGGAGAGTAAAAACTTGATGATTGGTTAAAATCACCCTACCAACCGTTTTAAGCTTTCAAATTACTAATCATGTTTATCTGTATCTTGACTGGAAAATAATTTGGGCTTTGTAGCAGTGTGCAGCACTGATCCTATTAGGCCATCTATACTAAAGCTTCACCAGATTTAAAATTAAAAATAATTTTTAGCTGCATCTAGCCCAGAAAATAATTTTGGGGCTCCGAGATGCGCAAGGCACATAAGTGCCTTCTTGCTGCACTACCTGCAGCATGACCCTCATATTGTCAGAATTCGAAGTAATCATGACTACTGGGTTGCCACACTCTTAGATCCCCCAAACTTTTCGATCAACCTTTTCATTTTAATAAAGACCAAAAAAATGGTCATTTTTGAAATTATAAGCATTAGCAGGTTGTTAGAAACTGAAATCAAACAGTTTTCAACTCAAAACTTTATTCTAGGTGATGTTACATTTTCACATAGGACCCCTTGTTCGAAAGGAGCTTCTGAACTCTCTCGTCCATTGAATTTGTCAGGTTTTGGATGGTTTCTGCTTCAATTGTTTTGCATGAGGACAGAATACCCTCCCAGAGCTGTTGCTTAGATGTGAACTGCCTCCCGCCATCATAGACACTCCTTTTAATGATGCTCCAAAGGTTCTGAATGGGGTAGAGGTCAGGGGAGCATGGGGGTCACACCATAAGTTTGTCCCCTTTTATGCCCATATCAGCCAGAGATGCAGATGTTTTATGTGCAGCATGAGATGGTGCATTATCATGCAGAAAAATGATCTTGCTGTGAAATACACGGTTCTTCTTCTTGAACCATGGCAGGAAGTGCTGTTTGAGAAAATCCACATACATTATGGAGTTCATCTTTAGCGCCTTCAGGGATCCTAAAGGGGCCGACAATCTCTCTCCCCATGATTCCAGCCCAAAACATTACTCCACCTCCTCCTTGTTGGCGCTGTAGCCGTGTTTGCGTGGGGTGTCCATCAACCAGCCATCCTCCACTCCATCCATCTGGACCATCGAGCGCTGCACGGCACTCATCCGTGAACAAAACAGTTTTGAAATCAGTCTTCATGTAATGTTTGGCCCACTGGAGCCGTTTCTGCTTGTGTGAAGTGGATAGAGGAGGTCGACAGGATGGCGCATGCACAGCTGCAAACCTCTGAAGGACCCTGCATCTTGTTGTTCGGGGGACGTTGGAGGCACAAGCAGCTTCAAAAACTTGTCTGCTGCTATGACAAGGCTTTTTTGCCACTGCTCTTTCAACCTGACGTAATTGCCTGTAGGAAAGAGTCCTCAATTTGCCCTTATCAGCACGCACACGTGTGTACTGTGAATCAGCTACATACTTCTTGATTGCCAAGACACTTCATCCTGATCATCGCACAATGTTGATTGTAGTCATGCCTTGACCTAAACACTCCACAATTTGTTGCTTCTCAGCAGCCGACACATCCTTTTTCTTTCCCATTTTGGCAGAAAATGTAGGCTGCTTAATAATGTGAGAGAGCCTTCTTAAGTAGTCTTGCCTTTCATTGGACACACCTGCCAAACTAATTAGCACAGGTGTCTGCAATTGCTTACAGTGATATAAGGAGCCCTGACACACATCACCATCAATGAGTTTAACTGACAAACAAACAAATTCTTCCCTTATCACTCCTAAACACTTTTTGCATAATAATTTGGAACGCAGTGTACATGTGCTTTTCCACAAAACACCAGTGGTTCACGTAGTGAATCTTACAGTTCTAACTTGCCAACCGTGGTCTGTATGGAGTTGTTCAATAAAGGGCCCAAAATTAAGATAGCATAGATGGGAGAGGTCTCTATGAATAGGAATTCCTAAGTATTTTATACCCTGTGAGGGCCAGGCAAAGGGTAAGTTGGACTGGATGGAATCCTATATGGATTTGGGGAGGGAGACATCGAGGGCCTCAGACTTCGCTGCATTGATTTTAAAATTTTACCATGTAACAAAGTGATCTATTTCAGCCATAACAGCATGGATGGATATATGTGATTGAGTGATATATACTAGGACATCATCAGCAAATAGAGAGCACTTGTACTCGGTGCCTCCCACCTCAATCCACCTAATATTGGGGTTATGGCGAATTGATGAGAGCAGGTGCTCCGTCACTAGGATGTATAAGAGAGGGGACAGAGGACATCACTGCCTTGTCCCATTGGTGATTGTGAAAGGTGATGAAAATGTTCTGATGCACCCCCTGGGCCTTGGGACACCCGGAGCCGGACCCTTTTTGGTGGATGCTGGTGGTTGTAGTCTTCGTGGCGGCGACCCGGTTCCGTGGCTCAGGGCGGTCAAACCAATGGCGGAACTATTTATGTGGTTTTGATGTTTAAATGTCCGACTACGCCACCCGTGGATTGCGGTCAGAGTGAACCGCCGCTACAGGGCAGACCGCTGAGGCTGGTGTTGTGGGTGCAGCAGAGCATAGCATAACTCCCCACGGGAGGAGTATAGCCTCAGGGCAGTTTATGCGGAGGAAGGGGGTGATGGTGCAGGGCAGCAGCAGTAACGACACGGAGTCAGTGATGCAGTTCAGGGCCTTTACTCACAGTTCTTATTATCCAGACCACGTCTGCAGGTAACGGCTGCCCACGTCGTACTGTGCTCACCAGGTGAGGGGCTCAGACAACTCCCAGATAACTTTGGAGCACTTCACAGGACCCCCTTTGTGTGTCCTTTGTCTGGCCTTTCTTACCAACACTTCTGTCCGGCTGCCTCGGGCCTCCTCTTGGTAAACTTGGCGCCAGTTTCCCTGACCCTATGTGGTGCCTTCCTTGCGGGTGTAGCGAGGGGCTGCGCCACATAAAATGTCAGAGCCTCCGGTTTCTAGCTGAGGGTCGTTTCCTGCCTCCACTAGTTCGGGGACCGGTCTCCCCCTTTGGCCTGACCCCTCCACGCAGGTGGATTCGGGCGTGCGGTGGCGACTCGCCCGTCCGCACCTCTGGGATCCCTTCATTCCTCGTTCCTGGAGCCTTCTCCGCTCCTCTTCCTTCCTTCTCCCTCTTCCAGGCCTGGGCCTCTGTTACTAGGCCCGCCTCCGGAGCAGAGCTCATGCAGAGCCCCTGCTCCCTGCCACTTCTGCTCAGACTTCTCTGCACTGAACTAAGATGGTGCCCACCTTTTATACTCCCTTCTCAATGCACCCAGGAACTGCTTCCTCCCTGCTCCTGCACTACAGGGTTCCCCTTCCTCAGTGTTCCCTCCCCCCACTCCAGCCAGGGACAGGGACTGTCGTGCCCATCTCAGGGGCATTTTGGTCGCCCTGCCCCACGGCAATGTGGTGTAATGCATGCAGGTGTCGGGTCCTGATCCACACTCCATCCTTACCTGAGAGTGAGATATCACACCTCTGGGTGAGGTGCAATACGTCTGTAGCAACCGAGCCCTCAGGGTGCTACAGTTCCATTTATCTTCAGCCTAGGTGACGTATTGCGATACAGGGCCGTGATTTTGGCTATAAAAGGGTCCCCTAGACCCCTACCCCAAGCTTTTTAAGAGAATCATATATGGCGTGCCAGGAGACTCTATGGAATGCTTTCTCAGCATCCAACGAGAGTATTTAATTACAAATTTTTAACTGCATCTAGCCCAGGAAATACTTTGTGCCTAGTAGCAGTGTCTGCTAGTCAGCGGATTATCCCGGCTGTTAAGCAAGCTACACCACCTGTAGTTTAGACACTTAATTTTTTCAAAGGAAATGCTTCGGGACCATGGGATACTTAGTGAAGAGCATCAGGAGGCACCCCAAGGCATAGGGGCTGGGACTGGCAGTAGGATGCCTTGCGGTGGACAGCCGAGCTCGATCCTTATAAAAGCTTTTTAACTGCAGCAGCTTTAGTGGACGCTACTGGAGCTGGAATTACCGCGGCTGCTGGCATGAGACTTGCCCTCCAATAGATCCTTGTAAATGGATTTAAAGTGTATTCATTCAAATTAGAGAGACAATTTAAATTAAAAAGCTTAGAGCTGCCTCCACCACAGGGGGGCTCGCTCGACCCACCAGCGGACAGGCACCAGTATTGGGAGAGGGGGGCTGGCCGTCAGGGTTCACCGCGGCTCTGGCACAATCCCGGCGACAAGGAGGTGGCACGGGCAGTAGCGGACTGGCCGTGTCGGCTTCTCACTTTTTGGATTTTAGAAGGGCATGACATGCCTATATCTGTGTCTCCCCCTCCTTTTACTCCTCCACCTCTTTTATTTTCGCATGACTATATGTACTTGTCACTTTTCCATGTGTTAGTTATGTCTTCTGAGCAGTTTGTCAGCTTTTGGACACCTTTGAAGGTGTTTTCTATGTGTTTCTATGTGTTTTTGTTTGCCTGCCATTGGTTTTAACGGTGTTCGAAGGTGTTCGACGAACAGTTCGACGAACAGTTCGGCGAACACACGGGTGTTCGACGAACCGAACCGAACTCGAACACTACGGGGGTGGCTCAACACTACTGACAATGCCATTATCAGCATGACTATTCCGGTGATTTACATGCTGGAGCACATGTTAAACAGAATTCGGAGTCAGGTGGTGGCACAAGAGGAGGTGGAGGAAGTAGAGGAGGAGGAGTTGTATGCGGAAGGGCTAACATCTGCAAGGTCCAGACGGTCGGCAGCACCAAGGCGGCAGGCATGTGAGGGTGGGGGAGATGGTTTTACCAGGGCGCATAGTAGCAGCCAAACTAGTGAGGAAGGTGCAGGAGCCCAGGAAGAAGTGGAGGACGAACTGATGGAAGACTCATCAGATGAGGGAGACCTTGATCACATTTCTGTTTTGCGAGGTTGGGGGGAGAGGACAGAGGAAGGAAGCATGATTGTTACCTCGCCACCAACACAACAGGGACTTGGTGCTCCTGGATGCGCAACACACATGAGTGCCTTCTTGCTGCACTACCTGCAACATGACCCTCGAATTGTGAGAATTAGAAATAATCCTGACTACTGGGTTGCCACACTGTTAGATCCCCGGTACAAAAGTAAATTTGCAGAAATTATTCCTGCCATAGAAAGGGATGCACACATGCAGGAGTATCAGCAGAGACTGTTGCAGAATCTTACATGTGATTTTCCACAAAACACCAGTGGTGCACGTAGTGAATCTCACAGTTCCAACTTGCCAACCGTGGGACTGTCAAGTGTTCAGCACTCAAACCGTAACAGAACCACAGTATCTGCTGGTAACATCAATTTTGCGGAATCATTTCACCACTTTTTTAGCCCATCCTTTGCAAGGCCACAGGAGACAAGAAGTCTGACACATAGTCAACACCTAGAGACAATGGTACAGGAGTATCTCCAAGTAAACATTGAAGCCATGACTGTGTCACTCGACCCTTGCTCTTTTTGGGCTTCCAATCTGGATAAATGGCCGGAGCTAGCCACTTACGCCTTGGAGATCTTGTCATGCCCCGCAGCCAGCGTTCTGTCTGAACGTGTGTTCAGCGCTGCTGGTGGTGTGCTGACAGATAAGCGCACGCGGCTCTCCACTGATAATGTAGACAGACTCACGTTCATAAAGATGAACAAATCATGGATCCGAAACGACTTTTCTACCCCTGTGTCATCCTGGGGAGAGTAAAAGCTTGATGATTGGTTAAAATCACCCTACCAACCGTTTTAAGCTTTCAAATTACTAATCATGTTTATCTGTTTCTTGGCTGGAAAACAATTTGGGCTTTGTAGCAGTGTGCAGCACTGATTCTATTAGGCCATCTATAATAAGCTCCACCAGATTTAAAATTACTAATCATGTTTATCTGTATCTTGACTGGAAAATAATTTGGGCTTTGTAGCAGTGTGCAGCACTGATCCTATTAGGCCATCTATACTAAGCTCCACCAGATTTAAAATTAATAATAATTTTTAGCTGCATCTAGCCCGGAAAATAATTTTGGGGCTCCGAGATGCGCAAGACACATAAGTGCCTTCTTGCTGCACTACCTGCAACATGACCCTCATATTGTCAGAATTCGAAGTAATCATGACTACTGGGTTGCCACACTCTTAGATCCCCCAAACTTTTCGATCAACCTTTTCATTTTAATAAAGACCAAAAAAATGGTCATTTTTGAAATTATAAGCATTAGCAGGTTATTAGAAACTGAAATCAAACAGTTTTCAACTCAAAACTTTATTCTAGGTGATGTTACATTTTCACATAGGACCCCTTGTTCGAAAGGAGCTTCTGAACTCTCTCGTCCATTGAATTTGTCAGGTTTTGGATGGTTTCTGCTTCAATTGTTTTGCATGAGGACAGAATACCCTCCCAGAGCTGTTGCTTAGATGTGAACTGCCTCCCGCCATCATAGACACTCCTTTTGATGATGCTCCAGAGGTTCTGAATGGGGTAGAGGTCAGGGGAGCATGGGGGTCACACCATAAGTTTGTCCCCTTTTATGCCCATATCAGCCAGAGATGCAGATGTTTTATGTGCAGCATGAGATGGTGCATTATCATGCAAAAAAATGATCTTGCTGTGAAATACACGGTTCTTCTTCTTGAACCATGGCAGGAAGTGCTGTTTGAGAAAATCCACATACATTATGGAGTTCATCTTTAGCGCCTTCAGGGATCCTAAAGGGGCCAACAATCTCTCTCCCCATGATTCCAGCCCAAAACATTACTCCACCTCCTCCTTGTTGGCGCTGTAGCCGTGTTTGCGTGGGGTGTCCATCAACCAGCCATCCTCCACTCCATCCATCTGGACCATCGAGCGCTGCATGGCACTCATCCGTGAACAAAACAGTTTTGAAATCAGTCTTCATGTAATGTTTGGCCCACTGGAGCCATTTCTGCTTGTATGAAGTGGATAGAGGAGGTCGACAGGATGGCGTATGCACAGCTGCAAACCTCTGAAGGACCCTGCATCTTGTTGTTCGGGGGACGTTGGAGGCACCAGCAGCTTCAAAAACTTGTCTGCTGCTATGACAAGGCTATTTTGCCACTGCTCTTTTAACCTGACGTAATTGCCTGTAAGAAAGAGTCCTCAATTTGCCCTTATCAGCACGCACACGTGTGTACTGTGAATCAGCTACATACTTCTTGATTGCCAAGACACTTCATCCTGATCATCGCACAATGTTGATTGTAGTCATGCCTTGACCTAAACACTCCACAATTTGTTGCTTCTCAGCAGCCGACACATCCTTTTTCTTTCCCATTTTGGCAGAAAATGTAGGCTGCTTAATAATGTGAGACAGCCTTCTTAAGTAGTCTTGCCTTTCATTGGACACACCTGCCAAACTAATTAGCACAGGTGTCTGCAATTGCTTACAGTGATATAAAGAGCCCTGACACACATCACCATCAATGAGTTTAACTGACAAACAAACAAATTCTTCCCTTATCACTGCTAAACACTTTTTGCATAATAATTTGGAACACAGTGTACATGTGCTTTTCCACAAAACACCAGTGGTTCACGTAGTGAATCTTACAGTTCTAACTTGCCAACCGTGGTCTGTATGGAGTTGTTCAATAAAGGGCCCAAAATTAAGATAACATAGATGGGAGAGGTCTCTATGAATAGGAATTCCTAAGTATTTGATACCCTGTGAGGGCCAGGCAAAGGGAAAGTTGGACTGGATGGAATCCTATATGGATTTGGGGAGGGAGACATCGAGGGCCTCAGACTTTGCTGCATTGATTTTAAAATTTGACCATGTAACAAAGTGATCTATTTCAGCCATAACAGCATGGATGGATATATGTGATTGAGTGATATATACTAGGACATCATCAGCAAATAGAGAGCACTTGTACTCGGTGCCTCCCACCTCAATCCACCTAATATTGGGGTTATGGCGAATTGATGAGAGCAGGTGCTCCGTCACTAGGATGTATAAGAGAGGGGACAGAGGACATCCCTGCCTTGTCCCATTGGTGATTGTGAAAGGTGATGAAAATGTTCTGATGCACCCCCTGGGCCTTGGGACACCCGGAGCCGGACCCTTTTTGGTGGATGCTGGTGGTTGTAGTCTTCGTGGCGGTGACCCGGTTCCGTGGCTCAGGGTGGTCAAACCAGTGGCGGAACTATTTATGTGGTTTTGATGTTTAAATGTCCGACTACGCCACCCGTGGATTGCGGTCAGAGTGAACCGCCGCTGCAGGGCAGACCGCTGAGGCTGGTGTTGTGGGTGCAGCAGAGCGTAGCATAACTCCCCACGGGAGGAGTATAGCCTCAGGGCAGTGTATGCGGAGGATGGGGGTGATGGTGCAGGGCAGCAGCAGTAACGACACTGAGTCAGTGATGCAGTCCAGGGCCTTTACTCACAGTTCTTATTATCCAGACCACGTCTGCAGGTAACGGCTGCCCACGTCGTACTGTGCTCACCAGGTGAGGGGCTCAGACAACTCCCAGATAACTTTGAAGCGCTTCACAGGACCCCCTTTGTGTGTCCTTTGTCTGGCCTTTCTTACCAACCCTTCTCTCCGGCTGCCTCGGGCCTCCTCTTGGTAAACTTGGCGCCAGTTTCCCTGACCCTATGTGGTGCCTTCCTAGCGGGTGTAGCGAGGGGCTGCGCCACATAAAATGTCACAGCCTCCGGTTTCTAGCTGAGGGTCGTTTCCTGCCTCCACTAGTTTCGGGGACCGGTCTCCCCCTTTGGCCTGACCTCTCCACGCAGGTGGATTCGGGCATGCGGTGGCGACTCGCCCGTCCGCACCCCTGGGATCCCTTCATTCCTCGTTCCTGGAGCCTTCTCCGCTCCTCTTCCTTCCTTCTCCCTCTTCCAGGCCTGGGCCTCTGTTACTAGGCCCACCTCCGGAGCAGAGCTCATGCAGAGCCCCTGCTCCCTGCCATTTCTGCTCAGACTTCTTTGCACTGAACTAAGATGGTGCCCACCTTTTATACTCCCTTCTCAATGCACCCAGGAACTGCTTCCTACCTGCTCCTGCACTACAGGGTTCCCCTACCTCAGTGTTCCCTCCCCCCACTCCAGCCAGGGACAGGGACTGTCGTGCCCATCTCAGAGGCATATTGGTCGCCCTGCCCCACGGCAATGTGGTGTAATGCATGCAGGTGTCGGGTCCTGATCCACACTCCATCCTTACCTGAGAGTGAGATATCACACCTCTGGGTGAGGTGAAATACCTCTGTAGCAACCGAGCCCTCAGGGTGCTACAGTTCCATTTATCTTCAGTCTAGGTGACGTATTGTGATACAGGGCCGTGATTTTGGCTATAAAAGGGTCCCCTAGACCCCTACCCCAAGCTTTTTAAGAGAATCATATATGGCGTGCCAGGAGACTCTATGGAATGCTTTCTCAGCATCCAACGAGAGTATCTAATTACAAATTTTTAACTGCATCTAGCCCAGGAAATACTTTGTGCCTAGTAGCAGTGTCTGCTAGTCAGCGGATTATCCCGGCTGTTAACCAAGCTACACCACCTGTAGTTTGGACACTTAATTTTTTCAAAGGAAATGCTTCGGGACCACGGGATACTCAGTGAAGAGCATCAGGAGGCACCCCAAGGCATAGGGGCTGGGACTGGCAGTAGGATGCCTTGCGGTGGACAGCCGAGCTCGATCCTTATAAAAGCTTTTTAACTGCAGCAGCTTTAGTGGACGCTACTGGAGCTGGAATTACGCGGCTGCTGGCATGAGACTTGCCCTCCAATAGATCCTTGTAAATGGATTTAAAGTGTATTCATTCAAATTAGAGAGACAATTTAAATTAAAAAGCTTAGAGCTGCCTCCACCACAGGGGGGCTCGCTCGACCCACCAGCGGACAGGCACCAGTATTGGGAGAGGGGGGCTGGCCGTCAGGGTTCACCGCGGCTCTGGCACAAACCCGGCGACACGGAGGTGGCACGGGCAGGAGCGGACTGAACGTGTCGGCTTCTCACTTTTTGGATTTTAGAAGGGCATGACATGCCTATATCTGTGTCTCCCCCTCCTTTTACTCCTCCACCTCTTTTCTTTTCGCATGACTATATGTACTTGTCACTTTTCCATGTGTTAGTTGTGTCTTCTGAGCAGTTTGTCAGCTTTTGGACACCTTTGAAGGTGTTTTCTATGTGTTTCTATGTGTTTTTGTTTGCCTGCCATTGGTTTTAACGGTGTTCGAAGGTGTTCGACGAACAGTTCGACGAACAGTTCGGCGAACACACGGGTGTTCGACGAACCGAACTCGAACACTACGGGGGTGGCTCAACACTAGTTATGTCATCTCTTTACTCACCCACAGGGCTCTGGAGTGGGCTACTCCACTGTGGGAGCGGAATGACCCAGTAGTAACTAATGCGGGTTTTTTTCTTAAAGCCCTAAAGAGTGTTTTCCTGGGGCCTCAGGTCACGCATGATACGGCCCTTAAGCTGCTTGCGTTGATCCAGGGTTCGGCCACCGCCAGCCACTATGCCATCCAGTTCAGGACCTTAGCGGCTGAACTGGATTGGCCTGAGCGGTCGCTTATCCTGGTGTTTTGGAGGGGGCTGGCTGGGCATGTCAAAAATGCTCTATCTACCAGGGAGATTCCAACCTCCCTGGAGGAGTTAATCTCTCTAGCTAACTGAATAGATTTGCGTCATGCAGAACATAAGTTAGAACTGGAGGTCCCCGGACCTCAATATCGGTTGGCACCATCGTTTTCCAGACCCATTTCCAAACCCGCGGCTCCCGACCCGGAGCCTGAGGCTATGGATATATCCCGGACTGTCTCTAGAACCTCTCGTCCCCAACCTGTACATCTCTTGGTGTGCCCCATTAATAAGGGTTCCAAGCAGTCGGGAAAACCAGTGGGTTTAACCACCGTTGGAGTAGGTGCGTTAGATTCTGGGGCGCTTTCCTCTAAATTATTATGTAAGGTGACATTGTCCTTCGGCACAGTCAAGGTTGCTGCCAAGGCCAGGGTGGATTCTGGTGCCGACGACAATTTTTTGTCACTCACATTTGCCCAGAAGCATGCCAACCCTATGGAGTCACTGCCAAAGCCCATGAACATCAGGGTGGTCAACGGTTCTCGGCTGGACACACAGATTACTCATCAGTCAGTTCCCCTCACCATGTCGTTCCCTCAGGGTCACTGGGAGGTTATTTCCTTCCTTATTATCACCGGGGGATTAGATGAGGTGCTATTGGGTCTTCCATGGCTACGTACTCATGCTCCACACATTGATTGGAGTACGGGGAGGATTTATTCCTGGGGAAAGAATTGTGTGTCCCAATGTATGGTACCAGTCTCTCGGAAGGTAGCCTCTGAGCCTTCTACTAATTTGACCCCTGGCACAGATTCTTTGTCTGTCCCCGAGACTCAGGTCTCGTCAGTTTATGTTGAAAAGAATCCCCGGATAGACCTTTTGTCCCAGTCCATGAATATGGCTAGGGACGATGACGAGCCCAGTCTTACTCTTCCCCCTGGGAGGATGTTCGTTCCTCCTAATCTACAAAAGGAGGTGCTCTCCAGGGCTCACGCCCCTAAGATCGGAGGTCATTTTGGGGTCAAACGTACCACTAAGTTCCTTCAACGGTCGTATTGGTGGCCCCGGTGGCGCCAGGACGTTAAGGAACATATTCTAGCGTGTGCCATCTGTGTGAGAGATAGATCTTTCTGTCAAAGTCCGGCTGGACTTTGCCACCCGTTATTCGTGGCGGACTCCACAGATAGTGAGTCGGTTGACTCTTCTTGTTGTACCGCTCCCGTGTTCTATCCGGGCGACATAGTGTGGCTCACGGCTCGCAAAAATAAAGTATGCAGGGAATCTGCTAACTTTGCCCACGCTCTACTGGTCCTTTTATAATTTTGGCCCAAGTAGAGGAGGATAATGTTAGGCGTCGGGCGTTTTCTGGATCTGAAATGGGTTCAGAGCCATCTGAGGATTCTGTGGTCTTCCATTCAGGTCCAGCCAGGACTGATGTTGCACAGCATTTCCTTCAGTCCCAACGCCTAGCTAGTGCACGAGATACTCGGGTTGTATCTCAGGTGTTTGTGCCTAGCACTATGAAGTATAGGTTGCGGAGGGAGTCAGGGCTCCGACAACCTAAGTCCGAGATGCGCCGCACTGATCATGCCCGTGACATGACAGACCGTGATTGGTGGTTCAGGAACCAGCTGATCCGGTGACCTGGCACTGCCTGATTGGTCACAGGTGTCGTCACCAATGGTGCAACAGTGGGGCAGTGCTTAATCTTTAAAAGGCCCGCCAACAAACATGGTGGCCCGCTCAGATCATTTGAGCTGGTTGTTTGGTGTGTGCACGTGTGTCACCCTGGCCTAGATGCCACAAAATGTAATAAAGCTGTATCTGAGAGCAAGGGGGCGGTTCTCTAGTCAGGGGAACATTAGCATGCAGTACCTCCTGTCTCAGGCCAGTAGGGGGAGCAGGCTGCCCCTATAAAAGCTGGTGCTGGGGGCAGGGTTAGGGAGAACTGGATGACCTGTCTCAGTACTGAGACTTGTCCCGGAGCAGAGCAGGGACAGAAAGTTGTATTGCACCTAAGAGGAAGTGTGGCAGGAGGAGAGCCATAAGCCAGAGACAAGAGGCGAAGTGAGCCTGTCTTAGCAGATAAAGGACTTAATTTACCAGACTTTGGTGTCTGAGGCAGGGAGGATTCCACATCCCACAGCAGATAACCAGTCCGCAGGGGACTGTATGTTCCTTGGCCTAAGAAACCTGGAGGCTCTGCCACAACAGAAGGGACCAGTAAAGCCGTACCAGGCCGGGAGCAGAAAGGAACCCACGTCGCAGGCCATACAGGCGAGAGTACACGGAAAGCTCGGAAACGTGGGCTGTTACCCTATAAGGAGGAGATAGCCAGAAAGAGCACAGAAAGTACGGTAGGCCTACACCCTCACCCTGACCAGAGCCAATTTCCCCATTGCTCTCAGACATCCAGGTCCCCTCCTAGCCGGGACTGTTTATGGGTCAGTTTACCTGTTTTAGTAAAGGCCCTGGACTGCAACCTGTTGTCTCTGTGCTCCTTCGCGCCTCCAGCACTACCGGTACTGGGATTCTCACCACCATCACTCCCACCATCCATTATACTGCCCTGGGACCGCACTCTTCCCGTAGGGAGTCACACTACCCTAGCTGCACACCTCATCAGCCCCAGCGGTCTGCATGCAGCAGCGGTTCCTAATAACCGCAATCCACGGGTGGCGTAGTCGGACATAATCATCAGCGCATAACAGACTACCACTGGCCTGACCACCCTGAGCCACGGAACCGGGTTGCCACTACTACTCCCATCGTTCCCCTACTGCCCGGATCCGAGTGCCCCACGGCCCAGGGGGCGAGTCAGCTTTGGCGTAGTCGGCAGGATTGCAACCAACCCGCCACAAACGGGTATTGCGTGCCTGAAAAAGACTTTGCACTTACCTGAAAAGAGGTTTCCCGCTGTCCGGAGCCGTTTCCCGCCATTTCCAGCCGCCTCCCGCCATCTTCCATCGGTTCCCGCCATCTTCAGCCGTTTTCCCACCATCGGACGCCATCTTCAGGACGCCGCGCGGGAAGAAGAGGGGCGTGGACGTCCAAACCGCACGATACCAAAAGCTCTGCCCCACGCACCGACGCTGCGCAAGGTCCTGGAAGGGAGAGAGAGCGACGCTGACGTCACCAGGACGCGACGCAAGGTCCTCGTCCAGAGCAGCAGCAGCGGAGCCGCGGCCTACAGAAGAGGATCGTCAGAAGGTAGGCCACGTTTAACTAGGGGGGAGGAAGATGTCGGATACAGAGGCGCCCACTACCACCAACGCAGCTGCAGCAGCGGTGATGCCATTTTTCCTGCCCTACATCCCTGGAGCGGCCTGGCTGCCCAAGTACTCAGGGTAGCCCCATGCCCTAACTGACTTTAAGGAAAGGCTGTACAGTTTGTTCCAAGTCTACCCCCTGACAGAGGAACAAAATGTCAGCATATTAACAGGGCAGTTAACTGGCGCAGCCCAAAGGGAGGTAAAATCATGGCCCACTGAGGAGAAAAGGACCGTGAAGGGTATTCTGGCCCGGCTGCGGGGTACCTTTGACACACGTACCTCTGCTGAAATTAAAATGAGGTTCTATGGATGTAAGCAGCGGGCACAGGACAGCATCAGAGACTATGCCCTAAATTTGCAGGAAGCCTTGAGGGCCATCCAACAAGCTGACCCTGGCAGCGTGCAGGAAACGGATAAGCTACTAACAGAACAGTTTATAGAAGGTCTGCTGTCTAGCGCCCACAGGACCCAGCTGCGCCTCATGTTCTTTCAGAACCCTGATCTGACCTTTGCCCAATTCAAGGACAGGGCCATAAGGGTGCTCCGTGAATCCGCAACAAGTGGCGCTATAAACCCCCAGCGCTCTGCTCTCACCTACCACCTGGAGGCGGTGCCCCCCTCTATGGACTCTGTGGGGGCTGATGCACAGGCCCTGAACCAAGCTCCGTCGAAAGATCTGCATCACCAAGTCCAGGAGCTGACCAGGAGCGTCGCGGCGTTGACCAGGACCGTCCAGGCGTTACAAGTGGACCCGTCAAGACCCATCGAGCTGGCTTCAAGTCCGGAGGATGTCCCGTGGCGTCGACAGAGGAGGATCCCGTCATTCCGAGGGAGGCCCACAGACCGCTACGCAGAGGATGGACAGCCCATTTGCCGCCGATGCAACCAGCCCGGACACATTTCCAGGTACTGTAATTTAAACGGGTCCAACCTGGGGCAGAGGGCCAACCCCCAGGCATAAGATCACCAGGCCCTTACAATTGGCGTAATAAGTACGTTGGGAGGCGCCCGGTTTTACCCGTGGTGCTGGACGGTATCCCCATAAGCGCCTTGCTGGATACTGGGTCGCAAGTAACCACTATCCCTTATGTACTTTTTAAGCAGTATTGGACTGATGCTGATATCACACGGTATCCAGACATTAACTTGAGCATCATCGCCAGTAATGGCTTACCCGTGCCGCAGATGGGGTTCAAGGAGATGACCATTAAGATTGGTAAAGTTGAACTGCCGGCACAGGGAGTAATTATTATGGACATTGACCGTCGTGAATGTCACCCTAAAATAACTGTGGGTAATAACGTGATTGAAAATTGTCTTTCAGAGGTAATTGTAATTCTACAACAGGTGGCGGTGAATGCTAGTTCCAGCCAACAGAGAGTCCTCAACAAGGAGATAAAAGCCCTGATGAGACGGCAGCAGGTAGAACTGTCTGGTGGTGAGATCGGTAGCGTAAGACTGAGTGACCCATTCCCCATTTCCATGCCTCCCAAAAGTGAAATGATGATCTAGTGTCGGACTGCAATCGGGTTGAGAGGTAGAGACTACCAAGCCATGGTAGAACACGTGTACTCAGACAGCAGGCCCACCATTTTGACAGCCCGTGGGGTGGTTGATGTCCGTCATGGGAGGGTGCCCGTCCGCATCCTCAACATTGGGGAGAGGGAAGTACACTTACCCAGTTACGCTACACTCGCCAAACTGTTTGTTGTCGAACACAAAGCTATCAGGGCCGTGGAACCCTTGCCTCCATCTCCACAGGCGGAGGGTAATGGCTCCCAGAAACAAAAGGAGGACTGGTGCCAGAAACTCCATGTGGGTGCTGACTCCACTCCCCTGCACCAAAAGCAAGGAGTCTACCGGGTGGTCCAGGAGTACGAGAGAATTTTTAGTAAGCACCCGCTAGACTTCGGCAGAGTAAAGGGGATAGAACACCACATCCCCACAGGGAGCCACCCACCGATAAAAGAAAGACACAGACCTGTACCCCCTGCACATTATCAGAACGCAAAGGGCATGCTAAAAGAAATGAAAGAAGCTGGGGTCATTCGAGATAGCTGTAGCCCCTGGGCAGCCCCCTTGGTTCTGGTGAAAAAGAAAGACGGCACCATGAGAATGTGCGTAGACTATAGACAAATCAACCGTATCACCCATAAAGACGCATACTCACTGCCTAGAATAGAGGAGTCTTTAGCTGCACTGAAATCAGCTAACTTCTTTTCTATTTTGGACCTTAATAGCGGGTACTGGCAGGTTCCTGTGGCAGAGGCTGACAAGGAGAAGACTACCTTCACCACCCCGATGGGACTGAGCGAGTTCAACTGTATGCCTTTTGGGCTCTGCAACGCACCAGGGACCTTCCAGCGGCTGATGGAATGCTGTCTAAGGCACCGAAACTTTGAGACAGTCCTCCTTTACCTGGACGACGTGATCGTCTATTCAAAAACCTACGAGGACCATCTAAAGCACCTGGCCGAGGTGTTCGAAGCCCTGGCAGGCTATGGCCTGAAGGTGAAACCATCGAAGTGTCACCTGCTGAAACCAAAGGTCCAGTACCTAGGGCACGTGGTAAGCGTGGAAGGAGTGGCCCCCGACCCTGACAAGGTCACGGCAATCAAGAACTGGCCAAGCCCCTCGAACATCAAAGAGGTGAGACAGTTTCTCGGATTGGTAGGCTACTACCGAAGGTTCATCCCCGGGTTCACTAGGATGGCAGCTCCTATGCAGGACCTCCTAATCGGACAGTCTAAGTCCAGGAGCCAAAAGCCGCCCTTCAAGTGGGATAAACCGGAAGAGGAGTCCTTCCGCCAGTTGAAGATGGCCCTCACGGGGGATGAGATCCTAAGGTCAGCCTTTTATTCTCCACACGGACGCCAGTAGTGTGGGACTGGGAGCAGTACTGTCCCAAAACCAGAAGGGCAGAGAAAGGGTGATCACGTACGCCAGCCGGAAGCTGAGGCCCACCGAGAGGAACCCGGAGAATTACAGCTCCTTCAAGCTAGAATTCTTGGCGATGGTGTGGGCCGTGACAGAACGCATCAAGCATTACCTGGCCTCCGCAAAGTTCACCGTGTACACGGACAACAACCCATTGACACACCTGGACAATGCAAGACTGGGTGCCCTAGAACAGCGGTGGATGGCCCGTCTCTCCAACTATGACTTCGTGATCAAGTACCGGGCCGGCAAAACCAATGCCAACGCTGACGCCCTATCGAGGATGCCTCACTTACCTGAAGGTGACGAAGACCCAGAAGAGCTGGAGGAGGTAGAACTCCCCGCGTTTCACCGGTATGGAGCCGCTCAATACTCCCACCGCGTGAAGGAGGAGAATCTAACAACTGTGATGATCAATCCCCTACCTCACCACAGCTGGGCCGAGACCCAAGATAGTGACCCTGCCATCCGCCTGGTGAAAGATCTGCTGGCCCAGGAGGACGCCCGCATGGATCCGGATGCTCCAGAGGAAGCCAAGCAGCTGTGGAAGGAGAAGAGCAAGCTGTTCCTCTACGAAGGCAAGCTGTGGAGAAGGATTGTCAACCACCGGACGCACAAGCTGACCTGGCAAGTCGTGGTCCCAAGGCAGGATGCAGCTATGGTCTTGGGGGCTTACCATGACAGAGCGGGGCACTTCGGTTGGAAGAAACTGGAGTTCCTGCTAAGAGGAAGGTTCTTTTGGGTCGGCATGAGAGGAGCTGTAGAAAAATGGTGCAGAGACTGTGGCCCTTGTCACCTAAGGAGGAAGGACTGCACCAGCCAGAAGACACCCTTGAGGCCCATCGTCACCACGCAGCCTCTTGAGCTGGTAGCTCTGGACCACGTCAAATTGGCTCCAAGCCGGTCAGGATACATCTATGCCCTGACAATCGTGGACCACTATTCCTGTTTTCTAGTGGTGGTCCCGGTAAAGGACTTGACAACCCAAACAGCGGCCAGAGTCTTCCAGCAATACTTCTGCCGTCCACACGGCTATCCGGAACAGGTCCTGACAGACCAGGGTCCAGTGTTTGAAGCTGAAATCTTCCAAGAGTTCTGCAACCTCTATGGCTGTAAGAAGATTCGGACAATGCCTTACCACTAGTGTTGAGCCACCCCCGTAGTGTTCGAGGTCGGTTCGGTTCGTCGAACACCCGTGTGTTCGCCGAACTGTTCGTCGAACTGTTCGTCGAACACCTTCGAACACCGTTAAAACCAATAGCAGGCAAACAAAAACACATAGAAACACATAGAAAACACCTTCAAAGGTGTCCAAAAGCTGACAAACTGCTCAGAAGACACAACTAACACATGGAAAAGTGACAAGTACATATAGTCATGCGAAAAGAAAAGAGGTGGAGGAGTAAAAGGAGGGGGAGACACAGATATAGGCATGTCATGCCCTTCTAAAATCCAAAAAGTGAGAAGCCGACACGTTCAGTCCGCTCCTGCACGTGCCACCTCCGTGTCGCCGGGTTTGTGCCAGAGCCGCGGTGAACCCTGACGGCCAGCCCCCCTCCCCAAATACTGGTGCCTGTCCGCTGGTGGGTCGAGCGAGCCCCCCTGTGGTGGAGGCAGCTCTAAGCTTTTTAATTTAAATTGTCTCTCTAATTTGAATGAATACACTTTAAATCCATTTAAAAGGATCTATTGGAGGGCAAGTCTCATGCCAGCAGCCGCGTAATTCCAGCTCCAGTAGCGTCCACTAAAGCTGCTGCAGTTAAAAAGCTTTTATAAGGATCGAGCTCGGCTGTCCACCGCAAGGCATCCTACTGCCAGTCCCAGCCCCTATGCCTTGGGGTGCCTCCTGATGCTCTTCACTGAGTATCCCGTGGTCCCGAAGCATTTCCTTTGAAAAAATTAAGTGTCCAAACTACAGGTGGTGTAGCTTGCTTAACAGCCGGGATAATCCGCTGACTAGCAGACACTGCTACTAGGCACAAAGTATTTCCTGGGCTAGATGCAGTTAAAAATTTGTAATTAGATACTCTCGTTGGATGCTGAGAAAGCATTCCATAGAGTCTCCTGGCACGCCATATATGATTCTCTTAAAAAGCTTGGGGTAGGGGTCTAGGGGACCCTTTTATAGCCAAAATCACGGCCCTGTATCACAATACGTCACCTAGGCTGAAGATAAATGGAACTGTAGCACCCTCAGGGCTCGGTTGCTACAGAGGTATTGCACCTCACCCAGAGGTGTGATATCTCACTCTCAGGTAAGGATGGAGTGTGGATCAGGACCCGACACCTGCATGCATTACACCACATTGCCGTGGGGCAGGGCGACCAATATGCCTCTGAGATGGGCACGACAGTCCCTGTCCCTGGCTGGAGTGGGGGGAGGGAACACTGAGGAAGGGGAACCCTGTAGTGCAGGAGCAGGGAGGAAGCAGTTCCTGGGTGCATTGAGAAGGGAGTATAAAAGGTGGGCACCATCTTAGTTCAGTGCAGAGAAGTCTGAGCAGAAGTGGCAGGGAGCAGGGGCTCTGCATGAGCTCTGCTCCGGAGGCGGGCCTAGTAACAGATGCCCAGGCCTGGAAGAGGGAGAAGGAAGGAAGAGGAGCGGAGAAGGCTCCAGGAACGAGGAATGAAGGGATCCCAGGGGTGCGGACGGGCGAGTCGCCACCGCACGCCCGAATCCACCTGCGTGGAGGGGTCAGGCCAAAGGGGGAGACCGGTACCCGAAACTAGTGGAGGCAGGAAACGACCCTCAGCTAGAAACCGGAGGCTGTGACATTTTATGTGGCGCAGCCCCTCGCTACACCCGCTAGGAAGGCACCACATAGGGTCAGGGAAACTGGCGCCAAGTTTGCCAAGAGGAGGCCCGAGGCAGCCGGACATAAGGGTTGGTAAGAAAGGCCAGACAAAGGACACACAAAGGGGGTCCTGTGAAGCGATCCAAAGTTATCTGGGAGTTGTCTGAGCCCCTCACCTGGTGAGCACAGTACGACGTGGGCAGCCGTTACCTGCAGACGTGGTCTGGATAATAAGAACTGTGAGTAAAGGCCCTGGACTGCATCACTGACTCCGTGTCGTTACTGCTGCTGCCCTGCACCATCACCCCCATCCTCCGCATACACTGCCCTGAGGCTATACTCCTCCTGTGGGGAGTTATGCTACGCTCTGCTGCACCCACAACACCAGCCTCAGTGGTCTGCCCTGCAGCGGCGGTTCACTCTGACCGCAATCCACGGGTGGCGTAGTCGGACATTTAAACATCAAAACCACATAAATAGTTCCGCCACTGGTTTGACCACCCTGAGCCACGGAACCGGGTCGCCGCCACGAAGACTACAACCACCAGCATCCACCAAAAAGGGTCCGGCTCTGGGTGTCCCAAGGCCCAGGGGGTGCATCAGAACATTTTCATCACCTTTCACAATCACCAATGGGACAAGGCAGGGATGTCCTCTGTCCCCTCTCTTATACATCCTAGTGACGGAGCACCTGCTCTCATCAATTCGCCATAACCCCAATATTAGGTGGATTGAGGTGGGAGGCACCGAGTACAAGTGCTCTCTATTTGCTGATGATGTCCTAGTATATATCACTCAATCACATATATCCATCCATGCTGTTATGGCTGAAATAGATCACTTTGTTACATGGTCAAATTTTAAAATCAATGCAGCGAAGTCTGAGGCCCTCGATGTCTCCCTCCCCAAATCCATATAGGATTCCATACAGTCCAACTTTCCCTTTGCCTGGCCCTCACAGGGTATCAAATACTTAGGAATTCCTATTCATAGAGACCTCTCCCATCTATGTTATCTTAATTTTGGGCCCTTTATTGAACAACTCCATACAGACCACGGTTGGCAAGTTAGAACTGTAAGATTCACTACGTGAACCACTGGTGTTTTGTGGAAAAGCACATGTACACTGTGTTCCAAATTATTATGCAAAAAGTGTTTAGGAGTGATAAGGGAAGAATTTGTTTGTTTGTCAGTTAAACTCATTGATGGTGATGTGTGTCAGGGCTCTTTATATCACTGTAAGCAATTGCAGACACCTGTGCTAATTAGTTTGGCAGGTGTGTCCAATGAAAGGCAAGACTACTTAAGAAGGCTCTCTCACATTATTAAGCAGCCTACATTTTCTGCCAAAATGGGAAAGAAAAAGGATGTGTCGGCTGCTGAGAAGCAACAAATTGTGGAGTGTTTAGGTCAAGGCATGACTACAATCAACATTGTGCGATGATCAGGATGAAGTGTCTTGGGAATCAAGAAGTATGTAGCTGATTCACAGTACACACGTGTGCGTGCTGATAAGGGAAAATTGAGGACTCTTTCCTACAGGCAATTACGTCAGGTTAAAAGAGCAGCGGCAAAATAGCCTTGTCATAGCAGCAGACAAGTTTTTGAAGCTGCTGGTGCCTCCAACGTCCCCCGAACAACAAGATGCAGGGTCCTTCAGAGGTTTGCAGCTGTGCATACGCCATCCTGTCGACCTCCTCTATCCACTTCACACAAGCAGAAACGGCTCCAGTGGGCCAAACATTACATGAAGACTGATTTCAAAACTGTTTTGTTCACGGATGAGTGCTGTGCAGCGCTCGATGGTCCAGATGGATGGAGTGGAGGATGGCTGGTTGATGGACACCCCACGCAAACACGGCTACAGCGCCAACAAGGAGGAGGTGGAGTAATGTTTTGGGCTGGAATCATGGGGAGAGAGATTGTCGGCCCCTTTAGGATCCCTGAAGGCGCTAAAGATGAATTTCATAATGTATGTGGATTTTCTCAAACAGCACTTCCTGCCATGGTTCAAGAAGAAGAACCGTGTATTTCACAGCAAGATCATTTTTTTGCATGATAATGCACCATCTCATGCTGCACATAAAACATCTGCATCTCTGGCTGATATGGGCATAAAAGGGGACAAACTTATGGTGTGACCCCCATGCTCCCCTGACCTCTACCCCATTCAGAACCTCTGGAGCATCATCAAAAGGAGTGTCTATGATGGCGGGAGGCAGTTCACATCTAAGCAACAGCTCTGGGAGGGTATTCTGTCCTCATGCAAAACAATTGAAGCAGAAACCATCCAAAACCTGACAAATTCAATGGACGAGAGAGTTCAGAAGCTCTTTTCGAACAAGGGGTCCTATGTGAAAATGTAACATCACCTAGAATAAAGTTTTGAGTTGAAAACTGTTTGATTTCAGTTTCTAATAACCTGCTAATGCTTATAATTTCAAAAATGACCATTTTTTTGGTCTTTATTAAAATGAAAAGGTTGATCGAAAAGTTTGGGGGATCTAAGAGTGTGGCAACCCAGTAGTCATGATTACTTCGAATTCTGACAATATGAGGGTCATGTTGCAGGTAGTGCAGCAAGAAGGCACTTATGTGTCTTGCGCATCTCGGAGCCCCAAAATTATTTTCCGGGCTAGATGCAGCTAAAAATTATTATTAATTTTAAATCTGGTGGAGCTTAGTATAGATGGCCTAATAGGATCAGTGCTGCACACTGCTACAAAGCCCAAATTATTTTCCAGTCAAGATACAGATAAACATGATTAGTAATTTTAAATCTGGTGGAGCTTATTATAGATGGCCTAATAGAATCAGTGCTGCACACTGCTACAAAGCCCAAATTATTTTCCAGCCAAGAAACAGATAAACATGATTAGTAATTTGAAAGCTTAAAACGGTTGGTAGGGTGATTTTAACCAATCATCAAGCTTTTACTCTCCCCAGGATGACACAGGGGTAGAAAAGTCGTTTCGGATCCATGATTTGTTCATCTTTATGAACGTGAGTCTGTCTACATTATCAGTGGAGAGCCGCGTGCGCTTATCTGTCAGCACACCACCAGCAGCGCTGAACACACGTTCAGACAGAACGCTGGCTGCGGGGCATGACAAGATCTCCAAGGCGTAAGTGGCTAGCTCCGGCCATTTATCCAGATTGGAAGCCCAAAAAGAGCAAGGGTCCAGTGACACAGTCATGGCTTCAATGTTTACGTGGAGATACTCCTGTACCATCGTCTCTAGGCGTTGACTATGTGTCAGACTTCTTGTCTCCTGTGGCCTTGCAAAGGATGGGCTAAAAAAGTGGTGAAATGATTCCGCAAAATTGATGTTACCAGCAGATACTGTGGTTCTGTTACGGTTTGAGTGCTGAACACTTGACGGTCCCACGGTTGGCAAGTTGGAACTGTGAGATTCACTACGTGCACCACTGGTGTTTTGTGGAAAAGCACATGTAAGATTCTGCAACAGTCTCTGCTGATACTCCTGCATGCGTGCATCCCTTTCTATGGCAGGAATAATTTCTGCAAATTTACTTTTGTACCGGGGATCTAACAGTGTGGCAACCCAGTAGTCAGGATTATTTCTAATTCTCACAATTCGAGGGTCATGTTGCAGGTAGTGCAGCAAGAAGGCACTCATGTGTGTTGCGCATCCAGGAGCACCAAGTCCCTGTTGTGTTGGTGGCGAGGTAACAATCATGCTTCCTTCCTCTGTCCTCTCCCCCCAACCTCGCACAACAGAAATGTGATCAAGGTCTCCCTCATCTGATGAGTCTTCCATCAGTTCGTCCTCCACTTCTTCCTGGGCTCCTGCACCTTCCTCACTAGTTTGGCTGCTACCATGCACCCTGGTAAAACCATCTCCCCCACCCTCACATGCCTGCCGCCTTGGTGCTGCCGACCGTCTGGACCTTGCAGATGTTAGCCCTTCCGCATACAACTCCTCCTCCTCTACTTCCTCCACCTCCTCTTGTGCCACCACCTGACTCCGAATTCTGTTTAACATGTGCTCCAGCATGTAAATCACCGGAATAGTCATGCTGATAATGGCATCGTCAGCACTAAACATCTTCGTCGCCATTTCAAAACTGTGCAGAAGGGTGCATAGGTCCCTGATCTGAGACCACTCCTCCAGCGTGATTTGCCCCACCTCTGGATCTCGTTGGCCCAGGCTATACGTCAGAACGTATTGCACCAGGGCTTGTCGGTGCTGCCACAGTCTCTGCAACATGTGCAGAGTTGAATTCCACCGGGTAGGCACATCGCATTTTAGCCGGTGAAGTGGCAGGCCCAACGACTTCTGTAGAGATGTAAGTCGCTGAGCTGCGGGATGCGAACGGCGGAAGTGAGCACACAGCGACCGTGCCCTCTGCAGAAGGCCATCTAGTCTGGGATAGTGGGCTAAAAATTGCTGGACAACCAGGTTCAACACGTGAGCCATACAAGGCACGTGTGTGACATTGCCCCGGCGAAGGGCCGCACCCAGGTTTGCAGCATTGTCGCACACGGCCTTCCCTGGTTTCAGGTCCAGTGGAGACAACCATTCATGAAATTGGTTCTCCAGAGCTGACCACAACTCCTCAGCTGTGTGACTCACATTTCCCAGACATTTCAAAGTAAAAACCGCCTGATGACGTTGAGCCCTACTGCCAGCATAGTAAGGAGGTGTGCAGGATCCCTTCTGCGCAGTTAGAAAGCTTGTGGCATGACCAGACAGGCTTTGGGTGCAGGTGGAAGACCGAGAGGAGGTTGAGGAGGCAGAAGCAGTGGAGGAACTTTGACATAAAGAGGATTGACGCACAACTCGTGGGGACGGCAAGACTTGAACAGCAGCCCCTTGTCCTGCTGTCACCATAGTTACCCAGTGCCCAGTCAGCGACATGTAACGCCCCTGTCCATGCCTACTCGTCCAAGTGTCTGTGGTGAAATGCACCCTGTCACACACAGAGTTTCTCAAAGAAGCGGTGATGTTGTGTGCGACATGCTGGTGGAGCGCAGGCACACCTTTCTTTGAGAAGTAGTGCCAACTGGGCATCTGGTACTGGGGCACTGCGACGGACATAAGGTCTCGAAAATCCTCTGTGTCCACCAGGCGGAAAGGCAGCATTTCTGTAGCCAAGAGCTTGCAGATGGTGAAATTCAACCTCTTAGCTTTCTCATGGCTAGGAGGAAATGGTCTTTTACTTGTCCACATCTGAGGGACCGAGGGCTGGCTATTGTGCTTAGACGGGGTTGATAAGGGTGTCCCCGGCAAACTGCCGGTCTGTGAGGAAGATGCAGGCGGACATGTTAGGTTGCCTTGATCCAAAGGTGGTGCTATCGATGTCGGACAGCGCTCAACACCAGCTGGTGTTACCACCTCCAAAGAAAATGATGACCTGCCAATCACGCTGGCTGTTGCGGGTAAAGAGGTGGCAGGTCTGCGCCCCAAAACAGGTGTGACTGCTGTCCCCCCAGTCACAGAGGATGAAGAGGCCGCGGATGCACAAGATATGGCAGACGGTGGTTGGCCCGGCCGGCTAGGCCGCATTGTAGCACACTGAGCTTCCCACTGCAACTTATGCTTCATGTCCATGTGCCGGTTCATGCATGAAGCACTCAAACTATGTATTTTTTGGCCTCTACTTAGCTTTTGCTGACAAATGTTACAGATAACACGAGTTGGGTCATCTTTATCGATCTGAAAAAATGCCCAGGCTATGCAAGGCTTAGCACCCATGCGACCTGAAGAGCCACCACGACTTGTGGTGAGAGGCAGAGTTGTGTTTGAGGATGCAGTTGTTGACGTGCTTCCAGTACTACGTCTCTGTCCAGGAAGGCGCAACCTGACCTCGTCGTCACTAGCATCTTCCTCCACCTCCTCTGCTGACCTCATCTCTTGGCTGACTGTGGGTTGGCAGTAAGTGGGATCTCCAACCTCATCATCATCACCCTGTGCGTTATCACACCCGTCGTCCTCAGAGCCAACCTGTTCCTGCCCTGACAAAAGACTAAAGTTGTCGCTCCAATCAGGTATTTGAGTCTCATCATCGTCTTCCTCATTGTCTCCACCAACAGGAGTTACAGTTTGGGAACGAGGGTCTACATTATGGTTAGAACCTTCTGCGTCTGGTCCTGGATCCGACTCATAAAGATTCTGGGCATCAGTGCAGATCATTTCCTCGTCTGGATTCACAGAAGCGCTGGAGTCGACCTCTGATTCCCAGGCTATAGTATGAGTAAACAGCTCTGCAGACTCAACCATCTGTTCTACCTCATACTCAGACGGGCAGCTGGAGATTTGGGAGCTGTGAGGAAGCAAGTGCGATTGGGGTAACACCTTTGAGGACTGGAGTATTTGTGATGTTGAAGTTGATGTGGAGGAGAGCCCACTTAAAGGAGCACTTGATATCCGTTGAAGCACCTGCTGTTTTTGTGCCTCATCTGGAATTTGTAGCGATTGGCGTGGCCGTAAGAAAGGGATCTTATCACATTGTCCGCTAAAAGAAGTAGACATTTTAGTTTGGCTGGAAGATGGTCTTTCTTCTGCAGATGTTACTGTTGCTTTAACACCTACCCCACGGACACAACCTTTTTTCCCCTTCCCAACACGCCTATTCCCCTTTCCACCAGCAGCAGGCCTTTTTCTACTCATTTTGGTGGTTAACTAATTCACAACTCTGGAGTTGTTTGCACAAAAAAACAATGGATGGGAACCGAGCAGAGCTGAGTGGCCAAACTGTGGTATTAGGCCAAAACTATTGGCTGGGTTAGATGCAGAAAAAAATTATATTCAATTTGCAACCTGATGGAGGTCAGTATAGATGGACTAATAGAACAAGTCTCACACACAGCTAGAAGCCCAAATATTTTTTCAGAGGTAGATGCAGAAAAAAATTGTATTCAGTTTGCAACCTGATGGAGGTCAGTATAGATGGACTAATAGAACAAGTCCTACACACAGCTAGAAGCCCAAATATTTTTTCAGAGGTAGATGCAGAAAAAAAATATACTCAGTTTGCAACCTGATGGAGGTCAGTATAGATGGACTAATAGAGAAAGTCCCACACACTGCTAGAAGGCCAAATATTTTTTCAGAGCTAGATGCAGACAAAAAATTATTTTTAATTTGCAACCTGATGGAGGTCAGTATAGATGGGCTAATAGAGAAAGTCCCACACACTGCTAGAAGGCCAAATATTTTTTCAGAGCTAGATGCAGAAAAAAATTATATTCAGTTTGCAACCTGATGGAGGTCAGTATAGATGGACTAATAGAACAAGTCCCACACACAGCTAGAAGCCCAAATATTTTTTCAGAGGTAGATGCAGAAAAAAATTATATTCAGTTTGCAACCTGATGGAGGTCTGTATAGATGGATTAATAGAACAAGTCCCACACACAGCTAGAAGCCCAATATTTTTTCAGAGGTAGATGCAGAAAAAAAATATATTCAGTTTGCAACCTGATGGAGGTCAGTATAGATGGACTAATAGAGAAAGTCCCACACACTGCTAGAAGGCCAAATATTTTTTCAGAGCTAGATGCAGACAAAAAATTATTTTTAATTTGCAACCTGATGGAGGTCAGTATAGATGGACTAATAGAGAAAGTCCCACACACTGCTAGAAGGCCAAATATTTTTTCAGAGCTAGATGCAGATATAAATTATTTTTAATTTGCAACTAGTGTTGAGCCACCCCCGTAGTGTTCGAGTTCGGTTCGGTTCGTCGAACACCCGTGTGTTCGCCGAACTGTTCGTCGAACTGTTCGTCGAACACCTTCGAACACCGTTAAAACCAATGGCAGGCAAACAAAAACACATAGAAACACATAGAAAACACCTTCAAAGGTGTCCAAAAGCTGACAAACTGCTCAGAAGACACAACTAACACATGGAAAAGTGACAAGTACATATAGTCATGCGAAAAGAAAAGAGGTGGAGGAGTAAAAGGAGGGGGAGACACAGATATAGGCATGTCATGCCCTTCTAAAATCCAAAAAGTGAGAAGTCGAGACGGCCAGTCCGCTCCTGCCCGTGCCACCTCCGTGTCGCCGGGTTTGTGCCAGAGCCGCGGTGAACCCTGACGGCCAGCCCCCCTCTCCCAATACTGGTGCCTGTCCGCTGGTGGGTCGAGAGAGCCCCCCTGTGGTGGAGGCAGCTCTAAGCTTTTTAATTTAAATTGTCCCTCTAATTTGAATGAATACACTTTAAATCCATTTACAAGGATCTATTGGAGGGCAAGTCTCATGCCAGCAGCCGCGTAATTCCAGCTCCAGTAGCGTCCACTAAAGCTGCTGCAGTTAAAAAGCTTTTATAAGGATCGAGCTCGGCTGTCCACCGCAAGGCATCCTACCGCCAGTCCCAGCCCCTATGCCTTGGGGTGCCTCCTGATGCTCTTCACTGAGTATCCCGTGGTCCCGAAGCATTTCCTTTGAAAAAATTAAGTGTCCAAACTACAGGTGGTGTAGCTTGCTTAACAGCCGGGATAATCCGCTGACTAGCAGACACTGCTACTAGGCACAAAGTATTTCCTGGGCTAGATGCAGTTAAAAATTTGTAATTAGATACTCTCGTTGGATGCTGAGAAAGCATTCCATAGAGTCTCCTGGCACGCCATATATGATTCTCTTAAAAAGCTTGGGGTAGGGGTCTAGGGGACCCTTTTATAGCCAAAATCACGGCCCTGTATCACAATACGTCACCTAGGCTGAAGATAAATGGAACTGTAGCACCGAGGGCTCGGTTGCTACAGACGTATTGCACCTCACCCAGAGGTGTGATATCTCACTCTCAGATAAGGATGGAGTGTGGATCAGGACCCGACACCTGCATGCATTACACCACATTGCCGTGGGGCAGGGCAACCAATATGCCCCTGAGATGGGCACGACAGTCCCTGTCCCTGGCTGGAGTGGGGGGAGGGAACACTGAGGAAGGGGAACCCTGCAGTGCAGGAGCAGGGAGGAAGCAGTTCCTGGGTGCATTGAGAAGGGAGTATAAAAGGTGGGCACCATCTTAGTTCAGTGCAGAGAAGTCTGAGCAGAAGTGGCAGGGAGCAGGGGCTCTGCATGAGCTCTGCTCCGGAGGCGGGCCTAGTAACAGAGGCCCAGGCCTGCAAG
The DNA here is from genome assembly GCF_046119375.1 of Phyllobates terribilis. Lineage (NCBI taxonomy): Eukaryota > Metazoa > Chordata > Amphibia > Anura > Dendrobatidae > Phyllobates > Phyllobates terribilis. The sequence goes on along the minus strand of NW_027362768.1, from coordinate 305,525,354 downwards.
AGGGAGAAGGAAGGAAGAGGAGCGGAGAAGGCTCCAGGAACGAGGAATGAAGGGATCCCAGGGGTGCGGACGGGCGAGTCGCCACCGCACGCCCGAATCCACCTGCGTGGAGGGGTCAGGCCAAAGGGGGAGACCGGTCCCCGAACTAGTGGAGGCAGGAAACGACCCTCAGCTAGAAACCGGAGGCTCTGACATTTTATGTGGCGCAGCCCCTTGCTCCACCCGCTAGGAAGGCACCACATAGGGTCAGGGAAACTGGCGCCAAGTTTACCAAGAGCAGGCCCGAGGCAGCCGGACAGAAGTGTTGGTAAGAAAGGCCAGACAAAGGACACACAAAGGGGGTCCTGTGAAGTGCTCCAAAGTTATCTGGGAGTTGTCTGAGCCCCTCACCTGGTGAGCACAGTACGACGTGGGCAGCCGTTACCTGCAGACGTGGTCTGGATAATAAGAACTGTGAGTAAAGGCCCTGAACTGCATCACTGACTCCGTGTCGTTACTGCTGCTGCCCTGCACCATCACCCCCATCCTCCGCATACACTGCCCTGAGGCTATACTCCTCCCGTGGGGAGTTATGCTATGCTCTGCTGCACCCACAACACCAACCTTAGCGGTCTGCCCTGTAGCGGCGGTTCACTCTGACCGCAATCCACGGGTGGCGTAGTCGGACATTTAAACATCAAAACCACATAAATAGTTCCGCCACTGGTTTGACCGCCCTGAGCCACGGAACCGGATCGCCGCCACGAAGACTACAACCACCAGCATCCACCAAAAAGGGTCCGGCTCCGGGTGTCCCAAGGCCCAGGGGGTGCGTCAGAACATTTTCATCACCTTTCACAATCACCAATGGGACAAGGCAGGGATGTCCTCTGTCCCCTCTCTTATACATCCTAGTGACGGAGCACCTGCTCTCATCAATTCGCCATAACCCCAATATTAGGTGGATTGAGGTGGGAGGCACCGAGTACAAGTGCTCTCTATTTGCTGATGATGTCCTAGTATATATCACTCAATCACATATATCCATCCCTGCTGTTATGGCTGAAATAGATCACTTTGTTACATGGTAAAATTTTAAAATCAATGCAGCGAAGTCTGAGGCCCTCGATGTCTCCCTCCCTAAATCCATATAGGATTCCATCCAGTCCAACTTTCCCTTTGCCTGGCCCTCACAGGGTATCAAATACTTAGGAATTCTTATTCATAGAGACCTCTCCCATCTATGTTATCTTAATTTTGGGCCCTTTATTGAACAATTCCATACAGACCACGGTTGGCAAGTTAGAACTGTAAGATTCACTACGTGAACCACTGGTGTTTTGTGGAAAAGCACATGTACACCGCGTTCCAAATTATTATGCAAAAAGTGTTTAGGAGTGATAAGGGAAGAATTTGTTTGTTTGTCAGTTAAACTCATTGATGGTGATGTGTGTCAGGGCTCTTTATATCACTGTAAGCAATTGCAGACACCTGTGCTAATTAGTTTGGCAGGTGTGTCCAATGAAAGGCAAGACTACTTAAGAAGGCTCTCTCACATTATTAAGCAGCCTACATTTTCTGCCAAAATGGGAAAGAAAAAGGATGTGTCGGCTGCTGAGAAGCAACAAATTGTGGAGTGTTTAGGTCAAGGCATGACTACAATCAACATTGTGCGATGATCAGGATGAAGTGTCTTGGCAATCAAGAAGTATGTAGCTGATTCACAGTACACACGTGTGCGTGCTGATAAGGGCAAATTGAGGACTCTTTCCTACAGGCAATTACGTCAGGTTGAAAGAGCAGCGGCAAAAAAGCCTTGTCATAGCAGCAGACAAGTTTTTGAAGCTGCTTGTGCCTCCAGCGTCCCCCGAACAACAAGACGCAGGGTCCTTCAGAGGTTTGCAGCTGTGCATACGCCATCCTGTCGACCTCCTCTATCCACTTCACACAAGCAGAAACGGCTCCAGTGGGCCAAACATTACATGAAGACTGATTTCAAAACTGTTTTGTTCACGGATGAGTGCCATGCAGCGCTCGATGGTCCAGATGAATGGAGTGGAGGATGGCTGGTTGATGGACACCCCACGCAAACACGGCTACAGCGCCAACAAGGAGGAGGTGGAGTAATGTTTTGGGCTGGAATCATGGGGAGAGAGATTGTCGGCCCCTTTAGGATCCCTGAAGGCGCTAAAGATGAACTCCATAATGTATGTGGATTTTCTCAAACAGCACTTCCTGCCATGGTTCAAGAAGAAGAACCGTGTATTTCACAGCAAGATCATTTTTCTGCATGATAATGCACCATCTCATGCTGCACATAAAACATCTGCATCTCTGGCTGATATGGGCATAAAAGGGGACAAACTTATGGTGTGACCCCCATGCTCCCCTGACCTCTACCCCATTCAGAACCTTTGGAGCATCATTAAAAGGAGTGTCTATGATGGCGGGAGGCAGTTCACATCTAAGCAACAGCTCTGGGAGGGTATTCTGTCCTCATGCAAAACAATTGAAGCAGAAACCATCCAAAACCTGACAAATTCAATGGACGAGAGAGTTCAGAAGCTCCTTTCGAACAAGGGGTCCTATGTGAAAATGTAACATCACCTAGAATAAAGTTTTGAGTTGAAAACTGTTTGATTTCAGTTTCTAACAACCTGCTAATGCTTATAATTTCAAAAATGACCATTTTTTTGGTCTTTATTAAAATGAAAAGGTTGATCGAAAAGTTTGGGGGATCTAAGAGTGTGGCAACCCAGTAGTCATGATTACTTCGAATTCTGACAATATGAGGGTCATGCTGCAGGTAGTGCAGCAAGAAGGCACTTATGTGTCTTGCGCATCTCGGAGCCCCAAAATTATTTTCCGGGCTAGATGCAGCTAAAAATTATTTTTAATTTTAAATCTGGTGAAGCTTATTATAGATGGCCTAATAGGATCAGTGCTGCACACTGCTACAAAGCCCAAATTATTTTCCAGTCAAGATACAGATAAACATGATTAGTAATTTGAAAGCTTAAAACGGTTGGTAGGGTGATTTTAACCAATCATCAAGCTTTTACTCTCCCCAGGATGACACAGGGGTAGAAAAGTCGTTTCGGATCCATGATTTGTTCATCTTTATGAACGTGAGTCTGTCTACATTATCAGTGGAGAGCCGCGTGCGCTTATCTGTCAGCACACCACCAGCAGCGCTGAACACACGTTCAGACAGAACGCTGGCTGCGGGGCATGACAAGATCTCCAAGGCGTAAGTGGCTAGCTCCGGCCATTTATCCAGATTGGAAGCCCAAAAAGAGCAAGGGTCCAGTGACACAGTCGTGGCTTCAATGTTTACTTGGAGATACTCCTGTACCATCGTCTCTAGGCGTTGACTATGTGTCAGACTTCTTGTCTCCTGTGGCCTTGCAAAGGATGGGCTAAAAAAGTGGTGAAATGATTCCGCAAAATTGATGTTACCAGCAGATACTGTGGTTCTGTTACGGTTTGAGTGCTGAACACTTGACGGTCCCACGGTTGGCAAGTTGGAACTGTGAGATTCACTACGTGCACCACTGGTATTTTGTGGAAAAGCACATGTAAGATTCTGCAACAGTCTCTGCTGATACTCCTGCATGCGTGCATCCCTTTCTATGGCAGGAATAATTTCTGCAAATTTACTTTTGTACCGGGGATCTAACAGTGTGGCAACCCAGTAGTCAGGATTATTTCTAATTCTCACAATTCGAGGGTCATGTTGCAGGTAGTGCAGCAAGAAGGCACTCATGTGTGTTGCGCATCCAGGAGCACCAAGTCCCTGTTGTGTTGGTGGCGAGGTAACAATCATGCTTCCTTCCTCTGTCCTCTCCCCCCAACCTCGCACAACAGAAATGTGATCAAGGTCTCCCTCATCTGATGAGTCTTCCATCAGTTCGTCCTACACTTCTTCCTGGGCTCCTGCACCTTCCTCACTAGTTTGGCTGCTACCATGCGCCCTGGTAAAATCATCTCCCCCACCCTCACATGCCTGCCGCCTTGGTGCTGCCGACCGTCTGGACCTTGCAGATGTTAGCCCTTCCGCATACAACTCCTCCTCCTCTACTTCCTCCACCTCCTCTTGTGCCACCACCTGACTCCGAATTCTGTTTAACATGTGCTCCAGCATGTAAATCACCGGAATAGTCATGCTGATAATGGCATCGTCAGCACTAAACATCTTCGTCGCCATTTCAAAACTGTGCAGAAGGGTGCATAGGTCCCTGATCTGAGACCACTCCTCCAGCGTGATTTGCCCCACCTCTGAATCTCGTTGGCCCAGGCTATACGTCAGAACGTATTGCACCAGGGCTTGTCGGTGCTGCCACAGTCGCTGCAACATGTGCAGAGTTGAATTCCACCGGGTAGGCACATCGCATTTTAGCCGGTGAACTGGCAGGCCCAACGACTTCTGTAGAGATGTAAGTCACTGAGCTGCGGGATGCGAACGGCGGAAGTGAGCACACAGCGACCGTGCCCTCTGCAGAAGGCCATCTAGTCTGGGATAGTGGGCTAAAAATTGCTGGACAACCAGGTTCAACACGTGAGCCATACAAGGCACGTGTGTGACATTGCCCCGGCGAAGGGCCGCACCCAGGTTTGCAGCATTGTCGCACACGGCCTTCCCTGGTTTCAGGTCCAGTGGAGACAACCATTCATGAAATTGGTTCTCCAGAGCTGACCACAACTCCTCAGCTGTGTGACTCACATTTCCCAGACATTTCAATGTAAAAACCGCCTGATGACGTTGAGCCCTACTGCCAGCATAGTAAGGAGGTGTGCAGGATCCCTTCTGCGCAGTTAGAAAGCTTGTGGCATGACCAGACAGGCTTTGGGTGCAGGTGGAAGACCGAGAGGAGGTTGAGGAGGCAGAAGCAGTGGAGGAACTTTGACATAAAGAGGATTGACGCACAACTCGTGGGGACGGCAAGACTTGGACAGCAGCCCCTTGTCCTGCTGTCACCATAGTTACCCAGTGCCCAGTCAGCGACATGTAACGCCCCTGTCCATGCCTACTCGTCCAAGTGTCTGTGGTGAAATGCACCCTGTCACACACAGAGTTTCTCAAAGAAGCGGTGATGTTGTGTGCGACATGCTGGTGGAGCGCAGGCACACCTTTCTTTGAGAAGTAGTGCCGACTGGGCATCTGGTACTGGGGCACTGCGACGGACATAAGGTCTCGAAAATCCTCTGTGTCCACCAGGCGGAAAGGCAGCATTTCTGTAGCCAAGAGCTTGCAGATGGTGAAATTCAACCTCTTAGCTTTCTCATGGCTAGGAGGAAATGGTCTTTTACTTGTCCACATCTGAGGGACCGAGGGCTGGCTATTGTGCTTAGACGGGGTTGATAAGGGTGTCCCCGGCAAACTGCCGGTCTGTGAGGAAGATGCAGGCGGACATGTTAGGTTGCCTTGATCCAAAGGTGGTGCTATCGATGTCGGACAGCGCTCAAGACCAGCTGGTGTTACCACCTCCAAAGAAAATGATGACCTGCCAATCACGCTGGCTGTTGCGGGTAAAGAGGTGGCAGGTCTGCGCCCCAAAACAGGTGTGACTGCTGTCCCCCCAGTCACAGAGGATGAAGAGGCCGCGGATGCACAAGATATGGCAGACGGTGGTTGGCCCGGCCGGCTAGACCGCATTGTAGCACACTGAGCTTCCCACTGCAACTTATGCTTCATGTCCATGTGCCGGTTCATGCATGAAGTACTCAAACTATGTATTTTTTGGCCTCTACTTAGCTTTTGCTGACAAATGTTACAGATAACACGAGTTGGGTCATCTTTATCGATCTGAAAAAATGCCCAGGCTATGCAAGGCTTAGCACCCATGCGACCTGAAGAGCCACCACGACTTGTGGTGAGAGGCAGAGTTGTGTTTGAGGATGCAGTTGTTGACGTGCTTCCAGTACTACGTCTCTGTCCAGGAAGGCGCAACCTGACCTCGTCGTCACTAGCATCTTCCTCCACCTCCTCTGCTGACCTCATCTCTTGGCTGACTGTGGGTTGACAGTAAGTGGGATCTCCGACCTCATCATCATCACCCTGTGCGTTATCACACCCGTCGTCCTCAGAGCCAACCTGTTCCTGCCCTGACAAAAAACTAAAGTTGTCGCTCCAATCAGGTATTTGAGTCTTATCATCGTCTTCCTCATTGTCTCCACCAACAGGAGTTACAGTTTGGGAATGAGGGTCTACATTATGGTCAGAACCTTCTGCGTCTGGTCCTGGATCCGACTCATAAAGATTCTGGGCATCAGTGCAGATCATTTCCTCGTCTGGATTCACAGAAGCGCTGGAGTCGACCTCTGATTCCCAGGCTATAGTATGAGTAAACAGCTCTGCAGACTCAACCATCTGTTCTACCTCATACTCAGACGGGCAGCTGGAGATTTGGGAGCTGTGAGGAAGCAAGTGCGATTTGGGTGACACCTTTGAGGACTGGAGTATTTGTGATGTTGAAGTTGATGTGGAGGAGAGCCCACTTAAAGGAGCACTTGATATCCGTTGAAGCACCTGCTGTTTTTGTGCCTCATCTGGAATTTGTAGCGATTGGCGTGGCCGTAAGAAAGGGATCTTATCACATTGTCCGCTAAAAGAAGTAGACATTTTAGTTTGGCTGGAAGATGGTCTTTCTTCTGCACCTACCCCACGGACACAACCTTTTTTCCCCTTCCCAACACGCCTATTCCCCTTTCCACCAGCAGCAGGCCTTTTTCCACTCATTTTGGTGGTTAACTAATTCACAACTCTGGAGTTGTTTGCACAAAAAAACAATGGATGGTAACCAAGCAGAGCTGAGTGGCCAAACTGTGGTATTAGGCCAAAACTATTGGCTGGGTTAGATGCAGAAAAAAATTATTTTTAATTTGCAACCTGATGGAGGTCAGTATAGATGGACTAATAGACCAAGTCCCACACACCGCTAGAAGCCCAAATATTTTTTCAGAGCTAGATGCAGAAATTTTTTTTATTCAATTTGCAACCTGATGGAGGTCAGTATAGATGGACTAATAGACCAAGTCCCACACACTGCTAGAAGCCCAAATATTTTTTCAGAGCTAGATGCAGAAAAAAATTATTTTTAATTTGCAACCTGATGGAGGTCAGTATAGATGGACTAATAGACCAAGTCCCACACACCGCTAGAAGCCCAAATATTTTTTCAGAGCTAGATGCAGAAAAAAATTATATTCAATTTGCAACCTGCTGGAGGTCAGTATAGAAGGACTAATAGAACAAGTCCCACACACTGCTAGAAGCCCAAATATTTTTTCAGAGCTAAATGAAGAAAAAAATTATTTTTAATTTGCAACCTGATGGAGGTCAGTATAGATGGACTAATAGACCAAGTCCCACACACTGCTAGAAGCCCAAATATTTTTTCAGAGCTAGATGCAGAAAAAAATTATTTTTAATTTGCAACCTGATGGAGGTCAGTATAGATGGTCTAATAGAACAAGTCCCACACGCTGCTAGAAGCCCAAATATTTTTTCAGAGATAAATGAAGAAAAAAATTATTTTTAATTTGCAACCTGATGGAGGTCAGTATAGATGGACTAATAGACCAAGTCCCACACACTGCTAGAAGCCCAAATATTTTTTCAGAGCTAGATGCAGAAAAAAATTATTTTTAATTTGCAACCTGATGGAGTTCAGTATAGATGGACTAATAGACCAAGTCCCACACATTGCTAGAAGCCCAAATATTTTTTCAGAGCTAGATGCAGAAAAAAAATATTTTTAATTTGCAACCTGATGGAGGTCAGTATAGATGGACTAATAGACCAAGTCCCACACACCGCTAGAAGCCCAAATATTTTTTCAGAGCTAGATGCAGAAAAAAATTATATTCAATTTGCAACCTGCTGGAGGTCAGTATAGAAGGACTAATAGAACAAGTCCCACACACTGCTAGAAGCCCAAATATTTTTTCAGAGCTAAATGAAGAAAAAAATTATTTTTAATTTGCAACCTGATGGAGGTCAGTATAGATGGACTAATAGACCAAGTCCCACACACTGCTAGAAGCCCAAATATTTTTTCAGAGCTAGATGCAGAAAAAAAATATTTTTAATTTGCAACCTGATGGAGGTCAGTATAGATGGACTAATAGACCAAGTCCCACACACCGCTAGAAGCCCAAATATTTTTTCAGTGCTAGATGTAGAAAATTTTTTTATTCAATTTGCAACCTGATGGAGGTCAGTATAGATGGACTAATAGACCAAGTCCCACACACTGCTAGAAGCCCAAATATTTTTTCAGAGATAAATGAAGAAAAAAATTATTTTTAATTTGCAACCTGATGGAGGTCAGTATAGATGGACTAATAGACCAAGTCCCACACACTGCTAGAAGCCCAAATATTTTTTCAGAGCTAGATGCAGAAAAAAATTATTTTTAATTTGCAACCTGATGGAGGTCAGTATAGATGGACTAATAGACCAAGTCCCACACACTGCTAGAAGCCCAAATATTTTTTCAGAGCTAGATGCAGAAAAAAAATATTTTTAATTTGCAACCTGATGGAGGTCAGTATAGATGGACTAATAGACCAAGTCCCACACACCGCTAGAAGCCCAAATATTTTTTCAGAGCTAGATGCAGAAAAAAATTATATTCAATTTGCAACCTGCTGGAGGTCAGTATAGAAGGACTAATAGAACAAGTCCCACACACTGCTAGAAGCCCAAATATTTTTTCAGAGCTAAATGAAGAAAAAAATTATTTTTAATTTGCAACCTGATGGAGGTCAGTATAGATGGACTAATAGACCAAGTCCCACTCACTGCTAGAAGCCCAAATATTTTTTCAGAGCTAGATACAGAAAAAAATTATTTTTAATTTGCAACCTGATGGAGGTCAGTATAGATGGACTAATAGAATGATGCTATGCCCAAAAGATTTTACTTCACTAGGTGCAGTAAAAAAATTGGTATTCTATACACAGGTGGTATATCTTGCAACACAGATAGGCTACTCAACTGACTAACACACTCTGCAATAATCCAAAAAGGATTAGCTTTGCTAGATTCAGCCAAATGCTGTGAAAAAAACTTGCACAGCACTGGCACAGACCTGCCTGGCAAAAACTGATAGGAACTGATGTAACCTAGTCCTGAAAAGGACTCCAATTACAATTAGTCTTTACTCCCACAATCTATCTATTTAAGAGCACAGACCTGCTTGATAAAAGTCGTAGGAAATGCTGTAACCTAGTCCTTAAAAGGACTGCAATCACAACTATTCCCTACTCCCAAGCTATCTGTATATTTGTGCGAAAATTGGCTTGAAATTAACAAGGTATAGCGAACACAGCAACAGCGGTGCCGTCTAACACGCAGCTGCAGCAGTGAGAAAATGGTGGCGACGGGGAAAATGGCTTGGTCTTATAGGGCAAGGACATGTGACATACACTGCCAATCACACATGCCCTTGCTTGTGTGAAAAAAAGCACTTCGCTCCGTGTGTGCGCTGCTGATAGGCTGACAGATTGCACCTCCCCACTGCAAATGCGGGAAAGAGAAAAAAAAATGGAGATCTTCATTGTTCCTGCAGAGATCCATCCCCTGCCCCTCCCCCCGCCCCGCTGTACACTCAAACTGCGTATTAACATTAATTTTCATCATTACTGAGAAAAAATCCAGTTATGATTTTGGTGCACGAACAGTTATCGAACATAACCTCGAACAGCCGAATTTTTCTCAAATTGTTCGTGTTCGCCGACCGGCTCGAACACCGCCCAAAACAGCTCGAATTTGAGATTGGCGAACAGTTCGAGTAGAACAACGCTCATCTCTATTTGCAACCTGATGGAGGTCAGTATTAGATGGACTAATAGAGAAAGTCCCACACACTGCTAGAAGGCCAAATATTTTTTCAGAGCTAGATGCAGATAAAAATTATTTTTAATTTGCAACCTGATGGAGGTCAGTATAGATGGACTAATAGAGAAAGTCCCACACACTGCTAGAAGGCCAAATATTTTTTCAGAGCTAGATGCAGAAAAAAATTATATTCAGTTTGCAACCTGATGGAGGTCAGTATAGATGGACTAATAGAACAAGTCCCACACACAGCTAGAAGCCCAAATATTTTTTCAGAGGTAGATGCAGATAAAAATTAATTTGAATTTGCAACCTGATGGAGGTCAGTATAGATGGACTAATAGAGAAAGTCCCACACACTGCTAGAAGGCCAAATATTTTTTCAGAGCTAGATGCAGATATAAATTATTTTTAATTTGCAACCTGATGGAGGCCAGTATAGATGGACTAATAGAGAAAGTCCAACACACTGCTAGAAGGCCAAATATTTTTTCAGAGCTAGATGCAGAAAAAAATTATATTCAGTTTGCAACCTGATGGAGGTCAGTATAGATGGACTAATAGAACAAGTCCCACACACTGCTAGAAGGCCAAATATTTTTTCAGAGGTAGATGCAGATAAAAAATATTTTTAATTTGCAGCCTGATGGAGGTCAGTATAGATGGACTAATAGAGAAAGTCCCACACACTGCTAGAAGGCCAAATATTTTTTCAGAGCTAGATGCAGACAAAAAATTATTTTGAATTAGCAACCTGATGGAGGTCAGTATAGATGGACTAATAGAACAAGTCCCACACACAGCTAGAAGGCCAAATATTTTTTCAGAGCTAGATGCAGAAAAAAATTATATTCAGTTTGCAACCTGATGGAGGTCTGTATAGATGGATTAATAGAACAAGTCCCACACACAGCTAGAAGCCCAATATTTTTTCAGAGCTAGATGCAGACAAAAAATTATTTTGAATTTGCAACCTGATGGAGGTCAGTATAGATGGACTAATAGAGAAAGTCCCACACACTGCTAGAAGGCCAAATATTTTTTCAGAGATAGATGCAGATATAAATTATTTTTAATTTGCAACCTGATAGAGGTCAGTATAGATGGACTAATAGAGAAAGTCCCACACACTGCTAGAAGGCCAAATATTTTTTCAGAGCTAGATGCAGAAAAAAATTATATTCAGTTTGCAACTTGATGGAGGTCAGTATAGATGGACTAATAGAACAAGTCCCACACACAGCTAGAAGCCCAAATATTTTTTCAGAGGTAGATGCAGATAAAAATTATTTTTAATTTGCAACCTGATGGAGGTCAGTATAGATGGACTAATAGAGAAAGTCCCACACACTGCTAGAAGGCCAAATATTTTTTCAGAGTTAGATGCAGACAAAAAATTATTTTGAATTTGCAACCTGATGGAGGTCAGTATAGATGGACTAATAGAACAAGTCCCACACACTGCTAGAAGGCCAAATATTTTTTCAGAGCTAGATGCAGAAAAAAATTATTTTTAATTTGCAACCTGATGGAGGTCAGTATAGATGGACTAATAGACCAAGTCCCACACACTGCTAGAAGCCCAAATATTTTTTCAGAGCTAGATGCAGAAAAAAAATATTTTTAATTTGCAACCTGATGGAGGTCAGTATAGATGGACTAATAGACCAAGTCCCACACACCGCTAGAAGCCCAAATATTTTTTCAGAGCTAGATGCAGAAAAAAATTATATTCAATTTGCAACCTGCTGGAGGTCAGTATAGATGGACTAATAGAACAAGTCCCACACACTGCTAGAAGCCCAAATATTTTTTCAGAGCTAAATGAAGAAAAAAATTATTTTTAATTTGCAACCTGATGGAGGTCAGTATAGATGGACTAATAGACCAAGTCCCACTCACTGCTAGAAGCCCAAATATTTTTTCAGAGCTAGATACAGAAAAAAATTATTTTTAATTTGCAACCTGATGGAGGTCAGTATAGATGGACTAATAGAATGATGCTATGCCCAAAAGATTTTACTTCACTAGGTGCAGTAAAAAAATTGGTATTCTATACACAGGTGGTATATCTTGCAACACAGATAGGCTACTCAACTGACTAACACACTCTGCAATAATCCAAAAAGGATTAGCTTTGCTAGATTCAGCCAAATGCTGTGAAAAAAACTTGCACAGCACTGGCACAGACCTGCCTGGCAAAAACTGATAGGAACTGATGTAACCTAGTCCTGAAAAGGACTCCAATTACAATTAGTCTTTACTCCCACAATCTATCTATTTAAGAGCACAGACCTGCTTGATAAAAGTCGTAGGAAATGCTGTAACCTAGTCCTTAAAAGGACTGCAATCACAACTATTCCCTACTCCCAAGCTATCTGTAGATTTGTGCGAAAATTGGCTTGAAATTAACAAGGTATAGCGAACACAGCAACAGCGGTGCCGTCTAACACGCAGCTGCAGCAGTGAGAAAATGGTGGCGACGGGGAAAATGGCTTGGTCTTATAGGGCAAGGACATGTGACATACACTGCCAATCACACATGCCCTTGCTTGTGTGAAAAAAAGCACTTCGCTCCGTGTGTGCGCTGCTGATAGGCTGACAGATTGCACCTCCCCACTGCAAATGCGGGAAAGAGAAAAAAAAATGGAGATCTTCATTGTTCCTGCAGAGATCCATCCCCTGCCCCTCCCCCCGCCCCGCTGTACACTCAAACTGCGTATTAACATTAATTTTCATCATTACTGAGAAAAAATCCAGTTATGATTTTGGTGCACGAACAGTTATCGAACATAACCTCGAACAGCCGAATTTTTCTCAAATTGTTCGTGTTCGCCGACCGGCTCGAACACCGCCCAAAACAGCTCGAATTTGAGATTGGCGAACAGTTCGAGTAGAACAACGCTCATCTCTATTTGCAACCTGATGGAGGTCAGTATTAGATGGACTAATAGAGAAAGTCCCACACACTGCTAGAAGGCCAAATATTTTTTCAGAGCTAGATGCAGATAAAAATTATTTTTAATTTGCAACCTGATGGAGGTCAGTATAGATGGACTAATAGAGAAAGTCCCACACACTGCTAGAAGGCCAAATATTTTTTCAGAGCTAGATGCAGAAAAAAATTATATTCAGTTTGCAACCTGATGGAGGTCAGTATAGATGGACTAATAGAACAAGTCCCACACACAGCTAGAAGCCCAAATATTTTTTCAGAGGTAGATGCAGATAAAAATTAATTTGAATTTGCAACCTGATGGAGGTCAGTATAGATGGACTAATAGAGAAAGTCCCACACACTGCTAGAAGGCCAAATATTTTTTCAGAGCTAGATGCAGATATAAATTATTTTTAATTTGCAACCTGATGGAGGCCAGTATAGATGGACTAATAGAGAAAGTCCAACACACTGCTAGAAGGCCAAATATTTTTTCAGAGCTAGATGCAGAAAAAAATTATATTCAGTTTGCAACCTGATGGAGGTCAGTATAGATGGACTAATAGAACAAGTCCCACACACTGCTAGAAGGCCAAATATTTTTTCAGAGGTAGATGCAGATAAAAAATATTTTTAATTTGCAGCCTGATGGAGGTCAGTATAGATGGACTAATAGAGAAAGTCCCACACATTGCTAGAAGGCCAAATATTTTTTCAGAGCTAGATGCAGACAAAAAATTATTTTGAATTAGCAACCTGATGGAGGTCAGTATAGATGGACTAATAGAACAAGTCCCACACACAGCTAGAAGGCCAAATATTTTTTCAGAGCTAGATGCAGAAAAAAATTATATTCAGTTTGCAACCTGATGGAGGTCTGTATAGATGGATTAATAGAACAAGTCCCACACACAGCTAGAAGCCCAATATTTTTTCAGAGGTAGATGCAGAAAAAAAATATATTCAGTTTGCAACCTGATGGAGGTCAGTATAGATGGACTAATAGAGAAAGTCCCACACACTGCTAGAAGGCCAAATATTTTTTCAGAGCTAGATGCAGACAAAAAATTATTTTGAATTTGCAACCTGATGGAGGTCAGTATAGATGGACTAATAGAGAAAGTCCCACACACTGCTAGAAGGCCAAATATTTTTTCAGAGATAGATGCAGATATAAATTATTTTTAATTTGCAACCTGATGGAGGTCAGTATAGATGGACTAATAGAGAAAGTCCCACACACTGCTAGAAGGCCAAATATTTTTTCAGAGCTAGATGCAGAAAAAAATTATATTCAGTTTGCAACTTGATGGAGGTCAGTATAGATGGACTAATAGAACAAGTCCCACACACAGCTAGAAGCCCAAATATTTTTTCAGAGGTAGATGCAGATAAAAATTATTTTTAATTTGCAACCTGATGGAGGTCAGTATAGATGGACTAATAGAGAAAGTCCCACACACTGCTAGAAGGCCAAATATTTTTTCAGAGTTAGATGCAGACAAAAAATTATTTTGAATTTGCAACCTGATGGAGGTCAGTATAGATGGACTAATAGAACAAGTCCCACACACTGCTAGAAGGCCAAATATTTTTTCAGAGCTAGATGCAGAAAAAAATTATATTCAGTTTGCAACCTGATGGAGGTCAGTATAGATGGACTAATAGAACCAGTCCCACACACTGCTAGAAGCCCAAATATTTTTTCAGAGCTAGATGCAGAAAAAAATTATATTCAATTTGCAACCTGATAGAGGTCAGTATAGATGGACTAATAGAATGATGCTATGCCCAAAAGATTTTACTTCACTAGGTGCAGTAAAAAAATTGGTATTCTATACACAGGTGGTATATCTTGCAACACAGATAGGCTACTCCACTGACTAACACACTCTGCAATAGGCCAAAAAGGATTAGCTTTGCTAGATTCAGCCAAATGCTGTGAAAAAAACTTGCACAGCACTTGCACAGACCTGCCTGGCAAAAACTGATAGGAACTGATGTAACCTAGTCCTGAAAAGGACTGCAATTACAATTAGTCTTTACTCCCACAATCTATCTATTTAAGAGCACAGACCTGCCTGATAAAAGTCGTAGGAAATGCTGTAACCTAGTCCTTAAAAGGACTGCAATCACAACTATTCCCTACTCCCAAGCTATCTGTAGATTTGTGCGAAAATTGGCTTGAAATTAACAAGGTATAGCGCACACAGCAACAGCGGTGCCGTCTAACACGCAGCTGCAGCAGTGAGAAAATGGTGGTGACGGGGAAAATGGCTTGGTCTTATAGGGCAAGGACATGTGACATACACTGCCAATTACACATGCCCTTGCTTGTGTGAAAAAAAGCACTTCGCTCCGTGTGTGCGTTGCTGATAGGCTGACAGATTGCACCTCCCCACTGTAAATGCGGGAAAGAGAAAAAAAAATGGAGATCTTCATTATTCCTGCAGAGATCCATCCCCTGCCCCTCCCCCCACCCCGCTGTACACTCAAACTGCGTATTAACATTAATTTTCATCATTACTGAGAAAAAATCCAGTTATGATTTTGGTGCACGAACAGTTATCGAACATAACCTCGAGCAGCCGAATTTTTCTCAAATCGTTCGTGTTCGCCGAACGGCTCGAACACCGCCCAAAACAGCTCGAATTTGAGATTGGCGAACAGTTTGAGTCGAACAACGCTCATCTCTAGACATAACCCACTTTGGCTCTTTCGGAGGGGAACTGTGCCTCCATCATCTCCAAGTGAATGGAGCATAAATTAATAAAACCCCAGCAGGCTTTACTATCCCCAGAAAATTTTTCCGGGAGAGCAAAACGGGGTAATGGAGCACTTGCAGTGGTTGCAGTATTCACCGCAGCCGAGATAATAATATTGGCTGCTAGAGTAGCCGCCTGGGTAGCTACTGCAGTGATATCAGCGACCGGGACAGCTTGTTCCAGAGATTTAAGTCTGGCCTCAATTCGCTGTAAATACTGCAGCAATTGCTGGTTGTCGGCCATGTTCGGCAAGACCCTGGCGCTCAGATACTGTTAGGAGGGCGGTTGCAGGCAACTTTAATTTAATGGAACGCAACCGACCCCGTGGTCTGCAATGCAGCCTGGTGGACTGCTGCCGAACACTTTCCGGGTGGAAAGGAAGGCGACAACTTAAATGTAACCCTTCCGTGTTAACTTCACACGAGACCGGGTATAGCGGTACGCTCTTTATCCGATAGGTGCACGGAAGAAGAGCGTCCGGCGACGAACCTACAAACTGCCTAACCTCTCCGTGTTAACTTCACATGGGAGGAGACTAACGGTTCACACTATCTCCAAGAACCTCAGGGAGACGTGTGACCAGGGAGAAGCAGTAGCCCTGTCTTCAATACAGGCGCTACGCTATGGGAAATGGCGCTAAAGCGGTTCACACAATCTCCAAGAACCACAGGGAGACATGTGACCGGAGAAGAAGCAGTAGCCCTGTCTTCGATACAGGCGCTGCGCTATAGGAGTAGGCGCTAGTGTACGGGTGTGATTCCCGCCAGGTATTCATGCACTCAGCCGGCGTGCTACCGGACTGAGCCGACCCGCTCAATATGGCTCTTAGAGGAGCTCCAGAGTGAAGCATGCACACACCAAACAACCAGCTGAAATGATCTGAGAGCGCCGCCATGTTTGTGGGCTGGCCTTTTAAAGATTAAGCACTGCCCCACTGTTGCACCATTGGTGACGACACCTGTGACCAATCAGGCAGTGCCAGGTCACCGGATCAGCTGGTTCCTGAACCACCAATCACGGTCCGCCATGTCACAGGCATGCTCAGTGCGGCGCATCTCGGACTTAGGCTGCCGGAGCCCTGACTCCCTCCGCAACCTATATTTCATAGTGCTAGGCACAAACACCCAAGATGCAACACGAGTATCTCGTGCACTAGCTAGGCATTGGGACTGAAGGAAATGCTGTGCAACATCAGCCCTGGCTGGACCTGAAAGGGAAACCACAGAATCCTCAGATGGCTCTAAACCCATTTCAGATCCAGCAAACGCCTAACATTGTGTTTCCCTGATTTATCAGACACAAATATATCTGTTGAAAATAGTCTGGTGTAGGCCAGAGAAACAGAAGTGTGGTTTGGCAGTTCCACGGTTCAAACCTCTGTATTATCCACTTTTGGGCCATTTGTATCTAAAAAAAAAACAGTTTGAGTGTGTCGGTCACTGTTCATCTGCAAATATATATATTGAAATAAGTCTGGTACACCAGTAAAGTATAACTTTGGGTTTGCTGTTCCACGGTAAAAAATCTCTATTATCCTGCTTTTGGCATTTTTTTGCCGTAAAAAAAAAAACTAATAGTGTCTCCCTGATTTTTCAGACACAAATATATCTGTTGAAAATAGTCTGGTGTAGGCCAGAGAAACAGAAGTGTGGTTTTGCAGTTCCACGGTTCAAACCTCTATTTTATCAACTTTTGTGCCATTTGTATCTAAAGAAAAACAGTTTGAGTGTGTCGCTCACTGTTAAGCCGCAAATATATATATTTTAAAAAGTCTGGTATACACCAGTAAATTATAACTGTGGTTTTGCTGTTCCACGGTAAAAAATCTCTATTATCCTGCTTTTGGCATTTTTTGCCGGAAAAAAAAAAACTAATAGTGTCTCCCTGATTTTTCAGACACAAATATATCTGTTGAAAATAGTCTGGTGTAGGCCAGAGAAACAGAAGTGTGGTTTTGCAGTTCCACGGTTCAAACCTCTGTAATATCCACTTTTGGGCCATTTGTATCTAAAAAAAACAGTTTGAGTGTGTCGCTCACTGTTCAGCCGCAAATATATATATATTTAAATAAGTCTGGTACACCAGTAAAGTATAACTGTAGTTTTGCTGTTCCACAGTAAAAAACTCTATTATCCTGCTTTGCATTTTTTGCCGTAAAAAAAAACTAATAGTGTCTCCCTGATTTTTCAGACACAAATATATCTGTTGAAAATAGTCTGGTGTAGGCTAGAGAAACAGAAGTGTGGTTTTGCAGTTCCAGAGTTCAAACCTCTGTATTATCCACTTTTGGCCATTTGTATCTAAAAAAAAACAGTTTGAGTGTGTCGCTCACTGTTCAGTAGCTAATATATATATTTTAAAAAGTCTGGTATGCACCAGTAAATTACAACTTTGGGTTTGCTGTTCCACGGTAAAAAATCTCTATTATCCTGCTTTTGGCATTTTTTGCCGTAAAAAAAAAAAAAACTAATAGTGTCTCCCTGATTTTTCAGACACAAGTATATCTGTTGAAAATAGTCTGGTGTAGGCCAGAGAAACAGAAGTGTGGTTTTGCAGTTCCACGGTTCAAACCTCTGTATTATCCACTTTTGGGCCATTTGTATCTAAAAAAAAACAGTTTGAGTGTGTCGCTCACTGTTAAGCCGCAAATATATATATTTAAAAAAGTCAGGTATACACCAGTAAATTATAACTGTGGTTTTGCTGTTTCACGGTAAAAAAATCTCTATTATCCTGCTTTTGGCATTTTTTGCCGTAAAAAAAAACTAATAGTGTCTCCCTGATTTTTCAGACACAAATATATCTGTTGAAAATAGTCTGGTGTAGGCCAGAGAAACAGAAGTGTGGTTTTGCAGTTCCACGGTTCAAACCTCTGCATTATCCACTTTTGGGTCATTTGTATCTTAAAAACAACAGTTTGAGTGTGTCGCTCACTGTTCAGCCGCAAATATATATATTTAAAAAAGTCAGGTATACACCAGTAAATTATAACTGTGGTTTTGCTGTTCCATGGCAAAAAAATCTCTATTATCCTGCTTTAGGCATTTTTTGCCGTAAAAAAAAAAACTAATAGTGTCTCCCTGATTTTTAAGACACAAATATATCTGTTGAAAATAGTCTGGTGTAGGCCAGAGAAACAGAAGTGCGGTTTTGCAGTTCCACAGTTCAAACCTCTGTATTATCCACTTTTGGGCCATTTGTATCTAAAAAAAAACAGTTTGAGTGTGTCGCTCACTTTTCAGCCGCAAATATATATATTTTAAAAAGTCAGGTATACACCAGTAAATTATAACTGTGGTTTTGCTGTTCCACGCTAAAAAATCTCTATTATCCTGCTTTTGGCATTTTTTGCCATAAAAAAAAAAAAATAATAGTGTCTCCCTGATTTTTCAGACACAAATATATCTGTTGAAAATAGTCTGGTGTAGGCCAGAGAAACAGAAGTGTGGCTTTGCAGTTCCACGGTTCAAACCTCTGTTTTATCAACTTTTGGGCCATTTGTGTCTAAAAAAAAACAGTTTGAGTGTGTCGCTCACTGTTCAGCCGCAAATATATTTATTTAAAAAAGTCTGGTATACACCAGTAAATTATAACTATGGTTTTGCTGTTCCGCGGTAAAAAATCTCTATCATCCTGCTTTTGGCATTTTTTGCCGTAAAAAAAATAAATAATAGTGTCTCCCTGCTTTTTCAGACACAAATATATCTGTTGAAAATTGTCTGGTGTAGGCCAGAGAAACAGAAGTGTGGTTTTGCAGTTCCACGGTTCAAACCTCTGCATTATCCACTTTTGGGCCATTTGTATCTTAAAAACAACAGTTTGAGTGTGTCGCTCACTGTTCAGCCGCAAATATATATATTTAAAAAAGTCAGGAATACACCAGTAAATTATAACTGTGGTTTTGCTGTTCCATGGTAAAAAATCTCTATTATCCTGCTTTAGGCATTTTTTGCCGTAAAAAAAAAACTAATAGTGTCTCCCTGATTTTTAAGACACAAATATATCTGTTGAAAATAGTCTGGTGTAGGCCAGAGAAACAGAAGTGTGGTTTTGCAGTTCCACGGTTCAAACCTCTGTATTATCCACTTTTGGACCATTTGTATCTAAAAAAAAACAGTTTGAGTGTGTCGCTCACTGTTAAGCCGCAAATATATATATTTAAAAAAGTCAGGTATACACCAGTAAATTATAACTGTGGTTTTGCTGTTCCACGGTAAAAAAATTTCTATTATCCTGCTTTTGTCATTTTTTGCCGTAAAAAAAAACTAATAGTGTCTCCCTGATTTTTCAGACACAAATATATCTGTTGAAAATAGTCTGGTGCAGGCCAGAGAAACAGAAGTGTGGTTTTGCAGTTCCACGGTTCAAACCTCTTCATTATCCACTTTTGGGCCATTTGTATCTTAAAAACAACAGTTTGAGTGTGTCGCTCACTGTTCAGCCGCAAATATATATATTTAAAAAAGTCAGGTATACACCAGTAAATTATAACTGTGGTTTTGCTGTTCCACGGTAAAAAATCTCTATTATCCTGCTTTAGGCATTTTTTGCCATAAAAAAAAAACTAATAGTGTCTCCCTGATTTTTAAGACACAAATATATCTGTTGAAAATAGTCTGGTGTAGGCCAGAGAAACAGAAGTGCGGTTTTGCAGTTCCACGGTTCAAACCTCTGTATTATCCACTTTTGGGCCATTTGTATCTAAAAAAAAACAGTTTGAGTGTGTCGCTCACTTTTCAGCCGCTAATATATATATTTTAAAAAGTCTGGTATGCACCAGTAAATTACAACTTTGGGTTTGCTGTTCCACGGTAAAAAATCTCTATTATCCTGCTTTTGGCATTTTTTGCCGTAAAAAAAAAAAAAAACTAATAGTGTCTCCCTGATTTTTCAGACACAAATATATCTGTTGAAAATAGTCTGGTGTAGGCCAGAGAAACAGAAGTGTGGTTTTGCAGTTCCACTGTTCAAACCTCTGTATTATCCACTTTTGGGCCATTTGTATCTAAAAAAAAACAGTTTGAGTGTGTCGCTCACTGTTAAGCCGCAAATATATATATTTAAAAAAGTCAGGTATACACCAGTAAATTATAGCTGTGGTTTTGCTGTTCCACGGTAAAAAAATCTCTATTATCCTGCTTTTGGCATTTTTTGCGTAAAAAAAAACTAATAGTGTCTCCCTGATTTTTCAGACACAAATATATCTGTTGAAAATAGTCTGGTGTAGGCCAGAGAAACAGAAGTGTGGTTTTGCAGTTCCACGGTTCAAACCTCTGCATTATCCACTTTTGGGCCATTTGTATCTTAAAAACAACAGTTTGAGTGTGTCGCTCACTGTTCAGCCGCAAATATATATATTTAAAAAAGTCAGGTATACACCTGTAAATTATAACTGTGGTTTTGCTGTTCCACGGTAAAAAATCTCTATTATCCTGCTTTAGGCATTTTTTGCCGTAAAAAAAAAACTAATAGTGTCTCCCTGATTTTTAAGACACAAATATATCTGTTGAAAATAGTCTGGTGTAGGCCAGAGAAACAGAAGTGCGGTTTTGCAGTTCCACGGTTCAAACCTCTGTATTATCCACTTTTGGGCCATTTGTATCTAAAAAAAAACAGTTTGAGTGTGTCGCTCACTTTTCAGCCGCAAATATATATATTTTAAAAAGTCAGGTATACACTAGTAAATTATAACTGTGGTTTTGCTGTTCCACGCTAAAAAATCTCTATTGTCCTGCTTTTGGCATTTTTTGCCATAAAAAAAAATAAAATAATAGTGTCTCCCTGATTTTTCAGACACAAATATATCTGTTGAAAATAGTCTGGTGTAGGCCAGAGAAACAGAAGTGTGGTTTTGCAGTTCCACGGTACAAACCTCTGTTTTATCAACTTTTGGGCCATTTGTGTCTAAAAAAAAACAGTTTGAGTGTGTCGCTCACTGTTCAGCCGCAAATATATATATTTAAAAAAGTCTGGTATACACCAGTAAATTATAACTATGGTTTTGCTGTTCCACGGTAAAAAATCTCTATCATCCTGCTTTTGGCATTTTTTGCTGTAAAAAAAATAAATAATAGTGTCTCCCTGATTTTTCAGACACAAATATATCTGTTGAAAATTGTCTGGTGTAGGCCAGAGAAACAGAAGTGTGGTTTTGCAGTTCCACGGTTCAAACCTCTGCATTATCCACTTTTGGGCCATTTGTATCTTAAAAATAAACAGTTTGAGTGTGTCGCTCACTGTTCAGCCGCAAATATATATATTTAAAAAAGTCAGGTATACACCAGTAAATTATAACTGTGGTTTTGCTGTTCCA
The DNA here is from genome assembly GCF_046119375.1 of Phyllobates terribilis. Classification (NCBI taxonomy): domain Eukaryota; kingdom Metazoa; phylum Chordata; class Amphibia; order Anura; family Dendrobatidae; genus Phyllobates; species Phyllobates terribilis. Next base: position 305,503,515 of record NW_027362768.1, on the reverse strand, counting down.
CGGTAAAAAATCTCTATTATCCTGCTTTTGGCATTTTTTGCCGTAAAAAAAAACTAATAGTGTCTCCCTGATTTTTCAGACACAAATATATCTGTTGAAAATAGTCTGGTGCAGGCCAGAGAAACAGAAGTGTGGTTTTGCAGTTCCACGGTTCAAACCTCTGCATTATCCACTTTTGGACCATTTGTATCTTAAAAACAACAGTTTGAGTGTGTCGCTCACTGTTCAGCCGCAAATATATATATTTAAAAAAGTCAGGTATACACCAGTAAATTACAACTGTGGTTTTGCTGTTCCACGGTAAAAAGTCTCTATTATCCTGCTTTAGGCATTTTTTGCCGTAAAAAAAAAACTAATACTGTCTCCCTGATTTTTAAGACACAAATATATCTGTTGAAAATAGTCTGGTGTAGGCCAGAGAAACAGAAGTGCGGTTTTGCAGTTCCACGGTTCAAACCTCTGTATTATCCACTTTTGGGCCATTTGTATCTAAAAAAAAACAGTTTGAGTGTGTCGCTCACTTTTCAGCCGCTAATATATATATTTTAAAAAGTCTGGTATACACCAGTAAATTATAACTGTGGTTTTGCTGTTCCACGGTAAAAAAATCTCTATTATCCTGCTTTTGGCATTTTTTGCCGTAAAAAAAAACTAATAGTGTCTCCCTGATTTTTCAGACACAAATATATCTGTTGAAAATAGTCTGGTGTAGGCCAGAGAAACAGAAGTGTGGTTTTGCAGTTCCACGGTTCAAACCTCTGTATTATCCACTTTTGGGCCATTTGTATCTAAAAAAAAACAGTTTGAGTGTGTCGCTCACTTTTCAGCCGCAAATATATATATTTTAAAAAGTCAGGTATACACCAGTAAATTATAACTGTGGTTTTGCTGTTCCACGCTAAAAAATCTCTATTATCCTGCTTTTGGCATTTTTTGCCATAAAAAAAAAAAAATAATAGTGTCTCCCTGATTTTTCAGACACAAATATATCTGTTGAAAATAGTCTGGTGTAGGCCAGAGAAACAGAAGTGTGGTTTTGCAGTTCCACGGTTCAAACCTCTGTTTTATCAACTTTTGGGCCATTTGTGTCTAAAAAAAAACAGTTTGAGTGTGTCGCTCACTGTTCAGCCGCAAATATATTTATTTAAAAAAGTCTGGTATACACCAGTAAATTATAACTATGGTTTTGCTGTTCCGCGGTAAAAAATCTCTATCATCCTGCTTTTGGCATTTTTTGCCGTAAAAAAAATAAATAATAGTGTCTCCCTGCTTTTTCAGACACAAATATATCTGTTGAAAATTGTCTGGTGTAGGCCAGAGAAACAGAAGTGTGGTTTTGCAGTTCCACGGTTCAAACCTCTGCATTATCCACTTTTGGGCCATTTGTATCTTAAAAACAACAGTTTGAGTGTGTCGCTCACTGTTCAGCCGCAAATATATATATTTAAAAAAGTCAGGAATACACCAGTAAATTATAACTGTGGTTTTGCTGTTCCATGGTAAAAAATCTCTATTATCCTGCTTTAGGCATTTTTTGCCGTAAAAAAAAAACTAATAGTGTCTCCCTGATTTTTAAGACACAAATATATCTGTTGAAAATAGTCTGGTGTAGGCCAGAGAAACAGAAGTGTGGTTTTGCAGTTCCACGGTTCAAACCTCTGTATTATCCACTTTTGGACCATTTGTATCTAAAAAAAAACAGTTTGAGTGTGTCGCTCACTGTTAAGCCGCAAATATATATATTTAAAAAAGTCAGGTATACACCAGTAAATTATAACTGTGGTTTTGCTGTTCCACGGTAAAAAAATTTCTATTATCCTGCTTTTGTCATTTTTTGCCGTAAAAAAAAACTAATAGTGTCTCCCTGATTTTTCAGACACAAATATATCTGTTGAAAATAGTCTGGTGCAGGCCAGAGAAACAGAAGTGTGGTTTTGCAGTTCCACGGTTCAAACCTCTTCATTATCCACTTTTGGGCCATTTGTATCTTAAAAACAACAGTTTGAGTGTGTCGCTCACTGTTCAGCCGCAAATATATATATTTAAAAAAGTCAGGTATACACCAGTAAATTATAACTGTGGTTTTGCTGTTCCACGGTAAAAAATCTCTATTATCCTGCTTTAGGCATTTTTTGCCATAAAAAAAAAACTAATAGTGTCTCCCTGATTTTTAAGACACAAATATATCTGTTGAAAATAGTCTGGTGTAGGCCAGAGAAACAGAAGTGCGGTTTTGCAGTTCCACGGTTCAAACCTCTGTATTATCCACTTTTGGGCCATTTGTATCTAAAAAAAAACAGTTTGAGTGTGTCGCTCACTTTTCAGCCGCTAATATATATATTTTAAAAAGTCTGGTATGCACCAGTAAATTACAACTTTGGGTTTGCTGTTCCACGGTAAAAAATCTCTATTATCCTGCTTTTGGCATTTTTTGCCGTAAAAAAAAAAAAAAACTAATAGTGTCTCCCTGATTTTTCAGACACAAATATATCTGTTGAAAATAGTCTGGTGTAGGCCAGAGAAACAGAAGTGTGGTTTTGCAGTTCCACGGTTCAAACCTCTGTATTATCCACTTTTGGGCCATTTGTATCTAAAAAAAAACAGTTTGAGTGTGTCGCTCACTGTTAAGCCGCAAATATATATATTTAAAAAAGTCAGGTATACACCAGTAAATTATAGCTGTGGTTTTGCTGTTCCACGGTAAAAAAATCTCTATTATCCTGCTTTTGGCATTTTTTGCCGTAAAAAAAAACTAATAGTGTCTCCCTGATTTTTCAGACACAAATATATCTGTTGAAAATAGTCTGGTGTAGGCCAGAGAAACAGAAGTGTGGTTTTGCAGTTCCACGGTTCAAACCTCTGCATTATCCACTTTTGGGCCATTTGTATCTTAAAAACAACAGTTTGAGTGTGTCGCTCACTGTTCAGCCGCAAATATATATATTTAAAAAAGTCAGGTATACACCTGTAAATTATAACTGTGGTTTTGCTGTTCCACGGTAAAAAATCTCTATTATCCTGCTTTAGGCATTTTTTGCCGTAAAAAAAAAACTAATAGTGTCTCCCTGATTTTTAAGACACAAATATATCTGTTGAAAATAGTCTGGTGTAGGCCAGAGAAACAGAAGTGCGGTTTTGCAGTTCCACGGTTCAAACCTCTGTATTATCCACTTTTGGGCCATTTGTATCTAAAAAAAAACAGTTTGAGTGTGTCGCTCACTTTTCAGCCGCAAATATATATATTTTAAAAAGTCAGGTATACACCAGTAAATTATAACTGTGGTTTTGCTGTTCCACGCTAAAAAATCTCTATTGTCCTGCTTTTGGCATTTTTTGCCATAAAAAAAAATAAAATAATAGTGTCTCCCTGATTTTTAAGACACAAATATATCTGTTGAAAATAGTCTGGTGTAGGCCAGAGAAACAGAAGTGTGGTTTTGCAGTTCCACGGTACAAACCTCTGTTTTATCAACTTTTGGGCCATTTGTGTCTAAAAAAAAACAGTTTGAGTGTGTCGCTCACTGTTCAGCCGCAAATATATATATTTAAAAAAGTCTGGTATACACCAGTAAATTATAACTATGGTTTTGCTGTTCCACGGTAAAAAATCTCTATCATCCTGCTTTTGGCATTTTTTGCTGTAAAAAAAATAAATAATAGTGTCTCCCTGATTTTTCAGACACAAATATATCTGTTGAAAATTGTCTGGTGTAGGCCAGAGAAACAGAAGTGTGGTTTTGCAGTTCCACGGTTCAAACCTCTGCATTATCCACTTTTGGGCCATTTGTATCTTAAAAATAAACAGTTTGAGTGTGTCGCTCACTGTTCAGCCGCAAATATATATATTTAAAAAAGTCAGGTATACACCAGTAAATTATAACTGTGGTTTTGCTGTTCCACGGTAAAAAATCTCTATTATCCTGCTTTTGGCATTTTTTGCCGTAAAAAAAAACTAATACTGTCTCCCTGATTTTTAAGACACAAATATATCTGTTGAAAATAGTCTGGTGTAGGCCAGAGAAACAGAAGTGCGGTTTTGCAGTTCCACGGTTCAAACCTCTGTATTATCCACTTTTGGGCCATTTGTATCTAAAAAAAAACAGTTTGAGTGTGTCGCTCACTTTTCAGCCGCTAATATATATATTTTAAAAAGTCTGGTATACACCAGTAAATTATAACTGTGGTTTTGCTGTTCCACGGTAAAAAAATCTCTATTATCCTGCTTTTGGCATTTTTTGCCGTAAAAAAAAACTAATAGTGTCTCCCTGATTTTTCAGACACAAATATATCTGTTGAAAATAGTCTGGTGTAGGCCAGAGAAACAGAAGTGTGGTTTTGCAGTTCCACGGTTCAAACCTCTGCATTATCCACTTTTGGGCCATTTGTATCTTAAAAACAACAGTTTGAGTGTGTCGCTCACTGTTCAGCCGCAAATATATATATTTAAAAAAGTCAGGTATACACCAGTAAATTATAACTGTGGTTTTGCTGTTCCACGGTAAAAAATCTCTATTATCCTGCTTTAGGCATTTTTTGCCGTAAAAAAAAAACTAATAGTGTCTCCTTGATTTTCAATACACAAATATATCTGTTGAAAATAGTCTGGTGTAGGCCAGAGAAACAGAAGTGCGGTTTTGCAGTTCCACGGTTCAAACCTCTGCATTATCCACTTTTGGACCATTTGTATCTTAAAAAAAAAAACAGTTTGAGTGTGTCGCTCACTGTTCAGCCGCAAATATATATATTTAAAAAAGTCTGGTATACACCAGTAAATTATAACTATGGTTTTGCTGTTCCACGGTAAAAAATCTCTATCATCCTGCTTTTGGCATTTTTTGCCGTAAAAAAAATAAATAATAGTGTCTCCCTGATTTTTCAGACACAAATATATCTGTTGAAAATAGTCTGGTGTAGGCCAGAGAAACAGAAGTGTGGTTTTGCAGCTCCACGGTTCAAACCTCTGTATTATCCACTTTAGGGCCATTTGTATCTAAAAAAAACAGTTTGAGTGTGTCGCTCACTGTTGAGCTGCAAATATATATGACGCGCCCCCTGGGCCGTGTGTGCACGCGTGTCGGTTACCCGGAGTCGGGTCTCTGGGGGTTGTAGTCTCCGTGGCAGCGACCCGGTCCCGTGGCTCAGGGTGGTCAAACCAGTGGCGGACTTTTATAAGGTTTTTATGATTTAATGTCCGACTACGCCACCCGTGGATTGCGGTCAGGGATGACCGCCGCTGCAAGGCAGACCACTGAGGCTGGTGTTGGTGTGCAGCAGAGGGATAGGACAACTCCTCACTGGAAGAGTATAGCCTCAGGGCAGTGTAATAGGATGCTGGGGTTGATGGTGCAGACGCAGCAGAAATCACACAGAGTTAGTGATGCAGTCCAGGGTCTTTTACTTACAGTTGTTATCCGATTCACTTCTGCCGGCAATGACTGCCCAAGCCGTGCTGTGTCCACCAGGTGAGGAGCTCGGTCAACCCTCAGGCAATTCAGGAGTATGGCACAGGACCCCCTTTTATCCTTTCTCTGGCCTTTCGTGCCCCATCAGTGACCACACTTCTGTCCGGCTGCCTCGGGCCTTCTCTTTGTGAAACCTGTCGCCAGTTTCTCTGACCCTATGTGGTGCCTTCCTAGTGGCTATAGCAGAGGGTCGCACCACAAGATGATCACGACCTCCGGTCTTTGGCTGAGGGATAATTTACCTCCACCAACTTGGGAATCCGGTACCCTTATTCTGCCTGACCCTTCACCCAATATCTCGTGGGTTCTTAGGGTCCCTTCTGCCTTCTTGTTTCTGGAGCCTTTTTACTCCTCTTTCTCTCCACCTTTCTTCCTTCCTTCTCCTTCTCCTCTTCTCCCTTCTGGCTCCGGCCTTCACCCTAGGCCTGCCTCGTGGAGCTGAGCTCAGACTGAGCCTCAGCTCCCTGTCAGCCCTCTCTGGCTGAACTTCTTCTCTGAACGACTGACTGCTCACTCAAGATGGCTCCCAACTTTTATCTACTTTACTGTGTCTGAGCTCAGGTGACCTGCAACCAATGAGCTCCTTCCTATGCTCCAGAAACCGTCCTCTTCTGCTCCTACATCACTGGGTTCTCTCCCCCCTCCCCACTCCAGCCAGAGACATGGTCAGTTGTGCCTGCATATATATAAATGGGAGCACCGTCGAGCTGTCCCCCGGAAATGAGTAGTGTGTGTATATGTGTGAGCAGCTAACTGACCCCTGGTCCACACTACATCCTTACCTGGGAATGGAATATCACACCTCTGGTTGAGGTGCAATACCCCTGTAGCAACCGAACCCTCGGGTCGGTACATTCCCCCCTGGTAAACCACAGCACGTCCTCGGGCTGGAACAAAGCAAAAGACAATTCAAAAACATGCAAAATCTTTAGAATGCATTCGCATATAAGACTATAACCAGTTAACCCATCTCTTTATGGGAGGCACTTTTCTTTTTTAACGTTACTAGCTCATTTTTCTCTTTTAACATGTATTACAAGACTTTCTTCACACATATAAAACACCATAAAACTCTTTTAGCAGCATATAAACTTTTCAAGTAAAACATTCTTTTAGTAGATTCTCTTCTTCACTGGCCACTGTGCAACTTGCGACCAGGTGTCCATTTTTCTATTAAGTGCAAAACTTCAGCAACCTTTCAAACATGTGGGACACTTTGTCCAGAGGTAGACTTTGCTGTGCTTCTATAAAACCAGTAGGGGGCGCTTTAAGAAGCGCAACTATTTACAGGGATTGGCTGCTCCCAGTCCTCGGCCGGTTGGAAAAGGGGAATGGCTGCTCTCAGTCCTCAGCCAGGTAGGGAAGAGGGATGGCTGCTCTCAGTCCTCAGCCAGGTGACAGTTCAATCATGATCAACTTTGCATCACACATCAACTTTATATCACACAAACAGTTCCTTTTACCCTGACGGGCAACTATGTACACAGGTATTCTGCCACTCACTAGTAGCGGTATCCTCCTGCTGCTCCTTCCTCATATTGATCTTCTGACCCGTCCGGGTCCCCTTGGTATTCGGGTTCTGATTCAGGGTGCTGCTCCTCTTTTATCCGCTGGACATGAAGGGCATACCATCCCTTTAGGCCTCGGTGTCGGGTGTAGGACACCAAGTCTCCTGGAAACAGGTCCCGTTCCGGATGGCCTTCTGGCAGGTGGCTCTCCTCATCTCTCCGGGTAACGAACACATCCGTGTCCGTGGTCGGGTCTCGGATGAAACCCCATCCTTGCTCCTGCTGGAACTAGACGACGGTCCCGATGATTCTGGGACCTCTCGCAGCCTGGGGGTCTCGCTGAATGCACATCTTCTGCTCCGCGCTACGGGCGTGCAGCCGCTCCTGCCGCTGTCGTCGCGCCCGCCTCTCCCGTTCAAACTGCGCCACCTGTCGGTCACAGAACTCCCATCTGCGGGCTGCGGCCGCCCGCGTCTCCTGTGAGAACCCCATAAGGTCTTCTCCTGTCGGGTCCCACTCATACTGGACCTCCTCGACCGGGAGCTGGGGAACTTCAACAGGCCGTGGGTCAGGCGGGGGTGGTAGCAGAGGGGCTCCGGTCTCTGCGGGCAGGCTTTTCCGGAGATTAGGGTGGATCCACCCAGGTGGTGGAGGAACTGGCTCTCCATCAGGACCGGACAGTTGGGCATACAGGTCCGCGCCCAGGGGTGGTGGTTTTGGGGCCGGGGTCGCACGCGGTCGGGAGGCACCTGGAGTGGTCAGGCCCTGCGACCGGGCCTGTAGCGGGCCGCTTCCTTCCACGCTCGGGGTCAGAGGGCATGACGGGGGGCGTGGTTCAGTGGCGGTGCTCGTGGCTTGCGGCCTAGGTGTTTGCGGCGGGAGCGTGGAAGCCGCAGCGGCTCCCAGGACTTCTGGCTCCGCGACGGGATCCAGCGGTAAGGCTACGGTGGTGTCAGGACCCGGGGCAGGGGCGTCCGCCTTACTTGGCTCTTCTGCAGTGTTGTCCTCGGCCTTTGGTCTTCTCTCTCCGTCCTTGGGGGCAGGCACGCTGCCAGGTGCTGGCAGTGTCTCTTGCTGCCGGGCCGCGACCCGCCGGGCCATCTCCTCTCTCCACCCGGCGACGTCGTCCCTCTGCGCTCGGACCATCCTCCAGTCCAGCTCCTCCAGCGCAGTCCGCAGGAACTCAGGGTCTCCTGCGGGGAGCTGAGCCATCAGCTCCGTGAGGCTGTACGAAGCCGCCTTGGCCTGCAGCAGGCCGCTTGCCAGGGTGCTGGAGTTGACGCTCCTCTCCATCTCTGGGTGTGGTCTGGCAAGACTGATCCAACCCACACCCTGCCCCACGGTTTTCTTCTCTTTCCGCCCCTGTTGGGGGTAGTCCTGGGGCAATCTGCTGACAATCACTCTCAGGGGCAGCCCCCCCACCTTGATGGACATCTCCACAGCCGCACTCATGGCTGTTGAAGGTGGGCTCCTTCTTTGGCGCCATTCGGGGACCTGGCCCACGATGGGAGGTGGCTTCCTGTTGTCTTTTGGCGCGCACATTATGGCATCCGTTCTTCTGGGGCGGACGCCATTTATAATACAGTGAAACAGTCTCTTTTCAGGCACGTAATACCCGTTTGTGGCGGGTTGGTCACAATCCTGCCGACTACGCCAAAAGCTGACTCGCCCCCTGGGCCGTGTGTGCACGCGTGTGGGTTACCCGGAGCCGGGTCTCTGGGGGTTGTAGTCTCCGTGGCAGCGACCCGGTCCCGTGGCTCAGGGTGGTCAAACCTGTGGCAGTCTTTTATAGGGTTTTTATGATTTAATGTCCGACTACGCCACCCGTGGATTGCGGTCAGGGATGACCACTGCTGCAAGGCAGACCACTGAGGCTGGTGTTGGTGTGCAGCAGAGGGATAGGACAACTCCCCACGGAAAGAGTATAGCCTCAGGGCAGTGTAATAGGATGCTGGGGGTGATGATGCAGACGCAGCAGAAATCACACAGAGTCAGTGATGCAGTCCAGGGTCTTTTACTCACAGTTGTTATCCGAGTCACTTCTGCCGGCAATGACTGCCCAAGCCGTGCTGCGTCCACCAGGTGAGGAGCTCGGTCAACCCCCAGGCAATTCAGGAGTATGGCACAGGACCCCCTTTTATCCTTTCTCTGGCCTCTCGTGCCCCACCAGTGACCACACTTCTGTCCGGTCCGGCTGCCTCGGGCCTTCTCTTGGTGAAACCTGTCGCCAGTTTCCCTGACCCTATGTGGTGCCTTCCTAGTGGGTATAGCAGTGGGTCGCACCAATAGATGATCACGACCTCCGGTTTTTGGCTGAGGGATAATTTACCTCCACCAACTTGGGAATCCGGTACCCTTATTCTGCCTGACCCTTCACCCAATATCTCGTGGGTTCTTAGGGTCCCTTCTGCCTTCTTGTTTCTGGAGCCTTTCTACTCCTCTTTCTCTCCACCTTTCTTCCTTCCTTCTCCTTCTCCTCTTCTCCCTTCTGGCTCCGGCCTTAACCCTAGGCCTGCCTCGTGGAGCTGAGCTCAGACTGAGCCTCAGCTCCCTGTCAGCCCTCTCTGGCTGAACTTCTTCTCTGAACGACTGACTGCTCACTCAAGATGGCTCCCAACTTTTATCTACTTTACTGTGTCTGAGCTCAGGTGACCTGCAACCAATGAGCTCCTTCCTATGCTCCAGAAACCGTCCCTTTCTGCTCCTACATTACTGGGTTCTCTCCCCTCTCCCCACTCCTGCCAGAGACATGGTCAGTTGTGCCTGCATATATATAAATGGGAGCACCGTCGAGCTGTCCCCCGGAAATGAGGAGTGTGTGTATATGTGTGAGCAGCTAACTGAGCCCTGGTCCACACTCCATCCTTACCTGGGAGTGGAATATCACACCTCTGGTTGAGGTGCAATACTCCTGTAGCAACCGAACCCTCCGGGCGCTACATATATATTTATAAAAGTCTGGCATACACCAGTAAATTATAACTGTGGTTTTGCAGTTCCATGGTAAAAAATCTCAATTATCCTGCTTTTGGCATTTTTTGCCGTAAAAAAAAAAATAATAGCGTCTCCCTGATTTTTCAGGCACAAATATATCTGTTGAAAATAGTCTGGTGTAGGCCAGAGAAACAGAAGTGTGGTTTTGCAGTTCCACGGTTCAAACCTCTGTATTATCCACTTTTGGGCCATTTGTATCTAAAAAAAAACAGTTTGAGTGTGTCACTCACTGTTCGGCTGCAAATATATATATTTAAAAAAGTCTGGTATACACCAGTAAATTATAACTGTGGTTTTGCCGTTCCACAGTAAAAAAATCTCTATTATCCAGTTTTTGTTATTTTTTCCGTAATGAAAAACAGTAATAGTTTCTCCCTCATTGTTCAGATTGTTTAAAAGAGTCGGGTGTAGGCCAGAACAATAGAACTGTGGTTTACCTCTTCCATGGTTCTAATCTACTTTTTATTACCCTTTTTCCATTTTTAATGCGAGTGTAAGCTATTTTACTTCCTTTACAATGGGCAAGGCGTGTGGCAAGGGACGTGGAACTGAAAATTCTGGTGATGGTGCGTGCAGAGGACAGGGCCATGGCCAAGGTGAAAATGTGCTACAACCAACAGCCACATCTTCTCTCTCCCACTTCTTGACCGAATTAGTAGCGAAGCACAGAACAACACCAGTATTGCGAACTGATCAGTGTGAACAGGTTATTAATTGGATAGCAGATAATACTTCCTGTTACCTGGGCACCACCACCTCCGGTCTGTCTTCCACACGGTCAAATCTTAGTAGCCGTGAGTCTCAACCGCATACTCCTCCTCACCCTGATGCTCCTTCCTCCCACCTTGCTGAGTGTCGTCAGACAGCAACTGATCCCACACTTGAACACTCTGAAGAGCTGTTCACTGGTCCATTTCCATATTTGGGCCCCTCGCCTGCTCCGCTTGAAGTGGTGGAAGAGGAGATCCCATGTAGCGATGCCCAAATATTTGAACAGCCACAGCCACAGGAAGTCGATGCTGGCAATTTGTCACAAGAGGTGGACGATGACGAGACACAATTGCCAAGAAGTGAGGAGGAGGATCGTGGTGCGCAAGTGGAAGAGGAGGAGGTGGTGGATGATCTAGTAACTGACCCAACGTGGCAGGAGGACATGCAGAGTGAGGCCAGCAGCACACAGGGGGAGGGAGGCAGAGTACCCCAACAGGCAGGAAGAAGCAGTGTGGTGGCCGCACACGGAAGGCAGGCAACAGTTCCCCGTAACACCAACACGAGGGATGTTGCCAGTACAACCTGTAGGTCTTCTACAGTCTGGAATTCTTTTAAAGACTCTGCTGATATCCCCAAAAAGGCCATTTGTACCACCTGCCATGCCAGCATCAGCAGGGGTGACAAAACTACCAGCCTGACCACCACCAGCATGATCAGGCACATGGCAGCAAAGCACCCGACTTTGTGGGGCAAACCCCAGGGTCCACGACCAGTGTCAGCGGGTGTCACCACTGCTTCTTCCGCTGTTGTGCGTGCAATAGAACCCCCTGTTGTGTGTGCAAGGCAATCCCCTGTCCATACTGCGTGCAAAGATGCCACCTCCTCTAAGTCTTCACTTGTTATGGCAGTTTCTCAAGAAACAGCATCAACGTCCACGTCCACGTCCCACTGCAGCGTTCAACTGTCCATATCCCATACCTTTGAACAAAAGCGTAAATTCGCAGCTAACGCCCCACAGGCCACAGTCCTAAATTCGCACATTTCACGACTGCTTGCATTGGAAATGCTGCCTTTTAGGCTGGTGGAGATGGAATCCTTCCGCAACCTTATGGCGGTGGCCGTCCCTCGGTACATGGTCCCCAGCTGACACTATTTTGCCCGGTGTGCCATCCCCACACTACACAAGCACGTGTCCCAAAACATCTGCTGTACCCTCAACAACGCAGTTACTGGGAGAGTATATCTGACAACGGACATGTGGACAAGTGCTTGTGGCCAGGTACAGTACATCTCCCTGACGGCACACTGGGTAAACATAGTGGAAGACGGGACGCAGTTGGTCCTTGAGACGGAACAGATCCTCCCCACACCAAGGATTGCGGGCCCTATGTCAGTCAGAGTTGCCCCTACAGTGTACAGCTCCTGTGCAACATCCTCCTCCTCCTCCTCATGTTCAGCCTCCATCTCAGATATCACCACATCAGTTGCAAGCTGGAAGCACTGCAGTACTGCCTCCGCCAAGCGGCAACAGGCTGTGCTGAAACTCATAAGCTTAGGTGAGAAACCTCACACTGCTTGTGGGTTGTGGACAGCTGTGAAAGAGCAGGCAGATCTGTGGCTGGGACCGCTGAACCTACATACAGGCATGGTCGTGTGTGACAATGGCCGTAACCTGGTGGCGGCTCTGAGGCAAGGCGAGATCACACACGTACCATGCCTGGCTCGTGTGCTTAACCTCGTGGTTCAGCGGTTTCTTATATCGTACCCCGAGTTGCCAGATCTGCTCGTCAAAGTACGCCGCCTGTCAGCTCATTTTCACAAGTCGGCTACAGCTTCCGCCGCCCTTGCTGTGTTGCAGCAGCGTTTGCAGCTTCCGTCACACCGACTGGTGTGTGATGTGCTCACACATTGGAACTCTACCCTCCACATGTTGCAAAGGATTTGTGAGCAGAAGAGAGCAGTTGTGGAGTACCAGCTGCAACAAGGCCGTCGATATTCAGGTCAGACTCCACACATAAGACCTCAGGAGTGGACCTGGATGTCTGACATATGTACCATCTTGACAAACTTTGAGGAGTCCACCAAGATGGTGAGTGGCGATGACGCCATCATTAGCATCAGCATTCCACTTGTCTGTCTTTTGCAACGCTCTCTGCAGAGAATTAAAGAGGAGGCATTGCAGCCAGAGTATGATGAGATGGATCAAGAAGCCGTAGCAGTCGATTACACACAGCCCAGCCTCATCTCATCCCAATGTGCATTGGGGGACAATGAGGGAGGGGAGGAGGAGGAGGAGGAAGAACAGGAGCTTGTATCATGCGCTGTAGACGGTGGTACCTGTACAACTGTCATACCGTCGGTTCAGCATGGGTGGCCTGAGGACAAGGGGGAGGAGGAGGAGGAGGATGAGAGCATGGTCAGTCGTCATCTGAGTGAGGACACGGAAGTCTTGCCCGTTACCAGTCTGGCACGCATGGCTGACTTTATGTTACGCTGCCTTAACCGTGACCCTCGCGTTGTCAAAATGTTGGGTGACAGTCATTACTGGTTGGTGACACTTTTAGACCCCCGCTACAAGGAGAACTTTCACTTTCTTATTCCTGAGGTGGAGAGGTCTACAAAAATGGGGCAGTACCAGAAGGCCCTTGCTGCAGAACTGTTAAAAAATTCCCATCTGAACACGCTAGCGGCAGAGGTCACAGTTCGTTGCCCAACCAAGGCGTACATGCGACAGAGACGCAACTCCAATCCAGCAATGGCAGGGGAACACTGTCAATGTTCTGGGACAGTTTTCTCAGACCCTCCCTTCGGACAGACCCTGAGGCATGGGGTACTCTCACAAGGAGTGGAAAGTTTCAAAAGATGGTGAGGGAGTACATTGCCGACCGTACCAGCGTCCTCCGTGATTCTTCTGTGCCTTTTAATTACTGGGTATCCAAGCTGGACACTTGGAATGAACTCTCTCTGTATGCCTTGGAGGTTCTGGCCTGCCCTGCCGCTAGCGTGTTATTGGAGCGTGATTTTAGTGCCGCTGGGGGAATTATAACTGATAAGCACACTTGCTTATCAACTGACAATGCTGACAAGCTGACCCTTATCAAAATGAACAAGGGCTGGATTGGGCCAGACTTCTCATCACCACCAAATGACAGCAGAGTAACATAAAGTCGAATCTACTGTGTTATTTCGGGAGGTGTATTCACATTCACTGTTTCACACCCACACATGGGTATACCCTTCCTCATTTCGGCTGTTTTATGTTCTTCTCTTTATCCTCTGCCTCCACCACCACTATACCAACAGGGTGACCGTGGTCTGTGTTGCCATTATTGAAAGTTCCTCCGTCCTTATTTTTGTCAGCTTTTGCTTGGAAGGCATAAGCAAAGACTGTTGGAGACCCACTCCCCAATAATGGGAATAATATTTTTAAGATGCTCTTGTTAAGCTACTGCAACCTCCACCACTTTTCCAAGGGGCATTAAAACCGTCTGGATAAGCTACTGGGACCTCCACGTCTCTTCCGAGGGGCATTAAAACCGTCTTGTTAAGCTACTGTGACCTCCACGTCTCTTCCGAGGGACATTAAAACCGTCTTGTTAAGCTACTGTGACCTCCACGTCTCTTTCGAGGGGCATTAAAACCGTCTTGTTAAGCTATTGGGACCTTCACGTCTCTTCCTGAGGGGCATTAAAACCGTCTTGTTAAGCTACTGTGACCTCCATGTCTCTTTCGAGGGGCATTAAAACCGTCTTGTTAAGCTACTGTGACCTCCACCACTTTTCCAAGGGGCATTAAAACCGTCTTGTTAAGCTACCGCGACCTCCACCACTTTTCCAAGGGGCATTAAAACCATCTTGTTAAGCTACTGGGACCTCCACGTCTCTTCCGAGGGGCATTAAAACCGTCTTGTTAAGCTACTGTGACCTCCACGTCTCTTTCGAGGGGAATAAAAACCGTCTTGTTAAGCTACTGCGACCTCCACCACTTTTCCAAGGGGCATTAAAACCGTTTTGTTAAGCTATTGTGACCTCCACCACTTTTCCAAGGGGCATTAAAACCGTCTTGTTAAGCTACTGTGACCTCCACCACTTTTCCAAGGGGCATTAAAACCGCCTTGTTAACCTACTGGGACCTCCACGTCTCTTCCGAGGGGCATTAAAACAGTCTTGTTAAATCACTCTGAACTCCACAGCTCTTCCAAGGGGCATTGACATGTTGTTTGTAATTAACTCTAACCTCCACGACTCTTCGAACGGGCATTGCAAGTTCCTCCTAATTTTTGGCAGCTTTTGCTTGGAAGGCATAAGCAAAGACTATGGGAGACCCATTCCCCAATAATGGGAATAATGTTTGTAATATGCTGTACTGCATGGCTCTTGTAAGGGGCATTGCAAGTTCCTCCGTCCTAATTTTTGGCAGATTTTGCTTGGAAAGCATAAGCAAAGACTATGGGAGACCCACTCCCCAATAATGGGAATAATGTTTGTAATATGCTGTACTGCATGGCTCTTGTAAGGGGCATTGCAAGTTCCTCCATCCTAATTTTTGGCAGCTTTTGCTTGGGAGGCATAAGCAAAGACTATGGGAGTCCCACTCCCCAATAATGGGAATAATGATTGTAATATGCTGTACTGCATGGCTCTTGTAACAGGCATTGCAAGTTCATCCATCCTAATTTTTTGGCAGATTTTGATTGGAAGGCATAAGCAAAGACTATGGGAGACCCACTCCCCAATAATGGGAATAATGTTTGTAATATGCTGTACTGCATGGCTCTTGTAAGGGGCATTGCAAGTTCCTCCATCCTAATTTTTGGCAGCTTTTGCTTGGAAGGCATAAGCAAAGACTATGGGAGACCCACTCCCCAATAATGGGAATAATGTTTGTAATATGCTGTACTGTATGGCTCTTGTAAGGGGCATTGCAAGTTCCTCCATCCTAATTTTTGGCAGCTTTTGCTTGGAAGGCATAAGCAAAGACTATGGGAGACCCACTCCCCAATAATGGGAATAATGTTTGTAATATGCTGTACTGCATGGCTCTTGTAAGGGGCATTGCAAGTTCCTTCGTCCTAATTTTTGGCAGATTTTGCTTGGAAGGCATAAGCAAAGACTATGGGAGACCCACTCCCCAATAATGGGAATAATGTTTGTAATATTCTGTACTGCATGGCTCTTGTAAGGGTCATTGCAAGTTCCTCCGTCCTAATTTTTGGCAGCTTTTGCTTGGAAGGCATAAGCAAAGACTATGGGAGACCCACTCCCCAATAATGGGAATAATGTTTTTAAGATTCTGTACTGTATGGCTCTTGTAAGGTGCATTAAAACCGTCTTGTTAAGCTACTGGGACTTCCACGTCTCTTCCAAGGGGCATTCAAACCGTCTTGTTAAGCTACTGGGACCTCCACGTCTCTTCCGAGGGGCATTAAAACCATCTTGTTAAGCTACTGTGACCTCCACGTCTCCTCCGAGTGGCATTAAAACCGTCTTGTTAAGCTATTGTGACCTCCACGTCTCTTTCGAGGGGCATTAAAACTGACTTGTTAAGCTACTGTGACCTCCACCACTTTTCCAAGGGGCATTAAAACCGTCTTGTTAAGCTTCTGCGACCTCCACCACTTTTCCAAGGGGCATTAAAACCGTCTTGTTAAGCTACTGTGACCTCCACGTCTCTTCAAAGGGGCATTAAAATCGTCTTCTTAAACCACTCTGAACTCCACAGCTCTTCCAAGGGGCATTGAAATGTTGTTTTTAATTACCTCGAACCTCCACGACTCTTCCAACGGGCATTGCATTTCCTCCTAATTTTAGTCAGCTTTTGCTTTTCAATGCAAAGGCGAAAACTAAGGGAGACCCACTCCCCAATAATGGGTAGAACGTTTTTAGTACGCTGTAATTCACATCTGTTTCAAGGGGCATTGCAGTTCCTCATAATTTTTGGAAAGCCTTCCATTCACTGCTTAGGCCAACAGTGTACAGGAGACCCAGTTGCTATAAATGGAAAAAATGGTTTAGTTAAGGCCCTCTGACCTCCATGTCATTTCCAAGTGGCATTGGAGTGCCTCGAAATTTTTGGTAGGCATTGCACTCACTGTATGCCCTATAACTGTGTAGCCGAACAGCCCCTTTTGTTACAGAAACATATCCTACAAGACATATGTGGTTAACTGGCCTGATAATGATGTGAATGGTCCCTGTTCCTCCTGCTCTTTCTCCTTTGCCACCACCTCATCCATCATTTATCACCTGAAGCTTTGTTTTAACGGGAGTCATAGAACTGGGAGAGTAGCAGGAAAACATCCAGCAATCCTCGGAGGAGGCAGGATATGCGCCAAAACGCTGACCACCTCAGGCCTAGTCGCTACTACATACATGCGCTTGCATTCCAAGAAAACAAAGCAGATGCTAACTTCTATCATCATCATCATGCTCCTCACCTTGGCACTCTCAACTCCCCTGATGGAGAAGCCAGGGCCCACCGGAGGAGTCAGGTTATCTGGTGGGCTCGTCCAATGCTGCCCTAAAGCAGGCCAGGCTAAGAAAAGTGTGTGGGAAGGTGACAGCAGAAATAGCGGCGGCTGGGAACCGTTTATGGACACCCGGCCTCCCCCAGGCAGCTGGGGACCGTGTGTGGACACCCGGCCGTGGGGCAGCTTGGGACCGAGTATGGACACCCGGCCGCCCCCTGGCGGCTGGGGACCTAATGTGGACACCCGGCCGCCGGGCGGTTGGGGACTGAGTATGGATACCCGGCCGCCAATGCAGCCTCCACATGCCTAAAAGGCCCAATTTAAAGTGCAAGCAAGCAATATGGTATTGCAGCCTGGGGGTGGGTGGGTGGCAGGCTGCATACTTGCGCTTGCATTGCAAGGAATGGGAGAGGTACAATTAAACACTGCCCTGGGACAAGGACTTGAACGGGGATAGTTGCAAGTCTGCAGCGACAGGTGCAGGGTGGGAGGCATCTTCGCATGTACCATGAACAAGGGTTTGGCATGCACTCACTACAGCAGAATAGGCTGTAATTCCCACTAAATGCACTGGGGAGGGCACAGGTAATGTTTTGGTATGCGCACTTAATCTTATGTATAAGGCGCACCGAGACAAATAGGGGCGGCTGGGGACCGATTATTGATACCTCGCTGCCGAAGCAGCCATGAGGAAGTGGCCAGCTTCAGCCTCCTCCAAACTAAAAGGCCCCATTTCAAGTGCAAGCTAGCAGTATGGTATTGCAGCCTGGGGGTGGGTGGGTGGCAGGCTGCACACTTACGCTTGCATTCCAAGAAAACAAAGCAGATGCTAACTTCTATCATCATCATCATCATGCTCCTCACCTTGGCACTCTCAACTCCCCTGATGGAGAAGCCAGGGCCCACTGGAGGAGTCTGGTTCTCTGGTGGGCTCGTCCAATGCTGCCCTAAAGCAGGCCGAGCTAATAAAAGTGTGTGGGGGGAAGTTGACAGGAGAAATAGGGGTGGCTGGGGACCGTTTATGGACATCCAGCTGCCCCCAGGCAGCTGGGGACCGTGTGTGGACACCCAGCCGCGGGGCGGCTGGGGACCGAATGTGGACACCCGGCCGCCCCCTGGCGGCTGGGGACCGAGTGTGGACACCCGGCCGCCGGGCAGCTGGGGACTGAGTATGGATACCAGGCCGCCAACGCAGCCATGACGTGGTGGCCAAATTCCGCCTCCACATGCCTAAAAGGCCCAATTTAAAGTGCAAGCAAGCAGTATGGTATTGCAGCCTGGGGGTGGGTGGGTGGCAGGCTGCATACTTGCGCTTACATTGCACGGAATGGGAGAGGTACAATTGAACACTGCCCTGGGACAAGGACTTGAACGGGGATAGTTGCAAGTCTGCAACGACAGGTGCAGGGTGGGAGGCATCTTCGCATGCACCATGAACAGGGGTTTGGCATGCACACACTACAGCGGAATAGGCTGTCCTTCCCACTAAATGCACTAGGGAGGGCACAGGTAATGTTTTGGTATGCACGCTTAATCTTATGTATAAGGCACACCGGGACAAATAGGGGCGGCTGGGGACTGAGTATGGATACCTCGCTGCCGAAGCAACCATGAGGTAGTGGCCAGCTTCGGCCTCCTCCAAACTAAAAGGCCCCATTTCAAGTGCATGCTAGCAGTATGGTATTGCAGCCTGGGGGTGGGTGGGTGGCAGGCTGCACACTTATGCTTGCATTCCAAGAAAACAAAGCAGATGCTAACTTCTATCATCATCATCATGCTCCTCACCTTGGCACTCTCAACTCCCCTGATGGAGAAGTCAGGGCCCACTGGAGGAATCTGGTTCTCTGGTGGGCTCATCCAATGCTGCCCTAAAGCAGGCCGGGCTAAGAAATGTGTGTGGGGGGAAGTTGACAGGAGAAATAGGGGCGGCTGGGGACCGTGTGTGGACACCCGGCCGCGGGGCGGCTGGGGACCGAATATGGACACCCGGCCCCCCCTGACGGCTGGGGACCGAGTGTGGACACCCGGCCGCCGGGCAGCTGGGGACTGAGTATGAATACCAGGCCGCCAACGCAGCCATGACGTGGTGGCCAGATTCCACCTCCACATGCCTAAAAGGCCCAATTTCAAATGCAAGCAAGTAGTATGGTATTGCAGCCTGGGGGTGGGTGGCTGGCAGGCTGCATACTTGCGCTTGCATTGCAAGGAATAGGGGAGGTACAATTGAACACTGCTCTGGGGGAAGGACTTGCACAGGGATAGTTGCAAGTCTGCATCTTCTGATGCGGCAAGGATCACTTCTGATGGGCACACTTTTAGGCAGTGACCTGGGTGTCAGAGATGCTTCCAGGGGTCTTCCCCATGCTGTTCCATGTCTTTTCAGCACTGTATGCATGTGTCACACAGCACATGGCCAGAAAAGGTTGTAAAATGTTAAAATGACATTTCCCGGTGAATGCATTTGTCACGGTTGAAAGCAATACAAATGTGCAAAAACGCATAAAAAATGCTACTTGTGAACATAGCCCAAGGTGTGGAGGTGTATTTTTTTTTTGTTATTTATTTTACCTTATACACAAGTCATTACCCTGGAAAGGAACTTCCTTAACATATTTCACAGGAAAGCAGTTTCAGTTTCGTTTTTGAACGTTTTATTGTGAGCCCTTAAAAGTGGCTTAATACCTCTGACCACGTTGTTGACAACAGTGACCTGGGGGTCAGAAATGCTTCCTGGGGCGATTCCCATGCTGTCCCCATGTCATTTGAGCACTGTCACTATCGTTTTGGGCACTTGTTAGGCTTTTAAAAGACTGCCGGGGGTGCCGCTGCAAAAATGCTCGGGTCTCCCATAGACTAACATTGGGCTCGTTGCTCGGGTTGAGCACCCGAGTATCACGTCGAGCTCGGCCCGAGCTTCGAGTACCCGAGCATTTTAGTGCTCGCTCAACACTAATGCTAAACTCTTTTATATAGGTAATAAAAATGAGCATATCTGACAAAATTCGAATTTGCCAAATCATGATGGTTTTTACCTGGAAATTCCATTTTCAGCACAGTTATTATTCTCAAATTGAATGTTCCTTATTATGCCCCAGTGTTTCTATAGACCTCAGAGCATAATAAATGTAAGATGTAAAAAAAATAAATAAATAATAATAATCACCTCATCGCTCAATTGTCCCTGACTTTACTTTACTCTGTCCGGTCCTCCGCATTTCTTTTTTCCACCATGAAACTTCACATCTCCTGCCTCTTCACTCTTAACAGGACTTCATGCCGTGTCCAGCCCTTGGACATCCCTGTATGTCGTACCGAAAAGCATGACATCACAACATACATTGCATCCTTACAAACACACAGTTACCGCTGAGGTCTAGTCGCAGATGGAAGTCCTGTTCTGTTGCTGGTATAAATCAAGAGTGAACATTCCATGGGTGCAACCAATGCAGCCACACCATGGAGATAAGCGGGCCTTCTTTTTATCTCTAAAGCTTGTGTGTAATGTGGCTCTGTCAGTGGTCATCTGGCAGCTCTAAAATGGTTACCACAGACATGCTTAGCGCAAGCCACTCTGCTTACCAGATCCCAGAGGTTGCCCTGTCCTTCACCCTTTAATGCCTTTTCAAGGATCTGGACTTACAGAAGGGTTCCTGGGCTACGGCCATGGAATAAGCTGCTGTTCTGTAGTACAGGTTTGCAGAAGTGATCAGTTAGCTGGGTCAGAACCAAGAGGGCAGGAAAAGTAAAACTTTGGAAGATGCAATAATAGTCAATAAAACAAGCTGAGAGCAAATACAGGAAACAAACATACTAAACTGGAGAGGAACTAACAGGACTGAACCATAGGAGAATAAGGCTATATCTGTCAGCTTCCAGCATTAAGCTGGAAGCTTAAGTAGGGTGTGGTGCTCTCCAATAGTAGGGTGTGGGGCTCTCCAATTGTTTTGGAATAGGGAGCTGATAACTCCAGCTGTACAGTACACACACCTGACGCGCCCCCTGGGACATATTCCTTTTTGAGGGGAATACCCGGCACCGGATCAGATGGGGGGTTGTAGTCTCCGAGCGGCTGTGACCCGGCCCCGTGCCCAGGGCGTCAAGCTCAGTGTTATGTGGCAGTTCTACAGATGTTACTAAAGTTCTTTTGTGTCGACTACGCCACCCGTTGTGATGCGGTCACTGTGGCCGCCGCTGCAGCAGGGTCCGCTGAGGCTGATGGTGGGTGCGCAGCTTGGTGGGATAACCCCCAACGGGAGGGGTATAGCCTCAGAGGGGACAGGTGCAGAGGATGGGGGTTGTGGTGGTGCAGTGCAGACGGCAATGAAGACAGAGTCGGGTTGTGCAGTTAAGGGTGTTTACTTACTGCAGATGTTATACTGGTCACTCCAGCTGCTAGTGACCACCCGAGCCGTGCTGCGTCCACCAGGTCCTGGATCCAGCCAACCCCCAAACAAGTCCGGAGCGTGGCCCTGAGCTCTCCCTCTGTCCTTTCTTCAGCCGTCCCCACCAGTGATGCACCTAGGTCCAGCTCCCTCGGGCCTTCTGTTGGGACACCCTTGGCCCTGGGTTCCCTGACCCTTCATGTGGTGTGCCTTCGGGGTGGATGTGATGGGTGACCGTGGCAGACGCTGCCCACGGTCTCCGGTCTCTGGCTGGGGTGTGCTTTCTGCCCCCACCAGTTTGGGTTCCGGTACCCTTTTGCTGACTCCTCACCCGGTGCTCTAATTTGGGTTCTTGGGTCCCTTCAGTCTTCCCCCTCTGGGTCTTTCTCTGCGCCACTCTCTCTCTCTCCAGGGCTGCTGTTTCCTTCTCTCTGCTGATTTGTTCTCTGCATCAGACAGGCTCCTCTCCAACTGACTTGTTCTCTACCACTGACCCTGATTCTAGTTGGTGCCCACCTTATATACACCCTCTATGTGTGAGCTCAGGTGACCAGCACCCAATGAGCTCCTATCTTTACCCAGGCTGCTCCCCCTATCTGCCCCTACACTACATAGGATGTACCACCCCCCTCCCACTCCAGCCAGGAACAGACTCGGTCGTACCTGCACATTTCTAAGTGGGAGTACCGTCGGTCTGTTCCTCAGAAATGGGATGTATGTAGTGCATGCAGCCTACCGAGCTCAGTTCCACACTCCATCCTTACCCGGGAGTGGAATATCACACCTCTGGGTTGAGGTGCAATACTCCTGTAGCAGCCGAATCCTCAGGGTGCTACATTCCCCCCTGGTAAATCACAGCACGTCCTCGGGCTGTAAAGACAAAACACCAAAACATACAAAAAATTTTCATATAAACATAATAAAACATATAAAACATTATATATATAAAACTTTTCATATAAACATCCTCGTCGTAAAAACTGGTTTTCCTATAAAACCGGTAGGGGGCGCTTTAGGACGCGCAACTATTTACAAGGGGTATGGCCGCTCTCAGTCCTCAGCCAGGTAGAGGGAAGGGAATGGCTGCTCACAGTCCTCAGCCTGTAGGATGAAGGGGTTAACGGGTAAACAGTTCACTGGTCCCAACGGGGACTATATATAAGTATCAACAGTTTCTTTGGTACCCGATCGGGTAACTATTTACATCACTTGCTCTGCCGCACTCAACGGCGTCTTCCTCCTACTCTTTGCTTGTAGCTGGTGGTAACTTCAGACCCGTCCGGCCATGTGAGCTGGCTGAACAAGTCCTCTCCCAGACGCGGCACCCTTGGTTTTACGGGTGCGGGCGCGGTGGTGGTGGCGCCCGGGTTGCCCAGGCCTTGCGGCCAGGCCTGGGGCACCTGGAAGGTGAAGGGCACCGTTAGGACGGCGGCGCCCTGGGCTACCTGGCCTTGCGGCCAGGCCGGAGGCTCCGCGGAGGTAGGGGGCGCTGTTGGTGATTCGGCGCCCGGGGATACTAGGCCTTGCCACCAGGCTGGTGGTATTTCCTGCTTTGTCACGCTCGGGGTCGAGGCGTGTGACGTCACAGGGGTCGCGGCGGCGGCTTCCGGTTGGGGCCTAGTCTGCGTCGGTGACATGGCGTTTTCGGGCACAGCAGGGGGACTTTCGGGCTCTGCGACGGGGAGCTGGGGCAGGTAAGCGGTGTCACGGCTTGGGGTATAGGCGTCCCCTTTACCTGCCTCCATGCGTTCGGCTCCCTTCTCGGCGCCGTCTCCGACCTTGGGTCCTCCCGCGTCATCCGTAGAGGCAGTTGGTGTCCTCTCCCAGGGGAGCATGCTCCGTGGACGGGTTCCAGCTTGCTGGGCCATCTCCCGGCTCCACTCCACCAGTATCTCTCGCTGTACCCGGGCCATCCTCCTTGCGAGGCCCTCCAAGGCAGTTTGTGCACACTCCCGGTCTCGGGGGAGCTGCGCTAAGATCTCCGCTAGACCTAGCGGGGTTGTGGACTCTAGCAGGCTCCTGACCATCGGGTCGGTGCTGCTCTGCTCTTCTTCCGGCAGGCTCCTGGCCAGCGGGCCGGTGCTGCTCTGCCCTCCTTCCTCGGTCTCTAGCAGACTCCTGGCCAGCGGGCCGGTGCTGTTCTGCTTTCTCTCCATCTCCGGGTAAGCTCCTCCGCTACTCCTCGTTAGACCTCTTGCCTCCGGGTCCGCTCGCTCCAGACTGCTCCAAGCGGCACCCATCTTCGCTCTTTTCTTTCGTCTCCTCCCACTTCGAGGGCGGTCCCGGGGCAACTCGGTGACTGTCAGCTCCAGGGGTAGTTCTTTCACGCTGACAGACACCTCCAGCATCACAGTCTCTGTTGGTGGGGGCGGTTTCCACTTTTGGCGCCATTTTCTGTCCTGGCCCACGATGGGAGGTGGCCTCTTGCCCTCCTTTGGCACGCCCATAATGGCGTCCGCTGCTCTTCCAAGGCGGGAAATCTGCGGTTTTGGCGGGAAGCGTTGCCCAGTGGCGGGAAACTCTGCAGATGGCGGGAACAAGCTGGAAATGGCGGACAATCGGCGGGAAACGACTGGTGATGGAGTCCGATGGCGTGGACCCTCCGGAACCGGCGGGAGACTTCTTTCTGAGGTAAACTTGCACTTTTCTTCAGGCACGCAGTACCCGGGTGTTGCGGGCACGTAATCCTGCCGACTACGCCAAAGTTGACGCGCCCCCTGGGACATATTCCTTTTTGAGGGGAATACCCGGCACCGGATCAGATGGGGGGTTGTAGTCTCCGAGCGGCTGTGACCCGGCCCCGTGCCCAGGGCGTCAAGCTCAGTGTTATGTGGCAGTTCTACAGATGTTACTAAAGTTCTTTTGTGTCGACTACGCCACCCGTTGTGATGCGGTCACTGTGGCCGCCGCTGCAGCAGGGTCCGCTGAGGCTGATGGTGGGTGCGCAGCTTGGTGGGATAACCCCCAACGGGAGGGGTATAGCCTCAGAGGGGACAGGTGCAGAGGATGGGGGTTGTGGTGGTGCAGTGCAGACGGCAATGAAGACAGAGTCGGGTTGTGCAGTTAAGGGTGTTTACTTACTGCAGATGTTATACTGGTCACTCCAGCTGCTAGTGACCACCCGAGCCGTGCTGCGTCCACCAGGTCCTGGATCCAGCCAACCCCCAAACAAGTCCGGAGCGTGGCCCTGAGCTCTCCCTCTGTCCTTTCTTCAGCCGTCCCCACCAGTGATCCACCTAGGTCCAGCTCCCTCGGGCCTTCTGTTGGGACACCCTTGGCCCTGGGTTCCCTGACCCTTCATGTGGTGTGCCTTCGGGGTGGATGTGATGGGTGACCGTGGCAGACGCTGCCCACGGTCTCCGGTCTCTGGCTGGGGTGTGCTTTCTGCCCCCACCAGTTTGGGTTCCGGTACCCTTTTGCTGACTCCTCACCCGGTGCCCTGATTTGGGTTCTTGGGTCCCTTCAGTCTTCCCCCTCTGGGTCTTTCTCTGCTCCACTCTCTCTCTCTCCAGGGCTGCTGTTTCCTTCTCTCTGCTGATTTGTTCTCTGCATCAGACAGGCTCCTCTCCAACTGACTTGTTCTCTACCACTGACCCTGATTCTAGTTGGTGCCCACCTTATATACACCCTCTATGTGTGAGCTCAGGTGACCAGCACCCAATGAGCTCCTATCTTTACCCAGGCTGCTCCCCCTATCTGCCCCTACACTACATGGGATGTACCACCCCCCTCCCACTCCAGCCAGGAACAGACTCGGTCGTACCTGCACATTTCTAAGTGGGAGTACCGTCGGTCTGTTCCTCGGAAATGGGATGTATGTAGTGCATGCAGCCTACCGAGCTCAGTTCCACACTCCATCCTTACCCGGGAGTGGAATATCACACCTCTGGGTTGAGGTGCAATACTCCTGTAGCAGCCGAATCCTCAGGGTGCTACACACCCATACTGTGAGACTGGGTGGCACTGAAGGTCCCAGCCCATTTAACTTTAGTGGCTGTACAAAGTCTGCACTGTCCAGAGCTTCTGGTTCCAGCGTCTCTTCTATCACCAGCACTGCCAATAGAGTGAATATGGTAGCTCCTGGCGACAGAAGCAGATGTCACAGGAGTAGGTTCTGGTGGAGATGTGACAAAGTAAGATTGTGCATTATGAGGAGCTATTAGATTGCAAAGGGTGCATCTATTGTTCTTGCTCAGGGGCCCTCTTCTGCCTGGGTCCTAAATATATGTCTCTTATATATCTATAGTGTGGTATCTAGATTCTGTTGTTTATTTTTGATGGGACTATTTAAAATGGTCTGGCTAAAATTGTATGCCTATAAGTGCTATATATGCTTATATTTTACTCACTTATATAGCGCCATTAATTCCACAGTGCTTTACAGACATAATGGGCATTGTCCCCATTGGGGCTCACAATCTAAATTCCTTATCAGTATGTCTTTGGAATGTGGGAGGAAACTGGAGAACCTGGAGGAAACCCACACAAACATGGGGAGAACATACAAACTCCTTGCAGATGTTGTCCTTGGTGGGATTTGAACCCAGGACACCAGTGCTGCAAAGCAACAGTGCTAACCACTGAGCCACCGTGCTTATATCGTTGCATAACTCTGTCAAGGATACCACAATACTTTTTTTTTGTATTGCACTCCAATTGCAATACAGTTAAAGCTGCAGAATCCTGATGTATAATGGCCAATTTATGCTAAGAGGATACCTTTTAGCATATGGTAATCTCGATGGGCATGAAATGATCATTAGTACACCATTGTGTGATGCAATTATATTTATCTCTTCGATATTATTATATATTTATCATATATTTATTTCTAAATATTTATGTCTAACATTATTACAAACCACATGTTAGCAATACAAAATACTTTATACATATCATATACAAAGAATCTTAATAGCAAAAAAATACTCATGCATTGCTATGCATCCCCTATATAAAGGATGATGTAAGTTTGATTTGATGAAAATAGGTTTTGCTCGGTGTTTAACCATTGAGCACCTTAGATGTAATCCCTAGATAAAAGAGCTACTGAGTGAGATGGATCGTCTCTGAGAGGGGGGAGAGGAAGAGGAGGGGGAGTGAGCAGAGGGAGGCTGCCATCAGATCACTCCTGCAAAGGGAGAACATTTGCAAATTATCCATTTTATGGGTAACGGGAACAGGAACATCATTACTACCATCCACTGTTATCATCACACTTTGGTAAGAATCTTTTAATTTCTATTTGTTGCAATGTTTCAGCAGTTTCATTGCCCGAAGAGCAGCATTTTATTCCAAGGAACCTTAGATCTTCAAGATTGTAAGAGCAGAGAAGAAAATCTTTAAACATTAACACATTGTCGTAGCCTGGATTGGTCACGGAGATGAGCGCGCAGGTTGTACATGGTGTCGTCCAGTAATTTATAGGGAAGGCATGCATGACATGTCACGTCTATTGTTCTACAAACTTGTACATCACAGATAATTGGGAGCAAATTGTTTGGATTGAAAAACCTGTAGGCAAACTGTAGATGCAAGGAGGTTGTGTGCAATGAATTTTTAACCTAAAATTGCTGTAAAAATTAAGAAGTAGAAGAGCTGAGCAAGTGATTGGTTTGTAAGTAGATGCTAAGCAATCCTAATTTATTGGATGGGTGGAGTGCTTGACATTTTTTGGGAAATGCATGATGAATTTATCCTGTAAAGGTAAAAAAATCCAAAATGTCAAAAAATATTGCTTGGTAATCTAATTATATGGTATGTTTCTTGCCAGTAGGTTGAGCAACAATAATGACAGCTGAGAAGACTATTCCTGTAATTAATGGCAAACCTGAGGATGCCCTGGATGCTGAAGCTTCAAGTTCCAACCTGGTACACAGCAATGACAAAAAAGTCAAGGAAAGAGGCCACTGGAATAATAAGGTGGAATTTGTGTTGTCCGTGGCTGGGGAGATTATTGGACTTGGAAATGTTTGGAGATTTCCCTATCTTTGCTACAAGAATGGTGGAGGTAAGACACAATCGTATTTGGCTGTGATTGTCTAAAGAGGAGGACACTTGGCTCTCTTTGTGTGTCAGGTTATACTGTGATTTGCTAATAGGTATGTACACAATAATGTTTGCAATCAAAATGTTTTGTAAAAATGGTAAAATTTTTGAAAAAAACCACTTTTTTACAAACTGTTTTCATCTATCTATCCAGTTAGACTAGAGAAGGTTGGCAGGAATTGTGAAATGCTGGAAGTTTTTTTTTTACAGTAACAGAAATTAAGTTGTGAAATTCGATATTGATATGTGATTGGAATTTTTTTTATACATTCATCTTTTTTCTTTAATAATGGCAGACTATACTTTGGTTATATTACACGTTAATGCTGTAAAATTTAATTTAAAAGGAAAAATTAAATGTAATTGAAATATTAAAAAAAACCTCTTCCCACTTACGTATATGTTTCTATACTGTTTATTCTGTGTTATTTGTTTTATGAAAATTGTGATGGATTTTTTGTTGAAGATAATCAGTTTTTTTTTGTTGCTCTGGAACATATCATATGTGGCCTCGAAATGGCTTACAAAATAAATGAAGCACTATTTACCTGACCAATCTCTCACTGCTGCCGTTCCTCTTCTGCTTAGTTCTCCATCAGTATCTGGCTTTAGCTGCAGTGATAGTATCCAAACTTAGGGTCACTGCTGCCATCAGTGTTTGGATGGAGTGGTCACATGTCCCTCAGTCAAGACGCCTTCGGAAGTAGAGAGCAGTGGAACACTAGGCAGTTTGGGATTGGCAACGATGGTGGAAGAGTGATGTTAGGACAATTTTTTCAATATTTAAAAACATCCTGTGCTCATTTGTAAAAAAAGATTTTCACCCGACGAAAAATTATCGCAACAGTAGAGGTGCTCTTACTCATTAGAGTTGAAAGGTTATGACTAGAGAAATTTTTCTAGTGGCATTAAATTCTACTTGAATTTTTATTAAATTCTTTACAGAATATTGATTTTTTTGTAATATGCATCAACGTGGCCGCATATTTGCTGAACTGTAGAGGGCTGACAGAAGATTAAAGGGCAAAATCAATCTAATACTCACTTAAACGATCATCTGTCCCAGCTCCCTCGCTTACTCTGGTGCCTGCTCCTCACTGTCCGGTCTTCAAGTCCTCTTCTTTCAGCAGTTGCATGCCTGTGTCTTCGCTCTTGAACAGGACTTCTGGCCCCAACCAGGCCTTGAAGGTCACAGCACGTTTTGATGCTACAATGTGACCTCCGAGCCAGAAGTATTGTTCTAGAGTGAAGAGGCCGGCATGCAATTTTGGTAAAAAAGGCACTAGGACCAGATGGGCAGGCATCAGGCATTGGAGGCATTGATGGTGTCGGGACAGGTGAGTGTTGAGGTGGGTATTGTTTTTTTTTGCATGTTAAGTTTATTATACTCCGGGGTCAGGAGAGACACCAGAGCCTAATGTTAGAACCTTGTTCTTAGGTTTTTTCCTTTGCTGGTCACATGACCTTGTTGGCCTATTTAATCCTGCTCCGCCCTTCTGGCTTTGCTGGACTTCATTGTTTAACTACTTTCTAGCTAGCCTGTGCTCTGTATCTAACTCTGTTAGTTTGCTTGGTCTACGGACCTCTATGTTCTATATATTTTGTTTGTTCGTCTGTCTGCTACTATTTCTGTTAGGAGGTGTCCCATTTTCCTCCCAGTCCTTAGTACTTGTAGGGATTCCTTCCCCACATCTATAGGTCTCCGTACAGACTAGCTTAGGACTTTAGCAGGTCTGATCGCAGGATCAGGTTCCCTGTTACATCGTAGGGATAAAGCTGAGTTCTATCGTAGGGACAGATCTCCTCTCTTTCCTTAGCTCTGGTAGCAGAACATAACACCTAATAGGGAACATTTAATTTGTGGAAAATATCTTTGCTACGGAACAAATTTCCTGGTAAAATGCGAGTAATTTGGCGATTTTGAATTTAATCAGATCCGCTCATCTCTACTTGTGACTAATTCATTTTCTTCCAGGCCTAAGATGTTTTAGTCTTATACTATCTAGAACCCTTTAAATGTCTGTACGATGATCAATGTTATATTCACTCATTTTATGTCTTACCAATATGTAATGAATTAAAAATGAGCAGAAACTAGTATAATCTACACCAGTCCAAAGGAAGTATAGATTTCAATTTCTGTTGTTGGAACTGCCAAAGGAATAGGATAAGCAAAATTTATTATGAAGCTTGAGCCTCCTAAAATGTCATGCATCCGATTGCAACACACATGGCAGTTGTTTTACATCTTCCCATGTATCTAAGAAAGAAATTTGGAGCTCTGTTTTAGAAAAAAATAGCTCATATCATTAAAAAGAAATAAGAAAATGCCAAAATGTTGGCCAGAAAAAACAACTTGTGTTACATGGAAAACATGACGTTGTATGCAGTAATGGAAACAACCTGAATCAAGGGTTTGTAACTTAGTTTTTGCTATCCATGCTAAGTTTTTGCATGCATCCCTAAGCACTACTCACTTTACCTGCCACGTCCACTGCTCTCTGATCCTGAACAGTTTTTGGTATCTCTTCTTATGGCTGGGCCTCTTCAGTCTAGAGCGGGACATCTTTGTGCATGTGCTTCATAAATTTGCAACAATGTGATGTCACGATATGCGGCTCAAACTTACAATGCAAACTCTAGAACGTGACTTCTGGCCACAACTACAGTAGGTCCAAGATGTCCATGTGCATATGTGACATAAGGTCACAATGTTGGGATGTCTTGACCTGCACCTCGACATTTTAATGCACTTGTAAAGGGATGTCCCAGACTGAGAAGTCCCAGCCTAATGTCAAAAGACCTGGGATTTAAGAACGCTGCAGTAGTAAGAAAGGGCACCAAGCACTGTATGAGGGACATCAAGCAATGGGGATTGACAGAGAGGTGAGCGGTGAGGTATTAGTTGCTGCTTTTTGTTTTTTAATTGTTTGCTGATTCTCTGTGGTTAATTTTACTGAATGTGTGTGGAGAGAATTACAAAATATCCACATTCTGGAGAATATGAATTTTTGTAAAATTTGAGAACAATTTAATTTTCCTCGAATATATTTTCCCATCTCTACCGATGACTATGGCTATTTAAAAGTCACTCAATGTGTGGATTCACGCTAAAATTGATCCATGGCAAACTTTTTCACTTGATTTTATGCAGAACTCTTAGTTGTACTTTTTTTTCCAACATATTATATTTATTATGCTCTGAGGTCTGTATAGACCTTAAAGAAGTTGTCCACTACTTGGACAACCCCTTCTCATTCCCCACACTTGGCCCCGATAAAATAAATAAGCTTATACTCACCTCCCGTGCCAGTGTCATTCCAACCGTGCTCTCGTGCGGTTGTTATGACTCATGTGCTTGGCGCCCAATCAGTGCTGGTGTCCCTGGCCTCATCTTCTACGCAAATCGAACATCAAGAGTAAGTCAGGGCTGCAGCTGATCTCTCACTTCCTCTTGATGTTCGATTTGTCCGAAGGCAGAGACAGTGACAGCAGCACTGATTGGGCGCCAGGCTCACGTGTCATAACAACCACATGAGAGCCCCGGGAAAGCGAGTGCCGACACAGTTGCAATGGTGCTGGCATGGGAGGCAAGCATAAACTTTTTTATTTTATCAGCGCCAAACATTTAAATTAAGAAGGGATTGTCCTAGTAGTGTACAACCCCTTTAAATCATCAATAAAGAACATTCAATTTATAGAGAATAAATTAGCTGCAATTCTAATAAAATCTGTGCGTTTTGGCAAATTCAAATCTCGTCAGATCTGCTCATTTCTTGATGTCTAGTTGGGTCCAGTCTTTCAAGAACATGCAGTGTTGTCAATATTATACAGAGAATAGTGCAATTGAGGCAAAACATTCAGCAAAAGAGAACCTGTGGATGTGAACAACATGTTGCCATAAAGGGGGAAGATGAGAATGCTAAAAATCATTCAGATGAAAAGGCAGTGTACAGACAAAAAAATTGCAATCGGATACAACGCTAGTGCTTCAAATAAAGTGTCCAAATGCTTAGTTCATTGCTGATGAACTATAACTGTGGACAACCAGTTCAAAGTGTTATCTAAAAGACACAAAAAGGCCAGACTCCATTAGGCAAGAGAGTGCAAAAATTGTGTGTCAGATGTAACAGTCAGTCGCTCTGGATCTAGCCACAGAAGGTCACTGCGTTTGGAATTGCAGACGGCTTCTTAATCCTTCTGACTTTTGGACCCAGCGGCAACCTCCCTCCTGCTCTGATTGACACACCATGGTCTGAGTGTTTATAAGCTCTCAGTCAGCTTCAGGGAGTTGCCGGTGATATTCTCATTTTCCCTTGTGAAGGCTTGGAGCAATAGTAGTCTGCTAGCTTCCTCTCTGGTGCCCTTGGAGGACGTTTGGTGTTATCTCTCTGGTGTCTGCTCAAGCTAAGTTTTCCCCCTTTGTTTGTCTCCCTTGTTGTCTTTAGTTTATAGTGGAGACTGACCAGTGCTCAACCCCCTCCCTATCTAGGGCCTAGCTCTAGGGATATACAGTGATTAGGTTTCCTATTCGGCGATAGGTGCGGAACCTATACAAGGATGGTAGGACAGGTAGGGTGATATTAGATCTGCCTAGTGGTCTCCACTCCCCCTTTCCCAAGCATTGGACTACCTCCCCTCATCCCTTTGTGTTGCACTTAGTCTTTCCCACACTGTGAGTGACAGCAGGTCAGAATTTGGCACACGCACCATGAATTTATCCTTCTTGTCAAGTTTGTAGTTTAATGGCAAATCCTTAGACCACTGACGGACACTTACAGAAAAGGGGCCCATGTGCAAGAAGAATAGATGGGCTCTTTGCAGTACAATAGCTCCTCATAATGTACAATTACATGTTTTGGAGGTGAAAATGGGCCTCCTTACCCCTTTGCGGCTGCACAGGTTCCATCAATGATATGTTCGCCCATACCTTGGACCGTTGATACCTGTGAATGGACATTTTGACAGTAGGACTTGACTTAGCATTGTAGCCAAGCAAGTTCAACCCTCATGGCAGCTGTTTACCCAATGGTAGAAGAACCCTTCAAGCAGTTTAAGCAGGACAATATAACATTCCACAATGGTCGTATTGCCATGGATTGGTTCCACAAACATGACACAAATTTTTCCTTGCTTCCCCAGTCCCTAGAGATTAATCCTACAGACTATCTCTGTTACAAGGTAGAATGGCTGTCCAGAGCATTTCATCACCTTCATCTTATTTGCGGCCCCTGTGAGTTGTGCTACAGCGGCAATGTCTCTAACGTCACAATGTGCCGGTAATTTTTTCTCTCTGATAAAGTGGTCATTCAATGTATTAGGGCTTTTTACGGAGGTCCATGAGGCCTTGCATGTAATAACCTAGTCAATAGATTCTTTTATGACCGTATGCTTATGTATTTCCAAAATTAGACCAATCAATTGCAAAACTTGGCAAAACAATTTATCCATGTCATAATAATGGGAAAACCAATTGTGAAGTCTTATGGAAAATTATGTTTTGTTCCTTAACATAACTTAGAAATTAGTGGTTCATGATTTACCTCATGGCATCCACACTCCCCTAGGTATTCTAACAATATTAACGTATCGGGTATAGCTGCCGGTGCTATTACAAAGCCCCTGAAATATTTACCACTTCAAAGATTTCATTTTACTGCAGCAGACTCTAAAAAGGCTGGTGTTATGTAGAAATTCAATGACTGAAGAATTAGAATAAGTTGGATCTCCCTATACCATATAGTAAAGAGACCTATTATAAATGTCAGCCACGTTTTTCTATTGACCTGCTTGCAAATTGTTTGCAAAGGTAGAAGGATGATTAATTTTTACCAGTGTATATCAAACCACCTTAATCAACCAAAATAGAATGGTTTAACAAAATGATTGCGGAAGATTTGATGCCAATTTCTCAGGGCAGGGCAAGGAGCGCCATTATTGCCTAGTAAGAGCTATCGCAAATGTTGTGGGCTCGACAGCTGTGTCTCTTATATTTACCTATCGTCGTGACCCCAATGATTGGCATTATAGCAAGAAAATGAGAAGAAATGACTATCATGCTGGCTTATTAATGTGATTACCAGGGGTGTAACTATTATAGGTGCAGGGGTTGCAATCGCATTCGGGTCCTGGAGGCTAACGGGGTCCAAAGGTCCCTTTGCCCCTTATGAAAAAAATATTTCTATTAAATATCTGTGATAGTTGGGAGCCCTGTTGGATATATTGCATTGGGGCTCACAAGCTTCAAGTTACACCACTGGTGACTACCCCTGTATGAAAACCATTGTTGTATGGGGACTTAAAAATGACGCTCTAAGAGCATGTGCAGACGAGCGTTTTTGCTGTCTGAGTCTGATCTGACGTTTAGCCCTTGGGTACCAATGTTATTCTATAAGGCTATTCACATATACAATATTTTCCTTGGACAGAGTTGGTCCAAGGAAAAAATTGCTGTGCGTCCGAATTTGATCCAATATTCGGATCACACTTGGCCATGCAAGCCAGAGAGTGCATGGGAAACATCGGACTGCACTCTGATGACATCTAAGAGAAGTCTGATTTCCATGCACTCACAGAATGGAGAAGATGGAGAATTTTTTTTTCTCCACCTTCTCCTCATCCGAGAGAATCGGATCGCACTGTGCTGACACTGATCAAACTTTGATCAGAGTTTGATCAGAGTGTCAATTGCATAATCGTCCCGATTCTCTCAGATGAGAGAATCTATGGCTGGCTGCCCCTTCCCATATAC
Organism: Phyllobates terribilis; assembly: GCF_046119375.1. NCBI lineage: Eukaryota > Metazoa > Chordata > Amphibia > Anura > Dendrobatidae > Phyllobates > Phyllobates terribilis. Next base: position 305,469,190 of record NW_027362768.1, on the reverse strand, counting down.
GGGCTGATGTACTAAACTGAGAATAGACAAAAGCTACAATATGAGAAAATAATCCTTATGTAAATATGTATAATGTGTCCATCCCATAATATCATCATTATAATTATATTTGATATTAAAAAGCAAAAACATTATCACATCATAAAAACATTTGCGTTACATAAGGGAGAAAAAGGGTCCTGACATAGGTGGTCCCAACTTGGAGGGATCGTTATACATGGGTATGTACGAATATATAGACTTTGGAAGGTATTGTGTACCTTTATGATTACTGGCAGCTTTGCTATATACAGTAAATTTACACTTGTACTATATTTGATGTTCCCAGCTGTGTAATGTTTCTTACATATGTCTATAGAGTGACAAGTTGAGAACAACAGATCAGGCAAATTCAAATTCGCCTGTTCATGCTGATTTTCACAGGAAATTCGATTTGCAGAGAAGTTATTGTCCCTTATTATTTCAATATTAGTCCAGAGCATAATAAATGTAAAATGTAAAAAAAGAAAAAAAATCCTCACCACTATGGCCTCTCCACTCTTTACTGTCACCTGTCTGGTCCTCGCTGCATCTTCTAACTGCTACTTGCGTTATAAATCCCAGGGCCTCTGACACTATGCCATACATGTCAAACTCTGGCCCGTGGGCAGAATCTGGCTCGCAGGGTGATTATATGTGGCCCACCACACTAGAATCATCACCCCTTTGTGGGGCCCATTATTCTGCATGGAGGACTATGTGGGGCCATTATTCTGTATGGAGGACTATGTGGGGCCATTATTCTGCATGGAGGACTATGTGGGGCCATTATTCTGTATGGAGGACTATGTGGGGCCATTATTCTTCATGGAGGACTATGTGGGCCCATTATACAGTATGGAGGACTATGTGGGCCCATTATTCTGTATGGAGGACTATGTGGGGCCATTATTCTTCATGTAGGACTATATGGGGCCATTATTCTGTATGGAGGACTATGTGGGGCCATTATTCTGTATGGAGGACTATATGGGGCCATTATACTGTATGGAGGACTATGAGGGGACCATTATTCTGTATGGAGGACTATGTGGACCCCATAATTCTGTATGGAGGACTATGAGGGGGCCATTATACTGTATGGAAGACTATGTGGGACCCATTATTCTGTATGGAGGACTATGTGGGGCCATTATACTGTATGGAAGACTATGTGGGGCCCATTATTCTGTATGGAGGACTATGTGGGGCCATTATACTGTATGGAGGACTATGTGGGGCCCATTATTCTGTATGGAGGACTATGTGGGGCCATTATACTGTATGGAAGACTATGTGAGGCCCATTATTCTGCATGGAGGACAATATGGGGTCCTTATTGTGTATGGAGGACTATGTGGAGCCATTATTCTGTATGGAGGATTATGTGGGCCCTTTATTCTGTATGGAGGACTATGTGAGGCCCATTATTCCGTACGCAGGACTATGTGGGGCCCATTATTCTGTATGGAGGACTATGTGGGGCCCATTATTCTGTATGGAGGACTATGTGGGGTCCATTATACTGTATGGGGGACTATGTGGGGCCCACTATACTGTATGGAGGACTATGTAGGGCCCCTTATTCTATATGGAGGACTATGTGTGGCCCATTATTCTGACTATGTGGGGCAATTATACTGTAGCCAAGTATTTCATTTTGCCCCCCTGTGTGTTTGAGTTTGACATCTGCGCTATGCTGAGACTTCTCTAATTATGAAGGTTCTGTGCTTGCATGCAAAACAACACAGCGTGATGATGTCACGATGCATGCTGTGACCTTGCACATACATTCACAGAACCGTCCTGAGACTCATCAGAGCCGGAAGTCATACAGATTTTAACACGAGCTGCAGTGATGAGAAGATGTGGAGAGGATCGATTGGATGAGGAGCAGAGGGTCCGGAGAGGTGAGTGGTGAGAGGAGTATAAAGATTATTTTTTAACCTTTTGAATTAATTTTATCTTTCAGAAAAATGGTGGCCACCAGCTGTCATTTTGCTGAATCATCGCAGAAACAAATGATGAAAAACAAATTGGCAAATGCGTTTTTTTTTATTAATTTCCACTCGAATGTACTCAATCATCTCTAGTGATAAGATGTTTCTAACTTTTTCAGGAGGCACTTTTCTTTGCTGATGAAATTCATAAGTTTTATAAACGGATAATGTTTTTTGAGATAACATTGGACATTTAAAGGCAATCTGTCAGCAGACTTTTGCTACCTCATCTGAGAGTAGCATGATGTAGGCATAGAGACCCTGAATCCAACAATGTATCACTTAGCTAACTGGGTTAAGCAGTTGTGATACAATCAGAGTTCTTGGATGCAGCATGAAGCAGAGCTCAAGAAGCTGCCCCCGCCCACGCCACAGCTTTCTCTGTACATTGTCTACTGACAGTGAGCTGCTTATCACAGGAGGGGGTGGAGATGGATGACTTTGCATGTGTCAGCTAGTCACAGACAATGTCCTAGTGATAAAACCTTCAATATAAGTAAACAACAGCACACAGCCTGATAAGTGACACATCATTGAATGCAGTGTTTAACCCCTACCTCATGCTGTCCTCAGATTATATAGAAAAAAACTGCTGTCAATTCTTCCCTCCAGAGATGTCAGTATTTCTATATTTCTGTTTTTTTTCAGTCAAGATGGGTTGCAGACTGTACTTTAATGAAAAAAAAACTTTTTAGAATTTACCAAATGACTGCAATGAAACAAAGAGTGAAAGATTTAAAGGGGTCTGAATACTTTCAGTACCCACTGTACCATACACGTAAACAAGTCCTTAATGAGACTTTTCAGTAAATTTTTAACTCTTGAACTGGATAAAGAATGTAAAAGTAGCTCCAGAATGGAATAAAAAATATAAATACTGTGTGTATGTATACAGTGATGGACAAAAGTGTTGGCACCCTTGAAATTGTTCCAGAAAATGATGTATTGCTCCCAAATAATTATTGTAGTTACACATACTTTGTTATACCCATATTTATTTCCTTTGTGTGCAAAGGAACAACACACAGCTTTCTGAAACTGGGCACTACATTGCGACCCAAAGCCTTTTGGTAATCCTCAGATTTCATGATGCCTTGCACACAGTCAAGGCACCCAGTGCCAAAAACAACAAAACAACCACAAAACATCTTTGAACCTCCACCATATTTGACTGTAGGCACTGTGTTCTTTTCTTTGTAGGCCTCATATCTTTCCTCTTGACTTGACATAATCTCTAGATGTTTGAAGTGAAATGACCTGCTTTGAAAAACAATTTTGCGATACTCTGCCAGGAGATGTTTATGCTCTATATGTCTGTATGGGGCCATCCAGTTGTTTTGTAAATTGCAGTTTTTGAAGGGGTGAAGGGTTAATATAGTTTGGTGAGAAATTGTTTCCTAAGGAAATTTGCAGAAGGGTTTGGGTCAACACATCTTTATACATAGTTCCCTAATGGCTTTAAAAATGCATTAACCTTTCAATAAATAATCAAGGCTCCTCAATTTTATCATTAGCTTGCATTATTTAATATTTGGTTGACATAGAGCTAAGATATGGAAAACTAACTTAGCTATATATCAAAATTGGAATATAAAAAAGAAGAAAAAGGACATGGAGAACCAGTAATTCTCACGTTCTTATACAGAATCTAATCTACTCAATAAATATCAAATAGTTAGTAGCAAAATGTGAGGGTATAAAAGATAATGTTTAATTATAGCTTATAAAAATATTCTTTGCATCCCTAAAAGGAAATAATTAAAAAACCACCTATCTTAACAGGTGATAGCCAAGAGAACATGTGTCACCCCAGGCCTGGATGCCACAAATATTAAAGGCTGTGTCTGAGAGCAGGAGGGAGGTTCCCTGGTCAGGGACCATTAGCATGCAGCACCTCCTGTCCTAGGCCAGTAGGGGGAGCAGGCTGCCCCTATAAAAGCTGGAACTGAGGGCGGGGTTAGGGAGACCAGGACCCACTTCTGAAGCATCCAGAAGGGTTCCCAGAGGAAAGGGACAGGTCAGCAGCAGCTGAGGAGTCCGGGAGGCAGAGGAGGAACAGCAAGTCAGGGATAGAGGTGACGAAAGCCGGTCCTGGCTGAGAGAGAACTACACAACCGGACACTGGGATCCGAGGCTGTCAGGGTTGCAAGCCGGGCAGCAGATAACCAACCCGCAAGGGATTTCAGGTCCCTTGGCCTAAGAAGCCTGGAGGCTCCGCCACACAGAGGGACTGGTACAGCACGGAGAAGCAACAGGTACCTAAGGCCCGAGTCGCAAGTCATACAGACGTAGTACACGGCCAGCTCAGGGACGTGGGCTATCACACCACGAAAAGGGGGATAGTCAGCAAGGGCAGAGAGAGAACGGTAGGCCTACCCACTCACCCTGACCAGTGGGGCTCGCCCGAATGCTCTCAGACTTCCAGGCCCATTCCTACCCTGTACTCCTGTTGGGTCATAAGTACTACCTACAATAAAGACCCCGGACTGTTTGAAGCAGACTCTGAACCCTTATTATTGTGGCCTGCACCATCACCCCCAGCATCCTATTACACTGCCCTGAGGCTACACTCTTCCTGTGGGGAGTTATCCTATCCCTGTGCTGCATACCAACATCAGCCTCAGCGGTCTGCCTTGCAGCGGCGGTCATCCCTGACTGCAATCCACGGGTGGCGTAGTCAGACATTCAAAACCCTACAAATAGACTGCCACAGCATTTGGTCTGACTACCCTGAGCCACGGGATCAGGTTGCCACCACTACAACCCCCACTATTGTACCGAAGCCCGGTTCCGGGTGTCCCACGGCCCAGGGGGCGAGTTAAACACAAAACGGACAAGACAGACAAAAATTAAATAAAACTAATTAACGTCAGGGCACACAATTCTACTGACAATGATCAGGTTCGTAGGAAGTGATCCATAACCCCCAAAACGCACCTCAGTTATTAAAGGGTTAAATCCATACTTATATAATCTATCCTTACATGAGTAGAAAAATAATGAGGGACAAGAATTGAAACAATCTTACCCTTCTTGAGACTCAATTGAGTCATCACATATTAGTCCATGTCTGAATGGCTCTTGCTCCCCAAAAGTAGTAGTCCAGGTATCAACCATAGGAGGCCTTATTCACTATCATGGTCCTAGTTGACCCCAAAGACTCCTGCCCTGACAAGGGCAGTCCACAAATATTCCTTACAGTAGAGATGCCCTAGACTGTTGACTCACCCAGGGGGATATGAGGGACTCGGTACCCGGGCCTTTACCTTCTTGGGATGTCACGGCGGTCGGCTCCCGGGCCCGTATCCTGGGGTCACTCTTAAAAAGGGGTTGTTGCTTGAAGGGATGATAAACGGTTTTGTCTCGTGACGCCACCTGTGGTTCCTGGTAATGAATACCAGAGCTGCTGCAGACCCCTGGAGCAGATGTTAGGGCAGCTGGGTTGGTGCGGCTCTCCACAGGCAGAGCTCAGCTCCAGGGCAGTGTAGGTGCAGATGGTGATGCTGGGCGTTGTAGTGCAGGAGCGATTACGTGGTAGAAATAACTGACAGAAACAGTGGGGTGCAGTCATCCGAGTTTACTCACAGTTATTTAGGTTCCTCAGGTGGCACTATGCAGGTGACCGTCTCCCACGTCGCGCTGTGTTTACCAGGCAGGGGTTCAGCACTCCCTCAGGTATCTCAAGAGCACTTAATGGGACCCCTCTCTGTATGTTCCTTTCTTAACCGACTTCCCGCTCTGGGTCTCTCCCTCCTGCCTGGCGCCCCGCCACACAAAGTCCCGATCAGGTACCTTGAGATCCCTCTGGGCGACTTGGAGTTCCCGGACCTTGCTTGGTGCCCTTTTTGATGGCTTAGGTACAGATGTGGCAACTGCACCTTGAAAGTGCAGAAGTCTCCGGTTTTCTACCTGAGACTTAATGTAACTTCGTTAGTCCAGGGACCGGTTCCCTTCTTGCGGCCTGATCCCTCTACCACCTGGCAGATTCAGGCGTACGGGTGCCGTCCTGCACTCACCGTACCCCCTGGGATCCCTTTAGTTCCTGGAGCCTTCCTCCCTTGCTCCCACTCCTCTCTCAGTCTTGGGCATGACAGGCTGAGCCTGCCTCCCGAGCAGAGCTCCTGAAGAGCCTCTGCTCCCTTCGTCCTCACACTCTCTCTCCCTCAGTATGACGACTCCCTAAAAGATAGCTTCCCTATATATATATCTTCTTCAAGTGCTCCCCTGGTCTGCGTCCTCCACCCACACCCACTACATGGTTCCCCCTCACTTTGGTTCCCCCCACTCCAGCCAGGGACGGGGCAGCAGAAAACCGTGCATAATGCCCTTCCAGCCGGTCTGGAGTAGTGTATGTTGAGTGCAGGTGTTAGGGTCCTAGGCAGTACTCCATCCTTACCTGAGAGAAGGAGATGCCAAACCTCTGGGTGAGGTGCAGTACCACTGTGGCGACTGAACCCTCAGGGGCGCCACACTGTCCCTCTCTGCCTTTTGACAGGTTTCCTTGGTTTATATTCATCAGATCAATGTATATATAGGCATGTGTCAGTTTGTCCAAAAAGCAGGAATGTCAGCAGTATAGCCCTGCTTTTTGGACACCCAACACCCCCACCGATTAGTTGTTCCCTTTGCCGGTGGATCAGGAGGTGCTCAGCTGTGGAACTGCACAGCACTGTTTCATCAGTTGCATAATGGCCGTATTGCACATTGGCTCCCTATTGATTTGAATATGGGGGTGGAAATTAAGTACTCGGCGGCAGCCACTGGCTAATGCTAGAAAAAACTTATCCACTGAGATGCCGGGTGGCATGCCTCCACCGATCAGATATTGATGACTTATCTTAAGGACAAGCCATCAATTTAAAAGTCCCAGACAACTCTTTTTAAAGTTGAACAAGGAATGAGGTGGTGAAATGTGCGGAAAGAAAACTGAGATATGATAAGGTTATTATAATTTTTTAGAGACAATCATCTACTGTTATCTATATATGTATATACTGTATTATATATGGAAAAATTAAAAATTAATTTAAAAAAAATCCCTTCCTTTGACAAAACGCCAATAATACAGTAGAGTTCTACCAAAACGAACCTGTTCATTTTATGCCACAAAAATGTTTGGATTATTCCCTGATGCACAGGTAGGAACTGAATTCAGAGGAGACCTTATTATGGGTTTTGTTAATAATCATCATCGATCTTCAGGGAACTGACAGAATTACTTATCGCTTTACTTTATGAATTTAATCTCCAGGAACCAATATTTATTACCTCCAGGGAATGTTGAGCAACACGGTATTGCAAATTTTTAATAGTGAGCAGTAGATGAAAAGCGATTACTGTTTTCACTGGTGAGTTCAATGTTATTAATATGTCAGATTCACTTAAATTGAGCTATGACCTCTGAACGATCCAGCAGAAATGAAGATGGAATTGTGAAATGAACTGTCATGCTATACTCCAGTTTAATCGGCCCAGAGAGTTTTTTTAAATGATAATTTAAAGACATATTCCATGTCAATATTAAAATTCTTTAGCTTTTAAACATTTTATATGATACATTTTATGTATATTCATATTCGCGTGTTCTCAATTGCAGTTGTTCCATTCTGAGCTTTGAAACTGTTATAGAATATAAGATATTTTAAAATGTATTTAATTTTTTTTTAGCCTAAATAAAACATGAAGAACAATATAGGGAAAATATATATTGTTGTATCGTGTTAGCCAGTAGATAGAAAAATATTTAGATTTGAGAGTCCTCAGTGGTTGATACCTTTTAATGGCTAACTGAAAAGATGGTAACAAATTGCAAGCTTTCGAGACTACTCAGGTCTCTTCATCAGGCTGTTATACCACAAAATCTGAAGAGTCCCATATTTATACACAATAAGACACACAAAAAATGCAATAGGTAAGACAGGTGATGAAAAGCAGAGTTATTATGGAAGAGATAAACAGTTCTGGCTATAAATATTTTAGCAGTTAATAGATAAGGAGTGTGAAGGTATATAAGGTATTGCATTTGGAAATGTTCTGTAAAATATGAAAAGTTTATTCAAACAAATATTAACATTCGCCATTGTTTAGATGAATATGTTTTCAGCTATTAAGTATTTAAAGGGGATCTGTCAGTAGGATCAACCATCGTAAACCATCTACATGGGCATGCAGGTCATACAAAGTTGAATAAAATTATACTTTGACATCTGAAATCCGATGTCTTATTTCAGGGGAATCCATGTTTTTCTTAATATATAAATGAGCTGTTAAGATCTATGGGCCGGACATAGATCTCCCTGAGAATCTATCTCCAAAGCTTATTTAATCTGAAAGGGTGCGATACCAGTATGAGACATTTACGGATCGACAGTCTAGTCTCGTGATTTCACTTTTGATCTTGGTGTGATTATAACTGACATAGTACAGTAGAACTGATCTTTGTCTCATTACAAACACATCTGAAGTTGCAGCTCTGTTCTCATAGTTCTGTCATCTCTGTTGCAGAGCTGTGTCTGATTACAAATTATTCAGCTTCCATCTCATAGGCAACCAGTGTGGGGGAAGGGAAGTACAGCAGAAATTGGTCTCATTACAAACACATCTGCAGTTGTAGCGCTCCTCTCACAGTGCTGTCAGCTCAGCCCTGCCCCAAATTAGCTGCCTGTGAGATGGATGCTGAAGCAAGCAGTGTTAGCTGTAGTCAGACACAGCTCTGCAGTGAGATCAGGGAGCAGACTCTCTTGTGTTAGACATGTAATGACAGATAGCTTGCCCTCCTCATTGAGCGTTGTCTCATTACAAACACTTCTTGCAGCTTTCTTCATAGTGCTGTGAGCTCTGCTGTACTGCCCCTTCCCGCACACTGGCTATGAGAGATAAAAGCTAAAGAAGTGTATGTAATGACACCTATGTCAGCTGTACTCTGGGCTCTTTCTAATCACACACAGCTCTGCAGTGAGATCACGAGAGCAGACTGTCAATCATTACATGTCTCACACTGTTAATGCCCCTTTTCAATTGCAATAAGCTCTGGAGGCAGATTCTCAGAAAGATCTATGTCCGGTAGTGTTGCGCAAACGTGCTCGATTAACCCTTTCACTGAGCATGCTGGGGTGCTGACCGAGTATTTTCGGTGGGCTCAGCATCTATGCTCGAGCTGCCGCAGCTGCAAGTGTCACGGCTGTTAGACAGCGAAAATACTCGGTCAGCACCCCAGCATGCTCAGTGAAAGGGTTAATCGAGCACGTTTGCGCAACACAGACATATAGCGCCTAAATAACGCCACCATGCATTGCAGCATGATCAGAACAATAATAATAATAATGTTCATTTATATAGAGTCTGCATATTCTGCATCTCTTGACAATTCAGAGGATAATATCAGGTAATATCAGACACTACAGAGTAAAGCTGGGGTCAGAAGAGCAAACGAAAAATTATCCGAATCGCATCCAAAAATGAAGGCGATTTTCATTCATAATGTCATCCATATGACGTATGGTGGCATCTTTTTTTTACATCATCATTTTAAAATGTACATGATCAAAAACCATAGTATTTTCAGTATGATGGCCCAACAGCCCTGCAAATACAGTATAATGGTCCCATAGCCCCTTTATACACGGTATGGTGGCCCCACATATTCTTAAATACAGTATGATTGCCCCCTTATGTGCAGTATGATGACCCCATAGCCCTCTACATGCAGTATGATGGCCCTATAGCTGCACTAAACACATTATGATGGCCCAATAACCTTAAAAATGCAGTATCAAGGCGTTATAACCTCCCTATAAACAGTATGATGGCCCCATAGCCTCTCTATATAGAGTATTATGGCCCCACAGCGCCTCAATATGCAGTATGATGGCCCCATAGGCATCTATAAATATTATGATAGACAGTGTGGAAAAAATGCTGCAAAGTAATAATGCTGTAACGGGTCTGGGGGGCGGAACCTCTGAGCTACTATACAAGGGGGCGGTCCTTGTAAGGGAGCGGGTGGCGACCAGGCAGGCAGTCACAGTAGGTGACCGGGACAGTCTCTAGAAGAACGGGCAGGAGGTCGCGGCAAGTGACCGGGGCAGTTTCTGGGTGAACGGGCAGATGGTCACGGCAAGTGACCGGGGCAGTCTCTGGGTGAACGGGCAGATGGTCACGGCAAGTGACCGGGGCAGTCTCTGGGTGAACGGGCAGATGGTCACGGCAAGTGACCGGGGCAGTCTCTAGGTGAATGGGCAGATGGTCACGGCAAGTGACCGGGGCAGTCTCTGGGTGAACGGGCAGATGGTCACAGCAAGTGACCGGGGCAGTCTCTGGGAAAAGGGTTGGTACGACCTGTGGCGGCTGATGGTAGACGTGAGCTCCCAGGTGAGCAGGCGAGAGTCTCTGGATAAACGGGTGGTCACAGCATGTGACGGCGGAGCCTCCAGGAAGACCAACAGACAGGCGACAGATGAGCACTCCCAGGTGAGCGGGCAGGAGTCACTGGACAGGCAGGTGGTCACAGCACGTGACGGCAGAGCCTCCAGGTAGGCTAGCAGACAGGCAGCAGATGAGCGCTCCCAGGTGAGCGGGCAGGAGTCACTGGGCAGGCAGGTGGTCACAGCACGTGACGGCAGAGCCTCCAGGTAGGCTAGCAGGCAGGTAGCAGATGTGCGCTCCCAGGTGAGCGGGCAAGCTGGTCCATAGACAGACTGACAAGAGTTGGAAGGCAGACCGTCGGACCTCAGGCAAGCAGGCAGGTAGTTGATGTGCGCTCCCAGGTGAGCGGGCAAGCTGGTCCTTAGACAGACTGACAGGAGTAGTAAGGCAGACCGTCGGACCTCAGGCTAGCAGGCAGGTAGCAGAATATCGGGCAGGAAACAGACAGCAAACTGGCAGGACTCTGGCAGGAATCAGGCAGGTAACTGGCAACGGGACCTGAGGGCTGAAGCAGAGTAGAACAGTGCAACAACATTGCTCGGGCACCTCCATTTTGGAGGAGGTGCCTTATATATGGTGAAGTCCTCCGGCCATTGGCCGGGGACTCCTTAGGACAGCGCGCGCGGCCCCTTTAAGAGGGAGGGAGCGCGCGCGCGCCCTAAGCACAGTGGCCGGGAAGGAGAGCGCGCTGCCAGCAGAGCGGGAGGAGGACGCCGGGCTCGGAGCAGAGAGGTGAGGGGAACAGCGTCCCTGCCTAGCAGAGGGCAGGGACGCCGACGCTACAAATGCTTTAAACAATAGAAGTGTTAATAACTTAATTTGATCAATGAACACAATGTAAAGTGAATTAACAAAAGTGCAATCTAAAATCAAATAAATTAAAGCTGTTACTACCCTTTGCTTTCAAAACAGCATCAATCCTTCTATGTAAACTTGAAGCTATTGAAGGAACCTGGAAGGGAAGTTGTTCCAAACATCTTGGTGAACTAACTATAGATCTGTGTATGAGGCTTGCACAAATCCTTCTGTCTCTTCATATAATCCCAGGCAGACTCAATAATGTTGAGATCAGGGTTCTGTAGGATCCCTATCATCACTTTCAGGACTCTTTGTTGTTCTTCCAGCCTATGTTACGGGTGTGTCTGGGTTGACAGACAGCCATACAGTGTCCAGCTGTAGAAAGTCACTGCGTTTGGCCTTAAATTGTGGGAGCTAACGTGTTCTCCAGGTTGGATTTAATGGGAGCCTACAATCTGGTTAGAATCAGAGAGTGGGGATGAATGGAAAACAGCTTTCAATACCCCTGAGGGGCATTTCGAGAGTTTGGTTATGCCTTTTGGTCTCACCAATGCACCTGCGGTTTTCCAGCCTTTCATAAACCATGTAGTGAGAAGTTTTGTGGTGGTCTATTTGGATGGTATTTTCATTTATTCACCTCATTTAGAGACACATCAGGATCATGTTAAACAGGTACTATGGATTTTAAGAGATAAGCAACTTTATGTCAAACTGGAGAAATGTGTTTTCGCTGCCCATGAGGTGCAATTTTTGGGGTATCTGTTGTCACCGTCACGGTTTTCGGATGGATCCGGAGAAGATCCATGCTATACTTGATTGGGATCATCCTGACAACTTGAAGGCATTGCAGCACTTTCTGGGGTTTACTAATTTTTACCGGAAACGTATCCAAAATTATTTGGTAATAGTGGAACCCCTCACTGACATGACAAAAAAGGGGTCGGATTTTTCTAATTGTTCGAATGCCACCCAGCAAGCTTTTCCCTCTTTAAAGAGATGTTTTGCCACGGCACCTATACTCAGTCAACCCGATGTTTCTCAGCCGAATTCACAGATCAACCAGTACTAAAGGTGTATAAGAAATCAAATTTCACAGAAAAACACATCTAAAATTTACAGTTTATTGATATCATTTTGAAATTCCCAGTATTCAAGCAAAACCCTCAAAAAAATAGCCAATAAAAAACAGGCCAGCACAAAAAATTCCAGCCAATTAGATACAGATAAATGGGGAAGGGGCATTGCCCCGAGCTGACCTTTGATCTGTTCCTGCCTGTCAGGGGAGTTTGGCACCCTCTTGAATGCAAATGGCGCCCTCGCTTCTTGACCGCTCTCCCTGAATGACCCTAGGAGGCCCTCAATGACTAGGAGTGATGGGAGTAAAGTATAGATGTGAGGGGATAAATAAAGGTAGCCAGTGCTACACCATCAGAACGTCACAACCAGCAACACCGTACCTGCAGGGTACAGGTGTGATAAGTAGAATGTGATGTTTCAAATATTAGTCCTTATATAATAACACATTCTTACCCTGCCTTCACTTATTATACACAGGACAATACATGTAACCAAAACATTAATTCAGAGATGTCTATGTCATCATAGACTCTGCCAGTCAGCTGTATATTATAGCCGTGATACAAGACAAGTGACATATGTTATGTTTAGATATCACAAACTCTGTATATATCAATCATCTTCAATTACATACTTCACATGCAAATATAGGTAAGCCAAATAATCAGGGAAGATTACATACAACAATATTAACCCCCAGTTACAGGAACAAATCAACAAAGTGGTAGTCAGTCAAGACTCCACAAGACAGAGATGCTACTGTAAGTTCAAAGGCGGTGATGACATAGACATCTCTGTCTTAATGTTTTGGTTACATGTATTGTCCTGTGTACAATTAGTGAAGGCAGGGTAAGAAAGTGTTATTTAATAAGGACTAATATTTGAAACTTCGCACTCTACTTACCACACCTGTACCCTGCAGGTACAGTGTTGCTGGTTGTGACGTTCTGATGGTGTAGCACTGGCTACCTTTATTTATCCCCTTACATCTATACTTTATTCCCATCACTCCCATTCATTGAGGGCCTCCTAGGGTCATTCAGGGAGCACCGTCGAGGCGCAGTGGTGCCATTTGCATTCAAGAGGGTGCCAACCTCCGCTGACAGGCAGGAACAGATCAAGGGTCAGCTCGGGTCAGCCCCTTCCCCATTTATCGGTATCTAATTGGCTGGAATCTTTCGTGCTAGCCTGTTTTGTGCTGGCCTGTTTTATATTGGAATTTTTTTCTGCTTTTTTGAGGGTTTTTCTTGAATACTGGGAATTTTTAAATCATAACAATAAATTGTAAATATTAGGTGTATTTTTCTCAACCTTTCGTGGTTGAAGTTGATGTGTTGGAAGTGGAGGTTTGGGCTGTGTTATCACAGGGTCGGTCCTCTGGCCATGTGCTTTCTTTTCCAAGAAGCTGTCTTCGACCGAGAGAAATTATGACGTGGATAATAGGGAAATTTTGGCGATTAAATTGGTTTTCGAGGAATGGCGACATTGGTTGGAGGAGGCAGTCCATCCTGTTACTGTTATCATGGACCATAAGAACCTGTCTTCAGTCTGCTAAGCGTCTCAACCCTAGGCAAGCCAGATGGTCTTTGTTTTTTTACTAGGTTCAATTTTGTTGTCACTTTCCATCCAGGGGTTAAAAACCTCATGGCTGTGGACCTCCTTTCCTGTCATTTTTGGTGGCCGGAGTTGCGTCAGGATGTGGCTGACCATGCGTCGGCTTGCAGTATTTGTGAGCGTTCTAAAGTATCGCATACTCATCCGTCTGGTTCTTTTCTGCTGCTGCCTATTCCTAGTAGACCATTGACACATTTTTCCATGGATTTTATTACTGTCCTACCAGTATCTGCAGGCAAGACTGTGGTTTTGGTGGTTGTAGGTAGGTTCATTAAGATGGTACATTTCATCGCATTACCGGCACTTCCAAATGCCAAGACTCTGGCTCAGGTATTAATTAATGAGATTGTGAAGCTTCACGGGGTTCCTTCCAATGTGGTGTCAGATCTTCTGCCTTCCATCCTCAGTCGAATGGAAAGACTGAGCGCATAAATCAAAATTTGGAGACTTACCTCAGGTGTTTTGTCTCCGAGAACACGGAGGATTAGGCATCTTACTTACCATTGGCTGAGTTCACTATAAACAATCGTCACCAAGAGTCTGGAAGGTCACTTTTCTTTGGTGCATACGGTTTTCATCATCAGTTTAGTACATTTAGTGACTGAAGGGCTTCGGGAGTTCCCGAGGAAGAGCGTTTTTCTTCGTAGCTCCCTTCTGTGTGGCAGGGGGTTCAGAATAATTTGAAACTCATGAGAGACTGATACAGACGTATGGCTGACAGGAAACGCTCGCCAGGTCAGGACCTAAGTATGAATGACTTTGTGTGGTTGTCTACCAGGAATATCAAGTTGAAGGTTCCTTCCTGGAAGCAGGAACCTAGATTTATTGGTCCCTATAAAATAACTACCGTCATTAACCCAACAGAGTTTCGTCTGCAGTTACCTCAGGCTCTTAGGATTCACACTGTGCTTCACAGGTCTCTGCTTAAGAAGTATGTGGTACCTCTTGAGTCCTCCCCCTTGAGGCCGCCCCCAATCATGGTTGATGGCAATTTAGAGTTCCAAATATCGAAGATTGTGGACTCTAATCTTCAGCGTCGTTCCCTTCAGTACTTGGTGCACTGGAGGGGTTACAGTCCAGTAGAAAAGATGTGGGTTTCAGCATCAGAGGTGAATGACCTTAGGTTGGTTCATTCATTCCATGTCTCTCATCCAGATAAACCTGGTCCATAGACCACTCTTAGAAGGGGGGTACTGTCTCGGGTGTGTCATGGTTGACAGACAGTCATACAGTGTCCAGCTGTAGAAGGTCGCTGCGTTTGACCTTACAAACATCTCCCTGATCCTTTTATTATTCCTCTCTCTTTAGGACCCAGCGGTGATCCTCACCTTGCTTAGGGATTATACCTTTCCCTTTAGGACCCTGAGGTATCCTCACCTTTCTGCTGCTAATCAGCACTTTCTTGCTGTGTCCTTAAATACACTCAGATTCTCAGAGAGTTGCTGGTCATAGCGTGTATACCTATTGAGGCCTGGGATTTTAGTAGTCGACTAGAATTACCTTGAAGTTCCTCTGTGGATTGTTGCCGTGCTTTCTCCAATGTCATCTTTGAGCTAAGTGTATTCCCCTGTTTGTTTCCCCTGTGTGTACTTTAGCTTGTAGTGGGGCTGACTTAGTGCTCACCCCTCTCGCTCTCTACCTAGGGCCTAGTCTTAGGGTCACCTAGGGCCAGGTTTCCTGCTCGGTGATAGGTGCAGAACCTATTTAGGGTCTATAGGGGAGTCAAGGTTTTTGTCAGATTTGTTTAGGGGTCTCCACTCTCCCTTTCCTTAGTTGTAGGCTCCCTCCCCTTTTCCCATCATTATACGCTGGGTTCTCCCCATACCTAGCATGACTATTTACTGATCATATATGATAGCAAATCTGAGCCCAGCAACAAGATAACAAGGTAACTATATTGCACCATAAAGGGCTCTCCCAGGCAAAGATTTAAAAAGCGGCTGGATTTTCAATATGTGCTAGTAGATTTCTTTTGATGAAGTACCAAGATATGGGCAATGTTGAGGGCAGTAGATGCAGTGGTCTGCCAAAGAAACTTATTGTAGCATATGAAAGGCACGCCATGCTTACTTATCTCCAAAATGAACATGTTGTGATGTGATAGTAGAGGCCTACAGTATGTATATAAGGGCGCACTCGAAAAAACAGGACTGTTTTGCAATTTCTGGACCTTAGTTTTCCATCAAAAAAAGTAATATACAATACATGGTTTAATTTAGAAGTTGTGTAGCATAGGATCTTTGGCCAGTGGTAAAAAAAATGGCAATAGCGCATTTATATACCAATCATTGCTGTAGACATCCAGGAGAGGATTATGAGAAACCTAAGGAAATTGATATGAAGACTGAGATCACTTCACCTTAAGCCATATCACGTTTCAGTTGTGCAAGAATGAAGGGAGGGGGTAAAACAGAAGTGTGCTGGGTACTGGAGTTAGCTACTTCATATGATCAAAGACGAACAATTGGACTCATTGTTAGAACCCTCCTGTTTGTTTTTTCCATCTTGTGTTTTGCGGTCACGTGACCATCTGCCTATATATTCCAGCTCCGCCCTTTTGGCTGTGCTGAACTTCAGTGTTGTTTGACTGTTTTGCTAGCAAGGTGCTTCTGTGCCTATCTCTGTCAGTTTGCTTGGTCCTTCTGGGACCTCTAGTACCTTTTTGTCAGTTTATCTTTTTGTGTTCTGCAACAACCTTCTCGGTTCAGGAGGTGTCCCATTTTTGTTCCAGCCCTTAGTTCTTTTAGGGACCCCTTCCTTTATGCTATAGGTCTTCGTTCAGACTAGCCGAGGACTAAGGCGGGTCTGTTCGCTAGGTACAGGCAGCCCGCTACATTGTAGGGATTCAGCTTAGTCTTACTGTAGGGATAGCTTTCCCCTTTCTTTCCTTAGTACTTGTTGCAGATCATAACAGTAAGTCCAGCCCCAAAAAACTAAAAGGAAAGAAATTCGAGGATCAATATGGCTTCCATCCAGGATTTGGCTCAACGCTTGCAGGGATTGTCTCTGGAGGTGGCCGAGCTCCAGCAACGCGTGAGTAGCTGTTCTGGAGCGCATTTTGTGGAACCCAAGGTAGGATTTTTTTTCCTTTAAAAATGCTTGTTTGTTATATTTTCGTTTGAGACCAAGGTCCTCTGGGAATGAATCACAGCGCATTGGTTTTATTATGTCACTTTTGAACAATGAACCACAGGGGTGGGCCTTTTCTCTCCAACCTAATGATCCATGCTTAAGGTCGGTAGAAGAATTTTTTTCTGCTATGGGTCTATTATATGACAATCCTGATCGAATCTCATCTGCTGAGGCAGAACTCAGGCGTTTGAATCAGGGGTCAGGTGATGTTGAAAATTATTGCACACTCTTTAGAAGATGGGCTTCAGAAGTCAAATGGAATTATCCTGCTCTGAAATGTCTATTTCTTGCTGGTCTGAGTGAAATGGTTAAGAATTTTCTAATCCTGCACCTGAAACTATGCAGGATGCCATGCAATTAGCTGTTCGTGTGGATAGAAGGCTGAGATCTAGACAGAATGAGGTAAAGACTCCTGTAATGCCAGGTCCTAGTCCCCAGAAAATCTGCTCAGATGGCGGAGAACCGATGGATGTTGGGGCGATGTCGCTCCGCTCTCAGGAAAGAGATCGAAGGTTCGCCAAGGGATTGTGTCTTTATTGTGGTAAAGCTGACCATTTGATTAAGTATTGTGAGCTTCGTTTAAGTAAAGAAAAAAAAAGGTCAGGTACGCCCATATAGCTTGTTTACGCTCTGCAGGAGTATTTCTTTCAGGGAGTACTACTTGCAGGAAAATTTGATTGAATTTCAGGTATTTGTGGATTGTGGTTCAACACTTAATGTGATTGATAAAGAGTTTTTGGAAAAACTTAAATTGAAATCCAAACCTTTGTCATCACCTATTTCTGTGATTCCTATTGATAACACTCCCTTGAAATGTATTACTTACAAGTTTGCTGCATTTCCCCTCACTATCAATGGACTTCACCAAGAAATTTTGGACTTGGTTGTATTAAATAATTTACCCTCTCCGGTCATTCTAGGATTGCCTTGGTTAAAACTGCACAATCCTTTGCTGGACTGGTCAACTAATATGATAAAATCTTAGAGTCCGAAGTGCTATGATAAATGTTGTAAAGGTCACATTGCGGCTGTGGAAAAAGGGGAATTACCTGTACCTATTCAAGATTTTTGGAGGGTTTTTTCGGAGGAGGAGTTACAAGTTTTACCTCCTCATAGGAATTATGATTGCGCTATTGAGTTTGTTCCGGGAGCTACTCTTCCCAAGAGTCACTTGTTTAATCTGACTATTCCTGAAAAAAAGACCTTGGAGGAGTACATACAGACTAGCCTGGCTGCTGGTCACATTAGACCTTCTAAGTCGCCTCTGGCAGGTGGATTTTTCTTTGTTAAAAAAAAGGATGTCGGTTTACGTCCATGTCTGGATTTTTGTGAGATTAATAAGATTACCGTACGTAATTCCTACCCATTGCCATTAATTCCTGACTTGTTTAACCAGTTAGTGGGGGCCAAGTGGTTCTCTAAGATTGATCTCCGGGGGGCATACAATTTCTTACGAGTGAAGGAGGGTGATGAATGGAAAATTGCTTTTAACAGTCCAGTAGGTCATTTTGAGAATCTGGTGATGCCTTTTGGTCTTACCAATGCACCTGCATTTTTTCAGAACCTTAGTAATGACATCCTGAGACCTTTGATTGGTAAGAATGTGCTTGTGGATTTGGATGACATTTTGATTTATTCACCAGATCTGGAGTCCCATTGGCAGAGTGTACATGAAGTTTTACAGTTATTGAGTGATAATTCACTCTTTGCTAAGCTGGAGAAATGTGAGTTCGCTGTGCAGAAAATTAGTTTTTTGGGCTACATTGTCTCCAGCGAGGGGTTTGAGATCTACCAGGTGAAGGTTCAGGCTGTGCAGGAATGGCCTAGGCCTATTGGTTTGAAATCTATATAGAGATTTTTTGGTTTTGCCAATTATTACAGGAAATTCATTAAGAATTTTTCTGTAATTGTTAAACCTCTAACCGATCTCACCAGGAAAGGTGTGAATACGGTCGATGCTTCATCGGTGGGGGTCGGAGCAGTTTTGTCTCAGGAGAACAGGGATGGAGTACATCCTTGTGCCTTCTTTTCAAAAAAAAATTTCAGAAACCGAACTGAATTATGATGTTGGACATCGGGAGTTGCTGGCTATTAAACTCGTGTTTGAACATTGGCGTCATTTTTTGGAAGGCGCTAGATTTCCTATTCATGTTTTCACAGATCATAAGAATTTGATCTATCTGGATGCTGCCAAGCGCTTGAATGCCCGTAAAGCTAGGTGGGCACTTTTTTTCTCGGTTTCATTTTTCTGTTACCTATATCTCTGGTACTAAGAATGTTAAAGCCGATGCTTTATCTCGCAGCTTCTCTCCTACGGCCGGTGCCAAGGAGGAGGAGAGCATTTTACAGAAAGGAGTTGTGGTGGCTGCATTGGACTCCGTTTTGGAGGATGGGATTCTGAAAGCTCAAGATGATGCTCCATCTAACGCTCCCCATGGGAGGTTGTTCGTGCCTAGAACCTTTAGGAGAGATTTGTTTGTGGAGTGTCATGAGTCTCGGTTGGCAGGTCATCCAGGAATTTCTGAGACTAAGAGACTTATGAGTCACAGTTTTTGGTGGCCTGGATGGCAGAAAGAAGTCATCAAGTGGGTGCGTCAATGTACTGTGTGTGCTAGGTCCAAGGCTTCACATACTCCTGCTGCAGGGTTGCTTTGCCCTCTGGAGGTTCCTAGTGCACCTTGGACGCATCTCACAATGGATTTTAGAACTGATCTGCCTGTGTCCGAGGGTTTTACTGTCATCTGGGTGGTCGTGGACCGTTTTAGTAAGATGTGTCATTTGGTTCCATTCATTAAGTTGCCCTGCGCCAAGACACTCGCTAAGGCGTTTGTTAAGGAGATTGTCAAGCTTCATGCTGTTCCCACGGATATTGTTTCTGATAGAGGACCTCAGTTTGTGACTCGCTTTTGGCGGGCTTTTTGTGACGGGTTGGGAGTCCATTTGTCATTTTCGTCTGGGTAACATCCTGTGTCTAATGGACAGACTGAAAGAAAGAAACAGGATGTAGAACAGTTTTTGCGTTGTTTTGTGGCGGACAATCAATAGGTGTGGTTTGAGTTTCTGCCTCTCGCAGAATTTGCTCTTCTCTTAACAATCATACATCCTCCTCAGCTGGGTGTTCTCTTTTTTTTGTTGTACTGGGAGACATCCGTCTTTTGGTTCGTTCTCCATATTGGAGTCGGCGGTGCCAGAGGAGGAGAATTTTTCCAGTAATTTGGAGAGAGTTTGGACTAATGTAAGTTGCAACCTTCAAGAGGCTAACAAGAAGTCCAAGAAGTATTTTGACAGGAAATTTAAGGAGGTTTTGTGTACTGTGCGTGACATGGTTTGGTTGTCCTCAAGGAACTTGCGGTTGAGGATTCCCTCTAAAAAACTGGGTCCTAAGTTCGTGGGTCCATTTAAAGTGCTGCAGGTTGTTAACCCGTCTGCGGTCAGGTTGGATGTCCCTACTTCCTGGAAGATTAATCCTGTGTTTCATGTTTCCTTGTTGAAAGAGGCTGATGTATCAGATAGGGATGCCACTGTCACAGTTCCTCCTGTGGTGGAAGACGGCGAATATGAAATTTCTCATATCTTGAATTCTAGATGGCATAGAGGGAGAGTACAGTATGTCGTCTCCTGGAAAGGTTTCGGTCCCGAAGATAACTCCTGGGTAAGGGTGGATGATGTCTCTACTCCTAGGCTTGTTAGAGCTTTCCACAAGATATTTCTGGATATGCCTGGGCCTGGAGGATCCAGAGGATCCTCATAAAAGAGGGGCTACTGTTAGAACCCTCCTGCTTGTTTTTTCCATCTTGTGTTTTGCGGTCACGTGACCATCTGCCTATATATTCCAGCTCCACCCTTTTGGCTGTGCTGGACTTCAGTGTTGTTTGACTGTTTTGTTAGCCAGGTGCTTCTGTGCCTATCTCTGTCAGTTTCCCTTCTGGGACCTCTAGTACCTTTTTGTCAGTTTATCTTTTTGTGTTCTGCAACAACTTTCTCTGTCCAGGAGGTGTCCCATTTTTGTTCCAGTCCTTAGTTCTTTTAGGGACCCCTTCCTTTATGCTATAGGTCTTCATTCAGATTAGCCGAGGACTTAGGCGGGTCTGTTCGCTAGAAACAGGCAGCCCGCTAAATTGTAGGGATTCAGCTTAGTCTTACTGTAGGGATAGCTTTCCCCTTTCTTTCCTTAGTACTTGTTGCAGATCATAACACTCATGACAATACATTGTATCCAATGAAGCATTGTTCCATCTAAGCAGGTGTGTTAATTCATACAGCAATAGGTACTGGCACACAGAAAATCCCCTCAAGCTGCATTAACGGCCACTTTATTATAGAAATATTGATATTTAGTGTATGGCAATAGGTATGCAAATTATGGGCTCAATATTCTTTAATAATGAAAATTCATCCATTATGCTGCCTATTGAAAGCATAGCATGAGAAAAGAGAGATCACCTGTTAGAGATCAGGTATGTACACCCTGGGGCAAAAGACCCACAGGTTGGAAATATCTTAGAGTACTGAGTAGAAAACATTCTTTAGCCTTATCTCTGGCACTGTTATCAGATAACTTATGGCACAACTTTTCAATAATTTTTGACTTAGTCCTCAATAACCACAACATGTTGATCGCAAAAGTATATACCAATATTAACAATGTATTATAGTTTTAATCTTTATGTTACATTATTTAAAGGGAACATGTCAACATCATCTACTTGCAGATAGAGTGGTACTCTTAAATCGTGTCTGGCAGGGATACTGTAGCAGCAGCTACAGAGAGAAAATGAAGCTTATGTATCTTAGGATTAGTTCTATTAAATTTGTCTTCTCAACTCTGTTTCACCAACAAATGAGGGGGTGCCTTACCTGTAAGCCCACTTAACACTCTGAAAGGCACTGCCTTAGGAAAATTTGATTTAGCAATTGTATGAAAGTTCATAGTTGGGGGCATCAAGTGAAGGTAATGCACAGAGCACCAAAATAAACCATATGTGTTACAAGCACGCCACTAGGTTCAGATGGGACGAGACGGGTTTCATGAATTCTTTAGAATCCTGGGGGATCCATTACTCAGGGAGTCCATAGGATGCAGCTTCTCTCAGGCACACAATAGATTCAGTTGCTGACCAGACACATCTGACCAGAGTCTTTTTCAACATTTTAACAGTGGAATTTAATCTGAAGCACGGCCAGTGCAATTCAGGGATATTACAGCAACAATCTTCATTACACTACAGTCCGAGTTTCTTGAGCAACCGGCTCCAGTAACAATACAGTAGTTTCTTCACAAGGCACAGGATTACAATCTCTTCAGTAGCATAATTCAGCATAGATTTGATCTCTTAGCAGCACACTTCAATGCATACACAACCACAAGCTTTTCCTTCACAAGGACACAATAGTACACAGCATTCTTTATCCTGCATGGAGATGGAGGGGGGGGGGGGTTGATGAGGGAGATGATCCCTGTGACACAATTCCTTCCATTCCTTATCTTCCTGCCTGAAAATACTCTGACCTGTGTTTAGTTTCTCTCCTGATCTGAATCCTGTTCAGTTGCCTTCTATCAGATCCAGATAACACAATACCTTTCTCTTCGGCTTCAGCCAGACTACAATAATAAGTTCCCCACAATCCCCCTGGGGCTCTGCTAAAACACTCCCTGTCTCCTTTGACTGTGTTAACCCCTCTAGTTGCTGGATGCTTCTGAAGCACAATAGCACTACTTCTGCATGTCACATATGGCCAGCTCTGGAAGCCATTTTTATACTTTTTTTAATTATCCAATGCCTGGAATGGATATTGAAGTGAAAAATGTAGATCTGTGACATTCCTCTTACTTGTATGCGTTATTTTGTGAGTTAATATAAAAAAAACAGTAAAAAAGAAATCACACTACTTTAAAGTGTAAATTAAATCTTTAAATACTTGACCTAGAGCATGCATTTCAACATTAATGGAATTGGATAGGTGTGAGATTATGAAATATATTGTATCAAGGGACTGTCAATAATAACTCCAGAAAATTATTTGTAAAAGTAGAAAACTACCAGCAGGAAATCAGATGCTAACAGCTGGAAATGCACAGAGAATATAGTGTGACAACAGACAGATATGTATCTATACTGTGCTATTGCCTCATATTCTGCAATATCTCTGGTTTTGTTAGGTTTCAGATTACCTTGAAGCTGAAGTTTACAATAACATTTCAATATTCAGAATTTATTGGCTATTAAACACCATTATATTTCTAAGTAATTTATTTATTTATTATGCTTTCTTATCTGGCACCATCATATTCCACAGATATTGTCACCACTGTCCCCATTGTGGTACAAATTCTAAATTTCCTAACAGTATGTCTTTGGAGTGTGGGAGGAAACCGGAGAACTTGGAGGAAGCAAAACACAGGGAGAACATACAAACTCCTTGCAGATGTTGTCCTTAGTGGATTTGAACCCAGGACCCCAACGCTGCAAGGCTGCAGTGCTAACCACTTGAAATCAATTGAATATAAAATAATACTGGCTAATATAATTATGCTATCCACATTATTTTGTGAGTCACACAATCATATACTGGCTAGCTTTGTTACTTGGCAGCACCTAGGTCCTCGGTTTCTATCCAACCATGGACAATATCAGCATGGAGCTTGTATAACTTGCATATATGGATTTGCTGGAGGTATTCTGGTAATTGGTCTCCAATGGAATAATCTCTGTACATATTCTGAAGTTATAGACATTTTATCACACAAAGATATGTCAGTTCTAAATGTACAGTAACTCAACATGGACAATTCAGCTAATGCATAAATAAGAGACAAGAACAACATTCTTGTGAGTTGCAGGCTGTATTGAAGCTAAGGATAAAAAAGATATCTTTAAAAGCATGTGAAAAAGTGAGTCAGTGAGCTTGCGAGTGGTTTGCTCTAAGTGTGATTTGTTTTGGGTATGACTTGAGATTCAAAGAATGTTGAAGAAATGAAATTGTACTTATTCACTAATTGCATTGATCTCTACATATACCTGCTTTTGTCCCCATTGCTAAAATTATTTTCAAGATAACAAAGCCATCCAGTGTACATATCCTCACATGTATGCAATCATTGCACTGGGGGTGCATACTACTGTACTACTGCAAGTTGTATGCACATTAAGTGATTGGAAGCCAAACGGCGTTTTCTGTTCAACAAACAGGGGCTCGCTGGGGTAAATGATGTGGGTAAACAATGTGACCGATTTTACATAATGCATCTAGTAGTGCGGAGCTAAGTAAAGTAGAAGGCAGGTCAGTGAAGGCACAGTGAGCTGTCATAAGAGCATACAGGTGAATATGTAAGCAGAGCACCAGATAGAATGCCCCCCACAGGCTGCCCTGAAGCACGAGCATATCATTATCTCCAAACTGAAATTAAAGATTACACAAGAACCACAGGATGGATTTAATCAACAAACATATTATGTTAATCAGTGTAATGTCACCCATCTTACAGTGTATGTAGCTTACTGAGCACAATCCTGCTGACTGGTGCGCTTTAAGCCAGATTGTTACCATTTTGGCAGTATGCTTTGGGTCATTGTCCATTTGGAAGACCCATTTCTGCCCAAGCTTTAACTTCCTGGCTGATGTCTTGAGATGTTGCTTCAGTATTGCCACATAATCTTCTTTTCTCATGATGCCATCTATTTTGTGAAGTGCTCCAGTCCCTCCTGCAGCAAAACAACCCCACAACATCATGCCGCCATCCCCATGTTTTGCAGTTGGGATGGTGTTTTTAGGCTTCCAAGCTTCTCCCCTTTTCCTCTAAATGTAATGATGGTCATTATGCCCAAAAAAATTCAATTTCAGTTACATTACACTACAGAACACGTCTCCAAAAATTAAGGTCTTTGTTCCTGTGTGCATTTGCAAACATTAATCTGACTTTTTTTGTTTGTTTCTTTTGGAGTAATGGCTTCTTCCTGGCAGAGTGGCCTTTCAGCCCATGTTGATACTGTACTCGTTTCACTGTGGATATTGATATAATCTTACCAGCTTCTGCCATCATCTTAACAAGATTTTACTTTTGTCCTTGGGTTGATATGCACATGTCCAGGACCAAAGTATGTTCATCTCCGGGACACAGAACCCATCTCCTTTCTGATCGGTATGATGGCTGGACATTCCCATCTTGTTTGTACTTGCGTATAATTGTTTGTACAGATGAATGAGGCACCTTCAGGTATCTTGAAATTGTGCTTGGTTATTAAAAGATTTGCAGATTTTCAGGTCAGAATCAGCATAAATAAAGTGTTTAGAGTTATGATTGGATAAAAATCACACACAATGCCAATATTACAGTGGATTGTAACTATAGTGAGTTTAAGTGTGAAATTCTGAGGCAGAATTCATAACTTGTTACCGTAGTCTTAGTTTAAGAATTATGTTTGCAATTATTTCTTTTTTATCAAAATGCAATATTTTATTGTGCTTGTGTCCATAGTTGTATTTTTTCCATGTATACTTGCTCAAATTTACTTTACTTAACTACTTCTGAACCGCCCATAGATGTTAAATGTTTGGGCGGTCCACACTTCACTCTGCACTGCATCTCTAAACTGTCAATGCAGAGTAAACTGCTTGCATTGGTTCATGCAGCTGCAGG
Source organism: Phyllobates terribilis (assembly GCF_046119375.1). Lineage (NCBI taxonomy): Eukaryota > Metazoa > Chordata > Amphibia > Anura > Dendrobatidae > Phyllobates > Phyllobates terribilis. The sequence continues at coordinate 305,443,489 of NW_027362768.1, read as the reverse complement.
AGCAGTAAGCCAGCTGTGAGACACAGCTGGATTCGCCTTAGAAAAGGCAGAGATGATTTATTACCAATACCATCCCTGCGCCCAGGGCCGGCGTCAGCACCCGACGCACCCGGGCAAGTGCCGGGGCCCTGAGCAGGTGGGGGGCCCACTCACAGTCGGGCACCCCGACGGGCTATGGGCAGAGGAGTCCGGTGCCAGTGCTCGCCTTCTCCCCCGCTTGCTCAAGGCCCTGGCAGCCAGATACTTACCTCTCCCCGTGCCTCCGCAGATCCACTGTCTTCCTGCTGTGCGCTTCCTGTGATGTCTCAGGTCAGAGGGCGCGGTGACTTCTTTCCACCGCGCCCTCCCCTGAGCCGTCACAGGCAGCGCAGAGTCTGAACCTGAGCAGCAGCATTAGGTGAGGAGGAGTGAGGTGAGTATTTGATTTTTTTTTTTTTAATGTATGGAGGCATGGGGCATTATATGGGGGGGTGACATCCTGCATGGGGCATTATAAAGAGGGGGGTGACATCCTGCATGGGGCATTTTAAAGAGAGGGGGGTGATATCCTGCATGGGGCATTATAAAGGGGGGGTGACATCCTGCATGCAGCATTATATGGTGGAGGAAAGGGACATCCTGCATGGGGCATTATATGGGGGGGGAGTAACATCCTGCATAGGGCATTATATAGGGGTCGAGTGACATCCTGCATGGGGCATTATATGAGGGGTAACATCCTGCATGGGGCATTATATGGGGGGAGGTACATCCTGGATGGGGCATTATATGGGGGGAGGGACATCCTGCATGGGGCATTATATGGGGGGTGACATCCTGCATGGGGCATTATATGGGGGGGTGACATCCTGCATGGGGCATTATATGGGGGGTGACATCCTGCATGGGGCATTATATGGGGGGAAGTGATAGCCTGCATGGGACATTATATGGGGGGGTGACATCCTGCATGGGGAATTATATGGGGGGTGACAACCAGAATGGGGCATTATATGGTGGGTGACATCCTGCATGGGGCATTATATGGGGGGGTGACATCCTGCATGGGGCATTATAAGGGGGAACAGCCTGCATGGGGCATTATAAGGGGGGTACAGCCTGCATAGGGCATTATGTGGGGGGAACAGCCTGCATGGAGCATTATATGGGGGCCAGTATCCTGTATGGAGCGTTATAAGGGTACCAGTATCCTGTACGGAGCGTTTTATGGGGGCCAGTATTCTGTATGGAGCGTTATATGGGGGCCAGTATTCTGTATGGAGCGTTATATTGGGGCTAGTATTCTGTATGGAGCGTTATATTGGGGCCAGTATTCTTTATGGAGCATTTTATGGGGGCCAGTATACTGTGTGGAGCGATTCGCCGGTTTCTGAGTTATTGAGGAATTTACAATAGATATCACTCATGTAATGTAAGAATTGAAATCTTTACATTGTACTATACCTACATTTCTCTGTGGTATCTGTGCATCATGAATTGTGGTATGTGTTAAAGGGGCCCACTGAGACTCTTTCACCCAGGGCCCAGAAAAACCTAGAGCCAGCCCTGCCTGCGCCTTCCTGATTCTTATATACACAGAGCTGAGCAAGTACCATATTTACAGTATAGAAGGTACTAACAGCAATTCCTTTTCTGAACCCAGCAGTCATGTGATCACTAGGAGTAGGTAGAGAGCAGGAAGAGAGCAGGAGCTACTGAATTCTAGGAGATTCAGTCAGTACTACAGTGCAGGCAGAAAGCCGAATTTCCCTTGTAACTGGTTCTACTATAACTGCCCTAGTTGCAGGGGAAATCAGCAAATCCGAATCACTATTTCTAACACCGACCCTGTCGAAAAAAAAAAGATGTCCAGTATGTAGAAATAATTTCTTAGGAAAGTGGAGAACGATTTTAAATGACTTTTAGTGGTCCTTTGTGGTCGTAAATAAACAAATAAAAAGCAATTAAATATGAAAAATAGACACGTCTTTTTTTCTTTACATATCAGCAAAAAAATGAATATAAAAATTATTTAAAAAGTAAGCCCCATGCATTGTGAAAATTAGTACATTTTTTTTTTAATATCTGAAGTAGAAATTTATTTTAGAACCGTTAAAAGAGATGTACGAAATAAAAACTAATATGAAAGGGGGAAACCAACCTGGTCCTAAACAGGTTAAAGAAGACCTGTCAACAGGTCAAAAGTGACCAGTTTTTGCTCTTATTTTATTCCTGCTTCTCTCCTGAGAGTTCCGTTTTTTGTTTTCCTTAAATTCACACTATTGTTCAAAACTGATTTTTTTGGTGTTATTTTTTTATAGTCTTTACCAAATGGCTGTTGCTCACAAGGTAATTATGTAGAGCAGCCTAAAGACACACCCCAAAGAATCCTGTGAGCCATGCCCCCTAGGAAGCAGCACTAAGTGAAAAGATCCATATCTCTGGAGTCGCAAGTGGATTAAATAAAATAATAATAAAAATTGAAACAGTGGGGATAACATAAGAGCAAAAGCTGTCCACAATTGAACCTGTACTGTACAAATAGTATCGCTGTTTTCTATTTTTCTGTGTATAGGTTTCCTTGATTAATATAATATTCATATCAATCATACGATTCCTTAGTGCTTTTTGCTAAATAATTTGTGCAGTAGTTCTAACAGTCTGTCAGTTGTTTTGGTATATTATACCTATAATCATTTGATGTATGAATTTCATGTACTTGTATTTTATGTGGGGCAAAATCATTTTAGATTTAAATAAAAAAATATTTTTGGGCTGTTCTTTGTTTAGAAAGGAGGCAAGGGAGATTATCTCAGAAACTAGTGGTTACAGGTTGAAGTTGATAAAGATGCTGAAACAATATATTAATGGATAATCCTAAAATCAGTCTTAACAATTTCAAAAACTACCTGAAAGTGCCTAGATCAGAGTAACTATAATAGGTGCAGGGGTTGCAATCGCACCTGGGTCCTTGAGTTTAAGGGGCCCAAAAGGCCCCTTTGTCCTATACAAAAAGACCATTGCTGTTAAAAATTTGCAACAGCTGGGTGCCCCGTTGGAGCTTTTGCATAGTGGCTCACGAGCTTCAAGTTACGCCACTGCTTATGTGGCCTAATTAATATCAGAATACAGTGCTCCCATAATGCCATAATAAAGGGCTCAAATAATCCTACATAAAATACTAAAATATTGCCACTATCAGTGTCATAAATATGGCGGACGCAGAGGTTGCACCAGCACCAAGACCGTATAGCCATAATTCCATGACTTTTTGGTGTTGCAATTTCAAAGTTGAGGAGTATGAAAAAAAGATATGACTGTTAAAAGAAACCTGACAGGTGATACGTGCTGCCTGATCCACGGACAGCACGTATCAGACAGTCGCTGCAAAATTCTAGCCATATATGTTGATGGGCACATTTTAGAGTAAAACATAATTTAATAGCCACTGTAAAAAAGCAGTGCTGGATAAAAGTCGGACAGATGGATCCCTGTTGGCTCCTCCCCATCCATTGACCAACAGGTCTCTCCTTAAGCAGTGGACGAGGAGAAGCCACCGGGAAGCCGACTGTCCAACTATCAAGTTCTCTTTAATAGAAGGGGAGGAAAAAAATAGCACAAAGAAAAATTTGGCAGAGCGGAGATGGTTTAAACATTTTTGAATAAGAATTATCCTTTAGTGTGTGGCGGAGGCCCTTGGGCATTTGCCCAATTATCTCCATATAAATATGTGCGGTCTTCTAATGTTTGAAGTTTTGAAGTGTAATTTTTGATGGAGAAACATAACAGAACATTGTAAAATGCACAGATGCTCCACAGGGACATTTTATTCTAGCTGTGGCATTCTTTCTTTATATCTGACACATCTACTTGTTCATTTAAAGCTATAGGACTATAGATAGCTTCCTTTTAGGGGATAAAAATCTTTATGAATAATATAAGATTATTAGCATATCTTTTGAAATTTGAATTCATCCTTCTTTGGCAAGTTATTTAATAAAATGTGTGGCTAATTGATTTGATGTGAATTGCAAGGTCTCCAATTGCCCTGAGGTCTCCTAGCACTCAATCCAACTTCCTTACAAGCTTTATAAAACACCGCTTTATATTGAAGTGACCTCACTATATAAACAGATGATAATTGGTAGTAACCAACAGCCTGTTTAATAACACAGTGCTGACAGACTTTTCATGACTTGACTTTTAAAATTAAAAAACATTTGAGAAAATAATTTCTCGTAGTCTTTTGTGATCAGGCATATCATTCTGCTGATGACTGTAAGTCCAGCAGAAGTAGTGAAACTTCTTGCTCAGGGGCCTGCTAAGAATTCACCTGCTTAGACATGTATTTCAAGCCAAACCTGGATGACATTGCATTTTATAAATAATGCACCCAGAGACCATGACTTGATGATCACCATCCATATTTGTGTCAATGTATGTGCTATCAACTTTGTATGTTGCTTTCTGTGTCATGCGTTGAGTTTTTGGTGAGTTTTTACCTTAGTATTTAATATGCAAATATTCTCTTCAGAGAGGAAGAGAGGAGACCCTTTAACGAGCCCTGTCATGTGATTTAGGATAAAAGCCAAACTAGATACTCAGTTTGCAGACTCTGTGTTTCAGGGTACTGCCCCTCATCAGTGCAAAGTGAGAGATCTAGTTTGGCTGGGTGAGAGGCGTCTGACCGGAATCCAAGGGGTAACGTTTCTCCTTGAATAACAAGGCAAGCCTGACATGTTAAGGTGAGGAGACTGTTAAGCCTTGCAATGCTCCTCTGGGAAAATAGATATGCAAATTGTCTCTTCAGAGAGGAAGAGGACTAGAACTCTAGTGCCACCTATTGAAAGTAGCAATCCCACTCCTCGTTTTGGCTTACAAATAATGAGGTAAAAAGTTCACCTAATACTGAACATGTGAACTTGGCCTACCAGACCATGGAAAATGTAGGTGTTCGATTGGAAAATATAGGCATTCGTCAGAGTTCTATTACCTTCTCCAACCATGTGAGTTTGGCTAAGGTCACAAGACCATACTCTGCACATCTGAGAAAATCAGTCCGATTATGCTAATTATACTCTGATCAGACTATAATCAGAGTTTGGTAAGAGTATGATCAGAATGGGATTAGTGATGAGCGAGCGCTAAAATGCTCGGGTACTCGTTGTTCAAGGTGAGCAAATTGGAATGCTCGAGTGCTCGGTCCGATTAACAAGCCCAATGTAAGTCTATGGGAAACTTGAGCATCTTTCCTGCGGCTCCCCCTGGCAGTCTGCAGAGGGCCTAAAAATTGCCCAAATCGATGGGAACAATGCTCAAATGACATCAGAACAGCATAGGGAAGACCCCTGAAAGCATTTTTGACTCCTAGGTCACTGCTGTCAATAATGTTGTCAGAGGTATTACGCCACTTTTACAAACTCACAATAAAACATACAATAACAAAAATAAAATGGATTTTCCTGGGAAATATGTTAAGGAACAGCCTTTCCAGGGTAATGACTTGTATATAAGGCAAAATAAATAACCAAAACCAAAAATGTTCCTCCACACCTTGGGCTATGTTCACATGTAGCATTTTTGTTGTGTTTTTGCACTTTTGCATTGCTTTCAACCAAGACAAATGCATTCACCGGGAAATGTAATTTTACTATTTTACAACCTTATCTGGCCATGTAGTGTGTGATACATCCTCAGACACATCCTGTTTAATTTATGATGGAGAGACTCTGAAAGTCACAAAGCCTATTTTTATAGGGCACCTTACTATTCTTAAAGGGCCAGCAGTCGGCCCTCACTATTGTTAGAGAGCCATCAGCTGGCTATGCTTTGTTGTTCCCATTATTAACGAGTAGGTCTCCTATACTGTTGTTGCGTATGCAGTGACTGCAAGGGCTGGCAAAAATTTGGATGCAACCCAATACCCTTTTGAAGAGACATAGAGGAGGGTCTCAGTAAAAAAACTGTTGCCATTTTAAAGGAGCGGGTCTTCTATAATGGTAATGGCCATGCTGTGACTGCAAGGACTGCCAACATTTGGGAAAAACCCCAATAAAAATTCAAGGACATATAGAGCTGGGTCACAGTAGCGACATGTCCCCATTAGAAAGGAAAGGGTCTGCTATTCAGTTATAGGGTATGCAGTGAGTACAATGCCTGCCAAAATTTTGGAAAAATCCTACTAACAATTTAAAGACACATAGAGCTGGTTCACAGTAATGACATGTTCCCATTAGAAAGGAGAGGGTCTGCTATTCAGTTATAGGGTGTACAGTGAGTCCAACAGCTGCCAAAATTTAGGAAAAACTCCACTAACAATTTAAAGACACATAGAGCAGGGTCACAGTAATGACATGTTTCCATTAGAAAGGAGAGGGTCTGCTATACAGTTATAGGGTATGCAGTGAGTCCAATGGCTGCCAAAATTTAGGAAAAACCCCACTAACAATTTAAAGACACATAGAGCTGGGCCAAAGTAAGGACGTGTTCCCCTTAGAAAGAAGAGGATCTGCTATAAAGTTATAGGTTATGCAGTGAGTCCATCGGCTGCCAAAATTTAGGAAAAACCCCAATAACAATTTAAAGACACATAGAGCTGGGCCACAGAAATGACATGTTCCCATAAGAACGGAGAGGGTCTGCTATACAGTTATAGGGTATGAAGTGAGTGAACGGCTGCCAAAATTTAGGAAAAACCCTACTAACAATTTAAAGACACATAGAGCAGGGCCACAGTAATGACATGTTCCCATTAGAAAGGAGAGGATCTGCTATACGGTTATAGGGTATGCAGTGAGTCCAACTGCTGCCAAAATTTAGGAAAAAACCCACAAACAATTTAAAGACATATAGAGCTGGGCCACAGTAACGAGTACGACATGTTCCCATTAGAAAGGAGAGGGTCTGCTATACAGTTATGGGGTATGCAGTGAGTCCAATGGCTGCTAAAATTTAGGAAAAACCTCACTAACAATTTAAAGACACATAGAGCTGGGCCAAAGTAACAACGTGTTCCCATTAGAAAGAAGAGGGTCTGCTATACAGTAATACGGTATGCAGTGAGTCCAACAGCTGCCAAAATTTAGGAAAAACCCCAATAACAATTTAAAGACACATAGAGCTAGGTCACAGAAGCAACATGTTCCCATTCGAAAGGAGAGGGTCTTCTATACAGTTATAGGGTATGAAGTGAGTACAATGGCTGCCAAAATTTAGGGAAATCCCTACTAACAATTTAAAGACACATAAAGCTGTGCCACAGTAACGAGTGTGACATGTTCCCATTAGAAAGGAGAGAGTCTGCTATACAGTTATAGGGTATGCAGTGAGTCCAGAGGGTGCCAACATTTAGGAAAAACCCCACTAAAATTTAAAGACACATAGAGCTGGGCCACAGTAATGAGTACGACATGTTCCCATTAGAAAGTAGAGGATCTGCTATACTGTTATAGGGTACGCAGTGAGTCCAAAGGCTGCCAAAATTTAGGAAAAACCCCAATAACAATTTAAAAACACATAGAGGTGGGCCTCAGTAACAACATATTCCCATTAGAAAGGAGCGGGTCTCCCATACTGTTTACCTAAGCAGTGACTGCAATGGCTGCCAAAAATTTGGGTAAAATTAAATGCCCCTCGCAAGAGAGGTAGAGGTCAGAGGGCCTCCAGAAAACAATGTTGCCATTATTAGGAGTGTGTCTCCCATACTGTTTGCCTATCCACTGAATGCAATGGCTGCCAAAAATTTGAAGGAACTCCAATACCCCTTGCAAGAGATGTAGAGGTCGGAGGGCCTCCTGAAAACAATGTTCCCATTATTAGGAAGTGTGTTTCCCATACTGTTTACCTATGCAGTGAATGCAATGGCTGCCAAAAATTTTCAGGAACTCCAATGCCCCTTGCAAGAAACGTACATATGTTGATATGGTATATATGGTGGTGATATGGTGGTGGAGGATGAGGATGCGGAGTAAGAGGAGGACAAGAGCAATTAGACAAAATCAGGAAGCGTATACCCATGTCTGGGTTTGAAGACAGAGGTGCATGGGAATAGAGTTAGACCTCCCAAAAAAAGACACTGTATTTGAGTTTATGTTTCGCTGCTATCATTCAATGGTGTTGAGAAGTCTGGTTCAATCCAGCCCTTGTTCATTTTTATAAGAATCAGCCTGTCAGCATTTTTAGTTAACAGGCAGATGCGCCTATCGGTTATATTTCCACCAGCGGCACTAAAACCCGCTCTGACAAAATGCTATCAGCAGGGCAGACCAGGACCTCCAAGGCGTAGAGAGCCAGTTTTATACCATGTGTCCAGTTTGGATACCTAATAATTATAAGGCACAGAGGATTCACGGAGAACATTGGCTTGGTCAGCAAGGTACTCCCTCAGCATCTTCCGAAACTTTTCACTCCTTGTGAGAGTAGCCCATGAATCAGGGTTTGTGCGATAGGAGGGTCTGAGAAAACTTTCCCAGAACTTTGACAGTGTTCCCCTGCCTCTGCTGGATTGCATTTGTAGCTCTCTTGCCTGTACTCCTTGGCTGTCCAACGAACTGTGACCTCTGCTACCAGCGTTTTCAGATGGGAATTTTTTTAATAATTCCGCAACAAGGGCCTACTTTTACTGCCCCATTTTATTAGGCCTGTCCTGCGCTGGAATAAGAGACAGAAAGTTCTCCTTGTAGTGTGGGTCTAGAAGTGTCACCAATCAATAATGACAGTCACCAGAAATTTGGACAACTCAAGGGTCACAGGAAAGGCAGCGTAACATAAACTCAGCAATGTGTGCCAGACTGCAAAGAGTCAAGACTTCCGTGTCTTCACCAAGAGGACGACTGATCATGCTCTCCTCCTCATCCTCCTCCTCCCTGTCCTCAGGCCATCCATGCTGAACAGATGGTATCACAGTTGTGCAGGTAGTACCGTCTATAGTGCAGGAGAAGCGGGGTGGTGACACTAATTATGGCGTCATCATCGCTCACCATCTTGGTGAACTCCTCAAAGTTTTAGAGGATAGTACATATGTCTGACATTCATGTCCACTCCTGAGGTCTTATGTGTGGAGTCTGAACTGAATACCAATGGCCTTGTTGATGCTGGTAACCAACAACTGCCGTCTTCTGCGCACAAATCCTTCCCAACATCTACAATGCTGAGTTCCAATGCATGGAGACATTGCAGATCAGTCAGTGAGCTAAAAGCTGCAAATTCTACTGAAGCACGGCAAGGGTGGCGGAAGCTGTAGCTGACTTTCTAAAATGAACGTACAGGCGGCGTAGTTTGACAACCAGATGCGACAGATCTGGGTAGGTTCTGAGAAACCGCTGAACCACGAGGTTAAGCACATGGGCCAGGCATGGTACGTGTGTGAGCTCGCCTCGCCTCAGAGACGCCACCAGGTTCCGGCCATTGTCATACACGACCATGCCTGGCTGTAGGGTCAGTGGTGTCAGCCACAAATCTGCCTGCTCTTTCAGAGCTGTCCACAACTCTTCAGTGTTGTGCGGTTTGTCAACTAAGCATATTAGCTTCAGCACAGCCTGTTGCTGCTTGGCCGAGGCAGTGCTGCAGTGCTTCTAGCTTGCAAATGATGTGGTCATTTCGGAGATGGAGACTGAAGAGGAGGAGGAGGTGCAGGAGATGTAGAATGTGGGGGCAACCCTGATTGACCCAGAGCCTGCAATCCTTGACATCAGGAGGATTGCAGGCTTACTGGGTCCCGGCTTCCACTATATTAACCCATTGTGTCGTCAGCGAGATGTACCGTCCTTGCCCACAAGCACTTGTCCATGTGTCCGTGGTTAGGTGGACTTTCCCAGTAACTGCGTTATTTAGGCACGTCTAACGGTGTGGGATACATGCTCGTGTAATGTGGGGACGGCACACTGGGAGAAATAGTGGCGGCTGGGGACCAAGTACCGAGGGATGGCTGCCGCCATCAGGTTGCTGAAAGCTTCTGTCTCCACGAGCCTAAAAAAACATTTCAAGTGCAAGCATTCGCGAAATGTGTGACTTTAGTAGTGTGGCCTGTGGAGCATTGGCTGCGTATTTGTGCCTGCATTCTAAGGACTGGGGTAGGGATAACTGAACACTGCGCCGGGACAAGGATGTGAACGTGCTTGCTGATGGTGCTACTTGAAAGTGTGCAATGACAGTTGCAGGGCTGGAGGCATCTTGGCATGCGCCATTGTCAGGGGATTGGAGTGCACGCACAACAGCGGAACAAGCAGTGGTGTCACCCGCAGACACTTTTGCTGGACCCTGGGGTTCAGCCCACTTAGTCAGGTGCTTTGCTGCCATGTGCCTGATCATGTTGGTGGTGGTCAGGGTGCTAGTTTTGCTACCCTTGCTGATTCTGGCCTGGCAGGTGGTGCAAATAGCCTTTTTTGGGGTTATCTGCAGATTCTTTAAAAAATAACCAGGTTCGGGAAGACCTAACAGTTGTACTGGCAACTTCCGTAGTGTTGTCGTTACGAGGAACGCTTTCCCGCTTTGTGTCTGTGGCCACCACACTGCTTCTTCCTGCCTGTTGTGGTGCTACGCCTTCCTACCGCTTTGTGCTGCTGCCCTCGCTCTGTATGTCCCCCTTCCAGGTTGGGTCAGTTACTATATCATCCACCACCTCGTCTTCCATTTCCGCAACCTGGTCCTCCTCCTGACTTTCTGGCAATTGTGTCTCATTATCATCATCCACCTCTTGTGACAGTAATTGCACTTTCCCACCATTGCCTTCGTGTGACCGTGGCTGCTCCAATATTTGGGCAATGCTACACGTGTTCTCCTCTTGACTCGCTTGAAGCTGGCCGGGGTGAGAGGCCCGAATCTACAAATGGAAAAGTGAACAGCTCTTCTGAGTGTCAAATTGTGGGATCAGCTGTCTCTGGGCACTCGGCATGGTGGGAGGAAGGACAAGCAGGGTGAGGAATATGCGGTCCAGACTCACGGCTACTGAGACTTGGCCGTGTGGAAGACAGGGTGATGGTGGTGGTGACAAAGTGACTGGAAGCATTATTTGCTATCCAACCAACAACCTTTTGACACTACTCTGTGTTCAATAGTTAAGTTCTGTGATCCCCTAGTAATTGGGACAGGAAGGTAGAGCGACAAGATGTGGGTGTTTGTTGTGGCACAATTTCAGCTTGCCCATGGCCTCGGCCTCAGCCTCAGCATGCACCATCACCATCACGTCCACTTCCCCGTCCCTTGCCGCGCACTTTGCCCATTTTAAACAGAAGACAATATTTTACACGCTCACAAGAAATGGCTGATTTTGAAACACAGTTATATGTGATACGTCTGACAAAGAACCACGATTTAAAATAGCAGGCCTGTAATTTACTAATATTATTCAACACAGAGTCCTAGTGTGAATAACTTGACCGACACACAGCAACAGAATGGATTTGGAAGAAATGGCTGATTTTGGAACAGTCTTATAGGTGATATGTCTGAGAGAGATTCACGGTTTTAAACAGCAGGCCTGTAATTTACTAATATTATTATACACAGAGACCTAGTGTGAATAGCTTGACCGACACGCTGCAACAGAATGAAAATGGAAGAAATGGCTGATTTTGGAACAGTCTTATAGGTGTTATGTCTGACAGAAAACCACGGTTTTAACCCCTTAATAACATCTGACATACTAATACGCGTCTGTGCCCTGGGACTTAAGAGCCAGACCCGTATTAGTACGTCATCGCGATCGCGCGCGCACACAGGCTGTGCGGGCGCGATCGCCGCCGGGTGTCAGCTGATTGTCACAGCTGACAACCGGTACTATGTGCAGGGAGCGGTCCTGCACCGCTCCCAGCACATTAACCCCCGCGATGCTGCGATCGAAGTCGATCGCGGCATTTCGGGGGCAAGGGGAGGTGATCGGTGATACTCACCTCCTCTTCCGGCTTCCAGCGCAGTCTGCAAAGGCTTCCCGGGTGTTGCCATGATGACCCGATGTCGTCATGACAACATCCGGGTCACCAGAGAGCAGGAAGATTGCTTGGACATGCGCAGTGCATCTCCAAGCAATCTTCACACTGTGCTTCTGACAGCCTGCATGGCATAGGGATGGTGCTCCATTCCTGTGCCATGCAGGCGATCAGAAAAAAAAAAGTGAAAGTCCCAGAGTGGGACAAAGTAATAAAGTGTATAAACTGTGTGAAAGTGGGAAAAAAAAAAAAAATGTGCAAAAATATTATAAAAAAATAAAAAAAATAATACACCAAAAATAAAAATATAATGTACCCATCAATAAATATTATTATAAATAAAAAAAAAAAAAAACAATAAAAGTACACATATTTGGTATCGCCGCGTCCGGAAAAACCTGACCTATAAAACTGTCCCACTAGTTAACCCCTTCAGTGAACACGGTAAAAAAAAAAAAAACGAAGCAAAAAACAATGCTTTATCACCATACCTCCAAATAAAAAGTGGAATAACACGCGATCAAAAAGACGCATATAAATAAAAGTGATACCGCTGAAAATGTCATCTCCTCCCGCAAAAAACAAGCTGCCATACAGCTCCATCAGCCGAAAAATAAAAAAGTTATAGCTCTCAGAATAAAGCGATACTAAAAAATATTTTTTTCTATAAAATAGCTTTTATTGTGTATAAGCGCCAAAACATAGAAAAATGATACAAATGTGGTACCGCTGTAAACGTACTGACCCGAAGAATAAAGCTACCTCATCAATTTTACCACACGCGGAACAGAATAAAAAAAAAAAAAAAAAAAACAATTCCTGAATTGTTGGTTTTTGTTTATTCTGCCTCCCAAAAATCGGAATAGAAAGCGATCAAAAAATGTCACGTGCCTGAAAATGGCACCAATAGCAACGTCAAGTCATCCCACAAAAAACGAGCCATCACATGACTGTCTGCCAAAATCTGGAAAAATTATAGCTCTCAAAATATGGCGATGCAAAAACTAGATTTTACAAAAAATGCGTCTTTTAGTGTGTGACAGCTGTCAGTCATAAAAACCCCATATGATTCTGGCATTGCTGTAATCACACCGACCCGAAGTATAAAGTCGTCTAATCACTTATACCGCACAAGGAACGGCGTCAAAAATAAACTCTTGGGTTAGGATTGGGCTAGGGTTAGGGCTGGGTTTGGGGCTAGGGTTGTGCTGGGGCTAGGGTTGTGCTGGGGCTAGGGTTGTGCTAGGGTTAGGGCTGGGGTTGGGATTTTTTTCAAAAGTAAGAAAAAAAGATGACGATATGGCGACTAGTGTTGAGAGCAATTGCTCGCTACTTGAGTTTGCATCGGGTGCTCTGGTATTGTCACGGGTGTGTTGCCACGAAGATCATCACGAGTACACAGCCTGACTTCTCGCAGCTGACTTGTTGGTGCTTTGTGTTTCTCGGCAGTGAGGGAGTTAATTCTCTCTCTCTCTCTGGGCTAGATGAGGTCCAGCCTCGCCCAGCTGCAATCAATACTTCTGTAGTGAGACTCCTTCATATACCTGCTGGTCTGTCTGGGAGGTGTCGGTGAAAGCATTTCATTCAGACTGACAGAGCGGATCGTGGTGTTTGGAGTTGCTGAGATAAGTGTATTTGGAAGTGTTTTTTCCCTTTCCTCGCTTTATCATTTATCTCCTTTCCCTTTGGTTTTCCCTCTGTTGTAGTTTAGAAGTTGTTTGTATGCAAGGTGGTTTTGGTTTTTCCCTTGTACTGTCTCGTTCGTCTAAATACTGTGTTTGGGCATATTATTTCTTGTCCCCTTTTGTTGTGATTGGGGTCCTTCTCAGGACTAGATTACTGAGGTGCAGGGATCTTCAGGAGGTAGGGGTTACGCTGGCGGCCTGGACCTCTGTACCTTTAACAGTACCTCCAGGTTGAGGGATTAGTCAGGGCCCCAGCTTAGGGTCAGCTTAGGCCCCCTACCTCCAGTATACAGAGACAGCGTGACATTTTCACCGACCCACTTAGTTTTTCTCCAGCTACTATGGATCCAGTAGCCGGTCTAGCTCGGCAATTGCAGAGTTTGTCCATGGAGCTGGCGGACGTTAGGTCCAAGGTTTGGCATCCTCAGGAGCAAGCCGGACCAGAACCTAAAGTAGCTCTCCCTGATAGGTTCACTGGGGGGCGGGACAAGTTTTTTGTTTTCCGGGAGGCATGTAAATTGTACTTTCGGCTGCGGCCTCGGTCATCGGGGAGTGAAGAACAAAGGGTGGGAATTGTCATCTCGCTCCTACAAGGGGACCCACAATCTTGGGCGTTCTCTCTTCCCCCGGGTTCCCCGGCTCTCCAGACAGTGGATAGGTTTTTTGCTGCCCTGGGACTCGTATATGATGACCCAGATCGGATCTCCCTTGCTGAGTCTAAGTTACGTAGGATCCAGCAGGGAGATCGTCCGGCGGAGGAATTCTGTTCGGAGTTCCGTAGGTGGGCCACGGACACCCAGTGGAATGACCCGGCTCTTAGGAGCCAGTTTTGTCATGGTTTATCCGACAAATTACAGGATGTGTTGGCACAGTATGACTCTCCCGTGTCTCTGGAAGCCGCTATGGCCCTCGCTATTCGCGTGGACAGACGGCTTCGGGAGAGGTGCGGGATAACTCTACCCCCTGTGATGACTCCACCTCCTACAAGGTCCCCTCATATGGTGGTTCCCCTGGTCAGTCCAGAGGAGCCTATGCAATTAGGAGGGACATCATTTTGGGGGAGGGGACCGGTGGTGCGCCATAAGGCAGGAAGGTGTTTCTTCTGCGGGAGAAAGGGACATTTTATTGGGGGGTGTCCATCCCGTCCCTTGCAGAGTGAAGAGTCGTCGGAAAACTGTTGATCCCAGGTTGTGTGGTGGACGGCAATCTGGGAGTAGGTATTTCGTCCCTAGGTTCGTCTCAGTTTCTCGTACCGGCGGAGGTGGTGGTGGGTACGAGAACTGAGAAGATATCTGTTCTTCTGGATAGTGGGGCCGGGGCTAATCTGGTTGATGCTCGGTTTGCCCGGGTTCAAGGTATGCGGTTGAGTGAGTTGGCTAAACCCATCCCCATATTCTCGATCGATGCCAGGCCTCTCGGGCAGGGAAGTTTTTTGCAAGTTGTGCATGACGTAAAACTTCAAGTGGGGGCAATACATAAAGAACTGTTGTCTTGCTACGTGTTGGAGGGTCTTCCCACTCCTATTGTGTTGGGCCTTCCTTGGTTAGCTAAGCATAACCCGGTTATTAATTGGCAAACCAGGGAGATAAGCCAATGGAGTAAATTCTGTAATAAAAACTGCATGAACACGGTCATTGGTGCGGTTACTCCTTGGGTCTTACCTCCATTTCTGGCGGACTTTGAGGATGTATTCTCGGAGAAAGGGTGTCAGGAACTACCTCCTCATCGCGTGTATGACTGTTCTGTAAAACTGCTCCCAGAGGCCAAGTTACCTAAAGCTAGGTTGTATAACCTTTCTGGTCCTGAGAGGCAGGCCATGAAGGATTATATCTCAGAAAGTCTGGCTAAGGGGCATATTAGACCTTCATCTTCACCGGTGGCTGTGGGGTTCTTCTTTGTTAAGAAGAAAGATGGAGGCCTACGCCCTTGCCTGGATTTCCGTGAACTTAATCGGATTACGGTCCGAGATCCGTATCCGCTCCCACTTATTCCCGATCTCTTTAATCAGATCGTGGGTGCCAAATGGTTTTCTAAGTTGGATCTCAGGGGGGCGTACAATCTGATTAGGATGAAGGAGGGGGATGAGTGGAAGACGGCGTTTAACACTCCGGAGGGGCATTATGAGAACCTTGTCATGCCATTCGGTCTGACTAATGCCCCGGCGGTGTTCCAACACTTTGTTAATGACATTTTTCGCCGCTTGGTGGGACAGTTTGTTGTCATATATCTGGATGATATCCTAATTTACTCGCCGGATCTGGTGTCTCATCAGGAGCACGTTAGGCAGGTGTTACAGATCTTGCGGGATAATAAACTGTATGCCAAGTGGGAAAAGTGTGTGTTCGCCGTACAGGAACTCCAGTTTTTAGGCTTCCTGGTTTCAGCGTCCGGTTTTCGTATGGACCCTGGGAAAGTGCGGGCAGTTCTTGAGTGGGATCGGCCAGAGAATCTTAAGGCACTACAACGTTTCCTGGGGTTTGCTAATTATTACCGGAAGTTCATTCGTAATTTCTCGTCCATGGTTAAGCCTCTTACTGACATGACTAAAAAGGGGACGGATTTTTCTAGATGGTCTGACAAGGCTTGTCAAGCATTCTCCTCTTTGAAAAAATGCTTTGCCTCGGCGCCCATACTCATTCAACCTGATGCGTCTCAGCCATTCATTGTAGAGGTAGACGCTTCCGAGGTAGGGGTGGGAGCAGTATTGTCACAAGGTTCGTCCCCTGGTAAGTGGCATCCGTGCGCCTTTTTCTCTAAAAAATTGTCGTCCGCTGAGAGGAATTACGATGTCGGCAATAGGGAACTCTTGGCCATTAAGTTAGCTTTTGAGGAGTGGCGCCATTTTCTGGAGGGGGCAGTTCATCCGGTCACCGTCATCACCGATCACAAGAACCTGCTATATCTGGAGTCCGCGAAACGTCTGAATCCCAGACAAGCTAGGTGGTCATTGTTTTTTACCAGGTTTAATTTTGTCGTTACATATCGTCCTGGGTCAAAAAATGTAAAGGCGGATGCCTTATCTCGTAGTTTCCCGGGGGCCGGGAATACGGACGACCCGATTCCTATCCTTCAGGAGGGGGTGGTGGTTTCGGCAGTATGCTCTGAGCTGGAGGAGGAGGTATTGGAGGCTCAGGGGGACGCCCCTGTTGGACCTCCAGGGAGATTGTTTGTTCCAGATCAGTTGCGACAAAAGGTGATCGAGGCACACCATAACTCAGTTTTTGCAGGACACCCGGGGAGTAAAGCAACTGTGGATCTCCTCTCGCGTCGGTTTTGGTGGCCTAATTTACATAAGGAGGTGGTAACTTTTGTTGCGTCCTGTGGGGTTTGTGCGCGCTCTAAGACCTCACATACCCGTCCGTCTGGGGCCCTCTTACCTTTGAAGATCCCGGAGCGTCCTTGGACTCATCTGTCTATGGACTTTATTACGGACCTCCCTCCGTCTTCGGGTAAAACGGTCATACTCGTTGTAGTGGACAGGTTCAGCAAGATGGCACATTTTATCGCTCTTCCGGCTCTCCCTAATGCTAAAACTCTTGCGCAGGTGTTCATTGGGGAGATTGTGAGGCTTCACGGGGTACCCTCCGAGGTGGTGTCTGATCGGGGGTCTCAGTTTGTGTCTAAGTTCTGGAAGGCGTTTTGTGCACGGCGGGGGATGCAGTTGTCATTCTCATCGGCTTTTCATCCTCAGACCAATGGTCAGACGGAACGTATGAACCAGAGCTTGGAGACATATCTCCGGTGTTTTGTGTCAGAGAACCAGGAGGACTGGGCTTCTTTCTTACCTCTGGCAGAGTTTGCTCTTAATAATAGGCGGAGCGAGTCCACTGGTAAGTCCCCGTTTTTTGGGGCATATGGTTTTCACCCCCAGTTTTGTACTTTCAGTGGGGGGGGCTCTTCGGGGGTTCCTGAGGAGGAACGATTTTCCTCATCACTCGCTTCAGTATGGAGAGGGGTGCTGAAGAATCTGAATACTATGGGGAACCGATACAAACGTATGGCTGATAGGAGGAGAGTGTCTGGTCCGGACCTGAGTGTGAACGATCGGGTATGGTTGTCTACCAGGAATATAAAACTTAAGGTTCCCTCCTGGAAACTGGGTCCCAGGTTCATCGGGCCGTACAGAATCAGTTCTATTATTAATCCGGTGGCATTCCGTCTTGACCTCCCCCCTACGTTTAAAATTCACAACGTGTTTCACAGATCATTGCTTAAGAGGTATGTGGCGCCGGTGGTACCGTCACTTTTACCTCCCCCTCCAGTGGTTGTCAATGGTAACTTGGAGTTCCAGGTATCGAGGGTCATTGATTCACGCTTTAATCGCCGGTCCCTTCAGTACTTGGTTCATTGGAAGGGGTATGGTCCTGAGGAGAGGATGTGGGTTCCTGCGTCGGATATTAACGCAGACCGATTAGTTCGGGCCTTCCACACGACTCACCCGGATAAACCTGGCCCTGAGGGTCCGGAGGCCCCTCGTAGAAGGGGGGGTACTGTCACGGGTGTGTTGCCACGAAGATCATCACGAGTACACAGCCTGACTTCTCGCAGCTGACTTGTTGGTGCTTTGTGTTTCTCGGCAGTGAGGGAGTTAATTCTCTCTCTCTCTCTGGGCTAGATGAGGTCCAGCCTCGCCCAGCTGCAATCAATACTTCTGTAGTGAGACTCCTTCATATACCTGCTGGTCTGTCTGGGAGGTGTCGGTGAAAGCATTTCATTCAGACTGACAGAGCGGATCGTGGTGTTTGGAGTTGCTGAGATAAGTGTATTTGGAAGTGTTTTTTCCCTTTCCTCGCTTTATCATTTATCTCCTTTCCCTTTGGTTTTCCCTCTGTTGTAGTTTAGAAGGTGTTTGTATGCAAGGTGGTTTTGGTTTTTCCCTTGTACTGTCTCGTTCGTCTAAATACTGTGTTTGGGCATATTATTTCTTGTCCCCTTTTGTTGTGATCGGGGTCCTTCTCAGGACTAGATTACTGAGGTGCAGGGATCTTCAGGAGGTAGGGGTTACGCTGGCGGCCTGGACCTCTGTACCTTTAACAGTACCTCCAGGTTGAGGGATTAGTCAGGGCCCCAGCTTAGGGTCAGCTTAGGCCCTCTACCTCCAGTATACAGAGACAGCGTGACAGGTATGCATTGAGTATCGTGGGTATTTGAGTGACATTCTCGAGTCTCTGCCCCATATGCTTCGCGGCCAAAAAACTTTACGGGGATTGCCTGCCATGCACGAGCGATCCCCGCATGTTTTTTTTTGGGTGTCTAATAACCGTGAAACATGCGGAGCAGGGACTCGAGCATGTCACTCGAGCACACGCTGTACATGGTGCATACCTGAGTACCCGATGCAAACTCAAGTAGCGAGCACTTGCGCTCAAGAATAATGACAACTTATTCAATATGATGACCTAATGTAAACAAATTCTGTGCCGTACCTCTGGGTTCAAAATGTTCACTATACACCTTAATAAAATCCTTGAGGGGTATAGTTTCCAAAATGGGGACACTTGTGGGGGAGCTACATTGTTTAGGCACATCACGGGCTCTCCAAACGCGACATGGTGTCCGCTAACAGATTGAATGGAAAATCGGCTCAAATTGTTAGCGGACGCCATGTTGAGTTTGGAGAGCCCCTGTGTGCCCAAACATTGGAGCTCCCCCACAAGTGACCCCATTTTGGAAACTAGACCCCCCAAGGCACCTATCTAGATGCATAGTGAGCACTTGGAATCCCCAGGTGCTTCACAAATTGATTCGTAAAAATGAAAAAGTGAAAAAAAAAACACTTTTTCATTTTTATGAATCAATTTGTGAAGCACCTGGGGTTCCAAGTGCTCACTATGAATCTAGATAGATGCCTTGGGGGGTCTAGTTTCCAAAATGTGGTCACTTGTGGGGGAGCTCCAATGTTTGGGCACGCAGGGACTCTCTAAATGCCACATGATATCCGCTAACAAATTGAATGGAAAATCGGCTCAAATTGTTAGCGGACACCACATTGCGTTTGGAGAGCCCCTCTGTGCCCAAACTTTGGAGCTCCCCACAAGTGACCCCATTTTGGAAACTAGACCCCCCAAGGCACCTTTCTAGATGCATAGTGAGCACTTGGAACCCCCAGGTGCTTCACAAATTGATTCGTAATATTGAAAAAGTGAAAAAAAAAACACTTTTTCATTTTTATGAATCAATTTGTGAAGCACCTGGGGTTCCAAGTGCTCACTATGAATCTAGATAGGTGCCTTGGGGGGTCTAGTTTCCAAAATGGGGTCACTTGTGGGGGAGCTCCAATGTTTGGGCACACAGGGACTCTCCAAATGCAACATGATATCCGCTAACAAATTGTCGGCTCAAATTGTTAGCGGATATCATGTTGCATTTGGAGAGTCCCTGTGTGCCCAAACATTGGAGCTCCCCCACAAGTGACCCCATTTTGGAAACTAGACCCGCCAAGGCACCTATCTAGATGCATAGTGAGCACTTGGAACCCCAGGTGCTTCACAAATTGATTCATAAAAATGAAAAAGTGTTTTTTTTTTCATTATTACGAATCAATTTGTGAAGCACCTGGGGGTTCCAAGTGCTCACTATGCATCTAGAAAGGTGCCTTGGGGGGTCTAGTTTCCAAAATGGGGTCACTTGTGGGGGAGCTCCAAAGTTTGGGCACAGAGGGGCTCTCCAAACGCAATGTGGTGTCCGCTAACAATTTGAGCCGATTTTCCATTCAATTTGTTAGCGGATACCATGTTGCATTTAGAGAGTCCCTGTGTGCCCAAACATTGGAGCTCCCCCACAAGTGACCCCATTTTGGAAACTAGACCCCCCAAGGCACCTATCTAGATGCATAGTGAGCACTTGGAACCCCTAGGTGCTTCACAAATTGATTCGTAAAAATGAAAAAGTGTTTTTTTTTTCACTTTTTCATTATTACGAATCAATTTGTGAAGCACCTGGGGGTTCCAAGTGCTCACTATGCATCTAGAAAGGTGCCTTGGGGGGTCTAGTTTCCAAAATGGGGTCACTTGTGGGGGAGCTCCAATGTTTGGGCACACAGGGGCTCTCTAAACGCAACATGGTGTCCGCTAATTATTCAAGCAAATTTTACAATCAAAAAGTCAAATGGCGCTGCTTCCCTTCCGAGCCCTACAGTGCGCCCAAACAGTGTTTTTTCCCCAAATATTGGGTATCTGCGTGCCCAGGGGAAATTGCACAACAAATTTTGCGTTCCTTTTTTTCTTGTTACCCCTGTGAAAATAAAAAAAATTGGGTCTAAAGTAACATTTTTGTGAAAAAAGTTAAATGTTCATTTTTTTCTTCCACATTCAAAAAATTCCTATGAAGCACCTGAAGGGTTAATAAAGTTCTTGAATGTGGTTTTGAGCACCTTGAGGGGTGCAGTTTTTAGAATGGTGTCACTTTTGGGTATTTTCTGTCATAAAGACCTCTCAAAGTGACTTCAAATGTGATGTGGTCCCTAAAAAAATGGTTTTGTAAATTTTGTTGGAAAAATGAGAAATCGCTGGTCAACTTTTAACCCTTATAGCTCCCTAACAAAAAAATTTTGGTTCCAAAATTGTGCTGATGTAAAGTAGACATGTGGGAAATGTTATTTATTAACTCTTTTGTGTGACATATCGCTCTGATTTCAGGGCTTAAAAATTCAAATTTTGAAAATTGCAAAATTTTCAAAATTTTCGCCAAATTTCCGTTTTTTTCACAAATAAACGCAAGTGATATCGAAGAAATTTTTCCACAGTCATGAAGTACAATATGTCACGAAAAAAGAATCTCAGAATCAGGGGGATCCGTTGAAGCGTTCCAGAGTAATTACCTCATAAAGTGACAGTGGTCAGAATTGTAAAAATTGGCCCGGTCATTAACGTGCAAACCACCCGCGGGGCTTAAGGGGTTAAATAGCAGGCCTGTATTTTACTAATACTATTCTTCACAGACACCTAGTGTGAATAGCTTGTCCGACACACTGCAACAGAATGGAAATGGAAGAAGTGACTGATTTTGGAACAGTCTTATAGGTGATATGTTTGACAGAGAACCACGGTTTTAAATAGCAGACCTGTAATTTACTAATAATATTCTTCACAGACACATAGTGTGAATAGCTTGACCGACACACTGTAACAGAATGGAAAAAAAGACCAATATTTTCCACGTTCAGTTCAAATTTCTCGATTTTTATCCCTGAAATATGGAACAGATCTGGCTGTACTCTGCAGTGCTAACAAGCAAATGGAGCAGAAAAATGGTGTTCTCTGGATTGCTTTTTAAGCAAATAACCAGGATGAAGATCAAAAAAAAATTTGCCCTGGCCCCTGATTTCTGGGGGCTTTGTCCAAAAATGTCTGTAATTATTACACCAGCAGCAGACAGGACGTTCAATGGACCCTTTTGTGCTGTATCATACACTGCAGACTGCCACATACACTGCCTGCCTGCCTAGCACTGATAATATGCAGCTGGGTTAGTCCTCAGAAGGACTGTTAGCTCAGATGGATATACAGTGCATTGGGAAAGTATTTGGCCCCCTTGAACTTTTCTACCTTTTGCCACATTTCTGGCTTCAAACATAAAGATATAAAATTCTAATTTTATGGGAAGAATCAACAATAAGTGGGACACAATCATGAAGTGGAACGAAATTTATTGGATATTTTAAACTTTTTTAACAAATTAAAAACTGAAAAGTGGGGCGTGCAATATTATTCGGCCCCCTTGAGTTAATACTTTGTAGCGCCACCTTTTGCTGCAATTACACCTGCAAGTCGCTTGGGGCATGTCTCTATCAGTTTTGCACATCGAGACGCTGAAATTCTTGCCCATTCTTCCTTGCAAAACAGCTTGAGCTCATTGAGGTTGGATAGAGGGCATTTGTGAACAGCAGTTTTCATCTCTTTCCACAGATTCTCGATTGGATTCAGGTCTGGACTTTGACTTGGCCATTCTAACACCTGGATACGTTTATTTTTGAACCATTCCATTGTAGATTTTGCTTTATGTTTGGAATCATTGTCTTGTTGGAAGATAAATCTCCATCCCAGTCTCAGGTCTTTTGCAGACTCCAACAGGTTTTCTTCCAGAATGGTCCTGTATTTAGCTCCGTCCATCTTCCCATCAATTTTAACCATCTTCCCTGTCCCTGCTGAAGAAAAGCAGGCCCAAACCATGATGCTGCCACCACCATGTTTGACTGTGGGGATGGTGTTTTGAGGGTGATGAGCTGTGTTGCTTTTACGCCATTGTGGCCAAAAAGTTCGATTTTGGTTTCATCTGACCAGAGCACCTTATTCCACATGTTTGGTGTGTCTCCCAGGTGGCTTGTGGCAAACTTCAAACGAGACTTTTTATGGATATCTTTGAGAAATGGCTTTCTTCTTGCCACTCTTCCATAAAGGCCAACTGATTGTTGTCCTATGGACAGACTCTCCCACCTCAGCTGTAGATCTCTGCAGTTCATCCAGAGTGATCATGGGCCTTTTGGCTGCATCTATGATCAGTCTTCTCCTTGTTCGAGATGAAAGTTAAGGGACGGCCGGGTCTTGGTAGATTTGCAGTGGTCTGATACTCCTTTCATTTCAATATGATCTCTTGCACAGTGCTCCTTGAGATGTTTAAAACTTGGGAAATCTTTTTGTATCCAAATCCGTCTTTAAACTTTGCCACAACAGTATCTTGGTCTTCATGATGCTCTCTGCACTTGAAACAGAACCCTGAGACTATCGCAGAGCAGGTGCATTTATACGGAGACTTGATTACACACAGGTGGATTCTATTTATCATTACCAGTCATTTAGGACAACATTGGATCATTCAGAGATCCTCACTGAACTTCTGGAGTGAGTTTGGTGCACTGAAAGTAAATAATATTGCACGCCCCACTTTTCAGGTTTTAATTTGTTAAAAAAGTTTAAAATATCCAAAATATTTCATTCCACTTCACGATTGTGTCCCACTTGTTGTTGATTCTTCCCCAAAAATTTGAATTTTATATCTTTATGTTTGAAGCCATAAGGTAGAAAAGTTCAAGGGGGCCAAATACTTTCGCAATGCACTGTATATATATATATATATATATATATATATATATATATATATATATATATATATATATATATATATATATGTTGTTTAATACCTATACTTACAGGACGTTCAATGAACCCTCATGTGCTGTACCATAGACTGCAGTCTGCCACATACACTCCCTGCCTGCCTGCCTAACTCCTGCTATCACCACTGAATATATGCAGCTGAATTAGTCCTCAGGACTGTTAGTTCAGTTGGATATATATATACACTGCTCAAAAAAATAAAGGGAACACTCAAACAACAGAATATAACTCCAAGTAAATCAAACTTCTGTGAAATCAAACTGTCCACTTAGGAAGCAACACTGATTGATAATCAATTTCACATCCTGTTGTGCAAATGGAATAGACAATAGATGGAAATTATTGACAATTATCAAGACACCCTCAATAAAGGAGTGGTTCTGCAGGTGGGGACCACAGACCACATCTCAGTACCAATGCTTTCTGGCTGATGTTTTGGTCAAATTGAATGTTGGTTGTGCTTTCACACTCGTGGTAGCATGAGACGAACTCTACAACCCACTGAAGTTGCTCAGGTGGTGCAGCTCATCCAGGATGGCACATCAATGCAAGCTGTGGCAAGAAGGTTTGCTGTGTCTGTCAGCATAGTGTCCAGAGGCTGGAGGCACTACCAGAGGACAGGACAGTACACAAGGAGACGTGGAGTGGGCCGTAGGAGGGCAACAACCCTGCAGCAGGACCGCTACCTGCGCTTTTTTGCAAGGAGGAACAAGAGGAGCACTGCCAGAGCCCTGCAAAATGACCTCCAGCAGGCCACAAATGTGCATGTGTCTGCACAAATGGTTAGAAACCAACTCCTTGAGGATGGTATGAGGGCCTGACATCCACAGATGGGGTTTTGCTCACAGCCCAACACCAGGATTGGCAAAGTCACCACTGGCGCCCTGTGCTCTTCACAGATGAAAGCAGGTTCACACTGAGCACATGTGAAGTGACAGAGTCTGGAGACGCAGTGGAGAGCGATTTGCTGCCTGCAACATCCTTCAGCATGACCGGTTTGGCAGTGGGTCAGTAATGGTGTGGGGTGGCATTTCTTTGGAGTGCAGCACAGCCCTCCATGTGCTCGCCAGAGGTAGCCTGATTGCCATTAGGTACCGAGATGAGATCCTCAGACCCCTTGTGAGACCATATGCTGGTGCGGTTGGCCCTGGATTCCTCCTAATGCAGGACAATGCCAGACCTCATGTGGCTGGAGTATGTCATCAGTTCTTGCAAGATGAAGGCATTGAAGCAATGGACTGGCCCACCCGTTTCCCAGACCTGAATCCAATTGAGTACATCTGGGACATCATGTCTCACTCCATCCACCAAAGTCACGTTGTACCACAGACTGTGCAGGAGTTGTCGGATGCTTTAGTCCAGGTCTGGGAGAAGATCCCACAGGAGACCATCCACAACCTCATCAGGAGCATGCCCAGGCGTTGTAGGGAGGTTATACAGGCACGTGAAGGCCACACACAATACTGAGCCTCATTTTGACTTGTTTTAAGGACATTACATCAAAGTTGGATCAGACTGTAGTGTGTTTTTCCACTTTAATTTTGGGGTGACTCCAAATCCAGGCCTCCATTGGTTAATAAATTTGATTTCCATTGATGATTTTTGTGTGATTTTGTTGTCAGCACATTCAACTTTGTACAGAACAAAGTTTTCAATGAGAATACTTCATTAATTCAGATCTAGGATGTGTTATTTGAGTGTTACCTTTAATTTTTTGAGCAGTGTATATGTTGTGGAATATCTATACTAACTATAAACAAGCAAATCTCTCCCTGACGCAGCAGCACCTCTCTCCCCACTCTGCCTGCTTCCGGGGTAGACTGTGACGAGCATAGCGGCGACAGGTCTTATATAGACCTGATAATGCTGTGCGGCCAGCCTATCACTGTAATGCCCACAACCAACATGACCTGGCAGGCAATCACTTCATGTTCTTTGGCTCTCTAAAGAACGCCAAACATGCAGGGAGGGGACCCGAGTTCCCGCATGAGCAACCCGGAAATATTCGCCGAGGTTGTCGAGCACAGTGATGCTTGGGCGAGTACCGAGCACTTGCGAGCACATTCGCTCATCACTAAATGTGATCTGTTTTTCTTGGGTATGGAGAATAAAAAAAAAAAAAACATTGGTCCGAGTACGATCCGATGTTTTGTTGGATAACACTTTGATTGATGCTACGGTCGTCTGCTCAAGTCATTAGTAGTGTTGAGCCACCCCGTAGTGTTCGGGTTCGGTTCGTCGAACACCGGCATGTTCACCGAACAGTTCGTTGAATGGTTCGTCGAACACCGTCGAACACCGTCGAGCACCATTAAAACCAATGGCAGGCAAACAAAAACACATAGAAACACATAGAAAACACATAGAAAACACCTTCAAAGGTGTCCAAAACCTGACAAACTGCTCAGAATACACAACTAACACATGGAAAAGTGACAAGTACATATAGTCATGCGAAAAGAAAAGAGGTGGAGAAATAAAAGGAGGAGGAGACATAGATATAGGCATGTCATGCCCTTCTAAAATCAAGAAAGGCTGGAGTAAAAATCTAAAATCAGCCTGCGAACACCCAGACGTTGTGACAAGAAAATTAAAAAAAGAAATATCTTTAGGTAGAATGGCGGTTCCATTCAGAACACTTTCCTTACAAGACGTAGTGGTATCCCCATTGGGAGTCTTGCCAAAAACGGAACCCAATACATTCGGACTAATCCACCATTTGTCATATCCAAGGGGCAGGTCAGTAAACGACAACATCGACGCGGAACCAAGTACAGTATTATATACTGTACCTCCTTTGACAAGGCAATCAGGCGGGTCAAGAAGTTGGGAAGGGGCACCCTAATGGCCAAAACAGACATTGAGGGAGCGTTCCGGTTACTTACTACTAGATATGAGCGGAGTTCGACTCGAACTGTTCGCCCATCTCAAATTCTAGCTGTTTTGGGCAGTGTTCGAGTCGTTTGACGAACTCGAACGATTTGCTTAAAATTTGACTGTTCGAGGTTATGTTCGATAACTGTTCGTGCACAAAATGCGTAACTGGATTTTTTCACAGTAATACTGTTAATTAGTGATGAGCGAGCATGCTCGCCACTGCTTGGTACTCGCCCGAGCTTCTCAGTATTCAAGATGCTCGGAGCTCGTCGAGTACTTTCGAGATGCTCGGGCGGGAGCTCGGGTCCCCGTCCTGCATGTCTGGCGCTATTTAGAGCACCAATCATGCAGGGATTGTCTGCCACTCACTGTAATGCCACAGCCATGGTGGTTGTGGCATTACAGTGGTGGCCCAAATCGATGGGAATAGTGCTCACAGTGAAACATGAAAAGTCGGCAATTCAGCAGCGGCATTCACCGGTACCAACAATTTAGAACAGAAAGAATAGAGCATCACACATAGATTAGATAGATAGAAACATGTCAGTCACATATATAATAAGTACAGTGACAGTGTTGGTTACTGTACTTGTCATTTAGTGTTAAAATAAAGGATTTCTTAAAAAAAAATTGGCGTTGGGTTCCCCGTAATTTTAGTCTCTAGCAGAGGTTAAGCAGACGGCTAGGGCAGATGTTTGAAGCCTGGGAAGGGGGTAATACCCACGGAGCTTCCCAGGCTACTAATATCAGCCCCTAGCTGAATACCTAGCCTTTACTAGCTATTAAAATGGGGGACCAAAAATAAAAGATGTGGGGTCCCCCGTATTTTTATAGCTAGCAAAGGCTAGGCAGACAGGTGGGGACTGATATTAGCAGCCCAGGAAGGTAGCAATGAATATTGGCCCCCTCCTAGGCTTGGAACACCAGCAGTCAGCCGCCCCAAAAAGGGCGCATCCATAGGATGTGCCAATTCTGGCACTTAGCCTCGCTCTTCCCACTTCCCTGTAGCGGGGGAAGTGGGGTAATAGGGTTGGGGTTGATGTTAGCTTATAAGGCCAGCTGACATCAAGCCCAGGTTAGTAATGGAGAGGCGTCTATAAGACACCCCCATTACTAACCCCATAGTCAAAGTTGAAAAAAGCACGAATACCCAGAATAAAGTCCTTTAATTGAAATAAAGACAGATTCCTTTAATGTTCTAAATTAAACCCTACTTACCGTATCGCCCATTCCAGCTGAAGCCAACGATCTCCTGCAATAAAAGTAAAATAATAAACCAACCTCATCCTTACCTTTCCATGGTTTCCAGGACAGCTTCAGCTCTGCTACATTGACATGACAGGCTGGAGCGCAGCAGAATGCTGCCATCCTGCCTGCCATGCCGCAGACACTGAGAAGCTCCTCAGTGAAGCTCCTCAGTGTCTGGCTGTGACGGCATCCAGATGAGCCGGGTTCATGTCCAATGAACTCAGCTCACTTCATGCAGGTCACTGACAGCGTGGGAGAATTCTCCTGCACATGCGGTGTCGGCAAATGACGTCACTGCTTGAGCAGGAGAATTCTCCCACGCTGGGATGGCATTGAGATGACAGGCTGGATCGCAGCAGAGCGCTACCATCCAGCTTGTCATCCTTCAGAGACACTGCAGAGCGCAAGCATGGAAGGGGCAGTAATAGCCGATAAATCAGCAAGCGCTCTGCAGTGTCTCTGAAGGATCACAAGCTGGATGATAGCGCTCTGCTGCGATCCAGCGCTTCAGAGACACTGCAGGTAGCGCTCTGCTGCGATCCAGCGCTTCAGAGACACTGCAGAGCGCAAGCATGCTTGCGCTCTGCAGTGTCTCTGAAGGATCCCAAGCTGGATGGTAGCGCTCTGCTGCGATCCAGCCTGTCATCTCAATACAAGTACAGTAACCAACACTGTCACTGTACTTATTATATATGTGACTGACATGTTTCTATCTATCTAATCTATGTGTGATGCTCTATTCTTTCTGTTCTAAATTGTCGGTACCGGTGTATGCCGCTGCTGAATTGCCGGCTTTTCATGTTTCACTGTGAGCACTGTTCCCATCGATTTGGCCAGACATGCAGGAAGGGGACCCGAGCTCCCGCCCGAGCATCTCGAAAGTACTCGGCGTGCTCCGAGCATCATGAGTACTGAGATGCTCGGGCGAGTACCGAGCAGTGGCGAGCATGCTTGCTCATCACTAATTAACAATATTACCGTGAAAAAATCCAGTTACGCTTTTGGTGCACGAACAGTTATCGAACATAACCTCGAACTGCCGAATTTTTTGAAAATCGTTCGAGTTCATCAAACAACTCGAACACCGTCCAAAACAGCTCAAATTTGAGATTGGCGAACAGTTTGAGTCGAACACCGCTCATCTCTAGTCATTAGTGTTGGAGAATGACTCTATAACAGCAATGAACGTTCCCAGTGCTAATCCTGGGCCCAAGCTTTGGAGGGGTTCCATCAGGGAAATTCACATCAGTCAAGGCATTAAAAGTCCTAATTTTAGCAAAAATTGAGGACAGAGGTAATCACTGAACTCAAATTTTTGTTTAAAATTTTTTTATTACCATTTTTGCCTAGCCCTGCTAAATCCCGCTCATGATCCTGCAAGGAGAATTCATCCCAGTGGATACACAAAAAATACAAATTTTTCAAGGATGATGGAAATCAAAAATTATTCGAAAGTATAGAGGCAAAGTTCATATCAGTCTGCCACTTCTACGAGCCTTTTTGTATACTGGAGTCATCATGCTTCTTATATTCGTTACTCCCCCCAACGCCAGAATACCCACCAATACCATACAAAGAAATTTATTCCGCCAGCTTTATTTCTTCTACATTGGACTATTTACTACAATTGCACATGACAGACCACCTCCGCAGACCATGTATGCTATTATCTGTGCAGATAACACTTATGGACACTTAATTACATCCCTTTGGGAAAAAGAGTAGTGCAAAGTGATTTTTTCTGCTTGTTTCTTCCTCTATGCCTTGTTGCATCTTTGTCAGTGTTTTTCCAACATAATTAAGAGGGGAATGACGTCCCTGATTTCACAGTTGTTACTACAAACAAATTTGGTAGCCAGTTTGATGGGCCTCTGTAAAGGACACATGTCCTTCAGAACCTGCCAATGTTGGATCTCATGGTAACACAAGCTCCAGTTTCTCTGCTGCATGATATAATCATTTACATCACTGTCTTACATTGCTCATACAGATGCTGCAACATATGCAGGATTGAATTCCATCACTCTTTAACGTCACAAATCAGGCAGTGCTCAGTCCTATCGTTGTCCATTGATTCCCCCTCACACCCTGCACACGCTCATATGTCCCGCTAACTGCAATAAAGGACTGTTCTTAGGAAATTAGTGAGTGCTGCTATTTCTTTACTTCTATTCGCCTGGACAAGCATGTATTACTTTGCCCAAACAATTGGCAATCATGATGTTTCTGGCATTGTTGCTTGCTAAGTTGCTCAGTTGCAGTTGAGTAGGAACCATACAGTGGGATAGTTCATACAAAGTTCTGCCTTTTTGCTGTTGGGGACGGGAAGATGTCCAATAAGGAGGTGGTGGAGGAGGTGCATAAGCGTAGCCTGGTGTGGAAGGGTCACTAGTAGTGTTGAGCCACCCCCGTAGTGTTCGGGTTCGGTTCGGTTCGTCGAACACCGGGATGTTCGAGGAACTGTTCGTCGAACTGTTCGTCGAACACCTTAGAACACCGTCGAACACCGTTAAAACCAATGGCAGGCAAACAAAAACACATAGAAACACATAGAAAAGACCTGCAAAGGTGTCCAAAAGCTGACAAACTGCTCAGAAGACACTCTCTTTAAAAAAGCCGGCCGGCAAATTCAGCAGCGGCATACACCGGTACCCGACAATTTAGACAAGAAGGAATAGAGCATCACACATAGATTAGATAGATAGAAACATGTCAGTCACACATATAAGAAGCACAGTGACAGTGTTGGTTACTGCACTTGTCATTTAGTGTAAAGGATTTATTAAAAAAAATATTAGTGTTTTCATGCACCGTCTCTTTAAAAAAGCCGGCCGGCAATTCAGCATCTGTACCCGACAATTTAGAACAGAAAGAATAGAGCTTCACACATAGATTAGATAGATAGAAACATGTCAGTCACATATATAATAAGTACAGTGATAGTGTTGCTTACTGTACTTGTCATTTAGTGTAAAGGATTTATTTAAAAAAATAATAGTGTTTTCATGCACTGTCTCTTTAAAAAAGCCGGCCGGCAATTCAGCAGCGGTACCCGACAATTTAGAACAGAAAGATAGAGCATCACACATAGATTAGATAGATAGAAACATGTCAGTCACATATATATGAAGTACAGTGATAGTGTTGGTTACTGTACTTGTCATTTAGTATTAAAATAAAGGATTTATTATTAAAAAAATTGGCGTGGGGTTCCCCTTAATTTTAGGCTCTAGCGGAGGTTAAGCAGACGGCTGGGGCAGATGTTTGAAGCCTGGGAAGGGGGTAATACCCACGGAGCTTCCCAGGCTACTAATATCAGCCCCCAGCTGAATACATAGCCTTTACTAGCTATTAAAATGGGGGACCCCCCAAAAAAAATGACGTGGGGTCCCCCCTAATTTAATAGCTAGCAAAGGCTAGGCAGACAGCTGGGGGCTGATATTAATAGCCCAGGAAGGGAGCCATGAATATTGGCCCCCTCCCAGGCTAGAAACACCAGCCGTCAGCCGCCCCAGAAATGGCGCATTCATAGGATGCGCCAATTCTGGCACTTAGCCTCGCTCTTCCACGCTGCCCTGGTGCGGTGGCAGGGGGTAATAGGGTTGGGGTTGATGTCAGCTTATAATGCCAGCTGACATCAAGCCCAGGTTAGTAATGGAGAGGCGTCTATAAGACACCCCCATTACTAACCCCATAGTCAAAGTTAAAAAAAACACAAACACCCAGAATAAAGTCCTTTAATTGAAATAAAGACACAATCCTTTATTGTTCTAAATTAAACCATACTTACCATCACGCCCATTCCAGCTGAAGCCAACGATCTCCTGCAATAAAAGAAAAATAATAAAGCAACCTCATCCTTACCTTTCCATGGTTCCCACGACAGCTTCAGCTCTGCTACATCGAGATGACAGGCTGGACCGCAGCAGAACGCTACCATCCAGCCTCTCATCCCGCAGACACTGAGAAGCGCAGGCTTGCTTGCGCTGCTCAGCGTCTCTCTGTGACGACATCCAGATGAGCCGAGTTCATGTCCAATGAACTCGGCTCACCTCATGCACGTCACTGACAGCGTGGGAAAATTCTCACGCTGAAGCGGTGAGTGCAGGAGAATTCTCCCACGCTGTCAGTGACGTGCATAAGGTGAGCTCATGTCCAATGAACTCAGCTCACCTCCTGCACGTCACTGACAGCGTGGGAGAATTCTCCTGCACTCAGCACTTCAGCGTGAGAATTCTCCCACGCTGAAGCGCTGAGTGCAGGAGAATTTTCCCACGCTGTCAGTGACGTGCAGGAGGTGAGCTGAGTTCATTGGACATGAGCTCACCTCATGCACATCACTGACAGCGTGGGAGAATTCTCCTGCACTCAGCACTTCAGCGTGAGAATTTTCCCACGCTGTCAGTGACGTGCATGAGGTGAGCCGAGTTCATTGGACATGACCTCGGCTCATCTGGATGCCGTCACAGCGAGACAGTGAGGAGCGCAAGCATGCCTGCGCTTCTCAGTGTCTGCGGGATGACAGACTGGATGGCAGCGTTCTGCTGCGGTCCAGCCAGTCATCTCGATGTAGCAGAGCTGAAGCTGTCGTGGGAACCATGGAAAGGTAAGGATGAGGTTGGTTTATTATTTTTCTTTTATTGCAGGAGATCGTTGGCTTCAGCTGGAATGGGTGTGATGGTAAGTATGGTTTAATTTAGAACAATAAAGAATTGTGTCTTTATTTCAATTAAAGGACTTTATTCTGGGTGTTGTGTTTTTTTTAAATACTTTACTAGAAATTCATGGCGGTCATGTCTAATACTGGCGTGACCCCATGAATTTTGGGCTTGGGGCCAGCTGATAATACCAAGCTGGCCCTAACCCCTTTATTACCCAGTGAGCCACCGCACCAGGGCCCTGGATGAGTTGGGTACAGCGCCAGAAGATGGCGCTTCTATGAACGCGCCATTTTCCGGGGTGGCTGCGGACTGCAATTTGTAGCGGGGGGGGGCCCAGAAAGCTTGGGCCTCCCTGCGCTGCGGATTCCAGCCCCCAGCTGCCTAGTTGTACCTGGCTGGACACAAAAACAGGGCGAAGCCCCACGTCAATTTTCTTTAAATTATTTCATGAAATAATTAAGAAAAAAAGGGCTTCCCTATATTGTTGTGTCCGGCCAGGTACAAATAGGCAGCTGGTGGTTGGGGGCAGCCCGTTCCTGCCTGCTGTACCTGGCTGGACACAAATATAGTGCGAAGCCCCACTTCAATTTTTTTTAATTATTTCATGAAATTCATGAAATAATTAAGAAAAAAAGGGCTTCCCTATATTGTTGTGTCCGGCCAGGTACAAATAGGCAGCTGGTGGATGGGGGCAGCCCGTTCCTGCCTGCTGTACCTGGCTGGACACAAATATAGTGCGAAGCCCCACTTCAATTTTTTTAAATTATTTCAGGAAATTCATGAAATAATTTAAAAAAAATTGACGTGGGGCTTCGCACTATATTTGTGTCCAGCCAGGTACAGCAGGCAGGAACGGGCTGCCCCCAACCACCAGCTGCCTATTTGTACCTGGCCGGACACAACAATATAGGGAAGCCCTTTTTTTCTTAATTATTTCATGAAATAATTTAAAGAAAATTGACGTGGGGCTTCGCCCTGTTTTTGTGTCCAGCCAGGTACAACTAGGCAGCTGGGGGCTGGAATCCGCAGCGCAGGGAGGCCCAAGCTTTCTGGGCCACCCCCGCTGCAAATTGCAGTCCGCAGCCACCCCGGAAAATGGCGCGTTCATAGAAGCGCCATCTTCTGGCGTTGTACCCAACTCATCCAGGGCCCTGATGCGGTGGCTCAGTGGGTAATAAAGGGGTTAGGGCCAGCTTGGCATTATCAGCTGGCCCTAAGCCCGAAATTCATGGGGTCACGCCAATATTAGACATGACCACCATGAATTTCTAGTAAAGTATTTAAAAAAAACACAACACCCAGAAAAAAGTCCTTTAATTGAAATAAACACACAATTCTTTATTGTTCTAAATTAAACCATACTTACCATCACGCCCATTCCAGCTGAAGCCAACGATCTCCTGAAATAAAAGAAAAATAATAAAGCAACCTCATCCTTACCTTTCCATGGTTCCCATGACAGCTTCAGCTCTGCTACATCGAGATGACAGGCTGGACCGCAGCAGAACGCTGCCATCCAGCCTGTCATCCCGCAGACACTGAGAAGCGCAGGCTTGCTTGCGCTCCACAGTGTCTCTCTGTGAGGGCATCCAGATGAGCCGAGTTATTGTCCAATGAACTCGGCTCACCTCATGCACGTCACTGACAGCGTGGGAAAATTCTCCTGCACTCAGCGCTTCAGCGTGGGAGAATTCTCACACTGAAGCGCTGAGTGCAGGAGAATTCTCCCACGCTGTCAGTGACGTGCAGGAGGTGAGCTGAGTTCATTGGACATGAGCTCACCTTATGCACGTCACTGACAGCGTGGGAGAATTCTCCTGCACTCACCGCTTCAGCGTGAGAATTTTCCCACGCTGTCAGTGACGTGCATGAGGTGAGCCGAGTTCATTGGACATGAACTCGGCTCATCTGGATGTCGTCACAGAGAGACGCTGAGCAGCGCAAGCAAGCCTGCGCTTCTCAGTGTCTGCGGGATGAGAGGCTGGATGGCAGCGTTCTGCTGCGGTCCAGCCTGTCATCTCGATGTAGCAGAGCTGAAGCTGTCGTGGGAACCATGGAAAGGTAAGGATGAGGTTGCTTTATTATTTTTCTTTTATTACAGGAGATCGTTGGCTTCAGCTGGAATGGGCGTGACGGTAAGTATGGTTTAATTTAGAACAATAAAGGATTGTGTCTTTATTTCAATTAAAGGACTTTATTCTGGGTGTTTGTGTTTTTTTTAACTTTGACTATGGGGTTAGTAATGGGGGTGTCTTATAGACGCCTCTCCATTACTAACCTGGGCTTGATGTCAGCTGGCATTATAAGCTGACATCAACCCCAACCCTATTACCCCCTGCCACCGCACCAGGGCAGCGTGGAAGAGCGAGGCTAAGTGCCAGAATTGGCGCATTCTATGAATGCGCCATTTCTGGGGCGGCTGACGGCTGGTGTTTCTAGCCTGGGAGGGGGCCAATATTCATGGCTCCCTTCCTGGGCTATTAATATCAGCCCCCAGCTGTCTGCCTAGCCTTTGCTAGCTATTAAATTAGGGGGGACCCCACGTCATTTTTTTTGGGGGGTCCCCAATTTTAATAGCTAGTAAAGGCTATGTATTCAGCTGGGGGCTGATATTAGTAGCCTGGGAAGCTCCGTGGGTATTACCCCCTTCCCAGGCTTCAAACATCTGCCCCAGCCGTCTGCTTAACCTCCGCTAGAGCCTAAAATTAAGGGGAACCCCACGCCAATTTTTTTAATAATAAATCCTTTATTTTAATACTAAATGACAAGTACAGTAACCAACACTATCACTGTACTTCATATATATGTGACTGACATGTTTCTATCTATCTAATCTATGTGTGAAGCTCTATTCTGTCTGTTATAAATTGTCGGGTACCGCTGCTGAATTGCCGGCCGGCTTTTTTAAAGAGACGGTGCATGAAAACACTATTATTTTTTTTGATAAATCCTTTACGCTAAATGACAAGTACAGTAAGCAGCACTTTCACTGTACTTCGTATATATGTGGCTGACATGTTTATATCTATCTAATCTATGTGTGAAGCTCTATTCTTTCGGTTCTAAATTGTCGGGTACAGGTGTATGCCGCTGCTGAATTGCCGGCTTTTCATGTTTCACTGTTGGCACTGTTCCCATCGATTTGGGCAATCACTGTAATGCCACAACCACCATGGCTGTGGCATTACAGTGAGTGGCAGACAATCCCTGCATGATTGGTGCTCTAAATAGCGCCAGATATGCAGGACACGCTTTTGGTGCACGAACAGTTATCGAACATAACCTCGAACAGCCGAATTTTTTGCAAATCGTTCGGGTTCGTCGAACAACTCGAACACCGCCCAAAACAGCTCGAATTTGAGATTGGCGAACAGTTCTAGTCGAACACCGCTCATCTCTAGTCACTAGTAGTGTTGAGCGAACATGCTCGACACTGCTCGGTACTCGCCCGAGCATCACACTACTCGGGATGTTCGGCGAGCACCGAGCATTTCCAGGTTACTCGGGCGGGAGTTCGGGTCTCCGCCCTGCACGTTTGGCACTCTTTACAGAGCCAATGAACATGCAGGGATTGCCAGCCAGTCACTGTAATGCAGCAGCCATGTTGGTTGTGGGCATTACATTGATTGGCTGGCCACACAGCGTCACCTCGAGTATTTAAAACCGGGCGCCGCCATCTTGGACACAGACAGCTGGGATCAGACAGTGTAGGGACAGCGCTGCTGATTTAGGGAGAGATATATCCTGCGAAATAGTTAGTGTAGGGTCTGTAAAGGCTGCCAGATCAAACAAACAGTCCTTCTCAGGACTAATATCCATCCCAGATATCAGGCAGGCAGGCAGGCTGTATAGGAGACGCAGTGGTTATACCAGCAAACGCTGCATTACAGTCCTGTGTGCTCCTGTTGCTGAAATTGTTGGACTTAGCTCCAGGTCTCGGGGGCCAGGAAAAATCCTTTTTTTTCATCTAAATCCTCTTTTTTTTTCCTCCTTCACACTGTACAAATACCCGTCTTATTAACCTTTTGGTGTCCCACCCCCCCCCCCCCAAAAAAGAAAAAAAAATTGTCTCCTGATTTTTCAGACACAAATACAGTTAGGTCCATATATATTTGGACAGAGACAACATTTTTCTAATTTTGGTTCTAGACATTACCACAGTGAATTTTAACCAAAACTATTCTGATGCAGTTGAAGTTCAGACTTGCAGCCTTCATTTGAGGGTATTCACATTAAAATTGGATGAAGGGTTTAGGAGTTTCAGCTCCTTAACATGTGCCACCCTGTTTTTAAAGGGACCAAAAGTAATTGGACAATTGACTCCAAGGCTATTTCATGGACAGGTGTGGGCAATCCCTTCATTATGTCATTCTCAATTAAGCAGATAAAAGACCTGGAGATGATTTGAGGTGTGGTGCTTGCATTTGGAAGGTTTTGCTGTGAAGTAAACATGCGGTCAAAGGAGCTCTCCATGCAGGTAAAACAAGCCATCCTTAAGCTGCAAAAACAGAAAAAAAAACATCCGAGAAATTGCTACAATATTAGGAGCGGCAAAATCTAGAGTTTGGTACATCCTGAGAAAGAAAGAAAGCACTGGTGAACTCATAAATGCAAAAAGACCTGGGTGCCCACGGAAGACAACAGTGGTGGATGACCGCAGAATAATCTCCATGGTGAAGAGAAACCCCTTCACAACAGCCAACCAAGTGAACAACACTCTCCAGGAGGTAGGCGTATCAATATCCAAATCTACCATAAAGAGAAGACTGCATGAAAGTAAATACAGAGGGTTCACTGCACGGTGCAAGCCACTCATAAGCATCAAGAATAAAAAGGCTAGACTGGACTTTGCTAAAAAACATCTAAAAAAGCCAGCACAGTTCTGGAAGAACATTCTTTGGACAGATGAAACCAAGATCAACCTCTACCAGAATGATGGAAAGAGAAAAGTATGGCGAAGGCGTGGTACAGCTCATGATCCAAAGCATACCACATCATTGGTAAAACACGGCGGAGGCAGTGTGATGGCTTGGGCATGTATGGCTGCCAATGGCACTGGGTCACTAGTGTATATTGATGATGTGACACAGGACAGAAGCAGCCGAATTAATTCTGATGTATTCAGAGCCATACTGTGTGCTCAGATCCAGCCAAATGCAGCCAAACTGGTCGTCTTTTCATACTACAGATGAAAAATGACCAAAAACCTAAAGCCAAAGCAACCCATGAGTTTATTAAAGCAAAGAAGTGGAATATTCTTGAATGGCCAAGTCAGTCACCTGATCTCAACGCAATTGAGCATGCATTTCACTTGTGAAAGACTAAACTTCAGACAGAAAGGCCCACAAACAAACAGCAACTGAAAACCACTGCAGTGAAGGCCTTGCAGAGCATCAAAAAGGAGGAAACCCAGCGTCTGCTGATGTCCATGAGTTCAAGACTTCAGGCAGTCAATGCCAACAAAGGGTTTTCAACCAAGAACTAGAAATGAACATTTTATTTACAATTATTTAATCTGTCCAATTACTTTTGGCCCCTTTAAAAACAGGGTCGCACATGTTAAGGAGCTGAAACTCCCAAACCTTTCATCTAATTTTCATTAGGATACCCTCAAATGAAAGCTGAAAGTCTGAACTTCAACTGCATCTGAATTGTTTTGTTTAAAATTCATTGTGGTAATGTCTAGAACCAAAATTAGAAAAATGTTGTCTCTGTCCATATATATATGGACCTAACTGTATATCTGTTGAAAATAGTCTGGTGTAGGCCAGAGAAACAGAAGTGTGGTTTTCCAGTTCCACGGGTCAAACCTCTGTATTATCCACTTTTGGGCCATTTGTATCTAAAAAAAACAGTTTGAGTGTGTCGCTCACTGTTCAGCTGCAAATATATATATTTAAAAAAGTCTGGTATACACCAGTAAATTATAACTGTGGTTTTGCTATTCCACGGTAAAAAATCTCTATTATCCTGCTTTTGGCATTTTTTGCCGTAAAAAAAAAAACTTTAATAGTGTCTCCCTAATTATTCAGACACAAATATATCTGTTGAAAATAGACTGGTGTAGGCCAGAGAAATAGAACTGTGGTTTTGCAGTTCCACGGGTCAAATCTCTGTATTATCCTGCTTTTGGGATTTTTTGCCGTAAAGAAAAACAGTAATAGTTGCTCCTGATTGTTCAGACACCAATATATCTGTTTAAAAGAGTCTGGTATACACCAGTAAATTATAACTGTGGTTTTGCCTTCCCACAGTAAAAAATCTCTACTATCCAGCGTTTGGTATTTTTTCCGTAAAGAAAAACAGTAAAGTTTCTCCCTGATTGTTCAGATTGTTTAAAAGAGTTGGGTGTAGGCCAGAGAAATAGAACTGTGGTTTTCCTCTTCTAATCTGCTTTTTATTACCCTTTTGCCATTGATAGTGCGAGTGTAAGCTATTTTACTTCCTTTACAATGGGCAAGGCGCGTGGCAAGGGAACTGGAACTGGACGTTCTGGTGATGGTGCGTGCAGAGGACGGGGCCGTGGCCAAGGTGAAAACGTGCCACAAC
Organism: Phyllobates terribilis; assembly: GCF_046119375.1. NCBI lineage: Eukaryota > Metazoa > Chordata > Amphibia > Anura > Dendrobatidae > Phyllobates > Phyllobates terribilis. The sequence goes on along the minus strand of NW_027362768.1, from coordinate 305,404,451 downwards.
CAACAGCCACATCTTCTCGCTCCCACTTCTTGACCGAATTACTAGGGAAGCACAGAACAGCACCTGTATAGCAAACTGATCAGTGTGAACAGGTTATTAATTGGATAGCAGATAATACTTCCGGTTACCTGGGCACCACCACCTCCGGTCTGTCTTTCACACGGTCAAATCTTAGTAGCCGTGAGTATTGACCGCATACTCCTCCTCACCCTGATGCTCCTTCCTCCCACCATGCCGAGTGTCATCAGACAGCAACTGATCCCACACTTGGACACTCTGAAGAGCTGTTCACTGGTCCATTTCCAGATTTGTGCCCCTCGCCTGCTCCGCTTGAAGTGGTGGAAGAGGAGATCCCATGTAGCGATGCCCAAATATTTGAACAGCCACAGCCACAGGAAGTCGATGCTGGCAATTTGTCACAAGGGGTGGACGATGACGAGACACAATTGCCAGGAAGTGAGGAGGAGGATCGTGGTGCGCAAGTGGAAGAGGAGGAGGTGGTGGATGATCTAGTAACTGACCCAACGTGGCAGGAAGACATGCAGAATGAGGCCAGCAGAACACAGGGTGAGGGAGGCAGAGTACCCCAACAGGCAGGAAGAAGCAGTGTGGTGGCCGCACACAGAAGGCAGGCAACCGTTCCCCGTAACACCAACACGAGGGACGTTGCCAGTACAACCTGTAAGTCTTCCAGAGTCTGGAATTTTTTTTAAGACTCTGCTGATAACCCCAAAAAGGCCATTTGTACCACCTGCCTTGCCAGCATCAGCAGTGGTGACAAAACTACCAGCCTTACCACCACCAGCATGATCAGGCACATGGCAGCAAAGCACACGACCTTGTGGGGAGAACCCCAGGGCCCTCGACCAGTGTCAGCGGGTGTCACCACTGCTTCTTCCGCTGTTGTGCATGCAATAGAACCCTCTGTTGTGTGTGCAAGGCAATCCCCTGTCCATACTGCATGCAAAGATGCCCCCTCCTCTCAGTCTTCACTTGTTATGACAGTTTCTCAAGAAACAGCATCAAAGTCCACGTCCACGTCCCACCGCTGCGTTCAATTGCCATATCCCATACCTTTGAACGAAAGCGTAAATTCGCAGCTAATGCCCCACAGGCCACAGTCCTAAATTTGCACATTTCACGACTGCTTGCGTTGGAAATGCTGCCATTTAGGCTTGTGGAGACGGAATCCTTCCGCAACCTTATGGCGGTGGCCGTCCCTCGGTACTCGGTCGTCAGCCGACACTATTTTGCCCGGTGTGCCATCCCCGCACTACACAAGCACGTGTCCCAAAACATCTGCCGTGCCCTCAACAATGCAGTTACAGGGAGAGTCCACCTAACAATGGACACGTGGACAAGTGCTTGTGGCCAGGGACGGCACATCTCCCTGACGGCACACTGGGTAAACATAGTGGAAGCCGGAACCCAGTCGGACCTTGGGATGGAACACATCCTCCCCACACCGAGGATTGCGGGCCCTATGTCAGTCAGAGTTGCCCCCACAGTGTACAGCTCCTGCGCATCATTATCCTCCTCCTCCTCATGTTCAGCCTCCATGTCAGATATCACCACATCAGTTACCAGCTGGAAGCACTGCAGTACTGCCTCCGCCAAGAGGCAACAGGCTGTGCTGAAACTCATAAGCTTAGGTGAGAAACCTCACACTGCTTGTGAGTTGTGGACAGCTGTGAAAGAGCAGGTAGATCTGTGGCTGACACCGCTGAACCTACATCCAGGCATGGTCGTGTGTGACAATGGCCATAATTTGGTGGCGGCTCTGAGGCGAGGCGAGATCACACACGTAATATGCCTGGCTCATGTGCTCAACCTTGTGGTTCAGCGGTTTCTTAGATCGTAACCCGAGTTGCCAGATCTGCTCGTCAAAGTACGCTGCCTGTCAGCTCATTTTCGCAAGTCGGCTACAGCTTCCGTTGCCCTTGCTGTGTTGCAGCAGTGTTTGCAGCTTCCATCACACTGACTGGTGTGTGATGTCCCCACACATTGGAACTCTACCCTCCACATGTTGCAAAGGATTTGTGAGCAGAAGAGAGCAGTTGTGGAGTACCAGCTTCAACAAGGCCATCGATATTCAGGTCAGACTCCACACATAAGACCTCAGGAGTGGACCTGGATGTCTGACATATGTACCATCTTGACAAACTTTGAGGAGTCCACCAAGATGGTGAGTGGCGATGACACCATCATTAGCGTCAGCATTCCACTTGTCTGTCTTTTGCAACGCTCTCTGCAGAGAATTAAAGAGGAGGCATTGCAGCCAGAGTATGATGAGATGGATCAAGAAGCCGTAGCGGTCGATTACACACAGCCCAGCCTCATCTCATCCCAATGTGCATTGGGGGACAATGAGGGAGAGGAGGAGGAGGAGAAGGAGGAAGAACAGGAGCCTGTATCATGCGCTGTAGACGGTAGTACCTGTACAACTATCATACCGTTGGTTCAGCATGGGTGGCCTGAGGAAAGGGGGGAGGAGGAGGAGGAGAGCATGGTCAGTCGTCATCTTGGTGAGGACACGGAAGTCTTGTCTGTTACCAATCTGGCACGCATGGCTGACTTTGTTACGCTGCCTTAACCGTGACCCTCGCATTGTCAAAATGTTCGGTGACAGTCATCACTGGTTGGTGACACTTTTAGACTCCCGCTACAAGGAGAACTTTCACTCTCTTATTCCTGAGGTGGAGAGGTCTACAAAAATGGGGCAGTTCCAGAAGGCCCTTGCTGCAGAACTGTTAAAAAAATTCCCATCTGAACACGCTAGCGGCAGAGGTCACAGTTCGTTGCCCAACCAAGGCGTACATGCAAGAGAGATGCAACTCCAATCCAGCAGAGGCAGGTGAACACTGTCAACGTTAAGGGACAGTTTTCTCAGACCCTCCCTTCAGACAGACCCTGAGGCACGGGGTACTCTCACAAGGAGTGGAAAGTTTCAAAAGCTGGTGAGGGAGTACCTTGCCGACCGTACCGGCGTCCTCCGTGATTCCTCTGTGCCTTTTAATTATTGGGTATCCAAGCAGGACACTTGGAATGAACTCGCTCTGTACGCCTTGGAGGTCCTGGCCTGCCCTGCCACTAGCGTGTTATCGGAGCGTGTTTTTAGTGCCGCTGGGGGAATTATAACTGATAAGCGCACTCGCCTGTCAACTGAAAATGCTGACAAGCTGACCCTTATCAAAATGAACAAGGGCTGGATTGGGCCAGACTTCTCATCACCACCAAATGACAGCAGAGTAACATAAAGTCAAATCCACTGTGTTATTTCGGGAGGTGTATTCACATGCACCGCTTCACACCCACACATGGGTATACGTTTCCTCATTTCGGCTGTTTTATGTTCTTCTCCTTATCCTCAGCCTCTACCACCACTATAACACCAGGGTGACCATGGTCCGTGTTGCCATTATTGGAAGTTCCTCCGTCCTTATTTTTGTCATCTTTTGCTTGGAAGGCATAGGAAAAGACTATGGGAGACCCACTCCCCAATAATGGGAATAATGTTTGTAATATGCTGTACAGCATGGCTCTTGTAAGGAGCATTGCAAGTTCCTCCATCCTAATTTTTGGCAGCTTTTGCTTGGAGGGCATAGGCAAAGACTATGGGAGATCCACTCCCCAATAATGGGAATAATGTTTGTAATATGCTGTACTGCATGGCTCTTGTAAGGGGCATTGCAAGTTCCTCCATCCTAATTTTGGCAACTTTTGCTTGGAAGGCATAGGCAAAGATTATGGGAGACCCACTCCCCAATAATGGGAATAATGTTTGTAATATGCTGTACTGTATGGCTCTTGTAAGGGGCATTAAAACCGTCTTGTTAAGCTACTGGGACCTCCATGTCTCTTCCAAGGGGCATTAAAACCGTCTCGTTAAGCTACTGGGACCTCCACATCTCTTTCAAGGGGCATTAAAACCGTCTTGTTAAGCTACTGGGACCTCCACGTCTCTTCCGAGGGGCATTAAAACCATCTTGTTAAGCTACTGTGACCTCCACCACTTTTCCAAGGGGCATTAAAACCGTCTTGTTAAGCTACTGCGACCTCCACGTCTCTTCCGAGGGGCATTAAAACCGTCTTGTTAAGCTACTGTGACCTCCACCACTTTTCCAAGGGGCACTAAAACTGTCTTGTTAAGCTACTGTGACCTCCACGTCTCTTCCGAGGGGCATTAAAACGATCTTGTAAAGCTACTGCGACCTTCCTATTTCTTCCAAGGGGCATTAAAACCGTCTTTTTAAGCTGCTGGGACCTCCACGTCTCTTCCGAGGGGCATTAAAACCGTCTTGTTAAGCTACTGGGACCTCCACGTCTCTTCCAAGGGGCATTAAAACCATCTTGTTAAGCTACTGTGACCTCCACCACTTTTCCAAGGGGCATTAACACCGTCTTGTTAAGCTACTGCGACCTCCACGTCTCTTCCGCGGGGCATTAAAACCGTCTTGTTAAGCTACTGTGACCGCCACCACTTTTCCAAAGGGCATTAAAACCATCTTGTTAAGCTACTGCGACCTCCACGTCTCTTCCGAGGGGCATTAAAACCGTCTTGTTAAGCTACTGGGACCTTCACATCTCCTCCGAGGGGCATTAAAACCGTCTTGTTAAGCTACTGTGACCTCCACGTCTCTTCCAAGGGGCATTAAAACCATCTTGTTAATCTACTGGGACCTCCACGTCTCTTCCGAGGGGCATTAAAACCGTCTTGTTAAGCTACTGGGACCTCCACATCTCTTCCGAGGGACATTATAACTGTCTTGTTAAGCTACTGTGACCTCCACGTCTCTTCCAAGGGGCATTCAAACTGTCTTGTTAAGCTACTGTGACCTCCACCACTTGTCCAAGGGGCATTAAAACCGTCTTGTTAAGCTACTGTGACCTCCACCACTTTTTCAAGGGGCATTAAAACCGTCTTGTTAAGCTACTGCGACCTCCACCTCTCTTAGGAGGGGCATTAAAACCGTCTTGTTAAGCTACTGTGACCTCCACGTCTCTTCCGAGGGGCATTAAAACAGTCTTGGTAAGCTACTGGGACCTCCACGTCTCTTCCGAGGGGCATTAAAACTATCTTGTTAAGCTACTGTGACCTCCACCACTTTTCCAAGGGGCATTAAAACCGTCTTGTTAAGCTACTGTGACCTCCACCACTTTTCCAAGGACCCGTTGAAGCGCCGGAAGGCAGCAAAACGGCCGTTGTCCCTTTTTTTCCTCTCCCCCGCATACCCTTGAGGGTCTCAGTCCAATGCTGCACGCTGAAATGCTTCGCACACAAAAATAAAGGAACGTTTTAAAGAAGACAGGGTGAGTGCTGCCTTTCCTTCTATTCTTGCTTGAGTAGGACAACTTGTGTCTTGTTCATATTGCTGGCCTACTTGCTTTTCCGATATGAGCAGGTGATGCTGCTTCATATGCTGATGGAGAGCTGTAGTTCTGAGTCTATTTGAGTTAGGACATCCACAATTTATTTTTCTCCTACAGTGCCTGCCTGCAGCAAAAGTTTAGCCGTTCAGTAAAGTGAAAAAAATGTCCAACACTTATAATTCCCGCAGGTATGAATCGCCACATTATGACCATAACTGGAGCTTTTAGGCGCTTTTGAGCCTCCTTCACCAATAGCAGCGATATCCCTTGCTTCCAAGCTGACTGAAAATGCAGGTCTGCCTCTGGAAGATCACTTGGCCGGATATTTACTTTGGTCTTTATTGACCATGCCACCACCCTCTTCCTCTGATAACATCGCCTCCTCATCACCACCTGTCTACCACACTATCCGCCATCATCATACCTGACTGATCTGACACATGTCTCAGTGTGGAATGTGCCCTGAGCTCCTTGCTTCCACTCCTGATTCCCTCTTCTAGATTTTCCCTGACTCAGAGTTCCACTAGCACCTGAGCTGGCACTGCCAATATCATTACCACAACAGATGACAGAACCACAAACACAGCTACCCATTTGAATGATGTCCTCTATCTCCTCAGACCCCATGTCATCCTAGTACAAAGGCTAACTGTTCATTTCATCACATAAATCAGCTGAAAGAAGTAAACAACTTGTGACATATCTTTCTTAGCCTCTGGAGTGCTGTGGCTTAGGAAAGAAGAGGGAGAAAAGATAGAGATGTCATTACCTTACTTTAAAGTCCACAATATAAAAGATTGATTTCATGGTGGTAGAGGTGGACTGCACAGAACACTAAGGCTGCATGCCCACTATGCGTTTTTCAAGCATTTTTGCGAATTCCCGCAGCGAAAACGCTTAAAAAACGCTTGATAATACGTGCCCCATGGTCCCCAATGATAATCAGCATGTGCTGTGCACATGCTGTGGAAATTTCCGCTGCGGATTATTATTCGGAAAAATCCGCAGCATGTCCATTATTTTTGCGGAAGCGCGGCGTAATTGCCACCATTGACTTGCATTGAATCGCATAATATCCGCATAACTACATGTGCACATGCGGATATTAAGTGATTCAGTGTGCGGATGGTACCCGGGTGTGGAGAAGAGGAAACTCTCATCCAGACCCAGGTACCATAGTACCTGTTAAAAAAAAGAATTAAAAATAAAAAATGAGCATTATACTCACCTTCTGTTGGCCCCTGGTCTTCTCTCCGGTGCGTCCTGGCTCCCCAGTGGCTCACAATGGTGTGAAAGGACCTTCCATGACATCATTCAGTCATGTGACAGCTCACGCGACCGCTGACGTCGGCGGTCGCGTGACCTGTCACATGACTGAATGACGTCATGGAAGGTCCTTTTACACCACCGTGAGCCACCCAAGACACCGGACGCACCAGAGATGGAGACCGGGGCCCATCGGAAGGTGAGTATAATGTTTTTATTTTATTTTTTACCATTTTTATTCTTTTTTTAACTTTTAACTTGGTCACACTACATAAATCCATGCTGGTTGCATAGATTTATATAGTGTGACCAAGTTGTCAAGAACTTTCCAAGTGATGCTAAAATCACTTGGAAAAGCGCTTGACAACCCGCATGTGAAAATGCATGTAAAAACGCTTGACAAACGCTTCTACCTGGCAGGAAAAACGCATGTAAAATCCTCATGCGTTTTCCCTGCCAGGGAGATGCAGAAAAAATCAGGAGCATTTCTCCATTGTGAGCACTTAGCATGACTCAAACTAATGGTGTTACTGTGAGAGGTAACATCAACCTGCTGTGACTGAAACAAGTTATGTGCCATGCATTTCATAAAGTCCTCTGCTTCCTTCCCACAAATAATCTTGATAGAGGCACTGGGGGCCAAGTGTAAAATGTTTTTGGAAGTACAACTGCCTGGACGGCTGGTACCAATGATTACAGTATTGCTTGAGACTTTCAAATTCTAATTGCCAGATGTCGTGGTATGTTTTTTTTTATTTCTATTACCGTGTCTATTGCTATTGCCACTTTTTCTTTTACCAAGTATTTTTTAATACACTATAATTAACATTGTCATTGTTTTCAACCACAATCCCCCCCTTTGCAAAATGAAACCAACAAGAAACGCTGACTACATGTACAAAAAGCCATCAGCAGCAAAAGGGTGCAGTATTGTGTGGCATGTATGGAGGTTAAACTTGACTGCTAAATTTGCTACATGTGTGCAAAAAAAAGTAGTTTATGACATGCACACTTTAAGAGTCTCATGCCTCTAACTCGTACGCCTTCTCAGCTCCGTCCTACTTACTGCAGTCACCACTCTGCTTCTCCTTGAGTCAGGCTGTCTCACTGAGATAGCCTCTTGCAGCACTCCCAGTACTGCTGCATCTTCCTGCTGTCTCCACCTGGCTATAGGGAGGCAGGGCAAGTTCCTTCTGTGTCCTGCACAGATAAGTTTCCCTGGCCTAGTCCCTGTCAGCAGGGTATATATTAGGCAGCTCCTCCCTCCACTCCTTGCCTGAACTTTAGTTCCAGTGTGCATCTACTTCCCTGCCCAGGTGTTTTGTTGTTATTTCTCTTGTTATCAACCTAGCTTGAATACCGGTTCTGTCTGATCTTTCCGCTCCTGACTTTGGCTACTTATTTGAACCTGTGCTGCCTGCCCAGACCTCTGACTGTCAGACTACATCTCTGCATGTGCCCTTTGTACCTAGTATCCCTGCCTTGACCCGTTGGTCAGCTGATGCTGGTCGGGGCACTGTCCTGGATTAGTATCTGGTGGCTACTAGTGATGAGCGAGCATGCTCGCCACTGCTCGGTACTTCCCCGAGCATCTCAGTACTCGAGATGCTCGGAGTTCGCCGAGTACTTTCGAGATGCTCGGGCGGGAGCTGGGGTCCCTGTCCTGCATGTCTGGTGCTATTTAGAGCACCAATCATGCAGGGATTGTCTGCCACTCACTGTAATGTCACAGTCATGGTGGTTGTGGCATTAAAGTGATTGTCCAAATCAATGGGAACAGTGCTCACAGTGAAACATGAAAAGCCGGCAATTCATCAGCGGAATGCATCGGTACCCGACAGTTTAGAACAGAAAGAATAGAGCATCACACATAGATTAGATAGATAAAAACATGTCAGTCACATATATAATAAGTACAGTGACAGTGTTGGTTACTGTACTTGTTATTTAGTGTTAAAATAAAGGATTTATTAAAAAAAATAATAGTGTTTTGGTCTCTTTAAAAAAGTCGGCCGTCAATTCATCAGCAGCATACACCGGTACCCGACAATTTAGAACAGAAAGAATAGAGCATCACACATAGATTAGATAGATAGAAACATGTCAGTCACATATATAATAAGTACAGTGATAGTGTTGATTACTGTACTTGTCATTTAGTGTTAAAATAAAGGATTTAGTAAAAAAAAAATGGCGTGGGGTTCCCTGTAATTTTAGTCTCTAGCGGAGGTTAAGCAGACAGCTGGGGCAGATGTTTGAAGCCTGGGAAGGGGGTAATACCCATGGAGCATCCCAGGCTACTAATGTCAGCCCCCAGCTGAATACCTAGCCTTTACCAGCTATTAAACTGGGGGACCCCCCAAAATAATGACATGGGGTCCCCCCTATCTTAATAGCTAGGAAAGGCTAGGCAGACAGCTGGGGGCTGATATTAATAGCCCAGGAAGGGTGCCATGAATATTGGCCCCCTCCCAGGCTAGAAACACCAGCCGTCAGCCGCTCCAGAAATGGCGCATCCATAGGATGCGCCAATTCTGGCACTTAGCCTCGCTCTTCCCACTGCCCTGTAGCGGTGGCAGTGGGGTAATAGGGCTGGGGTTGATGTCAGCTTATAATGCCAGTTGACATCAAGCCCAGGTTAGTAATGGAGAGGCGTCTATAAGACACCCCCATTATGAACCCCATAGTCAAAGTTAAAAAAAAAACACAAACACCCAGAATAAAGTCCTTTAATTGAAATAGCACACAATTCTTTAATGTTCTAAATTAAACCATACTTACCATCACGCCCATTCCAGCTGAAGCCAACGATCTCCTGCAATAAAAGTAAAATAATAAACCAATCTCATCCTTACCTTTCCATGGTTCCCAGGACGGCTCCAGCTCTGCTACATTCACATGACAGGCTGGATCGCAGCCGAAAGCTGCCCTCCAGCTTGCCATGCCGCAGACACTGAGAAGCGCAGGCATGCTTGCGCTCCTCAGTGTCTGGCTGTGACGGCATCCAGATGAGCCGAGGTCATGTCCAATGAACTCAGCTCACCTCATGCTCATCACTGACAGCGTGGGAGAATTCTCCTGCTCTCAGCGCTTGAGCAGGAGAATTCGCCCACGCTGGGATGGCATTCTGATGACAGGCTGGATCGCAGCTGAGCGCTGCCATCCAGCATGCCATCCTTCAGAGACACTGCAGAGCGCAAGCATGCCTGCGCTTCTCAGTGTCTGCGGCATGGCAATCTGTAGGGCAGCTTTCGGCTGCGATCCAGCCTGTCATGTGAATGTAGCAGAGCTGGAGACGTCCTGGGAACCATGGAAAGGTAAGGATGAGATTGGTTTATTATTTTACTTTTATTGCAGGAGATCGTTGGCTTCAGCTGGAATGGGCGTGATGGTAAGTATGGTTTAATTTAGAACATTAAAGAATTGTGTGTTTATTTCAATTAAAGGACTTTATTCTGTGTGTTTGTGTTTTTTTTTAACTTTGACTATGGGGTTAGTAATGGGGGTGTCTTATAGACGCCTCTCCATTACTAACCTGGGCTTGATGTCAGCTGGCATTATAATCTGACATCAACCCTAGCCCTATTACCCCACTGCCACCGCTACAGGGCAGTGGGAAGAGCGAGGCTAAGTACCAGAATTGGCGCATCCTATGGATGCGCCATTTCTGGGGCGGCTGACGGCTGGTGTTTCTAGCCTAGGAGGGGGCCAATATTCATGGCACCCTTCCTGGGCTATTAATATCAGCCCCCAGCTGTCTGCCTAGCCTTTGCTAGCTATTAAAATAGGGGGGACCACATGTCATTTTTTTGGGGGGTCCCCCATTTTAATAGCTGGTAAAGGCTAGGTATTCAGCTGGGGGCTGATATTAGTAGCCTGGGAAGCTCCGTGGGTATTACCCCCTTCCCAGGCTTCAAACATCTGCCCCAGCCGTCTGCTTAATCTCTGCTAGAGACTAAAATTACCGGGAACCGCACGCCAATTTTTTTTAAATAAATCATTTATTTTAACACTAAATGACAAGTACAGTATTCAACAATATCACTGTTCTAAATTGTCGGGTACCAGTGTATGCCGCTGATGAATTGCCGGCCGGCTTTTTTAAAGAGACAGGTGCATGTAAATCGGAGAGCACTAGTGTGTTCCAAGTGCCCTGCTATGTTTTTCATGCACCCTCCTATATACCCTGCCTGCCTGTCTGCCTATATATTCTGCCTGCCTGACGTTTAATTGAGCACCGCTCCCATCGATTTGGGCAATTTTTGACCTTCTGCAGACCGCCTGGGGGGGACCACCAGAAAAATGCTCGAGTTTCCCATAGACTTACATTGGACTCGTTGCTCGGGTCGAGCACCCGAGTATTCCAATGTGCTCAACCCGAGCTTCGAGCACCCGAGCATTTTAGTGCTCGCTCATCACTAGTGGCTACCCTAATGGCCCAAACCTAACTTCACCATCAGAAGCTCTAGTGAAGACCAGGTAGCCATGCCCAGATAGTGGCGCAGTGGGTCCATGCCCACCACCGTCACGGAGAGATAAGACAGTTGTCATCAAATATCATGGTTTCTTTTACATTTTTTTGCATATGTTCTTAACACAAATATTACCACCTTCCCAAAAAGGACTGAATATGAAATGATAGGGACTTGTTCAAAAAGTAAGCAGTGGCAACAGGCCGCATTATTGGTGTGATTTATACAGGTGTCAAATTTGATTACTATAATATTTATATTTGCCTGTTTGTGTGGATTTTCATGGGAAATTCAATTTGCAAAAAAGTTATTCACTACAAATTGATTGTCCCTTATTATGCTCTGGACCATAATAAATGCAACATTTAAAAAATACATAAAATACTTATGCTCACCTTACCGTTCACTTCTACAGCCCCTCCATTACGTCACAACGTTATGATCTTATTAGCACTTGTGCAGTACCATCCCGGGCCTCATCAGAGCCAGAAGTCCCTGGCCACCATGAATAGGCCTGAGGACTTAGCGTACACAGCGGGCATAAGAAGATGTGACCAGTAAAGAGAAGATGGTGAGTAGCAGAGGGGTGAAGAGGTGAGCCGTTAAGTGAGTATAAGTGTTTTTTTTATCCTTTTGATGACCCTTTACTGTTCAGCAAAATGGTGGCCAGGAGCTGCCATTTTAATGGATCTGTCCGGAAGCGAATTACAAAAAATCCACATTTTGGTAATCAGTAATTCAGATTTTTGGAATCTTTGAGTAGAATTCCATTGCACTCGAATATATTCACTCTTCTCCCTTCCCAACAAAAAATGCAAAACCTCAACAGAGTAGCTTGTGACACGCATACTTTCTCTGGCTACAGTAAGGTTACATTTTTTTTTCTTGTAGTGATATTCTTGGCCTGCTGCTTGCTTATGCATAAAGAATGATAAAATAAAATGTGTAATTGAAATGCTGCAAATGCCAGCTACACTATATTGCTGTGTTATCAATCACTGGCACTGCTGCTAGCTCTCCCTTCTCTCTCACCCCTTTCCTATCAATACAATTTCTACATTATTCCCAGACTACTACACTAATCTTCTTCACTATAGCAGTTGGTTTACACACTATCTGTAGTATCTGTCTATGGTTTTATGGCTTCTCTTCCTATCTCTATTGCTAATATGTGATGTGTGACATTCTCTCACTATCCTGGTATCCCCCAAAAGCGGTTGCTGCATTTCCTGCCTTGGACTTTATCTATGGCTTTGATATTTGCTTTTTATTGACTGTGCTATACCATGTGATATAATAACTTCAATGTATTATGGGTAAGTATGCCAGGACACATTTCAGGTCATGTGAAACTTTTTGGACTGATGAAATCTTCTGCATTGTGTAAAATGGCGGCAAATATTTTTGGCCATTTATGCAAATTAAATCACAAATTATTTGAATTCGGTGTCAAATTTCCAAAGCTTTGATAAAAATTTGATTCTCATGGAATTTATTCATTCATCTCAATAATCCACCCTTCTATGTTTTATAGAGGATGATAGGAGAAGTAATAATGCTGTGTGGAGATACATAGTGTAATCAAGGAAAAATTGTTTAATTCTCCCTAGCAAACTATGTGTTTCATAGTAACATACTGTAAATGGCATTAAAACAAATGTCTATCAAATTCAATCTCTCAAGATCTAGGTATTGGTTCCAGAGGAATCCAAAACAAATATTCTAGAAGAACGTATGCAAGTGCATTTTGTGAATCCCTGAATGATACATGACTATTTGCCAGAGGTCTTATGAGGAAAAAAAAGAAATGAGGTCTTAAAAAAAATGATAATTTTATTGAGTCAAAAAAATGTTCCCATCTAATTCACACCGCTCCCTCTCCGTATTCCAAATTAGGACATATGGACCTCATGTAGAGGGAACTCATTTTTTTGGAGACTCAATGTTTATGATCCAAAGCAGAGGGCCATTAACAAGCAACAGCTCCTTCTCTGATAGACTCAAGCTGTTCATATAAATGTCATGCAATGATACTTTTCTCATGTAGTTGCCACTGCCCTGAATATGAGTAACTGTTCATATCAGCTGTTTGCTGGGCGTTTTAGCAGTCGGGCCTTTTTCATGGTGTGCAAAATTATTAGGCAGCTTGTGTTCTCCAGACAAAATGGGCCAAAAAAGAGATTTAACTGACTCTGAAAAGTAAAAAATTGTTACAAGTCTTACAGAGGGATACAGAACTCTTGACATTGCTAAGATATTGGGGTGTGATCATCAAACCATCAAAAATTTAGCAGCAAATAGGATCACAAAAAAAGTGTTAAAAAAAGATAAAAATTAACTGCCAAAAAATTTAGATGAAGCGGCCAGGAAGCCATTATCCTCCAGTGCTGTCATATTCCAGAACTGCAACCTCTCTGGAGGCCCAGAAGTACAAGGTGTTCAGTGCTCAGAGAAATGGACAAAGTAACGAAGGCTGAAACCCGACCACCACTCAACAAGACAAAGGAAGTGAAACATCAAGACTTGGATAGCCGAGCAGTGGAGACTTTGATGCTGCAATGGAGCATTGTCCTCCATAAAAATCATGGTTTTCTTGAAAGATGTAGACTTTTTCCTGTACCTCTGCTTGAAGAAAGTGTCTTTTATAAATGACAGGAGGTTTGGGAAATGATTTTGAGTCTATCTTCATCTGAAAAGGTCCAACTAGCTCATCTTTAATAATACCAGCCCATAGCAGAGCCCCATCTCCACCTTGCTGGCGCCTGAGTTGACGTGGAGGTCTGTGTGCATTACTGATCCAGACACGGGCCAATCCATCTGGTCCATTAAGAGTCACTCTCAACTTATCAGTCCAAAAAACCTTTGAAACATCTGTCTTCAGATATTTCTTGGCCCAGTCTTGACGTTTCCTCTTCTGAGTCTTCTTCAGTGATGGTCAGCTTTCAGCTTCCCTTACCTCAGCCGTGTCTCTTCTGGGCACTCAGGGTGAGTATATTACAAAATTTCATAACATTGATAGTTCAATAAATAAAAGTTTAGTTTCTTTATAATTCTGGCTCTCTACTGTTGTTCATCAAGTTAGTATTCCGCAATAACTTCTGCATCAATGGCTCTTGCTGCAGGGCATTCTACAGTCTAACTACTCTAACTTTAGAAACTCTTTCAATATTAATGGCAAACAAGATTTTTCCTCTACTTACTGATTTTCTATACTCTACTTTAGTTGTTAGAATCACTATCTCATCTAACAGATATTTATATTGACCTGATCATAGATGATAGCCTAAAATATTTTAACTTTTTCTGATTTTAGTTGAAGGAATTGTGTAGCGCCTTTCAATTACGCATCAGGCATTGCGAGTAGCTGCTTCAATTTGGGCTGGACAGTTTCTGCGTCATTCAGCAGACATGGCAGGTATCATGCACCTATCCTATTCTAATTAATATGACATGTGTACTTCATACCAGTTAGGTATAGGACAGTTACCTTTAACTTGGCAATTGTCCGGCTTCACATAAGCAATGTCTGTCACCCAATGCAAAAGTAAGAGGACCTGCATGACCGCTTTAAAGTCTTTTTCAAATCTGTGACAAAATAGATATCAAAATATGTCCATATGTTAAAGATTTGAGCTCGCCTGTTCAAAACCCATCCAAGACCTACTTCTTTACAAAATTGAAATGGCCCACTAGAGCTTCATAGGATCCTACTTTGGTCCTGGACTCTGAAACAATGCAACCCTATTGCAGAGATCCCAGAGGGAAAGCTGAAGAAAATCCGACTAGGAGTTACGTTACACAGCAGGTCCTTCTCTTCCTTTGCCCTGATTGCGCTGTTGTCATTTTCCAGACACCAATTCTGAAGAAAGCCAAAAATAGGACAAAACGTTCAAAACTCATTAAATCTGAAATTCCTGATGATTAAATAAAAATATTCATAAGTTTCTAAAAGTTTTTTATTGCTGAAGGTATGTCATTTTATGTTCATGGTTGGGTAACCCTATTTCTACTAAATCCTACATAGATCTATTGTATTATACTCCCATTTGGAGTTGAAGTTACAGTCAATCACTTGGCACTAGGGTGTATTTCTTATGAGATGAAACACAAAATGCACAAAATAACATATTAGTCTTTGTGAATATGTCCTGTGTGTACTATGAAAAAAATGTAATTAAAGCAGGAGTAGACCCTCCAAATAATATCCAACCATGGGATCAAGAACTCCAGCAGACTTTGCCTGTACTTTAGGGCCATGGACAAAAAAGGATTGAGAGTGTAGAGCCATTTCATGTTTTAGCTCAGGAGTATACATACTTTTGCAAACTATATATAGGTAAAATTCTGTAACATAAACAGCTTTTATTTTTTATTACATAGACACGTCATTGTATTTAGAGATCTTTCAAGCTCATTCATTTTTGTACTACTGAGTGCCAGCCTTTATCATTCTACTTAACGTCTACATTTTTTATTCCAAGAAGGAAAAAAATGACTTCTTCTTTTTTATATTTTCACTATAAAATGAATGTTACTGCCTTGATTTCTTTATCATCCAGAATCTGTTTCTCCTCTACTGATTTTGGATTGCTTAAAGGGGTTGTCCACTACTTGAACAACTACTTCTGAATTACCACTCATCTCTAGTGGCGGCGCCATTTTAGTGGTGTTTGCACTAGCTCTCCCGGGGAACACAGGAGATTGTTATGTCATGCAATCCCTGCAGCCAATCAGCGCTGGCTTCAATCTCCTCTCATACTGATGTAATTGACATCTGGAGGAAGTGAGAGCTGCAGCTGCCTTCTTGTGCTCCAGATGTCTTGATTTGTCTGAAAGAGGGAAGAGTTAAGTTAGCGCTGGTTAGCCTCAGTGACTGCCTGATATAACAATGTCACGCAATCCTTCGTGAGAGACAGTGCCGACACCGCTGGAAAAGCGCCGGCACTGGAAGTAAGTATTGGTATTCCACATATGGTGGAAGTATCATCAAGGCATCAGCAATTCTCTCAGCTGTGCAGTACTATGGAAATCATGAAATCGTAACCTGTGAGAGGCCGTGAGGACTGGAGTTTGGGAAAAACTGGTAAAAATGATGGTGATGCTAAAAGCTGAAATCTAAAACTGCGTACTACCATCTAGAGTATTATTAACAGTCAGTGGCCACTGAACCAAAGCAATGTGAACCTCCTAGTACCTGCGACCTCCCCGTAAATTCTACAGATTAGACTACTGACATGGCTACTGAACTTGGGTCCGGCTTATCTTTTTGCTCAACTCTAGGGGCTACATGTATATTTATTTAAAGCGTATTTGGTAGTGCTCTAAGTTTTCAAGCAATGAGCCTAAGCATTCAAAAGGAGCTCTCATGTGAACCCTCTAGGCCACCATGAAGTTCCGAAATTGTTCTCATGACATAATTTGAATGTGGTCTACAGGAAGCTGAACCCATGATATGGCTTTTATATCCTCTTTATCAAATAGCCATAAAACATTGGATGGCACATGGCTGTGCTATGCGGTCATGTGAAAGAGCCCTATGGCTGTTAACCACAAAATTAATGGGGATCTTTAATGTCACTGTCAGTGATTGACAATGGCATTTAAGAGGTTAATAGCAGAGATCAGCACAGCACCAATTGCGCTGTAAAACGCAGATATCAGCTATGTAACATAGTCGGTATCTGCCTTGGGTAGAGCGAGCTCAACTTCTGAGCCCACTCCAAACATCCTGAAACACTCCATATATATGTCAAGGAGCTTTAAGGGGTTAATCCACTTTTGTCTCATATTATAATTAAAACTCAGGCTGTGTGCCCACGATGCGTTTTTCATGCATTTCTGCTGCGGAATTTCCGCAGCGGAAACGCATCGAAAACGCTTGGTAATCCGCACCCCATGGTCCCCAATGGCATTCCGCAATGTCAATGCACATGCTGCGGATTTTTCCGCAGCGTTTCTGCAGCGCTCATAAATCCGCAGCATGTTCATTAATTTTGCGGAAGCGCAGCGGAATTGCCGCCATTGACTTGCATTGAGACGCATATAATCCGTGTCTGTACATTTGTACACGCTGATTATATGCGTTTCAATGTGCGGATGGTACCCAGTTCTGGAGGAGAGAAGACTCTCATCCAGACCTGGGTAACATTGTACCTGTAAAAAAAAGAATAAAATAATAAATAAAGTTTATATTCACCTTCTCGCGAGCCGGCAGCGCTTCTCCTTCCAGGACCTGAGATGACGTCGTGGTCATGTGACCGCAGGCTGTCTCGCGAGAGCCCGGCAACCAGGAAGAAGCCAGGACGAGCGCGACAGCACACGCGGCGGGGCATCGTAGGTAAGTATAGCTTTATTTTTATGGTCACACTATATAAATCCATGCCGTTTGCATGGATTTATATAGTGTGACCTAGTTGTCAAGCACTTTCCAAGTGATGCTATCGCCTGGAAAGTGCTTGTCAGTCCACATGCGGAAACGCATGCGTTAACGCATGTGAATCCGCATGTGAATCCGCATGTATTCTGCAGGAAAAACGCATGCACAATCTGCATGTGTTTTTTCTGGCAAGGGAGATGCAGAAACGCTGCAGAAATTTTCTGCTTCATTTCTGCATCGTGGACACATAGCCTCAGAAAGATATAAGGAAATATGCTGCCTCTGTCTCAAAAAATCAGCCATGTCCTTTTCTTTCTCCCAGTGTCCTGTATCTGGCTGTAAAACAACTTGATGCACATGAGTTTCTCCCTCAGACAGTAAAACAAAAGATTTCTCACCCCGCCCTCTTATGTCAAGGGTGTTTGATAGTGATGAGCAAAGGTGCTCACAACTGCTCTGTGCTAATCCACTCATTAAGTCTATGCCTCAGAGACTGCAAGCTTAAAGGACTTAAAGCCAGAGAACTAGTCAGAGACTTAAAGCCAGAGGTGGTGCAATAATATACTAGTGATGCATTGGAGTGTTCTTTTGTGTGTTTGTTTTTCATGATTCCATAATTTTTTCCTCAGAATTGAGTGATTCCATCATTTTTTCCCTCTGCTTGGTCTGAAAAAAATTACCCTTACTGAGTACTACATTTTTAATCTTGATTTCTTTTAGTGTATCTTAAAGCCCTAAAGTTGCCATTTGAAATGACTTTAGTTTTGTGCCATGTCTGTGATCTGCTTTTTTTCAACAACATTAAACAACTGAATGAACATCTTCCGAGCTCGGTGATTCCATAATTTTTGCCAGGGGTTGTATTAGTAAATTACAGGCCTGCTATTTAAAACCGTGGTTCTCTGTCAGACGTATCACATATAACAGCGTTTCAAAATCAGCCTTTTCTGCCTTCCATTTCGTTGCACTGTGTCAGTCAAGCTATTAACACTCGGTTACTGTGAAGAACAGTGTTACTAAATTACAGGCCTGCTATTTAAAACAGTGGTTCTCTGTCAGACATATTACCTATAAGATTGTTCCAAAATCAGACATTTCATCCATTTTCATTCCGTTACAGTGTGTTGGTCAAGCTATTAACACTAGATGTCTGTGAAAAATAGTATTAGTAAATTATAGGCCTGGTATTTAAATTTGTGGTTCTCTGTCAGACATATCACCTATAAGACTGTTCCAAAATCAGACATTTCTTCCATTTCCATTCTGTTGCAGTGTGTTGGTCAAGCTATTCACACTAGGTCTCTGTGTAGAATAATATTAGTAAATTATAGGCCTGCTATTTAAAATCGTGGTTCTCTGTCAGACGTAACATAGTAACATAGTTTTTATGGTTGAAGGAAGACTAAGTCCATCTAGTTCAACACATAGCCTAACATGTTGATCCAAAGGAAGGCAAAAAAAAACCATGTGGCAAACACTAAGCTCCACATTGGGGAAAAAAATTCCTTCCTGACTCCATATGGCAATCAGACTAGTTCCCTGGATCAATGCCAAGGAATCTAGTATATATAACCTGTAATATTATACTTTTCAAGAAAGATTCAAGAAAGACGTATCACATATCACTGCCTTCCAAAATCAGCCATTTCTCGTGAACGTGGACAATATTGTCTTCCATTAATAATGGGCAAGGTGCGTGGCAAGGGACGGGGAAGTGGACGTTATGGTGCATGCATAGGCCGAGGATGTGGCCATGGGCAAGCTGAAATTGTGCCACAACAAACACCCACATCTTGTCGCTCGACCTTCCTGTCCCAATTACTAGGGGACCGCAGAACACCACTATTGAACACAGAGCAGTGTCAAAAGGTTGTTGGTTGGATAGCAGATAATGCCTCTAGTCACTTTGCCACCACCCTGTCTTCCACACGGTCAAGTCTCAGTAGCCATGAGTCTGGACCGCATATTCCTCACCCTGATCCTCCTTCCTTCCACCATGCCGAGTGCCCAGAGACAACTGATCCCACACTTGGACACTCAGAAGAGCTGTTCACTTTTCCATTTGTAGATTCGGGCTTCTCGCCCTGCCAGCTTCAAGAGAGCCAAGAGGAGAAAGCGTGCAGCTATGCCCAAATATTGGAGCAGCCACGGTCACATGTAGGCAACGGTGGGAAAATGCAATTACTGTCGCAAGAGGTGGATGATGATGATGATGATGAGACACAATTGCCAGAAAGTCAGGAGGAGGACCAGGGTGCGGAAGTGGAAGAAGAGGTGGTGGATGATATAGTAACTGACTCAATCTGGTAGGGGAACATACAGAGCGAAGACAGCAGAACACAGGGGGAGGGAGGCGTAGCACCACAACTGGCAGGAAGAAGTAGTGTGGTGGCCGCAGACACAAGGCGGGAAAGAGTTTCTCGTAACACCAACACGAAGGAAGTTGCCAGTACAACTGTGACGTCTTCCCGAGTCTGGTTATTTTTTAAAGACACTGCAGATAACCCCAAAAAGGCCATTTTCACCACCTGACAGTCCAGCATCAGCAGGGGTAGCAAAACTATCAGCCTGACCACCACCAGCATGATCAGTCACATGGCAGCCAAGCACCCGACTAAGTGGGCAGAACCTCAAGGTCCAGCAACAGTGTCTGCGGGTGACACCACTGCTTGTTCCGCTGTTGTGCGTGCACACCAATCTCCTGTCCATGGTGCATGCCAAGATGCCTCCCGCCCTGCACCTGTCGTTGAACACTCTCAACTAGCACCATCAGCAAGCACGTCCACATCCTTGTCCAAGCGCAGCGTTCAGTTATCACTACCCCAGTCCTTGAAACGCAAGCGCAAATATTCAGCCAACGCCCCACAGGCCACACTACTAAATTCACACATTTTGCGGATGCTTGGCTCGAAATGTTGCCTTTTAGGCTCGTGGAGACGGAAGCTCTCCACAACCTGAAGGCGGCAGCCGTCCCTCGATACTCGGTCTCCAGCTGCCACTATTTCTCCCGGTGTGCCATCCCCGCATTACACGAGCACGTGTCCCGCAACATTAGACGTGCCCTCAACAACGCAGTTACTGAGAAAGTCCACCTAACCACGGACACGTGGACAAGTGCTTGTGGGCAGGGATGGCACATCTCACTTACGGCACACTGGGTTAATATAATGGAAGCTGGGACACAGTCAGACCTTGGGACGGAACACGTCCTCCTGACACCGAGGATTGCGGGCCCTGGGTCAATCAGGGTTGCCCCCACATTCTACAGCTCCTGCATGTCCTCCTCCTCCTCTTCAGTCTCCATCTCCAAAATGACCACAACAGTGACAAGCTGGAAGCACTGGAGCACTGCCTTGGCCAGGCGGCAACAGGCGGTGCTGAAGCTAATATGATTAGGTGACAAAACCGCACAATGCTGAAGGACAGTGGACAGCTTTGAAAGAGCAGGCAGATCTGTGGCTGACACTGCTGACCCTACAGTCAGGTATGGTCGTGCGTGACAATGGCCAGAAACTGGTGGCGGCTCTGAGGCAAGGCGAGCTCACACGTACCATGCCTGGCCCATATGCTTAACCTCATGGTTCAGCGGTTTCTCAAAACCTACCCGTAGCTGCCAGATCTGGTTGTCAAAGTACGCAGCCTATGTGACCATTTTAGAAAGTCAGCTACAGCTTCCGCCACCCTTGCCGTACTTCAGCAGCATTTGAAGCTTCCAGCTCACCGACTGATCTGCGATGTCCCCACGCATGGGAACTTTACATTGCAGATGTTGGGAAGGATTTGTGAGCAGAACAGGGCAGCTGTTGACTACTAGCATCAACAAGACCATCGGTGTTCAGTTCAGACTCCACACATAAGACCTCAGGAGTGGATATGGATGTCAGATATATGTACCATCCTCCAAAACTTTGAGGACTCCACCAAGATGGTGAGCGGAGATGACTCCATAATTAGCATCACAATCCCGCTTCTCTGTCTTCTGAAATGCTCTCTGCTCACAATTAAAGATGATTCATTGCAGGCAGAGGACAATGAGATGGAGCAAGGAAACATACAGGGTGATTCCACACAGCCCAGCCTCATCTCATCCCAATGTGGATTGGGTGACAATGAGGAAGAGGAGGAGGAGGAAGAACAGGAGCTAGTTTCCTGCGCTATAGATGGTACTACCTGCACAACTATCATATCGTCTGTTTAGCGTGGATGGCCTGAGGACAGGGAGAAGGAAGAAGAGGAGGAGGATGAGGAGGAGAACATGGTCAGTCTTCCACTTGGTGAGGACACGGAAATCTTGCCTCTTTGCAGTCTGGCACAAATTGCTGAGTTTATGTTACGCTGCCTTTCCCGTGACCCTTGCGTTGTCCAAATTTATGGTGACTGTCATTATTGGTTGGTGACACTTCTAGACCCACACTATAAGGAGAACTTTCTGTCTCTTATTCCTGCGCAGGACAGGCCTAATAAAATTGGGCAGCCCTTGTGGAATTATTAAAAAAAATCCCAACTGAAAATGCTGGCGGCAGAGGTCACAGTTCGTTGGACAACCAAGGAGTACAGGCGAGAGAGACACAAAAGCAATCCAGCAGAGGCAGAGGAACACTGTCGAAGTTCTGGGACAGTTTTCCCAGACCCTCCCATCGCACAAGACTTGATGGGCCAGTTACTCTCCCAAGGAGGCAAAAGTTTCAGAAGATGTTGAGGGAGTACTTTTCCGACCGTACCAACATACTCCGTGATTCCTCTGTGCCTTATAATTATTGGGTATCCAAGCTGGACACGTGCCATGAACTGGCTCTCTACCCCTTGGAGGTCCTGGACTGCTCTGTCGCTAGCGGTTTGTCAGAGCGGGTTTTTAGTGCCACTGGCCGCCGAATTATAGCCGATAGGAGCATCCGCCTGAAAATGCTGACAGGCTGACTCTTCTAAAAATGAACAAGGGCTGGATTGGGCAAGACTTCTCAACACCACCGAATGATAGCAGCGTAACATAAACTCAAATACAGTGTCTTTTTTTTGGGAGGTCTAACTCTATTCCCATGCACCTCTGTCTTCACACCCAGACATGGGTATATGCTTCCTGATTTTGTCTATTTGCTCTTGTCCTCATCCTTCTCCTCTTCCTCCTCCACATCTTCATCCTCCACCACCATATGTACCATATCAACATGTCTACGTCTCTTGCAAGAGGCATTGAAGTTCCTCCAAATTTTTGGCAGCCGTTGCTTCTCTGCATAGGCAAACAGTATGGAAGACACACTTCCTAATAATGGGAAAATTGTTTTCAGGAGACCCTCTGACCTCTACGTCTCTTGCAAGGGGCATCGGAGTGCCTTCAAATTTTTGACAGCCATTGCAGTCACTGCATAGGCAAACAGCATAGGAGACCCCCTCCTTTCTAATGGGAACATATCGTTACTGTGACCCAGCTCTATATGACTTTAAATTTTTAGTGGGGTTTTTCCTAAATTTTGACAGCGTTGGACTCACTGCATACCCTATAACTGTATAGCAGACCCTCTCCTTTCTAATGGGAACATGTCGTACTCGTTACTGTTGCCCAGCTGTATGTGTCTTTAAATTGTTAGTGGGGTTCTTACTAAATTTTGGCAGCCATTGGACTCACTGCATACCGTATAACTGTATAGCAGACCCTCTCCTATCTAATGGGAACATATCGTTACTGTGACCCAGCTCTATATGACTTAAAATTTTTAGTGGGGTTTTTCCTAAATTTTGGTAGCCATTGGACTCACTGCATTCCCTATAACTGTATAGCAGACACTCTCATTTCTAATGGGAACATGTCATTACTGTGGCCCAGGTCTATGTGTCTTTAAATAGTTAGTGAGGTTTTACCCAAATTTTGTCAGCCCTTGCAGTCACAGCATGGGCATTACCACCATCGGAGACCCACTCCTCTATAACAGGAACACTTTGTTTACTGAGACCCTCCTCTATTTCTCTTCAAAGGGGTATGGGTTGCATCCAAATTTTTGGCAGCCCTTAAGAATAGTAAGGGCCACCTGATAGCCCTATAAAAATAGGCTTTGTGACTTTCAGAGTCCCTCCTTAAATGAAACAGGATGTGTCTGATGATGTGTCACACACCACATGGCCAGATAAGGTTGTAAAATGTTAATATGACATTTCCTGTGAATGTGCAGCGGCCGTGAGGGCCTAGGGTACTCGGTAGCTGGGCCGGCAGTCTTCCAGAGAGGTCACGGCAGCGGTGGCCCAGCTCCGTGGCCCTGGCCGAGCAGATGAAGGGAGTATTTACAGGGGATTTGTAGTCTTTATGTGACGCCACCTGTGGTGCCTGGTCCGAGATTACCAGAGCTGCTGTGTGGGCCCTAGGGGATAGATGGTATAGCAGCTGAGATGAAACACTTCTTACAGGTGAAGCGGGCCCCCGGGGACTGAGAAAGCTAATATGAAAGATGGCGGCAGGGGAAACAGGGTGCAGAGAGCAGGGCGGCAGCAGTGATGATAGTCGCGGTGGTAGCACAGCTGCGGGGAGGTGCAGAAGAAGAAGACAGACACGAGGCATGCAGTCCGGTTACCTTTACTGCAGAGAAAGCTGTGGAGTCCGGGGACACTGGTCACTAAGTCCAGGAGGGTCCGGTCAGCCTGGAAGTGTGACGCCCAGCTGCGCTTGGTATCACAGATCCTGGAAAAGTGCATTGATGGATTCCTCCACAAGAGTCCCCCATAACCATTCACACATCTCCACCTTCCACGTCAGACCACCAGAGGGAGCCCGTTAGGGATAGATAAATAGGGAAGGTGGAGCCAGGCAGTTTAGTCTGTCGAGAGAGTTCCTGCAGTAAAGAAGCCTGAGAGAGGTCAGTCTGCTGTGGAGCACAGTCCAGACTCGGTTGTAGCTCAGAGTAGTGAGCTTTAGGTGTGCCGGCGCCATAAGATCGGTGAAGCGCGGCAAGCTGCCGTTAGTGTGAGTAGCCTAGTGAGGGCCCGAGTAGGCCGAAGGCGAGTGGAGAGTTAGTACATAGTGGGCGGTGGAGCTTAACTAGCTCACCCTGAAGCATTTACTGGACACCGGGTCCGAAGCTTACCGGGATCTCTATGACCCAGTAAGATATAACCGGAATCTCTGGAGAACTACAAGTCCCAGGCTAAAGTGCTGATACGTAATAGAGCCAGGAGACACCTAGGCCACGCAAGTTGAGGAGCGTGTACTCCAAGAAAAGGCCCTACCACAAGGTCAGCCAGCGCAGGACAGAGGCAAAGATAGGCCTAGCTCCAGGCAGGTCAGAAACTTACTACGCAGAGGCAAGTAACAGGAGGCCCTACACTCGCTTATTGGGGAGGATCCTGACATGCACCCTTCACCTTACAGTGCTCCGGGACGTGCCTGAATTTCCATCAGTAAAAGGTACTGAAGTGACTATCGTGTCTGTCCCTGTTCTTGCTCTGACCCGGCTGGGTCTCGCCTGTCCTGCATTCCCCTTCATACTCTGCCCTGAGGCCTAGCTCCACCTGTGGGGAGCCATACCATTGAGCTGCCTTATCATCGGCCTCAGTGGACTTCGCAGCGTTGGTGACCCTCATCAGAAGCCACAGGTGGCGTCACAAACTCTTATAAACTTAACAAATTATCCATCCTTTTTAAAGAGAGACCCCAGGGTACGGGCCTGGGAGCCGACCACCGCGACATCCCTAAGGCTAAAGGCCCAGGTAACCGAGTCATCCCCATCCCCTGGGCTAGTCATCCTCTTCTGGCGTCACAAACAGGATAGCGTGCCCGCTGCAACGATGAAGTGTTATGCCCGTTGCCACCGGGTACTGTGAGCCTTTATTCTGAACTGTGTACGTAAAGTTGTGGTGAAGGTTGCCGCCATTGTTGGGCCGCTGAGCGAGAAGAAGGGCGTAACCGCGGGAAAATTAGGGGCGTACCTGCAAAAGAGTGCGAAGCCCCGGACACACCCCACGCCTCGACGTCATATCGGGAAGCGCCAGGTCCTGTAAGGAGCGTCGCTGAACACTCTGACGTAGGACGCAAGCGACGCAAGGTCCTGAAGACAACCGTCACCTGCGGAGCTGTGGCCTACCGGAAGAAAAACCAGAAGGTAGGCCACGGTTAACTAGGGGGGCGCCAAGATGTCCGACGAGCAGCAGAACGCCGACATGCCGGCCAACGTCCCTGAGGTTCAGCCCGCGCCCGATGATGAGCAGGCCGAAGCCGCTGCTCCACCAGCAGCGTCTGTAACACCTGTCATTCCTATGACTTTACCGTACATTCCTGGAGCAAAGTGGCTCCCCCAGTACAACGGCAAACCAGATACCCTGTCTGGATTCAAACGGAAAATATGTGGTATCTTGGACATGTTCTCCATGACAGGTAAACAAAGAGCAGCCGTTGTATTAGGACAACTGACCGGTGCTGCGGAGCGGGAAGTGGAAACATGGTCGGCCGCAGACTAGGAGTCAGTGTCCGCAATCTTTCGAAAACTACAGACTGTCTTTGAGGACCTTACTGAGGCGGACCTCCGGATGAGGTTCTACAGCTGTTCCCAACAGCCGGAGGACAATGTTCGGGACTACGCCTGGCGTCTACAGGGGGCCCTGCGGGCTCTGAACCAGGTTGGTCCAACCAGCATCGAAAATGAGAACAAAATGCTGAAGGAACAGTTTGTCCGGGGACTGAGGTCTCCAGAGGAGAGCAGGACTGTGCGTTGGTGGTCCCTGGATCATCCAGATGCCACCTTTGACAACCTTAAGGACATGGCTATAAAAGGACTGCAGCCCCTGGAAACAAATGCCATCCAATGTTACCAGGGTGGGGCTACCCCAGTGCCTGCTACACCCACCTTTTCCCCAGTGGCTGCTGAAGCTAAGGTTCCAGCAACGTCCCCTAAAGAACTGGACAGTCTGCGCTCTGAGGTGCGTCAATTGAGTAAAACCCTGACCACCGTGCTGAGTGCTCTGCAGCTGCAGACGGAGCCCGAGGAAGGAGGGAAGATCCTGTTAGCCGATAGCCCTGAGGATGTCCTCTGGATGAGGAGGAGGAGGAGGCCAACACCACCCTCGCCAAGGACCAGTGACCAGCGCCGTCCACAGAAGGACCCTACCTGCTACCGCTGCCGTAAGACCGGACACACCACCCAGAATTGTCCTTTAAATGAGAAAACCCTGGGTCCGAGGGCCGACACCCTGGAGTAAACTCAACAGGCCCATCAGACTGGTACAACAGGTTCGTCGGAGGAAGACCTTTCCTGTCCATTGTAGTGGACGGGATCCCGACACATGCTCTGCTGGACACAGGATCTCCGGTAACCATCGTGCCTGACGTCCTCTACAGGAGGTTCTGGTCCATGGAAGACCTACGTCCGCCAGCTCCAAATCTTTCTGTTTATGCCTCAAATGGACTCCCCCTTAACCTACTCGGGGTTAAGAATGTGACTGTAAAGGTGGGGAGAGTGGAGCTGAAGGACCAGGGACTAATTGTAGTAGAGACTAATCCTGATGACACCAATCCGTATATGGTACTAGGCACTAACGTTGTTGGTAAGTGTTTGGGAGAAGTTGTGTTCTTGCTCCAACAAATAGCCGACACTGCCAGGCCGTGTCAGAGGAGGGCACTGCAAAGGGAGATCCGAGTCCTGATGTATCAACAGCAAGTAAGGTTAACAGACGGTGAAATCGGTAAAGTGCGGGTAACAGACCCAATACCCATTGTCATCCCCCCAATGAGTGAAATGCTCATCTGATGTAGAGCTGCCATAGGTCTTAGAGGACAGAGCTACCAGGCGGTAGTAGAACCCCTTTGCTCCGAGCACAGACCCACGCCCTTAACCGCCAGAGGAGTGGTAGATGTACGTAATGGGAGGGTGCCCGTCCGTCTTCTCAACATAGGGGAAGATGAGGTCAGACTGCCACGCTATGCCACTGTTGCCAAATTACATGCTGTCAATAACAACTGCATTCACGAGGCGGAGTCCTTAACTTCACCAGACGAAGTGGAGGATAATGACCCTGCAACCCAGGTGGAGGATTGGTGTCAACAGCTCCATGTTGGGACAGACACCACTCCTGCCCATCAATAACAGGGTGTACACCGGGTGGTTCAAGAATACTCGCAGGTGTTCAGTAAACATCCACTTGATTTCGGGAGGGTTAAGGGGGTTCAACATCATATCCCCACAGGCAACCATTCCCCAATCAAAGAACGTTACAGGCCTATACCACCAGCTCACTACCAGAAAGCAAAAGAAATGCTGCATGACATGAGGAAGGCGGGAGTAATTAGGGATAGTTGTAGTCCCTGGGCAGCTCCCCTAGTGCTGGTTAGGAAAAAGGACGGGAGCATGAGAATGTGTGTAGATTACCGTCAAGTAAATCGCATTGCACATAAGGATGCATACCCTTTACCACGCATAGAGAAGTCCATAGCTGCCTTAAAGTCTGCAAATTACTTTTCCACCCTTGACCTCACTAGTGGGTACTGGCAAGTAGCTGTGGCTGAAGAGGATCGGGAGAAAACGGCCTTCACCACCCCGATGGGACTCTGCGAGTTCAACAGTATGCCGTTTGGACTCTGCATTGCCCCCGGAACGTTCCAGAGGTTGATGGAGTGCTGCCTGGGACACCGCAACTTCGAGACTGTGTTACTTTACCTGGACGACGTAATAGTGTACTCCAGAACATACGAGGACCATTTGAAACACCTGGCAGAGGTATTTGAGTCACTGTCCCGCTATGGGATGAAGTTGAAGCCCTCAAAGTGCCACCTGCTCAAGAGAAAGGTACAGTACCTGGGGCACATTGTCAGTCCGGAAGAGTAGCACCAGACCCGGATAAAGTTACAGCCATCCAGAAGTGGCCGGAGCCGAAGAACCTCAAGGAGGTGCGTCAGTTCTTGGGACTAGTAGGATACCACCGGAGGTTCGTGAAGGACTACACTAAGAAAGCAGCTCCTCTGCAAGACTTCCTGGTAGGGCAGTCCCCCAAAGGCAGAAATCCCCCGTTCCACTGGGGTAAGGAGCAAGCTGAGTCGTTTCAGGAGATAAAGGAGATCCTGACGGGTGATGAGATCCTAACCTACCCTGACTACAGCCAACCATTCCTGCTGTATACAGATGCCAGTTACGAAGGGCTGGGCACTGTCCTAAGTCAGAAGCAGAATGGCCAAGAGAAGGTGATCGCATACGCAAGCAGCAAGCTCCGCCCGACTGAGAGAAACCCAGAGAACTATAGCAGCTTCAAGTTGGAGTTCCTGGCCTTGGTCTGGGCCATCACTGAAAGGTTCAAGCACTACCTGGCCTCCAGTAAGTTCACTGCCTTCATTGATAATAACCCCTTGACCCATCTTGAAACAGCTAAGTTGGGGGCACTGGAACAACGATGGATGGCTCAGCTGTCAAATTATCAATTTACAATTAAATACCGGGCGGGCCGCAAGAACGCCAACGCCGATGCCTTGTCTAGGATGCCTCACCAGTCAGACACAGAAGAAGAAGTGGATGACCTGGAAGAGATAGAGCTACCTGCCTTTCACCGGAGTGGGATGATCCATGAGCAACGAGCCTCCAGGAAGCAGCGTGGAAAGACTTTAAACCCCCTGCCTCACCACAGCTGGAAAGAGACCCAGGACAGTGACCCGGTTGTCAGCCGCATAAAGGAGCTGATAACCCAAGAAGGTGCCTCCCTGGAGAAAGATGCATCTCTGCAAGCAAAGCAGCTGTGGAAAGAGAGAAGCTGGCTGTTTATCTACCGTGAGAAGCTGTGCCGGAGGTACGTTAATCCAAAAACCCATGAGATGGTATGGCAGATAGTGGTCCCGAAGACAGACATCCAGATGGTATTAGAAGCTTACCACGATCAAGCGGGGCACTTTGGCTGGAAAAAGCTAGAGACCCTGCTGAAGTGTCGGTTCTACTGGGTAGGAATGCGCAACTCCATTGAGAGGTGGTGCCGGGACCGTGGACCCTGTGGTCTTAGAAGAAAATACTTCAGCGGCCAGAAGGCACCCCTGCAACCCATCAAGATGACTCGGCCCCTGGAGATCGTGGCCCTGGACCATGTCAAGCTGTCCCCCAGCAGGTCAGGGTGCTCTTATGCTCTGACCATGGTGGATCACTACTCACGTTTCCTGGTGGTCGCCCCCGTCAAAGATCTGACAGCAGAGACAGCAGCAAAGACGTTCCAAGCGTATTTCTGTAGACCCCATGGTTATCCTGAGCAGGTGCTGATGGACCAAGGCCCGGCCTTTGAGGCTGAGTTGTTCAAGGAGTTCTGCCATCTCTACGGGTGTAAGAAGATAAGAACTACACCGTACCATCCACAAACAAACGGTCTGTGCGAAAAGATGAACAACATCATCATCGACCTGCTAAAGACCATACCACTTAAGGAGAGAAACCAGTGGCCAGACCTATTACCTGACCTAGTGGATCTGTATAATCATATACCAGTGAGTTCCACCAATTGCACTCCGGCATATCTCATGCGGGCAAGGCCAGGAAAGCTGCCCATGGATCTGGAGCTTGGTGTTGTTGAGCCTGAAGCTGATATGACCACTGAGGACTGGGACACGACCAGACAAGAGCAGTACAGAAGAGTTCAAGCTTGTGTCAAGGACAGTCTCACTCGGGTGAGAGAAAAGCAGGAAGCGCACTACAACAAAAACGCACCCGCAGAACCTTTCACACCTGGTGAAACAGTATTGAAAAGAAAAAGACGTAACCATAAACTTGATGACCAGTGGGAAAAAGAACCCTACACTGTGTTACCATCAAGGTTTGACAATAAGAAGAAATGCATAATCAGTCGAGATGGAGGAAAAACGTCTACAACAGTGTCCAGGGACCACCTAAAGTTGTGTCCAGACTTACTGAAACCTCAAGAAAAAGAGCCTCTCACAATCCTGAAGGAGCCTAAAGAAGAGGTGATACACACTGACTTAGGAGACTTCCCAGCAGATAGGCCTCAAATAGGAGGAGCAGTAGTCATCCCTGTACTCACCTTCTACCCACAGCAAGAAGAACCTATAAGTGCTGCAGAAGTGCCTGCTCAAGCAGAATCCCCGTAAGAACTATCCCTGTAGGAACAGAGCAAGAAGGCCCAGCCAATGGTATGCTTGCTAGCCCAGTAGTGAGGTCAATACAGTCATATAGCCCCTCCACACCTAGTACTGACACATTGGGGAGTAGTGCACCTACTAGTACTTCACGCATACCGGTACTACGCAGATCAGCACATAGCACGAGAGGTAGAACCCCTGCTAGGTACACTCAGTAAATAGTTAACTTGCTGAAATGTAGATAGTTACCCCTGGGGTATTGTGTATTAAATTGAAATGTACTGTATAATTGTGCACTTTCTGAAATGTATGTCTTTATTAACTTGTGTTTTGCCTAATGACTTCTTTTATTATTTGAATAAAGAACTGCGTGGCTGAGGACTATGTGCAGCCCAAAAACTGCTTTTGTATATAATTGCGCTCCCTGGAGTGCTCCTTTTAGGTGATCTCAGAAGGAAAACCTGTCAGGAGTGGCTCTATTGGAGGTCCAACTCTGGATCTTCATGCCCTGCAGCCACCCCAGGGCCTACGTTGAGGGTTTGGGACAGGTCCCTCAAAACCATCAAGTACTCTACCCTGTGAGATGGACATCCTGACTGGGAACATCACCACAAGAGACTTGAGTTCTGAGGACACTTTGTATTTGATATTGTTATGTAACGTTTAAGATTGGTGCCTCACATAAAGGGAAGATTGTTCTTGTATTGTTCATCTTTCCTAATGTTTTATAAAAATGTACTTCAGCCCGGGAGTGCTGAGTTTAACTAGGGGGAATGTGACGCCCAGCAGCGCTTGGTATCACAGATCCTGGAAAAGTGCATTGATGGATTCCTCCACAAGAGGCCCCCATAACCATTCACACATCTCCACCTTCCACCTCAGACCACCAGAGGGAGCCCGTTAGGGATAGATAAATAGGGAAGGTGGAGCCAGGCAGTTTAGTCTGTCGAGAGAGTTCCTGCAGTAAAGAAGCCTGAGAGAGGTCAGTCTGCAGTGGAGCACAGTCCAGACTCGGTTGTAGCTCAGAGTAGTGAGCTTTAGGTGTGCCGGTGCCATAAGATCGGTGAAGCGCGGCAAGCTGCCGTTAGTGTGAGTAGCCTAGTGAGGTCCCGAGTAGGCCGAAGGCGAGTAGAGAGTTAGTACATAGGGGGCGGAGGACCTTAACTAGCTCACCCCGAAGAATTTACCAGACACCGGGTCCAAAGCTTACCGGGATCTCTATGATCCAGTAAGATATAACCGGAATCCCTGGAGAACTACAAGTCCCAGGATCGCTAAAGTGCTGATACGTAACAGAGCCAGGAGACACCTAGGCCCCGCAAGTTGAGGAGCATGTACTCCAAGAAAAGGCCCTACCATAAGGTCAGCCAGCGCAGGACAGAGACAAAGTTAGGCCTAGCTCCAGGCAGGTCAGAAACTTACTAAGCAGAGGCAAGTAACAGGAGGCTGTACACCCGCTCATTGGGGAGGATCCTGACATGCACCCTTCACCCTACAGTGCTCTGGGACGTGCCTGAATTTCCATCAGTAAAAGGTACTGAAGTGACTATCGTGTCTGTCCCTGTTCTTGCTCTGACCCGGCTGGGTCTCGCCTGTCCTGCATTCCCCTTCATACTCTGCCCTGAGGCCTAGCTCCACCTGTGGGGAGCCATACCATCGAGCTGCCTTATCATTGGCCTCAGTGGACTGCGCAGCGCTGGTGACCCTCATCAGAAGCCACAGGTGGCGTCACAAACTCTTATAAACTTAACAAATTATCCACCCTTTTTAAAGAGAGACCCCAGGGTACGGGCCTGGGAGCCGACCACCGCGACATCTTTAAGGCTAAAGACCCGGGTAACCGAGTCATCCCCATCCCCTGGGCTAGTCAGAAGCAGTCGGAGTCTGCCCCATCAGGTGGGTTAGGAGGCCTGCCTGCTTCGCTTCTGCATTGCGGGCCCCGCTGCCTGTGAGCTACTCTGCAGTCCCTCTTCTTCACTCCTGCTCTAAGCTCCGTACTAGCAGTCGGTGCAAACCTATAATGGGTACTGCCATCTTGGGTGCAGCTCCAGGCTCTAGTTATGCCGCTGTGCTGCCGGGCTTCTGCTTGTGGCCAGAAAACTTGCAGTCTCCTGTCCCTCAGATTCGGTTGCTGGGACGTGCAATCCCTGTACAACCCAGGACTCTGGCATCCTCTGCTCCGCTGCCTGGGGTGAGCTCTTCACGTGCTCTGCTCCCCAGAACTTTCTCCTTCTCTCTCTCTGCTACTTTCTCCCCCTCTCCCTTCCCTCTCACACTCTCTACTAACTCCTCCCCCCAACCAGAAAAGGCAGCTCCCCAAAAAAGGGTGTAGAGCTCCCTCTTCAGGTAAGGGATCAGAACTTGTGTGTGCATGTGGGGTTTACCTGAGGTGAGGAGCTCCTCCTGCTTGCAAGTGTAATATCATCTCTGGTGAAGGAGACAGCACTACTGTGGCAACGGGCCCACGGGGTGCCACAAATGCATTTGTCTTGGTTGAAAGCAATGCAAAAGTGCAAAAACGCATCAAAAACGCTACGTGTGAACATAGCCCAAAGTCTGGAGGAGCATTTTTGTTTTTATATATTTATTTTGCCTTATATACAAGTCATTATCCTGGAAAGGATGTTCCTTAACATATTTCCCAGGATAATTCATTTTGGTTTAGTTTTTGTATGTTTTATTGTGGGTCTGTAAAAGTGGCGTAATACCTCTGACAACATTGTTGACAGCATTGACCTGGGAGTCAGAATGTCAGCTTAGTCAGCTTCCAGGTGTCTTCCCCATGCTGTCCCCATATCATTTGAGTTCTGTTCCCATTGATTTGGGCAATTTTTAGGCCCTCTGCAGATCGCCGTGGGAAGTCGCCGGAAAATGCTCTAGTTTCCCATAGCATTACATTGGGCTCGTTACTCGGACCGAGCACTCGAGCATTGCAATTTGCTCGACTCGAACAATGTGTACCCGAGCATTTTAGTGCTCGCTCATCACTAGTGTTTGAGCTACAGCTAAATATAGAATTGGTCAGTAGTAGATTAGTCCCTGTCTTTTTTGCCCACTCCACAAAGGGCAGATGCTGTGTTGTACAGCAGAAACCTGCCTCTAACAGTATCGATGAGATCTAGCTACTAATTAATTTAATTTATTTAAGCTCTCAAGCCATGGCGACTTGATGGATGAATGATCTGTAGGAAGATCGATCTTGCAAGCCTAGATAGGGCCTCCGGGGTCTTCTCTTACATTATCTTGACAGTGTCAAGCCATTGGTTTGCAGATCTTCCTCTTTGGCTTGTTCCTTCTATTCTTCTGACCATGATGTCCTTCTCCAGTGATTATTAATCATTTAAATGCTATATAAAGGAGGAAGCGTTTGGATTGTTGTTCTAAAAGAATGTTGCTAGGTTTTTCGGCTGTGTGCAAATTCTCATCCTCTCCTTTAGTTTTGTTCCTTCCTATACTTCCCGGTGTGCCTCTCTGTTGTTTGTGAGTGCATATTTGTATGGTTTTAAGGTATTTTCAGTTATTCCTGTGCACCTTCCCTTGTTAGTTTGGTTTGTGCATTCTCATACACTACTACTCCCCACTTCCCTGGGTGGGGGAGGGGACAGATAAAGGACTGACTCTGGAACTTAGCAAGGTACATGACCTCAGCATCTTCACCATCAGAAGTAATCCAGGGAGCAGGGATACCTAGAGCGCCCTTTGTTAGAATCTATGTTGTTTTACTATCGGCCATCTTGTTGTGGTTTGCTGGCTTCTAGTCTTTTCCTCTGGTGCTGGGTTTCTTGGTCACGTGATCTCTGCACCCTTTATTACTCAGCACCTGACTCTCATTCCCTGCTGGACAACAGTGTTGTAACGCTTGTGCTCTGGCTAAGTAGCCATGTTTAGTTCTTCTTGCTTTGGACTATTGTTATCCTGGGACTTCTTGTTCCACCAGTTTTGTTTCCTTTAATCTTCGTTTCTGCAACTAACTTTTCTGTTAGGAGGTCTCCTGCTTTTGCTCCCAGTCCTTAGATCTTTTAGGGACCCCTTTCCCCTTCCTACAGGTCTTCCTTTGATTTCAGTGCAGGAGTTTTGGTGGGGCTATTCATAAAGAATAGGGCACCCATCCCAGCATAGGGTTAAGCTGAGTCTCAGTGCAGGGACAGCTTTTCCCTCATATTCCTTAGTTCTAATTTGCAGAACAAAACACCCTTAATGTTAGGGACAGGGAAGAACCCTGTCCCTAATTTAAAATCTCCCACAAACATAAACAAGCTTTCATTCAAACAGAAAAAGAGAAAAAAAAGGCTTCTGAAAGAAGGAGAAACAATTAAAGAACAAAAATAAAAGTTGGCTGCTTCCTAAGAGGTCATTCCTTGCTGTCTGGTGAGTTTCTGACTCCTGGGACCTGTAATGATCAGCTGATCGTGGGAATTTTTATCTCTGTTGGGAAAATTATATCACCCGTTACAAAATGGACTGATGAGTGGCAATTTGACTTCCGCTCCTTTTCTTCTTCACAGGGCAGCTGGAAAAAGCCCAGAATAAATGGAGGTGAGGTTGAAAATGTGCACTACCGCTCCATTATAATGGGCTTATCAATTCTGCATTCTGCCAATTGGTGCACGTCCCAGCGGCCGGATCCCCATCTGTAATGCTCATAATATGGTGTCTTTTTTCTTTGGACCCTAGGTGCATTATAATTGGCATTGGACACATCTTACTTACTTGCACATGCTCTGATATTTGTAAAAAGACATAAATGTCAAGCAGCTATAAATGTACTAAATCAATGATTACCCACATTGTCCTTCTAAATTGCTTTAGTAGAAGGAGAGAGGTTGCTAAAAAGAAGGTCATGAGGAAAGAGTTAAAGGGAACCTGTCACCTGATTCATGCAGCCCAAACCATGGACATCATGAATCAGAACCCATGTCTCTCGCTATGGGAGAGATCCGTCAATCATCTCTCGCAGCACTGAGAAAAGCCGGCCACAATTGGAGCCGGACTAGGTCTCATCTATGGCTATGGTCCCAGGCCAAATCTTTAAAAAATATTTTCTTTGAAATGCCAAAACATTTCAGAGAAAAATATATGCAGCTGCATTCGTGCAGATACCACTCTGATTCATATTGCACGTGGTTTGGGCAGCCCAAGGTCCCATTTCTGGAACTGTACAACTTTGCAGTAGTCTCTAATATGATTTTGATATCTATGACTCAAAAGCAAAGTTCTGTACTTGTGTGGCTGTAAATTACCTCTCCAAGATTGTAACTTGTGATAGCGGAGGCAGGTTTTCTACATGTCATACAAATCTGTAGAGCCATCCTTCAAGTCTCTAAACGTGTCAAATAAATTAGAAAAGAACAAAAAGATGCATTTAATTATAGCATGTAGCTAAAAAAAATTCTTTCACTTTAATATAATGCCCTAATTTATTGCAGAATATTATAGACATAAATCTGTTATAATTTTTGTAATAGGTTATTAATGGGATTTTCAAGCTGATAAAAATTATTTCTAAAAGGGCTTATGTTGGTTAAAAAATAAAAGTACAACTCATTCTTAAGCCTCTCAAGTCAGTTTTTTTGACATAGACAAAAAACAGACCTAGTTTCAGCAGTAAATTTCATCCAAGTTTCATCATAGTTTGGTCTGAGTGTCATCGTCATTGTGCTGTCCGATTTTTTTACGGACCCATAAATTTGCATTGCCGATATTGATCTGACACTTGAATCGAACATATCTCAGTGATTTTATGCTGACCACTCGACCCTCAAAGAAACGCGGATATGTGAATGACCTCATTTATTATTGTAGACACGCGTTCTATTTGTGAAAAGCACGGCTAGCATTCGTATGAGAAGAACGGATGTGTGAATGAGGCCTCAGGCCTCATTCAGACATCTGTGATTTTTACTTTACATTCATCAGTGTTTTTTATCCAATTTTCATCTGTGTTTGGTCAGTGTCACTGTTTTTCCTTTTCCAATAATTTTTATTATTCATTTTTTATAAAACATGGGGAAGTGGAAGGGAAGTGTCACTTTTTTTCAACAAAGTTTCACCAGCGATTTTCACTAGCAAAAAAAAAAAATTACTACATTACAAACCATCTCCCATATATTACAATCTCAGCTATTGTCAGCACACAGATTTTCACAGACCCATAGACTTATATGGATAATTTTGATCCATGACTGTTTTTGTGGACCATTTGGTCATATGAACAGCCCCATAGCTTATAATGTGTATGTGTTCTAACCGTGAAAAACATGAATGTAAAGCATACCTGACTCACAAACGTCTGTATGACACCTTATCTATAGAGATGAACAGACTGATCTGTGGAGGATTGAGTTCGAGTCAAAGTTCCTTAAATTCTGGGTTTTGAGTGAATTCATACAATATGAAATTAGATTTGAGGATCGCAAAAAAAAAATAAAGAACTTGCCTGGCACTATTTCCCACACTGCTGAAGCATCAAAGTATGGACAAATATCTTTTTGCATTGCAGTGTGGGCTTCTCCATAATGCCCTGCAGTTATGACATCTAGCAGATTATCAGAACTTATACAATGGTGGTCAGTATCTGGGCCATTACAGATCAGTTGTTCCCAGTGGAGCACAGATGCATGGTAGAGCCGTTTTCCATTTCCATAGTCACTGGGTGTGTTCCTCTCTTCTGTAGAATGTAAACTCTTATGGTCAGCAGTGTCATCTCTCTTTCTCCTATAGAGTGTAAGTTCTTATGATCAGCAGAGACCTCTCCATCTTCTGTAGAGTGTAAGTTCTTATGATCAGCAGAGACCTCTCTATCTCCTGTAGAGTGTATGCTCTTATGGTCAACGGGGTCCTCTCTATCCTGCAGAGTGTAAGCGCTTATGATCAGCAGGGTCCTTTCTCTATCTCCTATTGAGTGACAACTCTTATGGTCATCAGGGTCCTTTCTCTATCTCCTGTAGAGTGTAAGCTCTTATGGTCAGCGGGGTCTTCTCCTGTCGAGTGTAAGTGACTCGCCCCCTGGGCCATGGGGCACCCGGAACCGGGCTTCAGTGCGATGATGGGGGTAGTAGTGGCAACCCGATCCCGTGGCTCAGGGTGGTCAGACCAAATACTGTGGCAGTCTATTTATAGAGTTATGAATGTCCGACTACGCCACCTGTCGATTGCGGTCAGGGATGACCGCCGCTGCAAGGCAGACCGCTGAGGCTGATGTTGGTGTGCAGCACAGGGATAGGATAACTCCCCACGGGAAGAGTGTAGCCTCAGGGCAGCGTATGTGAATGCTGGGGGTGATAGTGCAGGCCGCAATAATAAGAGTTCAGAATCCGCTTCAAACAGTCCAGGGTCTTTATTGTAGGTATTACTAATGACCCAACAGGAGTACCGGGTAGGAATGGGCCTGGGTGTCTGAGAGCATTCGGGCGAGCCCCACTGGTCAGGGTGAGTGTGAAGGCCTACCGTTCTCTCTCTGCCCTTGCTGACTATCCCCCTTTTCGTGGTGTAATAGTCCACGTCCCTGAGCTGGCCGTGTACTTCACCTGTATGGCTTGTGACTCGGGCCTTAGGTCTCGTCGCCTATGTCCGTGGCTCGCAGCTTCTCCTCTGCCTCACGGACTCCTTGGCTACAGCTGAACTGTCCCTACTTCTCTGGGACTAGTCTCAGTTCTGAGCTAGGTCGTCCAGTTCTCTCTAACCCTGCCCCCAGTTCCAGCTTTTATAGGGGCAGCCAGCTCCCCCTACTGGCCTGGGACAGGAGGTGCTGTATGCTAATTGTCCCTGACCAGGGAACCTCCCTCCTGCTCTCAGACACAGCCTTTAATATTTGTGGCATCCTGGCCTGGGGTGACACATAAGCTCTTATGATCAGCAGGGTTCTCTCTCTCTCGCTCCATCTTTCTTGCTCTGTCCTTTGCCCCACATGTATTTTCCAAGCAATTACAAGCTTTCTAGTATTGAGATTTGCACAAATTTATTCGCCACAAATTTCATTTTGGGGGAAAATTCAGTGAAGAAGGTGATTTTAAATTTCAAAAGATCTACTCATCTCACCTTACCTATCATCTGCAGGTCCCATTCCTACTCTTAGGCTATGTGCACACGATGCGTATTTGGTGCGTTTTTTGTGCGTTTTTTTCCATCCGGAAATGCAGCAGAAACGCATTGCACATCTTATCCCATGACTTCCTATGACATTTTGCAAGTTCTGTCAACATGGTCAGGATTTTTTCTGCGCGGATTTTAGGTTCGGAAAAAAACACAGCATGACCATTTCTTGTGCTTTTCCGCATGCGGATTTGCCTATACAATACATTGGAAAAACGCATGGCAAATCCGCAAGTAAAAACGCTTAAAAAACGCGTCAAAAATGCTTCAAAAACACGTGTAAAATCTGCATGAGTTTTTTCTGCCAAAGACATGTAGAAATGCTCCGGAAAATTTCTGCTTCATTTCAGCATTGTGGGCACATAGCCTTTTGCAGTCTCCTCTAATTGATGCTGCATGAGATAAAAAAAAGAGATATGAATCATCCTAGCACAACAAACCCAATGGAAGGTGGAGATATAGGTAGAGTAGTGGGAGATGCACTCACGTTCTGGAGTTGTGCAATTACAGGCACAAGCCTAATAAAGGCTAGCAGAATTATGGTCTCTCAGCTGCTGTTTATTTCCTGAGCAATGATGGGCAAACTGTAACACAAATATCTGCTCAGCCAATCAACACAACTCCATCCTTGCCCCTTAGCCAATGAGGGCGTGAGTCCAATCAGGACCAGGAATTGGGGACCTGCAGGAACAAGGTGAGTACCAAATTGGGGGCTGCAAGGCATTGGTGAAAGGTATTTATTTATTTTTAACCAGTCTGATACCTCTTAGAAATAATTCTCATGGATTGGATAATTTTATTTAAGGCAACAAAATAGGGTATAGATAATCTAAATTGTCAAGTTCAGTCAATATTTATTTAACCCTTTAATGACTAAAGAGGAATTTTTAGTTTTTGCATTTTTGTCTTTTGTTCCCCTTGCTCCAAGAGCCATGACTTATTTATTTTTCCCTTAAGCCATGTTCACACGTTCAGTATTTGCTCAGTATTTTCCATCAGTATTTGTAAGCCAAAACCAGGAGTGGAGCAATCAGAGGAAAAGTATAATAGAAACACGTCACCACTTCTGTATTTATCACCCACTCCTGGTTTTGGCTTACAAATAATGATGGAAAATACTGACCAAATACTGAACGTGAGAATGTGGCCTTAACATACTGTAGCAGTATGAGGGCTTGTTTTTTTGCAGGACAAGTTGTAGTTTTGAATAACACCATTCATTTTATCATACAATGTAGTCAAAAATGAGAAAATAAATCCAAGCACGATGACATTGCAAAACTTGCAGTGCCACCTAAAATTCTGCCTTTATGGGGAGAGGGTTATGAAGGGGATAGGGGTTGTTTTTATGGTGATCATTTTGATGTAAAAATGATCTGACAACAGGTCAATATGGTTATGGCCATACCAACTTTGTCCAGTTTTTTTATTATTATTTTAGTAATGAAAAAAATGTGAAGTTTGTTTTGGCATTTTCTGAGACCTGTAACTTTTTTTATTTTTCCCTTGATGTAGCTGTGTGACTGCTTCTTTTTTGCATCCCAAACTGATGTTTTATTAGTACCATTTTGCGGTACATATTATATTTTTATCTCTTTTAATTGTATTTTTTTGATTATGAGCAAAAAATGAAAATTCTGGAGTTCTGATTTTGTTTTATTTTCAGCATTTAATGTTCCGTTTAAATAATAATATTTTGATAAATCAGTGGTTTTGGACATAATGACACTAAATCTGCAAATTTTTTATATGATGTTTGTAACACTAGTGCTACCACTTTTGTATAAATAAGCTAAAATTATACACATCAACCCAAGAATATGTAATTAAAATTATTAGATTTATTAGGTAATAAGAATAAAATGCAAAATATAACAAATAGGGGAAAAGGGATTAGTATTAAAATACTATTAAATGATTAATAACTGCATTATCATTATGTTTCTCTGATATTCGGTTGTGGCTAATATTAATTAATTAATTTACTTATTTATAGCACTGTGCACTTTATTTATATACTCATATTTAATTAAATTGTTATTTGATCACCCTAAATCTTAAATGTGATATATTTATACACACTGCTATTAATCATATATACTAGTCCATCACGGATGCGGCCATACATGTACACCCCTCCGTGTTCTCTGATTCAGTCTTTTATTCCCTTTTCCCCTTTTTGTTATATTTTGCATTTTATTCTTATTACCCAATAAATCTAATAATTTTAATTACATATTCTTGGGTTGATGTGTCTAATTTTAGGTTATATATTTCTGATTGACACACAAGCAGTCGGTACTATTGCTTGAATTGCTAATCTTTTGTGGTCACTTTTGTATATATACAAGCACTCAAAATCATTATACTGTATATATATATTTATAAAAAAAATATATATATTTTTACTGACGTTTTTAGTTCCTTAAGGGGACTTGGACAGCAACCGTTTACTCGTTTACACTGTATTCTGCACTATCCCAGTACTGCAGTATATAGCAAAATTGCAGTTCTCCTATGAAGCCCAGCCTGTAGCTACGCTTCACAGGATCACTAAAATGGCAGTTACATGGACCTTCAGTTGCCACGATAACTCATCTGTCTCTCTCAATCTCTGTGTAGTGGGGCGATGGGAGCCAGTGCATGGGCACAGTGCTAATGACATCATTTAAATATCGCTGTTGAAGATTGACAGTGGACTTTAAATGGTTAAACTGAAGTGATCGGATAAAGCTATGTTTTCTGTAGCTACAGGAAGATACCGGGAGACTATGTGACACAGCCATTCTTAAATGTAATTAACGACTGATCCAACACTTTCCCTTTACCCCTAGCTGGAGTTCAGTTCATACATGCGTGTCCCATTAGTTATTCATCGTTATACGACCTTTTTCAAATGTGTCACTTATGGTGTCAAAATTTCAACAAAAATCACCAAACGATTCCATAGAGTAGATACACAAAATGTATGTATTCCGATAACATTTTTACTTATAGCCTTAATATTTACTTGTATACTTGTATTTTAGGAGCTTTCCTCATTCCCTATGTGGTGTTCTTTATATTCTGTGGTATACCAGTATTTTTCCTGGAAACTGCTCTGGGGCAATTTACTAGTGAAGGAGGGATAACATGCTGGAGAAAAGTCTGTCCATTGTTTGAAGGTATAGTATGACTTTCTTTTAATGTGACTGATGAGTAGTGGGTAGTAACAATTTTTACTAGGATGGAACTTCAGCATACAACATTACTATATGTTACATATTGTACAATATCTAATAATTTTCAAGAAATCTACTTTCTGTCAATAAATGATTAAAATAATTAATTATGCAATTGTAATCACCAACTTCTAGAAACGAAGGCCCATTTCATATTTTCAACATTTATGGTTTGAGTTTGAAATTCAATATTTGCAATAGATGTGGGTCTCTTAACCTGAACTCAACAGCCTCATATTTATGTATAAGGCTGTTGAGCTTGAGTTTGGAGACCCATGACCGTCCCAGATATTGTGGTCCATATTTGGACCGTGTATGTCAGAAGTGTTTAAAACTCACCTTACATTGATCAGCCATAACATTACAACTGAAGATGGGAGAATCGATTTGTAGGACTCTGGTCGATGGGCCACGTCAGTAATTTATAACTTTTGGATGAGAGGCCTGTGATTCTCCTCTTACCTCCTGGGATTCCTGGCTCTTTTTTTTTGATTAGCCGGTCTGGTGCAAAGCCGTGTGTGCATCAAGCTGCAGTAATGACTTTGAGGTAGCCCGGCTAACGAAAACAAGATCCAGGAACACCGGGAAAGGAGATTTGCAGGGCTCCTGTGATTATTGGCCTGGATGATGGACCAAAGACCTGCAAATCAATACTCCCATAATAATATTGATTAATTCAGTACAAATGCAATTGTTGAGGTTTGACATAAGATTGGCAGTGCTGATGTTTCATTCACCCTCGTTGAGCCAATGGTTGCATAATTTTGTTTTACAACTATTCAGCCATTGGCCCTTCATGGGAGGAAGAGTTCCTGAAGTTTTCCCAATCACACCATTTGGCAGCACCTTTGGGGAATTGAAAATGTTAG
Organism: Phyllobates terribilis; assembly: GCF_046119375.1. Classification (NCBI taxonomy): domain Eukaryota; kingdom Metazoa; phylum Chordata; class Amphibia; order Anura; family Dendrobatidae; genus Phyllobates; species Phyllobates terribilis. The sequence goes on along the minus strand of NW_027362768.1, from coordinate 305,361,750 downwards.
GCAACAAGTAAGCAGCCAGTCCTGAAGTTGTTTTGTTGGAAAAAATGGATAAATGTAAGGGTCTGAGTGAATCAATGACAAAACTGTGATGGCTAGATGACTGAGTCAGAGCATTTAAAAAACTGATTGATTTTATTGGATGTTACTGGTATGCAGGGGTTAATACCTATCAAAGTGGTCCAAAGATGAATAACGGGTGAATTGGCAACAGGATCATTGGTGCCCAAGGTTTATTGATACTCTTTGGAAGCCCGTTGTCACGGTGTAGTGGGAATGCTGGTGAGAAAATGGCAGATACGGGCTGGGTGAGCAGGGAAAACTAGTCTGTCCCTAGACAGAGAAGCCTGAATAGCCCTGACCCCGAAGGTATCTCTGATGATGAGAAGGTTCGGGTCTCCACCCTAAGCCCTATTTCCTCCACAAGCCCTGCGCTAATCCCCCTCACCTCCCTCCACTGAAAAAGGTACAGCAACTTCAAAGGAAAGGACTTCAGCGGCACAAACGAACAGGTCAGCACAGCACGGCTTGCAGGTATAGAGTGAAATTCTATCAGCAGCACCACCTGGTGGAAGCAGAGGCTGCTTGAAGGCTAGGGGAAGAGACTCACACGTTTACTCACATCCACCAGGTAAAGACAATAGAACTGGCATTAACTCATGCAGTATTAGGGGAAATAACAGAGTTAAAGTTACAGTGGCATCTAGACTAGATGGCAGATACTCAGTGCTAGACAGCGCTTGACAGTACCCCCTCTTTTAAGAGAGGCCTCCGGACTCTGAACCAGACACATCCGGAAAAGGTCCACATTTCCTGAGTGACGAGATATGAAAAACGTTACAGGTTTCCAACACTAGGGGTAGTTCGAGTTGGTATAACACAGGGTTATAAATGGCCGATATCCTAAATGAACCAATAACCCCGGAGCTAGGACCCCCAGTAGCACGCCTCCACCTGACGTGCTTGGACAACACCCTCACATACTTGTTCACGCTCAGGTCTGGACCTACACATTTATTTCCACATCTGCGATTACAGTCAGAGGGCAGACACTCAGAATGGCAAACAGCAGCAGTGTCCCCCCGGGGTCCAGTGCTCCCTCCCCTGGAGAGCACAGTAGGAAGCTCTGTCCCTCCCCGGCCCCTCCTCCTGGAACGATGCCTAGACCCACCATTAATCTGAGGCACAGTCCGGACTCCACCCCCTTTTCCAGGCTCACTCCTAATCACTTCTGGTAGTGGGGTAGGAGTTGATGCAACCAGTATGGTAGAAATAGATGTAACTAGGTAATTACTCACACAGAAAGCCCCCAACTAACAACTTTTCTAGCACTCCAGTCAACCACCGGGTTGTGTTTCTCCAGCCAGGGAAGGCCCAATACAATGGGAGTGGGCAGGTTCTCCAAGAGGTGACAGGACAGGACCTCCTGGTGGAGAGTTCCTATGCTCAGGTTCACATTATGCACCACTTGGGAGAGGATCTTCTGGCTGAGAAGAACTGAGTCGATCGAAGCGATGGGAATGGGTCTCACGAAAGCACTGCTGGCGAGACCATGAACCCGAGCAAAACGAAAATCCATCAAATTGACACCCGCTCCGCTATCAACCAGTACTGGTACAGTCTCAGTTGTACCACCCACCACAACCTCGGCAGATTGCGTGAAAGGAGACCTAGCGAGGAAGGAAATATAAACCTTCTGGTCATCTCCTCCCGAACGAACCGAGGTAGGCGGCTTCTGAGACTGCATGGTTGTCTTCCAGCGAAGTGGACAAACCTTAATAAAATGGTAAGATTTTCCACAGAAAAAACAAGCTCCACCCACTTTAGGAACAGTAGCCACAGGAGGTTTAACACAATAACCTACTACCCCCAACTGCATGGGTTCATCGGGTATAGTCTCATCAGCAGGGATAGGAACAGGAGACAAAGTAGGTCTTGGTCTCTCCCTCAGGTGTCTGTCAACCCGTATGGCTAGGGACATCGCAGCCTCCAACCACTCAGGTGCAGTGTACTGAACCAGAGTGTCTTGCAGTCTAGCTGACAAACCCAAGCTGAACTGACTGCTGAGGTCTGGGTCGTTCCACTGGGTGCCAGTCGCCCATCTCCGAAACACCGAGCAGTACTTCTCCACTGCCCGTGTTCCCTGCTTGAGTTTACAGAGATTAGACGTGGCAAAGGTCATCCTATCAGGATCACCATACACCTGAGCCAGGGCAGCAAAAAACCTTTCCACCGACCGCAGCGATGGTGAGTCAGCCGGGAAAGGAGAAGGCCTAGGTCTGGGGGTCCCCCTTAAGAAGAGAGACTATAAACCCCACCTGCTTTACCTCACTTCCAGATGAACTGGGCCGGAGCCTGAAATAAAGCTTACAGGCTTCATGGAAAACAAAAAAATTGTCTCGCCCCCCTGAAAATTTATCTAGAAGAGAGACCTTGGGTGCTGGCATGGCCTGAGCATGAGCCGATGCCAGGTAACCCACTACTTGCTGCAGCTGTTGCACTACCTGAGTTTGTAGACCAGCTATCTCTTCAGAGATGGTCTGCATCAGGCGAGAAAATGCATCAGCTGAGGCAGTCTGAGACATAGTGATTCAAGGAAAATGGTAAGGCTGCTGATAATGTCACGTTGTAGGGGGAATGCTGGTGAGAAAATGGCAGATACGGGCTGGGTGAGCAGGGAAAACTAGTTTCTCCCTAGACAGAGAACCCTAAATAGCCCTGACCCCGAAGGTATCTCTGATGGTGAGAAGGTTCGGGTCTCCACCCTAAGCCCTAACTCCTCCACAAGTCCTGCGCTAATCCGCCTCACCTCCCTCCACTGAAAAAGGTACAGCAAAAGGAAAGGACTTCAGCGGCACAAACAAACAGGTCAGCACAGCATGGCTTCCAGGTATAGAGTGAAACTCTATCAGCAGCACCACCTGGTGGAAGTAGAGGCTACTTAAAGGCTAGGGGAGGAGACTCACACATTACCTCATATCAACTAGGACATGGCAATAGAACTGGCATTAACTCATGCAGTATTAGGGGAAATAGCATAGTTAAAGTTACAGCGGCATCTAGGACCGCAGATACTCAGCGCTAGACAGCGCGTGACACCCATCTAGATTGCTCCAAGAGATAGCATGACATAATGTGAGCGAGTGGCCTAGTGAACGCCAGAGGCAACCAGGATGCTAGGCTTAGAATGATAGTCACAGAAGTGAAGACTGCCATGGTTTGGCTGCTATGATGGACCAGACTTGAATGTCTGGAAGGTGGACATGGGCAGCATGAATATTGTTCTTCCTACTTCTTAACCTCTACCTTTAAGCAAAAAAACAGTCTTTATATGTAAGTAAAAGGCGAGAGACTTCAGGGAAAATATAACTTAATTTCCTCCCTGCAGTTAGACTGCCTAAGTTGTTTCAAATGTACCTGCAGATTAGGTTTAATAACAGGTTTCCTTTAAGCCATTGCATTAAATAGATTATATTTATTGATGTAGTTATGTGTTTCTTTTCACCTTTTCCTTGTAGGTATCGGTTATGCAACCCAAGTGATTGAAGCCCATTTAAATGTCTATTACATCATTATATTAGCATGGGCAATTTTCTATTTATTTAATTGCTTTTCTGCTGAGTTGCCCTGGGCCACATGCGGACATAAATGGAATACAGGTAAGACAATTATTTCACATTATTTCACATTATGCATAAATAAAAGACTTGTGAAAAGACATTCACAACATTGTGATGATGAAATTCTACTTTATTATGGCATATTTTCTTAACTTTGAAACGTATAATGTAAACCATTAAAGAGACCTACGTTATACATTTTGGTTTGTAGTGCTTGATGATTTTCTGGAAAAAGCCCTAGTCAGACAGATATTTCCATATCAGAGTCTGCTGTATATGAAATGTGGTATTATTTGGTAGCCATTCATATAAATGGTCAACCATGTGCTTTAATACATAACTATTCCCTGGAGGTCAGCAATAATTAATCCGATGAAATTACAGTAGGCAAAGAACTTTAAACCCTTAGGAATTGATACAAAAAGCAACAATACTGTTAGAAACTGGACTAGATAGATCACTGAAGTTGGTGTAGAATATTTGGCTTCTGAACTTGTGGACATATCTGATGACTTTTGTTTTAGAAAACTCTTAACATGTCATAATGGTATGACAGAAGTTTTGATCGGTGTGGGTTGGAATTTTGAGATCTCCATATAGATCTGATCAAAGTCAATCAAAGCTAAGTTAATCAAAGCATTCAGCTGAGCGCTTCTATCTCTTCTTTTTAGAGATTGGTAGGGTTCTTTGTACCAAGACGCCCATCAATTAAAACTTTTGACATGTCACTATGATATGTTAAAATTTTTAAAAAGGGATACATAGCCTTAAAGGATTGTTCTGAAGTTCTATCTTCGGGAGCAAACCGCTTCCAAGCCTCCCAACTTCCTGTTTGCTGAGAAGCCGTGTGCTCCTGAAGATTATCAGTTCAAACAAGTTACATAGTTGCACTGCTGAACCGAAATCACTCCGTTCCTGAGAATGGAAATAATATATTTAATAAGATTTACATTGCAAAGTTGCTTGTTTGCACAAGCACTTTGAAATTTTAACCATTAGCGAAGTTGAGACGACACTATTAACTTTCATCATTTCATAGTTTTAAAGGTTAAAGGTAGACTTAAGTCCATCGACTTCAACCCATAGCCTAACATGTTGACCCAGAGGAAGGCATGTTGACCCAGAGGAAGGCTCTTAGAGTCTGCCATGGGGCAGACTCTAAGAGCTCCATATTAGGGTAAAAATTCCTTCCCGACTCCACAAAGGGCAATCAGACTAGTTCCCGGGATCTTTGTTAAAGATGTGCCACGTTGTTCTGTACGAAGACAATGACCAAAGCCATTTTTAAGATAGATGGCTACCAGTGACTTTGAGTTGAGACGTCAAAAGTTTTGTGAAATCAAGCTTGGGATAAATAAATACCGTATTTTTCGGACTATAATACGCACCGGACAATAAGACGCACCTAGGTTTTAGAGGAGGAAAATAGAAAAAAAAAATGTAAGCAAAAAATGTGGTCACAATGCACTGTTAAGGGGGAGCGGGTCTGCTGCTGACACTGGTATAGGGGTAATGTCCCCCAATTCTGATGATATCCCCCATCCTGGTAGATATGCCCCGCCTTCCTATTATACGTGGCCCCCATCCCCATCCTAGTATGCATGACACACCTCCATCCTGGTATGCATGGCACCCCTCATACTTATCCTGGCATGCATGGCACCCCTCATCCCTATCCTAGTATGCATGGCACCCCTCCATCCTGGCATGCATGGCACCCCTTATCCTTATCCTGGTATGCATGGCACCCCTCATCCCTATCCTAGTATGCATGGCACTCCTCTTCCCTATCCTGGTATGCATGGCACAGCAATCCCCATCCTGGTATGCATGGCACCCCTCATCCCTATCCTGGTATGCATGGCACCCTTCATCCTTATCCTGTTATGCATGGCCCCCTTATCCTTATACTTGTATGCATGGCACCCCTCATCCCTATCCTGCTATGCATGACACCCCTCATCCCTATCCTGGTATGCATGGCACTCCTCATCCCTATCCTGGTATGCATGGTACCCCTCATCCATATACTGGTATGCATGGGCCCCTCATCCTTATCCTAGTATGCATGGCCCCCTCATCCTTATCCTGGTATGTATGGTCCCCTCATCCTTATCCTGGTATGTATGGCCCCCTCATCCTTACTCTGGTATGTATGGCCCCCTCATCCTTATCCTAGTATGCATGGTCCCCCTAATCCCCATCACGCTGCACATTAAAAAAAATAAACACTCCTACTCACCTCTCTTCTCTCTCCTGCAGTGCTGCGTCCTGTCTGCCCGCACTGATCTCGCCATGTGAGCCGCGCATGACGTCACTGGCATGCGCGGCTCACAAGGAGAGATCAGCTGACAGAAATCACTGGTCCCCACACCGGGACTATCTGCGCGGGGAGCAGTGACTTCATGCTTCTTAATAGCCGGTACAGAGCATAGCTGCAGTGCGGCTCCTGCTGCTGCCGGGCGATCGCGTGTGCCCGCTATTAAAAGGCATGAATATTCACCCCTCCCCATGCCCATGGGCATGGAGAGAGGTTGAATATTCATGCCCTTATAGCAGGCACACGCGATCGCCTGGGAGTAGCAGAAGCCGCAGTGTGGATACACTGTGTACCGCTATTAAGGAGCATGAATATTCACTGCTCCCCACACCTATGGGCATGGGGAGCAGAAAATATTCATTTTCTTTAGCAGCGGTGACAGTATAGGCTGCAGCAGGCAGCTGCTGCCTCCTGTACCCCACTCCTCCACCACCACCGCTCCTCCCACACCCCACACAGTATATATATATATATACACCTCCCCCAACATTCGGACTATAAGATGCACCCCCCATTTTCCTCCAAAATTTTGGAGGAAAAAAGTGCGTCTTATAGTCCGAAAAATACGGTAGTTATTTAGTCTATATGTAGTCCATACAAAAAAATAGAAGTGTGTATGATGTTATGACGGTGTAATTGTGATTTTTACTTTAGGAATTGATTTATTGCTTTTAGTTTTACTATGTTTAATATGAGCTTAAGCAAAGCTGTAGCTGGATTTTTGGAGACTTCTTTAAGGGACTGAAAGTATTGTTTTAGTCTAATCAAGAGAAAAAAAAGGACAAAATACAAGAATGAGATAGGTTTACATCATGATACAAGGAAAATATTGTTTTGTGCAGTGCTGAAAAATAAAAAAAAATTGGATTTTCATTGAGACCCTTCAAAATCTATTACCATTAATAGTTATGTCCAATCAGTACACATGGTCTCTAACTCTTCACTGATTGAAAAAGGTCAGAGGAACAAAAACTCATTTGCAAGTTACCATTCTAATGTGAATTAATTGAACTCTGAAGTATATTGAGACTTGCTCTTCAAAAATGTGATAAAGTACTAAGAAAGTTTTATATCTCAGAAGAGTACTGTGAATAATTTGGGGAATTTAAAGAGAACCTTTCACCATATTTTCCATATTGAGCTGGACACATGATGTAATAGTGACTGCAGAGCGGAATAAAACTTTTTTGTTTTGTTTTTAATTTTGCCTTTCCTTTGCGGAAGTATTTGGCACCTTAACTTTAGACAAGCCCAAGTGGGTGGTTTCACTGGGGGTGTGTACTTTTTCTCCCTATATGAGTTATCTGACAGCACCTACTTGAACTTAACAAAAGTTAGCTCATTAGGTGCCAAATACTTTGATTGCTAATATCTCCACAACGGAGAGGTGAAACATGAAAAAAAGTTTATTTCACTCTGCAGTCACTATTACATGGTGTCTCCAGTTCAGCACGAAAAATTTGGTGAAAGGTCCTCTTTAAAGGATAATAGGGCAATTTTAGTATGTCTGTATTTGGCATTGTTGACCTCATTAGCATGTTTTGACTTTCCTTTGCATATTGAGTAGCTTAGAGATAACTGTGCCCTACACCCTAAACATTTTCTTACCCTCAAACATGTAAAAATGGAAAAGAAACAGAAAACTTCTTATTCCTCAAAGATACCTTCCTTCCAGAATATCAGAAACATTTTCAACCTCCTACATCAATTTAGATGCTCCTGAGCTTGGCTGGCCTTCTTCATACTGAAATTAAAGTGAACCAGTTTATTTTTGGCTAATGGGGTTGTCCGGTATTTTAATATTGATAGCCTATCCTTAATTCCAGTTTGGTAATGGTGCGACACTCGGCACCCTGTCAATCAGCTGTTCTCAGTGCCTGGGACGACCTAATGTTATCAGTTGCAGAGTTGCACAACACAACTTTGTCAACTGCATAGTGGCAATGATCGGGTGTTGCACATCCATGCCGTCCCTATTAGGATGAATAGAGGTAGATGTGCAGTTCCCCACTATGACCACTATACAGTTGACAGAGCTGTTCTGTTCCACAACTGATAGCATCAAGCCGCCCTTGGAACTGGGAAAAGCTGATTAGTGGAGGTGTCGAGTGTCGGACTCTTACCGATCTGGTATTGTTGACCTAACATAAGGATTGTCCATGTATATTATTATTGGACAATGCCTTTAAAGCAACACTGAAGTAGTGCTTGAAAAAATGTGTGAGTTTCCCAATGGCATGTAACCACATTGCCCAAAAAAAAATCTAGTCTGATTATTTTAAATAATTATTAATGATCTTAGGTAAATCATTTTCAAATGTAAAATTCTATATAAATCTGATTAATAGTGCAGACTGAGATAAATAACGTCATGCTTTGACGGATGCCAAACTGTTTTTCCTCTCCTGCCAGCAGAATGCAAATCTGCTTAACAGCTGAGTAATTTGAGACAAATTTGTTGGTAGGTATAGTCTTACAAGCAGTCAAAGGTCAGTGGATGTATTGTCAATCAGCACATCGCTAGCGAGCAGTCGGTATTAAATTATTCAAATTTTGAGGTCAAGTCTGATTGTCCATAGAGATGATGACACATTAGTAAGAACAAGAATACTTGTCAGTACCTAAATCACACATGTCAATATAATTTTGCCATACATATTTATAAGAATCTTTTTTCTTTTAGAAAACTTCTAAAAATGTTATCGTAAATTGTAATAAATAATTCTTAAGGAGGTGTTCTAAAATTTGAAACATATCTCTTATCCACAGGATAGGGGAAAATTTCTAATTGCTGAGGGTTCTTGAACAGCCCCCTGCTGAATGGAGCAGCGGTTGAACATGTGTATTATCGCTCTATTCATTCTTAATGGGAGCATCGGTGATTGCCAATAGATGGTTTTAGATCTTTGGAGCTCTCATTGGGATGAATGAAGGTAGTGCACATGATTGACCTCCGCTCCATTCAGGCCTGGTTTTTGGGAATGCTGAGGTTGCTGGCTGGAGTCCCAGTGATTGGGAAGTTATCACCTATGGATAGGGAACGACTTTCAAACTTGACACGACCTCTTTAACCCCTTCATGACATCAGCTGTACATGTACTATATGCAGAAATACTGTGGCATTGCTGTACATAGCACAAGAGATCCGTCCCTAAGGAGAAAAATAAGTACAGTGAAAAGTAAAAAAAAAAAAGTACTAAAAAACATGAAAAAAAAAAATCAAATAGATAAAAAATCAAATCACCTTTTTTTTCCTCCATTAAAAATAAAGATAATAAAATACATAAAAAAATACACATATGTGGTATCGCTGTGTTCAGAAAAGTCCAATTCATCAAAATATAAAAATAACTAACCCAGTTGGTAAACACTGTAAATGTTAAAAATTCAAGAATGCCAAAGTTTTTGGTCGATGCAATACCACAAAAAGTGCTATAACAAGCGATCATATCTATCCCAAAATGGTATCAATAAAAATGTTTTCTTGCTCCTCAAAAGATAAGCCCTCTCACAGCTCTATTGACTGAAAAATGAAAAGATTATGAATCTCGGAAAATGGAGACATAACCCCCCAAATTTTTTTTTTCAAACTTCAGATTTTTTTCACTCCTAAAATAATTAAAAAAAATGGACATGTTTGGTATCAACGTAATCTTATCGATGAGAAGAATCATATAGCAAGATAATTTTCACCACACAATGTGCGCCGTAAAAACATTTCCCAAAAAACAATGTCCGAATTGTGTTTTTTTTCACAATTTCTCCAAACTTTAATTTTTTTTTTCGCTTTCCAGCACACAGGATGGTAAAATGAATGGTGTCATACAAAAGTACAACTTGTCCCACAATATAACAAGCCCTCATGCATCCACGTGAACAGAAAAATAATAAAGTTATGGTTTGAAAAAAAGCGAAAACGCAAAAAAGGAAATTGTCCTGGTCAAAAAGGGGTTAAATAAATGGGTATTATAGAAAGTAATGCCTCTGGACCATTCCTAAATTTAAAAAAAATAATATGAACAATGCATGGTAAACCACATGCTAATTGTTTAATTTCTGTCTTAAAGAGAGTGATAAAAATAACATAAAAATATCCTAAATATTTACTAATATTGATACTTTTAAATACTGATACTTTTTAATATTGTTAAAAAATAATTCATAAATAAATGTTTTATTGTATTTTTTAACATTTAATGAAAAACTAATGCCCATGAGAGGCAAATCCCTTATATGACTCGTTTTTGTTCAAGATTATTGTAATTATTTTTAATGTATACCCCTATCACATGTAAAGTGCCATGGAATATGTGGCGCTATAATAAATAATAATAATATCTTTATTTCTGATTCGCTTTTTCTTTTTTTTTTTGCTTTGTGGTAACAAGTAGAGCAAAATGATGTCCTCACTTTTCTGTTTGATTTCTCTGCCTTGTGGCTTTCCAGTTTAATAACAGCCATTGAAAGAATGTCAGGATAACCTTCAGAACTATTTATATTTGCTATAGTTCAAGGAGAAGAAAATGTCACATTCGCCGCTCAGAAAAGATAAAAATGACCTAGTTACTACTTGTAGAAATTTTCAAGTAGTACACATTCTTTGAACATAAATTTATTTTAACATGATTGAAAATAAAAACTTTTCAGTTCTTTCCACTGCAGCGATCATTGTGCTTATGGTCCAATGCTTGTCGACTGTCCTTTCAAATGATAATGCAAATTCCAAGAAGCGCTCATTCAAATATTTCAGTTTTGACAAAAATTATTGAATTTTTTGGGTTGAAATATCTAACTACTAGTGATGAGCGAACATGCTTGCCACTGCTTGGTACTCTCCCAAGCATCATGGTGCTCGACAAGTTCGGTGTTCGGCGAGTATTTCCGGGTTGCTCGGCGGGAACTGGGGTCCCCTCCCTGCGTGTTTGGCGCTCTTTAGAGAGCCAATGAACATGCAGGGTTTGCCTGCCATACACTGTAATGCCGTAGCCATGTTGATTGTGGGCATTACAGTAATTGGCTGGCCTCACAGCATCATCAGGTCTATATAAGACCTGGCGCCGCTGTGCTCGTCACGGTCTACACCGGAATCAGGCAGAGTGGGGAGAGCTGCTGCAGAGTCAGGGAGAGATTTGCTTGTTTATAGTTAGTAAAGGTATCCCACAACATATATATATATCCATCTGAACGAACAGTCCTTCTGAGGACTAATCCAGCTGAATATATTAAGTGGTGATTAGTGTTGAGCATTCCGATACTGAAATATCGGGTATCGGCCGATATTCACTGTATCGGAATTCCGATACTTAATTCCGATACTTTTATAATATCGAATACCGGAATCGGAAGTTCCCATAATGCCTGCGCTCTGCAGTGTCTCTGAAGGATGACAAGCTGGATGGCAGCGCTCAGCTGCGATCCAGCTTGTCATCAGAATGCCATCCCAGCGTGGGAGAATTCTCCTGATTGTTTAAAAGCCGGCGCGCGGTAAAAAGCCGCCGGCTTTTAAACAATCACGCAGCCCCATACTGCTTCCCCGCAGCCTCCCACCCCGATCCTCCGCTCCCCTCGCCACCTCCCATCCCGATCGTAAATTAGGACCGGGCGGGGAGCGCAGCACCAAGGAGCGAAGGACCCGGGCGGGGAAGCCGGCAGTGAAAAGACTTCACCGCCGGCTTTCCCGTTCTGTGCTGCGCTTTCCCGCCGGTTATTTCAAATGAACAGCTGAGGTATCAGGTGATGCCGATCAGCTGTTCATTTGAAGTAGCCGCGGTGCCCTCAGAGGGTTCATGTGAGTTCATGCTTGACTGCATGAACTCACATCAACTTTCCCACGGCCGCACAGGTCAGCCTCACCTCCCGGACCCGTCATGATTAGTGTGTGCGGGGTGTGTGTGTGTGCGGGGTGTGTGTGCGGGTGTGTGTGCGGGGTGTGTGTGTGCGGGTGTGTGTGCGGGTGTGTGTGCGGGTGTGTGTGCGGGCAGACATAGGCCGATGTGACACTACTACTCCCATCGGCCTATGTCTGTCCCCCGTCCACTCCTGCCAGCAGGATCAGCTCGATGGGAGCAGTAGTTCCCATCAGCCTGATCCTGCTATTTAAATTGCCCTACTGTGTCCCCAATAAATGTTAAATACATGTCATTGGTGGCCAGTGGTTACCTAAAAGAAATTAGTTCATACATTACCTGTCCCCGCCGATCGCCACCTAAAATAAAGTAAAAAATAAAAAACTACACCTATACTCACCAAGACACCTAATTCCCCGAAGCCATCGATCTCCTGTAATAAAATATAAAATAATAAACCACAACCTTATCCTTACCCCTCCGTAGTAGTCCACGAGTGTCCCACGAAGATCTCCAGTTCAGAGCAGCCACATAGAATGTGACCGCTCTGAACCGCTGCCGCCGCTAGAATGACGGGGCCGTAAGGGTTCACCGGAGTTCAGGCAGCGCTGCTCCGGTTAGCTCCTTTACGGCACTGCTGTATCGTGAGAAATTCCCACGGTACAGCACTGCCGTAAAGGAGGTCTCCGGAGCTGCGCTGCCTGAATGCACTCCGGTGACCTCAGTCAGTGGCTCCCGCTGCCGGGAGCGGACGTGTTCCCGGCAGCGTGAGCTTACAGCAGCCATGCACAGCTGTCACCATCTCCAGATGTGACAGCTGTGCATGGGAGATCAGCGCAGGAACGTGGACAGGTAACTATTTTTTTTTTAGTAAACTAAGAATTAAATAAAATGGTGTTTTATTTCAAATAAATTATTTTTTTCTGGGTGTAGTGTGTTTTTTCTTTTTAACACTTTGTAGGTTAGTAATGGGGGTGTCATATAGACGGCCATCATTACTAACCTGGGCTTCATGGCAGCTGGCGCTGACATGAACCCCACCACTATTACCCCCTGCCACCGCACCAGGGCAGCGTGGAAGAGCGAGGCTAAGTGCCAGAATTGGCGCATCCTATGGATGCGCCATTTCTGGGGCGGCTGACGGCTGGTGTTTCTAGCCTGGGAGGGGGCCAATATTCATGGCACCCTTCCTGAGCTATTAATATCAGCCCCCAGCTGTCTGCCTAGCCTTTGCTAGCTATTAAAATAGAGGGGACCCCACGTCATTTTTTTTTGGGGGGTCCCCCATTTTAATAGCTAGTAAAGGCTAGGTATTCAGCTGGGGGCTGATATTAGTAGCCTGGGAAGCTCCGTGGGTTTTACCCCCTTCCCAGGCTTCAAACATCTGCCCCAGCCGTCTGCTTAACCTCCGCTAGAGACTAAAATTATGGGGGATCCCACGCCATTTTTTTTTTAAATAAATCCTTTATTTTAACACTAAATGACATTTGAGGAGTTAATAAAGATGCAGTCCCTAAATTATTATTTATTTTTTAATAAATTTTTCCCAAAACTTTTGACGTGGGCTTCGCCATATTTTTGTATGCCAGCCAGGTACAGCATCCAGCTTCTATGAACGCGCCATTTTCCGGGGCGGCCGCGGACTGCAATTTTCAGCGGGGGGGGGGAGGGCAAAAAGCTTGGGCCTCCCTGCGCTGCAGATTCCATCCCCCAGCTGCCTAGTTGTACCTGGCTGGACACAAAAATAGGGAGAAGCTCCACGTTTTTTTTTTTTTAATTATTTCATGAAATTCATGGAATAATTAAGAAAAAAAGGGCTTCCCTATATTGTTGTGTCCGGCTAGGTACAAATAGGCAGCTGGTGGTTGGGGGCAGCCCGTTCCTGCCTGCTGTACCTGGCTGGACACAAATATAGTGTGAAGCCCCACGTCAATTTTTTTTTAATTATTTCAGGAAATTCATGAAATAATTAAAAAAAAATTATGTGGGGCTTCGCTCTATAATTGTGTCCAGCCAGGTACAGCAGGCAGGAACGGGCTGCCCCCAACCACCAGCTGCCTATTTGTACCTAGCCGGACACAACAATATAGGGAAGCCCTTTTTTTCTTAATTATTCCATGAATTTCATGAAATAATTAAAAAAAAAAATGTGTGGCGCTTCGCCCTATTTTTGTGTCCAGCCAGGTACAACTAGGCAGCTGGGGGCTGGAATCTGCAGCGCAGGGAGACCCAAGCTTTCTGGGTCCCACCCGCTGCAAATTGCAGTCCGCAGCCGCCCCGGAAAATGGCGCGTTCATAGAAGCGCCATCTTCTGGCGCTGTACCCAACTCATCCAGGGCCCTGGTGCGGTGGCTCACTGGGTAATAAAGGGGTTAAGGCCAGCTTGGCATTATCAGCTGGCCCTAAGCCCGAAATTCATGGGGTCACGCCAATATTAGACATGACCGCCATGAATTTCTAGTAAAGTATTTAAAAAAAACACAAACACCCAGAAAAAAGTCCTTTAATTGAAATAAAGACACAATTCTTTATTGTTCTAAATTAAACCATACTTACCGCCACACCCATTCCAGCTGAAGCCAACGATCTCCTGCAATAAAAGTAAAATAATAAAGCAACCTCATCCTTACCTTTCCATGGTTCCCAGGACAGCTTCAGCTCTGCTACATCGAGATGACAGGCTGGACCGCAGCAGAACGCTGCCATCCAGCCTGTCATCCCGCGGACACTGAGAAGCGCAGGCATGCTTGCGCTCCTCAGTGTCTTTCTGTGACGTCATCCAGATGAGCCGAGGTCATGTCCAATGAACTCAGCTCACCTCATGCACGTCACTGACAGCGTGGGAAAATTCTCCTGCACTCAGCGCTTCAGCGTGAGAATTCTCCCACGCTGTCAGTGACGTGCATGAGGTGCGCCGAGTTCATGGGACATGACCTCACCTCATGCACGTCACTGACAGCGTGGGAAAATTCTCACGCTGAAGCGCTGAGTGCAGGAGAATTCTCCCACGCTGTCAGTGACGTACATGAGGTGAGCCGAGTTCATTGTCGGCTCATCTGGATGCCGTCACAGCCAGACACTGAGGAGTGGAAGTATGCCTGCGCTTCTCAGTGTCTGCGGGATGACAGGCTGGATGGCAGCGTTCTGCTGCGGTCCAGCCTGTCATCTCGATGTAGCAGAGCTGGAGCCGTCGTGGGAGCCATGGAAAGGTAAGGATGAGGTTGCTTTATTATTTTTCTTTTATTGCAGGAGATCGTTGGCTTCAGCTGGAATGGGCGTGATGGTAAGTATGGTTTAATTTAGAACAATAAAGAATTGTGTGTTTATTTCAATTAAAGGACTTTTTTCTGGGTGTTTGTGTTTTTTTTAAATACTTTACTAGAAATTCATGGTGGTCATGTCTAATATTGGCGTGACCCCATGAATTTCGGGCTTAGGGCCAGCTGATAATGCCAAGCTGGCCTTAACCCCTTTATTACCCAGTGAGCCACCGCATCAGGGCCCTGGATGAGTTGGGTACAGCGCCAGAAGATGGCGCTTCTATGAACGCGCCATTTTCCGGGGCGGCTGCGGACTGCAATTTGCAGCGGGTGGGGCCCAGAAAGCTTGGGCCTCCCTGCGCTGCAGATTCCAGCCCCCAGCTGCCTAGTTGTACCTGGCTGGACACAAAAATAGGGCGAAGCTCCACGTTTTTTTTTTTTTAAATTCATGAAATTCATGGAATAATTCAGAAAAAAAGGGCTTCCCTATATTGTTGTGTCCGGCTAGGTACAAATAGGCTGCTGGTGGTTGGGGGCAGCCCGTTCCTGCCTGCTGTACCTGACTGGACACAAATATAGGGCGAAGCCCCACATCAATTTTTTTAAATTATTTCATGAATTTCCTGAAATGATTTAAAAAAAATTGACGTGGGGCTTCGCACTATATTTGTGTCCAGCCAGGTACAGCAGGCAGGAACGGGCTGCCCCCAACCACCAGCTGCCTATTTGTACCTGGTTGGACACAACAATATAGGGAAGCCCTTTTTTTCTTAATTATTTCATGAATTTCATGAAATAATTAAAAAAAAAAAATACGTGAAGCTTCTCCCTATTTTTGTGTCCAGCCAGGTACAACTAGGCAGCTGGGGGATGGAATCTGCAGCGCAGGGAGGCCCAAGCTTTCTGCCCCCCCCCCTCCCCCCGCTGAAAATTGCAGTGCGCAGCCACCCCGGAAAATGGCGCGTTCATAGAAGCTGGATGCTGTACCTGGCTGGCATACAAAAATATGGCGAAGCCCACGTCAAAAGTTTTGGGAAAAATTAATTAAAAAATAAATAATAATTTAGGGACTGCATCTTTATTAACTCCTCAAATGTCATTTAGTGTTAAAATAAAGGACTTATTTTAAAAAAAATTGACGTGGGGCTTCGCCCTATATTTGTGTCCAGCCAGGTACAGCAGGCAGGAACAGGCTGCCCCCAACCACCAGCTGCCTATTTGTACCTGGCCGGACACAACAATATAGGGAAGCCCTTTTTTAAAAAAATTATTTCATGAAATAATTAAAAAAAAATTGACGTGGGGCTTCGCACTATATTTGTGTCCAGCCAGGTACAGCAGGCAGGAATGGGCTGCCCCCAACCACCAGCTGCCTATTTGTACCTGGTTGGACACAACAATATAGGGAAGCCCTTTTTTTCTTAATTATTCCATGAATTTCATGAAATAATTTTAAAAAAAAATGCGTGGGGCTTCGCCCTATTTTTGTGCCCAGCCAGATACAACTAGGCAGCTGGGGGCTGGAATCCGCAGCGCAGGGAGACCCAAGCTTTCTGGGCCACCCCCGCTGCAAATTGCAGTCCGCAGCCGCCCCAGAAAATGGCGCGTTCATAGAAGCGCCATCTTCTGGCGCTGTACCCAACTCATCCAGGGCCCTGGTGCGGTGGCTCACTGGGTAATAAAGGGGTTAAGGCCAGCTTGGCATTATCAGCTGGCCCTAAGCCCAAAATTCATGGGGTCACGCCAATATTAGACATGACCACCATGAATTTCTAGTAAAGTATTTAAAAAAACACAACACCCAGAAAAAAGTCCTTTAATTGAAATAAACACACAATTCTTTATTGTTCTAAATTAAACCATACTTACCACCACGCCCATTCCAGCTGAAGCCAACGATCTCCTGCAATAAAAGTAAAATAATAAAGCAACCTCATCCTTACCTTTCCATGGCTCCCACGACAGCTTCAGCTCTGCTACATCGAGATGACAGGCTGGACCGCAGCAGAACGCTGCCATCCATCCTGTCATCCCGCAGACACTGAGAAGCGCAGGCATACTTCCACTCCTCAGTGTCTGGCTGTGACGGCATCCAGATGAGCCGAGGTCATGTCCAATGAACTCCGCTCACTTCATGTACGTCACTGACAGCGTGGGAAAATTCTCCTGCACTCAGCACTTCAGCGTGAGAATTTTCCCACGCTGTCAGTGACGTGCATGAGGTGAGCTGAGTTCATTGGACATGACCTCACCTCATGTATGTCACTGACAGCGTGGGAGAATTCTCACGCTGAAGCGCTGAGTGCAGGAGAATTTTCCCACGCTGTCAGTGACGTGCATGAGGTGAGCTGAGTTCATTGGACATGAACTCGGCTCATCTGGATGACGTCACAGAGAGACACTGAGGAGCGCAAGCATGCCTGCGCTTCTCAGTGTCTGCGGGATGACAGGCTGGATGGCAGCTTTCTGCTGCGGTCCAGCCTGTCATCTCGATGTAGCAGAGCTGGAGCTGTCCTGGGAACCATCGAAAGGTAAGGATGAGGTTGCTTTATTATTTTTCTTTTATTGCAGGAGATCGTTGGCTTCAGCTGGAATGGGCGTGATGGTAAGTATGGTTTAATTTAGAACAATAAAGAATTGTGTCTTTATTTCAATTAAAGGACTTTACTCTGGGTGTTTGTGTTTTCTTTTAACTTTGACTATGGGGTTAGTAATGGGGGTGTCTTATAGACGCCTCTCCATTACTAACCTGGGCTTGATGTCAGCTGGCATTATAAGCTGACATCAACCCCAACCCTATTACCCCCTGCCACCGCACCAGGGCAGCGTGGAAGAGCGAGGCTAAGTGCCAGAATTGGCGCATCCTATGGATGCGCCATTTCTGGGGCGGCTGACGGCTGGTGTTTCTAGCCTGGGAGGGGGCCAATATTCATGGCACCCTTCCTGGGCTATTAATATCAGCCCCCAGCTGTCTGCCTAGCCTGTGCTAGCTATTAAATTAGGGGGGACCCCACGTCATTTTTTGGGGGGGGTCCCCCATTTTAATAGCTAGTAAAGGCTAGGTATTCAGCTGGGGGCTGATATTAGTAGCCTGGGAAGCTCCGTGGGTTTTACCCCCTTCCCAGGCTTCAAACATTTGCCCCAGCTGTCTGCTTAACCTCCGCTAGAGCCTAAAATTAAGGGGAACCCCACGCCAATTTTTTTTTAAATAAATCCTTTATTTTAACACTAAATGACAAGTACAGTAATCAACACTGTCACTGTACTTCATATATATGTGACTGACATGTTTCTATCTATCTAATCTATGTGTGATTCTCTATTCCTTCTATTCTAAATTGTCGGGTACCGCTGCTGAATTGCCGGCCGGCTTTCTTAAAGAGACGGTGCATGAAAACACTATTATTTTTTTAAATAAATCCTTTACACTAAATGACAAGTTCTGTAAGCAACACTGTCACTGTACTTCTTATATATGTGACTGACATGTTTCTATCTATCTAATCTATGTGTGAAGCTCTATTCTGTCTGTTATAAATTGTCGGGTACAGATGCTGAATTGCCGGCCGGCTTTTTTAAAGAGACGGTGCACGAAAACACTAATATTTTTTTTAATAAATCCTTTACACTAAATGACAAGTACAGTAAGCAACACTGTCACTGTACTTCATATATATGTGACTGACATGTTTCTATCTATCTAATCTATGTGTGAAGCTCTATTCTTTCTGTTGTAAATTGTCGGGTACCGGTGAATGCCGCTGATGAATTGCCGGCTTTTCATGTCATTCTACATTATTCTTAGTTGTTTTACTTCATGTAGAATTAACCTACAAGGAAAGAAAGGGTTTATTTTCATTCCGATATTTGTGTCCCATTGACTTGCATTGGTTTCCGGTATCGGAATCGGCGATATCCGATACTTTTTGGGTATCGGCCCGATCCAATCCGATACGATATTTCCTGATATCGGAAGGTATCGCTCAACACTAGTGGTGATAGCAGGAGTTAGGCAAGCAGTGTATGTGGCAGACTGCAGTGAATATAGCAAAAGGGTCCATTAAACGCTCTGTTAGTATAGGTATTCCACAACATATATATACAGTGCTGGCCAAAAGTATTGGCACCCCTGCAATTCTGTCAGATAATGCTCAGTTTCTTCCTGAAAATGATTGCAATCACAAATTCTTTGGTATTATTATCTTCATTTAATTTGCTTTCAAGGAAAAAACACAAAAGAGAATGAAGCAAAAATCAAATCATTGATCATTTCACACAAAACTCCAAAAAAGGGCCGGACAAAAGTATTGGCACCCTCAGCCTAATATTTGGTTGCACAACCTTTAGCCAAAATAACTGTGAACAACCGCTTCCGGTAACCATCAATGAGTTTCTTACAATGCTCTGCTGGAATTGTAGACCATTCTGCTTTGACAAACTGCTCCAGGTCCCTGATATTTGAAGGGTGCCTTCTCCAAACTGCCATTTTGAGATCTCTCCACAGGTGTTCTATGGGATTCTGGTCTGGACTCATTGCTGGCCACCTTAGAAGTCTTCAGTGCTTTCTCTAAAACCATTTTATAGTGCTTTTGGAAGTGTGTTTTGGGTCATAGTCCTGCTGGAAGACCCATGACCTCTGAGGGAGACCCAGCTTTCTCACACTGGGCCCTACATTATGCTGCAAAATTTGTTGGTAGTCTTCAGACTTCATAATGCCATGCACACGGTCAAGCAGTCCAGTGCCAGAGGCAGCAAAGCAACCCCAAAACATCAGGGAACCTCCGCCATGTTTGACTGTAGGGACCGTGATCTTTTCTTTGAATGCCTCTTTTTTTTCCTGTACACTCTATGTTGATGCTTTTTCCCAAAAAGCTCTACTTTTGTCTCATCTGACCAGAGAACAGTCTTCCAAAACGTTTTAAGCTTTCTCAGGTAAGTTTTGGCAAACTCCAGCCTGGCTTTTTTATGTCTCGGGGTAAGAAATGGGGTCTTCCTGGGTATCCTACCATACAGTCCCTTTTCATTCAGACGTCGACAGATAGTACGGGTCGACACTGTTGTACCCTCGGACTGCAGGGCAGCTTGAACTTGTTTGGATGTTAGTCGAGGTTCTTTATCCACCATCCGCACAATCTTGCGTTGAAATCTCTCATAAATTTTTCTTTTCCGTCCACATCTAGGGAGGTTAGCCACAGTGCCATGGGCTTTAAACTTCTTGATGACACTGCGCACGGAAGACACAGGAACATTCAGGTCTTTGGAGATGGACTTGTAGCCTTGAGATTGCTCATGCTTCCTCACAATTTGGTTTCTCAAGTCCTCAGACAGTTCTTTGGTCTTCTTTCTTTTCTCCATGCTCAATGTGGCACACACAAGGACACAGGACAGAGGTTGAGTCAACTTTAATCCATGTTAACTGGCTGCAAGTGTGATTTAGTTATTGCCAACACCTGTTAGGTGCCACAGGTAAGTTACAGGTGCTGTTAATTACACGAATTAGAGAAGCATCACATGATTTTTCAAAGGGTGCCAATACTTTTGTCCACCCCCTTTTTTAGGTTTGGTGTGGAATTATATCCAATTTGGCTTTAGGACAATTCTTTTTGTGTTTTTTTCATTGAAGACAAATTAAATTAAGAGAATAATACCAAAGAATTTGTGATTGCAATCATTTTCAGGAAGAAACTGAGTATTATCTGACAGAATTGCAGGGGTGCCAATACTTTTGGCCAGCACTGTATATATATATATATATATATATATATATATATATATCCATCTGAACTAACAGTCCTTCTGAGGACTAATCCAGCTGCATATAATCAGTGCTAGGCAGGCAGGCAGTGTATGTGGCAGACTGCAGTGCATATAGCGCAAGAAGGCCCATTGAACGTCCTGTCTCCTGCTGCTGTAATATTTACAGATATTTGAAGACATAGCCTCAGAAATCAGGGGCCAGGGCAATTTTTTTTTTATCTTAATCCTTGTTATTTGCTTAAAAAGCAATCCAGAGTACACAATTTTTCTGCTCCATTTGCTTGTTAGCGCTGCAGAATACAGTCAGATCTGTTCCATATTTCAGCAGTAAAAATCCAGAAATTTGAACTGAACGTGGAAAATATTGGCCTCCTTTTCCATTCTGTTGCAGTGTGTCGGTCAAACTATTCACACTACGTATATGTGAAAAATAGTATTAGTAAATTACATGCCTGCTATTTAAAACCATGGTTCTTTGTCAGACATAACATATATAACAGCATTCCAAAATCAGCCATTTCTGCCTTCCATTCTGTTGCAGTGTGTAGGTCAAGCTATTTACACTAGGTCTCTGTGTGGAATAATATTAGTAAATTACAGGCCTGCTATTTAAAACCGTGTTTCTCTGTCAGACGTAATACATATTACTGCGTTCCAAAATCAGCCATTTCTCGTGAACGTGGAAAATATTGTCCTCCATTTAAAATGGGCTAGGTGTGTGGCAAGGGACAGGGAAGTTTCTAATGGGAACATGTCGTTACTGTGGCCCAGCTCTATGTGTGTTTAAATTGTTAGTGGGGTTTTTCCTAAATGTTGGCAGCCGTTGGATTCACTGCATACCCTATAACTGTATAGCAGACCCTTTCCTTTCTAATTGGAACATGTCGTACTCGTTACTGTGCCCAGCTCTATGTGTCTTTAAATTGTTAGTGGGGTTTTTCCCAAATTTTGGCAGCCCTTGCAGTCATAACATGGGCATTACCACTATAGGAGACCCACTCCTTTATAATAGGAACATTTTTTTTACTGAGACCCTCCTCTATGTCTCTTCAAAGGGGTATTGGGTTGCGTCCAAATTTTTGTCAGCCCTTGCAGTCACTGCATACGCAATAACAGTATAGGAGACTCACTCTTTAATAATGGGAACAACAAAGCATAGCCGACTTCTGGCCCTTTAAGAATAGTAAGGCTGTAAAAATAGTGTTTGTGAATTTCAGAGTCCCTCCTTCATAAATGAAACAGGATGTATCTGATGATGTGTCACACACCAAATGGCCAGATAAGGTTGTAAAATGTTAAAATTACATTTCCCATTGAATGCATTAGTCTTGATTGAAAGCAATGTAAAAGTGCAAAAACGCATCAAAAACGCTATATGTGAACATAGTCCAAGGTGTGGAGGAGCATTTTTGTTTTTGTATATTTATTTTGCCTTATATACAAGTCATTATCCTGGAAAGGATGTTCCTTAACATATTTCCCAGGAAAATCCATTTTGGTTTTGTTTTTATTGTGAGTCCGTAAAAGTGGCGCAATACTCTGACAACGTTGTTGACAGCAGTGACCTGGGAGTCAGAAATGCTTCCAGGGGTCTTCCCCATGCTGTTCCCATGTCATTTGAGCACTGTTCCCATCGATTTGGACATTTTTTAGGCCCTCTGCAGACCGCCGGGGGAAGCCGCCTGAAAAATGCTTGAGTTTCCCATAGACTTATATTTTGCTCGTTACTCGGACCGAGCACTCAAACATTCCAATTTGCTCCACCCGAGCAACGAGTACCCAAGCATTTTAGTGCTCGCTCATCACTACTAATTACTCTAATTACTAGTGATGAGCGAGTATGTTCTGTTAACCCTTTTGGCGAGAATGCTTGAGTGTTCGCCGAGAATTTATAATGTACTCAGTGTTATGATTGAATCACTCCTGCGTGCATGATTTGCGACTGTTTGACAGCTTTATTACATGTGAGGAATGCCTAAGAAATAGGAATTCCTCACATGTAATAAAGCTGTCAAACAGTCGCAAATCATGCACACAGGAGTGTTTCAAACATAACACTGAGCAAGCTGAAGATACTCGGAAAACACCCGAGCATGCTCGTAAATCTCGAGTAACGAGCATGCTTGCTCATTAGTGATGAGCGAGCACTAAAATACTCGGGTGCTCGAAGCTCGGGGCGAGCACATTAGTATACTCGGGTGCTCAACCCGAGCAACGAGCCCAATGTAAGTCTATGGGAAACTCGAGCATGTTTCTGGTGGTCCCAC
Organism: Phyllobates terribilis; assembly: GCF_046119375.1. Taxonomy (NCBI): domain Eukaryota; kingdom Metazoa; phylum Chordata; class Amphibia; order Anura; family Dendrobatidae; genus Phyllobates; species Phyllobates terribilis. The sequence continues at coordinate 305,338,683 of NW_027362768.1, read as the reverse complement.
CCAGCGGTCTGCAGAAGGTCAAAAATTGCCCAAATCGATGGCAACGGTGCTCAATTAAAAGTCAGGCAGGCAGAATATATAGGCAGACAGGCAGGCAGGGTATATAGGAGGGTGCATGAAAAACATAGCAGGGCACTTGGAACACACTAGTGCCCTCCGATTTTCATGCACCCGTCTCTTTAAAAAAGCCGGCCGGCAATTCATCAGCGGCATACATCGGTACCCGACAATTTAGAACAGAAAGAATAGAGCATCACACATAGATTAGATAGATAGAAACATGTCAGTCACATATATAATAAGTACAGTGACAGTGTTGATTACTATACTTGTCATTTTGTGTTAAAATAAAGGATTTATTAAAAAAAAATTGTCGTGGGGTTCACCGTAATTTTAGTCTTTAGCGGAGGTTAAGCAGATGGCTGGGGCAGATGTTTGAAGCCTGGGAAGGGGTTAATACCCACGGAGCTTCCCAGGCTACTAATATCAGCCCCCGGCTGAATACCTAGCCTTTACCAGCTATTAAAATGGGGGACCCCCCAAAGAAATGACGTGGGGTCCCCCCTATTTTAATAGCTAGCAAAGGCTAGGCAGACATCTGGGGGCTGATTTTTATAGCCCAGGAAGGGAGCCATGAATATTGGCCCCCTCCCAGGCTAGAAACACCAGCCGTCAGCTGCCCCAGAAATGGCGCATCCATAGGATGTGCCAATTCTGGCACTTAGCCTCGCTCTTCCAACTGCCGTGTAGCGGTGGCAGTGGGGTAATAGGGCTGGGGTTGATGTCAGCTTATTATGCCAGCTGACATCAAGCCCAGGTTAGTAATGGAGAAGCATCTATAAGACACCCCCATTACTAACCCCATAATCAAAGTTAAAAACCCCACAAACACCCCGAATAAAGTCCTTTAATTGAAATAAACACAAAACTTTTTAATGTTCTAAATTAAACCATACTTACCATCACGCCCATTCCAGCTGAAGCCAATGTCTTCTGCAATAAAAGTAAAATAATAAAGCAACCTCATCCTTACCTTTCCATGGTTTCCAGGACGGCTTCAGCTCTGCTACATTCATATGACAGGCTGGATCGCAGCCGAAAGCTGCCATCCAGCTTGCCATGCCGCAGACACTGGGAAGCGCAGGCATGCTTGCGCTCCTCAGTGTCTCGCTGTGACGGCATCCAGATGAGCCGAGTTCATGTCCAATAAACTCACCTCACCTCATGCACGTCACTGACAGCGTGGGAAAATTCTCCTGCGTTCAGCGCTTCAGCAGGAAAATTCTCCCACACTGGGATGGCATTAAGATGACAGGCTGGATCGCAGCTGAGCGCTGCCATCCAGCTTGTCATCCTTCAGAGACACTGCAGAGCGCCAGCATGCCTGCGCTCTGCAGTGTCTATGAAGGATGGCATGCAGGATGGCAGCGCTCAGCTGCGATCCAGCCTGTCATCTCAATGCCATCACAGCGTGGGAGAATTCTCCTGCTCAAGTGCTGAGCGCAGGAGAATTCTCCCACGCTGTCAGTGACGTACATGAGGTGAGCTGAGTTCATTGGACATGAACTCGGCTCATCTGGATGCCGTCACAGCCAGACACTGAGGGGCGCAAGCATGCCTGCGCTTCTCAGAGTCTGCGGCATGGCAAGCTGGATGGCAGCTTTCGGCTGCGATCCAGCCTGTCATGTGAATGTAGCAGAGCTGAAGCTGTCCTGGGAACCATGGAAAGGTAAGGATGAGTTTGGTTTATTATTTTATTTTTATTGCAGGAGATCGTTGGCTTCAGCTGGAATGGGCGTGATGGTAAGTATGGTTTAATTTAGAACATCAAAGAATTGTGTGTTTATTTCAATTAAAGGATTTTATTCTGGGTGTTTGTGTTTTTTTTTTACTTTGACGATGGGGTTAGTAATGGGGGTGTCTTATAGACGCCTCTCCTTTACTAACCTGGGCTTGATGTCAGCTGGCATTATAAGCTGACATCAACCCCAGCCCTATTACCCCACTGCCACTGCTACAGGGCAATGAGAAGAGCGAGGCTAAGCGCCAGAATTGGCGCATCCTATGGATGCGCCATTTCTGGGGCAGCTGACGGCTGGTGTTTCTAGCCTGGGAGGGGGGCAATATTCATGCCACCCTTCCTGGGCTATTAATATCAGCCCCCAGCTGTCTGCCTAGCCTTTGTTAGCTATTAAAATAGGGGGGACTCCACGTCATTTTTTTGGGGGTCCCCCATTTTAATAGCTGGTAAAGGCTAGGTATTCAGCTGGGGGCTGATATTAATAGCCTGGGAAGCTCCATGGGTATTACCCCCTTCCCAGGCTTCAAACATCTGCCCCAGCCGTCTGCTTAACCTCCGCTAGAGACTAAAATTACGGGGAACCCCACGACAATTTTTTTTTTAATAAATCCTTTATTTTAACACTAAATGACAAGTACAGTAATCAACACTGTCACTGTACTTATTATATATGTGACTGACATGTTTCTATCTATCTAATCTATGTGTGATGCTCTATTCTTTCTGTTCTAAATTGTCGGGTACCGGTGTATGCCGCTGATGAATATCCGGCTTTTCATGTTTCACTATGAGCACTGTTCCCATCGATTTGGGCAATCACTGTAATGCCACAACCACCATGGCTGTGGCATTACAGTGAGTGGCAGACAATCCCTGCACGATTGGTACTCTAAATAGCGCCAAACATGCAGGACGGGGACCCGAGCTCCCGCCCGAGCATCTTGAAAGTACTCGGCGAGCTCCGAGCATCTCGAGTACTGAAATGCTCGGGCGAGTACCGAGCAGTGGCGAGCATGCTCGCTCATCATTATTGCTCATCACTACTAACTTCCTTCTGCAAAATTTTATGATTTTTTTAATGAATTGCATCTTTCTGTATTAACTCCGTCATTGCAAGGCAATTTTTTTTTTATGCTTCAATTTCCCCCCACCTTTTTTCCTAGAGCCTAACTTAATGAGGGTTTGTTTTTTTGCGGGATGAGTTTTAGTTTTAAATGGCATCATTCATTTTACCAAATAATGTACTAAATGATTGAAAAAAAATAAAAAATGTGGTGCAGGGGCAAAAAAACCCTTGAAATTCTGCCACTGTTTTTTGGGTTTTGTCTTTTACGAAGTTCATTCATTATGCAGTAAAAAGGACATACCAACATGATTTTCCAGGTTATACAATTAAAATAATATCAAATATATAGATTTTTTTATTTAAGTGGTGAAAAAAGATGAGACAGTTCTTTAAAAAAAAAGGAAAAAACAATTTAGTTTTGAGATGGGTAACTTTTTAAAGCTTGTTCCATTTATGGAACTTTGTAAGGGCTCGTGCACATGACTATATTATCGGTCCGAGTCTGATCTGACAAAACATCGGATCAAACCCGGAACAATGTTATTTTATGGTGCTGTGCACATGTTCAATTTTTTCCTCGGACGTAGTTTGTCAGGGAAAAAAATTTCTCAGCATGCCTGAGTTTGATCCGATATTCGGATTGCATTCCACCATGCAAGTCAACAAGTCCATGGAAAACATTGGACTGCTGTTAGATGACATATGAGTGCAGTCTGATTTTCATTGACTCACACAATTGAGAAGATGGAGAATTTCTTTTCTCCATCTTCTGCTCATCAAAAAGAATTGGATCACACAATGATCAGAATGTGATTTGCATAATCGACCCAATTATGACCCTTGTGTGACCCTTGCCTTAGGGTATGGTTTTGCAAGGTCCCAGCTGATGTTTTGATTTTGGCATACCTGTGGCGCCCAGCTGCGCTTGGTACCACAGATCCTAGAGGGGTGCATTGCCGGATTTCTCCACAAGAGGCCCCCACAGCATACACGCACCTCCACCTTCCACCTCAGACCACCAGAGGGAACTCGATAGGGATATAAATAGGGAAGGTGGAGCTAGGCAGCTCAGTGATTCAGCAGTTCCTGCTCAGACACAGAAGGAGTCAGTGCAGTCGAGTCAGAGGCTAGCAGTTCCTGCAGAAAGAGTTCAGTATAGTCTGTAGAGTGAGTCCAGACTAGAACTCACAGAGCTCAGGATAGAGAGCTAGGAGTGTGCCGATACTCTGAGAGCGGTGAAGAAGAGCAGTGTCCCGGCTGCAGTGTGTGTAGCCTAGTGAGGGCCAGAGCGGGGCCGAAGGCAAGTGGAAGAGAGTAACATAGGGGGCAGAGGAGCTTTACAAGCTCACCCCAGAAGCATATACCGGACACCGGGTCCGAGTCTACGTGGATCTTCATGACCAGAAGAAAACAACCGGAACCCCTGGCGAACTACATGTCCCAGGATCACCAAAAGCTGATACGTACCAGGGTCAGGAATCACGGAGACCCCAGAGAATAGGGAGAGTGATCTCCAACAGAAGGCCCTATCACCAAGTCAGCAGGTGCAGAACAGAAACCAAGTTATCCCTAGCTTCAGGCAGGTCAGAAACTTACTACGCAGAGGCAAGAAACAGGAGGCCCTACACCCGCTCATTGGGGAGGATCCTGATATGCACCCTTCACCCTACAGTGCTCCGGGATGTGCCTGAATTTTCATCAGTAAAAGGTACTGAAGTGACTTTCGTGTGTGCTCCTATTCTTGCTCTGACCCGGCTGGGTCCCCTCTGTCTTGCATCCCCCTCTCCGTACGCTGCCCTGAGGCCTAGCTCCACCTGTGGGGAGCTATACCATCGAGCTGCCTTATCACCGGCCTCAGTGGACTTCCGCAGCGCTGGTGGTTCTCACCAGAAACCACAGGTGGCGTCACGAACTTTCATAGGGTTAACAAACAATCCCCTTTTAAAAGCTGACCCCAGGGTATGGGCCCGGGAGCCGACCACCGCAACATCCCCAAAGGCCAGGCAAAGGCCCGGGTACCGAGTCGTCCCTATCCTCCTGGGTGTGTCATACCCTTTTGGGGTATATTTGACGTTTTGATCACTTTTTGATTGAATTTTTTTTACCAAACTGGTTGTGACAACACAGCTTTTAATCTTAAAGGCGTTGTCTGGTCAAAAGTGATAAATCTGCAGTCACTCTGTGTGACTGCAGACTTATGAATCCCCCCAGAGCAGGCACTGTGCGCTGTGGGGATTCGCCGGTATGAGACCTGGTAACAGAGGGTATTTATGTTTTATGCATACCCCTGACCTGTGGGCGGTGCCTCGCTCTCCATACACTTGTATTGAGTGAGGCTGTGCCTTCTATTCGGATGCCCCCACTGGCCGTCCACATCACTAGATGGGGTGTGGCTTCACTCCACACAAGTGCCAAGTTTTTGAACAATGAATGTTTGCTAAATATGTTGATTAACCATTGTGTGGGCCCTGTTACTTGTTGACTCACAGAACAGAGGAGTATAAGCAGATGCAGATCGATTAAATGCTCAAACAATGGAGAGTTAAACTCATCTCACACCGCCCTTACCTGTAGTTAATGGTGAACTATATAAGGGGGATATGCCTCCGTATCAAGTGTCTTTTACAAAACCACAGACAGGAACACTCTAAGTGACAGTTCTAGAGGACAGCATGGCTCCATCCAGTGGGATACAGATCTGCCCCATTGACTATCACAGAACCCATGAATACATTTGGGAGAAAGCCAGGTTGGAACCCACTGGTCACCTGGTTCCATGAAAATATTTGAGTTAGCCAGTTTGGGACCTACCGGTCACATGGAACCCATGGATACGCTCGGAGAAAGACAGGTTGGGACCATCCGGTCATCTGGTTCCATGGATATGTCCGGAGAAGCCAGAGTGGGACCCTCCGGTCTCCTGGAATCGTATCTCAATGGACTGTTAGTTTCCTAAGCTTGCCACTACCTCCTCTCTGTGGGTTTCCACCCAAAGCGGGGTGCAAATGGTTGAGGTAGTTGGCACTGGAAGAACCAAAGTCGCAGCTGCTCTATTCCCGACAGGCCAGCGGAAGGGTGAGACTGTTTAATTTTTCACCATCTTGGGTATTTGCTGGCACTGTTCTATATGTTTAATGTCTGCTTGGTGCTTCAATAAAGTATTGCTACACTGTTTTACCCTACCCTGTGTTGTTTGAGTAGTATTACGCCCACGGAGGACTCCGTGTCTTCACACTGGTTAATTAATTTTATATTTTATATTTTGATAGATCGGTCTTTTTTAGATATGACAATACCAAAAATGATTTTTATTTCATCCAGATGTTACATGTTGAGATGATTCAAATTTCTATATTTTTTCTATACATACTTTATATATATGTATACATATATATGTATTTATATAAATATATATATGTATATATGTATTTATATAAATGATATATATGTATAATATATACAGTAAAGACCAAAAGTTTGGACACACCTTCTCATTTAAAGATTTTTCTGTATTTTCATGACTATGAAAATTGTACATTCACACTGAAGGCATCAAAACTATGAATTAACACATGTGGAATTATATACTTAACAAAAAAGTGTGAAACAACTGAAAATATGTCTTATATTCTAGGTTCTTCAAAGTAGCCACCTTTTGCTTTGATGACTGCTTTGCACACTCTTGGCATTCTCTTGAAGAGCTTATAGAGGTAGTCACCGGAAATGGTTTTCACTTCACAGGTGTGCCCTGTCAGGTTTAATAAGTGGGATTTATTGCCTTATAAATGGGGTTGGGACTATCAGTTGTGTTGTGCAGAAGTCAGGTGGATTCACAGCTGATAGTCCTACTGAATAGACTGTTAGAATTTGGATTATGGCAAGAAAAAAGCAGCTAAGTAAAGAAAAATGAGTGGCCATCATTACTTTAAAAAATAAAGGTCAGTCAGTCCGAAAAATTGGGCAAACTTTGAAAGTGTCCCCATGTGCAGTTGCAAAAACCATCAAGCGCTACAAAGAAACTGGCTCACATGAGGACCGCCCCAGGAAAGGAAGACCAAGAGTCACTTCTGCTTCTGAGGATAAGTTTATCCGAGTCACCAGCCTCAGAAATCGCAGGTTAACAGCAGCTCAGATAACAGACCAGGTCAATGCCACATAGAGTTCTAGCAGCAGACACATCTCTTCAGCAACTGTTAAAAGGAGACTTTGTGCAGCAGGCCTTCATGGTAAAATAGCTGATAGGAAGCCACTGCTAAGGACAGGCAACAAGCAGAAGAGACTTGTTTGGGCTAAAGAACACAAGGAATGGACATTAGACCAGTGGAAATCTGTGGTTTGGTCTGATGAGTCCAAATTTGAGATCTTTGGTTCCAACCACCGTGTCTTTGTGCGACGCAGAAAAGGTGAAGAGATGGACTCTACATGCTTGGTTCCCACAGTGAAGCATGGAGGAGGAGGTGTGATGATGTGGGGGTGCTTTGCTGGTGACACTGTTGGGGATTTATTCAAAATTGAAGGCATACTGAACCAGCATGGCTACCACAGCATCTTGCAGCAGCATGCTATTCCATCCGGTTTGCGTTTAGTTGGACCATCATTTATTTTTCAACAGGACAATGACCCCAAACACACCTCCAGGCTGTGTAAGGGCTATTTGACCAAGAAGGAGAGTGATGGGGTGCTACGCCAGATGACCTGGCCTCCACAGTCACCAGACCTGAACCCAATCGAGATGGTTTTGGGTGAACTGGACCGCAGAGTGAAGGCTAAAGGGCCAACAAGTGCTAAGCATCTCTGGGAACTCCTTCAAGATTGTTGCAAGACTATTTCCGGTGACTACCTCTTGAAGCTCATCAAGAGAATGCCAAGAGTGTGCAAAGCAGTCATTAAAGCAAAAGGTGGCTACTTTGAAGAACCTAGAATTTAAGACATATTTTCAGTTGTTTCACACTTTTTTGTTAAGTATATAATTCCACATGTGTTAATTCATAGTTTTGATGCCTTCAGTGTGAATGTGCAATTTTCAAAGTCATGAAAATACAGAAAAATCTTTAAATGAGAAGGTGTGTCCAAACTTTTGGTCTGTACTGTATATATATATTTAAAAATATAATTTTCTTTTTTCTTAATTACAGATCATAAACAACATGCATCACCTATCCACAGGTTAAGGGCCGATAATGTGTGATTTATTGGGGGCCAGAACACTGAGACACCTAGGATCATGAGAATAGAAATCCCAGAGTCCCTTGTGTGAATGGAAAGGTAGTGTCAATGCATGATAGCCGCTCCATTTACTTTTATTGGTCTAAGGGGGCAGTGGTGAGCATACACCATTCCCATAAACAGTGAATGGAAAGATGGTCAGGCATGCTTACTAAAACACCATTGACACAGGAGACATTAGGACCCTCGTTCTTGGAAACAATAGACCACATATATCATGTATCCTGTAGATAAGTGGTAAATGTTGTTTATGGGATAAGAAGGGAATCTATATTGCATTTAACAGACGTACTATTGTGCAATAAAATACAAACTAATACAGTACATTAAAGTGGCAAGTATTAGTGAAATAAAAGATTTTACTATATAAAGTTTTATTATTAAAGTATTTTTACAGGCGCCATTTAAATAGCACCATTGTTTCTCATCCTGGATATCTTTTTTAAACTCCTTCGCAACATGTGACATAATAGTACATCACACATTGGGTGCCGTGTATGTTGTCCATTGACTGTATCTAGCATTGCAGATGAGCCTTGTTCTGGATAAGTATATAAACTGTGCAGAAGTAGATGAATCTTTTATACAGTAAGAAAGTAATTTTGCTAATAGTTAACAGGGTAACATGTTTAATTATAAAAAAAAAACTTATATAAGTTCTACATGGATCAATCATTCATGTTTTGGTGACTGAATTGTATATTATAATACCTAAAATTGTCTCTATGTTTTCAGAGAAATGTGTGGAATTCCAAAAAATTAATATGACCAATGGAAGTCAGTTGTATGCCAATGCCACATCTCCAGTGATGGAATTTTGGGAGTAAGTACAAATTCTACAAATTCTGTGTCACTTACTAAACGTCAGCCATTTCAAACGTCTCTAAAAGGCAATATATCACTAGGCTTTTGATACCCCGCCTGAGAGCGGCATAATGTAGGGGCAGAGACCCTGATTCCAGTGATGTATCACTTACTGGGCTGCTTGTGGTATGTTTGATAATATCACAGTTTTATCTGCTGCAGAGCCAGCAGATCTTCTCTGAATCCTGAGCTCTGTATTACCCCGCCCACCACACTGATTGGTAGATTTCTGTGTTCACTGTACATAGGCAGAAATCTGACAATTAGTGGTGGGGGCGGGGTTATACAGAGCTCATGAATATGGAGGACTGCCTGGCAGCAGGTTTACTAGTGTTTTAGTGATAATCTCCTGTGAATAAAACAGTGACTTTTTTCAAAACTACAGCAAGCAGCCGGGTAAGTGACACATCAATGGAATCAGGGTCTCTGTCTCTGCATTATAATGTTCTCAAATTAGGTGGCAAAAACTTGCCTTTGAATGTGCTTTTAAAATATTTCAGTTTTCTCATTCTGTACCCTTTCAGACCCTTTACTGGGCATAACACAATGTATCAGTATTATCCAGAGTGTTTAATTAATTCTGATGTGTCTAAATATACCTTTCCTTTAGCCTTGACATTCCAAGATGTGTTGTGCAAGATAACCAACTTTGACAATAAAAAACATGATTTTGTAATAATCTGTCAGGAGAGGGTTATGTCATAAGTGTCTATCCTATTCTACCCTGAAGTACCTCAGATTTCCTAAGTTCATTCTTACTGAAATGTAACATCTAATTCTTCAAATTGCCTCTTCAGAAAGAAAGAGGACTAGAACTCTAGTGCCACCTATTGGAAGTAGCAGTCCTAAAAGTCAATATCGACTCTCTAATGAGCCTTGTGACATGATTTAGGATTAAAGCCAAAACCAAAATCTTAATTTGCAGACACTGTGTTTAGGGGTACTGTCCCTCGTTAGTGGTAAGTGTGAGATCTGGTTTGGCTGAGTGAGAGGCATCTGATTGGGATCCAAGGGGTAACGTTTCTCCTTGAGGAGAGTGACATGTCAGACAAGACATGCCAAGGTGAGGAGACTTTTCAGCACATTAAAAGAAACATGCATTCGGCACTACCTCACAGATTCAACAACTAGAGCATTCATTTTGGGAATTGGTGGCTTTGCATATTTGCTTACTTATGGAGCTCATCATTCGAAGTTAGTTTAACGATATGTTCCAAGAAGAAAATGCTTATTAATTGGCATATAATATATTTATTTATTTAATCCATAAAATTAGCAGTCAAGAGACGAAGTTACCACAAGCAGCCTACATCCTTTTCTCGCACAGAGCACTTTCTCAAAGCAAACTGGGACTATACCTTGACAAGTACTCAAGTGCCTGGCCACTATGGTCTTGCCTGTTTTATTTTGTATGTTTTTGGAATTGTTTATCTTCTGCTTTTTACAACTAAGTTCTTTTTTTTTCGCATTAGCTATAATTGCCAACCTAATGACACTGTCATTGTAGTAGGAATAAAATAGATAAAGATCACATGTGCAATGTATGCAATCTGTGGAAGGAATGGAAGTGAGATGAAGGGGTTACATGTTAAGTATCAGAAATTCAGCAGCTATAAGAAATTTTAAAGGGCTTGTCCAGTCTAAATCGATAAGTCTGCAGTCACTCTGTGTGACTGTAGACTTATGAATACCCCCAGAGCACACAGCGCACATCCATTGGGGTTGTGACAAAGTCACTGGCAAAGTACTGGAGGGGAGATATGTAGCACTGAGATTGTTAGCTCCAGTAATATAAACATAGGAAAAATGTTCCAGCACACAAATTGATGAGTGGTTAATCAGCCATATTTAGTGCTGGGGTGATTAGACTCCTGTAGCGAGGGAGGAGGTCAGAGGATAAATAACCTGCCTTTTAGAGCATTTGTTGTTGGGTGGACCTGGAGGTGAAACCTCTGAGCTGTTTTGTCATGTGAAGGAAAGTTAAACCTTGGGTTGTTTGTTCCTGAAGCGGGTAGTTACCCGTAGCAACAAGGGCTGTGCCATACGTTATGTTTTATTTTTCCTTTTAGGCCGGGAAGGCCGTGTTTGTTTTTGCTAACATTGCTATGGTTTATGCAGCAGTCTTAATAAACCACAGGAGATTTAAAGAGACAGTGTTCCTGTGTCTACATTTATGTACAGCCGAGTGAACCCATCTACTACAGTGCTCACAATCTAAATTCCCTATCAGTAGATATTTCAAGTGTGAGACTAAACCAGAGAACCCCTACGCAAACACAAGGAAAACATACAAACTAGTTGCAGATGTTGTCCTTGGTGGCCTCCACTGAGCCACCATACTGCCCAGATATTGCTTGTGGCAGCACATTGCAGCTGTAAAATGCATCTTAATGCATTTGGCGCATCTTCCTCTAGCACAAACTTAATTAAAACTAGTGCATAAAACACCAGCCTTGATGAATCTGGGCTAAAGATGAGTGGATCGATCCATGGAGAATTGAGTTCTAGTTGAATTTCTTGAAATTTACGGATTCACACAAATTTTAAAATTTTCAGATTTGATTCATGCCCCCCCATAAAAAACATTGCCCAACACCATTTCCCACACTGCTAGAGCATCAGACAGCTGGCTAACGTCATTTGTGTTGCCACTGAGCCTCCCCATAATGCCCTGCAGCTATGACTTCTTATGGATTATCATACCTTGTACAATGGTGGTGAGTACCTGGGTCATCACAGATCAGCAGTTCCCAGCAGAGCAGTTTGTTCGGCAGAGCTGTTTTGTATCTCCAGAGTCACTGGGTAAGTCTTCTGTAGAGGGTAAGCTCTTACGATCAGCGAGGTTCTGTCTCTACTCTCTCCCATGTATATTTTCCAAGCAATTACGAGCTTTACAATATTAAGATTCACACAAATTTCTTCGCCGTGAATCAAATTTTGGGAAAAAATTTGTTGGAATATTGAAATTTTAAAAGATCCACTAATCTCTAATCAGGACTTTTGCTTATGCAATAGTATTTAAGCCTACGTTCCCAAGATGATTTTTTTTTATGTCGCACATGTTCTGCACCTATTAAGTAAATTAGGTTATTTAAGTTTTTTTTTTCATTGAGTTTTAAAATCCATCTTTTTACCTGCATTTTTATCAAGTTTTTGACACTCCGGTTTTTCTCTGATTTTGGTATGTCATGTAACGTCATCACAGTAAAGTACCTATAATGATAATTACTTCCATTGCTGTAAGTGCAGACCAAGTCCCTGTACTTATGATTTCATTTGCATAAGAATTCACCAATTGATTACAAGACAAGTGAAACTAGGACTTATGATATAAAGGTATGGAAGTTATCATCATGTCATGTACTTTACTGTGGTGACGTTACTGTGCGGTCTAAAAACTTGCTGACAGTATGTGAGCTGTACCTGGTATGGAGCTGATGTGACATGCTATGTGTTTGGACCAATCTGGTGCCTCCATCTTGATGCTGCTCCCACCCTCTTGTCAAACACAGGACCAGGCAGACAGACTGCAGCTACATCTACCCACCGCCCCCTTTCTCTCCTTTCCTCCTTATCTTCTGCTATTATTCCAATTAATATTTACCTTTAGATTTCAGGAAATATACAAAAAGCAAGAAGAGAAAGAAGATAACAGGTTATAGCATATTGAGGAACATGACAATTTCCCCCCGTTAAAAGATCTTAAACATTTGACAACTTAACAAGTGCGACTTGTTTCTGAAAAATACAGTTCATCGCTTTCCATCATTTGATGCTGTTACTAATTCCAGCAAAAAAAAAGAAAACCCAACCTGTTTTCTCCAAGCTTCATGGTGATACAACAGTTGTTTAATATGAAGAAATGCAGCCAAGCCAATCTGCGAAATAAGTCCAACGATAGGAGATTTGTACTATAAGCTAAATAGTCTCTTATTTAATTTTTTCCTAATAGGTTTCCCTGCCAGGCTTGGCCCAGATTTGAATGAAAATATGAACCTGTGGTTCATGCATGACTCATACTCTTAATTATTATTATGGAATTCCCCCATGTTCTCCTTTAATGTTGCCTCTAATTGGAATTATACCAGCAAGTAAAAACTGAATACTAATTCTTATCTCCTTACTGTTAGAATATTAATTGGTCTTTAAACTTAATTAAAAAAAATATATAATACTTTCCAATATGAAGCTATAACTGCTTAATGCCACTTAAGAAGAGGGATTACTTATGGCTCACACAGCATTGACAACATTTTAAGGCATATCATAAAGGTACCATTAAAGGGATTTACCACTAAATCCCTTTTAATGATCAGTGGGTTCCCAAAGGTCAGACCCTCTACAATCATACATTTATCCTCTGGATAGGTGATATGCAGCTGGTGAAATAAGTATTGAACACATCACCAATTTTCTAAGTAAATATATTTCTAAAGGTGCTATTGACATGCAATTCTCACCAGATGTTGGTAACAATCCATCCAATCCACACAGGCTAAGAAATCAAACCATAGATGTCTATAAACTAAGTTATGTGTAATAATGAGAAATGACTCAGGGTAAAAGGATTGAACATGCTTACTGAAATTGAATTAATACTTTGCACAAAGGCCTTTGTTGGTGATGACAGCGTCAAAATGCCTCCAGTATAGAGAAACTAGTCACATGCATTGCTCTTGTGTGATTTTGGCCATTCTTCCACACAAACACTGTTCAAATCCTGAAGGTTCTGTTGGCTCCTTCTATGAATGCTGAGCTTTAGTTCCTTCCATAAATTTTCTATTGAATTCAGGTCAGGTGATTGGCTGGGCCATTCTAGCAGATTTATATTCTTTCTATTAAATCAATTGAGAGTTTTCTTGGCTGTGTGTTTGGGATCATTGTTTTGCTGAAATGTCCATCATTGTTTCATGTTCATCAATCTGGTAGATGGCAGCAAATTTTTATCAAGAATGTCTCTGTACTTTTGTCCATTTATCCTTCTTTCAGTTATATGAAGTTTGCAAATACCATATGCTGAAAAACAGCCGCACACCAAACTTACCTGTTGGCATTGTGTTTTTGGGGTGATATGCAGTGCCTTTTGGCCTCCAAACATGGTGTGTATTATTGCATCCAAAGAGTTCCATTGTAGTCTCATCTGACCAGACGATATTCTCTCCGGATTTTTCCTGAGCGTTTCTGCATCTCCCTGGCAGAAAAAAACGCATGCGGATTGTACATGCGTTTTTCTTGCCAGGGACTTGCAGATGTGAAGCGTTCTTCACATGCATTTCCGATTTTAGCATCACTTGGAAAGTGCTTGTCAACTTGGTCACACTATATAAATCCATGCAAATGGCATGGATTTATATATTGTGACCAAAAGAATGTTTAAAAATAAAAAATAAATCTATATTTACTTTCCGATGGCCCCGCAGTCTTGCTTCACTCGGTCCTGGCTGCCGGCAGATCGCGGTACACTGAAGGACCTGTCGACGTCAGTGTCGCGTAACCCGTCACATGAGTATGACGTCAGCGCAGGTCCTCCAGTCCATCGCGATCTGCCGGCAAGTGAAGACAAGGAGACCGGGGGCCATCAGAAGGTTAATATAATATTTATTTTTATTTTATTCTTTATTTTACAGTTTTCTATGGTACCCGGGTCTGGAGGAGAATCTCCTCTCCTCCACACCTGGGTACCATCCGGACATTGAACGCATGTATTCTGCATGTACAGATCCAGTGATGCGGATTCCATGCGTTCTAATGCAAGTCAATGACGGCGAAAACGCAGCGCTTCCGCAAAATAATTGGTAATGCTGCGTTTTTTTCCGCAATGATAATCCGCAGCGGAAATTTCCGCAGCATTTGCACAGCACATGCGGATTATCATTGGAGAACATGGCAGGCCTTCTACCATGCATTTTTTAAGCGTTTCTGCAGCTGTTTGCCGCTGCAGAAACGCTTAAAAAACGCATCGTGGGCACACAGCCTTAATGTTGCAAAACCAACTTCAAACGCTATTGAACATGCTTTTTGTTCAGCAATGGAGTCTTGCAAGGTGAGCATGCATACAGGCCATGGAGCTTGAGTGCATTACTTATTGTTTTCTTTGAAACCTGCTTATTCCAGGTCTGTCTGTGGCTCTTCACATATGGTCCTTGGCTCTTGGACAATTCACAGATAATTATTTTCACATCTGTCTGAAATCTTGTGGGGAGCATCTGGTTGTGGCCAGTTTATGGTGAAATTATATTTTTTACACCTCTTTATTATGACACCAACTGTGCTCGCTAGAAGCGTAAGTAGTTTAGAAATTCTTCTGTAACCAATGCCATCAGTATTTTTTGCAACAATCAGGTTTTGAAGATCTTGAGACAGCTCTCTGGTTTTACCAATTGTCAAGACCCGGGGTCTTCTGTGGGCGTAACACTACTCAGACAACACAGGGTGAGGGTAAAACAGTGTGGCAATACTTTATTGATCCACAAAATGTACAATAGACAGATAGAACAGTCCCAGCAAGTACCCAAGATGGTGCAAATTACAGAGTCCTCACCCTTCTGCTGGCCTGCTGGGAATAGAGTAGCTGCGATTTCGGGGCCTTCAGGGCCAATTATCCCCACCAGTGGCACACCGCATTTGGCAGGCCCCCAAAGAGAGAAGGTAACAACAAGCTGGATTTTTCAAGACGTCTCTGAGGGATCAGCAATGGTCAATGGAGCCGATCTGTATTCCTTCAGCTGGGGCTGTAGTCCCCTATGCTGACATGCTGTAGAATGACACCAAATAGAGGCAGAGATCCCCTTTTGTAGATCACAGTTGTCCTTTCAGCCATCATTCACAGGTCAAGGGTCAGTGATCAAGGTGGAAGGGGATCATGACTCATTGTTTAAGCATTTAATCAACTTGCATAGTTTGTCCTCCATTGCTCAGCAAATCAACAACTCTCTGGATTGGTATACTACATAATCAGCATATTATCAAACAGTATTGCTTCAAGACCCTATCTTGCAAGATTTTCAGACAATATGTTGCAGTACATCTCAACTCAAGTGTCAACATTCAGGATTATTCAAACAATAGTATGTGTTACTCAACCAAAGAAGAACACAAATGGAAAAGTCAACATGAAGATAAAAGCATATAGCTCCTGGCTTACTGAATTTGTCTGGCATAATTAAGAAGAAAAGCTGTGGCGTCACACCAATCATGAGATGTTTCTTGTGTAGCTTTCATGGGTGTGTTTGGTGTAATAGACAGTCGCTCTGGATCTGGCTGTAGAAAATCACTGTGCTTGGCATTGCAGACATCTTCTTAATCCTTCTTCCTTTAATACCCAGTGGCGACCTCCCTCCTGCTGCTAATTAACAAACCTTTACATGGGCGTTATAAACAATCAGTTTGCTCCAGGCAATCGCCAGTGATACTTCTATGTACCTTTGTGCATGCTTGGAGCAATAGCTGTTGGCTGGCTTCTTCTCTGGTGCCCTTGGAGGACAGTTACTCCTCTGGTGTCTGCTCAAGCTAAGTTTATCCCCTTTGTTTGTGTACCTTGTTGTCTTTAGTAGGCATGAGCAAACATTTCAATGTTCGGTTCGGAAAAGTTTGCCAAACAAATTGATATTTGCCGAATTTATTTGCCGAATGTTCGTTGAACATTTCCGAATCCCAAAGGAGTCAATGGGGGGACCAAAAAAATGCATATACAACACCTAGAAACGGGAACAAAAGCTGCCAAAACACATCAAATTAAGTGTAGACACCAGGGAAGTGCCATCAATTGATCCAGAGTACAAGTACTATAATTATTATTACTGTGACAGGGACATTTATTCAGTTGCACTTTACATGTCAAAAGGGGTCACTGACTAGTACAACAGGAGAGAGGACCCTGCCTGCGTGGGCACACTGTTACGGATGTGGTTTGTGGAACCACTGTGCCACGGACCCCAGAGAGTCAGGAAGGGCATGACTAGGCGAGCACCGGACTGTTCACTAGAGCCTTTGATGGTGAGGTTAGGCTTGGCTCCCGAAGAACGCCAGGTGCCACTTCAACACAGACCAACGGACGCGCTGCAGCTGGACCCAGTAGGACAGACTACAGACTAGATGGTACAGCAGGCAGAGTCTGTATTAGAATGCAGCAGGCAGAGACTGTATCAGAGTGCAGCAGGCAGAGACTGTAACAGAGTGCAACAGGCAGAGTCTGTATCAGGAGTGCAGCAGGCAGATTCTGTAACAGGAGAGCAGTAGGCAGAGTCTGTATCAGAGTGCAGCAGGCAGAGTTTGAATCAGGAGTGCAGCAAGCAGAGTCTGTATCGGGAGTGCAACAGACAGAGTCTGTATCAGGAGTGCAGCAGGCAGAGTCTGTATCAGGAGTTCAGCAGGCAGAGTCTGTATCAGGAGTGCAGCAGGCAGAGTCTGTATCAGAGTGCAGCAGGCAGAGACTGTATCAGAGTGCAGCAGGCAGAGTCTGTATCAGGACTGCAGCTGGCAGAGTCTGTATCAGGAGTGCAGCAGACAGAGTCTGTATCAGGAGTGCTGCAGGCATAGTTTGTATCAGAGTGCAGCAGGCAGAGTCTGTATCAGAGTGTAGCAGGCAGAGTCTGTAACAGGAGTGCAGCAGGCAGAGTCTGTATCAGAGTGCAGCAGGAAGAGTCTGTATCAGCAGTGCAGCAGGCAGAGTCTGTATCAGGAGGACAGCAGGCAGAGTCTGTATCAAAGTGCAGCAGGCAGAGTCTGCATCAGGAGTGCAGCAGGCAGAGTCTGTATCAGAATGCAGCAGGCAGAGTCTGTATCAGTAGTGCAGCAGGCAGAGTCTGTATCAGGAGTGCAGCAGGCGGAGTCTGTATCAGAGTGCAGCAGGCAGAGTTTGTATCAGAGTGCAGCAGGCAGAGTTTGTATCAGAGTGCAGCAGCCAGATTCTGTATCAGGAGTGGAGCAGGCAGAGTCTGTATTAGAGTGCAGCAGGCAGAGTCTGTATCAGAGTGCAGCAGGCAGAGTCTGTATCAGAGTGCAGCAGGCAGAGACTGTATCAGAGTGCAGCAGGCAGAGTCTATATCAGAGTGCAGCAGGCCGAGTCTGTATCAGGACTGCAGCAGGCAGAGTCTGTATCAGAATGCAGGAGGCAGAGTCTGTATCAGGAGTGCAGCAGGCAGAGTCTGTATCAGAATGCAGGAGGCAGAGTCTGTATCAGGAGTGTGTGTGATGCTCACAGCTCTCCCTGAGAAATGGGGTACTCGGAACCGGGTCAGATGTTGGGGCAGCAGTAATGGCCTGGACCCGGTCCGTGCTCAGGGCCGTCACACTTTAAAAAGAAGGTGGTACGGGCTTACGGGTTGAGTGGTTCTATCGACTACGCCACCTGTGGTACCTGGTGAAGGCCACCAGCGCTTGTGCAGTCCTCTGAGGCGGGATGTTGTGGCAGCTGTCTTTGATACTACTCCCCACAGGCGGAGCAGGGCCTCAGGGCAGTGACAGTAGGACAAACTACAGACTAGATGTTACAGCAAGCAGAGTCTGTATTAGAGTGCAGCAGGCAGAGACTGTATCAGAGTGCAGCAGGCAGAGACTGTATCAGAGTGCAGCAGGCAGAGACTGTAACAGAGTGCAACGGGCAGAGTCTGTATCAGGAGTGCAGCAGGCAGATTCTGTAACAGGAGAGCAGGAGGCAGAGTCTGTATCAGAGTGCAGCAGGCAGAGTTTGTATCAGGAGTGCAGCAAGCAGAGTTTCTATCAGGAGTGCAGCAGGCAGAGCCTGTATCAGGAGTGCAGCAGGCAGAGTCTGTATCAGGAGTGCAGCAGGCAGAGTCTGTATCAGGAGTGCAGCAGGCAGAGTCTGTATCAGAGTGCAGCAGGCAGAGACTGTATCAGAGTGCAGCAGGCAGAGTCTGTATCAGGAGTGCAGCAAGAACTGATATGCAACCTTACACAACTTAGACTGCAGAACAGGAAGTTTCCACTACAGCCAACCCAATAGATGGATCAGGATTAGTGTTGAGCGAGCACTAAAATGCTCGGGTGCTCGAAGCTCGTGCCGAGCTCGCCGTGATACTCGGGTGCTCGACCCGAGCAACGAGCCCAATGTTAGTCTATGGGAGACTCGAGCATTTTTGCGGTGGCACCCCCGGCAGTCTTTTAAAAGCCTAACAAGTGCCCAAAATGATAGTGACAGTGCTCAAATGACATGGGGACAGCATGGGGATCGCCCCATTAAGCATTTCTGACCCCCAGGTCACTGCTGTCAACAACGTGGTCAGAGGTATTAAGCCACTTTTACGGGCTCACAATAAAACGTTCAAAAACGAAAGTGAAACTTTTTTCCTGTGAAATATGTTAAGGATAGTGTTGAGCGATACCTTCCGATATCAGGAAATATCGTATCGGATTGGATCGGACCGATACCCAAAAAGTATCGGATATCACCGATTCCGATACCGGAAACCAATGCAAGTCAATGGGACACAAATATCGGAATGAAAATAAACCCTTTCTTTCCTTGTAGGTTAATTCTACATGAAGTAAAACAACTAAGAATAATGTAGAATGTATTACGCGAAAAGCCGGAAATTCATCAGCGGCATACACCGGTACCCGACAATTTACAACAGAAAGAATAGAGCTTCACACATAGATTAGATAGATAGAAACATGTCAGTCACATATATATGAAGTACAGTGACAATGTTGCTTACTGTACTTGTCATTTAGTGTAAAGGATTTATTTAAAAAAATAATTGTGTTTTCATGCACTGTCTCTTTAAAAAAGCCGGTCGGCAATTCAGCAGCGGTACCCGACAATTTATAACAGACAGAATAGAGCTTCACACATAGATTAGATAGATAGAAACATGTCAGTCACATATAAAGAAGTACAGTGATAGTGTTGGTTACTGTACTTGTCATTTATTGTAAAGGATTTATTTAAAAATATAATAGTGTTTTCATGCACCGTCTCTTTAAAAAAGCCGGCCGGCAATTCAGCATCTGTACCCGACAATTTAGAATAGAAGGAATAGAGAATCATACATTAGATAGATAGAAACATGTCAGTCACATATATATGAAGTACAGTGACAGTGTTGATTACTGTACTTGTCATTTAGTGTTAAAATAAAGGATTTATTTTAAAAAAAATTGGCCTGGGGTTCCCCTTAATTTTAGTCTCTAGCGGAGGTTAAGCAGATGGCTGGGGCAGATGTTTGAAGCTTGGGAAGGGGGTAATACCCACGGAGCTTCCCAGGCTACTAATATGAGCCCCCAGCTGAATACCTAGCTTTTACCAGCTATTAAAATGGGGGACCCCCTCAAAAAAATGACGTGGGGTCCCCCCTAATTTAATAGCTAGCAAAGGCTAGGCAGACAGCTGGGGGCTGATATTAATAGCCCAGGAAGGGTGCCATGAATATTGGCCCCCTCCCAGGCTAGAAACACCAGCCGTCAGCCGCCCCAGAAATGGCGCATCCATAGGATGCGCCAATTCTGGCACTTAGCCTCGCTCTTCCCACTGCCCTGTAGCGGTGGCAGTGGGGTAATAGGGTTGGGGTTGATGTCAGCTTATAATGCCAGCTGACATCAAGCCCAGGTTAGTAATGGAGAGGCTTTTATAAGACACCCCCATTACTAACCCCATAGTCAAAGTTAAAAAAAAAAACACAAACACCCAGAATAAAGTCCTTTAATTGAAATAAACACACAATTCTTTATTGTTCTAAATTAAACTCTACTTACCATCACGCCCATTCCAGCTGAAGCCAACGATCTCCTGCAATAAAAGAAAAATAATAAAGCAACCTCATCCTTACCTTTCCATGGTTCCCAGGACTGCTTCAGCTCTGCTACATCGAGATGACAGGCTGGACCGCAGCAGAATGCTGCCATCCAGCCTGTCATCCCGCAGACACTGAGAAGCGCAGGCATGCTTGCGCTCCTCAGTGTCTCTCTGTGACGGCATCCAGATGAGCCGAGTTCATGTCCAATGAACTCAGCTCAGCTCATGCACGTCACTGACAGCGTGGGAGAATTCTCCTGCACTCAGCGCTTCAGCGTGAGAATTTTCCCACGCTGTCAGTGACGTGCATGAGGTGAGCTGAGTTCATTGGACATGACCTCACCTCATTCACGTTACTGACAGCGTGGGAAAATTCTCACGCTGAAGCGCTGAGTGCAGGAGAATTTTCCCACACTGTCAGTGACGTGCATGAGGTGAGCCGAGTTCATTGGACATGACCTCGGCTCATCTTTATGCCGTCACAGAGAGACACTGAGGAGCGCAAGCAAGCCTGCGCTTCTCAGTGTCTGCGGGATGACAGGCTGGATGGCAGCGTTCTGCTGCGGTCCAGCCTGTCATCTCGATGTAGCAGAGCTGAAGCTGTCGTGGGAACCATGGAAAGGTAAGGATGAGGTTGCTTTATTATTTTTCTTTTATTGCAGGAGATCGTTGGCTTCAGCTGGAATGGGCGTGATGGTAAGTAAAGTTTAATTTAGAACAATAAAGAATTGTGTGTTTATTTCAATTAAAGGACTTTTTTCTGGGTGTTGTGTTTTTTTTAAATACTTTACTAGAAATTCATGGTGGTCATGTCTAATATTGGCGTGACCCCATGAATTTCGGGCTTAGGGCCAGCTGATAATGCCAAGCTGGCCTTAACCCCTTTATTACCCAGTGAGCCACCGCACCAGGGCCCTGGATGAGTTGGGTACAGCGCCAGAAGATGGCGCTTCTATGAACGCGCCATTTTCCGGGGTGGCTGCGGACTGTAATTTGCAGCGGGTGAGGCCCAGAAAGCTTGGGCCTCTCTGCGCTGCGGATTCCAGCCCCCAGCTGCCTAGTTGTACCTGGCTGGACACAAAAATAGGGCGAAGCCCCACATATTTTTTTTTTTAATTATTTCATGAAATTCATGAAATAATTAAGAAAAAAGGGCTTCCCTATATTGTTGTGTCCAACCAGGTACAAATAGGCAGCTGGTGGTTGGGGGCAGCCCGTTCCTGCCTGCTGTACCTGGCTGGACACAAATATAGTGCGAAGCCCCACGTCAATTTTTTTTTAATTATTTCATGAAATAATTTTTTAAAAAAAGGGCTTCCCTATATTGTTGTGTCCGGCCAGGTACAAATAGGTAGCTGGTGGTTGGGCGCAGCCCGTTCCTGCCTGCTGTACCTGGCTGGACACAAATATAGGGCGAAGCCCCACATCAATTTTTTTTTAATTATTTCATGAATTTCCTGAAATAATTAAAAAAAAATTGACGTGGGGCTTCGCACTATATTTGTGTCCAGCCAGGTACAGCAGGCAGGAACGGGCTGCGCCCAACCACCAGTTGCCTATTTGTACCTGGCCGGACACAACAATATAGGGAAGCCCTTTTTTTCTTTATTATTTCATGAATTTCATGAAATAATTAAAAAAAAAAATACGTGGGGCTTCTCCCTATTTGTGCGTCCAGCCAGGTACAACTAGTCAGCTGGGGGATTGAATCTGCAGCGCAGGGAGGCCCAAGCTTTCTGCCCACCCCCCCCGCCCGGTGCAAATTGCAGTCCGCAGCCACCCCGGAAAATGGCGCGTTCATAGAAGCTGGATGCTGTACCTGGCTGGCATACAAAAATATGGCAAAGCCCACGTCAAAATTTTTGGGAAAAATTAATTAAAAAATAAATAATAATTAGGGACTGCATCTTTATTAACTCCTCAAATGTCATTTAGTGTTAAAATAAAGGATTTATTTTAAAAAAAATTGGCGTGGGATCCCCCATAATTTTAGGCTCTAGCGGAGGTTAAGCAGATGGCTGGGGCAGATGTTTGAAGCCTGGGAAGTGGGTAATACCCACGGAGCTTCCCAGACTACTAATATCAGCCCCCAGCTGAATACCTAGCCTTTACTAGCTATTAAAATGGGGGACCCCCCCAAAAAAATGATGTGGGGTACCCCCTATTTAATAGCTAGCAAAGGCTAGGCAGACAGCTGGGGGCTGATATTAATAGCCCAGGAAGGGTGCCATGAATATTGGCCCCCTGCCAGGCTAGAAACACCAGCCGTCAGCCGCCCCAGAAATGGCGCATCCATAGGATGCGCCAACTCTGGCACTTAGCCTCGCTCTTCCATGCTGCCCTGGTGCGGTGGCAGGGGGTAATAGGGTTGGGGTTCATGTCAGTGCCAGCTGCCATGAAGCCCAGGTTAGTAATGATGGGCGTCTATGAGACACCCCTATTACTAACCTACAAAGTGTTAAAAAGAAAAAACACACTACACCCAGAAAAAAATAATTTATTTGAAATAAAACACATAATTTTATTTAATTCTTAGTTTACTAAAAAAAAATAGTTACCTGTCCACGTTCCTGCGCTGATCTCCCATGCACAGCTGTCACATCTGGAGATGGTGACAGCTGTGCATGGCTGCTGTAAGCTCACACTGCCGGGAACACGTCCGCTCCCAGCAGCGGGAGCCACTGACTGAGGTCACCGGAGTGCATTCAGGCAGCGCAGCTCCGGAGACCTCCTTTATGGCACTGCTGTACCGTGGGAATTTCTCACGATACAGCAGGGCCGTAAAGGAGCTAACCGGAGCAGCTCTGCCTGAACTCCGGCGAACCCGCTTATGCAATGACGGGGCTGCTTTACGGCCCCATCATTCTAGCGGCGGCAGCGGTTCAGAGCGGTCACATTCTATGTGGCTGCTCTAAACTGGAGATCATCGTGGGACACTCGTGGACTACTACGGAGGGGTAAGGATAAGGTTGTGGTTTATTATTTTATATTTTATTACAGGAGATCGATGGCTTCGGGGAATTAGGTGTCTAGGTGAGTATAGGTGTAGTTTTATATTTTTTACTTTATTTTAGGTGGCGATCGGCGGCTACAGGTAATGTATGAACTAATTTATTGTAGGCAACCACTGGCCACCAATGACATGTATTTAAAATTTATTGGGGACACAGTAGGGCAATTTAAATAGCAGGATCAGGCTGATGGGAACTACTGCTCCCATCGAGCTGATCCTGCTGGCACGAGTGGACGGGGGACAGACATAGGCCGATGGGAGTAGTAGTGTCACATCGGCCTATGTCTGCCTGCACGCACACACCCGCAGACATCGCACAGACACCGCACACACTCGCAGACATCGTACAGACACCGCACACACCCGCAGACATCGCACAGACACCGCACACACTCGCAGACATCGCACAGACACCGCACACACTCACAGACATCGCACAGACACCGCAGACATCGCACAGACACCGCACACCTGCACACACCCGCACACATCGCACAGACACCGCACACACCCGCAGACATCGCACACACCCGCAGACATCGCACAGACACCCCGCACACACTCGCAGACACACGCACAGACACCCTGCACACACTCGCAGACACACGCACAGACACCCCGCACACACTCGCAGACACACGCACAGACACCCACACACACCAATCATGACGGGCTGATCGTCTGGGAGGTGAGGCTGACCTGTGCGGCCATGGGAAAGTTCATGTGAGTTCATGCAATGCAGTCAAGCATGAACTCACGTGAACCCTCTGTGGGCACCGCGGCTACTTCAAATGAACAGCTGATCAGCATCACCTGGTACCTCAGCTGTTCATTTGAAATAACCGGCGGGAAAGCGCAGCACAGAACGGGAAAGCCGGCGGTGAAGTCTTTTCACTGCCGGCTTCCCCGCCCGGGTCCTTCGCTCCCCGCTCCTTGGTGCTGCGCTACCCGCCCGGTCCTAACTTACGATCGGGATGGGAGGTGGCGAGGGGAGCGGAGGATCGGGGTGGGAGGCTGTGGGGAAGCAGTATGGGGCTGTGTGATTGTTTAAAAGCCGGCGGCTTTTTCCCGCCTGCCGGCTTTTAAACAATCAGGAGAATTCTCCCACGCTGGGATGGCATTCTGATGACAGGCTGGTTCTCAGCTGAGCGCTGCCATCCAGCTTGTCATACTTCAGAGACACTGCAGAGCGCAGGCATTATGGGAACTTCCGATTCCGGTATTCGATATTGTAAAAGTATCAGAATTAAGTATCGGAATTCCGATACCGCGAATATCGGCCGATACCCGATATTTCAGTATCGGAATGCTCAACACTAGTTAAGGAACATCCTTTCCAGGGAAAAGACTTGTGTATAAGTTAAAATAAATGACCAAAAACAAAAATACTCCTCCACACCTTCGGCTATGTTCACAAGTAGCATTTTTTATGCGTTTTTGCACTTTTGTATTGCTTTCAATTATGACAAATGCATTCACCGTGAAATGTCATTTTAACATTTTACAACCTTATCTGGCCATGTGCTGTGTGACACATGCATAAAGTGCTGAAAAGACAAGGGAACAGCATGGGGAAGACCCCTGGAAGCATCTCTGACTCCCAGGTCACTGTCTAAAAGTGTGCCCATCATAACTGATCCTTACCGCATCAGAAGATGCAGACTTGCAACTATCCCCATGCAAGTTCTAGTCCCAGGGCAGTGTTCAATTGTACCTCCCCCATTCCTTGCAATACAAGCTCAAGTATGCTGCCTGCCACCCACCCACCCCCAGGCTGCAATACCATACTGCTTGCTTGCTTGAACTTTAAATTGGGCCTTTTAGGCATGTGGAGGCGGAATCTGGACACCATGCCATGGCTGTGTCGGCGGCCTGGTATCCGTACTCAGTCCCCAGCCTCCTGGTGGCCGGGTGTCCCCGCTTGCTCCCCAGCCTCCAGGGGGTGGCCGGGTGTCCATACTCGGTCCCCAGCCACCCCTATTTGTCCCGGTAACCTTTCCCACACTTTTCTTAGCCTGGCCTGCTTTAGGGCAGCATTGGCCGAGCCCACGGCACTATCAGACTCCTCCGGTGGGCCCTGGCTTCTCCATCAGGGGAGTTGAGAGTGCCAAGGTGAGGAGCATGATGAGGATGATAGAAGTAAGCATCTGCTTTGTTTTGTTGTAATGCAAGCGCATGTATGTAGTAGCGGCTAGGCCTCAGGTGGTCAGCGTTTTGGCGCATATCCTACCTCCTCCGAGGATTGCTGGATGTTTTCCTGCTACTATCCAAGTTCTATGACTCCCGTTAAAACAAAGCTTCAGGTGATAAATGATGGATGAGGCAGTGGCAAAGGAGAAAGAGCAGGATGAACAGGGACCATTCACATCAATATCAGGCCAGTCAACCAGATATGTCTTGTAGGATATGTTTCTGTAACAAAAGGAGCGGTTCGGCTACAGTTATAGGGCATACAGTGAGTGCAATGCCTACCAAAAATTTCGAGCCACTCCAATGCCCCTTGGAAATGACATGGAGGTCAGAGGGCGTTAACTAAACCTTTTTTTCCATTTATAGCAACTGGGTCTCCCGTGCACTGTTGGCCTAAGCAGTGAATGGAAGGCTTTCCAAAAATTATGAAGAACTGCAATGCCCCTTACAAGAGCCATGTGTGGCACCCCAGGGGTCTGGTCACCACAGTAATAGAGATATTACGTCGGAGAGCAAGTGGGAGGTTTCCTGGTCAGGATCCCTTAAACATGCAACATCCTCCTGCCCCAATCCTGGGAGGGGAGAATTCTGCCCTTATAAACTGGATCTGGGGCGGGGTTGAGTGAGTCAGAGAACAGTCAGAGTCAGAGTGAGAGCAAGGGAAAGTAACAGCAAGGAGCTCTGTAGGAGCTAGGAGCTAAAGACCAGGGGCTGGAAGCTGAGCAGAGCTCGCCCTGGCAGAAGACAATAGGAACCGGACACAGGAGTCAGAAGCTGTGAGGACTTATATATCCAGCAGCAGAAACCAGCCGGCAGGGGATTTCAGGTCCTCTGGCCATAGAAGCCCGGAGGCTCAGTCACAAGCATGGGACCAGCACCGCCGTCGTGGAGCGGAGGCTAACAGAAGGCCCCAAGTCACCAGCCATACGGGTGAGCACTACACAGTACACTCAGGGACGTGGGCTACTTCTACCCGCTTACAGCAAGGTAGCCAGGAAGAGTGCAGACAGACGGGGAGGCCTACAACTCCACCTGGCCAGGGGAACTCCTGCTTGCTCACAGACTGACCAGGCCTCTTATGCTAGCCAGTACTCCCGGGAGGGTCTACCTTATAATCATCAGTAAAGACCCTGAACTGCACTGCAAAGACTCTGAGTCATTTCTGCTGTGCTCGTGCACCATCACCCCCATCATCCACACTCACTGCCCTGAGGCTATACTCCTCCCGAGGGGAGTTATCCCATTTTATGCTGCGCACACAACACCAGCCTCAGCGGTCTGCCTCGCAGCGGTGGTACTCCCTGACCGCAATCCACGAGTGGCGCAGTCGGACAATTAACCTCAAAACCTAAGAAAGATTGCCACTGGTTTGACCAGCCTGAGCCACGGGACCGGGTCACCGCCACGGAGACTACAGACCCCAGAGACCCGGCACCGGGTATCCCACACACGTGTACACACGGCCCAGGGGGCGCGTCACATGCAGTACAGCATATTACAAACATAAGTCCCATTATTGGGGAGTGGGTGTCCCATAGTATTTGCTTATGCCTTGCAAGCAAAAGCTGCCAAAAATTAGGACGGAGCAACTTGCAATGCCCCTTACAAAAGCCATGCAGTACAGCATATTACAAACATAAGTCCCATTATTGGGGAGTGGGTCTCCCATAGTATTTGCTTATGCTTTCCCAGCAAAAGCTGCCAAAAATTAGGACGGAGGAACTTGCAATGCTGGCACCATGGTGGTATAGTGGTGGTGGAGGCTGAGGATAAGGAGAAGAAGATTAAACAGCCGAAACGAGGAAGCGTATACCCATGTGTGGGTGTGAAGCGGTGCAGGTGAATACACCTCCCGAAATAACATAGTGGATTTGACTTTATGTTACTCTGCTGTCATTTGGTGGTGATGAGAAGTCTGGCCCAATCCAACCCTTGTTCATTTTGATAAGGGTCAGCTTGTCAGCATTGTCAGTTGACAGGCGAGTGCGCTTATCAGTTATAATTCCCCCAGCGGCACTAAAAACACGCTCCGATAACACGCTAGCGGCAGGGCAGGCCAGGACCTCCAAGGCGTACATAACGAGTTCATTCCAAGTGTCCAGCTTGGATACCCAATAATTAAAAGGCACATAGGAATCACGGAGGACGCTGGTACGATCGGCAAGGTACTCCCTCACCATCTTTTGAAACTTTCCACTCCTTGTGAGAGTACCCCGCGCCTCAGGGCCTGTAAGCTGGGCGGGTGTCAGAAAACTGTCCCAGAACGTTGACAGTGTTCCCCTGCCTCTGCTGGATTGGAGTTGCATCTCTCTCGCCTGTACGCCTTGGTTGGGCAACGAACTGTGACCTCTGTCGCTAGCGTGTTCAGATGGGAATTTTTTTTAAGAGTTCTGCAGCAAGGGCCTTCTGGTATTGCCCCATTTTTGTAGACCTCTCCACCTCAGGAATAAGAGAGTGAAAGTTCTCCTTGTAGCAGGGGTCTACAAGTGTCACCAACCAGTAATGACTGTCACCTAGTGTTGAGCCACCCCCGTAGTGTTCGAGTTCGGTTCGGTTCGTCGAACACCCGTGTGTTCGCCGAACTGTTCGTCGAACTGTTCGTCGAACACCTTCGAACACCGTTAAAACCAATGGCAGGCAAACAAAAACACATAGAAACACATAGAAAACACCTTCAAAGGTGTCCAAAAGCTGACAAACTGCTCAGAAGACATAACTAACACATGGAAAAGTGACAAGTACATATAGTCATGCGAAAATAAAAGAGGTGGAGGAGTAAAAGGAGGGGGAGACACAGATATAGGCATGTCATGCCCTTCTAAAATCCAAAAAGTGAGAAGCCGACACGGCCAGTCCGCTCCTGCCCGTGCCACCTCCGTGTCGCCGGGTTTGTGCCAGAGCCGCGGTGAACCCTGATGGCCAGCCCCCCTCTCCCAATACTGGTGCCTGTCCGCTGGTGGGTCGAGCGAGCCCCCCTGTGGTGGAGGCAGCTCTAAGCTTTTTAATTTAAATTGTCTCTCTAATTTGAATGAATACACTTTAAATCCATTTACAAGGATCTATTGGAGGGCAAGTCTCATGCCAGCAGCCGCGTAATTCCAGCTCCAGTAGCGTCCACTAAAGCTGCTGCAGTTAAAAAGCTTTTATAAGGATCGAGCTCGGCTGTCCACCGCAAGGCATCCTACTGCCAGTCCCAGCCCCTATGCCTTGGGGTGCCTCCTGATGCTCTTCACTGAGTATCCCATGGTCCCGAAGCATTTCCTTTGAAAAAATTAAGTGTCCAAACTACAGGTGGTGTAGCTTGCTTAACAGCCGGGATAATCCGCTGACTAGCAGACACTGCTACTAGGCACAAAGTATTTCCTGGGCTAGATGCAGTTAAAAATTTGTAATTAGATACTCTCGTTGGATGCTGAGAAAGCATTCCATAGAGTCTCCTGGCACGCCATACATGATTCTCTTAAAAAGCTTGGGGTAGGGGTCTAGGGGACCCTTTTATAGCCCAAATCACGGCCCTGTATCACAATACGTCACCTAGGCTGAAGATAAATGGAACTGTAGCACCCTGAGGGCTCGGTTGCTACAGAGGTATTGCACCTCACCCAGAGGTGTGATATCTCACTCTCAGGTAAGGATGGAGTGTGGATCAGGACCCGACACCTGCATGCATTACACCACATTGCCGTGGGGCAGGGCGACCAATATGCCTCTGAGATGGGCACGACAGTCCCTGTCCCTGGCTGGAGTGGGGGGAGGGAACACTGAGAAAGGGGAACCCTGCAGTGCAGGAGCAGGAAGGAAGCAGTTCCTGGGTGCATTGAGAAGGGAGTATAAAAGGTGGGCACCATCTTAGTTCAGTGCAGAGAAGTCTGAGCAGAAGTGGCAGGGAGCAGGGGCTCTGCATGAGCTCTGCTCCGGAGGCGGGCCTAGTAACAGAGGCCCAGGCCTGGAAGAGGGAGAAGGAAGGAAGAGGAGCGGAGAAGGCTCCAGGAACGAGGAATGAAGGGATCCCAGGGGTGCGGACGGGCAAGTCGCCACCGCACGCCCGAATCCACCTGCGTGGAGGGGTCAGGCCAAAGGGGGAGACCGGTCCCCGAAACTAGTGGAGGCAGGAAATGACCCTCAGCTAGAAACCAGAGGCTGTGACTTTTTATGTGGCGCAGCCCCTCGCTACACCCGCTAGGAAGGCACCACATAGGGTCAGGGAAACTGGCGCCAAGTTTACGAAGAGGAGGCCCGAGGCAGCCGGACAGAAGGGTTGGTAAGAAAGGCCAGACAAAGGACACACAAAGGGGGTCCTGTGAAGCGCTCCAAACTTATCTGGGAGTTGTCTGAGCCCCTCACCTGGTGAGCACAGTACGACGTGGGCAGCCGTTACCTGCAGACGTGGTCTGGATAATAAGAACTGTGAGTAAAGGCCCTGGACTGCATCACTGACTCCGTGTCGTTACTGCTGCTGCCCTGCACCATCACCCCCATCCTCCGCATACACTGCCCTGAGGCTATACTCCTCCCGTGGGGAGTTATGCTACGCTCTGCTGCACCCACAACACCAGCCTCAGCGGTCTGCCCTGCAGCGGCGGTTCACTCTGACCGCAATCCACGGGTGGCGTAGTCGGACATTTAAACATCAAAACCACATAAATAGTTCCGCCACTGGTTTGACCACCCTGAGCCACGGAACCGGGTCGCCGCCACGAAGACTACAACCACCAGAATCCACCAAAAAGGGTCCGGCTCCGGGTGTCCCAAGGCCCAGGGGGTGCATCAGAACATTTTCATCACCTTTCACAATCACCAATGGGACAAGGCAGGGATGTCCTCTGTCCCCTCTCTTATACATCCTAGTGACGGAGCACCTGCTTTCATCAATTCGCCATAACCCCAATATTAGGTGGATTGAGGTGGGAGGCACCGAGTACAAGTGCTCTCTATTTGCTGATGATGTCCTAGTATATATCACTCAATCACATATATCCATCCATGCTGTTATGGCTGAAATAGATCACTTTGTTACATGGTCAAATTTTAAAATCAATGCAGCGAAGTCTGAGGCCCTTGATGTCTCCCTCCCCAAATCCATATAGGATTCCATCCAGTCCAACTTTCCCTTTGCCTGGCCCTCACAGGGTATCAAATACTTAGGAATTCCTATTCATAGAGACCTCTCCCATCTATGTTATCTTAATTTTGGGCCCTTTATTGAACAACTCCATACAGACCACGGTTGGCAAGTTAGAACTGTAAGATTCACTACGTGAACCACTGGTGTTTTGTGGAAAAGCACATGTACACTGCGTTCCAAATTATTATGCAAAAAGTGTTTAGGAGTGATAAGGGAAGAATTTGTTTGCTTGTCAGTTAAACTCATTGATGGTGATGTGTGTCAGGGCTCTTTATATCACTGTAAGCAATTGCAGACACCTGTGCTAATTAGTTTGGCAGGTGTGTCCAATGAAAGGCAAGACTACTTAAGAAGGTTGTCTCACATTATTAAGCAGCCTACATTTTCTGCCAAAATGGGAAAGAAAAAGGATGTGTCGGCTGCTGAGAAGCAACAAATTGTGGAGTGTTTAGGTCAAGGCATGACTACAATCAACATTGTGCGATGATCAGGATGAAGTGTCTTGGCAATCAAGAAGTATGTAGCTGATTCACAGTACACACGTGTGCGTGCTGATAAGGGCAAATTGAGGAATCTTTCCGTCAGGTTGAAAGAGCAGCGGCAAAAAAGCCTTGTCATAGCAGCAGACAAGTTTTTGAAGCTGCTTGTGCCTCCAACGTCCCCCGAACAACAAGATGCAGGGTCCTTCAGAGGTTTGCAGCTGTGCATACGCCATCCTGTCGACCTCCTCTATCCACTTCACACAAGCAGAAATGGCTCCAGTGGGCCAAACATTACATGAAGACTGATTTCAAAACTGTTTTGTTCACGGATGAGTGCCGTGCAGCGCTCGATGGTCCAGATGGATGGAGTGGAGGATGGCTGGTTGATGGACACCCCACGCAAACACGGCTACAGCGCCAACAAGGAGGAGGTGGAGTAATGTTTTGGGCTGGAATCATGGGGAGAGAGATTGTCGGCCCCTTTAGGATCCCTGAAGGCGCTAAAGATGAACTCCATAATGTATGTGGATTTTCTCAAACAGCACTTCCTGCCATGGTTCAAGAAGAAGAACCGTGTATTTCACAGCAAGATGATTTTTCTGCATGATAATGCACCATCTTATGCTGCACATAAAACATCTGCATCTCTGGCTGATATGGGCATAAAAGGGGACAAACTTATGGTGTGACCCCCATGCTCCCCTGACCTCTACCCCATTCAGAACCTTTGGAGCATCATTAAAAGGAGTGTCTATGATGGCGGGAGGCAGTTCACATCTAAGCAACAGCTCTGGGAGGGTATTCTGTCCTCATGCAAAACAATTGAAGCAGAAACCATCCAAAACCTGACAAATTCAATGGACGAGAGAGTTCAGAAGCTCCTTTCGAACAAGGGGTCCTACGTGAAAATGTAACATCACCTAGAATAAAGTTTTGAGTTGAAAACTGTTTGATTTCAGTTTCTAACAACCTGCTAATGCTTATAATTTCAAAAATGACCATTTTTTTGGTCTTTATTAAAATGAAAAGGTTGATCGAAAAGTTTGGGGGATCTAAGAGTGTGGCAACCCAGTAGTCATGATTACTTCGAATTCTGATAATATGAGGGTCATGCTGCAGGTAGTGCAGCAAGAAGGCACTTATGTGTCTTGCGCATCTCGGAGCCCCAAAATTATTTTCCGGGCTAGATGCAGCTAAAAATTATTATTAATTTTAAATCTGGTGAAGCTTTAGTATAGATGGCCTAATAGGATCAGTGCTGCACACTGCTACAAAGCCCAAATTATTTTCCAGTCAAGATACAGATAAACATGATTAGTAATTTTAAATCTGGTGGAGCTTATTATAGATGGCCTAATAGAATCAGTGCTGCACACTGCTACAAAGCCCAAATTATTTTCCAGCCAAGATACAGATAAACATGATTAGTAATTTGAAAGCTTAAAACGGTTGGTAGGGTGATTTTAACCAATCATCAAGCTTTTACTCTCCCCAGGATGACACAAGGGTAGAAAAGTCGTTTCGGATCCATGATTTGTTCATCTTTATGAACGTGAGTCTGTCTACATTATCAATGGAGAGCCGCGTGCGCTTATCTGTCAGCACACCACCAGCAGCGCTGAACACACGTTCAGACAGAACGCTGGCTGCGGGGCATGACAAGATCTCCAAGGCGTAAGTGGCTAGCTCCGGCCATTTATCCAGATTGGAAGCCCAAAAAGAGCAAGGGTCCAGTGACACAGTCGTGGCTTCAATGTTTATTTGGAGATACTCCTGTACCATCGTCTCTAGGCGTTGACTATGTGTCAGACTTCTTGTCTCCTGTGGCCTTGCAAAGGATGGGCTAAAAAAGTGGTGAAATGATTCCGCAAAATTGATGTTACCAGCAGATACTGTGGTTCTGTTACCGTTTGAGTGCTGAACACTTGACGGTCCCACGGTTGGCAAGTTGGAACTGTGAGATTCACTACGTGCACCACTGGTATTTTGTGGAAAAGCACATGTAAGATTCTGCAACAGTCTCTGCTGATACTCCTGCATGCGTGCATCCCTTTCTATGGCAGGAATAATTTCTGCAAATTTACTTTTGTACCGGGGATCTAACAGTGTGGCAACCCAGTAGTCAGGATTATTTCTAATTCTCACAATTCGAGGGTCATGTTGCAGGTAGTGCAGCAAGAAGGCACTCATGTGTGTTGCGCATCCAGGAGCACCAAGTCCCTGTTGTGTTGGTGGCGAGGTAACAATCATGCTTCCTTCCTCTGTCCTCTCCCCCCAACCTCGCACAACAGAAATGTGATCAAGGTCTCCCTCATCTGATGAGTCTTCCATCAGTTCGTCCTCCACTTCTTCCTGGGCTTCTGCACCTTCCTCACTAGTTTGGCTGCTACCATGCGCCCTGGTAAAACCATCTCCCCCACCCTCACATGCCTGCCGCCTTGGTGCTGCCGACCGTCTGGACCTTGCAGATGTTAGCCCTTCCGCATACAACTCCTCCTCCTCTACTTCCTCCACCTCCTCTTGTGCCACCACCTGACTCCGAATTCTGTTTAACATGTGCTCCAGCATGTAAATCACCGGAATAGTCATGCTGATAATGGCATCGTCAGCACTAAACATCTTCGTCGCCATTTCAAAACTGTGCAGAAGGGTGCATAGGTCCCTGATCTGAGACCACTCCTCCAGCGTGATTTGCCCCACCTCTGAATCTCGTTGGCCCAGGCTATACGTCAGAACGTATTGCACCAGGGCTTGTCGGTGCTGCCACAGTCGCTGCAACATGTGCAGAGTTGAATTCCACCGGGTAGGTACATCGCATTTTAGCCGGTGAAGTGGCAGGCCCAACGACTTCTGTAGAGATGTAAGTCGCTGAGTTGCGGGATGCGAACGGCGGAAGTGAGCACACAGCGACCGTGCCCTCTGCAGAAGGCCATCTAGTCTGGGATAGTGGGCTAAAAATTGCTGGACAACCAGGTTCAACACGTGAGCCATACAAGGCACGTGTGTGACATTGTCCCGGCGAAGGGCCGCACCCAGGTTTGCAGCATTGTCGCACACGGCCTTCCCTGGTTTCAGGTCCAGTGGAGACAACCATTCATGAAATTGGTTCTCCAGAGCTGACTACAACTCCTCAGCTGTGTGACTCACATTTCCCAGACATTTCAATGTAAAAACCGCCTGATGACGTTGAGCCCTACTGCC
Source organism: Phyllobates terribilis (assembly GCF_046119375.1). NCBI lineage: Eukaryota > Metazoa > Chordata > Amphibia > Anura > Dendrobatidae > Phyllobates > Phyllobates terribilis. The sequence continues at coordinate 305,303,960 of NW_027362768.1, read as the reverse complement.
AGCATAGTAAGGAGGTGTGCAGGATCCCTTCTGCGCAGTTAGAAAGCTTGTGGCATGACCAGACAGGCTTTGGGTGCAGGTGGAAGACCGAGAGGAGGTTGAGGAGGCAGAAGCAGTGGAGGAACTTTGACATAAAGAGGATTGACGCACAACTCGTGGGGACAGCAAGACTTGGACAGCAACCCCATGTCCTGCTGTCACCATAGTTACCCAGTGCCCAGTCAGTGACATGTAACGCCCCTGTCCATGCCTACTCGTCCAAGTGTCTGTGGTGAAATGCACCCTGTCACACACAGAGTTTCTCAAAGAAGCGGTGATGTTGTGTGCGACATGCTGGTGGAGCGCAGGCACACCTTTCTTTGAGAAGTAGTGCCGACTGGGCATCTGGTACTGGGGCACTGCGACGGACATAAGGTCTCGAAAATCCTCTGTGTCCACCAGGCGGAAAGGCAGCATTTCTGTAGCCAAGAGCTTGCAGATGGTGAAATTCAACCTCTTAGCTTTCTCATGGCTAGGAGGAAATGGTCTTTTACTTGTCCACATCTGAGGGACCGAGGGCTGGCTATTGTGCTTAGACGGGGTTGATAAGGGTGTCCCCGGCAAACTGCCGGTCTGTGAGGAAGATGCAGGCGGACATGTTAGGTTGCCTTGATCCAAAGGTGGTGCTATCGATGTCGGACAGCGCTCAACACCAGCTGGTGTTACCACCTCCAAAGAAAATGATGACCTGCCAATCACGCTGGCTGTTGCGGGTAAAGAGGTGGCAGGTCTGCGCCCCAAAACAGGTGTGACTGCTGTCCCCCCAGTCACAGAGGATGAAGAGGCCGCGGATGCACAAGATATGGCAGACGGTGGTTGGCCCGGCCGGCTAGGCCGCATTGTAGCACACTGAGCTTCCCACTGCAACTTATGCTTCATGTTCATGTGCCGGTTCATGCATGAAGTACTCAAACTATGTATTTTTTGGCCTCTACTTAGCTTTTGCTGACAAATGTTACAGATAACACGAGTTGGGTCATCTTTATCGATCTGAAAAAATGCCCAGGCTATGCAAGGCTTAGCACCCATGCGACCTGAAGAGCCACCACGACTTGTGGTGAGAGGCAGAGTTGTGTTTGAGGATGCAGTTGTTGACGTGCTTCCAGTACTACGTCTCTGTCCAGGAAGGCGCAACCTGACCTCGTCGTCACTAGCATCTTCCTCCACCTCCTCTGCTGACCTCATCTCTTGGCTGACTGTGGGTTGACAGTAAGTGGGATCTCCAACCTCATCATCATCACCCTGTGCGTTATCACACCCGTCGTCCTCAGAGCCAACCTGTTCCTGCCCTGACAAAAAACTAAAGTTGTCGCTCCAATCAGGTATTTGAGTCTTATCATCGTCTTCCTCATTGTCTCCACCAACAGGAGTCACAGTTTGGGAATGAGGGTCTACATTATGGTCAGAACCTTCTGCGTCTGGTCCTGGATCCGACTCATAAAGATTCTGGACATCAGTGCAGATCATTTCCTCGTCTGGATTCACAGAAGCGCTGGAGTCGACCTCTGATTCCCAGGCTATAGTATGAGTAAACAGCTCTGCAGACTCAACCATCTGTTCTACCTCATACTCAGACGGGCAGCTGGAGATTTGGGAGCTGTGAGGAAGCAAGTGCGATTGGCGTGACACCTTTGAGGACTGGAGTATTTGTGATGTTGAAGTTGATGTGGAGGAGAGCCCACTTAAAGGAGCACTTGATATCCGTTGAAGCACCTGCTGTTTTTGTGCCTCATCTGGAATTTGTAGCGATTGGCGTGGCCGTAAGAAAGGGATCTTATCACATTGTCCGCTAAAAGAAGTAGACATTTTAGTTTGGCTGGAAGATGGTCTTTCTTCTGCAGATGTTACTGTTGCTTTAACACCTACCCCACGGACACAACCTTTTTTCCCCTTCCCAATACGCCTATTCCCCTTTCCACCAGCAGCAGGCCTTTTTCCACTCATTTTGGTGGTTAACTAATTCACAACTCTGGAGTTGTTTGCACAAAAAAACAATGGATGGGAACCGAGCAGAGCTGAGTGGCCAAACTGTGGTATTAGGCCAAAACTATTGGCTGGGTTAGATGCAGAAAAAAATTATATTCAATTTGCAACCTGATGGAGGTCTGTATAGATGGATTAATAGAACAAGTCCCACACACAGCTAGAAGCCCAATATTTTTTCAGAGGTAGATGCAGAAAAAAATATATTCAGTTTGCAACTTGATGGAGGTCAGTATAGATGGACCAATACAACAAGTCCCACACACAGCTAGAAGCCCAATATTTTTTCAGAGGTAGATGCAGAAAAAAAATATATTCAGTTTGCAACCTGATGGAGGTCTGTATAGATGGATTAATAGAACAAGTCCCACACACAGCTAGAAGCCCAATATTTTTTCAGAGCTAGATGCAGAAAAAAATATATTCAGTTTGCAACCTGATGGAGGTCTGTATAGATGGATTAATAGAACAAGTCCCACACACAGCTAGAAGCCCAATATTTTTTCAGAGGTAGATGCAGAAAAAAATATATTCAGTTTGCAACCTGATGGAGGTCTGTATAGATCGATTAATAGAATAAGTCCCACACACAGCTAGAAGCCCAATATTTTTTCAGAGATAGATGCAGAAAAAAATATATTCAGTTTGCAACCTGATGGAGGTCTGTATAGATGGATTAATAGAACAAGTCCCACACACAGCTAGAAGCCCAATATTTTTTCAGAGGTAGATGCAGAAAAAAATATATTCAGTTTGCAACCTGATGGAGGTCAGTATAGATGGATTAATAGAACAAGTCCCACACACAGCTAGAAGCCCAATATTTTTTCAGAGGTAGATGCAGAAAAAAATATATTCAGTTTGCAACCTGATGGAGGTCTGTATAGATGGATTAATAGAACAAGTCCCACACACAGCTAGAAGCCCAATATTTTTTCAGAGGTAGATGCAGAAAAAAATATATTCACTTTGCAACCTGATGGAGGTCTGTATAGATGGATTAATAGAACAAGTCCCACACACAGCTAGAAGCCCAATATTTTTTCAGAGGTAGATGCAGAAAAAAATATATTCAGTTTGCAACCTGATGGAGGTCTGTATAGATGGATTAATAGAACAAGTCCCACACACAGCTAGAAGCCCAATATTTTTTCAGAGGTAGATGCAGAAAAAAATATATTCATTTTGCAACCTGATGGAGGTCTGTATAGATGGATTAATAGAACAAGTCCCACACACAGCTAGAAGCCCAATATTTTTTCAGAGGTAGATGCAGAAAAAAATATATTCAGTTTGCAACCTGATGGAGGTCAGTATAGATGGACTAATACAACAAGTCCCACACACAGCTAGAAGCCCAATATTTTTTCAGAGGTAGATGCAGAAAAAAAATATATTCAGTTTGCAACCTGATGGAGGTCTGTATAGATGGATTAATAGAACAAGTCCCACACACAGCTAGAAGCCCAATATTTTTTCAGAGCTAGATGCAGAAAAAAATATATTCAGTTTGCAACCTGATGGAGGTCTGTATAGATGGATTAATAGAACAAGTCCCACACACAGCTAGAAGCCCAATATTTTTTCAGAGGTAGATGCAGAAAAAAATATATTCAGTTTGCAACCTGATGGAGGTCTGTATAGATGGATTAATAGAACAAGTCCCACACACAGCTAGAAGCCCAATATTTTTTCAGAGCTAGATGCAGAAAAAAATATATTCAGTTTGCAACCTGATGGAGGTCTGTATAGATGGATTAATAGAACAAGTCCCACACACAGCTAGAAGCCCAATATTTTTTCAGAGGTAGATGCAGAAAAAAATATATTCAGTTTACAACCTGATGGAGGTCAGTATAGATGGACTAATACAACAAGTCCCACACACAGCTAGAAGCCCAATATTTTTTCAGAGGTAGATGCAGAAAAAAATATATTAAGTTTGCAACCTGATGGAGGTCTGTATAGATGGATTAATAGAACAAGTCCCACACACAGCTAGAAGCCCAATATTTTTTCAGAGGTAGATGCAGAAAAAAATATATTCAGTTTGCAACCTGATGGAGGTCTGTATAGATGGATTAATAGAACATGTCCCACACACAGCTAGAAGCCCAATATTTTTTCAGAGCTAGATGCAGAAAAAAATTATATTCAATTTGCAACCTGATGGAGGTCAGTATAGATGGACTAATAGAATGATGCTATGCCCAAAAGATTTTACTTCACTAGGTGCAGTAAAAAAATTGGTATTCTCTACACAGGTGGTATATCTTGCAACACAGATAGGCTACTCCACTGACTAACACACTCTGCAATAGGCCAAAAAGGATTAGCTTTGCTAGATTCAGCCAAATGCTGTGAAAAAAACTTGCACAACACTGGCACAGACCTGCCTGGCAAAAACTGATAGGAACTGATGTAACCTAGTCCTGAAAAGGACTCCAATTTCAATTAGTCTTTACTCCCACAATCTATCTATTTAAGAGCACAGACCTGCCTGATAAAAGTCATAGGAAATGCTGTAACCTAGTCCTTAAAAGGACTGCAATCACAACTATTCCCTACTCCCAAGCTATCTGTAGATTTGTGCGAAAATTGGCTTGAAATTAACAAGGTATAGCGCACACAGCAACATCGGTGCCGTCTAACACGCAGCTGCAGCAGTGAGAAAATGGTGGCGACGGGGAAAATGGCTTGGTCTTGTAGGGCAAGGACATGTGACATACACTGCCAATGACACATGCCTTGCTTGTGTGAAAAAAAGCACTTCGCTCCGTGTGTGCGCTGCTGATAGGCTGACAGATTGCACCTCCCCACTGCAAATGCGGGAAAGAGAAAAAAAAATGGAGATCTTCATTGTTCCTGCAGAGATCCATCCCCTGCCCCTCCCCCCACCCCGCTGTACACTTAAACTGCGTATTAACATTAATTTTCATCATTACTGAGAAAAAATCCAGTTATGATTTTGGTGCACGAACAGTTATCGAACATAACCTCGAACAGCCGAATTTTTCTCAAATTGTTCGTGTTCGCCGAACGGCTCGAACACCGCCCAAAACAGCTCGAATTTGAGATTGGCGAACTGTTCGAGTAGAACAACGCTCATCTCTACTGTCACCCAACATTTTGACAACGCGAGGGTCACGGTTAAGGCAGCGTAACATAAAGTCAGCCATGCGAGCCAGACTGGTAACGGGCAAGATTTCCGTGTCCTCACCAAGATGACGACTGACCATGCTCTCCTCCTCCTCCTCCTCTTCCTCCTCCCCCCTGTCCTCAGGCCACCTACGCTGAACCGACGGTATGACACTTGTACAGGTAGTACCGTCTACAACGCATGATAGCAGATCCTGTTCTTCCTCCTCCTCCTCCTCCTCCTCCTCTCCCTCATTGTCCCCCAATGCACGTTGGGATGAGATGAGGCTGGGCTATGTGTAATCGCCCGCTATGGCTTCTTGATCCATCTCATCATACTCTGGCTGCAATGCCTCCTCTTTAATTCTCTGCAGAGAGCGTTGCAAAAGACAGACAAGTGGGATGCTGACACTAATGATGGCGTCATCGCCACTCACCATCTTGGTGACCTCCTCAAAGTTTGTCAGGATGGTACATATGTCAGACATCGAGGTCCACTCCTGAGGTCTTATGTGTGGAGTCTGACCTGAATATCGACGGCCTTGCTGCAGCTGGTACTCCACAACTGCTCTCTTCTGCTCACAAATCCTTTGCAACATGTGGAGGGTAGAGTTGCAACGTGTGGGGACATAACACACCAGTCGGTGTGCCGGAAGCTGCAAACGCTGCTGCAACACAGCAAGGGCGGCGGAAGCTGTAGCCGACTTGCGAAAATGAGCTGACAGGCGGCTTACTTTCACGAGCAGATCTGGCAACTCGGGGTACGATTTAAGAAACCGCTGAACCACGAGGTTAAGCACATGAGCCAGGCATGGTACGTGTGTGATCTCACCTCGCCTCAGAGCCGCCTCCAGGTTACGTCCATTGTCACACACGACCATGCCGGGATGTAGGTTCAGCGGTCTCAGCCACAGATCTGCCTGCTCTTTCACAGCTGTCCACAACTCACAAGCAGTGTGAGGTTTATCACCTAAGCTTATGAGTTTCAGCACAGCCTGTTGCCGCTTGGCGGAGGCAGTACTGCAATGCTTCCAGCTTGTAATTGATGTGGTGATATCTGAGATGGAGGCTGAACATGAGGAGGAGGAGGAGGATGCACAGGAGCTGTACACTGTGGGGGCAACTCTGACTGACATAGGGCCCGCAATCCTCGGTGTGGGGAGGATGTGTTCCGTCCCAAGGTCCGACTGGGTCCCAGCTTCCACTATGTTTACCCAGTGTGCCGTCAGAGAGATGTACCGTCCCTGGCCACAAGCACTTGTCCACGTGTCCGTTGTCAGGTGGACCCTCCCAGTAACTGTGTTGTTGAGGGCACGGCAGATGCTTTGGGACACGTGCTTGTGTAGTGCGGGGATAGCACACCGGGCAAAATAGTGTCGGCTGGGGAACAAGTACTGAGGGACGGCCACCGCCATAAGATTGCGGAAGGATTCCGTCTCCACCAGCCTAAAAGGCAGCATTTCCAATGCAAGCAGTCGTGAAATGTGCGAATTTAGGACTGTGGCCTGTGGGGCGTTAGCTGCGAATTTCCGCTTTCGTTCAAAGGTCTGGGATATGGACAATTGAACGCTGCGGTCGGACGTGGACGTGGACGTTGATGCTGTTTCTTGAGAAACTGCCATAACAAGTGAAGACTGAGAGGAGGGGGCATCTTTGCATGCAGTATGGACAGGGGATTGCCTTGCACACACAACAGGGGGTTCTATTGCACGCACAACAGTGGAAGAAGCAGTGGTGACACCCGCTGACACTGGTCGTGGACCCTGGGTTTCGCCCCACAAAGTCTGGTGCTTTTCTGCCATGTGCCTGATCATGCTGGTGGTGGTCAGGCTGGTAGTTTTGTCACCCCTGCTGATGCTGGCATGGCAGGTGGAACATATGGCCTTTTTGGGGTTATCAGCAGAGTCTTTAAAAAAATTCCAGACTCTGGAAGACCTACCGCTTGTACTGGCAACGTCCCTCGTGTTGGTGTTATGGGGAACGGTTGCCTGCCTTCTGTCTGCGGCCACCACACTGCTTCTTCCTGCCTGTTGGGGTACTCTGCCTTCCTCCCCCTGTGTGCTGCTGGCCTCACTCTGCATGTCCTCCTTCCACGTTGGGTCAGTTACTAGATCATCCACCACCTCCTCCTCTTCCACTTGCGCACCACGATCCTCCTCCTCACTTCCTGGCAATTGTGTCTCGTCATCGTCCACCTCTTGTGACTGATTGCCAACGTCGACTTCCTGTGGCCGTGGCTGTTCAAATATTTGGGCATCGCAACATGGGATCTCCTCTTCCACCACTTCAAGGGTATCAGGCGAGGGGCCCAAATATGGAAATGGACCAGTGAACAGCTCTTCAGAGTGTCCAAGTGTGGGATCACTTGCTGTCTGACGACACTCGGCATGGTGGGAGGAAGGAGCATCAGGGTGAGGAGGAGTATGCGGTCGAGACTCACGGCTACTAAGAGTTGACCGTGTGGAAGACAGACCGGAGGTGGTGGTGCCCAGGTAACTGGAAGTATTGTCTGCTATCCAAATAATAACCTGTTCACACTGATCAGTTCTCAATACTGGTGTTGTTCTGTGCTTCCCTAGTAATTCGGTCAAGAAGAGGGAGCGAGAAGATGTGGCTGTTGGTTGTGGCACATTTTCACCTTGGCCACGGCCCCGTCCTCTGCACGAACCATCACCAGAACGTCCACTTCCACGTCCCTTGCCACGCGCCTTGCCCATTGTAAATGAAGTAAAATAGCTTACACTTGCACTATCAATGGAAAAAGGGTAATAAAGAGTAGATTAGAACCGTGGAAGAGGAAAACCACAGTTATTGTTTACTGGGGTATACCACACTTTTTTAAATAGAGATATTTACGGCTGAACAGTGAGCGACACACTCAAACTGCTTTTTTTTTAGATACCAAAGGCCCAAAACTGGATAGTACAGCGATTTGACCCGTGGAACTGCGAAACCACACTGGGATGTCGGGCCTACACAAGACTATTTTCAACAGATATATTTTTGTGTCACAACAGTCAGGAGACACTACTGTTTTTCTTTACGGAAAAAACTACCAAAACCTGAATAATAGAGATTTTTTACCGTGGAACAGCAAAACCACAGTTATAATTTACTGGTGTATACCAGGCTTTTTAAAATATATATATATTTGCGGCTGAACAGTGAGCAACACACTCAAACTGTTTTTTATAGATACAAATGGCCCAAAAGTGGATAACACAATTTTTTTTTTTTTTACAGCAAAAAATGCAAAAAGCAGGATAATAGAGATTTTTTACCGTGGAACAGCAAAAGCACACTTCTGTCTCTCTGGCCTACACCAGACTATTTTCAACATATATATTTGTGTCTGAAAAATCAGGGAGACACTATTTTTTTTTTTTTTACAGCAAAAAATGCAAAAAGCAGGATAATAGAGATTTTTTACCGTGGAACAGCAAAAGCACACTTCTGTCTCTCTGGCCTACACCAGACTATTTTCAACAGATATATTTGTGTCTGAAAAATCAGGGAGACACTATTATTATTTTTATACAGCAAAAAATGCCAAAAACAGGATAATAGAGATGTTTTACAGTGGAACATCAAAACCACAGTAATAATTTACTGGTGTATACCAGGCTTTTTAAAATATATATATATTTGCGGCTGAACAGTGAGCGACACACTCAAACTGTTTTTTTTAGATACAAATGGCCCAAAAGTGGGTAATACAGAGGTTAGTACCATGGAACTGCAAAACCACACTTGTATTTTTCGGGCCTACACCAGACTATTTTCAACAGATATATTTGTGTCTGAAAAATCAGGGAGACACTATTTTTTTTTTTACAGCAAAAAATGCAAAAAGCAGGATATAAATATATTTATATATTTGCGGCTGAACAGTGAGCGACACACTCAAACTGTTTTTTTAGATACAAATGGCCCATAGAACTGCAAAACCACACTTCTATTTCTCTGGCCTACACCAGACTATTTTCAACACATATATTTTTGTCTGAAAAATCAGAGGCACACTTTTTTTTTTGGGGGGGGGGGGCACCAAAAGGTTAATAAGATGGGTATTTGTACATTGTGAAGGAGGAAAAAAAAAAGAGGATTTAGATAAAAAAAAAGGATTTTTCCTGGCCCCCGGGACCTGGAGCTAAGTCCAGCAATTTCAGCAACAGGAGCAGCACACAGGACTGTAATGCAGCGTTTGCTGGTATAACCACTGCATCTCCTATACAGCCTGCCTGCCTGCCTGCCTTATATACCTGGGATGGATATTAGTCCTGAGAAGGACTGTTTGTTTGATCTGGCAGCCTTTACAGACCCTACACTAACTATTTTGCAGGATATATCTCTCCCTAAATCAGCAGCGCTGTCTCTACACTGTCTGATCCGGAGCGACTGTGTCCAAGATGGCGGCGCCCGGTTTTAAATACTCGAGGTGACGCTGTGCTGCCAGCCAATCACTGTAATGCCCACAAACAACATGGCTGCGGCATTACAGTGACTGGCTGGCAATCCCTGCATGTTCATTGGCTCTGTAAAGAGCGCCAAACATGCAGGGCGGAGACCCGAGCTCCCGCCCGAGTAACCCGGAAATGCTCGGTGCTCGCCGAACATCCTGAGTAGCGTGATGCTCGGGCGAGTACCGAGCAGTGTCGAGCATGTTCGCTCAACACTAATCAGGATCCATCAGGATTCCCCACATTTAAAAAAATTTGTGCCAGACGCCAGCAAAGTGGCATTAATTTCACTACTGTAGAAAAAGTGTAAATAAGACCCACACCTCTTCCAGTACAGCCCACCCAGGAGATGCAGACCTTACCAGGAGTGTTCACATTGCCCTAAATGAGGGCCTAACACCACCAAAGTGGCATCAATGTCATCAGACTACAAGTAGTTTAACGCAGACCCATACCTGTCCCACTACAGACAACCCAGGAGATGCAGACTCAATCGGAAGTGTTTACATTTAAAAAAATAGGGCCTAAGACCACCATTTCCATGGCCAACAGATTGGAGATGGTGGAGTTTAACCTCTCAGCTTTTTCATGTGTAGGATGAAACAATCTTTTACGTGACCACAACAGTGGGATTGAGGGCTGGCTGCAGCACTGAGAGAGGGCAGAGTATGGTGAAACAAACAAACCGATAGACTGTGAGTGAGGTGCAGGTGGAGATGTTGTGGTGGATTGAGAAACATGTGGTGTGCTCAGAGATGCAAACAGAGCAGGCATGTCCGCTTCACTTACAGCTGACGGGCTGTCACTCAGCGTAACTGCAGCGGGTATACAGCTGGTTCTGTCAGACACCTGCGTGACACATCTTGGCACGGTAACAGAGGAGGAGGAAGAAGCAGCAGAGGTGTTTGATGGGGCGGCTGATGGTTGTTTATTTAAAATCAATTTAGAGCTTATCATGTTTGTGTACCCGTTTTGGGAGAACAATATCTGCACCAAATGCTCAATTTCACTACAGTATAACTATAGAAATGCATGGAGACCAAAACCTCTTCCACTACAGTCAACCCAATGGATGGAGACCCATTCAGGATTCCCCTCCATTTCCAAAAATTAGCGGCAGACGCCAGCAAAGTGTAGTCAATTTCACTACAGTAGAAACAGTGTAAATGAGACCCACATCTCTTCCAGTACAGACAACTCAATAGATGGAGATCTAACCAGGACTGTTCACATTGCCCTAAATGAGAGCCTAACACCACCGAAGTGGCATCAATTTCACTAAAGTATAAGTATTGCAAAGGAGGCCTAAACCAGTTCCACTACAGCCAACCCAATAGATGGAGACCCCATCAGGATTCCCCACATTTAAAAAAATTAGTGGCAGATGCCAGCAAAGTGGCATCAATTTCACTACTCTAGAAAAAGTGTAAATAAGACCCACACCTGTTCCAGTACAGCCAACCCAGGATATGGAGATCTAACCAGGAGTGTTCACATTGCCCTAAATGAGGGCCTAACACCACCGAAGTGGCATCAATGTTATCAGACTACGAGTAGTTTAACGCAAAAAAACCTGTCCCACTACAGCCAACCCAATGGATGGAGACTAGTGTTGAGCGATACCTTCCGATATCGGGAAATATCGGATCGGATTGGATCGGACCGATACCGAAAAAGTATCGGATATCGCCGATTCCGATACCGGAAACCAATGCAAGTCAATGGGACATAAATATCGGAATTAAAATAAACCCTTTCTTTCCTTGTAGGTTATTTCTACATGAAGGAAAACAACTAAGAATAATGTAGAATGTATTGGGGGAGGTGGGGGAGACAATAAAGGCATAGAGGTTTAGCCCAGTCAAATGGAATAGCAGGAATTAATATTTTTTTATTATGTTCTGAGTTACGGAAATATTAACTATGTTAAGTATTTTTATATTTTGTCAGATATTTATGTTTCACTACTTCCATGCTCTTCACCTTCTTTTTTACTTCTCCCACACTTTCTCCTTCATCATCCTCAGCATCTTTTTCATCCACTTCTTCTTCACCTTCTTCTTCTTCACCTTCTTCGTATTATTCTTTTTTTTACATTCTTCATATTCTACTTCTTCATCTTCTTCATATTCTTCTTCTTCATCATATTCTTATTTGTGACAGGCATTCCTGTAGTTGTTATCTATAAAAGGTTGGACATTACACCTTTCGTTCTGCCCGTCACAAAAGATTTACAACAGGATTTGTCCGCGTTCAGTTTGGCCTGCAGCAGCAGGTCTTTTCCAGGGGCACCACGAGGAGGAACGGACTCACCCCCATACACTGCTTAGTCATCTTCTGCTTATAATTTAGATATTATCTTTTGCTCTGATTTTTAGTCTTATGCTTAATGTTCTTCCGCTTTTTGTTCTGCAGCTTCTTGTATTTCTGCTTCTTGGTTTTCTGTCTCTTGTTTTTCTGTATCTTGGTGCTTGTCTTCTCTTCTTTGTCTTCTTGGTCAACTTCTTCAGGGTCATCTTCTTGGTCTTCTTCGGGGTGGTCTTCAGGGTCGTCGTCTTCGGGGGTCCTCGTCTTCGGGATCCTCGTCTTCTTCGGGTTGGTCTTCTGGGTCCTCGTCTTCGGGGTCCTCGTCTTCTTCGGGGTGGTCTTCAGGGTCCTCGTCTTCTTCGGGGTGGTCTTCAGGGTCCTCGTCTTCTTCGGGGTGGTCTTCAGGGTCCTCGTCTTCAGGGTCATTGTCTTCGGGGTCCTCGTCTTCTTAGGGTTGGTCTTCAGGGTCCTCGTCTTCAGGGTCCTCGTCAGGGAGATCCAGAGTGATTACCAAGAACCATTTCAAAAAGCTTGAACTTGGAAATGTAGCAGAAGGTACAAGAAAGCTGAGGAACTACCGAGGACCAGCTGACGGTACTGGAACCCGGATGGATAGCAGAAGGTACAAGAGCCAATGGAACTACCGAGGACCAGCTGATGTTACTGGAACTCGGTTACTAAGCAGGAGGTACCTGTGCCAGAAAGCACTACCAAGGACCAGCAGACGTTGGTGGAACTTGGATACCGAGAAGGAGGCACCTAATCCAAAGGCACTGCCGAGAACCAGCTGACGGTACTGGAACCCGGATGGGTAGCAGAAGGTACCCATGTAAAAAAAAAGTTCAAGGCCGCGAGCCGGCCGCAGTTACCAAAACCCACAGTCCTACAGAGGGTGCTTGTCCTATTGGCACTATGGAACCAGCCTTCATTGCCAGATCCCGCAGCCCACATAGGAGTCACCTAAACTGCAGGCACCATAGAGTCGGCTAACCCGACCGCAACACGACAGGACAACGCATTGGAGGCAAAGTGACGTTGACACTACCCGGAAACAGCTGGCGTGCTGGAACCAGGCTGGGCAGGAGGGAGTACCCGTGCCAAAGACACTGCCGAGAACCAGCTGACGGTACTGGAACCCGGATGGGTAGCAGAAGATACAAGAGCAAATGGAACTACCGAGGACCAGCTGACGGTACTGGAACCCGGATGGGTAGCAGAAGGTACAAGAGCCAATGGAACTACCGAGGACCAGCTGATGTTACTGGAACTCGGTTACTAAGCAGGAGGTACCTGTGCCAGAAAGCACTACCAAGGACCAGCAGACGTTGGTGGAACTTGGATACCGAGAAGGAGGCACCTAATCCAAAGGCACTGCCGAGAACCAGCTGACGGTACTGGAACCCGGATGGGTAGCAGAAGGTACCCATGTAAAAAAAAAGTTCAAGGCCGCGAGCCGGCCGCAGTTACCAAAACCCACAGTCCTACAGAGGGTGCTTGTCCTATTGGCACTATGGAACCAGCCTTCATTGCCAGATCCCGCAGCCCACATAGGAGTCACCTAAACTGCAGGCACCATAGAGTCGGCTAACCCGACCGCAACACGACAGGACAACGCATTGGAGGCAAAGTGACGTTGACACTACCCGGAAACAGCTGGCGTGCTGGAACCAGGCTGGGCAGGAGGGAGTACCCGTGCCAAAGACACTGCCGAGAACCAGCTGACGGTACTGGAACCCGGATGGGTAGCAGAAGGTACAAGAGCCAATGGAACTGCCGAGAACCAGCTGGCGGTGCTGGAGCCCAGGGTAAATACTAAAAACAGAAGAGCCAGAGGTGTATTTGGAGGAGGTTTTAAATCCGTACTACAGTGGATGTGGACAAAGCAGGAGAATTTGCCGGACACACAGCTGGGGATCAGCTGACGTTACTGAATCCCAATAACACTGGAGCAAGCGTTGACTGTGCAGACGGCACTTCTGAGCAGCAACTAGCGGTATTGGAGCCCAGGGTAAATACTAAAAACGGAGGAGCCAGAGGTGTAATTGGAGCAAGTTTTAAATAAGTAGCACAGTGAATATGGACAGAGCAGGAGAAATTGCCGTGAACACAGCAGGGGAACAGCTGACGTTACCGAACCCCAATAACACCGCAGCAAGTGTTGACTGTGCAGACGGCACTTCCGAGCGCCAACTGGCGGTGCTGGAGCCCAGGGATAAGAATGAAAACAGAGGAGCCAGAGGTGTAATTCGAGCAACTTTAAAATGTGTAGTACAGTGGATGTGGACAAAGCAGGAGAAATTGCCGTCCGCACAGCAGGAGAACAGCTGACGTTACTGAACCCCAATAACACGGCAGCAAGTGTTGACTGTGCAGACGGCACTTCCGAGCGCCAACTGGCGGTGCTGGAGCCCAGGGATAAGAATGAAAACAGAGGAGCCAGAGGTGTAATTCGAGCAACTTTAAAATGTGTAGTACAGTGGATTTGGACAAAGCAGGAGAAATTGCCGTCCGCACAGCAGGAGAACAGCTGACGTTACTGAACCCCAATAACACGGCAGCAAGTGTTGACTGTGCAGACGGCACTTCCGTGCGCCAACTGGCGGTGTTGGAGCTCAGGGATAATACTGAAAACAGAGGAGCCAGAGGTGTAATTGGAGCAACTTTAAAATCTGTAGTAGTGAGAATGTGGACAGAGCAGGAGAAATTGCCGTCCGCACAGCAGGGGAACAGCTGACGTTACTGAACCCCAATAACATGGTAGCAAGTGTTGACTGTGCAGACGGCACTTCCGAGCGCCAACTGGCGGTGCTGGAGCCCAGGGATAAGAATGAAAACAGAGGAGCCAGAGGTGTAATTCGAGCAACTTTAAAATGTGTAGTACAGTGGATGTGGACAAAGCAGGAGAAATTGCCGTCCGCACAGCAGGAGAACAGCTGACGTTACTGAACCCCAATAACACGGCAGCAAGTGTTGACTGTGCAGACGGCACTTCCGAGCGCCAACTGGCGGTGCTGGAGCCCAGGGATAAGAATGAAAACAGAGGAGCCAGAGGTGTAATTCGAGCAACTTTAAAATGTGTAGTACAGTGGATTTGGACAAAGCAGGAGAAATTGCCGTCCGCACAGCAGGAGAACAGCTGACGTTACTGAACCCCAATAACACGGCAGCAAGTGTTGACTGTGCAGACGGCACTTCCGTGCGCCAACTGGCGGTGTTGGAGCTCAGGGATAATACTGAAAACAGAGGAGCCAGAGGTGTAATTGGAGCAACTTTAAAATCTGTAGTAGTGAGAATGTGGACAGAGCAGGAGAAATTGCCGTCCGCACAGCAGGGGAACAGCTGACGTTACTGAACCCCAATAACATGGTAGCAAGTGTTGACTGTGCAGACGGCACTTCCGAGCGCCAACTGGCGGTGCTGGAGCCCAGGGATAAGAATGAAAACAGAGGAGCCAGAGGAGTAATTGGAGCAACTTTAAAATGTGTAGTACAGTGGATGTGGACAAATCAGGAGAAATTGCCGTCCGCACAGCAGGAGAACAGCTGACGTTACTGAACCCCAATAACACGGCAGCAAGTGTTGACTGTGCAGACGGCACTTCCGAGCGCCAACTGGCGGTGTTGGAGCTCAGGGATTACAGTTCAGGTGGTAGAAACATGAACAGAACAGGAGACCTGGATACTGTTGCCAACCAATTATTTATTCTGGAAGAGGACTGGCAAATTCATGAGAGATCCAGGCCTTGTTCATTTTGAGAAAAGTAAGCCGGTCAACGTTATCGGAGGATAGTCGCATGCGACGGTCTGTTAGTACACCACCTGCGGCACTAAAGACGCGTTCCGATAATACACTAGCAGCAGGGCAAGCTAGCACCTCCAGTGCATACTGACTAAGCTCTGGCCATGTATCCAGCTTACAGACCCAAAACTTGAAGGGAGAAGAGCCGTCTGGGAGTACACTAAGAGGGCAAGACATGTAGTCTGTCACCATCTGACGGAAACGTTGCCTCCTGCTGACTGGAGCTGTCTGTGATGGTGTAGACATTTGTGGCGGCGGGGACACAAAACTTTGCCACATTTCGGCCATACTGGTCTTGCCTTGTGCTGAGGCGCTGCTTCTGCTCCCTCTTTGTGCAGAGCTTCCTCCACTGCCTCGACGCACTGAGCTGCTTTGTAAAGCACTAGCAGCACTGCTCTCGGTTGGAATGGAGAACATGATGGAATGCACCAGTGCGTCTTGGTACTCCCGCATTTTACGCTCCCGGTTCAATGGTGTTATGAGGCTTTGTAAGTTGTCCCGGTAGCGAGGATCTAGGAGGGTGGACACCCAATAATCAGCCGTGTTGAGAATGTGGGCGATGCGGCGGTCGTTTCTGAGGCACTGCAGCATGAAATCAACCATGTGCTGCAGACTGCCAACTGGCCAAGAAACGCTGTCCCCTGCTTGAGGCGTGATCTCTGCCTGCTCTGCATCACCCCACCCTCGCTCTAGATACTGACTACTAGAGCATTGTGTACCTCCCTCCTCTGGACAGATGTCTTCCTCATCCATTGACTCCTCCTCATCCTCCTCACAAAGTGTCCCCTGCCTAGGCCTTTGTGAGGAACCACGTTGCGCAGACTGTAGAGAAGCAGATGGCATTTGTGACTCCTCATCCTCCACCTCTTCCAAAACCTCGTCCCTTAGTGCTTGCAGTGTTTTTTCAAGCAGGCAGATAAGGGGGATAGTCATGCTGACTAGTGCATCATCTGCACTCGCCATCCGCGTGGAATAATCGAAGGCACGCAAAACGTGGCAAATGTCCTTCATAGAGGCCCACTCAGTGGTGGTGAAGTGTGAACGGCGCGCACTGCGACTTGTTTGCGCCTGCTGCAGCTGGTACTCCATTACTGCTGCCTGCTGCTCACACAACCTCTCCAACATATGTAACGTTGAATTCCACCTGGTGGGTAGGTCACATATGATGCGATGTTCCGGAAGACATAATCGGCGCTGCAGAGCTGCAATGCGTGATCTTGCATTGCTGGAACGCCGCAAGTGAGCGCACTCTATGCGGACCTTGTGAAGCAGTGCATCAAGATCCGGATAGTCCCTCAAAAAACTCTGCACGACCAAGTTGAGCACATGTGCCAGACATGGGATGTGAGTGAGGTTGCCTAGGCCCAGAGCTGCCACCAGATTTCGGCCATTGTCACACACTACCATGCCTGGCTGGAGATTCGCTGGCACAAACCACACGTCACTCTGCTGCTTGATGGCATTCCAGAGCTCCTGCGCTGTGTGGCTTCGATTCCCCAAAGAAATTAATTTTAATACGGCCTGTTGACGTTTGGCCACGGCTGTGCTCATATCGGTCATCATAACAGGTAACCGTTCATGGGTCGATGTGGAGGTAGACCGTGACGGCTCCTGCAGCGCTGATTCAGAGGAACTGGAGTATGAGGAGGAGTCAATGTGTACAGACTGGATTCCTGCAATCCTTGGAGTTGGCAGAACACGTACAGCGCCACTCTCAAGATCTGTACCCGGCTCCACAACATTTACCCAATGGGCAGTGAGGGAAAGGTATCGTCCCTGTCCATGCTTACTGGTCCACGCATCAGTGGTCAGGTGGACCTTGCTACTGACGGCGTTTTGTAGCGCATGTTTAATTTTTCCCTCCACATGATGTTGCAGGGCAGGGACGGCTTGCCTGCTGAAATAAAAGCGGCTGGGCACGTTGTATTGTGGGACTGCCAATGCCATAAAGTTACGGAATGTGTCAGTCTCCACCAGCCTGAATGATAGCATTTCAAGGGCCAGTAGTTTAGCAATGCCAGCATTCAGAGCCTGTGCTCGGGGGTGGTTTGCCGAGTATGGGCGCCTTTTCTCCCATGCCTGTGCTAACGATGGCTGTAGACTGGCCTGGGAGTGTGAGGATGACTGGGAAAGTGGTGCTGTGGGTGGAATTACACTGTGTCTCTGTACAACAGTGCCAGAGATTCTTCCATGGCGATCCTGTGAGGAAGCCGAACCAGCTGTGTGTGAGCTGGAGGAAGAGGCTACAACACGAGCTGAAGAGGTGGTAGGTGGCGCTGTAGGTTGGCCTAGGTCTTCAGTGTGTTTGTGTAACTCCACCACATGCTTGGTCCGCACATGTTTCCACATATTTGTGGTATTGAGGTTGCTGACACTTTTCCCTCTTTTCACCTTCTGATTACACAGCTTGCATTTGACAAAGCAAATGTCATCTGCAACTGTGTCAAAAAAGGACCAGGCACTGCAAGTCTTGGGAGCGCCCGCTTTGGATTTTGGAAGAGCCATGCTCCTAATGGGTGCCGAAGTGGAGGCTACAGGCAACCAAGTCTGCCCCCTCCCTCTCCCTCCTTTTTGGGCCGTTCGGGGAATCTCTTCCTCAGAGCTGCTCCCACCACCTTCCTGTCCCTCACGCCATGATGGGTCAAGGACCTCATCATCTACACCACCCTCTTCAAACAACTGCTTCTCCTGGGTAGTCTCGACAGCACAGTACGCACCAGAAAGTGGCACCTGAGTCTCATCATCAGATGCGTACTGAGGTGTGCTGCTGACCATAGGCACTGGCCCACCCGCCTCTTCAGATTCAGAGAGACAAAACGGTTGCGCATCACTGCATACTACCTCTTCTTCAAATTCTCGAATTCTGCTTGGCTGGCCCCCTCTTTCCAAGCCAAGAGATTCAGAGAACAGAAGTAGAGATGGCTCCTGTCCAGGGCTCTCTGACTGCCTGGGCAATTTGGCAGGTGGTGAAGAGACAGATGGGTGCTCTTCAGTGCTCAGGACCTGAGAGGATCTGGAACTAATTGAAGTCGATGCGTTAGCTGCCATCCATCCGACAACGGCTTCAATTTGGTCCTCGCGCAGCAGTGGGGTACGGCTAGCTCCTACAAAGCTGCGCATAAAGGACTGTTCCCTGGTAAAACTGGGGGATGCTGAGTCACTGGTGCCCGCAGCAGGCACAGAATCCCCACGTCCTCTCCCTGCAGGCACAGAATCCTCACGTCCTCTCCCTGCAGAAACTCCACGCCCACGCCCACGACCACGACCACATGCCTTACTCCCTGCCTTCTTCATCTTGGTAGACTGATAAAGATAGGCAGAAAAGTACTAAGGGCTTAGTGTGCTTATTCCTGAACAGCTGCTAACAGGTATAAGAAACACTAATTTTATAAAGTGTGGACTAGACTTTAATATGAGCTAATGTGGCCTACACAACTGGAAAGTGGAGTGTTTGGTGAACTTTATTTAGGTTTTTTTTGTCACAAAAAGACACTGGATGTGCCTAAAGATGTAATAACGATAGTATCACAAACTTTTTGTAGCTATTACAATGTAGGAAGGTAACCTACAATGCAATAGATGAGGCTGCAAAAAATAGGCTAATACTAATCTGGCTGGGGCTGCAGGGCCCAATGCTGCAGAAAGGCTCCTCTATCTACTCCTATATAGTGTGTTTGGAATCAATTTAGCTGAATATGGATGGAACCACCACACTAATAGGAGATATCAGGAAAAATTATGAATTGGCAATAAAGGACAATGTATGAGGCAGTGACACACACTGAGTGCACTACAACCAGACGGGGTTGAAGCACACACTACAGGGTGAGCTGCACTCACACACCAGACCTTGCAGACAGCGGTGAACAGTACAGATGCAGAGCACTGTGCACTAGTGCTGCAAGACGGAAAAAAATTTCTCTATCTACTCCTATATAGTGTGTTTGGAACCAATTTAGCTGAATACAGATGGAACCACCACACTAATAGGAGATATCAGGAAAAATTATGAATTGGCAATAAAGGACAATGTATGAGGCAGTGACACACACTGAGTGCACTACAACCAGACGGGGTTGAAGCACACACTACAGGGTGAGCTGCACTCACACACCAGACCTTGCAGACAGCGGTGAACAGTACAGATGCAGAGCACTGTGCACTAGTGCTGCAAGACGGAAAAAAATTTCTCTATCTACTCCTATATAGTGTGTTTGGAACCAATTTAGCTGAATACAGATGGAACCACCACACTAATAGGAGATATCAGGAAAAATTATGAATTGGCAATAAAGGACAATGTATGAGGCAGTGACACACACTGAGTGCACTACAACCAGACTTGGCTGAAGCACACACTACAGGGTGAGCTGCACTCACACACACAGACCTTGCAGATAGCGGTGAACAGCACAGGGAACTGTGCACTAGCACTGCAAGGCACAGTGATTTAGAAAGTAGCTTGGGTAAAGCAGTATAGAGCAAATAGGTAGCTAAAACTGTCCCTCAGAACAACAGCGTCCTATCCCTAACTGAATTCACAGCAGAGTGAGCTCAAAATGGCGGCGGTGGCTTTTATAGTGCATCATGACATCATTTCAGCAGCCAATCACAGCCATGCCATTAGTTAAGATGCCTACATGCCTAACAGGATGTGCCCACACTTCTTAGGATCCTCATTGGCTGAATAAAATGAAAATGTCTCATTGCATTATGGGAACTTCCGATTCCGGTATACGATATTGCAATAGTATCGGAATTAAGTATCGGAATTCCGATACCGCGAATATCGGCCGATACCCGATATTTCAGTATCGGAATGCTCAACACTAATGGAGACACAATCTGAATTCTCCACATTTCCCATAATTAGGGCCTAAAACCTTCAGCAGCAGCAGCAAGAGCAGGCACAGAAGCCATATCACAGACGGCAATTTCAAGAGATCAACGCAGCACACTCAAAACGACAACATCACCTACTCTGTACAGTCTGCAATTGGGGTGCAAGAGTCAATGACTTGTTTATCTTGATGAAAGTTAGACGGTCTACACTTTCAGGGGACAGACGGGTGCACTTATCCGTCAAGACATTACCAGCAGCTCAGAAGACACGTTCAGAGAGAACGCTGGCTGCCGGGCATGATAAAACTTCCAAGGCATGAGAGGAGAGCTCAGGCCATTCATCCATTTTTGAAAACCAAAATGTAAAAGGGTCCAAACCCTCCCTGATGGTACTGATATTGAACTCTAGATACTTCTGCACCATCCTATCCAGTCATTCACCACGTGTCAGACTTGTACTCTGTTGTGCTGGTGCACGAGCTGGTGCAAAAAATGTGTGAAAGGAATCCCAGAAATTGCTTCTGCCACTTACTCTGCTGCTGCTAATGTTTTGGCGTTGACGAACCCATGTGCCAGAGGTTGAAATACTACAGCTGTGATGCACACTGTGTGCCTCACTGCTCTCTTGGGGAAAACCTCTATTAAGGTTGCTTAAAAGCTTGTTTCAATACTTCAACATAAGCGGGTCCCTTTCCAGGGCAGGAAGCATCTGGTAAAATTGACTCTTATATCGTGGATCTAACAGAGTGGCAACCCAGTAGTCTGCATTATTTTGAATTCTAACTATACAGGGATCATGTTGTAGATAGGGCATCAAGAAGGCACTCATATGTCAGGCTCTTCCAGGAGGTCCAAAGCCAGGCTATATTGTGGGCTGCGTAATACTGATTCTTGTTTGCTCCGTCCCCTCCTGCTAACCACGTTCAAACGAGAGGGGATGATTATCCTCTTCATCCTCTGACAGCTGCTCACCCATCACCTCTTCCTCCTCCATTAGTTCCTTGGCTCTTGCACCTCCACTAACAGTTTGCCTGGTATCATCAAACACCCTTGATCGCTCTAATCCACCATCACTTGGCATCCGCCTGTGTGACGACAGTCTGGAAATTTGAGATATTGGTATCCCTTCCGCTTCTTCCTCTTATTCTAGGGCCACCACCTCCTGCCGCAGGTTATTCAAAGTTTGCTCCAGCATGTATATGACCGGAATAGTGATGCTGATGATGGCATCGCCAGCGCTAACCAGTTAAGTAGCCATTTCAAAACCGTGCAGAAGGGTGCAGAGGTCCTTAATCTGTTCCCACTCTGCAAACATGATACTCCCCAAGTCCATACTGCGTTGCCCCAAGCTATACGTCATGACATACTGCGTCAGAGCTCGTTGCTGCTGGCACAGTCCCTGTAACATGTGCAGAGTGGAATTCGACCACGTTGGCACATCACAGATCAACCTGTTAACTGGCACGGACTAAGACCTCTGTATTAATGCAAGTCGATGACATGAGGGGTGCGAACGGTGGAAGTGAGCACACAGCTTCCGTACTTTGTGAAGCAGCTCATCCAGGCCAGGATAGTGGCGGAGAAATAGCTGTACCACCAGGTTGAGGATGTGAGCGATGCAAGGAACGTGTGTGAGCTTGCCTCAGCCTAGGGCCGCTAACAGGTTTGCACCGTTATCGCACACGGCCTTCCCTGGCTCTAGGTTCAGTGGAGGCAGCCATTCTTAAACTGAGCCTGGAGAGCTGTCCACGCTTCACCTGTGTGACTGCAATCTCCAAGACATATTAATTTAAAGACTGCCTGATTACGGTGAGTCCTGACTGCGCAGTACGGAGGTGGTGTGTATTCGCTCCGCACCCTTGGAACGCGCGACTCTTTAAGGCAGAGGTTGAGTGCGCAGGTGGAGGCCCTAGAGGAGGTGGAGGATGAAGAAGCAGCAGAGGAAGTGGGAAATGCAGAGGTTTCTTCTGCAATCCTTGGGGCTTCCAAGATTTGTGGAGCAGCCCCTACTCCGTCTGCCCCCACAGCCACCAGAGTCACTCAGTGCCCAGTCAGTGAGATGTAAACGCCCTTGCCATGCTTACTCGTCCAGGTGTCTGTGGTGAAATGCACCCTGGCACACATACTTTTAGACAAGGAACGGGTGATGTTGTCTGCAACATGCTGGTGTAGTGCAGGCACAGCTTTCTTAGAGAAGTAATGGCGATTGGGCAGTTGGCATTGGGGGACTGCAATGGCCATTAGTTTTCAGAAACCATCTGTATCTACCAGGCGGAAAGGCAGCATTTCCATGGCCAACAGATTGGAGATGGTGAAGTTCAACCTCTTAGCTTTGTCATGCGTAGGATGAAACAATCTTTTATGTGACTACAACTGTGGGACCGAGTGCTGGCTGAGGTGCTGAGAGAGGGTGCAGTATGGTGAACCGGAAAAACTGGTGGAGCGTGAGTGAGGTGCAGATGTTACGGTGGATTGAGAAACATGTGGTGTGCTCGGTGAAACAAACACAGCAGGCGTGTCCACTTCCGTTACAGCTGACGGTTTGTCACCCAGCCTGACTGGAGCGGATAAAGAATTGGAGTTTCTGTGATGTGAGACCTGCGTGACAATACTTGCCATGGTTACAGAGGAGGAGGAAGAAGCAGCGGATGCGTTTGATGGGGCAGCTGATGGTTGTTGAGGTGCGCTGGTCTGCATTTCAGTGCGATAAGATTCCCACCGTAAAGAATGTTGTTTGAGCATGTGAGCGTTCATGCATGTAGTAATCAAATTATTGCAGATTTTCCCTCTACTGAGTTTTTTATTGCAAAGTTTGCAGATAACGTGAGTTGGCTCATCCTTTGCAGTGACAAAAAAGGCTCATGCTAGGCAACCCTTGCAGCCCCTGTGAGCTGCAGACCCATGACCCCTGCTGGCCACAGCCACGGTTGTGGCTAAGTATGCAGTGCTCCTCGTGCTTGCATCACTCCATGTCTGCACCGTAGGGCAAAATGTAACCTTCCTCCTCCACCTCCTCAGATGAGCTACTCGGCTTCGTGACTCTGGGTTCACACCAAGTAGGATCTTCAACCTCGTCATCATCCAATGTGTTAGCCCATTCCTCGCCCTCAGAATGACCCCTCTCGTCTTGTTGCCCTGACAGCACAGTACAGTCCGCATGAGCTTCAGGTATCTGAGTCTCATCGGGATCACCTCCCCTGCGGTTAACGTCTGGTGACAAGGATCAGGAACCTGCCGAGACCCTACTTCGTCCTTCCCCGAATCCAAGTTAAAACAATTTTGGGCATCGGTGCAGATGCTTTCCTCCCTTTGACTCTGTGACTGGAGTACACTTCTGATGCCCATGGTGTAGAATGGGTGAAGAGTTCTACAGACTCATCCATCTGTGGTTCGCTACAGTTAGTTGGGCAGTTGGCCAGTTGTGACGCGGGGGGGAAGCATGGGTAGTTGGGGTTCCAACTCTGTGGACTGTACTGTGTGTGATGTTGAGGTGGAGGAAGAAGAGGAGAGGGCACTGGAAACAGAGCTTGCCATCCACTGCAGCATCTGCTCTTTCTGGGCCTTATAAACAAGGCATATGGCTGTGCGGCTGCCAAAGGAAGGGAGTGCAGTAGGCCGTCCACTAACATAAGTTGTCAGTTGTCTTTCGATATGACCTGTTTGTGTTTTTTCACTAGTGCTTTCACTAACATTACCCCGTACCCCACGTATACCTTGAACACCAAGCCTATTCCCCCTTCCACCACGCCCTCTCTTTTTCCCACTCATGTTGATCATATACAGTGGTAGGAGCACACAATTAACTAAAGAAAAATAGTTTTTTTTCCTGTGCAATAGCTAAGCACACACCTGAATTTCAGCGACACTAAATGACAAGGTAAGATATGGCCTGCCGTATAACGTTACTAACAGACAAAAGAAATTTGTTAGTGTGCATGAGGCCGATAAAACCTATGAGATATTCTCCGAACAATTTAAAACTGATGTCCTCTGCTGTATTACTTTAGAAACAGAAGAAATTTTTTTTTTGCATGTGGATGAGGCCAGTATGACATAGAATATATGCTCCAAAATATTTCAAACTCAGATCTAGCCAGCTGTATCACTTTACTCAGAGCAAAAAATATTTTTGGGTTACTCTGCATAAGCTCTGCGTCCAGCTGACTTTGACCGCCACTGACATAGTAGCTGGCTTAAAGCACTGTATGACTTTTGGCACAAGAAAAAATATTTTTTGGACTGGGCCTAGTAAGAGAAGTTTGTTTTTTTTACTGTGAAACCAGGACAAGTTCAACGCCACTAAAATAGGATCTGCCTTTTAGCAGACTGGATCAACTTTGCCACAGTAAAAAACCTTTGGTGGACTCTGCCCGCTAACCAAAAATCTATATAGGTTTGACTGTGCGTACAAGCTGAATTTGAAGCCCACTGACGTAGTAGCTGGCTGATAGCACTGTATGACTTTTAGCACAGGAAAAAATATTTTTTGGACTGGGTGTAGTAAGAGAAAAAAAATATTTTTTTACTCTGAAACCACCTGAAGTTCAACTCCACTAAAATATTATCTGACACTAAAAAAAACTTTAGTGCACACAGCTTTCAATATCACAATAGCAGCAGAAAAAAAAGACAGATTTTGTGCTCTGCAATAAGAAGCTCTGCAGACTTTGCAGAGCACAATTTCATCCCCACTAAATGAAAAAGTGCACTGCGCTTGCTTGATCAGATTAGCAAGTGCAAAAAAAGATTAAAGGTATACTGAGACATGGAGCTCTATACTAGTGTTGAGCCACCCTCGTAGTGTTCGAGTTCGAGATATCAGCGGATATCAAGTGCTCCTTCAAGTGGGCTCTCCTCCACCTCAATTTCAACATCACAGATACTCCAGTCCTCAGAGGTGTCACCCCAATCGCACTTGCTTCCTCACAGCTCCCAAGTCTCCAGCTGCTCGTCTGAGTATGGGGTAACACAGATGGTTGAGTCTGCAGAGCTGTTTACTCATACTATAGCCTGGGAAACGGAGGTCTGCTCCAGAGCTTCTGTTAATCCAGATGAGGAAATGATCTGCACTGATGCCTAGAATCTTTATAAGTCGGATCCAGGACCAGATGAAGAAGGTTCTGAGCATAATGTAGACCCTCGTTCCCAAACTGTAACTCCTGTTGGTGGAGACAATGATGAAGACGATGATGAGACTCAAATACCTGATTGGAGCGACAACTTGACT
Organism: Phyllobates terribilis; assembly: GCF_046119375.1. NCBI lineage: Eukaryota > Metazoa > Chordata > Amphibia > Anura > Dendrobatidae > Phyllobates > Phyllobates terribilis. The sequence continues at coordinate 305,278,166 of NW_027362768.1, read as the reverse complement.
TTTCGGTCAGGGCAGGAAGAGGTTGGCTTTGAGGACGACGGGTGTGATAACACACAGGGTGATGATGACAAGTTTGGAGATCCCACTTACTGTCAACCCACAGTCAGCCAGTCGATGAGGTCACCCGGGCCTTTGCCTGGCCTTGGGGATGTCGTGGTGGTCGGCTCCCTGGCCCGTACCCTGGGGTCACTCTTTAAAAGGGTGGATAATTGTTAATTTTATAAGAGTTTGTGACGCCACCTGTGGTATCTGGTGAGAAGCACCAGCGCTGCAGCAGTCCACTGAGGCCCGTGATAAGGCAGCTCGATGGTATAGCTCCCCACAGGTGCAGCTAGGTCTCAGGGCAGCGTATGCAGGGGGAATGCAGGACAGGCGAGACCCAGCTGGGTCAGAGCAAGAGCGGGAACGGACACGGTAGTCACTTCAGTACCTTTTACTGGAGGAAATTCAGGCACATCCCGGAGCACTGTAGGGTGAAGGGTGCATATCAGGATCCTCCCCAATGAGCGGGTGTAGGGCCTCCTGTTTCTTGCCTCTGCGTAGTAAGTTTCTGACCTGCCTGGAGCTAGGCCTAACTTTGTCTCTGTCCTGCGCTGGCTGACCTTGTGGTAGGGCCTTCTCTTGGAGTTCACGCTCCCAGTATGCGGGGCCTAAGCGTCTCCTGGCTCTGTTACGTATCAGCACCTTAGCAATCCTGGGACTTGTAGTTCTCCAGGGATTCCGGTTATGCCTTACTGGGTCATAGAGATCCCGGTAAGCTCGGATCCAGTGTCCGGTAAATGCTTCGGGGTGAGCTGGTTAAGCTCCTCTGCCCCTTATGTACTAACTCGCCACTCACCTTCGGCCTACTCGGGCCCTCACTAGGCTATACACACTAACGGCAGCTTGCCGCGCTTCACCGATCTTATGGCGCCGGCACACCTTAAGCTCTATCTGGGCTCCCTGAATCTAGCTAGCAGGAGCCTCGTGCTCCACTGCTGAACTATTAACTGAGTTCTCTAGACTAGACTGAGCTCCACTGCAGACTGACCTCTCTTAGGCTTCTCTACTGCAGGAACTCTTGAGAGGAACCGAACTGCCTAGCTCCACCTTCCCTATTTATATCCCTAACGGGCTCCCTCTGCTTGTCTGAGGTGGAAGGTGGAGATGTGTGAATGTTTATGGGGGCCTCTTGTAGAGGATTCCATCAATACACTCTTCTAGGATTTGTGATACCAAGCGCAGCGGGGCGTCACAGATGCTATTGACGACGAGGTTAGGTTGCGCTTTCCTGGACAGAGACGGAGTACTGGAAGCACGTCAACAACTGCATCCTCAACCACAACTCTGCCTCTGGCCACAAGTCGTAGTGGCTCTTCAGGTCGCATGGGCTCTAAGCCTTGCATAGCCTGGGCATTTATTCAGATCGATAAGGATGACCCAACTCGTGTTATCTGTAATATTTGTCACCAAAAGCTAAGTAGAGGCCAAAAAATCCATAGTTTGAGTACTTCATGCATGTACCGTCACATGGATATGAAGCATAAGTTGCAGTGGGAAGCTCACTGTGCTACAATGCGGCCTAGCAGGCTGGGCCAACCACCGTCTTCCCCATCTTGTGCATCCGTGGCCTCTTCATCCTCTGTGACTGGGGGGACAGCAGTCACACATGTTTTTGGATGCAGACCTGCCACCTCTTTACCTGCAACAGCCAGTGTGATTGGCAGGTTGTCAGTTCATTGGGAAGTGGAAACACCTGCTGGTGTTGAGCGCTCTCTGACATCGAGAGCACCACCTTTGGATCAAGGCAACCTAACATGTCCGCCTGCATCTTCCTCACAGACCGGCAGTTTGCCGGGGACACCCTACTCAACCCCGTCAAAGCACAACAGCCAGCCCTCGGTCCCTCAGATGTGGAAAAGTAAAAGACCATTTCCTCCTAGCCATGAGAAAGCTAAGAGGTTGAATTTCACCATCTGCAAGCTGTTGGCTACAGAAATGCTGCCTTTCCGCCTGGAGGACACAGTGGATTTTCGAGACCTTATGTCCGTCGCAGTGCCTCACTACCAGATGCCCTGTCGGCACTACTTCTCAAAGAAAGGTGTGCCTGCGCTCCACCAGCATGTCGCACACAACATCACTGCTTCTTTGAGAAACTCTGTGTGTGACAGGGTGCATTTCACCACAGACACTTGGACGAATAGGCATGGACAGGGGCGTTACATGTCGCTGACTGGGCACTCGGTAACTATGGTGACAGCAGGACAAGGGGCTGCTGTCCAAGTCTTACCGTCCCCACGAGTTTTGCGTCAATCCTCTTTATCTCGAAGTTCCTCCACTGCTTCTGCCTCCTCAACCTCCTCTCGGTCCTCCACCTGCACCCAAAGCCTGTCTGGTAATGCCACCTGCTTTCTAACTGCACAGAAGGAATCCTGCACACCTCCTTACTATGCTGGCAGCAGGGCTCAACGGCATCAGTGTTTACTTTGAAATGTCTGGGAAATGTGAGTCACACAGCTGAGGACTTGTGGTCAGCTCTGGAGACCCAGTTTCATGAATGGTTGTCTCCACTGTACCTGCAACCAGGGAAGGCCGTGTGCGACTATGCTGCAAACCTGGGTGCGGCCCTTCGCCGGGGCAATGTCACACACGTGCCTTGTATGGCTCACGTGTTGAACCTGATTGTCCATAAATTTTTAGCCCACTATCCCGGACTAGATGACCTCCTGCAGAGGGCACGGTCGCTGTGTGCTCACTTCCGCCGTTCGCATCCCGCAGCTCAACGACTTACATCTCTACAGAAGTCATTGGGCCTGCCAGTTCACCGGCTAAAATGCGATGTGCCGACACGGTGGAATTCAACTCTGCACATGTTGCAGCGACTTTGGCAGCACCGACAAGCCCTGGTGCAATACGTTCTGACGTATAGCCTGGGCCAACGAGATCCAGAGGTGGGGCAAATCACGCTGCAGGGTGGTCTCAGATCAGGGACCTATGAAGTTGACGCGCCCCCTGGGCCGTGGGGTACCCTGAGCCTGGCCGGTAGACGCTGGGGGTTGTAGTCACTGTGGCTGTGACCCGGTCCGTGACCCAGGGCGGTCAATCCAACGGTAATTTGTATATATGGATTTTATAATGTCCGACTACGCCACCTGTGGAGTGCGGCCAAAGGGGCCGCCGCTGCGGAACAGTCCTCTGAAGCTGGTGGTTTTGCAGCAATAGTATTATTACTTACCACAGGAAGAGTGTAGCTTCATGGCAGTGTGGGTGGATGATGGTGGTTGTAGTGCAGGGAGTCAGTAATGAACACAGAGTCCGTGTGATGCAGTCCCAAGATCTTTACTCACAGTTGTTGCAGTCCAGATTACAGGTACCAGAGCAATCTCACCCGTCGTGCTGTGCGTACTCAGTGAGGGGCTCAGTCCACCCCCAGATAGCTCCGGAGTACTTAGCAGGACCCCCTTCTGTGTGTCCTTTCTCTGGCCTTCTCCCTGCACCTCACACCCAGTGACACTTCTATCCAGTATCCTCGGGCCTTGGCGGGCGACTTGTGTTCCGTCCCCTGGGTCCTATGTGGCTACCTTCTTAGTGAGACTGGTGTGGACTTTTGCCTGCAGTACATGAAATGCTGCAGCCTCCGGTTTCTAGTTGAGCCTTGCTGTTTCTCCTCTAGTTGAGGGACCGGTTCTCCTTATCTGGCCTGACCCCTCTACCTCCTGGTAGCAGCGGGAGTACGGGTGGCCTTCTGAACGGCCCGTAGCCCTAGGGTCCCTTTGGGTCCTGGAGCCTTCCTGCTCCCACTCCTCTCTTCTCTCCTTCAGTCCTGGGCCTTCCAGGCTAGGCTCGCCTCCGGAGCAGAGCTCATGCCGAGCCTCTGCTCCTGTCACTTTTCCTCCTCTGACTGGCTTGCTCTTTCTAAGATGGCTTCCTATTTATACTCTCCCTGTCATGTGCTCCCCTAAGCTGCTCCCCTAAGCACCCACTACATAGGACCCTCCCACCAGCTAGGGACCTGGGACTGTGCTCTCCCTTAGGAGCAATCTCGCCCTACCCCCACTGCGGGTATGTGTTGGATGCAGGTGTTAGGGTCCCGAGCCATACGCCTTCCTTACCTGAGGGTGAGATACCACACCTCTGGGTGAGATGCAGTAACTCTGTGGCGACTGAACCCTCAGGGGCGCCACACTCCCTTCTGCACAGTTTTGAAATGGCGACGAAGATGTTTAGTGCTGACGATGATGCCATTATCAGCTTGACTATTCTGGTGATTTACATGCTGGAGCACACATTAAACAGAATTCAGAGTCAGGTGGTGGGACAAGAGGAGGTGGAGGAAGTAGAGGAGGAGTCGTATGCGGAAGGGATAACATCTCCAAGGTCCAGACGGTTGGCAGCACCAAGGCGGCAGGCATGGGAGGGTGGGGGAGAGGGATTAACCAGGGCGCATGGTAGCAGCCAAACTGTTGAGGAAGGTGCAGGAGCCGAGGAAGAAGTGGAAGATGAACTGGTGATGGGCATGGAAGACTCATCAGATGAGGGAGACCTTGATCACATTTCTGTTGTGCGAGGTTGGGGGGAGAGGGCAGAGGAAGGAAGCATGATTCTTACCTCGCTACCAACACAACAAGGACTTGGTCCTCCTGGATGCACAAGACACATGATTGCCTTCTTGCTGCACTACCTGCAACATGACCCTCAGATTGCAGAATTCGAAGTATTCCCGACTACTGGGTTGCCACACTCTTAGATCCCCGGTACAAAAGTAAATTTGCCGAAATAATTCCTGCCATAAAAAGGGATTGACGCATGCAGGAGTATCTGCAGACGCTGTTGCAGAATCTTACATGTGCTTTTCCACAAAACACCAGTGGTGCACGAAGTGAATCTCACAGTTCTAACTTGCCAACCGTGGGACTGTCGAGTCTTCATCACTCAAACCGTAACAGTAACACAGTATCTGCTGGTAACAGCAATTTTGTGGAATCGTTTCACCACTTTTTTAGACCATCCTAGCAAGGCCACAGGAGACAAGAAGTCTGACACATAGTCAATTCCTAGAGAGGATGGTGCTTGGAGTATCTCCAAGTGAACATCAAAGCCATGACTGTGTCACTGGACCCTTGCTCATTTTGGTATTTCAATCTGGAAAAAAGGCCGGAGCTCGCCACTCACGCCTTGGAGATCTTGTCATGCCCTGCAGCCAGTGTTCTCTCTGAACGTGTGTTCAGCGCTGCTGATGGTGTGCTGACAGATAAGCGCACGCGGCTGTCCACTGAGAATGTAGACAGACTCACGTTCATAAAGATGAACAAATCATGGATTCGCAAGGACTTTTCTAACCCTGTGTTATCCTTGGGAGACTAAAAGCTTGAGGATTTGGTAATATCAACTCACCAACCATTTTAAGCAACTGTGGTGCAATTGATGCCACTTAACCCTAGAACGCATGACCATAAAAGTCTACACTTTCATATACCTGGGGCCTTTTAGGCCCGTGTGCAAATAACATGGAATAACTCAAACTCAAATGACAAACAACTATATACATGAAGAATACCTAGAGTTTCAAAATTCTAACTAAAGTAATCTTGCAGAAAATAGAAAACAATTAACAGGGTGGGACTGCGAGGCCCCAGGTATGCATTCTAGGGTTAAGTGGTGGCTGTGCCACAATTTTGGGAAAAAATGGAGACTCTTTTTGGAGTCCCCTTGCTGTGTCTTACGTGATGTTGGCATCGTCAATTCCATGTGGTTGGGTCGCTCCCCCCCCTTTTAACTGTAAGAAACTACATACACTATGGCTTGGGGTAACACAGATGGTTGAGTCTGAAGAGCTGTGTACTCAGAGGTCTGCTCCAAATCTTCAGTGTCTGCTTGTCAGCGTAGAATTTTTAACTGCATCTAGCCTAGGCAATACTTTGGGCCCAGTAGCCCAGCTGCGAAGAAAGCTGCACCGCGTGTGTATCTAATAAGAATTTTTAAATGCATCTAGCCTAGGCAGACTGTGGGGACCCCCAACCAAACCCAGACGCTCAGCCCCCCTACCGCCCCCCTTTCCTTGACAATACAATAATATAACTCTTACAACTGGATGGGTGAGGATCGGTCACAGTTTATTAACTCTTTATACTCATTCCATTAGAAAGGCATTTTAATTCTAAAATAATTCAGCTTGTTGCAGCATGCCCTGGGTCTCCACTCCGGCAACTTGGCCAACAAGTGTAACTCTCCAACATGTCCTTTCTATTTCCAGGCCACGGAGGATCCTGCGTACTCGTATGCAGCACTCTGATCCCCACCCATCACTCTTAACGCTTGTTCCACTCCATCCTGGAGTCCTGACAGGAATATGTCCAGTCCAATATCCATTAAGTGAACACCGTCGGGCCGTATGAGGCCTGCTTTATCTCCTTCGAGTTGTCGGTGTCGTACCACTACACCACCTCTGTCTCTTCTAAATTTTGCCATCCGAATATTTATTACCCGCCTTGTCCGTTCGATGGCCATGATGTCTCGTGCACCTTGCCATACCGCTATCGGCACAATCTCTGATCATACTATAGCTAGTTTTGTGAAAAATTCTCTGAAGCGCTCAGTGTCTAGTTTCATTATTGCCATTAGTTATGCGCTCTTGTGATGACCTAGGTTGTTTCCCCCGGACTGTATAACTAAGATGACCGGACATCTTGCCTCTCTCCCTACCTTGATTACCTCCATTAGTACCTGTGGCCATAGCAGGCCTCTAATACCTCTCCAGTTGAAATATGTGTTATGAAACTCTAATTTCCTCCCGCCTGGGCGGACTTTCGCCCTTTTTTCTGCCCAATATATATATACGAGTGGCCTATCACCCACACTGTTGGCTTAGCGTCACCTGTAAAAGAAAGAAACCACGTTAGGATAACAAGTCCGGTCTTATGTATCTTGCCAAACACGTGGATCGCCATCTCCCTATCCTCTGAACTTCCGTTTCTAACAGTCCTGCTCTTGCTGCTTCCGTGGCCGCGCCTATGCAGAATGAGTGTGTCCCGTAATCTTTGGGGTGGTTCCCTGCCGATGTTATGCATTTATTAAATATAGCTTGGAACTGATATCTTGATAATGGCGTTCCATCAATGTGTGATAGGAAGAAATTACTTTGTGATCTGATGGTTAGATATGTTTTTGCTATTGTTACCTGACTCAGTGTACCGTTTGTGGGTTGTAGAAGTACCCAAGTACCCCTGCCCGCTGGAACCGTTTTCGATTTGTGTATGCGTAGACGTATTGCATTATTGGCTATGACTACGTCCTGGTGTAATAAGCCTCCACTGGTGGTAATTTTGGATTGAGGGACTAATTCGCTTATGCATAGCGCCCCGAAGAAGGCGATCACAAATGCAGTAGACAGTAGTGTTGCTTCAAATTGTCAGTGTCATGTTAATGGTGTTAGGGATATGATGTGAGAAATCAGTTTTAGTGACACGGGACGGGACGTCTACACTCCTGACTTGGCTGACCCCTTTTCCACCCTTTTATGGATTGTCTGATGATGAATCTTTGTCACATCTCCCCAATTCAGTAGTTGGAAGTGAAATGCTACTCCGGTCAGACACCGCTGCGCTGACGCCCCTGATATGCCCCTCATCATTAGCTGGTGGAGAAATTCTATGGTGACTTGTGATTTGGCTTGTTCACATTGGTCAACCCGTCTGCCTGCTAATAGTCGTGTCCACTCTTCCCATGCCTTACCGTATGCTTGCCACGTCGACGGGGCAACTGACACTCTGATTAATGGCATCAACTATTCGCCACTAGATCCCATAGGGAAGGTGGGCAACTGTTGCCCGATGGGTGGGCGTTGTGGAAGAGCTCTGTGAAAATCTGCCAATTGAATTGTTATAAAGCGTTAGCAGCAGCTTTAGACTCCTCAGCATAGTGGCTAGCGCGGACCCATACATTGTGTTTTAGGCACAGGAATGCTAGCCTGGGTAGTAGGCCTAGCACTGGGAGAGACGATGATGCCATCTTATTAATGCAGTGCGCTAGGCTGGTGTTTTTTGTTTTGAAGCGTATATTTTTGTAAGCCAGGAGCGCGCCCCATATTTCTATTGCTACCACTATTGGGAAGAAAAATTATTTTCAGGGCTAGATGCAGCTAAAAATTATTATTAATTTAAAAGCTGGTGGAGCTTGGTATAGATGGCCTAATACAATGAGTCCCACACACTGCTAGAAGGCCAAATATTTTTTCAGAGGTAGATGCAGAAAAAAATTATATTCAGTTTACAACCTGATGGAGGTCAGTATAGATGGACTAATAGAACAAGTCCCACACCCTGCTAGAAGGCCAAATATTTTTTCAGAGCTAGATGCAGATAAAAATTATTTTTAATTTGCAACCTGATGGAGGTCAGTATAGATGGACTAATAGAACAAGTCCCACACACTGCTAGAAGGCCAAATATTTTTTCAGAGCTAGATGCAGATAAAAATTATTTTTAATTTGCAACCTGATAGAGGTCAGTATAGATGGACTAATAGAACAAGTCCCACACACTGCTAGAAGGCCAAATATTTTTTCAGAGCTAGATGCAGATAAAAATTATTTTTAATTTGCAACCTGATGGAGGTCAGTATAGATGGACTAATAGAACAAGTCCCACACACTGCTAGAAGGCCAAATATTTTTTCAGAGCTAGATGCAGAAAAAAATTATATTCAATTTGCAACCTTATGGAGGTCAGTATAGATGGACTAATAGAATGATGCTATGCCCAAAAAGTTTTACTTCACTAGGTGCAGTAAAAAAATTGGTATTCTATACACAGGTGGTGTAGCTTGCAACACAGATAGGCTACTCCAGTGACTAACACACTCTGCAATAGGCCAAAAAGGATTAGCTTTGCTAGATTCAGCCAAATCCTGTGAAAAAAACTTGCACAGCACTGGCACAGACCTGCCTGGCAAAAACTGATAGGAACTGATGTAACCTAGTCCTGAAAAGGACTGCAATTACAATTAGTCTTTACTCCCACAACCTATCTATTTAAGAGCACAGACCTGCCTGATAAAAGTCGTAGGAAATGCTGTAACCTAGTCCTTAAAAGGACTGCAATCACAACTATTCCCTACTCCCAAGCTATCTGTAGATTTGTGCGAAAATTGGCTTGAAATTAACAAGGTATAGCGCACAGAGCAACAGCGGTGCCGTCTAACACGCAGCTGCAGCAGTGAGAAAATGGTGGCGACGGGGAAAATGGCTGGGTCTTATAGGGCAAGGACATGTGACATACACTGCCAATGACACATGCCCTTGCTTGTGTGAAAAAAAGCACTTCGCTCCGTGTGTGCGCTGCTGATAGGCTGACAGATTGCACCTCCCCACTGTAAATGCGGGAAAGAGAAAAAAAAAATGGAGATCTTCATTATTCCTGCAGAGATCCATCCCCTGCCCCTCCCCCCACCCCGCTGTACACTCAAACTGCGTATTAACATTAATTTTCATCATTACTGAGAAAATATCCAGTTCTGATTTTGGTGCACGAACAGTTATCGAACATAACCTCGAACAGCCGAATTTTTTTCAAATCGTTCGTGTTCGCCGAACGGCTCGAACACCGCCCAAAACAGCTCGAATTTGAGATTGGCGAACAGTTCAAGTCGAACAACGCTCATCTCTACTCTATACCAGCGGTGCACAGCACTATTGTATGCATGGGCCCTCTGTTTCTGTACTTGCACAAGAACACCAAAAATGTGCTGCACCAGCGGTTGCAGAGGTACACAGGCCAGGAATTATCTACACTCTCTGACTACCACACAAGCGCCCATCTATCTAGCTAATATCTCTCATTACACAGGAGAACACTGAGCTGCGTCTGTCTCCAGCAGTGACATGAATATAATGGCGCTGAGGGAACATGGCCACTTTTTATATTGAGAGGACATGTTATTTCTGCAGCCTATTGCAGAAGCCCTTATGTCTGGTCAGTGTAGATGCTTCCTGCGCTATGATTGGCTGGCCCCTCTTTCCTCAGTTAAAGTTACCGCCCACAGGAAAAAAAACAGTGCGCCGCTGATCTGACCTGTTCTAAGCTCTCCACAGCCCCCACACTCACCTGGCACATGTCACCGCTCATCATACACTTGCACTATGCTAACAAAACTGTTCAAAACGTTGTGGTTGCTCTGTATTCGTGGTCCCGCGCAAATTCGTCTAACTTTTTCGATTTTAAGAAAATGTGCTCGCCTTTGCGATCACGAATCCGAATGTGCCATATTTGTGCCGAATTTGAAACTTTCGAACATTCGCCGAACAAATTCGCTCAACACTAGTCTTTAGTTTGTAGTAGGGCCTGACCCCTCCCCCTCTGTATCTAGGGACAAGCTCTAGGGACATACAAGGTTTAGGGTCCTGCTCGGCGATAGGTGTGGAACCTATATAGGGATGGTACGGTAGGCAGGGTATTATTAGATCTGCCTAGAGGTCTCCACTTCCCTTTTCCCTATTGTTCGGGCTTCCTCCCCCTCTTCCCTTTGGATTGTACTTAGTCTTTCTTATACCTTGCATGACAGTAGCACCTTGGCAATGCGACACCTTTTTTAGGCCAACAGTTGAACCAGCTGATGTTATTTTTCACTAAGTGGCAGGATTGCTTTCTAATTACTGATAGATTTCAGCTGGTGTCATGACTTTCCATGGCTTTTTGCACCTCTCTTTCTTCATATGTTCAATGTTTTCTCCCTGTGTCATTTCTCATTATTACACATAATTTAATTTATGGACATCTATGGTTATATTTATTTCCCTTTGTGGATTGGATTTGTTGCTATCGATGTCTGGTGAGAATTTCATGTCAATAGCACCTTTAGAAATACATTTACTTAGAAAATTGGTGATGTGTTCAATACTTACTGTATTTCACCCACTGTATGAGTTAGGTTGGAAATCCCTTTTAAAAAGCCTGTTTTCAGATTCATGCTGCTCTAATTAAGGGCAGAATGAAATGCCAACAAGGTCAACTATAACAAAATGCCATGTTTCAGTGAAAACATTTTACTTGTTTTTCCAAAAAAGTTTGGAGCAAAGCGTCGTACTAAGGTCCTGGTGCCTTAGAGTGCGTCAAGGAGTAGCTGCCAAATAATACGATACTCAAAGTATAAACTACATATGATGGAGGCCCTATTACAGATTGTTTTATTGGGGCCCAGGAGACTTATGTTATTTCTTTTGGACAAAGTATATAGTAAAGTTGTAATTTAGTGTGTTTTCATATTGCAGTAAAATTCTGATTGGATACCGTACTTGTGCAGGAACAGCTGGGGATGCAAAATGTGACTTGTGTCTTGGAGTGAAGATTGTGGTGTTTTTATGCCTCTGTCCTCTCATTGATTTTATATGCAACATTCTATAAGCATTTTGTAGACATTCTGGGATATAGTACAGTTAAAAGTAGCTTCTGGTAATAAAGAAATAAAAAAGATAAGTACTGCCCACAGGTTTACCCATAACTCTAGGCTAATCTCCAAACTTTCAAAGTCCAAAGGATTAAAGGTGAGGGATCCAGGTGTTGGGCACTCCAGAATAAATTTTAAAAAAATCATCCAGGAGTAAATAAAGAATAATAATCAAGAAAAGAAAGTAAGGATAAGAATTTACTTAAAACCTCAACACATTTCAGCTGCAAACAGCCCTCCTCAAGTGTATTTCAACCCAAAGTGATTGATTGTTCATGGGATATCCTGCTGCCGGGATTTCAGACCTTCTTCGAACCTGTTCATGCAGTAGTTTTCCTTGCACATTGTAGATTTAGATAACAAGATAGCCAGTTGCATATTTAAATCAAGGGTGAAGGACCGCACCATGTAGGTGCCGTGGGTCACCTGAAAGAACCAACTCCAAAAAATACATATAATAGACAGGAAAAAACAGAGTATATGAAAGTATAAAAAATAGTAACTTTTATTAAACACTATTAAAATTAATTTGTATTACAAGACAAGTGAATGATTTGCTAACCAAAAGTGATCAAAACCACACAAAGAGGTCCATAATATCCGGTGTATAAAGCAAGTGCTGATGAGGCAGGAGAACACTCTCAGAGTCACCTTTAGTGAATATATTACGATATTCTCAAGAGAGTAATGACAAACGGGGGTAAACCTTACCAGAGTGGTGGTGAGGACTGAGGTTGGCAGGCAGGACGGATGAATCGGCAAGCCCGACGTGCGTTTCGCGTGTTTTGTACTTCCTTTATCAAGGGCTGTAAGAGTCCTCACCACCACTCTGGTAAGGTTTACCCCTTCAGGACATTTGGCATGTATACTTTCACAGAAATGATTTAAATTCATCTGTCAGACAGAGATTTGTTAATAAGATATAATAATAGGCTTGTCTTTTGGTTGGTGTGAACCTGTTTCAATATATGATAGTGCAATTTATCAATACAGATTCCCGGAATTTCTTTTGTTTTATTATCATGGGAGTTTTGTTTTTTAACAGAAGCCATGATGAATATGACAAATTTATTCTGAGTTATTAAGATTGGTTTTATTGATCTGTTATGATCTACTAATGTCAGGTGCGATACATTAGTATGAAAAATATAGGAGGTGATTTACTAAGCAACTTATTGCAGTTTACTGGAGAGAATGAAGTTGAAAATTTTGGTAGACATGTGCTATGTACAAAAATGTTCAACTTTTTCGTCGTTTTTATTCCACCTTGGCTTAATAAATTTGTGGCATTTTACTGTAGCTTATCTCAGATGAAAACCGAAGTACAGTATGAAACGGTTGCCTAAGTAAACTTCTTACATGGTTCTTAGCAACATCAACATAGGCCAGTTGGATAATTTTAACAAAAATTTTGCTGGTAATACTAAGAGGTAAATAACCAACATTGGCTCCAAAATATTTGGCTATCATTCTGAACAAAGTGAGGCTATCTGACTGAGGTCAGAAGTCTGTACAATGGAAAGTCTTAAGAACGCTCGTACAGTGCCTACAAGTAGTATTCAACCCCCTGAAGATTTAGCTGGTTGACACATGCGGAATTAACTTGGCATTGTGACATTTGTACTGTAGATCAGCCTGGAAGTGGGAAATGCACTGCAGCAAATTTTTTTTTTTTTTTTTTTAAAAACGTTAAAAGTTAATTCAGAGTGTCATTTATTATTCAACCCCTCAAACCACAAGAATTCTGTTTGGTCCCCCAAAAGTATTAAGAAGTAGTTCAGGCACCAAGAATAATGAGCTTCACATGTGTGGATTAAAGATCTCTTTTGCCAGCCTTTTCTGACTATTTAAGACCCTCCCCAAACTTGTGAACAGCACTCAGACATGGTCAACATGGGAAAGACAAAGGAGCATTCCAAGGCCATCAGAGACAAGATCGTGGAGGGTCACAAGGCTGGCAAGGGGTACAAAACCCTTTCCAAGGAGTTGGGCCTACCTGTCTCCACTGTTGGGAGCATCATCCGTAAGTGGAAGGCTTATGGAACTACTGTTAGCCTTCCACGGCCAGGACAGCCTTTGAAAGTGTCCTCCCGTGCCGAGGCCAGGCTTGTCCGAAGAGTCAAGGCTAACCCAAGGACAACAAGGAAGGAGCTCTGGGAAGATCTCATGGCAGTGGGGACATTGGTTTCAGTCAATACCATAAGTAACGTACTCCACCGCAATGGTCTCCGTTCCAGACGAGCCCGTAAGGTACCTTTACTTTCAAAGTGTCATGTCAAGGCTTGTCTACAGTTTGCTCATGATCACTTGGAGGACTCTGAGACAGACTGGTTCAAGGTTCTATGGTCTGATGAGACCAAGATCGAGATCTTTGGTGCCAACCACACACGTGACGTTTGGAGACTGGATGGCACTGCATACGACCCCAAGAATACCATCCCTACAGTTCCATGGTGGTGGCAGCATCATGCTGTGGGGCTGTTTCTCTGCCAAGGGGCCTGGCCATCTGGTCCGCATCCATGGGAAGATGGATAGCACGGCCTACCTGGAGATTTTGGCCAAGAACCTCCGCTCCTCCATCAAGGATCTTAAGATGGGTCGTAATTTCATCTTCCAACAAGACAACGACCCAAAGCACACAGCCAAGAAAACCAAGGCCTGGTTCAAGAGGGAAAAAGTCAAGGTGTTGGAGTGGCCTAGTCAGTCTCCTGACCTTAACCCAATTGAAAACTTGTGGAAGGAGCTCAAGAATAAAGTCCACATGAGACACCCAAAGAACCTAGATAACTTGGAGAAGATCTGCATGGAGGAGTGGGCCAAGATAACTCCACAGACCTGTGCCGGCCTGATCAGGTCTTATAAAAGACGATTATTAGCTGTAATTGCAAACAAGGGTTATTCCACAAAATATTAAACATAGGGGTTGTATAATAATTGACCCACACTTTTATGTTTAAAATTTAATAAAATTCAACTGAGCAACATAACTTTTTGGTTTGTAAGATTTATGCTTCTGTTCATAAAACCTACTCTCGTTTGCAGTTTGAAGGCTCTAACTTATTTGCATCTTATCAAACCAGCTAAATCTGCAGGGGGTTGAATACTACTTGTAGGCACTGTATATCTTATATGTTTAACGTGGTATCCACTTTGAATTTTCTGCAGAAGAAACAGATGATGTGAGTTGGTGTGAAGCTAAGGAAATTTGACAGAAATGATAACTGGTGAAAGTTGTATTGTCAGCTGTTTATTGGAAAAAAAAGCTTTTTTTTCTATTATTGCTGTCTTTTTGTAGTACATAGACTGCATGTGGAGGGATTTGGTTGTTTGAACCTGTTATCCCAACGTGAAAAAGAGCTGTTGTAAAGAGCATCTGCCCTTGTAATAATTCCGAAATATTTTTCATGCTGTGACCGTTTCCCCCTTTTTTTTTCAGTTGATGATTGTATTCTGTTTCAATGGTGTAGCAGTATATTATAATGTTGCTCCACCAGTTGTGATATTTTTTATGCATATTTTTCATATTTTTATTTGGGATCTTGTGTGTGTATAACATTAATTTAATGTTTATTTTATTGCATTGATTCAATCAGGCAGGGTATGCTGAGACCTTCATTTTACAGGTTCCCCATTTATTTTATACATACATGAATTTTGTTGTTTTTTTTTCTTATAGAAAAGCCTAGGGGAAAATGTATAAATAGGCCATACCCAGAGTATACTGTTTTTACTAAAATGCAAGAAACCCTAAGGCTATGTTCCCACGGTCAGTATTCGATGAGTTTTTGATGTTGAAGAATTTCTACACCATTTCTAAGCCTATTATTTAAATTAGGTTACTTATATTTTTTTATTGCGTTTTTGTGTGCATTTTTTTAACATGCGTTTTTATCGCGTTTTTGATGCTGCAAATTTTGTTTCTTGTTGGTGTATCATGCTTTAAATAAAGCTGCTTTGTTTTTGATACTTCCTGGCATTTGGCTTTGAGAAAACTTTATTGCTATACTTAGGTGCGGATTTCATGCGTTTTTGATGCGTTTCCACTGCGAAAACGCACTTAAAATGCGTTGTTTACCTGATGAATTTACGCACCTAATGCAAGTTTATGTGGCACCCTGGAGCACAGGGGGCACCCAGTACACCGGGTATGGGTCGGATCCTTCCTTACTGTCACATGGGGTTTTGGGTGGCCGTGCCCAGTGCCTGGTGCTCTGGTGCACAGTAAAAATAAATAATGGACACACGGCTACGGGTGTGCGGGGAATTAACGCTGCGTTTACTGTTCCCTCTTCTTTGTGTGGTGGCAATGGTAGCGTTTCCCGTGATGTTGGTGCGGAGGGTAACAGGAGAGTCAGGAGGCAGATGTGCTTTTAAAACAGATGACACTTTTACTTGAAATGTTCAGCCTTAACAAAGGATCACAGCCAGAAAGATGAATTATAGCCATAGATGTTACAACATAACATGTGTAGATGCTAAAGTTCCTCAGATGGCCATTTGGTGACGGATGTGTAGCACCCTGAGGATTCGGCTGCTACAGGGGTATTGCACCTCACTCCAGAGGTGTGGTATTCCACTCCCGGGTAAGGATGGAGTGTGGAACTGAGCTTAGTAGGCTGCATGCACTACATACATCCCATTTCCGGGGGACAGAACAACGGTACTCCCACCAGTATATGTGCAGGTATGACAACGTCTGTCCCTGGCTGGAGTGGGAGGGGGGTGGAACATCCCAGTAGTGTAGGGGCAGATAGGGGGAGTAGTCTGGGTAAAGCTAGGAGCCCATTGGGTGCTGGTCACCTGGGTTCACACATAGAGGGAGTATATAAGGTGGGCACCCTCTTAGAATAGGGTCTTTGGTCAGAGAGCAGAGCAGAGGAGCTCAGCCAGGAGGGCTGACAGGGAGCTGTGGCTCCGGCTGGGCCCAGCTCCAGAGCAAAGCCTGCAGTGAAGAGAGAGAGGAGGAAGAAAGGCCCAGAGAAGCAGAGACAGAGGGAACCCTAAGATCCCAGAATCAGACCAGAAAGGGTGAAGGGTTGGCAGAAGAGGGCACCGGATCCCAAGCTGGCGGAGGCAGAAGTAACCCTTAACCAGGAACCGGAGGTCGTGGGCAAGTTTTGCCACGACCCTCACCATATCCACCAGGAAGGCACACCACGAGTAGGGCCAGGGAAGCCAGAGAAGGTTCAACCACTAAGAGGCCCGAGGGAGCTGGACAGAGGTGGATCCCTGGTGGGGACGGCCAGGAGAAAGAGAGTGAGAGGGAAGCTCAGGACCACGCTCCGGAACTGCCTGGGGGTTAGCCGAGTCCCGCACCTGGTGGACGCAGCACGGCTCGGGTGGTCACTCAAGGCCAGAGTGACTAAAGCAACATCAGTGAGTAAAAACCCTGAAACTGCATCTCCTGACTCTGCCTCTCCTTCCTGCATCATCACAAGCCCCATCATCCACACCTGCTGCCCTGAGGCCATACCCCTCCCATTGGGGGTTATACCATCACTGCTGCACATATACCACCGGCCTCAGCGGACTGCTCTGCAGCGGCGGCTTCAAAGCCGCACTCAACGGGTGGCGTAGTCGACACTTAAACAACATCTACAAAGACTGCCACACACTTAGTTTGACACCCTGGGCACGGACCGGGTCACCGCCACAAGGACTACTACCCCCATACAGATCCGGCTCCGGGTATCCCTTGAACATGGCCCAGGGGGCGCGTCAGATGCAGGAAATGGCATATATGAGGCGTGATAAACAGCAAGTGTGAACAGAGCCTATCCTGTTATCCAAGCTGACACGATAGTCTTCTTCTATCCCACTTGGGTGGCTTTCCCCAGCAGACCCCCATATCCCTGTTTCCTCTGACCTTCATTATATTGCAGGACTCCTGTTACCCGTCTTCATCATGGGGGACTACCCTTCAGGCCCGTACCCCTCCTGTCTCCACAGTGGGTCAGTCCATCCCTATTCAGCCCTCTGGGATGAGGGAAAATTTATCCCCTCACATGTTTTCTGGCTGCTTCACTGGCTTGTCCCCAACTGTCCTCTGAGGTGTTCACTGGAACTCTGACTGAAATAACAGTTGCAGCTATTTTTTGCAATGAGTGTTGGTATACAGTGTCACTTAGACCAATTCTTACATGAAATAATACTAAACTCCAATATTATGAATAGCAATACATAAAAGTATAGTGATACCCATCTCTGGGGTATTACATTTATGGGGAAATTCCGCAAAGAGAGCTCAGTGTATCCACAAGAGAAATTGACATGCTGCGGATTTAAAACATGAAACACGGGTCAGTTTATGTTGTGTCAAAAAGAAGCACAGTGGGCGTAAGATTTGTATAAATCGCATCCACTTTATTGGAACAGTAAGTCGCTGTGGTTTTTGCAGTGAAAATATGCAGCGTCAATAACTCACTAAAAACTCATGTATGCACAGCCTATAAAAAATGCTCTAGAAGTGTAAAATTATGTCACATAACAACCTTTTTATAGTGCATGCATTATTCTATAGCCACAGCATGTGAAGCCACCATAATAGAGCAATAGGATGGTACCCAAAGGTTGCTATAGGCACATAGGTATGCCTCCAATTTTACATCAAAGATCACAGAGACTTGGTTTGTTCAGGTCCAGGACAAGAAGTACATAGGGAAGTCAGCTGCCTAATGAGTCATTGAAGAGGGGGATTTATTAATTGAACATCTACTTTTAAATATTCAGAAATACACCCGAAGAAAAGAAATGTGCAAGGACTAGAATAAATATGAATAAAACATGATCAATAGTCTTTATTGAATAATTTTTTTAAAGGAATAAATATCGAACATAACAAATATAGACAATGTGATGCAAGTCACTACTCACGGACAAGCCGCAAGGCTGGGTAATCAAAAGGTCCGAGGTCAGAAGCCAGGAGAGTACGTCATAGACATAGGAATGATACAAAAGTATAGTCAGGTCACAGTTCAGGGGACAAAAGCCAGAGGAGTACATCATAGACAGAGGGGTGAGACAAAGGAATAGACAGGTTACTGTCCAGTGGTCAAAATACCAGGAAGATAGTGGATCACACAAAGGGTTGAAGCAAACGGATGGTCAGAGTGTGGTCCTAGGTCAGGCAGCACAAAGAAACAGGGCAAACATACACCAGTGAGCAAGAAGCTACAATTGGCACTAGTCTAAGACAGAGAGCTGGCTAAATAGCAAGGTAATTATCTGAACAGGCGACACATAGATGAAGCTCAGGCAACATCCTAACTCCGTTTGGACAGACAAACTGTCATTCAAGACACTGACAGCTTAGCACTCCCCACCATCCGATTGGGCAGCTGAGTTGTCCATCAAATACTGACAGCTCAGCATGCCCCTGCTCTAGATTGGACGGCTGACAGTAATTCACTGCATCCAGACACACAGAAAGGTGGAATTATGACAGACATGTATGGTTGGTGAGCCAATAAAAAGGAATTACCCCAAAAGTGGAAGCAATAAAAATAGTAACTGAATAACAAAGATATATACATCGATGAAACTTATCACAGAATAAATAAGTAATGGACATTGATTTGTTCCTAGTCTATAAGTGACATATATATATATATATATATATATACTAAGGTGCTATCAAATGTAAACACATAATGAATTCAAATACAAAGGAGGTATAGAAGTAGGAATTAAAGTGCCAGCAGTATTAAAATCCCATACAATAAATAGCATAAAGTGCAGATATCACACATGATAAAGAGGACATATTCAGGCTCACCCACCAAACACCGACGCACGTTTCACTAAAGCTTCATCAGGCAATGAAGGACACATGTTCAACTGTGGGATGGGAGAAGATAAAGAGAAGGTGTAGGCGTACAAACATAATGCATGAAACAGTCTGCCCTAAAAGAGAAAGATTTTCCCTCCTGATACTGAGGGTCAATCGACTAGATCAACATTCAGAAGAAAAATTTTACTCAGATATTTTTTTCAGAAAAATACAGAAATACCTGAGCCTTTTTTTAAACCATCGACAGTTCTCACTGTGACCAGCTCCTGGTTTAGACTATTCCACAAATTAATAATTTTCATGGTAAAGAATACTTACCTTCTCTGGAGATTAAACCTGTCTTTCTTCTAAGGGGGTTTTACATGAAACAGCTTTTTTTATTCTGTATGGGCCTTTTATGTACTTTTACAAGTTAATCATGTCCCTACTCAGACGTCTCTTCTCAAGGCTAAATATATGTATTTCTTTTAATCTTTCCTCATAACTAAGATCCTTCATGCTCCTTATTAGTTTTGTGGCTCTTCTTTGTATCTTTTCTAACTCCAATTCATCTTTTCTATATATTGGTGCCCAAAAATTTAACTGCATATTCGAGAAGAGGTTTCATTAAGGCTTTGTAAACTGGTAGTATTATGTTCCTGTCTCCCAAGTGGTATAGCCAACTGAGCAGTGTATCAGATCAGCTGATATTGCTGACATGCCAGGGTCGGAAGAGCTCTTCTTTTTAGTGCATTAGTGAGGGAATAGACTTTCACCGTGTGTGAAGCACCATGGTTGACAAGGAGGATTTTAGAAAACCCTACCCTGTAGTCTAACTGAAATTGCCGACCTCTGGGCTCATTCAACTGGTCTTGGTATGCTACCATGCATGGTCTAGTAATAGGGTCTTCCGTCTATGCTCAGATAATACCCCTCATTCTTGCACTGGTGTTCACCTTCCCTATATGTCTGTTAACTGATAGATTTATTGAATACAATAAGTAAATACTAAGGTCAATGATTTTGATCATATTGTTGTATGAATGGTAACCTTGTCAGCCATGTATCAGTGCCATCATCCTAATGATATTTTAACTGATTCATTTCTTACAATGTCTACTAATTATATGTCTGTCATGTAATGTAGGACAGATTCTCTGATTAATTGGTTTGCTTCTTACAAATGGAGCTAGACAGATGCGTAATTTGTGGTGCATATAACACATAATGTATTATCTGCTCACTGTGGAGTCATTTTCCAGATTGCTTGTCGTAGATTGAAATTGCTTACCATAGTAACGGCCATTTAACATGGTAACATTGGGGAAACCTATGCTTCAATATCGTAGTAACAAGAAACAAGAAAATCCTTCCAAATTATCCAATATTAGGATGCATAAAGAAACGGGACCTAGTTTATGAGCCTGAATTATGGAGTCAATATTGTTACCCTATTGAGGACATGGACATTTGTGAGTGATGATAACTCTACAGACTCTACAGACAAAAAATGTAAGTGAGGGGAAACAATAAGTTGCTTTAATGTTAATTTTAGCATTATATCTTAAAGAGGTTCCACTTGCACATCGGGGGGTGAGAGGTGCTGCTGACATAGCCACTTGCCAGGTACTGGCATATCCCATGCATCCCAGGCAGATTTTGTGCATACATCCTATTTATTAGAATAGGACGTGTGCATGATATTTGCCAAATGGACACCTATAATAATTGGCAACAGGCTTTGTATGCAAAAAAAGAACCTCCCGAGGTGGAAAAGAGAACTGCTGGATAACTCCCTTTTTTATTATTATTATTATTATGCTTATATAGAGCCGTCATATTCCGCATCACTTTACATACATTATAATTTCTGTCCCTAATGGGGCTCACAATCTAGGTTCCCTATCAGTATGTCTTTGGAGTGTGGGAGGAAACCAGAGAACCTGGAGGAAACCAACGCAATCACAGGGAAAACACACAAACTCCTTGCAGATGTTGTCCTTGAAAGGATTTGAACCTAGGACCCCAGCGCTGCAAGGCTACTAATGTTTTTTGCATTGACAACTCAACGTTCCCGGGGTTAGCAGTCTATCACTTCGATGCCCACTGTGTATACACCTGTATATTCCCCTTTAAGTGGTCACTGTGTAATACACATTTGCTTAAAAGGGGTTATTTCAAAAGGTAAATTTAGTGACAGAGAGTCCTATTTGAAGCATATGAAATAGTAGATGATAGAACAAGTAATTACTCATATTAAAATTATTTTTTATTATATGGGAGAACTCCACTACCATATAAAGAAAATTAATCGAAAGCCTATCAAACAGATTCTCTGGTTTTCCCATGAATAAAATACATTTTATTTATAATATCTTGAAATAGTAATATTAAGTTCCACAATTGGATGTGTTAAAAAAATTGTTCCTGTGAGGGGATAATCTTCTACATAAATGTACATTTGAGTATGCAGACACGGCACAGCAGGATATTACAGCTGCTGCCTTCTGAGGAAACACATTTACCAGCCTGCTTTATCACAGGAACGATTGTTTCTGTCCTGTGAGCTCATTATAAATCAAATCAGTGACATATATGCTCAGCAACTGTCACTTAGTGTCAAGGGACTGTAGGCACCTACCCGATCCCTCAAACTAGGGGCGCCCTAGTCTATCCTTGTCCCCCGGATTACCCTGGATGGTGTAGACTCCGGAGTCTTTTACCTAGCTTTGCTCCTAAATTAACCTTTTTCTGATCCCTCCCCCACCCAGGGAGGTGAGGGGCCGAAGTGTATAGGAAAACACTAACCAGACAGACAGGGATAAACAGACAGGGATAAAAGAAAACTACTATAATATAAATACATTCCCAAAACAATAGAGTTGAAAACTGGGATGTTAAGGGAAGGGGAAACCAAATGTGAAAGGATAAGGATAAAAACACAAACCAACTCCATGCAACAATCTCTTGAAAAACTCTCCAACCACCTACTCAAAACACTGAACTCTCTCTTTCACTATCAAACCAGGAAGTAGAACTATCACTGGCAATTTCTAAGTGCCAGTGGCAGGGCTGCCACCAGGAATTTCAGGGCCCCATACTGGCAACTTTTTTGGGCCCCCTTGAGACTCGTCCTCCACCCCAGCTCCACCTTCCACAGTCACATTGCCCACTCTTGGAAAAACTCCACTTCTGCACCATGTCTTCACCATTCACATATTAACAGTTCCCATCGAACACCAGATCACATACAAAGCCAGCAGCTTTTATTTTGGTCAAAAAAAAATTTAAGCCGCCATCATGACAAGGTAGACTCTTCTGGCTGGGCCAAACTCTACTCTAACCTATTAAACATTTCTTAAAATATAGAGTATGCCTTTTAGGTATATTTTTATTTATTTTTCTTTAAGGGAATGTGTCACATAAATGTTTTAAAATGACCAATAATATCACATATAGTGATGAGCAAGCGTGCTCGTTTAACCCTTTAAACGAGCACGCTTGGGTACTTGCCAAGTAGTTTCAATGTGCTCGGCATTCCAGTAACAGCCAGGACTCATCTCTGCATAAAATTAAACGCAGTTATCTAGAGCACATTCCCCAACTTCTTCACTACGCAGCTGAATACGGACATACACCCACCATTAATATACAGGGTGGTCCAAAAGTAGGTGGACAGAAAGTGTAATAAGGTTATGAAGGGGGAGATTTATCAAACACTAAATTGCGGCCGCCTGTCTGGATCATCCTCCAATAAACCATGAATTAGACGTGGACGATAAGCTTTCCACCCAATAGATTTCAGGATTCGCATGATAGAAGCTTGTGAAATTCCCAATTCCAAAGAGGCTCTTCTGGTGGACTTTTTTGGACTCTGAACAAATGTTTCAGCAACAAGTTGTTTATTATCTTCTGTACAGACTGTTTTGGGTCAACCAGTTTTTGGAGCATTAAGGATTGAGCCAGTGGCATTGAATTTGTCATGAATGCGGTAAATGGTTTGTCTCTTTGGGGCTTGAGTACCAAATGTTTCAACCCAATTTGCTCTAACGGTTTCAGCATTTTGAGATTTCCAATACTCTGTTAAAATCCATTTTCTTTGATCTGTATTTCAATTATTTGCCATTATGTGTTATCTGAAAAGAAAACAGATTTGGGGGAGATTTATCTGTGAAAACTAGATCTGTGAAACTGGCTCAGTTGCCCTTAGCAACCAATCAGATTCCACCTTTCATTTTCCAAAGAGTCTGTGAGGACTGAAAAGTGGAATCTGATTGGTTGCTAAGGGCAACTGAGCCTGTTTCACTTTACACCATGTTTGATAACTCTCCCCCTTCATAACCTTATTACACTTTCTGTCCATCTACTTTTGGACCACCCTGTATAATTAGCTATTATGCAACCCACCGTTCCAAATATAAATTGTAATCCACCACTGCGTCCCCACTGACTGTAAATAGCCACTTTCCCCACCTAATAAATATATAAATTAATTAGAACCTGTACTCTTTCCCCCAATTCATTACCAGTCAGTCATCCTCAACGCCCCCTCTCCAAATTCATTAAAATTACATGCCCCCCTCAGCCCCAATTCATTTTGTCATATCCTCTCTCTCCCACCCCCACTGCATCATTTTTTGTCCCCCATCCTCAATTCATTATCATTTTCTCTTCCCAACCCCATGCTCAATTCATCATTATTTGCGCTACCCCACTCTCAATTCATTATTTGCTCTCCTCATCCCCACTCCCCACTCCTAATTCATCATTATATCTCCACACCCCGCCCCCCACTCCCAGTTCATTATTTGCTCTCCACACCCCCTACTCCCAGTTCATCATGTGCTCTCCCCACCCCCCAACGCCAGCACTTGATGCCCCAAGGCCCTGTAAGCAGAAGCATAAGAGGGGGGGCCCCAGACCGAGCCCCTGCTCTTTACTGCTGTTCACAGAGCCACAGCAGTAAGGGCAATAATGCCCTGATGGCAGCCCTGGCCAGTGGCAAGCATATATACCAGAGGGTTATGGCCAAAACAGAACAGCAACAGCTGAGACAATTCAGGATGGAGAGCTCCAGGAGATCAACTGAACTGATTAACCCTTGCCATGACAGAGCTAGAAAAACCTGCACTGTTTAATAGGATAGTGAAGCAGTTCTAATAAGTGCAGGAGTTTGTGTAACCAGATGCCACGATCTTTTGGCCCCTCACTGTTGCGGTACCCCTGTGAAAGCAACTACCAGAGATTCTGCCTCATGGATTTAACTTATGGTGAGCTCAAAGGGCTGGAGATGCCACAGAAACACTCACTCCTGTGATAAAACAAGCAAAGCAATGCGTTATCTCAGAATGAAACAGCTGCAAACCCCTGTCATATCTGAATACTCAATTTCCATAAGTGACTTATGCTTTCTCGCCTGGCCAGGAGCTGTGATATGTGTCAGGCATAAACTGGAGCAATTCTGCATGGTCGGACACCGCAAATAACAATACATAACAGTGGAGTAGGAGTTGGGTAAAATTGTTTTGTCATATAATATCTAACATACCTTCCTTGCGTCATATAATAGGTCAGAGGCTTTGAAACAAAATACAGGAATTTGAGGTGGATCTTTGTTCTTTGCTCTTATTCTATCAGTAAGAAGGCCTACAAAGTAGCTTGAGGACAGGCAACCCATTGAACAATGGTGATAGCAATGCATACTAAAAAGTTAGTGAAAGGAAATTCCAGCGCCTATAGTACGGTCAGAATAATGATGAAGAGTAACAGACCACTCCAGCAAAGGGGATAGAAAATTACAGAACATGTCCAATTTCTGGACATGTTACACTGATACAGTGGTGGCCAAAAGTATTGGCACCCCTGCAATTCGGTCAGATAATACTCAGTTTCTTCCTGAAAATGATTGCAATCACAAATTCATTGGTATTATTATCTTCATTTAATTTGCCTTCAATGAAAAAACACAAAAAGAATTGTCCAAAAGCCAAATTGGATATAATTCCAAACCAAACCTAAAAAAGGGGGTGGACAAAAGTATTGGCACTGTTAGAAAAATCATGTGATGCTTCTCTAATTCGTGTAATTAACAGCACTTGTAACTTACCTGTGGCACCTAACAGGTGTTGGCAATAACTAAATCACACTGGCAGCCAGTTAACATGGATTAAAGTTGACTCAACCTCTGTCCACATTGAGCATGGAGAAAAGAAAGAAGACGAAAGAACTGTCTGAGGACTTGAGAAACCAAATTGTGAGGAAGCATGAGCAATCTCAAGGCTACAAGTCCATCTCCAAAGACCTGAATGTTCCTGTGTCTTCCGTGCGCAGTGTCATCAAGAAGTTTAAAGCCCATGGCGCTGTGGCTAACCTTCATAGATGTGGACGGAAAAGAAAAATTGACGAGAGATTTCAACGCAAGATTGTGCGGATGGTGGATAAAGAACCTCGACTAACATCCAAACAAGTTCAAGCTGCCAAGCAGTCCGAGGGTACAACAGTGTCAACCCGTACAATCTGTCGGCGTCTGAATGAAAAGGAACTGTATGGTAGGATACCCAGGAAGACCCCACTTCTTACCCCGAGACATATAAAAGCCAGGCTGGAGTTTGCCAAAACTTACCTGAGAAAGCCTAAAACGTTTTTGAAGAATGTTCTCTGGTCAGATGAGACAAAAGTAGAGCTTTTTGGGAAAAAGCATCAACATAGAGTATACAGGAAAAAAAGAGGCATTCAAAGAAAAGAATACGGTCCCTACAGTCAAACATGGCGGAGGTTCCCTGATGTTTTGGGGTTGCTTTGCTGCCTCTGGCACTGGACTACTTGACTGTGTGCATTGCATTATGAAATCTGAAGACTACCAACAAATTTTGCAGCATAATGTAGGGCCCAGTTTGAGAAAGCTGGGTCTCCCTCAGAGGTCATGGGTCTTCCAGCAGGACAATGACCCAAAACACACTTCCAAAAGCACTATAAAATGGTTTGAGAGAAAGCACTGGAGATTTCTAAGGTGGCCAGCAATGAGTCCAGACCTGAATCCCATAGAACACCTGTGGAGAGATCTCAAAATGGCAGTTTGGAGAAGACACCCTTCAAATATCAGGGACCTGGAGCAGTTTGCCAAAGAAGAATGGTCTACAATTCCAGCAGAGCATTGTAAGAAACTCATTGATGGTTACCGGAAGCGGTTGTTCGCAGTTATTTTGGCTAAAGGTTGTGCAACCAAGTATTAGGCTGAGGGTGCCAATACCTTTGTCTGGCCCATTTTTGGAGTTTTGTGTGAAATGATCAATGATTTGATTTTTGTTTCATTCTCTTTTGTGTTTTTTCCTTGCAAGCAAATTAAATGAAGATAATAAGACCAAAGAATTTGTGATTGCAATCATTTTCAGGAAGAAACTGAGTATTATCTGACAGAATTGCAGGGGTGCCAATACTTTTGGCCACCACTGTATGTAAATGTAATGCAATCTTGCATTTCTACAGGTTTTTTTAATGACGCGACAGGTGCACTTTAGATTGATTTTTTTGTCCATAATATTGCACACTTGATAAATAATAATAATAAATACAAATAATAAATAAAATTACTCCACAATCACTAGTTTCTCAATACATACTTATCATTACTATTTTCTTTATGTTACTTTATAATATATGCCAATATACTTTGAAACCTCTCCAAGAGGCCACCCCTGATGAAGACCAGGTTTTTCCATGACAGATTTTCATTCTCATTATAACCTACATGTATTTGTTTTTGGCCGCTTCTCATGCTTCTTCAAGAACATTTGTACGTCAGTTTTGGGTGGTCATCTTGAAGAATAATTATTCTTTTTCGTCATCCACTTTGATGCCAGCTGGAGAATAGTTAGATGGACAAATAGGTTGATGGTAATTGCGAGCTGGTCTCAACATGAGTAGGTTCACTGCCTCTCCTGCTGGATCAAAGAATTTTGGCTATTTCTTTTGTTCTGCTGTACATCAAGCAATGAAATAATTGCAACGCGGGACATCTCTCGATCAGAAGCTTTTTGTGAGAAAACAAGGCTTTAGAAACATTTATAGTAGCCAATTAACAACATGGTTTCCTATATCAGAGACTCCTATAGGGTCTTGTCGTCAACCACTAGAGGCCTGAAATACTTCATTGAACGCTCACCTTCTTTAAAGAGCAACTCCTGCAGGCAGATTTTTCCAGTCAGTAAATTAATTTAAATGGACCATTGTTCCATTTTTGCCTTTTAAGTCCTGATCCATGAAAACAAATTGAATCTTTGTGTTGAGGTACATTAGCATTTCAATTAGCCGTGCTCAGTAGTGAATGATACTGACTTGTTTTTTCTCTGATGTCCTTGAAAAACCCACCCAGAAAGGTTTTTTTCAATCATTTAAAGCAGTTACAGTGTAATTTGTGTCCTTTAGAAACTCTCTAAAATGCTTGATATGAAGAAAATTAGCGATGAGAAAAACTAAATAAGCAAAGTACTAAGAGCTTCAGATAATAATTTTATGATTCGACATATAATAATTTTTCCACTTAATCATAGTTGTTAGAGCCCAATATTGTATGAGGGACAAAGGAACCTGATTTATTTCTTTTGGTACTTATCCAGTAGGGCAGTACTAAAAAGAACCACTCTATTGGATTGTGTTTAACTAGATTTAAGTTGGTTCCGTCTGGAATTTTACTGTAGCGCCTTGTTTCTTTTCTCTAGTTAGGCAATCCATTGTCTTTTATCTCTGGTGTGGCACAAAAACATCAGAGAGAAACTGATGCAAGAACTGATCCCATATATTTTATGCAATATTTTCACACACACCAGAAAAGACTGTGAATAAAGGCCCAATTATGCCGAAATTTAATGTAGTGTGATTTAGAAGAAACAAATGTGAATATCTCTGCAATGGGGTGACACAGCGCAAAATGGAAAACTGTGTTAGAATCAGGTGAGCTCAGGGATTTTACATTGCGCTTCAGCATATTGTAGCTGACCACTCTCCTATAGTATTTAGTAATATTTTTTTGAACAAGTGACAAGTCCCCTTTCAGGAAATCATCTAAATGTCAGTCTTTCCTAACAGAGTTGTCTTTTAAATGAAATTCATGTAAATTTACATAATCAACATTTCTTGGGCTAATAAAGAGAAAATAAATATATATGTGATAGCATTCAATGTCTTCAGAGCTAAAATCCAATGATTTAGCTCCTGTTGTAGGTCAGATTTGTGTTTGGAGAATAGGGGCTCATATACATAGGCTCTCTGACTGAGCACTCCACCCATTAGCCTATGCCGGTTTTAATCAAAGCAGTAACTACCTTTCCATATAAATGTAGGTTATCAGCCAAGTTCAGGAATCACATTAGGTTAGGTTCCCAGCAAAGATGATAGCATTGTCATTGGGTGCTGGGCACACATGAATTGGCCAATTTATGCACTAAGTATCTTCATTTTTTCCTATTTTCTAGAGCAGTCATGCAATTACAATTTTATATATTTCATGTTTGCATGCTATAGCATTACAGAGTGCAACTTTATTTGTTAGTCATTTGCATGCCAAAACTGCTTGCATGGAGTCTGTCCGCAGTTACATAGGAGCATAAGTCCCTTTAAGCCTATAGATACTCTTTGTGTCCCCATATCGTGCCACTATATTACATTTTATTATGGAGATATTTCCCAAATAATGCTTCAGTGATGTGGAATCTGAATGAAAGTGCCATATAAAAATCATTTGAAACCAGAGGTAAATAGTTGTTTCTTAGAAGCCCAAAAATTCCTATGTGTTTTGCGTTTCTACTCCCCAAAAAAATCAGATGTCCTATGGCACTTTGCGTGTATGATTCCAACAATCTCTCTGAATTTTGAATGGGATTGTCTAAATGGTCTTATTTGTACCACATATGTAACCCACCTAGGAATACTTTTGTGTAGCCATTTGTAAAATATAATATTAAAATTAAGTAGAAATAATAATAACACATGCATGTAGAAACTTTTTTTCCATTCTAAAAATCAGCATCAAGTGAAAATCAGATGGGCTCCATATAAATCAATCAATAGGACTCCTTTGGAATTCACAGAATCCTAACTCCGTTTATCTTTTCCAATTGTCAATTCTAAGTGGAACCAACAAACGGAAAGGAAAAATAGATATGTAAACAGATCTTTAAACCTCCTTAATACTATATGAAAAGGGGCAGTAGGAGAAGGAGTGAGAAACGCTCAGTGAGAGACATTGAGTTTGTGCTGCTGCTTTCAGCAACTGTTTTATCTCATTACAGTGCTGGATTCACAGCCACAAAGCTTAGTCCTGCGGTGTAATGTCCTACATGTTTCTAAAAAAATTCTGTCAGGGGTGCTACACAGAGAAAGAATATCAGGGTTCCCTCTGTTTCTGTATACCTTGTAAGGGAAACACCATAGCAGCTAGCACCTATCTATCCACTAGCTCAGAGACAACTGAAAATTAGAGCTAGAGCCTATAGAGTGGAAAACTGGTGAAAAATGCATGATACAGATCAGATATTTGAATTGCCACAAATAGTGTTATTCCTCTTGCACATGCACATGACAGTTTATTTTTTAAAAGTCATCTGAAATGACAGGTACGCTTCGAACTTGTATGGTTGGAAAGACCTTAAAACATAATAAGGCAAATTTGATTTGCATTGAATAAATTAGAATATTTTCATTCAAAATTGAGTGAACCTACTTAATTCGAATTTTGGCAGAATCACTCATTACTCTTGATAAAGATAAAAAGTAAGTGTTCTGATTCTTAATCTAAGAATAGTGATTTTTCAAAAAAAATAAATCTGCAGGATTCTCTCATATTTTTAACTAAAGAAGATAAAAAATAAAAAAAAAAAACATTTTTTGTTCTCTTGTTTTTTTTTTACTAATTCAGAAATTCTTAATGAATTATATACCTTTAAAGGAAATGTTAAAAACTGTATAGGAATTTGGACCCAAATGTGCATTCAATTTGCCCAGTGTTGATTTTCTTGAATTCCCTCTGCATTCTGTTCATAATATTAAATATTGCATCCAAATAATTGTGTGAAAGCATAAATGTTCACAATTCCCCCAGATAAATTGTACAGTAATCCAAATTGCATTGTCTTCCAGTCTGTGTATTAGAAAATGGGCTCTTGAGGAAGATGTTTTTTAGTTACAAATGAAAAACCCTGTAAGTAAAGCGTTTTTCTTCCCAGGAGAAATCTAAGCTCTTCAAACCGCTGGGAACTAGATACTAGAGACAGTTTGAGAACAGCACTCTCGGAAAGTGAAATAACAAGACCACACAGCTTTCAAAACCTATCTCATCCCGGCAATGTGCTACAGTATTCGGTTTAAAGGTGTACAGCAAATTTGAAAGACACAGAATAAAATGAATGCAGAATATGTATTATGGTAAAGTTGTCTAGACACATAGAAAGAAAAAAGAAAAAGAAAAAATAAAACCATGGCCCTTAAAAGTATGACATTTCAAACCATTTTGTATTGATCTAAAACATCTAAATTATGTATTGTACTGTAAAGTCTACCTGAGGCCATCAGCTAAGGAAAGTCTACCTTGGACAGACATAGCGGTAGCAACTACATTTAGCAAATGCCAGGGTAACCCCACCCTTCACTCTTTAAGATCTATAAAGGGATCTGTACTTACAACAGGGCCCCTTGGGTTAAATCTACAGAGTAGCTTCTGGCCAGAGGAGGGAACTTGAGGTAATGATAATCAAACTAGTCCAGTAATTAACAGAAGAGACAGAATAAGATGGAAATACCATAGTCTGAGGATTGGCATGGGTGGGATACCAGAAGGTCAGTTAAAAGTGAAATCAGAAAAAACATGATCAGCGAGGATCACAAGGACAGATATAGACAGGGTCAAGAACAGAAAGAGTTTAGCAGAGAAACCACATTAGAGTACATGGACTAAACCAAGCACAATAACTTTGGTAAGCAGGGTATGGTACTGCTCTATTGGCCACAGTAAGGAGCTTATTACAGGTGATGAGCTGCTAGAAAACACAAGGATCCATTCTCTCTGACTGGGCGGCGTGGCAAGTCCCAGCCACACCATTATTCCTGACTGGACAGTCCCTGCACCATCCAGTAATATTGGCCACGATGTCTCCTCAATGACTATCACGACCTGCAAAGTCACCAGGTGGCGCCTGGTGACAGAAGCAGACGTTGTTGGATTGGAGCAGGTCCAGTTAGGGATATATCAAATATATACAAGAAGCAACTTTGATTATTTTCCATATTGCATTTATACATCCTATACAGTCTCACAAATGTATCAAAAACAAAATTGCGACTATAAGACGCACCCCCTACTTTCCTCCAAAATTTTGGAGGAAAAAAGTGCATCTTATAGTACGAAAAATACGGTATGTAGCACCATTAATTCCACAGCACTTCACACACATTATCATCACTGTCCCCATTGGCGCTCACAATCCTAATTTCATATCAATATGAATTTGGGGTGTGGGAGGAAACCGGAGAGCTCACGTAAAAATGGGGAGAACATACAAACTCATTGCAGATGTTGTCCTTGGTGGAATTTGAACCCAGGACGCAAGGGCCGCAAAGCAACAGTGCTAACCACTGAGCCACTGTGCTGCTCAGTGTGCCAGATATCTGCGGGGCATGGCTGAACACTTCCACAAGTGCTTGTCTCTGCTCTTGGGGGGAATAACAAGGGTTCAGCCAACATTACTGTGCTACTGCATAGATTCTTGGGTACAACAGGTGGGGGCCTGGAGGGTTTACTGCTCATCCACTGGTTCGTCTCATCCTCCATGACCTTACTAAACCTTTCTACTGTTTTTGCCTCTCTGCAACTTGAACTTCTCTATGCTTTGCTGCGAATCCTGTGAAAGACACAGACTTCAAGAGATGAGTGAACCCGAACTTAAAAGTTAGTGTCCGATGCTAAATGCCAAACACGGACTTGTCCCTGAAGTCCGTTGCAATTTTTGGAGATCTGGTGGAAATCCGTTGCAAAGAGAGAGAGGGTCGCCGTTGTTTTCAATGGAGTTCGGGTTCTGGTTCAAGTTCAGGTACAGTTCTGGTAGCCGAACAAAACTTTGGAATAAAGTTTGAGTCGGGTACCAGAACCCGAACTTCTACGGGTCCGCTCATCCCTACAAACTACACACCAAACCGAACCACTTTCTCCTTCTGGTCCTCCATGAACCCATTCTCAAGAAAACAGCTCTCCTTCCACAGTGCCCTCTCCTGTGGTATATACAAAGAATAGAAGGAGAAATTACTTAGTTATTTAAATGTTGCTTTCATTCACGAACAAAGATCGGAATGTACTATATATAAATTATAAGGAAATGGATTTTATACTGTATGTTTACAGCTTCAGTTAAAAAAAGTTGAAAGAAATAAGGAAATTAAAGAATTTTTCGTTTTTCTCACAAAAAGATGAGGGTAAAAAGAAGGAAAATGATGCTGATTGAATTGGAAACATGGAAACATTTGGTTCTAAGTGACCCCTCTCTGAGCCATACGCAGTGATGCACAACATGGTAACTCAATCAGAACTGACACAAACTGCATTAAAACATTAATGTAACTTCAGGATAACTCTGCTTTGAGCATGTCTACTGGCTTTTGCTCTAATGCTAAAAATCCAAAAATATGCATCATCCTGAAGCTCATGTACAATGTAATGGATTTTTTCTCACTTGATATGGATAAGTATACATATATGTAAATTACAGATATACATATTCCACTTTACCTTTCCACAACCTTCGTTAAAGACATCAATTTCTAACAATGAAAATTCAATGCATTATCGCAACATGGTAATAAAAAGCATGACAGTTTGCAAATTATATCACAGAAATATATAGACACATGCACAGGACCACTCTTATCATTCTGCGAGATGAGCATCTTGCCTAAGGCTGCAGTCTGAGCTGTATGACAGGGGGCGGTGAAATGATGCATCTCCCCTCTCAGACTGAGACACTGTGCACTGGCCAGCAAGGAGTGGCTAGTCATAACGTTTCAGACACGGGAGTAGGGAGGCTTGAAGGTGCCAGCACTATTTTAAGCGGGATGTGTCTTCGGGAGCACATCCAGTTGAAAAGTATTGTGAAGCAGAGAGCCACTGACTCCTTGCTCCTCAATACCAACACAAACCACTGGCCTATCAGAGGTTAGCAGCATCAAGTGTCATCAGGTGGCCTGTGGCAGGCAGGGCAATGACGTCACTACATTACACCACCTGCACCGGGTGATGGAGGAGAAAGGAGGAGGTGCTCTTCGTGGGAGTGAGGACAGGTGAGTATTATGGTTGTTTTTTTAATTTACTAAAAGTGCCACAATGGAAGACATTATTACTACATCGATGACAGCATGGAAAACTTTACCGCTGTATGGAGGACACCCAGCGCACATTGTACTGAATGAAGGCCAGAATGGAGGACATTATTACTGCTTGGGGACATTATTACTATGTTGAGGCCAGAATAATGGACAGTATTACTATATCGTTGCCAGAATAGGGAACATTATTATTGTATGGAAAACTCTGATGGGGATATTATACTTTATAGGGCCAGAATAGGGGACATTATTACTGTATGGCAGGCAGAAGGGGGGACAATATTATTATATTGGGACCAAAATGGGAGACAGTATTCCTGTACAGAGGTCATACAGGGGGAGATTATGCTGAATGGAAGAGAGAATGGGGTACATTATTGCTATAAGGGGGCCAGAATTGGGGAAATTATTACTGAATGGGGGTATTATTAATGTATTGTGGGTACAGTGGGAGACATTGTTACTTTGTACAGGCTCGAATGGGGGACAATATTACTGTATAGGGCCATGGAGGGGTACATAGTTACTGTATGGGGACCAGAACAGAGGACATTAACACTCTATGAGGTCCACAAAGGGTGATATTTTGACAAAGAGGGATATCACAACAGCAATATATTTTATTTTTGGAGATACTGTTACTTTAAGGGGTAGAAGCATGTTTATGCAAGCAGGACAATAGGTTCCTCTGGCTAGTGGTGTGTAAGGTGTGAGTGTGCAGCAGGAGGTTAAGCATGCATGACCAATCAGGGTGTGTGGGTGCACCCTCATTGGTCATGCTTGATGAAACTCCTGCTGCACACTCACACCTTACGTTTAATGTACTTCCTGCCCTCAGACACAAGCCCTTGTTAGAATCTTGTTGCATCACTAATCATTGCCGTTGCCTGTTGTAGAGGAATGCTTTGGTTGCCACCCAATTAGTTGCCTTCTTCTAACTGCGTCGTTGTGAATCTTTAAATGCTATATCACTTAATCTGGTGGCTGCGGATTATTATTTTAAGATTATTAAATGCAAGACATACCATATTTGCTTTCTGATAGTGGAGGGCTGTGGCTTATTATACATTACGATGGGGTAATACGTCCCAGAATATTAGTATAATAAACCCCTGCCAATCACCCCCTGACAGTCTCCTTGGCATAAGCAGCACTGTTTTCTGTTGTCAGTCTTAGAAAAAAAGATGCTCCAACCAAAATGAAAGCTAATTTTGCTTAATTAATGCATATCAGTTTTAATACTTTATAAGAGTTAACAATTCTGGGGTTCTTGTAAATACACTTGGTTCTTTGGCCACTATTTAGAAATAGACAAAAAAGTAATAAAATTACCTAACTTCCATAAACTGAGTTTGCTAAATGTTTAATTTGTCTTTTGAATTGTATCTATTTACTAAGACAAGTTTATAATGTATCATAAATAGAAATAAAAATAATGTTAACCTTCCATGATGCTTGACGTCTGTCTGGCTCTAAAAAGGGATGTGTGACTCTAGATCGTGGTCACCATTTGATATAACTGTGATAATACTCTAAAGTATTTATTTTGAGTGATTTTCCTCGGTCTATATATTGTTATTATTTTGGCACTATATAATTGTATTCTTTACTCACTGCATATAGGTACTGTATTTGATTACTATATGGCAGTATTATATGGGTGTTGTGTGAATGTTCTCTTAAACCATTATAAAATGATGCTCTCACTCATATGAATGATGATCTCACTGATATGATCATTATTCAAAAGTTTTATGGAAGCTGTATGGTAGTGTAATTTAAAGGAATTGTATAGCCTCAGACTGCAGACTTGTGAATCCTCACATTGTGTGCACTGCACGCTGTGAAGATTCTTCTGTGCCAACGCCAGGAGTAGGCGGCAATGTGACTGCAAGCATGAAATGTGTATACTTTCGGCCACATTCCGACTAGACTGTATCCGGCCCCGCTCAATAAACTTGCATTGAACGAGGCTGCACCCATCTAGTCGGTATGTGACTGCAGGTATGCTAATCACACACTTGCAGTCATACGCTCGCTGGTCCTTCTGCCAGCACTGGAGTGTCCTCACAGTGCGCAATGTGCACAATGTGAGGATTCGCTAGTCTGCAGTCACATAGAGTGACTGCAGACTTACAGTATAGAGTGACTTAGTCAGGCCTTAAAAAAATAGAAAAATTGGTTCACATTTTCCTTATATTTCTTACTGCCATCTCCAGAGAAGTATAAGTATGGTACATCCCCACTAAACAACAATACCAGCTGTTAAGTGTGTATATAGGGAGTAACGCTAGTCGTGGACATTTCTAGAGATGGGACTTGGATTCTACATTTTCATCAGTTTTCTCTTCTGTGTGCTTCATCTCTATCTCGATTTTCAATTGACTCTGAGCTAGTGGGTGGAGACTAGCTGCTCTGATGTCTCCCACACACTGCACACACAAACATGAAGGATTTCTGCTCTCTTGTACCTATGTGGCACATGTTTAAAAGCAGAAGGTTCATGGAGGAACATAGAGGACATTATATTGCAGTAATGAGTGGGTTGGATGTAAATTCAGCACTGGATTGGCAGCACCATCTCTCTCACTCTACTGCTCCTTCCTCCTTCTCCCCAGTCCATAATCTTCAATGGGCAGCTGTAACCTGATCCCTCAGTAAGCTGATAGTTTGTCACATTTTAAGCAAGATGGCTTTTAGCTGATTTTGAGAGTTAATAAGTTCAGAAGGCAGGGGTGGATAGAAGAAGTGGCTCATAATTGAAGAAAGAAGCATATTAAACAAGATTTATGCAAAGATTGTTGAAAAGACAGTGACCATTTTAAGGCACAGCAATCCAGTATTTGTTGGTTTTATATACACTATAATAATATTAGTAGTTAAGAATAAAATTGTGTTATTAAAATATTGTCTACATTTGTCCAATATGTTCACAATTTTTTTTTCTACTATTACAGACGCCGGGTTTTAGCCATATCAGACGGAATTGAACACATTGGAGACCTCCGCTGGGAATTAGCACTTTGTCTTCTCGCTGCGTGGACTGTTTGCTATTTTTGCATTTGGAAAGGGACAAAATCCACTGGGAAGGTTAGATCCAAATTATATTCTGTGTTTAGTATATGTCCTGTCAAACATTTTTAGCTTTATTTCATTGCTGGACATTTTGATTTTTTCACAGCAGGATTTTTCTTACTGTTATTTTTACAATTATTGATAATATTGTGAGACCACATACTATTAAAAAGTGTCATTAATATATTATTAAAATCAATATTTGGCTAATGGTGGTAAAAGTGTAAAAAGGCTGTTTACATGTATACAGAGATGACTTGCTGGGTTTGAGATTTTAAGACGATTAGGGTATTTTATCCAAAGGACAAGACTAGGTGGTAACCTAAAATCAATTATCTAACGATAACTTAAGGAAATGTAACATCAATTGAATAAAAAATGATAAATGAGGCATACTCACCCCCTGTAGCCCCTGTGGATTAAGCACATGTCACTGTGAGTGGTCTGTGTTGCTCTCAAATACAATGACATCACATTCTTCAGTCACCTGAAGGGCTGTGATTGACTGCGGTGGTCAAGTGACTGGAACGACACGTCATCTGATGACAATTGTTAATGCAGACAGTATCTTACTATGTTAAATATTTCCTCACCACAAATCAACTCAACATATACAGAATTTAAATTTCTGCTGAAGATCTCCGTGCTTGTCATAACAGTACTCCTGTGAAAGCCAGCCTTTAACTGGCATTTGTAGGACACTGCTATGCACGGCAGTACTGTCTATAGTATAAGTGATCAGTGAGGATTAACAAGTACCGTAGAAAGTGAAAAAAAATTTTTTTTCAAAAAAAAATATGAAAAAATAATAAACAATCAAATCACCCCATTTTCCATCATTAAAAATGCAGAAATAAAAAAAATAAAAAATGCCCATATTTGGTATTGCTACATTCATAAAAGTTCAATAAATATAAAATAAATTAATCTGATCGGTAAAGACAAGAGCCTAATGAGAAACAAATCGAAACACCAGAATTAAGTTTTTTCAGCTGCAGCAATATTGCAATAAAATTCAATAACAGGAGATCAAAATCTAGTCACTACCCCAAAATGGTATTAATAAAAATATAATCTCACTGTCCAAATAATAAGTCATCACTCAGCCCCATCAACCAAAAATGTAAAAGGTTATAGATCTCGGAAAATGGCGACACAAGCAATTTTTTTTTTTTTTATACATTTCAGATTTTTTAAAAAAATGCATGTTTGTTATCTGCATAATACTACTGACCTGGAGAATCATACTGCCAGATCAGTTTTAACATATCATGATTGTGGTAAATAAAAATCCCAAAAAAACTATTGTAGAATTGCACTTTTTTGCAATTTTGACGCACTTGGAATTTTTTACCTGCTTTCCAGTACATCACATGATAAAATGAATTGTGTCATTCAAAAGTACAACTTGTTCCACAGAAAACAAGGCCTCATATGTCTATGTGGACAGAAAAATAAAAAGTTATGGCTCTTTTAAGAAGGGGAGGAAAAAACGAAAACACAGAAATTTGCCGGGGCGGGAAGGGGCTAAAGATTCATAGGAGTGGTGGTAGCACATATATCAGTTCTATGCACATAGGCTTTGTTCTTGGGATTTATGGGGGTCTTAACTGTTGTATCTATCTATTTATCTATCTATCTATCTATCTATCTATCTATATATCCATATATCTCTATCTATAGATAAATATCATTTATGATATTTTAGATAGATGATATTAGATATTTTGATAAATACATAGATGATTGATAATTTCTACAAGAGATATATTTGATAACAGATAGATAGATAGATAGATAGATCCTAGAAAAATATATATAATAGTTTACATGCAGAATAAGAAACTTTTTGTGCTAAGAGAGTCACAAGACTATCACTCCATATAGTACTACTTATTGTCACGACTCTGTTGTCAGATATCCCGGGGCCAGGGGCTCCTTCACTGTTCCTAACACTAGGGGCGCCCTAGCTGGCCCTGTTCCCCGGATTACTTCTGAAGGTGAAGACACCGAGGCCACATACGTTGTCTGAGCTCCTCAATCCGCCCTCAGTCTGTTCCCTCCCCCCCCAGGGAACAGGGGAGTACTAGTGTATGGCAGTACACCAACCAGACTTACAAGGAAATACAAACAGGGTTAAAGGAAAATTCCAATCATACAAATATATGCACACAAACAACAGAGGTTAACACCAGGGAGTGGAGGATGGTGAACAAACCAAAATAGGAGAAGAATAGGATTAACACACAACAGTCTTAGCTTAAATCCACCAAACACCTTCTCAAACAACAACTCTCCACCACATTCCTAGAACCATGCAGCATGAAGCTAGCTCTGGCAATGACAGCATGTCAAAGCCAAGAATATATTGGAATGGGGAGTGGGTAACAGTGAAAGCCTAAATGAAGGTTCCAGGAGCTCACAACTGAGCAGATTAACCCCTGCACTGCTAAAAAAAAACTGCCCCGTTTAATATGAAGGTGAAAGGCTTCTAATGAGTGCAGGTGTGGAAGGAGTCAGATGCTGCAATCTTCTGGTTCCTCTCTGTCGCGGTAAAACGTGACACTTATGCTGTACTGAGAAATATTATTTTTTTTTTTCTATCTTTGGTAAATGTTATAAATGTATTTATTATTGTTGTTGTTGTTATTATGTAATTTATGTGCGTCTCTAATCAGTCTTCAGCCAGGCTTCTCATTAGGATACACAGTATTTATACAGTTACATTTTTGTTGCTTGTCCCCTTTCATGTTTTATTGAGCAGTTTTGGGAACTGTTCAAAATATTGTAGGTAAATAGAATGCTAAAATTCACAGAACCTATTTAAGGGATGTTTTGGGAAGCGCTAGGCAATCCTCCCTGTAACTTCATGAGGAGGTGTTGTGATATAAGCAACCTCAGTGTGGCTAACAACACCTATCATGTATAATACATGGGACTTCAAAGTAAAAAATAAAAGTGAATAAAGCCCTTGATGTGCTACCAGTGTGAGCAATTACTTAGTTCATTAAATAAAAATATTCCAATGATAAATCTGGGTGAATGGTTGAATTAGAAATTCATTGCTGCTGAATGTAGTGAAGTTTGGTATCAAATTGTGACTGAATATAAGGACTCAGATGCATTATTCATTGTTTTTGAAGTCTTTATGTGCAAGTCATGAATAATCATAAGGGTTTTCTGGGAATTAAAAAGATGAAACTGGAAATGTAATAAAATATTGAAAAAAATCATTACTGATGTGCTAAATGTGTTGCTACTCCAGTTCTGCCACTTTGTTGGTCCCGATGGGTCTTCTTGATTCGTCTTCTAGTAATAACATGCTGTGCATGTGTATTTGACCACTGCAGCCAATCACTGACCTCAGCAGAGACATCTGCATGTATGGCACAAGATCTATGATACCAGTGATTAGCTGCGTTGGTCATGTGTGCATGTATGGCACGTCAGCACTGCAGGGCAACTCTCAAAGACTGGTGGATACCACTGCAGTAGAGGAGCTAGTATGGAATTGGAATCAACAAGTAAGGACCTTTTACTCATTTACTTTGTTTAAGGTTTTTTTTATTTTTATTTTATCACATTCCGTGCTATAACCTGTATTTCTTTAACTCTTTGAAACCACCTTAAATAGTTTTTTTGCGAAAAATATAAAGCAGTCGTCTTCAATTTTAAGGTCAATTTTAATCTTGTTAAAAAATGGCCCTTTCCTGTTCAGTGTCACACAAAAAATGCAGTATAGTTATTCTATAGTAATACCTTCACATTTTTTATAATATTGAAGATCTGTAAGTGCTGAAAAAGGGTCATTTGGAATGGAGGATAATATAGTGAGCATTATGTGTTATTAGATAAGGGTTTCCTAGAGTACTTTGATTTGTTATCTTACTTTTAATTTTATTTTTAAGATTTTGTCCTCCAAAAATCTCAATTATTTTTTCATTGTGTGTTCTGTTTTATCATTACGAGCACATTCTGGAAATTCAGCTAGTATAGTGATAGTAGACTGTAAGCCGACAAGGACTGGCCCTCTCCCTTCCGTACCAGTCTGTCATTGTTAGCTTGTTTTCTGTAATTTATATTTGTATTTTGTATGTAAATCCTCCTCATGTACAGCACTATGGAATCAATGGTGCTCTAAAAATAAATAAATAATTAATAATAATAATAATAATAGTGGGCAGCCTTATTTAACTATGTGATTTTTTTTCATTTTCTGTTACAAACAGGCTTGGACTGGCGCATAGGGGAACAGGTAAATTCCCCGGTGGGCCCTTGTGCAGGAGTAAGCCCTCTACATGAGCAGTAGTTTGAACAAATACACTTAATTGAGTATGTGCAGACAAAAGCAGCATCTCTTCATTGATGTAATAAACTACCCAGTTTATTATTATATAGAAGAAAGGTAAATCTGTGAACAAGAGTAATGTCAATTTTTTCTGGTAACTAAACAGTGGGCCCCCAGAGACAATGCTACTGGTGGGCTCCTGGCACCACTGTCTGACACTGGTTACAAATGTACTTTTTAATCAGCTAAGACACAGTACAATAATGTGACCTGAAGCTTTGTTACCCCAATGAAAATTCTGTAACAGGGTCCCAAACTATCATACATCTTCAGCATTGCTGTTCTACTCATATGGGTAAAGGGAGGGACCTTTTGCTTTCTGTGAAGCTCCAGGGTCCAGGTCCAGGTCCAGTTGAGAACTGTGAACCACAAATTGAGTTACTTGGGTGCACAAAGTTTTCTCAGGAAATTTCCTTATCGTGTTCATTGGCTTGTTATATTACCCAGTTTGCATTTGAAATAACGATATCTAGTTTTTTGTTGTATTCCTAAAATTATCATGTGTTTGGTAATTGTCCATTTACGTAAGGATGCATACTTTTTTCTAGACTTGACAGAGTAACTTGTCAACATGTTTAGTGATTGTTCTTTGGTCACTTTAGATATTTCCATTTTGCTGTTATAAACTCCCATTGCATTTCACTTTGGTAGTGACAGGGACACTTTAGTATTTCTCAGAACTCTTTTAGAAAAATGCTGTGAGCAGTGCTAAAAAAGAATAAAGTGGCAAAAGTAGCTTGCACCATAATTAGTGATTTATTTATTTTGCCAGAAACACCCTAGTCAACATGCTACATTTCCCAAAGATTTTATGGGGTTTTATTTCTGGCTTTTAAAAAATATTATAATTTTTATTCATCTTTATAATGTTATTTTGTGGCACTTTATTATACATTATGTGAGGCAGTGAGGGGAACTATATGCGAGGGATGGTATGTATCTCTTGGGATGCATATAGAGGCATATTGAACCCACTGGAGGGCATTGCAATCACAGACACACCTGTGGTTGCAGTGCAAAATAAAAGTTAGTTTGGATTTGTTCAAGCTATTTGACCAAGTCGGATTTAAAGAAAACCCGGCATTGCCTTTTATTTTTGGAGTGAACTACGGGATGGCAGTGGGGTGGTTTACTCCCTCCAGCCCGGGCCTTGCATGTGGCTCATGTCCACAATTTTCATTTTAAAACCTGCAGGAAAGGTTTGGGTGTGTCAGTGTTTTGTCTGCAAGCTGCAGAGCAGGTGGGTCTGCAATACAGGCCTGTGTGAAGCTAACACAGAGCCAAGGAAAGCAAAACTCCTGGTGCACCTCAGCGTGACATGGCGGTGCAGTCGTCCACGGCAACGGGTTTTGGAGACGACTGTTTAACGCCCCGGCTGCGATCCGGAGGATACCATTTGCCTTCTTCTTTGTGAGTTTTTTGGAAAATAAAAGACACTTGAGTTGAACTTTGCTGGGTCACTGCCTCATTACAGCACAGTGTGAACACCGCCGCACTACAATTCATACACTTTTTTTTCAATAAATAAGTCTAAGGGAAATGCATAAAAAATTGCCATGCTTTTGGAAAACATAACTGTGATTTTTGGTAGCGATTTTTAAAAAAACAACAGATATCTATGAGAGAAAAACACCACCCAGCTAGCTAAAAAAGATACAGACCTACAGCATACTGTCTTTAAAAAAAGAACAAAAGTTTGCATGGTGTCTAATGTATCCCTATTGACTGATAGTCAAAATACTTTTAACTAAAAAAATGAAGAAAAAGCCACCAAAAATTGCATTTTCCCTAAAAGCACAGTATGTAAGGAGTTGCTGAGAGGGCTAATCAATTAAAGGGGCTCTGTCAGGTCTCCCGTGACCCAGAACCACAAAGAGTTGTTTGCCTATCTAAATTCCTTGCCTAACAGTCCCTTTATGACATTGGACACATAAAACAAATCTTTAGAAAAAGTATTTCTAAAGTCAGTTTATGATATGTAAATGAGGTCTTTGACTAGT
Source organism: Phyllobates terribilis (assembly GCF_046119375.1). NCBI lineage: Eukaryota > Metazoa > Chordata > Amphibia > Anura > Dendrobatidae > Phyllobates > Phyllobates terribilis. Next base: position 305,235,193 of record NW_027362768.1, on the reverse strand, counting down.
CGATGGGGCATTAGTGTCCTCAGACTAGTCGGCCCACTTAGCATGTTATCATTTATTCAATTGATATGTGGTCCCATACATAGGTGTAACTACTGGGTATAACATGGGTTCTCAAACTTCCTTCTTGCCTGGTCTTATTTGATAGACCAAGATGATGTCTGGACCTCCCCAGACAGACCAATGTGATGTCTGGGATATAATCAATAGTGTTGAAGGTCTATGCTAAAATGAAAATTACTACTAAATGTATCTTTCTTTTGTACTCTGTAAAACAATAGAATAAGTATAAAAATTGTTGATAATATTACTAAACCAAATATAACTCCAGTTCCACAAAAATCTGTCCAGCTTATCACCACTTCTGTGTATACTGCTTTCCCAGCGGAGCCTCACCAACAACTTTGGTGGTGCTGCACTGATGAGGCTATCCTCACAGTTTAAGAAGCACCAGTATATATTGTGCGTGGATAGCAGCTACCCTTGGGCCTTGGTGCCTGAGTAAGCCCAAAAGCTTATTTTCTACCTAGGAAGGAACTGGCATAATAAATGGTACATAGTACTGTGGTGGGAAATTTTGTTACAGATTTTGCATTGAGACCCAAGAGCTTGAAGTTGTGTTTCTGGTTCTGTATATTTAATTTGTTCATTTTAATTCTTTGGAAGCAAGCTCAGCTTGATATTATCCCATAATAGTCCAGTTTTTGACTTAATGGTTCATTAGTGGCCCATTAAGCTATGTAACAGCCAGCTGAGATAATTATAACCAGTCACGAGCAAAAGTATTCCATCTGTTTATGATCTCTTTTATTCTAAGAAAATAAGAAAAAAAAAACACTTATACTCACATATCAGGAAATAGAATTGTGAAAAAAAAAACAGATTATCAACATTTAGTAAGCAAAAATAATAAGATCAATAATGCCCTCAATAGCTGTACTGAATGCACATAGCCTAAGGGGTTATATAGACCAGAGGTCCACAACCTGTGGTCCAGTGACCACATACCACCCTCAATGCTATTCCGTGTGGCACTCAACTGTCTGGCCAGAGAAATGGCTGCCAGTATCTGGAGACAGCTCCACGTTAGGGAGTAGAGGAGTGTCAGGCAACACCGTATGGATGGGTAACTATTAATGGTGCGCTGTGTGGCCATGTTTATGACCACATCATCATCTAGGTGAAGAGTAGATGAAGGAAAGAAGTGGCCATGTATGACTGCTGCCATATTCTTTGTAGTTTATGGGAGAAGGGAAACACTCGACTGTGTGAGTGTCTCGCAACAACTACAATGTGTACTATTGATTTATGAAATAAAAATGAAATTGAAATGAATTGTGCTTTAAGTACATTTTATGAAATCAATCACTCTTCTTGTTGAATGTAAACCTACAAACCCCTTTGCGGAAACTTTGCGAATTGGAATCTCGAAAAGTCACATCATCTTTACTAATTTGTATTTGTCAAACAAGTATAGCGGAGCAATTTCTGCTCAGAAGCGTAAAGAATTGTAAAAACAGCTCTGAACTACAAAAATAGAAATACACTGTCTGCAGAATTATTAGGCAATTTGTATTTTTGATAATTAATTTTAGTATTGAACATCTACAGAGCAGTCGGTTATTCCAAAAGATTAATAAACCTGAAACTTGAATATTTAAGAAAGTAAAAGGAAGGTTTTGTCTTTCTTAGGAGAATATTTTTACGGGAAGAATAATTGGACAACTATTAGTGTGCAAAATTATTATGGAACTAAATGAAAAACATGAATTTTCCAATCTCAATTGTTTATTTTCATCTGTCAAAGAGAGAATAATAACAAAGCAACTCAAAATGTACAAAAATACATTTCTGACGTTTAAAAAGACATATTGGTGACCAACATAGCTGCCCTTCTTCTCAATAACAGTCAAAAATAGAGATGAGGAACTACAAACTGAGAGAGAGTGAGATTTTCCAGCTCCAAAGTTCGGGTCCCCATTGATTTCTATGAGGTTTGAGTTCACGTTCAAGTTTGGGTACAGTTCTGGTACATGAACTGAGCTTTGGACTAAAGTTTGGTCGAAACTGACCTTCCAGAGATCCGCTCATCCCTAGTCATAAACATTCCATTCATGGAGATTGCATGTTTCTTAATCTGTTGACGATCAAATTTTTGAGCAGCTTCAACCACAACCCTCAGACTCTGTTCAAAGAGGTCACTGTTTTTCTTAACAGCAAATCTGAGGAAGAGTCCATGTCATTATTCTTTCATCTTTAAACCCTGGATGATTTTCCATTTTTTTTGTTTTGTTTTTTCCTCCTCTTCTTCTAAGAGTCATAACTTTTATTTTTACGCATAACCATATGAGATCTTGTTTCCTTGTGGGACAAATTGTACTTTTAAATGACATCATTCATTTTATCATGTGATGCACTGGAAAGCAGGAAAAAAAATTCCAAGTGCGTTGAAATTGCAAAAAAAAGTGTAAATTCACAATTTTTTATTTTTTTATTTTTTACCATGTTCACTATATGGTAACACTGACTAAAGCTTTTTTTCAACACAATCTATGTCCTTAGTGTGCTTTTTGCATAACGTACTTTTAACTAGCAACACTGCACCTAATGGAGTAAATGAGGCGAAGAGCATAGAAAGCAACGAGTGAGCAACATAGCGAAGTGCAAAGAAAGGCTTAGTGAAGGCGCAGGAAAAGCAACTCGGGAGCAACAATTTTATCTATTGAAGTGGTATTTGTTTCAGCTTGAAGTGAAGGCAAATAATAGTCTTTCAAAACGTTAACAGTCCAGCGAAGATTGATCTCTGTATTCAGCAGGAAAATCTTGAGCATCCAGGGCCTGAATAATGAGTTCCCACTCTTAAAACTTCCAGGGAGAAGCTGTAAAACAGCGAGAGCGTTGTCTCCTTTGAGTAACATAATTAATTCTTCCTGTTCTACAGGGTCTCTCTAGTGTTTAGATGCCTCTGGGGGGAGATAGACTGATACAAACAATGCATCAAAGGAAATACTATAGCACAATTTTATTTGGAGTCTTGTAAATAAAATGTTTAGCAGCAAATAGTACTAAAAGTCTTTAAGTTCTTCTCCGGTTACCACATAAATAAATGTAATATATGGGCATTTAATTACTATTTTGTTAATTCTTGACACTATAATATTATGGTAATGTAAAATTCCCATAAATTCTCTTATTTATTGTAGAATGGGTAACTTACTTTTAACCCCTTTCTGGCCCAAGGCATACTAATACGTATCTGCACCCTGGGAGTTAAGAGCCTGATACATATTAGTACGCCCTAGCTTTAATGCGGTCCCGCGACCGAAGTCGCAGTGATCGCATTAAATTTCCAGTGCCATCTTAGCTCAGGGTAGATGGCACCATCATCTCGGGGGGTGTCGCCGCCCCCCTGCACTCACGATCGCTGTGATTGACTGTTCAGTTCTGAACAGCCAATCACAGCATTTCTCACTATTTCCGGTAATCAGATTGCCGGAAACCGTGATGTGCAGCCTAGGATTGGTGCTCCTAAGCGCACCGATCCTAGGCTGTTGCTAAGTGACCCCAGCCCTCTCCCCAACTGGCTATGATCGGTGCCATCGCTGATCACATAGATCGCACTGATCATAGCGCGACCGCGCGGTGATAGGGTGGTCACGGGGTGGTGACAGGCTTGTGACCTGCCTGTCACCGCCCCATGACACCCTGTGACAAATGCAGAGACCCCAGACAGCTCTGATTGGAGTGATCGATAATGACATCGATCGCTCCAATCAGAGTGCCTGAACACAGGTGACCGGGCAGTGACCTCCTGTGATGCTGCCCAGGCCCCAGCCATCTCTGATTGGTGCAATTGATGTCATCATCGATCGCACCAATCAGAGTGCCAACCGGGAGGTGACCGGGTGGTGACCGGCCTGTGACTAGGCTGTCACCACCCTATCACCCCCCTTGTGACCGCCCTGCATATCCTCACACTTGGTGAGGATTTCTACAGAGCAGTCACATTTGATCACCTCTGTCCTGAGCCTTGTGGTGCAACAGAAGCACCTGTGACACCACAAGACCTTCTTCTCACCTGCTCCAGTCGCTGCTGCTGCTCCGGTGTCCTGCTGCAGTCTCTTGGGTCCTGGGTCTCCTGCTCTGTGTCCTGCTGCTGCAGTTCCTACTCCAGAGCCTCCTCCAGAACCTGCTGCTGATAGAAGAACAGAGAAAACTTTGGTAAGTCCATCAATGTGACACCTGCCCCGACAAACCTGGTCTGTGCATGAAAGAATGCTTCAAAAGGTACCATACTTCCATGGACTACTAAATTAATTTCTGACGTATGACAACCTGACGAACACTACACAACTGACGTAGCATTCGTCAGGTTGTCCTCCGTCAGTTGTGTAGTGTTCGTCAGGTTGTCCTACACAACTGATGTATGACACTACATTATAAGACTCAAAAATCAGGTATCAGTTCCAAAAAGGGGGCACCTATTGGACATTTCCACTGTTTAGGCACATCAGGGGCTCTGACGCCCATAGACAATTCAATCAAAGTCTGCATTCCAAAGCGTCACCCCTTCCCTTCCGAGCCCTGACATGAGCCCAAATAGTAGTTTTCTCCAACACATGGGGTATCAGCGTACTCAGGAGAAATTGCGAAATTGCACAACAGATTTTGAAGTCCATTCTCTCCTGTTACCCTTGTGAAAAATTGTTTTTTTAACATTTTTGTGGAAAAAATGATTTTTTTTTTTTTATTTTCACAAGTCAACTTTAGAATTTTCTGTGAAGCACCTGGGGGTTCAATGTGCTCACCACACATCTAGATAAATTCATTGGGGGTCTAGTTCCAAAAAGGGGGCACTTATTGGGCATTTCCACTTTTTAGGCACATCAGGGGCTCTGAGAACGTGACATGATGCCCACAGACAATTCAATCAAAATCTGCATTCCAAAGCATCACTCCTTCCCTTCTGAGCCCTGATATGCCCCAAAACAGTAGTTTTCTCCAACACATGGGGTATCAGCGTACTCAGGAGAAATTGCACAACAACATTTGGGGTCCAATTTCTCCTGTTACCCTTGTGAAAATAAAAAAAATGAGGCTAAAAGATTGATTTTGTGGAAAAAAATATATATTTTTTTCACGGCTCTATGTCATAAACTTTTGCGAAATACTTGGGGGTTCAAAGTGCTCACCACACATCTAAATAAGTTCCTTAGGCTGATACCTCATATGTGGGGGAAAGCCATTGTTTGGGCGCACGGCAGGGCTTGGAAGGGAAGAAGCACCATTTGACGTTTTCAATGCAAACTCGCTGGAGTTGACAGTGGACCCCATCTCGCGTTTGGAGAGCACCTGATGTGCCTAAACAGTGGAAACCCCCCCACAAGTGATCCCATTTTGGAAACTAGACCCCCAACTCCAGCGAGTTTTGTATTGAAAATGTCAAATGGCGCTCCTTCCCTTCCGAGCCCTGCCGTGCTCCCCAACAATGACTTTCCCCTACATATGGGGTATCAGTGTACTCAGGAGAAATTGCACAACAACTTTTGGGGTCCTCGTGAAAAGAAAAAATTGCGTCTAAAAGATTGTTTTTGTGGAAAAAAATGTTTGTTTTTTTTCACGGCTCTATGTCATAAACTTTTGCGAAACACTTGGGGGTTCAAAGTGCTCACCTCACATCTAAATAAGTTCCTTAAGGGGTCTAGTTTCCAAAATGGGGTAATTTGTGGGGGGTTTCCACTGTTTAGGCACATCAGGGGCTCTCCAAACGCAACATGGGGTCCGTTGTCAACTCCAGCGAGTTTTGCATTGAAAACATCAAATGGCGCTCCTTCCCTTCCGAGCCCTGCCGTGTGCCCAAACAATGGCTTTCCCCCACATATGGGGTATCATCATACTCAGGAGAAATTGCACAACTACTTTTGGGGTCCAATTTATCCTGGTACCCTCGTGAAAATGAAAAAATTGCAGCTAAAAGATTGTTTTTGTGGAAAAAAAATGTTTTTGTTTTTTCACCGCTCTATGTTATAAACTTTTTCAAAACACTTGGGGGTTCAAAGTGCTCACCACACATCTAAATAAGTTCCTTAAGGGGTCTAGCTTTCAAAATGGGGTCAATTGTGGGTGGTTTCCACTGTTTAGGCACATCAGGGGCTCTCCAAACATGAAATGGGGTCCGATGTCAATTAAAGCGAGTATTGCATTGAAAACATTAAATGGCGCTCCTTCCTTTCCGAGCCCTGCCGTGCGCCCAAACAATGGCTTTCCCCCACATATGGGGTATCAGCGTACTCAGGAGAAATAGCAAAACAACTTTTGGGGTCCAATTTCTCTTGGTACCCTCGTGAAAATAAAAAAATTGGGGCTAAAATGTTGTTTTTGTGGAAAAAAAAATGGTTGTTTTTTTTCACGGCTCTATGTCATAAACTTTTGCGAAACACTTGGGGGTTCAAAGTGCTCACCACACATCTAAATAAGTTCCTTAAGGGGTCTAGCTTTCAAAATGGGGTCAATTGTAGGCGGTTTCCACTGTTTAGACACATCAGGGGCTCTCCAAACACGAAATGGGGTCCGCTGCCAATTAAAGCGAGTTTTGCATTGAAAACATCAAATGGCGCTCCTTCCCTTCCGAGCCCTGCCGTGCACCAAAACAATGGCTTTCCCCCACATATGGGGTATCAGCGTACTCAGGAGAAATTGCACAATAACTTTTGCGGTCCAATTTCTCCTGTTACCCTTGTGAAAATAAAAAAATTGGGGTGAAAATTTTAGTGAAAAAAAGTTAAATGTTCATTTTTTCCTTTCATGTTCAATTAATTGCTGTGAAGCACGTGAAGGGTTAATAAACTTCTTGCATGTGGTTTTCAGCACCTTGAGGGGTGCAGTTTTTAGAATGGTGTCACTTTTGGGTATTTTCTGTCATAAAGACCCCTCAAAGTGACTTCAAATGTGACGTGGACCCTAAAAAAATTGGTTTAGTAAATTTTGTTGTAAAAATGACAAATTGCTGGTCAAGTTTTAACCCTTATAGCTCCCTAACAAAAAAAATTTGGTTCCAAAATTGTGCTGATGTAAAGTAGACATGTGGGAAATGTTATTTATTAACTATTTTGTGTGACATATCTCTCTGATTTAAGAGCATAAAAATTCAAAGTTTGAAAATTGTGAAATTTTGAACATTTTTGCCAAATTTCCATTTTTTTCACAAATAAACACATGTGATATTGAATAAATTTTACTACTATCATGAAGTAGAATGTCATGAAAAGACAATCTCAGAATCAGTGTGATCCGTTGAAGCGTTCCAGAGTTCTTACCTCATAAAGTGACAGTGGTCGGAATTGTGAAAATCGGCCTGGTCATTAATGTGCAAATCACCCTGGGGGATTAAGGGGTTAAAATGTCACCGTCATTTTATTTTTTTACAGAAATAATTGTACACATGAATATAATCAACTTTGCAATATATCTCATCAGAGAAATCTGCTTCTTTGTCCTCCTGGACAGATATTTCACTTTCAATTCATGGGTAAAATCTGAACTCAGTGAAGACAGATTTCAAATTACTGAGATGACAGTTGGTGCTTTTAAAATTCTATGGAGGGAGGAGGAGCTAGAGGCCGACACACATTCTGCTGCAAGTTCTCCTGAAATGACAGTTACACTTCTTCATAGAAATTTATGAGCACTAACTGTTGTCTCCAATCTCAGTAATATAAAAACCTGTTTTCACTGAAGACAGATTTTATCTGTGAACTGAGAATATTAAAAATGAATGATCAGTCCCGGAGGAGAAAGAAGATTACTCTGATAAGATATATTACAAAATGTCTTAATTTCACTTGTATTATTGATTTATGAAAACAAATTAAGACGATGGTTACTCTTTAAAGGGAATCTGTCAGCATGTTTTTGCTATTTTATCTGAGAGCAGCATAATGTACGGTCAGAGGGCCTAATTCCAGCAATGTGTCACTTATTAGGCTGTGCTCTGTAGTTTCAATGCAATCAGTGTTTTATTAACAGGAGATTATCATTGCCGGACTAGGTCTCATGTGCAGGCCAGTCAGGCTAATCTGTGTAACCCCATCCCCACCACTGATTGGTACACAGTGTACACAAGTACACAAGTAGCTACCAATCAGTGGTGTGGGCAGGGTTATACAAAGCTCAGCCTTCAGACTACATCAAGCAGTCCAGTAAGTGATGCATCTCTAGAATCATCAGGCTCTCTGCCCATGCAATATGCAGCTCTCAAATGTCATAATAAATCCCTGCAGACAGAATCCCTCTAAGGGGTCAGCACTCAGCACACTTTTGCATATGACTGCACAAAGACTTATTTACCTATAAAATGTATACCATTTTTTTGAAAGATCCAATGTTCCCATTATGAGAAATCTAAAGTATAAGTCAATATATGCAAATAAGGCTGGAAGTGGATTGGGGCGCTGGAATGCACTTGAACTACTTCTTTTAAGTGCATCTTATCTTGTTCCATTTTAAGAGGTTTTGAAGCAAATAATATATTTTCAAAAGGGGCTAATAAGACTGGTATAAAATAAGAAAAGCATCAATACTCACCCTCATCTCTAATCAGCTTACCTGGAAACGCCTGCTCAGCCAATAACCAGCAGAGGCGGAACACCAATGCTTCAAGTGATTGGCTGAGCAGGTAATTATTCCTCAAGAAAAGAACTGGAAAGATGGGTAAGCATTGGAAAGGAGCTGTAATTATTAGTGATGGGAGAGCACTAAAATGCTCTGGTGCTCTTTGCTCGGGTTGAGCACGTTGGAGTACTCGGGTGCTCAACCCAAGCAACGAGCCCAATGTAAGTCTATGGGAAACTCGAGCATTTTTCAGGCGGCTCCCCCCGGCGGTCTGCAGAGGGCCTAAAAATTGCCCAAATCGATGGGAACAGTGCTGAAATGGCACGGGAACAGCATGGGGAAGACCCCTGGAAGCATTTCTGACTCCCAGGTCACTGCGGTCAACAATGTTGTCAGAGGTATTACGCCACTTTTACGGACTCACAATAAAACATACAAAAACGAAACCAAATTGGATTTTCCTGGGAAATATGTTAAGGAACATCCTTTCCAGGGTAATGACTTATATATAAGGCAAAATAAATAGCCAAATACAAAAATACTCCTCCACACCTTGGGCTACGTTCACACGTAGCGTTTTTGATGCATTTTTGCACTTTTGAATTGCTTTCAACCGTAACAAATGCATTCACCGGGAAATGTAATTTTAACATTTTACAACTTTATCTGGCCATGTGGTGTGTGAGATATCATCAGACATATCCTGTTTCATTTATGAAGGAGGGACTCTGAAAGTCACAAAGCCTATTTTTATAGGACCATCAGGCGGCTTTTACTACTCTTAAAGGGGCAGCAGTTGGCCCTCGCAATTCTTAGAGAGCCATCAGCCGGCTATGCTTTGTTGTTCCCACTACTAAAGATTGGGTCTCCTATACTGTTATTGCATATGCAGTGAGTGGCAGGTCTGTCCAAAATTTTAACGCAAGCCAATACCCTTTGAAAATTTGGACACACCCCAATACACCTTTGAAAAAGTGGACGCACCCCAATACCACTTTGAAGAGACTTAGAGAAACAAAAGCCTCTTGAAAACAATTATCCCATTATTAGGAAGTAGGTATCCCATTGTGTTTGCCTATGCAGTGAATGCGAGGGTTGCCAAATACTTGGAGGCACCCCAATGCCTCTTGGAAGAGACGTGGAGGTCAGAGGGCCTCCAGAAAACAATGTTTCCATTATTAGGAAGTGGGTCTCCCATTGTGTTTGCCTACGCAGTGAATGCAAGGGTTGCCTAAAATTTGGAGGCACTCAAATGCCCCTTGGAAGAAACGTGGAGGTCAGAGGGCCTCCTGAAACCAATGTTCCCATTATTAGGAAGTGGGCCTCCCATTGTGTTTGCCTAGCAGTGAATGCAAGGATTGCCAAAAATTGGGAGGCACTCCAATGCCCCTTGGAGGAGATGTGGAGGTCATAGGGCCTCCTGAAAACAATGTTCCCATTATTAGGAAGTGGGTCTCCCATTGTGTTTGCCTATGCAGTGAATGCAAGGGTTGCCAAAAAATTGCAGGCACTCCAATGCCCCTTGGAAGAGACGTGGAGGTCAGAGGGCTTCCTGAAAACAATGTTCCCATTATTAGGAAGTGGGTCTCCTATTGTGTTTTCATATGCAGTGAATGCAAGGGCTGCCAAAAATTGGGAGGCACTCCAATGCCCCTTGGAAGAGACGTAGAGGGCCTCCTGAAAACAATGTTCCCATTATTAGGAAGTGGGTCTCCCATTGTGCTTGCCTATGCAGTGAATGCAAGGGCTGCCAAAAATTGGGAAGCACTCCAATGCTCCTTGGAAGAGTCGTAGAGGGCCTCATGAAAAAATGTTCCCATTATTAGGAAGTTGGTCTCCCATTGTGTTTGCCTATGCAGTGATTGCAAGGGTTGCCAAAAACATGGAGGCACTCCAATGCCCCTTGGAAGAGACGTGGAGGTCAGAAGGCCTCCTGAAAACAATGTTCCCATTATTAGGAAGTGGGTCTCCCATTGTGTTTACCTATGCAGTGAATGCAAGGGTTGCCAAAAATTGGGAGGCACTCTAATGCCCCTTGGAAGAGAAATGGAGGTCAGAGGGCCTCCTGAAAACAATGTTCCCATTATTAGGAAGTGGGTCTCCCATAGTGTTGGACTATGCAGTGAATGCAAGGATTGCCAAAAATTGGGAGGCACTCCAATGCCCCTTGGAAGAGACGTAGAGGGCCTCGTGAAAAAATGTTCCCATTATTAGGAAGTGGGTCTCCCATAGTATTGGCCTATGCAGTGAATGCAAGGGCTGCCAAAAATTTGGACCTACTCCAATGCCCATTGGAAGAGACGTAGAGGAGGGCCTCCTGAAAAAAAATGTTCCCATTATTAGGAAGTGGGGCTCCAATTGTGTTTGCCTATGCAGTGAATGCAAGGGTTGCCAAAATTTTGGAGGCACTCCAATGTCCCTTTGAAGAGACGTGGAGATCAGAGGGCCTCCTGAAAACAATGCTCCCATTATTAAGAAGTGGGTCTCCCATTGTGTTTGCCTATGCAGTGAATGCAAGGGTTGCCAAAAACTTGGAGGCACTCCAATGCCCCTTGGAAGAGACGGGGTGGTCAGATTGCCTCCTGAAAACAATGTTTCCATTATTAGGAATTGGGTCTCCCATTGTGTTTGCCTATGCAGTGAATGCAAGGGTTTCCAGAAACTTGGAGGCACTCCAATGCCCCTTGGAAGAGACATGGAGGTCAGAGGGCCTCCAGAAAACAATGTTCCCATTACTAGGAAGTGGGTCTCCCATTTTGTTTACCTATGCAGTGAATGCAAGGGTTGCCAAAAATTTGGAGACACTCCAATGCCCATTGGAAGAGATTTGGAGGTTAGAGAGCCTCCTGAAAACAATGTTACCATTATTAGGAAGTGGGTGTTAGGCCGGTACGCAGGAGAAGGGCTTTCTCGAGGCATCCAGCCAGGCCCTTTCCTGCTGGTCAGTAATTGTCAGCATTCTAGGGATTCTAAGTGTTTCTGCTCATGTGCCGCTAAGCCACGCCCCATTGTGATCATGTGCCGCTAAGCCATGCCCCCTGCTGTCTGGTACTGCATGGCTGGTTGTCCTGGGGGGCTGGGCTGTCTCTAGTGTATTTAAGGGCTCCGTGGGCTCCGCCCGGTGCCTAGTCTATCTCTTTCTAACCTGGGGTGAGGTCTCTGGCAGTAAATGCAGTGTGTGAGAGTCATTGTCAAGGATTCCTGCTGTGTGCTCCCTAGTCATCCTAGCCATCAATTTGGGCTAGGGGAATGCTGTGAGCAGCACACTCTACCGTGTCGGTTCACCGGTTGGTGTCCAAGCCACGGAGGCGTCCTTGCTACCGATCCAGTATTCCAGGGTCTGCCATTGTATGTGTGGTCACACTGCCACTTTTACACCCATGTGTTGGGTGCTGCAGAGATTCTCCTCCTCTTTAGTAACTTAGGTTCCAGGCCTTTCCTGGCCTAGTGCTCATGTGGCACCCCAGGGGTCTGGTCTCCACAGTAATAGCAATGTTATGTCTGAGAGCAGGTGGGAGGTCTCTTGGTCAGGAATCCTATGCATGCCACACCTCCTGCCCAGTCCTGGGAGGGGAAGAACTTCCCCTATATAAAACTGGGGCTGAGGCAGGGTTAGAGAGAAGAGAAGAAGAGGAGTCCCAGACAGAGACATAGTCTGGTCTGGAGAGGAGCAGCTTAGGAAAGAAAGATCAGGAGCTCAGTGGGAGCAGTGCTAAAAGGAATCAGGGGCTGGCAGCTGAAGAGCTCGCCCTGATTGAAGAGTTACCACCGGACCCGGAGTCCGAGGCTGTGGGGATTAACCCAGACCCAGCAGCAGAAACCGCCCGGCAGGGGATTTCAGGTCCTCTGGCCAAGAAACCCGAAGGCACGGTCAAACGCGTGGGACCAGCACCGCCGTCGTGGAGCGGAAGCCACTAGAAGGCCCCGAGTCACCGGTCATACGGGTGAGCACCACACGGTACACTCAGGGACGTGGGCTACCTTTACCCGCCTCTAGCAAGGAAGCCAGAAGAGTACAATTAGTTGGGGAGGCCTACAACTCCGCCTGGCCAAGGGGGATCCCATCTGCTCAAGGACTGACCAGGCCCCGACCGCTAGCCAGTACTCCGGGAGGGTCTATCTTTGTCATCAGTAAAGACCCTGAACTACACCGCATCGTCTCTGAGTGGTTCCTACTACCCCCATCATCCACGTCGGCTGCCCTGAGGCCATACCCCTCCCGTTGGGGGTTATACCATCCACGCTGCACCATCCTTCCACCGGCCTCAGCGGTCTGCCCTGCAGCGGCAGCTCCATGGCTGCATTCAACGGGTGGCGTAGTCGTCCTACATCTACTGCTAATATACCGCCACTTAGTCTGACACCCTGGGCACGGACCGGTTCACCGCCACAAGGACTACTACCCCTATCCAGATCCGGCTCCGGGTATCCCTTGAACATGGCCCAGGGGGCGCGTCAGCTTTTGGCGTAGTCGGCAGGATTACGTGCCCGCAACCACCGGGTACTGCGTGCCTGAAAAAAGAGACTTTTAAACTTACCTGTGGCGAAGATTCCCGCCATCCGGCGCCATCTTCAGCCTTCTTCCCGCCATCGGTGAAGATTCCCGCCATCCGGCGCCATTTTCAGCCTTCTTCCCGCCTTCCGTGGAGTTTTCCCGCCGTTGGACGCCATCTTGAAGACGCCGCGCGGGAAGAAGAGGGGCGTGGACTCCGAAAAGCCCGCGAGAACTGAAGCCCCGCCTCACGTCCGGACGTTGCGTAAGGTCCTGGAAGGAGCCCAGCAGACGCCGACGTCATAGGAGCGCGACGGAAGGTCCTCGACCCTGACGATCCACTGCGGAGCCGCGGCCTACGGAAGAGGATCATCGCAAGGTAGGCCACGGTCCACTAGGGGGGAGGAAGATGTCGGATACGGAGGAGAGCTTCACTGCCTCAACCCCCGCCAGCGCCAGCGCTGCTGCAGTCATGCCTTTTACCATGCCCTATATCCCAGGAGCAGCCTGGCTACCCCAATACTCAGGGGAGTCACATACCCTGAATGACTTTAGAGAAAAGCTGGATAGCCTCTTCCAGGTGTACCCCCTCACAGAAGAGCAAAAAGTGAGCATCCTGGTGGCCCAACTAACCGGGGCAGCCCAAAGGGAGGTAAAGTCCTGGCCACCTGGGAGGAGGACTGTCGCGGGGATACTAACCCGGCTGAGGGACACCTTTGATACCCGCACCTCAGCCGAGATTAAGCTTAGATTCTATGGGTGCAAGCAGCGAGCACATGAGAGTATAAGGGACTATGCACTAAACCTACAAGAGGCCCTGAGAGCCATTAAGCAGACCGACCCCGACAGCGTGGGAAACGAGGACAGGCTGTTGACCGAACAATTTATAGAGGGACTATATTGCAATGTCCACCGAACCCAGTTGCGGGCCCTAGCCTTACAGGATCCTCATCTGGACTTTGCACAGTTCAAGGACAGAGCCATCCGGGTGCTCCGAGAACCGGCACCGGGTGGCGTTGTGAACCACAGGCGCCCAGCTATCACTTACCACCAGGAGGCGGCGCCCTTGTCGGCAGGGCCTGTGGGGGCTGATGCACAGGCTTTGAACAATGACCCGGCTCCAGACCTGCACCATCAGGTCCAAGAGCTAGCTAAAAGTGTTGCTGCGCTAACCCGAACTGTGCAGTCTTTACAGGTTTCCACTCCAGGGAAGATCCAGCTGGCATCCGGACCGGAGGACATCCCGTGGCGTCGACCAAGGAGGACCCCACCGGCCAGAGGAAGACCCAGCGACCGATACAACGAGGACGGACAACCCATCTGCCGCCGCTGCAATCAACCCGGACATATGGCAAGGTACTGTCCTTTAAACTGGCACAACCTGGGGTAGAGGGCCAACCCCCAGGAAAAAGATCACCAGGCCCATCGAGCTGGCGCGACAAATATGTGGGAGGACGTCCAGTCTTGCCTGTGGTACTGGATGGCATTCCTATGAGTGCCCTACTGGACACCGGGTCACAGGTCACCACCATCCCGTACGTGCTCTTCAAGCAGTACTGGAATGACTCGGATATAACCCGCTACCCTGACGACGACTTGAGTATCATTGCCAGCAATGGTCAACCCGTGCCGCAGATCGGATTTAAAGAAATGACCATTAAAATCGGTAGAGTCGAACTGGCAGCACAGGGACTGATCATTGTGGACATTGACAAGCGCGAGAGTCACCCAAAGATAACTCTAGGAACTAATGTGATTGAAAATTGTCTTGCAGAGGTGATTTTCATTTTACAGCAGGTTGCCAAGAACGCCAGCTCCGGCCAGCAGCGAGTGCTCCAGAAAGAGATCCGGGCACTGATGCGACGGCAACAAGTGGAACTCTCCGGCGGTGAGATTGGTAGCGTAAGAATGTGTGACCCTTTCCCTATTGCCATACCCCCGAAAAGTGAAATGATGATTTGGTGCCGGGCAGCTATTGGTCTGAGAGGTAGAGATTACCAGGCCATGGTAGAGCCAGTCTACTCAGACAGTAGGCCCACCATTTTGACAGCCCGGGGGGTAGTTGATGTACGCCATGGGAGGGTACCCGTTCGCATAATAAATATTGGGAAAAGGGAAGTATACCTGCCCTGGTATGCTACGCTAGCCAAATTATATACTATCAACCAAAATTCTATACAGTCTGTGGAACCCTTGCCTCCATCTCATCCGGAGGAAGGTAACGGCTCTGAGAAAATAATGGAGGATTGGTGTCAGCAACTACATTTGGGTACTGACTCCACTCCCTCCCACCAGAAACAGGGAGTCTACCGGGTGGTTCAAGAGTACGATAGAGTGTTTAGTAAACACCCGTTAGACTTCGGGCGAGTCAAGGGGGTAGAACACCACATCCCCACGGGAGACCATCCTCCCATAAAAGAGAGGTATCGGCCCGTACCCCCTGCACACTACCAACACGCCAAGGGGATGCTTAGAGACATGAAGGAGGCTGGGGTAATCAGGGATAGCTGTAGCCCCTGGGCAGCTCCACTAGTCTTGGTCAAAAAGAAAGACAACACCATGAGAATGTGTGTAGATTACCGGAAAATTAACCGTATCACACACAAGGATGCGTACCCCTTACCAAGAATAGAGGAGTCTTTGGCTGCTTTAAAATCTGCTAACTTCTTCTCCACCTTGGATCTCACTAGCGGGTACTGGCAGGTTCCTGTAGCAGAGGCGGATCGGGAGAAGACCGCATTCACCACCCCGATGGGACTTAGCGAGTTTACCTGCATGCCGTTTGGACTCTGCAACGCACCAGGAACCTTCCAGCGATTGATGGAGTGCTGTCTGGGACACCGGAACTTTGAGACGGTCCTGTTATACCTGGACGATGTCATCGTCTACTCCAAGACCTACGAGGACCACCTGAAGCACCTGGCGGAAGTGTTTGAAGCTCTGGCAAGTTACGGCCTAAAGGTGAAACCTTCCAAGTGTCACCTCCTGAAACCAAAGGTGCAGTACCTGGGACACGTGGTGAGTGCTGACGGAGTGGCTCCCGACCCTGATAAGATCACCGCAATCAAGGAATGGCCAAGCCCCTCCAGCGTAAAGGAAGTGAGGCAGTTCCTCGGGTTGGTAGGCTACTACCGAAGGTTCATACCCGGTTTCACCAAAAAGGCAGCTCCTATGCAGGACCTCCTGATAGGCCAGTCCAGGAAGGCCAAGAACCAGAAGCCGCCCTTCAGATGGGAGAAGCTGGAAGAAGAGTCCTTCCGCCAGCTGAAGATGGCCCTCACGGGGGATGAAATCCTGGCGTACCCTGATTATAGCCAACCCTTTATCCTCTACACCGACGCCAGTAACATCGGGCTAGGAGCCGTACTATCCCAGATCCAGCAGGGGAAAGAACGGGTAATTGCTTACGCCAGCCGAAAACTGCGACCCACCGAAAGAAACCCTGAGAATTACAGCTCATTTAAGCTAGAGTTCCTGGCAGTGGTGTGGGCAGTCACCGAACGCTTTAAGCACTACCTCGCTTCTTCCCGGTTCACCGTGTACACGGATAACAACCCGTTGACACACCTGGACACTGCAAGACTCGGTGCCCTAGAGCAGAGATGGATGGCCCGCTCGTCCAACTATGAGTTTACAATCAAATACCGGGCAGGACGCTCCAATACCAACGCGGACGCCCTGTCCAGGATGCCAAACCTACCGGACGTAGGGGAAGATTCAGAGGGATTGGAAGAAGTTGAGCTCCCCGCGTTCCACCGTCATGGGACTATCCAGTATTCCCACCGTGTAAGAAGTAAGCAAATCGCTACGTTGAACCCCTTACCTCACTACAACTGGGTGGAGACGCAAGACAGTGACCCTGCCGTCCGTCTGGTAAAGGAGATGCTGACTCGGCCAGATGCACGCCTTGACCCAGACGCTCCGGAGGAAGCCAAGCAACTGTGGGCTGAGAAGAGTCGACTGTTCCTTTACAAGGGAAAGTTGTGCCGCAGAATGGTTAACTCCCGGACGCATGAACTAATCTGGCAAGTAGTGGTGCCAAGAAGAGACGCAGCTATGGTGATGGAGGCATACCACGACGGAGCTGGGCATTTCGGATGGAAGAAGCTGGAGTTCCTGCTGCGCGGGCGGTTCCATTGGGTAGGCATGAGAGGAACCATCGAGAGGTGGTGCAGAGACTGTGGCCCATGCAACTTAAGAAGGAGGGACCGTGCCAGCCAGAAGACTCCCCTGCGGTCCATCATCACCCGACAGCCGTTGGAACTGGTAGCCTTGGATCATGTAAAACTGACCCCAAGCAGAAGTGGCTACGTCTACGCGTTAACCATCGTGGATCACTACTCCCGGTTCTTGGTTGTCGTCCCCGTCAAGGACTTAACGGCTCACACAGCAGCTAGAGCCTTCCAGCAGCACTTCTGCCGTCCGCATGGATACCCGGAGCAGGTGCTGACGGACCAGGGGCCTGCCTTTGAAGCGGAGGTCTTCCAGGAGTTCTGCACCCTGTATGGATGCCGGAAGATAAGAACAACACCCTATCACCCGCAAACTAATGGACTTTGTGAGAAAATGAACCAGGTGGTGATAGATCTCCTGAAAACATTGCCCCTGGAGGAACGCAGTCTGTGGCCTGAGAAGCTGCCCGACCTGGTGGACCTATACAACCACATCCCTGTAGGTTCCACCAACTGTACCCCGGCTTACCTAATGAGGGCAAGACCTGGTAAGCTTCCTGTTGATCTGGAGATGGGAGTCCTGACACCCGAGGACACTTCACCAGAAGCCAACTGGGACACAGAGAGGCAGCAGCAATACCGAAAAGTACAGGAGAGCGTGGAGCGTAGTCTCTGTCAAGCTAGGGAAAGACAAGAGAAAACCTACAACCAGTATGCTCCCGCTGTTCCCCTGGTGCCCGGAGAGCAGGTCTTGAAGAGGAAAAGACGGCTCCACAAGTTGGACGACCAATGGGAGAAGGACCCGTACACCGTACTGCCCTCAAGCCACGACAACCCAAAGGTCTGTACAATCAGTAAAGACGGAGGGGAAACCACAGCCATTGTATCCCGGGATCACCTAAAGAAGTGTCCCGAACCGCTACGGAACCCTGAAGAGGAACAAGAGGACCCTCGACCCGTAGAGGAAAGGGAAGATATGGTTAGTACTGTGCTCGGAGACTTCCCTCGGTCTTGGACTCAAGTCAATGGTGCTGTTGTGGTACCCGTCCTCACGTTCCTCCAACCAGCATCCCAAGTGCCTACGGAGACACAGGTAGAACTGGAAGAACAGCCGGTCCAGGAGGCAGAAGGCCCCACACAAGCAGACCAGGAAAATCAACCCTCTGCTTATAGTGAGCCTGCCATACCCCTAGTGAGCCAAAGAGTCCGTAGATGGCTGCCCAGTTTACCCTTGACAGCTCCTATACCCTGTAGCTCAGGACCAATCAACCAGCCCCGTAGGTCCACTAGGGTCACTAAAGGCCAGCTGCCCATACGGTGGAGGATCTAAATGTTCAAACTATTTTATTAATGTTTACCTGTTTATTGTTGCTTGTGTATAATTATGTGTTTCTAGTTATTTATAGGAGTCTTTGGTGGATTTACCGGGAATCCTTTGTGCATATAGTTGGAGCGTAACCCAGGACGGACTGAAAGACTGTTAAGGACTCGGGGCAGGACAGACCCCTACCTGGTTACGTCTCCCTGTGTTGGTGAAATGGACACCCTTGTTTTCCTCAAAAGTTACACCCGGTTGCGGACACGCCGTGACCACCTTATGTGTTGTCTCTATTAGAATGTTATTGTTTGCACCTTGTTATGTTTACAAAAGTATGTTTAGTCCCGGAGTACTAACTTTCACTAGGGGGGAATGTGGCACCCCAGGGGTCTGGTCTCCACAGTAATAGCAATGTTATGTCTGAGAGCAGGTGGGAGGTCTCTTGGTCAGGAATCCTATGCATGCCACACCTCCTGCCCAGTCCTGGGAGGGGAAGAACTTCCCCTATATAAAACTGGGGCTGAGGCAGGGTTAGAGAGAAGAGAAGAAGAGGAGTCCCAGACAGAGACATAGTCTGGTCTGGAGAGGAGCAGCTTAGGAAAGAAAGATCAGGAGCTCAGTGGGAGCAGTGCTAAAAGGAATCAGGGGCTGGCAGCTGAAGAGCTCGGCCCTGATTGAAGAGTTACCACCGGACCCGGAGTCCGAGGCTGTGAGGATTAACCCAGACCCAGCAGCAGAAACCGCCCGGCAGGGGATTTCAGGTCCTCTGGCCAAGAAACCCGAAGGCACGGTCACACGCGTGGGACCAGCACCGCCGTCGTGGAGCGGAAGCCACTAGAAGGCCCCGAGTCACCGGCCATACGGGTGAGCACCACACGGTACACTCAGGGACGTGGGCTACCTTTACCCGCCTCTAGCAAGGAAGCCAGAAGAGTACAATTAGTTGGGGAGGCCTACAACTCCGCCTGGCCAAGGGGGATCCCATCTGCTCAAGGACTGACCAGGCCCCGACCGCTAGCCAGTACTCCGGGAGGGTCTATCTTTGTCATCAGTAAAGACCCTGAACTATACCGCATCGTCTCTGAGTGGTTCCTTCTACCCCCATCATCCACGTCGGCTGCCCTGAGGCCATACCCCTCCCGTTGGGGGTTATACCATCCACGCTGCACCATCCTTCCACCGGCCTCAGCGGTCTGCCCTGCAGCGGCAGCTCCATAGCTGCATTCAACGGGTGGCGTAGTCGTCCTACATCTACTGCTAATATACCGCCACTTAGTCTGACACCCTGGGCACGGACCGGGTCACCGCCACAAGGACTACTACCCCTATCCAGATCCGGCTCCGGGTATCCCTTGAACATGGCCCAGGGGGCGCGTCACTCAGGCGTTTCATGCTGCCAAATCCTTTCTGCTCTGCACAGCGGAGTCTTGCAGTGCAGAAGTTTATTAGTTTAGTTTCTGGAGTGTTGTTAACTCCCAGCATTATACCTTGTTTAGTTACTACTAGTGTGTGCACTTAACACACTAGTTCATTTCTTTCTCTGTGCTTAGCTGAACATTCCTCTGGGACTCGGCTGCTGCAGCTCCTCTGCAGTCCGGTGGACCCTGACGTGTCCTTTAAGTTTTATTTTATTTTATTAAAGGACACTCCAGTGTAACATTAGACTAGGCCAGGGTCTGGCTGAATATGACAGCTACTGCACAGAGTCAGAACGGCTCATCCTTGATGCAATGCCATATCCAGCAGCTGGAGTCTCGGTTGCAACAAGTAGAACAATTTCTTCCGACTCTGGACATTCCGACTCTGACCGCTCAGGCTGTGGGCCAGATGGTAGCCTCCCTAATACCCTCCCCTGTCCCAACTCCTCACCTAGCGCTTCCAAGTAACTTTTCTGGGAGCGCTCGTGTGGCACCCCAGGGGTCTGGTTACCACAGTAATAGAAATATTATGTCTGAGAGCAAGTGGGACCTTTCTCTGGTCAGGAGCGCTAAGCATGCAACACGGCCCACCCAGACCTGGGAGGGGAGGAATCTGCCCTTATAAACTGGGTCTGGGGCGGGATTAGAGAGTGAAGTTCCAGACACAGGGAGAGTTACAACAGGAGCTCTGTAGGAGCAGGAGCGAGTGCCAGAGGCTGGAAGCTAGATAGCTCGCCTTGGCTGAAGACACTAAACCCGGACACGGAGTCCGAGTTTGTGGGGACATCCAGGTCCAGCAGCAGAATCCAACCGGCAGGGGATTCCATGTCCTCTGGCCTTAGAAACCCAAAGGCACGGTCACAAATAAGGGACCAGCACCACCATCGTGAAGCGGAGGCTAACGGAAGGCCCCAAGTCACCGGCCATACGGGTGAGCACCACACGGTATACTCAGGGACGTGGGCTACTTCTACCCGCATAGAGCAAGGTAGCCAGGAAAGAGTGCAGATAGTCGGGGAGGCCTACAACTCCACCTAGCCAGGGGAGATCCTGCTTGCTCACAGACTGACCAGGCCCCTACTGCTAACCAGTACTCCCGGGAGGGTCTGCTTTATACCATCAGTAAAGACCCTGAACTGCACCTCCCGTCTCTGTGTTTCATCGCCGCACCAGCACCATTACTACTGGGACGCTCACACCATCACTCCCATCATCCACATTAGCTGCCCTGAGGCAATACTTCTCCCGTGGGGAGTTATCCCATACTCGGCTGCGCAAACAACATCAGCCTCAGCGGTCGGCAGCGCAGCGGCAGTCCCCACTGACCGCAATCCACGGGTGGCGTAGTCGGACATTGTTATTACTTAAGACTGCCACTGGTTTGACCGCCCTGGGCACGGACCGGGTCACTGCCACGGAGGACTACAACCCCCAGCGATCCGGCTCCGGGTATCCCCCTGCACAGCACAGGCCCGGGGGCGCGTCACTTGGACCTGCCGGGGGTTTCTCAATCAATGTGTGGTGCACTTTGAGTTACAACCGCAGGTGTACTCCACTGATAGGTCTAGGGTGGGATTTATATTTTCCTTGCTCTCCGAGCGGGCGCTGGAGTGGGCTACTCCACTCTGGGAATGGTCGGATCCAGTTGTGCAGACTGTAGCCGGTTTCACAACAGCCCTCAAACAGGTCTTTTTGGGTCTTGAGGTCACCATGGACACCGCCATGCGTCATCTCGCTATTAGTCAGGCTACGTCTTCCATAAGCGACTATGCGGTGCGTTTCCGCACCCTAGCAGCTGAGTTGGATTGGCCAGACAAAGCTCTGATTCTCATTTTCTGGAGATGTCTGGCCTCCCGTGTAAAAGATGCGTTGGCTACCCGAGAGGTGCCAATAACGATTCAGGCATTGATGAATCTTGCTACCAGAATTGACCTTCGGTTTGCCGAGAGGCGACTGGAGGTGACTGCTGAGAAGCTACGGGAGCATTCTGCTCCAACCTTCTCAGTGCCTCTGAGTGAGGGTTCAGGCAATTTCGACTCCTCTGTGCCCATGGAGGTGTCCTCCCAAACAGTCAATAAAATCCGGTCTATTGTCCCACACCCCTCGGGGGTCTGGGCGATGCGCCAGTCGCTCTCCGCATGTTAAACGGGGAGTTCTAGTGTCTGTTGGAGGCGAGTCACTGGAAAATGAATTTGTTTCCTCCAAAATTCTGTTGCCTTCCTCAGTCATTCTTGATCAGAAGACTGTGGAGATAGGAGCTTGTGTGGACTCGGGAGCAGAGACAAACTTTATGTCCGCATCTTTCGCTCAGAGCCACTCAGTTCCATTAATTTTACTTCCTAATCCAGTTAAAATCCGAGTAGTTAACGGGTTTGTTCTGCATAAGGAGGTTACCCATCGCACTGAGACTATACAGCTCCAGATAGGAGCTAGTCATTACGAATCTATTTCTTTCCTAGTGATGGAGGAGGGGGTGGATTCGGTACTTTTGGGCCTGCCCTGGCTCCGGAGGCATTTCCCCCATCTGGACTGGTCGACTGGTCAGGTTATCCAGTGGAGCTCTTCCTGCCAGGGGAATTGTATTCATCCGGCGCTTCCGGTTTCTCGCTCTGAGTTACCTCTGGAGCTGTCAGTGTTATCCGTTCAACACGCTGAGTATGCAGATGTTTTCCCCAAAAAAGCTGCAGAGACTCTAACACCTCACCGGGCGTATGAATGCGCCATAAATTTACTACCGGGTTCGGAACCCCCAAGAGGCAGGGTATATCCTTTGTCGGCCCCTGAGACGAAAGCAATGTCAGAATACACTGCAGGTAATCTGGCAAGGGGATTTATCCATAAATTTAATCCACGGGCTGATGCTCTGTCTCACTTTTTTGACCACCTGGGTGAAGAGTCGAAACCACGGCTTATTGTCCCATCCGAGAGTTTACTCTCTGTAAACCCTGTCACCTTGCAGGGACTTCCGCCTGGGAGGACCTTTGTGCCAGAGTCTCGTAGGCAAGGGGTTCTCCATTGGAGTCACTCCTCCAAGATTGGAGGGCACTTTGGGGACAAATGGACCAAAGAGCTAATTTCTCGGTCCTATTGGTGGCCCAAGATGTCTACTGATAGCTCCCATTTTGTCGCCGCCTGCGTCTCTTGTGCGCGAAATAAGCCGTCTAGGGAACGGTCGGCGGGGCTTCTTATGCCTCTTCCCGCTGTGGAGGATTGGGCAACGAATGCCAGGGATATCTGGGATCAAACTCAGGAGTCTTTGGGTGCTTCTAAGGAGCGTATGAGGGTCACGGCCGATAGGCATCGGCGTCCTGCTCCAAGTTATGCTCCTGGGGACTTGGTGTGGCTTTCTGCACGTAATATTCGCCCCGGGTGGTTTAGACTAAATTTGCTCCCTGGTATTTGGGGCCATTTAAAGTCTTGGCCAAAGTGAATGATGCAGCCTATTGGCTGAAATTTCCGGCCGCTTGGCGAATTTCTAGCACCTTCCATGTTTCTTTAGTCAAGCAGGTTACTCTCAATGAATTCTCTGGTTCCTTTCCGGCTGAATCGGAATCAGCACAGGATGACATTTAGTTAAATGAAATCATTGCTTCTAAGGTGGTTAGGGGCAAGAAGTTTTATTTGGTGGACTGGCAGGATTATGGTCCGGAGGATAGGACTTGGGAGCCCGTAGACAATATCAACACTCCGGATCTTATTGCCGCTTTTGAGCGTATCCATAATTCCAGGGGGGGGCCTAGAGAGGGGGGTAATGTTAGGCCGGTACGCAGGAGAAGGGCTTTCTCGCGGCGTCCGGCCAGGCCCTTTCCTTCTGGTCAGTAATTGTTAGCATTTAGGTTTCATTCTAGGGATTTTAAGTGTGATTTCTGCTCATGTGCCACTAAGCCACGCTCCCTTGTGGTCATGTGCCGCTAAGCCATGCCCCCTTGCGGTCATGTGCCGCTAAGCCACGCACCCTGCTGTCTGGTACAGCGTGGTTGGATGTCTTGGGGGGCTGGGGCTGTCTCTAGTGTATTTAAGGGCTCTGTGGGCTCCGCTCCGGTGCCTAGTCTATCTCTTTCTAACCTGGGGTGAGGTCTCTGGCAGTAAATGCAGTGTGTGAGAGTCGTTGTCAAGGGTTCCTGCTGAAAGATCCCTAGTCATCCTAGCCATGAATTAGGGCTAGGGGAATGCTGTGAGCAGCACGCTCTACCGTGTCGGTTCACCGGTTGGTGTCCACGCCACGGAGGCGTCCTTGCTTCCAATCCAGTATTCCAGAGTCCAGCATTGTATGTGTGGTCACACTGCCGCTTTTACACCCATGTGTTGGGTGCTGCAGAGATCCTCCTCTTTAGGAACTTAGGTTCCAGGCCTTTCCTGGCCAGCAGGTATCTGCAGCTCTATACGCTGCCATCTACTGCTCAGGCGTTTCATGCTGCCAAATACTTCCTGCTCTGCACAGCGGTGTCTTGCAGTGCAGAAGTTTATTAGTTTTGTTTCTGGAGTGTTGTTAACTCCCCGCATTGTACCTTGTTTAGTTACTACTAGTGTGTGCACTTAACACAGTAGTTCATTTCTTTCTCTGTGCTTAGCTGAACATTCCTCTGGGACTCAGCTGCTGCAGCTCCTCTGCAGTCCGATGGACCCCGACGTGTCCTTTAAGTTTTATTTTATTTTATTAAAGGACACGCCAGCGTAACAGTGGGTCTCCCATTGTGTTTGCCTATGCAGTGAATGCAAGGGTTGCCAAAAATTGGGTGGCACCCCAATGCCCCTTGGAAGAGACATAGAGGAGGGCCTCCTGAAAAAAAATGTTCCCATTATTAGAAAGTGGGTCTCCAATAGTGTTTGCCTATGCAGTGAATGCAAGTGTTGCCAAAAATTGGGAGGCACTCCAATTCCTCTTGGAAGAGACGTGAAGGAGGGCCTCATAAAAAATGTTCCCATTAGAAAGGAGCGTGTCTCCTATACTTGTAATGCCCATGCACTAAGTGTATGGGCTGACAAACATTTACCCCTGGGGGGTATACATGAACATACTGCATAAAAAAAAAAATTACCGACATTATAAACACCCTTTAAAAAAATTATGTGGGTGTTGCATCACGGACCACGGCCACCCTAGTGATATGGTGGAGTAGGATGAGGAGAAGGAGGAGGACAAGAGCAAATAGCCAAAATCAAGAAGCATATACCCATGTGTGGGTGTGAAGAGGTGCATGGGAATACACCTCCCAAAAAAAGACACTGGATTTGAGCTTATGTTACGCTGCTATCATTCGGTGGTGTTGAGAAGTCTGACCCAATCCAGCCCTTGTTTATTTTTATAAGAGTCAGCCTGTCAGCATTTTCAGTTGACAGGCAGATGCACTTATTAGTTATAAATCTACCAGTGGCACTAAAAACCCGCTCTGATAAAACGCTAGCAGCAGGGCAGGCCAGGACCTCCAAAGCGTAGAGCGCTGTAGGTGACTTTCTAAGATGGACACTCAGGCGGCGTACTTTAACAAGCAGATCTGGCAGCTCCTGGTAGGATTTGAGAAACCGCTGAACCACGAGGTTAAGCACTTGGGCAAGGCATGGTACGTGTGTGAGTTTGCCTCGCCTCAGAGCCGCCACCAGGTTCCAGCCATTGTCACACACGACCATGCCTGGCTGTAGGTTCAGCGGTGTGAGCCACAGATCTGTCTGCTCTTTCAGAGCTGTCCACAGCTCTTCGGCATTGTGTGGTTTGTCACCTAAGCATATTAGCTTCAGCACAGCCTGTTGCCACTTGGCCGAGGCAATGCTGCAGTTCTTCCAGCTTGTGACTGATGTGGTCATTTCGAAGATGGAGGCTGAAGAGGAGGAGGAGGCTGAGGAGGATGAGGTGCAGGAGCTGTAGACTGTGGGGGCAACCCTGATTGACCTAGGGCCCGCAATCCTTGACGTCGGGAGAACGTGTTCCATTCCAAGGTCCGAAAGGGGTTCCGGCTTCCACTATGTTATCCCAGTGTGCCATCAGCGAGATGTACCGTCCCTGCCCACAAGCACTTGTCCACGCTTCCGTGGTTAGGTGGACTTTCCTGGTAACTGCGTTGTTGAGGGCACTGCTAATGTTTTGGGACATGTGCTTGTGGAATGCGGGGAAAGCACACCGGGAGAAATAGTGGCGGCTGGGGACCGAGTACCGAGGGACGGCTGCCGCCATCAGGTTGGGAAATGCTTCCATCTCCACGAGCCTAAAAGGCAACATTTCAAGCGCAAGCAGTCGTGAAATGTGGGAATTTAGTAGTGTGGCCTGTGGGGCGTTGGCTGCATATTTGCGCTTGCGTTCCAAGGACTGGGGCATGGACAACTGAACGTTGCGCTGGGACTAGGATGCGGACGTGCGTCATTATGCTGCTCCTTGAGAGTGTGCAATGACAGGTGCAGGGCAGGAGGCATCTTCACATGCACCATGGACAGTGGATTGGTTTGCATGCACAACAGCGGAAGAAGCAATGGTGCCACCAGCAGACACTGTTCCTGGACCCTGGGTTCAGCCCACAAAGTTGGGTTCTTTGTTGCCATGTGCCTGATCATGCTGGTGGTGGTCAGGCTGGTCGTTTTGCCACCCCTGCTGATGCTGGCCTGGCAGGTGGTGCAAATGGCCTTTTTAGGGTTATCGGCAGAGTCTTTAAAAAACAACCAGACTCGGGAAGACCTGACAGTTGTACTGGCAACTTTCTTCGTGTTGGTGTTACCGGGAACGGTTGCCTGCCTTCTGTCTGCGGCTACCACACTGCTTCTTCCTGCCTGTTGGGGTGCTCTGCCTCACTCCCCCTTTGTGCTGCTTTCCTCCCTCTGCATGTCCTCCTGCCAGGTTGGGTCAGTTACTATATCATCCACCACCTCTTCTTCCACTTCCGCACCCTGGTCCTCCTCCTGACTTTCTGGCAATTGTGTCTCATCTTCGTCCACCTCTTGTGACACTTTTGCATCGTCGCCTTCATGTAACAGTGGCTTCTCAATATTTGGGCATCGCTACACGCGATCTCCTATTGCCCCGCTTCGAGTGGAACGGGCGAGAGGCCCGAATCTATAAATGGAAAAATGAACAGCTCTTCATAGTGTCCAAGTGTCCAAGTGTGGGATCAGTTGTCTCCGGGCACTCACCATGGTGGGAGGAATGAGGATCAGGGTGAGGAATATGCGGTCTAGACTCACGGCTACTGAGACTTGACCGTGTGGAAGACAGGGTGGTGGTGGTGGTGGTGGCTAAGTGACTGGTAGCATTATCCGCTATCCAACCATCAACCTTTTGACACTGCTCTGGGTTCAATAGTGGTGTGCTATGGTCCCCTAGGAATTGGGACAGGAAGGTCGGGCGAGAAGATGTGGATGTTTGTTATGGCACAATTTCAGCTTGCCCACGGCCCCGGCCTCTGCATGCACCATCACTATCACCATCACGTCCAGTTCCCCGTCCCTTGCCACGTGCCTTGCCCATTTTAAATGAAGGACAATATCTTCCACGCTCATTACAAATGGCTGAATTTGGAGTGAAGTTATATGTAATCCGTGTGATGGAGAATCCACAGTTTTAAAAACTTTGCTGACACACTGAAAAAAAGTTTGAATGGAGGCCAAAAATTGCAGTATTTTCAGTACAATTATATGTGATCCGTGTGACGGAGAAATCACAGTTTTAAATACCTGGCCTGTAGGTAACTATTTTGAACAGCAAACCAGTGTCAAAAACTTTGCTGACACATTGAAAAAAAATTTGAATGGAGGCCAAAAATGGCAGTATTTTCAGCACAATTATATGTGATCCATGTGACGACAAACCACAGTTTTAAATAGCTGGATTTTTAGCGCTGTAATATGGAAAGGACCTGGCTGTATTCTGCAGTGCCAACAAGCAAATGGCGCAGAAAAATGGTGTTCTCTGGATTGCTTTTTAAGCAAATAATGAGGATTAAGATGCAAAAAAAATATTCCTGGCCCCTGAGACCTGGGCCTATTTCCAGAAATTTCTAACAGCAGCAGCAGACAGAGCTGGAATGGAGCCTCTTGTGCTATGTGCACTGCAGTCTGCTATATACCCTGCCTGCCTATATAAACTGCCTGCCTGATATCTCTGCATATGGATTAGCCCTCAGAAGGACTGTTTGTTAAGATTGATATGTGTCTCTAATATAGTTTGGTTCACCTACACTAACTAGAAGCAAGCACATCTCTCCCTAGCTCAGCAGCACCTCTCCCTATGTGGCGCCCCTGAGGGTTCGACCGCCACAGGGATGCTGCACTTCTCTAATGGAGTGTAGTGTTCCTCCTCTGAGGTAAGAACAGTGCGATAGTCGGGGCCCAACCTTTGCATCCAACAGCACATTTCTCCACCAGAGGGGGCTAGTATGCACTAGGTGCTGCCTTCCTGGTTAAAGGGAGACTGGGGAACCAAGAGATAGGGGAACCAGTTAGTGGGTGAGGGTGGAGGACTTACAAGTTAGTTACACTTTAAATTTCATATTTAATAAAAAGCAATCTTGGTTCGTGGTCTTTTGCTGGTCTTTTGTGCTGTCAAATACTGTGTGTTACTGTGATCTCCCACCCTTAGCGTGGATCCTGTGTGGGCCCGCATCGGATGGAGACACAGCCCCCGTATCCTGGCCTTGGGTCGAGGGGCAGGTTGTAGACAAGGAATGTCTCAACCCGGCCAAGGACCAGGACCAAGAAGGCCCGGAGCTTAAGAGTGTGGCTCCATAGCGAATGGATCCCAGGCAGGATGCAGACGGAGCGGTGTATGCCACCTGTCCTCGCCATGCTGATGTATTCAGAGGGAGTCCGGCTGCAAGAGGGGTACCGGCCCCCGACACCCGACCTTGCTACTCCATGTCCTGGTCGGGAAAGCCCGGTAGGCCCTGAGGATCCCACTGGGTATCGGACGGAGCGGAGCTGCCACCTGTGCCCTTTTTCTGAGAGGAGTTCAGAGGGAGACCCGGCCTATCGACACACACATGGACAGGAAAGGATTCGGTCTGCAGTTCAGGAACACTCTGGTGTAGGGTCCCAATGGAACGCTGGACTTACTCGGAGGTTGTCGGACCCCCGTCCCTGGTGACCGCAGGACTCCGCGGGGAGCAGGGAGTCGCCTTCCTTCTGCCATCTCTAAAGTGAGTAAAGCCTTGGAAGTTCACCCCTATGGCCTCCGGACTGTTTATTCTGCGCTACACCACACCCGTACTCCTCTACTACTACCCTCTCCATCCTGTCCCTCTGCCCTGAGGCCTCGCTCCGCCTGTGGGGAGTAGTAATAACTTTGGCCGCCATAACACCATGCCTCAGCGGACTGCAGCGGCGCTGGAGGCCTTCACCAGGTGCCACAGGTGGCGTAGTCGTAAATCAACCACTCAACCCGGATAAGCCCACAACATCCTTTTAATGTGACGACCCTGAGCACGGGTCGGGTCCGGGCCACGGCTGCACCCCATCTCTCCATCACAGGACCCGACTCCGAGTCCCCCATCTCCCAGGGTAAAGAAAAGGGCTTTTCGAGTAGAGGCGTCACAACCTGGCATAGTCGGCAGGATCACGTGCCCGCAGCAAAGGAAGGAAGTACCCATTGCTACCGGGTACTGTGTGCCTTACACCTTGAACTGTTGTTTTACACTTAAAATGGCGCCCGCCCAAGAAGAACAGGCGCCATAATGCTGTGAAAAGACTGTCTTCACACACCTCCCATCGTGGGCTGGGCTCCCGCATGGCACCAAAAATGTGGACTGCTCCTTCCATCAGAGACTGTCCGCGGGATAATGCCCGTCAAACCGGATGGGCTGAACGAAGGTGGGCCTGTCAGCATTCTGCCCAGGAACCGCCCCGAAAGAGGAGGAAGAAGAAAAGCAGCAAGGTGCGGCCATTGCAGTCGGAGCTTGGCATTCGTCAGAGGCAGATATGGACACTTCTGGAGAGCAAACCAATGCACCTTCTGAACTCAGTTCAGGCCCTTCACCCGGCAGAGAGCGAGGCAGCAGTGTTCTCACATCGGGAGATTTTGAATTTCTCCGTCAGGAAGCCCCGGGTCTCTTGCGAAGACAGAGAGAGGCCCAGGAGGCGGCGACGGCTACGTGGCGGGAAGAGATGATGCTACGTATCCGGGCCCGCCGCCAAGGAGTTGAGGTCCCAGGACATGGAGACGGGGTGACAGAGGTCGTGAACGGCCCAGCGGCGGTTGAGTGTGCTACCCCTGCCCCGGCTGCAGAGCCTACCGTAACGATCCTGGACCTCATGACAAAATATCTAATACCCCACGCGGCCACCTGGGAGCAGGCCTTGGCTCCGGAGCTGCAAGCGGCAGCTATGAGTGGGGACCTGCGATGCCGCCCTAACCCTGAAACCGAAGTGCCTGAAGTTGCGGAGGAATCCACCGGCTCCAACCCGGACTGGTCCGCGCCTGTAGAGGACCCGCAGCAACCCGTGATGACCCCCCTAACCGCACCAGCAGTAACCTGGCCCGAGGCTGAGGAGTGGGCATGGGACAACCAGGGGGGGGGACTTAATGCCCCGTCTCATACTGCACATAACACATCTGCATCTCTGGCTGCTATGGGCATAAAAGGGGACAAATTTATGGTGTGGCCCCCATGCTCCCCTGACCTCAACCCCATTGAGAACCTCTGGAGCATCATCAAAAGGAGTGTCTATGAGGGTGGGAGGCCGCTCATATCTAAGCAACAGCTCTGGAAGGGTATTCTGTCCTCGTGCAAAACAATTAAAGCAGAAACCATCCAAAACCTGACAAATTCAATGGATGAGAGAGTTCAGAAACTCCTTTCGAACAAGGGGTCCTATGTGCAAATGTAACATCGCCTAGAATAAAGTTTTGAGTTGAAAACTGTTTGATTTCAGTTTGTAATAACCTGCTAATGCTTATAATTTCAAAAATGACCATTTTTTTGTTCTTTATTAAAATGAAAAGGTTGAAAACTCTGCTGTGCATAATAATTTGGAACATGCATTTTGAGCGCAGTTTGAGTTTTTTATTTTTTTAAAAATATACTGTTATCATAGGCAGTTTGTACAAAAACCTTTCAATTGTACTCTAATAGTTATTTGACTGGAAAATTACAATGACTGCAATTCATATAGGTAATTTGGGAAAATCTGAGAAAATATTATTTGCATAATAATTTGGAACACAGTGTAATAAAAAGCGATCTTGGTTCGTGGTCTTTCGCTGGTCTTTTGTGCTGTCAAATACTGTGTGTTACTGTGATATCTCACTCTTAGCGTGGATCCTGTGTGGGCCCGCATCGGATGGAGACACAGCCCCCGTACCCTGGCCTTGGGTCGAGGGGCAGGTTGTAGACGAGGAAAGTCTCAACCCGGCCAAGGACCAGGACCAAGAAAGCCCGGAGCTTAAGAGTGTGGCTCCATAGCGAATGGATCCCAGGCAGGATGCAGACGGAGCGGTGTACGCCACCTGTCCTCACCATGCTGATATATTCAGAGGGAGTCCGGCTGCAAGAGGGGTACCGGCCCCCGACACCCGACCTTGCTACTTCATGTCCTGGTCGGGAAAGCCCGGTAGGCCCTGAGGATCCCACTGGGTATCGGACGGAGCGGAGCTGCCACCTGTGCCCTTTTTCTGAGAGGAGTTCAGAGGGAGACCCGGCCTATCGACACACACATGGACAGGAAAGGATTCGGTCTGCAGTTCAGGAACACTCTGGTGTAGGGTCCCAATGGAACGCTGGACTTACTCGGAGGTTGTCGGACCCCCGTCCCTGGTGACCGCAGGACTCCGCGGGGAGCAGGGAGTCGCCTTCCTTCTGCCATCTCTAAAGTGAGTAAAGCCTTGGAAGTTCACCCCTATGGCCTCCGGACTGTTTATTCTGCGCTACACCACACCCGTACTCCTCTACTACTACCCTCTCCATCCTGTCCCTCTGCCCTGAGGCCTCGCTCCGCCTGTGGGGAGTAGTAATAACTTTGGCCGCCATAACACCATGCCTCAGCGGACTGCAGCGGCGCTGGAGGCCTTCACCAGGTGCCACAGGTGGCGTAGTCGTAAATCAACCACTCAACCCGGATAAGCCCACAACATCCTTTTAATGTGACGACCCTGAGCACGGGTCGGGTCCGGGCCACGGCTGCACCCCATCTCTCCATCACAGGACCCGACTCCGAGTCCCCCATCTCCCAGGGTAAAGAAAAGGGCTTTTCGAGTAGAGGCGTCACAACCTGGCATAGTCGGCAGGATCACGTGCCCGCAGCAAAGGAAGGAAGTACCCATTGCTACCGGGTACTGTGTGCCTTACACCTTGAACTGTTGTTTTACACTTAAAATGGCGCCTGCCCAAGAAGAACAGGCGCCATAATGCTGTGAAAAGACTGTCTTCACACACCTCCCATCGTGGGCTGGGCTCCCGCATGGCACCAAAAATGTGGACTGCTCCTTCCATCAGAGACTGTCCGTGGGATAATGCCCGTCAAACCGGATGGGCTGAATGAAGGCGGGCCTGTCAGCATTCTGCCCAGGAACCGCCCCGAAAGAGGAGGAAGAAGAAAAGCAGCAAGGTGCGGCCATTGCAGTCGGAGCTTGGCATTCGTCAGAGGCAGATATGGACGCTTCTGGAGAGCAAACCAATGCACCTTCTGAACTCAGTTCAGCCCCTTCACCCGGCAGAGAGCGAGGCAGCAGTGTTCTCACATCGGGAGATTTTGAATTTCTCCGTCAGGAAGCCCCGGGTCTCTTGCAAAGACAGAGAGAGGCCCAGGAGGCGGCGACGGCTACGTGGCGGGAAGAGATGATGCTACGTATCCGGGCCCGCCGCCAAGGAGTTGAGGTCCCAGGACATGGAGACGGGGTGACAGAGGTCGTGAACGGCCCAGCGGCGGTTGAGTGTGCTACCCCTGCCCCGGCTGCAGAGCCTACCGTAACGATCCTGGACCTCATGACAAAATATCTAATACCCCACGCGGCCACCTGGGAGCAGGCCTTGGCTCCGGAGCTGCAAGCGGCAGCTATGAGTGGGGACCTGCGATGCCGCCCTAACCCTGAAACCGAAGTGCCTGAAGTTGCGGAGGAATCCACCGGCTCCAACCCGGACTGGTCCGCGCCTGTAGAGGACCCGCAGCAACCCGTGATGACCCCTCTAACCGCACCAGCAGTAACCTGGCCCGAGGCTGAGGAGTGGGCATGGGACAACCAGGGGGGGGGACTTAATGCCCCGTCTCATACTGCACATAACACATCTGCATCTCTGGCTGCTATGGGCATAAAAGGGGACAAATTTATGGTGTGGCCCCCATGCTCCCCTGACCTCAACCCCATTGAGAACCTCTGGAGCATCATCAAAAGGAGTGTCTATGAGGGTGGGAGGCCGTTCATATCTAAGCAACAGCTCTGGAAGGGTATTCTGTCCTCGTGCAAAACAATTAAAGCAGAAACCATCCAAAACCTGACAAATTCAATGGATGAGAGAGTTCAGAAACTCCTTTCGAACAAGGGGTCCTATGTGCAAATGTAACATCGCCTAGAATAAAGTTTTGAGTTGAAAACTGTTTGATTTCAGTTTGTAATAACCTGCTAATGCTTATAATTTCAAAAATGACCATTTTTTTGTTCTTTATTAAAATGAAAAGGTTGAAAACTCTGCTGTGCATAATAATTTGGAACATGCATTTTGAGCGCAGTTTGAGTTTTTTATTTTTTTAAAAATATACTGTTATCATAGGCAGTTTGTACAAAAACCTTTCAATTGTACTCTAATAGTTATTTGACTGGAAAATTACAATGACTGCAATTCATATAGGTAATTTGGGAAAATCTGAGAAAATATTATTTGCATAATAATTTGGAACACAGTGTAATAAAAAGCGATCTTGGTTCGTGGTCTTTCGCTGGTCTTTTGTGCTGTCAAATACTGTGTGTTACTGTGATATCTCACTCTTAGCGTGGATCCTGTGTGGGCCCGCATCGGATGGAGACACAGCCCCCGTACCCTGGCCTTGGGTCGAGGGGCAGGTTGTAGACGAGGAAAGTCTCAACCCGGCCAAGGACCAGGACCAAGAAAGCCCGGAGCTTAAGAGTGTGGCTCCATAGCGAATGGATCCCAGGCAGGATGCAGACGGAGCGGTGTACGCCACCTGTCCTCACCATGCTGATATATTCAGAGGGAGTCCGGCTGCAAGAGGGGTACCGGCCCCCGACACCCGACCTTGCTACTCCATGTCCTGGTCGGGAAAGCCCGGTAGGCCCTGAGGATCCCACCGGGTATCGGACGGAGCGGAGCTGCCACCCGTGCCTTTGTTCTGAGAGGAGTTCAGAGGGAGACCCGGCCTATCGACACACACATGGACAGGAAAGGATTCGGTCTGTAGTTCAGGAACACTCTGGTGTAGGGTCCCGATGGAACGCTGGACTTACTCGGAGGTTGTCGGACCCCCGTCCCTGGTGACCGCAGGACTCCATGGGGAGCAGGGTGTCGCCTTCCTTCTGCCATCTCTAAAGTGAGTAAAGCCTTGGAAGTTCACCCCTATGGCCTCCGGACTGTTTATTCTGCGCTACACCGCACGACGCGGCACCCGTACTCCTCTATTACTACCCTCTCCATCCTGTCCCTCTGCCCTGAGGCCTCGCTCCGTCTGTGGGGAGTAGTAATAACTTTGGCCACCATAACACCTTGCCTCAGCGGACTGCAGCGGCGCTCGTGGCCTTCACCAGGTGCCACAGGTGGCGTAGTCATAAATCAGCCTCTCAACCCGGATAAGCCCACAACATCCTTTTAATGTGACGGCCCTGAGCACGGGTCGGGTCCGGGCCACGGCTGCACCCCATCCCTCCATCACAGGACCCGACTCCGAGTCCCCCATCTCCCAGGGTAAAGAAAGGGTCTTTTCGAGTAGAGGCATCACACCTACACTGTCTGATTCCGGAGTGACTGTGACGAGCATGGCTGCGCCAGGTCTAATATACACCTGATGACGCTGTGTGGCCAGCCAATCACTGTAATGCCACAACCAACATGGCTGCGGCATTACAGTGAGTGGTAGACAATCCCTGCATGTTCACAAGCAAAGAGAAGTCTCTTCGGCACCACCTCTGCTTAATTGAAAATAGTTGATACACTTTCAGAATAAATGCTCCCAGATCAGAGGTGGTGCACAACCAAGTAAATGATCATCAAGTTAAAAGAGAAAGTAAAGGTAGCACTCACCAGCGTGTCTGAACATGTCCTTTATTTCTGCCCACAATGCATGCTGGCAAGCGGCATGGGACGGAGACCCCGAAGGGTGTGAGGGGGAGAAAGACTGAGGACAATAATAAAGGATATGTTCAGACACACTGGTGAGTGCTACCTTTACTTTCTCTTTTAACTTGAATCCCTGCATGTTCATTAGCTCTGTAAAGAGCGCCAAACATGCAGGGAGGGGACCCGAGCTCCCGCTGAGTAACCCTGGAAATACTCGGCGAGCGCCGAGCATCTCAAGCAGTAAGATGCTCGCGCGAGCACCGAGCAGTAGCGAGGATGTTCGCTCATCACTAGTAATTATCACATCATTTCTTATTTTATACCAGTCTGGTAATACACTGTGTGCCGAATTATTAGGCAAATGAGTATTTTGATCACATGATATTTTTTATACATGTTGTCCTACTCCAAGCTGCATAGGCTTGAGAGCCAACTATCAATTAAGTAAATCTGGTGATGTGCATCTCTGTAATGAGGAGGGGTGTTGACTAATGACATCAACACCCTATATGAGGTGTGCTTAATTATTAGGCAACTTCCTTTCCTTTCGCAAAATGGGACAGAAGAGAGATTTGACAGGCTCTGAAAAGTCCAAAATTGTGAGATGTCTTGCAGAGGGATGCAGCAGTCTTGAAATTTCCAAACTTTTGAAGCGTGATCACCGAAAAATCAAGCTTTTCATGGCAAATAGACAACAGGGTCACAAGAAGCGTGTTGGCCAAAAAAGGCGCAAAATAACTGCCCATGAATAGAGGAAAATCAAGCGTGAAGCTGCCAAGATGCCATTCGCCACCAGTTTTGCCATATTTCAGAGCTGCAACGTTACTGGAGTATCAAAAAGCACACGGTGGGCGATACTCAGGGACATGGCCACTGTAAGGAAGGCTGAAAAACTACCACTTTTGAACAAGAAACATAAGATAAAATGTCAAGAATGGGCCAAGAAATATCTTAAGACTGATCTTTCAAAGGTTTTATGGACTGATGAAATGAGAGTGACTCTTGATAGGCCAGATGGATGGGCCAGAGGCTGGATCAGTAAAGGGCAGAGAGCTCCACTCCGACTCAGACGCCAGCAAGGTGTAGGTGGGGTACTGGTATGGGCTGGTATCATCAAAGATGAACTTGTGGGACCTTTTCGGGTTGAGGATGGAGTGAAGCTCAACTCCCAGACCTACTGCCAGTTTCTGGAAGACAACTTCTTCAAGCAGTGGTACAGGAAGAAGTCGGTATCGTTCAAGAAAACATGATTTTCATGCAGGACAATGCTCCATCACATGCATCCAACTACCCCACAGCGTGGCTGGCCAGTAAAGGTCTAAAAGAAGAAAAAATAATGACATGGCCCCCTTGTTCACCTGATCTGAACCCCATAGAGAACCTGTGGTCCATCATAAAATGTGAGATCTACAGGGAGGGAAAACAGTACACCTCTCGGAACAGTGCCTGGGAGGCTGTGGTGGCTGTTGCACGCAATGTTGATCGAAAACAGATCAAGCAACTGACAGAATCTATGGATGGAAGGCTGTTGAGTGTCATCATAAAGAAAGGTGGCTATATTGACCACTAATTTTTTTGGTTTTTGCTTTTGCATGTCAGAAATGTTTATTTCTAAATTTTGTGCACTGATATTGGTTTACCTGGTGAAAATAAATAAGTGAGGTGGGATTATATTTGGTTTTTATTAAGTTGCCTAAAAATTCTGCACAGTAATAGTTACCTGCACAAACAGATATCCTCCTAAGATAGCCAAATCTAAA
The DNA here is from genome assembly GCF_046119375.1 of Phyllobates terribilis. Lineage (NCBI taxonomy): Eukaryota > Metazoa > Chordata > Amphibia > Anura > Dendrobatidae > Phyllobates > Phyllobates terribilis. The sequence continues at coordinate 305,198,229 of NW_027362768.1, read as the reverse complement.
AAAAAAAACACTCCAACTTCCAAAAATATTAAGCTTGGATATTTATGAGTCTTTTGGGTTGATTGAGAACATAGTTGTTGATCAATAATAAAAATAATCCTCTAAAATACAACTTGCCTAATAATTCGGCACACAGTGTACTGTTTCTTTATTTGCCTTTAAACTTTGCTTCTATACAACTTTTTTTTCTGAGATTTTCACCTTGGTTTTGGCTTTAAATGTTGTGCTTTCCAAAAACAAGTCAGCACCAGATGGGGCGTCCTCTTTTGATTTTGACTAAGCTATCTACATATACTCAAAAAGTTAAGAAATGTTTTAAAAAATATTTATCAGAGGTATTTTTTTTTTACTTTTCTATCTGACCCTACTTTCCATTTAGGGTTGCCAACTGTCCAGAAATTCCAAGACAGTCCGTAAAAATAGGGTACTTTTTTAGCCTTGTCCGTAATTTTTTTTAAGACATCTGTGATATTTTCTGAAGTTCAAGAAACTTCTACAGATTATTATGACTGTAATTATCATGATTTTACAGTTCCCAGGGAATGCAGCTGATGTTTTCATCTCAGAATTATGGGCTGTAGACATGGATCACTTATAATCATAATGATTTATTACAATTGTCCAATGTGTCTGTAAAAAAGATTGTCTGTCTGTGATTTGTTGATAAGCTGTCCATAAAAAATAGTCAAGTTAGCAACCCTGAGCACAATTCCTCATTGAAATATTAAGAATGTATCATTCATGTCATATTTGCTGATCACTTATTTTACATGCATGTAATATTACAAAATATCAGAGATTGTTATGTACCTGTGCAGTGCAAACTGCTAGGTAATTTTGCTGATTTCCTTGAAAGATACAGCTGATTATCAAATTCATCTATATCTTAATTACTACTAGAACAGTCGAGGAATTCCATGCATGCATGAACAGATTTTGTCTCAATAACAGACAGATGGCAGATCTGACTAAGTAAAAGTTTTTTTTTTCCCCTTGAGCAACAACACATCATTAGATTTGAAATATTCTTTACTACAATGATATACATTAAGCCTATGACACAAATCAGGGGGCTTCACAAGCCATAAAGATACTAATCATGGTCATGTTTACAGCTCACACTGCTCTAGGCACTAAGCCTAAATACGTCCACGTAAAAGCAATCTATGCCCACCAATTCCAGTTATGATTTGCGCCTTTCTGTGCAGGACCGAAAAAAACAAAGATGCCAAACAGAGATATAATCATATTATACAATGGCTTGCAAAAGTATTCAGCCCCTTTGGCTTTTTACCTATTTTGTTACATTACAAACTGTGTTTAAATATTCGTGTAATACGATCTATGTGTGATGCGTCAGCACTAAATAGTCTAAATAGGTGAAGTGAAGTGAGGAAAATATAGGCATAAATTAAATTTATTGGATCAAATAACTAAAAATTGTCATGTGCATATGTATTTATCTGTTTTGATATGAAACCCATAAAAATTTCTGGTGCAAGCAACTACCTTCATAAATCAGATGCTTAGTAAAAGGAAGTCCACCTGTGTGCAATCTAATTGTCTCATAGTCTGTCACTTTTCTGAAAGGCCACAGAGGCTGCAACAACATTAAGCAAGAGGCACCACTAACTAAACAACACCATGAAGATCAAGGAGATCTCCAAACAAGTCAAGGACAAAGTTGTTGAGTAGTGCAAGTCAGGGTTGGGTTATAAAAAAAATTCCCAATCTCTGATGATCCCCCGGAGCACCATGAAATACATTATCATCAAATGGAAAGAACATGGTACCACAACAAACCTGCCATTAGTGAGCCACCTACCAAAACTCTCAGCCCGGGCAAGAAGTGCATTAATCAGAGAGGCAGCACAGAGACGAAAGGTAACCCTGAAGGAGCTGCAGAGTTCCCAAGCAGAGACTGGAGTATCTGTTCATACGACCACAATAAGACATATACTCCATAGAACTGGCTTTTATGGAACAGTGGGCTGAAAAAAGCCTTTACTTACACACAAAAATTGTAAGGCCCACTTTGAGTTTACCAAAAGACACGTGGGAGACTCCCCAATGTATGGAGAAAGGTGCTGTGATCAGATGAGACCAAAATTTAACTTTTTGGCCACCATGGTAAATGCTATGTCTGGCACCAAATCAACACAGCTTATGACCCTAAAAACACCTTCCCCATAGTGAAACATAGTGGTAGCAGCATCATGCTTTGGGAAAAATGATCTGAGTCAGTGGGGAGATGGATGGTACAAAATACAGGAATATTCTTGAGCAAAACCTGTGTCACTCTTTACATGAACTGATGTAAACCATCAAAAAACAATGTCATTTTAGGTTGTGAGGTAGCAAAAAACAAAAAATACCAAATGTGTTGAAATAGCAAAAAAAAGTACATTTCCGCAATTGTTTTTTTTTTTTGCCATTTATAGCGTTCATTTTTTAGTAAATGTGACCTGGAAATATGATCTTAAAGGACAGTACCATTATGGAGATGCCAAACATGATATTTTTTGTTTTATTTAGGTGGTGAAAAAAAAATCTGAAGTTTGTGTAAAAAAAAAATAAAAACATTTTTTTCGCTCACCAAACCAAAATTTTTATTGATGTAATTTTGGGGTAGATATGCTGTTTTAATCCCTTTTATTATATTTTTTTGTGTTGTTGCGGTGACCAAAAAAATCCAATTCTGGCATATTTTTTAATCTTGCTGCACTGTTTACCGATCAAATTAATTAATTTTATATTTTGATAAATCATACTTTTATGAACGCAGCGATACCAAATATGTGTATTTTTTAATGGGGAAAAAAGGGGTGATTTGAACTTTTTTTCTTAAATAGCACAGCTTCATGTTATATGTTTTCTGGCAAAAAGGGTGTAATCTGTAGTGTTTTCAAGCAGATGTTAATATAGCTTTAAGGGAATCTGTCAGTAGAATCTACACTCATAAGACAAGATATGAGCATGCAGGTCTTAGGAAGCTGAATTAAATGATACCATGATATCTTCAATTTGATATCTTTTTCCAGAGAAATAGACATTTTTCTTAATATGTAAATGAGTTGTTAAGATCTATGGGCTGGACATAGATCTCCCAGAGAATCTGCCTCCAGAGCTTATTTTAAATGAAAATGGGTGTTACCAGTGTGAGACATCAGGAGAATAGACTGTCAGTCATTACATGTCTCACACTGGAAACACTCTATTTCATTTAAAATAATCTCTGCAGGCAGATTCTCGGGGAGATCTATGTCCAGCCCATAGATTTTAACAGCTCATTTACATATTAAGTAAATGTGGATTTCTTGGGAATCAAACATTGGATCTCAGATATCAAGGTATAATTTTATTAAGCTTCCTATGACCTGCACGCCCATATAGACACCTTAAAAGGGTTGATCCTACTGACAGATTCCCTTTAACTTGATTTAAAGAGTACCTATTAACTGTCTGTGGCTACCCTTTTTTTAAGAAAACTGTGGGCAGTCACAGACAGATAATTCAGTCCAGAGCCTCTCACCTAGCCAAATCAGTTCTCATACTTTGCACTGATGAGGGCCAACAGCCCAAAACACCATGTCTGCAAATTGGGATTCTGATTTGGCTTTTATCCTAAGTCATATTGCAAGACTCGTTAAAGGGTTGATTGTGACTTGTAGGATTGCTGCTTCCAATAGGTGGCGCTATAGAGTTCAAGTCCTCTTCTTCTCTGAAGAGGCAATTTGCATACTAAATATTCCCCGTCTCATGCTGCACATAACACATCTGCATCTCTGGCTGCTATGGGCATAAAAGGGGACAAACTTATGGTGTGGCAACCATGCTCCCCTGACCTCAACCCCATTGAGAACCTCTGGAGCATCATCAAAAGGAGTGTCTATGATGGCGGGAGGCAGTTCACATCTAAGCAACAGCTCTGGGAGGGTATTCTGTCCTCATGCAAAACAATTGAAGCAGAAACCATCCAAAACCTGACAAATTCAATGGACGAGAGAGTTCAGAAGCTCCTTTCGAACAAGGGGTCCTATGTGCAAATGTAACATCACCTAGAATACAGTTTTGAGTTGAAAACTGTTTGATTTCAGTTTGTAATAACCTGCTAATACTTATAATTTCAAAAATGACCATTTTTTTTGTTCTTTATTAAAATGAAAAGGTTGAAAACTCTGCTGTGCATAATAATTTGGAACATGCATTTTGAGCGCAGTTTGAGTTTTTTATTTTTTTAAAAATATACTGTTATCATAGGCAGTTTGTACAAAAACCTTTCAATTGTACTCTAATAGTTATTTGACTGGAAAATTACAATGACTGCAATTCATATAGGCAATTTGGGAAAATCTGAGAAAATATTATTTGCATAATAATTTGGAACACAGTGTAATTCATATTTAATAAACAGCCATCTTGGGCTTATGGTCTTTTGATTGTGATCTTCATCACTGAACGTGGCTTTCTCTGTGAACCTGCAGTTGATGGGGACACAGTCCTCGTACTGTGGCCTTGAGGCGAGGAGCGGGCTAGAGTTAACGATTGTCTCTACCCGGTCAAGGTTCCTACCCAAGAAGGCCTGAGGGGAGCGGAGGAGTAAAGCTCCGCAGGCAAAAGGATTCCAGGGGGATGCAGACGGAGCGGTATACACCACCTGTCCTCACTATTCTGGCCTAGTTAGAGGGAGTCCTGCTGCAAGAGGGGTACCGGCCCCCGATATCTGACTCTGTCACTTTAAGTCTTAGTCGGAGAAGCCCGGAGGCTCAGTGGATCCCACCGGGTGTCGGACGGAGCGGAGTCGCCACCCATACCCTGGTTCTGTGCATAGTCCAGAGGGAGACCCGGCCTTAGTACACGTACCACATACGGACAGGAGAGGACCTAGAGGGAACGTCTAGGAACACTCTGATGCAAGGTCCTGACCAAAGCACCTGAACTACTCGGAGGTTGTCGGACCCCCGTTCCTGGTGGCCCCAGCATGCCGTGAGGAGCAGAGAGAAGCCTTGCAGCTGTGCTTTCTACCGTGAGTAAAACTTGGAAGACTACCCCTATGGCCTCCGGTTTCTTATTGCAACGCGGCACCGCACCACACCGCACCACATCTCCCACTACGATCCCCATCCTCCTGTTCCTTCTGCCCTGAGGCTCTGCTCCACCTGTGGGGAGTAATACCATCTGCTGCTGCCACTACATCCCGCCTCAGAGGACTGAACGCAGCGCTGGTGGAGGATCACCAGAAACCACAGGTGGCATAGTCAATAGAACAACTCGATTAACACCAAACCCTGATAGCCCATTAAATCTTTTATGTGACGGCCCTGGGCACGGAACGAGTCCAGGCCACGACTGCAACCCCCAATATCTGACCCGGCTCCGAGTATTCCCATCTCCCAGGGTAGGGCTGTGAGCGTCACACATACCAGGATAGGGATGAGGGATGCCATGCATACCCGGATAAGGATGAGGGGTGCCATGCATACCAGGATGGAGGGATGCCAGGCATACCAGGATGGGGATGGGGACCACATATAAAAGGAAGGGGGGGGCATATATACCAGGATGGGGGATATTGTCAGAATTGGGGGAAATTACCCCTATACCAGTGTCAGCAGAAGACCCCCTCCCCCTTAAAAGTGTATCATGACCACATTTTTTGCTTAAATTTTTTTTATATTCCTCCTCTAAAACCTAGGTGCATCTTAGGGTCCGGTGCGTCTTATAGTCCAAAAAATACGGTATACACTGTCAGGATTCCCCTCTATTTCCAGCTAGTACGTGGACACATGCTGACTGGCAGCTTTACTTGTTTCAATGTTCTGTTGAGTGAAGCAGATGAGAAACTAGTTACTTTGTGATTGTTACAATGCAAAATATATATTTGCAGTCATATGATGAGCTGGAAATATAGCGGAATCCTGACATTGTACATATTGACTCCAGAAATTTGTGTTGAACCCTGAAAACTCATTTAAAAAGCAACCTGAAATGACTTCTCAGCCAAGCGTCACTCAAAAATTTGGGTATTTTTTAGATCTTGTAGATCTATTTTTTTTAAGATGCTACACACTGCAATAATCAAAATAGAAAATAATGTGTTAAACTGAAAACTTAGAATATTGATTAATTTAATCTCTAGCTTTATGTGTGTATTAATTTCTAAACGTAGGTGAAACTGTGGAGGATACAGTTTATTGCAGGCAAATCCTATGTATGTACTTCAAAGAGTAATAATATTCTAATGAATCAAACAAAATGGATAATAAACAGCTGTATCGTTGTAATTAGGAATATCTTTGTATGTCCTACAGTCCTTTTTCGTGTGGACTGCATGAATATGTTCACAAAAATGCAAACACCGGTAACAACTTCCATGATATTAAAATGCATGTGATAAAGCCGATATACTAGGCATTGTGATTACAGGGTGGGCCATTTATATGGATACACCTAAATTAATTGAGAATGGTTGGTGAAACAACGGATACTGGAAGCCTGTGCTAGCATTTCTTCTGCGGTGTTGCTATCAGTGTGTCAAGAGTGGGAGAAGAGGGTTGCATTGACAATCCAACACAATGGGCAGCACTTTGAACACATTTTATAAGTGGTCATAAACTTGTAAAAAACTCATGAAAGAATAAAGTTACACTAAAACCAAGCACACCATTGTTTTTCTTGTGAAATTCTCAATAAGTTTGATGTGTCACATGACCCTCTTCAAATTTAAAAAAATAAAGTTGAATCCAAAATGGCCAACTTCAAAATGGCCACCATGGTCACCACCCATCTGGAAAGGTTTTCCCCCTCCCATATACTAATGTGCCACAAACAGGAAGTTGATATCACCAACCATTCCCATTTAATTTAGGTGTATCCATATAAATGGCCCACCCTGTATTGCTGTAATAATACTGTATTTTTAAGAAAGTAGATTTTATATTTTCTAACTTTCATTTTTAACAGTTTTTATCCTAAATATCTTTCCCTCCATTAAGCTTTAGACCCTTTTTCATGCTTGAGTATCATTATTATTAACTAGACAATGACTACTATATGAAAGGGAATCTGTCACCAGGTTTTTACCACCTAATCTTAAAACAGCGTAATGTAAAGACAGAGACCTTGATTCCAGTGATGTGTCACTTACTTTGCTGCTTGTAGTAGATTTGAGAAAATCACTGTTTTATCAACAGGAGATTAGAGGACTAGAAAACTTTGCGCCATGTAGTCAATCCATGCCCCCAAGACTGATTGGCTGCTTTCTGCCTATGCACAGTGTACACTGAAAGCAGCCAATAATGGGTGTGGGGTGCGGGGTTATATAGAGCTCAGCATTTAGAGAACTGTTAGATGTGCCACAGAAAAAAACAGGGATTTTATGAAAAGTGCAGCAAGTGACACATTACTGGAATCAGGATCTCTGCTCCTAGATTAATCTGCTCTACGATAGGGTAGCAAAAACCTGGTGACAGATTCCCTTTAAAAATTCCATTTAATTCTGAAGTTACATGCTACTGTTTATTACACTGAAGAGGATCTGTGATCAAGTAATAAAATGACGTGCAGTACCCAGTAAAGGCCACTAAGCAGTGCTAGGGAGTTCTGCTCCATAAACTCTTTGCATCCTTTCCAAGCCAGTACTGCAAATAGCTCTTCTATTGGGGTGCTTGATGTTGGACCCCCATCGATGTTATATTTATGACATCCTAAGAAAACAAAAAAAAATTTAAATTACAGTTCTGTAATATGATATACGACAATAGCAGCCGTCCGACACCATAGTCAATGGCAACTGTCAGATTTGGAGTCCGTCAGGTTCCTGTGGTGTGTCCATCATTTTACTGGAAAAAAATAGTACTTTGATATTGATGATCTTAGGATCCATATCAAAGTGATGGAAAATCCCTTTAAATTGTATAGCTGTAAAGATTTACTGTGACCATGCATATACAGCTTTTATGCTTCCAATGTTACAATGGTATTTCACATTTTTTATACACAAGATATTTCCTTTTTACAGGTTGTCTATGTCACTGCTACCTTTCCATATGTTATGCTGATAATTCTCCTGATCCGTGGGGTTACATTACCTGGAGCCGCTCAAGGGATAGAATTTTACCTGTATCCTGATTTATCAAGACTCTCAGATCCACAGGTAAGACAATGATATTTCATTTTATTAGAATATGTATTAGAAACAAAAGAAAAGATTCTAAACATTGTGTTATTGTAGAAAATTGAATCGATAATATATTTTCTTGGAAAAGTAAACTTGGAGACAAATAAAAAATACTAATTCATTGCTTCACGAAAATTGGATGACAAGTCAAATAAATTCTTAAGGGGTGCCAAAATCCAAATTGAACAGGAAGGGTTAAATATTAGGATTTCTACTTCACTGGAACCCATGAAGATAAGATTTTGGAAGAGTTGATTTGTTAGTAAATTGTCTTTAAAGCGTGTCTGCCAAAGGCAAGTATGATACTGAGCTTTTTTTGGCAAGGTGCGGAATATGTAGGTGCTCATATAGCGCTAACATAATCTGTAGCACTGTGCAGAATTACAGATAATTTCCAGTCTCAATAGGGCGCACAATCTGATTTTTTCTATTTGAGGCACAAACTTGTATAAATTGCAGAGGAAGCCAATTAATATCTTTGGCGTGTAGGAAGAAATTAGGGTACGTCTATGCAAACTGGGAAGAATATACAAACTCCATGCAGATGGTGTTGAACAGGCAACAATGTTGACCTTTAAGCCACTATATAAAATCAACTGGAAATAAAGTATATATTTAACATTTAAAGGGGTTGTCCACTACTCCACAATCCCTTTTCAATATCCATAATATGTCTTAGGAAAATAAGAAAATTACATGCTTATCTTGTGGACCAGTGCCGCTCTGCCGCTCCGAGTGCTATCATATTACTGATCTATCATTGTCACATTGTTGAACATTGTTACAAGATCACCGGGAGGAACAGGGTTAAGAGTGGAGGAGCTTTGCTGGTCCGGGAATTAAGTATATATATTTTTTCTTTTACAAAGCATATTCAATATGTTGAATAGTGGGCAAAATTTTTAATATTACCCATTTCCCTGACAATAAAAAAGAAGTCAATATTGACAATAATACACGTCCAGTTGTAATCCTTTACTCAAGATCAATCTTCAGGAACACACCACTCCCCAGCCTCCCCACTTCCTGCTGCAAAGGGGGGCAGTATTTTTCTGAATATTGATAGTTCAGAAAAGCGGCATGATCGAGCCGCTGGTGTAAAAGTGGTTACCAAGTAAAAAATTGGCCAGTTTTGTCTACTGTTTTATTCTCACTGCTTCCCTAAGTATTCTGTTTTTTGCTTTTTTTTTTAATCCAACATACGCTTCCACAGATACGGGTCTTCTAAGTTAGTGCAGCAAATTCCAGTTTTTATGTTTTTTACCATGGGTTTGTTGCTCTCAGGGAAATTTTTACAGCGAAGTCTAAAAACACGCAATTGGAAAATCCTATGAGCCATGCTCCCTAGGTAAAGACCATAAAAATTAGCTCTAAATAAAAAGACTAGTGATGAGCGAGCATGTTCTGTTAACCCTTTCGTTGAGCATGCTCGGGTGCTCGCTGAGTATCTTCATCGTGCTCGGGTGTTATGTTTTAGTCATTCGGTGCTCATGATTTGTGACTGTTTGACAGCTTTAATACTTGTGAGGAATGCCTAAGAAACAGGAAATCCAGCAAAGTGGATGGGATTTATAGAAATGTCATCATCACTGTCCTTTTTTTTTAACTCAGCGTAAACTGACTTGCGCTGCGTGTTTAAAATCTGCAGCATGTCAATTTCTCTGGCGGGAACGCTGAGTTTTCTCTGCGAATTTTCCCCATAGACTAGCATTAGATATGGAAAAAATGCAGGTAAAAACGCACATGCATTTTTAGTGCGTATTTGCTGCGGAAACGCATGTAATCCGCATCTAAGTACATCAATAAAGTTTTGTCAAAGACAGATATCAGAAGTATCAAAACAAAGCAGCTTTATTTATAGTATGACATACCAACAAGAAACAAAAAATGCAGTGTCAAAAACACAATAAAAATGCATGTTAAAAAACGCACACAAACCTCAAGTAACCTAATTTAAATATTAAGTGCAGAAATTCTGCAGAAATTCTGCAGCGTCAAAAACTCATAGCCTAAAAGTGCAATCTCCAATGCTGCTAGCAGAGGTATATTTGCCTCACCAGCATTAAAGAAATACAAAAAATGGTAGGATGTAGCGATTTTGCCATCTTTAGAGCAGTGCTTAGAAGTTCTATAGCAAAGAGTTTGCAAGTGCTGCGATCGGTGCCTAGAAGACATGCTATTTCTGATAGACTTCATTAGTGCTTGGTAACCTAGGCAGGTTTTATAATACTACAAAAAATTGCAAATTTGCAACAACAGCAAAAAGAAGAATATTTATAATTGGTTGTGTTAATAAAATAAAGAATAGGTGATGCATTCTGATTAAAGTTTGGACACTGACTGGGGATGGAATGAAAGGGAACTTGTTAGCTGATTCAAGTTGCCTGAACCATGGACATCATGAATCAGAGACCACCTTGTGTCTCAAAACGGTAACGCCTCCTTTCATTTAAAATAAGCTCTAGAGGCAGATTCTCAGGGAGATCTACAGTACAGACCAAAAGTTTGGACACACCTTCTAATTTTAAGATTTTTCTGTATTTTCATGACTATGAAAATTGTACATTCACACTGAAGGCATCAAAACTATGAAATAACACATGTTGAATTATATACTTAACAAAAAAAGTGTGAAACAACTGAAAATATGTCTTATAGTCTAGGTTCTTCAAAGTAGCCACCTTTTGCTTTGATGACTGCTTTGCACACTCTTGGCATTCTCTTGATGTGCTTCAAGAGGTAGTCACCGGAAATGGTCTTCCAACAACCTTGAAGGAGTTCCCAGAGATGCTTAGCACTTGTTGGCCCTTTTGCCTTCACTCTGCGGTCCACCTCACTCCAAACCATCTCGATTTGGTTCAGTTCTGGTGACTGTGGAGGCCAGGTCATCTGGCGTAGCACCCCATCACTCTCCTTCTTGGTCAAATAGCCCTTACACAGCCTGGAGGTGTGTTTGGGGTCATTGTCCTGTTGAAAAATAAATGATGGTCCAACTAAACGCAAACCGGATGGAATAGCATGCCGCTGCAAGATGCTGTGGTAGCCATGCTGGTTCAGTATGCCTTCAATTTTGAATAAATCCCCAACAGTGTCACCAGCAAAGCACCCCCACACCATCACACCTCCTCCTCCATGCTTCACGGTGGGAACCAGGCATGTAGAGTCCATCCGTTCACCTTTTCTGCGTCGCACAAAGACACGGTGGTTGGAACCAAAGATCTCAAATTTGGACTCATCAGACCAAAGCACAGATTTCCACTGGTCTAATGTCCATTCCTTGTGCTCTTTAGCCCAAACAAGTCCATTCTGCTTGTTGCCTGTCCTTAGCAGTGGTTTCCTAGCAGCTATTTTACCATGAAGACCTGCTGCACAAAGTCTCCTCTTAACAGTTGTTGAAGAGATGTGTCTGCTGCTAGAACTCTGTGTGGCATTGACCTGGTCTCTAATCTGAGCTGCTGTTAATCTGCGATTTCTGAGGCCGGTGACTCGGATAAACTTATCCTCAGAATCAGAGGTGACTCTTGGTCTTCCTTTCCTGGGGCGGTCCTCTTGGGAGCCAGTTTCTTTGTAGCGCTTGATGGTTTTTGCAACTGCACTTGGGGACACTTTCAAAATTTGCCCAATTTTTCACACTGACTGACCTTCATTTCTTAAAGTAATGATGGCCACTCGTTTTTCTTTATTTAGCTGCTTTTTTTCTTGCCATAATACAAATTCTAACAGTCTATTCAGTAGGACTATCAGCTGTGTATCCACCAGTCTTCAGCACAACAAAACTGATGGTCCCAACCCCATTTACAAGGCAAGAAATCCCACTTATTAAACCTGACAGGGCACACCTGTGAAGTGAAAACCATTTCCGGTGACTACCTCTTGAAGCTGATCAAGAGAATGCCAAGAGTGTGCAAAGCAGTCATCAAAGCAAATGGTGGCTATTTTGAAGAACCTAGAATATTAGACATATTTTCAGTTGTTTCACACTTTTTTTGTTAAGTATATAATTCTACATGTGTTAATTCATAGTTTTGATGCCTTCAGTGTGAATGTACAATTTTCATAGTCATGAAAATACAGAAAAATCTTTAGATGAGAAGGTGTATCCAAACTTTTGGTCTGTACTGTATGTCCGGCCCATTAATAGTTAATTTACATATTAACAAAATGTGCATTTCTCTGGAATAAGACATCGGTTTGCAGAGATCAAGGTATCATTTTATTCATATTCCTATGACCTACATGCCCATATAAACAGATTAGGAGGGTTGATCCTACTGACAGATTCCTTTTATCCTGTTGGTAATCATAACCTGTGCTCTTGTAACCTAGGAATTCTGTATGTAGTCTTACGGAGCCTCCCAAAGTAACATATAAGATTATTGGAAGGAGTGCACTTCCAGTCCGTCATTGTACTGTTTTCTTCGTCTCTTACGAAAGGAGCCACGGTGCCAGTCACTTGCTGATTTATTTGTTCTCCATAAATTCTATATCCTCTATTCTCTAAGGAGAGAAATTGAAAAAAAAGCCACGCACTGTCAAATTCTTCATTAGACTTGCTGCTTAAAAATGAAAAATGTACGATTCCCAGGAAAGAAATGTTTAGCAGATTTTCAACCAAACCAATCATTCTATGTGACCCTGCCACAAATATGTTGTCCTGGTATTTTAACGACAGGTGCATTTTACCTACTGCAAAAAGCATACTGAATCTCTTAGCACCCCCTGCTGGTAGATCACTGTTACAATAGCGGCTTCCATTACATTCCTTTTGTAACATTTCTCCATTGTTTGGTGTTTTTAAGCCTTAAGAAGAGGCTTCGTTTTCACTTGACCTATGATTTCTGCTGGCTTCTGCTTCCATTAAAAAGCTTGTCTGTCAAAAGACGTTCCGTTCTCCAGCAAGTGGTGAATCTTGGAGATGTAATCAGCTGTGTCTTATTCAGAATGACAGCACTGGAACCATTTAGGTCACCAAGGCAGACTAAAATGCAGTTTTAATGCTCTTTTGAAATAAAAACACAAGTAAACTATAAAAGGAAAGAAAGAAAACACTATCAATAAATCACAGAGTATCTGTAGTCACCAGATGAACAAAATGCAACATGCATGACTTCAGGTATCACATCGTCTCAGTGGGTATCTAAAACCATTGTAGCTATATGTTAAGAAAATTCATTTGAAGTTGAGGGAAAGACACAATGGAAAAAGCTTGGTAGTTGGCAGGGCAATTTTTGAAAAAAAATTAAACAGTGGATCAAACACTTTTTGGAAGATATACACTGCGTTCCAAATTATTATGCAAATAATATTTTCTCAGATTTTCCCAAATTACCTATATGAATTGCAGTCATTGTAATTTTCCAGTCAAATAACTATTAGAGTACAATTGAAAGGTTTTTGTACAAACTGCCTATGATAACAGTATATTTTTAAAAAAATAAAAAACTCAAACTGTGTTATGTGCAGCATGAGACGGGGCATTATCATGCAAGAAAAAGATCTTGCTGCGGAATGCACGGTTCTTCTTCTTGAACCATGGAAGGAAGCGCTGTTTGAGAAACTCAACATGCATTATAAAGTTCATCTTTACCCCTTCAGGGATCCTAAAAGGGCCGACAATCTCTCCCCCCATGATTCCAGCCCAAAACATTACTCCACCTCCTCCTTGTTAGCGCCGTAGCCGTGCTTGCATGGGGTATCCATCAACCAGCCTTCCTCCACTCCATCCATCTGGACCATCGAGATTATTTCATGCATGATAATGCCCCGTCTCATGCTGCACATCACACATCTTCATCTCTGGCTGCTATGGGCATAAAAGGAGACAAACTTATGGTGTGGCCCCCATGCTCCCCTGACCTCAACCCCATTGAGAACCTCTGGAGCATCATCAAAAGGAGTGTCTATGATGGCGGGAGGCAGTTCACATCTAAGCAACAGCTCTGGGAGGGTATTCTGTCCTCATGCAAAACAATTGAAGCAGAAATCATCCAAAACCTGACAAATTCAATGGACGAGAGAGTTCAGAAGCTCCTTTCGAACAAGGGGTCCTATGTGCAAATGTAACATCACCTAGAATAAAGTTTTGAGTTGAAAACTGTTTGATTTCAGTTTGTAGTAACCTGCTTATGCTTATAATTTCAAAAATGACAATTTTTTTGTTCTTTATTAAAATGAAAAGGTTCAAAACTCTGCAGTGCATAATAATTTGGAACATGCATTTTGAGTGCAGATTGAGTTTTTTATTTTTTTAAAAATATACTGTTATCATAGGCAGTTTGTACAAAAACCTTTCAATTGTATTCTAATAGTTATTTGACTGGAAAATTACAATGACTGCAATTCATATAGGTAATTTGGGAAAATCTGAGAAAATATTATTTGCATAATAATTTGGAACACAGTGTATTCTGTTAGTTATTTGCACACTTAGACTTTTTGTTGAGTTTTTTGAGCAAAAATCTAAGCAGGAGCTTTCAAATTTAGAGGAGGATTTGGAAAGTTTCTGCTCTGTTACTATGTGGACATACTTAACAAATTTTTGATATTTTTTGATATTTATGTGCACATAATGTCTTCAATCTAGTTTTTTTCGCGAAAACTAGCACTGCTTTCTTCCTGAAGAGGCTCCGCTAGTGATTTTTACTGTTGTTTTTGCAGTGGATCCTCAGAATCCATCTTTTTTACTCTATCCTCTATTAATAATCCCCTTAGGAGGCTTGAAGCTACAATCGTCTGATTGACTGTGCTATACATAGCAGCCCTGCTATGTATAGCAAAAATCATGATCTTCTATGAATGCCGGTCACGAGCCGGCATTCACAGGAGATTTACAAGGATAGGCACGGGGGCCTTCTGCAGACCTCCGTCTGTCATGACAACCCATCGGCAACCCGCTATCACATAACAGGGGTGCCGATGGGCAGGACTTGTGCCGTGCTTCTGGCTGGCATGTGTTAAATGCCTCTGTCAGTGATTGACAGGGGCATTTAACTTGTTATCAGCTGTGGGTGGATCTCAGATCCACCCGCAGGTGTTAGAAGCACTAGATGGCGGATTAAATCAGGCATCAAGTGCGAGGAAAGATGTGTGTTCAGCGCCGGAGCCCGCATCAAAGGTAGGGACACGGCCAATGAAGTAAATATTGGTCGTGAAGGGGTAAAATATACGTTTGACTGCCTCATTTGCTGATTATAAATATGTGCAGTCACCAATGCTTCAAGGTCTTCAACTTGTACAGTTATATTTGACCAGCATCTGTTGGATATAAACCTATAACAACAATGAAGGAGCAATGCAATCAAGGAATACAACAAAATATAAATTTTATTGAGAATATATTAGGATAAAAAATACATGATGGAAGGACTACAGAGACAATAAAATCACTTACCTGTGGGGTGGCATGGATACACAGAGTAATAACACTAATCACAAAAGTGAACCATGGATAAATCATTTTAAATACTTAATTTCATAGTTTATTACCTGTGGACATAATGGAAGGGATGTATGGGCTGCTAACACCTCGACGTGCATTACACCACCACCTGCGGTTTCTTCTTTTAATTGTGTGAGGAATCATTCTTTGTTTTCATGCATCTGTTAGATGTCTGACAAAAGAAACAGGCTTCTTATGATTTTAGTAAACTGTTTCAGCATTAATAACAGACCTCTTAAACTGTAGGACTTGTACTATGTCATAGTCTGTTAGGAGGGGTAGTGTCACGGGTGTGTCAGGTTTGACAGACAGTCATACGGGGTTTGGCTGTAGAACATCGCTGCATTTGGCCTTGCAGACATCTTCCTGATCCTTTCATGATCCCTCTCACTTTAGGACCCAGTGGTGATCCTCACCTTGCTGGGGGATTATTATACCTTTAGGACCCAGCGGTGATCCTCACCTTCTGCTGCCAATTAGCACCCCCTTGCTGTATCCTTAAATGCACTCAGTTTATCCAGAGAGTTGCTGGTGATAGTGTGCTCTAATCTATTCAAGTCTGGAATTCTAGTAGTTGGCTAGAATTTCCTTGGAGTTGCTTTGTGGATTGTTGATGTGTTCTCTCTGGTTTCATATTGAAGCTAAGGGTATTCCCTTGTTTGTTTCCCTTGTGTGTACTTTAGTTTGCAGTGGGGCTGACTAGTGCTCACCCCTCCAGCTCCCTACCTAGGGCCTAGCTTTAGGGTCAGCTAGGACCAGATTTTCTGCTCGGCAATAGGTGCAAAACCTATATAAGGTTCATAGGGGAGCCAGGTTTGAGCTGTTTAGGGGTCTCCACTCCCCCTTTCCCTACCTGTACGGCAACTTCCCCTTTTCCTGTCATTATATGCTGGGTTCTCCCCATACCCAGCATGACAGGCAGTTCCACGTGTCTGAGGAGACCTAGTCTATGGCCCCCCTTTGTCATAGTCAGTTGTTGGAGTTGCTCTCCGACAGCTTCTAAATACTTGGTTAGTTTCATTCCCCTCTCCACTCCATGCTGACAAATGTGTGGGAGTTGGAATTTTGTCTCTTTTTGGTACTACATGAATTAATAGGTGCATTTGGTACATTGAGCTTAGGTCTGTGTGCATCACAACTTAAACAACTATCTCTCCATCCTAGATACTGTACATGTCCACCGGCATAGTCCAGTCAATTAACAAAACACTCACACATTACTCTTCTTCATATTGTTTTTTCCACATTTCTCCCTCACTTCCTCAACCACATTCTTTCACTGCTCAGCTTCAAACAATGGTTTTGACAACACTGCTCTCTATTTTAACAGCCATCCCTTGAATACATACTGGGAAAGGTTTCTCTGTAATGAGAAAAAGGACACCAGCGACACCGATCTTAGAGTAGCTGTTAAGGATAACAGAATCAATTCACCAAGTGTTTTGCTCACCTGATATCCAGTATATTGAGGCTTCAATTGAAATCTTATGTCATAGGAAAATTTGGAGGATCCAGTAATAAATTTTTAGATTTCACAGGTATGCAGCACACGGTGGATAATTAGTAGAGATGAGCGGTGTTCGAATCGAACTGTTCGCCAATCTCAAATTCGAGCTGTTTTGGGCGGTGTTCGAGCCGTTCGGCGAACACGAACGATTTGAAAAAAATTCGGCTGTTCGAGGCTATGTTCGAAAACTGTTCGTGCACCAAAATCATAACTGGATTTTTTCTCAGTAATGCTGAAAATTAATGTTAATACACAGTTTGAGTGTACAGCGGGGCGGGGGGGGGGGGGGGGGCAGGGGATGGATCTCTGCAGAAATAATGAAGATCTCCATTTTTTTTTCTCTTTCCCGCATTTACAGTGGGGAGGTGCAATCTCTCAGCCTATCAGCAGCGCACACACGGAGCGAACTGCTTTTTTTCACACAAGCAAGGGCATGAATCATTGGCAGTGTATGTCACATGTCCTTGCCCTATAAGACCCAGCCATTTTCCCCTTCGCCACCATTTTCTCACTGCTGCAGCTGCGTGTTAGACGGCACCGCTGTTGCTGTGTGCGCTATACTTTGTTAATTTCAAGCCAATTTTCGCACAAATCTACAGATAGCTTGGGAGTAGGGAATAGTTGTGATTGCAGTCCTTTTAAGGACTAGGTTACATCATTTCCTGCGACTTTTATCAGGCAGGTCTGTGCTCTTAAATAGATAGGTTGGGAGTAAAGACTAATTGTAATTGCAGTCCTTTTCAGGGCTAGGTTACATCAGTTCCTATCACTTTTATCAGGCAGGTCTGTGCTCTTAAATAGATAGATTGGGAGTAAATACTAATTGTAATTGCCGTCCTTTTGAGGGCTAGGTTACATCAGTTCCTATCACTTTTTGCCAGCCAGGTCTGTGCCAGTGCTGAGAAAGTTTTTTTTAACACCATTTGGCTAAATCTAGCAAAGCAAATCCTTTTTGGCCTCTTGCAGTGTGTGTTAGCCAGTGGAGTAGCCTATCTGTGTTGCAAGCTACACCACCTGTGTATAGAATACCAATTTTTTTACTGCACCTAGTGAAGTAAAACCTTTTGGGCATAGCATCATTCTATTAGTCCATCTATACTAACCTCCACCAGGTTGCAAATTCAATATAATTTTTTTCTGGATCTAGCTCTGAAAAAATATTTAGGCTTGTAGCAGTGTGTGGGACTTGTTCTATTAGTCCATCTATACTAACCTCCGCCAAGTTGCAAATTCAATATAATTATTTTCGGCATCTAGCTCTGAAAAAATATTTCGGCTTGTAGCAGTGTGTGGGACTTGTTCTATTAGTCCATCTATACTAACCTCCAACAGGTTGCAAATTCAATATAATTTTTTTCTGCATCTAGCTCTGAAAAAATATTTCGGCTTGTAGCGGTGTGTGGGACATGTTCTATTAGTCCATCTATACTAACCTCCACCAGGTTGCAAATTCAATATAATTTTTTTCTGCATCTAGCTCTGAAAAAATATTTCGGCTTGTAGCAGTGTGTGGGACTTGTTCTGTTAGTCCATCTATACTGACCTCCACCAGGTTGCAAATTCAATATAATTTTTATCTGCATCTAGCTCTGAAAAAATATTTCGGCTTGTAGCAGTGTGTGGGACTTGTTCTATTAGTCCATCTATACTAACCTCCACCAGGTTGCAAATTCAATATAATTTTTTCTGCATCTAGCTCTGAAAAAATATTTCGGTTTGTAGCAGTGTATGGGACTTGTTCTATTAGTCCATCTATACTAACCTCCTCCAGGTTGCAAATTCAATATCATTTTTTTCTGCATCTAGCTCTGAAAAAATATTTTGGCTTGTAGCAGTGTGTGGAACTTGTTCTATTAGTCCATCTATACTAACTTCCACCAGGTTGCAAATTCAATATAATTTTTTTCTGCGTCTAGCTCTGAAAAAATATTTCGGCTTGTAGCAGTGTGTGGGACTTGTTCTATTAGTCCATCTATACTAACCTCCACTAGGTTGCAAATTCAAAATAATTTTTATCTCCTTCTAACCCAGCCAATACTTTTGGGCTAATACCACAGTTTGGCCACTCAGCTCTGCTCGGATCCCATCCATTGTTTTTTGTGCAAACAACTCCAGAGTTGTGAATTAGTTAACCACCAAAATGAGGAGAAAAAGGCCTGCTGCTGGTGGAAAGGGGATTAGGCGTGTTGGGAAGGGAAAAAAAGGTTGTGTCCGTGGGGTAGGTGTTAAAGCAACAGTAACATCTGCAGAAGAAAGACCATCTTCCAGCCAAACTAAGATGTCTACTTCTTTTAGCGGACAATGTGATAAGATCCCTTTCTTATGGCCGCGCCAATCGCTACAAATTCCAGATGAGGCACAAAAACAGCAGGTGCTTCAACGGATATCAAGTGCTCCTTTAAGTGGGCTCTCCTCCACCTCAATTCAACATCACAAATACTCCAGTCCTCAGAGGTGTCACCCCAATCGCACTTGCTTCCTCACAGCTCCCAAGTCTCCAGCTACCCGTCTGAGTATGGGGTAGAACAGATGGTTGAATCTGCAGAGCTGTTTACTCATACTATAGCCTGGGAATCAGAGGTCGGCTCCAGAGCTTCTGTGAATCCAGACAAGGAAATGATCTGCACTGATGCCCCGAATCTTTATGAGTCGGATCCAGGACCAGACGCAAAAGGTTCTGACCATAATGTTGACCCAAGTTCCCAACTGTAACTCCTGTTGGTGGAGACAATGAGGAAGACGATGATGAGACACAAATACCTGATTGGAGCGACAACTTTAGTTTTTTGTCAGGGCAGGAAGAGGCTGGCTCTGAGAACAACGGGTGTGATAACACACAGGGTGATGATGACGAGGTTGGAGATCCCACTTACTGTCAACCCACAGTCAGCCAGTCGATGAGGTCAGCAGAGGAGGTGGAGGAGGATGCTAG
The DNA here is from genome assembly GCF_046119375.1 of Phyllobates terribilis. Lineage (NCBI taxonomy): Eukaryota > Metazoa > Chordata > Amphibia > Anura > Dendrobatidae > Phyllobates > Phyllobates terribilis. The sequence continues at coordinate 305,178,173 of NW_027362768.1, read as the reverse complement.
TCACGACGAGGTCAGGTTGCGCCTTCCTGGACAGAGACGTAGTACTGGAAGCACGTCAACAACTGCATCCTCAAACAAAACTCTGCCTCTGACCACAAGTCGTGGTGGCTCTTCAGGTCGCATGGGTGCTAAGCCTTGCATAGCCTGGGCATTTTTTCAGATCGATAAAGATGACCCAACTCGTGTTATCTGTAACATTTGTCAGCAAAAGCTAAGTAGAGGCCAAAAAATCCATAGTTTGAGTACTTCATGCATGAACCGGCACATGGATATGAAGCATAAGTTGCAGTGGGAAGCTCACTGTGCTACAATGCGGCCTAGCCGGCCGGGCCAACCGTCGTCTGCCACATCTTGTGCATCCGCGGCCTCTTCATCTTCTGTGACTGGGGGGACAGCAGTCACACCTGTTTTGGAACGCAGACCTGCCACCTCTTTACCCGCAACAGCCAGCGTGATTGGCAGGTCATCATTTTCTTTGGAGGTGGAAACACCAGCTGGTGTTCAGCGCTGTCCGATTTCGATAGCACCACCTTTGGATCAAGGCAACCTAACATGTCCGCCTGCATCTTCCTCACAGACCGGCAGTTTGCCGGGGACACCCTTCTCAACCCCGTCTAAGCACAACAGCCAGCCCTCGGTCCCTCAGATGTGGACAAGTGAAAGACCATTTCCTCCTAGCCATGAGAAAGCTAAGAAGTTGAATTTCACCATCTGCAAGCTCTTGGCTACATAAATGCTGCCTTTCCGCCTGGTGGACACAGAGGATTTTCGAGACCTTATGTCCGTCGCAGTGCCCCAGTACCAGATGCCCAGTCGGCACTACTTCTCAAAGAAAGGTGTGCCTGCGCTCCACCAGCATGTCGCACACAACATCACAGCTTCTTTGAGAAACTCTGTGTGTGACAGGGTGCATTTCACCACAGACACTTGGACGAGTAGGCATGGACAGGGGCGTTACATGTCGCTGACTGGGCACTGGGTAACTATGGTGACAGCAGGACAAGGGGCTGCTGTCCAATTCTTGCCGTCCCCACGACTTGTGCGTCAATCCTCTTTATGTCAAAGTTCCTCCACTGCTTCTGCCTCCTCAACCTCCTCTCGGTCCTCCACCTGCACCCAAAGCCTGTCTGGTCATGCCACAAGCTTTCTAACTGTGCAGAAGGGATCCTGCACACCTCCTTACTATGCTGGCAGCAGGGCTCAACGTCATCAGGCGGTTTTTACTTTGAAATGTCTGGGAAATGTGAGTCACACAGCTGAGGAGTTGTGGTCAGCTCTGGAGAACCAGTTTCATGAATGGTTTTCTCCACTGGACCTGAAATCAGGGAAGGCCGTGTGCGACAATGCTGCAAACCTGGGTGCGGCCCTTCGCCGGGGCAATGTCACACACGTGCCTTGTATGGCTCACGTGTTGAACCTGATTGTCCAGCAATTTTTAGCCCAATATCCCGGACTAGATGGCCTTCTGCAGAGGGCACGGTCACTGTGTGCTCACTTCTGCCGTTGGCATCCCGCAGCTCAGTGACTTACATCTCTACAGAAGTCGTTGGGCCTGCCACTTCACCGGCTAAAATGCGATGTGCCTACCCGGTGGAATTCAACTCTGCACATGTTGCAACGACTGTGGCAGCACCAACAAGCCCTTGTGCAATACGTTCTGACGTATAGCATGGGCCAACGAGATCCAGAGGTGGGGCAAATCACGCTGGAGGAGTGGTCTTAGATCAGGGACCTATGCACCCTTGTGCACAGTTTTGAAATGGCGACGAAGATGTTTAGTGCTGATGATGCCATTATCAGCATGACTATTCCGGTGATTTACATGCTGGAGGACATGTTAAACAGAATTCGGAGTCAGGTGGTGGCACAAGAGGAGGTGGAGGAAGTAGAGGAGGAGGAGTTGTATGCGGAAGGGCTAACATCTGCAAGGTCTAGACGGTCGGCAGCACCAAGGCGGCAGGCATGTGAGGGTGGGGGAGATGGTTTTACCAGGGCACATGGTAGCAGCCAAATTAGTGAGGAAGGTGCAGGAGCCCAGGAAGAAGTGGAGGACGAACTGATGGAAGACTCATCAGATGAGGGAGACCTTGATCACATTTCTGTTGTGCGAGGTTGGGGGGAGAGGACAGAGGAAGGAAGCATGATTGTTACCTCACCATCAACACAACAGGGACTTGGTGCTCCTGGATGCGCAAGACACATGAGTGCCTTCTTGCTGCACTACCTGCAACATGAAACTCGAATTGTGAGAATTAGAAATAATCCTGACTACTGGGTTGCCACACTGTTAGATCCCCGGTACAAAAGTAAATTTGCAGAAATTATTCCTGCCATAGAAAGAGATGCACGCATGCAGGAATATCAGCAGAGACTGTTGCAGAATCTTACATGTGCTTTTCCACAAAACACCAATGGTACACGTAGTGAATCTCACAGTTCCAACTTGCCAACCGTTGGACCGTCGAGTGTTCAGCACTCAAACCGTAACAGAACCACAGTATCTGCTGGTAACATCAATTTTGCGGAATCACTTCACCACTTTTTTAGCCCATCCTTTGCAAGGCCACAGGAGACAAGAAATCTGACACACAGTCAACGCCTAGAGACGATGGTACAGGAGTATCTCCAAGTAAACATTGAAGCCATGACTGTGTCACTGGACCCTTGCTCTTTTTGGGCTTCCAATCTGGATAAATGGCCGGAGCTCGCCACTTACGCCTTGGAGATCTTGTCATGCCCCGCAGCCAGCGTTCTGTCTGAACGTGTGTTCAGCGCTGCTGGTGGTGTGCTGACAGATAAGTGCACGCGGCTCTCCACTGATAATGTAGACAGACTCACGTTCATAAAGATGAACAAATCATGGATCCGAAACGACTTTTCAACCCCTGTGTCATCCTGGGGAGAGTAAAAGCTTGATGATTTGTTAAAATCACCTTACCAACCTTTTTAAGCTTTCAAATTACTAATCATGTTTATCTGTATCTTGGCTGGAAAATAATTTGGGCCTTGTAGCAGTGTGCAGTACTGATTCTATTAGGCCATCTATACTAAACTCCACCAGATTTAAAATTACTAATCATGTTTATCTGTATCTTGGCTGGAAATAATTTGGGCCTTGTAGCAGTTTGCAATACTGATTCTATTAGGCCATCTATACTAAGCTCCACCAGCTTTCAAATTAATAATAATTTTTAGCTGCATCTAGGCCGGAAAATAATTTTGGGGCTCCTAGATGCGCAAGATACAAGAGTGCCTTCTTGCTGCACTACCTGCAACATGACCCTCAGATTGTCAGAATTCGAATTAATCCTGACTACTGGGTTGCCACACTCTTAGATCCCCCACACTCTTCGATCAACCTTTTCATTTTATTAAAGAACAAAAAAGTGGTCATTTTTGAAATTATAAGCATTAGCAGGTTATTAGAAACTGAAATCAAACAGTTTTCAACTCAAAACTTTATTCTAGGTGATGTTACATTTGCACATAGGACCCCTTGTTCGAAAGGAGTAGAGATGAGCGTTGTTCTACTCGAACTGTTCGCCAATCTCAAATTTGAGCTGTTTTGGGCGGTGTTCGAGCCGTTCGGCGAACACGAACAATTTGAGAAAAATTCGGCTGTTCGAGGTTATGTTCGATAACTGTTCGTGCACCAAAATCATAACTGGATTTTTTCTCAGTAATGATGAAAATTAATGTTAATACGCAGTTTGAGTGTACAGCGGGGTGGGGGGAGGGGCAGGGGATGGATCTCTGCAGGAACAATGAAGATCTCCATTTTTTTTTCTCTTTCCCGCATTTGCAGTGGGGAGGTGCAATCTGTCAGCCTATCAGCAGCGCACACACGGAGCGAAGTGCTTTTTTTCACACAAGCAAGGGCATGTGTCATTGGCAGTGTATGTCACATGTCCTTGCCCTATAAGACCAAGCCATTTTCCCCGTCGCCACCATTTTCTCACTGCTGCAGCTGCGTGTTAGACGGCACCGCTGTTGCTGTGTGCGCTATACCTTGTTAATTTCAAGCCAATTTTCGCACAATTCTACAGATAGCTTGGGAGTAGGGAATAGTTGTGATTGCAGTCCTTCTTTTAAGGACTAGGTTACAGCATTTCCTACGACTTTTGTCAGGCAGGTCTGTGCTCTTAAATAGATAGATTGTGGGAGTAAAGACTAATTGTAATTGGAGTCCTTTTCAGGACTAGGTTACATCAGTTCCTATCAGTTTTTGCCAGGCAGGTCTGTGCCAGTGCTGTGCAAGTTTTTTTCACAGCATTTGGCTGAATCTAGCAAAGCTAATCCTTTTTGGCCTATTGCAGAGTGTGTTAGTCAGTGGAGTAGCCTATCTGTGTTGCAAGATATACCACCTGTGTATAGAATACCAATTTTTTACTGCACCTAGTGAAGTAAAATCTTTTGGGCATAGCATCATTCTATTAGTCCATCTATACTGACCTCCATCAGGTTGCAAATTGAATATAATTTTTTTCTGCATCTAGCTCTGAAAAAATATTGGGCTTCTAGCTGTGTGTGGGACTTGTTCTATTAATCCATCTATACAGACCTCCATCAGGTTGCAAACTGAATATATTTTTTTCTGCATCTACCTCTGAAAAAATATTGGGCTTCTAGCTGTGTGTCGGACTTGTTCTATTAATCCATCTATACAGACCTCCATCAGGTTGCAAACTGAATATATTTTTTTCTGCATCTACCTCTGAAAAAATATTGGGCTTCTAGCTGTGTGTGGGACTTGTTCTATTAATCCATCTATACAGACCTCCATCAGGTTGCAAACTGAATATATTTTTTTCTGCATCTACCTCTGAAAAAATATTGGGCTTCTAGCTGTGTGTGGGACTTGTTCTATTAATCCATCTATACAGACCTCCATCAGGTTACAAACTGAATATATTTTTTTCTGCATCTACCTCTGAAAAAATATTGGGCTTCTAGCTGTGTGTGGGACTTGTTGTATTAGTCCATCTATACTGACCTCCATCAGGTTGCAAACTGAATATATTTTTTTCTGCATCTACCTCTGAAAAAATATTGGGCTTCTAGCTGTGTGTGGGACTTGTTGTATTAGTCCATCTATACTGACCTCCATCAGGTTGCAAACTGAATATATTTTTTTCTGCATCTACCTCTGAAAAAATATTGGGCTTCTAGCTGTGTGTGGGTCTTGTTCTATTAATCCATCTATACAGACCTCCATCAGGTTGCAAACTGAATATATTTTTTTCTGCATCTACCTCTGAAAAAATATTGGGTTTCTAGCTGTGTGTGGGACTTGTTCTATTAATCCATCTATACAGACCTCCATCAGGTTACAAACTGAATATATTTTTTTCTGCATCTACCTCTGAAAAAATATTGGGCTTCTAGCTGTGTGTGGGACTTGTTGTATTAGTCCATCTATACTGACCTCCATCAGGTTGCAAACTGAATATATTTTTTTCTGCATCTACCTCTGAAAAAATATTGGGCTTCTAGCTGTGTGTGGGACTTGTTGTATTAGTCCATCTATACTGACCTCCATCAGGTTGCAAACTGAATATATTTTTTTCTGCATCTACCTCTGAAAAAACATTGGGCTTCTAGCTGTGTGTGGGACTTGTTCTATTAATCCATCTATACAGACCTCCATCAGGTTGCAAACTGAATATATTTTTTTCTGCATCTACCTCTGAAAAAATATTGGGCTTCTAGCTGTGTGTGGGACTTGTTGTATTAGTCCATCTATACTGACCTCCATCAGGTTGCAAACTGAATATATTTTTTTCTGCATCTACCTCTGAAAAAATATTGGGCTTCTAGCTTTGTGTGGGACTTGTTGTATTAGTCCATCTATACTGACATCGATCAGGTTGCAAACTGAATATATTTTTTTCTGCATCTACCTCTGAAAAAATATTGGGCTTCTAGCTGTGTGTGGGACTTGTTCTATTAATCCATCTATACAGACCTCCATCAGGTTGCAAACTGAATATATTTTTTTCTGCATCTACCTCTGAAAAAATATTGGGCTTCTAGCTGTGTGTGGGACTTGTTCTATTAATCCATCTATACAGACCTCCATCAGGTTGCAAACTGAATATATTTTTTTCTGCATCTACCTCTGAAAAAATATTGGGCTTCTAGCTGTGTGTGGGACTTGTTCTATTAATCCATCTATACAGACCTCCATCAGGTTGCAAACTGAATATATTTTTTTCTGCATCTACCTCTGAAAAAATATTGAGCTTCTAGCTGTGTGTGGGACTTGTTGTATTAGTCCATCTATACTGACCTCCATCAGGTTGCAAACTGAATATATTTTTTTCTGCATCTACCTCTGAAAAAATATTGGGCTTCTAGCTGTTTGTGGGACTTGTTGTATTAGTCCATCTATACTGACCTACATCAGGTTGCAAACTGAATATATTTTTTTCTGCATCTACCTCTGAAAAAATATTGGGCTTCTAGCTGTGTGTGGGACTTGTTCTATTAATCCATCTATACAGACCTCCATCAGGTTGCAAACTGAATATATTTTTTTCTGCATCTACCCCTGAAAAAATATTGGGCTTCTAGCTGTGTGTGGGACTTGTTCTATTAATCCATCTATACAGACCTCCATTAGGTTGCAAACTGAATATATTTTTTTCTGCATCTACCTCTGAAAAAATATTGGGCTTCTAGCTGTGTGTGGGACTTGTTCTATTAATCCATCTATACAGACCTCCATCAAGTTGCAAACTGAATATATTTTTTTCTGCATCTACCTCTGAAAAAATATTGGGCTTCTAGCTGTTTGTGGGACTTGTTGTATTAGTCCATCTATACTGACCTACATCAGGTTGCAAACTGAATATATTTTTTTCTGCATCTACCTCTGAAAAAATATTGGGCTTCTAGCTGTGTGTGGGACTTGTTCTATTAATCCATCTATACAGACCTCCATCAGGTTGCAAACTGAATATATTTTTTTCTGCATCTACCTCTGAAAAAATATTGGGCTTCTAGCTGTGTGTGGGACTTGTTCTATTAATCCATCTATACAGACCTCCATTAGGTTGCAAACTGAATATATTTTTTTCTGCATCTACCTCTGAAAAAATATTGGGCTTCTAGCTGTGTGTGGGACTTGTTCTATTAATCCATCTATACAGACCTCCATCAAGTTGCAAACTGAATATATTTTTTTCTGCATCTACCTCTGAAAAAATATTGGGCTTCTAGCTGTGTGTGGGACTTGTTCTATTAATCCATCTATACAAACCTCCATCAGGTTGCAAACTGAATATATTTTTTTCTGCATCTACCTCTGAAAAAATATTGGGCTTCTAGCTGTGTGTGGGACTTGTTCTATTAATCCATCTATACAGACCTCCATCAGGTTGCAAACTGAATATATTTTTTTCTGCATCTACCTCTGAAAAAATATTGGGCTTCTAGCTGTGTGTGGGACTTGTTGTATTAGTCCATCTATACTGACCTCCATCAGGTTGCAAACTGAATATATTTTTTTCTGCATCTACCTCTGAAAGAATATTGGGCTTCTAGCTGTGTGTGGGACTTGTTCTATTAATCCATCTATACAGACCTCCATCAGGTTGCAAATTGAATATAATTTTTTTCTGCATCTAACCCAGCCAATAGTTTTGGCCTAATACCACAGTTTGGCCACTCAGCTCTGCTCGGTTCCCATTCATTGTTTTTTTGTGCAAACAACTCCAGAGTTGTGAATTAGTTAACCACCAAAATGAGTGGAAAAAGGCCTGCTGCTGGTGGAAAGGGGAATAGGCGTGTTGGGAAGGGGAAAAAAGGTTGTGTCCGTGGGGTAGGTGTTAAAGCAACAGTAACATCTGCAGAAGAAAGACGATCTTCCAGCCAAACTAAAATGTCTACTTCTTTTAGCGGACAATGTGATAAGATCCCTTTCTTACGGCCACGCCAATCGCTACAAATTCCAGATGAGGCGCAAAAACAGCAGGTGCTTCAACGGATATCAAGTGCTCCTTTAAGTGGGCTCTCCTCCACATCAACTTCAACATCACAAATACTCCAGTCCTCAGAGGTGTCACCCCAATCGCACTTGCTTCCTCACAGCTCCCAAATCTCCAGCTGCCCGTCTGAGTATGAGGTAGAACAGATGGTTGAGTCTGCAGAGCTGTTTACTCATACTATAGCCTGGGAATCAGAGGTCGACTCCAGCGCTTCTGTGAATCCAGACGAGGAAATGATCTGCACTGATGCCCAGAATCTTTATGAGTCGGATCCAGGACCAGACGCAGAAGGTTCTGACCATAATGTAGACCCTCATTCCCAAACTGTAACTCCTGTTGGTGGAGACAATGAGGAAGACAATGATAAGACTCAAATACCTGATTGGAGCGACAACTTTAGTTTTTTGTCAGGGCAGGAACAGGTTGGCTCTGAGGACGACGGGTGTGATAATGCACAGGGTGATGATGATGAGGTTGGAGATCCCACTTACTGTCAACCCACAGTCAGCCAAGAGATGAGGTCAGCAGAGGAGGTGGAGGAAGATGCTAGTGACGACGAGGTCAGGTTGCGCCTTCCTGGACAGAGACGTAGTACTGGAAGCACGTTAACAACTGCATCCTCAAACACAACTCTGCCTCTCACCACAAGTCGTGGTGGCTCTTCAGGTCGCATGGGTGCTAAGCCTTGCATAGCCTGGGCATTTTTTCAGATCGATAAAGATTACCCAACTCGAGTTATCTGTAACATTTGTCAGCAAAAGCTAAGTAGAGGCCAAAAAATACATAGTTTGAGTACTTCATGCATGAATCGGCACATGGACATGAAGCATAAGTTGCAGTGGGAAGCTCAGTGTGCTACAATGCGGCCTAGCCGGCCGGGCCAACCACCGTCTGCCATATCTTGTGCATCCGCGGCCTCTTCATCCTCTGTGACTGGGGGGACAGCAGTCACACCTGTTTTGGGGCGCAGACCTGCCACCTCTTTACCCGCAACAGCCAGCGTGATTGGCAGGTCATCATTTTCTTTGGAGGTGGTAACACCAGCTGGTGTTGAGCGCTGTCCGACATCGATAGCACCACCTTTGTATCAAGGCAACCTAACATGTCCGCCTGCATCTTCCTCACAGACCGGCAGTTTGCCGGGGACACCCTTATCAACCCCGTCTAAGCACAATAGCCAGCCCTCGGTCCCTCAGATGTGGACAAGTAAAAGACCATTTCCTCCTAGCCATGAGAAAGCTAAGAGGTTGAATTTCACCATCTGCAAGCTCTTGGCTACAGAAATGCTGCCTTTCCGCCTGGTGGGCACAGAGGATTTTCGAGACCTTATGTCCGTCGCAGTGCCCCAGTACCAGATGCCCAGTCGGCACTACTTCTCAAAGAAAGGTGTGCCTGCGCTCCACCAGCATGTCGCACACAACATCACCGCTTCTTTGAGAAACTCTGTATGTGACAGGGTGCATTTCACCACAGACACTTGGACGAGTAGGCATGGACAGGGGCGTTACATGTCGCTGACTGGGCACTGGGTAACTATGGTGACAGCAGGACAAGGGGCTGCTGTCCAAGTCTTGCCGTCCCCACGAGTTGTGCGTCAATCCTCTTTATGTCAAAGTTCCTCCACTGCTTCTGCCTCCTCAACCTCCTCTCGGTCTTCCACCTGCACCCAAAGCCTGTCTGGTCATGCCACAAGCTTTCTAACTGCGCAGAAGGGATCCTGCACACCTCCTTACTATGCTGGCAGTAGGGCTCAACGTCATCAGGCGGTTTTTACATTGAAATGTCTGGGAAATGTGAGTCACACAGCTGAGGAGTTGTGGTCAGCTCTGGAGAACCAATTTCATGAATGGTTGTCTCCACTGGACCTGAAACCAGGGAAGGCCATGTGCGACAATGCTGCAAACCTGGGTGCGGCCCTTCGCCGGGGCAATGTCACACACGTGCCTTGTATGGCTCACGTGTTGAACCTGGTTGTCCAGCAATTTTTAGCCCACTATCCCAGACTAGATGGCCTTCTGCAGAGGGCACGGTCGCTGTGTGCTCACTTCCGCCGTTCGCATCCCGCAGCTCAGCGACTTACATCTCTACAGAAGTCGTTGGGCCTGCCACTTCACCGGCTAAAATGCGATGTGCCTACCCGGTGGAATTCAACTCTGCACATGTTGCAGCGACTGTGGCAGCACCGACAAGCCCTGGTGCAATACGTTCTGACGTATAGCCTGGGCCAACGAGATTCAGAGGTGGGGCAAATCACGCTGGAGGAGTGGTCTCAGATCAGGGACCTATGCACCCTTCTGCACAGTTTTGAAATGGCGACGAAGATGTTTAGTGCTGACGATGCCATTATCAGCATGACTATTCCGGTGATTTACATGCTGGAGCACATGTTAAACAGAATTCGGAGTCAGGTGGTGGCACAAGAGGAGGTGGAGGAAGTAGAGGAGGAGGAGTTGTATGCGGAAGGGCTAACATCTGCAAGGTCCTGATGGTCGGCAGCACCAAGGCGGCAGGCATGTGAGGGTGGGGGAGATGGTTTTACCAGGGCGCATGGTAGCAGCCAAACTAGTGAGGAAGGTGCAGGAGCCCAGGAAGAAGTGGAGGACGAACTGATGGAAGACTCATCAGATGAGGGAGACCTTGATCACATTTCTGTTGTGCGAGGTTGGGGGGAGAGGACAGAGGAAGGAAGCATGATTGTTACCTCGCCACCAACACAACAGGGACTTGGTGCTCCTGGATGCGCAACACACATGAGTGCCTTCTTGCTGCACTACCTGCAACATGACCCTCGAATTGTGAGAATTAGAAATAATCCTGACTACTGGGTTGCCACACTGTTAGATCCCCGGTACAAAAGTAAATTTGCAGATATTATTCCTGCCATAGAAAGGGATGCACGCATGCAGGAGTATCAGCAGAGACTGTTGCAGAATCTTACATGTGCTTTTCCACAAAATACCAGTGGTGCACGTAGTGAATCTCACAGTTCCAACTTGCCAACCGTGGGACCGTCAAGTGTTCAGCACTCAAACCGTAACAGAACCACAGTATCTGCTGGTAACATCAATTTTGCGGAATCATTTCACCACTTTTTTAGCCCATCCTTTGCAAGGCCACAGGAGACAAGAAGTCTGACACATAGTCAACGCCTAGAGACGATGGTACAGGAGTATCTCCAAGTAAACATTGAAGCCACGACTGTGTCACTGGACCCTTGCTCTTTTTGGGCTTCCAATCTGGATAAATGGCCGGAGCTAGCCACTTACGCCTTGGAGATCTTGTCATGCCCCGCAGCCAGCGTTCTGTCTGAACGTGTGTTCAGCGCTGCTGGTGGTGTGCTGACAGATAAGCGCACGCGGCTCTCCACTGATAATGTAGACAGACTCACGTTCATAAAGATGAACAAATCATGGATCCGAAACGACTTTTCTACCCCTGTGTCATCCTGGGGAGAGTAAAAGCTTGATGATTGGTTAAAATCACCCTACCAACCGTTTTAAGCTTTCAAATTACTAATCATGTTTATCTGTATCTTGGCTGGAAAATAATTTGGGCTTTGTAGCAGTGTGCAGCACTGATCCTATTAGGCCATCTATACTAAAGCTTCACCAGATTTAAAATTAATAATAATTTTTAGCTGCATCTAGCCCGGAAAATAATTTTGGGGCTCCGAGATGCGCAAGACACATAAGTGCCTTCTTGCTGCACTCCCTGCAGCATGACCCTCATATTGTCAGAATTCGAAGTAATCATGACTACTGGGTTGCCACACTCTTAGATCCCCCAAACTTTTCGATCAACCTTTTCATTTTAATAAAGACCAAAAAAATGGTCATTTTTGAAATTATAAGCATTAGCAGGTTGTTAGAAACTGAAATCAAACAGTTTTCAACTCAAAACTTTATTCTAGGTGATGTTACATTTTCACATAGGACCCCTTGTTCGAAAGGAGCTTCTGAACTCTATCGTCCATTGAATTTGTCAGGTTTTGGATGGTTTCTGCTTCAATTGTTTTGCATGAGGACAGAATACCCTCCCAGAGCTGTTGCTTAGATGTGAACTGCCTCCCGCCATCATAGACAATCCTTTTAATGATGCTCCAAAGGTTCTGAATGGGGTACAGGTCAGGGGAGCATGGGGGTCACACCATAAGTTTGTCCTCTTTTATGCCCATATCAGCCAGAGATGCAGATGTTTTATGTGCAGCATGAGATGGTGCATTATCATGCAGAAAAATGATCTTGCTGTGAAATACACGGTTCTTCTTCTTGAACCATGGCAGGAAGTGCTGTTTGAGAAAATCCACATACATTATGGAGTTCATCTTTAGCGCCTTCAGGGATCCTAAAGGGGCCGACAATCTCTCTCCCCATGATTCCAGCCCAAAACATTACTCCACCTCCTCCTTGTTGGCGCTGTAGCCGTGTTTGCGTGGGGTGTCCATCAACCAGCCATCCTCCACTCCATCCATCTGGACCATCGAGCGCTGCACGGAACTCATCCGTGAACAAAACACTTTTGAAATCAGTCTTCATGTAATGTTTGGCCCACTGGAGCCGTTTCTGCTTGTGTGAAGTGGATAGAGGAGGTCGACAGGATGGCGTATGCACAGCTGCAAACATCTGAAGGACCCTGCATCTTGTTGTTCGGGGGACGTTGGAGGCACAAGCAGCTTCAAAAACTTGTCTGCTGCTATGACAAGGCTTTTTTGCCGCTGCTCTTTCAACCTGACGTAATTGCCTGTAGGAAAGAGTCCTCAATTTGCCCTTATCAGCACGCACACGTGTGTACTGTGAATCAGCTACATACTTCTTGATTGCCAAGACACTTCATCCTGATCATCGCACAATGTTGATTGTAGTCATGCCTTGACCTAAACACTCCACAATTTGTTGCTTCTCAGCAGCCGACACATCCTTTTTCTTTCCCATTTTGGCAGAAAATGTAGGCTGCTTAATAATGTGAGACAGCCTTCTTAAGTAGTCTTGCCTTTCATTGGACACACCTGCCAAACTAATTAGCACAGGTGTCTGCAATTGCTTACAGTGATATAAAGAGCCCTGACACACATCACCATCAATGAGTTTAACTGACAAACAAACAAATTCTTCCTTTATCACTCCTAAACACTTTTTGCATAATAATTTGGAACGCAGTGTACATGTGCTTTTCCACAAAACACCAGTGGTTCACGTAGTGAATCTTACAGTTCTAACTTGCCAACCGTGGTCTGTATGGAGTTGTTCAATAAAGGGCCCAAAATTAAGATAACATAGATGGGAGAGGTCTCTATGAATAGGAATTCCTAAGTATTTGATACCCTGTGAGGGCCAGGCAAAGGGAAAGTTGGACTGGATGGAATCCTATATGGATTTGGGGAGGGAGACATCGAGGGCCTCAGACTTCGCTGCATTGATTTTAAAATTTGACCATGTAACAAAGTGATCTATTTCAGCCATAACAGCATGGATGGATATATGTGATTGAGTGATATATACTAGGACATCATCAGCAAATAGAGAGCACTTGTACTCGGTGCCTCCCACCTCAATCCACCTAATATTGGGGTTATGGCGAATTGATGAGAGCAGGTGCTCCGTCACTAGGATGTATAAGAGAGGGGACAGAGTACATCCCTGCCTTGTCCCATTGGTGATTGTGAAAGGTGATGAAAATGTTCTGATGCACCCCCTGGGCCTTGGGACCCCCGGAGCCGGACCCTTTTTGGTGGATGCTGGTGGTTGTAGTCTTCGTGGCAGCGACCCGGTTCCGTGGCTCAGGGTGGTCAAACCAGTGGCGGAACTATTTATGTGGTTTTGATGTTTAAATGTCCGACTACGCCACCCGTGGATTGCGGTCAGAGTGAACCGCCGCTGCAGGGCAGACCGCTGAGGCTGGTGTTGTGGGTGCAGCAGAGCGTAGCATAACTCCCCACGGGAGGAGTATAGCCTCAGGGCAGTGTATGCGGAGGATGGGGGTGATGGTGCAGGGCAGCAGCAGTAACGACACGGAGTCAGTGATGCAGTCCAGGGCCTTTACTCACAGTTCTTATTATCCAGACCACGTCTGCAGGTAACGGCTGCCCACGTCGTACTGTGCTCACCAGGTGAGGGGCTCAGACAACTCCCAGATAACTTTGGAGAGCTTCACAGGACCACCTTTGTGTGTCCTTTCTCTGGCCTTTCTTACCCCACCATTGACCACGCTTCTGTCCGGCTGCCTCAGGCCTCCTCTTGGTAAACTTGGCGCCAGTTTCCCTGACCCTATGTGGTGCCTTCCTAGTGGGTGTAGCGAGGGGCTGCACCACATAAAATGTCACAGCCTCCGGTTTCTAGCTGAGGGTCGTTTCCTGCCTCCACTAGTTTCGGGGACCGGTCTCCCCCTTTGGCCTGACCCCTCCACGCAGGTGAATTCGGGCGTGCGGTGGCGACTCGCCCGTCCGCACCCCTGGGATCCCTTCATTCCTCGTTCCTGGAGCCTTCTCCGCTCCTCTTCCTTCCTTCTCCCTCTTCCAGGCCTGGGCCTCTGTTACTAGGCCCGCCTCCGGAGCAGAGCTCATGCAGAGCCCCTGCTCCCTGGCACTTCTGCTCAGACTTCTCTGCACTGAACTAAGATGGTGCCCACCTTTTATACTCCCTTCTCAATGCACCCAGGAACTGCTTCCTCCCTGCTCCTGCACTACAGGGTTCCCCTTCCTCAGTGTTCCCTCCCCCCACTCCAGCCAGGGACAGGGACTGTCGTGCCCATCTCAGAGGCATATTGGTCGCCCTGCCCCACGGCAATTTGTTTTCAACCATGTTTTTTTGTGCTCTTGATTTTGTTATCACCTGAAGAAGGCTATTGTGAAAAATTAGCCGAAATGCGTTGTGCTTTATTGATTGCCTAGAATAAAAAAAATATTTTCATATATATGATAAAAACATCTGAAAGATTTTTTTGGTAAGCGCCACATTGATTTTTCAGTTGGATACCTGTGATCCTTGAATACATACTGACCAGACCCCCCTGTTAGTGAATTCCAGCCTTTTCCAAAATTATTTTACAATTTGTTAGGGCATTCTTGCCTTTACATAATATGAACACTCTTCTTGTCGTCTTTCCTTTAAATATATCTGTATTTACAGTATTTACTCCCAAGCTACTCAAGTATGGCTCTAAGCACTTAACACCCTGGAAACTTGTATTAGTGCTAGCACACTTTTTTCATTCATAGGTAAGCACAAAAGACAATTAAAATTCCTACAAAATCCCAGTAAATGGACAACAAGATACTCCTCTGTTGAGTTGATCCTTCTCAACAGCCAAGCAAGACACAGCAACACTAGCAATCCTGAAAGTACAAGTACCACTACATTTCACACTTATACACTGATCCTATCAAATGCACTCGGTTCAAAAAGGCATAGGTACTTCTTCCCAGTTCTTGGACCAGACTATTTAATGCAAAATAACTTATTCGGAAAGGAGGCAGACCAACTCTCAATAAAAATGAAATACAAATGTATGCATATGCCTTTTGCTTATGCTGCAGCATTAGATTTCAGTTTTACTGGATGGTCCACTCTCACTTGAGATCCGGATGGTATAATGTAGGTCTGTTCCCGGGTTTCGGCACCAAACTCTGTGAGTGAAATATACTCTCTTCAATACCTTTAGAACTCCAAATAAATAAGATTTATTTTATGAGAACGCAGTAAATTGATACAGCACAGCTCACATAACCACCTGAATAGAGAATGTGATTATTTAGGCATATGTCATCTGTCATCACTACTGAATTGTCTGCTTTAATAAATTCTTGTATTACTTATACAATAACAATTATGCCATTCCTCTGCTATTCCTCCTAGAGGTGTATGAATTAAATTGACAGCTGGGTGTTACCATTCAATGCATGTCACTGATTGGACATTGTTAGACTGTGTAGGGACACACCCCCAACTGGCAAAATCCAGTTATGAGCTTACACATTTCTAAGAGGAATAAAAGAAAAGATGGCTAAAGAGAAGATGTTTAAGAATTGTTATTTTATTGAGAATACAGGGATTTACTAAAATAGCCATGTGCAGATTGGTGTTGTCAACCCAAAATGGTCTCATTTTTTAGGATTTAGCTAACCTGGGCCATACTTATTCCTGAAAGCAGGAAAACTGGAAAGTGTAATTTCCTTCATCTGTAGAAAGTAAAACTGAAGCCATGTTAAAGGGGCTGTTATCTTCATAAATGGATGAATTGAAAAGTCCTTGTAAAACCAAGCAAAAGTGAAAAAATGGAATGGAGGGAATGCAAAAATTAATTCATTTTATAGTTTACTGTTTGTTGCTTAGATCACTAGCCACTTCTGACGTCTATCAGCAGTGGTCAATATCCTAGGGAAGGAGAGAAGTGTTGCAAGCTCTGTGCTATTGAGATTGCAAGTGCAGCTTTGAAGATTTACTGGATCGTGGGATCTTCAGTGCTCTTGAGCTTCTCCAATGTTGCAAAGGCAGAGTGTCCTCTACTTGCAGCATGGCAAAGTGCTCATTTTAGACCACTGCCTCAGCCATGGCACTGGTCTGAACTGTGAGTCATTGGGAGTACACTGCCCCCGGAAGGAGTAAGCCAGGAAATGTGGAAGCGATGCCCTCCTTACAACCAAAGATAAGTTAAAAACTTTAACATTATGCTGGTATTCCAAATATTGGCCAGCTAATAATGCAGAATTTATTGGCCTGAGATAACATGTTGGTAGGTCAACAGGTGCATGCTGCAGTGTATAACAAAATATGGTAATTATTGAGTATGAGAGGTAATATATGCAGCATTAAATGTAAAATACAACTGCGGTGTTATACAACATGGCACAATATGTTTAAGGTCACGCCAGTATACTGTGCTCATTGATATGATGCATCAGGTGGCACATGGTCCCTGTTACATTTGTACATCTGTATAACATTTATTCATAATAGTACTTGGTGGAAGCACAGGTGAAAAAAGAGCATCTCATCATATTTGCCAAAATTTACAAACTTCTTTTTGTGCAGTATGTAGGTCACAATGTACCCAACCACTAAAAAATGTAGATAATAAATAAAAACTTATTTTGAGAGCTGTAAAAATGTATTTTGTTAGTCTTCTGCTTCAAATATTATATATTGAATTTTTCTTTCTGTGTTCTTAGGTTTGGGTAGATGCAGGTACTCAAATCTTCTTCTCTTACGCCATCTGCTTGGGATGTTTGACCGCTCTGGGAAGTTACAATAACTACAATAATAATTGCTACAGGTACATTGACTTGTAGATGTAAAAAAGCTGTTGATGAATTGTGCTGATTTAGGGCTTATTTTCGCAATGTTTTCAACATTTAGCAAATAAAATCTTCCAATCTATACATTTACCTATACATTGAATGGCTACTTTATGAGCGACACCATTCTAATGATGCAGTGGACCTCCTATGACCTTCAGAAGCATAGCTATTTTTTAAGGCAGAGATTCCACTAGGTGTTGAAATCGGTTGGCAGGGATTTGGTCCAGGTTGACAGGATACTTTCTTGCTGTTGCCACAAATTAGATCAAATTAGACCATCCTACCTTGTCCCAGAGATGTTCTAAGGGTCTTGGAACTGTGAAGGTTAGGGAAGTAAGGAGAACTAGATGTCATACACCTGGAACCAATCCATGACTATATAAGTCTCCTGGCATGGTGCATTGTCCTACTGAAAGAATCTTCCTATCAAACAACAGCTATCATAAAGGGATGAACTTTGTTGGGCCACAATGCATGGGTAAGCCCTGTTGTCCAAATGTCTAACTACAGGTATCCAAAGATCTAGGATGTGCTAAGTAAACCTCCACACCATTACTGTACCGCCACAATCCTGTACTGTGACATATTACTGGTAGGGATAGATTCATGCTGCTTGTGCCAAATTCTGACCCTCCCATTATCATGGTGCAACAGAACTGAATTTATCTGACTAGGCAATGTTTTAGCACTGTTTTTTTTATTTGTTTTTTACATTTTTTTTGTCCACTGTAGTTTTGTAGTGATCAGCAAATGTACCAAAATTTGAATTCAGGAGTTCGCTCAAATTTGGGAAGGAAATGTGATTTTGTAATTCGAGCATACATTATAATGAGATCTCTCCAAACACCAGACTATGATAAACATACAGTATGTAAAAAATGTAAAAAAAAGTTATACTCACTCGGTCCTTCCATTTCCCGTCGTGCAATCCATATCTGGCCCAGTCATCTTGTTTGGTCCAGTCATTGGGTTAACCAATTTGGCATCACACGGTGCCTCGAATCTTTGGCTTCTCCATTGCTATCTAGACCACAATGTAACTTTGTCATGTGGCATGCACTGGATGTCATAGCGTAGTCAATTCAGGAAATGCTGGAAGACACAGTAATGGCCGAGTGGAGACAGCACTGGTGCCTGGACCGAAGAATATGACCAGGGCATGGCTTCATGGCAGGATAGGTAAGGGCCAAGTTAGTATTATTTTTTTTAATCCCTTTACCAGACCTTTTTAAGCCAGCAAAATGGCAGCTGGTGGCCATTTTGCTTGATTTGTAAAATTTGAATTCCAAAAAAATTTAATTCACAAGCTCCCAACCTTTGTGAAATTCAAGGCAAATGTGATTAATCTCAAAGTAATTGATTCATCTCTATTGTCTTGTTTTTCTGTTTACCTTTACACTGAGCTGTGGATTTGGACACATTAGTAGGAGTACCAGCATTGTATTTGGCTTCAATTTGCTTGACTGTGCACCACCTGTTTATCAGAATATTTCTTGATATTTCCATCTAATCCCTTTATCCCTTTTGTGTGGAGAGTTATTTAAATCCATATGATTCCCTTTTGCTGGATGTTTTCCCTCTAATACAGAGTCTAGCATCATGACTCGTTTGAAGTCACTCAGATCACTCAATTTTCCCTTATGTGAATTTACACTGACACTAAGCCACTAAACACTTGATATAATGCTGCACTCTGGGGTCACTTGTCTAATGTCCATACAAGGGAAGCTTCAATTGTGTAGAGGCAGGTATTTCGGAAGCTAAATTTGGATGCTCGTGAACACTGTTCGTGTGTGGACCATGATGAACGGATAGGACGTGGGTCTCCAGACCTGAACTTGACAGCCTCATAGGAATATATGGGGCTGTCAAGTTCAGGTCAGGAGACCAGCGGTCAGTACATGCATCATACAGATATTTCCAGGGGCCTACCATTGGTATAATGTTGCTATCTGTCCCACTGGAAGGACTCCTCTATTACTTTATTTTTGGTGGTAATGATTTTTAATAGTAATGTTTGAACTTTTAAGCCCTAAAGAACACCATACTCAGTAGACTAATGTGGGACAAACTCGCAGATATCGACGAGTTTGGCTGAGAACCTAATGTACATGGGGGTGCTGGCCAACTGATGGTCAGGAGAGATGTTGATTGGGCATGCCCAATTTTGGAGTACCAACCGCATTGTTCTCCTGAAGGTAAGCCACCGGCCAATATATCAGTCTCCCTCATAGAGAACACGGGAGCACTCAAGCGAATGAGAGTATCATTCAGTTGACAGATATATAATGTAAATGGGACCTTTAAGTTACATGTGCAAATTATCATATCCATAAGGATAAATCAGTATCTATTCTTTTATCATTGTTTGGTTCGTTGGCTTTAATGAAGGGAAGGAAAGAAGCTTTGACCACTGTGCTCTTATGTCACTGACTTAATCTATGATGAGATCACTGGTCTGGTGATACATCAGAGACAATCGCTCCTGTGATAAAACAGACAGGGAAATGTGTTCCTTCACACAAACTAGAAGCTGAGAGTCCCTCATATGTCACCAATATATTCCCTTATGCATCCTCCCCTGACTTAAAGCTGTGTATATGCAACCATAAGCAGCAGCTCTAAATGTCAGACACAGCTAATAGCACAATACATAGCAGGGGCACATTTATAAGATTATCTTAGCTCAGGAACATACTTTTTTAAACACAATCAATTGTGAAACTTATTATAAATCCAAGATCTAATGGTAAATATGTACTTTGTAAATGGGACAACCCCTTCAATGGTGAAAAAAACAACTGTGGTATTTATTTAGTATCTTATTTTATTGCAAATGTTTTTTGCTTTCTTTTTTTAAAATTTTACATTGGGAAGCCATCCTTATAAAAGAAAAAAAAATCCATGCTTACCACATTACCCTGTTCCAGTGCGACCACTCCAATGGTCTCCACCAGACAGAAAGCAGGGACTTCCGACTACCAGTCACCTAACCCTGCAGCTAATCAGTGGCTTCAGCGGTCAGGTTGCTGGCCATCACTTCTGATCTGGCAGAGACTGTCGAAGAGGCAACGCTAGAGCAAAGTAAGGGGAGGGGTGATTACATTGGTATGGGCTATTTTTCTCTTTTATAAGGATGGTTTCTCTGTCACTTTTAAAAAAAGTGCCCTTGAATCCCTTTAACATAAATAAAGATAATGACCATGGGACATTTTCTAACCATTATCTCCTTTGCGTCAAATTTATGATTTTCCAGAAATTCATTCTAAATTGTTAGTACCATGAAAAGACATTTATTATGCTTACAAATAATAATACTCTCCTGTCTGAGGCCTGCTCCTCAAAAGGTCCTCAAATTGGTCCTCCTGGTCTTTGGATGTTTTGGTACTGATTAGGCCAAACATGGTCTCATGCCTGTCAATGACATGCTATGCAGCACGCGGTCCCAAGGGGCATGACACTCGTCATAAACGTCAATGACTTGCGTCCTGTTTCACATGATCATGTGAGACTTATTTGGTGCTCCGAACACATATCTGAAGCATACAGAGGACTGAGTAGGGAGCTGCTGTGGCAGGACAAGTGAGGGTAAGGCCTAGGGCAGGTTAAAGTAATCTTTTTTATTTTTAATCCCCTCTTGGCCATCAAAAGAGTCCAGCAAAATGGCAACTCACTGCCGCCATTTTGCTGCATTAATGCGAATCAAATCCTCAAAATTTAGATTTCTTGTGAATACAAATTTTTTTGGTAACAGATTGCATTTGATACAAATCAATTCACTCAACTATTCCAACCAATGAACCAATCATCCAGTGAGAGCAGGATAAATACATGAAATATATGAATCTGTCACGCGCAGGTTGGGAGAGCCGCTGACCAGCCCAAGCATTGCGTTCTGATCTTGGTACAATTTATACGGATGTCTGACTGCACCCTTAAATGAAGTCATTGAGGCTTCATCTTCTGTCAAGTTTCAATTCAGCTATTTCTTAATTCAGAAAGTCATTACTGCAGCTAATGTAGGACTTGCCGTTAGGTATCTAAGACCATTTTCCAATCATCCAATACAATGTATGTGCGTTTGTCTGTGTAACTTTTAAATTGGCTATTTAAAAATGAATTATTTGAGTGTTGACTAATGACCACTCGATACCCGGAGAACCACATGGAAATTATCAATCAAAAATGAAGTCCATTTAAAAGTCATACGGACTTGAAATGATGCCTGCATGGTGACTTCCCGCATCATTGCTGCATTTTGGCTGTACATCGGCTTCTACGTGGGACCCTACCATCACTTTTGTTTGTCCAAGGATTGCTATATTGCACAATTGCTTTCGAACTTAATAATATTTGTTCCTAAAAAGTCAGAGTTGAGTGAAATGCTGAGCAATATGTTCACTGGTTGGTCACAGCTGTTCACTTTCATGGTCAATTGTCTGCAGTGATGAAGAGTCATCAGATAAATGTTAGAAGCGTAATTAAATCTAGATAAATGTTACTGCACATAAAATGATTGCATAATCTCTGCTTTCCTTTGCAGGGACTGTATTATGCTTTGCTGCTTGAACAGCGGCACCAGCTTTGTGGCTGGTTTTGCTATATTTTCTGTGCTTGGTTTTATGGCTTACGAACAAGGGGTTCCAATTGCGGAAGTTGCAGAATCAGGTACGTACAACTTGGTGACTTGTATCTATTATACATTTTCTCTCATTGTTCCTCACCTGGTTATGGCTCCCACTCCTGAGAAAAAATACTGACCGAATACTGATAGTGGGGCCGTGGCCAAAATGAAATATCAGGACACATTGCAGTTTGACATTTTGGTATGGTTTGAAATTAGAAAAAAGAAAAAGTTGATCACAAGTCTGACCCTGTATCTTTTTTGAGAGGTTACCAGTTGTTTTCCTTGACCCAAAAAGAAGCACAATTAATTTATCAACAAGTAGGACCATACTGCCATGAAATTACTCAGTTTGTCCCAGTTGAAAATATAACTAATTCGCTGACCTAAAATTCTCAGATCTTTATTTAGAACATTCAGTCTGGAATTATTACAGTAAGATCTCGTCTTAGCCTTGGGCAAAGAATCAAGATATTTATTTCATGACATTTTCAAAAATCTCATGAAAAAGTTATGACTGTATCTAAAAGCGTTTTAATTTCAGAAGTGGTTAAAGTGTCTGTGATGACTGTTACATATGTAGAATATATGACATCTCTTAGGAATGATTTTATCATTGTGAGTATAGTGAATTCTGGAAACGCAGAAGGACTGGAAGGCAAATCATGTCCACCCATAGAAAACAATATTGGGACTCAGGGAATATAAGCGCAGAACCTTCACCAACCATATAGTCCCAATATAATTAATTCAGTTTTTATTGGGATGGATACAGCCTTATCGGAATTAACCTCTTGCACATAGGAGAAGTTATGGTGATCAGCTTATTACCATTGTGTGGCTTCCAGCACACCAGGCAAAAAAGTTTCGATGCTGTTGTTTGCCGCAGCCATCCAGACTATTAAATAAGATCTGTCACTAGATTTAACAATACAAAAGGAATATATTAGTAAATAGAACCTTTAGACCTAATGAGGCGGGAATACTTACTTCAAGGGTTATTCTGAAGTTCATTATTAGGTAAACTTACAAAGTACTTGTAAAAACAAGCAGCTTTTAAATGAGCTTGTTATTACATTTTCTCTTCATTCTTAAGAACAGTAGAATTTCTATTGTGTACTGCTCATTGCCTAGGTTACTGGCCACCTCTTCAGTCTATCAGCGGTGGCTGTTCTCCTAGGCAAGGAGAACAACACTTACAAGCTTTTTCCAATAGAGCTTGTAAGCTCCGCTCTGCAGCTTGACAGGTAGTTGGATTTGGCCAGCCTCAGTGCCCATGCGTTCCTCTAATGCTGCATTGAAGAGTAAACAATTTTGGTCATCAGACTATAGAAGGGCCCATCAATTTTGTTTTACCATGTCTGAATGTAGACTTTACTATTCATTTACTAATTTATACTAGTCACACTCTGATCAGAGTTTAATTGGAGTGTGATCACAGTGGGATCTGATTCTCTCGCAAGTGGAGATGTTAGATGAAAAAAATTTCTCCATCTTCTCCATTCTGTCAGGCAGTGAAAATCAGACTGCACTCAGATGTCATCCGAGTGCAGTTCATTTTTTCTACAGACTCATTGACTTGCATTGCCCAGTGTGATCTGAATATCGTCTGCAAATGAAGCATGCAGCAATTTTTTCCTTGGACAGACTCTGCGGGAGGAAAAAGTCGGACATGTGCACGGCCCCATATAACAATATTGGTCAGAGTGCTATCCAATCTTTTGTCAGATCGCACTCAACCCAAAATACAGTTGTCTTACTCTTACATACAGTATAAAAATGATCAATGTACACATGCCCCTTATTTTGCCTCATCTGACCCCCATGAAGGAGCTTTAGATTGAATTAATTTGATTTTTTCCTGATAGTTTTTGATATTCAACTAGTTAAACGTCTGAATGCTCAACACATACCCGCAACACTACTATCATGCCAGAACACCATTTTTCCACCCTTTACTCCCCTACTAATTGTGGGTTTAGGACATTTTGTTAATATACTGTTTTTACTATCAAGCACTGTTGTATTTTTTAGGTCCTGGTCTGGCTTTCATCGCATACCCTAAAGCTGTCACCATGATGCCTTTGGCCCCGCTGTGGGCAGCCTTGTTTTTCATGATGCTTATATTCCTTGGACTTGATAGTCAGGTAAATAAAACAAAAACTCCTACTGATGTGGTTAAAATATATGATAATTAAATGGTCACTCATTTCGACAAACTTTGCATAAATCAATAGTATAAGCAAATTTAAGAGACTTTATAATATAACTTACCAGAGATATATGCTTCTGTCTCCACTTGTGAGCCACTTCTCTTCTCCCCATACCTCCTGTACTCTGTGCAAGCAGTTATTTATTTATTTTTTTAAAGAATGCTTTGCTGGAACTGTTTAAGGCCCCCTACAAACGTCTTTGTTTCCGGTATGTGTGGTGTAATTTTTCACACGTACCAGAAACACTTAGATGCGTACCCATTATAATTTATGGGGTTGCACACATGTCCGTGCTTTCACATGGACAGTGTGTCCTTGTGACCCACACATAGACATGTTGATTTTTTTCCGGCAGCATGGATGACAATAGGTACCACGCACATGCACAATGATGACATAAGTGTGACATCCGTGTGCCGTCCATGTGACAAGTACTGGCGTAGAATGCAGAATATAAATGAACTAGAACTCTAGTGCCACCTATTGTAAATAGCAATCCAAAAAGTCAATATTGACCCTTTAACAAGCCTTGTCACATGACTCACATAACTTCCTCTCTGAAGACACAATTTGCATATTTCCCAGTGGAGCATTGCGGCTTGAAAAGTCTCCTCACCTTGACGTGCGTAGCATGTCGCTCTCCGCAAGGAGAAATCTTACTTCTTAGATACCTCTCTGACGCTTCTCACCCAGCCAAACCAGAACTCACACTTTGCACTGATGAGGAGCAGCACCCCAAAACACAATATCTGAAAATAATTGAGTTCCTGGTCTTGGCTTTTATCCTAAGTCATGTGACAAGGCTCGTTAGAGAGTCGATATTGACTTTTAAGATTGCTACTTCCTATAGGTGGCACTAGATTTCTAGTTCTCTTCCTCTCTGAAGAGACAATTTGCATATTTCCCAGAGGAGCATTGTGGCTTGAAAAGTCTCCTCACGTTGACGTGCTTAGCATGTCACTCTCCGCAAGGAGAAACGTTATTTCTTAGAGTAGAAATTAAAGATTTTTATGTGTTAAAAATGTGCAAAAGCACAGATAGATAGTTAGATATGAGGTAAAGAGATAATAGATAGATAAATAGCTATCCGTGAGCTATATAATAAGTGCCTTGCGTGTGTAGCTTACAATACATGGAGTAACCTAATTCATAAATAAACAAACGAAAAAAATTACGTGGGGTTCCCCGCATTTTTGGTTACCAGATAGATGATATTATCAGGCTGGGAAGATCCATGGTTATTGGACCCTTCCCAGCCTAAAGATACCAGACCTCTGCCACTCCAGAAGTGGTGCATTACATTAGATCCGTCAATTTTGGCGCTTTGCCGTCGCTCTAACTGATTGCCCTGATGCAGGGGCAATCTGGGTAATGAGGCTTGGGGTTGATGCCCGCTGTGAATTGTCTAAAAATACAACTGTCATCAAGCCATGTTGTATCTATCAGAAACCCCCATTACTAACCCTGTAATAAAAAAATAAATAAACGCACCAAAAATACTTTATTTAAATAAACACTTCCCTACAATTTCCTTGGTTTACCAATTCATTAACAAATAAAAAACCCACACACACCTGAAAAACATAAAAAGAGAGAAATAAAAACAAGACACTGTCCCTTATTCACCAATTTCTTGTAAAAAAAAATGGTCCCACGCAGCTCCAACGTAGTCCAGCACTTCCCACGACGTTCCCTGAATCCTGCTCATGCTGCGTTCAGCGAGTCCCGGCAACTGGGAAGAGCAGTAATGTTATGATGTCACTGCTCATCGGAGTCGTCGGCTCATACTGCGTTCCTCGAGACCCGGCATGTGAGGTGAGTATAAGTGTTCTTATTTTAACGTGGGGCAAACATGGGGAATGAGAAGAGGTTGTCCTTGTAGTGGACAACCCCTTTAATGCTTTACAATGTTATTTATCAAATCTCATCTTCCACTTGCAGTTTGTCTGTGTAGAAAGCTTGGTCACTGCAGTGGTGGACATGTATCCAAAGATTTTCCGAAGAGGATACCGCAGAGAATTATTAATATTAGCACTTTCAATTGTGTCCTATCTTATTGGACTCATCATGTTAACTGAGGTAAGATTATCTATGGTTAATGACTATTACTAGAGGTGAACGGATATTTTGAGATTCAAATTTGGTAAATCATGCAAATTTATAGGGGAAATTTGATTCACAACATAGTTCAGAATTGAATGTTCCTTATTATTCTCTGTAAGAATTAAAAAAAAATAATATCCAGCTGACCGCTCACCTGATCTACAGCCCATGAAGCCCACCATCCAGTCCTCTGCGCCTCCTCTTTCTGCCTTACTCCATCGCATTGATCTTCTTGGACCTGGTTAACTCTGGATGACAGCCTACAGCCGACTAGGTCTCTGACGTCCTTTCGCGCCATGCCTTGGGCGACTCCCGTCATGGACGTCCCCCCTACCACAC
The DNA here is from genome assembly GCF_046119375.1 of Phyllobates terribilis. NCBI lineage: Eukaryota > Metazoa > Chordata > Amphibia > Anura > Dendrobatidae > Phyllobates > Phyllobates terribilis. Next base: position 305,151,614 of record NW_027362768.1, on the reverse strand, counting down.
GGAACACAAGGGAGCCAGAGGCTTAGTCGGCCAGAAGCCGTGTCCTGGAGTAAAGCAGACCGAAGAAAATCCCCTCAACTGGGAAAGGCAGAAAGGAAAGGTGTGGAGGACCGGATGGCTTTTCGCAAAGCTAATTAAAAAATAACCGTATGCTGACTTCTGCAATTCTAGGAAGTTTAAGCAAGCCCTGATTAGCGATAATATAATTCACTTAGAATCATGACAGCGGGCATCTGCGAGTCATGGGGTTAATAGTACCCTTTTACTATAATTTTCCGTTCCATTTTAAATAACACACCACACATTTTATGTTGGATTAAATTGGCCACAGCATCCGTTTATTAACATATAAATACAAACATTATAAACCTCGTCCTATAGGGGTGGTCCTCGAAGCCCCAAACTATTTTAAACCAAGAAACCAATTGTGTCTTTTTTGTTTCAGGCCAGATTGTGTATTACCTCCAGCCGCTAAGCACCAGCTGGGAGGCACCAATTCAAACAGCCTGGCCAATGAAACATGCCCCAAACCACGGGCCCTCCGATGCATTCCTATAGGATCAACCACCCGAGACCACTGAATACCATGTAGGGGGGTGCAGAACTTCCCGAGGCCCCCCCCCCCACTGATCCACCATTAACCATGATGACCAACTTCGAGGACCCCCCCATGCCATGACCACAAATATTCTGACACCTCAAATATTTGTGTCCCTCCATTCCCTTAAACCTTTTTCTATGCCCTCCTGAATTGCCAGGCACCACATATCTGTACCGACTGCGTTTAAGTGCACCCCATCCCTCCTCCAAAATTCCCCTTCTCCAGACTCAAGTTCCATATGGCGTATGGCCAAAGCCCCATTTCTTACCATGAAATGCGTCACCGCCCTATTTACTCTTATGCAAACTCTATTGATTCCCTCATTTGATTGGGCCCCTCGCCAGACTTGTCGTGGAACAATGCCGGACCAAATAACCAAAACCTTTGGAAACATTGCCCACAATCTCAGTATATCAAATTTGAGTCCTTTATGAGTTCCCTACAAGACCTCTTACCCAGATCATTGCCCCCTAAATGTAGCACCAGCAAATCAGGGACCCGATCAAGCCTCACAAAGTGATGGAATTCAGACAGGAGTTGCCGCCACACCATTCCCCGTTTCCCAATCCACCGTAGAATGGCTTCATCCTCCAAGAATCCTAACTGACAGCCGGCCTCACCGCTGCCCGTAGTGCAGCTCAGAAGACAAAAGAATGGCCCATGATCCATACGAGCCGGGGACCTTCATCTGTGAAGTCAAACATAAATACAAATCTAAGAAACGGTAACGTCTAACAAGAACTCAGAGCACTCTCTTGGTTACAACCAATCCGGGCTTATATAAGACCAAAACGGTATGGATTCCCACCGTCCGATCTTCTTGACTAACTCATCACCCAGTCCCCTCCTAGCCGCCTCAGTGGCTGCCCCAATCCTGAAAGAGTGACTGCTATACTCTTTTGGTGAGATACCGCCAGCCTCAAGACACTTTTTTAGCACTGCTAAAAACTGTTAGCGAGATAAAAAGGAGCCGTCTTCATGAACCAACAACGGTGATTTGTGCCCCCCTGTACCCAAACCAAATTCTCTCACACATCGTATCGGACACATGTTGGACCCTGCAATTGCGAACAATACCACTTTACACCCCTTCTTGAATTGATCTGTCTTTGAAAAACAAATGAATACCTCTATTCTATTCAAATATAAATTCATGTCTTCTTTTGAAAGACCCCCACTGACGAATCTTGATGGGCTAACCAACCCCCCAAACGTAGGGCCCCGAAAAAAGCCAGAGAAAAGGCTAGCCGAAATAGTCTGATCTCCCTTGTGGACTTACATACTGACGCGAGAAGCTGCCCCAGTGTTAACAATGGTCCATATGATATGGGTCGCCTCCAGTCTCTCACCTTCCAACCCTTTCGCCAACCTTTTAGTGCTTGTTGAACCAATATTGCTTTGGTTACGTCCGGAAGACCCCTTATTTTAAAGCCAAAGGCCAAACCTGCCATGAAATTATTTATTTTTGGCACCGACCAACCTTCCTCCCAGCAATGACCAACCAATAATAATAAAAGGCTGTCGCTCTCTAAAGGGTCTCCCATAGCAAATTTCCATTCCTCCCACAACTGCCAAGCGACCTCATATGATGACCAGGTCCTCGTAGATAATGATTGACCGATCAGATTCCTTACATCTCGAAGGGAAGATTCCATAGTTCTGGAGGGCATACCAAACCTGTCGATGACGCCTAAGGTGCCAGCAACCGGAACTGATCCCACTGCGAATGAGAAATAGCATTGACGGTCGGATTTACAGGAACCAATTTGAACTCCGCCACTATCCACATGTTCAGCGATAAACTCATTAGCACCAGTCTTTGCAATACTTTCACCACCAATGGCGATGCAGACGACAGAGAATTGATAGCGGACACTGCCCCTTGGTTCTCACAGAAAAAACAGATTTTTTTGTTTTGAAAATACTCTCCCCATAGAGCCAAAGAGACCATGATGGGGAAAAGGTTAATCAATGTATGATCACCCAACAGGTTCCAATCACGCCATGTCGCTGGCCATTTCTCCTCAATCCAACTACCTCTGAAAAAGATAGCAAAACCATGCTGTCCCGACACATCAATGAAAAATCCCAATTCGCTGGCATTCACCACTGGAGCAATCCAAACCGACTTGCCGTTATATATCTCCAAATACTGAGCCCAAACTCCCAAGTCGTCCTGCAACTCCTTACGCAACCTAATGAAGTGATGAGGTGATTTTGCTCCTGCCGTCTCTAATGACAAACGCCTACAAAATTCCCTGCCCATTGGCATAATACGGCACGCAAAATTCAATTTCCCGAGAAGAGACTATAAGTCACGCAATGTCATTTTATGCAGCTTTCTAACTCTGGATACCTCTTCCGACAAATCAACTACCTTATCAACGGGTAGCCTACACTCCATTTTAACTGTATCAATTAAAATCCCGAGAAAACTCAAAGACGTCACCGGACCCACGGTTTTTTCGACTGCCAAAGGCACTCCAAACTTCTTAGCCATGCTCTCCATTGTATGCAACAACACAGAACAAACAGGGGAATTAGCAGGACCAACATACAAAAAATCATCCTGATAATGGATGCAGGAATTCAGACCGGAAACATCCCTAACAACCCATTTGAGAAAGCTGTTAAAAGTTTCAAAGTACTGTAATGCAGCGGCTTGCTGCATTGCTAAGATGTCCAGGGGGTGTGTTCTGGCTGACCATTTTCCTCCCCCTCAGGTGACTGATCACATGACTGTGACATCATCACAGGTCCTGTGTGCACAAAAGGATATATAAATCCTGGTGGTTTTTGAAAATGGAGAGAGAGAGGCCTGGTGAGGCCTGGTGAATCCTGGAAGGAAGAGGCTGGATCTCTGTGTTTGGGATACCAGTAGCCTTGGAAGGTACGTGGCTTGGAGACTACGTCTGGGAAGCCTTAAAGCCACAGCTGTGGCAGAACCGAGCTTACAGAAGCAGCTGAGACTCGGCAAAGTTAAATCAGCGCTATAAGTGAATATTGTTGTGTACCTTGCTGAAGTCTGTATTTGAAGACAAGCGGGCATAGCTGCCACTGAAAAGACTCTAGGATACATGTGTAACATTCCTGCGAGCCACTGAGATGGACTATGTTATGTGCGGTTTATGATGTGTAATAAACTGCTGGACTACATATTACCGGAAAACGTTGCATGTGTGCTTTAATTGACCCGGTGAAGCGAGTACCCCAGCGTGATGAATACCGCTACCTTACAGTACGCACAGGACAGCAAGCAACCCATTGGGAGACACCGGTCAACAAAAAATCTGCCGTTCCAAGAGCAACCCAATAGGTGCATGCTTTCCGGGTGTACAGGTAACAGTCTAAAAGCCGCATCTATGTCAGTCTTTGCCAATAATGCCCCTTTACCAAAAAACCGAACCCAACTAACTGCCATGTTGAAGGAAGTATAACTCACCGAACACAAATCTGGGTCAATACCATCATTCACCGACGTGCCCTTTGGAAAGGAGAGGTAATGAATTAGCCTGTATTTACCCGGCTCCTTTTTTGGGACAATGCCTAACAGAGACACCCGCAAGTTTTTTATGGGCTTGGAAATGAAAGGACCAGCCACTCCGCCTAAAGCTACCTCTTTTGCCAATTTTTCCGCAACCACCTCGGGAAACTGTAATGCGGATTTTACATTTTTGCATTAAATTGAACTTTGCCATCAATAAACGGTATCCTAAAACCAGCTTCAAAACCTTCTTCTATTAGCGAGGCCGCCGCCCTATCCGGGTATCTACTTATGAATAGCTGTATCTCTGCCAGATGCACCGGAGTCACCCCTTTTCTCACTACCCTCAATGCTTCTGAACTTTCCCCCTCTGAAACATTTGGATGCGCTATGACTGCCACCGCATGAGGAGCAGTCGTGTTTAAATTTCCGTTTATTTCCGAATTTACAAGATCCTTCATTGAAGAGGAAATGACGCGCCCCTGGGCCTGTGTCGCGCTGCGTTGCGCACGCGGGAGCTTACCCGGAGCCGGATCTCTTGAGGGTTGTAGTCTCGTGGCGGTGACCCGGTCCGTGCCCAGGGAGTCAAACTGAGTGGCGATGTAACAGCGGTAGATGCAGGACGACTACGCCACCCGTTGAATGCAGCTATGGAGCTGCCGCTGCAGGACAGTCCGCTGAGGCCGGTGGATGGATGGTGCAGCGTAGATGGTATAACCCCCAACGGGAGGGGTATGGCCTCAGGGCAGCAGATGTGGATGATGGGGGTAGCAGGAACCACTCAGAGACGGTGCGGTGTAATTCAGGGTCTTTACTGGTAACAACGATAGACCCTCCCGGAGTACTTGCTAGTGAACGGGGCCTGGTCAGTCCTTGAGCAGATGGGATCTCCCCTGGCCAGGCGGAGTTGTAGGCCTCCCAAACTGACTGTACTCTTCTGGCTACCTTGCTAGAAGAGGATATAAGTAGCCCACGTTCCTGAGTGTACCGTGTGGTGCTCACCCGTATGGCCGGTGACTCGGGGCCTTCTAATGGCTTCCGCTCCACGATGGCGGTGCTGGTCCCACGCGTGTGACCGTGCCTTCGGGTTTCTGGGCCTGAGGACCTGAAATCCCCTGCCTGACGGATTCTGCTGCTGGGTAGGAGTTAGTCCCCACAGCCTCGGACTCCGGGTCCGGTAAGAAAGCTTCTCAGTCAGGGCGAGCTCTGCAGCTGCCAGCCCCTGACTCGTAGTAGTATTGCTTCTGCTGTTTCTTGTCTCTACTCTCCTTGACTCCAGGCTCAGGCCCCTGGACAGGGCCTGCCTGTGGAGCAGAGCCAATAGAGCAGCTCTGCTCCCTGTCTTCTCCTCTCAGAACTCCTTACCCTGCCTCAGCCCCAGGTTTATATAGGGGAAGTCCTTCCCCTCCCAAGACTGGGCAGGAGGTGTGGCATGCACAGGATCCCTGACCAAAGGACCTCCCACCTGCTCTCAGACGTAATATCTCTATCACTGTGGCAACCAGACCCCTGGGGTGTCACATTCCCCCCTAGTGAAATTTAGTACTCCGGGACTAAACATATTTTTTTTAGAAAAACATAACAAGGTATAACAATAACAATACAATAAGAAAAACACATAAGATGGTTACGGCGTGTCCACAACCGGGTGCAGTTTTGAAAAGCAAGGTGTCCATTTCACCAAAACAGGGAGACGTAACCAGGTAGGGGTCTGTCCTACCCCAAGTCCTTAACAGTCTTTTAGTCCATCCTGGGTTACGCTCCACTAACTGTACAAAGGATTCCCGGTAAATCCACCAAGGACTCCTATAAATAACTGGAAACACATAATATTTACAAGATATGGCCGCTCTCAGTCCTCGGCCAGTGGGGATAAGGATTGGCTGCTCACAGTCCTCAGCCTGTGGGGAGATGGGATGGCTGCTCACAGTCCTCAGCCTGGTTAAGGATAGGGGACACACGGGAACAGTTCACACTTGTCCCAACGGGGACCATATTTTAATTAGCAACACAAGTACCCCTACGGGTAACTATGTACAGTTCCACTTTACCGTACTTCAGTAACGGCATCCTCCTGCTCCTTCTTGTGTGTAGGCTTCAGACCCGTCCGGGTCCTCTTGGCTTTCCTCGTATTGGTAGTACTGCAGCTCCTCCTTGGTTAACGTGGAGGGCGTACAGTCCTTTTGCACCTGGGGAGTTCAGGCCTTGCAACCAGGCGTGGAGAGGGTCGCCGTTGATGACGCCCGGGGTCAGAGGGTGCAACTTTGGGCCTGGGCGCGGGCTGGTGGTGGTAGTGCCCAGGGCTGGAGGGCTTGGCCGCAGGGCTTGAGCAGGTCGGTGTCTGCAGCGCCCGGAATCGGCGGCTCCACCAGGGGGCCCAGGAGCAGGCTGACGCTGGCAGCGTCCGGGACAGGGAGACTCCTCTTACCTGCTCCCGCGACCGCTCCTGCGTCACGCGTCTTCTCCCGGCGCTGGTCGGGGCCGGCGACGACTGGGGCACTGCCGATGCTGGGCAGCTTAGTCTGCTGCCGGTCCGCCATCTTGCTGTCCGTTCCTGGTGTCCTCCTCCCCCCTAGTGGACCGTGGCCTACCTTCCGGAGATCCTCTTCCGTAGGCCGCGGCTCCACAGTCAATCGTCGGGGTAGAGGACCTGGCGTCACGCTCCTGTGACGTCGGCGTCTGCTGGGCTCCTTCCAGGACCTTACGCAACGTCCGGACGTGAGGCGGGGCTTCAGTTCTCGCGCGCTTTCGGAGTCCACGCCCCTCTTCTTCCCGCGCGGCGTCTCCAAGATGGCGCCGGATGGCGGGAAAACTCCTCGGATGGCGGGAAGAAGGCAGAAGATGGCGCCGGATGGCGGGAAAACTCCTCGGATGGCGGGAAGAAGGCAGAAGATGGCGCCGGATGGCGGGAATCTTCACCGATGGCGGGAAAACTTCACGGATGGTAAGTTTTAAAAGTCTCTTTTTCAGGCACGCAGTACCCGGTGGTTGCGGGCACGAAATCCTGCCGACTACGCCAAAGTTGACGCGCCCCTGGGCCTGTGTCGCGCTGCGTTGCGCACGCGGGAGCTTACCCGTAGCCGGATCTCTTGAGGGTTGTAGTCTCGTGGCGGTGACCCGGTCCGTGCCCAGGGAGTCAAACTGAGCGGCGATGTAACAGCGGTAGATGCAGGACGACTACGCCACCCGTTGAATGCAGCTATGGAGCTGCCGCTGCAGGACAGTCCGCTGAGGCCGGTGGATGGATGGTGCAGCGTAGATGGTATAACCCCCAACCGGAGGGGTATGGCCTCAGGGCAGCAGATGTGGATGATGGGGGTAGCAGGAACCACTCAGAGACGGTGCGGTGTAATTCAGGGTCTTTACTGGTAACAACGATAGACCCTCCCGGAGTACTTGCTAGTGAACGGGGCCTGGTCAGTCCTTGAGCAGATGGGATCTCCCCTGGCCAGGCGGAGTTGTAGGCCTCCCAAACTGACTGTACTCTTCTGGCTACCTTGCTAGAAGCGGATATAAGTAGCCCACGTTCCTGAGTGTACCGTGTGGTGCTCACCCGTATGGCCGGTGACTCGGGGCCTTCTAATGGCTTCCGCTCCACGATGGCGGTGCTGGTCCCACGCGTGTGACCATGCCTTCGGGTTTCTGGGCCTGAGGACCTGAAATCCCCTGCCTGACGGATTCTGCTGCTGGGTAGGAGTTAGTCCCCACAGCCTCGGACTCCGGGTCCGGTAAGAAAGCTTCTCAGTCAGGGCGAGCTCTGCAGCTGCCAGCCCCTGACTCGTAGTAGTATTGCTTCTGCTGTTTCTTGTCTCTACTCTCCTTGACTCCAGGCTCAGGCCCCTGGACAGGGCCTGCCTGTGGAGCAGAGCCAATAGAGCAGCTCTGCTCCCTGTCTTCTCCTCTCAGAACTCCTTACCCTGCCTCAGCCCCAGGTTTATATAGGGGAAGTCCTTCCCCTCCCAAGACTGGGCAGGAGGTGTGGCATGCACAGGATCCCTGACCAAAGGACCTCCCACCTGCTCTCAGACGTAATATCTCTATCACTGTGGCAACCAGACCCCTGGGGTGTCACAGAAACATAACCCTTTCTGAACAGCTGCCGAGTGTCCCGTCTGGCCGAGACCGCCGCTGCTCCCAGGAAAGGACTGGTTAGTTTGCCCACTCCTACTCGGCGCTGTTACCCTCAACCATAAGGCAATATCCTTTTTGTCCCAACGGATACTAGATCGCACCACTTTCCTCTGACGAAATTGTTTGTCATAACATAGCCACCCTTGTCCCCCATACACCCTATATGCCTCCTCGATTGCATCCAACAATTTTCTGGAGCTTTTTCGCCTATCACACTGGCTAGTATTGCAAACGCTTGTAACCAGTTCATAAAGGTTTGTGGTATCAGACGGTACCTTCGTTTTTCTTCATCCTCTTTTTTTGGAATCATCCTTTCTAGCCCTGTCTAGGTTAAAACGCTCCAATGGAGGTAACGAGAATATTTCTACATATTCCCCTTTCAATAATTTTTCCCTGACCTTGGGCTTCAAATGTGCCCCCAAAGGCCCCTCAAAGAAAACATAAACTTCCCCTTTTGCCATATCGTCTAGCCTTACATTGTCATTTCTTTCCTTGTTGCCCTCGCCCCCACAGCCTGTGCCGTTCCCGATACCCCCGTGCCAGATTCACTCATTGACAAGTTTCCTCCCCCTGTGCCCACTGTATTAGAGCCTCTCAAAAACTCCATGTTACTGCCGCCTATCCCGTTAAGTCCCAACTGGGGCGACTGAAAATTACCCAGCCACGCAGGGGTAGGCGACACTATGCCCTGTGACGCATTCGTCCCCGTCCCCAGTAGAACAGCTAAATACCTTAAACCCTGCATCAGTATACCAATACCCCCGCCAACCCCCCCAGAAATGTCCTGACTATTAAACGTTAAAGATGGTAACAGGGGCCTGAAAGGAAAAATTTGGGACGACTCACCTGGCTGCCTAGGTGCTGTGAACCCAGCAGCCACTGATCCTGAATCCTGAAGTTGACGACCTCCATCTGATCCTTGTTGACCACAGTGTGTCTTGAGAGAGAGACCTGAAGGGCCAGCGGCCTGCTGCCCCACTAACATCTCTGATCCTGACCCCATGTTTTGCGTGGAGTGAGCCAACCAATGGCTGCGGCCAGCCTGGCTAATGCCATGAACAGCTGTCATGACAGATAAGGGGGCTAGGCCAGCACTGTGCTGACTGTATACTGATGCCACCTCCGCCTGTCTGCTGCTGCCTGTCCCCCCGTCAGCAGAGCCAGCTGCCTGCTGCTCGCATATAACATTATGATTGACAGCCGCCGTGGCCGCATTGTGGGTGGAGCCAGCATTGTGGGCAGAGCCGGCCGGATCCTGACCGCCCGCTGCTGAAGCTGTTTCCCCTGCGGCCCCGACCGCGCAATCATCGCCGCTCCCACGCTGAGAGGCCCCCTGGTTAGGCCCCCATCCTCGCGTCCTCCTCACCTTGTTGCGCCGAGCAGGCCCCCACCGCGGCCTACAGTTTGTCGCACCTGGTCCCGCCGACATGCCGCCTCGCGATGTAGCGGAGGAGGCCGACACCTCCTCCTGACGCAGGTCCCAGCGTGCAGTTGGATTCCTCCCGGAGCGGGAAGTATGGGCCGCGGCAGTGCGGGCCCTACTCCTGACCGGAGGGTCCCAAGAGGGGCTCCTGATTCGCTGCCGGACCCTGGGGGTTTCCTCAGGACTAAGGCGCGCCGGAGGCCTGGTCCTCCGCGGCCGGCGTGGCTCAGGAGCTGGTGAGGCATTACCAGCTCCAGTACCCCAAAGCAGGCTTTGAACTGACGCCTGCAGCCAATCCGCACCGTTCAACACAAGCAGCGTCCCACAGCTGCTGCAGCAACCCATCTATGGCTTCCATATTGCTACAGATAGTTTGTATGGGATGATGGCAACCTAAAATGGCTGCCAAATCCCAAATGGCTATCCCTTATATACCCCAATCCTCCCCTACATGTGCCCCTGCCCCCAAAATACCCTCCCCTACAATCTACACCAACCAAAACAAACATAAATACCTTGCCCGAACCCTATTCACACCCCACCTCAGGAAGCCCTCCCCCCTTTATCCCGCATTAACCCTGTCATGCCGGCCTCCCTCTGAAGCCAGGGGCTGAGTCCGGCCTTTCTTGAGGATTTGTATTCTGGAGAATAAATCAAGAATATATGAGAAAAGCTTATGTAGTAATCAATTTCCACAAATTTAGGAAATTGAGACAGAAATGTAAATATATAATGGTTACACCCTTGATACTGTAAGATCTGACAGAAGACTGAATCCTATCCGATCGGGGTGAGGACTCGTGCAGACAACCAGACTGTCGGTCAGAGTGCAATCCGACAAAACATCGGATCATACTCAGACCAATGTTATTCTACAGGATTCGGAGCAGAGAAGAGGCCTATCGGACCAGACCGTCCTCATTTACTTATAGCACGGGAGCAATAAAAATGTTTTTTTTGGGGGGAGTCAGGAGATGATAGACACATTTGTGAAATGCAGCACAGGAGCAAATAAAGGTGATGGCATTTGTTTAGAGACGCAAACTGATGACAGATTCCCTTTAACAATTTTGCAAGGTTTGACATCTAAAGCCTCAGTCTTGAACTGTACATTGCTAGCTGCCAAATAAGTTAACTAAGAATCAGTCAGTGAGCCCGTTCTGACAGTCTGACTCTTCTATGTCTTTTTCTGAGCTACTGTGGCGCCCAGGGGATGGGGACTACTCGGCGCCCGGGCCTTAATGCCTGGTCTTGGGGGGATGTCGCGGTGGTCGGCTCCCAGGCCCGTACCCTGGGGTCTCTCTTAAAAAAGGGGAAAATAAAATGTCAAAGTTCGTGACCCCACCTGTGGTGTCTGGTGAGGATCACCAGCACTGCGGCAGTCCACTGAGGCCGGTGTTGTGGCAGCTTAGATGGAATCGCTCCCCACAGGCGGCGTGGGGCCTCAGGGCAGTGATGTTTGACGAGGTGCACGATATGGCGGTGACCCAGCCGGATCCAAGGAAGAACAGGGGACACACACACGGTTTGCTTCTGTACCTTTTACTGATGGAAATGCAGGTACCGTCCGGAGCGCTGTAGGGTGAGGGGTGCACTGCAGGACTCTCCCCAGTGAGCAGGTGTAGGGCCTCCTGTTTCTTCGCTGCTTAGTGTTAGTCTCTGGCCTGCCTGGAGCTAGGCCTAACTTAGTCTCTGTTCTGCACCGGCTGATCCTGTGGTAGTGCCTTCTGTTGGAGTACACACTCCCTGGTATATGGGGCCTCGGTAACTCCTGACCCTGGTATAACAGTCAGCGGTTGGTATTCCTGGGACATGTAGGTCACCAGGGGTTCTGGTTGTCTTCTGCTGGGTGTAAAGAATCCCTGCAGACTCGGACCCGGTGTCCGGCATATGGTTTCTGGGGTGAGCTGGTAAAGCTCCTCTGCCCCCAATGCTACTCACTCCTCTAGCCTTCGGCCTACTCGGGCCCTTACTAGGCTATACACACTGGCAGTTAGCTGGCTGCCTCTTCTGTTGCTCTCTGAGCGTCAGCAACGCTCCTAGCTCACTTAACTCGAGCTGCTTGAGTCTGACTGAGCTCCACTGCAGACTGACCTGTTTCTCTGTGTCTCACTCTGCAGGAACTGGCTGTGTACTCCAGACTGTTCTGTCTCCACTCACTTCCTGAGGAGAACTAACTCACAGACTGCCTCTGCCTAGCTCCGCCCTCCGTATCTATCTGGACTCCCTCTGGTGGTCTGAGGTAGGGTGGAGGTGTGTGTATGCTCTGATGGCCTCTTGTGGAGAAAACCTGAAATGCACCCCTCCAGGATCTGTGACTCCATGCACAGCAGGGCGTCACATTCCCCCCTAGTTGAACTCAGCACTCCCGGGCTGAAGCACATTAGTGTACCTGACAGGGAGTTGACCTTTCGTGCTACGTGTAGATCTGCGTAGTGCGGTGGTCTGCGTAGTGACAGTGTTTCTCTCAGCTACCCTGTTAGTTCTACTAGCGATGGTATTGAAAAACTGCCTTAACCTCGCTACTGGGCTGGCAAGTTCACCATTGGCTGGGCCTTCCTGCTCCGCTTCTGCCGGGTATCCTTCTTGAGCAGGCTCTTCTGTGGCACTAGGCTCTTCTGCAGCATTTACAGGTTCAACTTGCGGTGGAGGGTCTTCTGGCTGTTGGAAGAATTGGAGTACTGGAATTATGACTGCTCCTCCGATTTGAGGCCAATCTGCCAGGAAGTCTCCTAAATCAGTATGTACTACTGCTTCATCAGGTTCCTCCGGGAAAATGAGAGGCACTTCTTCTTGGGGTTTTAGCAGATCTGGACACAACTTCAGGTGGTCCCTAGATACTGCTGCAGTTGTTCTTCCTCCATCTTTGCTGATCAGAAACGTCTTCCTGTTGTCAAACCTTGAATTCAACACAGTGTAGGGTTCTCTCTCCCACTGGTCATCAAGCTTGTGGTTCCTCCGCTTCCTTTTCAATACCACTTCTCCTGGTGTGAAGGGTTCTGCTGGTGCTCTTCTGTTGTATTGTGCTTCTTGTTTATCCCTCACCCGAGTGAGACTGTCTTCGATACAGGCTTGTACTCTTCTGTACTGCTCCTGTCTGGTCGTGTCCCAGTCCTCAGTGGTCACATCAGCTTCAGGTTCTACAACACCAAGCTCCAGGTCCATGGGCAACTTCCCGGGTCTTGCCCGCATTAGATATGCCGGAGTGCAATTGGTGGAACTTACTGGTATGTGATTATACAGATCCACTAGGTCAGGTAGTAGGTCTGGCCACTGGTTTCTCTCTTCTAATGGTATGGTCTTCAGTAGATCGATGATGATGTTATTCATCTTTTCACAGAGACCGTTAGTTTGGGGGTGGTACGGTGTAGTCCTGATCTTTTTACACCCGTACAGATGGCAGAACTCTTTGAACAAATCAGCCTCAAAGGCCGGGCCTTGGTCAGTCAGTACCTGCTGAGGGTATCCATGGGGTCTACAGAAGTATGCTTGGAACGTCTTTGCTGCTGTCTCTGCTGTCAGGTCTTTGACAGGGGTGACCACCAGGAACCTGGAGTAGTGATCCACCATGGTCAGGGCATAGGTATATCCTGACCGGCTAGGTGACAACTTGACATGGTCCAGGGCCACGATCTCCAGGGGTCAAGTCGTCTTGATGGGTTGCAGGGGTGCCTTCTGGCTGCTGTAGTCTTTTCTTCTGAGGCCACAGGGTCCACAGTCTCTGCACCATCTCTCAATGGAGCTGCACATTCCCACCCAGTAGAATCGACACTTCAACAGGGTCTCTAGCTTCTTCCAGCCAAAGTGCCCCGCCTGATCGTGGTAGGCCTCCAACACCATCTGGATGTCCGTCTTGGGAACCACTATTTGCCATACCATCTCGTTGGTCTTGGGATTGACGTACCTCCGTCACAACTTCTCACGGTAGATAAACAGCCGGCTTCTCTCATTCCACAGCTGCTTTGCTTGGAGAGACGCATCCTTCTCCAGGGAGGAACCTTCTTGAGTTATCAGCTCCTTGATACGGCTGACAACCGGGTCACTGTCCTGGGTCTCCTTCCAGCTGTGGTGAGGCAAAGGGTTTAACGTCTTACCACGCTGCCTCCTGGAGGCTCGTTGCTCATGGATCATCCCATTCTGATGAAAGGCAGGTAGCTCAATCTCCTCCAGGTCATCCACTTCTTCTTCTGAGTCTGACTGGTGAGGCATCCTGGACAGGGCATCGGTGTTGGCATTCTTGCGGCCCGCCCGGTACTTAATTGTGAACTAGTAGTTTGACAGCCGAGCCATCCATCGTTGCTCCATGGCTCCCAGCTTGGCTGTTTCAAGATGAGTTGAGGGGTTATTGTCAGTGTAGGCAGTGAACTTGCTGGAGGCTAGGTAGTGCTTGAACCTTTCTGTGATGGCCCAGACCAAGGCCAGGAACTCTAACTAAAAGCTGCTATAGTTCTCTGGGTTCCTCTCAGTCGGGCGGAGCTTCCTGCTTGTTTATGCAATGACTTTCTCCTGGCCATTCTGCTTCTGACTTTGGACAGCTCCCAATCCTTCATTGCTGGCATCAGTAAACAGCAGGAACGGTTGGCTGTAGTCAGGGTAGGCTAGGATCTCATCACCTGTCAGGATCTCCTTCATTTCTTGAAATGATTCAGCCTGTTCTTTTCCCCAGTGGAATGGGGGATTTCTGCCCTTGGGGGACTGTCCTACCAGGAGGTCTTGCAGAGGCGCTGCTTTCTTCGTGTAATCTTTTACAAACCTCCGGTAGTATTCTACTAGTCCCAGGAACTGACGCACCTCCTTGACGTTCTTCGGCTCCGGCCATTTCTGGATGGCAGTGACCTTCTCCGGGTCTGGTGCTACTCCCTCCAGACTGACAATGTGCCCCAGGTACTGCACCTTTTTCTTGAGCAGGAGGCACTTTGAGGGTTTCAACTTCATCCCATACTGGGACAGTGACTCAAATACCTCCGCCAGGTGCTTCAAGTGGTCCTCATACGTCTTGGAGTACACAATCACGTCATCCAGGTTTAGTAACACAGTCTCGAAGTTGCGGTGTCCCAGGCAGCACTCCATCAATCTCTAGAACGTTCCAGGGGCGTTGCAGAGTCCAAACGGCATACTATTGAATTCACAGAGTCCCATCGGGGTGGTGAAGGCCGTCTTCTCCCGATCCTCCTCAGCCACAGCTACTTGCCAAAAGCCACTAGTGAGGTCAAGGGTGGAAAAGTAATTTGCAGACTTCAAGGCAGCCAGGGACTCCTCTATGCATGCTAAAGGGTATGCATCTTTATGTGTAATGCGATTTACTTGACGGTAATCTACACACATTCTCATGCTTCCATCCTTCTTCCTGACTAGGACTAGGGGAGCTGCCCAGGGACTACAACTATCCCTTACTACCCCTGCCTTCTTCATGTCATGCAACATCTCCTTGGCTTTCTGGTAGTGTGATGGAGGTATAGGCCTGTACCATTCCTTGATGGGGGGATGGTTGCCTGTGGGGATGTGATGTTTTACCCCCTTAATCCTCCCAAAGTCAAGTGGGTGTTTGCTGAATACCTGCGCGTATTCCTGAACCACCCGGCGTACTCCCTGTTTTTGGTGGGCTGGAGTGGTGTCTGTCCCAACATGGATCTGCTGACACCAATACTCCACCTGGGTTGCAGGGTCATTATCCTCCATTTGGTCTGGGGAGGTTAAGGACTCCGCCATGTGAATAGAGTTATTATTTACAGTCTAATTCACAAACAAGACTCTCAAGAATAAGAGAGCTTATACGACCAGAGTTTTTCATAAACAATAATACTTTATTTAAACATTACATATTAAAATATTATGGTGCTGCAAAAAGAGGGTACAGCTAACTCACATATAATTCAACACTATATGCACTATGCACTGTTCACTTTAACCTGCTATATTACAATATTGCCTGGATTCTATATTATGGTTGAAGGACATACATTATCCATAGCCCAACGCTTAGTTTTGATATACCTCGTATGCACTTCAATGACGCTGGACTATTATATCTCTGACATATACTTCTGTTGAATTATATGTGAGTTAGCTGTACCCTCTTTTTGCAGCACCATAATATTTTAATATGTAATATTTAAATAAAGTATTATTGTTTCTGAAAAACTCTGGTCGTATAAGCTCTCTTATTCTTGAGAGTCTTGTTTGTGAATTCGATTTTCAATGGAGTTGGACGTGATGTTCCTGAAATCCTTGTGAGTATGGTGTTATTTATTATTTACAGTGTAAAGTTTGGCAACAGTGGCATAACGTGGTAATCTGACCTCGTCTTCCCCATAGTTGAGAAGACGGATGGGCACCCTCCCATTGCGTACATCTACTACCCCCCTGGCAGTTAAGAGTGTAGGTCTGTGCTCTGAGCTAAGGGGTTCTGCTACCGCCTGGTAGCTCTGTCCTTTAAGACCTATTGCTGCTCTACACCAGATAAGCATTTCGCTCATTGGGGGAATCACAATGGGTATCGGGTCTGTTACCCGCACATTACCAATCTCACCACTGGTCAGCTTCACTTGCTGCTGGTACATCAGGGCTCGGATCTCCTTCTGGATTGCTCTCTTCTGCCCTGGTCTGGCAACGTCAGCGAGCTGTTGGAGTAAAAACACAACCTCCTCCAAACAGTTACCAACAATGTTAGTGCCTAGTACCACATTCAGTCCATTTTCCTCATTGACAGTCTTCACTACAATGAGTCCCTGGTCCTTTAACTCCACTCTCCCCACTTTTACTGCTACATTCTTAACCCCAAGTAGATCAAGAGGGAGGCCGTTAGAGGCATATACTGAAAAGTCTGGGTTTGGGGGTTGGAGACTGTCCATGGACCAGTATTTGCTATAGAGGATATCAGGTATGATTGTTACCTGGGATCCGGTGTCCAGCAGGGCTGGTATCGCAATGCCATCCAGTATCATGGATAGGAAAGGTCTTCCTCCCATGAACCTGTGGTGCCAGTCTGAGGGGCCTACTGCGTCTATTCCTGGGTGTTGGCCCTCGGACCCAGGGTTTGCTTTTTTAAAGGACACTGGTGCACTGTGTGACCTGCCTTCTGGTAGCGGTGGCAGACGAACTCTTGGTGAAGATGGCGCTGGTTGTTGGTCCATCCTGGGGGCGGCATTGTCCTCCTCCGGGGTGGCGACGTCCTCCTTTTCCTCCGGTTCATCCAGGGGACATCCTCAGGGCAGTCGGCTAGCAGGATCTTTCCCTCCGTCTCTGGCTCTGTCTGTAGTTGCAGGGCACTCATTACAGTGGCTAGGATTTTGGTCAGCTGGCGCACTTCTGAGCGCAGACAGTCCAGCTCAGTAGGGGGCACTGCCTGCACTTTGGCTTCAGCAGCCAGCGGGGAAAAGGTGGGTGCTGCTGGCGTTGGAGTGGCCCCACCCTGGTAACGTTGGATTGCAGTATCTGCCGTCTCCAGGGGTTGCAGTCCCTTTATAGCCATATCCTTAAGGGTGTCAAAGGTAGCATCTGGATGATCCAAGGACCACCAACACACAGTCCTGCTCTCCGCTTGGGACCTCAGCCCCCGGACAAATTGTTCTTTTAGCATTTTACTCTCATTAGTTATGCTAATTGGACTAACCTGTTTTAGAGCTCGCAGGGCCCCTTGTAAACGGCAGGCATAGTCCCGAACGCTGTCCTCCGGTTTCTGAGAGCATTGGTAGAACCTCATCCGGAGGTCTGCTTCAGTGCGGTCCTCAAAGGCAGTCTGTAACTTTTTGAAAATTGCGGACACTGATTCCTGGTCTGCGGCCGACCAAGTCTCTACTTCTCTCTCCGCAGCACCAGTCAATTGTCCCACAACTACTGCAGCTCTTTGTTTTCCCATCATAGAATACATGTCCAGTATGCTGCATATTTTGCGCTTGAATCCAGACAGGGTGTCTGGCTTGCCGCTGTACTGGGGGAGCCACTTTGCTCCAGGCATGTATGGTAAAGTCAATGGTACGATAGGGGCTACAGGCCCTGGTGATGGAGCGGCCACTCCGTCTTGCGCGGCGGCGGCCGCGGGTGCATCATCGGGACTGTCAGCCTGGGCCGCGACGTCGGGTTGTTTCTGCAACATCTTGGCGCCCCTCACCAGTGAACCGTGGCCTACCTTCCTTCTGTAGGCCGCAGCTCCGCAGGTGGCGGTCTTCTGGTAGGACTTTGCGTCGCTTACGTTCCACGTCAGAGCGTTCGCTGGGGCTTCCTGCCTGGACCTGATGCTGCGTCAGTGCGTGGGGCGTGTCCTCGACTTCGTGCGCTTCCAGCGGTTATGCCCCTCTTCTTCCCACGCGGTGACCGGAAAGATGGCGGCCAGTGGTGGGAAACTCCAGAGAATGGCGGGAAAAGCTTCACCACTGTGAGTTTTACAGTTTCTTAAGGCGCACAGTACCCGGTGGCAACGGGCACGCAATCCTGTTCGTGACGCCAGTTAGATAGATGTGGCACCCAGGGGATGGGGACTACTCGGCGCCCGGGCCTTAATGCCTGGTCTTGGGGGGATGTCACGGTGGTCGGCTCCCGGGCCCGTACCCTGGGGTCTCTCTTAAAAAAGGGGAAAATAAAATGTCAAAGTTCGTGACGCCACCTGTGGTGTCTGGTGAGGATTACCAGCACTGCGGCAGTCCACTGAGGCCGGTGTTGTGGCAGCTTAGATGGAATCGCTCCCCACAGGCGGCGTGGGGCCTCAGGGCAGTGATGTTTGACGAGGTGCACGATATGGCGATGACCCAGCCGGGTCCAAGGAAGATCAGGGGACACACACACGGTTTTCTTCTGTACCTTTTACTGGTGGAAATGCAGGTACTGTCTGGAGCGCTGTAGGGTGAGGGGTGCACTGCTGGACTCTCCCCAGTGAGCAGGTGTAGGGCCTCCTGTTTCTTCGCCGCTTAGTGTTAGTCTCTGGCCTGCCTGGAGCTAGGCCTGACTTAGTCTCTGTTCTGCACCGGCTGATCCTGTGGTAGAGCCTTCTGTTGAAGTACACACTCCCTGGTATATGGGGCTTCGGTAACTCCTGACCATGGTATAACAGTCAGCGGTTGGTATTCCTGGGACATGTAGTTCGCCAGGGGTTCTGGTTGTCTTCTGCTGGGTGTAAAGAATCCCTGCAGACTTAGACCCGGTGTCCGGTATATGGTTTCTGGGGTGAGCTGGTAAATCTCCTCTGCCCCCAATGCTACGCACTCCTCTAGCCTTTGGCCTACTCGGGCCCTCACTAGGCTATACACACTGGCAGTTAGCTGGCTGCCTCTTCTGCTGCTCTCTGAGCGTCAGCAACGCTCCTAGCTCACTTAACTTGAGCTGCTTGAGTCTGACTGCGCTCCACTGCAGACTGACCTCTTTCTCTGTGTCTCACTCTGCAGGAACTGGCTGTGGACTCCAGACTGTTCTGTCTCCACTCACTTCCTGAGGAGAACTAACTCACAGACTGCCTCTGCCTAGCTCCACTCTCCATATTTTTATCCCTATCCGGGCTCCCTCTGGTGGTCTGAGGTAGGGTGGAGGTGTGTGTATGCTCTGAGGGCCTCTTGTGGAGAAAACCTGAAATGCACCCCTCCAGGATCTGTGACTCCATGCACAGCAGGGCGTCACACTACTCTCTCGTGATTTTTAACCAAAGACCACATCAAAGTTGAATGTGCAGGTAACAGACCCTGTAAAAGCCAAACAATGCAACAATTTTAATAAAAAACAATTGGTAAAAATATTGTTAGCCCCAAATACATGCATTTAACCCCTTACTGGCCTGGGGCGTATTAGTACCCCCCAGGCCATCACCCCCGGTTCAGCACGGGCTCCGGCGCTGAGCCTGCACTGAACCGAGCACATGTCAGCTGATTCTTACCCGAAACAGCCGAGGGTGGAATCGCGATCCACCTGCGGCTGTTAACCAGTTAAATTCCGCTGTCAATCTCTTACAGCGGCATTTAACAGCGCCTCGCCGTAAGAGCATGACTTACCCCGCCCATCGGTGACCCCGTCACGTGATCGTGGATCACTGATGCGTGGGCATGACAACCCTGGGTCTGCAGCAGACCCCAGTGGTTGTCATGTAAAGATCACTATGAGTGCCACCTAGTGGTCGGCGCTCATAGCACAAAAGCATTTCTGCTACATAGAGGTGATCTGCTCATCGCCTCTATGTAGCAGAGGCGATCAGACAGATGCTGCTTCTAGTCTCCTATGGAGACTATAGAAGCAAGCAGAAAGTGTAAAAAAAATGTTTTTAAATATAAAAAAATTAAAAAAATCTAAAAGTTAAAATCACCCCCTTTTGCCCCATTAAAAATAAAATATTAAAAAATAAACCCCACATACACATATTTGTTATCGCCGCATTCAGAATCGCCTGATCTATCAATATAAAAAAGGAATTAATCCGATCGGTAAACGGCGTAACGAGAAAAAAATTCCAAATGCCAGAATTACGTCCCCAACATTGCAATAAAATGCAATAACGGGCGATCAAAACATTGGATCTACTCCAAAATGGTATCAATAAAAACATCAGCCTGGCGCGTAAAAAATAAGCCCTCACATGGCCACTGAAAATGGAGACGCTACGGTCTCGGAAAATGGCGTCAATTTTTTTTTTTTTTTTGCAAACTTTGGATTTTTTTTTCACCACTTAAATAAAAAAGAACCTATACATGGTTGGTGTCTACGAACTCATAATGACCTGGAGAATAATAATGGCCGGTCAGTTTTAGCATCCAGTGAACGTGGAAAGAAAAAAAAAAAAAAACAACTGTGGAATTGCATTTTTTTTGCAATTTCACCACACTTGGAATTTTTTTCCCGTTTTGCAGTACACGATATGGTATAACTAATAATGGCGTTTAAAGGTACAACTCGTCCCACAAAAAATAAGCCATCACACGGCCATGTTAATCAAAAAATAAAAACTATATGACTTTGGGAACAAGGAGAGCAAAAAACGAAAATGCAAAAACGGAAAATCCCAAGGTTGTTAAGGGGTTAAGTAAAAGTAAAAAATAACTATGCCCAAAGGTGGACAACGCCTTTAACATCTCCAGCTTTATAGCTATGCATTTAGAAACAAGTTAAAGAAGAAGCCTTAACATGGCACGGGGCGGTAGCCATGGGTGAGGTACTCTTCTTCCATGCCCCGACACGCTACATGATAATTGGGGTCCTGGCTGGGTGTGTGGGCTTTGTATGCAGGTCGCATGATGCCATTGATTTCGGCTAGCCAGGACCAGATGTTGTAGAGTTCAATGAGAGGGACCACCACTCAAAAATAAACTGTCTTTCACTGAACATCAATGTAGAGAAGGGTATGTACAGTGGAGAGTAGGTACTTCATACACATTCTATTTCCTTTCCTAAACTCACTCGATTTTGCCTCAGTTATTTCCTCTGCCTTCACCACCACCCAAAACAGTGCTTCTGGAGCTTCCCTATTCCCCATTAACAGAACTACAATCCAGTCAACAAGAGTCCTGTACTTCAACCCACGGTTCCGCATCTTTTTCCCCTTAGGCTAGCTACTTATGCCACTATGGCCTTTACTTAGCTTCTCGGATTTTAGACGCCTTGGAACTACCGCCCATGGCACCCTGTTCGTCTCACATTCATTGACCTGATTTGTCCCGTTACCTCTTCGGTTTGTGAACTCTGGCCAGCTAGGCCTCCTGCCTAGTGGGCCATCTCTGGTAAATCACTCAATCCGACTATCATTTTGCCTTGGTCTCTACTCTGGATCTCGCTATCCATTGCCTCAGTTTCCTCTCACTTCAGGGACACCCAATTCACTTGGCTCTGTTCACTGATCAGACCATAGGTATGATTCTACTGTGCGCTGCTCCCTATCTGTCTTCCTAACAGGAAACTCCCTTTGCTCCTTCATTATAGCCACTCCCACTATGGGCTAGTCCCACCTGTTAACTCTAACTGTCTCTAATAACTCCCTACTGCTGACGAGACTACAACTCTATTACTGTTACGCTCCTAGGTGGCTCAGATGGTTCGTGGACCCACTGTGTCATGAGCCAGAAGTAGCCTGGAAGGGCATGACTAAGCAGCTACCTTGGTGTTCACTGGAGCCTCTAGTTGTGAGGTCAGGCTTGCAGATGCCACTCCAGGGTGGCATCTGGCTGTAGCTGCTGACCCCCAAAGGGCAGAGACGATACTTCCAATTCTCAATAGGGCAGGATGGCCACTGGGACTGGTTCACACAGTGCAGGCAGGATGGCCACTAGGACTGGTACCGACTATATAGCTAACAGGAACTGCTGATGTGGCAACGGGGTACAGGTACCACAGACGTGGCTTAGGGAAATGGACACCGCCAAAGTGGTCACAGGAAGCATGGAGAACTATAATGGACTAACGGGACACATGATACAGGATACGGGAAAGAAAACAGATTAGAGGCGGGGGACCTGGCAACATACAGTTGCATACATACCAACCACCTAACACAGAACTATAGGGGTTGCTCAGGCACTTCCCTAATGGGGAGGGTACCTTTTATGGATAACATAGAACAACATTTCAAAAAACATTACAGAAAAAAAGATGCAGCCTTACCAACACCAGGTCAGATTACCAATGCACCAGCAGGATGTAGCAGGCCCCCATGACAAAGGCGGGGGCAGCACAGGTGCAAAATGCTGATGCAACAGCCACTCACTAACCTACCAATTCATGGAGTGGGTGGCTGTGTAGTATTAAACATGCACACAGATGGAGCTTATGTAGGATGTCAGTCACAGAAATACGTGTGATGCACAGTAATCTGACCTGCTGGTGTTAGTAAGGCTGCATCTTTTTTTCTGAGGGTGCCTTTTTTACAAGATGTCTCCCAGCTATTGGCTGTGAGACACTTTGCAGGCGAACACACATTCAGATGTTGCTGGGTGCATTTACCATGTGCGTGCTGCCCCTTTAATAACAGGGGATCGCACGCATGCGTGCCCTAGGCACATTGCCGGCGCACTGAGCGTGAACAGAGGAGGGAGGAGGCAGGAGCACACCGGAGTCCGCGCCGTGAGCCGGGGCGGTGAGTAAGCTGGCCTGAGTAAGCCGGCGTCCCTGAGGGAGAAGGGGACACCATGCAGGGGCGCTGGGCATAGTGCTACAATTACTAATAACATATGTCACTTAACTAGTGTTGAGCGATACTTTCCGATATCGGGAAATATCGGATCGGATTGGATCGGACCGATACCGAAAAAGTATCGGATATCGCCGATTCCGATACCGGAAACCAATGCAAGTCAATGGGACATAAATATCGGAATTAAAATAAACCCTTTCTTTCCTTGTAGGTTAATTCTACATGAAGGAAAACAACTAAGAATAATGTAGAATGTATTGGGGGAGGTGGGGGAGACAATAAAGGCATAGAGGTTTAGCCCAATCAAATGGAATAGCAGGAATTACTATTTTTTTAAGATGTTCTGAGTTACGGAAATATTAACTATGTTAAGTATTTTTATATTTTGTCAGATATTTATGTTTCACTACTTCCATGCTCTTGACCTTCTTTTTTACTTCTCCCACACTTTCTCCTTCATCATCCTCAGCATCTTTTTCATCCACTTCTTCTTCACCTTCTTCT
Organism: Phyllobates terribilis; assembly: GCF_046119375.1. NCBI lineage: Eukaryota > Metazoa > Chordata > Amphibia > Anura > Dendrobatidae > Phyllobates > Phyllobates terribilis. Next base: position 305,128,375 of record NW_027362768.1, on the reverse strand, counting down.
TCTTCACCTTCTTCGTATTATTCTTTTTTTTACATTCTTCATATTCTACTTCTTCATCTTCTTCATATTCTTCTTCTTCATCATATTCTTATTTGTGACAGGCATTCCTGTAGTTGTTATCTATAAAAGGTTGGACATTACACCTTTCGTTCTGCCCGTCACAAAAGATTCACAACAGGATTTGTCCGCGTTCAGTTTGGCCTGCAGCAGCAGGTCTTTTCCAGGGGCACCACGAGGAGGAACGGACTCACCCCCATACACTGCTTAGTCATATTCTGCTTATAATTTAGATATTATCTTTTGCTCTGAATTTTAATCTTATGCTTAATGTTCTTCCGCTTTTTGTTCTGCAGCTTCTTGTATTTCTGCTTCTTGGTTTTCTGTCTCTTGTTCTTCTGTATCTTGGTACTTGTCTTCTCTTCTTTGTCCTCTTGGTCAACTTCTTCAGGGTCATCTTCTTGGTCTTCTTCAGGGTGGTCTTCAGGGTGGTCGTCTTCCGGGTCCTCGTCTTCGGGGTCCTCGTCTTCTTCGGGTTGGTCTTCTGGGTCCTCGTCTTCGGGGTCCTCGTCTTCTTCGGGGTGGTCTTCAGGGTCCTCGTCTTCTTTGGGGTGGTCTTCAGGGTCCTCGTCTTCTTCGGGGTGGTCTTCAGGGTCCTCGTCTTCAGGGTCCTCGTCTTCTTCGGGGTGGTCTTCAGGGTCCTCGTCTTCAGGGTCGTCGTCTTCGGGGTCCTCGTCTTCTTCGGGTTGGTCTTCAGGGTCCTCGTCTTCAGCGTCCTCGTCAGGGAGAACCAGAGTGATTACCAAGAACCATTTCAAAAAGCTTGAACTTGGAAATGTAGCAGAAAGTACAAGAAGGTTGAGGAACTACCGAGGACCAGCTGACGGTACTGGAACCCGGATGGGTAGCAGAAGGTACAAGAGCCAATGGAACTACCGAGGACCAGCTGATGTTACTGGAACTCGGTTACTAAGCAGGAGGTACCTGTGCCAGAAAGCACTACCAAGGACCAGCAGACGTTGGTGGAACTTGGATACCGAGAAGGAGGCACCTAATCCAAAGGCACTGCCGAGAACCAGCTGACGGTACTGGAACCCGGATGGGTAGCAGAAGGTACCCATGTAAAAAAAAGTTCAAGTCCGCGAGCCGGCCGCAGTTACCAAAACCCACAGTCCTACAGGGGGTGCTTGTCCTATTGGCACTATGGAACCAGCCTTCATTGCCAGATCCCGCAGCCCACATAGGAGTCACCTAAACTGCAGGCACCATAGAGTCGGCTAACCCGACCGCAACACGACAGGACAACGCATTGGAGGCAAAGTGACGTTGACACTATCCGGAAACAGCTGGCGTGCTGGAACCAGGCTGGGCAGGAGGGAGTACCCGTGCCAAAGACACTGCCGAGAACCAGCTGACGGTACTGGAACCCGGATGGGTAGCAGAAGATACAAGAGCAAATGGAACTACCGAGGACCAGCTGACGGTACTGGAACCCGGATGGGTAGCAGAAGGTACAAGAGCCAATGGAACTACCGAGGACCAGCTGATGTTACTGGAACTCGGTTACTAAGCAGGAGGTACCTGTGCCAGAAAGCACTACCAAGGACCAGCAGACGTTGGTGGAACTTGGATACCGAGAAGGAGGCACCTAATCCAAAGGCACTGCCGAGAACCAGCTGACGGTACTGGAACCCGGATGGGTAGTAGAAGGTACAAGAGCAAATGGAACTACCGAGGACCAGCTGACGGTACTGGAACCCGGATGGGTAGCAGAAGGTACAAGAGCCAATGGAACTACCGAGGACCAGCTGATGTTACTGGAACTCGGTTACTAAGCAGGAGGTACCTGTGCCAGAAAGCACTACCAAGGACCAGCAGACGTTGGTGGAACTTGGATACCGAGAAGGAGGCACCTAATCCAAAGGCACTGCCGAGAACCAGCTGATGGTACTGGAACCCGGATGGGTAGTAGAAGGTTACAAGAGCAAATGGAACTACCGAGGACCAGCTGACGGTACTGGAACCCGGATGGGTAGCAGAAGGTACAAGAGCCAATGGAACTACCGAAGACCAGCTGATGTTACTGGAACTCGGTTACTAAGCAGGAGGTACCTGTGCCAGAAAGCACTACCAAGGACCAGCAGACGTTGGTGGAACTTGGATACCGAGAAGGAGGCACCTAATCCAAAGGCACTGCCGAGAACCAGCTGACGGTACTGGAACCCGGATGGGTAGCAGAAGGTACCCATGTAAAAAAAAGTTCAAGTCCGCGAGCCGGCCGCAGTTACCAAAACCCACAGTCCTACAGGGGGTGCTTGTCCTATTGGCACTATGGAACCAGCCTTCATTGCCAGATCCCGCAGCCCACATAGGAGTCATCTAAACTGCAGGCACCATAGAGTCGGCTAACCCGACCGCAACACGACAGGACAACGCATTGGAGGCAAAGTGACGTTGACACTACCCGGAAACAGCTGGCGTGCTGGAACCAGGCTGGGCAGGAGGGAGTACCCGTGCCAAAGACACTGCCGAGAACCAGCTAACGGTACTGGAACCCGGATGGGTAGCAGAAGATACAAGAGCAAATGGAACTACCGAGGACCAGCTGACGGTACTGGAACCCGGATGGGTAGCAGAAGGTACAAGAGCCAATGGAACTACCGAGGACCAGCTGATGTTACTGGAACTCGGTTACTAAGCAGGAGGTACCTGTGCCAGGAAGCACTACCAAGGACCAGCAGATGTTGGTGGAACTTGGATACCGAGAAGGAGGCACCTAATCCAAAGGCACTGCCGAGAACCAGCTGACGGTACTGGAACCCGGATGGGTAGTAGAAGGTACAAGAGCAAATGGAACTACCGAGGACCAGCTGACGGTACTGGAACCCGGATGGGTAGCAGAAGGTACAAGAGCCAATGGAACTACCGAGGACCAGCTAATGTTACTGGAACTCGGTTACTAAGCAGGAGGTACCTGTGCCAGAAAGCACTACCAAGGACCAGCAGACGTTGGTGGAACTTGGATACCGAGAAGGAGGCACCTAATCCAAAGGCACTGCCGAGAACCAGCTGACGGTACTGGAACCCGGATGGGTAGCAGAAGGTACCCATGTAAAAAAAAGTTCAAGTCCGCGAGCCGGCCGCAGTTACCAAAACCCACAGTCCTACAGGGGGTGCTTGTCCTATTGGCACTATGGAACCAGCCTTCATTGCCAGATCCCGCAGCCCACATAGGAGTCACCTAAACTGCAGGCACCATAGAGTCGGCTAACCCGACCGCAACACGACAGGACAACGCATTGGAGGCAAAGTGACGTTGACACTACCCGGAAACAGCTGGCGTGCTGGAACCAGGCTGGGCAGGAGGGAGTACCCGTGCCAAAGACACTGCCGAGAACCAGCTGGCTGTGCTGGAACCCAGGGTAAATAATAAAAACAGAGTGGAGTCAGAGGCCTAATTGGAGCAAGTTTTAAATAAGTAGCACAGTGAATGTGGACAGAGCAGGAGAAATTGCCGTGAACACAGCATGGGAACAGCTGACGTTACTGAACCCCAATAACACCGCAGCAAGTGTTGACTGTGCAGACGGCACTTCTGAGCGCCAACTGGCGGTGCTGGAGCCCAGGGATAAGAATAAAAACAGAGGAGCCAGAGGTGTAATTGGAGCAACTTTAAAATGTGTAGTACAGTGGATGTGGACAAAGCAGGAGAAATTGCCGTGAACACAGCAGGGGAACAGCTGATGTTACTGAACCCCAATAACACCGCAGCAAGTGTTGACTGTGCAGACGGCACTTCTGAGCGCAAACTGGCGGTGTTGTAGCTCAGGGATAAGAATAAAAACAGAGGAGCCAGAGGTGTAATTGGAGCAACTTTAAAATGTGTAGTACAGTGGATGTGGACAGAGCAGGAGAAATTGCCGTCCGCACAGCAGGGGAACAGCTGACGTTACTGAACCCCAATAACACGGCAGCAAGTGTTGACTGTGCAGACGGCACTTCCGAGCACCAACTGGCGGTGTTGTAGCTCAGGGATAATACTGAAAACAGAGGAGCCAGAGGTGTAATTGGAGAAACTTTCAAATCTGTAGTAGTGAGAATGTGGACAGAGCAGGAGAAATTGCCGTCCGCACAGCAGGGGAACAGCTGACGTTACTGAACCCCAATAACACGGCAGCAAGTGTTGACTGTGCAGACGGCACTTCCGAGCACCAACTGGCGGTGTTGTAGCTCAGGGATAATACTGAAAACAGAGGAGCCAGAGGTGTAATTGGAGAAACTTTCAAATCTGTAGTAGTGAGAATGTGGACAGAGCAGGAGAAATTGCCGTCCGCACAGCAGGGGAACAGCTGACGTTACTGAACCCCAATAACACGGCAGCAAGTGTTGACTGTGCAGACGGCACTTCCGAGCACCAACTGGCGGTGTTGTAGCTCAGGGATAATACTGAAAACAGAGGAGCCAGAGGTGTAATTGGAGAAACTTTCAAATCTGTAGTAGTGAGAATGTGGACAGAGCAGGAGAAATTGCCATCCGCACAGCAGGGGAACAGCTGACGTTACTGAACCCCAATAACACGGCAGCAAGTGTTGACTGTGCAGATGGCACTTCCGAGCGCCAACTGGCGGTGTTGTAGCTCAGGGATAATACTGAAAACAGAGGAGCCAGAGGTGTAATTGGAGAAACTTTCAAATCTGTAGTAGTGAGAATGTGGACAGAGCAGGAGAAATTGCCATCCGCACAGCAGGGGAACAGCTGACGTTACTGAACCCCAATAACACGGCAGCAAGTGTTGACTGTGCAGACGGCACTTCCGAGCGCCAACTGGCGGTGTTGGAGCTCAGGGATAATACTGAAAACAGAGGAGCCAGAGGTGTAATTGGAGAAACTTTCAAATCTGTAGTAGTGAGAATGTGGACAGAGCAGGAGAAATTGCCGTCCGCACAGCAGGGGAACAGCTGACGTTACTGAACCCCAATAACACGGCAGCAAGTGTTGACTGTGCAGACTGTACTTCCGAGCGCCAACTGGCGGTGTTGGAGCTCAGGGATAATACTGAAAACAGAGGAGCCAGAGGTGTAATTGGAGAAACTTTCAAATCTGTAGTAGTGAGAATGTGGGCAGAGCAGGAGAAATTGCCGTCCGCACAGCAGGGGAACAGCTGACGTTACTGAACCCCAATAACACGGCAGCAAGTGTTGACTGTGCAGACGGCACTTCCGAGCGCCAACTGGCGGTGTTGGAGCTCAGGGATAATACTGAAAACAGAGGAGCCAGAGGTGTAATTGGAGAAACTTTCAAATCTGTAGTAGTGAGAATGTGGACAGAGCAGGAGAAATTGCCGTCCGCACAGCAGGGGAACAGCTGACGTTACTGAACCCCAATAACACGGCAGCAAGTGTTGAATGTGCAGACGGCACTTCCGAGCGCCAACTGGCGGTGTTGGAGCTCAGGGATAATACTGAAAACAGAGGAGCCAGCGGTGTAATTGGAGAAACTTTCAAATCTGTAGTAGTGAGAATGTGGACAGAGCAGGAGAAATTGCCGTCCGCACAGCAGGGGAACAGCTGACGTTACTGAACCCCAATAACATGGCAGCAAGTGTTGACTGTGCAGACGGCACTTCCGAGCGCCAACTGGCGGTGTTGGAGCTCAGGGATAATACTGAAAACAGAGGAGCCAGAGGTGTAATCGGAGAAACTTTCAAATCTGTAGTAGTGAGAATGTGGACAGAGCAGGAGAAATTGCCGTCCGCACAGCAGGGGAACAGCTGACGTTACTGAACCCCAATAACACGGCAGCAAGTGTTGACTGTGCAGACGGCACTTCCGAGCGCCAACTGGCGGTGTTGGAGCTCAGGGATTACAGTTCAGGTGGTAGAAACATGAACAGAACAGGAGACCTGGATACTGTTGCCAACCAATTATTTATTCTGGAAGAGGACTGGCAAATTCATGAGAGATCCAGGCCTTGTTCATTTTGAGAAAAGTAAGCCGGTCAACGTTATCGGAGGATAGTCGCATGCGACGGTCTGTTAGTACACCACCTGCGGCACTAAAGATGCGTTCCGATAATACACTAGCAGCAGGGCAAGCTAGCACCTCCAATGCATACTGACTAAGCTCTGGCCATGTATCCAGCTTACAGACCCAAAACTTGAAGTGAGAAGAGCCGTCTGGGAGTACACTAAGAGGGCAAGACATGTAGTCTGTCACCATCTGACGGAAACGTTGCCTCCTGCTGACTGGAGCCGTCTGTGATGGTGTAGACATTTGTGGCGGCGGGGACACAAAACTTTGCCACATTTCGGCCATACTGGTCTTGCCTTGTGCTGAGGCGCTGCTTCTGCTCCCTCTTTGTGCAGAGCTTCCTCCACTGCCTAGACGCACTGAGCTGCTTTGTAAAGCACTAGCAGCACTGCTCTCGGTTGGAATGGAGAACATGATGGAATGCACCAGTGCGTCTTGGTACTCCCGCATTTTACGCTCCCGGTTCAACGGTGTTATGAGGCTTTGTAAGTTGTCCCGGTAGCGAGGATCTAGGAGGGTGGACACCCAATAATCAGCCGTGTTGAGAATGTGGGCGATGCGGCGGTCGTTTCTCAGGCACTGCAGCATGAAATCAACCATGTGCTGCAGACTGCCAACTGGCCAAGAAACGCTGTCCCCTGCTTGAGGCGTGATCTCTGCCTGCTCTGCATCACCCCACCCTCGCTCTAGATACTGACTACTAGAGCATTGTGTACCTCCCTCCTCTGGACAGATGTCTTCCTCATCCATTGACTCCTCCTCATCCTCCTCACAAAGTGTCCCCTGCCTAGGCCTTTGTGAGGAACCACATTGCGCAGACTGTAGAGAAGCAGATGGCATTTGTGACTCCTCATCCTCCACCTCTTCCAAAACCTCGTCCCTTAGTGCTTGCAGTGTTTTTTCAAGCAGGCAGATAAGGGGGATAGTCATGCTGACTAGTGCATCATCTGCACTCGCCATCCGCGTGGAATAATCGAAGGCACGCAAAACGTGGCAAATGTCCTTCATAGAGGCCCACTCAGTGGTGGTGAAGTGTGAACGGCGCGCACTGCGACTTGTTTGCGCCTGCTGCAGCTGGTACTCCATTACTGCTGCCTGCTGCTCATACAACCTCTCCAACATATGTAACGTTGAATTCCACCTGGTGGGTAGGTCACATATGATGCGATGTTCCAGAAGACGTAATCGGCGCTGCAGAGCTGCAATGCGTGATCTTGCATTGCTGGAACGCCGCAAGTGAGCGCACTCTATGCGGACCTTGTGAAGCAGTGCATCAAGATCCGGATAGTCCCTCAAAAAACTCTGCACGACCAAGTTGAGCACATGTGCCAGACATGGGATGTGAGTGAGGTTGCCTAGGCCCAGAGCTGCCACCAGATTTCGGCCATTGTCACACACTACCATGCCTGGCTGGAGATTCGCTGGCACAAACCACACGTCGCTCTGCTGCTTGATGGCATTCCAGAGCTCCTGCGCTGTGTGGCTTCGATTCCCCAAAGAAATTAATTTTAATACGGCCTGTTGACGTTTGGCCACGGCTGTGCTCATATCGGTCATCATAACAGGTAACCGTTCACGGGTCGATGTGGAGGTAGACCGTGACGGCTCCTGCAGCGCTGATTCAGAGGAACTGGAGCATGAGGAGGAGTCAATGTGTACAGACTGGATTCCTGCAATCCTTGGAGTTGGCAGAACACGTACAGCGCCACTCTCAAGATTTGTACCCGGCTCCACAACATTTACCCAATGGGCAGTGAGGGAAAGGTATCGTCCCTGTCCATGCTTACTGGTCCACGCATCGGTGGTCAGGTGGACCTTGCTACTGACGGCGTTTTGTAGCGCATGTTTAATTTTTCCCTCCACATGATGTTGCAGGGCAGGGACGGCTTGCCTGCTGAAATAAAAGCGGCTGGGCACGTTGTATTGTGGGATTGCCAATGCCATAAAGTTACGGAATGTGTCAGTCTCCACCAGCCTGAATGATAGCATTTCAAGGGCCAGTAGTTTAGCAATGCCAGCATTCAGAGCCTGTGCTCGGGGGTGGTTTGCCGAGTATGGGCGCCTTTTCTCCCATGCCTGTGCTAACGATGGCTGTAGACTGGCCTGGGAGTGTGAGGATGACTGGGAAAGTGGTGCTGTGGGTGGAATTACACTGTGTCTCTGTACAACAGTGCCAGAGATTCTTCCATGGCGATCCTGTGAGGAAGCCGAACCAGCTGTGTGTGAGCTGGAGGAAGAGGCTACAACACGAGCTGAAGAGGTGGTAGGTGGCGCTGTAGGTTGGCCTAGGTCTTCAGTGTGTTTTTGTAACTCCACCACGTGCTTGGTCCGCACATGTTTCCACATATTTGTGGTATTGAGGTTGCTGACACTTTTCCCTCTTTTCACCTTCTGATTACACAGCTTGCATTTGACAAAGCAAATGTCATCTGCAACTGTGTCAAAAAAGGACCAGGCACTGCAAGTCTTGGGAGCGCCCGCTTTGGATTTTGGAAGAGCCATGCTCCTAATGGGTGCCGAAGTGGAGGCTACAGGCAACCAAGTCTGCCCCCTCCCTCTCCCTCCTTTTTGGGCCGTTTGGGGAATCTCTTCCTCAGAGCTGCTCCCACCACCTTCCTGTCCCTCACGCCATGATGGGTCAAGGACCTCATCATCTACACCACCCTCTTCAAACAACTGCTTCTCCTGGGTAGTCTCGACAGCACAGTACGCACCAGAAAGTGGCACCTGAGTCTCATCATCAGATGCGTACTGAGGTGTGCTGCTGACCATAGGCACTGGCCCACCCGCCTCTTCAGATTCAGAGAGACAAAACGGTTGCGCATCACTGCATACTACCTCTTCTTCAAATTCTAGAATTCTGCTTGGCTGGCCCCCTCTTTCCAAGCCAAGAGATTCAGAGAACAGAAGTAGAGATGGCTCCTGTCCAGGGCTCTCTGACTGCCTGGGCAATTTGGCAGGTGGTGAAGAGACAGATGGGTGCTCTTCAGTGCTCAGGACCTGAGAGGATCTGGAACTAATTGAAGTCGATGCGTTAGCTGCCATCCATCCGACAACGGCATCAATTTGGTCCTCGCGCAGCAGTGGGGTATGGCTAGCTCCTACAAAGCTGCGCATAAAGGACTGTTCCCTGGTAAAACTGGGGGATGCTGAGTCACTGGTGCCCGCAGCAGGCACAGAATCCCCACGTCCTCTCCCTGCAGGCACAGAATCCTCACGTCCTCTCCCTGCAGAAACTCCACGCCCACGACCACATGCCTTACTCCCTGCCTTCTTCATCTTGGTAGACTGATAAAGATAGGCAGAAAAGTACTAAGGGCTTAGTGTGCTTATTCCTGAACAGCTGCTAACAGGTATAAGAAACACTAATTTTATAAAGTGTGGACTAGACTTTAATATGAGCTAATGTGGCCTACACAACTGTAAAGTGGAGTGTTTGGTGAACTTTATTTAGGTTTTTTTTTGTCACAAAAAGACACTGGATGTGCCTAAAGATGTAATAGCGATAGTATCACAAACTTTTTGTAGCTATTACAATGTAGGAAGGTAACCTACAATGCAATAGATGAGGCTGCAAAAAATAGGCTAATACTAATCTGGCTGGGGCTGCAGGGCCCAATGCTGCAGAAAGGCTCCTCTATCTACTCCTATATAGTGTGTTTGGAACCAATTTAGCTGAATACGGATGGAACCACCACACTAATAGGAGATATCAGGAAAAATTATGAATTGGCAATAAAGGACAATGTATGAGGCATTGACACACACTGAGTGCACTACAACCAGACGGGGTTGAAGCACACACTACAGGGTGAGCTGCACTCACACACCAGACCTTGCAGACAGCGGTGAACAGTACAGATGCAGAGCACTGTGCACTAGCGCTGCAAGACCAAAAAAATTTCTCTATCTACTCCTATATAGTGTGTTTGGAACCAATTTAGCTGAATACGGATGGAACCACCACACTAATAGGAGATATCAGGAAAAATTATGAATTGGCAAAAAAGGACAATGTATGAGGCAGTGACACACACTGAGTGCACTACAACCAGACGTGGTTGAAGCACACACTACAGGGTGAGCTGCACTCACACACCAGACCTTGCAGACAGCGGTGAACAGTAGAGATGAGCGTTGTTCTACTCGAACTGTTCGCCAATCTCAAATTCAAGCTGTTTTGGGCGGTGTTCGAGCCGTTCGGCGAACACGAACAATTTGAGAAAAATTCGGCTGTTCGAGGTTATGTTCGATAACTGTTCGTGCACCAAAATCATAACTGGATTTTTTCTCAGTAATGATGAAAATTAATGTTAATACGCAGTTTGAGTGTACAGCGGGGTGGGGGGAGGGGCAGGGGATGGATCTCTGCAGGAACAATGAAGATCTCCATTTTTTTTTCTCTTTCCCGCATTTACAGTGGGGAGGTGCAATCTGTCAGCCTATCAGCAGCGCACACACGGAGCGAAGTGCTTTTTTTTACACAAGCAAGGGCATGTGTCATTGGCAGTGTATGTCACATGTCCTTGCCCTATAAGACCAAGCCATTTTCCCCGTCGCCACCATTTTCTCACTGCTGCAGCTGCGTGTTAGACGGCACCGCTGTTGCTGTGTGCGCTATACCTTGTTAATTTCAAGCCAATTTTCGCACAAATATACAGATAGCTTGGGAGTAGGGAATAGTTGTGATTGCAGTCCTTTTAAGGACTAGGTTACAGCATTTCCTACGACTTTTATCAGGCAGGTCTGTGCTCTTAAATAGATAGGTTGTCGGAGTAAAGACTAATTGTAATTGGAGTCCTTTTCAGGACTAGGTTACATCAGTTCCTATCAGTTTTTGCCAGGCAGGTCTGTGCCAGTGCTGTGCAAGTTTTTTTCACAGCATTTGGCTGAATCTAGCAAAGCTAATCCTTTTTGGCCTATTGCAGAGTGTGTTAGTCAGTGGAGTAGCCTATCTGTGTTGCAAGATATACCACCAGTGTATAGAATACCAATTTTTTTACTGCACCTAGTGAAGTAAAATCTTTTGGGCATAGCATCATTCTATTAGTCCATCTATACTGACCTCCATCAGGTTGCAAACTGAATCTAATTTTTTTCTGCATCTAGCTCTGAAAAAATATTTGGCCTTCTAGCAGTGTGTGGGACTTGTTCTATTAGTCCACCTATACTGACCTCCATCAGGTTGCAAACTGAATATATTTTTTTCTGCATCTACCTCTGAAAAAATATTGGGCTTCTAGCTGTGTGTGGGACTTGTTCTATTAATCCATCTATACAGACCTCCATCAGGTTGCAAACTGAATATATTTTTTTCTGCATCTACCTCTGAAAAAATATTGGGCTTCTAGCTGTGTGTGGGACTTGTTGTATTAGTCCATCTATTCTGACCTCCATCAGGTTGCAAACTGAATATATTTTTTTCTGCATCTACCTCTGAAAAAATATTGGGCTTCTAGCTGTGTGTGGGTCTTGTTCTATTAATCCATCTATACAGACCTCCATCAGGTTGCAAACTGAATATAATTTTTTTCTGCATCTAGCTCTGAAAAAATATTTGGCCTTCTAGTAGTGTGTGGGACTTTCTCTGTTAGTCCATCTATACTGACCTCCATCAGGTTGCAAACTGAATATATTTTTTTCTGCATCTACCTCTTAAAAAATATTGGGCTTCTAGCTGTGTGTGGGTCTTGTTCTATTAATCCATCTATACTGACCTCCATCAGGTTGCAAACTGAATATAATTTTTTTCTGCATCTAGCTCTGAAAAAATATTTGGCCTTCTAGTAGTGTGTCGGACTTTCTCTATTAGTCCATCTATACTGACCTCCATCAGGTTGCAAATTAAAAATAATTTTTATCTGCATCTACAGTACCTCTTAAAAAATATTTGGGCTTCTAGCTGTTTGTGGGACTTGTTGTATTAGTCCATCTATACTGACCTCCATCAGGTTGCAAACTGAATATATTTTTTTCTGCATCTACCTCTGAAAAAATATTGGGCTTCTAGCTGTGTGTGGGACTTGTTGTATTAGTCCATCTATACTGACCTCCATCAGGTTGCAAACTGAATATATTTTTTTCTGCATCTACCTCTGAAAAAATATTTGGGCTTCTAGCTGTGTGTGGGTCTTGTTCTATTAATCCGTCTATACAGACCTCCATCAGGTTGCAAACTGAATATAATTTTTTTCTGCATCTAGCTCTGAAAAAATATTTGGCCTTCTAGCAGTGTGTGGGTCTTGTTCTATTAGTCCACCTATACTGACCTCCATCAGGTTGCAAATTCAAAATAATTTTTTGTATGCATCTAGCTCTGAAAAAATATTTGGCCTTCTAGCAGTGTGTGGGACTTTCTCTGTTAGTCCATCTATACTGACCTCCATCAGGTTGCAAATTAAAAATAATTTTTATCTGCATCTACAGTACCTCTGAAAAAATATTTGGGCTTCTAGCTGTGTGTGGGACTTGTTGTATTAGTCCATCTATACTGACCTCCATCAGGTTGCAAACTGAATATATTTTTTTCTGCATCTACCTCTGAAAAAATATTGGGCTTCTAGCTGTGTGTGGGTCTTGTTCTATTAATCCATCTATACAGACCTCCATCAGGTTGCAAACTGAATATATTTTTTTCTGCATCTACCTCTGAAAAAATATTGGGCTTCTAGCTGTGTGTGGGACTTGTTGTATTAGTCCATCTATACTGACCTCCATCAGGTTGCAAATTGAATATAATTTTTTTCTGCATCTAACCCAGCCTATAGTTTTGGCCTAATACCACAGTTTGGCCACTCAGCTCTGCTTGGTTACCATCCATTGTTTTTTGTGCAAACAACTCCAGAGTTGTGAATTAGTTAACCACCAAAATGAGTGGAAAAAGGCCTGCTGCTGGTGGAAAGGGGAATAGGCGTGTTGGGAGGGGGAAAAAAGGTTGTGTCCGTGGGGTAGGTGTTAAAGCAACAGTAACATCTGCAGAAGAAAGACCATCTTCCAGCCAAACTAAAATGTCTACTTCTTTTAGCGGACAATGTGATAAGATCCCTTTCTTACGGCCACGCCAATCGCTACAAATTCCAGATGAGGCACAAAAACAGCAGGTGCTTCAACGGATATCAAGTGCTCCTTTAAGTGGGCTCTCCTCCACATCAACTTCAACATCACAAATACTCCAGTTCTCAAAGGTGTCACCCAAATCGCACTTGCTTCCTCACAGCTCCCAAATCTCCAGCTGCCCGTCTGAGTATGAGGTAGAACAGATGGTTGAGTCTGCAGAGCTGTTTACTCATACTATAGCCTGGGAATCAGAGGTCGACTCCAGCGCTTCTGTGAATCCAGACGAGGAAATGATCTGCACTGATGCCCAGAATCTTTATGAGTCGGATCCAGGACCAGACGCAGAAGGTTCTGACCATAATGTAGACCCTCATTCCCAAACTGTAACTCCTGTTGGTGGAGACAATGAGGAAGACGATGATAAGACTCAAATACCTGATTGGAGCGACAACTTTAGTTTTTTGCCAGGGCAGGAACAGGTTGGCTCTGAGGACGACGGGTGTGATAACACACAGGGTGATGATGATGAGGTTGGAGATCCCACTTACTGTCAACCCACAGTCAGCCAAGAGATGAGGTCAGCAGAGGAGGTGGAGGAAGATGCTAGTGACGACGAGGTCAGGTTGCGCCTTCCTGGACAGAGACGTAGTACTGGAAGCACGTCAACAACTGCATCCTCAAACACAACTCTGCCTCTCACCACAAGTCGTGGTGGCTCTTCAGGTCGCATGGGTGCTAAGCCTTGCATAGCCTGGGCATTTTTTCAGATCGATAAAGATGACCCAACTCGTGTTATCTGTAACATTTGTCAGCAAAAGCTAAGTAGAGGCCAAAAAATACATAGTTTGAGTACTTCATGCATGAACCGGCACATGGACATGAAGCATAAGTTGCAGTGGGAAGCTCAGTGTGCTACAATGCGGCCTAGCCGGCCGGGCCAACCGCCGTCTGCCATATCTTGTGCATCCGCGGCCTCTTCATCCTCTGTGACTGGGGGGACAGCAGTCACACCTGTTTTGGGGCGCAGACCTGCCACCTCTTTACCCGCAACAGCCAGCGTGATTGGCAGGTCATCATTTTCTTTGGAGGTGGTAACACCAGCTGGTGTTGAGCGCTGTCCGACATCGATAGCACCACCTTTGGATCAAGGCAACCTAACATGTCCGCCTGCATCTTCCTCACAGACCGGCAGTTTGCCGGGGACACCCTTATCAACCCCGTCTAAGCACAATAGCCAGCCCTCGGTCCCTCAGATGTGGACAAGTAAAAGACCATTTCCTCCTAGCCATGAGAAAGCTAAGAGGTTGAATTTCACCATCTGCAAGCTCTTGGCTACAGAAATGCTGCCTTTCCGCCTGGTGGACACAGAGGATTTTCGAGACCTTATGTCCGTCGCAGTGCCCCAGTACCAGATGCCCAGTCGGCACTACTTCTCAAAGAAAGGTGTGCCTGCGCTCCACCAGCATGTCGCACACAACATCACCGCTTCTTTGAGAAACTCTGTGTGTGACAGGGTGCATTTCACCACAGACACTTGGACGAGTAGGCATGGACAGGGGCGTTACATGTCGCTGACTGGGCACTGGGTAACTATGGTGACAGCAGGACAAGGGGCTGCTGTCCAAGTCTTGCCGTCCCCACGAGTTGTGCGTCAATCCTCTTTATGTCAAAGTTCCTCCACTGCTTCTGCCTCCTCAACCTCCTCTCCGTCTTCCACCTGCACCCAAAGCCTGTCTGGTCATGCCACAAGCTTTCTAACTGCGCAGAAGGGATCCTGCACACCTCCTTACTATGCTGGCAGTAGGGCTCAACGTCATCAGGCAGTTTTTACTTTGAAATGTCTGGGAAATGTGAGTCACACAGCTGAGGAGTTGTGGTCAGCTCTGGAGAACCAATTTCATGAATGGCTGTCTCCACTGGACCTGAAACCAGGGAAGGCCGTGTGCGACAATGCTGCAAACCTGGGTGCGGCCCTTCTCCGGGGCAATGTCACACACGTGCCTTGTATGGCTCACGTGTTGAACCTGGTTGTCCAGCAATTTTTAGCCCACTATCCCAGACTAGATGGCCTTCTGCAGAGGGCACGGTCGCTGTGTGCTCACTTCCGCCGTTCGCATCCCGCAGCTCAGCGACTTACATCTCTACAGAAGTCGTTGGGCCTGCCACTTCACCGGCTAAAATGCGATGTGCCTACCCGGTGGATTTCAACTCTGCACATGTTGCAGCGACTGTGGCAGCACCGACAAGCCCTGGTGCAATACGTTCTGACGTATAGCCTGGGCCAACGAGATCCAAAGGTGGGGCAAATCACGCTGGAGGAGTGGTCTCAGATCAGGGACCTATGCACCCTTCTGCACAGTTTTGAAATGGCGACGAAGATGTTTAGTGCTGATGATGCCATTATCAGCATGACTATTCCGGTGATTTACATGCTGGAGCACATGTTAAACAGAATTCGGAGTCAGGTGGTGGCACAAGAGGAGGTGGAGGAAGTAGAGGAGGAGGAGCTGTATGCGGAAGGGCTAACATCTGCAAGGTCCAGACGGTCGGCAGCACCAAGGCGGCAGGCATGTGAGGGTGGGGGAGATGGTTTTACCAGGGCGCATGGTAGCAGCCAAACTAGTGAGGAAGGTGCAGGAGCCCAGGAAGAAGTGGAGGACGAACTGATGGAAGACTCATCAGATGAGGGAGACCTTGATCACATTTCTGTTGTGCGAGGTTGGGGGGAGAGGACAGAGGAAGGAAGCATGATTGTTACCTCGCCACCAACACAACAGGGACTTGGTGCTCCTGGATGCGCAACACACATGAGTGCCTTCTTGCTGCACTACCTGCAACATGACCCTCGAATTGTGAGAATTAGAAATAATCCTGACTACTGGGTTGCCACACTGTTAGATCCCCAGTACAAAAGTAAATTTGCCGAAATTATTCCTGCCATAGAAAGGGATGCACGCATGCAGGAGTATCAGCAGAGACTGTTGCAGAATCTTACATGTGCTTTTCCACAAAACACCAGTGGTGCACGTAGTGAATCTCACAGTTCCAACTTGCCAACCGTGGGACCGTCAAGTGTTCAGCACTCAAACCGTAACAGAACCACAGTATCTGCTGGTAACATCAATTTTGCGGAATCATTTCACCACTTTTTTAGCCCATCCTTTGCAAGGCCACAGGAGACAAGAAGTCTGACACATAGTCAACGCCTAGAGACGATGGTACAGGAGTATCTCCAAGTAAACATTGAAGCCACGACTGTGTCACTGGACCCTTGCTCTTTTTGGGCTTCCAATCTGGATAAATGGCCGGAGCTAGCCACTTACGCCTTGGAGATCTTGTCATGCCCCGCAGCCAGCGTTCTGTCTGAACGTGTGTTCAGCGCTGCTGGTGGTGTGCTGACAGATAAGCGCACGTGGCTCCCCACTGATAATGTAGACAGACTCACGTTCATAAAGATGAACAAATCATGGATCCGAAACGACTTTTCTACCCCTGTGTCATCCTGGGGAGAGTAAAAGCTTGATGATTGGTTAAAATCACCCTACCAACCGTTTTAAGCTTTCAAATTACTAATCATGTTTATCTGTATCTTGACTGGAAAATAATTTGGGCTTTGTAGCAGTGTGCAGCACTGATCCTATTAGGCCATCTATAATAAGCTCCACCAGATTTAAAATTAAAAATAATTTTTAGCTGCATCTAGCCCGGAAAATAATTTTGGGGCTCCGAGATGCGCAAGACACATAAGTGCCTTCTTGCTGCACTACCTGCAGCATGACCCTCATATTGTCAGAATTCGAAGTAATCATGACTACTGGGTTGCCACACTCTTAGATCCCCCAAACTTTTCGATCAACCTTTTCATTTTAATAAAGACCAAAAAAATGGTTCTTTTTTGAAATTATAAGCATTAGCAGGTTGTTAGAAACTGAAATCAAACAGTTTTCAACTCAAAACTTTATTCTAGGTGATGTTACATTTTCACATAGGACCCCTTGTTTGAAAGGAGCTTCTGAACTCTCTCGTCCATTGAATTTGTCAGGTTTTGGATGGTTTCTGCTTCAATTGTTTTGCATGAGGACAGAATACCCTCCCAGAGCTGTTGCTTAGATGTGAACTGCCTCCCGCCATCATAGACACTCCTTTTAATGATGCTCCAAAGGTTCTGAATGGGGTAGAGGTCAGGGGAGCATGGGGGTCACACCATAAGTTTGTCCCCTTTTATGCCCATATCAGCCAGAGATGCAGATGTTTTATGTGCAGCATGAGATGGTGCATTATCATGCAGAAAAATGATCTTGCTGTGAAATACACGGTTCTTCTTGAACCATGGCAGGAAGTGCTGTTTGAGAAAATCCACATACATTATGGAGTTCATCTTTAGCGCCTTCAGGGATCCTAAAGGGGCCGACAATCTCTCTCCCCATGATTCCAGCCCAAAACATTACTCCACCTCCTCCTTGTTGGCGCTGTAGCCGTGTTTGTGTGGGGTGTCCATCAACCAGCCATCCTCCACTCCATCCATCTGGACCATCGAGCGCTGCACGGCACTCATCCGTGAACAAAACAGTTTTGAAATCAGTCTTCATGTAATGTTTGGCCCACTGGAGCCGTTTCTGCTTGTGTGAAGTGGATAGAGGAGGTCGACAGGATGGCGTATGCACAGCTGCAAACCTCTGAAGGACCCTGCATCTTGTTGTTCGGGGGACGTTGGAGGCACAAGCAGCTTCAAAAACTTGTCTGCTGCTATGACAAGGCTTTTTTGCCGCTGCTCTTTCAACCTGACGTAATTGCCTGTAGGAAAGAGTCCTCAATTTGCCCTTATCAGCACGCACACGTGTGTACTGTGAATCAGCTACATACTTCTTGATTGCCAAGACACTTCATCCTGATCATCGCACAATGTTGACTGTAGTCATGCCTTGACCTAAACACTCCACAATTTGTTGCTTCTCAGCAGCCGACACATCCTTTTTCTTTCCCATTTTGGCAGAAAATGTAGGCTGCTTAATAATGTGAGAGAGCCTTCTTAAGTAGTCTTGCTTTTCATTGGACACACCTGCCAAACTAATTAGCACAGGTGTCTGCAATTGCTTACAGTGATATAAAGAGCCCTGACACACATCACCATCAATGAGTTTAACTGACAAACAAACAAATTCTTCCCTTATCACTCCTAAACACTTTTTGCATAATAATTTGGAACGCAGTGTACATGTGCTTTTCCACAAAACACCAGTGGTTCACGTAGTGAATCTTACAGTTCTAACTTGCCAACCGTGGTCTGTATGGAATTGTTCAATAAAGGGCCCAAAATTAAGATAACATAGATGGGAGAGGTCTCTATGAATAGGAATTCCTAAGTATTTGATACCCTGTGAGGGCCAGGCAAAGGGAAAGTTGGACTGGATGGAATCCTATATGGATTTGGGGAGGGAGACATCGAGGGCCTCAGACTTCGCTGCATTGATTTTAAAATTTTACCATGTAACAAAGTGATCTATTTCAGCCATAACAGCAGGGATGGATATATGTGATTGAGTGATATATACTAGGACATCATCAGCAAATAGAGAGCACTTGTACTCGGTGCCTCCCACCTCAATCCACCTAATATTGGGGTTATGGCGAATTGATGAGAGCAGGTGCTCCGTCACTAGGATGTATAAGAGAGGGGACAGAGGACATCCCTGCCTTGTCCCATTGGTGATTGTGAAAGGTGATGAAAATGTTCTGACGCACCCCCTGGGCCTTGGGACACCCGGAGCCGGACCCTTTTTGGTGGATGCTGGTGGTTGTAGTCTTCGTGGCGGCGACCCGGTTCCGTGGCTCAGGGCGGTCAAACCAGTGGCGGAACTATTTATGTGGTTTTGATGTTTAAATGTCCGACTACGCCACCCGTGGATTGCGGTCAGAGTGAACCGCCGCTACAGGGCAGACCGCTGAGGCTGGTGTTGTGGGTGCAGCAGAGCGTAGCATAACTCCCCACGGGAGGAGTATAGCCTCAGGGCAGTGTATGCGGAGGATGGGGGTGATGGTGCAGGGCAGCAGCAGTAACGACACGGAGTCAGTGATGCAGTCCAGGGCCTTTACTCACAGTTCTTATTATCCAGACCACGTCTGCAGGTAACGGCTGCCCACGTCGTACTGTGCTCACCAGGTGAGGGGCTCAGACAACTCCCAGATAACTTTGGAGCACTTCACAGGACCCCCTTTGTGTGTCCTTTGTCTGGCCTTTCTTACCAACACTTCTGTCCGGCTGCCTCGGGCCTCCTCTTGGTAAACTTGGCGCCAGTTTCCCTGACCCTATGTGGTGCCTTCCTAGCGGGTGTAGCGAGGGGCTGCGCCACATAAAATGTCAGAGCCTCCGGTTTCTAGCTGAGGGTCGTTTCCTGCCTCCACTAGTTCGGGGACCGGTCTCCCCCTTTGGCCTGACCCCTCCACGCAGGTGGATTCGGGCGTGCGGTGGCGACTCGCCCGTCCGCACCCCTGGGATCCCTTCATTCCTCATTCCTGGAGCCTTCTCCGCTCCTCTTCCTTCCTTCTCCCTCTTCCAGGCCTGGGCCTCTGTTACTAGGCCCGCCTCCGGAGCAGAGCTCATGCAGAGCCCCTGCTCCCTGCCACTTCTGCTCAGACTTCTCTGCACTGAACTAAGATGGTGCCCACCTTTTATACTCCCTTCTCAATGCACCCAGGAACTGCTTCCTTCCTGCTCCTGCACTACAGGGTTCCCCTTCCTCAGTGTTCCCTCCCCCCACTCCAGCCAGGGACAGGGACTGTCGTGCCCATCTCAGGGGCATATTGGTCGCCCTGCCCCACGGCAATGTGGTGTAATGCATGCAGGTGTCGGGTCCTGATCCACACTCCATCCTTACCTGAGAGTGAGATATCACACCTCTGGGTGAGGTGCAATACGTCTGTAGCAACCGAGCCCTCAGGGTGCTACAGTTCCATTTATCTTCAGCCTAGGTGACGTATTGCGATACAGGGCCGTGATTTTGGCTATAAAAGGGTCCCCTAGACCCCTACCCCAAGCTTTTTAAGAGAATCATATATGGCGTGCCAGGAGACTCTATGGAATGCTTTCTCAGCATCCAACGAGAGTATCTAATTACAAATTTTTAACTGCATCTAGCCCAGGAAATACTTTGTGCCTAGTAGCAGTGTCTGCTAGTCAGCGGATTATCCCGGCTGTTAAGCAAGCTACACCACCTGTAGTTTAGACACTTAATTTTTTCAAAGGAAATGCTTCGGGACCATGGGATACTTAGTGAAGAGCATCAGGAGGCACCCCAAGGCATAGGGGCTGGGACTGGCAGTAGGATGCCTTGCGGTGGACAGCCGAGCTCGATCCTTATAAAAGCTTTTTAACTGCAGCAGCTTTAGTGGACGCTACTGGAGCTGGAATTACCGCGGCTGCTGGCATGAGACTTGCCCTCCAATAGATCCTTGTAAATGGATTTAAAGTGTATTCATTCAAATTAGAGAGACAATTTAAATTAAAAAGCTTAGAGCTGCCTCCACCACAGGGGGGCTCGCTCGACCCACCAGCGGACAGGCACCAGTATTGGGAGAGGGGGGCTGGCCGTCAGGGTTCACCGCGGCTCTGGCACAAACCCGGCGACACGGAGGTGGCACGGGCAGGAGCGGACTGGCCGTGTCGGCTTCTCACTTTTTGGATTTTAGAAGGGCATGACATGCCTATATCTGTGTCTCCCCCTCCTTTTACTCCTCCACCTCTTTTATTTTCGCATGACTATATGTACTTGTCACTTTTCCATGTGTTAGTTATGTCTTCTGAGCAGTTTGTCAGCTTTTGGACACCTTTGAAGGTGTTTTCTATGTGTTTCTATGTGTTTTTGTTTGCCTGCCATTGGTTTTAACGGTGTTCGAAGGTGTTCGATGAACAGTTCGACGAACAGTTCGGCGAACACACGGGTGTTCGACGAACCGAACCGAACTCGAACACTACGGGGGTGGCTCAACACTAGTGAACAGTACAGATGCAGAGCACTGTGCACTAGTGCTGCAAGACAGAAAAAAATTTCTCTATCTACTCCTATATAGTGTGTTTGGAACCAATTTAGCTGAATACAGATGGAACCACCACACTAATAGGAGATATCAGGAAAAATTATGAATTGGCAAAAAAGGACAATGTATGAGGCAGTGACACACACTGAGTGCACTACAACCAGACTTGGCTGAAGCACACACTACAGCGTGAGCTGCACTCACACACACAGACCTTGCAGACAGCGGTGAACAGCACAGGGAACTGTGCACTAGCGCTGCAAGGCACAGTGATTTAGAAAGTAGCTTGGGTAAAGCAGTATAGAGCAAATAGGTAGCTAAAACTTTCCCTCAGAACAACAGCGTCCTATCCCTAACTGAATTCACAGCAGAGTGAGCTCAAAATGGCGGCGGCGGCTTTTATAGTGCATCATGGCATCATTTCAGCAGCCAATCACAGCCATGCCATTAGTTAAGATGCCTACATGCCTAACAGGATGTGCCCACACTCCTTAGGATCCTCATTGGCTGAATAAAATGAAAATGGCTCATTGCATTATGGGAACTTCCGATTCCGGTATACGATATTGTGGCACCCCAGGGGTCTGGTTACCACAGTAATAGCAATATTACGTCTGAGAGCAGGTGGGAGGTCTCCTGGTCAGGTGCCCTAAGCATGCAACACTTCCTGCCCAGTCCTGGGAGGGGAAGAACTTCCCCTATATAAACTGGGGCTGAGGCGGGGTTAGAGGAGAAGAAGAGGAGTCCCAGACAGAGACACAGTCTGGTCTGGAGTGGAGCAGATGCAGGGAGAGCAAGATCAGGAGCTCTGTGAGAGCAGTGATAAAAGGGGTCAGAGACTGGAAGCTGTAGATCTCGTCCTGACTGAAGAGATCTCACCGGACACGGAGTCCGAGGCAGTGGGGACTGATCCATACCCAGCAGCAGAAACCGACCGGCAGGGGATTTCAGGTCCTCTGGCCAAGAAACCCGAAGGCACGGTCACACGCAAGGGACCAGCACCGCCGTTGTGGAGCGGAGGCTACCAGAAGGCCCCGAGTCACCGGCCATACGGGTGAGCACCACACGGTACACTCAGGGACGTGGGCTACTTTTACCCGCTTCTAGCAAGGTAGCCAGGGAGAGTACAATAAGTTGGGGAGGCCTACAACTCCGCCTGGCCGGGGGAGATCCTATCTGCTCACAGACTGACCAGGCCCCGATCGCTAGCCAGTACTCCCGGGAGGGTCTACCCTTGCCACCAGTAAAGACCCTGAACTACACCGCACCGTCTCTGAGTGGTTCCTAGTGCCTGCGTGCGATTCTGCTATCCCCATCATCCACGTCCGCTGCCCTGAGGCCATACCCCTCCCGTTGGGGGTTATACTATCCACGCTGCACAACCGTACCACCGGCCTCAGCGGTCTGCCCTGCAGCGGTGGCTTCATAGCCGCAATCAACGGGTGGCGTAGTCGAACAATATAACATCTTATTCTAAGTTCTGCCACTTGGTTTGACACCCTGGGCACGGACCGGGTCACCGCCACGAGGACTACTACCCCTATCAGATCCGGCTCCGGGTATTCCCCCTGCACAGCAGCAGCAGCACAGGCCCAGGGGGCGCGTCAATATTGCAAAAGTATCGGAATTAAGTATCGGAATTCCGATACCGCGAATATCGGCCGATACCCGATATTTCAGTATCGGAATGCTCAACACTACACTTAACACATTACACATTCAAATGCATTGTTACAATACACGTGTCTTCAAGGGGGAATGTGGGCAACACTTCTGTCTTCTTGCAAAGCTGTATCACTAACTTTATTTTACTTTTGTCTTCTAGGGTGGAATGTACGTCTTTCAGCTTTTTGACTCGTATGCTGCTAGTGGAATGTGTCTACTGTTCGTTGCAGTGTTTGAATGTATCTGCATAGGTTGGATCTATGGTAAGTTCTTTAGCGTTAATTTTAAAGAATAGTCTAGTACATGTGGATCAAATGAATCTTCTTAGCCACAAAGCAAACTGACAAATTTATAATACTGGTATTTTTATATTGAATAGAGGAACTCTTGGAGTACCCCTCATGCTTCCGGTCTGGGAGGCGGCTGCAACCTCTGCACCCCTTCCAATTAAACCTCTGATGTGGCAGTACTGTGATTTTTGGTGGCTTTAAAGAGGACCTTTCACCAAATTTTACATGTTGAACTAGACACATGATGCAATAGCGGCTGCAGAGCGGAATCCATTTTTTTATCTGTTTTTTTTATTTCGCCTCTCCGTTGAGGAGATATGAGAAATCAGGCATCTAATAAGTTAACTTTAGTTAAGTCCAAGTGGGTGTTTTCATTGGGGCATTGGGGGCGTGTACTTCTCTATGTGTAAGTTATTTAACAACACCCACTTGGGCTTAACAAGAGTTTACTCATTAGGGGCCAAATACTTTGATTGCTAATATCTCTGCAACGGAGAAAACACATTTAAAAAAAAAAGTTTTATTTTGTTCTGCAAGCATTATCTTGTATCCAGTTCAATACGTAAAACATGGTGAAAAATCCTCTTTAAGAAGTTAGCCTACGTTAGCCTTACTAACCTGGGCTTGATGTCAGCTGGCATTATAAGCTGACATCAACCACACTTCTGGGGCGGCTGAGGGCTCCTGTTTCTAGCCTTGGAGGGGGCCAATATTCATGACCCCTTCTTAAGCTATTAATATCAGCCCCCAGCTGTCTGCATAGCCTTTGCTAGCTGTTAAGATAGGGGGACCCCAAGTCATTTTTTGACATCGGTGGTTGCGTGACCTGTCATTTGACTAAATGACGTCATAGAAGGTCCTTTTACACCACCGGGAGCCACCGGGGAGCCAGGACGCACCTGAGAGAAGACCGCGGGCCATCAGAAGGTGAGTATAATGTTTATTTTTTTATTTTTTACCATTTTTATTCTTTTTTTAACTATTGACTTGGTCACAATATATAAATCCATGCCGGTTGCATGGATTTATATAGTGTGACCAAGTTGTCAAGCACATTTTCAAGTGATGCTAAAATCGCTTGGAAAAGCGCTTAATAACCCACATGCGAAATTCCATGCAAAAACGCCTGACATACGCTTCTACCTGGCAGGAAAAACGCATGTAAAATCCGCATGCATTTTTCCTGCCAGGGAGATGCAGAAAAAATCCGGAACATTTCTGCTTCGTGGACACTTAGCCTACGAGGCTCCTCTGTCCTCCACTCATTACCTGTAGTACTGGCACCTGTTTGAACTTGTTATCAGTATAAAAGACACATGTCCGCAACCTCAAACAGTCACACTCCAAACTCCAATATGGTGAAGACCAAAGAACTGTCGAAGGACACCAGAAACAAAATTGTAGCCCTGCACCAGGCTGGGAAGATTGAATCTGCAATATGCAAGCAGCTTGGTGTGAATAAATCAACCGTGGGAGCAATAATTAGAAAATGGAAGACAAACAAGATCACTGATAATCTCCATCGATCTGGGATGTCTCACCCCGTGGGGTCAAAATGATCTCAAGAACAGTGAACAAAAATCCGATAACCACACGGGGAGACCTAGTGAATGACCTGCAGAGAGCTGGGACCAACATTACTCAGGCTACCATCAGTAAAACACTACGCCGCCAGGGACTTAGATCCTGCAGTGCCTAGATCTGAGTTTGAAATATTTTGAAGCATACAGTACAGACCAAAAGTTTGGACACACCTTCTCATTTAAAGATTTTTCTGTATTTTTATGACTATGGAAATTGTACATTCACACTGAAGGCATCAAAACTATGAATTAACACAAGTGGAATTATTTGCTTAACAAAAAAGTGTGAAACAACTGAAAATATGTCTTATATTCTAGGTTCTTCAAAGTAACCACCTTTTGCTTTGGTGACTGCTTTGCACACTCTTGGCATTCTCTTGATGAGCTTCAAGTGTACTCCAGTCACAGAGTCAAAGGGAGGAAATCATCTGCACCAATGCACAACATTTTTTTAGCTTGGATTCGGGGCAGGACGAAGTAGGGTCCAAGCAGGTTCCTGACCCTCGTCACCAGACGTTAACCGCAGGGGAGGGAGGTGATCCAGATGACACTCACATACCTGAGGCTCATGCGGACTGTACTGCACTGTCAGGGCAACAAGAGGAGAGGGGTTACTCTGAGGGCGAGGAAAGAGATAACACATTGGATGATGACTAGGTTGAAGATCCTACTTGGTGTGAACCCAGAGTCATGCAGCCGATTAGCTCATCTGAGGATGTGGAGGAGGAAGACAAGGAGGTTGCATTTTGCACTACGGCGCAGACATGAAGTGATGCAAGTTCAAGGAGTACTGCATCCTTAGCCACAACCATGGCTGTGGCCAGCAGCGGTCACGGGTCTGCAGCTCGCAGGGGCAGCAAGGGTTGCCTAGCATGGGCCTTTTTTGTCACTGCAAAGGATGAGCCACCTCACGTTATCTGCAAACTTTGCGATAAAAAACTCAGTAGAGGGAAAAACTGCAATAATTTGACTACTACATGCATGAATGTTCACATGCTCAAAAAACATTCTTTACACTGGGAATCTTACTGCGCTGAAATGCGGACCAGCGCACCTCAACAACCATCAGCTGCAGCATCAAATGCATCCGCTGCTTCTTCCTCCTCCTCTGTTACCATGCAAAGTATTGTCACGCAGGTCTCTCATCGCAGAAATTCCAGTTCTTTACCTGCTCCAGTCAGGCTGAGTGACAGCCCATCAGCTGTAACGGAAGTGGACACGCTTGCTGTGTTTGTTTCACCAAGCACACTGCATGTTTCTCAGTCCACTGTAACATCTGCACCTCACTCACGCTCCACCAGTTTTTCCAGTTCACCATACTCCACCCTCTCTCAGCACCTTAGCCAGCCCTCGGTCCCGCAGTTATGGTCACGTAAAAGATTGTTTCATCCTACGCATGACAAAGCTAAGAGGTTGAACTCCGCCATCTCCAATCTGTTGGCCGTGGAAATGCTGCCTTTCCGCCTGGTAGATACAGATGGTTTCCAAAAACTGATGGCCGTCACAGTCCCCCAGTACCAGTTGCCGTGTCGCCATTACTTCTCTAAGAATGCTGTGCCTGCACTACACCAGCATGTCGCAGCCATATCACCTGTTCCTTTTCTAAATCTACGTGTGCCAGGGTGCATTTCACCACAGACACCTGGACGAGTAAGCATGGCCAAGGGTGTTACATCTCGCTGACTGGGCACTGGGTGACTCTGGTGGCTGTAGGGGCAGGCGGGGAAGGGCTGCTCCACAAATCCTGGAATCCCTAAGGCTTTCAGAAGAAACCTCTGTATTTACCACTTCCTCCGCTGCTTCTTCGTCCTTCACCTCCTCTAGGGCCTCCACCTGCGCACTCAACCTCTGCCTTAACGAGACACACGTTCCAAGGGTGCGGAGCGAATACACCCCACCTCTGTACTGCACAGTAAGGGCTCACCGTAATCAGGCAGTCTTCAAATTAATATTCATTGGAGATCACAGTCATACAGGTGAAGAGTTGTGGGCAACTCTCCATGCTCAGTTTGAGCAATGGCTGTCTCCGCTGAACCTAGAGCTAGGGAAGGCCGTGTGCGATAATGGTGCAAACCTGTTAGTGTCCCTAGGCCAAGGCAAGCTCGCACATGCCTTGCATGGCTCACATCCTCAACTTGGTGGTACAGCGATTTTTCCACCACTATCCTGGCCTGGATGAGCTGCTTCACAAAGTACGGAAGCTGTGTGCTCACTTCCGCTGTTCGCACTCCTCATGTCATCGACTTGCATTGATACAGAGGTCTTTGTCCGTGCCAGTTAACAGGTTGATCTGTGATGTTGAATTCCACTCTGCACATGTTGCAGCGACTGTACCAGCAGCAACGAACTCTGACGCAGTATGTCATGACGTATAGCTTGGGGCAACGCAGTAAGGACTTGGGGCATATCATGTTTGCGGAGTGGGAACAGATTAAGGACCTCTGCACCCTTCTGCACGGTTTTGAAATGGCTACTTAACTGGTTAGCGCTGACGATGCCATCATCAGCATCACTATTCCGGTCATATACATGCTGAGGCAAACTTTGAATAACCTGCATCAGGAGATGGTGTCAACAGAAGAAGAGGATGCGGAAGGGATTCCAATGTCTCAAATTTCTAGACTGTCATCACACAGGCGGATGCCAAGTGATGGTGGATTACAGCAATTGAGGGGGTTTGGTGATAGCAGGCAAACCGTTAGTGAAGGTGATGGAGGAGGAAGAGGTGATGGGCGAGTAGCTGTCAGAGGATGAAGAGGATAATCATCGCCTCTCGTTTGAACGTGGTTGGCAGGAGGGGACTGAGAAAGCAAGCATCAGTGTTACACAGCCCACAATACAGCCTGGCTTTAGACCTCCTGGAAGGGCCCGACATATGAGTGCCTTCTTGATGAACTATCTGCAGCATGATCCCCGTATAGTTAGGATTCAAAATAATGCTGACTACTGGGTTGCCACTCTGTTAGATCCACGTTATAAGAGTCAATTTTGGCAGATGATTCCCGCCCTGGAAAGGAACCCGCTTATGTTGGAGTATTGAAACAAGCTTTTAAGCAACCTTAATAGAGGTTTTCCCCAAGATAACAGTGAGGCACACAGTGTGCATCGCAGCTGTAGTCTTTCAACCTCCGGCACGTCAGTTCGTCAAGGCCAAAACATTACCAGCAGCAGCAGAGTAAGTGGCAGAAGCAATTTCTGGGAGTCCTTTCACACATTTTTTCTGCAGCTCGTGCACCAGCACAACAGAGTACAAATCTGACACGTGTAGAACGACTGGAGAGGATGGTGCAGGAGTATCTAGAGTTCAATATCAATACCATCAGGGAGGGTTTGAACCCTTTTACATTTTGGTCTTCAAAAATAGATGAATGACCTGAGCTCACCTCTCACGCCTTAGAGGTTTTATCATGACCGGCAGCCAGTGTTCTCTCTGAACATGTCTTCAGGACTGTTGGTAGTGTCTTGACAGATAAGCACACCTGGCTGTCCCCTGAAAGTGTAGACCGCCTAACTTTCATCAAGATGAACAAGTCATGGATCTCCAAGGACTTTTGCACCCCAAATGCAGACTGTACAGAGTAGGCGATGTTGTCATTTTGAGTGTGCTGCATTGATCTCTTGAAATTGCAGTCTGTGATATGGCTTCTGTGCCTGCTCTTGCTGCTGCTGCTGCAGGTTTTAGGCCCTAATTTTAAAAAATGTGGAGAATTCTGATTGTGTCTCCATCCATTGGGTTGGCTGTAGTGGGACAGGTTTGGGTCTGCATTAAAGTACTTGTACTTTGATGACATTGATGTCACTTCGGTGGTGTTGGGCCCTCATTTAGGGCAATGTGAACACTCCTGGTTAGGTCTCCATCTCCTGCGTTAGCTGTACTGGAGGAGGTGTGGCTCTTATTTACCCTATTTGTACAGTAGTGAAATTGATGCCTCTTTGCTGGCGTCTGCCACTAATTTTTTTTAATGTGGGGAATCCTGATTGGGTCTCCATCTATTGGGTTGGCTGCAGTGGAACCTTCCTGTTCTGCAGTCTAAGTTGTGTAAGGTTGCGTACCAGTCCTTGCTGCTCTCCTAATACAGACTCTGCCTGCTGCACTCCTGATACAGACTCTGCCTGCTGCACTCCTGATACAGACTCTACCTGCTGCACTCATGATACACTCTGCCTGCTGCACTCCTGATATAGACTCTGCCTGCTGCACTCCTGATATAGACTCTGCCTGCTGCACTCTGATACATACACTGCCTGCTGCATTCTGATACAGACTCTGCCTGCTGCGCTCCTGATACAGATTCTGCCTGTTGCACTCTGATACAGACTCTGCCTGCTGCACTCTAATACAGACTGTTCCTGCTGCACTCTGATACAGACTCTCCCTGCTGCACCCCTGATACAGACTCTGCCTGCTGCACTCCTGATACAGACTCTGCCTGCTGCACTCTGATACAGACTCTGCCTGCTGCACCATATAGTCTTTCCTACTGGGTCCAGCTGCTGCGTGTCCGTTGGTCTGTCCTGGAGTGGAACCTGGCGCTCATTGGGAGCCAAGTCTAACCTCACCATCAGAGGCTCTAGTGAACAGTCCAGTGCTTGCTTAGTCACGCCCCACCAGGCTCTCCGGGGTCCGTGGCACAGTGGTTCTACAAACCACATCCGTGGCAGTGCGTCTTAGCAGGCAGGGTGCTCTCTCCTTTTGTACCAGTCGGTGACCCCTTTTGACATGTAAAGCGCAACTGCATAAATGTCACTGTCACAGTAATAATTATTGTACTTGTACACTGGGTCAATTGATGGCACTTCCCTGGTGTCTATACCTAATTTGATGTGTTTTTGCAGATTTTGGTCCCATTTTTAGGTGTAGTATATGCATTTTTTTTTTGTCCCCCCCATTGTTCCTATGGGATTCGGAAATGTTTGACGACCATTCGGCGAATAAATTCGGCGAATATCAATCTGTTCGGCGAACTTTTCTGAACTGAACATTGAAATGTTCACTCATTCCTACCATTGATCATCTGTAATAAAAATAAAATAATAAACCACCGGAAGGCAATTGTCTATGCTGTGAAGACACGAGATGTGCAGCATCTGAAACAACGGATACTGGAAGCCTGTGCTAGCATTTCTTCTGCGATGTTGCTATCAGTGTGTCAAGAGTGGGAGAAGAGGGTTGCATTAACAATCCAACACAATGGGCAGCACTTTGAACACATTTTATAAGTGGTCATAAACTTGTAAAAAACTTGTAAAGAATAAAGTTACGTTAAAACCAAGCACACCATTGTTTTTCTTATGAAATTCTCAATAAGTTTGATATGTCACATGACCCTCTTCCCATTGAAAAAAATAAAGTTGGATTGAAAATAGCTGACTTCAAAATGGCCGCCATAGTCACCACCCATCTGGAAAAGTTTTCCCCCTCCCATGTACTACTGTGCCACAAACAGGAAGTTGATATCACCAACCATTCCCATTTAATTTAGGTGTATCCATATAAATGGCCCACCCTGTATTTTTATTCATTTTAACATTTCTTTTTTTACACTCAGTCATGCACAGATGCCGGTGGATGGGAGACTACTGCTCCCATCCAGCGGTGCCTGTGGCCGCTGTTTCCAATGGCGGGAGGCACCGGCTGATGGTGCTAGTAGTACCATCAGCCGACACCTATGACCCGAGGTAAGCTATTTTCCGCTGGGTCCCCTGTCTCAGCTGTGGCGTCATGCATGATGTCACAGTGCTCTTGACATGCCCCCTGGGCCGTGTGTGTGGGGGAATACCCGGAGCCGGGTCTCTGTGTAATGCTGGGGGTTGTAGTCTCCGTGGCGGCGACCCGGTCCCGTGGCTCAGGGTGGTCAAACCAGTGGCGGATCTGTTTATTTGGTTTTGTAATGTTTAAATGTCCGACTACGTCACCCGTGGATTGCGGTCATTGAGAACCGTCGCTGCGGGGCAGACCGCTGAGGCTGATGTTGTGTGCCTAGCAGAGGGTAGTATAACTCCCCACGGGAGGAGTATAGCCTCAGGGCAGTGAGTGCAGATGGTGGGAGTGATGGTGCGCGGGAGCAACAGTTATGACTCAGAGTCCAGTGATGCAGTCCAGGGTCTTTACTCACAGTTTTACACTCCAAGCCACTTCTGCTGGTAATGGCTGCACACGTCATACTGTGCTCACCAGGTGAGGGGCTCGGCCATCTCCCAGGTACCTTTGGAATGCTTTTCAGGACCCCCTTCGTGTGTCCTTTCTCTGGCCTGTCGTACCCCACAATTGACCACGTTTCTGTCCAGCTGCCTCGGGCCTTGGCGGGCAAACGTATGTTCTGTTTCCCTGGGTCCTATATGGTGCCTTCCTAACGGGTGTAGTGAGGGGCCGTACACGTGCAATGCCACGGCCTCCGGTTACTAGCTGAGGGTAGTTGCTCTCCTCCACTAGATGAGGGATCCGGTTCCCTTTCTTGGCCTGACCCCCCTACTCTGGTAGCGGCGGGCGGGCGGTGGCGGCTGGCCGGTCCGCACCCCTGGGGTCCCTTCACTCCACTCCTGGAGCTTCCTCCGTTCCTCTCCTCTCCTTTCTTCTCCTCCAGGCCCAGGCCTTGAGATTTGGCCTGCCTGCGGAGCAGAGTCCATACAGAGCCCCTGCTCCCAGTCTCCTTCTCTCTCTCCTCTCCCACTCTCTACTCTCCGACTCCAAGATGGTGCCCACCATATATACTCCCCTTTACAGTGCACCCTGGATCTACTCTCCCCACCCACACACTACCGGGTTCCCCCTCTCTAGGTGTTCCCTCCCCCCACTCCAGCCAGGGACAGGGGCAGTTGTGCTCACGCTTGGGAGCATTGTCGCCCAGCCACCCGGAAATGTGGTGTAGTGCGTGTGAGTGTTAGGGTCCTGAGCTACACTCCATCCTTAACTGGAAGTGAGATATCACACCTCTGGGTGAGATGCAATACCTCTGTAGCGACCGAACCCTCGGGGCGCTACACTCTGACCGCGGTAATGCAATTACCGCGATCTGAGTCTGTGTTTCCTGCGCTGTCATGCAAATCACAGCCCAGAAAACCAGGCAAATTCGGGTCCCCCATTCACATGAATGGGGACCGTGTTCGGGTTCGGGGTTCGGGTACTGTTCTGGTACCCAAATTCGAACTTTACAAAAAATGTTCAGTGTTTGGCTATATTAGCCGAACCCGAACAGTGACGGGTTCGCCCATCACTAGCTGAAGGGGTATGGAAATACAGTAGGCCCAATAGCAAAATTACAATACAGTCTTTAGGATAAGTTCCCACCATTAGTTTTTTTTTAATTGACACATCTTGGTCTTATTAGAAATCTAAAACTATGAAAGATAGGCCAAATGCAGTGTTTCCCAAACTCCAGTCCTCAGGGCCCCAATAGATCATGTTTTCAGGATTTCCTTAGTATTGCACAATCGTGAGAGCAGGAGGCAATTTCTGATGCCTTGATAATAATTCCATCACCTGTGCAATACTAAGGAAATCCTGAAAACTATATCTGTTCGTGGCCCTGAGGACTGCAGTTTGGGAAACACTGGTCTAATGAGCATAGGCTTTTTAAAATTGAGCTTTGAAACATTAGACATCTTGTGCTATGTGGTATTGATGCCCATTGTAGCCAGTCTTGTCTGAATTCAGGTTGCTTCGGGAAACTTAAGCACGTTTTTCTTCAGGCAGTGTTGCTAATGGAAGGCTCATATTTTGCTTTAATATCACCATTTCTGTTTTTTAGGAAGCAATCGGTTTTACGACAATATTGAAGACATGATTGGGCACCGTCCGTTCTTCTTAATTAAATGGTGTTGGATGGTTTTCACTCCCGGAATTTGTGCAGTAAGTTTTAGTATAAAGTTGTAGATATTGGAGGCGCTATTAGGCTACTCACTATCAAAGGCAGCGAATTTTGGACAGTGAACCACTAAGTGTCCATAGTAGATGTACTAGATAAAATAACCTATGGTTTAAAATTCGCGCTAATGGTAGTGGATGAAGGACTTCGGGAGAATAAATAACTAAAAAGTACTTTATTGATACAGGTGTTTTAAAAAGATTTTTTTCTAAAAAGCTAAAAATAGACAATATAAGAGATTGGTAAAAATGAGTAAATACATAAATAAATAAATAAATATGGTTCTGAATTAATGGATAGAACGGCTTTCCATAGAATCTTGAGGTAGTCGATACTTGGGGGGCAGAAGGGTGGACCTGGTGAAAGAAGAACCGTGTTACGGTATAGTAGTATGGTATGGTATTACGGTACTTAGGGTATTGATTCTTGGTAAGTTTGGTATTTGTGTGGGTTACCGGTTATGATGGGTCTGTATCTCCTTGTGGCAAATCCTTGTTGCCCACCGATTGCCACAACAATAGCAGGTAAAGTACAACTCCCACTAATAACCTCTAGTCCATTACTTCCAAGTTCTAAACGTACTTTTCCTGCACCTCAGGTATCTAGAATATGTGAAGCCTCCTATTGACACTGGAGTCCACCGTCATAAGGCCTTCAGGATTGCCACAAGGAGATACAGACCCATCATAACCGGTAACCCACACAAATACCAAACTTACCAAGAATCAATACCCTAAGTACCGTAATACCATACCATACTACTATACCGTAACACGGTTCTTCTTTCACCAGGTCCACCCTTCTGCCCCCCAAGTATCGACTACGTCAAGATTCTATGGAAAGCCGTTCTATCCATTAATTCAGAACCATATTTATTTATTTATTTATGTATTTACTCATTTTTACCAATCTCTTATATTGTCTATTTTTAGCTTTTTAGAAAAAAATCTTTTTAAAACACCTGTATCAATAAAGTACTTTTTAGTTATTTATTCTCCCGAAGTCCTTCATCCACTACCATTAGCGCGAATTTTAAACCATAAGTTTTAGTATAGTTTGTTTTTATAATAATTACTAAGCACTCATATCTTGTGTTAATTGCTACTGACAATTTACAATTAGTGTTGAGCGATACCTTCCGATATCGGGAAATATCGGATCGGATTGGATCGGACCGATACCGAAAAAGTATCGGATATCGCCGATTCCGATACCGGAAACCAATGCAAGTCAATGGGACATAAATATCGGAATTAAAATAAACCCTTTCTTTCCTTGTAGGTTATTTCTACATGAAGGAAAACAACTAAGAATAATGTAGAATGTATTGGGGGAGGTGGGGGAGACAATAAAGGCATAGAGGTTTAGCCCAGTCAAATGGAATAGCAGGAATTAATATTTTTTTATTATGTTCTGAGTTACGGAAATATTAACTATGTTAAGTATTTTTATATTTTGTCAGATATTTATGTTTCACTACTTCC
This sequence comes from Phyllobates terribilis, assembly GCF_046119375.1. Classification (NCBI taxonomy): domain Eukaryota; kingdom Metazoa; phylum Chordata; class Amphibia; order Anura; family Dendrobatidae; genus Phyllobates; species Phyllobates terribilis. The sequence continues at coordinate 305,094,372 of NW_027362768.1, read as the reverse complement.
ATGCTCTTCACCTTCTTTTTTACTTCTCCCACACTTTCTCCTTCATCATCCTCAGCATCTTTTTCATCCACTTCTTCTTCACCTTCTTCTTCTTCACCTTCTTCGTATTATTCTTTTTTTTACATTCTTCATATTCTACTTCTTCATCTTCTTCATATTCTTCTTCTTCATCATATTCTTATTTGTGACAGGCATTCCTGTAGTTGTTATCTATAAAAGGTTGGACATTACACCTTTCGTTCTGCCCGTCACAAAAGATTTACAACAGGATTTGTCCGCGTTCAGTTTGGCCTGCAGCAGCAGGTCTTTTCCAGGGGCACCACGAGGAGGAACGGACTCACCCCCATACACTGCTTAGTCATCTTCTGCTTATAATTTAGATATTATCTTTTGCTCTGATTTTTAGTCTTATGCTTAATGTTCTTCCGCTTTTTGTTCTGCAGCTTCTTGTATTTCTGCTTCTTGGTTTTCTGTCTCTTGTTTTTCTGTATCTTGGTGCTTGTCTTCTCTTCTTTGTCTTCTTGGTCAACTTCTTCAGGGTCATCTTCTTGGTCTTCTTCGGGGTGGTCTTCAGGGTCGTCGTCTTCGGGGGTCCTCGTCTTCGGGGTCCTCGTCTTCTTCGGGTTGGTCTTCTGGGTCCTCGTCTTCGGGGTCCTCGTCTTCTTCGGGGTGGTCTTCAGGGTCCTCGTCTTCTTCGGGGTGGTCTTCAGGGTCCTCGTCTTCTTCGGGGTGGTCTTCAGGGTCCTCGTCTTCAGGGTCATTGTCTTCGGGGTCCTCGTCTTCTTAGGGTTGGTCTTCAGGGTCCTCGTCTTCAGGGTCCTCGTCAGGGAGATCCAGAGTGATTACCAAGAACCATTTCAAAAAGCTTGAACTTGGAAATGTAGCAGAAGGTACAAGAAAGCTGAGGAACTACCGAGGACCAGCTGACGGTACTGGAACCCGGATGGATAGCAGAAGGTACAAGAGCCAATGGAACTACCGAGGACCAGCTGATGTTACTGGAACTCGGTTACTAAGCAGGAGGTACCTGTGCCAGAAAGCACTACCAAGGACCAGCAGACGTTGGTGGAACTTGGATACCGAGAAGGAGGCACCTAATCCAAAGGCACTGCCGAGAACCAGCTGACGGTACTGGAACCCGGATGGGTAGCAGAAGGTACCCATGTAAAAAAAAAGTTCAAGGCCGCGAGCCGGCCGCAGTTACCAAAACCCACAGTCCTACAGAGGGTGCTTGTCCTATTGGCACTATGGAACCAGCCTTCATTGCCAGATCCCGCAGCCCACATAGGAGTCACCTAAACTGCAGGCACCATAGAGTCGGCTAACCCGACCGCAACACGACAGGACAACGCATTGGAGGCAAAGTGACGTTGACACTACCCGGAAACAGCTGGCGTGCTGGAACCAGGCTGGGCAGGAGGGAGTACCCGTGCCAAAGACACTGCCGAGAACCAGCTGACGGTACTGGAACCCGGATGGGTAGCAGAAGATACAAGAGCAAATGGAACTACCGAGGACCAGCTGACGGTACTGGAACCCGGATGGGTAGCAGAAGGTACAAGAGCCAATGGAACTACCGAGGACCAGCTGATGTTACTGGAACTCGGTTACTAAGCAGGAGGTACCTGTGCCAGAAAGCACTACCAAGGACCAGCAGACGTTGGTGGAACTTGGATACCGAGAAGGAGGCACCTAATCCAAAGGCACTGCCGAGAACCAGCTGACGGTACTGGAACCCGGATGGGTAGCAGAAGGTACCCATGTAAAAAAAAAGTTCAAGGCCGCGAGCCGGCCGCAGTTACCAAAACCCACAGTCCTACAGAGGGTGCTTGTCCTATTGGCACTATGGAACCAGCCTTCATTGCCAGATCCCGCAGCCCACATAGGAGTCACCTAAACTGCAGGCACCATAGAGTCGGCTAACCCGACCGCAACACGACAGGACAACGCATTGGAGGCAAAGTGACGTTGACACTACCCGGAAACAGCTGGCGTGCTGGAACCAGGCTGGGCAGGAGGGAGTACCCGTGCCAAAGACACTGCCGAGAACCAGCTGACGGTACTGGAACCCGGATGGGTAGCAGAAGATACAAGAGCAAATGGAACTACCGAGGACCAGCTGACGGTACTGGAACCCGGATGGGTAGCAGAAGGTACAAGAGCCAATGGAACTACCGAGGACCAGCTGATGTTACTGGAACTCGGTTACTAAGCAGGAGGTACCTGTGCCAGAAAGCACTACCAAGGACCAGCAGACGTTGGTGGAACTTGGATACCGAGAAGGAGGCACCTAATCCAAAGGCACTGCCGAGAACCAGCTGACGGTACTGGAACCCGGATGGGTAGCAGAAGGTACCCATGTAAAAAAAAAGTTCAAGGCCACGAGCCGGCCGCAGTTACCAAAACCCACAGTCCTACAGAGGGTGCTTGTCCTATTGGCACTATGGAACCAGCCTTCATTGCCAGATCCCGCAGCCCACATAGGAGTCACCTAAACTGCAGGCACCATAGAGTCGGCTAACCCGACCGCAACACGACAGGACAACGCATTGGAGGCAAAGTGACGTTGACACTACCCGGAAACAGCTGGCGTGCTGGAACCAGGCTGGGCAGGAGGGAGTACCCGTGCCAAAGACACTGCCGAGAACCAGCTGACGGTACTGGAACCCGGATGGGTAGCAGAAGGTACAAGAGCCAATGGAACTGCCGAGAACCAGCTGGCGGTGCTGGAGCCCAGGGTAAATACTAAAAACAGAAGAGCCAGAGGTGTATTTGGAGGAGGTTTTAAATCCGTACTACAGTGGATGTGGACAAAGCAGGAGAATTTGCCGGACACACAGCTGGGGATCAGCTGACGTTACTGAATCCCAATAACACTGGAGCAAGCGTTGACTGTGCAGACGGCACTTCTGAGCAGCAACTAGCGGTATTGGAGCCCAGGGTAAATACTAAAAACGGAGGAGCCAGAGGTGTAATTGGAGCAAGTTTTAAATAAGTAGCACAGTGAATATGGACAGAGCAGGAGAAATTGCCGTGAACACAGCAGGGGAACAGCTGACGTTACCGAACCCCAATAACACCGCAGCAAGTGTTGACTGTGCAGACGGCACTTCCGAGCGCCAACTGGCGGTGCTGGAGCCCAGGGATAAGAATGAAAACAGAGGAGCCAGAGGTGTAATTCGAGCAACTTTAAAATGTGTAGTACAGTGGATGTGGACAAAGCAGGAGAAATTGCCATCCGCACAGCAGGAGAACAGCTGACGTTACTGAACCCCAATAACACGGCAGCAAGTGTTGACTGTGCAGACAGCACTTCCGAGCGCCAACTGGCGGTGTTGGAGCCCAGGGTAAATACTAAAAACGGAGGAGCCAGAGGTGTAATTGGAGCAAGTTTTAAATAAGTAGCACAGTGAATATGGACAGAGCAGGAGAAATTGCCGTGAACACAGCAGGGGAACAGCTGACGTTACCGAACCCCAATAACACCGCAGCAAGTGTTGACTGTGCAGACGGCACTTCCGAGCGCCAACTGGCGGTGCTGGAGCCCAGGGATAAGAATGAAAACAGAGGAGCCAGAGGTGTAATTGGAGCAACTTTAAAATCTGTAGTAGTGAGAATGTGGACAGAGCAGGAGAAATTGCCGTCCGCACAGCAGGGGAACAGCTGACGTTACTGAACCCCAATAACATGGTAGCAAGTGTTGACTGTGCAGACTGCACTTCCGAGCGCCAACTGGCGGTGCTGGAGCCCAGGGATAAGAATGAAAACAGAGGAGCCAGAGGTGTAATTCGAGCAACTTTAAAATCTGTAGTAGTGAGAATGTGGACAGAGCAGGAGAAATTGCCGTCCGCACAGCAGGGGAACAGCTGACGTTACTGAACCCCAATAACACGGCAGCAAGTGTTGACTGTGCAGACAGCACTTCCGAGCGCCAACTGGCGGTGTTGGAGCCCAGGGTAAATACTAAAAACGGAGGAGCCAGAGGTGTAATTGGAGCAAGTTTTAAATAAGTAGCACAGTGAATATGGACAGAGCAGGAGAAATTGCCGTGAACACAGCAGGGGAACAGCTGACGTTACTGAACCCCAATAACATGGTAGCAAGTGTTGACTGTGCAGACGGCACTTCCGAGCGCCAACTGGCGGTGCTGGAGCCCAGGGATAAGAATGAAAACAGAGGAGCCAGAGGTGTAATTCGAGCAACTTTAAAATGTGTAGTACAGTGGATGTGGACAAAGCAGGAGAAATTGCCGTCCGCACAGCAGGAGAACAGCTGACGTTACTGAACCCCAATAACACGGCAGCAAGTGTTGACTGTGCAGACGGCACTTCCGAGCGCCAACTGGCGGTGCTGGAGCCCAGGGATAAGAATGAAAACAGAGGAGCCAGAGGTGTAATTCGAGCAACTTTAAAATGTGTAGTACAGTGGATTTGGACAAAGCAGGAGAAATTGCCGTCCGCACAGCAGGAGAACAGCTGACGTTACTGAACCCCAATAACACGGCAGCAAGTGTTGACTGTGCAGACGGCACTTCCGTGCGCCAACTGGCGGTGTTGGAGCTCAGGGATAATACTGAAAACAGAGGAGCCAGAGGTGTAATTGGAGCAACTTTTAAATCTGTAGTAGTGAGAATGTGGACAGAGCAGGAGAAATTGCCGTCCGCACAGCAGGGGAACAGCTGACGTTACTGAACCCCAATAACATGGTAGCAAGTGTTGACTGTGCAGACGGCACTTCCGAGCGCCAACTGGCGGTGCTGGAGCCCAGGGATAAGAATGAAAACAGAGGAGCCAGAGGTGTAATTCGAGCAACTTTAAAATGTGTAGTACAGTGGATGTGGACAAAGCAGGAGAAATTGCCGTCCGCACAGCAGGAGAACAGCTGACGTTACTGAACCCCAATAACACGGCAGCAAGTGTTGACTGTGCAGACGGCACTTCCGAGCGCCAACTGGCGGTGCTGGAGCCCAGGGATAAGAATGAAAACAGAGGAGCCAGAGGTGTAATTCGAGCAACTTTAAAATGTGTAGTACAGTGGATTTGGACAAAGCAGGAGAAATTGCCGTCCGCACAGCAGGAGAACAGCTGACGTTACTGAACCCCAATAACACGGCAGCAAGTGTTGACTGTGCAGACGGCACTTCCGAGCGCCAACTGGCGGTGCTGGAGCCCAGGGATAAGAATGAAAACAGAGGAGCCAGAGGAGTAATTGGAGCAACTTTAAAATGTGTAGTACAGTGGATGTGGACAAATCAGGAGAAATTGCCGTCCGCACAGCAGGAGAACAGCTGACGTTACTGAACCCCAATAACACGGCAGCAAGTGTTGACTGTGCAGACGGCACTTCCGAGCGCCAACTGGCGGTGCTGGAGCCCAGGGATAAGAATGAAAACAGAGGAGCCAGAGGTGTAATTGGAGCAACTTTAAAATCTGTAGTAGTGAGAATGTGGACAGAGCAGGAGAAATTGCCGTCCGCACAGCAGGGGAACAGCTGACGTTACTGAACCCCAATAACATGGTAGCAAGTGTTGACTGTGCAGACGGCACTTCCGAGCGCCAACTGGCGGTGCTGGAGCCCAGGGATAAGAATGAAAACAGAGGAGCCAGAGGTGTAATTCGAGCAACTTTAAAATGTGTAGAACAGTGGATGTGGACAAAGCAGGAGAAATTGCCGTCCGCACAGCAGGAGAACAGCTGACGTTACTGAACCCCAATAACACGGCAGCAAGTGTTGACTGTGCAGACGGCACTTCCGAGCGCCAACTGGCGGTGCTGGAGCCCAGGGATAAGAATGAAAACAGAGGAGCCAGAGGTGTAATTCGAGCAACTTTAAAATGTGTAGTACAGTGGATTTGGACAAAGCAGGAGAAATTGCCGTCCGCACAGCAGGAGAACAGCTGACGTTACTGAACCCCAATAACACGGCAGCAAGTGTTGACTGTGCAGACGGCACTTCCGAGCGCCAACTGGCGGTGCTGGAGCCCAGGGATAAGAATGAAAACAGAGGAGCCAGAGGTGTAATTGGAGCAACTTTAAAATCTGTAGTAGTGAGAATGTGGACAGAGCAGGAGAAATTGCCGTCCGCACAGCAGGGGAACAGCTGACGTTACTGAACCCCAATAACATGGTAGCAAGTGTTGACTGTGCAGACAGCACTTCCGAGCGCCAACTGGCGGTGCTGGAGCCCAGGGATAAGAATGAAAACAGAGGAGCCAGAGGTGTAATTCGAGCAACTTTAAAATCTGTAGTAGTGAGAATGTGGACAGAGCAGGAGAAATTGCCGTCCGCACAGCAGGGGAACAGCTGACGTTACTGAACCCCAATAACACGGCAGCAAGTGTTGACTGTGCAGACAGCACTTCCGAGCGCCAACTGGCGGTGTTGGAGCCCAGGGTAAATACTAAAAACGGAGGAGCCAGAGGTGTAATTGGAGCAAGTTTTAAATAAGTAGCACAGTGAATATGGACAGAGCAGGAGAAATTGCCGTGAACACAGCAGGGGAACAGCTGACGTTACTGAACCCCAATAACATGGTAGCAAGTGTTGACTGTGCAGACGGCACTTCCGAGCGCCAACTGGCGGTGCTGGAGCCCAGGGATAAGAATGAAAACAGAGGAGCCAGAGGTGTAATTCGAGCAACTTTAAAATGTGTAGTACAGTGGATGTGGACAAAGCAGGAGAAATTGCCGTCCGCACAGCAGGAGAACAGCTGACGTTACTGAACCCCAATAACACGGCAGCAAGTGTTGACTGTGCAGACGGCACTTCCGAGCGCCAACTGGCGGTGCTGGAGCCCAGGGATAAGAATGAAAACAGAGGAGCCAGAGGTGTAATTCGAGCAACTTTAAAATGTGTAGTACAGTGGATTTGGACAAAGCAGGAGAAATTGCCGTCCGCACAGCAGGAGAACAGCTGACGTTACTGAACCCCAATAACACGGCAGCAAGTGTTGACTGTGCAGACGGCACTTCCGTGCGCCAACTGGCGGTGTTGGAGCTCAGGGATAATACTGAAAACAGAGGAGCCAGAGGTGTAATTGGAGCAACTTTAAAATCTGTAGTAGTGAGAATGTGGACAGAGCAGGAGAAATTGCCGTCCGCACAGCAGGGGAACAGCTGACGTTACTGAACCCCAATAACATGGTAGCAAGTGTTGACTGTGCAGACAGCACTTCCGAGCGCCAACTGGCGGTGCTGGAGCCCAGGGATAAGAATGAAAACAGAGGAGCCAGAGGAGTAATTGGAGCAACTTTAAAATGTGTAGTACAGTGGATGTGGACAAATCAGGAGAAATTGCCGTCCGCACAGCAGGAGAACAGCTGACGTTACTGAACCCCAATAACACGGCAGCAAGTGTTGACTGTGCAGACGGCACTTCCGAGCGCCAACTGGCGGTGTTGGAGCTCAGGGATTACAGTTCAGGTGGTAGAAACATGAACAGAACAGGAGACCTGGATACTGTTGCCAACCAATTATTTATTCTGGAAGAGGACTGGCAAATTCATGAGAGATCCAGGCCTTGTTCATTTTGAGAAAAGTAAGCCGGTCAACGTTATCGGAGGATAGTCGCATGCGACGGTCTGTTAGTACACCACCTGCGGCACTAAAGACGCGTTCCGATAATACACTAGCAGCAGGGCAAGCTAGCACCTCCAGTGCATACTGACTAAGCTCTGGCCATGTATCCAGCTTACAGACCCAAAACTTGAAGGGAGAAGAGCCGTCTGGGAGTACACTAAGAGGGCAAGACATGTAGTCTGTCACCATCTGACGGAAACGTTGCCTCCTGCTGACTGGAGCTGTCTGTGATGGTGTAGACATTTGTGGCGGCGGGGACACAAAACTTTGCCACATTTCGGCCATACTGGTCTTGCCTTGTGCTGAGGCGCTGCTTCTGCTCCCTCTTTGTGCAGAGCTTCCTCCACTGCCTCGACGCACTGAGCTGCTTTGTAAAGCACTAGCAGCACTGCTCTCGGTTGGAATGGAGAACATGATGGAATGCACCAGTGCGTCTTGGTACTCCCGCATTTTACGCTCCCGGTTCAATGGTGTTATGAGGCTTTGTAAGTTGTCCCGGTAGCGAGGATCTAGGAGGGTGGACACCCAATAATCAGCCGTGTTGAGAATGTGGGCGATGCGGCGGTCGTTTCTGAGGCACTGCAGCATGAAATCAACCATGTGCTGCAGACTGCCAACTGGCCAAGAAACGCTGTCCCCTGCTTGAGGCATGATCTCTGCCTGCTCTGCATCACCCCACCCTCGCTCTAGATACTGACTACTAGAGCATTGTGTACCTCCCTCCTCTGGACAGATGTCTTACTCATCCATTGACTCCTCCTCATCCTCCTCACAAAGTGTCCCCTGCCTAGGCCTTTGTGAGGAACCACGTTGCGCAGACTGTAGAGAAGCAGATGGCATTTGTGACTCCTCATCCTCCACCTCTTCCAAAACCTCGTCCCTTAGTGCTTGCAGTGTTTTTTCAAGCAGGCAGATAAGGGGGATAGTCATGCTGACTAGTGCATCATCTGCACTCGCCATCCGCGTGGAATAATCGAAGGCACGCAAAACGTGGCAAATGTCCTTCATAGAGGCCCACTCAGTGGTGGTGAAGTGTGAACGGCGCGCACTGCGACTTGTTTGCGCCTGCTGCAGCTGGTACTCCATTACTGCTGCCTGCTGCTCACACAACCTCTCCAACATATGTAACGTTGAATTCCACCTGGTGGGTAGGTCACATATGATGCGATGTTCCGGAAGACATAATCGGCGCTGCAGAGCTGCAATGCGTGATCTTGCATTGCTGGAACGCCGCAAGTGAGCGCACTCTATGCGGACCTTGTGAAGCAGTGCATCAAGATCCGGATAGTCCCTCAAAAAACTCTGCACGACCAAGTTGAGCACATGTGCCAGACATGGGATGTGAGTGAGGTTGCCTAGGCCCAGAGCTGCCACCAGATTTCGGCCATTGTCACACACTACCATGCCTGGCTGGAGATTCGCTGGCACAAACCACACGTCACTCTGCTGCTTGATGGCATTCCAGAGCTCCTGCGCTGTGTGGCTTCGATTCCCCAAAGAAATTAATTTTAATACGGCCTGTTGACGTTTGGCCACGGCTGTGCTCATATTGGTCATCATAACAGGTAACCGTTCACGGGTCGATGTGGAGGTAGACCGTGACGGCTCCTGCAGCGCTGATTCAGAGGAACTGGAGTATGAGGAGGAGTCAATGTGTACAGACTGGATTCCTGCAATCCTTGGAGTTGGCAGAACACGTACAGCGCCACTCTCAAGATCTGTACCCGGCTCCACAACATTTACCCAATGGGCAGTGAGGGAAAGGTATCGTCCCTGTCCATGCTTACTGGTCCACGCATCAGTGGTCAGGTGGACCTTGCTACTGACGGCGTTTTGTAGCGCATGTTTAATTTTTCCCTCCACATGATGTTGCAGGGCAGGGACGGCTTGCCTGCTGAAATAAAAGCGGCTGGGCACGTTGTATTGTGGGACTGCCAATGCCATAAAGTTACGGAATGTGTCAGTCTCCACCAGCCTGAATGATAGCATTTCAAGGGCCAGTAGTTTAGCAATGCCAGCATTCAGAGCCTGTGCTCGGGGGTGGTTTGCCGAGTATGGGCGCCTTTTCTCCCATGCCTGTGCTAACGATGGCTGTAGACTGGCCTGGGAGTGTGAGGATGACTGGGAAAGTGGTGCTGTGGGTGGAATTACACTGTGTTTCTGTAAAACAGTGCCAGAGATTCTTCCATGGCGATCCTGTGAGGAAGCCGAACCAGCTGTGTGTGAGCTGGAGGAAGAGGCTACAACACGAGCTGAAGAGGTGGTAGGTGGCGCTGTAGGTTGGCCTAGGTCTTCAGTGTGTTTGTGTAACTCCACCACGTGCTTGGTCCGCACATGTTTCCACATATTTGTGGTATTGAGGTTGCTGACACTTTTCCCTCTTTTCACCTTCTGATTACACAGCTTGCATTTGACAAAGCAAATGTCATCTGCAACTGTGTCAAAAAAGGACCAGGCACTGCAAGTCTTGGGAGCGCCCGCTTTGGATTTTGGAAGAGCCATGCTCCTAATGGGTGCCGAAGTGGAGGCTACAGGCAACCAAGTCTGCCCCCTCCCTCTCCCTCCTTTTTGGGCCGTTCGGGGAATCTCTTCCTCAGAGCTGCTCCCACCACCTTCCTGTCCCTCACGCCATGATGGGTCAAGGACCTCATCATCTACACCACCCTCTTCAAACAACTGCTTCTCCTGGGTAGTCTCGACAGCACAGTACGCACCAGAAAGTGGCACCTGAGTCTCATCATCAGATGCGTACTGAGGTGTGCTGCTGACCATAGGCACTGGCCCACCCGCCTCTTCAGATTCAGAGAGACAAAACGGTTGCGCATCACTGCATACTACCTCTTCTTCAAATTCTCGAATTCTGCTTGGCTGGCCCCCTCTTTCCAAGCCAAGAGATTCAGAGAACAGAAGTAGAGATGGCTCCTGTCCAGGGCTCTCTGACTGCCTGGGCAATTTGGCAGGTGGTGAAGAGACAGATGGGTGCTCTTCAGTGCTCAGGACCTGAGAGGATCTGGAACTAATTGAAGTCGATGCGTTAGCTGCCATCCATCCGACAACGGCTTCAATTTGGTCCTCGCGCAGCAGTGGGGTACGGCTAGCTCCTACAAAGCTGCGCATAAAGGACTGTTCCCTGATAAAACTGGGGGATGCTGAGTCACTGGTGCCCGCAGCAGGCACAGAATCCCCACGTCCTCTCCCTGCAGGCACAGAATCCTCACGTCCTCTCCCTGCAGAAACTCCACGCCCACGCCCACGACCACGACCACATGCCTTACTCCCTGCCTTCTTCATCTTGGTAGACTGATAAAGATAGGCAGAAAAGTACTAAGGGCTTAGTGTGCTTATTCCTGAACAGCTGCTAACAGGTATAAGAAACACTAATTTTATAAAGTGTGGACTAGACTTTAATATGAGCTAATGTGGCCTACACAACTGTAAAGTGGAGTGTTTGGTGAACTTTATTTAGGTTTTTTTTGTCACAAAAAGACACTGGATGTGCCTAAAGATGTAATAACGATAGTATCACAAACTTTTTGTAGCTATTACAATGTAGGAAGGTAACCTACAATGCAATAGATGAGGCTGCAAAAAATAGGCTAATACTAATCTGGCTGGGGCTGCAGGGCCCAATGCTGCAGAAAGGCTCCTCTATCTACTCCTATATAGTGTGTTTGGAATCAATTTAGCTGAATATGGATGGAACCACCACACTAATAGGAGATATCAGGAAAAATTATGAATTGGCAATAAAGGACAATGTATGAGGCAGTGACACACACTGAGTGCACTACAACCAGACGGGGTTGAAGCACACACTACAGGGTGAGCTGCACTCACACACCAGACCTTGCAGACAGCGGTGAACAGTACAGATGCAGAGCACTGTGCACTAGTGCTGCAAGACGGAAAAAAAATTCTCTATCTACTCCTATATAGTGTGTTTGGAACCAATTTAGCTGAATACAGATGGAACCACCACACTAATAGGAGATATCAGGAAAAATTATGAATTGGCAATAAAGGACAATGTATGAGGCAGTGACACACACTGAGTGCACTACAACCAGACGGGGTTGAAGCACACACTACAGGGTGAGCTGCACTCACACACCAGACCTTGCAGACAGCGGTGAACAGTACAGATGCAGAGCACTGTGCACTAGTGCTGCAAGACGGAAAAAAAATTCTCTATCTACTCCTATATAGTGTGTTTGGAACCAATTTAGCTGAATACAGATGGAACCACCACACTAATAGGAGATATCAGGAAAAATTATGAATTGGCAATAAAGGACAATGTATGAGGCAGTGACACACACTGAGTGCACTACAACCAGACGGGGTTGAAGCACACACTACAGGGTGAGCTGCACTCACACACCAGACCTTGCAGACAGCGGTGAACAGTACAGATGCAGAGCACTGTGCACTAGTGCTGCAAGACGGAAAAAAATTTCTCTATCTACTCCTATATAGTGTGTTTGGAACCAATTTAGCTGAATACAGATGGAACCACCACACTAATAGGAGATATCAGGAAAAATTATGAATTGGCAATAAAGGACAATGTATGAGGCAGTGACACACACTGAGTGCACTACAACCAGACTTGGCTGAAGCACACACTACAGGGTGAGCTGCACTCACACACACAGACCTTGCAGATAGCGGTGAACAGCACAGGGAACTGTGCACTAGCACTGCAAGGCACAGTGATTTAGAAAGTAGCTTGGGTAAAGCAGTATAGAGCAAATAGGTAGCTAAAACTGTCCCTCAGAACAACAGCGTCCTATCCCTAACTGAATTCACAGCAGAGTGAGCTCAAAATGGCGGCGGTGGCTTTTATAGTGCATCATGACATCATTTCAGCAGCCAATCACAGCCATGCCATTAGTTAAGATGCCTACATGCCTAACAGGATGTGCCCACACTTCTTAGGATCCTCATTGGCTGAATAAAATGAAAATGTCTCATTGCATTATGGGAACTTCCGATTCCGGTATACGATATTGCAAAAGTATCGGAATTAAGTATCGGAATTCCGATACCGCGAATATCGGCCGATACCCGATATTTCAGTATCGGAATGCTCAACACTATTTACAATGTAATTGTCAGTACTAATAACTATCTACCAAGCAATACTTTATTTTAATTAGTTGTAAAGCATGACTATGATAACACTGTATCTAGTTTTTATGTACAGTAAAGCCAGTAAACTAATTTAAGATTTTCTCCATATTTATGAGTTTTGGCGAAACAAAAAGAACTGCAGCCCTTTTCGCTCTGCTGATCCAGGTTAAACTTTATGGGAAAAGATTTAATATAACATAATCCATTGATTGAAATCCATGTTTTTTCTATGCTTAGGAGTCTGGGCCGTGTCAGAGATTGACAGTGTCCCTGAATGAGCATGCATACAGAGATGGCTGTCAATCACGGATTTTGGCTTTCTGATTAATTATTTTCCCTATAATGCGCAGTGATATAAATAAATTAAATACCTTAAAGGGGCTGTCCAGTTAAGACAAGTCATCGGTGGTGTCAGCAGATAGGGGAAATTTTATCTTCATTACAAAATTGCAACTCAACTGCTGCTCCCTTTATTCACCTTGGTGCTGCTGAAAAATATCAAGTGCATTGCCTGGCAGCCCCATAAGGCTCACTACCGATCCATTGTATCGGCGATAAAAGTGCTCCTTTCTGCCAATTGGTGTGGGTCTCAGCATTGGGACACTCACTGATAAACATGGTATCGCGTATCCTGGTTTTTGGATAGGTAAAATAACTAGTGTTGAACGAGCACTGAAATGCTTGAGTGCTCCGTACTCGAATCGAGGACGCTCGGACGTACTCGACTCAAGTAGCGAGCATAATGAAAGTGAATGGCAAATTCTATCATTTTTCTGGAAGATGGAAAAATTATCTCTCCCTCTACTTCTGTCTCTGACTCTCCCTCTCCATCCCTCCTTCTCCTTTCCTATCCCTCCCTATGACTGACTATACATATAAAAATCTCATTGAGACATTATAAACGGTCTCTCCTAACTCGGCAAAGTGCTAGAAATGACATAACTGTGATATCAAAGTTGATCAGAATACTTACCAATGAAGTGTTTTTTTAATATATTTTCCTTTCCAATTTTATTACAGAGCATCTTTATATTTTTCTTGGTGAAGTACAAGCCACTAAAGTACAATAATGTATACACCTACCCAACGTGGGGTTATGGTATAGGGTGGATGATGGCGCTGTCATCTATGGTCTGCATTCCACTGTGGATAATAGTAAAGGTGTGGAAGACCGAAGGGACAATATCTGAGGTAAAAGTTCTAAAATGTTCAGGATGAAAAAATTACTAATTTTCTGTATTATCATGTATTTCATGGATAATTTTATATATATTCAATATTACTTTTCTGTAGAATGTTTTTTTAGTTATTCAAGTTAAAAATTAACCATATATAAGCAGCAAAATTGTCGTCCCTAGACATTACAGAGTTTTTTGGGGTGTCCATGTTTTTTCTAGAATCATGTGCAAAATACATAATATTAGTAAAGTGAAACTTCTCGGTGAATGAGATGATGAACTGCAGTGAAAAATGGTCTTCTAAAGCAGTACTTCTGTTAGTTGTGCCTCACTGGCTCATTGGTTAGTGAGGCAAGGGTAACCACCAAAACTTGAGTTAAAATCACAAAAAGGGGCATCATTTACACCAGTAAAGACTCCTAAACCAATATATTGAACCTCTAGCTCACGACTGCTCGGAAACTCTCGGAAAGCCAATTAGGCGGCAGTGCATTATTCCAGAGCTTGCCTCGCTTATATCATTATAAATCACCTGGTAGCTCAATTAGAAAGAAAAAGGGTACCACCATGGACCATCCATTGCCCTTAGGTAGAAATACTCTGCGTTCTGCGATAAGGTTTTCCAAAGAGTAGAAACAGGACACTAAACTGAGTACAAGTTCACTGCCAATCTCTCTGGTGTCTCAACTGAAGTTCATGTGCTGCCAGTGCATTATAACCTATTATGTTCAAGTCATATACTGGCGATACTAGGTGTATGGGCTGCAGGGTTGTATATAGGCATGGAGTGTCCTCTGAAACCATGTACCAGGCTATGTTTCTATCTTTCGCAGGGCAGCGAGGAATTGAGCTAAGTTGACTTACTATTGTGTTCAATGAGTGTTGCATGGTATACCTAGGATGAGTTAGATCCATTGAATTGCTAAAACATGTGACGTACGACAAACTAGGAAGCGCAGTGTAAGAAATTTTGAGTTCATCACACCTAAACCCTTTAAGGAGGTTTGGACTTTCCCACAGGATATCCTTAAGATGCTAATCCATAAGTAATCCGTGTTAGAAATAGCTTGTATCAAAAAGGATCTTATTACACAGGTATTGGGTAATAAGGTAATGGCCTGTAAACTATGCCTATGACTACTAGGCATTGACTGAAGGAGTGCTTTAACATGCGTTGGTCCTTCAAGAAGCCAGGAATCAGCAGATTGCAGAGCAAGTGCGTCATCGATAGGAGACCCAACAGTTGGGCAGTGGCATTGAGCAAGAGGCCAAATGTGCAAAGGCAAAAATGAAGAGTAGCATCGAGGAATGGGAAGCCAAGCACTGAGGACCCTGACCGAAGAGTGAAGGCAGGAAGAGGAGCATCTGGCAGTGACAGGTGTGGTACAATGCGTTGTGTGAATGCACTATATAAATACTCAGGTATTAGGTGGCAATGGAATGGCCTGTAAACTATGCATATGACTACTAGGCATTGACGGAAGGAGTGTTTTGACATGTGTTGGCCATTCAAGAAGCCAGATATCTGGAGAGTATAGAACAAGTGCAGCATCAACAAGAGACCCGACAGGAGGGTAGTGGCATTGAGCAAGAGGCCAAATGTGCAAAGGCAAAAATGAAGAGTAGCATCGAGGAATGGGAAGCCAAGCACTGAGGACCCTGACCGAAGAGTGAAGGCAGGAAGAGGAGCATCTGGCAGTGACAGGTGTGGTACAATGCGTTGTGTCAGCGCACTATATAAATACTCAGGTATTAGGTGGTAATGGAATGGCCTGTAAACTATGCCTATGACTACTAGGCGTTGACGGAAGGAGTTTTTTGACATGTGTTGGCCATTCAAGAAGCCAGATATCTGGAGAGTATAGAACAAGTGCAGCATCAACAGGAGACCCGACAGGAGGGCAGATGAATTGAGCAAGAGGCCAAATGTGCAAGGGCCAGAACGAATGGTAGTATCAGGGAACAGGAAGTCGGGCACAGAGGACCCTAAGGGAAGAGTGATGGTTGGGAGGACAATCTGGTGGTGGTAGGTATGGTACAACACACTATGACAGGGTGCTATGTAAATCATTTTGGAGTAAACTCCCCTAGTAGAAGCGTCAGGTATTAAGCATTTTAAAATGAAAATCTATTAATTTGCAAAAGGAGACAAGATTTAGAGCTGCATTTGTTCATATTTTTTATTAAATATTGTGTAATTTGCTTTGTATTACTTTCTTGCCCCTAACCCAATGTAACATTTTTCTTCTTTTTTTTTGCAGAGATTTAAATCTTTGATTATACCCAGCCCAGATTTAAAAATGAGAGGGAATCTTAAAGCTGCTGCCTGTACAAATGCCGTAAGCGACTGTGACGCCCAGCTTAAAGGTGATGGAACCATATCGGCCATTACAGAAAAAGAAACGCACTTCTAAGAGATATTTTATTTGACAATTGTTGTTTTGTAAAATAAGAATATGAAAAGAATATTATTTCACTCAATTAATAGAGGCTCACCTGTTTCGCACAAATTTTAACATGTTTAATTTTAAAGTGTACACTGTATTATGTTCCAAGTGATTTTTTTTTAACTATGTTCTATAAGTGACTGATTATAAAAAAAAGTATTGTATGAGGGGTTTTTTTAGTGCCAAGTTTATGTAATGTTGTGATACTGGTCCATGTTTTATAGCGCTCTAGACACATGTATAGCGTGTTGTAAAATTTTTCTACCTTGGATTTTATGAAGCATGGTGTTTCTATAGAATATTCTTTTCATCTAATGTACACAGTTATGACCATTCCAGCTGGTAATGTATGTCTATGAAAAAGCTTGTTATTATGTAGTTCTGGTTTTGTGCTCATTTTCCTTGTTTATGACCTATCCATATAATGGCCAATAGATTTACCTCTTTTTCTTTTAGCCAAGGGAAAAAAGACACTTAATTGCTAATACATGGTGAATTCTTGTATTGTATGTATCTATATGACTAAACTGTTTTTTGCCATTGTGATATTACTTGTTTATACTAAAGAAAATACTTGTATTTAATGAAAATGTTAATTAATTAAATTTTCCTCCGATGACTCATGGAATTCTCCACATTGGCCTTTAAGTAAGTTTGCAATAGGGAGAATTTAATGAGGATTGTCTGTCACTAAAAAAATCATTAACAGCAGAAAACGTGGTCTAATTTCCTAGTATACTTGTTTCCTACCATAAAAGAGCTCATTTCCTAGACCTCGACTGTGGCCAAAGCGCACAGTTCTTACTACATAATTGAATAGACCTTAGCACTGATCTCCTACAATAAGAGGGTACGTAACCTAAAATGGTATAGTATATAAGATGCATATATAATTGTCCAATAGAACAGAAAAACGTAACCCTTCTTCAAAAATATCCACTGACACTATTAAAACGTTTAATATGTATTACTTTGATGACACCTGATGAAGCTTAATTAGCTGCTAAACATTTTGGAGTGTTAGGCTTTAAGAATTTTGGTGGCTGTCCCTTACACAAGTAAGATGATGTCTGGTGTGCAATGCAGACATGCCACCGATAGGAGAGCTGAGAAATAATGCTCTCAATTAGACAGGAATATTGGAAAATCCATGCAGTACGGACCCCTGATGAAGCTGGATTAGTGGCAAAAACAAGTTGGTGTCTGGTGTGTACTGCGGACACACAATCAACAATAGCTGTGTTGAGAAATAGTGCTCTCGATTCAAGAGAAATATTGGAATTTCCATGCATTTGGGATGTAATAAATGACTGAAAGACAACTGGTGGGCTAGGTACTGGGTGTACATCATTATTTTTCAATAATACATAATAAAAGGGATGTTTTAATAAAACTAGTGGATATTGTAAAAGTAGAGTACATTTTTTTTCTGTCCATTTGGACAATAATATATGGCACTGAACTACCTCCCCCTCAATAGGTGACAATTAGTCCTTATGCTACTTTTTCATGTGATTCTGTGCTTGTGTGAAAGGATACCATTGAAATAGCAAACTTAATAGGGTTTTTGCTATAGGGTTGCTCTTCTCTCTATTTTTATCTCTACGTAAAGGGTTTTCTGGAATCTGGATATTAATTTTCTGTTAATACAATAGACCATTAACATCTGATATCAGTGGGGTCTGGCTCTCAGCACTCCACAAATAAGTTGTTGGAAGAAGCCATGGAGCCTCTTCTGCTCTGCACTCTGTATACATAGCATTAGCTATACTGGATATTGCAGACTTGTTCCCTTAAAGTCAATAGGACAATGCTATACAGCCAATAATATGTAGATGGTGTACAGGTATCCCAGCACTTTCAAAGTCAGTCACTTATTGATCGATGCCTAGAGTCAGAGCTTCAACAATTGGATATTGATGTCCTCCACCAAGTAAGGGAAAACTCATAAAACCACTGTAAATCTCGTCTGTTTGCAAAATATCTGTACAAACCAAAGACCATAAAAATATGGAAATATAAAGTAATTGACCCTCCGAGCATTGGTCCAGGAAATGAGCATTAAAGAGAATATATTAGGAATTGGATTACAGTATGTATTTCTGGCTTTTCAGAGAATCCGTTTTACTCTTAATCCAAGAAATCCATAAATCAAACATTCTTGGTTGTATGTAAATTACGCTCCAATTTCTCCTAGCAATAACTTCTGGAAGAGGAAGAATGTTGCCGCCCCTGCAAAGGCGAGTAGCTTAAAATCTCAATCTTTTTTAGCACTGTGCAACTTAAGCAATGGGTTCATATGTATATAAATATTTAAGTTGGAGATCTCCTTCAACTTATTCAGCCAGCTAGAACTGCCAGAGATCATGTTTACATAGATGAAGTCCTCTAACCACTCAGCTAAGCTGCTATTGTTAAATGTGAGTAATTTTTTGTGTTGGGATATCATAGATGACATTGAACCAAAGCTAAAATGACTATATTGTTTAAATCTGTTATATTAAATTACTAAAATAGAAAAAAAATGGTAATTCTATTTTACATTGTCATATCACAATCTATACTAAAAAATATCAAATCTAGACTCACACTTAGGCTGCATTGAGTCCCATCATAGTCTGCAGTACCGTTGACTGTCTATGGCTTATTGTCATTCTGGGCATGCTCTGATCTTGACAAAGATCAATATGAAGGAAGGTGATGAAGGAGAGCTGTGACACCACCTATTGTGCATGGTAGGTCATATGTTTTCTACTATAGATAGAGGTGTTATTCTTCATTGTAGTCATGTCTGTGATGATAATCAGACTTCTGAAAAGTTTTATATACAGAACAGGAGGTATGAGCATAGTATTAGGCTTAGTGACCTGGGTGAAATTTATAACATTTTTTTTTATAAACATAGTGATATGAAAATTTAAAATAATAAATATTTCTGATAAAAACCTGATATAAACAATAGGCCACTGTTCCTATGTCTTATTCTGCTTAAAATTCTAAATGTTGTGGCTTTTACCAATGCGTTGCTTTGCATGTATTCATTTCTCTCTAACTTTTGTGTTACAAGTAGCTTTATATATAGTATAATATGACAGGATGAAAATTGTGTGATATTTGACAAGAAAGTTAACATGGCTGTGACAATTACATTGTAAAGGTTCTCTGCTCTGAATATCCCATACTTGATCGTAGAGTCCATTCACAAAAAGGTGATTATAAAGAATCCTTCTGAGCATCTGAGTCCACTAGTAATCATTTAATTGGTGGGAATTGTTTGATTTTCCTGTAGCGCCACCATGAGGAGAAATAAAGCATTGCACAGTTAACATTCAAATCCATAGTTTTTCTGTGCAATGTAGGACAGGACTGGTCTCCAAGAGCAAAATGTGCTCTTTGTACCCCCACCCCCCTCCATCTGGTCAAGAGATGAGGATCCTTTACAGAACCCCCCTTACCTATATCAGCTCAGAATTCCCTATCAGGGTATATGAAAATGAATTTTCTAAACTGGATAGCAAACAAACCCTATTTGCCTGATAATTTCTTAGTTGCATTTTACAGCAAAAGCAATTTTCCGGAAACAATTTACAACACAGCAAAGATATCTCATTGTTGAAAGGAGAGATGGGTTCAATAAAATTAGATAGACGGTTATCAAGAAGTGATTTAAATTTGGCACAACACTGACATTATCTAGAACTGGACATCAATCAAAAATTGATGAAAGGACAAGAAGAAAATTGGTCAGGGAGGCCTACAGCAACCTTAAAGGAGCTGCAGGAATTTTTGGCAAGTACTAGTTGTGTACTGCATGTGACATCAATCTTCAGTATTCTTTATATTTCTGTCCTAGAGAAGATGGAACCCTTTTCTTACAAAGAAAAACATCCAAGGAAGAATGGGCAAAGATTGCCAATTCTAGATGTGCCATGCTCCTACCCAAAAAAGACTGAATGCTATAATAAATTCAAAGGGGACTTCAGCAAGGTATTAGCTTAAGGGTATGCATATTTATGCAACCACATTAGTTTAACTCCTAATTTTTCTTTTTTCCACCAGAAAAGATTTTAGTTAAGTTTTCAACTCAATTGTATAGATTATGGGAGACATTAAAGGGAACCTGTCATAAAAAATTGTTATTAGCCTGCAGATATGGGGATTTTCTGCAAGTTATTAAGGTGCTGCCCAGCACCTGCACTGAGAACCCTGCTGCTGCGCGGAAATTCATTTTATTCCTCCCAGCAGACTTGCGCTTTTAGTCATAGGGTGGGCCTGTGTGGCTTCAGTCACTTCTCAGTGAATAGTGGGCACTGACTGACAGGCTGCTTTGCTGTCACACCAGAGCAAGGAAATGCCCGGCGTTCAGTGCAAGAGAGGGAAAGAAGGTAAAAGGCAGCCTTGATGATAGGGAAAGGGGAGAAGGGACACCCCTAAACACTCACCTGAGACTGAACCCTGAGCTCCCTATTGTCCCTAGACGGGTCCTTCCCCCTGTGCGCGATCATGTGTCTAAGCCCTGGATGGCCCTGAGATAGCCCTAACTAGTGAGAAGGTCAGCAAGACACTAGTCTCACTACTAAGGTAAGGAAACACAGGGATGGGGACAACCCGGATAAATCAAACAGCAACTGGAACTCCACAGCATGAACTGGATCAACTTCTCCAGGGAGGTCAGCATAGAAAACCTATAACCGGCACAGGAGAGAGCTAGGAATGAGTTTAAATAATGGAAGGGCACGGCAATAAGATGCAGCAGCTGAGATTAGAGCCATATGGATTCCCAGCAGGACCAAAAAGGAACTCTTAACCCCTTCCACACCAAGTGAAAATCAATCTGCTCCACTCAAGTTAATCGCTGAGCGGCTTCCAAAAAGGACATGTGATCTACCAATCGCTGCGACCTTCTCATCCCAGATACCCTAAAGGTCTCAACAGGATGCGGCACATTCGTGACATTAGCATTAGAGCCGTGGCTGAAGCTTTGCCGGCCCTCCCATATGACTGAAAGCCTGAGGCTGTCAGTAGGAATAAAGTTCATTTCCTCCTTGCAGAGGGGCTCTCAATGTGGGTGCAGGACAGGTTCAGAATTCTATAAACAATTTAAGGCTATAATAATTATTTTTATGTTTATAAAAGAATATTATAATGAATCAGAATATACATTTATTTTCACATGTTATATATAGTCAATAAAAAAATGAAACCATCTAAAAACAGATATAGAAAAATTAAGTCTAAATTATAAAGCTATATATTCATAATATATTGTAAATACAAAGAAAAATGAAATAAGGTATTACTAAGGTAAACATTATATTTTTTGTTTCAAATAAATACATTAATTTTATAACTATGGCCGGCATGAGTGTGTATCCAGCATAATATGCTATACAAACTATGTATAGATAGCTTAATTGGAATATACAGTCAAGGACATAACAAATATATATCAGTTTAAAGGGAAACTGGCCGGTGATTCATGCTGCCCAAACCAATATATTATTATAGTCTTTGAAGATCATAGCTGGAAATAAACTATATATACATATGAATATATATAGCAGCATAATTATATTTCTTACTGAATAATGAAGATAAATTAAGAAACTTAATAACATTGTATTCATAGGGCCTAAACAAATAGGCCTCACATCAACTATTACA
This sequence comes from Phyllobates terribilis, assembly GCF_046119375.1. Lineage (NCBI taxonomy): Eukaryota > Metazoa > Chordata > Amphibia > Anura > Dendrobatidae > Phyllobates > Phyllobates terribilis. The sequence continues at coordinate 305,072,374 of NW_027362768.1, read as the reverse complement.
CCAATTATCAAGCAAAATTTGACTACTGGAGTTATATCCATATATACAGTAAGTCTATAGGTCAGGACCATATGAACTGTTCCACATTAAGCAGATGGTAGATCAGAATTAGAAAAAACAACGTATAGCGAACAATAGATAAAAAATGTAATAAACTTTATTAACATTAATAAGTATAAAACCAAAAAAACATACAAAATCTCCAGTGACAACAAATAGATCAGTGATAGGCCATATGAGGCACCACTGACAGACATCACATAATCAAGCGGAGCATACAGGTGAGGGTTTGGACAGATGAGAGAAGTGTAAAATACACCTACTCAGGGGTTAAAAAAAAACACATAACTAGACCTCAAAGAGATAATAAAGCGCACAGTGCTAGTGTCCTCTCAGAATGGAGAAACCATCCAAACCAGAGTAATGTACAATAACGTATGCCCTAAGTACTCACATGTGTATGTCTGTCTATGGTGTCTCCGCCCCTACGCGCGTTTCGGCCACGTGCCTTCTTCCAGGGTGTCAACACCAAGTGTGCCTACATCCTACACACTTAAAAGATGTAAGATGTTAGATGTCCTTAGAATGATACAAATAAGTGGGAGTGATAAAACTAACAAATCAGAATAGATAATCGGATAATCAATATGGGATTTGTACATAACATAACAAGTAACAACATAAAAATATATTACTGTGTAAGAAATTATATATCTCGTGTTCTTTTAGGTTTTGTTAGATTCACTTTTATAAACTATAACTGAATTGGTGGTCTCAAGTAGAAACAAATTTACTGTGATTTTTCAATGAAGGATTCTGTGATTTCCGTTAATGTTCCTATTCTAACTTTAATAATTGAAATTGAAATATATAGTCCGTTTCTGTTCCATTGTCACCAAAAGTCCAAAAAGTTGACATTAAAAAAAAATATTAGTCAAGCAAAACAATTAAGTGATAGCTAATCATATGTGAAAGTCCGTGAAGATATCTTTAGGATGTTGGAAGGCATAACAAGTGTATGAAATGAACTTGGTATCAGAATAATCCTACTGTTTACATATCAATCAATTTGCCATTGCAGCAACTAAACCTAGTAGCTAGTAAGGACCAAATCTGCTAAAGTTCGATTTCGGTAGTTGGCTTGAATTTGGCAAGAAAACTCAAGTTGAATTGAAGTTATTTGATGTGAATAAATTATTTTTACAATGATCTAGAGTAACTATCCAGACCCCAAATCATAATAAACATAGGATGTAGAAAAAAAAATAATCATCTTGCCACTTACTAGTTCCTCCACCATCGCAGCCCATCATCTGGTCATGCGCTCCATCCAGGAATCCGATGACCTCTTTGGACATTTTCACTCTGTGTCAGAGAAATCTAGAGCCAACTAGGACTGTAATGTCATGATGTGCAGTCACAACATGCTTTTCTTGAGGAGCTGACTAGACCACTGCTGACGCACTTCATGATGTCACAATGTGTAAAGTACCATACGGTGAAATTAGGCTCCAATGGTAAAGGTGAATGGTGAGTGGAGTATAATTATTTTGTTTAGCCGCTTTCTTGGCTCTTTACAATTTGCCAAAATGGCAGACAACCAACTGTCATTTTACTGTATTTGCATGAAGCGAATCACAAAATAAAATTAGAGACAATTCTACTGATCTCAAACCAATTAGCTTATCTCTAGCAGTTGGTCATTTATTTATATGACTGCATGTAAAAAGAAAAGGATGCGATGTTAAGAAATCTATATAGAATGTATAGCTGAAAGGACAATAAGCGCAATGGGGGCTTATCTGGATTAAAATTAATAAAATTTGGGCAATGGTGCTCACCTTGTCGGTTTCTGTGATCACAACCGCTAAAAAGGCTTAGGCTGCTGCAGACCCACGGCTATAAGAACATCAAGGATTGGAGTGAGAATGGTTTAAATCTTCGCTGCCTATGGATAAGTGATAAGAACTTAGGAGTCAAGAATCTAGGAAAGTGGTTTATTAGTCAATGCGTTTTGAAGTGTCTCACTTCTTCACTGTGGTTTGTCCCGATGAAGAAGTATGACACTTCAAAACACGTTGACTAATAAACTGCATTCCTGAATTCCTGACTCCTTTTCATCACTCATCCGCCGGCAGCGTAGATTTAATGCATTTTTACTCCAATCAGATAAGTTCATACAAGAAAAGTCTATCAAATTAAAGGGGTATTGACAAGTTGTTTATTGAGCTGCTCATAGCTATAAGTGACAATTCCGGTGAGCAGAATAATTGTAGTATTAGTAGAACTATAAAGCTCAGAACAAGCATTGCTGTAACTCAATCCACGATCAGTGGTTTGTTCTGAGGTTACATTGTTATCCCTGTATTTACACACAGAGATAACAGGGCTGTTGAACAAGTGCACAGCTCTAGACAGTGAGAAGGGATGCTGCATGCTGGTGATTTTGTAAGATTTATAACAGCAGCTTGTCAGGAGCCGAGAGGGAGGTGAACAGCTAACTGCTGTATAGAAATCATTGAGCTGGGAAGAGGTTACTGCTATGTTAGGGGTTAGCTCCTCTCCTGGAATGTAACTGCTGCAAACACTGAGTCAATGTCTGGGCAGGCGCAATTGGTTGAACTCCATGTACAACCAGCTGTGTAATATGAAAGATAAAAGCTCACATTGCAATAGAATGACAGCAGATGGAAAAGCAAGTCAATTGCAAGCTTGCTTATTTTCATACTGTCTAATGTTTTGGAATTGTAAAATCATATAGAAGAGTACGTTTAGGACAAATGTAAGAAAAAGCATTGAAATGCCATAGTTTTGTAGAGTGATAATTAAATATTAATGTTACATGTGAATTAAAAATTTGATGTGAACAGGGTCTAGATGACATTAACTCTCTTTTCTTTATTTCTTTTTTTTGTTTATGTATTTTAAATTGGAAATGAATCCCAGGGTCTAGTTTTATTTTTGCATAAGAACATTAGAAAAGCAAATCTCTTCGAAGCTGAAGTCAATGCAGCCATCAATTTTGAACTTGTTTAATATTTCTGAAATATTGGAAAAATTAAACCCTTACTGACATATGACACACTGGTACATCTTATATCAGCTCCCTGTCTTTCCTTTTACTTCCTGAGACTGCATGTTTGCCGGCATATGATGGCTGCGTTATTTAGTTATCATCTGCCTCTGACAGCTACACATAGAACAGAGCTTCACTCACTGTTGTCAACCTGTTAAATGTTGCTGTCAATCTCTGACAGCAGCATTTACAGCGTGAGGCATGGGGTCGTGCTATTTTAACCGCCCGTCGCAGGACTCTGATGGGGTACCATGATGGACGAGTGTCTGCTGAATATCCCTGGGTCTGTCATGATGATAGTCCTATGAAAGCCAGTCAGTGACTAGCACTCATAGGAGACTATGATTTTTGCTGTATACAGTACAAGGGATCAGATGATCACTTGCTCAAGTTCCCTAAGGGGACTACAAAATACGGTCAAATATACAAAAAAAAGTTTTTAAAAAAAGCTAGAATCATCCAGCCCTCTACGGTTTAGCAAAATGATGATCAGCCAGCTGCCATTTTGCTGAACTCACAAGGAACGAATTACAAAATATCTGCACGCTAGCAAATACAAATTGTTTGTAAAATTTGAGTGGAATTCAATTCCAATCCAATAAATTTGCTCATCTCTAGTGATAAGTAATGCTGCATGGTCCAATGGAGTGTGAAATGCTCCCATGTGCATAAGGTTGTATCCTCATTCCTAATCTTTGTCTTCGAAGTTCCACTTAAGTTCTCCTACGCTACAGTTTCTTTTATCCAATATACATGATGTATTAGTAGTAAACATTGAAATAAATATCAGTTTGCTATCAGAGTACTACATTTAAGGCTTGTGACAAAAAGAGTTAAAATTATGAGCCTTTTACGGTTTGAACAAATGATCAGCTACAATGTTTGCAATCATGACTATTACACATTTCAACTGTAATTATTAATTTGTATTTCGTAGGCAAAAATGTACATTACGTTGCTGTAATCCAATAGAATCCACATACTTGGCATCTTTGTATTATTTTTGTCATCATTATTACTACACACAAAAGTTGTTAATGTTATTTTTCCTGGACTGTTAAAGTGTAACCCATAGATTTTACTTTAAAGTGGCTATAAATGATCGAGCAATAACTTATAAATGACAAATCTCTCACTTGGTTGCAAAAAGAATGGTTATTTTCAATATGTAAAATGTTTCAGTGTAATCTGTATCTTTGTGATTTTTTTTCTCTGTGATACCTTAAAGGGGTTGTCTGGTCAAAAGTGATAAGTCTGCAGTCACTCCGTGTGACTGCAGACTTATGAATCCCCCCAGTGCACGCGCTGTGCACTGCGGGGATTCGCCGATATGAGACCCCCCTGGCCATTCAGTGTCACCTAACTCCATACACTCGTATGGAGCGAGGCCATGCCCCGTCTAGTGACGTGGCGGCCAGAGGGTGCGTCCAGCTGGATGGCGTGGCCTTGCTCAATACACGCCCACTGGCCGGGGGTATGTATAACGCATACATAGCCTCCGGCCTGGGGTCTCATACTGACAAATCCCCGCAGAGCACAGTGCCTGCGCTGGGGGGATTCATAAGTCTGCAGTCACACAGAGCGACTGTAGACTTATCACTTTTGACTGAACAACCCCTTTAATGTGGCTGATGAAATGAAATATCCCTTCTTGTTTCTTTATGTATTTGATAAATGTAAGTATTTCACTGCCTTTTAATGAATGCATACCAGCAGTACAAATATATTTTTAATTGACCATTTATGGTTCATAAAAACTAGAATGGTGTCTATAAAGCAGTGCGCAAAGCCGCAGTCATCAGAAAACAACCTATTATTTAAATAAAGTTTTTATCTTAAAATGTATTTTTTAAATATTTTTGATGATTTTTTTTTCCGTTTTCCATATCACTATCTACAGAAAAAAAATGAAATTCTACAATTTAAACCCTGATCACTGCACTAAATATTAGCCTCATACTTCCTGTTATGTTCAGCAGCCACATGGACATATGTAGCAATAGACTGACTCTGTCCCAATTGACTTGTACTTATGTTGTACAAGTCTGCTCCGATTTGGGCAATGGTCATTATAAAGGGGGTGGGTTAGAATGAGATCCTGAGCTTTCTATTGTATTTAGATGTGTTACTTTTCATTGTAATTCTGTCTGTAATGATAATGAGACAGCTGAAAAGTTTTCTGTAAAGAAGAGGAACTGTGAGTTTAATATTAGAGTTAGTGGGCAGTGTGAAAATTGCAAGATTTCCAATTTTTTTCTTTAAAGAGGATGTCTACTACTTTAACACTGATGACCTATCCTTAGAATAGGTCATCAATGTCTGATCGATGGGGGTGTGACACCCGGCACACTCGCTGATCAGCTGTTTTCAGTGGCGACGGCGGCCGGTGGAACTGTCCTGTTACGGAGCTGCACAGCGTAGCTCTGTCTACTCTATACAAGCCGCAGCCGGGTACAACACATCATATTCAAATCAATAAGGGTGCAAATGTGCAGTAACTGGCTGCGGCAACTATTCCGTCATCAAGGATAGGTCTTCAATGTTAAAGTAGTGGACAACATCTTTAGTAAAGAGAGAGATAAGGAAGATTTAAAAAACATTCCAAAATATTTTTCCAAAATATATTTATTATATTATATTGTTATAAAAAAACATTTTATCAGTAGGTCACTTTCTGATAACACATTCCCTTGAAAAATGTTCAAATATTGCACCAATTAAACTTTTTGAAACTGTAGTTTAATTTACCCAAATTTGTAAAAGTAAAAAAAGAAAAAAAAAACATTTATTAGTAAAATATAAACCGCCATAGATTTTTTTTTTTAAAGAAATAGACATTACCACGATAGATTAAAATTAAATTGAATAATTTTAAAAATGTATGAAAATGTTAACAAAATACATTTTTACAACTTATCAGATGAATATAATCACATAAATTGGATTTGTTGACATCATTTATATCCTGCACATGAAATAATAAAAACTTTCTGAAACACTAATTACAATTAGACGTTACTTTATTATTGTCATTTTTAACATTGTATCTTTTAAAATATATTTCTTACAAATAATTAAAATTTTTACAAAAAGAAAGTCCAAAATTAATGAAACCTTTTAGAGAGTTTTATATTTCATATAAAATGTTTCTTACAAGTTTACCATTACGAAGCTTTCATCGTGAGTTTACACTATGCTCTTTGACACTACACTAGTCACTAGTAGCAGTGATGTTCCACAACCTCTTTTCTACGTCCTTTGTATAATCTAAATTTCCTCCCATACATGAGGTTTGGTATGGTCTAAGTATTATACTTACTAATTGTGAAATGTGCTGTTCTTGTACATGTGCCAATTTTATGACTTACCTGTTTAACACTTTACTGATTTTTTTAAGATGTTTTTTTTTTCAAAATTCCTACTAGAATTTCTTTTTTTTATGCAAACTGTGAAAATATCTTGTCATTGTATTGACTTTTTGATATGTGGTAGAAACAACATGCCCTTTTCTGATGTATTTGAAAATATTAAAGAAAACAAATTCGATTGTAAAGTGTTTGTAATTTATTTCTATCTGTAGTAATGTATTCTAACGATAGATTTCAATTCATACACAATAAGAAACAATGTATGAGCACCAACAACTCAATAATGGAAAAAGGAATTTTCATGATCTACTCGTACATGCATATGTACTAAATGTTCGAAAGTACCTGCCATTTCTGGCATAAATGAGGAATAACACTATTTGTGGCCATTACATGATATATATCCTACATTTGCATTTTTTCACCAGTTTTCCCCTGTGCCGGCTCTATCTCTAATTTTCAGTTGTCTATGAGTTTGTGGGTATAGACTGGCAGCTAGGATCTCTCCAATATTGCCATGATGAGTTAGGGCTTATTTTCAGGGAATGTTTTATTTTTTTCATGAACAACAATCCACATTTATTCTTGAACAAAAAAAAATTAACATTTATTAAAATATAATCATGCCATCACACACATACTGCACATACACATGTATACACACACACTGCACATACACATTTATACACACACACTGCACATACATGCACGTCTAGATTCCCGCAGTTAAAGGACCATTCATGACATCATGGTCACATGAGAGTGGGGTCCCTGGGCAATTGCCTAATTATCATCCCCCCAATGCTGGCCCTGACTGTAACTAGTGCTTATTTTTGGAATAGCACTTATATTTCAAGCATAGTCTAAAAATCCTGTAAAATCAAGCCAGGGCTTAATTTCAGTGTAGGTCTTACCTTCGGGGAAAAACAGTAGTACAAAAAGAGATGGATTCCTGCTCTTTTTTCCTGTGTGACACACAGACAAAAGCAGCAGTAGAACAGTATTCTGCAGAATTGAGCAGTGTAGCTGTGAATCCATCACCGGGGTGGGATAAATTACTTGCTAGACGCAGCTGCACAGGTCTGCTTCTCCCTGAACTTCCTTGTGTTCCTCTCTCAATAAACTTTAATAGGTTCTATAACACATTTTAATGAGCAGGCAGTCCACATTGATTTGACCAAGACATATTTGATCTGTTTATCGGAATAGATGATGAGTTCGGGAGGCCAATGGATAAGAATTGGTTTGTAAGCAGAGAATGAAGCAGATTTCTCTGATAAGATGTAATACAAAGTGCTTATACTTGCTTTTACTATTGATTTATGCAAAATTTGTTGAAATGATCATGACCAAGAAGCACCCTCATGAATTTTCTTTTTTCACTAAATCTGTGTATATGTGTATGTAGTGTCAGTATGCTAATATACTCACCTATCACCTTCTTCTCCGCTATCCATTGCCATTCTGTTCCTCTTCTGAGTGACATCACTGCCCTTCAGACTATCTGGCTCACTACATGCTGTAACATCCCTGGCGGCGTGCTTGCATAGTGCACCACCTCCCACTATGCAAGACCGCAATCTTACCTGTCAGTCCAGCCTGCAAATATTGCTTCAGTTCATGCTGTGTGCATGTCTCTTGTTTGATTGCTTAGGGCGGCGGCCTGGTTACTTCCTCATTCTTATAGCTGCTGTGGGCGCACTCCTAATGCATCCCCAGCCTATTGCTGTGAGTCACTGGATATTTAAACCCCCTCCACCCAGAAGGAGGTGCCTGAGCATCACCTTCACTCAGTTTGTCCTTGCAACTGAATTGCCAGGTCCTGTCCTGTTTCTAGTCTGCTTCCGCCACTCTGGGGGTTGCATACCCAGACCTGTTATCTCTGACTTCTAATCTGCTTCCGCCACTCTGGGGGCCGTATACCCAGGCCTGTTACCTGTGACTTCTAGTCTGTTTCCGCCAATCTGGGGGCTGTATACCCAGGCTTGTTCTTGTATCTCATTGCAGTAGCAGTAGCAGTTCCTGTCTGAACTGTATCCTAGCCTGTTACCTGTTTGTCTCTATGTCCATACCTTCCCTTTTCCTGCAGTATCTGAACCTGCACCAAACTCCAACTCGTTGTCTCTGTACTTTTGTTTGTGAGTTTTGTGTCCACTCGCTACTTCATAGTAAGTACCTTGTGTGTATCTGGTTCTGCTTGTCCCTTTTCCCCTCCTCTGCATCTTCCTCCTGTGTTCTAGCCATCTTCCTGTATTTTCCAGTCTGTTCCATGTGAACAGAGCCCTGTCCTCTCTGCCTTGTCCACCGCACCTGCGGTTTCGCTCTGCAATGTCTTGCCCACCGCTCCGGGGGTTTCTTTCTGCTCTGACTTGCCCACCGCTCCGGCGGCTTCCCTCTGCTCTGCCTTACCCACTGCTCCGGTGGCTTCTCTCTGCTCTGACTTGCCCACCGCTCCGGCGGCTTCTCTCTGCTCTGCCTTGACCACCGCTCCGGCGGCTTCTCTCTGCTCTGCCTTGCCCACCACTCTGGCGGTTCCGCTCTGCTCTGCCTTGTCCACCGCACCTGCGGTTTCTCTCTGCTCTGCCTTGCCCACTGCTCCGGCGGTTCTGCTCTGCTCTGCCTTGCCCACAGCACCTGCGGTTTTCGCTCCGCTCTGCTTGCTCACCGCACCAGCAGTTCCTCTCTGCTCTGCCTTGTCTTCCGCTCCGGCGGCTTCACTTTACTCTGCTTGTCTACCGCATCTGCGGCTCTGTACCTGTCTCCCAGTCTGTACTGGACCCTATCCAGCCTGCGCTCCAACCTGCTAGTACCTCCCTGTCTGCACTTCAGCCGTGCTTGCCAGTATCTCCCTGTCTGCACTCCAGCCATGCATGCCAGTGCCCACCTGTCTGCATACCAGCCGTGCTTGCCAGTGCCCACCTGTCTGCATACCAGCCGTGCTTGCCAGTGCCCACCTGTCTGCATACCAGCTGTACTTGCCAGTACCCACCTGTCAGCATACCAGCTTTACTTGCCAATACCCAGCTGCCTGTATGCCAGTCTAACCTGCCTGTTCCTGCATTCCCCGGTGTGGGTCAACAACTGTGACTGGGGTCTGACCTGGAGTCGCACCTGGTCCCTCTGCTCGGTTCCTCCTTGGTCCACGGAGTCGACTAAGCCGCCGTGCAACCTTGGTCAGATCGGGTGGATACTTAGTTACGCCCCTCCAGGCACTCCTCGGTTTATGGTGCAGTGGGATCACTAATCACTCTCACGCCAGTCAGTCCGGGCGCGAGCGTAACAGTTTGCTCAGGCCATGGTTCCCATTGAGCCCCACGGCCTTTCGCTCTCAGAGACATTTTGAATCCTTGCCTGGCGAATACGTGCACCAAGAAATTTTTTTTTCTCAAGCTATGGCCCAGGCGATTTACGCACCAGCCCAAATGGATCTGTCAGCACTCGTTCCTGCGGATCCACCACGGTACTATGGGGATCCAAAACGAAGCCGTGCATTTGTGGAGCAATGCATGCTGCATTTCAATTTCTATGCTCACTATTTTCCTACTGATCGGGTTAAAATAGCATTCATGATGTCCTACCTAGTGGGTGATGCCTTGAAATGGATCACCCCCCTATGGGAAGCATGGGATCCTATTGTCTTTGACCTGCAGGCCTTCTTGGTGGCCTTTCTAATGGTCTTCGATGACCCTAATCCTGAAGCCTCTGCTAAAGCTTCCCTTCCTAATATCCCGGAGCAGCCCCGATGGGTAATGTGTGTAGGTAGCCTACCAGTTCTCCAGCCCGAAGAGACTGCTGCCCACCCAGAATCCACACAGGATGACTATGCTCCATAGAATACTTCTCTTCCCAACCTCAAGAGGCAGTCCAGACGTGCAAGGCATAGAGGCAAACCCTCACGCCAGGTTCTGTCCTCCCAAAGACCTCCTGTTCCCCAGCCTGTAGAGGCAGCTTTCTGCACAGAATCCATGAAGGATGACTATGTTCATCAGGCAAAGCAGAGGCCAGAACTCAGTCACAAAATCGGATTGCGGTCCCGCTGCGGTGGTTTGGGACCCCCTGACGGTCTTTGTCCAGCGAAGGTTGAGGAATCCCAAGACATTAGGCCTGTAGGAGAGGCTGCCCTTGGCGTTAGTGTTTCCTCTCCACACATGACCATGACTGTCTCCGTGGCAAGTGAAGGCCTCGGATTAACCAGAAGTTTCGGGCTTAAAGCCTTGAAGAGTCGGTGTCTGATTCCCGTCCGACAACTCCAGAAGCCGGTTTGGGCATTGTCAGCAGAAGGACGAGCCCTACTCAGAAGCAGTCAAAATATGTCTGTACAAATTAAGCTCCAGATTGGAGCATTGCACATGAAGAAGTTCACATTCCAGGTGCTGACTGGCTTACGCACAGGTCGTCCTGAGCCGAGATATCTAGTGCCCGCTCAGGTGTGGAGATACTGTATGGTGTATCCTGGGGGACTGCTAAGGTACAAGGGGTGTCCAGTCCCCATATCTTCAGGACAGTCAGCAGTTTCTTCTTCTTCTTCACCAGATCTGCTAGTCACTGACTCGCTGTGCGCTGAAGTCTCCGAAGGAAGAGAAGCGGAGGCGATGTCCCCACACAGTCTCGACGATTGTACCAATGATCTGGCTTCAGGTACCGTCCCGCCTTACAGACATGTCATCTCTGAAACCAGATTGAAGATGATCCCAAAGCAAGGACCCGCCATCTCTAATAAATCTGGTTTTACGTCCGTCAAGGCGGTGTTTACCCCCGAGTCTCTGCACCCCTCAAACCAGGCGGAGGACCTCCAGTTGTCTCCAGAATCCTCCGGGGTGCTACCTGATAACAAATGGAGAGAGACTTTCCTGTGTGCTGTTCCTGGTACTTCAGCCACTTCATCTGTTGCTGAGGATGGCTTGATAGGAGGAAGCATCCTAGTCACCAAGATGATGAGACCAGTTTCGTTTCCTCTAATGGACAGAAGAGGTAATCCTCTTGAAGAGAAGGATTGGCCTCCAAATTCTCTGCAGAAGACCCTTGCAGGCTTGAAGAAGAGGGGGCGTAAAGGGGGGGTACTGTAACATCCCTGGCAGCGTGCTTGCATAGTGCACCACCTCCCACTCTGCAAGACCTCAATCTTACCTGTCAGTCCAGCCTGCAAATCTTGCTCCAGTTCATGCTGTGTGCTGGTCTCTTGTTTGATTGCTTAGGGCGGCGGCCTGGTTACTTCCTGATTCTTATAGCTGCTGTGTGGCGCACTCCTAATGCGTCCCCAGCCTATTGCTGTGAGTCACTGGATATTTAAACCCCCTCCACCCAGAAGGAGGTGCCTGAGCATCACCTTCACTCATTTTGTCCTTGCAAATGAATTGCCAGGTCCTGTCCTGTTTCTAGTCTGTTTCCGCCACTCTGTGGGCTGCATACCCAGACCTGTTATCTCTGACTTCTAGTCTGTTTCGGCCACTCTGGGGGCCGTATACCCAGACCTGTTACCTGTGACTTCTAGTCTGTTTCCGCCACTCTGGGGGCTGTATACCCAGGCTCATTCTTGTATCTCATTGCAGTAGCAGTTCCTGTCTGAACTGTATCCTAGCCTGTTACCTGTTTGTCTCTATGTCCATACCTTCCCTTTTCCTGCAGTATCTGAACCTGCACCTAACTCCAACTCGTTGTCTCTGTACTTCTGTTTGTGAGTTTTGTGTCCACTCGCTACTTCATAGTAAGTACCTTGTGTGTATCTGGTTCTGCTTGTCCCTTTTCCCTTCCTCCGTATCTTCCTCCTGTGTTCTAGCCATCCTCCTGTATTTTCCAGTCTGTTCCATGTGAACAGAGCCCTGTCCTCTCTGCCTTGTCCACCGCACCTGTGGTTTCGCTCTGCTCTGTCTTGTCCACCGCTCCAGCGGTTTCTCTCTGCTCTGACTTGCCCACCGCTCTGGTGGCTTCTCTCTACTCTGCCTTGCTCACCATGCCAGTGGTTTCTCTCTGCTCTGACTTGCCCACCGCTCCGGCGGCTTCTCTCTGCTCTGCCTTGCCCACCGCTCTGGTGGCTTCTCTCTGCTCTGTCTTGCCCACCTCTTCGGCGGTTCCGCTCTGCTCTGCCTTGTCCACCGCACCTGTGGTTTCTCTCTGCTCTGCCTTGTCCACCGCTCCGGCGTTTCCGCTCTGCTCTGCCTTGCCAACTGCACCTGTGGTTTTCGCTCCGCTCTGCTTGCTCACCGCACCAGCAGTTCCTCTCTGCTCTGCCTTGTCCTCCGCTCCAGCGGTTTCACTTTACTCTGCTTGTCTACCGCATCTTTGGCTCTGTACCTGTCTCCCAGTCTGTACTGGACCTTATCCAGCCTGCGCTCCAACCTGCTAGTACCTCCCTGTCTGCACTCCAGCCGTGCTTGCCAGTGCCCACCTGTCTGCATACCAGCCGTGCTTGCCAGTGTCCACCTGTCTGCATACCAGCCGTACTTGCCAGTACCCACCTATCTGCATACCAACCGTACTTGCCAATACCCACCTGCCTGTATGCCAGTCTAACCTGCCTGTTCCTGCATTCCCCGGAGTGGTTCAACAACTGTGACAGGGGTCTGACCTGGAGTTACACCTGGTCCCTCTGCTCGGTTCCTCCTTGGTCCACGGAGTCGACTAAGCCGCCGTGCAACCTTGGTCGGATCGGGTTGATACTTAGTTACGCCCCTCCAGACACTCCTCGGTTCTTGGTAGAGTGGGATCACTAATCACTCTCACGCCAGTCAGTCCGGGCGCGAGCGTATCACATGCTTCATGTGTGAGCCGGAAGTCTTGTTCTGCTGCTCCATAGGCTTACATTGTAAAAGCCACTTCCGGGTCACAGAAAATGCAGTGTGACCTGGAAAGTCTGAATAGTGGTGACGTCACTCAGAAGAGGAGATGAATGGTGTTGGATAGCCGAGAAGATGTCGGTAGGTGAGTATATTCACACACACTACATATACATATATACAGATTCAGTGAAAAAAAACATGGGATGGCTTCTATAGGGAACTGATAGAAATATTACAAATATAATACTTTTCCTTCCTTAAAAATGCTTCCTATTAGTTCCTGCTGCATACCGCCATATGCAATCAAGAAGTTTCAGCATCACCACACCTTAATGATACAGGCATAGAGTTGGGTGCAATGCCATAAATATCTTGGTTTTCTGGATCTCAATTCAATTAACGGGAAGAATCACATCACTCATGGTTATGGCCACCAGCAACCTTCTGTAAAATAAGCAATACTGAAGGATCAGTATTAGGCCACTTTCACTTATCAGCATTTTGGTCAGTGCTTTGCATCTGTATTGGTAAGCCGAAACCAAAAGTGCAACTAGAATTTCACTAGAAAATCAGAATCTCCAAAATCCAATTATTCTGCAATTTCATTTATGCAAATCCATTAAAATGTTGGTTGACTTCATAGTCGCCTCTCTCCAACCCTCATCTTGTTTGTTCAGTTCACTTGTTGGGTGTTTCTGTGGCGCCCCTGCTGCGCATTGGTGCCACAGAACCCAGAAGGGTGCATGGACTGGCTTCTCCACAAGAGGCCCTCACTACATTTATACACCTCCACCTTCCACCTCAGACCAGCAGAGGGAGCCCTTTAGGGATATATAAAGGGAAGGTGGAGCCAGGCAGTTTAGTTTCAGTTCAGTGTTCAGAGAGGAACACAGCTCAGAGGGAGCTGAAAGCGTGCCGACGCTCAGAGAGCGGTGAAGATGCAGCACGCCAGCTGCCAAGTAGTGAGGGCCCCGAGTGTGGTCGACGGCGAGAGGAAAAGTGGAACTTAGGGGGCAGAGGAGCATAGTAAGCTCACCCCGATATATATATACCGGACACCGGGTCCGTACCTACAGGGACTCTCTACATCCAGTAGGAACCACCGGAACCCCTGGAGAACTACAGGTCCCAGGTCCACCGAATGCTGATTGTAGTACCAGGGCTAGGAGTCACAGAGGTCCCAGCGTCCAGGGAGAGTGATCTCTAAAGAGAAGGCCCTACCACCAGGTCAGCAGGTGCAGAGAGAGACAGTAACCAAACTAGGCCCAGCTCCAGGCAGGCCAGAAGCTTAGAGAGTGAAGCAACAGATCAGGAGGCCCTATACCCGCTCACTGGGGAGAGTTCAGAAGTGCGCCCTTCACCTGGAGTACCCTGGACCGTGCCTGCAGCATCACCAGTAAAGGTACTGAAGCTTACCCTTGTGTGAGTGTCCATCCTTCCTCCGGGACCGACCTGCCATCTCTCCCCTGCACCACCATCCAGTACATCCCCTACACTGCCCTGAGGCCTGCTCCACCTGTGGGGAGCTGTCCCATCATTTGCTGCCCTAACATCTGTCTCAGAGGACTGTTGCAGCGCTGGTGATCCTCACCAGACACCACAGGTGGCGTCACGAATAATTCCAAAAACCCCAAATAATAGAAGTTTCCCCATTTTACTGACCGCCCTGGGTCACGGACCGGGCCAGCCACCATGATATCCCCCGGCAACCAGAGGCCCGGCTGCCGAGTACCCCACGGCCCTGTGGGCGCGTCATTTCAATTTGGTCTCCATTCACAGGTCAACAGTTTTCTTCACACCACAGGTCCTTCCAAGTCTTTGGTGCTTCTTGTACCCACTGGCATACAATAAGAATGGCTAAATACAGCTTTAACCCCTTAACAACATTAGACATACTAATACGCGTCTGTGCCCTGGGACTTAAGAGCCAGACCCGTATTAGTACGTCATGGCGATCGCGCGCGCACACAGGCTGTGCGGGCGCGATCGCCGCCGGGTGTCAGCTGATTGTCACAGCTGACACCCGGTACTATGTGCAGGGAGCGGTCACGCACCGCTCCCAGCACATTAACCCCCGCGATGCTGCGATCGAAGTCGATCGCAGCATTGCGGTGGAAGGGGAGGTGACCGCAGATACTCACCTCCTCTTCCGGCTTCCAGCGCTGTCTGCCGTGGCTTCCAGGATGTTGCCATGACGACCCGATGTCGTCATGACAACATCCGGGTCACCAGACAGAGGGGAATATTTTTAGGACATGCGCAGTGCATCTCCAAACAATCTTCTCCCCGTCCAGTGCTGTCAACCTGCATGGCACAGGGATGGTGCTGCATTCCTGTGCCATGCAGGCGATCAGAGAAAAAAAAGTGATAGTCTCATAGTGGGACAAAGTAATAAAGTATAAAAACTATCAGAAAGTGAAAAAAAAAAAAAAATTGTAAAAATATTAAAAAAAAATATAAAAAAAATAATCCACCAAAAATAAAAATATAATGTACCCATCAATAAATATTATTATAAAAAAACAAAAAAAAAACAATAAAAGTACACATATTTGGTATCGCCGCGTCCGAAACAACCTGACCTATAAAACTGTCCCACTAGTTAATCCCTTCAGTGAACACGGTAAAAAATAAAAATAAAAAACGAAGCAAAAAACAATGCTTTATCACCATACCGCCAAACAAAAAATGGAATAACACACGATCAAAAAGACAAATATAAATAAAAATGGTACCGCTGAAACGTCATCTCGTCCCGCAAAAAACAAGCTGCCATACATCTCCATCAGCCAAAAAATAAAAAAGTTATAGCTCTCAGAATAAAGCTATGCTAAAAAATATTTTTTTCTATAAAATTGCTTTTATTATGTAAAACTGCAAAACAGAAATACGATATAAATGTGGCACCGCTGTAAACGTACTGACCCGAAGAATAAAGCTGCCTTATCAATTTTACCACACGCGGAACAGAATAAAAAAAAAAAAAAAAACAATTCCTGAATTGTTGGTTTTTGTTTATTCTGCCTCCCAAAAATCGGAATAGCAAGCGATCAAAAAATGTCACGTGCCTGAAAATGGCACCAATAACAACGTCAACTCATCCCGCAAAAAACAAGCCGTCAAATGACTGTCTGCCAAAATCTGAAAAAATTATAGCTCTCAAAATATGGCGATGCAAAAACTAGATTTTACAAAATATGCGTCTTTTAGTATGTGACAGCTATCAGTCATAAAAACCCCATATGATTCTGGTATCGCTGTAGTCTCACCGACCCGAAGAATAAGGTCGTCTAATTACCTACACCGCACGAGGAACGGTGTAAAAAATAAACTCTCGGGTTAGGGTTGGGCTAGGGTTAGGGCAGTGCTAGGGTTAGGGTTGTGCTACGGTTAGGGTTGTGTTAGGGTTAGGGCTGGGGTTGGGGTTAGGGTTGGGGTTAGGGTTGTGATGGGGTTGGGAATTTTTTCAAAAGTAAGAAAAAAAGATGACGATATGGCGACTAGTGTTGAGCGCAAGTGCTCGCTACTTGAGTTTGCATCGGGTGTTCTGGTATGCATTGAGTATCGTGGGTATTTGAGTGACATGCTCGAGTCTCCGCCCCATATGCTTCACGGCCCAAAAAACTTTGCGGGGATTGCCTGCCATGTAGGAGCGATCCCCACATGTTTTTTTTTGGGTGTCTAATAACCGTGAAACATCCGGGCGGGGACTCGACCATGTCACTCGAGCACCCACAGTACATGGTGCATACCTGAGTACCCGATGCAAACACAAGTAGCGAGCACTTGCGCTCAAGACTAATGACAACTTATTCAATATGATGACCTAATGTTATCAAATTCTGTGTCGTACCTCTGGGTTCAAAAGGTTCACTATACACCTTAATAAAATCCTTGAGGGGTATAGTTTCCAAAATGGGGTCACTTGTGGGGGCGCTCCACTGTTTAGGCACATCAGGGGCTCTCCAAACGCGACATGGTGTCCGCTAACAAATTGAATGGAAAATCGACTCGAATTGTTAGCGGACGCCATGTTGCGTTTGGAGAGCCCCTGCGTGCCTAAACTTTGGAGCTCCCCCACAAGTGACCCCATTTTGGAAACTAGACCACCCAAGGCACCTATCTAGATGCATAATGAGCACTTGAAACCCCCAGGTGCTTCACAAATTGATTAGTAAAAATGAAAAAGTGAAAAAAAAACACTTTTTCATTTTTACGAATCAATTTGTGAAGCACCTGGGGGTTCCAAGTGCTTACTATGCATCTAGATAGGTGCCTTGGGGGGTCTAGTTTCCAAAATGGGGTCACTTGTGGGGGAGCGCCAATGTTTGGGCACACAGGGACTCTCCAAATACAACATGGTGTCCGCTAACAAATTGAATGGAAAATCGGCTCAAATTGTTAGCGGACACCATGTTGCGTTTGGAGAGCCCCTGTGTGCCCAAACATTGGAGCTCCCACACAAGTGACCCCAGGGGCTCTCCAAACGCAACATGGCGTCCGCTAATTATTCAAGCAAATTTTACAATCAAAAAGTCAAATGGCGCTCCTTCCCTTCCGAGCCCTGCCGTGCACCCAAACAGTGTTTTTTCCCCACATATGGGGTATCTGCGTGCCCAAGGGAAATTGCACAACAAATTTTGGGGTCCATTTTTTCTTACCCCTGTGAAAATAAAAAAAATTGGGTCTAAAGTAACATTTGTGTGAAAAAAGTTAAATGTTCATATTTTTCTTCCACATTCCAAAAATTCCTGTGAAGCACCTGAAGGGTTAATAAAGTTCTTGAATGTGGTTTTGAGCTCCTTGAGGAGTTCAGTTTTTAGAATGGTGTCACTTTTGGGTATTTTCTGTCATAAAGACCTCTCAAAGTGACTTCAAATGTGTTGTGGTCCCTAGAAAAATGGTTTTGTAAATTTTGTTGGAAAAATTAGAAATCGCTGGTCAACTTTTAACCCTTAAAGCTCCATAACAAAAAAAAATTTGGTTCCAAAATTGTGCTGATGTAAAGTAGACATGTGGGAAATGTTATTTATTAAGTATTTTGTGTGACATATCTCAAATTTTGAAAATTGCAAAATTTTCAAAATTTTCGCCAAATTTCCATTTTTTTCACAAATAAACGCAAGTGATATCGAAGAAATTTTACCAAAATCATGAAGTACAATATGTCACGAACAAACAATCTCAGAATCAGGGGGATCTGTTGAAGCGTTCCAGAGTAATTACCTCATAAAGTGACAGTGGTCAGAATTGTAAAAATTGGCCTGGTCATTAACGTGCAAACCACCCTCGGGGGTTAAGGGTTTAAATTGTCACTGTCATTGAAACACATTTGCATTGATTGATAATACAGGCTAATGTAAGATACTTTTCAATATGTTTAATCAGAGAAATCTGCTTCTTTCTCCACTTTTGAGTCACCTCCCTGGACTTCTGAAGTCACCATCCAAAAAGGCTCAAAAACTTCTTGGCCAAAATTTTATGGACTGCCAGCTCACTGAGGTGGCAAGTTACACCTTGTGTTATGCTCTGTAGAGAGAAATGAGGAGGAGGAGTGAAGCTCATTCAGCATAGTGAGAGACATGGCAGACACATGCACATCTAGCTTCAGCTACAAGCAACTGTTTTTATCTCTCTTCAAGGCTGTATTCACAGCTATATAATTTAGGACTGCTGTATACTATCTCCCATGCTGCTGCTGCCTCTGTTCTCTGAGTGCTACAGAGAAAGAAGAGTATGAATGCCTCAGCTCTCTGTGTACTGCGCATAAAAGACATCATAGCAGCTTATCTCCACCCACCAGCTCATAGAGAACTGAAAATTAGAGAGAACTTGCAGAGTGTAAAACTGGTGAAAACTGCTGGAGACAAGTCACATAATGGCCAGAAATAGTTTTCTTCCTCATGTAAATGCACATGGCAGGCTATTCTGAAAGTTAAGTAGAAGACAATTTTGTATATATTAAATCAGTAAGAAATAACTAAAGTAGTTGCAAATCTAAACTGCTGCAAATTTTCAAAGCGTATATATTTTTTTAAAATACATACTTTCAAATAATAACCTATTTTAAATTACAATGCCTCTTTCTCCACTTATCAGACTCTTTTCCTGCTACATCTCACTGTTGTATTGTTTGCAACTGCTAAGAAAGCTTGTACTCAAAAATGAGATTAACCTCGAAACATAGAAATTGTTAAAACGCTATTTACCTGCAGATATTGTATTGTGGCAATCTGAGGGTAAATAGCAATTTAATTATGTTTTACAGTGTAACTGGAACAGCGGCTACAGAAGTAAATGAACAAAATGAAGTTATGTGCTCCTGCAGCCACTCGATTCCAGTGATCGTAGTGGTGCAGGGGGCTGGAACAGTGAGTGCTCAATATACAGTGAGCATGCTGACATTATTCCCCCTGCACCTAGACTGATAGCCTGCTGTACGCACATTATATAGACAAGTAAATGGCAGACCACTCAGATGAGAACACAACTGACCAAGAGAACCATCGATTGTTGGGTCCTCCAAATATCAACAAGACAATAATTGGAAAGGATAAAAAATCCTTTATAAAATAAATGGTTAAAGTGGCACTTCATGCACAAGAGTGCCCGCACTAAAATATTGTAAGTCAATCAATGGAATATTAACAACAGGAAGAAGAAAATGTACATGGGTATATCATATGGTGTCAATTATAAAATAAATGATAAACCACCATGAGCAAACAGTGTATCAAACAGACGAGATTTGCATATAGTGCCTGTGTGGTATGTACATGGACAGTACCTAGGGTAAATCATATGATGTCAATCATACAATAGATAATAAACCACCATGTGCAAACAGTATATCACACAGGCAAGACATACATATAGTGCATATTAGTATAGTTTAAAATCTTATGCTGTGTTGCACGTACGCTATGAGATGTACTGTCACCAGATTGAAGAGGTACAAGAATATATGACCAGTGGTGGTATGCAAATGCCACCCCTATTGTGTATATGTGACAATACGTATATAGTGCCCTCACAGGGAAAAGAGGGGGGGGAAGGGGAGGGAAGTGAAAAGGAAAAGATACAGACCATGTGAAATTCAAGTGGTTACATGTTAATATGAGCAAGGGCCAGTAAGTAATGGGGAGGCAAAAAGTATGGGTAAATTACCTGAACAGAGCGGTCCTGGAGATAAGATAGTGTGGCGCAGCCCCGACGCGTGTTTCAGACAAGAGTCCTTCGTCAGGGCCGCTGTGTTCAGATATAGCTCATCATAATCACAAGTCCATCTGCTTTGGAGGTAGTAGTGGGCCCCTGCAGCAATGGAATGACCACCCTTGAACTAAGTTTATGGAAGCAAGCAGATAATACTGTGGTCAGAAAAAGCAAAAAGGCACCATAGCACCCTTTTATTTTCTAGGGGAACTGCAATTGCAAACAGTTTCAAAGTATGACTTTTTTGTGATAATCTCACAATTATCTCAGTTCCTACAGAAAAAGATGACTAATGTGCCCTATGGCAACTAGTGACAGCTATAAAACCTTTTCCCTTGGACATGCTTCCCACTCAAGAAAATGCACGCACACTTATTTATTTAGGCTTTATTCTAAGGAGCAGCCCTGGGTGAGCTAGACATGTTGGTGAACGTGGTGTGGAATAAACAATTATGTTTTGACATGAATCAGCACAGAAGAGTGACAGTTGACATTTACTCACTGCAAATAGCTAATTACTCATAGAGAATGTTATTATTAGATGCATATTATACTGACTATTATGTACGCTCCGGAGATTACAATGAAAACTCTAGGATAGTGATGTAGAAAATACAAAACAAATCAGATAAATCTCACTTTCCGAACAATATTTCATATGTTAAATATATACAGTATATATAATTTAGTTAAATGTAAGCTTTTAAGTACATAGGGGAGAATTCATCAAAACCTGCATTTCATATGCAAGCCTTAATTCAGGATTTGTTGGAGTAAAATGTACCACATTCATTAAGAGGCATATACCTATGTGCTAGAATGAGAAATGTACTCCAGTCGTGGAGTAGAGTATATTTTAGTCATTTTACTCACTTATACAGAACCATTAATTCCACAACACTTTATAGGTAACATCATCACTGTTCCATTTGGGGCTCACAATCTAAGTTCCTTATCTTTGAAGTCCGGGAGGAACTAGAGTACCCACGCAAGCATGGGGAGAACATACAAACTCCTTGCAGATGTTGTCCTTGGTGGGATTTGAAGCCAGGACACCACTACTGCAAACCACTGAGCCTCTGTACTGCTCTCTTTCTGCTATAATTTGTTCCATTTTTTTTAGATTAAAATACAGGGAATTTGTTGACCATGCCCCATAGGCTAAGCACTGCCCACTTTTGAAAAAAAATTGGTGGTACATAAAAACATCCACGTTTTCAAATTTTCTATTCCAGTTTTCTGGCCAAAAGGGCTTGATTTAAATTACCCCCATTATCTTGATTGTACAGAATCTGTGTTCCACCTTGTCTTCTCTATGTACAGTGGTGGCCAAAAGTATTGGCACCCCTGGAATTCTGTCAGATAATACTCAGTTTCTTCCTGAAAATGATTGCGATCACAAATTCTTTGGTATTATTATCTTCATTTAATTTGTCTTCAATGAAAAAACACAAAAAGAATTGTCCTAAAGCCAAATTGGATACAATTCCACACCAAACCTAAAAAAGGGGGTGGACAAAAGTATTGGCTCTGTTTGAAAAATCATCTGATGCTTCTCTAATTCGTGTAATTAACAGCACCTGTAACTTACCTGTGGCACCTAACAGGTGTTGGCAATAACTAAATCACACTTGCAGCCAGTTAACATGGATTAAAGTTGACTCAACCTCTGTCCTGTGTCCTTGTGTGTACCACATTGAGCATGAAGAAAAGAAAGAAGACCAAAGAACTGTCTGAGGACTTGAGAAACCAAATTGTTAGGAAGCATGAGCAATCTCAAGGCTACAAGTCCATCTCCAAAGACCTGAATGTTCCTGTGTCTTCTGTGCGCATCAAGAAGTTTAAAGCCTATGGCACTTGTGGCTAACCTCCCTAGAAAATTTGAATGGCTATCATAAAACTCAGAAGAGGACTGGAATGGCACTGGATACCGGAAAAGACAGCAATCAGTGAGTATATCAACACACATACATTACACTAACATTTACATAGGGTTAGGTAAAAAAAAGTTACTGGGAGGACTACTTTTACAAAGACACACCTGTATGTTATGCCACACCTGTGGCATAGATTATCCATGTATTTACTGGATTTCTCTACATTAAATAGGATAGTCATTAATACTATCTCATCCTGTAAAAACCAGGTATCAGGATGAGCAGGTCAGTAATGAAAGAGCGATAATATGAACACTGTACTAAAAGGGTCACACGTGGAAATAGGATCAGGCCAATCCATTTTAGTCTCCAAAAGTAAGCAGGTATTTTTGACACTAACAAGAAACTTTGCAAAAAGGCCAGAAACTGCTCTATTTGGCACCAGATGGCCTGAGTATTGGAAGATGCCACCAGAGTTTTGTCTCTCTACCCCTTGTAAACCCATATAATTATTTTAAACCCTTCCATGTACTGTATATATTCATCATCCATTGGCTCTAACTTGTGTATAACAGGGAACTAAAATAGTTTGTTATTTAGAATAGTCAAATAGAAATGAGTAAATCTCTGTAAGGGGAATGGAATTTGGCTCAAATTTAACTCCCCCCCCCCCCCAAAAAAAAAAAAAAATTGCCAGAAAGTTATGTTTTTGAGATTCGATTCACAGGAATCCAGCAAAATGGCTGCTGGCCAACTGGTCATCATTTTGTTGGACTCCAACTGGCTGGGACGTGATTAAAAATGTAAAAAAAATAGTACCATCACCTGTCTTCTTTGGTCTGATCACTAGTGTGGTCTTTAATGAGTCATCTTTGGCATCTTCTGGTGCCTGGCATCTTTTGCACTGACTTAGCAGTGACTTTATAACGTTGCAGAACATCATAATGTAACTGCCTACTCAGCTACCAATGATGCTAAAGACCAGAAAATGCCGCAAGTGGTCCATTGTAGGCCAGATCAAAGAAAATTGCCAGAACAATCTGTGAGGCAAGACTTGAAGGTTCATTGAGTCTAATGGTCTTAAACCATATCTCTTCTTCATTAGTGTACATTTAATCCAAAATGGATTTTCCTGGGAAATATGTTTAGGAACATCCTTTCCAGGGTAATGACTTGTTCATAAGGAGAAATAAATAACCAAAAACAAAAATGCTCCTCCACACCTTGGGCCATGCTTCCACATAGCAATTTTGATGTGTTTTTGCACTTTTGCATTGCTTTCAACCAAGACAAATGCATTCACCAGGAAATGTCATTTTAACAATTTATAACCTTATCTGGCCATGTGGTATGTGACACATCATCAGACACATCCTGTTTCATTTATGATGGAGGGACTCTGAAAGTCACAAAGCCTATTTTTATAGGGCCATCAGGTGGCCCTTACTATTCTTAAAGTGCCAGCAGTCGGCCCTCGCTATTGTTAGAGAGCCATCAGCCGGCTATGCTTTGTTGTTCCCATTATTACTGAGTGGGTCCCCTATACTGATATTGCGTATGAATGACTGCAAGGGCTGCCAAAAATTTGGACGCAACCCAATACCCCTTTGAAGAGACATAGAGGAGGATCTCAGTAAAAAAAAATGTTCCCATTACAAAGAAGCAGGTCTCCTATAGTGGTAATGCCCATGCTGTGACTGCAAGGCCTGCCAAAATTTAGGAAAAACCCCACTAACAGTTTAAATAAACATAGACCTGGGCCACAGTAATGACATGTTCCCATTAGAAAGGAGAGGGACTGCTATTCAGTTATAGGGTATGCAGTGAGTCCAACAGCTGCCAAAATTTAGGAAAAACCCCACTAACAATTCAAAGACACATAAAGGTGGGCCTCAGTAATGACATGTTCCAATTAAAAAGGAGAGGGTCTCCCATACTGTTTGCCTATGCAGTGACTGCAATGGTTGTCAAAAATTTGGAGGAACTCCAAAGCCTCTTGCAAGAGAGGTAGAGGTTGGAGGGCCTCCTGAAAACAATGTTCCCATTATTATGAAGTGGGTCTCCCATGCTGTTTGCCTATGCAGTGAAGCAACGGCTGCCAAAAATTTGGAGGAACTCCAATGTCCCTTGCAAGAGACGTAGATATGTTGATATGGTACATATGGTGGTGATATGGTGGTGGAGGATGAGGATGTGGAGAAGGAGGAGGGCAAGAGCAAATAGACAAAATCAGGAAGCGTATACCCATGTCTGGGTGTGAAGACAGAGGTGCATGGGAATAGAGTTAGATCTCCCAAAAAAAGACACTGTATTTAAGTTTATGTTACACTGCTATCATTCGGTGGTGTTGAGAAGTCTGGCCCAATCCAGCCCTTGTTCATTTTTATAAGAGTCAACCTGTCAGCATTTTCAGTTGACAGGCGGATGCGCCTATTGGTTATAATTCCACCAGCGGCACTATAAACCCGCTCTGATTAAACGCTAGAGGCAGGGCAGGCCAGGACCTCCAAGGCATAGAGAGCCAGTTCATGCCATGTGTCCAGCTTGGATACCCAATAATTGATTGCATTTGTGTCTCTCTCGTGTGTACTCCTTGGTTCTCCAATGAACTGTGACCTCTACCGCCAGCATTTTCAGATGGGAAATTTTTTAATAATTCCGCAACAAGGGCATTTTCATACTGCTCCATTTTATTAGGCCTGTCCTGCGCAGGAAAAAGAGACAGAAAGTTCTCCTTGTAGCGTGAGTCTAGAAGTGTCACCAACCAATAATGACTGTCACCCAACATTTGGACAACACGAGGGTCACAGGAAAGGCAGCGTAACATAAACTCAGCCATGTGTGCTAGACTGCAAAGAGGCAAGACTTCCATGTCCTCACCTGGAGGACGACTGACCATGCTCTCCTCCTCATCCTCTTCCTCCTCCCTGTCCTCAGGCCATCCACACTGTACAGACGGTATGACTGTTGTGCAGGTAGTATCTTCTATAGCGCAGGAAACTAGCTCCTGTTCTTCCTCCTCCTCCTCTTCCTCATTGTCACCCAATCCACATTGGAATGAGATGAGACTGGGCTGTGTGGAATCACCCTGTATGGTTCCTTGCTCCATCTCATCGTGCTCCGCCTGCAATGCATCCTCTTTAATTGTGAGCAGAGAAAGTTTCAGAAGACAAAGAAGGGGGATGGTGACGCTAATTATGGCGTCATCACCACTCACCATCGTGGTGGAGTCCTCAAAGTTTTGGAGGATGGTACATACAGGTGCACCTCACTAAATTAGAATATCATCAAAAAGTTAATTTATTTCCGTTCTTCAATACAAAAAGTGAAACTCATATATTACATAGAGTCATTACAAACAGAGTGATCTATTTCACGTTTTTATTTCTGTTAATGTCGATGATTATGGCTTAGAGCCAATGAAAACACAAAAGTCATTAGCTCAGTAAATTAGAATACTTTATAACAACAGCCTGAAAAATGTTTTTAAATTCCGAAATGTTGGCCTACTGAAATTTATGTTCAGTAAATGCACTCAGTACTTGGTCGGGGCTCCTTTTGCATCAATTACTTCATCAATGTGGCGTGGCATGGAGGCGATCAACCTTTGACACTGCTGAGGTGTTATGGAAGCCCAGGTTGCTTTGATAGCAGCCATCAGCTCGTCTGCATTGTTGGGTCGGGTGTCTCTCATCTTCTTCTTGACAATGCCCCATAGAGTCTCTCTGGGGTTAAGGTCAGGCGAGTTTGATGGCCAATCAAGCACAGTGATACTGTTGTTTTTAAACCAGGTATTGGTACTTTTGGCAGTGTGGACAGGTGCCAAGTCTTGCTGAAGAATGAAATTTCCATCTCCAGAAAACTTGTCGTCAGAGGGAAGCATGAAGTGCTCTAAAATTTCCTGGTAGACCGCTATGCTGACTTTGGTCTTGATAAAACACAGTGGACCTACACCAGCAGATGACATGGCCCCCCCAAACCATCACTGATTGCGGAAACGTCACACTAGACCTCAAGCAGCTTGGATTCTGTGCCTCTCCACTCTTCCTTCAGACTCTGGGACCTTGATTTTCAAATGAAAATTGGAAATCTGGGACCTTGTGGAGTTTGTCAATGACTGCCTTCTGGACATCTGTCAAGTCAGCAGTCTTCCCCATGATTATGGAGCCTACTGAAACAGACTAAGGGACCTTTTTAAATGCTTAGGAAGCCTTTGCAGGTGTTTTTTGGTAATTATTTTAATTTACTGAGATAATGACTTTTGTGTTTTCATTGACTGTAAGCCATAATCATCAACATTAACAGAAATAAACACTTGAAATAGATCACTCTGTTTGTAATGACTCTATATAATATATGAGTTTCACTTTGAAGAGCTGAAATAAATTAACTTTTTGATGATACACTGTGTGCAGAATTATTAGGCAAGTTGTATTTTAGAGGATTATTTTTATTATTGATGAACAACTATGTTCTCAATCAACCCAAAAGACTCATAACTATCCAAGGTTAATATTTTTGGAAGTTGGAGTGTTTTTTTTTTTAGATTTGGCTATCTTAGGAGGATATCTGTTTGTGCAGGTAACTATTACTGTGCCGAATTATTAGGCAACTTAATAAAACCAAATATAATCCCAAATCACTTGTTTATTTTCACCAGGTAAACCAATATCAGTGCACAAAATTTAGAAATAAACATTTCTGACATGCAAAAACCAAAACCCAAAAAATTACTGATCAGTATAGCCACCTTTCTTTATGATGACACTCAACAGCCTTCCATCCATAGATTCTGTCAGTTGCTTGATCTGTTTTCGATCAACATTGCATGCAGCAGCCACCACAGCCTCCCAGACACTGTTCTGAGAGCTGTACTGTTTTCCCTCCCTGTAGATCTCACATTTTATGATGGACCACAGGTTCTCTATGGGGTTCAGATCAGGTGAACAAGGGGGCCATGTCATTATTTTTTCTTATTTTAGACCTTTACTGGCCAGCCATGCTGTGGAGTAGTTGGATGCATGTGATGGAGCATTGTCCTGCATGAAAATCATGTTTTTCTTGAACGATACCGACTTTTTCCTGTACCACTGCTTGAAGAAGTTGTCTTCTAGAAACTGGCAGTAGGTCTGGGAGTTGAGCTTCACTCCATCCTCAACCCGAAAAGGTCCCACAAGTTCATCTTTGATGATACCAGCCCATACCAGTACCCCACCTCCACCTTGCTGGCGTCTGAGTCGGAGTGGAGCTCTCTGCCCTTTACTGATCCATCCTCTGGCCCATCCATCTGGCCAATCAAGAGTCACTCTCATTTCATCAGTCCATAAAACCTTTGAAAAATCAGTCTTAAGATATTTCTTGGCCCATTCTTGACGTTTTATCTTATGTTTCTTGTTCAAAGGTGGTCGTTTTTCAGCCTTCCTTACCTTGGCCATGTCCCTGAGTAGCGCACACCTTGTGCTTTTTGATACTCCAGTAACGTTGCAGCTATGAAATATGGTAAAACTGGTGGCGAATGGCATCTTGGCAGCTTCACGCTTGATTTTCCTCAATTCATGGGCAGTTATTTTGCGCCTTTTTTGGCCAACACGCTTCTTGCGACCCTATTGGCTCTTTGCCTTGAAACACTTGATTGTTCGGTGATCACGCTTCAAAAGTTTGGAAATTTCAAGACAATTTTGGTCTTTTCAGAGCCAGTCAAATCTCTCTTCTGACCCATTTTGCCAAAGGAAAGGACGTTGCCTAATAATTAAGCACACCTTATATAGGGTTTTGATGTCATTAATCAACACCCCTCCTCATTACAGAGATGCACATCACCATATTTACTTAATTGGGAGTTGGCTCTCAAGCCTATGAAGCTTGGAGTAGGACAACATGTATAAAAAGTATCATGTGATCAAAATACTCATTTGCCTAATAATTCTGCACACAGTGTATTCTAATTTAGTGAGATGCACTTGTATGTCTGACATCCATGTCCACTCCTGAGGTCTTATGTGTTTAGTCTGAACTGAATACCGAAGGCCTTGTTGTTGCTGGTAGTCAACAACTGCCCTCTTATGCTCACAAATCCTTCCCAATATCTGCAATGTAGAATTCCAATGTGAGGACATCGCAGATCAGTCGGCGAGCTGGAAGCTACAAACGCTGCTAAACCATGGCAAGTGCGGCGGAAGCTGTAGCTGACTTTCTAAAATGGGCACACAGGTGGTGTACTTTGAAAATCAGATCTGACAGATATAGGTAGGTTTTGAGAAACTGCTGAACCGTGAAGTTAAGCACATTAGCCAGGCATGGTACGTGTGTGAGCTCGCCTCACCTCAGAGTCGCCACCAGGTTCCGGCCATTGTCACACACGACCATGCCTGGCTATAGGGTCAGCGGCGTCAGCCACTGATCTGCCTGCTCTTTCAGAGCTGTCCACAACTCTTCAGAATTGTGTGGTTTGTCACCTAATCATATTAACTTCAGCACAGCCTGTTGCCGCTTGGCTGAGGCAGTGCTGCAGTGCTGCAGTGCTTCCAGCTTGAGACTGATGTGGTCATTTCGGAGATGGAGTGTTAAGGGGACGGTTGAAAACAACTTTATTAAATAATGGAAAGTAACCGAACCCGGGGTCCGCGATGCAGCCTGGTGGACTGCGGCCGAACACCTTCCGGGTGAGAAGGTAAAACAACCAACTTAAATAACACACCGGAACGGGAATAGGGATTCGCACTTTCTCCGTTAACTGCACAAGAGATGTGCGACAAATAATGTGTCTGTAGTCCTGTTACAGCACAGGGACTACACAGTAGGCGCTAGGATGCGTGTGTGACTCACGCCGGTGTATACATGCTCCCAGCCGGCATGCTACTGGACTGAGGAGTATCTCTCCACGTGGCTTACAGGTTGTACCGGGAATAGAGTGTCTGCAGACTGCTCGGGGTGTAAGGCGACCCCTTTGTCGGAGCCAGACTGCCAGATGAAGCTACCTGCCTATTTCATCTAAACCTGCCTATTTCCACTAAACCTGCCTGCCAGAAACTAAAGCACACGTGGAGCCCAAGAGACCAAGCGTCCACACAACACCATCACAGCTCAATGGTGAGAGCGCGCCGCCATGTTTGTGGGCAGGCTTTTTAAAGATTAAGCCCTGCCCACCATCGCACCATTGATGACGTCACCCGCGACCAATCAGGCGGTGCCAGGTCACCGGATCAGCTGACTCCCAAACCACCAATCACAGTCCGCCATGTCACGGGCATGCTCAGTACAGAGAATCCAGGACTTAGGCTTTAACAGCCCTGTCTCCCTCCACAACAACCTGTACATCTCGTGGACCAGCTAGGTGTCGGGACCGATGACGATGCTGAGCAGCATCAGCCCTGGCTGGACAAGAATGGGAGACCACAGAAGGTTCTGGACCCATTTCAAATGCCCAATGCCTAACATGGAGGCTGAAGAGGAGGAGGTGCAGGAGCTGTTGATTGTGGGGCAACCCTGATTGACCCAGGGCCTGCAATCCTTGGCATCGGGAGGACATGTTCCATCCCAAGGTCAGACTGAGTCCCAGCTTCCACTATATTAACCCAGTGTGCCATCATCGAGATGTACAGAACCATGGAATCAATGGCCCTATATAAATAAATAATAATAATCATCATCATCCACCTCTTGCAACAGTAATTGCACTTTCCCATCGTCACCTTCGTGTGACTGTGGCTGCTCCAATATTTATGAATCGCTACACGCGTTCTACCCTGGCCAGGCGAGAGGCCCGAATCTATAAATGAAAAAGTGAACAGCTCTTCTGAGTGTCCAAGTGTGGGGTACTCGGCATGGTGGGAGGGAGGAGGATCAGGGATAGGAATATGCGGTCAAGACTCATGGCTACTGAGACTTGACTGTGTGAAAGACAGGGTGGTGGTGTTGGTGGTGGCAAAGTGACTGGAAGCATTATCTGCTATTCAACCAACACCTTTTTGACACTGCTCTGTGTTCAATAGTGGTGTTCTGCGGTCCCCTAGTAATTGGGACAGGAAGGTCGAGAGACAAGATGTGGGTGTTTGTTGTGACACAATTTCGGCTTGCCCTCAGCCACGTACTTGGCCTCTGCATGCACCATCACCATCACGTCCACTTCCCCGTCCCTTGACATGGACCTTGCCAATTTTTAATGGAGGACAATATTTTCCATGCTCGCGAGAAATGGCTGATTTTGGAATGCAGTTATATGTGATACGTCTGACAGAGAACCACGGTTTTAAATAGCAGGCCTATAATTTACTAATACTATTCTTCACAGACACCTAGTGTGAATAGCTTATCCGACACACTGCAACAGAATGGAAATGGAAGAAATGTCTGATTTTGGAACCGTCTTATAGGTGATATGTCTGACAGAGAACAACGGTTTAAATAGCAGGCTTGTAATTTACTAATACTATTCACAGATCACAGACACCTAGTGTGAAAAGCTTGTCCTACACACAGCAATGAAATGGAAATGGAAGAAATGTCTGACATTGGTGTAGTAGTGGGGAAGGACGTAGCTTCCCTATAGCACTGAAAGAGTTAAAAAGAGAATGTTCCCAATAGTTAGATCTCTCTGGGCTGCAGTTAGGTCCATTTAAGGAGTTCACAGTAATAATCCAGCCCAGTAGAATAAAAGGGGAGCCCAGTGCTTTGGCTAGGCATAAGATGTGAATAGATGCCTTGATGGCAATATGTCTCCTTGTGGGCTGTAGTATTGGTAACCAGCCACAAAATGCCACTGTCCCGGGTGCAGATGGCAGGTTGAGTCTGCCAGTAGTGTTACAGACAGTATGTGTGTGAGGACAGCCCATAGAGGGTGGGAACTTTAGGAAACCTGTTGGTGAGTTTCCAGAAAGAGTCAGTGAGAATTTGGACAGTAAACCTTATGGACAGCCTAATATAGTGGCTGCTAGGGTAGGTGGGAGCTCTGTACGATCAGACAGTAGGATCACCAGTGTGAAGATCTCCCTACGCAAGAGTCCTGTTGGCCGGCCGGAGATACTCAACGGAGGTATTGAGGACCTGGAGCACTTTCAGTCTGCAGACAGCAGAGGAAGATAGGACTCCAGGCTAAGACGTGGGGGAGATATAGGATAAGGATATACTGTCGCTGGTGAGGAAGATTCTCTTGGGCTAGTCATAGAGATGCTTCACTTAAAAAGGGAACCAGGGCTGAAGATGTATCCAGCGCCTGTGAGGGAGATGACAACCTGTCAGGCCTTATCCATTATAACTGTCTGTAAATACTGTATATATTCCTCTTCCCCAAGTAAAGTCCCAGTTATGGTTAAGAACCTCGTGTCCTCTGAATTTATTGCTGCCCTGGTTCCAGAAGAGAAATGCCTGGAGACAGCCATGATCGGATGGTCTGAAGTATGTGGAGAGCACCTCATAGACAGCCACACATCAGAGGGAGGACACGTATTGTCTGTAGGGTGCCAGAGCAAGCAGGGGCAACAGCTCGCCCACGACTACCTCACTGAGGCACCTTACATTGGAACAGGCTTATAGGTGATATGTCTGACAGAGAACCCCTGTTTTAAATAGAAGGCCTGTAATTTACTAATACTATTCTTCACAGACACCTAGTGTGAATAACTTGACCGACACACTGCAACAGAATAGAAATAGAAGAAATGTCTGATTTTGGAATACTTTTATAGGTGACATGTCTGACAGAGAACCCCGGTTTTAAATAGCAGGCCTGTAATTTACTAATACCATTCTTCACAGACACGTAATGTGAATAGCTTGACCGACACACTGCAACAGAATGGTAAAGGAGGCCAATATTTTGCACGTTCAGTTTAAATTTCTGGATTTTTATCGCTGAAATATGGAGCAGATTGATTTTTAAGCAAATAACAAGTATAATAACAAGTATTAAAATAAAAAAATTAACCTGTCCCCTGATATCTGGGGCTATGTCTGCAAATATTTGTAATTATTACAGCAGCAGCAGACAGGATGTTCAATGGACCCTCTTGTGCTGCATCATACACTGCAGTCTGCCACATACATTGCCTGCCTGCCTAGCACTGATTATATGCAGCTGAATTAGTCCTCAGAAAGACTGTTAGTTTACATGGATATATATATATATATGTTGTGGAACACCTATACTAACAGGACGTTCAATGGACCCTCTTGTTCTGTGTCATGCACTTCAGTTTGTCACATACCCTGCCTGCCTAACTCCTGCTATCACCACTGAATATATGCAGCTGGATTAGTCCTTAGAAGGACTGTTAGTTCAGATTGATATACACATATATATATACATATATATATATATATATATATATACAGTGGGGGAAAAAATAATTCAGCCATCAATTGTGCAAGTTCTCCCACTTAAAAAGATGAGAGAGGCCTGTAATGAGAAAACAAATCCTGAACATCACATTATCTGATTTGGAAAGAATTTTCTCTAAAGAGCGCCAAACATGCAGGGAGGGGACCCGAGTTCCCGCCCGAGCAACCCGGACATACTCGCCGAGCGCCGAGCTTGTCGAGCACAGTGATGCTCAGGGAAGTATCGAGCAGTGGCGAGCACGTTCGCTCATCACTAGTTGTTACAGTTACAGTAATAAAGACATGATCTATTACTTTTTATAATTATTTTTTAAGTAAAAATATTTGCAGAATAATTAAAATACTCTTTGAGGCTCTTGGGGTTTAAAGGTTGTAGATAAATTTATGATTTTTTTTAGCTATCAATTGCTAAGAATTTTGAAGCTTCTGATTTTAATCTTGTTAGGAACAGGTGCATCGGTATTAAGTGACATTTCCTAACGGTAGCTACGAATCAAAAGCTTCAAAATTCTTACCAATTCATAGCTTTCAGCACTTATTGCTTCAACATACAGTTGAACTACCTATTGTCAGTCATTAGATGGCAGCAAAGAGTTGGAATATTCACTTCTATTTAGTCCAAATTAAGAGATTTCAGAGAAAGGACAATGTAGCTAAATCTATCGAATTCCGAATCAATCTAGGATAATCCTAATCATAATTTCATGGCATCTTCCCTACCACTCCGTCAAGCCTGTTGTGATTTGGTCAAACATACATCTTGGTATGCATCTAATTTTTGTAAGATTAGACATTCTTACCACAGAAGCACATTTGTAAGCAAAAGTTGACCTCTAGATGACTAGCCAC
Source organism: Phyllobates terribilis (assembly GCF_046119375.1). NCBI lineage: Eukaryota > Metazoa > Chordata > Amphibia > Anura > Dendrobatidae > Phyllobates > Phyllobates terribilis. The sequence continues at coordinate 305,038,881 of NW_027362768.1, read as the reverse complement.
GCTGATTTATAATTGTATCCTATAAACATCCTTTTACTTGACAGATGTCATAAATAGTGTGTACTGACAAGGGGATTCTTCAATACTCTACCTCACACCTAAAATGCTTATTCTAATTTTATGATTACTACAAAGAAGTATTAAGTCTGGGCAGGTGATATTTATGATCTATTCCTAGGACAGGTCATCAATATCCCATCATTAGGGTTCTGACAACTGACAACATTAGCAATCAGGAGGTACAAGGTCTGGATGCCAAATGAAAACAGTATACTGCACTTTTCACTGCGTAGAGGCCACTACAGGGAACTGCATTTTAGGTCCTTTGCAATCCTGGAGATGCCGGTTTCTGACCCGAGACCAGAGGGGATGTGTGACTTATACATACTCCTGACCAGTGGATGTGGCCTCACTCCATACACTTGTATAGAGCAAGGCTGACACAGCCGTTCAGTGGGCATGGCCAACTAAAGGTTGCTGCCTCGCTCCATACAAGTGTATGGAAGCGGGGCCGTGCCCACTGGCCATGAGTATGTATAACTCATACATGCCCTCCGTTCCCGGGTCAGAACCTGCTGAATACCCATAGTGCAAAGTGCGTGAGCTCGGAGGCATCATAAGCCTACAGTCACACGCAGTGACTGCAGACTTATCGGTTTGGACCAGACAACCCCTTTAAGGACTCACTGGTCCTGATTCATCAAGCAGTTTTTGCCGGTTTTCTGTAAAACTGCTTGAAATGTCGCATTTTTTTTCACAATTCGAAAGTTGTGCAAAATTTTTTGCACAAAAGTTCAAAAAGACTTTTGTGTCTCAGCCAACTCTTTAAAAAGTAGGAGAAGCCTAACTAGAGAAGAGTGTCCGGCAAGTCCATCATAATTTACACCAAACAGTGGCAAAAATTATAACAGAAATGTACCTGATGGAAGTACTGTAAATTGTTTTACTATTGTGCTTAACAGCTGAAAGATGTGCCAAATTCATTACCATCAGCGTGACTTCTAATGAATTTGGTGCATATTACAATTCATCAAAACTGGTGTGCAAAACATCAGTCTTGATGAAATGAGGCCACTGTGTGTAAATAAGGGAAGAGATGAATCAGCAACCCACTGATTTTTAAAAGGCAGAAAAATAATATGATGTTTAGACTAGAGATCAGCAGATCGTTCTGCAGAGGTTTAACTTTGAGTTGAAATTCCTGAAATTCACATGACCCCATGAATACGAACACTTTGCTATTTGATTCGCAAGGATAGCCCCAAAAAATCCAAGAGCTATTTCACACACTAATGTGCTGTCTGGTGAGCTAGCTTATGACATCAGGTGTGGCAGCGCAGGCTTCCCCTTAATGTCTTGCAGCTATTACTTCACATTGTCCAGTACAGCCATTCAGGGGGGCTATCACAGCTAGTATAAAAGATAGGGCTGTACAAGCAGCACCATTTGAGGCTTTGCAAGTGTAGGGATAAGAGGTCAAAGCACACAGCTTATTCCATATAGGGATAGGAATAGACCTAATTTGATTGTGTTGTACTACTTTAGTGCTGAAGCTGATTCAAAATGTGAGTGGCAGCCTCAGTCTATAAATAATAATCCAAAGATTCATGCGAAACTATATATTCAAAATCAGCGGGACTGAGTTGATTTATCTGAGATATACTGAAGTAGCAGCACCTTTAGAACAGCCTTTTTAAATCTTCATACACTGCAAACATGAAGGGCATTATTAAACCCCTCAGTGCTAATTTTGCTACTAAACCAAAATCCTGTCACAGAAAGTGTGCTTCCTGCATTTTGAAATGGGCAAGCTGTATCTTTTGTTTTAAAAGCCATAGTTAAATTACTGCATAATCTAGAAATTTAAACACAATTGTCTACCTCACAAAGACTGTGCCTTGTACTTTTTTTGCATACTTCCACACCACTCAAATATGACTGTTGATTACCACTGATTGGTATACATTTTTCTCTAGCCAGATTGGTTGAAGTAGAGATCATTTGGGCTTTAATAAGGCTGTGTTTGCAGTAAAGAACTCAAAAAAGATTCAATACACTCCCAGAAGAACTCTGTGACTTTTCAAATTTATGGTGAAAATTTTGCAAACTGGTGAATTCAAATTTCAAAGGATTCATCCAACTTTAGTTAAGACTTATACCATACAATATATTTGTTTATAGCACAGCCAGCACAAAAACTGGAAATCTTGTTATTAGTATAAAAGTGAACAATTTCTATCAATAATGTTTGATTGAGCAGGACAGCCACAACAATGTAGAAATCCAATATGCACCTAGAGGCTAGTTAAACAGCTCTTATACCAGGTGCACTTATAGCTTGCTGACTTGAACTCTGGTTTTAATTTGCTGCTTATTATTATGATGTTTTCTTTTGCGCTGACTCCTCTATTATGGGGCTGGTACACAGTTTCGGGTCTGGCTCCATAATGTGACTGCTGCTTGCAGTGACTCTCTAGTGTCCCCACTGAAGTAGTTTTGCTCTCTGAACTAATGAGGGCACACATACAGTACAGACCAAAAGTTTGGACACACCTTCTCATTTAAAGATTTTTCTGTATTTTCATGACTTTGAAAATTGTACATTCACACTGAAGGCATCAAAACTATGAATTAACACATGTGGAATTATATACTTAACAAAAAAGTGTGAAACAACTGAAAACATGTCTTATATTCTAGGTTCTTCAAAGTAGACACCTTTTGCTTTAATGACTGCTTTGCACACTCTTGGCATTCTCTTGATGAGCTTCAAGAGGTAGTCACCGGAAATGGTCTTCCAACAATCTTGAAGGAGTTCCCAGAGATGCTTAGCACTTGTTGGCCCTTTTGCCTTCACTCTGCGGTCCAGCTCACCCCAAACCATCTCGATTGGGTTCAGGTCTGGTGACTGTGGAGGCAAGGTCATCTGGCGTAGCACCCCATCACTCTCCTTCTTGGTCAAATAGCCCTTATACAGCCTCAATATTAAAAAGCTTGTAATTGCTCATAAAAACACACGGGGAGAGGAGAGAGAGAGAGAACACCGCTGATCATAAGAACTTATTCTGTACAGGAGAGATAGAGGACCGTGCTGATTATAAGGACTTACACGCTACAGGAGAGTGAGCGATAACCTCACTGACCATAAGAGTTTACATTCTAGAGGAGAGAGAGAGGACCATGCTGATAAGAGCTTACACTCTACAGGAAAGAGAGAAAGGACCATGCTGATAAGAGCTTACATTCTACAGGAGAGTGAGATATAACCCTGCTGACCATAGAAGTTTACACTCTACAGGAGAGTGAGGACCCTGCTTACCATAAGGGCTTACACTCTACAGGAGAGCGAGAGATAGCCCACCTTACCATAAGAGCTAACGCTGTACAAGAGAGAGAGAGACTTAATCAGTGACTCTGGAAATTGAAAATGACTCTGCTGTACAAACTGTGCTCCACTTGGAACCGCTGACTAGTGATGGCCCAGGTACTGACCACCACCATACAAGGTATGATAATAGACTAGATGTCATAGCTTCAGGACATTATAGGGAGTCACAAGTGGCAATGCAAAATAACGTTAGTATGTTATCTCAAAATTTTTGAATTTATGAGAAAACATGAATTATCAAGAATTATCAGGTAAGACCTGTCTCTTGATAAAGCTCTTTGCAAGTGAAACGTGCGTTGAGACCTCTACACTTGTCCTCTGCGTCCCCCTGGACCCTATATACAATTGTGGTAAGCATCTGGTGAATCTGGGTTTGGTTTGAACATTTTTTCTTCTCATGTTGCACTTGGAATATATAGCCTTATTCTATCCAGTTTATCTCTGGAAAGATACCACACTATGTATATGGATTCTATCTTTTTAGCTTGGATATGATATGCCCTTGCAGGTGGGACTGCGTTTTTCTTACATCACATTGCTTTTTCTTGTCATGTATTATATTTATATTATGGATATATTAATGTAAGTTATTTACAGGTTGACTAAATAAAACTTTAATTTTTTATGCCATTTTGTACTCATGGTTTCTTCTGTTTTAAATGCTATATGAGTAGGCTATTCCGACTGACCCAGGATTTACTGGGGCTTCAGCCATTATTTGTGTAAGATGCATTGGTCGCTGTTTGTATATTGAGCATTTTCTCTGCCTGAGGATTGTCCAGTTCTTTCCTCATTTGATGCTTTTTTTTTTGCTTTGTAACTCATTTGTGATGACCCTGATAAAGTTGCTGTTGCTGAATCAATGATCCACAGGTTGATTCAGGGAAATCGTAGTGTGGAGCACGGGTGTACGTAGGAATCATGGGGCCTCATATCAGAAGTTCTAATTGGGCCCCCACCCCACAAAAAATGTAAATAATTGTCTGGGTCACAGAAGAGCAGATTTCACAACTTTCCAGCCTTTACATAGTAATATTCCTCCTGCTGAAGCCCTGGATTCCTCTTTCATTGCCCCCATAAAGCATGATGCAAACAAAAGTGCCCCCAAAAATAGTATGATACCCCCATGGTGAATTCCTCCACATGCACAGTATAATGACCCTACTTTACTTAACTCCCAAGGCAAAGTATGGTGACCCCAAAACAGCATGATCCCTCAACTGTGACCCTCACACAGCCCTCCATGCAGTATAATGGGCCTATATACAGTATAAAGGGCCCCCACACAAACCTTCACACTCCACAGAGTATAATTCACTCGCCATGGTTCTCCACACAGTATAATGCACTCGTCATGGTCCTCCATGTAACGGGTCTGGGAGGCGGAACCTCTGAGCTACTATACAAGGGGGCGGTCCTTGTAAGGGAGCGGGTGGCGACCAGGGTAGACGGGCAGGCAGTCACAGCAGGTGACTGGGACAGTCTCTGAATGAACGGACAGGAGGTCACGGCAAGTGACCGGGGCAGTCTCTGGATGAACGGGCAGGAGGTCACGGCAAGTGACCGGGGCAGTCTCTGGGTAAAGGATTGGTACGACCTGTGGCGGCAGATGATAGACGTGAGCTCCCAGGTGAGCAGGCGAGAGTCTCTGGATAATCGGGTGGTCACAGCATGTGACGGCGGAGCCTCCAGGAAGACCAACAGACAGGTAGCAGATGAGCGCTCCCAGGTGAGCGGGCAGGAGTCTCTGGACAGGCGGGTGGTCACAGCACATGAGGGCAGAGCCTCCTGGTAGGCTAGCAGACAGGCAGCAGATGAGCGCTCCCAGGTGAGCGGGCAAGCTGGTCCTTAGACAGACTGACAGGAGTTGGAAGGCAGACCGTCGGACCTCAGGCAAGCAGGCAGGTAGAAGATGTGCGCTCCCAGGTGAGCGGGCAAGCTGGTCCTTAGACAGACTGACAGAAGTTGGAAGGCAGACCGTCGGACCTCAGGCTAGCAGGCAGGTAGCAGGATATCAGGCAGGAATTAGACAGCAGACTGGCAGGAATCTGGCAGGTATCTGGCAGGTAACTGGCAACGGGACCTGAGGGCTGAAGCAGAGTAGTGAACAGTGCTACAACATTGCTCGGGCACCTCCATTTTGGAGGAGGTGCCTTTTATATGGGAGGTCCTCCGGCAATTGGCCGGGGACTCCTTAGGACGGCGCGCGCGGTCCCTTTAAGAGAGGTGGAGAGCGCGCGCGTGCACCCTAAGCACACTGCCGGGGAAGGAGCGCGTGCCGGAAGCAGCGGGGAGAGCAGCGCTGGAGGACGCCGCGCCAGGAGCGGGGAGGTGAGAGGGACGGCGTCTCTGCCTAGAACGGGGCAGAGACGCCGATGCTACAGTACCCCCCCCTTTAGGCCCCCTCTTTTTTTGGCCAGAAAGAAATTTCTCAAGGAGAAGCGGGGCGTTGATGTTCTCCCTGGGTTCCCAAGTTCTCTCCTCAGGACCAAACCCCTTCCAATCTACCAGAAAAAAGGTTTTTCCTCTTACCCTCTTGGAGGCCAGAATACTCTCTACCTCAAAGATGTCATCAGCGGAAACCGGAGCAGGAGGGGCACCTGGATTTTTGGAAAAAAAGTTAAAGACAACGGGTTTGAGGAGAGATACGTGGAAGGAGTTGGGGATCCATAGGGTGGCCGGGAGTTTTAATTTGTAGGCCACAGGGTTAATTTGCCTGAGGACTTCGAAGGGGCCGATGAATCGAGGACCCAACTTGTAGGAGGGTACTTTGAGCCGCACATGTTTGGATGAGAGCCAAACCTTGTCTCCCGGACGGAATTGGGGCGGATCCAAACGTCTCTTATCAGCATATCTCTTCATCCGCTCAGAGGAGAGAAGAAGAGCGGACCTGGTGCTCTCCCAAATAGTAGAAAATTCGCTGACAAGAGACTCCGCAGCAGGGTTGTCCACAGAAACGGAGACAGGAAGTGGAATCCGGGGATGTTGGCCACCGACTATAAAGAACGGAGATTTGGAAGAGGACTCGCTCTCATGGTTGTTATAAGAGAACTCGGCCCATGGTAGGAGATCCACCCAGTCCGAGTGGTGAGCATCAACGAAGTGCCGGAGGTAGCTGGACAAGATCTGATTGATCCGCTCCACTTGACCATTGGACTGAGGGTGGTAAGCGGAGGAGAAATCCAGGGTAATGTCCAGCAGCTTACATGTGGCTCTCCAGAAGCGAGAGGTGAACTGAACCCCACGATCAGACACGATGTGGAGGGGCAGACCATGGAGACGGAAGATGTGGCGGATAAAGTCTTTAGCCAGCTCGGGTGCAGACGGAAGACCAGGCAGGGGAATGAAGTGGGCCATCTTAGAAAAACGGTCAGCGACAACCCAAATGACAGTACAACCGGCAGAAACTGGAAGGTCGGTGATAAAGTCCATAGCGATGTGTTGCCAAGGAGCAGCAGGTACGGGAAGGGGCAGGAGATGGCCGGCAGGTAGATGTCGGGGAACTTTGTTACGGGCACAGGATGAACAGGCCGCGACAAAGTCTACCACGTCCTTACGCAGGGTAGGCCACCAGTAATGCCGGGTAATAAGTTGGAAGGTCTTCTTTTGGCCAGCATGGCCAGCTAGTTTAGAAGAATGTCCCCAGCGAAGAACCCTCTCCCGATCAGGCACAGCTACGAACGTCTTACCGGGGGGAAGACGAGTCAGATCCAAGGGGGCCACATTCATCACCTTGGAGGAGTCGATGATGTGCGTAGGTTCCTCCTCTTGATCGGAGGACAGGAAGGACCGGGACAAGGCATCAGCTTTGACGTTCTTGTCCGCCGGACGGAAATGAAGAATGAAGTCGAAGCGGGCAAAAAACAACGACCACCGGGCCTGGCGAGGATTGAGTCTCTGGGCATTTTGGAGATATGCCAGGTTTTTGTGATCCGTGTAGATAATTACTGGGTAGAGAGCCCCTTCAAGCAGATAGCGCCACTCTCCCAGTGCCAATTTGATGGCTAGCAATTCCCGGTCTCCAATGGAGTAGTTGCGCTCCGACGAGGAGAAGATTTTGGAGAAGAAGCCGCACGTTACCATTCTCCCGGTAGAAGACTTCTGGGTGAGCACCGCTCCGGCTCCGGAGGAGGAGGCATCAACCTCCAGGTAGAATTTTTTATTACAGTCCGGACAGTGCAGGACGGGAGCAGAGGCGAAGGCTTTCTTTAGGGAAAGGAAGGCCTCCTCGGCTTCAGGCGACCATGTCCTGGGGTTAGCCCCCTTACGGGTAAGTGCAGATATGGGAGCAGTCCGAGACGAGAAGTGTGGGATGAAAAGACGATAATAATTAGCGAAGCCCAAGAATCGCTGTATCGCCTTCAAACCTTCAGGACGAGGCCATTTTAGAACGGAAGAGAGCTTCTCGGGATCCATTTGCAGACCTGTTTGGGAGATGACATAGCCCAAGAACGGAAGGGAGGTCTGATCGAAGAGGCACTTCTCGTATTTGGCGTAAAGGTGGTTCTGCCGAAGCCTAAGCAGGACCTGACGAACATCCCTCCGGTGTGTGGGGAGATCCGGAGAGAAGACCAAGATATCGTCCAGGTATACCACTACGCAGGAGTACAGGAGGTCACGGAAGATGTCGTTGACTAGTTCCTGAAAGACCGCGGGAGCATTACAGAGACCGAAGGGCATCACAAGGTACTCGTAGTGACCGTCCCGGGTATTGAATGCCGTCTTCCACTCGTCTCCTTGACGGATACGGACCAGATTATAGGCTCCTCGTAGATCCAGCTTGGAGAAGATCCTGGCGCCCTTGAGACGGTCAAACAATTCGGAGATGAGTGGCATGGGATATTTGTTTTTTACCGTGATGAGATTGAGTCCTCTGTAGTCAATACAGGGACGTAGCGAGCCGTCTTTCTTTTTGACAAAGAAGAATCCGGCTCCAGCCGGGGAGGTAGATTTTCGGATAAATCCCCTAGCCAGATTCTCTTCAATGTACTCAGACATGGCTCGGGTCTCGGCTGCAGACAACGGGTAGATACGCCACGGGGAGGAGTGGTGCCAGGTACCAGGTCGATCGGGCAATCGTATGGCCTATGGGGTGGCAACGTCTCAGCTTCCTTCTTACTGAAGACGTCCGCATAGGGCCAGTAGGGAGCCGGGAGACCAGGTAAATTAGCTGGAGTAGGCTGAGGGCAAAGTGGACGGACCGGGACCAGGCAGGTCCTATGGCAGTCAGGACCCCATCGGAGTACTTCACCGGACCGCCAGTTCAATACGGGTTCATGTGTCTGGAGCCAAGGTAGACCTAGCAACAGGGAGTGAGAAAGTCCGGACAGCACATGGAATGAGATCTCCTCAGAGTGCAGCATTCCCACCTGCAGGGTTATGGGTTCGGTGACGAGCAGGATGGTCTCCGAGAGAAGTCTTCCATCCACGGAGGCGACTGACAATGGTTCAGCCAGGGACTTGGTGGGAATATGGTATCTCTCTACCAGAGACTGGGAGATGAGGTTTCCAGCAGCTCCAGAATCCAGATGGGCGAGTTCAAAGAGACGGTTTTCTCCCCAAGCAATAGAGACCGGTAAGGTCAGAGACGGAGAGGGCTTACTTTTGTCTAGGACGACCTCTCCGAGTGGTCCTAGACACTGGCGTTTCCCGGCTTTTCCGGGCAGGAACGGATGAAGTGCTTCATACTGCCACAATAGAAACAGCTTCCCTCGGCTCGGCGAGATTCTTGGCGAGAACCGACCATCTTGGTCTGGTCGACCTGCATAGGCTCAGGAGAGTGTAGCTGAGGAGAGACGGAGGGAGTGACGGGTTTCTGAAAAGTAGGAGCTAGACGTGGAAACCTCCTCTCACGGGTGACCTCTTTGGCACGCTCCTGGAACCGCAGGTCAATCCGGGTGGCAAGAGTTATTAGGTCATCGAGAGTGGTAGGAATGTCCCGACCGGCAAGTTCATCTTTAATACGGCCGGACAAACCCTCCCAGAAGACGGAAACCAGAGCGTCATTATCCCAGGCCAGCTCCGAGGCAAGGGTACGGAACCGTATGGCATATTGGCCCACGGTGAGACTTCCCTGACGGAGGCGTAGCAGAGATGATGCGGATGAGGTCTTCCGTCCGGGTTCGTCGAAGACTTTCCGGAAAGCCGTGAGAAAGGCAGGCAAGTCGGACACCAGGGGGTCTCCTCTCTCCCATAGAGGATTTAGCCAGGCCAGGGCCTCTCCGGTGAGATGGGACATGATGAAGGCAATTTTGGCCCGGTCGGAGTTAAACTGGTGAGACAAGAGTTCAAAGTGCAGGGTGCACTGATTTATGAAGCCCCGAGCCTGGGCGGAGTCGCCTCCGAAACGAGGAGGTGCAGAAAGCCGGGGTCCGGGGTAGGATACCATGTTATTAGTGGGCAGAGGAGCTGCCGGATTGCGAGTCATGGCACTGGCGGTGGTTGCAGGCAGAGCAGTCAGAGTGTCCAGGTGAGAATTGACATTCCGCAGGTGACCCAGGATGGACTCCTGTTGGGACCTCTGACGGGACAGTTCATGACACAGGTCCGAGAGCGAGGGAGCTTGGGTGCCACCGGGTTCCATGGCCCGAGCAAACTGTAACGGGTCTGGGAGGCGGAACCTCTGAGCTACTATACAAGTGGGCGGTCCTTGTAAGGGAGCGGGTGGCGACCAGGGTAGACGGGCAGACAGTCACAGCAGGTGACTGGGACAGTCTCTGAATGAACGGGCAGGAGGTCACGGCAAGTGACCGGGGCAGTCTCTGGATGAACGGGCAGGAGGTCACGGCAAGTGACCGGGGCAGTCTCTGGGTAAAGGATTGGTACGACCTGTGGCGGCAGATGATAGACGTGAGCTCCCAGGTGAGCAGGCGAGAGTCTCTGGATAATCGGGTGGTCACAGCATGTGACGGCGGAGCCTCCAGGAAGACCAACAGACAGGTAGCAGATGAGCGCTCACAGGTGAGCGGGCAGGAGTCTCTGGACAGGCGGGTGGTCACAGCACGTGACGGCAGAGCCTCCTGGTAGGCTAGCAGACAGGCAGCAGATGAGCGCTCCCAGGTGAGCGGGCAAGCTGGTCCTTAGACAGACTGACAGGAGTTGGAAGGCAGACCGTCGGACCTCAGGCAAGCAGGCAGGTAGAAGATGTGCGCTCCCAGGTGAGCGGGCAAGCTGGTCCTTAGACAGACTGACAGAAGTTGGAAGGCAGACCGTCGGACCTCAGGCTAGCAGGCAGGTAGCAGGATATCAGGCAGGAATTAGACAGCAGACTGGCAGGAATCTGGCAGGTATCTGGCAGGTAACTGGCAACGGGACCTGAGGGCTGAAGCAGAGTAGTAAACAGTGCTACAACATTGCTCAGGCACCTTCATTTTGGAGGAGGTGCCTTTTATATGGGAGGTCCTCCGGCAATTGGCCGGGGACTCCTTAGGACGGCGCGCGCGGTCCCTTTAAGAGAGGGGGAGCGCGCGCGTGCGCCCTAAGCACACTGCCGGGGAAGGAGCGCGTACCGGAAGCAGCGGGGAGAGCAGCGCTGGAGGACGCCGCGCCAGGAGCGGGGAGGTGGGAGGGACGGCGTCTCTGCCTAGAACGGGGCAGAGACGCCGATGCTACACTCCAAACAGTATAATGCACTCGTCATGGTCCTCCACACAGTATAATGCACTCCCTGTGCTCCTCCACACAGTATAAGACACTCGCCATGGTCCTCCACACAGTATAAGGCACTCGCCATGCTCTTCCACACAGTATAATGCATTCGCCATAGTCCTCCTCACAGTATAATGCACTCGCCATGGTCCTCCACACAGTATAATGCTCTCGCCATGGTCCTCCACACAGTATAATGCACTCCCCATGGTCATATATGCGGTATAATGTATCTCATGGTCCTGTACACAGTACAATGCACTCCCCATTGTCCTCCACACAGTATAATGCACCCCCCATGGTCCTCCACACAGTACATTGCAGGGTAAAATGCAGCTCCCCCCATAGGGTAAAATGCAGCCCCCAGACCTCCAGTATTATCAGTACACACTGATTTAAAAATAAATAAATATATAAATACATACCTACCGCTCCTCGCTCCCGGCTGCTTCAGAATCTGCAGCACGTCTCTCTTATCACCTCAGCAGCTGCCAGCTCCAATGTCTGACACAGCGTGGATCGTCATCACGCCGCTGCATCAGACACAGAGGAGGAATGATGGGAGAGGGAGTGTTACATGACGTTCCCTCCTCCATCATTGCTTTCAACCCGGGCTGGCTCCAGGTTTTCGTGAGCCCTGGGCGAAAGAGTCTCAGTGGGCCCCTTTAATATATACCACGATTCATGATGCACAGATATGGCAGAGAAATATACGTATACAACATAGGGTCCAGCCTGCCCCCTCATCCTTCACATATGCAAACATGAATGCACATAAACAGTACGCAGACATAGAATCATAGAATGGTAGAGTTGGAAGGGACCTCCTGGGTCATCTGGTCCAACCCCCTGCTCAAAGCAGGATTCACTAGATCATCTCAGACAGATGTCTGTCCAGCCTCTGTTTGAAGACGTCCATTGAAGGGGAACTAACCACCTCTCGTGGCAGCCTGTTCCACTCATTAATCACCCTAACTGTCAAAAAGTTTTTTCTAATATCTAATCTGTGTCTCCTCCCATTTAGTTTCATCCCATTGCTTCTAGTCTTTCCTTGTGCAAATGAGAATAAAGATGATCCTTCTACAATGTGACAGCCCTTGACATATTTGTAGACAGCTATTAAGTCTCCTCTCAGTCTTCTTTTTTGCAAGCTAAACATTCCCAAATCCTGCAACCGTTCCTCATAGGACATGGTTTGCAGACCAGTCACCATTCTGGTCGCTCTTCTCTGAACTTGCTCCAGTTTGTCTATGCCTTTTTTAAAATGTGGTGCCCAAAACTGTACACAGTATTCCAGATGAGGTCTGACCAAAGAGGAGTAAAGACCGATAATGACTTCACGTGATCTAGACTGTATGCTTCTGTTAATACATCCCAGAATTGTATTTGCCTTTTTTGCTGCTGCATCACACTGTTGACTCATGTTCAGTCTATGATCTATTAGTATACCTAAGTCTTTTTCACATGTACTGTTGCTTAGCTCTATTCCTCCCATTCTGTATATGCTTTTTTTATTTTTATTGCCCAGATGTAGTACTTTGCATTTTTCCCTGTTAAAAACCATTCTGTTGGTTGCTGCCCACTGCTCCAGTTTATTTAGGTCTTTTTGAATCCTCTCTCTCTCTTCTCTAGTATTAGCTATCCCTCCTAGCTTTGTGTCATCAGCAAATTTAATCAGTTTACCCTCAATTCCTTCATCTAAATCATTGATAAAGATGTTGAACAATACAGGTCCCAGGACGGAGCCCTGTGGTACCCCACTTGAGACATTCATCCAGCTGGATGTGAAGCCATTTACAACCACCCTTTGAGTCCGATCACTAAGCCAGTTATGAATCCACCTAACAGTTGCCTGGTCCATTGCATACTTGGTCATTTTTTCAATAAGGATGGTGTGAGATACTTTGTCAAATGCTTTGCTGAAGTCAAGATATACTATATCTACAGCATTTCCCTGATCCACCCAGTCAGTGATTCTGTCATAGAAGGAAATTAAGTTAGTCTGACATGACTTGTTAGTTACAAACCCATGCTGACTCTGGTTAATCACTTCATTCTTATCCATGTACTTACATATATGTTGTTTAATAATTTGTTCAAAAATCTTTCCTGGTATAGAAGTCAGACTCACCGGCCTATAGTTCCCTGGGTCCACCTTCTTCCCCTTTTTGAAGATAGGAACAACATTTGCTCTTCTCCAGTCTTCTGGGACTTCTCCTGTTCTCCAAGAATTTTCAAAGATTATGGAGAGTGGTTCTAAAATTTCTTCTACGATCTCCTTCAGTACTCTGGGGTGTAATTCATCTGGACCTGGAGACTTGAACTCATTTATGTTAGCTAAATATTCCCTCACAATCTTTCTGTTTACAGAAAACTTGGATTCCTCTATTCCTTTAAAAGGACAGTGAAGATCAGTTGATGTTACATTTTCTTTCTGAGAGAAAACAGATGCAAAATAGGAATTAAAAAGTTCGGCCTTCTCAACATCCTCTCTTACCATTTCTCCATTTTCATCCTGTAAAAATCCTATAGCATCTTTGACTTTTCTTTTACTTTTGACATACCCCCAAAATCCTTTTTTATTGCTTTTGACATCTCTTGCAAGCCTTAATTCATTGTCAGCTTTAGCTAACCTGATACGTGCCCTACAGGATCTGCAGACTGCATTATAATCTTCTTTAGATATGCCTCCCTCTTTCCATTTAATAAACATTTCTTTCTTTCTTTTTAGCATGTGTTTAAGTTCTGTGTTCATCCATCCTGGTTTCCTTAAATGCTTCCCATTCTTCCTACTTTTCGGGATTGTTAACGATTGTGCTTTGAGAATCTCATTTTTAAAAATTTCCCATCCTTCCTGGACATTTTTGTCCTTAAGGACATCCAGCCATTGGATCCCTCCTATTCTCTTTCTGAGTCTCTTAAAATCTGCCTTTCTAAAATCTAACCTTGAAGTTTGAGTCTTCACATGTCTTCCTCCTCTAGTTATCCAAAATTCTATAATAGCATGATCGCTGCCTCCTAGGGTCCCAGCCACCTTTACCTCCTCAACCATTTCCTCCCTGTTTATAAGGATTAGATCCAAAGTAGCAGATCCCCTTGTTTTCTCCACTACCTTTTGGAAGATAAAGTTGTCAGCAAGAGAGGATAAGAATTTGCTTGACCTGTTAGTTTTACTTGAGAGAGATTCCCAACAAATGTCTGGATAGTTGAAATCTCCCATGACCACTACGTCATATTTTTTGGAGAACTTGGTCATTTGATACATAAAGAGTTCATCCATATCTTCAGCTTGCCCAGGTGGCCTGTAGTAAATGCCTACAATGGTGTCCTTTCCGTTGTTCTCTCCTTGTATTCTTACCCAAACAGTTTCCACAGAACTCCCAGTCTCTGAAGCTTCAATCTCTGTGCAGATATACGCTTTTCTAACATACAATGCAACACCTCCTCCTCGTTTATCAAGTCTGTTTCTTGCAAATAAGTTGTATCCTTTTAGCCTTTTATTCCAATCATGTGTATCGTCCCACCAAGTTTCAGTGATTCCAATGACATCATATTCCTTTTCCTGCATTAGTAGTTCCAATTCTCCTTGTTTGTTGCCCATGCTTTGTGCATTTGTATAAAAACATTTTAGTTTGTGATTGGTTTCTCTTCCTCCCATATTTTTATTATTTAAATTGTTTTGTCTTTGCTCTTCCTTTCCACTTCCAGTAGCAGAGATCTCAATAGTATTTGTCAGCTGTATGGCTTTTTCTGGCCTTTTGCTTCCCTTCCCACATTGTTCTAGTTTAAAGCTCTTCTGATGAGTGTAGCAAGGCGACTTCCAAATACATGTTTTCCAGTCTTCGTAAGGTGCACCCCATCTCTAGCAAGTAGTCCATCGTATAGGTAATTCATTCCGTGATCCAGAAATCCAAATCCTTGTTGACGGCACCATCGACGTAGCCAGTTGTTCACCTGTAGAATATTATTCCACCTCATTGTTCCATGGCCATCCACTGGGAGGATGGATGAGAAGACCACCTGCGCTCCCAATTCTTTCACTTTCTTGCCTAAGTCTTCAAAGTCACTGCAGATGGTTTCCAGGTCCTTTCTTGCGGTGTCATTTGTCCCCACATGTATTAGCAGGAATGGGTAGTGATCTGTAGGTCTGAAGAGTCTTGATATCCTGTCAGACACATCTTTAATTTTTGCTCCTGGAAGACAGCACATTTCTCTTGAGGTTATGTCTGGTCTGCAGATAGCGGCCTCTGTTCCTCTTAACAGGGAATCCCCCATGACCACCACTCTCCGTTTTTTCTTCACAACATTCTTCTTTCTCCATCCAGGAGGATTCTGAGGGCTGACAAGGTTATCCATTGCTGGCAAAGTATTATTTTGCTGTATTTCTTCATGGTTCTCCTGAGTGAGAGCCTGGTACTGGTTCCTGAGCAGTATGGGTGCTGACTGCCTCTCGATCCTCCTGCTTCTGTGGGTCACATGCTTCCATTCCTCTGTTTCGTCAGGTGCAGTTCGAATTTCTTCTCTTTCTGAATCATGAAGAGATAATTCTGCTCTGTCTAAGAACTCTTCACCTTCCTTAATGATTTTCAAGGTAGTTAACCTCTCTTCTAGATTTCGCAACTTTTCCTCCAACAGGGACACAAGCTTGCATTTCTGGCATGTGAAGTTTGGCTTTTCCACTGGCAAGTCTGTGAACATGTAGCAGGATATGCAGCTCACCAAATGGCTCCTGGACTCTTCCATGTTCTTATTGTTAATGTTCTGAAAACAGTGAAAAAAGCTTAAAAAAAAAGCTTCAAAATGCACGCGCCAATAGGTACGCGGTTTACCGATGTCCTCTTTTCAGCTCCAACAGCCAAAATCCAGTGTTCTTTGAGCTCGCAGAGACTCTTCACTTACCCCAAAATGCAGTAGGAATATGCAAATTATCTCCTCAGGACTCCTCCCCTGGTTTGCGCGCACACATGCGCGCACACAGACAGTATGAAGATTTGCGTGTACACAGACATGCGCGCATACGCACAGTACGCAGACATGCACACGCGCACAGTACGTAGACATGCACGCACACGGTAAGCAGACATACACACACATGCACACATACAATACACAGACACGTGCATACAGGCATATGTACATATTTGAACACATTCTTAAAAACACATAAAACAGACATAAATATATATATATAAACACAGTAATACACATACACTCACACACACACACATTAGAATTATTTTCACTATGGGGATTGGGGAAGCCAGCAACAAGCCTCACTCATCTGTGTACCGTCCAGCTGCTCCTCAGGCATGTGTCAGTGCAGGGCTGCCGGCATGTCAAAGACATGTCCCTGGACCTTCAGAGGGGCCCACTCGCCGTCGGGGCCTGGGCCGCTTCCACGGCATCTGTGTAGGACATCTGGCGCTGCTTGATTGCCGACACTTTAAACGACATGACCGTGCGCAATGCACTGTGCGGCTGTGTCTGGTAGTAATGACACAGCAGGGGCGAATCACAAGCACAATTATAGGTGCAGTGTAGCCTCTGCCGTGTCATTACTACCAGACACAGCCGCACAGTGCACGGCCACGTCAGGTGAAGTGCCGGCGGTCCTGCACAGATGCCGGGGAAGCGGCCCGCCTATGAGGGGAAATCCCTGCCTATGTGCTTATTATTCCCCCAAATCCCCACCTATATGCTTAATTATCATATTCCCCCCTCCTCTGCACATCACAGGGCCCTGTGACGTGCACTGTGCTCCCTCTTATGCCTTGCATGCGCAAAGCGCCGCTCACATAGAACGTGCTTTGATTCATCCCGGCCCCGTCTCTCCATGCACTTCGCCACAAGGTTCTATTGCACAGGTGCCGGGGAGTCACTGTCACTTCCCAGCGCCTGCGCAATAGAACCCTGCAGCGCAGTGCACAGGCAGACAGGGCCGGGATGAAGCTAAGCGCGCTCTATGTGAGCGGCGCTTTGTTCATGCCCGGAAAGTCAGGGAACATAGTGCACGTCACAGGGCCTGTCACAGGGCCCTGTGACATGCAGGGGAGGGGGAATATGATAATTAAGCATATAGGCGGGGATTTGGGGGATTAATAAGCACATAGGCGGGGATTTCTTGGCATCCCCCGGACGTCAAGCCTGTACAAAATAGAATTGATTAAATCGCTTTTCTCTGCAATAAAACCTCTACTATGGGCCATACAGGTATATATATATTTAGATTTCTATACCCTGTATACCCATAGTAGAGGTCTGATAACTCCAAAGTGATGACAGATTCCCTTTAAAGCTAAAGAGAAATAAATAAATGAATCATTAATATGTAAGGACACTGGTTCTAAAAGTTGGAGGTTGTCTCTCATGCACACTACTGATTTTTACAAATGTATTTGGTTACAAAATCTGGAGTTATACCATATATACTCGAGTATAAGCTGACCCGAATATAAGCCAAGGCAGCTAATTTTACCACAAAAAACTGGGAAAATGTATTGCCTCGAATATAAGCCGATGGTGGGAAATGCAGCAGCTACTGGTATATTTCCCCAATCCTGGTATACATGGCCCCCTCATCACCAATCCTGGCATGCATGGCCCCCTCATCCCCAATCCTGGCATGCGTGGCCCCTTCATCCCCATCCTGGTATGCATGGCCCCCTCATCACCAATCCAGGTATGCATGGCCCCTTCAACCCCATCCTGGTATGGATGGCCTGTTCATCACCAATCCTGGTGTGCATGGCCCCATCATCCCCAATCCTGGTATGCATGGCCCCATCATCACCAATCCTGGTATGCATGGCCTCCTCATCACCAATCCTGGTATATATGGCACCTTCATCCCCAATCCAGGTATGCATGGCCCCTTCATCCCCAATCCTGGTATGCATGGCCCCCTCATCCCAATCCTGGTATGCATGGCCCCATCATCCCCAATCCTGGTATGCATGGCCCCCTCATCCCCAATCCTGGTATGCATGGCCCCCTTATCCCCAATCCTGATATGCATGGCTCCATCATCCCCAATCCTGGTATGCATGGCTCCCCTATCCTGGTATACATGGCCCCCCATTCATTGCACCCATGAAAAAAATAAACACTGCTACTCACCTTCCTTCCCTCTACTCCAGCGCTGCGTCCTGTGCTGCCAGCAGCAGCTCACCTCAGCATCTGAGCAGCACATGACATAACTGCCATGTGCCCTCAGAAGCAGAGGTGAGCTGCAGGGATATTTACTCCTCTCCATGCCGGGACTATGGGCATGGTGAAGAGTGAATAGTCATTTTCTTTAATAGCGCACACAGTCAGCAGCGGCGCACCTCCTGCTGCGGCTCAGCAATCCTGTGTGCCCGCTACTAAAGGGAATGAATATTCACTCCTTTCCATAACCATGAGAATGGAGAAGAGTTAATATTCATACTCTCTAATTGCAGGCACAGAGGATTGCTGAGCCGCAGCAGGAGCTGCACTGCTGCTGACTGTGTGCGCTATTAAAGAAAATGACTATTCACTCTTCTCCACGCCCATAGTCCCGGCGTGGAGATGAGTGAATAGTCATTTTCTTTAGCAGCGGCAACACACGGTATCTGCAGAAGGTGGCTACTGCCTGTTCCCGCTCCTTCGCCGCCGAAACCCCGCCCACAGCCAGTATATACTATATATATAAGTATATACCCAAGTATAAGCCGAGGGGGGCTTTTTCACCACAAAAAATGTGCTTAAAAAGTCAGCTTATACTCGAGTATATATGGTAGTTATCTCTGAATTTGTTGACTCAGGTTCTGCCTTAGATGTAATTGACAGTGATTTTGGTGTGGCACACAGTTTCAACTCTTCATCCTATTCAAGTAAACTCAATTGATAATTCTCCCTTTATCCAAAGTCATGTTACTTCTCCGTTTGAGAATGTGTGCATGAAAGTGGGTGTGTTACTTCCTTACCAGCTAAAGTTGTGTTGAGTATGCCCTGGTTCCTGAAACACAATCCAATCATCAATTGTGAGATTCGCAAGGTTAAATCTTTGGGGAATTTTTGTTTTTCCAGTTGTTTATCTAAGTCTTTGTCATCTATGAGATATCATCTTCCAGATTTTATAATTTTATTCAGAATTCTGAGGATGTTTTTTCTGAGACTGAATGTGAAGTTGTTCCCCACATAGGTCTTATGATTGTGCGCAGGTGAATCCTGTTAAGGTACAGGCCATCCTTGATTGGGTACAACCTACTAATCTTAAAGCTTTACAGAGATTCTTAGGTTTTGATAGTTATCCTAAGTTTATTAAGAACTTTTCAGTCACAGTCAAACCTCTTACTGATATGACCAAGGAGGGTACTGACTTTTCCTTTTGGTCTACTGAGGCTTTTGTTGCTGTTGCTGTTGCTGCTCTCAACACAACCTTTACAAAAGCTTCTGTCCTCTGTAAACCCGATGTCAATTTACCTTTTGTGATTGAGGCAAAAGCTTCTTCTGTGGCCATGGATGCTGTTCTTTTGCAGAAGGACGGTTACTTTCATCCCTGTGCTTTTTTCTCGGAAATTCTCACAAGCAGAGTCTAAATATGATATAGGCGATTGGGTACTCTTGGCCTCTAAAAGAGCTTTCAAGGAATGGAGGCATTGGTTGGAGTGGGCTAGGGGTAGAGTAATGGTCTTTACTGATCATAAAAATTTACTGTATGTTGAAGCCGCTAAGTGCTTGAATACTAAACAGGCATGGTGGGCCCTTTTTTTTGCTTGGTTTTATTTCTCTGTGACATATCTCCGGGGTGCTAACAATGTTAAGGCTTCTGCTTTATCACGCAGTTTTGTTACTGAGTAGTGTTGAGTGAGTATGTTCTATTAACCCTTTCACCGAGTATACTCGGGCCGAGCTCCGAGTATTTATAGCTGCTCGGTGATACGTTTGAATCGCTCCCGTGTGCATGATTTGCGACTGTTTGACAGTTTTAATACATGTGAGGAATGTCTATTTCTTACACATTCCTCACATGTAATAAAGCTGTCAAACAGTTGCAAATCATGCACACGGGAGCGATTCAACCATATCACCGAGCAGCTATAAATACTCGGAGCTCGGCCCGAGCATACTCGGACGAGAACATACTCGCTCAACACTATTACTGAGTTGAGGGAGAAAAATCCAGTCAAAATTCTTAGTGAAGGGGTGGTGGTGGGTGCTCTGGGGATTGATCTCAGGCAGTGCATTGTGGAAGCTCAGGTTGGTGCAAGTTTTTTGTGCCATCCTCCTTTCAGACTGATCTTCTTAATGAAGTGCATGACTCTGTGTTGGCTGGACATCCTGGTTCCTCTGCTATCTGGAGAGCAGTTTCCAGGTTCTTTTGGTGGCAGATTGATCCGGAAGAATTGCATGTGGGTCGTCTAGTGAGGGAATTCTGTCAGCAGCGTCGGCGGTTGGGGGTCTCTGAGGGTCCAGTGGCCCCTCATAGAAGGATGAGTACTGTCATGATCCAGGGTTCAAACCCTTGAGCCTGTGTTTTGTGGTTGGCTTCTCTGTCCGGTGAGTCACAGCAGACACACCTTTTCTCTGGGTCTTTAGGCTGCAGTCTGTTTAGCTTAACAAAAATATTTTTATTTATTAATTTTCCTGCTCTATCATTTTTTGGGTGCGGCTTTATATTCTTACCCCCTTCTGGCATTTCCTGCTGGTGATAGTTTCTTGAGGATGTTCAGCCATTCTGATGTAGCTTATAGCCAATCAGTGAAATTCCAGCTAGGATTTATATCCTTGCTGTTTGTGTTCTTTACACTGCACCTACCTTCTGGTCCTGTTTAGGAAATAGGCGACATATAATCTAACACTACGTTATTTTGTATTTTGTGGTTTTCTTTACTCACTCTGGGATCCTTCCGTTTTTCATCACATTTTCCCTTTGTAGGTAATTTAGACTCTGCACTGAAGTCCGGTTCTTTAGGAAGAATGTGAAGCGCTCAACGACCTTTCAAGCAGTTTAGGTCAAAACTGCCATCTTCTAGCCTATGGTTAGGGCTATCTCTGCTCATGCAGTTAGCATAAGGGCCCGCTGGTCAGTATATCTAGCCTGTAGAGGAAGCTTCAAAGTCAGTTGGAGTTTTTAGTTTATTACTATTTATGAGCGAACTCTCTCTCACTACTCGCCCGAGCATCACGATGCTCGACAAGCTCAGAGAGTATTTATGGGTTGCTCGGGCGAGAGCTCGGGTTCCCACCCTGCATGTTTGGTGCTCTTTAGAGAGCCAATGAACATGAAGGGATTGCTTGCCACGCACTGTAATGCTGTAGCCATGTTGATTGCCGCATTACAGTGATTAGCTGGCCGCATAGCGTCATCGGGTAGATATAAGACCCGGTGATGTTAGGCTCGTCACAGTCTACCCCGGAAACAGGCAGAGTAGGGAGAGCTGCTGCTGCGTCAGGGAGAGATTTGCTTGATTATAGTTAGTATAGGTATTCCACAGCATATCTAAATATCCAACTGAACTAACAGTCCGTCTAAGGGCTAAGCCAGCTGCATATATTCAGTGGTGATGGCAGGAGTTAGGCAGGCAGGGTATTTGGCAGACTGCAGTGCATATTGCTCAAGAAGGTCCATAGCACGTTCTGTCTGTTGCTGCTGTTGTTACTGATATTTGTAGACATTACCCCAGATATCGGGGGCAAGGGCTAATTTTTTTTTTTTATCCTAATCCTGGTTATTTGCTTAAAAAGCAAGGCAGGCAGGGTATGTGACAGACTGCAGTGCATACAGCACAAGAGGGTCCATTGCACGTTCTGACTGATCCTGCTGTTACAGAAATTTGTAGACATAGCCCCAGATATCAGGGGCCAGGGCTAATTTTTTTTTTGGATCTTAATCTGATTATTTGTTTAAAAAGCAATCCAGAGTACACAATTTTTCTGCTCCATTTGTTTGCTAGCACTGCAGAATACAGACAGATATTTTCCATATTACAGCGATAAAAATCCAGAAATTTGAACTGAACGTGGAAGATATTGGCCTCCATTTCCATTTTGTTGCAGTGTGTCGATGAAGCTATTCACACGAGGTCGCTGTGAACAATAGTATTAGTAAACTACAGGCCCTCTATTTAAAACCATGGTTTTCCGTCAGACGTATCACATATAACTGTGTTCCAAATTCAGCAATTTCTGGCTTCCATTTCCATTTTGAATCAGTGTGTCAGTGAAGCTATTCACATTCACATGAGGTCACTGTGAAGAATAGTATTAGTAAACTACAGGCCCACTTTTAAAAACCGTGATTCTCCATCAGATGTATCACATATAACGGCGTTCCAAATTCAGCCATTTCTGGCCTCCATTTCTTTTTTGTTGCAGTGTGTCAGTAAAGCTATTCACACAAAGTCGCTGTGTACAATAGTATTATTAAACTACAGGACCGCGTTTTAAAACCGTGGTTCTCCTTCAGACGTATTGTCAAGGTAAAATATATATATTATAGAAAATCAATTAGTTTCTTTTAATAGATTGCCTAATCAGTGTGAATTAATATAGAGAAGATGGAATAATCTAGGTGTATGTATGTATGCAAATGTGTATATGCACATGGATTATGTTAATAGTTAATGAATATATAACTAACAGTTTCTGTTCATAATGTAGGCATGAACAACTAAATGGTTTCCTGAGAATGACGTATGCATTTGCACGGCTGATAACAGAGAGATTCATGTCGAGTTGGCAAAGATGACACTGAGAGGCGACTTCACCCCTCCCTTCAGAATTCCTAAGGTGTTACTGAGGCTAAGAGATACATGGATGAGCAAATTGCAGTGTGCCAAGTTATCAGAAAGAGCAATGAATTTTTCTAATCCCACCTAGGAGTAGAACACTATATAACCCCATGTCTTCGTAATAAAGTATGCCATTTTGCGTGGTTCAGTCTCTCAGTGAAGTTTTTCGACCAGATAAGCAAATTTGGTTGATTAGCTTCTTTGCATGTACTCGGACATCTTTAATTTGGAGGAGAGCAGTTACCTAGTGTATCTTAAATTGGTGAAACTTCCACAAATGGTGCCGTGACTCAGATCAGACTCGAGGGGACTCTAGATCTTGGGGTGCCCATCACCGGACCACCTGCGGACGAGCCGGGACTGCTCAAAGCGAGAGCCTGATCAACTCTCATCACAGAATACGGTAAGTCTGCAGATTTAATGAATCCGTAGTGCTTATTCGTATTTTGAGCGGTCTCTGGTGAGTTTGTGGTGTCTAGATTGGCCCTTAGGGACATCCCGTGCGACTGGGTGGGTCCCCACTGTGTGATTCCAAGAACTCCGGTGTGTAGTCGCTCCTGGCTAACTGCTGCTCTGTGGTTTCTGAGGTGTTCCGTCCCATTAGAACGATCTTTGTATGAAGGGGCGTATAAGTAAAAACTTGAGAATTTAGGAAAATTTTGTTTGTTTATAACACGGGCACACAGGGAGTGACGTTGCTGATAAGTCGTGTATTAAGACGCCATTAGGGCGCGGGCATGCGGGGTCAACCAATCCTCTACTAAGATGTGGAATACGCGGGGAGCCAACTGCATCATTAAACCGCATATTAAGATGTCACTAGGACGCGGGTGCGCGGGGTGTTCAGTGCTTCATTAAGTCGTAAAAGAATCAATTCAGTGCTTGGTAGGGAGTGTAGGGACCTGTTACAATTCTACTTGTGTATCAGCTGCCTGGTCTGATCATAAGTCTAAGGGGACGGAACGCCTTGAGCCAAAATCATGGAAAAACTAAAGACATTGTTTGTGTCGCAGGGGTCGCTCAATCAGGAGCGACAGGACCCCAAAGATATAGTTGCTAGAAGAGAAGGAAGGAAATATGTAGAGAAAATAAAAAAAGTAATGTCATTGTGTGGGTTGTACCCGGGGGGGTAGATTACAGTACGAGATGTTGAATGCAGCAATTTGTGAAAACAGGGGAAAACTGGAATATAATGGGTTGTTGCATACATGTGGAAAAGGGTTGCACTGAGTTTATTGAAAGAAGGGTTTGTGGAAATTGAGGGTAGGGATAACAAAGGGAACGTAACTGGTTATTTCTATGTTAGAGAGATGCCTCCGCCACCGCCCTATAATGGCGGTACAATGAATTGTTGGATGTGTTCTAATTGTGGCCAGCAGAATCCATTGTCAGCAGATTATTGTGTTGCATGTCACGCGCCCCGTTCAGGAGGCCCACCCAAGCCACTCCTAGTGCCCCATCCTCATCCGTTATACCTATGTCCGCCCAAAGTTCCAACCCTTCCTGCAGCGGCCATGTTACTACACCCATTGCATCACCTCCGGCCTCTGACCAGATGTCAGAGGGTGTGCTCCTTCCAGTGGCATGCACCCTTCCTGTAGTGTGCTTCCTTCCGGAGGTGGCCATCTTGGCGCACCCGAAATACAGGCCACAATATACACTACACCCGTAACATCAACCGCAACATTTACTCCTATGCCAGTATGTCCGGTTGTCACTCTGGATGGTGTGTACTATGTCCCAAAAGACTATGTCCCTCTCTATCCTCATTTGCCTAGTGCCGAAACTCTATTTAATAGTCCGGAGTTCCGGCAGGCCATTAACCGAAGGAGAAATACTATTGAACCATAGGACCCGTTGGATGAAGAGGCGGAAGCACCACCACCACCACCACCGTCAGTGTCCACACCAATAAGCGATCCAGAAGGTAAACCGGCTCGTGTGACATTTCGTACACCAATATCAGAATTCTCTCCGGATCGGGAGGATTCTCGTGCCACCCTTTCAGATGAAGAATACCCACAGGTGTGGAAACCATGGACAGAAAGAATGATTTGGAAGTCATCAACGGTACTAACTGCAGGTCTGGGGGATCTGGTAACACAGCGGGTGGATGCTATAATTAATGCAGCAAACCCTAGATTACAACATAGGGGAGTAGTCGCTAAGGCTATTGTGCAAGCTGAAGGTAATGCTCTTCAGGAAGACTGTAACAGCATTGTATATTGTTCAGGACCGGTCGAGGCAACAGACCTGGTAGCCACCAGACCAGGAAGATTACCATGCAGGCTTATCATTCATGCAGTAGGTCCAGTGTATGATGAAGATCATCATGATCAGTGTGTCACAACTCAGAGCTACAATCAACAATATTCTGGACTATGCTGGAACAAGGAACCTTACTTCTATTACTCTTCCTGCTATAAGTTCTGGAATGTATGTATTTCCTATGCAAGCCTGTGCCCAAGCAATAGTCCAAGCTATACCGGACTATAGAGGACTAACTACGCTGGAGGAGATAAGACTAATCAGCAATGACTATCATAAATCTCAAATTCTCACGCGAACTGTTGAAAGTGCCACAGCTAGATCAGACCCACTCAGCCGCCAGATGACCTTAGAAGATAACCCAAATGAACTATTTCCTAGACAAACAAGCCCACCTCCTGTTGCTGTGTTGCCGGTATCTCCTTCAACATCTTCTCAGTCAGAATCTCCAGTGCCAGATCACCATAATAGATATGTGGCATTCACACCCTCATAAGTTAATCAAGTGATTAGTCAACTACCTGACCCAGACAGACACCCTATGGCGTTCTACAGAAGAATCAGACAAATTCTACCAACTTATTCAGCCACTTGGAAAGATCTTCATGAAATCACTAGCATTAGAGCGGGAGATGCCTTCTGGCCAATAATTCA
The DNA here is from genome assembly GCF_046119375.1 of Phyllobates terribilis. Classification (NCBI taxonomy): domain Eukaryota; kingdom Metazoa; phylum Chordata; class Amphibia; order Anura; family Dendrobatidae; genus Phyllobates; species Phyllobates terribilis. Next base: position 305,013,168 of record NW_027362768.1, on the reverse strand, counting down.
AGTCAAGTAGCTCTGAATGACAGCCAAGTGACAGACAAGGAGACTTACCAATCAGGAGGAGCTTTTTGTCAACAACTTCAGCAATGGGCCAAGGAGCAGCTCACAGACTCATCTACCAGTGTATCGGACTGTACTCAAGAATCAGGGGAGAATGTCAAAAATTTTTACACCAGAATCCATACTCTGTTCAAGGATCAAGGGTTCGATGAAGGTCAGAGGATCCAACAGAATTTGCTAGTCATTTCATTTGTTAGGGGACTCAGAGAGGAAATCTCAGCGAAGCTTACAGACTCCAGACCAGAATATGTTGACATGTCCCCGCGATAGGTACTCCTCATTGCTAAAGCTATAGAGAAACAATTGAATGCTGTACCAAGGCCTGCTCCAAGGCCTGCTCCAGAGCCTACTCCAGCACCTACACCGACTCCTGTTCCTGCTCTTGCTTCAGCTGCTCTAGCAGTCTATCAACCTGCAGATAATCAACAAGAACAGTTGCCATATTCCCCAGGATACCCACAACAACTATACCGCTCACCCCCACAATGGATGGGTCCTCCACAAATGTACAGAGGACCGAGTTTAAGACTAAGGGAACCAATCTGTCACTGTTGTAACCAACCAGGTCATTTCAGAAGAGGATGTCCGGAGAATAGAGGGGATCCTTTCTATGGCTCGATGCCACTCTCCTACAACCCGCAATTTGACAGAAGAGATTCTCCACGCTACCAAGGGAATCCACGGTACTCCCGCCAAGAGTATAGACAGCCATCACGACAGACACCACAGAGAGAGTATGAGACAATGCCAAGAGAACCAGTGCAGAATTACAGAGACCAGCCACCGCAACAGATGTACAAAAATAATAGGGACCCACCACGACCCCACTAAATCTGGACTGATTTGTGCTGTCAAAATAGATGTAGCGGACAGAACTTTACCTTTTCTAGTAGACACGGGTGCAGCCAGATTAGTAATATGGTCAATAGATTTACCCTATGAATCGCTTATATCTGATGATTTCCTTTCATGTGTGGGAGTGGATGGAAAACCACACTCATCCCGACCAACATTTCCATTGCCTATTGGGAAAGAACAGAATCTGCTGGCCAGATTGCTCGTTTCAAACACCTACCCACTTAATTTATTGGGAGCAGATCTACTCCAGAAGTTAAATGCTCAGATATCATATGATGAGAATGGAATGCATCTAGATGTCTCTACTCCGTTATCATTAGAGGACCAAACAAAGGTACATTCCCTCCCATTGTGTGTCATACAATTTGCAACAACCGCCATACCACAGTATTATCTTGACCGCATACCACCTGAACTCTGGTCTCAAAGTCCTGATGATATGGGCCGGCGGCCTGTCCCACCAGTCCAAGTTTTCCTGAAAGAAGTTGCACGGATTCCCAGACTCCCACAGTACCCACTGAAAGCAGCCCAAGAAGCGTCATTAGATGCCCAGATCCAAGAATTACTCAAGAAAGGAGCATTAATTCCCTGTGTTTCTCCTGCTAATACTCCATTGTTTCCAGTGGAGAAGAAAACTGAAAGAGGAGAACCGGATAAATTTAGGATGGTGCAAGATCTGAGAGCTGTGAATGCAGTTACAATCCTGGTGACCCCAGTGGTGCCAAGTCAACATACATTACTCAGTGAAATTCCCCCTGAGGCAACGCATTTTACAGTAATCGACTTGGCAAACGCCTTCTTCAGTGTGCCTCTGCATCCAGACTGTAAGTATCTTTTTGCTTTTACACACAGAGTAGTACAGTACACCTGAACCTTTATGCCTTAAGGAGCTCAGAACTCTCCTCATCACTTCACACTGGCCTTAACTACCTGTCTCCAACCCTGGAAGAGTGAGAACCCTGAAGTCACATTGATACAATATGTCGATGATCTACTCCTCTGTTGTCCCGATGACCAAACTTGCCACAGGTTCAGCTATTCTTTGCTCCGATTTCTAGCCACCATCGGATGCAAAGTTACTCTGTGAAAGCTACAGTGGTGTTGGACCAAAGTTGTGTTTTGGGTGCCAAGCATCTCATTGAAGATCGGAAAACTGCCATCCGTGACATCCCGTATCTGAGAACTGTCAATCAACTCCAAGCTTTCCTGGGAATGGTCTCATACTCCAGGCAGTGGAGCCCTAACGTGTCAGTTCTCATGCAACCTCTATATGATCGGGTCCACTCTTCTGAGCTTGACCTGCATTTTGACTAAGAAGCTGAGGATGCAATAGACCAGTTGAAAGAACTCATCATTTCAGCCCCTGCACTGGGTATTCCCAACTATGAATTTCCGTTCTTTCTATTTGTCTCTGAAGTGTGTGGCCATGCCTCAGGAGTTCTGCCACAAAAACATGGAGGCCACATGAGACCCATCGGATATTATTCCAGTAAATTGGATCCAGTGGCGCAAACTGCTCCAACATGTCTCAAAGCAGTGCTGGCAGCTACAGAAGTCCTCCACAAAACAGCAGATGTTGTACTTGGCCATCCTACAACAATACTGACCCCTCATGATTTGAAAGATATCCTTGCACAAACCCAGCACAACCATCTATCTATGCAACGTCGTGTTAGAATCCAATGTGAGCTCCTTTTACCAGAAAATATAACTCTTCTGCAATGTACTGTCTTGAACCCCTCCACTCTGCTTCCTCTGTCAAGGGGGGACTGCTCTGAAGACTTAGGGGGGGCCTCATAAGACCATGAATATCCTGATTCGAGTGACCATGATTGCCTTGAGGTCATGAAGGCAGAAACCTCTCACCTACCTACTGTCTCTAAACAGCCACTGCCTGAAGCCGATCTGATACTGTATACTGACGGGTCCAGATACGCAGATGAATATGGAACTTACCATACCGGATATGCGGCGGGGTCCCCACCAACGGTTGTTTCTGCTGGACCACTGCCCTCTTATATGTCAGCTCAAGAGGCCAAACTGTATGCTCTGACCGAAGCCTGCAAGTGCGCAGAGAGTCGAGTGGCCAATATCTACACGGACTCGCGGTACGAATTCGGAATTGCTCACGACTTTGGCCTGATATGGACACTGAGGGGCTACAAGACAGCCAGTGGAGCTCCAATCCGGAATGCAGCGGCAGTGAGAAGTCTGCTATAAGCTCTGAAGTTACCTAGGCAAGTGGCTGTGATCAAAATTAAGAAATTAAGGCTCATGGGAAACTGAATTCGGAGGAAGCCAAGGGGAATCATCTGGCTGACATTACAGCAAAAGCAGGAGCTATGGAACCAATATTTCCAGAGGAAGCAGAGGTGTCGGGGGGTATGGAGGTGTTTGTGCTCATCAGAAGTCAGAGACAACGAGGGGATGAGGAAGAAACAGGAATGAGAAATTTAGGGTCGGAAGAAGAAGAGGAGTAAGATGAAGAGGAGCAAAGATTGGAAGAGAATCCGAAACACAGGACTTAAGTGGACAGGCAGAATGTGGTAACGGAAGAAGGAAAACAAGAATGGATCGGACGGGGAGGAAGGTTTTGTAATGACGGAATCTGGAGAGTGGGAAGAAGAATATGTCTGCCAAGAGCACTGTATCCTGCAGTGGTTCAGTGGGCTCATGGAAAGGTACATAGAGGGAAGAATCAGTTGATTTCAGCTATCAATAAACTCTATATTGCACCCAAGATCTCAGTTCTTGCTACAAACTATACTAGGTGCTGTGAGATTTGTAACACTTGTAATCCCGGAAGAACAGAACATGTGCCAAAGAAGAAACTGGCAAAGTCACAGTATCCTTTCCAGAGAATCCAAATTGATCATATGCAATTACCCAACAGTGGAAGATATGAATATGTTCTGGTGGTGGTGGATATCTTTTCCGACTGGACAGAAGCATACCTAGTAGCCAACATGACTGCTAGAACTACAGTGAAAAGGCTTCTGGCAGAACTTATCTGCAGATTTGGGAATCCAGAAGTGATTGAAAGTGATCAAGGACCCGCCTTCACTGCAGAAGTTACCAAATCAATCTGGGAGATGATGGGGGCGGATTTGGGCCTGCATACTCCTTATCATCCTCAAAGTAGCGGCAAAGTTGAAAGGATGAATGGTAAATGGAAAAACAAAATTCTTAAAGCCAGTAAAGAATTGTCACTTCCATGGGCAGAGGTGCTGCATATTGCCCTATACTCAGTCCAAAATACCCCGAGACAACCCACAGGGCTCACACCATATGAGATCTTGTTTGGGGGGCCACCTAGAATGGGTCGATATTACCCACAGCAGCTTAGTTCAGGGAATGATAAGCTTTTGAATTTTGTTGTCGGACTTGCTAAAGAGTTCAAACTAACACATGCTACAGTGTACTCTCCTATTCCAGACTCAGATCTTGAACCAGGTACTCACAGCATCCAGCCTGGAGATTTTGTCTGGATAAAGAATCACGTGCGAGGCACACTGGATGCCAGATTTGAAGGGCCCTACCAAGTGTTGCTTACATCACCTACGGCTGTGAAGGTCGAAGGCCGAACATCATGGGTCCATGCATCCCATTGCAAGAAGGCGGTCTCAGACCCACAACCCTAATGTTCCTTTTTCTGTTAACGGTAGCTATGGGGGAAGCCTTTGTTATGGTAACACCTGCATTCCAAGAAATTATTACTAAAGAGAATGATATTCCAGTTTTCTGGTACAACACTTCATTGAATGTGGTGACTTTCCAATTTGATTACTGTGGGATAGTATCTTGTAGGGGGTATGAGAGATTGAGTAGTGACTGGTTAAGAGCTTTGTGGGTGGACGCTGACCAATATATCTGTGTCACTGACAATTACTGGGGACAAAAATGTGATTACTGGGGTGCTGTTGGGTGGAACACAGGTGACTATGACTGGGGATACAAACCACAATCTGCTAAGGACAAAAAGGATAACAACGGGAAATCTTTGCTTGACCATTTTAAACAATTAAAAAGACCATTTAAACCTGGGTGTAGGGTTATAGGTACATGTAATGGGTTGACTATCACCATAGAGAACCCTACAGAGCAAGATGGAGGAATATATACATTAGGATCCTGGAGTGAAGGAAGGATGGAAGGTATGGGAAAGTTCAAATTGGCCAGTATATCTAATAAAGTGGGTCCGAAGATAAACCCATTAGCCCCTCGGCACCACAGGATGGAAGGTATGGTGGCCATAGCCAATCCCACTTATAAGGATACCCTAACCATAGAAACGGGATTTTCAAATCATAACTGGTGGTTAGAATACATGAAGTATACACCAACCCAGCATAACTTTTGTGATTCTTATGTATGTTCAAAGGCCAGGCCACATTTGGGTACAATCCCTCTAATTTTCCCAGAGGAGGTGCAAAGGTGTCTCTTGGATATGTATACCAACAGGACTTCAAATTCAAGTGTCTGCATCCCCTGGAGAACAAATATTTTATTACCGCCGGAATATCAAGCTCCGGACAGTGAATAATCATATACCCAGGAAATTACACTTGTTTCCAAAATACCCGGGGGAGTGGGAATTTCTTAGGGAATTTTACACAAGGTTACTGTGGGAATTACAGTACTATAGAGGGTACAGAGGCCCAGGACCAGAAAAAATCTCTGAGTGACGTGTACTGGATTTGTGTTGACATGAAGATTAGGACTAGACTGGAGGGCAAATGGACTGGGGAATGTGCCTTAACTAAAGCAATAATGTCTGTTCATCTTATATCTGAGTCCCAGGAATCCAAAGAGGAAATAAAGGCTGCGTTTGCAGGTACATACAGGGCCAAGAGAGAAGTTAACCCCAAAGGCAGTTTTGACCCACATATATATATTGATGTTCTTGGAGTGCCTAGGGGGGTGCCAGACGAATTCAAGGCCCGAGACCAAGGGAAGGCGGGATTTGAGTCCATAATACCCATAATAACCGTTAACAAGAACGTAGATTGAATAAATTACATATATTATAACCAACAAAGATTTGTCAATTACACCAAAGATGCCTTACTAGCTGACCAACTAGCACCCACATCTACCATGGCCTTCCAAAACAGAATAGCTCTGGATATGTTACTTGCAGAAAAAGGAGGGGTATGCAAAATGATAGGTGAGCATTATTGTACTTAAATCCCAGACAATACCGGTCCCACAGGGAAAGTTACCTAGGCTCTCAAAAAATTGACAGATTTAAGTGAAGAACTGGAAAGGAATTCAGGTGTGACTGATCCCTGGGATAAATATTTTTCTTGGATGAGAGATTGGAAGAGTTGGTTCATTTAAGGGGGAATTATTTTACTAAGTGTGATAATTCTAATTAGTATATTAGTGATCTGTGTGATTCCCTGTGTCAAGAGGTTAATTGCCAAAACAGTAGATGCAGCAGTACCTGTCAGCGTCTTGTCCGAAGAATCTAATGAAGAGGCCTATGAACAAACAGTTCCCCTTAGAACAAAGGTGTTGTGCCAGAGAGATTACCGGAAGTAAATGGGTTTGTAAAGTTAATATCCTTATTTCTGTGTTAGGGGTGGCCCTCGATTACTCAGTCACTAGATCTTTTAGGGTCTCCATTCCTTTCCTGTAGTTCTCTCTTTGAGTTAGATTTAGGAAACGTCGGTGGGTCCGTTTAAATGGGATGGGGCACCCGCCACATTGTAGGGTTCCAGAATAGTCTTAACATAGGGTCAATTCCTTCTCCCCCTCTGACTTTTAGCATATGGAAGTTAAAAGCAAAAACTTGATTTTAGGGGGGTCTGTCAAGGTAAAATACATATATTATAGAAAATCAATTAGTTTATTTTAATAGATTACCTAATCAGTGTGAATTAATATAGAGATGATGGAATAATCTATGTGTATGTATGTATGCAAATGTGTATATGCACATGGATTATGTTAATAGTTAATGAATATATAACTAAAAGTTTCTGTTCTTATTGTAGGCATGAACAACTAAATGATTTCCTGGGAATGACGTATGCATGTGCATGGCTGATAACAGAGAGATTCATGTCGAGTTGGCAATGATGGCACTGAGAGACGACTTCACCCCTCCCATCAGAATTCCTAAGGTGTTACTGAGGCCAAGAGATACATGGATGAGCAAATTGCAGTGTGCCAAGTTATCAGAAAGAGCAATGAATTTTTCTAATCCCACCTAGGAGTAGAATACTATATAACCCCATGTCTTCGTAATAATGTATGCCATTTTGCGTGGTTCAGTCTCTGAGTGAAGTTTTTCGACCAGATAAGCAAATTTGGTTGATTAGCTTCTTTGCATGCACTCGGACATCTTTAATTTGGAGGAGAGCAGTTACCTAGTGTATCTTAAATTGGTGAAACCTCCACAGTATCAGATATAACTGCATTTGAAAATCAGCCATTTCTGGCATCTATTTCCATTTTGTTGCAGTGTATCGGTGAATCTATTCACACAAGGTCACTGTGAACAATAGTATTAGTAAACTGCATGCCCACTATTTAAAACCGTGGTTATCTGTCAGACATATCACATATAACTGCATTCCAAAATCAGACATTTCTGGCTTTCATTTCCATTTTGTTGCAGTGTGTCAGTGAAGCTATTCACACGAGGTTGCTGTGAAGAATATGAAGAATAGTATTAGTAAACTACAGGCCCGCTTTTTAAAACCGTGGTTCTCCATCAGATGTATCACATATAACCGCGTTCAAAGTCAGCCATTTCTGGCCTCCATTTCAATTTTGATGCATTGTGTCAGTGAAGCTATTCACATAATTTCGCTGTGAAGAATAGTAATCTGCAGGCTCGCTATTTAAAACCGTGGTTGTCTGTCAGGTGTATCAAATATAACTGCAGTTAAAATCTGGCCATTTGTAGTGAACGTGGAAAATATTGTCCTCCATTTAAAGTGGGCAAGGTGCGTGGTAAGGGATGGGGAAGTGGACGTGATGGTGATGGTACATGCAGAGGCCGAGGACGTGGTCAAGCTGAAATTTTGCCACAACAAACACCCACATCTTGTCGCTCAACCTTCCTGTCCTAATTACAAGGGGACTGCAGAAGACCACTATTGAACACAGAGCAGTGTCAAAAGTAGAGATGAGTGGTGTTCGACTCGAACTGTTCGCCAATCTCAAATTCGAGCTGTTTTGGGCGGTGTTCGAGCCGTTCGGCGAACACGAACAATTTGAAAAAAATTCGGCTGTTCGAGGTTATGTTCGATAACTGTTCGTGCACCAAAATCATAACAGGATTTATTCTCAGCAATGCTGAAAAATAATGTTAATACGCAGTTTGAGTGTACAGAGGGGCGGGGGGAGGGGCAGGGGATGGATCTCTGCAGAAATAATGAAGATCTCCATTTTTTTTTCTCTTTCCCGCATTTACAGTGGGGAGGTGTAATCTGTCAGCCTATCAGCAGCGCACACACGGAGCAAAGTGCTTTTTTTCACACAAGCAAGGGCATGTGTCATTGGCAGTGTATGTCACATGTCCTTGCCCTATAGGACCCAGCCATTTTCCCCGTCACCACCATTTTCTCACTGCTGCAGCTGCGTGTTAGACGGCACCGCTGTTGCTGTGTGCGCTATACTTTGTTAATTTCAAGCCAATTTTCGCACAAATCTACAGATAGCTTGGGAGTAGGGAATGGTTGTGATTGCAGTCCTTTTAAGGACTAGGTTACATCATTTCCTACGACTTTTATCAGGCAGGTCTGTGCTCTTAAATAGATAGGTTGGGAGTAAAGACTAATTGTAATTGCAGTCCTTTTCAGGGCTAGGTTACATCAGTTCCTATCACTTTTATCAGGCAGGTCTGTGCTCTTAAATAGATAGGTTGGGAGTAAAAACTAATTGTAATTGCAGTCCTTTTGAGGGCTAGGTTACATAAGTTCCTATCACTTTTTGCTAGGCAGGTCTGTTTTAGTGCTGTGCAAGTTTTTTTCACAGCATTTGGCTAAATCTAGCAAAGCAAATCCTTTTTGGCCTCTTGCAGTGTGTGTTAGTCAGTGGAGTAGCCTATCTGTGTTGCAAGCTACACCACCTGTGTATAGAATACAATTTTTTTTACTGCACCTAGTGAAGTAAATCCTTTTATGCATAGCATCATTCTATTAGTCCATCTAAACTAACCTCCACCAGGTTGCAAATTCAAAATAATTTTTATCTGCATCTAGCTCTTAAAAAATATTTTGGCTTTTAGCAATGTGTGGGACTTGTTCTATTAGTCCATCTATACTAACCTCCACCAGGTTGCAAAATCAATATAATTTTTATCTGCATCTAGCTCTGAAAAAATATTTCGGCTTCGTCTTGTAGCAGTGTGTGGGACTTGTTCTATTAGTCCATCTATACTAACCTCCACCAGGTTGCAAATTCAATATAATTTTTTTCTGCATCTAGCTCTGAAAAAATATTTTGGCTTGTAGCAGTGTGTGGGACTTGTTCTATTAGTCCATCTATACTAACCTCCACCAGGTTGCAAAATCAATATAATTTTTATCTGCATCTAGCTCTGAAAAAATATTTCGGCTTCGTCTTGTAGCAGTGTGTGGGACTTGTTCTATTAGTCCATCTATACTAACCTCCACCAGGTTGCAAATTCAATATAATTTTTTTCTGCATCTAGCTCTGAAAAAATATTTCGGCTTGTAGCAGTGTGTGGGACTTGTTCTATTAGTCCATCTATACTAACCTCCACCAGGTTGCAAATTCAAAATAATTTTTATCTGCATCTAGCTCTGAAAAAATATTTCAGCTTGTATCAGTGTGTGGGACTTGTTCTATTAGTCCATCTATACTGACCTCCACCAGGCTGCAAATTCAATATAATTTTTATCTGCATCTAGCTCTGAAAAAATATTTCGGCTTCAGCTTGGAGCAGTGTGTGGGACTTGTTCTATTAGTCCATCTATACTAACCTCCACCAGGTTGCAAATTCAAAATAATTTTTATCTGCATCTAGCTCTGAAAAAAAATTTTGGCTTCGGCTTGTAGCAGTGTGTGGGTCTTGTTCTATTAGTCCATCTATACTAACCTCCACCAGGTTGCAAATTCAATATAATTTTTTTCTGCATCTAGCTCTGAAAAAATATTTTGGCTTGTAGCAATGTGTGGGACTTGTTCTATTAGTCCATCTATACTAACTTCCACCAGGTTGCAAATTTAATATAATTTTTATCTGCATCTAGCTCTGAAAAAATATTTCGGCTTCGGCTTGTAGCAGTGTGTGGGACTTGTTTTATTAGTCCATCTATACTAACCTCCACCAGGTTGCAAATTCAAAATAATTTTTATCTGCATCTAGCTCTGAAAAAATATTTCGGCTTGTAGCAGTGTGTGGGACTTGTTCTATTAGTCCATCTATACTAAACTCCACCAGGTTGCAAATTCAATCTAATTTTTATCTGAATCTAGCTCTGAAAAAATATTTCAGCTTCGGCTTGTAGCAGTGTGTGGGACTTGTTCTATTAGTCCATCTATACTAACCTCCACCAGATTGCAAATTCAATATAATTTTTTTCTGCATCTAGCTCTGAAAAAATATTTTGGCTTGTAGCAGTGTGTGGGACTTGTTCTATTAGTCCATCTATACTAACCTCCACCAGGTTGCAAATTCAAAATCTTTATGTGCATCTAACCCAGCCAATACTTTTGGGCTAATACCACAGTTTGGCCACTCAGCTCTGCTCGGTTCCCATCCATTGTTTTTTGTGCAAACAACTCCAGAGTTGTCAATTAGTTAACCACCTCTTTAAGTGGGCTCTCCTCCACCTCAACTTCAACATCACAAATACTCCAGTCCTCAGAGGTGTCACCCCAATCGTACTTGCTTCCTCACAGCTCCCAAGTCTCCAGCTGCCCGTCTGAGTATGGTGTAGAACAGATGGTTGAGTCCTCAGAGCTGTTTACTCATACTATAGCCTGGGAATCAGAGGTCGGCTCCAGAGCTTCTGTGAATCCAGACGAGGAAATGATCTGCACTGATGCCCAGAATCTTTATGAGTCGGATCCAGGACAAGACGCAGAAGGTTCTGACCATAATGTTGACCCTCGTTCCCAAACTGTAACTCCTGTTGGTGGAGACAATGAGGAAGACCATGATGAGGCTCAAATACCTGATTGGAGCGACAACTTGAGTTTTTTGTCAGGGCAGGAAGAGGTTGGCTCTAAGAACAATGGGTGTGATAACACACAGGGTGATGATGACGAGGTTGGAGATCCCACTTACTGTCAACCCACAGTCAGCCAGTCGATGAGGTCAGCAGAGGAGGTGGAGGAGGATGCTAGTGACGACGAGGTCAGGTTGCTCCTTCCTGGACAGAGAAGTAGTACTGGAAGCACGTCAACAACTGCATCCTCAAACACAACTCTGCCTCTGACCACAAGTCGTGGTGGCTCTTCAGGTCGCATGGGTGCTAAGCCTTGCATAGCCTGGGCATTTTTTCAGATCGATAAAGATTACCCAACTCGAGTTATCTGTAACATTTGTCAGCAAAAGCTAAGTAGAGGCCAAAAAATACATAGTTTGAGTACTTCATGCATGAACCGGCACATGGATATGAAGCATAAGTTGCAGTGGGAAGCTCACTGTGCTACAATGCGGCCTAGCCGGCCGGGCCAACCACCGTCTCTCACATCTTGTGCATCCACGGCCTCTTCATCCTCTGTGACTGGGGGGACAGCAGTCACACCTGTTTTGGGACGCAGACCTGCCACCTCTTTACCCGCAACAGCCAGCGTGATTGGCAGGTCATCATTTTCTTTGGAGGTGGAAACACCAGCTGGTGTTCAGCGCTGTCTGACATCGATAGCACCACCTTTGGATCAAGGCAACCTAACATGTCCGCCTGCATCTTCCTCACAGACCGGCAGTTTGCCGGGGACACCCTTCTCAACCCCGTCTAAGCACAACAGCCAGCCCTCAGATGTGGACAAGTAGAAGACCATTTCCTCCTAGCCATGAGAAAGCTAAGAGGTTGAATTTCACCATCTGCAAGCTCTTGGCTACAGAAATGCTGCCTTTCCGCCTGGTGGACACAGAGGATTTTCGAGACCTTATGTCCGTCGCAGTGCCCCAGTACCAGATGACCAGTCGGCACTACTTCTCAAAGAAAGGTGTGCCTGTGCTACCCCAGCATGTCGCACACAACATCACCGCTTCTTTGAGAAACTCTGTGAGTGACAGGGTGCATTTCACCACAGACACTTGGACGAGTAGGCATGGACAGGGGCGTTACATGTCGCTGACTGGGCACTGGGTAACTATGGTGACAGCAGGACAAGGGGCTGCTGTCCAAGTCTTGCCGCCCCCACGAGTTGTGCGTCAATCCTCTTTATCTCAAAGTTCCTCCACTGCTTCTGCCTCCTCAACCTCCTCTTGGTCCTCCACCTGCACCCAAAGCCTGTCTGGTCATGCCACAAGCTTTCTAACTGCGCAGAAGGGATCCTACACACCTCCTTACTATGCTGGCAGCAGGGCTCAAAGTCATCAGGCAGTTTTTACTTTGAAATGTCTGGGAAATGTGAGTCAGACAGCTGAGGAGTTGTGGTCAGCTCTGGAGAACCAGTTTCATGAATGGTTGTCTCCACTGGACCTGAAACCAGGGAAGCGACAATGCTGCAAACCTGGGTGCGGCCCTTCGCCGGGGCAATGTCACACACGTGCCTGGTATGGCTCACGTGTTGAACCTGGTTGTCCAGCAATTTTTTGCCCACTATCCCAGACTAGATGGCCTTCTGCAGAGGGCACGGTCACTGTGTGTTCACTTCCGCCGATCGCATCCCGCAGCTCATCGACTTACATCTCTACAGAAGTCGTTGAGCCTGCCACTTCACCGGCTAAAATGCAATGTGCCTACCCGGTGGAATTCAACTCTGCACATGTTGCAGCGACTGTGGCAACACCGACAAGCCCTGGTGCAATACGTTGTGACGTATAGCCTGGGCCAACGAGATCCAGAGGTGGGGAAAATCACGCTGGAGGAGTGGTCTCAGATCAGGGACGATGTTTAGTGCTGACGATGCCATTATCAGCATGACTACTCCGGTGATTTACATGCTGGAGCGAATGTTAAACAATTCGGAGTCAGGTGGTGGCACAAGAGGAGGTGGAGGAAGTAGAGGAGAAGGAGTTGTATGCGGAAGGGCTAACATCTGCAAGGTCCAGACGGTCGGCAGCACCAAGGCGGCAGGCAAGTGAGGGTGGGGGAGATGGTTTTACCAGGGCGCATGGTAGCAGCCAAACTAGTGAGGAAGGTGCAGGAGCCCAGGAAGAAGTATAGGACGAACTGATGGAAGACTCATCAGATGAGGGAGACCTTGATCACATTTCTGTTGTGCGAGGTTGGGGGGAGAGGGCAGAGGAAGGAAGCATGATTGTTACCTCGCCACCAACAAAACAGGGACTTGGTGCTCCTGGATGCGCAAGACACATGAGTGCCTTCTTGCTGCACTACCTGCAACATGACCCTCGAATTGTGAGAATTAGAAATAATCCTGACTACTGGGTTGCCACACTGTTAGATCCCCGGTACAAAAGTAAATTTGCAGAAATTATTCCTGCCATAGAAAGAGATGCACGAGTATCAGCAGAGACTGTTGCAGAATCTTTCATGTGCTTTTCCCCAAAACACTAGTGGTGCACGTAGTGAATCTCACAGTTCCAACTTGCCAACCGTGGGACCGTCGAGTGTTCAGCACTCAAAACGTAACAGAAACACAGTATCTGCTGGTAACATCAATTTTGCGGAATCATTTCACCACTTTTTTAGTCCATCCTTTGCAAGGCCACAGGAGACAAGAAGTCTGACACATAGTCAACGCCTAGAGACGATGGTACAGGAGTATCTCCAAGTAAACATTGAAGCCATGACTGTGTCACTGGACCCTTGCTCTTTTTGGGCTTCCAATCTGGATAAATGGCCGGAGCTCGCCACTTATGCCTTGGTGATCTTGTCATGCCCTGCAGCCAGCGTTCTGTCTGAATGTGTGTTCAGCGCTGCTGGTGGTGTGCTGACAGATAAGCGCACGCGGCTCTCCACTGATAATGTAGACAGACTCACGTTCATAAAGATGAACAAATCATGGATCCGAAATGACTTTTCTACCCCTGTGTCATCCTGGGGAGAGTAAACGCTTGATGATTTGTTAAAATCACCTCACCAACCGTTTTAAGCTTTCAAATTACTAATCATGTTTATCTGTATCTAGGCTGGAAAATAATTTGGGCCTTGTAGCAGTGTGCAGTACTGATTCTATTAGGCCATCTATGCTAAACTCCACCAGATTTAAAATTACTAATCATGTTTATCTGTATCTTGGCTGGAAAATAATTTGGGCCTTGTAGCAGTTTGCAGTACTGATTCTATTAGGCCACCTATACTAAACTAAACCAGATTTAAAATTACTAATCATGTTTATCTGTATCTTGGCTGTAAAATAATTTGGGCCTTGTAGCAGTTTGCAGTACTGATTCTATTAAGCCATCTATACTAAGCTCCACCAGCTTTCAAATTAATAATAATTTTTAGCTGCATCTAGCCCGGAAAATAATTTTGGGGCTCCGAGATGCGCAAGACACATGAGTGTCTTCTTGCTGCACTACCTGCAAAATGACCCTCAGATTATCAGAATTCGAAATAATCCTGACTACTGTGTTGCCACACTCTTAGATCCCCCACACTCTTCGATCAACCTTTTCATTTTAATAAAGAACAAAAAAATGGTCATTTTTGAAATTATAAGCATTAGCAGGTTATTAGAAACTGAAATCAAACAGTTTTCAACTCAAAACTTTATTCTAGGTGATGTTACATTTGCACATAGGACCCCTTGTTCGAAAGGAGCTTCTGAACTCTCTCGTCCATTGAATTTGTCAAGTTTTGGATGGTTTCTGCTTTAATTGTTTTGCATGAGGACAGAATAATCTCCCAGAGCTGTTGCTTAGATGTGAACTGCCTCCCGCCATCATAGACACTCCTTTTGATGATGCTCCAGAGGTTCTCAATGGGATTGAGGTTAGAGGAGCATGGGGGGTCACACCATAAGTTTGTCCCCTTTTATGCCCATATCAGCCAGAGATGCAGATGTGTTATGTGCAGCATGAGACGGTGCATTATCATGCATGAAAATGATCTTGCTGCGGAATACACGGTTCTTCTTCTTGAACCATGGCAGGAAGTGCTGTTTGAGAAACTCCACATACATTATGGAGTTCATCTTTACCCCTTCAGGGATCCTAAAGGGGCCGACAATCCTCTCCCCATTATTACAGCCCAAAACATTACTCCACCTCCTCCTTGTTGGCGCCGTAGCCGTGTTTGCATGAGGTGTCCATCAACCAGCCATCCTCCACTCCATCCATCTGGACCATCGAGCGTTGCACGGCACTCATCGGTGAACAAAACAGTTTTGAAGTCAGTCTTCATTTATTGTTTGGCCCACTGGAGCCGTTTCTGCTTGTGTACAGTGGATAGAGGAGGTCGACAAGATGGCTTACACACAGCTGCAAACCTACGAAGTACCCTGCATCTTGTTGTTCAGGGGACGTTGGAGGCACCAGCAGCTTCAAAAACTTGTCTGCTGCTATGACAAGGCTTTTTTGCCGCTGCTCTTTTAACCTGACGTAATTGCCTGCAGGAAAGAGTCCTCAATTTTCCCTTATCAGCACGCACACGTGTGTACTGTGAATCAGCTACATACTTCTTGATTGTGCGATGATCAGGATGAAGTGTCTTGGCAATGTTGATTGTAGTCATGCCTTGACCTAAACACTCCACAATTTGTTGCTTCTCAGCAGCCGACACATCCTTTTTCTTTCCCATTTCGGCAGAAAATGTAGGCTGCTTAATAATGTGGGACAGCCTTAAGTAGTCTTGCCTTTCATTGGACACACCTGCCAAACTAATTAGCACAGCTGTCTGCAACTGCTTATAGTGATATAAAGAGCCCTGACACACATCACCATCAATGAGTTTAACTGACAAACAAAAAAATTCTTACCTTATCACTCCTAAACACTTTTTGCATAATAATTAGGAACACAGTGTACATGTGCTTTTCCACAAAACACCTGTGGTTCACGAAGTGAATCTTACAGTTCTAACTTGCCAACCGTGGTCTGTAAGGAGTTGTTCAATTAAGGGCCCAAAATTAAGATAACATAGACGGGAGAGGTCTCTATGAATACGAATTCCTAAGTATTTGATACCCTGTGAGGGCCAGGTAAAGGGAAAGTTGGACTGGATGGAATCCTGTATGGATTTGGGCAGGGAAACATCGAGGGCCTCAGACTTCGCTGCATTGATTTTAAAATTTGACCATGTAACAAAGTGATCTATTTCAGCCATAACAGCAGGGATGGATATATGTGATTGAGTGATATATACTAGGATATCATCAACAAATGCAGAGCACTTGTACTCGGTGCCTCCCACCTCAATCCACCTAACATTGGGGTTATGGCGAATTGATGAGTGCTCCATCACTAGGATGTATAAGAGAGGGGACAGAGGACATCCCTGCCTTGTTCCATTGGTGATTATGAAAGGTGATGAAAATGTTCTGACGCGCCCCCTGGGCCTTGGGACTCCCGGAGCCGGACCCTTTTTGGTGGATGCTGGGGGTTGTAGTCTCCGTGGTGGCGACCCAGTTCCGTGGCTCAGGGCGGTCAAACCAGTGGCGGAACTATTTATGTGGTTTTGATGTTTAAATGTCCGACTACGCCACCCGTGGATTGCGGTCAGAGTGAACCAAAGCTGCAGGGCAGACTGCTGAGGCTGGTGTTGTGGGTGCAGCAGAGCGTAGTATAACTCCCCACGGGGGGAGTATAGCCTCAGGGCAGTGTATGCGGAGGATGGGGGTGATGGTGCAGGGCAGCAGCAGTAACGACACGGAGTCAGTGATGCAGTCCAGGGCCTTTACTCACAGTTCTTATTATCCAGACCACTTCTGCAGGTAACGGCTGCCCACGTCATACTGTGCTCACCAGGTGAGGGGCTCGGCCAACTTCCAGATAACTTTGGAGTGATTCACAGGACCCCCTTTGTGTGTCCTTTCTCTGGCCTTTCTTACCCCACCAGTGACCACGCTTCTGTCCGGCTGCCTCGGGCCTCCTCTTGGTAAACTTGGCGCCAGTTTCCCTGACCCTATGTGGTGCCTTCCTAGCGAGTGCAGCGAGGGGCTGCGCCACAAAAAATGTCACAGCCTCCGGTTTCTAGCTGAAGGTCGTTTCCCGCCTCCACTAGTTTCGGGGACCGGTCTCCCCCTTTGACCTGACCCCTCCACGCAGGTGGATTCGGGCGTGCGGTGGCGACTCGCCCGTCCGCACCCCTGGGATCCCTTCGTTCCTTGTTCCTGGAGCCTTCTCCGCTCCTCTTCCTTCCTTCTCCCTCTTCCAGGCCTGGGCCTCTGTTACTAGGCCCGCCTCCGGAGCAGAGCTCATGCTGAGCCCCTGCTCCCTGTCACTTCTGCTCAGTCTTCTCTGCACTGAACTAAGATGGTGCCCACCTTTTATACTCCCTTCTCAATGCACCCAGGAACTGCTTCCTCCCTGCTCCTGCACTACAGGGTTCCCCTTCTTCGGTGTTCCCTCCCCCCACTCCAGCCAGGGACAGGGACTGTCGTGCCCAAC
Organism: Phyllobates terribilis; assembly: GCF_046119375.1. Taxonomy (NCBI): domain Eukaryota; kingdom Metazoa; phylum Chordata; class Amphibia; order Anura; family Dendrobatidae; genus Phyllobates; species Phyllobates terribilis. The sequence continues at coordinate 304,995,581 of NW_027362768.1, read as the reverse complement.
TCAGGGGCATATTGGTCGCCCCTCAGGGTGCTACAGTTCCATTTATCTTCAGCCTAGGTGACGTATTGTGATACAGGGCCGTGATTTTGGCTATAAAAGGGTCCCCTAGACCCCTACCCCAAGCTTTTTAAGAGAATAATATATGGCGTGCCAGGAGACTCTATGGAATGCTTTCTCAGCATCCAACAAGAGTATCTAATTCCAAATTTTTAACTGCATCTAGCCCAGGAAATACTTTGTGCCTAGTAGCAGTATCTGCTAGTCAGCGGATTATCCCAGCTGTTAAGCAAGCTACACCACCTGTAGTTTGGACACTTAATTTTTTCAAAGGAAATGCTTCGGGCCCCCGGGATACTCAGTGAAGAGCATCGGGAGGCACCCCAAGGCACAGGGGCTGGGACTGGCAGTAGGACGCCTTGCGGTGGACCGCCAAGCTCGATCCTTATAAAAGCTTTTTAACTGCAGCAGCTTTAGTGGATGCTACTGGAGCTGGAATTCCCGCAGCTGCTGGCATCAGACTTGCCCTCCAATTGATCCTTGTAAAAGGATTTAGAGTGTACTCATTCAAATTAGAGAGACAATTTAAATGAAAAGCTTAGACCTGCCTCCCCCGCAGGGGGGCTCGCTCGACCCACCAGCGGACAGGCACCAGTATTGGGAGAGGGGGGCTGGCCGTCAGGGTCCACCGCAGCTCTGGCACAAACCCGGCGACACGGAGGTAGCACGGGCAGGAACTGACAGGCCATGTCGGCTTTGCACTTTTTTGGTTTTAGAAGGGCATGACATGCCTATATCTGTGTCTCCCCCTCCTTTAACTCCTCCACCTCTTTTCTTTTCGCATGACTATATGTACTTGTCACTTTTCCATGTGTTAGTTGTGTCTTCTGAGCAGTTTGTCAGCTTTTGGACACCTTTGAAGTGTTTTCTATGTGCTTTCTATGTGTTGCTTTGTGTTTTTGTTTGCCTGCCATTGGTTTTAACGGTGTTCGAAGGTGTTCGACGAACAGTTCGTCGAACATACGGGTGTTCGACGAACCGAACCGAACTCGAACACTACGGGGGTGGCTCAACACTAGTCAAAAGGTTGTTGGTTGGATAGCAGATAATGATTCCAGTTACTCTGACTCCTCCACCAGCCTGTCTTCCACACAGTCAAGTCTCAGAAGCCGTGAGTCTGGACCGCATATTTCTAACCCTGATCCTCCTTCCTCCCATCATGCCGAGTTCCCGGAGACAACTGATCCCACAGTTGGAGGCTCAGAAGAGCTGTTCACTTTTACATTTATAGATTCGGGCCTCTCGCCCAGTCAGCTTGAAGTGGGTGAAAAGGAGAACACGTGCAGCAATGCCTAAATATTTGAGCAGCCACGGTCACACAAAGGCATTGGTAGGAAAGTGCAATTACTGTTGCAAGAGGAGGATGATAGTGAGACACAATTACCAGAGAGTCTGGAGGAGGATCAGGGTGCAGAAGTGGAAGATGAGGTGGTGGATGATATAGTAACTGACCCAACCTGGCAGGAGGACTTGCAGAGCAAGGACAGCAGCACACAGGGGGGGGGGGGGCGTAGCACCACAACAGGAAGGAACAAGCAGTGTGGTGGCTGAAGACACAAGATGGGAAAGCGTTCCTTTAACACCAACACGAAGGAAGTTGACAGTACAACTGTTAGGTCTTCCTGAGTCTGGCTTTTTTTAAAGACTCTGCAGATAACCTCAAAAAGGCCATTTGCACCACCTGTCAGGCCAGCATCAGCAGCGGTAGCAAAACTAGCTGTCTGACCACAACCAGCATGATCAGGCACATGGCAGCCAAGCACCCAACTAAGTGAGCCAAACCCCAGGGTCCAGAATCAGTTTCTGCGGGTGACCCCACTGCTTCTTCCGTTGTTATGCGTGCACGCCAATCCCCTGTCCATGGCACATCCGAATATGCCTCCCTCCCTGCACCTATCGTTGCACACTAAATTCACACATTTTGCGAATGCTTGCGCTCGAAATGTTGCCTTTTAGGCTCGTGGAGAAGGAAGCCCATTTTAGAAATTCAGCTTCAGCTTCCATCACCCTAGCCATGCTTCAGCAGTGTTTGCAGCTTCCAGCTCACTGACTGGAGTGTGATGTCCCCATGCATTGGAACTTTATATTGCAGATGTTGGGAAGGATTTGTGAGCAAAAGAGGGTAGTTGTTGACTACCAGCATCAACAAGGCCGTCGATATTCAGTTCATACTCCACACATAAGACCTCTGGATTGAACATGGATGTCACACATCTGTACCATCCTCCAAAGCTTTGAGGCACCAACAAAATGGTGAGCAATGATGATACCATAATTAGCATCACCATCCCTCTTTGCTGTCTTCTGAAACGCTCTCTGCTCACAATTAAAGAGGATGTATTGAAGGCAGAGCACGATGAGATGGAGAAAGAAACCATACAGGGTAATTTCACACAGCCCAGCCTCATCTCATCCCAACGTGGATTGGGTGACAATGAGGAAGAAGAAGAGGAGGAGGAGGAAGAACAGGAGCTAGTTTCCTGCGCTATAGATGATACTACCTGTACAACTGTCATACCGTCTGTTCAGCATGGATGGCCAGAGGACAGGGAGGAGGAGGAGCATGGTCAGTCATACCCTTGGTGAGGACACAGAAGTTTTGCCTGTTAGCAGTCTGGCATACATGGCTGAGTTTATGTTACTCTGTCTTTCCCGTGACCCTGGCGTTGTCCAAATTTAGGGTGACAGTCATTACTGGTTGATAACACTTCTAGACCTACGCTACAAGGAGAACTTTCTATCTCTTATTCATGCACAGGACAGGCCTAATAAAATGGTACAGTAACAGAAAGCCTTTGTTGCGGAATTAGTAAAAAAATTCCCATCTGAAAACACTGGCGGCAGAGGTCACAGATAGTTGGACAACCAAGGAGTACAGGCGAGAGATACACAAATGAAATCCAGCATAGGCAGAGGAACACTGTCAAAGTTCTGGGACAGTTTTCTCAGACCCTCCCATCGCACAGGCCCTGAGGCGCGGGGTACTCTCCCAAGTAGGGAAAAGTCTCAGAAGATGATAAGGGAGAACCTTGCCGACTGTACCAATGTCCTTCGTGATTCCTCTTTGCCTTATAATTATTGGGTATCCAAGCTGGACATGTGGCATGAACTGGCTCTCTACGCCTTAAAGGTCCTGGCCTGTCTTGTTGCTAGCGTTTTGTCAGAGCAGGTTTTTAGTGCCACTGGTGGAATTACAACTGATAGGTGCATCCGCCTGCTGACAGGCTGACTTTTATAAAAATGAACAAGGGCTGGATTGGGCCAGACTTCTCAACACCACCAAATGATAGCAGCATAACATAAAATCAAATACAGTGTCTTTTTTTTATGAGTTCTAACTCTATTCCCATGCATCTCTGTCTTCACACCCAGACATGGGTATACGCTTCCTGATTTTGTCTATTTGCTCTTGTCCTCCACCTTCTCCTCATCCTCATCCTCCACCAACATATCTACCATATCACCATATCTACATCTCTTGCAAGGGGCATTGGAGTGCATCCAAATTTTTTCACTGCAGAGGCAAACAGTATGGGAGACCCACTTCCTAATAATGGGAACATCTTTTTTCAGGAGGCCCTCCTCTACATCTCTTGCAAGGGGCATTGGAGTGCCTCAAAATTTTTGGCAACCGTTGAAGTCACTACATAGGCAAGAACAGTATGGGAGACCCACTCCTTTCTAATGGGAACATGTCGTACTCGTTACTGAGGCCCACCTCTATGTGTCTTTAAATTGTTATTCTGTTTTTTCCCAAAGTTTGGTAGCCGTTGTACTCACTGCATACCCTATAACTGGATAGCAGGCCCGCTCCATTCTAATGGGAGCATGTCGTTACAATGGCCCACCTCTATGAGTATTTAAATTGTTATTGGGGTTTTTCCCAAATTTTGGCAGCCGTTGTACTCACTTCCTACCCTATAACTGAATAGCAGACCTGCTCCTCTCTAGGAACATGAAGTTACTGAGGCCCACCTCTAAGTATCTTTAAATTGTTATTGGAGTTTTTCCAAAATTTTGGCAGCCCTTGTAATCACTGCATACCCTATAACTGGATAGCAGAACCACTCCGTTCTAATTGGAACATGTGGTTAATGTGGACCACCTCTATGTGTCTTTACATTGTTATTGGAGTTTTTCCCAAATTTTGGCAGCGATTGTACACACTGTATACCCTATAACTGAATAGTAGACCTGCTCCTGTCTAGGAACATGTCGTTAAAGAGGCCCACCTTTATGTATCTTTAAATTGTTATTGGGGTTTTTCCCAAATTTTGGCAGCCTTTGAATTCACTGCATACCCAATAACTGGATAGCAGAACCACTCCTTTCTAATGGGAGCATGTTGTACTCGTTACTGTGTACCACCTCTCTGTATTTAAATTGTTATTGGGGTTTTTCCAAAATTTTGGCAGTCGTTGTGCTCACTGCATACCCTATAACTGGATAGCAGAACCACTCCTTTCTAGGAACATGTTGTTACTAAGGCCCACCTCTATGTGTCTTTAAATTGTTAATGGGGTTTTTCCCAAATTTTGGCAGCCCTTGTACTCACTGCATACACTATAACTGGATAGCAGAACCGCACCTTTCTATTGGAAACATGTCGCTACTGAGGCCAAACTCTATGTGTCTTTAAATTGTTATTGGGGTTTTTCCCAAATGTTGGCAGTCGTTGTACTCACTGTAGTGATAAGCGAGCATGCTCGCTACTGCTCGGTGCTCGCCCGAGCATCTCACTGCTCGAGATGCTCGGCGCTCGCAGAGTATTTCCGGGTTTGCTCGGCGGGAGTTTGGGTCCCCTCCCTACATGTTTGGTGCTCTTTAAAGCGCCAATCAACATGCAGGGATTACCTTCCACTAATTGTAATGCCGCAGCCATGGTGGTTGTGGCATTGCAGTGATGGGATGGCCACACAGCGTCATCAGGTCTATATCAGAACTAGAGCCGCTGTGCTCGTCACAGTCATTCCGGAATCAGGCAGAGTAGGGAGAGGTGCTGCTGCATCAGGGAGAGATTTGCTTGTGTATTAGGTAGTGTAGGGAGAAAAACCATACATTACACATATCCATCTTAACAAACAGTCCTTTTGAGGACTAACTAATCCATCTGCAGAGATATCAGGCAGGCAGGGTATATAGGCAGGCAGTGTATATAGCAGACTGCAGTGCATATAGCACAAGAGGCTCCATTCCATTTCTGTCTTCTGCTACTGTTAGATATTTCTATACAGAGGTCCAGGTCTCAGGGGCCAGGAATACTTTTCTTTGGATCTTAATCCTCATTATTTGCTTAAAAAGCAATCCAGAGAACACAGTTTTTCTGCGCCATTTGCTTTTTGGCACTGCAGAATACAGCCAGGTCCTTTCCATAATACAGCGCTAGAAATCCAGCTATTTAAAACTGTGTTTTCTCTGTCACATGGATCATATATACGTTTGTATACACAAAATACTGCCATTTTTGGCCTCCATTCCAATTTTTTTTCACTGTGTCAGCAAAGATTTTGACACCGGTTTGCTGTTCATAATAGTTACCTACAGGTCAGGTATTTAAAACTCTGTTTTCTCCGTCACACAGATCACATATACGTTGTCAGAAAATACTGCCATTTCTGGCCTCCATTAAAAATTTCCTTCAGTGTGTCAGTGAAGCAATTCACACCAGTTTTCTGTTCAAACTAGTTACCTACAGGCCAGGTATTTAAAACTCTGTTTTCTCCGTCACACGATTCACATATATGTTGTCAGTAGTGTTGAGCGAACATGCTCGACACTGCTCTGTACTCGCCCGAGCCTCACACTACTCGGGACGTTCGGCGAGCACTGAGCATTTCCGGGTTGCTCGGGCGGGAGCTCGGGTCTCCGCCCTGCATATTTGGCGCTCTTTACAGAGCCAATGAACAGGTATTGCCAGCCAGTCACTGTAATGCCGCAGCCATGATGGTTGTGGGCATTACATTGATTGGCTGGCCGCACAGCGTCACCTCGAGTATTTAAAACGGGGCGCCGCCATCTTGGACACAGACGGCTGGGATCAGACAGTGTAGGGACAGCGCTGCTGATTTAGGGAGAGATATATACTGCAAAATAGTTAGTGTAGGATCTGTAAAGGCTGCCAGATCAAACAAACAGTCCTTCTCAGGACTAATATCCATCCCAGATATCAGGCAGGCAGGCAGGCTGTATTAGAGACGCAGTGGCTATACCAGCAAACGCTGCATTACAGTCCTGTGTGCTCCTGCTGCTGAAATTGCTGGACTTAGCTCCAGGTCTCTGGGGGCAAGGAAAAATCCTTTTTTTTCATCTAAATCGTCTTTATTTTTTTTCCTCCTTCACACTGTACAAATACCCATCTTATTAACCATTTGGTGTCCCCCACCCCCCAGAAAAAAAAAAGAAGTGTGTCTGTGACAGTTCAGACGCAAATATATATTTTTAAAAGAGTCTGGTGTAGGCCAGAGAAATAGAAGTGTGGCTTTGCAGTTCCAAAGTTCAAACCTCTGTATTATCCACTTTTGGGCCATTATTACCTAAATAAAAAACAGTTTGAGTGTGTCGCTCACTGTTCAGTGGCAAATATATCTATTTAAAAAAGTCTGGTATACACGAGTAAATTATAACTGTGGTTTTGCCATTCTACGGTAAAAAATCTCTATTATCCTGCTTTTGGCATTTTTTGCCGTAAAAAAAACTGTAATAGTGTCTCCCTGATTGTTCAGACACAAATATATTTGTTGAAAATAGTCTGGTGTAGGCCAGAGAAATAGAAGTGTGGATTTGCCGTCCCACGGTAAAAATCTCTATTATCCAGCTTTTGGTATTTTTTCCGTAAAGAAAAACAGTAATAGTGTCTCCTGATTGTTCAGACACCAATATATCTGTTTAAAATTGTCTGGTGTGGGCCCGAGAAATAGAACTGTGGTTTTGCAGTTCCACGGTAAAAAATCTCTATTATCCAGCTTTTGGTATTTTTTCCGGAAAGAAAAACAGTAATAGTGTCTCCTGATTGTTCAGACACCAATATATCTGTTTAAAAGAGTCTGGTATACGCCAATAAATTATAACTGTGGATTTGCCGTCCCACGGTAAAAATCTGTATTATCCTATCCAGCTTTTGGTATTTTTTCCGTAAAGAAAAACAGTAATAGTGTCTCCTGATTGTTCAGACACCAATATATCTGTTTAAAATAGTCTGGTGTGGGCCCAAGAAATAGAACTGTGGTTTTGCGGTTCCACGGTAAAAAATCTCTATTATCCTGCTTTTGGTATTTTTTCCGTAAAGAAAAACAGTCATAGTGTCTCCTGATTGTTCAGAAGACACAAATATATCTGTTTAAAAGAGTCTGGTATACAGCAGTAAATTATAACTGTGGTTTTGCTGTTCCACAGTAAAAAATCTCTATTATCCAGGTTTTGATATTTTTTCCGTAAAGAAAAACAGTAATAGTGTCTCCTGATTGTTCAGACACCAATATATCTGTTGAAAAGAGTCTGGTATACACCAGTAAATTATAACTGTGGTTTTGCAGTCCCACGGTAAAAAATCTGTATTATCCAGCTTTTGTTATTTTTTCCGTAAAGAGAAACAGTAATAGTGTCTCCTGATTGTTCAGACACCAATATATCTGTTTAAAATAGTCTGGTGTGGGCCCGAGAAATAGAACTGTGGTTTTGCAGTTCCACAATAAAAAACCTCTATTATCCAGCTTTTGGTATTTTTTCCGTAAAGAAAAACAGTCATAGTGTCTCCTGATTGTTCAGAAGACACAAATATATCTGTTTAAAAGAGTCTGGTATACAGCAGTAAATTATAACTGTGGTTTTGCCGTTCCACGGTGAAAAATCTCTATTATGCTGCTATTGGCATTTTTTGCCGTAAAGAAAAACAGTAATAATGTCTCCTGATTGTTCATAAATAAATATATCTGTTGAAAATAGTCTGGTGTAGGCCCAAGAAATAGAACTGTGGTTTTGCACTTCCACGGGTCAAATCTCTGTGTTATTCTGCTTTTGGCATTTTTTGCCGTAAAGAAAAACAGTAATAGTGTCTCCTGATTGTACAGACACAAATATATCTGTTTAAAAGAGTCTGGTATACACCAGTAATTTATAACTGTGGTTTTGCTGTACCACAGTAAAAAATCTCTATTATCCAGCTTTTGTTATTTTTTCCGTAAAGAAAAACAGTAATAGTGTCTCCTAATTGTTCAGACACCAATATATCTGTTTAAAAGAGTCTGGTATACACCAGTAAATTATAACTGTGGTTTTGCCGTTCCACGGTAAGAAATCTCTATTATCCTGCTTTTGGCATTTTTTGCCGAAAAAAAAAAAATTTAACAGTGTCTCCCTGATTGTTCAGACACAAATATATTTGTTGAAAATAGTCTGGTGTAGGCCAGAGAAATAGAAGTGTGTTTTTGCAGTTTCACGGTTCAAACCTCTGCATTATCCACTTTTGGGCCTTTTTTGCCTAAAAAAAGACAGCTTGTGTCACTCACTGTTCAGCCGCAAATATATCTGTTTAAAATTGTCTGGTATACCCCAGTAAACAATAACTGTGGTTTTGCCATTCCACGGTAAAAAATCTCTATTATTCAGCTTTTGGTATTTTTTCTATAAAGAAAAACACTAATAGTTTCTCCCTGATTGTTCAGATTGTTTAAAAGAGTCGGGTGTAGGCCAGAGAAATAGAGCTGTGGTTTTCCTCTTCCACGGTTCTAATCTACTTTTTATTACCCTTTTTCCATTGATAGTGCGAGTGTAAGGTATTTTACATCCTTTACAATGGTCAAGGTGCGTGGCAAGGGACATGGAACTGGACGTTCTGGTGATGGTGCGTGCAGAGGACGGGGCCGTGGCCAAGGTGAAAATGTGCCACAACCAACAGCCACATCTTCTCGCTCCCACTTCTTGACCGAATTACTAGGGAAGCACAGAACAACACCAGTATTGCGAACTGATCAGTGTGAACAGGTTATTAATTGGATAGCAGATAATACTTCCAGTTACCTGGGCACCACCACCTCCGGTTTGTCTTCCACACGGTCAAATCTTAGTAGCCGTGAGTCTCGACTGCATACTCCTCCTCACCCTGATGCTCCTTCCTCCCACCATGCCGAGTGTCGTCAGACAGCAACTGATCCCACACTTGGACTCTCTGAAGAGCTGTTCACTGGTCCATTTCCAGATTTTTGCCCCTCGCCTGCTCCGCTTGAAGTGGTGGAAGAGTAGATCCAATGTAGCGATGCCCAAATATTTGAACAGCCACGGCCACAGGTAGTCGACGCTGGCAATTTGTCACAAGAGGTGGACGATGACGAGACACAATTGCCAGGAAGTGAGGAGGAGGATCGTGGTGCGAAAGTGGAAGAGGAGGAGGTGGTGGATGATCTAGTAACTGACCCAACGTGGCAGGAGGACATGCAGAGCGAGGCCAGCAGCACACAGGGTGAGGGAGGCAGAGTACCTCAACAGGCAGGAAGAAGCAGTGTGGTGGCCGCACGCAGAAGGCAGGCAACAGTTCCCCGTAACACCAACATGAGGGACGTTGCCAGTACAACCTGTATGTCTTCCAGAGTCTGGAATTTTTTTAAAGACTCTGCTGATAACCACAAAAAGGCCATTTGTACCACCTGCCATGCCATCATCAGCAGGGGTGACAAAACTACTAGCCTGACTACCACCAGCATGATCAGGCACATCGCAGCAAAGCACCCGACTTTGTGGGGCGAACCCCAGGGTGCACGACCAGAGTCAGCGGGTGTCACCACTGCTTCTTCCACTGTTGTGCATGCAATGTAACCCCCTATTGTGTGGGCAAGGCAATCCCCTGTCCATACTGCATGCAAAGATGCCCCCTCCTTTCTGTCTTCACCTGTTATGGCAGTTTCTCAAGAAACAGCATCAACGTCCACGTCCACATCTTACCGCAGTATTCAGTTGTCCATATCCCAGACCTTTGAATGAAAGTGGAAATTCGCTGCCAACGCCCCACAGGCCACAGTCCTAAATTTGCACATTTCACGACTGCTTGTGTTGGAAATGCTGCCTTTAAGGCTGGTGGAGACGGAATCCTTCTGCAACCTTATGGCGGTGGCCGTCCCTCGGTACTCGGTCCCCAGCCGACACTATTTTGCCCGGTGTGCCATCCCTGCACTACACAAGCACGTGTCCCAAAACATCTGCCGTGCCCTCAGCAACGCAGTTACTGGGAGAGTCCACCTGACAACGGACACATGGACAAGTGCTTGTGGCCAGGGACGGTACATCTCCCTGACGGCACACTGGGTAAACCTAGTGGAAGCCGGGACCCAGTCGGACCTTGGGACGGAATACATTCTCCCCACGCCGAGGATTGCGGGCCCTATGTCAGTCAGAGTTGCCCCCACAGTGTACATCATCCTCCTCCCCCTCCTCATGTTCAGCCTCCATCTCAGATATCACCACATCAGTTACAAGCTGGAAGCACTGCAGTACTGCCTCCGCCAAGCGGCAACAGGCTGTGCTGAAACTCATAAGCTTAGGTGAGAAACCTCACGCTGCTTGTGAGTTGTGGACAGCTGTGAAAGAGCAGGCAGATCTGTGGCTGACACCGCTGAACCTACATCCAGGCACGGTCGTGTGTGACAATGGCCATAACCTGGTGGCGGCTCTGAGGCGAGGCGAGATCACACACGTACCATGCCTGGCTCATGTGCTTAACCTTGTGGTTCAGGGGTTTCTTAAATCGTACCCAGAGTTGCCAGATCTGCTCGTCAAAGTACGCCGCCTGTCAGCTCATTTTCGCAAGTCGGCTTCAGCTTCCGCCACCCTTGCTGTGCTGCAGCAGAGTTTGCAGCTTCCGTAGCACCGACTGGTGTGTGATGTCCCCACACGTTGGAACTCTACCCTCTCCATGTTGCAAAGGATTTGTGAGCAGAAGAGAGCAGTTGTGGAGTACCAGCTGCAACAAGGCCATCGATATTCAGGTCAGACTCCACACATAAGACCTCAGGAGTGGACCTGGATGTCTGACATATGTACCATCTTGACAAACTTTGAGGAGTCCACCAAGATGGTGAGTGGCGATGATGCCATCATTAGCGTCAGCATTCCACTTGTCTGCTTTTTGCAACACTCTCTGCAGAGAATTAAAGAGGAGGCATTGCAGCCAGAGTATTATGAGATGGATCAAGAAGCCGTAGCGGTCGATTACACACAGCCCAGCCTCATCTCATCCCAACATGCATTGGGGGACAATGAGGGAGAGGAGGAGGAAGAAAAGGAGCTTGTATTATGCGCTGTAGACGGTAGTACCTGTACCCCTGTCATACTGTCGGTTCAGCGTGGGTGGCCTGAGGACAGGGGGAAGGAGGAGGAGGAGGAGAGCATAGTCAGTCGTCATCTTGGTGAGGACACGGAAGTCTTGCCCATTACCAGTCTGGCACGCATGGCTGACTTAACCATGATTCTCGCGTTGTCAAAATGTTGTGGATGCGCCATTTCTGGGGCGGCTGACGGCTGGTGTTTCTAGCCTGGGAGGGGGCCAATATTCATGGCACCCTTCCTGGGCTATTAATATCAGCCCCCAGCTGTCTGCCTAGCCTTTGATAGCTATTAAAATAGGGGGGACCCCACATCATTTTTGGGGGGGTCCCCCATTTTAATAGCTAGTAAAGGCTAGGTATTCAGCTGGGGGCTGATATTAGTAGCCTGGGAAGCTCCGTGGGTATTACCCCCTTCCCAGGCTTCAAACATCTGCCCCAGCTGTCTGCTTAACCTCCGCTAGAGACTAAAATTACCGGGAACCCCACGCCAATATTTTTTTATTAAATCCTTTATTTTAACACTAAATGACAAGTACAGTAATCAACACTGTCACTGTACTTCTTATATATGTGACTGACATGTTTCTATCTATCTAATCTATGTGTGATGCTCTATTCTTTCTGTTCTAAATTGTCGGGTACCGGTGTATGCCGCTGCTGAATTGACGGCTTTTCATGTTTCACTGTGAGCACTGTTCCCATCGATTTGGGCAATCACTGTAATGCCACAACCACCATGGCTGTGACATTACAGTGAGTGGCAGACAATTCCTACATGATGTGAAAAAATCCAGTAACGCTTTTGGTGCACGAACAGTTATCGAACATAACCTCGAACAGCCGAATTTTTTGCAAATCGTTCGCGTTCGTCAAACGACTCGAACACCTCCCAAAACAGCTCGAATTTGAGATTGGTGAACAGTTCTAGGTGAACACCGCTCAACTCTAAATGCAAGTTCCTCCGTCCTGATTTTTGGCAGGTTTTGCTTGGAAGGCATAAGCAAAGACTATGGGAGCCCCACTCCCCAATAATGGGAATAATGTTTGTAATATGCTGTACTGCATGGCTCTTGTAAGGGGCATTGCAAGTTCCTCCGTCCTAATTTTTGGCAGCTTTTGCTTGGAAGGCATAAGCAAAGACTATGGGAGACCCACTCCCCAATAATGGGAATAATGTTTGTGATATGCTGTGCTGCATGGCTCTTGTAAGGGGCATTGCAAGTTGCTCAATCCTAATTTTTGGCAGCTTTTGCTTGGAAGGCATAAGCAAAGACTATGGGAGACCCACTCCCCAATAATGGGAATAATGTTTTTAAGATGCTGTACTGTATGGCTCTTGTAAGGGGCATTAAAACCGTCTTGTTAAGCTACTGTGACCTCCACCACTTTTCCAAGGGGCATTCAAGCCATCTTTTTAAGCTACTGTGACCTCCACCTCTTTTCCAAGGGGCATTAAAACCGTCTTGTTAAGCTACTGCGACCTCCACGTCTCTTCCAACGGGCATTGCATTTCCTCCTAATTTTAGTCAGCTTTTGCTTTTCAATGCATAGGCGAACACTAAGGGAGACCCACTCCCCAATAATGGGTAGAAGGTTTTTAGTACGCTGTAATCCACGTCTGTTTCAAGGGGCATTGCAGTTCCTCATAACTTTTGGAAAGCCTTCCATTCACTGCTTAGGCCAACAGTGCACAGGAGACCCAGTTTCTATAAATGGAAAAAATGGTTTAGTTAAGGCCCTGTGACCTCCATGTCACTTCCAAGGGGCATTGGAGTGCATCGAAATTTTTGGTAGGCATTGCACTCCCTGTATGCCCTATAACTGTGTAGCCAAGCCGCTCCTTTTGGTACAGAAACATATCCTACAAGACATGTGTGGTTGACTGGCCTGATATTGATGTGAATGGTCCCTGTTCCTCCTGCTCTTTCTCCTTTGCCACCACCTCATCCATCATTTATCACCTGAAGCTTTGTTTTAACGGGAGTCATAGAACTGGGATAGTAGCAGGAAAACATCCAGCAATCCTCGGAGGAGGTAGGATATGCGCCAAAATGCTGACCACCTCAGGACTAGCCGCTACTACATACATGTGCTTGCATTCCAAGAAAACAAAGCAGATGCTAACTTCTATCATCATGATCATGCTCCTCACCTTAGCACTCTCAACTCCCCTGATGAAGAAGCCAGGTCCCACTGGAGGAGTCTGGTTCTCCGGTGGGCTCGTCCAATGCTGCCCTAAAGAAGGCCAGGCTAAGAAAAGTGTGTGTAAAGGTGACAGGAGAAATAGGGGCAGCTGGGGACCGTGTGTGGACACCCGGCTGTGGGACGGCTGGGGACCGAGTATGGACATCCGGCCGCCCCCTGGCGGCTGGGGACCGAGCGTGGACACCCGGCCGCCGGGCGGCTGGGGACTGAGTATGGGTACCTCGCTGCCGAATCAGCCATGAGGTAGTGGCCAGCTTCGGCCTCCTCCAAACTAAAAGGCCCCATTTCAAGTGAAAGCTAGCTAGCAGTATGGTATTGCAGCCTGCGGGTGGGTGGGTGGTTGGCTGCATATTTGCGCTTGCATTGCAAGGAATGGGGGAGGTACAATTGAACACTGCCCTGGGATAAGGACTTGCATGGGGATAGTTGCAACTCTGCATCTTCTGATGCGGCAAGGATCACTTCTGATGGGCACACTTTTAGGCATTGACCTGGGAGTCGGAGAAGCTTCCAGGGTTCTTCCCCATGCTGTTCCCATGTCTTTTCAGCACTGTATGCATGTGTAACACAGCACATGGCCAGATAAGGTTGTAAAATGTTAAAATGACATTTCCCGGTGAATGCATTTGTCACGGTTGAAAGCAATACAAAAGTGCAAAAGCGCATGAAAAATCCTACTTGTGAACATAGGCCAAGGTGTGGAGGAGTATTTTTGTTTTTGGTTATTTATTTTACCTTATACACAGGTCTTTACCCTGGAAAGGATGTTCCTTAACCCCTTTCCGACCTGGTCAGTAATAGTACGCACCAGGTCGGAAAGGCCGGTTCAGCGGGGGCGCTGAGCCTGCACTGAACCGAGCACATGTCAGCTGATTCTTGCAGCTGACATGTGCCCGCAACAGCCGCCGGTGGAATCGCGATCCACCCGTGGCTGTTAACTAGTTAGATGCCGCTGTCAATTCTCTGACAGCGGCATTAAACTCGCGCTTACGGGAAGCGCGTCTTAGGCCCCTCCCATCAGTGACCCAGTCACGTGATCGCAGGTCACTGATGGGTTGGCATGACAACCCAGGGTCCGCAGCAGACCCCTGTGGTTGTCATGTCTCGCTAGCTATGAGCGCCACCTAGTGGTTGGCGCTCATAGCACAGGAGCATTTCTCCTGCATACAGGCAATCAGACAACTGCTGCTTTTAGTCTCCTATGGAGACTATTGAAGCATGTAGTAAGTGTAAAAAAAAAGGTTTTTAAAAATATAAAAAAAATAAAAAAAATATAAAAGTTTAAATCACCCCCCTTTTGCCCCATTCAAAATAAAATAATTAAAAAAAAAAAACCCACACACATATTTGGTATCGCCGCGTTCAGAATCGCCCAATCTATCAATATAAAAAAATAATTAATCCAATTGTTAAACGGCGTAACGAGAAAAAAAATTCTAAACACCAGAATTATGTTTTTTTGGTCGCTGCTACATTGCAATAAAATGCAATAACGGGCGATCAAAACATCGGATCTACTCCAATACAGTATCAATAAAAACGACAGCCCGGTGGGCAAAAAATAAGCTCTCATCCGGTCCCAGATCCCGAAAAATGGAGATGCTACGGGTCTCGGAAATGGCGTCATTTTTTTTTTAGCAAACTTTGGATTTTTGTTTTCAACACTTAAATAAAAAAGAACTTATACATGTTTGGTGTCTACAACCTCGTAATGACCTGGAGAATAATAATGGCAGGTCAGTTTTAGCATTCAGTAAATGTGGAAAAAATAAAAAAAAACATCTGTGGTATTGCATTTTTTTTGCAGTTTCACCGCACTTGGATTTTTTTTTCCGTTTTCCAGCACATGATATGGTAAAACCAGTGATGGCGTTTAAAAGTACAACTCGTCCCGCAAAAAATAAGCCCTGACATGGCCATATTGACCAAAAAATAAAAACGCTATGGCTCTGGGAACAAGGGGAGCAAAAAATGAAAACACAAAAACAGAAAGACCCAAGGTCGTTAAGGGGTTAACATATTTCACAGGAAAACAGTTTCACTTTCGTTTTTGAACGTTTTATTGTGAGCCCGTAAAAGTGGCTTAATACCTCTGACCACGTTGTTGACAGCAGTGACCTGGGGGTCTGAAATGCTTCCTGGGGCGATGCCCATGCTGTCCCCATGTCATTTGAGCACTGTCACTATCGTTTTGGGCACTTTCTAGGCTTTCTACTGACTGCCGGGGGTGCCGCCGCAAAAATGCTCTGGTCTCCCATAGACTAACATTGGGCTCGTTGCTTGGGTCAAGCACCCGAGTATCACGGTGAGCTCTGCCCGAGCTTCGAGCACCCGAGCATTTTAGTGCTCGCTCAACACTACTCATTACATTACTACCTATTCTCCAAAGAGAGTTGCTCCTCTAGCATAATGCAAAAATAAAGAAAAAAATAGGAATTTGCTTTCAATCATGCAATGCTTCAAAATCCAGTGGCAGCGTGCTTTACACAACTCCATTTGTCAATATTCTTGCTGACGTAAGGCTTGCGTGCAACTGTTCGGCCATGAAAACCCAAGCCACGAACCTCAGTTTTTAGCTCATGGGAGAGGAGCTCTGGGGACTATGCAGTTATGGATCCAGCAGAACAGTGGTAACTTTCATTCACAATATGCTGTGACCCCACTCTGTAACTCAACTTTATGTCTCACACACTGAAATTCAATGACGTATTTATAATGAACCGATCTTTCACAAATTGTTAGTAAAGGCAGATGGCATGGTTAGGTGCTGGACTTTATACACACGGGACTGAATTAGAAACCTGAATTCAGCATGTGTCCCAATACTTTTCTCTATAATATGTATAGGACATTTATGGCATATCATGTATTAAAGCAGGGTTTCATGTGAATTTTAAAATTCTTTCTATTATCAGCTACCACTCGACAGAGCAGAGAAGCTTACAGTATAAATTCATGATATAAATCATATGCCCCTAATCAATCCCTAGTAGTGACTGCAGCCAGTCTGAATTTTATCATTTAGAGCATGTTCAAACCAATTTTTTTCATGCATATTAAAAGTATAATCATTGCTAAAATCTACATGAAATCTGGGTGAAATTTGCCTCCCATTGAATGGAGCCAACAAAGTTTAAAAGGAATCAGTCAGCAAGTTTTTGCTATGTAATTTGAGAACATCCTGATATAAGTGCAGAGACTCCGATTGCAGTGATATGTCAATAACTAGGTTTTGTGTTGCTGTTTCAATAAAATCAATGTTTTATCAGCAGGAGATTATCACTACAAGACAAGCTGCCTCGTGGTTCATAGTCCAACCACGCTTTCAGCACTGATTACTAGTAGTGATGAGCGAATGTGCTCGCCACTGCTCAGTACTCGTCCGAACATCACGGTGCTCGACAAGCTCGGCGTGTATTTCCGGGTTGCTCGGACGGGAACTCAGGTCCCCTCCCTGCATGTTCGGTGCTCTTTAGAGAGCCAATGAGCATACAGGGATTGCCTGCCACGCACTGTAATGCCGCAGCCATGTTGATTGTGGCATTACGGTGATTGGCTGGCCGCACAGCGTCATCAGGGCTATATAAGACCTGGCGCCGCTATGTTCGTCACTGTCTACCCCGGAATCAGGCAGAGTAAGGAGAGGTGCTGCTGAGTCAGGGAGAGATTTGCTTGTTTATAGTTAGTAAAGGAATTCCAAAACATATGTATATATCCATCTGCACTAACAGTATTTCTGAGAACTAATCCAGTTGCATATATGCATATATTCAGTGGTGATAGCAGGAGTTTGGCAGGCAGGCAGGGTATGTGGCACACTGCATTGCATATAGTGCAAGAGGGTCCATTGAACGTCCTGTTAGTATAGGTATTCCACCACATACACTGTGTGCAGAATGAGTATTTTGATCACATGATACTTTTTATACATGTTGTCCTACTCCAAGCTGCATAGGCTTCAGAGCCAACTACCAATTAAGTAAATCTGGTGATGTGCATCTCGGTAATGAGGAGGGGTGTTGACTAATGACATCAACACCCTATATAAGGTGTGCTTAATTATTAGGCAACTTCCTTTCCTTTGGCAAAATGGGTCAGAAGAGAGAGTTGATGGGCTCTGAAAAGTCCAAAATTGTGAGATGTCTTGAAGAGGGATGCAACAGTCTTGAAATTTCCAAACTTTTGAAGCGTGATCACCGAACAATCAAGTGTTTCATGGTAAATAGCCAACAGGGTCGCAAGAAGCGTATTGGCCAAAAAAGGCGCAAAATAACTGCCCATGAATTGAGGAAAATCAAGCGTGAAGCTGCCAAGATGCCATTCGCCACCAGTTTTGCCATATTTCAGAGCTGCAACGTTACTGGAGTATCAAAAAGCACAAGGTGTGCGATACTCAGGGACATGGCCAAGGTAAGGAAGGCTGAAAAACAACCACCTTTGAACAAGAAACATAAGAAAAAACGTCAAGAATGGGCCAAGAAATATCTTAAGACTGATTTTTCAAAAGTTTTATGGACTGATGAAATGAGAGTGACTCTTGATGGGCCAGATGGATAGCCTAGAGGCTGGATCTCTAAAGGGCAGAGAGCTCCACTCCGACTCAGACGCCTGCAAGGTGGAGGTGGGGTACTGGTATGGGCTGGTATCATCAAAGATGAACTTGTGGGACCTTTTCGGGTTGAGGATGGAGTGAAGCTCAGCTAGCAGACCTACTGCCAGTTTCTGGAAGACAACTTCTTCAAGCAGTGGTACAGGAAGAAGTCGGTATCGTTCAAGAAAAACATGATTTTCATGCAGGACAATGCTCCATCACATGCATCCAGCTACTCCACAGCATGGCTGGCCAGTAAAGGTCTAAAAGAAGAAAAAATAATGACATGGCCCCCTTGTTCACCTGATCTGAACCCCATAGAGAACCTGTGGTCCATCATAAAATGTGAGATCTACAGGGAGGGAAAACAGTACACCTCTGGGAACAGTGTCTGGGAGGGTGTGGTGGCTGCTGCACGCAATGTTGATCTAAAACAGATCAAGCAACTGACAGAATCTATGGATGGAAGGATGTTGAGTGTCATCATAAAGAAAGGTGGCTATATTGATCACTAATTTTTGGGGTTTTTGTTTTTGCATGTCAGAAATTATTATTTCTAAATTTTGTACACTGATATTAGTTTACCTGGTGAAAATAAACAAGTGAGATGGAATTATATTTGTTTTTTATTAAGGTTCCTAATAATTCTGCACAGTAATAGTTACCTTCACAAACAGATATCCTCCTAAGATAGCCAAATCTAAAAAAAACCCACTCCAACTTCCAAAAATATTAAGCTTGGATATTTGTGAGTCTTTTGGGTTGATTGAGAACATAGTTGTTGATCAATAATAAAAATAATCCTCTAAAATACAACTTGCCTAATAATTCTGCACACAGTGTATATATATCCATCTGAACTAACCGTCTTTCTGAGGACTAATCCAGCTGCATATAATCAGTGCTAGGCAGGAGTGAGGCAGGCAGGCAGAATATGTGGCAGACTGCACGATTTTTATCTCGTTCCTGATTATTTGCTTAAAAAGTAATCCAGAGCAAAATATTTTTTTGCTCCATTTGCTTGTTAGCGCTGCAGAATAAAGCCAGATCTGTTCCTTATTTCACTGATAAAAATGCAGAAATTTGAACTGAACGTGGAAAATATTGGCCTCCTTTTCCATTCTGTTGTAGTGTGTCGGTCAAGCTATTCACACAAGGTCTCTGTGTAGAATAATATTAGTAAATTACAGGACTGCTATTTAAAACCGTGGTTCTCTGTCACCTCATATCACCTATAACAGTGTTCCAAAATCAAACATTTCTTCCAGTTTCATTTTGTTGCAGTGTGTCGGTTAAGCTATTCACACTAGGTGTTAGGCATCGGGCGTTTGCTGGATTCGAAATGGGTCCAGAACCTTCTGTGGTCCCCCATTCCAGTCCAGCAGGAGCTGATGCTGCTCAGCATCATAGTCAGTCCCAATGCCTAGCTCATCCACAAGAAGTACAGGTTGTCTCTTGGCCCTTTGTGCCTAGCAACAGGAAGCATAGGTTGTGGAGGGAGACAGAGCTGTTAAAGTCTAAGTCCAGGTTTCTCTGTACTGAGCATGCCCGTGACATGGAGGACCATGATTGGTGGTTTGGGAGTCAGCTAATCCGGTGAGCTGGCACCGCCTGATTGGTCGCGGGTGACGTCACCAATGGTGCGATGGTGGGCAGGGCTTAATCTTTAAAAGGCCCGCCCACAAGCATGGTGGCGCACTCTGATCATTGAGTAGTGATGCTGTTGTGTGGACGCTTGACCTTTAGAGCTCCACGTGTGCTTTAGTTTGAAATAGGCAGGCTAGTGGAAATAGGCAGGTAGCTTGGCCGTACAGACTGGCTCTGACTAGGGGGTCGCCATACACCCTGAGCAGTCTGCAGATGCTGTATTCCCGGTACCGAGTGTGAGCCACGTGGTGTGATTCTCCTCAGTCCGGTAGCACGCCGGCTGAGAGCACTTACACGCCAGCGTGAGTCACACACGCATCCTAGCAGCAGTCCACCAGGCTGCATTGCGGACCCCGGGGTTGGCTGCGTTCCATTATAATAAAGTTGTTTGCAACCGTCGTCTTAACAGTATCAGAGCGCCAGGGTCTTGCCGAACATGGATGACAACCAGCAACTGCAGCGCTATATACAGCAGCTTGAGGCCAGACTTAGGACTCTGTAACAAACTGACCCAGTAGCTGAAATCACTGCAGTAGCTACCCAGGCGGCTTCTCAAGCAGCCAATCTGGTTAACTCGGCCGCAATAAATGCTGTGGCAGCTGCAACTGCCCCATTACCCCGTTTTGCTCTCCCAGAAAAATTTTCTGGAGACAGTACATCCTGCAGGGGTTTTATTAATTTATGCTCCATTCACTTGGAGATGATGGAGGTACGGTTCCCCTCCAAAAGAGCCAAAGTGGGTTATGTCATCTCGTTACTCTCCTACAGGGCTCTGGAATGGGCTACTCCTCTGTGAGAGCGCAATGACCCAGTAGTGGTTAATGCGGGTCTCTTTCTTAAAGCCCTAAAGAGTGTATTCCTTGGTCCTCAGGTCACGCATGATACGGCTCTTAAGCTTCTTGCGCTGATCCAGGGTTCGGCCACCGCAAGCCACTATGCCATCCAATTCAGAACCATAGCGGCTGAATTGGATTGGTCTTAGCGGGCTTTAATCCCGGTGTTCTGGAAGGGTCTGGCTGGGCATATTAAAAATGCTCTGTCTACCAGAGAGATTCCCACCTCCCTGGAGGATTTAATATCTCTCGCTAACCGAATAGATTTGCCTCATGCAGAACACAAGTTAGAGCTGGAGGTCGCCAGACCTCAGTATCGGTTGGCACCATCCTTCTCTAGACCTATTTCCAAACCCGAGACTCCCGACCTGGAGTCTGAGGCTATGGATATATCCCGAACTGAGTCTAGCTCTTCTCGTTCCCGACCTGCACACCTCTTGGAGTCCCCCGTTAATAAGGGTTCCAAGCAGTCGGGTAAACGAGTGTGTCTAACCACCGTTGGAGGAGCTGTGTTAGATTCTGGGGCTTCTTCCTCCAAATTATTGTATAAGGTGACATTGTCCTTCGGAGCAACCGCGGTTACTGCCATGGCGTGGTTGGATTCTGGCGCCAATGGCAATTTTTTGTCAGCTACATTTTCCCAGAGGCATGCCATCCCTATAGAGTTACTGCCAAGACCAATGAACATTAGGGTAGTCAACGGTTCACTCCTGGACACGCAAATCACCCACCAGTCGATTCCCCTCACCATGTCATTTCTTCAGGGTCACTGGGAGGTTATCTCCTTTCTTATTCTTCCCGGTGGATGAGATGATATCTTATTGGGCCTTCCATGGTTACGTTGTCACACTCCACACATTGACTGGAATACGGGGAGAATTTCTTCCTGGAGTGAGAATTGTGTGTCTCAGTGTATGGTTACAGTCACCCGGAGGGTAGTCTCTGACCCTTCTACCGATGTGGCCCCTGGCACAGATCCTCTGTCTGTCCCCGAGACCCAGGTCTTGTCAGATTATGCCAAAAAGAACCAGGTTCCTTCAGGGAGGACGTTTGTTCCCCCTAATCTACAAAATGAGGTGCTCTCTTCGGCTCATGCCCCTAAGATCGGAGCCCATCTTGGGGTCAAACGTACCACAAAGTCCCTTCAACGGTCCTATTGGGGGCCCCGGTGGCGCCAGGACGTAAAGGAATATGTTCTTGCGTGTGCCTTCTGTGCGAGAGATAAATCTTCCTGTCAAAGTCCGGCTGGCTTTCTCCACCTGTTACCCGTGGCGGACTCCACAGATAGAGAGTCGGCTGACACTCTTCGTCGTCCTGCTCCCGTATTCTATCCGGGCGACAGAGTGTGGCTCACGGCTCACAATACTAAAGTATGCAGGGAACCTGCTAAGTTTGCCCCCCGCTTTTTTGGCCCAAGTAAACTCTGTAATGTACCGGTTACAGTTACCATGACACCTGAGGAGTTACGACACTTTTCATGTGTCGCTCCTTAGACCCCTTCACCTGTCAAAACTCGCTGAACCCCAACCTGCTACAGACACCAGGGGTAATAATCTCGAGGTGCAGGCTATTATGGGGTCTAAAATGGCTCATGGGAAAAAAAGTTACCCAGTACACTGGAGGGGCCTTGGACCTGAGGATCATCCCTGTGAACCGGTGGACCACTTTCATGCTCCCCTGCTCATTGACGAAAATGAGCGTCAAGTGGAGGGGGATGATGTTATGCGTCAGGGGTTTGCTGGATTCAAAATGGGTCCAGAACCTTCTGTGGTCTCCCATTCTGGTCCAGCCAGGGCTGATGCTGCTCAGCATCATCATCAGTCCCAACGCCTAGCTGGTCCACGAGAAATACAAGCTGTCTCTCAGGCCTTTGTGCCTAGCAACAGGAAGCATAGGTTGCGGAGGGAGACAGAGCTGTTAAAGTCTAAGTCCAGGTTTCTCTGTACTGAGCATGCCCGTGACATGGCGGACCGTGATTGGTGGTTTGGGAGTCAGCTGATCCGGTGACCTGGCACCGCCTGATTGGTCACGGGTGATATCACCAATGGTGTGATGGTGGGCAGGGCTTAATCTTTAAAAGGCCCGCCCACAAACATGGCGACGCGCTCTGATCATTGAGCAGTGATGCTGTTGTGTGGATGCTTGGCCTTTAGAGTTCCACGTGTGCTTTATTTTGAAATAGGCAGGTGTAGTGGAAATAGGCAGGCTAGTGGAAATAGGCAGGTAGCTTGGCCATGCAGACTGGCTCCGACTAGGGGGTCGCCATACACCCTGAGCAGTCTGCAGATGCCGTATTCCCGATACCGCCTGTGAGCCACGTGGTGTGATTCTCCTCAGTCCGGTAGCACGCCGGCTGAGAGCATTTACACGCCGGCATGAGTCACACATGCATCCTAGCACCCACTGCGTAGTCCCTGTGTAGTTAACAGGGCTACAGCTACTTCCCTGGTCGCACATCTCCCGTGCTGTTAACGGAGATTGAGCGAACCGCTATACCCGTTCCCGTGTGCAGTAACACGGAAGGGTTTATCATTTAAGTTGGTTGCTTTCCTTCTCACCGGGAAAGTGTTCGGCAGCAGTCCACCAGGGGTCAGTTGTGTTCCATTATAATAAAGTTGTTTGCAACCATCCTCTTAACACTAGGTCTCTGTATAGAATAATATTAGTAAATTACAGGATTGCTATTTAAAACCGTGGTTCTCTGTCAGACATATCACCTATAAGAGTGTTCCAAAATCAGCCATTTCTTCCATTTTCATTTTGCTGTAGTGTGTCGGTCAAGCTATTCACACGAGGTCTCTGTTTAGAATTATATTAGTAAATGACAGGCCTGCTATTTAAAACTGTGATTCTCTGTCAGACTTATCACCTATAGCAGTGTTCCAAAATCAGCCATCTCTTCCATTTTCATTTCGTTGCAGTGTGTTGGTCTAGGTATTCACACGAGGTCTCTGTGTAGTATAATATTATTGCGTTCCAAAATCAGCCATTTCTCGCGAACGTGGAAAATATTGTCCTCCTCTTCAGCCTCCATCTCCGAAACAATTGACAAATTGACAAAAGCTCTGGTAGAGCTGAAACAATTTGTTGCTGATGTGAATAACTGACTGATTCGCTACATGTGAGAGCCAGGACATTTTCCTTCTTCATCTCCGAAATGACCACATCAGTCACAAGCTGGAAGCACTGCAGCACTGCTTCGGCCAAGCAGCAACAGGCAGTGCTGAAGCTGATATGCTTAGTTGAAAAACCACACAATGATGAAGAGTTGTGGACAGCTCTGAAAGATCAGGCACATCTGTGGCTGATACCGCTAACCCTACAGCCAGGCATGGTTGTGTGTGACAATCGTCGGAACCTGATGGCGGCTCTGAGGCGAGGTGAGCTCGCACACATACCATTTCTGGCCCATGTGCTTAACCTCGTGGTTCAGTGGTTTCTTAAAACCTACCTGGATCTGCCATATCTGCTTGTCAAAGTGCACTGCCTGTGTTCCCATTTTAGAAAGTCAGCTACAGCTTCTGCCGCTCTTGCCATGCCTCAGCAGCGTTTGCAGCTTCCAGCTCGCCGACAGATCTACGATGACCCCACACGTTGGAACTCTACATTGCAGATGTTGGGAAGGATTTGTGAGCAGAAGAGGGCAGTTGATGACTACCAGCATCATCAAGGCCAACAGTATTCAGGTCAGACTTCACACATCAGACCTCAGGAGTGGACATGGATGTCACACATCTGTACCATCCTCCAGAACTTTGAGTACTCCACCAAGATGGTGAGTGGAGATGATGGCATAATTAGAATCACCATCCCGCTTCTCTGTCTCCTGAAATGCTCTCTGTTCACAATCAAAGAGAATGCATTGCAGGCGGAGGATGAGGAGATGGAGCAAGGAACCATACAGGGTGATTCCACACAGTCCAGCCTCATCTCATCCCAAAGTGTATTGGGTGACAATGAGAATGAAGAGGGGAGGAGGAAGAACAGGAGCTAGTTTTCTGCACTATAGACAGTTCTACCTGCACAACTGTCATACCGTCTGTTCGGCGTGGATGGCCTGAGGACAGGGAGGATAAGAAGAAGGATGAGGAGGATGAGGTCAGTCGTCCTTTTTGTGAGGACACAGAAGTCTTGCTTGTGAGCAGTCTGGCACACATGGCTGAGTTTATGTTATGCTGCCTTTCCTGTGACCCTGAAGTCCACATTTTGGGTGACAGTCATTACTGGTTGGTGACACTTCTAGACCCATGCTACAAGGAGAACTTTATATCTCTTATTCCCTTGCAGGACAGGCCTAACAAAATGGTGCAATATGAAAAAGCCCTTGTTGTGGTATTATTTAAAAAATTCCCATCTGAAAACACTGGAGGCAGAGGTCACAGCATCAGCTGATCAGCGCATCTTCCTGTCAACTGCAAATGCTGACTAGCTGACTCTTATAGAAATGAACAAGAGCTGGATTAGACCAGACTTCTCAACACCACCGAATGATAGCAGTGTAACATAAACTCAAATACAGTGTATTTTTTTAAGGAGGTCTAACTCTTTCCCCTTGCACCTCTGTCATCACACCCAGACATGGGTATACGCTTCCTGATTTTGCCTATTTGCTCTTGTCCTCCTCCTTCTCCTCATTCTCATCCTCCACATTCTCCTCCATATCACCACCATATCTACCATATCACCATATCTGTGTCTCTTGCAAAGGGCATTAGAGTGCCTCCAAATTTTTGGCAGCCGTTGCATTCACTACATAGGCAAACAGTATGGGAGACCCACTTCCTAATAATAGTAACATTGTTTTCAGGAGGCCCTCCGACCTCTTAGTTTCTTACAAGGGACACTGGAGTCTCTCCACATTTTTGGCAGCCGTTGCATTCACTTCCTAGGTAAACAGTATGAGAGACCCACTCCTTTGTAATGGGAACATGTCTTCCTCGTTACTGTAACCCAGCTCCATGTGTCTTTAAATTGTTAGTGGGGTTTTTCATACATTTTGGCAGCCTTTGGACTCACTGCATACCCTATAACTGGATAGCAGACCCTCTCCTTTCTAATGGGAACATATCATTACTGTGGCCCAGCTCTATGTGTCTTTAAATTGTTAGTGGGTTTTTTCCCAGATTTTGGCTCTTCAAAGGAGTATTGGGTTGCGTCCAAATTTTTGACACCCTTGCAGTCACTGCATGCGCAATAACACTATAGGAGACCCACTCTTTAATAATGGGAACAACAAAGCATAGCCGACTGCTGGCTCTTTAAGAATAGTAAGGCTGTAAAAATAGTGTTTGTGACTTTCAAAATCCCTTCTTCATAAATGAAACAGGATGTGTCTGATGATGTTTCATACACCATATGGCCAGATTAGGTAGTAAAATGTTAAAATGACATTTCCTGGTATATGCATTTTTCACCGTTGAAAGCTATGAAAAAGTACAAAAACGCATCAAAAACGCTACGTGTAAACATAGCCCAAGGTGTGAAAGAGCATTTTTGTTTTTGGTTATGTATTTTGCCTTATATGCAAGTCATTACCCTGGAAAGAATGTTCTTTAACATATTTCCCAGGAAAATCCATTTTGGTTTCATTTTTGTATGTTTTATTGTGAGTCCGTATAAGTGGCGTAATACCTCTGACAACGTTGTTGACAGTAGTGATCTGGGAGTCAGAAATGCTTCCAGGAGTCTTCCCCATGCTGTTGCCATGTCATTTAAGCACTGCTCCCATCGATTTGGCCAATTTTTAGGCCCTCTGCAGACTGCCGGGGAGGAGCCACCGGAAAAATGCTCGAGTTTCCCATAGACTTACATTGGGCTTGTTACTTAGACCGAGCACTCGAGCATTCCAATTTGCTTGACTCGAGCAACGAGCACCCAAGTATTTTAGTGCTCGCTCATCACTAATTACCAGCTTTATGTCAATTTTAAGCATTCTGAGCTCTGCTAGATCTGCAGCAGAGAAAACTCTATTATAACTGTTGCACCGAGCAAACAAAGTGATACATGGCTGGAATCAGTGTCTCTGCCCCCCACATAATGCTACTGTCAGATTACATAGCAAAAACCTGCTGACAGACCCCCTTTAAAACAGTTTCTGTTTTTTTATTGCAACATATTTTCATAATCCTAATTTCTCCCTTCACACCAGTATTAGTGCAATGGTTGAAAAACAGAATATATTTCATATAAATTGTGTCTGTTGAGATTGACTCAGACTAGCATAAAGCAGTATAGTTTTCTTGAAAGGCTGCCAGGGACAATGCTGAGATCCAGTTTCTTTTTGTTTTCTTCCTTGTTATATTATATAATCACTAGTTTTGTGCGAACGTTCTCGTAAAATGGTGTTATCCGAGCACGCTCGGGAGCTAACAGAGTATCTTCGGCACGCTCGAAAAATATGTTCACGTCCCCGCGGCTGCATCTTTCGTTGCTGTTAGACAGCCGCACCACATGCAGCAGTTGCCTGTTTGTTGTGGCAACGAGAGCATATTTTTCAAGCACACGGAAGATACTCTGTTAGCACCCGAGCATGCTCGGATAACACCTTATCCAAACACGTTCACGCTTTCTGTAATTTCTCTGGGGTTATACCTGACAATAGTCAGTAAAAAGACAGTTTTACAGAAGGGTCAAATCTTGTAGCAACCACTACTTTATAGTGGTTTTATAAGTTGGACAACATTAATATTTATAAAAATTTATTATAGATTATAGATTGTCTATTTATCATATTAAGTATCAAAATTAAAAAATAACCTACTGTCTTAGACTCGACTGATAATGTCTAACAAAATTATGATACAAATGGATGGGCACATGTTCTATACAAATGAAAGATAGACCCTAAGAATAATTTCCTCAGGTGGGTTGAAGAAAATCCAGTCTGACACTGGATTGGTCTTCTATTCCAAGCTATGTGAATGCAACTAGCCTCTTTAGAGAGGAAGAGGATTTGAACTGTAGCACCACCTATTGGGGTAAAAATCCTAAAAGTCAAAAACAATCCTTTAATGAGCCTTGCCACATAACTTAGAATGAAAAGGTAAACCAAACACTCCATTTATAGACGCATGTTTCAGGGTGTTTGTCCTTCATCAGTGCAGAGCAGGAGGTTTTTTGTGGCTGGATGAGAAGCCTCTGATATGGGAAACATCAAAAGGAGAAGATCTCTCCTTATGGAGAATGCCAAGCCAATGTAAGGAGACTTATAGGCTATGTTCTGTCCTCTGGGAATTTAAATATGCATATAGCCTAAGTCAGGTAGCGAGGTTTGTTAAAGAGGATCTTTCCCCAAATTTTTCACGCTGAACTGGACACACAATGTAATAGTTGCTGTAGAGTTGAATAAAACCTTTTTAATTGTTATTTTAATTTTGCCTCTCAGTTGTGGAGATAATATTAATGAAAGTATTTGGCATCTATTAATTTAACTTTTGTTAAGTCCAAATGGACTGGGGCATGTATTTCTTCTCACTGTATGAGCTGCCCAATCATAAGCAGGCAGCAACACAGCAGAAAAAGAAAGCACCTCAACCATACCTTAGGTTTCTCAATGTATGAAATGTATGGATATATAACTGATCTCTTCTTCTCACCTCCTGCATGATTTGAAAGTGCTGGGAGATTAGCGCACAGATGTCTCACACCTTTCAGCTAAGGTCCCTGTGAGGGTAAAAAAACAGCACAGCTGAGCTTAGCTGTGTCAAATTACAAATCATTCTACCAGCTTTCCTCCTCCCATAGAATTGTCACCTTTCTTGCACTGTCCCTCCCATCCACAAAAACTTTTCAGAGATTAGTTAAACTCATATTTATTGTGACTCATCTCCTAACAGGAGGAATTTAAATAAACAATTTATTCCGCTCTGCATCAACTTTTACATTGTGTGTCCAGTTCAACATGAAACTTTTGGTAACTGGTCCTCTATAAAGGGTCCGTATTAACTTTTAGGATTGATACCCCTAATAGGTGGCACTAGAGTTCAAGTCTTCATCATCTGTGAACATGTTATTTGCATATATAAATTCCCAGAGCAGCATTGCATGGCCTGTAAGTCTCTTTACGCTGGCTTGATACCCTCCATAAGGAGAAACATTCTTCCTTAGACCTACAGTCAAAGGCCTCTCACCTAGCTAAATCAGATCTCTTGCTTTGCACTGATGAGGGGGCAAACACCCTGAAACGGAGTGTCTGGTTTGGCTTCTTATACTAAGTCATAATGACAAGGCTCATTAAATGAACAACAATGACTTTTAGATTTGTTACATCCAATAGGTGGCAATAATGTTCCAGCTGAAGAGGATATTTGCATATTTAATTTCCCAGAGGGGCATTACAAAGCCTATAATTCTCCTTACCCCGGCTTGTCACTTTCTTTGAATTATATGTAGTATTTTGACGTAACACTTTGGTATAACATATGGTATATATTTTTTTATTTATTGCATTGCAAGATGTTTAAAATATGCATTTCTCATGAACTACATTATGTTTTGACGTCTTTCAAAATAAATCGTTAGTCATTGCTATACATTACTATCGATTTGTCAGGCAATTTTAATCATATTTTAGAATTTACCCTTTGGTGCATATCATACCACTAATGGTTTGTATATTAATTATTCTCACTGACCATTAATGTTACTTTGAAGAATATTACCCGGCACAATGAAATGAATGTCTTTTCAGCTGCACCTGTGACATTACGATAATGGCAAATCAATATTTCTCTCAGCATTGTAAAGGGTTATTGTTCTGTTTGACTTTTTCTGAGCTGGCACCATGAAAAGGGCAGAAACGAGTTCTGCGATTGCTGCTTTGGTTGCTCAGCAACTGATGCTCGGAGCATAATTGATTGAAACAGCTTGATTGCGGTACAGAAATAAGTTGTGCTATACATAAAATTTCCTGCCATTAGAGTGTTTTAGAAAGGCTGTGATGAAAAATATACTTTGAGGCACTGTTACTGTGTTTTAGGGCTATTTGTAAGGCAGAAATCAATGGACGCTTCAAAGTAGCGCTGATGTGCAACATTAAACTGGAGATTTACATGACCCACTCTTAGTACCTATTTAACCTCCGTTATAGTGATACTTCAGTGTCAGTATGGCTTTTTTATGGGGCTTTAAAAATGCCGGAAAGACAGCAGCACAGTTTTAAAATAATCACATTGGGAAACTGAAGAAGGATTTAAAAAATTCATTAGTTTGCTTACTTAAGTTTTAAAATAATTCACGTATTTATTAAATGGGTTGTCTAGCACTTTTATATTGATGGCGTATCTTTAGGGTAGGTCGTCAATATCAGATTGATAGAGGTACGACACCCGCAACAATGCTGATCTGCTGTTCCCGGTGCCAGCAGTGATCAGTTGTGGATTTGCACAGCGTCGTCAACTGTATAGTGGCCGCGGCTGAGTACTGCAAATACGGTCCTTTTGGATAAAAAGGGGTGGACATGCAGTACTTTTTCCTCAGCCACTATACAGTTGAAGGAGCTATTGTCACGATTCCACCCCTCAGTGTGTCTGGAATGCAGTTAATGACAACTCAGCCATCCAATTTCGCACAGGAGTGTGCTAAAGTTGTCAATACTTTGATTGACAGCTCAATGTCCAGTCTGGTGCAGGAGCATGCTGAGCTGTCAGTGTTTTGATTGACAGCTCTGCTGTCCCATCTGAGACTGGGAGGTTCTGGCTGTCTTCAGGTGTGCATTGTCTCAGGTGATTGCCTGGCTACTTATCAGGGCTGTTAGTCCCAGACCTCTGCAAGATGTAGCTTCAGCTAAGGGTGATAGGTTTTCTCTGTGCCTAGTGTTTTGCTTGATGATCTTTTGTTGTCTGACCTTGGACCTCGTTCTGGTCTGTTTAACCCCTTTGTTCTGATCCGCTATCTTCCTGGTATTTGGACCTCAGATCGTTACCTGACTACGCCTTTGCTTCTTCCCTCTGCTTATGACGTAGCCTCCTGACTTTTGACCTTGGACTCCTTGACTATCGCGACTCACGGCTTTTCTGTGAGAAGTGACTCAGCATCACAGCTATGATGTTCCACTCCTCAACTGATCAAATCTGATCTCCTCCAGCACCAGAAGTAATTGATTGACAGAAGTGTCGCCCCCCCACCAATCTGATATTGATGACCTATTCTAAGGATAGTCCATCAATATAAAAGTACTGGACAACCCCTTTAAACTAAATAGGGTTTTACCAAGA
This sequence comes from Phyllobates terribilis, assembly GCF_046119375.1. Lineage (NCBI taxonomy): Eukaryota > Metazoa > Chordata > Amphibia > Anura > Dendrobatidae > Phyllobates > Phyllobates terribilis. The sequence goes on along the minus strand of NW_027362768.1, from coordinate 304,964,722 downwards.
TTGCAACTCATCAGCTACAGTATCCACTGGAAAGGTGATAAGTGGCTAATTGCTGGGAGTCCCACAGCCAACTAGTCAGAGGGTACGGTGTCCCATGTGCCGAGTTTGAATAGAGCAATGGTTGAGCATGTGGACTTGCATTGTCTATTTTACTTTAAATGGAGCTGAAGCACGATTGCACACATGGTACTACATTCAAATGGGAAAATTTGGACTGCATGATAGGTGCGACCCCCAGCAATCCGCAATTTAGGAACTATCCTGTGGATAGGTAATAAGTTGCAATCTATGTGTAACCCCATGAAATGCAACCCATGTCCATGTGACCTGACTAGTGATGAGCGAGCACTAAAATGCATGGGTACTCGTTACTTGGGTCGAGCAAATTGGAATACTCGGGTGCTCGACCCGAGCAACGAGCCCAATGTAAGTCTAAGGGAAACTCGAGCATTTTTCAGGCAGCTCCCTCCGGCGGTCTGCAGAGGGCCTAAAAATTGCCCAAATCGATGGGAACAGTACTCAAATGACATGGCAACAGCATGGGGAAGACCCCTGGAAGCATATCTGACTCCCAGATCACTGCTGTCAGCAACGTGGTCAGAGTATTACGCCACTTTTACGGACTCACAATAAGACATACAAAAACGAAACCAAAATGGATTTTCCTGTGAAATATGTTTAGGAATATCCTTTCCAGGGTAATCACTTGTATATAAGGCAAAATAAATAACCAAAAACAAAAATACTCCTCCACAACTTGGGCTATGTTCACACGTAGCATTTTTGATGCATTTTTGCACTATTGAATTGCTTTCAACCAAGACAAATTCATTCACCAGGAAATGTCATTTTAACATTTTACAACCTTATCTGGCCATGTGGTGTGTGACACATCATCAGATACATGCATACAGTACTGAAAAGACATGGAAACAGCATGGGGAAGACCTCTGAAAGCATCTCTGACTCCCAGGTCACTGCCTAAAAGTGTGCCCATCACAAGTGATCCTTGGCGCATGCGAAGATGCCTCCTGCCATGCACCTGTCTTTGCAGACTTGCAACAATCACTGTCCACGTCCTTGTCCCAGTGCATCGTTCAGTTGTCCCTACCCCATTCCTTGGAATGCAAGTGCAAGTATGCAGGCAGCCACCCACCCACAGGCTGCAATACTATACTGCAAAATTTTTGACAGCTGCTTGCACTCGAAATGTGGCCTTTTAGGCTCATGGAGGAGGAAGTTTTTCACAACCTCATGCCGGCGGCGTACGGGTGTCCCCAGCCGCCACTATATTTCCCGGTATCGACTCCGCCTTCCACAACCACGGGTCCCACAACATTACCCGTGCCCTCCCCAGTGCACTTATTGGGAAGGACCGCCTAACCACAAACACGTGGACAGGAGAATGTGGCCAGAGATGGTACGGAGCCAGTCCACAACTTTTTTTGCTAAGAGTTGTATTTAGCTCGCTGAAAGGACTGGCATAGAGAGAAACCGTATATACCCTGCGTGTCATTTCTCCCAGGAAGTCCTGTAATTGAGCTTGTTGCAGAAGCAATGGCAGCCCGTCCAACATCAACTCACAATTGTGGGTGGTGCTTTGACACACACACATCTTTTTATGCGCATTTAATTTCTTGAATACAGAGTTGGACAATGGCCTAATCTGTAATGCGTTTTGAGAAATAACATGCATAAGCATGGCCAATCCACATTAAAAAAGCAGCCATAGAGTATCCGGGAACCTTCCCCCACACTTTTCTTAGCCAGCGCTGCTTTTTGGCATGGTTGGACGGGCCCATCAGAGAACCGGAGACTCCTACGGTGGGCCCTGGCTTCTCCTTTAGGAGAGTTCATAGTGCCGAGGTGAGGCCATGATGATGATAGAGGCCACCATCTGCTTAGTTTTCTGTTACTTGGAATGCAAGTGCAAGTATGAAGCCAGCCACCCACAGGCCGCAACACTAAACTGACAGATTTCTGGGCAGCTCTTTGCACTTGAAATATGGCCTTTTAAGCTCATGGAGGCTGAAGCTTTACACAACCTCATGCCGGCGGCGGCCGGGTGTCCATACTCGGTCCCCAGCCGCCACTATATTTCCCGGTATCGCCTCCTCCTTCCACAAGCACGGGTCCCACAACATTAACCGGGCCCTCCCCAGTGCAATTACTGGGAAAGACCACCTTACCACAAACACGTGGACAGGTGAATGCGGCCAGGGACGGTACGGAGCCAGTCCACAACTTTTTTTGCTGAGAGTTGTATTTAGCTCGGTGAAAGGACTGGCATAGAGGGAAACCGTATGTACCCTGCATGTCATTTCTCCCAGGAAGTCCTCTAAAGCTGCTTGCACTTGAAATGTGGCCTGAACATTACTGCTGGTACTTTTCTGGGGGAATTTGCTTGCCTCCTACCAGCCTGGAATATTTCCAGCAAACTATGGTACGACGCCATGGTATTAGCACTGCCCCCAGTACCAGTAGCGAAGCCATCCCCAATTTCCTTCTCAGGAATTTTATTTGGTAGACTGAGTGGCTTCCCAAATACATTTTCTCACAAAGAAGCTGAAGATAGAGTGGCAGTAGGTGCAAGTTTCTCCAGCCTGTTAGATATTAGAGGGTGAACGGCAGCACATTGGATCAGTGGTTAGCACTGAAGCCTTGCAGTGCTGGGATCATGGGTTCAAATCCCAGCAAGGACAACATCTGCAAGGACTTTGTATGTTCTCCCCGTGTTTGAGTGTGTTTCCTCCTCAGTAAAAAAGCAGCCATAGAGTATTTGGGAACCTTCCCACACATTTTTCTAAGACAGGACTGCTTCTCGGCAGGGTTGGATGGTCCCACAAGAGAATCCACTGGTATGCCTTGGCTTCTACCTCAGGAGAGCTCATGATAGCGCTAACTTTGCAGCTGCTATGTGGCTCTTGATTGGGTGAGAAAGGTTAGCTCTCAGAATCAAATCCTCTGGTGGGCACAATGTTTTTCAATCTGAAACAACTTCTCAGTGGGAGTTGTACTTCACCACAGCCATATTCTTTAGCTCGGTGAAAGGACTGGCATAGAGGGAAACTGTATTTACCCAGGCTGTCATTTCTTTGTCACCAGGTTCCGCCCATTGTCACACACAACCATGCCTGGCTGTATGTTCAGCGGTGAAAGCCACAGATCAGGCTGCTGTGTTACAACTTTCAGCAACTCTGCAGCGCTGGGCGGTTTGTCAATTAAGCATTAAGCATGTTATCTTCAGCACAGCCTGTTGCCGCTTGGCCAAGGCAGTGCTGCAGTGCTGTCAGCTTGTGACTGTTGTGATCATTTCGGAGATGGAGGAGATGGTGCATGAGCTGAACAATGTGATTGTAGCATTGCCGTCTCTGCCTCCTGCCCGGCAGAGACGCCGTCCCCCTTACCGCCGCGGTCCTGCCCTGGCGTCTTCTGGCCTCCCTGCAGCTGCTGCTGGTGCACGCAGATCCCCTGGCCCTGTGCTTAGGGCGCGCGTGGGCGCGCCCCCGCCCTCTTAAATGGGCCGCGCGTGCCATCCTAAGAAGTCCCCGGCCAATGGCGGGAGGACTTCCCCTATAAAAGGCACCTCCTCCAATATGGAGGTGCCCGTGCAAGGTTGTTGCTCTGTATGCTAAACTCTGCTTGAGTCCACAGGTCCCGCTGCCTGACTACCAGTCTAGTCCGTCTGAAAATCACTCCAGTCTGCCAGCCTGATAACCAGTCCAGCCCGACAGTCTGCTTACAGCCCAGCCCGCTAGTCTGTGTATGGGCTTGGCCATTCCGCTTATCCAGAGCCTCCACCTGCTACCTGTCTCCACCAGCCAAGGACACTCTCCAGCCCTACGGTCTGCCTCCGGTCAAACCCGCCAGTCTGTCTATGAGCAGGGCTAGACTGTCTACTTGGAGAACTTGCCTGTTACCTGGAGGCTCCTGCCTGCACCTGCCGTGACCACCTGGCAGCCTACCTATAGGCTCCCACCCGTCACTTGCCGTGACCACCTGACAGCCTACCTAGAGGCTCCCGCATGTCACTTGCCATGACCACCTGACAGCCTACCTAGAGGCTCCTGCCCGTCACTTGCCGTGACCACCTGACAGCCTACCTAGAGGCTCCTGCCCGTCACTTGCCGTGTATACCTGACAGCCTACCTAGAGGCTCCCGCCTGCACTTGCCGTGTATACCTGACAGCCTCCCGCCATGCACCTGTCGTTGCAGACTTGCAACAATCACTGTCCACGTCCTTGTCCCAGTGCAGCATTCAGTTGTCCCTACCCCATTCCTTGGAATGCAAGCGCAAGTATGCAGCCAGCCACCCACCCACCCACCCACAGGCTGCAATACTATACTGCAAAATTTTTAACAGCTGTTTGCACTTGAAATGTGGCCTTTTAGGCTCGTGGAGGTGGAAGCTTTTCACAACCTCATGCCGGCGGTGGCCGGGTGTCCATAGAGGGAAACCGTATGTACCCTGTTGCCGCTTGGCCAAGGCAGTGCTGCAGTGCTGTCAGCTTGTGACTGATGTGATCATTTCGGAGATGGAGGAGGAGGTGCATGAGCTGAACAATGTGATTATATTGAGGTTAAATTGGTGACGCTGTTTTTTATACTAAAGAAAGATCCTATTGTTTTGTTTTTTTTACTTTATTTTTTAAAACAAATGCATTCACCGGGAAATGTAATTTTAACATTTTACAACCTTTTCTGGAAATGTGGTGTGTGACACATCATCAGACACATCCTTTTTTATTAATGATGGAGGGACTCTGAAAGTCATAAAGCCTATTTTTACAGGGACATCAGACGGCCATTACTATTCTTAAAAGGCCAGCAGTCGGCCCTAGCTATTGTTAGAGAGCCATCAGACGGCTATGCTTTGTTGTTCCCATTATTAACAAGTAGGACTCCTATACTGTTATTGCGTATCCAGTGACTGCAAGGGCTGCCAAAAATTTGGACGCAACCCAATACCCCTTTGAAGAGACATAGAGGAGGGTCTCAGTAAAAAAAATGTTCCCATTATAAAGGAGCGGGTCTCCTATAGTGGTAATACCCATTCTGTGACTGCAAGGGCTCACAAAATTTGGGAAAAACCCCACTAAGAATTTAAAGACACACGGAGCAGGGCCACAGTAACAAGGTACGACATGTACCCATTAGAAAGGAGAGGGTCTGCTATACAGTTATAGGGTATACAGTGAGTCCAACGGCTGACCAATTTTAGGAAAAACTCCACTAAGAATTTAAAGACACATAGAGCAGGGCCACAGTAACAAGGTACGACATGTTCCCATTAGAAAGGAGAGGGTCTGCTATACAGTTATAGGGTATGCAGTGAGTCCAACAGCTGACCAATTTTAGGAAAAACCCCACTAAGAATTTAAAGACACACAGAGCAGGGCCACAGTAATGACAAATTCCCATTAGAAAGGAGAGAGCCTCCCATAGTGTTTGCCTATGCAATCAATGCAAGGGCTGCCAAAAATTTGGAGGCACTTCAATGCCCCTTGGAAGAGACTTGGAGGAGGGCCTCATTAAAAAATGTTCCCATTAGAAAGGAGCAGGCCTCCTATACTTGTAATGCCCATGCACTAAGAGTATGGGCTGACAAACATTTACACCAGGGGGGTATACATGAACATACTGCATAAAAAAAATTTTTCACGGGCATCATAAACACCCTTTAAAAAAATTATGTGGGTGTTGCATCACGGACCATGGTCACTCTGGTGATATGGTGGTGAAGGATGAGGAGAAGGAGGAGGACAAGAGAAAATAGACAAAATCAGGAAGCGTATACAAATGTGGGGGTGTGAAAAGGTGCATGGGAATACACCTCCCAAGAAAAGACACTGGATTTGAGTTTATGCTACGCTGCTATCATTCGGTGGTGTTGAGAAGTATGTCCCAATCCAGCCCTTGTTCATTTTTATAAGAGTCAGCCTGTCAGCATTTTCAGTTGACAGGAGGATGCGCTTATCAGTTATAATTCCACCAGCAGCACTAAAAACCCGCTCTGATAAAACGATGGCGGCAGGGCAGGCCAGGACCTCCAAGGCATAGAGAGCCAGTTCATTCCACGTGTCCAGCTTGGATACCCAATAATTATAAAACACTGAGGAATCACGGTGGACGTAGGTACGGTCGGCAAGGTACTCCTTCAGCATCTTCCGAAACTTTGCACTCCTTGTGATAGTACCCACGCCTCAGGGCCTGTGCTATGGGAGGGTCTGAGAAAAATCTCCCAGAACTTTGACAGTGTTCCCCTGCCTCTGCTGGATTGAAGTTGTATCTCTCTCACCTGTACTCCTTGGTTGTCCAACAAAGTGTGCCCTCTGCCGCCAGCGTTTTCAGATGGGTATTTTTTTAATAGTTCCCCAACAAAGGCCTTCTGTCACCCAAAATTTTGAGAACGCGAGGATCATGGGAAAGGCAGCCTAACAAAAACTCAGCCATGTGTGCCAGACTACTAACAGGCAAGACTTCCGTGTCCTCACCAAGATGATGACTGACCATGCTCTCCTCCTTCTCCTCCTCCTCTCTGTCCTCTGGCCATCCACGCTGAACAGAAGGTATGACAGCTGTGCAGGTAGTATTGTCTATAGTGCATAAAACTAGCTCCTGTCCTTCCTCCTCCTCATTCTCTTCCTCATTGACACCCAATCCACGTTGGGATGGGATGAGACTTGGCTGTGTGTAATCACCCTGTATGGTTCCTTGCTCCATCTCATCATGCTCCGCCTGCAATGCATCCTCTTTGATTGTGAGCAGAGAGCGTTTCAGAAGACAGAGAAGCAGGATGGTGCCGCTAATTATGGTGTCATCGCCACTCACCATCTTGGTGGAGTCCTCAAAGTTTTGAAGGATTGTACATATGTCTGACATCCATGTCCACTCCTGAGGTCTTATGTGTGGAGTCTGAACTGAATACCGAAGGCTTTGTTGATGTTGGTGCTCAAAGACTGCCCTCTTCTGCTCACAAATCCTTCCCAACATCTGCAGTGTAGAGTTCCAATGCGTGGGGACATCACACAACAGTCTGTGAGCCGGAAGCTGCAAACGCTGCTGAAACACTGCAAGGGCGGCAGAAGCTGTAGCTGACTTTCTAAAATGGGCACAGAGGTGGCGTACTTTAACAAGCAGATCCGGCAGCTCCGGGTAGGATTTGAGAAACCGCTGAACCACGAGGTTAAGCACATGGGCCAGGCATTGTACGTGTGTGAGTTCACCTTGCCTCAGAGCCGCCACCAGGTTCCGGCCATTGTCACACATGACCATGCCTGGCTGCAGGTTCAGCAGTGTGAGACACAGATCTGCCTGCTCTTTCAGAGCTGTCCACAACTCCTCTTCAGCATTGTGTGGTTTTTCACCTAAACATATTAGCTTCAGCACAGCCTGTTGCCGCTTGGCCGAGGCAATGCTTCCAGCTTGTGACTGATGTGGTCATTTTGGAGATGGAGGCTGAAGAGGAGGAGGAGGCTGAGGAAGATAAGGTGCAGGAACTGTAGACCATGCGGGCATCCCTGATTGACCTAGGGCCCATAATCCTTGGCGTCGGGAGGACGTGTTCCAACTGGGTCCCGGCTTCCACTATGTTAACCCAGTGTGCAGTCAGCGAGATGTTCCGTCCCTGCCCACAAGCACTTGTCCACATGTCTGTGGTTAGGTGGACTTTACCGGTAATTGAGTTGTTGAGAGCACTAGTAATGTTTTGGGACACGTGCTTGTGTAATGCGGGGATGGCACACCGGGAGAAATAGTGGCGGCTAGGGACCAAGTACCGAGGGATGACCGCCGCCATCAGGTTGCGGAATGCTTCCATTTCCACAAGCCTAAAAGGCAACATTTCGAGCGCAAGCAGTCGTGAATAGAGATGAGCGTTGTTCTACTTGAACTGTTCGCCAATCTCAAATTCGAGCTGTTTTGGGCGGTGTTCGAGCCGTTCGGCGAACACGAACAATTTGAGAAAAATTCGGCTGTTCGAGGTTATGTTCGATAACTGTTCGTGCACCAAAATCATAACTGGATTTTTTCTCAGTAATGATGAAAATTAATGTTAATACGCAGTTTGAGTGTACAGCGGGGTGGGGGGAGGGGCAGGGGATGGATCTCTGCAGGAACAATGAAGATCTCCATTTTTTTTTCTCTTTCCCGCATTTACAGTGGGGAGGTGCAATCTGTCAGCCTATCAGCAGCGCACACACGGAGCGAAGTGCTTTTTTTCACACAAGCAAGGGCATGTGTCATTGGCAGTGTATGTCACATGTCCTTGCCCTATAAGACCAAGCCATTTTCCCCGTCGCCACCATTTTCTCACTGCTGCAGCTGCATGTTAGACGGCACCGCTGTTGCTGTGTGCGCTATACCTTGTTAATTTCAAGCCAATTTTCGCACAAATATACAGATAGCTTGGGAGTAGGGAATAGTTGTGATTGCAGTCCTTTTAAGGACTAGGTTACAGCATTTCCTACGACTTTTATCAGGCAGGTCTGTGCTCTTAAATAGATAGGTTGTGGGAGTAAAGACTAATTGTAATTGGAGTCCTTTTCAGGACTAGGTTACATCAGTTCCTATCAGTTTTTGCCAGGCAGGTCTGTGACAGTGCTGTGCAAGTTTTTTTCACAGCATTTGGCTGAATCTAGCAAAGCTAATCCTTTTTGGCCTATTGCAGAGTGTGTTAGTCAGTGGAGTAGCCTATCTGTGTTGCAAGATATACCACCTGTGTATAGAATACCAATTTTTTTACTGCACCTAGTGAAGTAAAATCTTTTGGGCATAGCATCATTCTATTAGTCCATCTATACTGACCTCCATCAGGTTGCAAACTGAATCTAATTTTTTTCTGCATCTAGCTCTGAAAAAATATTTGGCCTTCTAGCAGTGTGTCGGACTTTCTCTATTAGTCCATCTATACTGACCTCCATCAGGTTGCAAACTGAATATATTTTTTTCTGCATCTACCTCTGAAAAAATATTGGGCTTCTAGCTGTGTGTGGGTCTTGTTCTATTAATCCATCTATACAGACCTCCATCAGGTTGCAAACTGAATATAATTTTTTTCTGCATCTAGCTCTGAAAAAATATTTGGCCTTCTAGCAGTGTGTCGGACTTTCTCTATTAGTCCATCTATACTGACCTCCATCAGGTTGCAAATTCAAAATAATTTTTATCTGCATCTACAGTACCTCTGAAAAAATATTTGGGCTTCTAGCTGTGTGTGGGACTTGTTGTATTAGTCCATCTATACTGACCTCCATCAGGTTGCAAACTGAATATATTTTTTTCTGCATCTACCTCTGAAAAAATATTGGGCTTCTAGCTGTGTGTGGGACTTGTTGTATTAGTCCATCTATACTGACCTCCATCAGGTTGCAAACTGAATATATTTTTTTCTGCATCTACCTCTGAAAAAATATTGGGCTTCTAGCTGTGTGTGGGACTTGTTGTATTAGTCCATCTATACTGACCTCCATCAGGTTGCAAACTGAATATAATTTTTTTCTGCATCTAGCTCTGAAAAAATATTTGGCCTTCTAGTAGTGTGTCGGACTTTCTCTATTAGTCCATCTATACTGACCTCCATCAGGTTGCAAATTAAAAATAATTTTTATCTGCATCTACAGTACCTCTGAAAAAATATTTGGCCTTCTAGCAGTGTGTCGGACTTTCTCTATTAGTCCATCTATACTGACCTCCATCAGGTTGCAAATTCAAAATAATTTTTATCTGCATCTACAGTACCTCTGAAAAATTATTTGGGCTTCTAGCTGTGTGTGGGACTTGTTGTATTAGTCCATCTATACTGACCTCCATCAGGTTGCAAACTGAATATATTTTTTTCTGCATCTACCTCTGAAAAAATATTGGGCTTCTAGCTGTGTGTGGGTCTTGTTCTATTAATCCATCTATACAGACCTCCATCAGGTTGCAAACTGAATATAATTTTTTTCTGCATCTAGCTCTGAAAAAATATTTGGCCTTCTAGCAGTGTGTCGGACTTTCTCTATTAGTCCATCTATACTGACCTCCATCAGGTTGCAAACTGAATATATTTTTTTCTGCATCTACCTCTGAAAAAATATTGGGCTTCTAGCTGTGTGTGGGACTTGTTGTATTAGTCCATCTATACTGACCTCCATCAGGTTGCAAACTGAATATAATTTTTTTCTGCATCTAGCTCTGAAAAAATATTTGGCCTTCTAGCAGTGTGTCGGACTTTCTCTATTAGTCCATCTATACTGACCTCCATCAGGTTGCAAATTCAAAATAATTTTTATCTGCATCTACAGTACCTCTGAAAAAATATTTGGGCTTCTAGCTGTGTGTGGGACTTGTTGTATTAGTCCATCTATACTGACCTCCATCAGGTTGCAAACTGAATATATTTTTTTCTGCATCTACCTCTGAAAAAATATTGGGCTTCTAGCTGTGTGTGGGACTTGTTGTATTAGTCCATCTATACTGACCTCCATCAGGTTGCAAACTGAATATATTTTTTTCTGCATCTACCTCTGAAAAAATATTGGGCTTCTAGCTGTGTGTGGGACTTGTTGTATTAGTCCATCTATACTGACCTCCATCAGGTTGCAAACTGAATATATTTTTTTCTGCATCTACCTCTGAAAAAATATTGGTCTTCTAGCTGTGTGTGGGACTTGTTGTATTAGTCCATCTATACTGACCTCCATCAGGTTGCAAATTGAATATAATTTTTTTCTGCATCTAACCCAGCCAATACTTTTGGCCTAATACAGCTCTGCTTGGTTACCATCCATTGTTTTTTTGTGCAAACAACTCCAGAGTTGTGAATTAGTTAACCACCAAAATGAGTGGAAAAAGGCCTGCTGCTGGTGGAAAGGGGAATAGGCGTGTTGGAAGGGGAAAAAAGGTTGTGTCCGTAGGGTAGGTGTTAAAGCAACAGTAACATCTGTGTAACGGGTCTGGGAGGCGGAACCTCTGAGCTACTATACAAGGGGGCAGTCCTTGTAAGGGAGCGGGTGGCGACCAGGCAGGCAGTTACAGCAGGTGACCGGGACAGTCTCTGGAAGAACGGGCAGGAGATCACGACAAGTGACTGGGGCAGTCTCTGGGTGAACGGGCAGATGGTCACGGCAAGTGACCGGGACAGTCTCTGGAAGAACGGGCAGGAGATCACGGCAAGTGACTGGGGCAGTCTCTGGGTGAACGGGCAGATGGTCACGGCAAGTGACCGGGGCAGTCTCTGGGTAAAGGGTTGGTACGACCTGTGGCGGCTGATGGTAGACTTGAGCTCCCAGGTGAGCAGGCGAGAGTCTCTGGATAAACGGGTGGTCACAGCATGTGACGGCGGAGCCTCCAGGAAGACCAACAGACAGGCAGCAGATGAGCGCTCCCAGGTGAGCGAGCAGGAGTCACTGGACAGGCAGGTGGTCACAGCACGTGACGGCGGAGCCTCCAGGTAGGCTAGCAGGCAGGTAGCGGAGAAGCGCTCCCAGGTGAGCGGGCAAGCTGGTCCATAGACAGACTGACGGGAGTAGGAAGGCAGACCGTCGGACCTCAGGCAAGCAGGCAGGTGGCTGGTGTGCGCTCCCAGGTGAGCGGGCAGGCTGGTCCTTAGACAGACTGACAGGAGTAGTAAGGCAGACCGTCGGACCTCAGACTAGCAGGCAGGTAGCAGATAATCAGGCAGGGATCTGGCAGGTAACTGGCAGGTAACTGGCAGGTAACTGGCAGGTAACTGGCAACGGGACCTGAGGGCTGAAGCAGAGTAGTGAACAGTGCAACAACATTGCTCGGGCACCTCCATTTTGGAGTAGGTGCCTTATATATGGTGAAGTCCTCCGGCCATTGGCCGGGGACTCCTTAGGACGGCGCGAGCGGCCCCTTTAAGAGGGAGGGAGAGCGCGCGCGCCCTAAGCACAGTGGCCGGGAAGGAGCGCGCGCTGCCAGCAGAGCGGGAGGAGGACGCCGGGCACGGAGCAGGGAGGTGAGGGGAACAGCGTCCCTGCCTAGCAGAGGGCAGGGACGCCGGCGCTACAATCTGCAGAAGAAAGACCATCTTCCAGCCAAACTAAAATGTCTACTTCTTTTAGCGGACAATGTGATAAGATCCCTTTCTTACGGCCACGCCAATCGCTACAAATTCCAGATGAGGCACAAAAACAGCAGGTGCTTCAACGGATATCAAGTGCTCCTTTAAGTGGGCTCTCCTCCACATCAACTTCAACATCACAAATACTCCAGTCCTCAAAGGTGTCACCCAAATCGCACTTGCTTCCTCACAGCTCCCAAATCTCCAACTGCCCGTCTGAGTATGAGGTAGAACAGATGGTTGAGTCTGCAGAGCTGTTTACTCATACTATAGCCTGGGAATCAGAGGTCGACTCCAGCGCTTCTGTGAATCCAGACGAGGAAATGATCTGCACTGATGCCCAGAATCTTTATGAGTCGGATCCAGGACCAGACGCAGAAGGTTCTGACCATAATGTAGACCCTCATTCCCAAACTGTAACTCCTGTTGGTGGAGACAATGAGGAAGACGATGATAAGACTCAAATACCTGATTGGAGCGACAACTTTAGTTTTTTGTCAGGGCAGGAACAGGTTGGCTCTGAGGACGACGGGTGTGATAACACACAGGGTGATGATGATGAGGTTGGAGATCCCACTTACTGTCAACCCACAGTCAGCCAAGAGATGAGGTCAGCAGAGGAGGTGGAGGAAGATGCTAGTGACGACGAGGTCAGGTTGCGCCTTCCTGGACAGAGACGTAGTACTGGAAGCACGTCAACAACTGCATCCTCAAACACAACTCTGCCTCTCACCACAAGTCGTGGTGGCTCTTCAGGTCACATGGGTGCTAAGCCTTGCATAGCCTGGGCATTTTTTCAGATCGATAAAGATGACCCAACTCATGTTATCTGTAACATTTGTCAGCAAAAGCTAAGTAGAGGCCAAAAAATACATAGTTTGAGTACTTCATGCATGAACCGGCACATGGACATGAAGCATAAGTTGCAGTGGGAAGCTCAGTGTGCTACAATGCGGCCTAGCCGGCCGGGCCAACCACCGTCTGCCATATCTTGTGCATCCGCGGCCTCTTCATCCTCTGTGACTGGGGGGACAGCAGTCACACCTGTTTTGGGGCGCAGACCTGCCACCTCTTTACCCGCAACAGCCAGCGTGATTGGCAGGTCATCATTTTCTTTGGAGGTGGTAACACCAGCTGGTGTTGAGCGCTGTCCGACATCGATAGCACCACCTTTGGATCAAGGCAACCTACCATGTCCGCCTGCATCTTCCTCACAGACCGGCAGTTTGCCGGGGACACCCTTATCAACCCCGTCTAAGCACAATAGCCAGCCCTCGGTCCCTCAGATGTGGACAAGTAAAAGACCATTTCCTCCTAGCCATGAGAAAGCTAAGAGGTTGAATTTCACCATCTGCAAGCTCTTGGCTACAGAAATGCTGCCTTTCCGCCTGGTGGACACAGAGGATTTTCGAGACCTTATGTCCGTCGCAGTGCCCCAGTACCAGATGCCCAGTCGGCACTACTTCTCAAAGAAAGGTGTGCCTGCGCTCCACCAGCATGTCGCACACAACATCACCGCTTCTTTGAGAAACTCTGTGTGTGACAGGGTGCATTTCACCACAGACACTTGGACGAGTAGGCATGGACAGGGGCGTTACATGTCGCTGACTGGGCACTGGGTAACTATGGTGTCAGCAGGACAAGGGGCTGCTGTCCAAGTCTTGCCGTCCCCACGAGTTGTGCGTCAATCCTCTTTATGTCAAAGTTCCTCCACTGCTTCTGCCTCCTCAACCTCCTCTCGGTCTTCCACCTGCACCCAAAGCCTGTCTGGTCATGCCACAAGCTTTCTAACTGCGCAGAAGGGATCCTGCACACCTCCTTACTATGCTGGCAGTAGGGCTCAACGTCATCAGGCGGTTTTTACTTTGAAATGTCTGGGAAATGTGAGTCACACAGCTGAGGAGTTGTGGTCAGCTCTGGAGAACCAATTTCATGAATGGTTGTCTCCACTGGACCTGAAACCAGGGAAGGCCGTGTGCGACAATGCTGCAAACCTGGGTGCGGCCCTTCGCCGGGGCAATGTCACACACGTGCCTTGTATGGCTCACGTGTTGAACCTGGTTGTCCAGCAATTTTTAGCCCACTATCCCAGACTAGATGGCCTTCTGCAGAGGGCACGGTCGCTGTGTGCTCACTTCCGCCGTTCGCATCCCGCAGCTCAGCGACTTACATCTCTACAGAAGTCGTTGGGCCTGCCACTTCACCGGCTAAAATGCGATGTGCCTACCCGGTGGAATTCAACTCTGCACATGTTGCAGCGACTGTGGCAGCACCGACAAGCCCTGGTGCAATACTTTCTGACGTATAGCCTGGGCCAACGAGATTCAGAGGTGGGGCAAATCACGCTGGAGGAGTTGTCTCAGATCAGGGACCTATGCACCCTTCTGCACAGTTTTGAAATGGCGACGAAGATGTTTAGTGCTGACGATGCCATTATCAGCATGACTATTCCGGTGATTTACATGCTGGAGCACATGTTAAACAGAATTCGGAGTCAGGTGGTGGCACAAGAGGAGGTGGAGGAAGTAGAGGAGGAGGACTTGTATGCGGAAGGGCTAACATCTGCAAGGTCCAGACGGTCGGCAGCACCAAGGCGGCAGGCATGTGAGGGTGGGGGAGATGGTTTTACCAGGGCGCATGGTAGCAGCCAAACTAGTGAGGAAGGTGCAGGAGCCCAGGAAGAAGTGGAGGACGAACTGATGGAAGACTCATCAGATGAGGGAGACCTTGATCACATTTCTGTTGTGCGAGGTTGGGGGGAGAGGACAGAGGAAGGAAGCATGATTGTTACCTCGCCACCAACACAACAGGGACTTGGTGCTCCTGGATGCGCAACACACATGAGTGCCTTCTTGCTGCACTACCTGCAACATGACCCTCGAATTGTGAGAATTAGAAATAATCCTGACTACTGGGTTGCCACACTGTTAGATCCCCGGTACAAAAGTAAATTTGCCGAAATTATTCCTGCCATAGAAAGGGATGCACGCATGCAGGAGTATCAGCAGAGACTGTTGCAGAATCTTACATGTGCTTTTCCACAAAATACCAGTGGTGCACGTAGTGAATCTCACAGTTCCAACTTGCCAACCGTGGGACCGTCAAGTGTTCAGCACTCAAACCGTAACAGAACCACAGTATCTGCTGGTAACATCAATTTTGCGGAATCATTTCACCACTTTTTTAGCCCATCCTTTGCAAGGCCACAGGAGACAAGAAGTCTGACACATAGTCAACGCCTAGAGACGATGGTACAGGAGTATCTCCAAGTAAACATTGAAGCCACGACTGTGTCACTGGACCCTTGCTCTTTTTGGGCTTCCAATCTGGATAAATGGCCGGAGCTAGCCACTTACGCCTTGGAGATCTTGTCATGCCCCGCAGCCAGCGTTCTGTCTGAACGTGTGTTCAGCGCTGCTGGTGGTGTGCTGACAGATAAGCGCACGCGGCTCTCCACTGATAATGTAGACAGACTCACGTTCATAAAGATGAACAAATCATGGATCCGAAACGACTTTTCTACCCCTGTGTCATCCTGGGGAGAGTAAAAGCTTGATGATTGGTTAAAATCACATTACCAACCGTTTTAAGCTTTCAAATTACTAATCATGTTTATCTGTATCTTGACTGGAAAATAATTTGGGCTTTGTAGCAGTGTGCAGCACTGATCCTATTAGGCCATCTATAATAAGCTCCACCAGATTTAAAATTAAAAATAATTTTTAGCTGCATCTAGCCCGGAAAATAATTTTGGGGCTCCGAGATGCGCAAGACACATAAGTGCCTTCTTGCTGCACTACCTGCAGCATGACCCTCATATTGTCAGAATTCGAAGTAATCATGACTACTGGGTTGCCACACTCTTAGATCCCCCAAACTTTTCGATCAACCTTTTCATTTTAATAAAGACCAAAAAAATGGTCATTTTTGAAATTATAAGCATTAGCAGGTTGTTAGAAACTGAAATCAAACAGTTTTCAACTCAAAACTTTATTGTAGGTGATGTTACATTTTCACATAGGACCCCTTGTTCGAAAGGAGCTTCTGAACTCTCTCGTCCATTGAATTTGTCAGGTTTTGGATGGTTTCTGCTTCAATTGTTTTGCATGAGGACAGAATACCCTCCCAGAGCTGTTGCTTAGATGTGAACTGCCTCCCGCCATCATAGACACTCCTTTTAATGATGCTCCAAAGGTTCTGAATGGGGTAGAGGTCAGGGGAGCATGGGGGTCACACCATAAGTTTGTCCCCTTTTATGCCCATATCAGCCAGAGATGCAGATGTTTTATGTGCAGCATGAGATGGTGCATTATCATGCAGAAAAATGATCTTGTTGTGAAATACACGGTTCTTCTTCTTGAACCATGGCAGGAAGTGCTGTTTGAGAAAATCCACATACATTATGGAGTTCATCTTTAGCGCCTTCAGGGATCCTAAAGGGGCCGACAATCTCTCTCCCCATGATTCCAGCCCAAAACATTACTCCACCTCCTCCTTGTTGGCGCTGTAGCCGTGTTTGCGTGGGGTGTCCATCAACCAGCCATCCTCCACTCCATCCATCTGGACCATCGAGCGCTGCACGGCACTCATCCGTGAACAAAACAGTTTTGAAATCAGTCTTCATGTAATGTTTGGCCCACTGTAGCCGTTTCTGCTTGTGTGAAGTGGATAGAGGAGGTCGACAGGATGGCGTATGCACAGCTGCAAACCTCTGAAGGACCCTGCATCTTGTTGTTCGGGGGACGTTGGAGGCACCAGCAGCTTCAAAAACTTGTCTGCTGCTATGACAAGGCTTTTTTGCCGCTGCTCTTTTAAACTGACGTAATTGCCTGTAGGAAAGAGTCCTCAATTTGCCCTTATCAGCACGCACACGTGTGTACTGTGAATCAGCTACATACTTCTTGATTGCCAAGACACTTCATCCTGATCATCGCACAATGTTGATTGTAGTCATGCCTTGACCTAAACACTCCACAATTTGTTGCTTCTCAGCAGCCGACACATCCTTTTTCTTTCCCATTTTGGCAGAAAATGTAGGCTGCTTAATAATGTGAGAGAGCCTTCTTAAGTAGTCTTGCCTTTCATTGGACACACCTGCCAAACTAATTAGCACAGGTGTCTGCAATTGCTTACAGTGATATAAAGAGCCCTGACACACATCACCATCAATGAGTTTAACTGACAAACAAACAAATTCTTCCCTTATCACTCCTAAACACTTTTTGCATAATAATTTGGAACGCAGTGTACATGTGCTTTTCCACAAAACACCAGTGGTTCACGTAGTGAATCTTACAGTTCTAACTTGCCAACCGTGGTCTGTATGGAATTGTTCAATAAAGGGCCCAAAATTAAGATAACATAGATGGGAGAGGTCTCTATGAATAGGAATTCCTAAGTATTTGATACCCTGTGAGGGCCAGGCAAAGGGAAAGTTGGACTGGATGGAATCCTATATGGATTTGGGGAGGGAGACATCGAGGGCCTCAGACTTCGCTGCATTGATTTTAAAATTTTACCATGTAACAAAGTGATCTATTTCAGCCATAACAGCAGGGATGGATATATGTGATTGAGTGATATATACTAGGACATCATCAGCAAATAGAGAGCACTTGTACTCGGTGCCTCCCACCTCAATCCACCTAATATTGGGGTTATGGCGAATTGATGAGAGCAGGTGCTCCGTCACTAGGATGTATAAGAGAGGGGACAGAGGACATCCCTGCCTTGTCCCATTGGTGATTGTGAAAGGTGATGAAAATGTTCTGACGCACCCCCTGGGCCTTGGGACACCCGGAGCCGGACCCTTTTTGGTGGATGCTGGTGGTTGTAGTCTTCGTGGTGGCGACCCGGTTCCGTGGCTCAGGGCGGTCAAACCAGTGGCGGAACTATTTATGTGGTTTTGATGTTTAAATGTCCGACTACGCCACCTGTGGATTGCGGTCAGAGTGAACCGCCGCTACAGGGCAGACCGCTGAGGCTGGTGTTGTGGGTGCAGCAGAGCGTAGCATAACTCCCCACGGGAGGAGTATAGCCTCAGGGCAGTGTATGCGGAGGATGGGGTTGATGGTGCAGGGCAGCAGCAGTAACGACACGGAGTCAGTGATGCAGTCCAGGGCCTTTACTCACAGTTCTTATTATCCAGACCACGTCTGCAGGTAACGGCTGCCCACGTCGTACTGTGCTCACCAGGTGAGGGGCTCAGACAACTCCCAGATAACTTTGGAGCACTTCACAGGACCCCCTTTGTGTGTCCTTTGTCTGGCCTTTCTTACCAACACTTCTGTCCGGCTGCCTCGGGCCTCCTCTTGGTAAACTTGGCGCCAGTTTCCCTGACCCTATGTGGTGCCTTCCTAGCGGGTGTAGCGAGGGGCTGCGCCACATAAAATGTCAGAGCCTCCGGTTTCTAGCTGAGGGTCGTTTCCTGCCTCCACTAGTTCGGGGACCGGTCTCCCCCTTTGGCCTGACCCCTCCACGCAGGTGGATTCGGGCGTGCGGTGGCGACTCGCCCGTCCGCACCCCTGGGATCCCTTCATTCCTCGTTCCTGGAGCCTTCTCCGCTCCTCTTCCTTCCTTCTCCCTCTTCCAGGCCTGGGCCTCTGTTACTAGGCCCGCCTCCGGAGCAGAGCTCATGCAGAGCCCCTGCTCCCTGCCACTTCTGCTCAGACTTCTCTGCACTGAACTAAGATGGTGCCCACCTTTTATACTCCCTTCTCAATGCACCCAGGAACTGCTTCCTCCCTGCTCCTGCACTACAGGGTTCCCCTTCCTCAGTGTTCCCTCCCCCCACTCCAGCCAGGGACAGGGACTGTCGTGCCCATCTCAGGGGCATATTGGTCGCCCTGCCCCACGGCAATGTGGTGTAATGCATGCAGGTGTCGGGTCCTGATCCACACTCCATCCTTACCTGAGAGTGAGATATCACACCTCTGGGTGAGGTGCAATACGTCTGTAGCAACCGAACCCTCAGGGTGCTACAGTTCCATTTATCTTCAGCCTAGGTGACGTATTGCGATACAGGGCCGTGATTTTGGCTATAAAAGGGTCCCCTAGACCCCTACCCCAAGCTTTTTAAAAGAATCATATATGGCGTGCCAGGAGACTCTATGGAATGCTTTCTCAGCATCCAACGAGAGTATCTAATTACAAATTTTTAACTGCATCTAGCCCAGGAAATACTTTGTGCCTAGTAGCAGTGTCTGCTAGTCAGCGGATTATCCCGGCTGTTAAGCAAGCTACACCACCTGTAGTTTAGACACTTAATTTTTTTCAAAGGAAATGCTTCGGGGCCATGGGATACTTAGTGAAGAGCATCAGGAGGCACCCCAAGGCATAGGGGCTGGGACTGGCAGTAGGATGCCTTGCGGTGGACAGCCGAGCTCGATCCTTATAAAAGCTTTTTAACTGCAGCAGCTTTAGTGGACGCTACTGGAGCTGGAATTACCGCGGCTGCTGGCATGAGACTTGCCCTCCAATAGATCCTTGTAAATGGATTTAAAGTGTATTCATTCAAATTAGAGAGACAATTTAAATTAAAAAGCTTAGAGCTGCCTCCACCACAGGGGGGCTCGCTCGACCCACCAGCGGACAGGCACCAGTATTGGGAGAGGGGGGCTGGCCATCAGGGTTCACCGCGGCTCTGGCACAAACCCGGCGACACGGAGGTGGCACGGGCAGGAGCGGACTGGCCGTGTCGGCTTCTCACTTTTTGGATTTTAGAAGGGCATGACATGCCTATATCTGTGTCTCCCCCTCCTTTTACTCCTCCACCTCTTTTATTTTCGCATGACTATATGTACTTGTCACTTTTCCATGTGTTAGTTATGTCTTCTGAGCAGTTTGTCAGCTTTTGGACACCTTTGAAGGTGTTTTCTATGTGTTTCTATGTGTTTTTGTTTGCCTGCCATTGGTTTTAACGGTGTTCGAAGGTGTTCGACGAACAGTTCGACGAACAGTTCGGCGAACACACGGGTGTTCGACGAACCGAACCGAACTCGAACACTACGGGGGTGGCTCAACACTAGTCGTGAAATGTGAGAATTTAGTAGTGTGGCTTGTGGGGCGTTGGCTGCATATTTGCGCTTGCGTTCCAAGGACTGGGGTATGGACAACTGAACTCTGCCCTGGGACAAGGACATGGACGTGCTTCCTGATGCTGCTACTTGAGAGTGTGCAATGACAGGTGCAGGGCAGGAGGCGTCTTCGCATGCACCGTGGACAGGGGATTGGCTTGCATGCACAAAAGCAGAAGAAGCAATGGTGCCACCCGCAGAGACTGTTCCTGGACCCTGGGGTTTGTCCCACAAAGTCGGGTGCTTTGCTGCCATGTGCCTGATCATGCTGGTGGCGGTCAGGCTGGTCGTTTTGCCACCTGATGCTGGCCTGCCAGGTGGTGCAATTGGCCTTTTTGGGGTTATCGGCAGAGTCTTTAAAAAACAACCACACTCGGGAAGACCTAACAGTTGTACTGGCAACTTCCTTTGTGTTGGTGTTACGAGGAACGGTTGCCTGCCTTCTGTCTGCGGCTACCACACTGCTTATTCCTGCCTGTTGGGGTGCTCTGCCTCCCTCCCCCTGTATGCTGCTGTCCTTGCTCTGCATGTCCTCCTGCCAGGTTGGGTCAGTTACTATATCATCCACCACCTCGTCTTCCACTTCCGCACCCTGGTCCTCCTCCTGACTTTCTGCCAATTGTGTCTCATCATCGTCCACCTCTTGTGACACTTTCCCACCGTTGCCTTCGTGCGACCGTGGCTGCTCAAATATTTGGGCATCGCTACACGCAATCTCCTCTTGCCCCACTTCAAGTGGACCAGGCGAGAGGCCCGAATCTATGAATGAAAAAGTGAACAGCTCTTCAGAGTGTCCAAGTGTGGGATCAGATGTCTCTGGGTACTCGGCATGGTGGGAGGAAGGAGGATTAGGGTGAGGAATATGCGGTCCAGACTCACGGCTACTGAGACTTGACCGTGTGGAAGACAGGGTAGTGGTGGTGGTGGCTAAGTGAATGGAAGCATTATCCGCTATCCAACCAACAACCTTTTGACACTGCTCTGGGTTCAATAGTGGTGTGCTGCGGTCGCCTAGAAATTGGGACAGGAAGGTCAGGCGAGAAGATGTGGGTGTTTGTTGTGGCACAATTTAGGCTTGCCCACGGCCTTTTCCTCGGCCTCTGCATTTACCATTACCATCACGTCCAGTTCCCTGTCTCTTGCCATGTGCCTTGCCCATTTTAAATGGAGGACAGTATCTTCCATGCTCACTACAAATGACTGAGTTTGGAGCGAACTTATATGTGATCCGTGTGATAGAGAACACAGAGTTTTAAGTACCTGATTTGTAGGTAAGTAGTTTGAACAGCAAACTGCAGTGAATTGATTCAATGACATACTAAAGGAAATTTTTAATGGAGGCCAGAAATGGCAGTATTTTTTGGCAACATATATGTGATCCGTTTGACGGAGCAAACTCAGTTTTAAGTAGCTGGATTTCTAGCGCTGTAATATGGAAAGGACCTGGCTGTTTTCTGCAGTGCCAACAAGCAAATGGCGCAGAAAAATTGTGTTCTCTGGATTACTTTTTAAACAAATAATGAGGATTAAGATCCAAAGAAAAGTATTCCTGGCCCCTGCGACCTGGGCCTTTGTATAGAAATATCTAACAGCAGCAGAAGGCAGAATTGGAATGGAGCCTCTTGTGCTATATGCACTGCAGTCTTCTATATACACTGCCTGCCTATACACCCTGCCTGCCTGATATCTCTGCAGATAGATGAGTCTTCAGAAGGACTATTTGTTAAGATGGATATGTGTAATGTATGGTTTTTCTCCCTACACTACCTAATACACAAGCAAATCTGTCCCTGACGCAGCAGCACCTCTCCCAAAACAAGCAAATGGCGCAGAAAAACAGTGTTCCCTGGATTGCTTTTTAAGCAAACAATGAGGATTAAGATCCAAAGAAAAGTATTCCTGGCCCCTGAGACCTGGGCCTTTGTATAGAAATATCTAACAGCAGCAGAAGGCAGAATTGGAATTGAGCCTCTTGTGCTATATGTGACGCGCCCCCTGGGCCTGTGTTGTGCAGGGGATACCCGGAGCCGGATCGCTGGGGGTTGTAGTCCTCCGTGGCGGTGACCCGGTCCGTGCCCAGGGCGGTCAAACCAGTGGCAGTCTATTGGTATTGTAATTGTCCGACTACGCCACCCGTGGATTGCGGTCAGTGGGGACCGCCGCTGCGCTGCCGACCGCTGAGGCTGATGTTGTTTGCGCAGCCGAGTATGGGATAACTCCCCACGGGAGAAGTATTGCCTCAGGGCAGCTAATGTGGATGATGGGAGTGATGGTGGGAGTGTCCCAGTACTGATGGTGCTGGTGCGGCGATGAAACACAGAGACTTGTAATTGCAGTTTCCAAAGCTTTACTCACGGTTGTTATTCTGGTCACTTGTGCACATGAGGGACCGCCTGAGCCGTGCTGCGTTCACCAGGCAAGGGACTCGACCAACTCCCAGGCAATTCCAGAGCGTGGCACAGGGCTCCCTTCCTTTCCTTTCTCTGGCCATCCCCACCAGTGACCCACCTTTGTCCAGCTCCCTCGGGCCTTCTCTGGGCACGCTGATCTCTGCGTCCCTGACCCTATATGGTAAGCCTTCCTGGTGGATGTAGTGAGGGGTCGCACCAAGATGTGGTAACAACCTCCGGTCTTTGGCTGAGGAATCTGTTGCCTCCACCAATTTGGGTTCCGGTACCCTGTTCTGCCAACCCTTCACCCTGTATCTCCTGGGCATATGGGGTTCCTTCTGTCCTCGTGTCTCTGGGCCTTTCTCTGTGTTCCTTGCTTCCTTTCTCCTCTGTTCCAGTTCCTTTCTTACTTTCCTTTCCGTTCCTTCTCCTCTCTCTTTCTGCTGTTTCTGGCCTCCACTCCTGGCCTGCCTCTTTTGCTGGGCCCTGACTGAGCCACAGCTCCCTGTCAGCCCTCTCTGGCTGAGCTCCTGTCTTCTTCTCCTCCTCTCTGAACTGACTCCTGTCCTAAGATGGTGCCCACCTTATATACCTCCTTCTGACACCCGAGCCCAGGTGACTAGCAACCAATGGGCTCCTACCTATGCCCAGAAACCCACCCCTATCTGCTCCTACACCACTGGGTATTCCACCCCCCTCCCCACTCCAGCCAGGGACAGATGCTGTCGTGCCTGCACTTCTGTCTAGTGGGAGCACCGTTGAGCTGTCCCTCGGAAATGGGGTGTGTGTGGTGCATGCAGCCTACCGAGTCCTGGTCCACACTCCATCCTTACCCGGGAGTGGAATATCACACCTCTGGTTTGAGGTGCAATACCCCTGTAGCAGCCGAGCCCTCGGGATGCTACATATGCACTGCAGTCTGCTATATACACTGCCTGCCTATACACCCTGCCTGCCGGATATCTCTGCAGATGGATTAGTCCTCAGAAGGACTGTTTGTTGAGATGGATATGTGTAATGTACGGTTTTTCTCCTTACACTACCTAATACATGATCAAATCTCTCCCTGATGCAGCAGCAGCTCTCCCTACACTGTCTGATCCGGAGTGACTGTGATGAGCATGGCGGCGCCAGGTCTGATATAGACCTGATGACGCTGTGTGGCCAGCCAATCACTGTAATGCCCACAACCAACATGGCTACGGCATTACAGTGCATGGCAGGCAATCCCTGCATGTTCATTGGCTCTCTAAAGAGCGCCAAACATGCAGGGAGGGGACCCGAGTTCCCGCCCGAGCAACCCGGAAATACTCGGCGAGCGCCGAGCATCTCGAGCAGTGAGATGCTCGGGCAAGCACCGAGCAGTAGCGAGCATGCTCGCTCATCACTAGACCTGACCTATTTGCAGAAGTGAAACTGTAAGATACTGGGATACAATACAAAATCTGCAAGAGGACCCAAAACGTTACAAGAAATTTCTAAGAAAAGTATTGCAATCTGTGCATTTCATCTTGAAAAAAAAACATTCACAGGTACCAAAAACATACAGGTGATGCATTCACAGGTACCAAAACATACAGGTGATGCATAAAAAGTTTTAACAGAAGAACAATGCAAAGCTA
Source organism: Phyllobates terribilis (assembly GCF_046119375.1). Classification (NCBI taxonomy): domain Eukaryota; kingdom Metazoa; phylum Chordata; class Amphibia; order Anura; family Dendrobatidae; genus Phyllobates; species Phyllobates terribilis. The sequence continues at coordinate 304,940,567 of NW_027362768.1, read as the reverse complement.
TTGGTTATTTCACATGGAGCAGGGATAAAAAAAAACTCCATTAAAATAAAGAGCACATACTGATGTCACAATATACTGAAAGAAGCACTGGCATTTCTTTAAAAGGTCATGGAGCATAATTGCAAATTTTTCATTCTCTATTTGCTCATTGAGATGTCAGTGATTTTTCTCATGCGCAAAAAAAAGGTCCAATTTCCATCAGTGTCTTGAATACGTTTTTCACCAGTGTGTTGTCAGTATTTACCATCAGTGTTTCATCGGTGATTTTCTTGTATGCAAAAATAAGTTCATTGTAAAGCTTCTCTTTCTCACTGCATAGTACACATAGACTTGTGTGAGTAATTTTGATTCATGCTGTGGATCTAAATCGGATATCTCAACGTGATTCTTCCAATAATGAGTACATCTTCTATCCATGAAAAATAGTGATAGAACATGTTCGTTACTCACAGACATCTGAAAAAGGCCTAGGTGCTCGTTTACACTGGTCAATGATGGATGTTAAGCGACCACTGATTGGCTACGTACCATATGCAACTTACCTTTATCCAATACAAGTCTCCGATGGCCGATGCACATGTTATCTCTAAGCTTGACATAAAAAATCAGGGATTTACACTCCTCAAGTTAAAGGGGTCATCTGGAACTAAAATGCATTTTAATCGTAAATGCCTATCCATTTAATGTCACAATCTATTTTGTAAGATACTTTAATTAAAAAGTCACTACCATTCCCTCTCTACTCCCTCTAACTACTTTTTTTTACTACTTCCTCTTTAATAATGTTTTGATTGAGAATCCCAGTGTGTCACTCAGGGGGAATTTAGGGGACTCGGTACCCGGGCCTTTTACCTTGTTTAGGAGGTCACGGCAGTTGGCTCCCGGGCCCGTACTCTGGGTCTCTCTTTAAAAAGGGGTTTTAGTGTACAGTTTGTCTCGTGAAGCCACCTGTGGTTTCCGGTAATGGTTACCGGCGCTGCTGCAGACTTCCGGGGGTGATGGGATGGCAGCTGGGATGTTCCTGCTCCCGGGCCCCCGGGGCAGTGTAGGTGCAGATGGTGGTGATGCTGGGGATTGTAGTGCAGGAGAGATGGCGCAGCAGAAGTAACTGACAGAGACAGGGGATTCACTTCAGTACCTTTACTGGTGCGGATGTCAGGTACGGTCCAGGGTACTCGGTAGGAGGGGTGCACTTCAGGACTTTTCCCCAGTGAGCGGTTATAAAACCTCCTGGTCCGTGTCTCCCTCTCTCTAAGCTCCTGGCCAGCCTGCAACTGGGCCTAGCTTCCGTGTTGTGCTGTTCCTTCACCTGTCGCTTGGTAGTAGGACCTTTTTCTGGCAACCACTATCCCTGGACTCCGGGGCCTTCGTGGTTCCTAGTCCTGTCAAGGGTTTAGCTTCAGGTCGACCAGGGACTTTTAGGTCCTCCAGGTATGCCGGTGATCCCTACTGGGTATAAAGGACCCAGTAGGCGCGGTCCCGGTGTCCGGTTCGTGTCTTGGGGTGAGCCTATGATGCTCCTCTGCCCCCTCAACTCCTCTCTCTTCTCCTTTTTGTCTCCGGCCACACTCGGGGCCCTCAATACAGCATCAGCAGACGTGCTGCGTCTTCACTGCTCTCAGTGGCAGCACACTCTCAGAACAACTCACTCTGACTGCCTGGCTCCACCCTCCATATATATATATATCCCTAACGGGCTCCCTCTGGTGGTATGAGGTGGAAGGGTGGAGGTGTTTGTTTGTAACGAGGGCCTCTTGTGGAGAAGTCCAGCCATGCACCCTTTTGGGTCCTGTGGTACCTGTGAACAGCAGGGTGCCACTGCTGGGATAGTCAAACGAGTCATCATCGGGGGGCCGAAACTGCGGTCACTGCCATAGTCTCTTCCCCCTCCCTAAAATAAAGCGTCATCAGTGGATGCCAGTTTCAGGGGCAGGTATAATCCCTGCTTTATTAGGCATGCATCAGTTGTCAATTCCGATGGATGTTAAGTAGATTCTTTTCATTGTGCTATATGCACAGTGACAATGCACTCATTCGCCAGCTTTGAACAGAAGTAAGAGAGTGCACTGTCAGTGTGCACTGTAAGAAGAATACCCAGCATGCATGAAAAGTCTTTGCCACCTGAAGCCTACTTGTTTGACTATCCTAGCATGCACTGGGATTCTCAAATGAAGATTCATTAAAGAGGAAGTAGTAAAAAGAAATAAAGCAGTTAGAGTAGAGTGAGAATGATAGGAACTTTTTAATTAGAGTATTTTAGAAAAGAGATTAGATTATGACATTAAATAGATAGACATTTAAGATAAAACTAAATTTTAGCTCCAGACCATCCCTTTGAATTCAGCATTTTATAAGCCATGTCATTACTGATATTTTTTCTTAGAGGGAAGACTTTTTATTCCCTTGGTATGCCTAAATTTTTTCAGCACTAAGGCTGCATAAGCTATGTATCCTAGCTTGGTCTCCAAAGTCAAGAACTCGTGGACCGCCTCCATCTCCTGTTTTAGCACTGTGACCCCTAGATTTTCGCTTCACTTCCAAGAGCTGAGGAGATAATATGCTATGAAATGATCTCTGAGGAGAAGTTAAAAGAATTTAACCCTGTGATTGCTTGACGGTAGGTACAATGCATTGCTAAATTTCTGAATTTCTCTCTATTGTCCTTCACAATACCTCAGGCAAGGCCTACTGAACCTGCTGATATGGCAGACACAGGGGCCCGGCTGCTACGAAAACCCATTAAATGCCATGAGCAATTTATAGTTTGGGTCGTTATGGGTACAGTGGCACCAACCAATAATATTTTTAATATGAGAAAGCAAGATTCATTGGGAAACCATTTTTTGTTTCTTTTTCTTTATTGCAGTGTAAAATGCATTGCAGGTTAGCGCAAGTCTAAAGATGGCAGATCTGGAAATATCAATTAGGCCTATGGTTGCCATGACAATCAATCAAAACCCCATGATTCACGTGACTATGGCTTCTAAAGGATTAAATGACTGAAATAGGTGTTATGTCCAATAATGTCTATTTCATTGTACTATTCACCCTTTGGAGGCGGCGCCGGTGGTATACAGCGGATATCGCCAAGAGGTCAATTGATTCCACCTTTAATATAGGACTAATATTACTCTACACAATATATTTTTGCAATCACTATTTCTAAAAAAAAAAGATAATGGTATTAAATGAATTACGGCTATATTGTCTTATATGTACTGAATATGCATCAGAGTAGAAAAAAGAGAAGCTGACAGCTAAAATGAATAGCTGGGGCATGCTCCGTTCACTGTCCTCTTTTGACCCTCATTTCTCTGTGTAAGAAATGAATATATGGGATGGGATAATCTTTGGCTTCACATTGAGGGACATGCATGCTTCTGGCTCCGCTCTCTGCATGGTGGCATTAACAGCGAGGCAGCGACACCATTCTTTCCAATCTGACAGTTTAGCCTCTAGGTTATATTTTTCGAGCTTAGCCAATAAATCATACGAGAAGCTTCTGCGAAAATAGTCATTTTTGCAATGAAATTGGAGAATTTAGAATTGGGAAACATACATGATAACCTTTATGTACAGAGTCTGGAATACAGCCATATATTTAACACATTTCGGAATGAGATTAATTACATTTCATTCATGTGCTTCAAAGTGTAGCTCCAGCTTTGAGCTTCATTTTGTAGAAATAGAAATAAATCTAGCAAAAATAGGATCGAAATTGCTTAGAATTAGAGAAACCGATTGCTACCGGTATAACGTTGTGTGGCACCCCAGGGGTCTGGTCTCCACAGTAATAGCAATGTTATGTCTGAGAGCAGGTGGGAGGTCTCTTGGTCAGGAATCCTATGCATGCCACACCTCCTGCCCAGTCCTGGGAGGGGAAGAACTTCCCCTATATAAAGCTGGGGCTGAGGCAGGGTTAGGGAGAAGAAGAGTAGAGAAGAAGAGTTGAGAAGAAGAGAAGCAGCTATAGGAAAGAGAGATCAGGAGCTCTGTGGGAGCAGTGCTAAAAGGAATCAGGGGCTGGCAGCTGAAGAGCTCGCCCTGATTGAAGAGTTACCACCGGACCCGGAGTCCGAGCCTGTGGGGATTAACCCAGACCCAGCAGCAGAAACCGCCCGGCAGGGGATTTCAGGTCCTCTGGCCAAGAAACCCGAAGGCACGGTCACACGCGTGGGACCAGCACCGCCGTCGTGGAGCGGAAGCCACTAGAAGGCCCCGAGTCACCGGCCATACGGGTGAGCACCACACGGTACACTCAGGGACGTGGGCTACCTTTACCCGCCTCTAGCAAGGAAGCCAGAAGAGTACAATTAGTTGGGGAGGCCTACAACTCCGCCTGGCCAAGGGGAATCCCATCTGCTCAAGGACTGACCAGGCCCCGACCGCTAGCCAGTACTCCGGGAGGGTCTATCTTTGTCACCAGTAAAGACCCTGAACTACACCGCATCGTCTCTGAGTGGTTCCTGCTACCCCCATCATCCACGTCGGCTGCCCTGAGGCCATACCCCTCCCGTTGGGGGTTATACCATCTACGCTGCACTATCCTACCACCGGCCTCAGCGGTCTGCCCTGCAGCGACAGCTCCATAGCTGCATTCAACGGGTGGCGTAGTCGTCCTACATCTACTGCTAATATACCGCCACTTAGTCTGACTCCCTGGGCACGGACCGGGTCGCCGCCACGAGACTACTACCCCCAACAGGCCCGGCTCTGGGTAGTCCCCGCGTGCGCAACGCTACACCAAGTAGGCCCAGGGGTGCGTCAACTTTTGGCGTAGTCGGCAGGATTACGTGCCCGCAACCGCCGGGTACTGCGTGCCTGAAAAAGAGACTTTTAAACTAACCTGTGGTGAATATTCCCGCCATCCGGCGCCATCTTCAGCCTTCTTCCCGCCATCCGCGAAGATTCCCGCCATCCGGCGCCATCTTCAGCCTTCTTCCCGCCATCCGTGAAGTTTTCCCGCCATCCGGCGCCATTTTCAGCCTTCTTCCCGCCTTCCGTGGAGTTTTCCCGCCGTTGGACGCCATCTTGAAGACGCCGCGCGGGAAGAAGAGGGGCGTGGACTCCAAAAGCGCGCGAGAACAGACGCCCCGCCTCACGTCCAGACGTCGCGTAAGGTCCTGGAAGGAGCCCAGCAGACGCTGATGACGCGCCCCTGGGCCTTCTGTGTCGTGCGGCATCGCGCGCATGGGGGCTTACCCGGAGCCGGATCAGATGGGGGTAGTAGTCTCGTGGCGGTGACCCGGTCCGTGCCCAGGGAGTCAAACTAAGTGGCGAGTCTATTAGCAGTAGATGTTGGATGACTACGCCACCCGTTGAATGCAGCTTTGGAGCTGCCGCTGCAGAGCAGACCGCTGAGGCCGGTGGAAGGATGGTGCAGCGGGGATGGTATAACCCCCAACGGGAGGGGTATGGCCTCAGGGCAGCAGGTGTAGATGATGGGGGTTGTGATGGTGCGGTAAGGAGGCACAGAGACGTGGGATGCAGTTTCAGGGTTTTTACTCACTGGTGTTGCTTCAGTCACTTCGGCCGGGAGTGACCACCCGAGCCGTGCTGCGTCCACCAGGTGCGGGACTCGGCCAACCGCCAGGCAATTCCGGAACGTGGTCCTGAGCTCCCTTCTCTCTCTCTCTCTCCGGCCATTCCCACCAGGGATCCACCTTTGTCCGGTTACCTTGGGCCTCTATATGGTAAAACCTTTTAAGGCTTTCCTGACCCTACTCGTGGTGTACCTTCCTGGTGAATGTGGTGAGGGTCGTGGCAAAACTTGACCACGACCTCCGGTTCCTGATTAAGGATGTTTTGCCTCCGTCAGTTTGGGATCCGGTGCCCTCTTCTGCCAACCCTTCACCCTTTTTAGCTCACTCGTGGGATCTCAGGGTTCCCTCTTGGTCTTATGCCTCTGGGCCTTTCTTCCTCTTCCTCTCTGCTTCAGGCCTGGCCCTGGAGCTGGGCCCAGCCGGAGCCACAGCTCCCTGTCAGCCCTCCTGGCTGAACTCCTCCTCAGAACTCTCCTGACAGACTGACCCTATCTCTAGATGGTGCCCACCATATATACTCCCTCTATGTGCGAGCCCAGGTGACTAGCACCCAATGGGCTCCTACCTCTATGCCAAGAGCCCCTCCCCTATCTGCCCCTACACTACTGGGATGTTCCTCCCCCCCTCCCACTCCAGCCAGGGACAGACGCTGTCGTACCTGCACATTTAACTGGTGGGAGTACCGTAGTTCTGTCCCCCGGAAATGGGATGAGTGTAGTGCATGCAGCTATCTGAGCTCAGTCCCACATTCCATCCTTACCCGGGAGTGGAATACCACACCTCTGGTTTGAGGTGCAATACCCCTGTAGCAGCCGAGTCCTCAGGGTGCTACATTCCCCCCTGGTAAACCACAGCACGTCCTCGGGCTGTAAAAGAGCAAAACAATATAAAACATACAAAAATTTTAAAGTGCACTTAGATATAAAACACATTAACTTTCAATATAAGACTCTTGCATATAAAACATTCTCTTATAAAACACACTCTTGATCTTCTGGCCACGGTGCAATTTATGACCAGGTAAAAGTGCAACAGTCGCAAAAACAGTTCCTTATAAAACCGGTAGGGGGCGCCTTAGGAAGCGCAACTATTTACAGGGTGGCCGCTCTCAGTCCTCGGCCAGTGGGGATAAAGGGATGGCTGCTCACAGTCCTCAGCCTGGTTAGGGATAGGGACACACGGGAACAATTCACTAGTCCCAACGGGGACCATATTTTAATTAGCAGCAGTTCTTGTACCCTTACGGGTAACTATTTACAGTTCCGCTTTACCGTACTTCAGTAACGGCGTCCTCCTGCTGCTTTCTGAGGGTAATCTTCAAACCCGTCCGGGTCCTCTTGATCCTCCTCATACCGCAGCTCTTCCTCGGTCAGTCGGTGCACATGAAGAGCATATGGTCCCTTAGCACACTGATGCCGGGTGAAGATGACCTCGTCACCCGGGTAAAGGTCACGTCCTCTGTGTCCCTCCGGCAGATGACTCTCGACATCTCTGCGGGTGACAAAGACGTCGCCGGGGGTTCTGTGATCCCGGATAAAGCCCCAGCCGTGCTCCAGTTGGAACTTGATTATGGTCCCGGTGGCGCGGGGACCGTGGGCTGCACGGGGGTTTCGCCGGGTCCGACGTTTCTGCTCCGCACTCTGAACTTGCAGCCGCTCCTCGCGGACCCGCCTCTCTCGCCGCTCCCTGTCGAAGACCTCCAGTTGTTGCCGGCAGCACTCCGCACGCTGGGCTGCGGCCGCCCGGGTCTCTTGGGTGAAGCCGATGAGGTTTTCGCCGGTGGGGTCCCATTCGAACTGCGCCTCCTCCAACGGGAGTGGGGTGATCTTGGCGGGCGCCGGAGCCGGGATCAGGGGCTCACACAGAGGCCATTCCTTCTGGAGTCGGGGAGTGGTGTACTCCTGAGGCCACACAAAGGGTTGCCCATCCGGGCAAGTATGCTGGGCGAACAAGTCATCACCCAAGGGTAGCACTCTGGAGGTCGAGGGCGCGGTGGTGGCAACGGCGCCCGGATTCACCAGGCCTTGCGACCAGGCCGGCGGCACCCTGAAGGTGAAGGGCGCTGTGGAGACTGCGGCGCCCGGGAGTACTCGATCTTGCGACCAGGCCGATGGCTTAGTGGAGGTAGAGGGCGCTGTTGGAACTGCGGCGCCCGGGGGTACTCGGCCCTGCGACCAGGCCGGTGGCGTTTCCTGCTTGGCCACGCTCTGGATTGAGGCGCGTGACGTCACAGAGGGCGCGGCCGCGGCTCCTGCCGCTTGAGGCCTAGTTTGGAGCGGTGACGGTGCAGCAACGGGCTTGGTAAGGGGAATTTTGGGCTCTGCGACGGGGAGCTGGGGCAGGCTTACGGCTACTAGGCTTGGGGTGGTGACGTCCCCTTTACCTGCTTCCATCTCTTCAGCTCCTTCCACGGCGTCGTCTCCGGCCTTCGTCCCTCCTGCACCATCTTCAGGGGCAGGCGTGCTCCTCGTTGCGGATGGCGGCCTTTGCTGGCGGGTTCCAGCTTGCAGGGCCATTTCTTTGCTCCACTCGGCCAGCACTTCTTGCTGCACTCGGGCCATCTTCCGAGCCAAGCCCTCCAGTGCAGTCTGTGCATGCTCCCGATCTCGGGGGAGCTGTGCCAGGATCTCCACCAGACCTTCTGGGGTGGCGGCCTGCAGCAGGCTCCTGACCATCGGGTCGGTGCTGCCTGACTCTCCCTCCATCTCCGGGTGCGATCTCTCCAGACTCCTCCTGGCTGCACCCATCCTCTCTCTTTTGTTCTTGATCCGCCCATACTGAGGGCGGTCCTGGGGCAACTTGGTGATTGTCAGTTCCAGGGGCAGACCCCCCACTCTGATGGACATCTCTATCATTGCAGTCTCTGCTGGTGGGGGCGGTCTTTGCTTTTGGCGCTCTTCTGGGACCAGGCCCACGATGGGAGGTGGCCTCTTGCCACCCTCTGGCACGCCCATAATGGCGTCCGCTCTGCCAGGGCGGGAAATCATCTCAGATGGCGGGAATCGTCTCCTAATGGCGGGAAACTCCGTGGATGGCGGGAAAAGGCTGCAGATGGCGGGCATACGGCGGGAAACGATCCGAGATGGCGTTCGATGGCGGGGACCCTCTGGAACTGGCGGGAGACCTCTTCTTACGGTAACTGTGAACTTTTCTTCAGGCACGCAGTACCCGGTGGTGGCGGGCACGTGATCCTGCCGACTACGCCAAAGTTGACGCGCCCCTGGGCCTTCTGTGTCGTGCGGCATCGCGCGCACGGGGGCTTACCCGGAGCCGGATCAGATGGGGGTAGTAGTCTCGTGGCGGTGACCCGGTCCGTGCCCAGGGAGTCAAACTAAGTGGCGAGTCTATTAGCAGTAGATGTTGGATGACTACGCCACCCGTTGAATGCAGCTTTGGAGCTACCGCTGCAGAGCAGACCGCTGAGGCCGGTGGAAGGATGGTACAGCGGGGATGGTATAACCCCCAACGGGAGGGTTATGGCCTCAGGGCAGCAGGTGTAGATGATGGGGGTTGTGATGGTGCGGTAAGGAGGCACAGAGACGTGGGATGCAGTTTCAGGGTTTTTACTCACTGGTGTTGCTTCAGTCACTTCGGCCGGGAGTGACCACCCAAGCCGTGCTGCGTCCACCAGGTACGGGACTCGGCCAACCCCCAGGCAATTCCGAAACGTGGTCCTGAGCTCCCTTCTCTCTCTCTCTCCTGCCATCCCCACCAGGGATCCACCTTTGTCCGGTTCCCTTGGGCCTCTATATGGTAAAACCTTTTAAGGCTTTCCTGACCCTACTCGTGGTGTACCTTCCTGGTGAATGTGCTGAAGGTCGTGGCAAAACTTGACCACGACCTCCGGTTCCTGATTAAGGATGTTTTGCCTCCGTCAGTTTGGGATCCGGTGCCCTCTTCTGCCAACCCTTCACCCTTTTTAGCTCACTCGTGGGATCTCAGGGTTCCCTCTTGGTCTTATGCCTCTGGGCCTTTCTTCCTCTTCCTCTCTGCTTCAGGCCTGGCCCTGGAGCTGGGCCCAGCCGGAGCCACAGCTCCCTGTCAGCCCTCCTGGCTGAACTCCTCCTCAGAACTCTCCTGACAGACTGACCCTATCTCTAGATGGTGCCCACCATATATACTCCCTCTATGTGTGAGCCCAGGTGACTAGCACCCAATGGACTCCTACCTCTATGCCCAGAGCCCCTCCCCTATCTGCCCCTACACTACTGGGATGTTCCTCCCCCCCTCCCACTCCAGCCAGGGACAGACGCTGTCGTACCTGCACATCTAACTGGTGGGAGTACCGTAGTTCTGTCCCCCGGAAATGGGATGAGTGTAGTGCATGCAGCTATCTGAGCTCAGTCCCACATTCCATCCTTACCCGGGAGTGGAATACCACACCTCTGGTTTGAGGTGCAATACCCCTGTAGCAGCCGAGTCCTCAGGGTGCTACACTGACGTCACAGGAGCGCGACGGAAGGTCCTCAACCCTGACGATCCACTGCGGAGCCGCGGCCTACGGAAGAGGATCATCGCAAGGTAGGCCACGGTCCACTAGGGGGGGAGAAAGATGTCGGATACGGAGGAGAGCTTCACTGCCTCAACCCCCGCCAGCGCCACCGCTGCTGCAGTAATGCCTTTCACCATGCCCTATATCCCGGGAGCAGCCTGGCTACCCCAATACTCAGGGGAGTCACATACCCTGAATGACTTTAGAGAAAAGCTGGATAGCCTCTTCCAGGTGTACCCCCTCACAGAAGAGCAAAAAGTGAGCATCCTGGTGGCCCAACTAACCGGGGCAGCCCAAAGGGAGGTAAAGTCCTGGCCACCTGGGAGGAGGACTGTCGCAGGGATACTAACCCGGCTGAGGGACGCCTTTGATACCCGCACCTCAGCCGAGATTAAGCTTAAATTCTATGGATGCAAGCAGCGAGCACATGAGAGTATAAGGGACTATGCACTAAACCTACAAGAGGCCCTGAGAGCCATTAAGCAGACCGACCCCGACAGCGTGGGAAACGAGGACAGGCTGTTGACCGAACAATTTATAGAGGGACTATATTGCAATGCCCACCGAACCCAGTTGCGGGCAAAGGCCTTACAGGATCCTCATCTGGACTTTGCACAGTTCAAGGACAGAGCCATCCGGGTGCTCCGAGAACCGGCACCGGGTGGCGTGGTGACCCACAGGCGCCCTACTACCGCTTACCACCAGGAGGCGGCGCCCTTGTCGACAGGGCCTGTGGGAGCTGACGCGCAGGCTTTGAACAATGACCCGGCTCCAGACCTGCACCATCAGGTCCAAGAGCTAGCTAAAAGCGTTGCTGCACTAACCCGAACTGTGCAGTCTTTACAGGTTTCCACTCCAGGGAAGATCCAGCTGGCATCCGGACCGGAGGACATCCCGTGGCGTCGACCAAGGAGGACCCCACCGGCCAGAGGAAGACCCAGCGACCGGTACAACGAGGACGGACAACCTATCTGCCGCCGCTGCAATCAACCCGGACATATGGCAAGGTACTGTCCTTTAAACTGGCACAACCTGGGGTAGAGGGCCAACCCCCAGGAAAAAGATCACCAGGCCCATCGAACTGGCGCGACAAATATGTGGGAGGACGTCCAGTCTTGCCTGTGGTACTGGATGGCATCCCTATGAGTGCCCTACTGGACACCGGGTCACAGGTCACCACCATCCCGTACGTGCTCTTCAAGCAGTACTGGAATGACTCGGATATAACCCGCTACCCTGACGACGACTTGAGTATCATTGCCAGCAATGGTCAACCCGTGCCGCAGATCGGATTTAAAGAAATGACCATTAAAATTGGTAGAGTTGAACTGGCAGCACAGGGACTGATCATTGTGGACATTGACAAGCGCGAGAGTCACCCAAAGATAACTCTAGGAACTAATGTGATTGAAAATTGTCTTGCAGAGGTGATTTTCATATTACAGCAGGTTGCCAAGAACGCCAGCTCCGGCCAGCAGCGAGTGCTCCAGAAAGAGATCCGGGCACTGATGCGACGGCAACAGGTGGAACTCTCCGGTGGTGAGATTGGTAGCGTAAGAATGTGTGACCCTTTCCCTATTGCCATGCCCCCGAAAAGTGAAATGATGATTTGGTGCCGGGCAGCTATTGGTCTGAGAGGTAGAGATTACCAGGCCATGGTAGAACCAGTCTACTCAGACAGTAGGCCCACCATTTTGACAGCACGGGGGGTAGTTGATGTACGCCATGGGAGGGTACCCGTTCGCATAATAAATATTGGGAAAAGGGAAGTATACCTGCCCCGGTATGCTACGCTAGCCAAATTATATACTATCAACCAAAATTCTATACAGTCTGTGGAACCCTTGCCTCCATCTCACCCGGAGGAAGGTAACGGCTCTACGAAAATAATGGAGGATTGGTGTCAGCAACTACATTTGGGTACTGACTCCACTCCCTCCCACCAGAAACAGGGAGTCTACCGGGTGGTTCAAGAGTACGAGAGAGTGTTTAGTAAACACCCGTTAGACTTCGGGCGAGTCAAGGGGGTAGAACACCACATCCCCACGGGAGACCATCCTCCCATAAAAGAGAGGTATCGGCCCGTACCCCCTGCACACTACCAACACGCCAAGGGGATGCTTAGAGACATGAAGGAGGCTGGGGTAATCAGGTTTAGCTGTAGCCCCTGGGCAGCTCCACTAGTCTTGGTCAAAAAGAAGGACAACACCATGAGAATGTGTGTAGATTACCGGAAAATTAACCGTATCACACACAAAGATGCGTACCCCTTACCAAGAATAGAGGAGTCTTTGGCTGCTTTAAAATCTGCTAACTTCTTCTCCACCTTGGATCTCACTAGCGGGTACTGGCAGGTTCCTGTAGCAGAGGCGGACCGGGAGAAGACCGCATTCACCACCCCGATGGGACTTAGCGAGTTTACCTGCATGCCGTTCGGACTCTGCAACGCACCAGGAACCTTCCAGCGATTGATGGAATGCTGTCTGGGACACAGAAACTTTGAGACGGTCCTGTTATACCTGGACGATGTCATCGTCTATTCCAAGACCTACGAGGACCACCTGAAACACCTGGCGGAAGTGTTCGAAGCTCTGGCAAGTTACGGCCTAAAGGTGAAACCCTCCAAGTGTCACCTCCTGAAGCCAAAGGTGCAGTACCTGGGACACGTGGTGAGTGCTGACGGAGTGGCTCCCGACCCTGATAAGATCACCGCAATTAAGGAATAGCCAAGCCCCTCCAGCGTAAAGGAAGTGAGGCAGTTCCTCGGGTTGGTAGGCTACTACCGAAGGTTCATTCCCGGTTTCACCAAAAAGGCAGCTCCTATGCAGGACTTCCTGATAGGCCAGTCCAGGAAGGCCAAGAACCAGAAGCCACCCTTCAGATGGGAGAAGCTGGAAGAAGAGTCCTTCCGCCAGCTGAAGATGGCCCTCACGGGGGATGAAATCCTGGCGTACCCTGATTATAGCCAGCCCTTTATCCTCTACACCGACGCCAGTAACATCGGGCTAGGAGCCGTACTGTCCCAGATCCAGCAGGGGAAGGAACGGGTAATTGCTTACGCCAGCCGAAAACTGCGACCCACCGAAAGAAACCCTGAGAATTACAGCTCATTTAAGCTAGAGTTCCTGGCAGTGGTGTGGGCAGTCACTGAATGCTTTAAGCACTACCTCGCTGCTTCCAGGTTCACCGTGTACACGGATAACAACCCGTTGACACACCTGGACACGGCAAGACTCGGTGCCCTAGAGCAGAGATGGATGGCCCGCTTGTCCAACTATGAGTTTACAATCAAATACCGGGCAGGACGCTCCAATACCAACGCGGACGCCCTGTCCAGGATGCCGAACCTACCGGACGTAGGGGAAGATTCAGAGGAACTGGAAGAAGTTGAACTCCCCGCGTTCCACCGTCATGGGACTATCCAGTATTCCCACCGTGTAAGAAGTAAGCAAACCGCTACGTTCAACCCCTTACCTCATTACAACTGGGTGGAGACGCAAGACAGTGACCCTGCCGTCCGTCTGGTAAAGGAGATGCTGACTCGGCCAGATGCACGCCTTGACCCAGACGCTCCGGAGGAAGCCAAGCAACTGTGGGCTGAGAAGAGTCGACTGTTCCTTTATAAGGGAAAGTTGTGCCGCAGAATGGTTAACTCCCGGACGCATGAACTAATCTGGCAAGTAGTGGTACCAAGAAGAGACGCAGCTATGGTGATGGAGGCATACCACGACGGAGCTGGGCATTTCGGATGGAAGAAGCTGGAGTTTCTGCTGCGCGGGCGGTTCCATTGGGTAGGCATAAGAGGAACCATCGAGAGGTGGTGCAGAGACTGTGGCCCATGCAACTTAAGAAGGAGGGACCGTGCCAGCCAGAAGACTCCCCTGCGGTCCATCATCACCAGACAGCCGTTGGAACTGGTAGCCTTGGATCATGTAAAGCTGACCCCAAGCAGAAGTGGCTACGTCTACGCGTTAACCATCGTGGATCACTACTCCCGGTTCTTGGTTGTCGTCCCCGTCAAGGACTTAATGGCTCACACAGCAGCTAGAGCCTTCCAGCAGCACTTCTGCCGTCCGCATGGATACCCGGAGCAGGTGCTGACGGACCAGGGGCCTGCCTTTGAAGCGGAGGTCTTCCAGGAGTTCTGCACCCTGTATGGATGCCGGAAGATAAGAACAACACCCTATCACCCACAAACTAATGGATTTTGTGAGAAAATGAACCAGGTGGTGATAGATCTCCTGAAAACATTGCCCCTGGAGGAACGCAGTCTGTGGCCTGAGAAGCTGCCCGACCTGGTGGACCTATACAACCACATCCCTGTAGGTTCCACCAACTGTACCCCGGCTTACCTAATGAGGGCAAGACCTGGTAAGCTTCCTGTTGATCTGGAGATGGGAGTCCTGACACCCGAGGACACTTCACCAGAAGCAGACTGGGACACAGAGAGGCAGCAGCAGTACCGGAAAGTACAGGAGAGCGTGGAGCGAAGTCTCTGTCAAGCTAGGGAAAGACAAGAGAAAACTTACAACCAGTATGCTCCCGCTGTTCCCCTGGTGCCCGGAGAGCAGGTCTTGAAGAGGAAAAGACGGCTCCACAAGTTGGACGACCAATGGGAGAAGGATCCGTACACCGTACTGCCCTCAAGCCACGACAACCCAAAGATCTGTACAATCAGTAAAGACGGAGGGGAAGCCACAGCCATTGTATCCCGGGATCACCTGAAGAAGTGTCCCGAACAGCTACGGAACCCTGAAGAGGAACAAGAAGACCCTCGACCCGTAGAGGAAAGGGAAGATATGGTTAGTACTGTGCTCGGAGACTTCCCTCGGTCTTGGACTCAAGTCAATGGTGCTGTTGTGGTACCCGTCCTCACGTTCCTCCAACCAGCATCCCAAGTGCCTACGGAGACACAGGTGGAGCTGGAAGAACAGCCGGTCCAGGAGGCAGAAGACCCCACACAAGCAGACCAGGAGAATCAACCCTCTGCTTATAGTGAGCCTGCCATACCCCTAGTGAGCCAAAGAGTCCGTAGACGGCTGCCCAGTTTACCCTTGACAGCTCCTATACCCTGTAGCTCAGGACCAGTCAGCCAGCTCCGTAGGTCCACTAGGGTCACTAGAGGCCAGCTGCCCATACGGTGGAGGATCTAAATGTTCAAGTTATTTTATTAATGTTTACCTGTTTATTGTTGCTTGTGTATAATTATGTGTTTCTAGTTATTTATAGGAGTCTTTGGTGGATTTACCGGGAATCCTTTGTGTATATAGTTGGAGCGTAACCCAGGACGGACTGAAAGACTGTTAAGGACTCGGGGCAGGACAGACCCCTACCTGGTTACGTCTCCCTGTGTTGGTGAAATGGACACCCTTGTTTTCCTCAAAAGTTACACCCGGTTGCGGACACGCCGTGACCATCCTAATGTTTTTCTTTATTGCGTTGTTTCTGTTTGTAATTTGTTATGTTACAAAAATATGTTTAGTCCCGGAGTACTAACTTTCACTAGGGGGGAATGTGGCACCCCAGGGGTCTGGTCTCCACAGTAATAGCAATGTTATGTCTGAGAGCAGGTGGGAGGTCTCTTGGTCAGGAATCCTATGCATGCCACACCTCCTGCCCAGTCCTGGGAGGGGAAGAACTTCCCCTATATAAAGCTGGGGCTGAGGCAGGGTTAGGGAGAAGAAGAGTAGAGAAGAAGAGTTGAGAAGAAGAGAAGCAGCTATAGGAAAGAGAGATCAGGAGCTCTGTGGGAGCAGTGCTAAAAGGAATCAGGGGCTGGCAGCTGAAGAGCTCGCCCTGATTGAAGAGTTACCACCGGACCCGGAGTCCGAGCCTGTGGGGATTAACCCAGACCCAGCAGCAGAAACCGCCCGGCAGGGGATTTCAGGTCCTCTGGCCAAGAAACCCGAAGGCACGGTCACACGCGTGGGACCAGCACCGCCGTCGTGGAGCGGAAGCCACTAGAAGGCCCCGAGTCACCGGCCATACGGGTGAGCACCACACGGTACACTCAGGGACGTGGGCTACCTTTACCCGCCTCTAGCAAGGAAGCCAGAAGAGTACAATTAGTTGGGGAGGCCTACAACTCCGCCTGGCCAAGGGGAATCCCATCTGCTCAAGGACTGACCAGGCCCCGACCGCTAGCCAGTACTCCGGGAGGGTCTATCTTTGTCACCAGTAAAGACCCTGAACTACACCGCATCGTCTCTGAGTGGTTCCTGCTACCCCCATCATCCACGTCGGCTGCCCTGAGGCCATACCCCTCCCGTTGGGGGTTATACCATCTACGCTGCACTATCCTACCACCGGCCTCAGCGGTCTGCCCTGCAGCGGCAGCTCCATAGCTGCATTCAACGGGTGGCGTAGTCGTCCTACATCTACTGCTAATATACCGCCACTTAGTCTGACTCCCTGGGCACGGACCGGGTCGCCGCCACGAGACTACTACCCCCAACAGGCCCGGCTCCGGGTAGTCCCCGCGTGCGCAACGCTACACCAAGTAGGCCCAGGGGTGCGTCAGTTGCGTGGGGCGGTAGCCGTGGGCGAGGTATTTGTGTTTATGCCCCGGCATGCTACATGAAAATGGAGGTCTTGGCTGGGTGTGTGTGGTTGTAATGCTGCTGTGGACACCTTCAGGTTTGACTCCTTTAAACCCACGATGAGGAGCCAGACAAGTTTGTAAAAATAAAGTCCATTTTACTGACAATAAAACGTATGTACAGAGCGTAGCAGGAAATAAGAGTGCTGTTTTCTTCCGCACAATACAGAGGCACATTCTTATTGGCTCTGGATTTCAGCACAATATTTGTGGTGAACATTACAAATGAACAACAGGACAAATCAGCTAACTCCATCATCCTGATACAGAGCCACAAGGGTCAATGTGTTTCGCTGTGACCATTGCATCTTAGATGCGCTCTTGCAAAACAGTGCAAGGAAGCTCTCACTAGCTATCACCTTACTGACATGCCCCAGCCTGGTTGATCCTGCCTTTTTTCACAGCTGATCTCCAAGTTTGGCTGACACCACTGCTTCCTTGACCTTTTCCAGTAGTTACGTGCCCCAAACCTGTCTGCCATGAGGAACTGCCACCACTGAAGGTCTCTTGTTGAAACCTGATCCCTTTCTCTGTCCTCTTCTCACTCACACACTGAATGTTGATAGGCTTCCTCTGAGGGGGTCCTTTCATCTCTCTTGCTCACTAACAACTAACTAACAACTAGGAACTAGTAGAAAGGTCCCTATCATTCCTCCCTAACTATGGGTCGGCCCCACAGTTAACCCTGTCATCACTAACTAACAGGAACTGCGGTTGTGATGCCTCTTCTCGGAAAAAAGCCCTTTAGTTTACCCTGGGTGATGGGGGACTCGGACCCGACCCGTGCTCAGGGCCATCACATTAAAAAGGATGGTGTGGGCTCGTCCAGGTTGAGAGGCTGATTAACGACTACGCCACCTGTGGTACCTGGTGAAGGGCCACCAGCGCCGCTTCAGTCCGCTGAGGCATGGTGTTATGGCGGCCAAAGTTATTACTACTCCCCACAGGCAGAGCAGGGCCTCAGGGCAGAGGGACAGGAGGACGGGGGTGGTAGAAGAGGGAGAGAGGCGCCGTGTCGTGCGGTGTAGTGCAGAATAAACAGTCCGGAGGCCATAGGGGTGAACTTCCAAGGCTTTACTCACTTTAGAGATGGCAGAAGGAAGGCGACTCCCTGCTCCCTGCGGAGTCCTGCGGTCACCAGGGACGGGGATCCGACAACCTCCGAGTAAGTCCAGCATTCAATCGGGACCCTACACCAGAGTGCTCTTGAACTACAGACCGAATCCTTTCCTGTCCGTGTGTGTGCAAATAGGCCGGGACTCCCTCTGAGCTCCTCTCAGAACAAGGGCACGGGTGGCAGTTCCGCTCCGTCCGATACCCGGTGGGATCCTCTGGGCCTACCGGGCTTTCCCAACCAGGACATAGAGTAGCAAGGTCGGGTGTCGGGGGCCAGTACCCCTCTTGCAGCCGGACTCCCTCTGAATACAGTTATATGAAAAAGTTTGGGCACCCCTATTAATCTTAAGCTTAATGTTTTATAAAAATTGGTGTTTTTGCAACAGCTATTTCAGTTTGATATATGTAATAACTGTTGGACACAGTAATGTTTATGCCTTGAAATGAGGTTTATTGTACTAACAGAAAATGTGCAATCTGCATTCAAACAAAATTTGACAGGTGCATAAGTATGGGCGCCTCACCAGAAAAGTGACATTAATATTTAGTAGATCCTCCTTTTGCAAAAATAACAGCCTCTAGTCGCTTCCTGTAGCTTTTAAAGATTTCCTGGATCCTGGATGAAGGTATTTTTGACCATTCCTCTTTACAAAACAATTCCAGTTCAGTTAAGTTTGATGGTCGCCGAGCATGGACAGCCCTCTTCAAATGATCCCACAGATGTTCAATGATATTCAGGTCTGGGGACTGGGATGGCCATTCCAGAACATTGTAATTGTTCCTCTGCATGAATGCCTGAGTAGATTTGCAGCAGTGTTTTGGATCATTGTCTTGCTGAAAGATCCATCCCCTGCGTAACTTCAACTTTGTCACTGATTCTTGAACATTATTCTCAAGAATCTGCTGATACTGAGTTTAATCCATGCGTCCCTCAACTTTAACCAGATTCCCGGTGCCGGCATTGGCCACACAGCCCCAAAGCATGATGGAACCTCCACCAAATTTTACTGTGGGTAGCAAGTGTTTTTCTTGGAATGCTGTGTTTTTTTGCCGCCATGCATAACACCTTTTTGTATGACCAAACAACTCAATCTTGATTTCATCAGTTCACAGGACCTTCTTCCAAAAAGAAATTGGCTTCTCCAAATGTGCTTTTGCATACCTCAGCCGACTCTGTTTGTGGCGTGCTTGCAGAAACGGCTTCTTTTGCATCACTCTCCCATACAGCTTCTCCTTGTGCAAACTGCGTTGTATAGTTGACCGATGCACAGTGACACCATCTGCAGCAAGTTGATGCTGCAGCTCTCTGGAGGTGGTCTGAGGATTGTCCTTGACTGATCTCACCATTCTTCTTCTCTGCCTTTCTGATGTTTTTCTTGGCCTGCCACTTCTGGCCTTAACAAGAACTGTCCCTGTGTTCTTCCATTTTCTTACTATGTTCCTCACAGTGGAAACTGACAGGTAAAATCTCTGAGACAGCTTTTTGTATCCTTCCCCTGAACAACTATTTTGAATATTCTTTGTTTTCAGATCATTTGACAGTTGTTTTGAGGAGCTCATGATGCCACTCTTCAGAGGAGATTCAAACGGGAGAACAACTTGCAAGTGGCCACTTTAAGTAGCTTTTCTCATGATTGCATACATCTGGCTATGAAGTTCAAAGCTCAATGAGGTTACAAAACCAAAAAAAGTGCTTTAGTAAGTCAGTAAAAAGTAGGTAGGAGTATTTAAAACAAGAAAATGATAAGGGTGCCCATACTTATGCACCTGTCAAATTTTGTTTGAATGCAGATTGCACATTTTCTGTTAGTACAATAAACCTCATTTCAAGGCAGAGACATTACTGTGTCCAACAGTTATTACATATATCAAACTGAAATAGCTGTTGCAAAAACACCAATTTTTTTAAAACATTAAGCTTAAGATTAATAGGGGTGCCCAAACTTTTTCATATAACTGTATATCAGCATGGCGAGGACAGGTGGTGTATACCGCTCCGTCTGCATCCTGCCTGGGATCCATTTGCTGTGGAGCCACACTCTTAAGCTCCGGGCCTTCTTGGTCCTGGTCATTGGCCGGGTTGAGGCATTCCTGGTCTACAACCTGCCCCTCAACCCAAGGCCGAACCCAAGTTCCCCTAACTCTTGGTTCCCCAGTCTCCCTGTAACCAGGGGAGCAGCACCTAGTGCATACTAGCTCCCTCTGGTGGAGAAATGTGCTGTTGGATGCAAAGGTTGGGTCCCGAATATCACACTGTTCTTACCTCAGAGGAGGAACACTACACTCCATTAAAGAAGTGCAGCATCCCTGTGGCAGTCGAACCCTCAGGGGCGCCACAAAGCCTCCAGGAGGATAAAACATATAATACAGTACATTTTCCACACATTAAACAACAGGGGTCTTCAGAGGGGTGTTACGCCATCTTTTCCACCTTTACACACCCCCCCTCTTTAATGATTGCCGTTCGCGGTAATCCAGGACCTATAACAAAGAGGTTAATATACATACAATAAAACACTCAAGATTAAAGTCTTCTTGTCTCCACCTTTACACCAGTATGCAAAAAATTCAAAATGCTATATGAGGACGATCTCACAGGTGCAAAGTACTGAACAGTCACTAAAACGCCTATCATCTGTGAGGGGGGTGGCTGCTTAGTATTACAACTGCACAAATATGAGTCTCCTGTAAGGCTCCCATCATACAGTGCACAATGCCGGCTTACAGAATATGGGCTCATTCACCTGTCTGATTTTCTCGTACGAGTGCTATGTGTAGTTTTCACAGATAGCACTCATACCTATGATATTCTATGAGGCTCCTCACTTGTCCAATTCTTTCTTCGGACCGAGAGGTAGGCGGAGAATATCAAAGACATGTCTGATTTTCAGCAATGCAAATCTATGGGTCTGTGAAAAAAATCAAACTGCACTCGAATGACATCTCTCCGATGGAGAAACTTTTTTTCTGCTCTCTACATATGAGAAAAACTGATGACACTCGGACCACACACTGATCAAACTCTGATCAAAGTCTGATAAGAATAATCAGTCTGTCTTTCTCGTACGTGGAAAAATCGGATATGTGAATGAGCCCTATTAGTGACACTCATACAATCAGATCAGGCAGACTTCTCAGCACCCATACAATGTATTGACATCCCATCCGACGTTAACCCATTGGTGCATTTGGGCATACCTGTACATCCGTACCAGGGTCCTCAAGGTTTTCATTTATGTAGCAGGATCTGAAGCTGAGCCCACACTACAAGTGGCAAATGCTGGCTGTATTATACAGTTGGCATCTGCTTGTAACAGCAGCAACTTTCTAGATAACCATTTAGATGCAGCTGTCAATCACTAAATCGGCATTTAAATAGCTTGGTAGCCAGTGCCCACATAAACTGAACTGGCCCCCATTAACACTCCAAGATAGGATAATGGGATACGAATAGGTTGAAGGAATGAAGATCCCTACTGAAGATCACTGTCTCTGCCAATTTGGCCTTGCAACAAAGGCTGGGTTTCATAAGAGAATGTCAATTTCCTTATATACTGTAATTTTGCAGTATATAAAACAATCATGCAATCGTAGGTTCAAGACTGCCTAAAAAAAAGTGAAAAGAAAAAAAAAGCAGAAAAAAAATTGGGATACCTGCCTCCTTTTTCTAAACATTGTACCCTAAAATGGTACCAATAGAAAATAACAGCTTGCCATGCAAAAATAAGCCCTCATACAGCTGCATAAACAGCAAAAAAAGTTGGAATTATTTCTCATTTTCCAGTTTATTGTATGGAAAACAAATGGAAAAAAAAATATGGTTTAAAACTACAATTTGTGTTCAGTTGGTGTTGCACTTTAATAAATAAATAAAAAATTCAGCAGATACTATATGAAAGATGGATTTGATTATTTTATATAGTTTCAAATAATCATGTAATGTATACTGATATTGTGAATGGAGCCAGAACTGGGTGGCTCAGTACACCATGTTGTGGCCACTCTTGAGTACTGCAGTCCAGCCACTATTCACGTCAATAGAAGCTAAGCTGCAGTACCTTAGAGTGACCACTACAAAGTGTAATGAGTGATGCTGTTCCAGCTATACCATAGCTTCACTGAAACTGCAAACAGTTCATCGGCGTGGGTGCTTAAATACTCATCAATCTCATATTGATCACTAATCCTAAAGATAGGCGATCAATATTTTAAGTAGTTGACGACCCCTTTAAATCACTTTTCTTTCAATTAACCACTATTAATCCATGTGCCAGTATGTAATAACTATTTTGTATAATAATATGTGCAGCCATATCCTATTCTGGATATATTACAAGATGACAAGGGGTCTTACATAGGCCTCAGGATGCTTTTATAAAAGGGTAACACAATAGGGTACCAAAGATAGCCCTTTTTTTTGTATACAGTCATTAAATACTATGATAAGTACAATGAATTTAAGGAAAATAAATATTGTAAACTAAAATTTTCATCCTGAAAAGTTGGACGAGTGTAATCCATATGGCATTCAATATGTAATGCAAGTGCAATCCGAGTGTGCGATTATTTTCTCGCCTGCCATCCGTAAGTCATCCATATGCGAAATGTTTTTTTAAATCAGCTTTGACATTATACTCTAATCCTATATGTAACTTAAAGAGCCTCTTTGATTGCTAACCCCATAAAAGCACACCACCCAAGGTCATATGTTGGGAGCATATACATACTGTAGTTTTTAGACATACAGCTCACGGCAAATATGCCCTAGAATTTGTTGTTCTAACAGACTGAACATGCTCTTTTTACCTGTGTATTGTTCCGTAAATTTTGTTTACGTTACTGAGTCATTGTGGAACCGAGGAGGCGCCGCTGACTATGGGTCCATCCTTACATCATGCAATGGGCCCAAAAAGGCCACTTACTGCATCTGAATGTGGGTCTACGCAACCATTTTAATAATTTTATCAAATACGGCCGCATGTGCCTTCCGACGGTAGACCGTATGTTGGAAGTGCTTCGAGCTGGTCCACTGTCGCCGCACGTTCAACTGCAGGCTTGGCTGTGGCCGGCAAATATTGAAATAAGTGTGTACCATTTTCAGCGACAAAAAATGGAGGTAACTGAAGGGTGTCCACAAATTAATGGACCAATCTTACAATGTAGGTAATAAGGCGTGTGGGATACTTCCTAACTACACCTAGATCCCCAAATTCATTGTTTAATGTTTTTTGTACATGGTGGGCCATGGACAAATCCAGGCCCAACCCCTCATGTTGGCCACTGATAAATAAATCCTTAGTCTGTCAAAATATGTGAAAAGTATGGTTTAGAATGGGGAAAGGCAGAGAGCACAACTTTAGAGGTCAATATCTTCTGTTGGTTTGGCTTAGTTATGGATGTTAAGTCCCCTTCACAAACAATATTAAAATGTGAGTTACCTACGTAAATGTCTGCATAATCCAATATGGACCAAAAACTGAAGTTGATCATAATATAGGTGTGGCCTTTTCTTCATGGCCACACCCCCACTCCTGCTACGCTGTTGGTGCTCCCGGTGATATTGGTCATGGCAGCTAGTATGGGGGTGGTTTTAAATTGTTATGGGCCAAGAATTTTCACCACGTTTATAAACTTAGAGCACAAATGTTAGACATGAGTGTATTGTAGCAATGGTACAAAGATGTTTGGTGGTCAGATGTTTCCTTCATTATTACAGATTTTTAATGTTTGCACTCATGAATGTCTGCACGCTGGTCTTTACATGTTTTAACAAACTACTTGCTACAAATTCAAATTGCACCCTCAAAATTCTGGAAGGTTGTGCGACTTTGTTAAGGCTTTAGAAATGTAAGATGTTGTATTGCTGATGCCTTTAAATTTGGCTATTGTTTTCCGCCAATATTTTGTCCTCTTTTTGGTTGCACATAATGATTTTTGTTTAATATCGTGCTTTGCTTGAAAGTAAATTAGAAATGTAACATATTCAGTCAATCATATGTACCGTTCAAAATGGCTGTACTTAAGTCATCTTGAACCTGTTGTGAGCTGTCACCAAAATGAGGGTACAGTTGGCTGCATATATACAACAATGCTACCTGCTGGTGATTGCGGTCCACATAGCCAGCATCCCTGATGTCCCACATTTCGGGCCTTTGTTGAACCAGGACAAATAGCATTTCAACATTCATGCTATGTGCCATTTTGTTGGTTTCCGTGGAGGTGTGTTTTTTTTCATTTTTAGATCTTCACATCTCTTGTTATAATTGCTGAACTTACTGTGCTGGATTGATGTAATTTCCTTGATTTTTGGACCTAGGTGCGTGTAATACGGACGCTTTACAGACGGCCCGTTTTTTTTGCACCCCCATAGACTTGCATAGGCAAGTCTTGTCCAATATAGGTTGCCATTTGCAACAAGCTGCAAATATTTCCTCATGATGAATACAGCTAAGGAAAACATCACAGATAAGCACTGCATCATTGAATAACATTGGTCCGAGTGCAATCTGATTTTTTATCTGAGTGTCACTACTAGTGTTGAGCGAGCACTAAAATGCTCGGGTGCTCGAAGCTCGGGCCGAGCTCGCCGTGATACTCGGGTGCTCGACCCGAGCAACGAGCCCAATGTTAGTCTATGGGAGACTCGAGCATTTTTGCGGTGGCACCCCCGGCAGTCTTTTAAAAGCCTAACAAGTGCCCAAAACGATAGTGACAGTGCTCAAATGACATGGGGACAGCATGGGGATCGCCCCAGGAAGCATTTCTGACCCCCAGGTCACTGCTGTCAACAACGTGGTCAGAGGTATTAAGCCACTTTTACAGGCTCACAATAAAACGAAAGTGAAACTTTTTTCCTGTGAAATATGTTAAGGAACATCCTTTCCAGGGAGAAGACTTGTGTATAAGTTAAAATAAATGATCAAAAACAAAAATACTCCTCCACACCTTCGGCTATGTTCACAAGTAGCATTTTTTATGTGTTTTTGCACTTTTGTATTGCTTTCAACTATGACAAATGCATTCACCAGGAAATGTCATTTTAACATTTTACAACCTTATCTGGCCATATGCTGTGTGACACATGCATAAAGTGCTGAAAAGACATGGGAACAGCATGGGGAAGACCCCTGGAAGCATCTCTGACTCCCAGGTCACTGTCTAAAAGTGTTCCCATCATAAGTGATCCTTGCCGCATCAGAAGATGCAGACTTGCAACTATCCCCATGCAAGTTCTAGTCCCAGGGCAGTGTTCAATTGTACCTCCCCCATTCCTTGCAATACAAGCGCAAGTATGCAGCCTGCCACCCACCCACCGCCAGGCTGCAATACCATACTGCTTGCTTGCTTGAACTTGAAATTGGGCCTTTTAGGCATGTGGAGGCGGAATCTGGCCACCACGTCATGGCTGTATTGGCGGCCTGGAATCCATACTCAGTCCCCAGCCACCCGGCGGCCATGTGTCCATACTCAGTCCCCAGCCGCCCCGCGGCCGAGTGTCCACACGGTCCCCAGCCGCCTGGGGGCAGTCGGGTGTCCATAAACGGTCCCCAGCCGCCCCCATTTCTCCTTGGAACATCCCCCCACACACTTTTCTTAGCCCGGCCTGCTTTAGGCAGCATTGGACGAGCCCACCAGAGAACCAGACTCCTCCGGTGGGCCCTGACTTCTCCATCGGTGGAGTTGAGAGTGCCAAGGTGAGGAGCATGATGATGATGACAGAAGTTAGCGTCTGCTATGTTTTCTTTTAATGCAAGTGTAAGTGTGCAGCCTGCCCCCCACCCACTCCCAGACTGCAATTCATACTGCTAGCTTGCACTTGAAATGGGGCCTTTTAGTTTAGAGGAGGCCGAAGCTGGCCACTACCTCATAGCTGCTTCGGCAGAGAGGTATCCATACTCAGTCCCCAGCCGCCCCTATTTGTCCTGGCTTGCCTTATACATAAGATTAAGCGCGTATGCCAAAACATTACCTGTGCCCTCCCCAGTGCATTTAGTGGGAAGGAGAGCCTATTCCGCTGTAGTGTGTGCATGCCAAACCCCTGTTCATGGTACATGCGAAGATGCCTCCCACCTTGCACCTGTCATTGCAGACTTGCAACTATCCCCATTCAAGTCCTTGTCCCAGGGCAGTGTTCAATTGTACCTCTCCCATTCCTTGCAATGCAAGCGCAAGTATGCAGCCTGCCACCCACCCACCCCCAGGCTGCAATACCATACTGCTTGCTTGCTTGCACTTTAAATTGGACCTTTTAGGCATGTGGAGGCGGAATCTGGCCACCACGCCATGGCTGTGTCGGCGGCCTGGTATCCATACTCAGTCCCCAGCCGCCTGGTGGCCGGGGGTCCCCGCTTGCTCCCCAGCCTCCAGGGGGTGGCCGGGTGGCCATACTCGGTCCCCAGCCACCCCTATTTGTACCGGTAACCTTTCCCACACTTTTCTTAGCCTGGCCTGCTTTAGGGCAGCATTGGCCGAGCCCACTGGACTATCAGACTCCTCCGGTGGGCCCTGGCTTCTCCATCAGGGGAGTTGAGAGTGCCAAGGTGAGGAGCATGATGAGGATGATAGAAGTTAGCATCTGCTTTGTTTTGTTGTAATGCAAGCGCATGTATGTAGTAGCGGCTAGGCCTGAGGAGGTCAGCGTTTTGGCGCATATCCTACCTCCTCCGAGGATTGCTGGATGTTTTCCTGCTACTATCCAAGTTCTATGACTCCCGTTAAAACAAAGCTTCAGGTGATAAATGATGGATGAGGTAGTGGCAAAGGAGAAAGAGCAGGAGGAACAGGGACCATTCACATCAATATCAGGCCAGTCAACCAGATATGTCTTGTAGGATATGTTTCTGTAACAAAAGGAGCGGTTCGGCTACACAGTTATAGGGCATACAGTGAGTGCAATGCCTACCAAAAATTTCGAGGCACTCCAATGCCCCTTGGAAATGACATGGAGGTCAGAGGGCGTTAACTAAACCTTTTTTCCCATTTATAGCAACTGGGTCTCCTGTGCACTGTTGGCCTAAGCAGTGAATGGAATTCTTTCCAAAAATTATGAGGTACTGCAATGCCCCTTACAAGAGCCATGTGTGGCACCTCAGGGGTCTGGTCACCACAGTAATAGAGATTACGTCGGAGAGCAAGTGGGAGGTTTCCTGGTCAGGATCCCTTAAACATGCAACATCCTCCTGCCCCAGTCCTGGGAGGGGAAAATTCTGCCCTTATAAACTGGATCTGGGGTGGGGTTGAGTGAGTCAGAGAACAGAGAACAGTCAGAGTCAGAGTGAGAGCAAGGGAAAGTAACAGCAAGGAGCTCTGTAGGAGCTAGGAGCTAAAGACGAGGGGCTGGAAGCTGAGCAGAGCTCGCCCTGGCAGAAGACAATAGGAACCGGACACAGGAGTCTGAAGCTGTGAGGACTTATATATCCAGCAGCAGAAACCAGCCGGCAGGGGATTTCAGGTACTCTGGCCATAGAAGCCCGGAGGCTCAGTCACAAGCAAGGGACCAGCACCACCGTCGTGGAGCGGAGGCTAACAGAAGGCCCCAAGTCACCAGCCATACGGGTGAGCACTACACGGTACACTCAGGGACGTGGGCTACTTCTACCCGCTTACAGCAAGGTAGCCAGGAAGAGTGCAGACAGACGGGGAGGCCTACATCTCCACCTGGCCAGGGGAACTCCTGCTTGCTCACAGACTGACCAGGCCTCTTATGCTAGCCAGTACTTCCAGGAGGGTCTACCTTATAATCATCAGTAAAGACCCTGAACTGCACTGCAAAGACTCTGAGTCATTCCTGCTGCGCTCGTGCACCATCACCCCCATCATCCACACTCACTGCCCTGAGGCTATACTCCTCCCGAGGGGAGTTATCCCATTTTATGCTGCGCACACAACACCAGCCTCAGCGGTCTGCCTCGCAGTGGTGGTACTCCCTGACCGCAATCCACGGGTGGCGCAGTCGGACAATTAACCTCAAAACCTAAGAAAGATTGCCACTGGTTTGACCAGCCTGAGCCACGGGACCGGGTCACCGCCACGGAGACTACAGACCCCAGAGACCCGGCACCAGGTATCCCACACACGTGTACACACGGCCCAGGGGGCGCGTCACATGCAGTACAGCATATTACAAACATAAGTCCCATTATTGGGGAGTGGGTGTCCCATAGTATTTGCTTATGCCTTGCAAGCAAAAGCTGCCAAAAATTAGGACGGAGCAACTTGCAATG
This sequence comes from Phyllobates terribilis, assembly GCF_046119375.1. Lineage (NCBI taxonomy): Eukaryota > Metazoa > Chordata > Amphibia > Anura > Dendrobatidae > Phyllobates > Phyllobates terribilis. The sequence goes on along the minus strand of NW_027362768.1, from coordinate 304,912,595 downwards.
CCCCTTACAAGAGCCATGCAGTACAGCATATTACAAACATAAGTCCCATTATTGGGGAGTGGGTCTCCCATAGTATTTGCTTATGCTTTCCCAGCAAAAGCTGCCAAAAATTAGGACGGAGCTACTTGCAATGCCCCTTACAAGAGCCATGCAGTACAGCATATTACAAACATAAGTCCCATTATTGGGGAGTGGGTCTCCCATAGTATTTGCTTATGCTTTCCCAGCAAAAGCTGCCAAAAATTAGGACGGAGCAACTTGCAATGCCCCTTACAAGAGCCATGCAGTACAGCATATTACAAACATAAGTCCCATTATTGGGGAGTGGGTGTCCCATGGTATTTGTTTATGCTTTCCCAGCAAAAGCTGCCAAAAATTAGGACGGAGGAACTTGCAATGCTGGCACCATGGTGGTATAGTGGTGGTGGAGGCTGAGGATAAGGAGAAGAAGATTAAACAGCCCGAAACGAGGAAGCGTATACCTATGTGTGGGTGTGAAGCGGTGCATGTGAATACACCTCCCGAAATAACACAGTGGATTTGACTTTATGTTACTCTGCTGTCATTTGGTGGTGATGAGAAGTCTGGCCCAATCCAGCCCTTGTTCATTTTGATAAGGGTCAGCTTGTCAGCATTGTCAGTTGACAGGCGAGTGCGCTTATCAGTTATAATTCCCCCAGCGGCACTAAAAACACGCTCCGATAACACGCTAGCGGCAGGGCAGGCCAGGACCTCCAAGGCGTACAGAGCGAGTTCATTCCAAGTGTCCAGCTTGGATACCCAATAATTAAAAGGCACAGAGGAATCACGGAGGACGCTGGTACGATCGGCAAGGTACTCCCTCACCATCTTTTGAAACTTTCCACTCCTTGTGAGAGTACCCCGCGCCTCAGGGCCTGTAAGCTGGGCGGGTGTCAGAAAACTGTCCCAGAACGTTGACAGTGTTCCCCTGCCTCTGCTGGATTGGAGTTGCATCTCTCTCGTCTGTACGCCTTGGTTGGGCAACGAACTGTGACCTCTGCCGCTAGCGTGTTCAGATGGGAATTTTTTTAAGAGTTCTGCAGCAAGGGCCTTCTGGTATTGCCCCATTTTTGTAGACCTCTCCACCTCAGGCATAAGAGAGTGAAAGTTCTCCTTGTAGCGGGGGTCTACAAGTGTCACCAACCAGTAATGACTGTCACCCAACATTTTGACAACGCGAGGGTCACGGTTAAGGCAGCGTAACATAAAGTCAGCCATGCGTGCCAGACTGGTAACGGGCAAGATTTCCGTGTCCTCACCAAGATGACGACTGACCATGCTCTCCTCCTCCTCCTCTTCCTCCTCCCCCCTGTCCTCAGGCCACCCACGCTGAACCGACAGTATGACACTTGTACAGGTACTACCGTCTACAACGCATGATAGCAGCTCCTGTTCTTCCTCCTCCTCCTCCTCCTCTCCCTCATTGTCCCCCAATGCACGTTGGGATGAGATGAGGCTGGGCTGTGTGTAATCGCCCGCTACGGCTTCTTGATCCATCTCATCATACTCTGGCTGCAATGCCTCCTCTTTAATTCTCTGCAGAGAGCATTGCAAAAGACAGACAAGTGGGATGCTGACACTAATGATGGCGTCATCGCCACTCACCATCTTGGTGGCCTCCTCAAAGTTTGTCAGGATGGTACATATGTCAGACATCCAGGTTCACTCCTGAGGTCTTATGTGTGGAGTCTGACCTGAATATCGACGGCCTTGTTGCAGCTGGTACTCCACAACTGCTCTCTTCTGCTCACAAATCCTTTGCAACATGAGGAGGGTAGAGTTCCAACGTGTAGGGACATCACACACCAGTCGGTATGCCGGAAGCTGCAAACGCTGCTGCAACACAGCAAGGGCGGCGGAAGCTGTAGCCGACTTGCGAAAATGAGCTGACAGGCGGTGTACTTTCACGAGCAGATATGGCAACTCGGGGTACGATTTAAGAAACCGCTGAACCACAAGGTTAAGCACATGAGCCAGGCATGGTACGTGTGTGATCTCACCTCGCCTCAGAGCCGCCACCAGGTTATGGCCATTGTCACACACGACCATGCCGGGATGTAGGTTCAGCGGTCTCAGCCACAGATCTGCCTGCTCTTTCACAGCTGTCCACAACTCACAAGCAGTGTGAGGTTTATCACCTAAGCTTATGAGTTTCAGCACAGTCTGTTGCCGCTTGGCGGAGGCAGTATTGCAATGCTTCCAGCTTGTAACTGATGTGGTGATATCTGAGATGGAGGCTGAACATGAGGAGGAGGAGGAGGAGGAGGATGCGCAGGAGCTGTACACTGTGGGGGCAACTCTGACTGACATAGGGCCCGCAATCCTCGGTGTGGGGAGGATCTGTTCCGTCCCAAGGTCCGACTGGGTCCCGGCTTCCACTATGTTTACCCAGTGTGCCGTCAGAGAGATGTACCGTCCCTGGCCACAAGCACTTGTCCACGTGTCCGTTGTCAGGTGGACTCTCCCAGTAACTGCGTTGTTGAGGGCACGGCAGATGCTTTGGGACACGTGCTTGTGTAGTGCGGGGATGGCACACCGGGCAAAATAGGGTCAGCTGGGGACCGAGTACCGAGGGACGGCCACCGCCATAAGATTGTGGAAGGATTCCGTCTCCACCAGCCTAAAAGGCAGCATTTCCAATGCAAGCAGTCGTGAAATGTCCGAATTTAGGACTGTGGCCTGTGGGGCGTTAGCTGCGAATTTCCGCTTTCGTTCAAAGGTCTGGGATATGGACAATTGAACGATGCGGTGGGACGTGGACGTGGACGTTGATGCTGTTTCTTGAGAAACTGCCATAACAAGTGAAGACTAAGAGGAGGGGGCATCTTTACATGCAGTATGGACAGGGGATTGCCTTGCACACACAACAGGGGGTTCTATTGCACCCACAACAGTGGAAGAAGCAGTGGTGACACCCGCTGACACTGGTCGTGGACCCTGGGTTTCGCCCCACAAAGTCGGGTGCTTTGCTGCCATGTGCCTGATCATGCTGGTGGTGGTCAGGCTGGTAGTTTTGTCACCCCTGCTGATGCTGGCATGGCAGGTGGAACATATGGCCTTTTTGGGGTTATCAGCAGAGTCTTTAAAAAAATTCCAGACTCTGGAAGACCTACCGCTTTTACTGGCAACGTCCCTCGTGTTGGTGTTATGGGGAACGGTTGCCTGCCTTCTGTTCGCGGCCACCACACTGCTTCTTCCTGCCTGTTGGGGTACTCTGCCTCCCTCCCCCTGTGTGCTGCTGGCCTCACTCTCCATGTCCTCCTTCCACGTTGGGTCAGTTACTAGATCATCCACTACCTCCTCCTCTTCCACTTGAGCACCACGATCCTCCTTCTCATTTCCTGGCAATTGTGTCTCGTCATCGTCTTGTGACAGATTGCCAACGTCGACTTCCTGTGGCCGTGGCTGTTCAAATATTTGGGCATCGCAACATGGGATCTCCTCTTCCACCACTTCAAGCCTATCAGGCGAGGGGCCCAAATATGGAAATGGACCAGTGAACAGCTCTTCAGAGTGTCCAAGTGTGGGATCACTTGCTGTCTGACGACACTCGGCATGGTGGGAGGAAGGAGCATCAGGGTGAGGAGGAGTATGCGGTCGAGACTCATGGCTACTAAGAGTTGACCGTGTGGAAGACAGACCGGAGGTGGTGGTGCCCAGGTAACTGGAAGTATTGTTTGCTATCCAATTAATAACCTGTTCACACTGATCAGTTCTCAATACTGGTGTTGTTCTGTGCTTCCCTAGTAATTCGGTCAAGAAGTGGGAGCGAGAAGATGTGGCTGTTGGCTTTTACCGTGGAACAGCAAAACCACAGTTATAATTTACTGGTGTATACCAGGCTTTTTAAAATATATATATATTTGCGGCTGAACAGTGAGCGACACACTCAAACAGTTTTTTTGGATACAAATGGCCCAAAAGAGGATAATACAGAGGTTTGTACCATGGAACTGCAAAACCACACTTGTATTTCTCAGGCCTACACCAGACTATTTTCAACAGATATATTTGTGTCTGAAAAATCAGGGAGACACTATTTTTTTTTTTTACAGCAAAAAATGCAAAAAGCAGGATAATAGAGATTTTTTACCGTGGAACAGCAAAAGCACACTTCTGTCTCTCTGGCCTACACCAGACTATTTTCAACAGATATATTTGTGTCTGAAAAATCAGGGAGACACTATTATTATTTTTATACAGCAAAAAATGGCAAAAAAAGGATAATAGAGATGTTTTACCGTGGAACATCAAAACTACAGTAATAATTTTCTGGTGTATACCAGGCATTTTAAAATATATATATATTTGCGGCTGAACAGTGAGCGACACACTCAAACTGTTTTTTTTTTTATACAAATGGCCCATAGAACTGCAAAACCACACTTCTATTTCTCTGGCCTACACCAGACTATTTTCAACAGATATATTTGTGTCTGAAAAATCGGAGGCACACTTTTTTTGGGGGGGGGGGGGTGGGCATCAAAAGGTTAATAAGATGGGTATTTGTACATTGTGAAGGAGGAAAAAAAAAAGAGGATTTAGATAAAAAAAAGGATTTTTCCTGGCCCCCGGGACCTGAAGCTAAGTCCAGCAATTTCAGCAACAGGAGCAGCACACAGGACTGTAATGCAGCGTTTGCTGGTATAACCACTGCGTCTCCTATACAGCCAGCCTGCCTGCCTGCCTGATATACCTGGGATGGATATTAGTCCTGAGAAGGACTGTTTGTTTGATCTGGCAGCCTTTACAGACCCTACACTAACTATTTTGCAGGATATATCTCTCCCTAAATCAGCAGCGCTGTCCCTACACTGTCTGATCCGGAGCGACTGTGTCCAAGATGGCGGCGCCCGGTTTTAAATACTCGAGGTGACGCTGTGCGGCCAGCCAATCACTGTAATGCCCACAAACAACATGGCTGCGGCATTACAGTGACTGGCTGGCAATCCCTGCATGTTTATTGGCTCTGTAAAGAGCGCCAAACGCGTAGGGCGGAGACCCAAGCTCCCGCCCGAGTAACCCGCAAATGCTCGGTGCTCGCCGAACATCCCGAATAGTGAGATGCTCGGGCGAGTACCGAGCAGTGTCGAGCATGTTCGCTCAACACTAGTCCTACCATAATCGATCCAATTCTCTTGGAGGAGAGAATCTTCTTTCGTATTTTAAGAAGATAGACAATTGAGAAGATGCACACAGCTATTGCCTAACAGAGTATCTGCAAGTGAACATCTGCTTGTCCAAGATGATAGAGAAAGGAAAAGCAGAAATAATTACACTTGCAGGAACTCAAGTGTGAAGTGCATGTTCCCTCGTGGAAGAGATTGAAGGAGACGCCGGGTTCAGGAGACAGCTTTGGAGCAGTTAATCAATAAATATAAATGCCCAAGAGGGCCGAAAAGAGGAGGAGTTGGACTTGGATCGGTAGCAGTATTGTCGTGTGAGCAGCGGCGTTGGCTTATAGCTGCCTGTGACGATACAGTGTAAAATCTTAATTATGCCAGACATACTTTCAGATGGCAAGAGCAGCATACCTTTATTTTTATGTTGACTCTGTAATCTGTGTTCTTCATTAGTTGATTAACATAGACTATTATTTGTATAACCCTGAATGTTATCTGCTCTTTGATTCTGAAACAATGATGTGTATTGACAAGAGCCCCTGTAATACAAACTATGTAAATAAATTAGCTAGAACAATGAATGCTTGCTAGATATGTTAAATACCATTGTAGGGTGTTTGCCAGTCAATCTTGAGGGATGAGACGTGGAAACTCAAGACCTGTGGAATAATATTATCTCTAATTCTGAACCTGTGGATGTGTATTTAAAAAGGGGCATGTGTTTCTGTAGCAGAGAGTCTTGGGACAGAGATTCAGAGAGACTTTAGAAGGAGAATGAAAGACATCCTTCAGGAAAGTAGATGGATTGCATGGCATCCAAAGAGACACAGATTTGTATTCTACATGATTCTAGTCTAAGGGTACCGGCCCTGACTGGAAAGATACGGATCTGCTCCATTAAACCATCAGAGAGAGACATGGATACATTTTGGGGAGTCCAGGAGAGGACGAAGAAGTCACCTTACCCCATGGATATGTTGTTTTGGGGTTGGTAGGAGGGACCCTATGGTGGTCTAGAACCCATGGAGACATTTGACCACCGGTCACCTGGCCCCATGGAAACTGTCGGAGAGGCAAGGATGGGATCCTTGGGTCTCCTGGCCCTGTATCTCGATGAACTGCGAGATTCCTAAGCTTGCCACTACCTTCTCTCTGTGGTGGCCCACCAGAAGCGGGGGGCTATTGGTTGAGGTAGTCGGCCCTGGAAGTCTCCAAGTCGCAGCTGTTCTATCCCAGGTGGGCGGAGAAGGAAGGGTGAGACTGTAATGTTGTACCATCTTGGGTATTTGCTGGGACTGTTCTGTGTGTTTATTGTCTGCTTTGTGGTTCAATAAACTATTGCCACGCTGTTTTACCATCACCCTGTGTTGTCTAAGAAGCATTACGCCCACGGAAGATCCCGGGTCTTCACACTGCCATTATAAGAGACCAGACTCGAGTAAAGGAATCGAGAGACCAGACCCAAGAGAGGACAGACACGAGTGAAGACCCGAGTTAGACCAGACCTGAAAAGAGACCTGAGAGAGATCAGAGACAGGAGATCTGAGCCAAGTGAGCAGAGTCAGGGCTAAGAAAGAGATAAGTAGACCGCATTCGTGTGAGCCATGGTTTTCAGTGTAGAAGTACTGTACAAAGTGGGGACAGGGACTGCGCTTCAGGGAATAAAGGCGGGACAGTGTGCTGAGTGAGCAGAGTAACCAATCAATCGGGAACTTGCGGCTTAGCGGGTAGTGTCATTGACCCCTCCTTAGGGCCTGTTTGACGGTCTGCATTGCCTAGAGAGTGATGACGGGGACGGGCCCGATAGTGATAGTGATGCCCTTTTGGCCAGGGTGTTGAGACTAAGACCTCAACGAGAATAACAGTTGTTTAATGGTAATAATTAGTGATGGGCGAGCACTAAAATTCTCGTGTGCTCGATGCTCGGGTCGAGCAAATTGGAATACTCAGGTGCTCAACCCGAGCAACGAGCCCAATTTAAGTCTATGGGAAAATCGAGCATTTTTCTGGCGGCTCACCCCGGCGGTCTGCAGAGGGCCTAAAAATTGCCCAAATCGATGGGAACAGTGCTCAAATGACATGGGACAGCATGAGGAAGACCACTGGAAGCATTTCTGACTCCCAGATCACTGCTGTCAACAACGTTGTCAGAGGTATTACGCCACTTTTACGGACTCACAATAAAACATACAAAAACTAATCCAAAATGGATTTTCCTGGGAAATATGTTAAGGAACATCCTTTCGATGGTAATGACTTGCATATAAGGCAAAATAAATAACCAAAACCAAAAATAATCGTCCACACCATGGGCTATGTTCACACGTAGCGTTTTTGATGCGTTTTTGCACTTTTGCATTGCTTTCAACAAAGACAAATGCATTCACCAGGAAATGTCATTTTAACATTTTACAACCTTATCTGGCCATGTGGTGTGTGACACATCATCATAAACATGCATACAGTGCTGAAAAGACATCGGAACAGCATGGGGAAGACCCCTGGAAGCATCTCTGACTCCCAGGTCACTGCCTAAAAGTGTGCCCATAATAAGTGATCCTTGGCGCATGCGAAGATGCCTCCCACCATGCACCTGTCGTTGCAGACTTGCAACAATCACCGTCCATCTCCTTGTCCCAGTGCAGTGTTCAGTTGTCCCTACCCCATTCCTTGGAATGCAAGCGCAAGTATGCAGCCAGCCACCCACACACAGGCTGCAATACTATACTGCCAAATTTTTGACAGCTGCTTGCACTTGAAATGTGGCCTTTTAGGCTCGTGGAGGCAAAAGCTGTCCACAATCTTTTGGCGGCAGCGACCGGGTATCCATACTCGATCCCCAGCTGCCACTATTTCTCCCGGTATCGTCTCCACCTTCCACAAGCACAGGTCCCACAACATTATCTGTGCCCTTCCCAGTGCACTTACTGGGAAGGATCGCCTAACCACAAAAACGTGGACAGGTGAATGTGGCCAGGGACGGTACGGAGCCAGTCCACAGCTTTTATTGCTGAGAGTTGTATTTCACCACAGCCATATTCTTTAGCTCAGTGAAAGGACTGGCATAGAGGGAAACCATATCTACTCTGGCTGTCATTTCTCCCAGGAAGTCCTCTAATGCAGCTTGTTGCAGAAGCAATAGCAGCCCGTCCAACATCCACTCACACTTGTCGGTGGTGCTTTGACACACAAACATCTTTCTTTGCGCTTTTAATTTCATGACTACAGAGTTGGGCAATGGCCTGATCTGCAATGCGGTTTGAGAAATAACATGCATAAGCACATCCAATCCACATTAAAAAAGCAGCCATAGAATGTCCGGGAACCTTCCCCCACACTTTTCTTAGCCAGGGCTGCTTCTCGGCAGGGTTAGATGGGCCCACCAGACAACCGGAGACTCCTCTGGTGGGCCCTGGCTTCTGCTTCAGGAGAGTTCATAGTGCAAAGGTGAGGCCATGACATGATGATGATAGAGGCCACCATCTGCTTAGTTTTCTGTTACTTGGAATGCAAGCGCAAGTATGCAGCCAGCCACCCACCCACAGGCCGCAATCCTAACCTGCCAAATTTCTGGGCAGCTGCTTTCACTTGAAATGTGGCCTTTTAGGCTTGTGGAGGTGGAAGCTTTTCACAACCTCATACCTCATACTCGGTCACCAGCCGCCACTATTTCTCCCGGTTTTGTCTCCGACTTCCACAAGCGCGAGTCCCTGAAGATTACTGGTACTTTTCTGTGGGAATCTGCTTGCCTCCTACCAGCCTGGAATATTTCCAGTAAACTAGGGTACGACGCCATGGTATTAGCAATGCCCCCAGTACCAGTAGCTAAGCCATCCCCAATTTCCTTCACAGGAATTTTATTTGGTAGACTGAGTGGCAGCCCAAATACATTAGTTTCTCACAAAGGAGCTGAATATAGAGTGGCAGTGGGTGCAAGTTTCTCCAGCCTGTTAGATATCAGAGGGTGAACGGCAGCACATTGGATCAGTGGTTAGCACTGAAGCCTTGCAGCGCTGGGAACCTGGGTTCAAATCCCAGCAAGGACAACCTGCAAGAATTTTGTATGTTCTCCCCATGTTTGCGTGGGTTTTCACCTCCGTAAAAAGCAGCCATAGGGTGTCCGGGAACCTTCCCACACACTTTTCTTAGTCAGGACTGCTTCTCGGCAGGGTTGGATGGTCCCATTAGAGAATCCTCTGGTGTGCCCTGGCTTCTACATCAGGAGAGTTCATGATAGCATTTTGCAGCTGCTATGGCGCTCTTGAGTGGGGGAGAAAGGTGAGCCCTAAGAATCAAATTCTCTGGTGGGCCCAGTGTTTTTCAATCTGAAACAGCTTCTCAGTGGGAGTTGTATTTCACCACACCCATATTCTTTAGCTCGGTGCAAGGATTGGCAGAGGGAAACCGCATCTACTCCGGCTGTCATTTCTTCGTCACCAGGTTTGGCCCATTGTCACACATGACCATGCCTGGCTGTATGTTCAGCGGTGAGAGCCACAGATCAGGCTGCTGTGTTACAGCTTTCAACAACTCTGCAGCGCTGGGCGGTTTGTCACCTAAGCATTAAGTATGTTATCTTCAGCACAGCCTATTGCCTCTTGGCCAAGGCAGTGCCTCAGTGCTTTCAGCTTGTGACTGATGTGGTTATTTCGGAGATGGAGGAGGATGTGCAGGAGATGAACAATGTGATTACATTGAGGTTACATTGGCGACTCAGTTTTTTATACTAAAGAAAAATCCTACTGTTTGTTTATTTGTTTTTTTATGTTATTTTTTAAGACAAATGCATTCACCGGGAAATGTCATTTTAACATTTTACAACCTTATCTGGCAATGTGGTGTGTGACACATCATCAGACACATCCTGTTTCATTTATGATGGAGGGACTCTGAAAGTCACAAAGCCTATTTTTATAGGGCCCTCCGGCGGCTCTTACTATTCTTAAAAGGCCAGTAGTCGGCCCTCGCTAATGTTAGAGAGCCATCAGCAGGCTATGCTTTGTTGTTTCCATTAACGAGTGGGTCTCCTATACTGTTATTGCGTATGCAGTGACTGCAAGGGCTGCCAAAAATTTGGACGTAACCTTTGTAGAGACATAGAGGAGGGTCTCAGTAAAAAAAAATGTTCCCATTATAAATGAACAGGTCTCCTATAGTGGTAATGCCCATGCTGTGACTGCAAGGGCTGCTAAAATTTGGGAAAAACCCAACTAAGAAGTTAAAGACACATAGAGCAGGGCCACAGTAACAAGTATGACCTGTTCCCTTTAGAAAGGAGAGGGTCTCCCATAGTGTTGGCCTATGCAGTGAATGCAAGGACTGCCAAAAATTGGGAAGCACTCCAATGCCCCATGGAAGAGACTTATAGGGCCTCATAAAAAATGTTCCCATTAGAATGGAGCGGGTCTCCTATACTTGTAATGCCCATGCACTAAGTGTATGGGCTGACAAACATTTACCCCTGGGGGGTATACATGAACATACTGTATAAAAATTTTTTTTACGGGCATCATAAACACCCTTTAAAAAAATTATGTGGGTGTTGCATCATGGACCACGGTCACCCTGGTGATATGGTGGTGGAGGATGAGGATGAGGAGAAGGAGGAGGACAAGAGCAAATTGCCAACATCAGGAAGCGTATACCCATGTGTGGGTGTGAAAAGGTACATGGGAATATACCTCCCAAAAAATGTGAGTGGCTGAGAAAATTCTCCCAGAACTTTGACAGTGTTCCCCTGCCTTTGCTGGATTAGAGTTGTGTCTCTCTCGCCTGTAGTCCTTGGTTGTCCAAAGAACTATGCCATGTGCCGCGAGCGTTTTCAGATGGGAATTTTTTTAATAGTTCCGCAACAAGGGCCTTCTGGTACTGCCCCATTTTATTAGACCTGTCTGCCCCAGGAATAAGAGATATAAAATTCTCCTTGAATCGTGGGTCTAGAAGTGTCACCAACCAGTAATGACTGTCACCCAAAATGTTGAGAATGCGAGGGTCATGAGAAAGGCAGCGTAACATAAGCTCAGCCATGCGTGCCAGACTGCTAATAGGCAAGACTTCCGTGTCCTCACCAACAGGACGAGTGACCATGCTCTCCTCCTCTTCCTCCTTTCTGTCCTCAGGCAATCCACACTGAACAGACGATATGACAGTTGTGCAGGTAGTACCATCTATAGCGCAGGCAACTAGCTCCTGTTCTTCCTTATTGTCACCCAATCCACGTTGGGATGAGATGAGGCAGGGCAGCGTGTAATCACCCTGTATGGTTCCTTGCTCCATCTCATCATGCTCCACCTGCAATGCATCCTGTTTGATTGTGAGCAGAGAGCGTTTCAGAAGACAGAGAAGCGGGATGGTGCCGCTAATTATGGCCTCATCGCCGCTCACCCTCTTGGTGGAGTCCTCAAAGTTTAGGAGGATGGTACATATGTCTGACCTCCTTGTCCACTCCTGAGGTCTTATGTGTGGAGTCTGAACTGAATACCGACGGCCTTGTTAATGCTGGTACTCAACAATTGCCCTCTTCTGCTCACAAATCCTTCCCAACATCTGCAGTGTAGAGTTCCAACATGTGGGGACAGCACACACCAGTCTGTGAGCCGGAAGCTGCAAACGCTGCTGAAGCAAGGGCTGTGGAACTGTAGCTGCCTTTCTAAAATTGGCACACAGGTCGGCTTAGTTTGATAAGCAGATCCGGCAGCTCCGGGTAGGATTTGAGAAATAGCTGGACCACGAGGGTAAGCACATGGGCCAGGCATCGTACGTGTGTAAGCTCTCCTCACCTCAGAGCTGTCACTAGGTTCCGGTCATTGTCACACGCGATCATGCCTGGCTGTAGGTTTAGCGGTGTGCCTGCCTGCTCTTTCAGAGCTGTCCACAACTATTCAGCATTGTGCGGTTTGTCGCCTAAGCATATTAGCTTCAACACAGCCTGTTGCCGCTTGGTCGAGGCAGTGCTGCAGTGCTTCCAGCTTGTGACTGATGGTTATTTTGGAGATTGAGGCTGAAGAGGAGGAGGAGGCTGCGGAGGATGAGGTGCAGGAGCTGTAGACTGTGGGGGCAACTCTGATTGGCCAAGGACCTGCAATCCTTGGCGTCAGAAGAACGTGTTCGGTCCAAAGGTCCGACTGGATCCTGGCTTCCACTATGTTAACCCAGTGTGCCGTCAGCGAGATGTACCATCCCTGCCCACAGGCACTTGTCCACGTGTCCCTGGTTAGGTGGTCTTTCCTGGTAACTGCGTTGTGTATGGCACGGCTAATGTTTTGGGACACGTGTTTGTGTAATGCGTGGACGGCACACCAGGAGAAATAGTGGAGGCTGGGGACCGAGTACGGAGGAACGGCCGCTGCCATCAGGTTGCGGAATGCTTCCGTCTCCACGAGCCTAAGAGGCAACATTTCCAGCGCAAGCAGTCGCGAAATATGGGAATTTAGCAGTGTGGCCTGAGGGGCGTTGGCTGCGTATTTGCGCTTCCATTCCAAGGACTGGGGTATGGACAACTGAACGCTGCCCTGGGACAAGGACATGGACGTGCTTCCTGATGCTGCTACTTGAGAGAGTGCAATGACAGGTGCAGGGCAGGAGGCATCTTCGCATGCACCATGGACAGGGGATTGGCTTGCATGCACAACAGTGGAAGAAGCAGTGGCGCCACCCGCAGACACTGTTCCTGGACCCTGGGGTTCGGCCCACAGAGTCGGGTGCTTTTCTGCCATGTGCCTGATCATTCTGGTGGTGGTCAGGCTGGTCATTTTGCCACCCCTGCTGATGCTGGCCTGGCAGGTGGTGCAAATGGCCTTTTTGGGGTTATCGGCATAGACTTTAAAAAACAACCAGACTCGGGAAGACCTAACAGTTGTACTGGCAACTTCCTTCGTGTTGATGTTACGGGGAACGGTTACCTGCCTTCTTTCTGCGGCACCACACTGCTTCTTCCTGCCTTTTGGGGTGCTCTGCCTCCCTCCCCCTGTGTGCTGCTGTCCTCGCTCTGCATGTCCTCCTGCCAGGTTGGGTCAGTTACTATATCATCCACCACCTCGTCTTCCACTTCCGCACTTTGGTCCTCCTCCTGACTTTCTGCCAATTGTGTCTCATCATCGTCCACCTCTTGTGACAATTTCCCACTGCCGCCTTCATGTGACCGTGGCTTCTCAAATATTTGGACATCGCTACATGTGATCTCCTCTTGCCCCGCTTTAAGTGGACCGGGCGAGACGCCCGAATCTATAAATGGAAAAGTGAACAGCTCTTCGGAGTGTCCAAGTGTGGGATCAGTTGTCTCTGGGCACTCGGCATGGAGGGAGGAAGGAGGTTCAGGGTGAGGAATATGCGGTCCAGACTCACAGCTACTGAGACTTGACCGTGTGGAAGACAAGGTGGTGGTGGCTAAGTGACTGGAAGCATTATCTGCTATCCAACCAATAACCTTTTCACACTGCTCTGTGTTCAATAGTGGAGTTCTGCTGTCCCCTATTAATTGGGACAGGAAGGTCGAGCGAGAAGATGTGGGTATTTGTTGTGGCACAATTTCAGCTTGGCCACGGCCTAGGCCTCTGCATGCACCATCACCATCACGTCCATTTCCCCATCCCTTGCCCATTTTAAATGGAGGACAATATCTTCCACGCTCACTACAAATTGGAATTTGGAGCGAACTTATATGTGATCCGTGTGACAGACAATCCACAGTTTTAAATACCTGGCCTGTAGGTAACTATTTTAACAACAAACTGGTGTCAATTGCTTCACTGACACACTGAAACTAATTTTTAATGGAGGTCAGAAATGGCAGTATTTTCTGAAAACGTATATGTGATCCGTGTGACGGAGGAAACTCAATTTTAAATACCTGGCCTGTAGGTAACTATTTTGAATAGCAAACTGATGTCAATTGCTTCACTTCCTCTGTGCCTTATAATTATTGGGTATCCAAGCTGGACATGTGGCATGAACTGGCTTTCTATGTTTTGGAGGTCCTGGCCTGCCTTGCTGCTAGCATTTTGTCAGAGCGGGTTTTTAGTGCCGCTGGTGGAATTATAACCGATTGGTGCATCCGCCTCTCAATTGAAAATGCTGACAGGCTGACTCATAAAAATGAGCAAGGGCTGGATTGAGCCAAACTTCTCAACACCACCGAATGATAGCAGCGTAACATAAACTCAAATACAGTGTCTTTTTTGGGAGGTCTAACTCTATTCCCATGCACCTCTGTCTTCACACCCAGACATGGGTATACGCTTCCTGATTTTGTCTCTTTGCTCTTGTCCTCCTCCTTCTCCTCATCCTCATTTTCCACCACCATATCCACCATATCTACGTCTCTAGCAATGAGCATTGGAGTACCTCCAAATTTTTGGCAGTCATTGCATTCACTGCATAGGCAAACAGTATAAAAGACCCTCTCCTAATAAAGAGAAAAAAAATTCAGAAGGCCCTCCTCTACGTCTCTTGCAAAGGGCAATGGAGTGCCTCCAAATTTTTGGCAGCTGTTGCATTCACTGCATAGGCAAACAGTATGGGAGACCCATTTCCTAATAATGGGAACATTTTTTTCAGGAGGCCCTCCTCTGCGTCTCTTGCAAGGGGCATTTGAGTGCCTCCAATTTTTTAGCAGCCATTGCATTCACTGCATACGCAAGAACAGTATGGGAGACCCATTCCTTTCTAATAGGAACATGTAATTTTTCCTAAAGTTTGGCAGCTGATGTACTCACTGCATACCCTATAACTGGATAGCAGACCTGCTCCTTTCTAATAGGAACATGTCTTTACTGAGGCCCACCTCTATGTGTCATTAAATTGTTACTGGGGTTTTTTGCTAAATTTTGGCAGCCGTTATACTCATTGCATACCCTATAACTGGATAGCAGACTCATTCCTTTCTAATGGTAACATGTCGTACTCATTACTGAGGCCCACCTCTATGTGTCTTTAAATTGTTATTGGGGTTTTTCCCAAATTTTGCCAGCCATTTTACTCACTGCATACCCTATAACTGGATAGCAGAACTGCTCCTTTCTAATGGGAACATGTCGTTACTGTGGCCCACCTATATGTGTTTTTAAATTGTTATTGGGGTTTTTCCCAAATTTTGGCAGCCGTTGTACTCACTGCATACCCTATAACTGGATAGCAGACCCGCTCCTTTCTAATGGGAACATGTCATTACTGTGGCCCTTGCAGTCACTGCATACACAATAACAGTATAGGAGACTCATTCTTTAATAATTGGAACAATAAAGCATAGACGGCTGATGGCTCTCTAACAATAGTGAGGGCCAACTGCTCGACATTTAAGATTAGTAAGGGCCGCCTGATGGCTCTATAAAAATAGGCTTTGTGACTTTCAGAGTCCCTCCTTCATAAATGAAACAGGATGTGTCTCATCATGTCTCACACACCACATGGGAAGATAAGGTAGTAAAATGTTAAAATAACATTTACCTGTAAATGTATTTTTCACCATTGAAAGCAATGCAAAATTGCAAAAACGCATCAAAAACGCTACACATGAAGGTAGCCCAAGGTGTGGAGGAGCATTTTTTGGGGGGGTTATTTATTTTGCCTTATATGCAAGTCATTAACCTGGAAAGAATGTTCCTTAACGTTTTTCCCAGGAAAATCCATTTTGGTTTAGTTTTTGTATGTTTTAATGTGAGCCCGTAAAAGTGGCGTAATACTCTGACAATATTGTTCACAACAGTGACCTGGGAGTCAGAAATGCTTCCAAGGGTCTTCCCCATGCTGCTCCCATGTCATTTGAGCACTGTTTCCATCGATTTGGGCAATTTTTAGGCCTCTGCAGACCGCCGGGGGTCCACCGGAAAAATGCTCGAGTTTCCCATAAACTTACATTGGGCTCGATGCTCGGATCAAGCACTCGAGCATTCCAATTTGCTCAACCCGAGCATCGAGCACCGAGCATTTTAGTGCTCGCTCATCACTACTTATAACTTCACAACAACAAAAAATTGTTTCCATAATTGTGCTGATGTAAAGTAGACATGTGGGAAATGTTATTTATTAATTATTTTGTGTGACATAACTCTCTGATTTAAGGGCATACAAATTCAAAGTTTGAAAAATGCAAAAGAATTAATAAGTAACATTTTTCACAAATAAACGCATGTCATATCAATTTTTTTTTACCACTATCATGAAGTATATTATGTCACTTAAAAACATTCTCAGAATCAGTGGGATCAGTTGAAGTCTTCCTGAGTTATTACCTCATAAACTGACACTGGTCAGAATTGTAGAATTTAGCCTGGCCATGAAGGTGAAAACAGACTTGGAGGTGAAGGGGTTAAATTAACTGGATTCTGGGTCTGTGATTTAGGAGAATCATTGATTGGCAGCATTCTGCCTATGCACAGTGTACACAGGAAGCCGCCAATCAGTAGTGTAGGCGGGTTTATACAGAGCTCAGCATTTTGAGCTCTGCTAAGTCTGCAGAAGAAACCTGTGATTTTTCACAACTGCTGCACCCAGTAAACCAAGTGAAACATTACTGAAATCAGGGCCTCTGCTCCTACATCATGCTTTACTCACATGGGATAGCAAAAACCTAGTGACAGATTCCCTTTAAGGAACATCTGTGTTTTTTTTAAGTATTCTTTTTTTCCTTTCACAAGATTGCTATTGTCCTGGAAATTATTTAAAATTACTTCCTCTACTTATCCCAGTTAACAGTACTGTTTATACGCATCAGGACAAGTGAAGTCGTCCTTTTGATCTGATTACGTAAGGTTGTTTTACTCACTTAAACTCTGGTAACTGTAAAGTATCAAATATCAAAGTTTATTCTTCGTATAAGGGCTATAAGTAACATTCACCAATATAAGAGTAGAATTTTACTAATTTGATGAGACAGATGAGCTTTTTTAACCTCAAATATTCATTTACACAGGTAGCTGGAGATAACAGCCACATAGCTAGCCATTGAAAAGGTTCAGAATGTATGAATTACAGGAAAATAATGTACTTCCGCTTTATGCTACAGCCCCTGGGTTTATGCAGTTAAAGGGGCTATACAGGAACAGGACTAATTTTTTTCTACTCTGGGCCTAAAAACTAAACAGGCAGGTAGTTGCTATCCAACCTGCCTGTTAGGCCCAGCGCTGATATCTGCTGGCACAGAGTGGTCACAGACCATTCCAGCCGGTGATTCAGCAGCTTCCACTGATGTCACATCAACAGAGCAGCGGCTTCTCTTCTGCTCTGCTCTGTTGACGGGACTTGATTGACAGCCAGCTCCACACTGCCTAACTGCAGAAATATTTAGTGTTACTCATCTGTTCTGTTAAATAAGTAAAATCCCACTCTTAGGCTATGTGCACACAAAGCATTTTTGATGCATTTTCGCTGTGGTTTTTTCCGCCGCGGAAACGCTGCGAAAACGCTTGTTAATAGGTCTGCCAGGAACAGTAATGCTAATCCAGATGTCCTCTGCACATGATGCGGAAATTTCCGCTCTGGATTTGCATTGCGGTAAAAAACGCAGCATAACCATTGTTTGGGCTTTTCCATTGCAAATTCGCGCCCATTGACTTGCATTGAATTGATTTGCTGCATTTCAATTAAAGCAAATGGCAGCGAATTTGCGGCGGAAATGCGGTGCTGGTGGTACCCGGGTTGGAGAGGAGGACTACAACTCCTCTCATCCGACCGCCGCTCCCGCTGATAACAGTGAGAGAGGCGTGGCTGGGAGGAGCAGTAGTCTTCCCAGCCAAGCCGGCTACCACACGGTGTAAAAAAATAAAGTAAAAATAAAAAAAAACTGTATACTCACCTGTCCGGCGCCCCCTGGTTTCCTCCTGGTCCCCGGCGACAGTCCGATGCTCCCGGCAGCCAGCGTTATACTGCAGGGAGCGGGCTCGCTCCCCTTAGTGTACTGAGCTGCCAGGACCTGCGGTGACATCAACGATCAGCTGATCGGTCACGTGACCTCACCGTGGGAACCTTCATCCCAGGGTGATGGCGGTGAGACCTCACTGGGGCTCAAAAGCAGATCTTTAGCTGATAAACCCCAGTGACCTCCTGCAGCAGCATGCATACTGATAGGAGTGATTTTACACCCCTGTCAGTATACACTGCTGTCTTCTACAGCAGTGACATCAGTGATTGCTGACGTCACTGCTGTGGAAGTGAAATGGATCGTCATGGGGCACTCATTGGTGGTGATCGTGGACTATGTCATTGACGGTGGACAGGTGAGGAAGGTAGTTGTTTGTTTTTTACGTTTTTTTTCAGAAGATCGAGGGATTCGGGGACAAGACGTACAATAATTTTTAAAAAATAAAAAAAACGTGTGTCTATTTAATTAAAATACTTTATTCTGGCCGTGTTTTTATTGAAAAGGTGGTGCCCATTTTACTATGCAGTTAGTAATGGGGGCGTCTTATAGACGCCCTCCATTACTAACCTGGGCTTCACGTCAGCTGCCAATAAAAGGCTGACGTGAATCCCAGCCGCCAATAAAAGGCTGACGTGAATCCCAACCCATTACCCTACTCGCCACCGCTACAGGGCAGTGGGAAGAGCGGAGGCTAAGTGCCAGATTTGGCGCATCTTATGGATGCACCATTTCTGGGACTGCTGAGGGGTGATATTAATAGCCGCAGAGGGGGCTAGCATCCATGGCCTCTTCCCTGGCTATTAATATCAGCCCGCAACTGTCTACTTTAGCCTTTTCTGGTTAGATTTTATAGGGGGACCCCACATCAATTTTTTTCTGGGGTCTCCTGTAATCTAGCCAGTAAAGGCTAAACAAACAGCTGTGGGCTGATATTAATAGCCAGGGAGCATTGTTGGCTAATGGCCCCTTCCCCATCTACTAATATCAGCCCCCAACAGTCGGCTTTCCCTCTGCTGGTTATAAAAATGACGTGGGAGACCACAACATTTTTTTGTTTTTATTTTAGGCTCTATGCCCACGATCCAGACATAGCAATGCTTTGGACACATATTTTTTGCTGCGTCCAAAACAATGCATTCTATTGAACGCAGGTATATCCAAATGTGTTCACTGAACCATGCGCATTTACCGCATTCAATACATTATAGTGGTCAAATTTCTGTTGCGCAGACTAGCGACTCTGCAAGAGAATTTTACATGTTGTGGTCCTGAAAGATGCACTGCATGTCAGTGTCCGCGGGTGATTCACAGCCTCTGATGCATGCATAGTGGACATGGGATTTCTAGAGATCCCATCCACTATACCGTAAATCTGGGCGCTGCCGGTTTGACGCTGTATAAACACGCAGCATCAAACCTGCAGCAGCTCCTGATTGAGGCCACGTACCCAAACTCAACCACATCGTGTCAATTTCTGTAGTGGACATGCTAATTTCCGCTGCAGATTTTGACCGATTGAAGTGTCATTATATGCGGTGGATTCACATTTACCGACAACAAAACTGTGGCATTAGACAAAAATATGCTGCTTCCAAAGTGCTGCTGAGTGCTGATCAGGGGGACGAACCAGATGTGAGATGTTAATGATGGCAAGGGACCATGTTTGCAAATGGCTCCTTCCCAGGCTAAAGATATCAGCTCACAGCAGCCGCATAAATTACATGAATAGAAATGCTAATGAAGATTGGGTGAATGGGACTAGCTGACACCTAGCTCTTTTGTTTGGTGATGACAAGGTGTCAATCAGACCTTTCCATGACCAAAAGGAGATGCAGAAAAGCTAAGGAAATTTCTGTTTCAAATACTGATCCTGCTCACATAGCCTTAGGGCTCATAAAGACATCAGTAAATTTTCTCCTAAACAAAACTCAATACAAGCTTCATCAGTGATTTTTTATCACATGGGTTTCGCAAGCTTTTTCTATCAAACAGTACATGAAAAACAGAAAACACATGGATGGCATTTGAGTGATGCCCGATTTTTTTCACAGATTCATAAACTTACATTGGCGAGTTGATCCAATAATCGGATCAATACGGAACATGTCTTCATGCTTTTTTGCGTACCACTCGGTCCAAGCAAAAAGAATTTGGACCTGTGAACTGCCCCATAGATCAGGGATGTCAAACTCAAATACACAGAGGGCCAAAATTAAAAACTTGGACCAAGTTGCGGGCCAACCTAAATATTTATTAAAAAATATCTACAAATGAGGAAGTTTTTCCTTATTAAATATAGTGCTGAAACTTTTCATATGTAAGCAAACTTAAACGGCTTGTCCCACAAGTATATTTAAGTATTAGATCTTAGAATAAAATTAGCCCATAATCACAAATCTGACATACTGGAATAATATAATATGTTATGTAAGAGCAGTAAAAAACATATGATCCAATGCTTTAATTTAAATTTGTAATAACAAAGGATAAAAAACCTTGAATTAATAAATAATACAGATAATAAAGTATGATAACATCAAAAGTGATCCCCAAACACAGTATGATATCCCCACCATGAATTCCTATACAGTACCCTTCACACGCTTTGTATTATGACCCTACTGTACACCCCAACAAAGAATGGTGACCCATCACAACTGTGATCCCCACACAGATCTCCAACAGTATAATGGGCCCCAGATCGTGTTCTATCCAATATAATGGGCCCCACATAGTCCCCCATATTGTATAATGGTCCCCACATAGTCATCCACACAATATAATGGCCCCCACATAGTTCTCCACACAGTATAATGGCCCCACATAGTCCCCCATACAGTATAATGGTCCCATTTAATCCCCAGCATCGAGGCCCAAATATATTCACCCTGAGGGCCAGATTTGACCCGCGGGCCAGAGTTTGCCATGTGTGCCATACACAATCATAGCTACAAGTGATGTCCATAAAAAACACTGACAAACTATTTGCAACAAAACTCTTGATGGTTCTGTGTTCGCACCCCAACACCTTAGCAATTTCAAGAGTGCAGGATCCCTCTGTAAGTCTTGTAACAATTTGTGACTTTTCCGAATCAGTTAAATATCTTTTTTTGTCCCAATTTGCCAGAGGAAAACAAGCTGCCTAATAATTCTGCACACCTTGAGAAAGGGTGTTGTATCCTTAGGCCTCACCCTCCTCACTACACCAATACACATCACCTGATCTGCTTCATCCAATAAGCATTCAGGGTTATGCAGCTTGGAGTAGGAAAATCTGAATAAAATGATGATATGGTCAAAATACTCACTTGTTTAATAATTCTGCACACAGTGTATTATGATATTTGTTACTTGGTAACTGTATAACTACCATTTAGAAGTATTACTTTATTAATGAATTGGGGGGAAAATACACATCGTTATATGCTACAGGGGCCATACATTTGCCCAAAATTCTGTTGGCATCCCAAGTCCAAATTTTGCATCGTGGCCCATGGGACTCTAGTTACACCTACTGTACATAAGTGTCCGGGTGAAGCCTGCTTGGCAGTGTATGGCTATGAAACTACAGAAGTTATACAAGCAGCACGGTATCTCATTGGTTAGAACTGCCGCTTTGCAACACTGAGGACCTGGCAGGAGAGTAAGGTCACTGCCCCACTATCAGTATTTGGTCAGCCGTTTTCCTCAGAAGTGAGAGTCAAAACCAGGAGTGGTGATAAATGCAGAATTGTTGACTTGTTTCTATCATACCTTTTCTCTGATTGTTCCTCACCTGGTTTTGGCTCCCACTCCTGAGAAAAAATGTTGACCAAATACTGACCAAATACTGATAGTGGGGCCGTGGCCTAACAGTCAGGGTTGCAGAGAATGCAACCGCACCCATACAGGAGAGAGGCCCATCGACACCAGCAGCAATATTTGGCATAGAGGCCTGCCAGATCCCTGCACTGCAATATACGCTATCGGCCAATGAGAGGCAGTTAATGTTGGCATGCAAGTCACTAGCGGCACATGGCAGTGACGTCATGTGCTGCCCATTTCTTGCATACTGAAGTCACCTGCCAGCTCATGCACCAGCTATAGAAGAGGACGCAGCACATCTTGGGAGTGGAGGAAAGTAAGTAGAATCATTTATCTTTTTCCACATCTGTTGGAGAAGAGCCATAGAACAGGAACATTATTTCTAGAGCAAGCCCAGGATGGGGCATATTATACCAGTTAAGGGGCATATATTACTGGAAGGGGCCCAGGATGGCAGACATTATGAAAGGAAGGGCCCCAGGATGGAGGACATTATACCAGTAATGGGAGTCATTATACTAGAAAGGGGCCCAGAATAGAGGACATTATACCAGGAAAGGGAGACATTATACCAGGATGGAGGGCTTTAAACAAGTAAAGGGAGACATTATAACATGAAGGGACTCAGGATGGAGGACATTATACCAGGAAAGGGAGACATTATACAAGGAAGGGGCCCTGGATGAAGGATATTCTACCAGGAAAGGGAGTCATTATACTAGGAAGGGGCCCAGAATAGAGGACATTATACCAGGAAAAGGAGACAGTATACCAGGATGGAGGGCTTTATACAAGTAAAGGGAGACATTATAACATGAAGGGACCCAGGATGGAGGACATTATACCAGGAAAGGGAGACATGATACAAGGAAGGGGCCCAGGATGAAGGACATTATACCAGGAAAAGGAGTCATTATACTAGGAAGGGGCCCAGAACAGAGGACATTATAAGAGGAAAGGGAGACATTATACCAGGATGGAGGGTTTTATACAAGTAAAGGGAGACATTATAACATGAAGGGACCCAGGATGGAGGACATTATACCAGGAAACTAGAAAAAGGAGTCTGACGTTTCAGTAGATTGCACTGCTGTATGAAGGAAGCAGTTTCAGAATCGAATACTAGTTTTGTAGTTTTTACGCATTTTGTGTTCCCATCAAGCCCTTTCTCAAAATCAAAGTACATAGCACCTCAGGTGAGCAACTCCATAGCTCCCTTCTCATCTGCACCTTTCAATATCACCCTATGTGTGCTTGTCTCCCCCCTTATTTTATCTAATTATACCAAGAAAGAGAGACATTATACGAGGAAGGGGACAAGGATGGAGACATTATACCAGTATGTGGGGTATTATTACTGCAAAGGGCCTAGGATAGGGGACATTATACCAGGAAAATGCCCAGGATGGAGGACATTATACTTTGAAAGGGGCCCAGGATGGGGGACATTATTACAGGAAGGGACTAGGATTGGGGACATTATTACAGGATGGGGGACATTGTTACATGAGTGGGCGAACACATATGTCTTCACGGGATATAGAACGCTACAAGGGCCTATACATCTGATGAACATGCAAGGGGGGGGCCAAGTCCAAATTTTCCACCGGGGTCCATCAGAGTCTAGTTACAGCACTGGGTTTTGGGTTTAAATTCCACCAAGGATGACATCTGCAGGGAGTTCTGTATGTTCTCACTGTGCTTGTGTGGGTTTCCTCTCATACTCCAAATACATACTGATAGAAAATTTTGATTGCGAGCCCCAATGGGGACAGTGAAGTTGTCTGTAAAGCACTGTGGAATAAGATGGCGCTATATCAGTAAATAAAATAAATACGAGCTGTGTGCCCAGCTATAGATAGGGAGCGTGCCAGTGTGCGGGAACCATTAGGATGTTCATGCGTGGCTGATTTGTAGAAAGCATTTTTTGAAACTTTTCTATTTCTATCTTAAATGAGTTGTTCATTATATGTCCCATGCTACAGCATAAAATAAAAAAAAATCTTTCCTGCGATTTCTGTGCTGTGACTCCCCATCAGTCACTTAACATTATAATCTCACATGACCACTGCAGCGAATCAATTGCTGCTGTTCGGCTTTAGCTTTTCAGCATTCCATCACAGCAGACAGCCACTAATAGTAAAGGCTGCAGCTGATTGGTTGCAACGGTCATGTGAAATAATAGTGTCACGTAATCGCTAGGGAGAAACAGTTCGGACATTGTGGTACCGGTCTGTGAGGTAAGTATTTCATTTTTTTTTTAATTTACTCTGCAACTAGGGTCAATTTAGAAGGGGTTATCCAGAAATGGACATTCCCTTTAATTAGGCTTGTAAAAATGCATGCACAAGTTACAGAAACAACCTCATAAAAATGTATAGAACATTTATAGAAAACTGCAACAAATCTTCCTCCCTTAGTCATATCTATTTGGGCAAGTTGGATGCTAACTGATATCTCCTTCAAGATAACCCAAAGGTGTCAACTTTCTTCGACAAATGTCTAGTTGTGTATCATCCACTCTCAAATTGTTGCACGACTAAGAAGATTTCCTCTTTCATTTTGCCCGTTAACCTATATTTTAACTTCTATTTTTTTTTTACATTTTGCAAGTATTAACTTTGTTTCTTAAATCGCTGAATTGATTTTATGTAAAAAGAAATAAAAAGACGGCCGCTCTATTTATTCTGTATCTGATCAAGTCATTAAATTGTTAAACTGACCTTGTCATGTTTAAGTAACTCTTCAAAGATAAAATAAGATTTTATCTGTAATATGATTTGTCTAATGTGCTGGAAAAGAGCATTTATCATTATCGGTCTTGCGGCGCCATCTACTGTGTAGTAGAAACATAAAAGAAATCATTCATATTCCATGTGTCTTAACTTGCTTTATCATACTATGAACCCCACGGGAGTATTATACGAACCCCGAACAAAGCTAGAAGACAAAAGGAAATGTAAATATTTACCCCGCTATTTAACAATCACAATGAACACTTTGTTCTGTCCTGACATTCTTCTGCGGATAAAAAGTATAAAAATATAGTGGGAATGAATATTTCATATTTCGTCTAATATTTGGGTGGATCATTGGCAGTTTTTTTTTTGCTTTTTTAGAGGTTATGGATTTTGGCTTAATGGCTAAGGATTTTTTACGGGGATTCTATTGGATTCTTCTTTGTTTTTACTTAAATGCCTGCGGTTTTGGATAAAAATCACTTTTTTTTTTATTTGGGTTGAATTAAGAATTTTGACTTCTACATACAGTGCCTACAAGTAGTATTCAACCCCCTGCAGATTTAGCTGGTTGACACATGCGGAATTAACTTGGCATTGTGACATTTGTACTGTAGATCAGCCTGGAAGTGGGAAATGCACTGCAGCAAATTTTGTTTTTGTTTTTTTTTTTTGTTTTTTTTTTAAAACGTTAAAAGTTAATTCAGAGTGTCATTTATTATTCAACCCCTCAAACCACAAGAATTCTGTTTGGTCCCCCTAAAGTATTAAGAAGTAGTTCAGGCACCAAGAATAATGAGCTTCACATGTGTGGATTAAAGATCTCTTTTGCCAACCTTTTCTGACTATTTAAGACCCTCACCAAACTTGTGAACAGCACTCAGACATGGTCAACATGGGAAAGACAAAGAAGCATTCCAAGGCCATCAGAGACAAGATCGTGGAGGGTCACAAGGCTGGCAAGGGGTACAAAACTCTTTCCAAGGAGTTGGGCCTACCTGTCTCCACTGTTGGGAGCATCATCCGTAAGTGGAAGGCTTATGGAACTACTGTTAGCCTTCCACGGCCTGGACAGCCTTTAAAAGTGTCCTCCCGTGCCGAGGCCAGGCTTGTCTGAAGAGTCAAGGCTAACCCAAGGACAACAAGGAAGGAGCTCCGGGAAGATCTCATGGCAGTGGGGACATTGGTTTCAGTCAATACCATAAGTAACGTACTCCACCGCAATGGTCTCCGTTCCAGACGAGCCTGTATGGTACCTTTACTTTCAAAGCGTCATGTCAAGGCTCGTCTACAGTTTGCTCATGATTAGTGTTGAGCGATACCTTCCGATATCAGGAAATATCGTATCGGATTGGATCGGACCGATACTCAAAAAGTATCGGATATCGCCGATTCCGATACCGGAAACCAATGCAAGTCAATGGGACACTAATATCGGAATGAAAATAAACCCTTTCTTTCCTTGTAGGTTAATTCTACATGAAGTAAAACAACTAAGAATAATGTAGAATGTATTATGCGAAAAGCCGGCAATTCATCAGCGCATACACCGGTACCCGACAATTTACAACAGAAAGAATAGAGCTTCACACATAGATTAGATAGATAGAAACATGTCAGTCACATATATAAGAAGTACAGTGACAGTGTTGCTTACTGTACTTGTCATTTAGTGTAAAGGATTTATTTAAAAAAATATTAGTGTTTTCATGCACCGTCTCTTTAAAAAAGCCGGCCGGCAATTCAGCATCTGTACCCGACAATTTAGAATAGAAGGAATAGAGAATCATACATAGATTAGATAGATAGAAACATGTCAGTCACATATATATGAAGAACAGTGACAGTGTTGATTACTGTACTTGTCATTTAGTGTAAAGGATTTATTTAAAAAAATAATAGTGTTTTCATGCACCGTCTCTTTAAAAAAGCCGGCCGGCAATTCAGCATCTGTACCCGACAATTTAGAATAGAAGGAATAGAGAATCATACATAGATTAGATAGATAGAAACATGTCAGTCACATATATATGAAGTACAGTGACAGTGTTGATTACTGTACTTGTCATTTAATGTTAAAATAAAGGATTTATTTAAAAAAAAATTGGCGTGGGGTTCCCCTTAATTTTAGTCTCTAGCGGAGGTTAAGCAGACAGCTGGGGCAGATGTTTGAAGCCTGGGAAGGGGGTAATACCCACGGAGCTTCCCAGGCTACTAATATCAGCCCCCAGCTGAATACATAGCCTTTACTAGCTATTAAAATGGGGGACCCCCCCAAAAAAATGACGTGGGGTCCCCCCTAATTTAATAGCTAGCAAAGGCTAGGCAGACAGCTGGGGGCTGATATTAATAGCCCAGGAAGGTAGCCATGAATATTGGCCCCCTCCCAGGCTAGAAACACCAGCCGTCAGCCGCCCCAGAAATGGCGCATCCATAGGATGCGCCAATTCTGGCACTTAGCCTCGCTCTTCCCACTGCCCTGTAGCGGTGGCAGTGGGGTAATAGGGCTGGGGTTGATGTCAGCTTATAATGCCAGCTGACATCAAGCCCAGGTTAGTAATGGAGAGGCGTCTATAAGACACCCCCATTACTAACCCCATAGTCAAAGTTAAAAAAAACCACAAACACCCAGAATAAAGTCCTTTAATTGAAATAAACACACAATTCTTTATTGTTCTAAATTAAACCATACTTACCATCACGCCCATTCCAGCTGAAGCCAACGATCTCCTGCAATAAAAGAAAAATAATAAAGCAACCTCATCCTTACCTTTCGATGGTTCCCAGGACAGCTCCAGCTCTGCTACATCGAGATGACAGGCTGGACCGCAGCAGAACGCTGCCATCCAGCCTGTCATCCCGCGGACACTGAGAAGCGCAGGCATGCTTGCGCTCCTCAGTGTCTCTCTGTGACGGCATCCAGATGAGCCGACAATGAACTCGGCTCACCTCATGCACGTCACTGACAGCGTGGGAGAATTCTCCTGCACTCAGCGCTTCAGCGTGAGAATTTTCCCACGCTGTCAGTGACGTGCATGAGGTGAGGTCATGTCCAATGAACTCAGCTCACCTCATGCACGTCACTGACAGCGTGGGAGAATTCTCACGCTGAAGCGCTGAGTGCAGGAGAATTCTCCCACGCTGTCAGTGACGTGCATGAGGTGAGCCGAGTTCATTGGACATGACCTCACCTCATGCACGTCACTGACAGCGTGGAAAAATTCTCCTGCACTCAGCGCTTCAGCGTGAGAATTTTCCCACGCTGTCAGTGACGTGCATGAGGTGAGCCGAGTTCATTGGACATGACCTCGGCTCATCTGGATGCCGTCACAGAGAGACACTGAGGAGCGCAAGCATGCCTGCGCTTCTCAGTGTCTGCGGGATGACAGGCTGGATGGCAGCGTTCTGCTGCGGTCCAGCCTGTCATCTCGATGTAGCAGAGCTGAAGCTGTCGTGGGAACCATGGAAAGGTAAGGATGATGTTGGTTTATTATTTTTCTTTTATTGCAGGAGATCGTTGGCTTCAGCTGGAATGGGCGTGATGGTAAGTATGGTTTAATTTAGAACAATAAAGAATTGTGTCTTTATTTCAATTAAAGGACTTTATTCTGGGTGTTGTGTTTTTTTAAAATACTTTACTAGAAATTCATGGTGGTCATGTCTAATATTGGCGTGACCCCATGAATTTCGGGCTTAGGGCCAGCTGATAATGCCAAGCTGGCCTTAACCCCTTTATTACCCAGTGAGCCACCGCACCAGGGCCCTGGATGAGTTGGGTACAGCGCCAGAAGATGGCGCTTCTATGAACGCGCCATTTTCCGGGGCGGCTGCGGACTGCAATTTGCAGCGGGTGGGGCCCAGAAAGCTTGGGTCTCCCTGCGCTGCAGATTCCAGCCCCCAGCTGCCTAGTTGTACCTGGCTGGACACAAAAATAGGGCGAAGCTCCACGTATTTTTTTTTTTAATTATTTCATGAAATTCATGAAATAATTAAGAAAAAAAGGGCTTCCCTATATTGTTGTGTCCGGCCAGGTACAAATAGGCAGCTGGTGGTTGGGGGCAGCCCGTTCCTGCCTGCTGTACCTGGCTGAACCCAAATATAGTGCGAAGCTCCACGTCAATTTTTTTAAATTATTTCATGAAATAATTTTTTAAAAAAAGGGCTTCCCTATATTGTTGTGTCCGGCCAGGTACAAATAGGCAGCTGGTGGTTGGGGGCAGCCCGTTTCTGCCTGCTGTATCTGGCTGGACACAAATATAGGGCGAAGCCCCACATCAATTTTTTTTAAATTATTTCATGAATTTCCTGAAATAATTAAAAAAAAATTGACGTGGGGCTTCGCACTATATTTGGGTCCAGCCAGGTACAGCAGGCAGGAACGGGCTGCCCCCAACCACCAGCTGCCTATTTGTACCTGGCCGGACACAACAATATAGGGAAGCCCTTTTTTTCTTTATCATTTCATGAATTTCATGAAACAATTTAAAAAAAAAGTATGTGGGGCTTCTCCCTATTTTTGTGTCCAGCCAGGTACAACTAGGCAGCTGGGGGATGGAATCTGCAGCGCAGGGAGGCCCAAGCTTTCTGCCCCCCCCCCCGCTGCAAATTGCAGTCCGCAGCCACCCCGGAAAATGGCGCGTTCATAGAAGCTGGATGCTGTACCTGGCTGGCATACAAAAATATAGCAAAGCCCACGTCAAAATTTTTGGGAAAAATTAATTAAAAAATAAATAATAATTTAGGGACTGCATCTTTATTAACTCCTCAAATGTCATTTAGTATTAAAATAAAGGATTTATTTAAAAAAAAAATTGGCATGGGATCCCCCATAATTTTAGTCTCTAGCGGAGGTTAAGCCGACGGCTGGGGCAGATGTTTGAAGCCTGGGAAGGGGGTAATACCCACGGAGCTTCCCAGACTACTAATATCAGCCCCCAGCTGAATACCTAGCCTTTACTAGCTATTAAAATGGGGGACCCCCCCAAAAAAATGACGTGGGGTCCCCCCTATTTTAATAGCTAGCAAAGGCTAGGCAGACAGCTGGGGGCTGATATTAATAGCCCAGGAAGGGTGCCATGAATATTGGCCCCCTCCCAGGCTAGAAACACCAGTCGTCAGCCGCCCCAGAAATGGCGCATCCACAACATTTTGACAACGCTGCTGTAAGCTCACGCTGCCGGGAACACGTCCGCTCCCGGCAGCGGGAGCCCCTGACTGAGGTCACCGGAGTGCATTCAGTCAGCGCAGCTCCGGAGACCTCCTTTGCGGCACTGCTGGGAATTTCTCACGATACAGCAGGGCCGTAAAGGAGCTGACCGGAGCAGCGCTGCCTGAACTCCGGTGAACCCGCTTATGCAATGACGGGGCTGCTTTAAGGCCCCATCATTCTAGCGGCGGCAGCGGTTCAGAGCGGTCACATTCTATGTGGCCGCTCTGAACTGGAGATGTTCGTGGGACACTCGTGGACTGCTACGGAGGGGTAAGGATAAGGTTGTGGTTTATTATTTTATATTTTATTACAGGAGATCGATGGCTTCGGGGAATTAGGTGTCTAGGTGAGTATAGGTGTAGTTTTTTATTTTTTACTTTATTTTAGGTGGCGATCGGCGGGGACAGGTAATGTATAAACTAATTTATTGTAGGCAACCACTGGCCACCAATGACATGTATTTAAAATTTATTGGGGACACAGTAGGGCAATTTAAATAGCAGGATCAGGCTGATGGGAACTACTGCTCCCATCGAGCTGATCCTGCTGGCACGAGTGGACGGGGGACAGACATAGGCCGATGGGAGTAGTAGTGTCACATCGGCCTATGTCTGCCTGCACGCACACACCCGCACACATCGCACAGACACAGCGCACACCCGCACACACTCGCAGACATCGCACAGACATCGCGCACACCCGCACACATCGCACAGACATCGCGCACACCCGCACACATCGCACAGACACCCACACACACCAATCATGACGGGCTGATGGTCTGGGAGGTGAGGCTGACCTGTGTGGCCGTGGGAAAGTTCATGTGAGTTCATGCAATGCAGTCAAGCATGAACTCACATGAACCCTCTGAGGGCACCGCGGCGACTTCAAATGAACAGCTGATCGGCATCACCTGATACCTCAGCTGTTCATTTGAAATAACCGGCGGGAAAGCGCAGCACAGAACGGGAAAGCCGGCGGTGAAGTCTTTTCACTGCCGGCTTCCCCGCCCGGGTCCTTCGCTCCCCGCTCCTTGGTGCTGCGCTCCCCGCCCGGTCCTAACTTACGATCGGGATGGGAGGTGGCGAGGGGAGCGGAGGATCGAGGCGGGGAAGCAGTATGGGGCTGTGTGATTGTTTAAAAGCCGACGGCTTTTTACCGCCCGCCGGCTTTTAAACAATCAGGAGAATTCTCCCACGCTGGGATGGCATTCTGATGACAGGCTGGATCTCAGCTGAGCGCTGCCACCCAGCTTGTCATCCTTCAGAGACACTGCAGAGTGCAGGCATTATGGGAACTTCCGATTCCGGTATTCGATATTGTAAAAGTATCGGAATTAAGTATCGGAATTCCGATACCGCGAATATCGGCCGATACCCGATATTTCAGTATCGGAATGCTCAACACTACTCATGATCACTTGGAGGACTCTGAGACAGACTGGTTCAAGGTTCTATGGTCTGATGAGACCAAGATCGAGATCTTTGGTGCCAACCACACACGTGACGTTTGGAGACTGGATGGCACTGCATACGACCCCAAGAATACCATCCCTACAGTCAAGCATGGTGGTGGCAGCATCATGCTGTGGGGCTGTTTCTCAGCCAAGGGGCCTGGCCATCTGGTCCGCATTCATGGGAAGATGGATAGCACGGCCTACCTGGAGATTTTGGCCAAGAACCTCCGCTCCTCCATCAAGGATCTTAAGATGGGTCGCAATTTCATCTTCCAACAAGACAACGACCCAAAGCACACAGCCAAGAAAACCAAGGCCTGGTTCAAGAGGGAAAAAGTCAAGGTGTTGGAGTGGCCTAGTCAGTCTGCTGACCTTAACCCAATTGAAAACTTGTGGAAGGAGCTCAAGAATAAAGTCCACATGAGACACCCAAAGAACCTAGATAACTTGGAGAAGATCTGCATGGAGGAGTGGGCCAAGATAACTCCACAGACCTGTGCCGGCCTGATCAGGTCTTATAAAAGACGATTATGAGCTGTAATTGCAAACAAGGGTTATTCCACAAAATATTAAACATAGGGGTTGTATAATAATTGACCCACACTTTTATGTTTAAAATTTAATAAAATTCAACTGAGCAACATAACTTTTTGGTTTGTAAGATTTATGCTTCTGTTCATAAAACCTACTCTCGTTTGCAGTTTGAAGGCTCTAACTTATTTGCATCTTATCAAACCAGCTAAATCTGCAGGGGGTTGAATACTACTTGTAGGCACTGCAGGTAGCTGAAGAATGAGTTTGGCTCTGTTCACACCTGCATTTTTTATTTCCATTCCATGGTTCCATTCCAGGAACAGAGAAAGGAAATTGATGTCCAAAAGGGATCTGTTACATAACTGATGCAAACTGAAGCAGAAGGACCCCTGTTACTGTGACGCTTCGTTCTCGAAAGAGCCCTTTTAGTTTACCCTGGGTGATGGGGGACTCGGAGTCGAGTCCTGTGATGGAGAGATGGGGTGCAGCCGTGGCCCGAACCCGACCTGTGCTCAGGGCCGTCACATTAAAAAGGATGGTGTGGGCTCGTCCGGGTTGAGTGGCTGATTTGCGACTACGCCACCTGTGGTACCTGGTGAAGGGTCACCAGCGCCGTTGCAGTCCGCTGAGGCATGGTGTTATGGCGGCCAAAGTTCTTACTACTCCCCACAGGCGGAGCAAGGCCTCAGGGCAGAGGGACAGGATGGAGGGGGTAGTGGTAAAGGAGAACGGGCGCCGCGTCGTGCGGTGTAGCGCAGAATAAACAGTCCGGAGGCCATAGGGGTGAACTTCCAAGGCTTTACTCACTTTAGAGATGGCAGAAGGAAGGCAACTCCCTGCTCCTCGCGGAGTCCTGAGGTCACCAGGGACAGGGGTCCGACAACCTCCGAGTAAGTCCAGCGTTCAGTCGTGACCTTACACCAGAGTGTTCCTGAACTACAGACCGAATCCTTTCCTGTCCATGTGTGTGCAAATAGGCCGGGATTCCCTCTGAATTCCTCTCAGAAGAATGGCACGGGTGGCAGCTCCACTCCGTCCGATACCCGGTGGGATCCTCTGGGCCTACCAGGCTTCCCCGACCAGGACGTAGAGTAGCAAGGTCGGTGGTCGGGTGCCGGTACCCCTCTTGCAGCCGGACTCCCTCTGAATATATCAGCATGGCGAGGACAGGTGGCGTACACCGCTCCGTCTGCATCCTGCCTGGGATCCATTTGCTGTGGAGCCACACTCTTAAGCTCCGGGCCTTCTTGATCCTGGTCCTTGGTTGGGTTGAGACATTCCGTGTCTACAACCTACCTCTCGTCCCAAGGCCAGGGTACGAGGGCTGTGTCCCTTGCCGGTGCAGGCCCACACAGGATCTGCGCTACGGGAGGGAGGTCACATTACACACAGTATTTGACAGCACAGAGAATAGTGTTGAGCCACCCCCGTAGTGTTCGAGTTCAGTTTGGTTCGTCGAACACCCGTATGTTCGTCGAACTGTTCGTCGAACACCTTCGAACACCGTTAAAACCAATGGCAGGCAAACAAAAATACATAGAAACACATAGAAAACACATTCAAAGGTGTCCAAAAGCTGACAAACTGCTCAGAAGACACAACTAACACATGGAAAAGTGACAAGCACATATAGTCATGCGAAAAGAAAAGAAGTGGAGGAGTAAAAGGAGGGGGAGACACAGATATAGGCATGTCATGCCCTTCTAAAACCAAAAAAGTGCGACACCGACACGGCCAGTCCGTTCCTGCCCGTGCGACCTCCGTGTCGCCGGGTTTGTGCCAGAGCCGCGGTGGACCCTGACGGCCTGCCCCCCTCTCCCAATACTGGTGCCTGTCCGCTGGTGGGTCGAGCGAGCCCCCCTGCGGTGGAGGCAGGTCTAATCTTTTTAATTTAAATGGTCTCAATAATTTGAATGAGTACACTTTAAATCCTTTTACAAGGATCTATTGGAGAGCAAGTCTCATGCCAGCAGCCACGTAATTCCAGCTCCAGTAGCGTCCACTAAAGCTGCTGCAATTAAAAAGCTTTTATAAGGATTGAGCTTGGCGGTCCACCGCAAGGCGTCCTACCGCCAGTCCCAGCCCCTGTGCCTTGGGGTGCCTCCCCGATGATCTTCACTGAGTGTCCCGGTGACGCGAACCATTTCCTTTGAAAAAATTAAGTGTCCAAACTACAGGTGGTGTAGCTTGCTTAACAGCTGGGATAATCTGCTGACTAGCAGACACTGCTACTAGGCACACAGTATTTCCTGGACTAGATGCAGTTAAAAATTTGTAATTAGATACTCTCGTTGGATGCTGAAAAAGCATTCCATAGAGTCTCCTGGCACACCATATATTATTCTCTTAAAAAGCTTGGGGTAGGGGTCTAGGGGACCCTTTTATAGGCAAAATCACGGCCCTGTATCGCAATACGTCACCTAAGCTGAAGATAAATGGAACATTTTCATCACCTTTCATAATCACCAATGGGACAAGGCAGGGATGTCCTCTGTCCCCTCTCTTACACATCCTAGTGACGGAGCACCTGCTCTCATCAATTCACCATAACCCTAATATTAGGTGGATTGAGGTGGGAGGCACCGAGTACAAGTGCTCTGCATTTGCTGATGATGTCCTAGTATATATCACTCAATCACATATATCCATCCCTGCTGTTATGGCTGAAATAGATCACTTTGTTACATGGTCAAATTTTAAAATCAATGCAGCGAAGTCTGAGGCCCTCGATGTCTCTCTCCCCAAATCCATACAGGATTCCATCCAGTCCAACTTTCCCTTTGCCTGGCCCTCACAGGGTATCAAATACTTAGGAATTCGTATTTGTAGAGACCTCTCTCGTCTATGTTATCTTAATTTTGGGCCCTTTATTGAACAACTCCATACAGACCATGGTTGGCAAGTTAGAACTGTAAGATTCACTACGTGAACCACTGGTATTTTGTGGAAAAGCACATGTACACTGTGTTCCAAATTATTTTGCAAAAAGTGTTTAGGAGTGATAAGGTAAGAATTTTTTTGTTTGTCAGTTAAACTCATTGATGGTGATGTGTGTCAGGGCTCTTTATATCACTGTAAGCAATTGCAGACACCTGTGCTAATTAGTTTGGCAGGTGTGTCCAATGAAAGGCAAGACTACTTAAGAAGGCTGTCTCACATTATTAAGCAGCCTACATTTTCTGCCAAAATGGAAAAGAAAAAGGATGTGTCGGCTGCTGAGAAGCAACAAATTGTGGAGCGTTTAGGTCAAGGCATGACTACAATCAACATTGCCAAGACACTTCATCCTGATCATCGCACAATCAAGAAGTATGTAGCTGATTCACAGTACACACGCGTGTGTGCTGATAAGGGAAAATTGAGGACTCTTTCCTAAAGGCAATTACGTCAGGTTAAAAGAGCAGCGGCAAAAATGCCTTGTCATAGCAGCAGACAAGTTTTTGAAGCTGTTAGTGCCTCCAACGTCCCCCGAACAACAAGATGCAGGGTCCTTCAGAGGTTTGCAGCTGTGCGTACGCCATCCTGTCGACCTCCTCTATCCACTGTACACAAGCAGAAACGGCTCCAGTGGGCCAAACAATACATGAAGACTGACTTCAAAACTGTTTTGTTCACCGATGAGTGCCGTGCAACGCTCGATAGTCCAGATGGATGGAGTGGAGGATAGCTGGTTGATGGACACCCCATGCAAACACGGCTATGGCGCCAACTAGGAGGAGGTGGAGTAATGTTTTGGGATGGAATCATGGGGAGAGAGATTGTCGGCCCCTTTAGGATCCATGAAGGGGTAAAGATGAACTCCATAATGTATGTGGAGTTTCTCAAACAGCACTTCCTGCCATGGTTCAAGAAGAAGAACCGTGTATTCCGCAGCAAGATAATTTTCATGCATGATAATGCACCGTCTCATGCTGCACATAACAAATCTGCATCTCTGGCTGATATGGGCATAAAAGGGGACAAACTTATGGTGTGACCCCCATGCTCCCCTGACCTCAACCCCATTGAGAACCTCTTTAGCATCATCAAAAGGAGTGTCTATGATGGCGGGAGGCAGTTCACATCTAAGCAACAGCTCTGGGAGGGTATTCTGTCCTCATGCAAAACAATTGAAGCAGAAACCATCCAAAGCCTGACAAATTCAATGGACGAGAGAGTTCAGAAGCTCCTTTCGAACAAGGGGTCCTATGTGCAAATGTAACATAACCTGGAATAAAGTTTTGAGTTGAAAACTGTTTGATTTCGGTTTCTAATAACCTGCTAATGCTTATAATTTCATAAATGACCATTTTTTTGTTCTTTATTAAAATGAAAAGGTTGATCGAAGAGTGTGGGGGATCTAAGAGTGTGGCAACCCAGTAGTCACGATTATTTCGAATTCTGACAATCTGAAGGTCATGTTGCAGGTAGTGCAGCAAGAAGGCACTCATGTGTCTTGCGCATCTATGAGCCCCAAATTATATTCTGGGCTAGATGCAGCTAAAAATTATTATTAATTTGAAAGCTGGTGGAATTTAGTATAGATGGCCCAATAGAATCAGTACTGCAAACTGCTACAAGGCCCAAATTATTTTCCAGCCAAGATACAGATAAACATGATTAGTAATTTTAAATCTGGTGGAGTTTAGTATAGATGGCCTAATAGAATCAGTACTGCACACTGTTACAAGGCCCAAATTATTTTCCAGCCAAGATACAGGTGAACATGATTAGTAATTTGAAAGCTTAAAACGGTTGGTGAGGTGATTTTAATAAATCATCAAGCTTTTACTCTCCCCAGGATGACACAGGGGTCGAAAAGTCGTTTCGGATCCATGATTTGTTCATCTTTATGAACGTAAGTCTATCTACATTATCAGTGGAGAGCCGCATGCGCTCATCTGTCAGCACACCACCAGCAGCGCTGAACACACGTTCAGATAGAACGCTGGCTGCGGGGCATGACAAGATCTCCAAGGCATAAGTGGCAAGCTCCGGCCATTTATCCAGATTGGAAGCCCAAAAAGAGCAAGGGTCCAGTGACACAGTCATGGCTTCAATGTTTACTTGGAGATACTCCTGTACCATCGTCTCTAGGCGTTGACTATGTGTCAGACTTCTTGTCTCCTGTGGCATTGCAAAGGATGGGCTAAAAAAGTGGTGAAATGATTCCGCAAAATTGATGTTACCAGCAGATACTGTGTTTCTGTTTCGTTTTGAGTGCTGAACACTCGACAGTCCCACGGTTGGCTAGTTGGAACTGTGAGATTCACTTCGTGCACCACTAGTGTTTTGTGGAAAAGCACATGTAAGATTCTGCAACAGTTTCTGCTGATACTCCTGCATGCGTGCATCTCTTTCAATGGCAGGAATAATTTCTGCAAATTTACTTTTGTACCGGGGATCTAACAGTGTGGCAACCCAGTAGTCAGGATTATTTCTAATTCTCACAATTCGAGGGTCATGTTGCAGGTAGTGCAGCAAGAAGGCACTCATGTGTCTTGCGCATCCAGGAGCACCAAGTCCCTGTTGTGTTGGTGGCGAGGTAACAATCATGCTTCCTTCCTCTGCCCTCTCCCCCCAACCTCGCACAACAGAAATGTGATCAAGGTCTCGCTCATCTGATGAGTCTTCCATCAGTTCGTCCTCCACTTCTTCCTGGGCTCCTGCACCTTCCTCACTAGTTTGGCTGCTACCATGCGCCCTGGTAAAACCATCTCCCCCACCCTCACATGCCTGCCGCCTTGGTGCTGCCAACCACCTGGACCTTGCAGATGTTAGCCCTTCCGCATACAACTCCTCCTCCTTTACTTCCTTCACCTCCTCTTGTGCCACCACCTGACTCCGAATTCTGTTTAACATGTGCTCCAGCATGTAAATCACCGGAATAGTCATGCTGATAATGACATCGTCAGCACTAAACATCTTCGTCGCCATTTCAAAACTGTGCAGAAGGGTGCATAGGTTACTGATCTGAGACCACTCCTCCAGCGTGATTTGCTCCACCTCTGGATCTCGTTGGCCCAGGCTATACGTCAGAACGTATTGCACCAGGGCTTGTCGGTGCTGCCACAGTTGCTGCAACATGTGCAGAGTTGAATTCCACCGGGTAGGCACATCGCATTTTAGCCGGTGAAGTGGCAGGCCCAACGACTTCTGTAGAGATGTAAGTCGCTGAGCTGCGGGATGCGAACGGCGGAAGTGAGCACACAGCGACCGTACTCTCTGCAGAAGGCCATCTAGTCCGGGATAGTGGGCTAAAAATTGCTGGACAACCAGTTTCAACATCTGAGCCATACAAGGCACGTGTGTGACATTGCCCCGGCTAAGGGTCACACCCAGGTTTGCAGCATTGTCGTACACGGCATTCCCTGGTTTCAGGTCCAGTGGAGACAACCATTCATGAAACTGGTTCTCCAGAGCTGACCACAACTCCTCAGCTATGTGACTCACATTTCCCAGACATTTCAAAGTAAAAACTGCCTGATGACGTTGAGCCCTGCTGCCAGCATAGTAAGGAGTAGTGTTGAGCCACCCCCGTAGTGTTCGAGTTCGGTTCGGTTCGTCGAACACCCGTGTGTTCGTCGAACTGTTCGTCGAACACCTTCGAACACCGTTAAAACCAATGGCAGGCAAACAAAAACACATAGAAACACATAGAAAACACATTCAAAGGTGTCCAAAAGCTGACAAACTGCTCAGAAGACATAACTAACACATGGAAAAGTGACAAGTACATATAGTCATGCGAAAAGAAAAGAGGTGGAGGAGTAAAAGGAGGGGGAGACACAGATATAGGCATGTCATGCCCTTCTATAATCCAAAAAGTGAGAAGCCGACACGACCAGCCCGTTCCTGCCCGTGCCACCTCCGTGTCGCCGGGTTTGTGCCAGAGCCGCGGTGGACCCTGACGGCCAGCCCCCCTCTCCCAATACTGGTGCCTGTCCGCTGGTGGGTCGAGCGAGCCCCCCTGTGGTGGAGGCAGCTCTAAGCTTTTTAATTTAAATTGTCTCTCTAATTTGAATGAATACACTTTAAATCCTTTTACAAGGATCTATTGGAGGGCAAGTCTCATGCCAGCAGCCGCGTAATTCCAGCTCCAGTAGCGTCCACTAAAGCTGCTGCAGTTAAAAAGCTTTTATAAGGATCGAGCTCGGCTGTCCACTGCAAGGCATCCTACCGCCAGTCCCAGCCCCTATGCCTTGGGGTGCCTCCTGATGCTCTTCACTGAGTATCCCGTGGTCCCGAAGCATTTCGTTTGAAAAAATTAAGTGTCCAAACTACAGGTGGTGTAGCTTGCTTAACAGCCGGGATAATCCGCTGACTAGCAGACACTGCTACTAGGCACAAAGTATTTCCTGGGCTAGATGCAGTTAAAAATTTGTAATTAGATACTCTCGTTGGATGCTGAGAAAGCATTCCATAGAGTCTCCTGGCACGCCATATATTATTCTCTTAAAAAGCTTGGGGTAGGGGTCTAGGGGACCCTTTTATAGCCAAAATCACGGCCCTGTATCGCAGTACGTCACCTAGGCTGAAGATAAATGGAACTGTAGCACCCTGAGGGCTCGGTTGCTACAGAGGTATTGCACCTCACCCAGAGGTGTGATATCTCACTCTCAGGTAAGGATGGAGTGTGGATCAGGACCCCGACACCTGCATGCATTACACCACATTGCCATGGGGCAGGGCGACCAATATGCCCCTGAGATGGGCACGACAGTCCCTGTCCCTGGCTGGAGTGGGGGGAGGGAACACTGAGGAAGGGGAACCCTGTAGTGCAGGAGCAGGGAGGAAGCAGTTCCTGGGTGCATTCAGGAGGGAGTATAAAAGGTGGGCACCATCTTAGTGCAGTGCAGAGAAGTCTGAGCAGAAGTGACAGGGAGCAGGGGCTCTGCATGAGCTCTGCTCCGGAGGCGGGCCTAGTAACAGAGGCCCAGGCCTGGAAGAGGGAGAAGGAAGGAAGAGGAGCGGAGAAGGCTCCAGGAACGAGGAACGAAGGGATCCCAGGGGTGCGGACGGGCGAGTCGCCACCGCACGCCCCAATCCGCCTGCGTGGAGGGGTCAGGCCAAAGGGGGAGACCGGTCCCCGAACCGAAACTAGTGGAGGCGGGAAATGACCCTCAGCTAGAAACCGGAGGCTGTGACATTTTATGTGGCGCAGCCCCTCGCTACACCCGCTAGGAAGGCACCACATAGGGTCAGGGAAACTGGCGCCAAGTTTACCAAGAGGAGGCCCGAGGCAGCCGGACAGAAGGGTTGGTAAGAAAGGCCAGACAAAGGACACACAAAGGGGGTCCTGAGAAGCGCTCCAAAGTTATCTGGGAGTTGTCTGAGCCCCTCACCTGGTGAGCACTGTACGACGTGGGCAGCCGTTACCTGCAGAAGTGGTCTGGATAATAAGAACTGAGAGTAAAGGCCCTGGACTGCATCACTGACTCTGTGTCATTACTGCTGCTGCCCTGCACCATCACCCCCATCCTCCGCATACACTGCCCTGAGGCTATACTCCTCCCGTGGGGAGTTATGCTACGCTCTGCTGCACCCACAACACCAGCCTCAGCGGTCTGCCCTGCAGCGGCGGTTCACTCTGACCGCAATCCACGGGTGGCGTAGTCGGACATTTAAACATCAAAACCACATAAATAGTTCCGCCACTGGTTTGACCGCCCTGAGCCACGGAACCGGGACGCCGCCACGGAGACTGCAACCACCAGCATCCACCAAAAAGGGTCCGGCTCCGGGTGTCCCAAGGCCCAGGGGGCGCGTCAGAACATTTTCATCACCTTTCATAATCACCAATGGGACAAGGCAGGGATGTCCTCTGTCCCCTCTCTTATACATCCTAGTGACGGAGCACCTGCTTTCATCAATTCGCCATAACCCCAATATTAGGTGGATTGAGGTGAGAGGCACCGAGTACAAGTGCTCTCTATTTGCTGATGATGTCCTAGTATATATCACTAAATCACATATATCCATCCCTTCTGTTATGGCTGAAATAGATCACTTTGTTACATGGTCAAATTTTAAAATCAATGCAGCGAAGTCTGAGGCCCTCGATGTCTCCCTCCCCAAATCCATACAGGATTCCATCCAGTCCAACTTTCCCTTTGCCTGGCCCTCACAGGGTATCAAATACTTAGGAATTCCAATTCATAGAGACCTCTCCCGTCTATGTTATCTTAATTTTGGGCCCTTTATTGAACAACTCCATACAGACCACGGTTGGCAAGTTAGAACTGTAATATTCACTACGTGAACCACTGGTGTTTTGTGGAAAAGCACATGTACACTGTGTTCCAAATTATTATGCAAAAAGTGTTTAGGAGTGATAAGGGAAGAATTTGTTTGTTTGTCAGTTAAACTCATTGATGGTGATGTGTGTCAGGGCTCTTTATATCACTGTAAGCAATTGCAGACACCTGTGCTAATTAGTTTGGCAGGTGTGTCCAATGAAAGGCAAGACTACTTAAGAAGGCTGTCCCACATTATTAAGCAGCCTACATTTTCTGCCAAAATGGGAAAGAAAAAGGAAGTGTCGCCTGCTGAGAAGCAACAAATTGTGGAGTGTTTAGGTCAAGGCATGACTACAATCAACATTGTGCGATGATCAGGATGAAGTGTCTTGGCAATCAAGAAGTATGTAGCTGATTCACAGTACACACGTGTGAGTGCTGATAAGGGCAAATTGAGGACTCTTTCCTACAGGCAATTACATCAGGTTAAAAGAGCAGCGGCAAAAAAAAGCCTTGTCATAGCAGCAGACAAGTTTTGAAGCTGCTGGTGCCTCCAACATCCCCCGAACATCAAGATGCAGGGTCCTTCAGAGGTTAGCAGCTGTGCGTACGCCATCCTGTCGACCTCCTCTATCCACTTCACACAAGCAGAAACGGCTCCAGTGGGCCAAACATTACATGAAGACTGATTTCAAAACTGTTTTGTTCACGGATGAGTGCCGTGCAACGCTCGATGGTCCAGATGGATGGAGTGGAGGATGGCTGGTTGATGGACACCCCACGCAAACACGGCTACAGCGCCAACAAGGAGGAGGTGGAGTAATGTTTTGGGCTGGAATCATGGGGAGAGAGATTGTCGGCCCCTTTAGGATCCCTGAAGGGGTAAAGATGAACTCCATAATGTATGTGGAGTTTCTCAAACAGCACTTCCTGCCATGGTTCAAGAAGAAGAACCGTGTATTCCACAGCAAGATCATTTTTATGCATGATAATGCACCGTTTCATGCTGCACATAACACATCTGCATCTCTGGCTGATATGGGCATAAAAGGGGACAAACTTATAGTGTGACCCCCATGCTCACCTGACCTCTACCCCATTCAGAACCTCTGGAGCATCATCAAAAGGAGTGTCTATGATGGCGGGAGGCAGTTCACATCTAAGCAACAGCTCTGGGAGGGTATTCTGTCCTCATGCAAAACAATTGAAGCAGAAACCATCCAAAACCTGACAAATTCAATGGACGAGAGAGTTCAGAAGCTCCTTTCGAACAAGGGGTCCTATGTGCAAATGTAACATCACCTAGAATAAAGTTTTGAGTTGAAAAGTGTTTGATTTCAGTTTCTAATAACCTGCTAATGCTTATAATTTCAAAATGACCATTTTTTTGGTCTTTATTAAAATGAAAAGGTTGATCGAAGAGTGTGGGGGATCTAAGAGAGTGGCAACCCAGTAGTCAGGATTACTTCGAATTCTGACAATTTGAGGGTCATGTTGCAGGTAGTGCAGCAAGAAGGCACTTATGTGTCTTGCGCATCTCGGAGCCCCAAAATTATTTTCCGTTCTAGATGCAGCTAAAAATTATTATTGATTTTAAATCTGGTGGAGCTTAGTATAGATGGCCTAATAGAATCAGGACTGCACACTGCTACAAAGCCCAAATTATTTTCCAGCCAAGATACAGATAAACATGATTAGTAATTTTAAATCTGGTGGAGCTTAGTATAGATGGCCTAATAGAATCAGTGCTGCACACTGCTACAAAGCCCAAATTATTTTCCAGCCAAGATACAGATAAACATGATTAGTAATTTTAAATCTGGTGGAGCTTAGTATAGATGGCCTAATAGAATCAGTGCTGCACACTGCTACAAAGCCCAAATTATTTTCCAGCCAAGATACAGATAAACATGATTAGTAATTTTAAATCTGGTGGAGCTTAGTATAGATGGCCTAATAGAATCAGTACTGCACACTGCTACAAAGCTCAAATTATTTTCCAGCCAAGATACAGATAAACATGATTAGTAATTTGAAAGCTTAAAACGGTGGGTGAGGTGATTTTAACCAATCATCAAGCTTTTACTCTCCCCAGGATGACACAGGAGTTGAAAAGTCGTTTCGGATCCATGATTTGTTCATCTTTATGAACGTGAGTCTGTCTACATTATCAGTGGAGAGCCGCGTGCGCTTATCTGTCAGCACACCACCAGCAGCGCTGAACACACGTTCAGACAGAATGCTGGCTGCGGGGTATGACAAGATCTCCAAGGCGTAAGTGGCAAGCTCCGGCCATTCATCCAGATTG
This sequence comes from Phyllobates terribilis, assembly GCF_046119375.1. NCBI lineage: Eukaryota > Metazoa > Chordata > Amphibia > Anura > Dendrobatidae > Phyllobates > Phyllobates terribilis. Next base: position 304,869,328 of record NW_027362768.1, on the reverse strand, counting down.
GAAGCCCAAAAAGAGCAAGGGTCCAGTGACACAGTCATGGCTTCAATGTTTACTTGGAGATACTCCTGTACCATCGTCTCTAGGCGTTGACTATGTGTCAGACTTCTTGTCTCCTGTGGTCTTGCAAAGGATGGGCTAAAAAAGTGGTGAAATGATTCAGCAAAATTGATGTTACCAGCAGATACTGTGTTTCTGTTACGGTTTGAGTGCTGAACACTCGACGGTCCCACGGTTGGCAAGTTGGAACTGTGAGATTCACTACGTGCACCACTGGTGTTTTGTGGAAAAGCACATGTAAGATTCTGCAACAGTCTCTGCTGATACTCCTGCATGCGTGCATCCCTTTCTATGGCAGGAATAATTTCTGCAAATTTACTTTTGTACCGGGGATCTAACAATGTGGCAACCCAGTAGTCAGGATTATTTCTAATTCTCACAATTCGAGGGTCATGTTGCAGGTAGTGCAGCAAGAAGGCACTCATGTGTCTTGCGCATCCAGGAGCACCAAGTCCCTGTTGTGTTGGTGGCGAGGTAACAATCGTGCTTCCTTCCTCTGTCCTCTCCCCCCAACCTCGCACAACAGAAATGTGATCAAGGTCTCTCTCATCTGATGAGTCTTCCATCAGTTCGTCCTCCACTTCTTCCTGGGCTCCTGCACCTTCCTCACTAGTTTGGCTGCTATTATGCGCCCTGGTAAAACCATCTCCCCCACCCTCACATGCCTGCCGCCTTGGTGCTGCCGACCGTCTGGACCTTGCAGATGTTAGCCCTTCCGCATACAACTCCTCCTCCTCTACTTCCTCCACCTCCTCTTGTGCCACCACCTGACTCCGAATTCTGTTTAACATGTGCTCCAGTATGTAAATCACCGGAATAGTCATGCTGATAATGGCATCGTCAGCAGTAAACATCTTCGTCGCCATTTCAAAACTGTGCAGAAGGGTGCATAGGTCCCTGATCTGAGACCACTCCTCCAGCGTGATTTGCCCCACCTCTGGATCTCGTTGGCCCAGGCTATACGTCAGAACGTATTGCACCAGGGCTTGTCGGTGCTGCCACAGTCGCTGCAACATGGGCAGAGTTGAATTCCACAGGGTAGGTACATCGCATTTTAGCCGGTGAAGTGGCAGGCCCAACGACTTCTGTAGAGATGTAAGTCGCTGAGCTGCGGGATGCGAACGGCGGAAGTGAGCACACAGCGACCGTGCCCTCTGCAGAAGGCCATCTAGTCCGGGATAGGGGGCTAAAAATTGCTGGACAACCAGGTTCAACACGTGAGCTATACAAGGCACGTGTGTGACATTGCCCTGGCGAAGGGCCGCACCCAGGTTTGCAGGATTGTCGCACACAGCCTTCCCTGGTTTCAGGTCCAGTGGAGACAACCATTCATGAAATTGGTTCTCCAGAGCTGACCACAACTCCTCAGCTGTGTGACTCACATTTCCCAGACATTTCAAAGTAAAAACCGCCTGATGACGTTGAGCCCTACTGCCAGCATAGTAAGGAGGTGTGCAGGATCCCTTCTGCGCAGTTAGAAAGCTTGTGGCATGACCAGACAGGGTTTGGGTGCAGGTGGAGGACCGAGCAGAGGTTGAGGAGGCAGAAGCAGTGGAGGAACTTTGAGATAAAGAGGATTGACGCACAACTCGGGATGGCAAGACTTGGACAGCAGCCCCTTGTCCTGCTGTCACCATAGTTACCCAATGCCCAGTCAGCGACATGTAAAGCCCCTGTCCATGCCTACTCGTCCAAGTGTCTGTGGTGAAATGCACCCTGTCACACACAGAGTTTCTCAAAGAAGCGGTGATGTTGTGTGCGACATGCTGGTGGAGCGCAGGCACACCTTTCTTTGAGAAGTAGTGCCGACTGGGCATCTGGTACTGGGGCACTGCGACGGACATAAGGTCTCGAAAATCCTCTGTGTCCACCAGGCGGAAAGGCAGCATTTCTGTAGCCAAGAGCTTGCAGATGGTGAAATTCAACCTCTTAGCTTTCTCATGGCTAGGAGGAAATGGTCTTTTACTTGTCCACATCTGAGGGACCGAGGGCTGGCTATTGTGCTTAGACGGGGTTGATAAGGGTGTCCCCGGCAAACTGCCGGTCTGTGAGGAAGATGCAGGCGGACATGTTAGGTTGCCTTGATCCAAAGGTGGTGCTATCGATGTCGGACAGCGCTCAACACCAGCTGGTGTTACCACCTCCAAAGAAAATGATGACCTGCCAATCACGCTGGCTGTTGCGGGTAAAGAGGTGGCAGGTCTGCTCCCCAAAACAGGTGTGACCGCTGTCCCCCCAGTCACAGAGGATGAAGAGGGCGCTGATGCACAAGATATGGCAGACGGTGGTTGGCCCGGCCGGCTAGGCCGCATTGTAGCACAGTGAGCTTCCCACTGCAACTTATGCTTCATGTCCATGTGCTGGTTCATGCATGAAGTACTCAAACTATGTATTTTTTGGCCTCTACTTAGCTTTTGCTGACAAATGTTACAGATAACACGAGTTGGGTCATCTTTATCGATCTGAAAAAATGCCCAGGCTATGCAAGGCTTAGCACCCATGCGACCTGAAGAGCCACCACGACTTGTGGTGAGAGGCAGAGTTGTGTTTGAGGATGCAGTTGTTGACGTGCTTCCAGTACTACGTCTCTGTACAGGAAGGCGCAACCTGACCTCGTCGTCACTAGCATTCTCCTCCACCTCCTCTACTGACCTCATCTCTTGGCTGACTGTGGGTTGACAGTAAGTGGGATCTCCAACCTCATCATCATCACCCTGTGCATTATCACACCTGTCGTCCTCAGAGCCAAGCTGTTCCTGCCCTGACAAAAAACTAAAGTTGTCGCTCCAATCAGGTATTTGAGTCTCATCATCGTCTTCCTCATTGTCTCCACCAACAGGAGTTACAGTTTGGGAATGAGGATCTACATTATGGTCAGAACCTTCAGCGTCTGGTCCTGGATCCGACTCATAAAGATTCTGGGCATCAGTGCAGATCATTTCATCGTCTGGATTCACAGAAGCTCTGGAGCCGACCTCTGATTCCCAGTTGATGTGGAGGAGAGCCCACTTAAAGGAGCACTTGATATCCGTTGAAGCACCTGCTGTTTTTGTGCCTCATCTGGAACTTGTAGCGATTGGCGTGGCCGTAAGAAAGGGATCTTATCACATTGTCCGCTAAAAGATGTAGACATTTTAGTTTGGCTGGAAGATGGTCTTTCTTCTGCAGATGTTACTGTTGCTTTAACACCTACCCCACGGACACAACCTTTTTTTCCCTTCCCAACACGCCTATTCCCCTTTCCACCAGCAGCAGGCCTTTTTCCACTCATTTTGGTGGTTAACTAATTCACAACTCTGGAGTTGTTTGCACAAAAAAACAATGGATGGGAACCGAGCAGAGCTGAGTGGCCAAACTGTGGTATTAGGCCAAAACTATTGGCTGGGTTAGATGCAGAAAAAAATTATATTCAGTTTGCAACCTGATGGAGGTCAGTATAGATGGACTAATAGAAAAAGTCCCACACACAGCTAGAAGCCCAAATATTTTTTCAGAGGTAGATGCAGAAAAAAATTATATTCAGTTTGCAACCTTATGAAGGTCAGTATAGATGGATTAATAGAACAAGTCCCACACACAGCTAGAAGGCCAAATATTTTATCAGCGGTAGATGCAGAAAAAAATTATATTCAGTTTGCAACCTTATGGAGGTCAGTATAGATGGACTAATAGAACAAGTCCCACACACAGCTAGAAGGCCAAATATTTTTTCAGAGCTAGATGCAGATAAAAATTATTTTGAATTTGCAACCTGATGGAGGTCAGAATAGATGGACTAATAGAACAAGTCCCACACACTGCTAAAAGGCCAAATAATTTTTCAGAGTTAGATGCAGAAAAATATTATATTCAATTTGCAACCTGATGGAGGTCAGTATAGATGGACTAATAGAACAAGTCCCACACACAGCTAGAAGGCCAAATATTTTTTCAGAGCTAGATGCAGACAAAAAATTATTTTGAATTTGTAACCTGATGGAGGTCAGTATAGATGGACTAATGGAACAAGTCCCACACACTGCTAGAAGCCCAAATATTTTTTCAGAGGTAGATGCAGAAAAAAATTATATTCAGTTTGCAACCTTATGGAGGTCAGTATAGATGGACTAATAGAACAAGTCCCACACACAGCTAGAAGGCCAAATATTTTATCAGTGGTAGATGCAGAAAAAAATTATATTCAGTTTGCAACCTTATGGAGGTCAGTATAGATGGACTAATAGAACAAGTCCCACACACAGCTAGAAGGCCAAATATTTTTTCAGAGCTAGATGCAGAAAAAAATTATATTCAATTTGGAACCTTATGGAGGTCAGTATAGATGGACTAATAGAACAAGTCCCACACACAGCTAGAAGGCCAAATATTTTTTCAGAGCTAGATGCAGACAAAAAAATATTTTGAATTTGCAACCTGATGGAGGTCAGTATAGATGAACTAATAGAACAAGTCCCACACACAGCTAGAAGGCCAAATATTTTTTCAGAGCTAGATGCAGACAAAAAATTATTTTGAATTTGTAACCAGATGGAGGTCAGTATAGATGGACTAATAGAACAAGTCGCACACACTGCTAGAAGCCCAAATATTTTTTCAGAGCTAGATACAGAAAAAAATTATTTTTAATTTGCAACCTGATGGAGGTCAGTATAGATCGTCTAATAGACCAAGTCCCACACACTGCTAGAAGCCCAAATATTTTTTCAGAGCTAGATGCAGAAAAAAATTATATTCAATTTGCAACCTGATGGAGGTCAGTATAGATGGACTAATAGAACAAGTTCCACACACTGCTAGAAGCCCAAATATTTTTTCAGAGCTAGATGCAGATAAAAATTATTTTTAATTTGCCACCTGATGGAGGTCAGTATAGATGGACTAATAGAACAAGTTGTTAGAACCTTGCTCTTAGTTTTTTTTTCCTTTGCTGGTCACATGACCTTGTTGGCCTATTTATTCCTGCTCCGCCCTTCTGGCTTTGCTGGACTTCATTGTATATCTACTTTCTAGCTAGCCTGTGCTCTGTGTCTTGCTCTGTTAGTTTGCTTGGTCTACTGACCTCTATGTTCTATATATTTTGTTTGTTCGTCTGTCTGCTACTATTTCTGTTAGGAGGTGTCCCATATTCCTCCCAGTCCTTAGTACTTGTAGGGATTCCTTCCCCACATCTATAGGTCTCCGTACAGACTAGCTTAGGACTTTAGCAGGTCTGATCGCAGGATCAGGTTCCCTGTTACATCGTAGGGATTAAGCTGAGTTCTATCGTAGGGACAGATCTCCTCTCTTTCCTTAGCTCTGGTAGCAGAACATAACAGTAAGTCCAGCCAGCAAATTCTCTAAGGAAAGATTTTTCTGTTCCATCATGGTGTCGGTTCAGGATTTGGTTCATGGCCTGCAGGGACTCTCTCTGGAGGTGGCCGAGCTCCGTCAGCACGTGAGTAACTGTCCTGGAGCACATTTCTTGGAGCCTAAGGTATGTTTGCCGGATTTATTTTTTGGTGAACACCGAGAATTTTTTTCATTCAAAAATGCTTGCTTATTGTATTTTCGTTTGAGACCTAAGTCCTCTGGGGATGAATCCCAGCGCGTAGGGTTCATAATGTCACTTTTGCGCAAAGAGCCTCAGGAGTGGGCCTTTTCTTTGCAACCTAGTGATACATGCTTCAGATCAGTGGATAGTTTTTTTTCTGCTTTGGGACTATTATATGATGATCCTGACCGTGTCGCATCAGCTGAGACTGAGTTGAGACGTTTAAAACAAGGATCAGGTAATGTGGAAAAATATTGTACTCATTTCCGTCGTTGGTCTACTCAAACAGGGTGGAACGATTCTGCTCTGAAAAGTCTATTTCTTGCTGGGCTCAGTGAAAGGGTTAAAGACCTGCTAATTGCTTATCCTACACCTGAAGATTTGCAACAGGCTATGCAATTAGCTATACGGGTGGATAGAAGACTGCGTGCAAGGGTTAATGAGAGCAAATCCTCTGCTATGTCAGTTTCTGGTTATGAGAATGTATGTACTAACAGTGGTGAACCGATGGAGATTGGATCGGTGGCACCTCGCTCTCAAGAAAAAGACCGTCGATTTTTTGAAGGCTTGTGTTTCTATTGCGGAAAATCTGGTCATTTGATTAAAGGCTGTGAGCTTCGTATGAAGAAAGAAAAAAAAATGGTCAGTCATGCCCGTATTGCCTGTTTAAATTCCAAGGGTGTATTTTTAGCTGCTTCCACGATTGCTCAGGAAAAATTAATGGAATTTCGGGTGTTTGTCGATTGTGGGTCTACTCTGAATGTTATTGATGGGGGATTCGTGGAAAGACTCAATTTAAAACCTGAACCTTTATCATCCCCCATTGCTGTGGTTTCTGTGGATGGTTCCCCTTTGAAGAATATTACTCTCAAGGTCTGTGAATTTCCTCTCACTATTAATGGTGTTCACCATGAGAAATTGGATTTGGTAGTGTTGAATAACTTGCCTTCTCCAGTAATATTGGGATTGCCCTGGTTAAAATTTCACAATCCTGTACTGGATTGGTCTACCAGTGAAATTAAATCCTGGAGCCATAAATGTTATGACAAGTGTTGTAATGGGCGTATTGCAGCTTTGGATAGGGGAGAATTGCCTGTTCCTATTCAGGATTTTTGGAGAGTTTTTTCTGAGAAGGAATCGCAGGTTTTGCCTCCCCATAGAGACTATGATTGTTCTATTGAATTTGTCCCTGGAGCGACTCTTCCTAAAAGTCGTTTATTTAACCTTACTATTCCTGAGAGGAAGGCTTTGTAGGAATACATACAGACAAGTTTGGCCGCCGGTCACATTAGGCCCTCTAAGTCTCCTGTGGCGGTTGGATTTTTTTTTGTAAAAAAAAAGGACGGCGGTTTACGTCCTTGTCTGGATTTTCGTGAGATTAACAAAATTACTGTACGCAATCCTTACCCACTGCCATTGATTCCTGATCTGTTTAACCAGTTAATGGGGGCCAAGTGGTTCTCTAAAATTGACCTTAAGGGGGCATACAATCTGTTGCGCATGAAGGAGGGTGACGAATGGAATACTGCTTTTAACACTCCTGTGGGTCATTTTGAGAATCTGGTTATGCCTTTTGGTCTTACTAATGCTCCTGCATTTTTTCAGAATCTGATTAATGACATCCTTAGACCTTTGATCGGTAAAAATGTGGTTGTGTATTTGGATGACATTTTGATTTATTCGCCGGATCTGGAGTCTCATTGGCGGAGCGTGCGTGAGGTATTACAGTTATTAATGGACAATTCGCTTTTTGCTAAGCTGGAGAAATGTGAGTTCGCTGTACAGAGAATTAGTTTTTTGGGCTACATTATCTCCAGCAAAGGTTTTGAGATGGATCCGGTTAAGGTTCAGGCTGTGTAGGAATGGCCTAGGCCTATTGGTTTGAAATCGATACAGAGGTTTTTGGGTTTCGCCAATTACTATAGAAAATTCATAAAAAATTTTTCTAGTATTGTCAAACCTCTGACTGATCTCACCAGGAAAGGTGCTGATGCGGTTCAGTGGTCTTCTGAGGCCATTGAAGCTTTTGTGTATCTCAAGGAGAGGTTCACCTCTGCTCCCATCCTTATGCAGCCTGATGTTACTAGGCCGTTTTTGGTTGAGGTTGATGCTTCCTCTGTGGGGGTTGGCGCAGTATTGTCTCAGGATAACGGGGATGGATTACATCCCTGTGCCATTTTTTCAAAAAAATTTTCGGAGACTGAACTGAATTACGATATTGGTAATCGGGAATTATTGGCTATTAAACTCGCATTTGAACACTGGCGCCACTTCTTGGAAGGTGCGGAATTTCCCGTTCAGGTTCTTACGGATCATAAAAATCTGATATATCTTGATGCTGCCAAGCGCCTGAATGCCCGTCAGGCTAGGTGGGCACTGTTTTTCTCGCGGTTTAATTTCTCCGTTACTTACATCCCTGGTACTAAGAATGTTAAGGCGGATGCCTTGTCTCGCAGTTTTTCTCCCATAGTCGGTGCTGAGAAAGAGGAGAACATTTTACAAGAAGGTGTTGTGATAGCTGCTTTGGACTCCGTTTTGGAAAATGAGATTCTTAAAGCACAGGAGAATGCCCCTTCTAACACTCCTCATGGGAGGTTGTTTGTGCCTGGGACCTTTAGGAGAGATTTGTTTGTTGAGTGTCACGAATCTCGGTTGGCAGGTCATCCCGGAATCTCTGAGACCAAGAGACTGGTGGGTCGCAGTTTTTGGTGGCCTGGATGGCAGAAGGAAGTCATTAAGTGGGTGCGTCAATGTACTATATGTGCTAGATCTAAGTCCTCACATACTCCTGCTGCGGGGTTGCTTTGTCCTTTGGAGGTTCCCAGTGCTCCTTGGACACATTTGGCTATGGACTTTATAACTGACCTTCCCCCCTCTGAGGGTTTTACTGTCATCTGGGTGGTCGTGGACCGTTTTAGCAAGATGTGTCACTTGGTTCCTTTCGTCAAACTGCCCTGCGCTAAAACTCTCGCTAAGGCCTTTGTCAAGGAAATTGTCAGACTTCATGGCGTTCCTACTGACATTGTTTCTGATAGGGGTCCTCAGTTCGTGGCTCGTTTTTGGCGTGCCTTTTGTGATAGGTTGGGAGTTCATTTGTCGTTCTCGTCCGGATATCATCCTGAATCTAATGGCCAGACAGAAAGGAAAAACCAGGATGTTGAGCAGTTCTTGCGTTGTTTTGTGGCAGACAATCAAGAGGGGTGGTCTGAGTTTCTGCCACTTGCTGAATTTGCTCTGAACAATCATACATCTTCTTCTGCTGGTTGTTCGCCTTTTTTTTGTTGTTCTGGGAGACATCCGTCGTTTGGGTCGTTCTCCAAGTTGGGATCTGCCGTGCCTGAGGAGGAGAATTTTTCCGGTGATTTGGAGAGAGTTTGGACGGATGTGCGTGGTAATCTACAGGAGGCCAACAGAAAATCTAAAGACTACTTTGATAGGAAACGACAGGAGGTTTTGTTCGCTGTTGGTGACATGGTTTGGTTGTCCTCTAGGAATCTGCGGTTGAGGATTCCTTCAAAGAAATTGGGTCCCAAGTTTGTAGGGCCCTTTAAGGTGCTTCAGGTTGTCAACCAATCTGCTGTTAGGTTGGAGGTTCCTACCTCCTGGAGAATTAATCCGGTATTTCATGTCTCTCTGTTGAAAAAAGCTGTTGTATCGGATTGTGACGCCTCTGCCTCTCTTCCTCCGGTGGTGGAGGACGGGGAATATGAAATTTCTCGCATCCTTAACTCTAGACGGTATAGAGGTAGATTGCAGTATATTGTGGCCTGGAAAGGTTTCGGTCCCGAGGATAACTCTTGGGTGAGGTCGGATGATGTTTCCGCGTCCAGACTTATCAGAGCGTTTCACAGGAGATTTCCTGATAAGCCTGGTCCTAGGGGATCCGGAGGATCCTCTTAGAAGGGGGGGTACTGTTAGAACCTTGCTCTTAGTTTTTTTTTCCTTTGCTGGTCACATGACCTTGTTGGCCTATTTAATCCTGCTCCGCCCTTCTGGCTTTGCTGGACTTCATTGTATATCTACTTTCTAGCTAGCCTGTGCTCTGTGTCTTGCTCTGTTAGTTTGCTTGGTCTACTGACCTCTATGTTCTATATATTTTGTTTGTTCGTCTGTCTGCTACTATTTCTGTTAGGAGGTGTCCCATATTCCTCCCAGTCCTTAGTACTTGTAGGGATTCCTTCCCCACATCTATAGGTCTCCGTACAGACTAGCTTAGGACTTTAGCAGGTCTCATCGCAGGATCAGGTTCCCTGTTACATCGTAGGGATTAAGCTGAGTTCTATCGTAGGGACAGATCTCATCTCTTTCCTTAGCTCTGGTAGCAGAACATAACACAAGTCTCACACACTGCTAGAAGGCCAAATATTTTTTCAGAGCTAGATACAGATAAAAATTATTTTTAATTTGCAACCTGATGGAGGTCAGTATAGATGGACTAATAGAACAAGTCCCACACACTACTAGAAGGCCAAATATTTTTTCAGAGCTAGATGCAGATAAAAATTATTTTTAATTTGCAACCTGATGGAGGTCAGTATAGATGGACTAATAGAACAAGTCCCACACACTGCTAGAAGGCCAACTATTTTTTCAGAGCTAGATGCAGATAAAAATTATTTTTAATTTGCAACCTGATGGAGGTCAGTATAGATGGACTAATAGAACAACTCCCACACACTGCTAGAAGGACAAATATTTTTTCAGAGCTAGATGCAGACAAAAAAATATTTTGAATTTGCAACCTGATGGAGGTCAGTATAGATGGACTAATAGAACAAGTCCCACACACTGCTAGAAGGCCAAATATTTTTTCAGAGCTAGATGCAGATAAAAATTATTTTTAATTTGCAACCTGATGGAGGTCAGTAGAGATGGACTAATAGAACAAGTCCCACACACTGCTAGAAGGCCAAATATTTTTTCAGAGCTAGATGCAGACAAAAAATTATTTTCAATTTGCAACCTGATGGAGGTCAGTATAGATGGACTAATAGAACAAGTCCCACACACTGCTAGAAGGCCAAATATTTTTTCAGAGCTAGATGCAGAAAAATGTTATATTCAATTTGCAACCTTATGGAGGTCAGTATAGATGGACTAATAGAATGATGCTATGCCCAAAAGGTTTTACTTCACTAGGTGCAGTAAAAAAATTGGTATTCTATACACAGGTGGTGTAGCTTGCAACACAGATAGGCTACTCCACTGACTAACACACTCTGCAATAGGCCAAAAAGGATTAGATTTGCTAGATTTAGCCAAATGCTGTGAAAAAAACTTGCACAGCACTGGCACAGACCTGCCTGGCAAAAACTGATAGGAACTGATGTAACTTAGTCCTGAAAAGGACTGCAATTACAATTAGTCTTTACTCCCACAACCTATCTATTTAAGAGCACAGACCTGCCTCATAAATGTCGTAGGAAATGCTGTAACCTAGTCCGTAAAAGGACTGCAATCACAACTCTTCCCTACTCCAAAGCTATCTGTAGATTTGTGCGAAAATTGGCTTGAAATTAACAAGGTATAGCGCACACAGCAACAGCGGTGCCGTCTAACACGCAGCTGCAGCAGTGAGAAAATGGTGGCGACGGGGAAAATGGCTGGGTCTTATAGGGCAAGGACATGTGACATACACTGCCAATGACACATGCCCTTGCTTGTGTGAAAAAAAGCACTTCGCTCCGTGTGTGCGCTGCTGATAGGCTGACAGATTGCACCTCCCCACTGTAAATGCGGGAAAGAGAAAAAAAATGGAGATCTTCATTATTCCTGCAGAGATCCATCCCCTGCCCCTCCCCCTGCCCCGCTGTACACTCAAACTGCGTATTAACATTAATTTTCATCATTACTGAGAAAAAATCCAGTTATGATTTTGGTGCACGAACAGTTATCGAACATAACCTCGAACAGCCAAATTTTTTTCAAATCGTTCTTGTTCGCCGAACGGCTCGAACACCGCCCAAAACAGCTCAAATTTGAGATTGGCGAGCAGTTCGAGTCGAACAACGCTCATCTCTAGTAAGGAGGTGTGCAGAATCCCTTCTGCGCAGTTAGAAAGCTTGTGGCATGGCCAGACAGGCTTTGGGTGCAGGTGGAGGACGGAGAGGAGGTTGAGGAGGCAGAAGCAGTGGAGGAACTTCGAGATAAAGAGGATTGACGCACAACTCGTGGGGACGGCAAGACTTGGACAGCAGCCACTTGTCCTGCTGTCACCATAGTTACCCAGTGCCCAGTCAGCGACATGTAACGCCCCTGTCCATGCCTACTCGTCCAAGTGTCTGTGGTGAAATGCACCCTGTCAGACAGAGAGTTTCTCAAAGAAGCGGTGATGTTGTGTGCGACATGCTGGTGGAGCGCAGGCATACCTTTCTTTGAGAAGTAGTGCCAACTGGGCATCTGGTACTGGGGCACTGCGACGGACATAAAGTCTCGAAAATACTCTGTGTCCACCAGGCGGAAAGGCAGCATTTCTGTAGCCAAGAGCTTGCAGATGGTGAAATTCAACCTCTTAGCTTTCTCATGGGTAGGAGGAAATGGTATTTTACTTGTCCACATCTGAGGGACCGAGGGCTGGCTGTTGTGCTTAGACGGGGTGGAGAAGGGTGTCCCCGGCAAACTGCCAGTCTGTGAGGAAGATGCAGGCGGACATGTTAGGTTGCCTTGATCCAAAGGTGGTGCTATCGATGTCGGAGAGCGCTCAACACCAGCTGGTGTTTCCACCTCCAAAGAAATTGATGCGGGTAAAGAGGTGGCAGGTCTGCGTCCCAAAACAGGTATGAATGCTGTCCCCCCAGTCACAGAGGATGAAGAGGCCGCGGATGCACAAGATGGGGCAGACGGTGGTTGGCCCGGCCGGCTAGGCCGCATTGTAGCACAGGGAGCTTCCCATGCAACTTATGCTTCATATCCATGTGCCGGTTCATGCATGAAGTACTCAAACTATGTATTTTTTGGCCTCTACTTAGCTTTTGCTGACAAATGTTACAGATAACACGAGTTGGGTCATCCTTATCGATCTGAAAAAATGCCCAGGCTATGCAAGGCTTAGCACCCATGCGACCTGAAGAGCCGCCACGACTTGTGGTCAGAGGCAGAGTTGTGTTTGAGGATGCAGTTGTTGACTTGCTTCCAGTACTACGTCTCTGTCCAGGAAGGCGCAACCTGACCTCGTTGTCACTAGCATCCTCCTCCACCTCCTCTGCTGACCTCATTGACTGGCTGACTGTGGGTTGACAGTAAGTGGGATCTCCAACCTCGTCATCATCACCCTGTGTGTTATCAAACCCATCGTCCTCAGAGCCAACCTCTTCCTGCCCTGTCAAAAAATTAAAGTTGTCGCTCCAATCAGGTATTTGAGTCTCATCATCGTCTTCCTCATTGTCTCCACCAACAGGAGTTACAGTTTGGGAACGAGGGTCTACATTATGGTCAGAACCTTCTGCGTCTGGTCCTGGATCCGACTCATAAAGATTCTGGGAGTCAGTGCAGATCATTTCCTCATCTGGATTCACAAAAGGTCTGGAGCCGACCTCTGATTCCCAGGCTATAGTATGAGTAAACAGCTCTGCAGACTCAACCATCTGTTCTACCCCATACCCAGACGGGCAGCTAGAGACTTGGGATCTGTGAGGAAGCAAGTGCGATTGGGGTGACACCTCTGAGGACTGGAGTATTTGTGATGTTGAAGTTGATGTGGAGGAGAGGCCACTTAAAGGAGCACTTGATATCCGTTGAAGCACCTGCTGTTTTGTGCATCATCTGGAATTTGTAGTGATTGGCGTGGCCGTAAGAAAGGGATCTTATCACATTGTAAGCTAAAAGAAGTAGACATCTTAGTTTGGCTGGAAAATGGTCTTTCTTCTGCAGATGTTACTGTTGCTTTAACACCTACCCCACGGACACAACCTTTTTTTCCCTTCTAACATGCCTATTCCCCTTTCCACCAGCAGCAGGCCTTTTTCCACTCATTTTGGTGGTTAACTAATTGACAACTCTGGAGTTGTTTGCACAAAAAACAATGGATGGGAACCGAGCAGAGCTGAGTGGCCAAACTCTGGTATTAGCCCAAAAGTATTGGCTGGGTTAGATGCAGATAAAAATTATTTTGAATTTGCAACCTGGTGGAGGTTAGTATAGATGGACTAATAGAACAAGTCCCACACACTACTACAAGCCGAAATATTTTTTCAGAGCTAGATGCAGATAAAAATTATATTGAATTTGCAACCTGGTGGAGGTTAGTTTAGATGGACTAATAGAACAAGTCCCACACACTGCTACAAGCCGAAATATTTTTTCAGAGCTAGATGCAGATAAAAATTATATTGAATTTGCAACTTGGTGGAGGTCAGTATAGATGGACTAATAGAACAAGTCCCACACACTGCTACAAGCCGAAGCCAAAATATTTTTTCAGAGCTAGATGCAGATAAAAATTCTTTTGAATTTGCAACCTGGTGGAGGTTAGTATAGATGGACTAATAGAATAAGTCCCACACATTGCTACAAGCCGAAGCCCAAATATTTTTGCAGAGCTAGATGCAGATAAAAATTATATTGAATTTGCAACCTGGTGGAGGTTAGTATAGATGAACTAATAGAACAAGTCCCACACACTGCTACAAGCCGAAGCCAAAATATTTTTTCCGAGCTAGATGCAGATAAAAATTATTTTGAATTTGCAACCTGGTGGAGGTTAGTATAGATGGACTAATAGAACAAGTCCCACACACTACTAGAAGCCAAAATATTTTTTCAGAGCTAGATGCAGATAAAAATTATTTTGAATTTGCAACCTGGTGGAGGTTAGTATAGATGGACTAATAGAACAAGTCCCACACATTGCTACAAGCCGAAGCCCAAATATTTTTGCAGAGCTAGATGCAGATAAAAATTATATTGAATTTGCAACCTGGTGGAGGTTAGTATAGATGGACTATTAGAACAAGTCCCACACACTGCTACAAGCCGAAACCAAAATATTTTTTCAGAGCTAGATGCAGATAAAAATTATTTTGAATTTGCAACCTGGTGGAGGTTAGTATAGATGGACTAATAGAATAAGTCCCACACACTGCTACAAGCCGAAATATTTTTTCAGAGCTAGATGCAGATAAAAATTATATTGAATTTGCAACCTGGTGGAGGTTAGTATAGATGGACTAATAGAACAAGTCCCACACAGTGCTACCAGCCGAAATATTTTTTCAGAGCTAGATGCAGATAAATATTATATTGAATTTGCAACCTGGTGGAGGTTAGTATAGATGGACTAATAGAACAAGTCCCACACACTGCTACAAGCTGAAATATTTTTTCAGAGCTAGATGCAGGTAAAAATTATTTTGAATTTGCAACCTGGTGGAGGTTAGTATAGATGGACTAATAGAACAAGTCCCACACACTGCTACAAGCCGAAACCCAAATATTTTTTCAGAGCTAGATGCAGAAAAAAATTATATTGAATTTGCAACCTGGTGGAGGTTAGTTTAGATGGACTAATAGAACAAGTCCCACACACTGCTACAAGCCGAAATATTTTTTCAGAGCTAGATGCAGAAAAAAATTATATTAAATTTGCAACCTGGTGGAGGTTAGTATAGATGGACTAATAGAACAAGTCCCTCACACTGCTACAAGCCGAAATATTTTTTCAGAGCTAGATGCTGAAAAAAATTATATTGAATTTGCCACCTGGTGGAGGTTAGTATAGATGGACTAATAGAACAAGTCCCACACACTGCTACAAGCCGAAGCCAAAATATTTTTTCAGAGCTAGATGCAGAAAAAAATTATATTGAATTTGCAACCTGGTGGAGGTTAGTATAGATGGACTAACAGAATGATGCTATGCCCAAAAGGTTTTACAACACTAGGTGCAGTAAAAAAATTGGTATTCTATACACAGGTGGTGTAGCTTGCAACACAGAAAGGCTATTCCACTGACTAACACACACTGCAAGAGGCCAAAAAGGATTTGCTTTGCTAGATTTAGCCAAATGCTGTGAAAAAAACTTGCACAGCACTAAAACAGACCTGCCTGGCAAAAAGTGATAGGAACTGATGTAACCTAGCCCTCAAAAGGACTGCAATTACAATTAGTCTTTACTCCCAACCTATCTATTTAAGAGCACAGACCTGCCTGATAAAAGTCGTAGGAAATGATATAACCTAGTCCTTAAAAGGACTGCAATCACAACTATTCCCTATTCCCCAGCTATCTGTAGATTTGTGCGAACATTGGCTTGAAATGAACAAAGTATAGCGCACACAGCAACAGCGGTGCAGTCTAACACGCAGCTGCAGCAGTGAGAAAATGGTGGCGACGGGGAAAATGGCTGGGTCTTATAGGACAAGGACATGTGACATACACTGCCAATGACACATGCCCTTGCTTATGTGAAAAAAAGCAGTTCGCTCCGTGTGTGCGCTGCTGATAGGCTGACAGATTGCACCTCCCCACTGTAAATGCGGGAAAGAGAAAAAAAATGGAGATCTTCATTATTTCTGCAGAGATCCATCCCCTGCCCCTCCCCCCGCCCCGCTGTACACTCAAACTGCGTATTAACTTTAATTTTCAGCATTACTGAGAAAAAATCCAGTTATGATTTTGGTGCATGAACAGTTATCGAACATAACCTCGAACAGCCGGATTTTTTTAAAATTGTTCTCCGAACGGCTCGAACACCGCCCAAAACAGCTCGAATTTGAGATTGGCGAACAGTTCAAGTCGAACAACGCTCATCTCTAACAGAGAACAGCCGAGAGACTAGCAAAGGTTAGACAAAGGACCAAGATCAAAGATGGCTTTTTATTAAATATGAAATTTAAAGTGTAACTAACTTGTAAGTCCTCCACCCTCACCCACTAACTGGTTCCCCTAACTCTTGATTCCCCAGTCTCCCTGTAACCAGGGGAGCAGCACCTAGTGCATATTAGCTCCCTCTGGTGGAGAAATGTCCTTACCTCAGAGGAGGAACACTACACTCCATTAGAGAAGTGCAGCATCCCTGTGGCGGTCGAACCCTCAGGGGCGCCACATTACTATAATTGGATCTGTCTGGTTTCTGTTATATATCCCTTTGTATATAACAGAGCAAAAAGTACTGAATACCTGGAGGCATTGGCAGCAATGTTTATAGGGAAGCAGGTTGCTGCACTATTTATTGGGGTCATGTGGCTGCACAGTTTATGGGGAAAAGTGGCTGCCATGATTATGGAGGCACTGTTTATTATGGGCTTGAAACTGCAATGTTTATCGACAAGAGGCTGCACAATTTACTATGGTCTTGTGGCTGTACTGTTTATTATGGCTATGTGGTTGCAATATTTATTGGGGGCCTATAGCTCCACTCTTTATTATAGGCATGTAACTGCAATGTTTATTGGGGGCATTTGTCTGCACTGTTTATTATTGACATACAGTATGAATGCTATGTTTATTGCTGGCATGAGCTGCAAAGTTAATGCACATGTGACTGCAATGTTTATTGTGGGCATGTGGCTGTACTCTTTACTATGCACATAAGACTGCAATGTTTATTGGGAGAATGTGGCTGTACTCTTTACTATGCACATAAGACTGCAATGTTTATTGGGGGCATGTGGCTGTACTCTTTACTATGCACATAAGACTGCAATGTTTATTGGGAGAATGTGGCTGTACTCTTTACTATGCACATAAGACTGCAATGTTTATTGGGAGAATGTGGCTGTACTCTTTACTATGCACATGTGATTGCAATGTTTATTGGGGGCATGTGGCTGTGCTCTTTACTATGCACATGTGACTGCAATGTTTATTGGGGGCATGTGGCTGTGCTCTTTACTATGCACATGTGACTGCAATGTTTATTGGGGGCATGTGGCTGTGCTCTTTACTATGCACATGTGATTGCAATATTTATTGGGGGCATGTGGCTGTACTCTTTACTATGTACATGTGATTGCAATATTTATTGGGGGCATGTGGCTGTACTCTTTACTATGTACATGTGATTGCAATGTTTATTGGGGGCATGTGGCTGCACTGTTTATTTGGGGTGTGTCTCTACTGTTTATTATGGATGCATGACTCCAATGTTATTGGGGGCACGTGGCTGAACTGTTTATTATGGACAGGTGATGGTATTATTTGTTGGAACCATATAGGTGCTCTGTTTATTATTGGCATATGACTGTAATGTTTATTGGGGGCTCTTGGCACCCCCACTAATCAGCTTTGTTGTATACCCAGATACAGTCTAAGACAGAAAAAAATGTATGACCTTGTGCCTGGGTGAGCAATAACATGCTACTGTCTCTTCATTCAGCTGAAAAGTTGGGGTTTGTTCACACGCTGCATTTTTTCCACACATTTTTGATAAAATAAGCCGTGTGTTACAGTACTAGGAAAATGAATAAGATTTCTGAAACTTGATTATTTTTTCCTTGCAAGTTTTGTTTACAGATCTGCAGCATGTCAGTTCTTTCAGCGTTTTTTCACCCATTCTAATGAATGGGGAAGAATCGGAAAACTTTTACTCAGCATTTTTCCTGCCAATACTCTGGTTTTTGCTGCCGAAAAATCTGCTGCAAATGCTTAACATGTGCACTGCCAGAAGTTGATAAACCCATTTTATTATGTTCCACATGAATTTCCAGCATTCAAAAAATAAAGTGTATTTTTTCCGACCAAAGATGATTTCTAGCAAGTTTGTAAAGACGTGCAAGATGTGAGATGAGGTTAGCGACCACAAGGTAGGAAGCCAAGTGATGCTTTCGCCTCTTGGGAAAACAGACATATCAATCTGTCAGACGTGTCAGGTTCAATGAACGTTGGTGAGTTCCTGTCACCTCTCATTCCTCACACATCTCTACTCCCTGACGGAGTATCATGTCTGTGTTCCATTTTGGACGATACCATTTCATGTCAATCACATTACTGTTTGAATAAATTTACCTTTGTATCCGCCAAAGGTGATTTATGTGATTTATCCAGACATAAAATCCCAATTAGTGCAAAATCAGCAACACAGATTTATTCAGTATAACAATACATTCTCTGAATGATGTAGGAATCATTTCCCGTTGCATGTCGGTTGCCTGTGGTTATGGTAGAAGAGCAATAATAGTGATACATTCAACCACGTCAACTCAATGAAAATCTGATGTCGCAGGTGACAATAGCACAACCTGTCAAAAATGTGCACACATTGGTAATATTCATGGTAAAGATGATCCCAAAAAATAAAGTGCAAAAATTACTCCGAGAAAGAGTAGAATCAAAGAGGTTGTCCGCTACTTTTTCATTGATGACTTATTCTTAGGATATGCCCGGGTCTGATAATGGCTGATTGGCGAGGGTGCCGGGTGTGCCGATACCCGGCACCAAACACCCGGCATCCTCGCCGATCAGCCGTCATCGGTGTCAGCGAGAGAGGGCGCTGGCCAAAAATACTTGCAGAGCTGCTCCATCTTCTGGTAGGGTCAAGGCTGGGTACAGCACATCCTTCTTCAATTTAAATCAATAGGAGGCGGAGGTGTAGTAACCTGCAGCTGCCACTATGAGAAGACGGCCAGCTCTGCAAGTGAGTATTTTCGGCCACCGATAACAGCTGATCGGCGAGGGTGCCAAGGTGTCGATCAGGCATTGATGACCATGAAGTAGTAGTGGACAACCTGTTTAAGTAAATGTAAGTCAGAAATAAACTGATGCAGCAGAAGAGCCGTGTATGAGGGCAGAATACTGACAGTTGGCTGAATGATCTGAATATATGTAAATCATTGCACTATATAAAAAAAATTGAGCAAAGGATATATAAAGGATATAGATAGAATTTGCACTCATCTATAAATGATATCTGTTTTGCAATATGAGTTTGTATAATAGTAGAAAGGGATATACGAATATCTCTGCTGCGCTGATTTGCATTTTTTTCTTGATGAATGAGTTTGTTCAACTCTGAAACGCATAGAAAAATAAAACTGCTCTTTGTTCAATGCCATCATATCCATTGGATATCTTCTTGACCAGCAGGGGAGCAAATTTATCCGTATACCCCTTTCTATTATTGCACTTACTGCAGATTTATTCCAGCGTACGGCGCAGCAGCTGGCATCTATATCTGTATAGGAGTTATGCCTGATGCAACCGAGCCAGGTGAGAAGTACCATACTATCTACAACGTTTATTGCCTGGTTGATGCCCTATTGACGCTTTTTATATTTTTTTAGCAATGCCACAATATGAGTCTGTAGACAGAGGGATTGTTGTTTGATGAAGTAGCAAAAATCTGGTAACAGATTCTGTTTTAGAGTGTCTGACTCACTTAGTAAAAGTCCAATAATCCAGTTGTGGGACAACAGCATTGGTTCAAGTCAAAACATCATGTGGAAGTCCTTTCTTATTAGACCAAATTAGGTCCAAATATATAAAGTATCAGTTAGTAATCCAGTGGGAGAAATGTCAATATACAGTGAAACAGAGTGTCCCGGACGGTGGCGTCTCTAGTTTCAACAGGTCTCCAATTAGCGTGTGATGCCACACTAAATTCTAGGTAAAGAGGCCTGAATGGGCCACTAATTCCGACGCGTTTTGGAAATTAGCTCTTTCTTTATTTCTGAATTTGGACTGTGAATTCTTCTGACATGTCTGAAAAAATAAATTCTTGTATTCGCAATAAAATAAAAATTCTGATGCATCTTTTCATAGAATTCTGCATTGTACCATTCCTCTATTATTTTTTTCTGGAAATACAGTGGGGAAAATAAGTATTTGATACACTGCTGATTTTGCAAGTTTTCCCACCTACAAAGAATGGAGAGGTCTGTAATTTTTATCATAGGTACACTTCACCTGTGAGAGACAGAATCTTAAAGAAAAAAAAAGAAAATCACATTGTATGATTTTTACATAATTAATTTGCATTTTATTGCATGAAATAAGTATTTGATACAATAGAAAAACAGAACTTAATATTTGGTACAGATGTAAGGGGTGCAGGGTGGTAATAGTGTCGAGGGATTGTTGTGGTATTATATTTTTACCCTAACCTCCCACAAATACAAGATAATGTCCATGTTGTATTGTGCTTTGCATGTTGTGTAAAACACTTACAGTATTTGGTTGCTCCTCCATCTTCTTTAGTAGTGATGGGCGAGCACTAAAATGCTCGGTTGCTCAATGATCGGGTCGAGCACATTGGAATACTTGGGTGCTTGACCCAAACAACGAGCCCAATGTAAGTCTGTGGGAAACTCGAGCATTTTTCAGGCGGCTCCCCCCGGCTGTCTGCAGAGGGCCTAAAAATTGCCCAAATCGATGGGAACAGTGCTCAAATGACATGGGAACAGCATGGGGAAGACCCCTGGAAGCATTTCTGACTCCCAGGTCACTGCTGTCAGCCACGTTGTCAGAAGTATTACGCCACTTTTACGGACGCACAATAAAACATACCAAAACAAAAGCAAAATGGATTTTCCTGGGAAATATGTTAAGAAACATCCTTTCCAGGGTAATGACTTGTATATAAGGCAAAATAAAAAACCAAAGCCAAAAATACTCCTCCACACCTTGGGCTATGTTCACACATAGCGTTTTTGATGCGTTTTTGCACTTTTGCATTGCTTTCAACCAAGACAAATGCATTCACCAGGAAATGTCATTTTAACATTTTAAAACCTTATCTGACCATGTGGTGTGTGACACATCATCAGACTCATGCATACAGTGCTGAAAAGACATCGGAACAGCATGGAGAAGACCTCTGGAAGCATCTCTTACTCCCAGGTCACTGCCTAAAAGTTTGCCTATCATAAGTGATCCTTGGTGAATGCGAAGATGCCTCACGCCATGCACCTGTCGTTGCAGACCTGCAAAAATCACCGCCCACGTCCTTGTCCCAGTTCAGCGTTCAGTTGTCCCTACCCCATTCCTTGGAATGCAAGCGCAAGTATGCAGTCAGCCACCCACCCACAGGCTGGAATACTATACTGCCAAATTTTTGACAGCTGCTTGCACTTGAAATGTGGCCTTTTAGGCTCGTGGAGGCGGAAGCTGTCCACAACCTTATGGCGGCGGCGACCGGGTATCCATACTCGGTCCCCAGCCGCCACTATTTGTCTCCACCTTCCACAATCATGAGTCCTACAACATTACTCGTGCCCTCCTCAGTGAACAAACTGAGAAGGACCGCCTACCCAAAAACACGTAGTCAAGTGAATGTGGCCAGGGACTGTACAGAGCCAGTCCACAGCTTCTTTTGCTGAGAGTTTTATTTCACCACAGCCATATTCTTTAGCTTGGTGAAAGGACTTGGGAAACCATATCTACGCCAGCTGTCATTTCTCTCAGGAAGTCCGCTAAAGCTGCTTTCACTTGAAATGTAAATGGATATGAATAGCGGTACCAGAGCGCCAATAACAGGGCAAAAATATTAAAAGGACTGATTTATTAATATACACACAACGCGTTTCGGTGGACACAGCCACCTTCATCAGGTGTGACAAGCAGCAAACAATTGATCCTTATATACATTTGACTAGGTATACAATTACTTAAAAGGGGCAGGGCCAGATACAGAGTAATACCTCTATATTAACCCCTTGAGTTCATATATGCTCAATAGAGTAAAAAGGATTGTTATAAAATAATGCCTAATGAAGCATATAGGGTTCTTATAAAAAGGATTCGCTGTAAAAAAACAACTTGTGAATCCTATAATCTTAATACTTCATAGGATATATTGTCATCTACCACCCTATATTTTAGATTATATAAAAAAATAATAATAATTTTTACATACAACATAAAACAATGCATAAATATAAAGTATAAAATTACAATCAGTTTCTATCATTATAATTAGGAAAAGTAGACGAAGAAAGGAAAGAGAAAAAAAAAAAAAAAAAAAAATTTCCAAAAAAAATCCCCCCCCCCAAAAAAAAAAAAAAAAAAAAAAAAATAAATAAATAAAAAAAAAATAATAAAAAAAAAATAAAAAATTTTTCTTTAAATTTTTTCTCCCTTCTCTCTCTCTCCTCCCTCCTCCCCTCCCTCTCTCCTTTCCCCTCTTCCCTCCTTCTCTCTCTCCTCCCCCCTCCTCCTCCATATAAAAGATATATATAATAAATTTGCTAAAATATGAAAACAATTATTTAAAAAGTTGTCTTCTCTATATTAAGGTTCAAACCTTCAGGAGACAAGGTTCCCATTTTGAAAATCCAATAATTTTCACGTGTAATGAGACGATTTAGTCTATCAGGGTGTGTATCAACTATATGATCAATGATAGTTAGTTTTAGGTTATTAGGATTTTTTTGATGTTCTTTTAAGAAATGATTAGAAACACTATGTAGGGGAAAGCCGTTTCTAATATTTTGGCGATGTTTATTTAATCTGGAGTGCATTTCCTGGATAGTGCGGCCAATGTATTGCAGGCCGCAGGTGCACTGGAGCAGATAGATCACATATGAGGACTGACATGTAAGTCTAAAGCGAATGGGATATATCTCTCCAGTGACCGCAGAGACGAATGTTTTGGCTCCGTTATCAATGGATTGACAGCATAAGCATACCCCTCTAACAATTGCAATACTGAGTCACCCATTGCGCCTTGTTCTCTCCTCTCTTCACTTGAAATGTGGCCTTTTAGGCTCGTGGAGGCGGAAGCTTTTCACAACCTCATGCCAGCGACGGCTGGGTGTCCATACTCGGTCCCCAGCCGCCACTATTTCTCCCGGTATCGTCTCCGCCTTCCACAAGCACGAGTCCCACAACATTACCCGTGCCCTCCCCAGTGCACTTACTGGGAAGGACCGCCTAACTACAAACACGTGGACAGGTGAATGTGGCCAGGGATGATACGGAGCCAGTCCACATTAAAAATGCAGCCATAGAGTGTCGGGGAACCATCCCACACACTTTTCTTAGCCAAAGCTGCTCCTCGGCAGGGTTGGAGAGAACCGGGCACTCCTCCAGTGGGCCCTGGCTTCTCCTTCAGGAGACTTCATAGTGCCGAGGTGAGGCCATGATGATGATAGAGGCCACCATCTGCTTAGTTTTCTGTTACTTGGAATGCAAGCGCAAGTATGCAGCCAGCCACCCACCCACCCATAGGCTGCAATACTAAACTGCCAGATTTCTGGGCAGCTGCTTACACTCGAAATGTGGCCCTTTAGGCTTGTGGAGGCAGAAGCTTTTCACAACTTCATGCTGGCGGCGGCCGGGTGTTCATACTCTGTCCCCAGACGCCAATATTTCTCCCGGTATCGTCTCCGCCTTCCACAAGAACGGGTCCCACAACATTACCTGTGCCCTCCCCAGTGCACTTAGTGGGAAGGAGCACCTAACCACAAACACATGGACAGGTGATTGTGGCCAGGGATGGTACGGAGCCAGTCCACAGCTTTTTTTGCTGAGAGTTGTATTTCACCACAGAGATATTCTTTAGCTTGGTGAAAGGACTTGGGAAATCATATCTACTCCAGCTGTCATTTCTCCCAGGAAGTCCTCTAAAGCTGCTTTCACTTGAAATGTGGCCTTTTAGGCTCGTGGAGGCAGAAGCTTTTCACAACCTCATGCCAGCGACTGCCGGGTGACCTTGCTCGGTCCCCAGCCTCCACTATTTCTCCCAGTATTGTCTCCGCCTTTCTACAAGCGCGGGTCCCTGAACATTACTTCTGGTACTTTTCTGTGGGAATCTGCTTGCCTCCTACCAGCCTGGAATATTTCCAGTAAACTATGGTAAGAAACCATGGTATTAGCACTGCCCCCAGTAGCAGTAGCGAAGCCATCCCCAATTTCCTTCTCAGGAATTTTATTTGGTAGACTGAGTGGTTGCCCAAATACATTAGTTTCTCACAAAGAAGCTGGAGATAGAGTGGCCGTAGGTGCAAGTTTCTTAGATATCAGAGGGTGAACGGCAGCACATTGGATCAGTGGTTAGCACTGAAGTCTTGCAGCGCTGGGATCCTGGGTTCAAATCCCAGCAAGGACAACATCTGCAAGGATTTTGCATGTTCTTCCGCGTGGGTTTCCACCTCAGTAAAAAAAGCAGCCATAGAGTGTTCGGAAACCTTCCCACACACTATTCTTAGCCAGGACTGCTTCTCGACAGGGTTGGACAATCCCACCAGAGAATCCTCTGGTGTGCCCTGGCTTCTACATCAGGAGATTTAGAGTTGATAGCTCTAACTTTGCAGCTGCTATGGGGCTCTTGAGCGGGGGAGAAAGGTGAGCCCTCAGAATCAAATCCTCTGGTGGGCCAATGTTTTTCAATTTGAAACAGCTTCTCAGTGGGAGTGGTATTTCACCACAGCTATATTTTTTAGCTCCGTGAAAGGACTGGCATAAAGGGAAACCGTATCTACTCTGGCTGTCATTTCTCTGTCACCAGGTTTGGTCCATTGCCACAAACGTCCATGCCTGGTTGTATGTTCAGAGGTGAGAGCCACAGATCAGGCTGCTGTGTTACAGCTTTCAACAACTCTGCAGTGCTGGGCGGTTTGTCACCTAAGCATTAAGCATGTTATCTTCAGCACAGCCTTTTGCCGCTTGGCCAAGGCAGTGCCTCAGTGTTTTCAGCTTGTGACTGATGTAATCATTTCGGAGATGGAGGAGGAGTTGCAGGAGCTTAACAATGTGATTACATTGAGGTTACATTGGCGACTCTGTTTTTTATACTAAAGAAAGATCCTACTGTTTTTTGTTTGTTTTTTTACGTTATTTTTTAAGACAAATGCATTTACCGGGAAATGTAATTTTAACATTTTACAACCTTATCTGGCCATGTGGTATGAGACACATCATCAGACACATCCTGCTTCATTTATGATGGAGGGACTCTGAAAGTCACAAAGCCTATTTTTATAGGGCCATCAGGCGGCCCTTACTATTCTTAAAGGGTCATCAGCTGGTTATGCTTTTTTGTTCCCATTATTAACGAGTGGGTCTCCTATACTGTTATTGCTTATGCAGTGACTGCAAGGGCTGCCAAAAATTCGGACCTAACCCAATACTCCTTTGAAGAGACATAGAGGAGGGTCTCAGTAAAAAATGTTCCCATTACAAAGGAGCGGGTCTCCTAGAGTGGTAATGCCCATGCTGTGACTGCAAGGGCTGCCAAAATTTGGGAAAAGCCTCACTAACAATGTAAGGACACATAGAGCAGGGCCACAGTAATAACATGTTTCAATTACAAAGGAGCGGATGTGCTATACAGTTATAGGGTATGCAGTGAGTCCAACAGCTGACACAATTTAGGCAAAACCCCACTAACAATTCAAAGTCATATAGAGTAGGGCCACAGTAATGACATGTTTCCATTACAAAGGAGCGGGTGTGCTATACAGTTATAGGGTATGCAGTGAGTCCAACGGCTGACAAAATTTAGGAAAAACCCCACTAACAATTTAAAGGCACGTAGAGCAGGGCCACAGTAATGACAAATTCCCATTAGAAAGGAAAGGGTCTTCCATAATGTTTGTCTATGCAGTGAAGCAACGCCTGCTAAAAATTTTGAGGAACTCCAATGCCCCTTGCAAGAGATTTAGAGGTCGGAGAGCCTCCTAAAAACAATGTTCCCATTATTAGGAAGTGAGTGTTTGCCTATGCAGTGAATGCAAAATCTGCCAAAAATTGGGAGGAACTCCAATGTCCTTTGGAAGAGACGTAGAGGGCCTCATGACAAAATGTTTCCATTATTGGGAAGTGGGTCTCCCATAGTATTGGCCTATGCAGTGAATGCTAGGTCTGCCAAAAATTGGGAGGCACTCCAATGTCCCTTGGAAGAAACATGGAGGAGGGCCTCATAAAAAAATGTTCACATTAGAAAGGAGCGGGTCTCGTATACTTGTAATGCCCATGCACTAAGTGTATGGGTTGACAAACATTTACCCCCCAAAATTTTTTACGGGCATCATAAACACCCTTTAAAAAAATTATGTGGGTGTTGCATCACGGACCACGGTTACCCTGGTGATATAGTGGTGGAGGATAAGGATGAGGAGAAGGAGGAGGACAAGAGCAAATAGCTAAAATCAGGAAGCGTATACCCATGTGTGGGTGTGAAAAGGTGCATGGGAATACACCTCTCAAGAAAAGACAATAGATTTGATTTTATGTTACACTGCTATCATTCGATGGTGTTGAGAAGTCTGGCCCAATCCAGCCCTTGTTCATTTTCATAAGAGTCAGCCTTTCAGCATTTTCAGTTGACAGGCGGATGCATTTATCAGTTATAATTCCACCAGCAGCACTAAAAACCCGCTTTGATAAAACTCTAGCGGCAGGGTAGGCCAGGACCTCCAAGGCGTAGAGAGCCAGTTCTTTCCACGTATCCAGCTTGGATACCCAATAATTATAAGGCACATAGGAATCATAGAGGATGTTGGTACGGTCTGCAAGGTACTCCCTCAGTGTCTTCTCAAACTTTGCACTCCTTGTGAGAGTACCTCACGCCTCAGGTCCTGTGCGATAGGAGGGGCTGAGAAAATTCTCCCAGAACTTTGAGAGTGTTCCCCTGCCTCTGCTGGATTGGAGTTGTGTCTATCTTGCCTGTAGTCATTTGTTGCCCAACGAACTATGACCTCTGCCGCCAGCGTTTTCAAATGGGAATTTTTTTAATAGTTCCGCAACAAGGGCCTTCTGGTACAGCGCCATTTTTGTATATATGTCTGTCTCAGGAATAAGAGATATGAAGTTCTCCTTGTAGCGTTGGTCTAGAAGTGTCACCAACCAGTAATGACTGTCACCCCAAATTTTGAGAACGCGAGGGTCACGGGAAAGGCAGTGTAACATAAACTCAGCCATGCGTGCCAGACTGCTTACAGGCAAGACTTCCGTGTCCTCACCAAGAGGACGAGTGACCATGCTCTCCTCCTCCTCCTCTCTGTCCTCAGGCCATCCATGCTGAACAGACATTATGACAGTTGTGCAGGTAATACCATCTATAGCGCATGAAACTAGCTCCTGTTCTTCCTTCTATTCCTCCTCTTTCTCATTGTCACCCAATCCAAGTTCTAATGAGATAAGGCTGGGCTGTGTGTAATCACCCTCTATGGTTCCTTGTTCCATCTCATCGTGCTGCGCATGCAATGCATCCTTTTTGATTGTGAGCAGAGAGCATTTCAGAGCACAGAGAAACAGGATGGTGACACTAATTATGGCGTCATCGCCGCTCACCATCTTGGTGGAGTCCTCAAAGTTTTGGAGGATGGTACATATGTCTGACATCCATGTCCACTCCTGAGGTCTTATGTGTGGAGTCTGAGAATACCGATGGCCTTGTTGATGCTGGTACTCAACAACTGCCCTTTCTGCTCACAAATCCTTCCCAACATCTGCAGTGTAGAGTTGCAACGCGTGGGGACATCACACATCAGTCTGTGAGCCGGAATGCTGCTGAAACACGGTAAGGGCGGCGGAAGCTGTAGGTGACTTTCTAAAATGGGCACACAGGCGGCTTACTTTAACAAGCAGATCCGGAAGCTCCGGGTAGGATTTGAGAAACCGCTGAACCACGAGATTAATCACATGTGCCAGGCATGGTATGTGTGTGAGCTCGCCTCACCTCAGAGCCACCACCAGGTTCCGGCCATTGTCACACATGACCATGCCTGGTTGAGAGAACAGTGGTTTGAGCCACAGATCTCCCTGCTCTTTCATAGCTGTCCACAACTCTTCAGCATTGTTTGGTTTGTCACCTAAGCATATTAGCTTCAACACAGCCTGTTGCCGCTTGGCTGAGGCAGTGCTGCAGTGCTTCCAGCTTGTGACTGATGTGGTTATTTCGGAGATGGAGGCTGAAGAGGAGGAGGAGGCTGAG
The DNA here is from genome assembly GCF_046119375.1 of Phyllobates terribilis. Classification (NCBI taxonomy): domain Eukaryota; kingdom Metazoa; phylum Chordata; class Amphibia; order Anura; family Dendrobatidae; genus Phyllobates; species Phyllobates terribilis. The sequence goes on along the minus strand of NW_027362768.1, from coordinate 304,840,933 downwards.
GAGGATGAGGTGCAGGAGCTGTGGACTGTGGGGGTAGCCCTGATTGACCTAAGGCCTGCAATCCTTGGCGTCGGGAGGACGTGTTTCGTCCCAAGGTCCGACTGGATCCAGGCTTCCACTATGTTAACCCAATGTGCCGTCAGCGAGATATACCGTCCCTGCCCATAAGCACTTGTACACGTGTCCGTGATTAGGTGGGCTTTCCCGGTAACTGCCTTGTTGAGGGCACGGCTAATGTTTTGGGACACGTGCTTGTGTAAACGGCACACCGGGAGAAATAGTGCCGGCTGGGGACTGAGTACCGAGGAACGGCCACCACAATCAAGTTGCGGAAAGCTTCCATCTCCACGAGCCTAAAAGGCAACATTTCGAGCGCAAGCAGTCGCGAAATGTGTGAATTTAGTAGTGTGGCCTGAGGGGCGTTGGCTGCATATTTGCGCTTGCGTTCCAAGGACTGGGGTATTGACAACTGAACACTGTGCTGGGACAAGGATGTGGACGTTCTTGCTGATGGTGTTAGTTGAGAGTGTGCAACGACAGGTGCAGGGTGGGAGGCATCTTGGCATGCGTGATTACAGGGGATTGGCGTGCACGCACATCAACAAGAGAAGCAGTGGTGCTACCCGCAGATACTGTTCCTGGACCCTGGGGTTCGGCCCACAAAGTCGGGTGCTTTGCTGCCATGTGTCTGATCATGCTGGTGGTGGTCAGGCTGGTAGTTTTGCCACCCCTGCTGATGCTGGCCTGGCAAATGGCCTTTTTGGGGCAGAGTCTTTAAAAAACAACCAGACTCAGGAAGACCTAACAGTTGTACTGGCAACTTCCTTTGTGTTGGTGCTACGGGGAACGGTTGCCTGCCTTCTGTCTGCGGCCACCAGACTGCTTCTTCCTGCCTGTTGGGGTGCTCTGCCTCTCTCCCCCTGTGTGCTGCTGTCCTCGCTCTGTATGTCCCCCTACCAGGTTGGGTCAGTTACTATATCATCCACCACCTCGTCCTGACTTTCTGGCAATTGTGCCTCATCATCATCCACCTCTTGTAACACTTTCCCACCGTCGCTTTCGTGTGACCATGGCTGCTCAAATATTTGGGCATCGCTAAATGCGATCTCCTCTTGCCCCACTTCAAGTGGACCGGGCGAGAGTCCCGAATCTATAAATGGAAAAGTTAACAGCTCTTCGGAGTGTCCAAGTGTGGGATCAGTTGTCTCTAGGCACTCAGCATGGTGGGAGGAAGGAGGTTCAGGGTGAGGAATATGCTGTCCAGACTCACAGCTACTGAGACTTGACCATGTGGAAGACAGGGTGGTGGTGGTGATGGCTAAGTGACTGGAAGCATTATCCGCTATCCAACCAATAACCTTTTCACACAGCTCTGTGTTCAATAGTCGTGTTCTGCGGTCGAGCGAGGAAGGTCGAGCGAGAAGATGTGGGTGTTTGTTGTGGCACAATTTCAGCTTGCCCACGGCCTCGGCCTCTGCATTTACCATCACCATCACGTGCAGTTCCCCGTCCCATGCCACATGCCGTGCCCATTTTAAATGGAGGACAATATCTTCCACGCTTACTACAAATGGCTGAATTTGGAGTGAACTTATATGTGATCCATGTGAGGGAAAAAACACAGTATTAAATACCTGGCCTGTAGGTAACTATTTTGAACAGCAAACTGGTGTCAATAGCTTCACTGACACACTGAAACAAATTCTTAATGGAGGCCAGAAGTGACAATATTTTCTTAAAACGTATATGTGATCCGTGTGACCGAGAAAGCACAGTATTAAATAGCTGGCCTGTAGGTAAATATTTTGAACAGCAAACTGGTATCAATAGCTTCACTGACACACTGAAACAAATTTTTAATGGAGGCCAGAAATGGCAGTATTTTCTGAAAACATATATGTGATCCGTGTGACGGAGAAAACACAGTTTTAAATACCTGGTCGGTAGGTAACTATTTTGAACAGCAAACTGGTGTCAATAGCTTCACTGACACACTGAAACAAATGTTTATTGGAGTCCAGAAATGGCAGTATTTTCAGCGCAATTATATGTCATCCGTGTGACGGACAAACCACAGTTTTAAATAGCTGGATTTTTAGCGCTGTAATATGGAAAGGACCTGGCTGTATTCTGCAGTGCAGACAAGCAAATGGCGCAGAAAAATGGTGTTCTCTGGATTGCTTTTTAAGTAAAAAATTAAGATCCAAAAAAAAAATTATTCCTGGCCCCTGAGACCTGGGCCTATTTCTAGAAATATCTAACAGCAGCAGCAGACAGAACTGGAATGGAGCCTCTTGTGCTATTGTGGAGCCCTGCTACACTCAGGTGCCACAGAATCCAGTAGGGTGCATGGATGGACTTCTCCACAAGAGACCCTCACACATTCAAACACCTCCACCCTTCCACCTCATACCACCAGAGGGAGCCCTGATAGGGATATATACAGGGAGGGTGGAGCCAGGCAGGTCAGTTAGTTCAGTGAGTAGTGAGAAGTTAATTTTAGTCTGTGAGTGAGAGCGTGCTGACGCTGAGAGCAGCGAAGACACAGCTCGTCTGCTGCTGCTGTAGTGAAGGCCCTGAGTGTGGCCGACGGCAAAGAGGAAAGGAGAGAGGAGTTGAAGGGGGCAGAGGAGCGTACCAGGCTCCCCCCGAAATATACAACGGACACCGGGTCCGCGCCTACAGGGTCCTTTACACCCAGTAGGGACCACTGGACACCTGGAGGACTACAAGTCCCAGGTCAACCAACTCTGACTACAGTACCAGGGCTAGGAGTCACTGAGGCCCCAGCATCCAGGGAGAGTGATCTCCAAGAGAAGGCCCTATCACCAGGTCAGCAGGTGCAGGAGAGAGAGAGAGCAATTAAGCCAGGCCTAGCTCCAGGCAGGTCAGAAGCTTAACAAGTGGAAGCAACGGATCAGGAGGCCCTATACCCGCTCACTGGAGAGAGTACAGAAGTGCACCCTGCCTACTTAGTACCCTGGACCATACCTGCAACTACACCAGTAAAGGTACCGAAGCGAACCCCCGTGTGAGTGTCCGTCATTTCTCCCTGACCCGTCCTGACCGTCTCTCACCTGTACCACCATCCATTACCCCACGCTGCCCTGAGGCTCGCTCCAACTGTGGGGAGTCGTTCCATGATAAGCTGCCCTAACATCTGCCTCAGAGGACTACTCCACAGCGGCGGCTGCCTTTAGCCGCATTCCACAGGTGGTGTCACGAACACTTTACAAATCCCCTATAAATAATCCCCTTTTTGGTGACCGCCCTTGGCCACGGACCAGGCCAGCCACCGTGATATCCCCCACCGGCATCCAGAGGCCCGGCTGCCGAGTACCCCACGGCTCTGGGGGCGAGTCACTGTATGCACTGCAGTCTGCTATATACCCTGCCTGCCTTTATTCTCTGCCTACCTGATATCTCTGCAGATAGATTAGTCCTCAGAAGAACTGTTTGTTGAGATGGATATGTGTAATATACTTCTGTTCTACCTACACTACCTAATAAACAAGCGAATCTCTCCCTAGCTCAGCAGCACCTCTCCCTACACTGTTTGATTCCAGAGTGACTGTGACGAGCATGGCGACGCCAGGTCTGATATAGACCTGATGACGCTGTGCAGCCAGCCAATCACTGTAATGCCGCAACCAACATGGCTGCGGCATTACAGTGAGTGGCAGACAAACCCTGCATGTTCATTGGCTCTGTAAAGCGTGCCAAACATGCAGGGAGGGGACCCGAGCTCCCGCCAAGCAGCCCCGGAAATCTTCGGCGAGCGCCGAGCATTTCGAGCATGCTCGCTCATCACTATTCTTTAGGAATGCAGCCATTGGAGGCAAGCAATCATTGTCACACACAGTCTCACTTTTATATAACATAACTTTACTAAACTCCTTTTGTTGCTAAATTCTGGACACAGATACTGTTCCTTTGCACATGACAATTACATTTGTCATCCTCTCTTCTGTCCCTTTCGTTCCCATCTTCAGAGTTAGTTTCTCCGGTACCGCAGCTTTCCAGAACACGGTGCTACTCTCCTCAGGTATGTCCCTGTCCGCTCTCCCCTCTTTGGGAGTTCTTAAGACTGGCTCCATCAGTACTTCTACAGACCTCGGACGTTTAGGGAATTTTCCTCAAAGTTTACCGCTTCAACGTTCCTCAAGCTGCCTAACTCTTTCTATCATCGACCGTCTGTATCCTTATTGACCTTTTGCCCCAAGGGCCCCGAGCTTCTCCTCAGTATTCCTCCAGCACATACTTTAACATTACCAACAGCAACAACTGTTCTGACTCAACTGATTCTTGACAGGAATAACCGTTGCTCTCTCTGGCCCCAACTCCCCCCCCTTTTTCAACTGGACCAATCATCAACCGTCTCCGTCGGTTGGTGGGCAAACTACTCCATTACTACCCTGGCTCCTTCTACACTGGCGCTATTACTAAATATATTAACTATTTCTATCCTAAACTATTGTGCCCACCACTGCACTGTACATAATTCCTAATCTAATATACCATCCACTCCTAACATATACTGTCCCTGTAACTAACAGTAGACAACAGACATTTACATATTCATATATAAACACAGAGTAGAACAATATATTCACAAAAGGTAAAGAGGCGCATGACTGTCCCGGTCACTCTCTTACACAGAAACCTTTGTTTGCAATTAGAGAGGTCAGACGTTGCCTATAGTTCTTGATCAAGTTTGCAAACAATGCAGCAGGGATTTTGGCCCACACCTCCATACAGATCTTCTCCAGATCTTTCAGGTTTCGGGACTATCGCTGGGCAACATTGAGTTTCAGCTCCCTCCAAAGATTTTCTATTGGGTTTAGGTCTGGAGACTGGCTAGGCCACTCCAGGATCTTGAAATGCTTCTTACGGAGCCACTCCTTAGTTGCCTTTGTGGTGTGTTTCAGGTCATGGTCATGCTGGAAGACCCAGCCACGACCCTTCTTCAAACCTCTTACTGAGGGAAGGAGGTTGTTGGCCAAAATCACACGATGCATGACCCCAGCCATCCTCCCTTTAATAAGGTGCAGTTGTCCTGTTCCCTTTGCAGAGAATCACCCCCAAAGTGTGATGCTTCCCCCACCATGATTCATGGTTGGGATGATGTTCTTGGGGTTGTTCTCATCCTTCTTCCTCCAAACATGGCGAGTGAAGTCGATACCAAAAAGTTATTTTTTGGTGTCATCTGACCACACGACCTTTTCCCATGCCTCCTCTGGATCATCCAAATGGTCATTGGTGAACTTCAAATGGGCCTGGACATGTGCTGCCATGAGCAGGGGTGCCTTGCATGCCCTGCTGGATTTTAATCCATGATGATGTAGTGTGTTACTAATGGTAATGTTTGAAACTGTGGTCCCAGCTCTCTTCAGGTCATTGACCAGGTCCTCCCGTTTAGTTCTGGGCTGATTCCTGTCCTTTCTTAGAATCATCCTTACCCCATGAGGCGAGATCTTGCATGGAGCCCCAGACCGAGGAAGATAGACAGTCATCTTGTGTTTCTTCCATTTTCCAATAATTGCGCCAACAGTTGTTGCCTTCTCACCAAGCTGCTTGCCTACTGTCCTGTAGCCTATCCCAGCCTTGTGCAGGACTACAATTTTGTCCCTGGTCTCCTTAGACAGCTTTTTGGTCTTTGTCATGGTGGAGAGGTTGGAGTGTGATTGACTGAGTCTGTGAACAGGTGATTTTTATACAGGTAATGAGATTAAACAAGTGCAATTAATACAGGTAATAAGTGCAGAGTATGAGGGCTTCTTAAAGAAAAACTAACAGGCCTGTAAGAGCCAGAATTCTTGCTGGTTGGTAGGTGACCAAATACTTATTTCATGCAATGCAATTTTATTATTTAAAAATCATACAATGTGATTTTCTGTTTTTTATTTTTAGATTCTGTCCATCACAGGTGAAGTGTAACTACGATTAAAATTACAGACCTCTCCATTCTTTGTAGGGGGGAAAATGTGCGAAATTGTCAGTATATCAAATACGTATTTTCCCCACTGTAAATAAATAGACAACTAGACAATACCATTACCCTTGCCAGTTGTATGTTTTGTTACATAGTCGGACACCATCACCACATGTTAGCCAGCATTAGATCATTTTTATAGAGGTAAAAATTAGATTTTTTTTACTACTTCCTCTTTGTTGACGCTTCGTTTGAGAATCCCAGTGCATGATGGGATAAGTCAAACAAGTGGTCATGAGGTGGCAGAGGCCACGATCACTGCCACAGTGTTTGCCACCTCCCAGAAATGCAGCATTGACGCTCTTTCAGGAGTTGGGCTAGTCCCTGCTCTCCTATCCATGTGTCGGTTGTCAATTCTGACGGATGCTCAGCAGGATCTTGTCACTGTGCAATATGCACAGTGACAATGCGCTCTCTCGCTAGCTCTGAACAGAAGTAATAAGTTGGCCAGAGAGTGCACTGTCAGTGTGCATTATAAGAAGAATACCTGGCGTGCAGGAAAATCAAAGACCAATTCAACCATCACAAGTGACATCATGGTCTTGGTTTAGGAGATATTTTTGGTAGCAGACATCTTTAGGTCAGCCAGGCAAGCAGCCATTTCTTTGCTCCAATGTGTATAGAAACAGGCTTGTGCACTGAGGCACAAAAATGTCTTCCGATATGCTGACCTAATAAGCTCATATCCATGACTAACACTAAAGGGTCAGAAGGTCCTCAGTCATCCAAGACTCCAGCACCATAATAAATGAAGCTATTGATGACCAATCATCTTTAATTTGTATTTATTGACACTTGCAATAGAACACAATTTCATACATTTACAGAAGAGGATGATAATGAAGGGGAAGAGGATGAAGTTGTTTCATTTTCTGTACCAAAATGTTACATACAGTTCATGGACATATAACTGTTTTATTAACTTTAAATGCACCTAACATTTAAGATATCTAGTCAAGGATCCAACAGCATTATACAACTTTATGTATGCATAGTGCAGAATTTTTCAGGATATACTTGCTAGAACTGTATAAACTGAAGGATATCAGTGGTGTGTAGGCATCTTATTGTGTAAGAAATACTTGCCGCTGTAAATTACATGACAAACATTGAGTGGAGAATTAATAGAAAGCCACTCATTGTAAAAGAAGATCAATGTATCCTGTTTGGAGCAAGGCTATCTGATATATCTTGATTTAGTCCTGGCATAGGTCGTGCATCTAAGGCTGTAAGACAAGGTAATGTATATTTATCAGAGTTACAAATCTCACTGTTAAATCTGAGTACAACTTACTTGCTTTATTTTTCAATAAAATGTAAGAAGTTTTAAAAACATATTTAGGCTGTGTGCCCACTATGCGTTTTTTAAGCATTTCTGCAGCGGCAATTCCGCTGCAGAAACGCTTAAAAAACGCTTGGTAGAAGGTCTGCCATGTTCCCCAATGATAATCCGCATGTGCTGTGCACATGCTGTGGAAATGTCCGCTGCGGATTATCATTGCGGAAAAATCTGCAACACTACCAATTATTTTGAATAATCTCGGCGTTTTCGCCACCATTGACATGCATTGAATCGCATAATATCCGCATGACTTCATGTGCACATGTGGATATTAAGCGATTCAATGTGCGGATGGTACCCGGGTTTGGAGAAGAGGAGACTCTCCTCCAGACCCGGTTACCATAGTACCTGTAAAAAAAAAAGAATTAAAATAAAAAATATGCATTATACTTACCTTCTGATGGCCCCCGGTCTTCATAGCGATGCGTCCTGGCTTCCCGGCAGCTCGCTATGGTCTAAAATGACCTGCCATGACATCATCTAGTCATATGCCGGGTCACGTGACTGCTGACGTCAGCGATCGCGTGACCCGTTATATGACTAAATGACGTCATGGCAGGTCCTTTTACACAACCGTGAGACATGGGGAAGACCGGACACATCGGATAAGGAGATATTTATTTTTTATTTTTTACCATTCTTTTACGGTCACACTATATAAATCCATGCCGGTTGCATGGATTTATATAGTGTGACCAAGTTGTCAAGCACTTTCCAAGTGATGCTAAAATCGCTTGGAAAGCGCTTGACAACCCGCATGCGAAATCGCATGTGCAAAACGCTTCACTTATGCTTGTCCCTGGCAGGAAAAACACATGTAAAATCCGCATGCATTTTTTCTGCCATGGAGATGCAGAAACGCTCAGGAAAAAATCCGGAGCATTTCTGCATCATGGGCACTTAGCCTAAAGAACGGTATATGTAGAAAAGCCTTAAAACGTACTTATCATGTTAGATGACTTTTCAGAATAAATTGTCATGAGGTATAACACTATTTCTGACCACTAAGAACTGTAACCTTCATTTTTCACCAGTTTATCCTCTACAGGCTCTCACTCTAATTTTCAGTTGATGGGGATGATGTCTCCCATGCACAATACAGAGAGACATGAGGGATTCCTGCTGTTATATTTTTGTATCAAATGTTCAATAGTAGTAGAATATAGAAAATGCAGAGCATAGTACAGAGCAGTGTAACTGTGAATCCAGTTCTGGGGTGAGACACTGTAAATATTTACTAGAAAACAGCAGCCTGAATCTGTGTGTCTTCTTACCTCTCTCTCACTTTTCCACTCCCTTATCCTCTAAATTAACTTCATGCTGTGATCTGACAGAGTGAATACTGAGTTCAAGAAAGGCTCAAGAGGCTCATAAGTGGAGAAAGTTTCTAGTATACCTTTTCTATGATTGTTCCTCACCTGGTTTTGGCTCCCACTCCTGAGAAAAAAGACTGACCGAATACTGATAGTGGGGCCGTGGCCTAAAGCTGGTCATAGACATCAGATAGTGCAGATGCTGCTGTAATCGCATGTCTTAATTAGTTAACAAGTTCTCTCTACTGGCACACATGTGGCTTATAATTTTCTTGTTTGGATAAGATATTTAAAATATTTTAGCCATATCTCTCTCTTTATCTGCTTCTGCAGGATGGAAGTAAAGGACTGCAGTAATTTTTTTTGCTTTATATTGAAATGGATGAGCAATGGAGTCCGGAAGCGAAAGAAGCTACCAAGCAGCAATGAACATTCAATATTAAATGCTACATTACAAACTTGAATTTACACCAATGCATATCCTCAGAGGTTTTCCTATGGATCACTGGAGGTAAGTTTTAATAACATCGGACTGAAAATATTTTGCTTGACGTATTAAATGCTGTAGGTAAATGAATAGCGAGTGTGCGTGTTCTGTACAGACAGTAGTGACAATGATTTCCTATGACCTTTGCAGAAAATTTGATGCAGCACATGATGTATATTACTTCCACATTTCTACTACTCTGTTTCTTAAAAATAACTCAAAAATGTCACTTACAACGCTGCCTGAATGTGACACAATGAGAGCGGAATTGTAATACGTAAATTCGGATAATCATAATCCAGAAATAGAATACATTATTCTCCCTGCTTACTCCAATTTAAATAATTAGCATAGTGTGCATTTATATTGTAATTCAACATTAAAGCAGATTTCATTATTTTTTTTTTCCCAAATACTCCGAAGGCATGCTTGAATTCTCAAACCCCAAATCCTCCGGTCTGATGGGCAGCGCTTGTCTTGTCAGTTTGAACTAGTAAATTCAAGTCATATTAAATTCAGATATGATTAGTATTTAGCAAGTGATGAGCTGTCTGGTGATTTTGTTTTCAGCTCAAATGAAGATATATCTTGCCTGCCAAAAGCTGTTCTGGTGATAAGTGCTGTGTGTCGTGGATTGTCAATCTATTAATTAATCTATACATTAATAATCCATTAACCAAACTAGCTCCTCTTCAATCGATCTTAAATGTAGCAGTCATGTTTTGCCTGCTGTAAAACATTAGCTGTATATATTAGAATACCTCCAACATTGGCCTTTCATACCCACAAATGTGGAGGCTGCACATGGGTCAGATTCGGGACGTTTGCAAAAAAACCCCCAGAAAAAATCGTATAAAAAGAGTTTTTGACAGTCATATGCATACAATTAAAGGGGTTGTCCACTCTTGGACAATCCTTGGTTAAATGCTAAAGTGCCACAGATAACATAATAATAAAAACAAATAGCTCCTGAACTGGCGCCGTTCTGGAGATGACAGCGCTGTGTCTCTCGGTGGCTGCTGATTGGCTGCAGCCTTTGCACTTCCGTTTCACCTCCCAAACTTGCGCCATTCTAGCGATTTAGGTGCCATGTCTCTCGGTAGCGGCTGATTTGCTGCAGCCTTTACAATACTGTCTTACCTACCAGACTGGCACCATTCCAGCGATGTGGGTGCTGTGTCTCTTGGTAGCTGCTGATTTGCTGCAGCCTTTACAATACTGTCTTACCTACCAGACTGCCACCATTCCAGCGATGTGGGTGTTGTGTCTCTCAGTAGCTGCTATTTACTGTAGCCTTTACGATACCTTCTTACCTCCCAGACTGGTGCCATTCCAGCGATGTAGGTGCTGAGTCTCTCGGTATCTGCTGATTTGCTGTAGCCTTTACAATACCGTCTTACTTCCGACACTGGCACCGTTCCAGCGATGTAGGTGCTGTGTCTCTTGGTAGCTGCTATTTACTGTAGCCTTTACAATAATGTCTTACCTCCCAGACTGGTACCATTCCAGCGATTGTAGGTGCTGTGTCTCTCAGTAGCTGCTGATTTGTTGCAGTCTTTACAATACTGTCTTACCTCCCAGACTGGCACCATTCCAGCGATGTAGATGTTGTGTCTCTCAGTAGCTGCTGATTTGCTGCAGCCTTTACAATACTATCTTACATCCCAGACTGGCACCATTCCAGTGATGTAGGTGTTGAGTCTCTCAGTAGCTGCTGATTTGCTGCAGCCTTTACAATACCATATTACCTCCCAGACTGAGACCATTCAAGCAATGTAGGTGCTGTGTCTCTCAGTAGTTGCTGATTTGCTGCAGCCTTTACAATACTGTCTTACCTCCCAGACTGGCACCATTCCAGCGATGTAGGTGCTTTGTCTCTCAGGAGCTACTATTTACTGCAGCCTTTACAATACCTTCTTACCTTCCAGACTGGCACCATTCTAGTGATGTAGGTGCTGTGTCTCTCAGTAGCTTCTGATTTGCTGCAGCCTTTACAATACTGTCTTACCTCCCATACTGGCGCCATTCCAGCGATGTAGGTGCTGTGTCTCTCGGTAGCTGCTGATTTGCTGCAGCCTTTACAATACCATCTTACCTCCCAGACTGGCACCATTTCAGCGATGTAGGTGCTGTTTCTCTCAGTAGCTGCTATTTACTGTAGCCTTTACAATACCATCTTACTTCCCAGACTGGCACCATTCCAGCTATGTAGATGCTGTTTTTATCGGTTGCTGCTATTTACTGTAGCCTTTACAATACCATCTTACCTCCCAGACTGGCGCCATTCCAGCGATGTAGATGCTGAGTCTCTCAGTAGCTGCTGGTTTGCTTCAGCCTTTACAATACCATCATCCCTCCCACACTGTCGCCATTCCAACGATGTAGGTGCTGTGTCTCTCAGTAGCTGCTATTTACTGTAGCCTTTACAATACCATCTTACCTCCCAGACTGGCGTCATTCCAGCGATGTATATGCTGTGTCTCTCGGTAGCTGCTGATTTGCTGCAGCCTTTACAATACCATCATACCTCCCACACAGGCGCCGTTTCAACGATGTAGGTGCTGTGTCTCTCAGTAGCTGCTATTTACTGTAGCCTTTACAATACCATCTTACCTCCCAGACTGGCGCCATTCCAGCGATGTAGGTGCTGTGTCTCTCAGTAGCTGCTGATTTGCTGCAGCCTTTACAATACTGTCTTACCTCCCATACTGGCACCATTCCAGCGATGTAGGTGCTGTGTCTCTCGGTAGCTGCTATTTACTGCAGCCTTTACAATACCATCTTACCTCCCAGACTGGCATCATTCCAGCGATGTAGGTGCTGTGTATATCGGTAGCTGCTATTTACTGTAGCCTTCACAATACCATCTTACCTCCCAGATTGGCACCTTTCCAGCTTTGTAGGTGTTGAGTCTCTCGGTAGCTGCTGATTTGCTGCAGCCTTTATAATACCATCATACCTCCCACACTGGCGCCGTTCCAACGATGTTGGTGCTGTGTCTCTCAGTAGCTGCTGATTTGCTGCAGCCTGTACAATACCAACTTATCTCCCACACTGGTGACGCGCCCAGGGGATGGGGACAACTCGGCGCCCGGGCCTTGCTGTTAGTTTTGGGGGATGCCGCGGTGGCCGGCTCCCGGGCCTGTACCCTTGGGTCACTCTTAAAAAGGGGGGGAAAGGTTATTTGGGATAGGGAAATGATTGTGACGCCACCCGTGGTGTCTGGTGAGGATCACCAGCACTGCTGCAGTCCTCTGAGGCCGGTGGTCAGGCAGCTTAGTTGGTGCGGCTCCCCACAGGTGGAGCGGGGCCTCAGGGCAGCGTAAGGAGGAGACATGCAGGACAGAGAGGACCCAGCCGGGTCAGGAGAAGAACAGGCACACTCACAACAGTTCACTTCAGTACCTTTACTGGTGGTGTTTTCAGGCACGATCCAGGGCACTGTAGGGTGAAGGGTGCATTTCAGGACTCTCCCCAGTGAGCGGATGTGGGGCCTCCTGTTTCTTGCCTTTTCCTGGTAAGTTTATGACCTGCCTGGAGCTAGGCCTAACTTGGTCTCTGTCTGGCACCTGCTGACCTGGTGGTAGGGCCTTCTGTTGGAGATCACACTCCCTGGTCTCTTGGGCCTCTGTGATTCCTGACCCTGGGATAACGGTCAGCTTCTGGTATTCCTGGGACATGTAGTTTGCCAGGGGTTCCGGTTGTTACTGCTGGTCCTACAGATCCTTGCAGACACGGACCCGGTGTCCGGTATATGGTCTTGGGGTGAGCTGGCTAAGCTCCTCTGCCCCCTATGCAGCTCGCTTATTCCACTCGCCTTCGGCCACGCTCGGGGCCCTCACTAGGCTTCACACTGGCAGTAGGCCTCGCTACTCTTCACCGCTCTTATGGCGTTGGCACGCCTTAGGCTCGCTAACTTGAGCTTCACTCTAGGCTTTCTCACTAGAGGAACTGAACTGAGAACTCTGTCCCTCTCTGGCTCTGAGCAGGAACTCTGTTCTTTAGCCTGAGCTCGACTCTGTATTCAGACCTGTACTTGCCGAACTCTCCAGATGAACTGCCTGCCTAACTCCACCCTCCATATATATAACCCTATCCAGGCTCCCTCTGGTGGTCTGAGGTGGTAGGGTGGAGGTGTGTGAATGCTATGAGGGCCTCTTGTGGAGAAATCCATCCATGCACCCCTCTAGGATCTGTGGCACTAATGCACAGCAGGGCGCCACATTCCCCCCTAGCAAAGCTCAGTACTCCCGGACTGAAGTACTTTTTATAACAACAATAACAACTCTTCCCTTTACGGGAGGCACTTTGCTTGAACTTTACATATAAAACATTATCTATAATAAATAGATATGTACATATAATAAGCAACCCCAGAATTCAAGTCTCTTCCGGTGAGGTCTCCTAACCGGGTGTCCATCTCACAAGTTAAAGTACTTGGTAGCTTGAGGGACCTGTCCAAAGCAAACCCTCCACGTAGGCCCTGGGGTGGCTGCAGGGCATGGCGATCCCGAGTTGGTCCTCCGCTTGTGCCACACCAGACAGGTTTTTGTTCTGAGGTCACCTAAGGGAGGCACTCCAGGGAGTGCAATTATTTACAAGAAGCGTTTTTTTGGGCTGCACACAGTCCTCAGCCACAGAGTTCTTTATGTACCCCTATGGGTAATTAGAGGCAAACAAGAAAAGTGTCCATTTCACTTAGATTGTCCATGGCAAACATAACACAAAGTAATAAATTCATACATGAAAATACACAATATATTACCCCAGGGGCAACTATCTACACTGTCAGAGTTTCCTTCTCTATTCTCTGTATCTGACAGGGGTCTGACCTCATGTGCTACGTGTCGATCTGCGTAGTACGGGAGTGTGGATGGTATCTGTTTCTGCACCGTCTGCTACCCTGTCAGTTCTACATGTGGGTAGATTGTAAAACTGCCTTAAACTCTCTATGGGACTGGCAAGTGTACCATTGGCTGGGCCTTCTTGCTCTGCTCCAACCGGGGATCCTTCTTCCGGGGATTCTTCTTGAGCAGGCTCTTCTGAAGCACTTACAGGCTCTACTTGCTGTGGAGGGTCTTCTGGCTGTTGAAAGAAGTGGATCACAGGTATTATTACTGCTCCTCCTAGTTGAGGCTAATCTGCCGGGAAATCTCCTAAGTCAGTATGGAGTACTGCTTCTTTTGGCTCCTACGGTACGGTGAGAGGCACTTCTTCTTGGGGCTTTAGCAGGTCTGGACACAACTTCAGATGGTCTCTAGATACCGTTGCAGTCGTTATTCCTCCATCTTTACTAATCAAACAGGTCTTCTTGTTATCAAATCTTGAGTTTAACACAGTGTAGGGTTCTCTCTCCCACTGGTCATCAAGTTTGTATTTTCTCCTCTTCCTCTTTAACACCACTTCTCCTGGTGTGAAGGGTTCTGCGGGTGCACTTTTATTGTAGTGGGCTTCCTGCTTGTCCCTTACCCGAGTGAGACTGTCTTCGACACAGGCCTGTACTCTTCTGTACTGCTCCTGTCTGGTCGTGTCCCAGTCCTCAGTGGACATATCTGCTTCTGGTTCTATTACACCAAGCTCCAGGTCCATGGGCAACTTTCCGGGTCTTGCTCGCATGAGATATGCTGGAGTGCAATTGGTGGAACTCACAGGTATGTGATTGTACAGATCTACCAGGTCAGGTAGTAGGTCTGGCCACTGATTTCTCTCCTCTAGTGGTAAGGTCTTCAGCAGGTCGATGACGATGTTGTTCATCTTTTCACAGAGACCGATGGTTTGGGGGTGATACGGTGTAGTCCTGATCTTTTTACACACGTACAGATGGCAGAACTCTTTGAACAATTCGGCCTCAAATGCTGGGCCTTGATCCGTCAGCACCTGCTCAGGGTATCCATGGGGTCTGCAGAAGTATGCTTGGAACGTCTTTGCTGCTGTCTCTGCCGTCAGATCTTTGACGAGGGCGACCACCAGGAAACGGGAGTAGTGATCCACCATGGTCAGGGCATAGAAGTATCCTGACCTGCTAGGTGACAGCTTGACATGGTCCAGGGCCACGATCTCCAAGGGTCGAGTCGTCTTGATGGGTTGTAGGGGTGCCTTCTGGCTGCTATAGTCTTTTCTTCTGAGGCTACCGGGTCCACAGTTTCGGCACCACCTCTCAATGGAGCTGCGTATTCCCACCCAGTAGAATCGACACTTCAGCAGGGTTTCTAGCTTTTTCCAGCCAAAGTGTCCCGCCTGATCGTGGTAGGCCTCCAACACCATCTGGATGTCTGTCTTGGGCACTACGATCTGCCATACCATCTCATGGGTTTTGGGGTTGACGTAACTCCGGCACAGCTTCTCTCTATAGATGAACAGCCGGCTCTTCTCATTCCACAGTTGCTTGGCTTGGGGAGACGCTTCCTTCTCCAGGGAGGAACCTTCCTGGGTTATCAGTTCTGTGATATGGCTGACAACCAGGTCGCTGTCCTGGGTCTCCTTCCAGCTGTGGTGAGGCAGGGGGTTTAACGTCTTTCCGCGAGGCCTCCTGGAGGCTCGTTGCTCGTGGACCATTCCATTCTGATGAAAGGCAGGTAGTTCAATCTCCTCCAGGTCATCCACTTCTTCTTCAGTGTCCGACTGGTGAGGCATCCTGGACAGGGCATCAGCATTGGCGTTCTTGCTGCCCGCCCGGTACTTAATAGTGAATTGGTAGTTTGACAGCCGAGCCATCCACCGTTGCTCTATTGCTCCTAGCTTGGCTGTCTCCAGATGAGTCAAGGGGTTATCAGTGAAGGCAGTGAACTTACTGGAGGCTAGGTAGTGCTTGAACTGCTTGGTGATGGCCCAGACCAGGGCCAGGAACTCCAACTTGAAGCTGCTGTAGTTCTCCGGGTTCCTCTCGGTCAGGCGGAGCTTCCTGCTTGCATAAGCGATCACCTTCTCTTTACCATTCTGCTTCTGACTCAGTACAGCCCCTAAACCTTTGTTGCTGGCATCAGAGTACAGCAGGAATGGTTGGCTGTAGTCAGGGTAGGCTAGGATCTCTTCGCCGGTCAGGATCTCCTTCATCACATTAAAGGATTCAGCTTGCTCCTTACCCCACTGGAACAGGCGATTTCTGCATCTGGGGGACTGTCCTACCAGGAGGTCTTGCAGAGGCGCCGCTTTCTTGGTATAGTCTTTCACAAACCTCCGGTAATACCCGACTAGTCCCAGGAACTGACGTACCTCCTTGAGGCTCTTCGGCTCCGGCCATTTCTGGATGGCAGTGACCTTCTCTGGGTCTGGTGCTCCTCCCTCTGGACTAACAATGTGCCCCAGGTACTGTACCTTTCTCTTGAGCAGGTGGCACTTTGAGGGCTTCAGCTTCATCCCATACCGGGACAGTGACTCAAATACCTCTGCCAGGTGCTTCAAGTGGTCCTCATATGTTTTGGAGTATACTATCACGTCGTCCAGGTATAGTAGCACAGTCTCGAAGTTGCGGTGTCCCCGGCAGCACTCCATCAATCTTTCGAATGTTCTGGGGGCGTTGCAGAGTCCAAACGGCATACTATTGAACTCGCAGAGTCCCATCGGGGTGGTGAAGGCCATCTTCTCCCGATCCTCCTCAGCAACAGCCACTTGCCAGTACCCACTAGTGAGGTCAAGGGTGGAGAAGTAATTTGTAGACTTTAAGGCAGCCAGGGATTCCTCTATACATGGTAAAGGGTATGCATCTTTATGTGTAATGCGATTTACTTGTCTGTAAACTACACACATTCTCATGCTTCCGTCCATTTTCCTGACTAGAACTAGGGGAGCTGCCCAGGGACTACAACTATCCCTTACTACCCCTGCCTTTTTCATGTCGTGCAACATATCCTTCGCCTTCTGGTAGTGTGCTGGTGGTATAGACCTGTAGCGTTCTTTGATGGGTGGATGGTCACCTGTGGGGATATGGTGTCGAACCCCCTTAATCCTCCCGAAGTCAAGTGGGTGCTTACTGAATACTTGCTCGTTTTCCTGAACCACCCGGTGTACACCCTGCTTCTGATGGGCAGGAGTGGTGTCTGTCCCAACATGGAGCTGTTGACACCAATCCTCCACCTGGGTTGCCGGGTCATTATCCTCCACTTCTTCTGGTGAGGTTAAGGACTCCACCGTGTGTATGGAGTTGTTATTTACTGTGTACAGTTTGGCAACAGTGGCGTAGCATGGTAATCTAACCTCTCCCTCCCCATAGTTTAGGAGGCGTACAGGCACCCTCCCATTGCATACATCCACTACCTCTCTGGCAGTCAAGAGTGTAGGCCTATGTTCCGAGCTAAGGGGCTCTACTTACGCCTGGTAGCTCCGTCCTTTGTGACCTATTGCTGCTCTACACAAAATCAGGATTTCACTCATTGGGGGAATCACAATGGGCACCGGGTCTGTCACCGGTGCATTATCAATTTCACTGCCTGTTAGCTTTACCTGTTGCTGGTACATAAGGGCTCGGATCTATTTCTGCAGTGCCCTTCTCTGCCCTGGTCTGGCAGTGTCAGCTATCTGTTGAAGCAAGAACAACACTTCTCCCAAACAGTTACTAACAATATTTGTGCCAAGTACCATATACAAGTCTGTATCATCAGGATTAGTCTCTACTACAATTAGTCCCTGGTCCTTCAGTTCCACTCTTCCCACCTTTACTGCCACATCCTTAACCCTGACTAGGTTAAGGGGGAGGCCGTTTGAGGCATAGACGGAAAGATTTGGATCTGGTGGGTGAAGTTTGTCTATGGACCAGAACCTCTTGTAGAGCACATCAGGCATGATGGTTACCTGAGATCCTGTGTCCAGCAGAGCGGGTGTCGCGATGCCATCCAGCACAATGGACAGGAAAGGTCTTCCTCCCACGAACCTGCAGTACCAGTTGGATGGCCCTGAGGGGTCTACTCCTGGGTGTCAGCCCTCGGCCCCAGGGTTTTCTCGTTTAAAGGACAGCTCTGGACGGCTTGACCCGTCTTGTGGCAGCGGTGGCAGACAGGGTCCCTCGGCGGGCGGCGTTGGTCGCTGGTCCTCCCAGGGGGGTGGCGTTGTCCTCCTCCTCCGTCTCATCCAGGGGACATCCTCAGGGCTGTCGGCTACCAGGATCCTTCCTTCTGCCTCGGGCTCCGTCCGCAGCTGCAGGGCATTCATTTCAGTGGTCAGGGTTTAGGGTTTTGCTCAACTGATGCACTTCAGAGCGCAGGCTGTCCAGCTCACTAGGGGACGTTGCTTGCACCTTGGCTTCTGCAGCTACAGGGGAAAAGGTGGACGCTGCAGGCACTGGGGTGGCCCCACGCTGGTAACATTGGATAGCAGTTGTTTCCAGGGGCTGCAGCCCTTTTATAGCCATGTCCTTAAGGGTGTCAAAAGTGGCATCTGGATGATCCAGGGACCACCAACGCACAGTCCTGCTCTCCTCTTGAGACCTCAGTCCCCGGATAAACTGTTCCTTCAGCATTTTATTTTCACTATCGATGCTGGTTGGACTAACCTGTTTCAGAGCTCGCAGGGCCCATTGTAAACGCCAGGCATAGTCCCGAACACTGTCCTCCGGTTGCTGAGAGCAGTTGTAGAACCTCATCCGGAGGTCTGTCTCAGTACGATTCTCAAAGACAGTCTGTAACTTTTTAAAGATTGCAGACACTGACTCCTGGTCTGCGGCCGACCAGGTTTCTACTTCTCGCTCCGCAGCACCAGTCAATTGTCCCAATACCACAGAGGCTCTTTGCTTGCCTGTCATAGAGTACATGTCCAGTATACCGCATATTTTCCTTTTAAATCCAGACAGGGTATCTGGTTTGCCGCTGTACTGGGGGAGCCACTTCACTCCAGGGATATACGGTAGGGTCATGGGTATGACAGGGGTTACAAGCCCTGCTGGTGGAGCGGCTGCTCCGGCCTGCTCGGCGTCGAGCGGTTGATGATCATCAGGGTGGGTAACCGTTACTCTGGCGTTGTGCTGTTCTTCAGACATTCTGGCGCCCCCCTAGCGAACCGTGGCCTACCTTCATTTCTTTTCTTCCGTTAGGCCGCAGCTCCGCAGGCGACGGTCTTCTTCAGGACCTTGCTTTGCTTGCGTCCTACGTCAGAGCGTTCACCGGCGCTCCTTCCAGGACCTGGTGCTTCCTGGTTTGACGTCAAGGCGTGGGGCGTGTCCGAGGCTTCGCGCACTTCAGCAGGTACGCCTCTCAGTTTTCCCGCGGTTACGCCCTTCTTCCCGCTCGGTGACACAACAATGGCGGCAATCTTCGCCACAGTTAAAATACACATTTTTTGATTAAAGGCGCACAGTACCCGGTGGCAACGGGCACAACACTCCGTCGTTGCATCGGGCACGGAATCCTGTTCGTGATGCCAGGAAGAGCTGACGCGCCCAGGGGATGGGGACAACTCGGCGCACGGGCCTTGTTGTTGCCTGATCTTGGGGGATGTCAAGGTGGTCGGCTCCCGGGCCCGTACCCTGGGGTCATTCTTAAAAAGGGGGAAAGGTTATTTGGGATAGGGAAATGTTTGTGACGCCACCCGTGGTGTCTGGTGAGGATCATCAGCGCTGCTGCAGTCCTCTGAGGCCGGTGGTCAGGCAGCTTAGTTGGTGCAGCTCCCCACAGGTGGAGCAGGGCCTCAGGGCAGTGTAAGGAGGAGACTTGCAGGACAGAGAGGACCCAGCCGGGTCAGGAGAAGAATAGGCACACTCACAACAGTTCACTTCAGTACCTTTACTGGTGGTGTTTTCAGGCACGATCCAGGGCACTGTAGGTTGAAGGATGCATTTCAGGACTCTCCCCAGTGAGCGGGTGTGGGGCCTTCTGTTTCTTGCCTTTTCCTGATAAGTTTATGACCTGCCTGGAGCTAGGCCTAACTTGGTCTCTGTCTGGCACCTGCTGACCTGGTGGTAGGGCCTTCTGTTGGAGATCACACTCCCTGGTCTCTTGGGCCTCTGTGATTCCTGACCCTGGGATAACGGTCAGCTTCTGGTATTCCTGGGACATGTAGTTCGCCAGGGGTTCCGGTTGTTTCTGCTGGTCCTACAGATCCTTGCAGACACGGACCCGGTGTCCGGTATATGGTCTTGGGGTGAGCTGGCTAAGCTCCTCTGCCCCCTATGCAGCTCGCTTATTCAACTCGCCTTCGGCCACGCTCAGGGCCCTCACTAGGCTTCACACTGGCAGTAGGCCTCGCTACTCTTCACTGCTCTTATGGCGTCGGCACGCCTTAGGCTCGCTAACTTGAGCTTCACTCTAGGCTTTCTCACTAGAGGATCTGAACTGAGAACTCTGTCCCTCTCTGGCTCTGAGCAGGAACTTTGTTCTCTAGCCTGAGCTCGACTCTGTATTCAGACCTGTACTTGCTGAACTCTCCAGAGGAACTGCCTGCCTAACTCCACCCTCCGTATATATAACCCTATCCGGGCTCCCTCTGGTGGTCTGAGGTGGTAGGGTGGAGGTGTTTGAATGCTATGAGGGCCTCTTGTGGAGAAATCCGTCCATGCACCCCTCTAGGAACTGTGGCACCAATGCGCAGCAGGGCGCCACACTGGCATTGTTCCAGCGATGTAGGTGCTGTGTCTCTCGGTAGCTGCTATTTACTGTAGCCTTTACAATACCATCTTACCTTTCAGACTGGCGCCGTTCCAGCAATATTGGTGCTGTGTCTCTTGGTAGCTGCTATTTACTGTAGCCTTTACAATACCATCTTTCCTCCCACACTGGTGCCTTTCCAGCGATGATGGTGCTTGGTCTCCCAGTGGCTGCTGATAGGCTGCAGTGCTCATGTAATATAACAATATCACATGACCCAGCTCTGACATTGCTGGATTGGCATTGTTCCGGTAGCCATAGTACATGTTTTCTTTTTGTTTTTAACCTGGAGACTTTAGCATTTAACAAAGCGTTGTCCTGAAGTGGAAAACCACTTTAAAGGGGTTGTCTGGTCTTAAACTACAAGTCTGCATTTACTCTATGCGACTGCGAAAAAAGAGAAATTTGTCATCGGCTCACCAGTAATCCAAGGGAAAACTGCTGGTCATTTCTGGGTGCGTGCATGGACAACTCCGGTTCCTATAGAAAAATGGAAGGGTCCAGAATCTGCAGGTAAGGTGAATGAAAACTTACATTTTATTTGGAATTAGTCAACATAACAGTCCCAAAAACAATCTCCTACTTAAAAAAGGGGCAACACTTCACAATGACTATAACCATAATGACCCCTATGACCATGAGTCTTTCAGGGTCAAGAAGTGTCTTACAAATATGTAGTACCATATTTTGTGGACTCTATAAGATGCACCGGGCCAGAAGACACTACCCAAATTCTAGGGAAGAAAACAGGAAAAATGTAATTTTTTTAGTAAAAAGTTGGTGCGTCTTATAGTCAGATTTTACGTTAGCTTACCGTGGTGGGTGAGGAGGGCAGCTGTGGTGGAGCGGGATGACAGGAGGCAGGGTCGCTGCTGCAGGAAGCTCGTGGCAGCAGCAGGAGTTGGGCGATGCTGCGGGCCTCACTCCTGCAGCCGAGATCTCAATCTGTGCATGCACCACCTCTGGTGGCCATTTTCCTGAAGCTCGCCGCAGCGAAATCAATGGGAAGTTGCAAAAACTCCGCTCAATGCCAACATTTTCTCACAGCCCAGCCTCGCAGTGCCAGGACACCCCCTCCTCCCTGCCCGGGGACCGCAGCATTGCCCCACTCCTGCCACTGCCCAAGGACTCCTGCAGCAGCGACCCTGCCTCCTGTGACCCCACTCCACCACAGCAGCACCCCTGGTAAACTACATTGGGATTATAAAATGCACCCACATTTTCCTCCTAAATTTTAGGGGAAAAAAGTGCGTCTTATAATCTGAAAAATATGGTATATAAAACTTAATTATTTTTTAATTAATTGGAATAATACAATACATATGAATAAAGTAATAAAAAGGTGCCTCAAGCCAAGAGGGAACCCAGATCCTGAATCATAATAACAACCAAATAAATGCTAAATAATTTATAATAATTGGTATTATGATTCTTTAATTAATAAAAGATTACGTTTATATACTGCATATTTTTAAGACACTTCTTGATCCTCAAAGACTCGCGGTCATAAGGGGTCATTATGTTTTTAGTTATTTGGAATTATGTAGCAGAGTCACACTGAGTCTGCGCGTTTAGAGTCCAGCAGTGCTCTTAATCATGACACCAGATATTTCAAATGAAAGGAAATTTATAGCAAAGTTCCAAAAAGAAACACCCACTTAAATACCCACTGTGCACTGTGAGAATTCTCTGGTGCCAGAAGCGATGAAAGCGTGTGATCGCAAGTATGTTATTTGCATACATATTGTTACATGCCGACTAAATGGGAGCGGCTTCACTCAGTGCAAGTGTATTGAGAGACGCCGGATGCAGTCTAGTAAAAATGTGCCAGAAGTATGCAAATCACATTCTTGTGGTCACATGACTGGTACTAGTGACGCGCCCCCTGGGACATATTCCTTTTTGAGGGGAATACCCGGCACCGGATCAGATGGGGGGTTGTAGTGTCCGAGCGGCTGCGACCCGGCCCGTGCCCAGGGCATCAAGCTCAGTGTTATGTGGCAGTCCTACAGATGTTATTAAGAGTTCTTTTGTGTCGACTACGCCACCCGTTGTGATGCGGTCACTGTGGCCGCCGCTGCAGCAGGGTCCGCTGAGGCTGATGGTGCAGGTGCAGCTTGAGATGGTATAACCCCCAACGGGTGGGGTATAGCCTCAGGGGGGACAGGTGCAGAGGATGGGGGTTGTGGTGGTGCAGTGCAGACGGCAGTGAAGACAGAGTCGGGTTGTGCAGTTAAGGGTGTTTACTTACTGCAGATGTTGTACTGGTCACTCCAGCTTCGAGTGACCACCCGAGCCGTGCTGCGTCCACCAGGTCCTGGATCCAGCCAACCCCCAAACAAGTCCGGAGCGTGGCCCTGAGCTCTCCTTCTGTCCCGTTCTCTGGCCGTCCCCACCAGTGATCCACCTAGGTCCAGCTCCCTCGGGCCTTCTGTTGGGACACCCTTGGCCTTGGGTTCCCTGACCCTTCATGTGGTGTGCCTTCGGGGTGGATGTGGTGGGTGACCGTGGCAAACGCTGCCCACGGTCTCCGGTCTCTGGCTGGGGAATGTTTTTACCCCCACCAGCTTGGGTTCCGGTACCCTGATGCCGACTCTTCACCCGGGGATTTAAGTTGGGATCTTGGAGTCCTTTTCTTCTGTGCCTCTGGGTCTCTCTCTCTCCTCTCTCACTCTGGGTCTTTCCTTCTCCTCTGCTCGCTGACTTGTTCTCTGCATCTGACCCTGTTCTTAGTTGGTGCCCACCTTATATACACCCTCTATGTGTGAGCTCAGGTGACCAGCACCCAATGAGCTCCTAACTTTACCCAGGCTGCTCCCCCTATCTGCCCCTACACTACTTGGGATGTACCACCCCCCTCCCACTCCAGCCAGGAACAGACTCGGTCGTACCTGCACATTTCTAAGTGGGAGTACCGTCGGTCTGCTCCTCGGAAATGGGATGTGTGTAGTGCATGCAGCCTACCGAGCTCAGTTCCACGCTCCATCCTTACCCGGGAGTGGAATATCACACCTCTGGGTTGAGGTGCAATACCCCTGTAGCAGCCGAATCCTCAGGGTGCTACATTCCCCCCTGGTAAATCACAGCACGTCCTCGGGCTGTAAGACATAAACACCAAAGCATACAAATTTTTATAAACATATAAAACATATAAAACATTATATAAATAACATATCTTAGCAGATAAAACTTTCTCGTCGTCTCAGGCTCCTGGTTCCTCCTCCGGACACTGTGCAACGTGTGTCCGGGAAAAGTGCGACAGTCTCTTAGAAAAACTGGTTTTCCTATAAAACCGGTAGGGGGCGCTTTAGGACGCGCAACTATTTACAAGGGATATGGCCGCTCTCAGTCCTCGGCCAGGTATTAGGGAGGAATGACCGCTCTCAGTCCTCGGTCAGTGGGATTTAAGGGAAATACGGGTAAACAGTTCACATCAGCTGGTCCCAACGGGGACTATATATATGTAGCAACAGTTTCTTTGGTACCCGATCGGGTAACTTATTTACAGCTTCTGCTTTGCTGTCCTCAACGACGGCGTCCTCCTGCTCTTGCTTTGGGGATCTCAGCTTCAGACCCGTCCGGATCCTCTTGCTCTTCCTCCTCACATCGCAGCTCCTCCTCTGTCAGGCGATGCACATGGAGGGCGTAAGGTCCTTTGGCACACTTGTGCCGGGTAAAGGTGACCTCGTCCCCGATATAAAGGTCACGACCTCTGTGCCCCTCCGGCAGATGGGACTCCACATCTCTGCGCGTGACAAAGACGTCGCCGGGGGTGTTGTTGTCTCTGATGAAGCCCCACCCATGCTGCAGGTTAAACTTTATTACAGTCCCGGTGGTACGGGGACTGTGCGCTGCACGGGGGTCCCTCCTGGTTCGGCTCTTCTGCTCGGCGCTCCTCATTTGGGCCCGTTGCTCCCGGACCCGCCTCTCTCCCCGCCCCCCCGCAAACTCTTCGAGCCGCTGTCGGCAACACCCAGCACGCTCCGCTGCAGCCGCCCTGGTTTCCCGAGTGAACCCCACTAGGTCCTCCCCGGTGGGGTCCCACCCAAATTGGGCTTCTTCCAGAGGAGGCGAGATCCTTATCACGGGCTTCGGAGCCGGAATCAGGGGTGCACACATGGCCCCAACTCTCCTCTGGTGCTCCAGTTCATAATATTTCTGGGGCCAGATGAAAGGCTGCCCGTCCGGCCACGTGTGCTGGGCAAACAAGTCCTCCCCCAGGTGTGGCACCCTTGGTTTTACGGGCGCGGGCGCGGTGGTGGTGGCGCCCGGATTGCCCAGGCCTTGCGGCCAGGCCTGGGGCACCTGGAAGGTGAAGGGCACCGTTAATACGGCGGCGCCCTGGGTTACCTGGCCTTGCGACCAGGCCGGAGGCTCCGCGGAGGTAGGGGGCGCTATTGGTATTGCGGCGCCCGGGGGTACTAGGCCTTGCGACCAGGCTGGTGGTATTTCCTGCTTTGTCACGCTCCGGGTCGAGGCGCGTGACGTCACAGGGGTCGCTGCGGCGGCTTCCGGTCGGGGCCTAGTCCATAGCGGTGACATGGCGGCTACGGGCACAGCAGGGGGACTTTCGGGCTCTGCGACGGGGAGCTGGGGCAGGTGGGCGGTTTCCCGGCTTGGGGTATAGGCGTCCCCTTTACCTGCCTCCTTGCGTCCGGCTCCCTTCTCGGCGCCGTCTCCGGCCTTTGGTCCTCCCGCGCCATCCTCAGAGGCGGTCTGTCTCCTCATCTTGGCTGGCGTGCTCCGGGTCTTGGTTTCAGCTTGCTGGGCCATCTCCCGGCTCCATTCCGCCAATATCTCGCGCTGTACCCGGGCCATCCTCCGTGCGAGGCCCTCCAGGGCAGTCTGTGCACACTCCCGGTCTCGGGGGAGCTGTGCGAGGACCTCCACTAGGCCTAGTGGGGCCGTGGTGTCTAGCAGGCTCCTGACCAACGGGTCGGTGCTGCTCTGCTCTTCTTCCAGCAGGCTCCTGGCCAGCGGGCCGGTGCTGCTCTGCTCTCTGGCCATCTCCGGGTGAGCTTCTCTGCTACTCCTCTCCAGGCTTCTTGCCTCCGGGTGCACTCGCTCCAGACTGCTCCAGGCGGCACCCATCTTCGTTCTTTTCTCTCGTCTCCTCCCACTTCGAGGGCGGTCCCGGGGCAACTCGGTGACTGTCAGCTCCAGGGGTAGTTCTTTCACGCTGACAGACACCTCCAGCATCACAGTCTCTGTTGGTGGGGGCGGTTTCCACTTTTGGCGCCATTTTCTGTCCCGGCCCACGATGGGAGGCGGCCTCTTGCCCTCCTTTGGCACGCCCATAATAGCGTCCGCTGCTCTTCCAAGGCGGGAAATCTTCGGATTTGGCGGGAAGCGTCGCCCAGTGGCGGGAAACTCTGCAGATGGCGGGAACAAGCTGGAAATGGCGGACAATCGGCGGGAAACGACCTGTGATGGAGTCCGATGGCGTGGACCCTCCGGAACCGGCGGGAGACTTCTTTCTGAGGTAAACTTGCACTTTTCTTCAGGCACGCAGTACCCGGTTGTTGTGGGCACGTAATCCTGCCGACTACGCCAAAGTTGACGCGCCCCCTGGGACATATTCCTTTTTGAGGGGAATACCCGGCACCGGATCAGATGGGGGGTTGTAGTCTCCGAGCGGCTGCGACCCGGCCCGTGCCCAGGGCGTCAAGCTCAGTGTTATGTGGCAGTCCTACAGATGTTATTAAGAGTTCTTTTGTGTCGACTACGCCACCCGTTGTGATGCGGTCACTGTGGCCGCCGCTGCAGCAGGGTCCGCTGAGGCTGATGGTGCAGGTGCAGCTTGAGATGGTATAACCCCCAACGGGTGGGGTATAGCCTCAGGGGGGACAGGTGCAGAGGATGGGGGTTGTGGTGGTGCAGTGCAGACGGCAGTGAAGACAGAGTCGGGTTGTGCAGTTAAGGGTGTTTACTTACTGCAGATGTTGTACTGGTCACTCCAGCTTCGAGTGACCACCCGAGCCGTGCTGCGTCCACCAGGTCCTGGATCCAGCCAACCCCCAAACAAGTCCGGAGCGTGGCCCTGAGCTCTCCTTCTGTCCCGTTCTCTGGCCGTCCCCACCAGTGATCCACCTAGGTCCAGCTCCCTCGGGCCTTCTGTTGGGACACCCTTGGCCTTGGGTTCCCTGACCCTTCATGTGGTGTGCCTTCGGGGTGGATGTGGTGGGTGACCGTGGCAAACGCTGCCCACGGTCTCCGGTCTCTGGCTGGGGAATGTTTTTACCCCCACCAGCTTGGGTTCCGGTACCCTGATGCCGACTCTTCACCCGGTGATTTAAGTTGGGATCTTGGAGTCCTTTTCTTCTGTGCCTCTGGGTCTCTCTCTCTCCTCTCTCACTCTGGGTCTTTCCTTCTCCTCTGCTCGCTGACTTGTTCTCTGCATCTGACCCTGTTCTTAGTTGGTGCCCACCTTATATACACCCTCTATGTGTGAGCTCAGGTGACCAGCACCCAATGAGCTCCTAACTTTACCCAGGCTGCTCCCCCTATCTGCCCCTACACTACTTGGGATGTACCACCCCCCTCCCACTCCAGCCAGGAACAGACTCGGTCGTACCTGCACATTTCTAAGTGGGAGTACCGTCGGTCTGCTCCTCGGAAATGGGATGTGTGTAGTGCATGCAGCCTACCGAGCTCAGTTCCACGCTCCATCCTTACCCGGGAGTGGAATATCACACCTCTGGGTTGAGGTGCAATACCCCTGTAGCAGCCGAATCCTCAGGGTGCTACACTAGCACTGCAAAATCCTCACAGTGCACAGTGAGCGCAATATAAGGATTCACAAGTCTGCAGTCACATGCAGTGACTGCAGACTTGTAGCTTAAAACCGTACAACCCCTTTAATATACAGTAAATAGTCTAAGCTTTGATTACATATAGCTACCCTAATTGTAGCCTCTTTTTCTGCCATTTGTCACTAAAAAGAATGAATAACTTTCCATTCTAGAATAAAGTTCTAAATTCTATCTATGACTTATCCTTGACCTCCTACTGGCCAATGACTCATCTTCCATTATCCCAACCACTTACTTCTAGACTTTTCTAAACATGTACAGGGTTGCCAACCGTTCATTCAATCAATTGCCAGGAAATATAGTTTTTTTTCAAGTGTTCTTCAACTAAAAAATAGATCCCGTGACATGAACAAGAAAAATATTTCTTTTACACAATTTTCCTAAATCCCCCGGTAAGTTCTTTTACTGTGAGTACGGATTTGTGACTGGAATGACCAGAACTACTATGACATCTAAAAAGTTACAGGGCATTGAAGGTTTCTAATCTTCATCAGAAGAATCTTTTTCAAACGTATAAGACATGAAGCTAGCGTTTGATGTAGAAGAGAGAAAATAGGTCATAGCATAATGTGAATATTGAGGAAGATTAGCTGAGTAGCGGTAAGCAAAATGGGATCATTGCAGTCAGAAACAGTGACACAGAAGTTCGGTTCTAACGGATCTTCTCCTGTTCTTTATTCGTTGGTGTACAAAAGAAATGCATTCCTTTTATGACCAGGCACAAAACACAAATAAACCCCTGTTTGGCTGAACACTAATAAGTAGTGATGAGCGAGCACTAAAATGCTCGGGTACTCGTTGTTCGAGTCGAGCAAATTGGAATACTCGGGTGCTCGACCCGAGCAACGAGCCCAATGTAAGTCTATGGGAAATGCAAGCATTTTTCCGGCGGCCACCCCTGGCGGTCTGCAGAGGGCCTAAAAATTGCCCAAATCGATGGGAACACTGCTCAAATTACATGGGAACAGCATGGGGAAGACCCCTGGAAGCATTTCTGACTCCCAGGTCACTGCTGTCAACAACATTGTCAGAGTATTACGCCACTTTTACGGACTCACAATGAAACATACAAAAACAAAACCAAAATGTATTTACCTGGGAAATATGTTAAGGAACATACTTTCCAGGGTAATGACTTGTATATAAGGCAAAATAAATAACCAAAAACAAAAATGCTCGTCCATACCTTGGGCTGTGTTCATGCATAGCATTTTTGATGCATTTTTGCATTGCTTTCAGCCAAGACAAATGCATTCACTTGGAAATATCATTTTAACATTTTACAACCTTATCTGGCAATATGGTGTATGAAACATCATCAGACACATCCTGTTTCTTTTATGTAGGAGGGATTGTGAAAGTCACAAATAGTGTTGAGCCACCCCCGTAGTGTTCGAGTTCGGTTCGGTTCGTCGAACACCCGTGTGTTCGCCGAACTGTTCGTCGAACTGTTCGTCGAACACCTTCGAACACCGTTAAAACCAATGGCAGGCAAACAAAAACACATAGAAACACATAGAAAACACCTTCAAAGGTGTCCAAAAGCTGACAAACTGCTCAGAAGACACAACTAACACATGGAAAAGTGACAAGTACATATAGTCATGCGAAAAGAAAAGAGGTGGAGGAGTAAAAGGAGGGGGAGACACAGATATAGGCATGTCATGCCCTTCTAAAATCCAAAAAGTGAGAAGCCGACACATTCAGTCCGCTCCTGCCCGTGCCACCTCCGTGTCGCCGGGTTTGTGCCAGAGCCGCGGTGAACCCTGACGGCCAGCCCCCCTCTCCCAATACTGGTGCCTGTCCGCTGGTGGGTCGAGAGAGCCCCCCTGTGGTGGAGGCAGCTCTAAGCTTTTTAATTTAAATTGTCCCTCTAATTTGAATGAATACACTTTAAATCCATTTACAAGGATCTATTGGAGGGCAAGTCTCATGCCAGCAGCCGCGTAATTCCAGCTCCAGTAGCGTCCACTAAAGCTGCTGCAGTTAAAAAGCTTTTATAAGGATCGAGCTCGGCTGTCCACCGCAAGGCATCCTAGTGCCAGTCCCAGCCCCTATGCCTTGGGGTGCCTCCTGATGCTCTTCACTGAGTATCCCGTGGTCCCGAAGCATTTCCTTTGAAAAAATTAAGTGTCCAAACTACAGGTGGTGTAGCTTGCTTAACAGCCGGGATAATCCGCTGACTAGCAGACACTGCTACTAGGCACAAAGTATTTCCTGGGCTAGATGCAGTTAAAAATTTGTAAGTAGATACTCTCGTTGGATGCTGAGAAAGCATTCCATAGAGTCTCCTGGCACGCCATATATGATTCTCTTAAAAAGCTTGGGGTAGGGGTCTAGGGGACCCTTTTATAGCCAAAATCATGGCCCTGTATCACAATACGTCACCTAGGCTGAAGATAAATGGAACTGTAGCACCGAGGGCTCGGTTGCTACAGACGTATTGCACCTCACCCAGAGGTGTGATATCTCACTCTCAGATAAGGATGGAGTGTGGATCAGGACCCGACACCTGCATGCATTACACCACATTGCCGTGGGGCAGGGCGACCAATATGCCCCTGAGATGGGCACGACAGTCCCTGTCCTTGGCTGGAGTGGGGGGAGGGAACACTGAGGAAGGAGAACCCTGCAGTGCAGGAGCAGGGAGGAAGCAGTTCCTGGGTGCATTGAGAAGGGAGTATAAAAGGTGGGCACCATTTTAGTTCAGTGCAGAGAAGTCTGAGCAGAAGTGGCAGGGAGCAGGGGCTCTGCATGAGCTCTGCTCCGGAGGCGAGCCTAGTAACAGAGGCCCAGGCCTGCAAGAGGGAGAAGGAAGGAAGAGGAGCGGAGAAGGCTCCAGGAACGAGGAATGAAGGGATCCCAGGGGTGCGGACGGGCGAGTCGCCACCGCACGCCCGAATCCACCTGCGTGGAGGGGTCAGGCCAAAGGGGGAGACCGGTCCCCGAACTAGTGGAGGCAGGAAACGACCCTCAGCTAGAAACCGGAGGCTCTGACATTTTATGTGGCGCAGCCCCTTGCTCCACCCGCTAGGAAGGCACCACATAGGGTCAGGGAAACTGGCGCCAAGTTTACCAAGAGGAGGCCCGAGGCAGCCGGACAGAAGTGTTGGTAAGAAAGGCCAGACAAAGGACACACAAAGGGGGTCCTGTGAAGCGCTCCAAAGTTATCTGGGAGTTGTCTGAGCCCCTCACCTGGTGAGCACAGTACGACGTGGGCAGCCGTTACCTGCAGACGTGGTCTGGATAATAAGAACTGTGAGTAAAGGCCCTGAACTGCATCACTGACTCCGTGTCGTTACTGCTGCTGCCCTGCACCATCACCCCCATCCTCCGCATACACTGCCCTGAGGCTATACTCCTCCCGTGGGGAGTTATGCTACGCTCTGCTGCACCCACAACACCAGCCTTAGCGGTCTGCCCTGTAGCGGCGGTTCACTCTGACCGCAATCCACGGGTGGCGTAGTCGGACATTTAAACATCAAAACCACATAAATAGTTCCGCCACTGGTTTGACCGCCCTGAGCCACGGAACCAGATCGCCGCCACGAAGACTACAACCACCAGCATCCACCAAAAAGGGTCCGGCTCCGGGTGTCCCAAGGCCCAGGGGGTGCGTCAGAACATTTTCATCACCTTTCACAATCACCAATGGGACAAGGCAGGGATGTCCTCTGTCCCCTCTCTTATACATCCTAGTGACGGAGCACCTGCTCTCATCAATTCGCCATAACCCCAATATTAGGTGGATTGAGGTGGGAGGCACCGAGTACAAGTGCTCTCTATTTGCTGATGATGTCCTAGTATATATCACTCAATCACATATATCCATCCCTGCTGTATGGCTGAAATAGATCACTTTGTTACATGGTAAAATTTTAAAATCAATGCAGCGAAGTCTGAGGCCCTCGATGTCTCCCTCCCTAAATCCATATAGGATTCCATCCAGTCCAACTTTCCCTTTGCCTGGCCCTCACAGGGTATCAAATACTTAGGAATTCCTATTCATAGAGACCTCTCCCATCTATGTTATCTTAATTTTGGGCCCTTTATTGAACAATTCCATACAGACCACGGTTGGCAAGTTAGAACTGTAAGATTCACTACGTGAACCACTGGTGTTTTGTGGAAAAGCACATGTACACCGCGTTCCAAATTATTATGCAAAAAGTGTTTAGGAGTGATAAGGGAAGAATTTGTTTGTTTGTCAGTTAAACTCATTGATGGTGATGTGTGTCAGGGCTCTTTATATCACTGTAAGCAATTGCAGACACCTGTGCTAATTAGTTTGGCAGGTGTGTCCAATGAAAGGCAAGACTACTTAAGAAGGCTCTCTCACATTATTAAGCAGCCTACATTTTCTGCCAAAATGGGAAAGAAAAAGGATGTGTCGGCTGCTGAGAAGCAACAAATTGTGGAGTGTTTAGGTCAAGGCATGACTACAATCAACATTGTGCGATGATCAGGATGAAGTGTCTTGGCAATCAAGAAGTATGTAGCTGATTCACAGTACACACGTGTGCGTGCTGATAAGGGCAAATTGAGGACTCTTTCCTACAGGCAATTACGTCAGGTTGAAACAGCAGCGGCAAAAAAGCCTTGTCATAGCAGCAGACAAGTTTTTGAAGCTGCTTGTGCCTCCAACGTCCCCCGAACAACAAGATGCAGGGTCCTTCAGAGGTTTGCAGCTGTGCATATGCCATCCTGTCGACCTCCTCTATCCACTTCACACAAGCAGAAACGGCTCCAGTGGGCCAAACATTACATGAAGACTGATTTCAAAACTGTTTTGTTCACGGATGAGTGCCGTGCAGCGCTCGATGGTCCAGATGAATGGAGTGGAGGATGGCTGGTTGATGGACACCCCACGCAAACACGGCTACAGCGCCAACAAGGAGGAGGTGGAGTAATGTTTTGGGCTGGAATCATGGGGAGAGAGATTGTCGGCCCCTTTAGGATCCCTGAAGGCGCTAAAGATGAACTCCATAATGTATGTGGATTTTCTCAAACAGCACTTCCTGCCATGGTTCAAGAAGAAGAACCGTGTATTTCACAGCAAGATCATTTTTCTGCATGATAATGCACCATCTCATGCTGCACATAAAACATCTGCATCTCTGGCTGATATGGGCATAAAAATGGACAAACTTATTGTGTGACCCCCATGCTCCCCTGACCTGTAACCCATTCAGAACCTTTGGAGCATCATTAAAAGGAGTGTCTATGATGGCGGGAGGCAGTTCACATCTAAGCAACAGCTCTGGGAGGGTATTCTGTCCTCATGCAAAACAATTGAAGCAGAAACCATCCAAAACCTGACAAATTCAATGGACGAGAGAGTTCAGAAGCTCCTTTCGAACAAGGGGTCCTATGTGAAAATGTAACATCACCTAGAATAAAGTTTTGAGTTGAAAACTGTTTGATTTCAGTTTCTAACAACCTGCTAATGCTTATAATTTCAAAAATGACCATTTTTTTGGTCTTTATTAAAATGAAAAGGTTGATCGAAAAGTTTGGGGGATCTAAGAGTGTGGCAACCCAGTAGTCATGATTACTTCGAATTCTGACAATATGAGGGTCATGCTGCAGGTAGTGCAGCAAGAAGGCACTTATGTGTCTTGCGCATCTCGGAGCCCCAAAATTATTTTCCGGGCTAGATGCAGCTAAAAATTATTTTTAATTTTAAATCTGGTGAAGCTTATTATAGATGGCCTAATAGGATCAGTGCTGCACACTGCTACAAAGCCCAAATTATTTTCCAGTCAAGATACAGATAAACATGATTAGTAATTTGAAAGCTTAAAACGATTGGTAGGGTGATTTTAACCAATCATCAAGCTTTTACTCTCCCCAGGATGACACAGGGGTAGAAAAGTCATTTCGGATCCATGATTTGTTCATCTTTATGAACGTGAGTCTGTCTACATTATCAGTGGAGAGCCGCGTGCGCTTATCTGTCAGCACACCACCAGCAGCGCTGAACACACGTTCAGACAGAACGCTGGCTGCGGGGCATGACAAGATCTCCAAGGCGTAAGTGGCTAGCTCCGGCCATTTATCCAGATTGGAAGCCCAAAAAGAGCAAGGGTCCAGTGACACAGTCGTGGCTTCAATGTTTACTTGGAGATACTCCTGTACCATCGTCTCTAGGCATTGACTATGTGTCAGACTTCTTGTCTCCTGTGGCCTTGCAAAGGATGGGCTAAAAAAGTGGTGAAATGATTCCGCAAAATTGATGTTACCAGCAGATACTGTGGTTCTGTTACGGTTTGAGTGCTGAACACTTGACGGTCCCACGGTTGGCAAGTTGGAACTGTGAGATTCACTACGTGCACCACTGGTATTTTGTGGAAAAGCACATGTAAGATTCTGCAACAGTCTCTGCTGATACTCCTGCATGCGTGCATCCCTTTCTATGGCAGGAATAATTTCTGCAAATTTACTTTTGTACCGGGGATCTAACAGTGTGGCAACCCAGTAGTCAGGATTATTTCTAATTCTCACAATTCGAGGGTCATGTTGCAGGTAGTGCAGCAAGAAGGCACTCATGTGTGTTGCGCATCCAGGAGCACCAAGTCCCTGTTGTGTTGGTGGCGAGGTAGCAATCATGCTTCCTTCCTCTGTCCTCTCCCCCCAACCTCGCACAACAGAAATGTGATCAAGGTCTCCCTCATCTGATGAGTCTTCCATCAGTTCGTCCTCCACTTCTTCCTGGGCTCCTGCACCTTCCTCACTAGTTTGGCTGCTACCATGCACCCTGGTAAAATCATCTCCCCCACCCTCACATGCCTGCCACCTTGGTGCTGCCGACCGTCTGGACCTTGCAGATGTTAGCCCTTCCGCATACAACTCCTCCTCCTCTACTTCCTCCACCTCCTCTTGTGCCACCACCTGACTCCGAATTCTGTTTAACATGTGCTCCAGCATGTAAATCACCGGAATAGTCATGCTGATAATGGCATCGTCAGCACTAAACATCTTCGTCGCCATTTCAAAACTGTGCAGAAGGGTGCATAGGTCCCTGATCTGAGACCACTCCTCCAGCGTGATTTGCCCCACCTCTGAATCTCGTTGGCCCAGGCTATACGTCAGAACGTATTGCACCAGGGCTTGTCGGTG
The DNA here is from genome assembly GCF_046119375.1 of Phyllobates terribilis. Classification (NCBI taxonomy): domain Eukaryota; kingdom Metazoa; phylum Chordata; class Amphibia; order Anura; family Dendrobatidae; genus Phyllobates; species Phyllobates terribilis. The sequence continues at coordinate 304,806,298 of NW_027362768.1, read as the reverse complement.
CTGCCACAGTCGCTGCAACATGTGCAGAGTTGAATTCCACCGGGTAAGCACATCGCATTTTAGCCGGTGAAGTGGCAGGCCCAACGACTTCTGTAGAGATGTAAGTCGCTGAGCTGCGGGATGCGAACGGCGGAAGTGAGCACACAGCGACCGTGCCCTCTGCAGAAGGCCATCTAGTCTGGGATAGTGGGCTAAAAATTGCTGGACAACCATGTTCAACACGTGAGCCATACAAGGCACGTGTGTGACATTGCCCCGGCGAAGGGCCGCACCCAGGTTTGCAGCATTGTCGCACACGGCCTTCCCTGGTTTCAGGTCCAGTGGAGACAACCATTCATGAAATTGGTTCTCCAGAGCTGACCACAACTCCTCAGCTGTGTGACTTACATTTCCCAGACATTTCAATGTAAAAATCGCCTGATGACGTTGAGCCCTACTGCCAGCATAGTAAGGAGGTGTGCAGGATCCCTTCTGCGCAGTTAGAAAGCTTGTGGCATGACCAGACAGCCTTTGGGTGCAGGTGGAAGACCGAGAGGAGGTTGAGGAGGCAGAAGCAGTGGAGGAAAAATGACATAAAGAGGATTGACGCACAACTCGTGGGGACGGCAAGACTTGGACAGCAGCCCCTTGTCCTGCTGTCACCATAGTTACCCAGTGCCCAGTCAGCGACATGTAACGCCCCTGTCCATGCCTACTCGTCCAAGTGTCTGTGGTGAAATGCACCCTGTCACACACAGAGTTTCTCAAAGAAGCGGTGATGTTGTGTGCGACATGCTGGTGGAGCGCAGGCACACCTTTCTTTGAGAAGTAGTGCCGACTGGGCATCTGGTACTGGGGCACTGCGACGGACATAAGGTCTCGAAAATCCTCTGTGTCCACCAGGCGGAAAGGCAGCATTTCTGTAGCCAAGAGCTTGCAGATGGTGAAATTCAACCTCTTAGCTTTCTCATGGCTAGGAGGAAATGGTCTTTTACTTGTCCACATCTGAGGGACCGAGGGCTGGCTATTGTGCTTAGACGGGGTTGATAAGGGTGTCCCCGGCAAACTGCCGGTCTGTGAGGAAGATGCAGGCGGACATGTTAGGTTGCCTTGATCCAAAGGTGGTGCTATCGATGTCGGACAGCGCTCAAGACCAGCTGGTGTTACCACCTCCAAAGAAAATGATGACCTGCCAATCACGCTGGCTGTTGCGGGTAAAGAGGTGGCAGGTCTGCGCCCCAAAACAGGTGTGACTGCTGTCCCCCCAGTCACAGAGGATGAAGAGGCCGCGGATGCACAAGATATGGCAGACGGTGGTTGGCCCGGCCGGCTAGACCGCATTGTAGCACACTGAGCTTCCCACTGCAACTTATGCTTCATGTCCATGTGCCGGTTCATGCATGAAGTACTCAAACTATGTATTTTTTGGCCTCTACTTAGCTTTTGCTGACAAATGTTACAGATAACACGAGTTGGATCATCTTTATCGATCTGAAAAAATGCCCAGGCTATGCAAGGCTTAGCACCCATGCGACCTGAAGAGCCACCACGACTTGTGGTGAGAGGCAGAGTTGTGTTTGAGGATGCAGTTGTTGACGTGCTTCCAGTACTACGTCTCTGTCCAGGAAGGCGCAACCTGACCTCGTCTTCACTAGCATCTTCCTCCACCTCCTCTGCTGACCTCATCTCTTGGCTGACTGTGGGTTGACAGTAAGTGGGATCTCCGACCTCATCATCATCACCCTGTGCGTTATCACACCCGTCGTCCTCAGAGCCAACCTGTTCCTGCCCTGACAAAAAACTAAAGTTGTCACTCCAATCAGGTATTTGAGTCTTATCATCGTCTTCCTCATTGTCTCCACCAACAGGAGTTACAGTTTGGGAATGAGGGTCTACATTATGGTCAGAACCTTCTGCGTCTGGTCCTGGATCCGACTCATAAAGATTCTGGGCATCAGTGCAGATCATTTCCTCGTCTGGATTCACAGAAGCGCTGGAGTCGACCTCTGATTCCCAGGCTATAGTATGAGTAAACAGCTCTGCAGACTCAACCATCTGTTCTACCTCATACTCAGACGGGCAGCTGGAGATTTGGGAGCTGTGAGGAAGCAAGTGCGATTTGGGTGACACCTTTGAGGACTGGAGTATTTGTGATGTTGAAGTTGATGTGGAGGAGAGCCCACTTAAAGGAGCACTTGATATCCGTTGAAGCACCTGCTGTTTTTGTGCCTCATCTGGAATTTGTAGCGATTGGCGTGGCCGTAAGAAAGGGATCTTATCACATTGTCCGCTAAAAGAAGTAGACATTTTTGTTTGGCTGGAAGATGGTCTTTCTTCTGCACCTACCCCACGGACACAACCTTTTTTCCCCTTCCCAACACGCCTATTCCCCTTTCCACCAGCAGCAGGCCTTTTTCCACTCATTTTGGTGGTTAACTAATTCACAACTCTGGAGTTGTTTGCACAAAAAAACAATGGATGGTAACCGAGCAGAGCTGAGTGGCCAAACTGTGGTATTAGGCCAAAACTATTGGCTGGGTTAGATGCAGAAAAAAATTATTTTTAATTTGCAACCTGATGGAGGTCAGTATAGATGGACTAATAGACCAAGTCCCACACACCGCTAGAAGCCCAAATATTTTTTCAGAGCTAGATGCAGAAATTTTTTTTATTCAATTTGCAACCTGATGGAGGTCAGTATAGATGGACTAATAGACCAAGTCCCACACACTGCTAGAAGCCCAAATATTTTTTCAGAGCTAGATGCAGAAAAAAATTATTTTTAATTTGCAACCTGATGGAGGTCAGTATAGATGGACTAATAGACCAAGTCCCACACACTGCTAGAAGCCCAAATATTTTTTCAGAGCTAGATGCAGAAAAAAATTATTTTTAATTTGCAACCTGATGGAGGTCAGTATAGATGGACTAATAGACCAAGTCCCACACACCGCTAGAAGCCCAAATATTTTTTCAGAGCTAGATGCAGAAAAAAATTATATTCAATTTGCAACCTGCTGGAGGTCAGTATAGAAGGACTAATAGAACAAGTCCCACACACTGCTAGAAGCCCAAATATTTTTTCAGAGCTAAATGAAGAAAAAAAATATTTTTAATTTGCAACCTGATGGAGGTCAGTATAGATGGACTAATAGACCAAGTCCCACACACTGCTAGAAGCCCAAATATTTTTTCAGAGCTAGATGCAGAAAAAAATTATTTTTAATTTGCAACCTGATGGAGGTCAGTATAGATGGACTAATAGACCAAGTCCCACACACTGCTAGAAGCCCAAATATTTTTTCAGAGCTAGATGCAGAAAAAAATTATTTTTAATTTGCAACCTGATGGAGGTCAGTATAGATGGACTAATAGACCAAGTCCCACACACCGCTAGAAGCCCAAATATTTTTTCAGAGCTAGATGCAGAAAATTTTTTTATTCAATTTGCAACCTGATGGAGGTCAGTATAGATGGACTAATAGACCAAGTCCCACACACTGCTAGAAGCCCAAATATTTTTTCAGAGCTAGATGCAGAAAAAAATTATTTTTAATTTGCAACCTGATGGAGGTCAGTATAGATGGACTAATAGACCAAGTCCCACACACTGCTAGAAGCCCAAATATTTTTTCAGAGCTAGATGCAGAAAAAAATTATTTTTAATTTGCAACCTGATGGAGGTCAGTATAGATGGACTAATAGACCAAGTCCCACACACTGCTAGAAGCCCAAATATTTTTTCAGAGCTAGATGCAGAAAAAAATTATTTTTAATTTGCAACCTGATGGAGGTCAGTATAGATGGACTAATAGACCAAGTCCCACACACCGCTAGAAGCCCAAATATTTTTTCAGAGCTAGATGCAGAAATTTTTTTTATTCAATTTGCAACCTGATGGAGGTCAGTATAGATGGACTAATAGAATGATGCTATGCCCAAAAGATTTTACTTCACTAGGTGCAGTAAAAAAATTGGTATTCTATACACAGGTGGTATATCTTGCAACACAGATAGGCTACTCCACTGACTAACACACTCTGCAATAGGCCAAAAAGGATTAGCTTTGCTAGATTCAGCCAAATGCTGTGAAAAAAACTTGCACAGCACTGGCACAGACCTGCCTGGCAAAAACTGATAGGAACTGATGTAACCTAGTCCTGAAAAGGACTCCAATTACAATTAGTCTTTACTCCCACAATCTATCTATTTAAGAGCACAGACCTGCCTGATAAAAGTCGTAGGAAATGCTGTAACCTAGTCCTTAAAAGGACTGCAATCACAACTATTCCCTACTCCCAAGCTATCTGTATATTTGTGCGAAAATTGGCTTGAAATTAACAAGGTATAGCGCACACAGCAACAGCGGTGCCGTCTAACACGCAGCTGCAGCAGTGAGAAAATGGTGGCGACGGGGAAAATGGCTTGGTCTTATAGGGCAAGGACATGTGACATACACTGCCAATCACACATGCCCTTGCTTGTGTGAAAAAAAGCACTTCGCTCCGTGTGTGCGCTGCTGATAGGCTGACAGATTGCACCTCCCCACTGCAAATGCGGGAAAGAGAAAAAAAAATGGAGATCTTCATTGTTCCTGCAGAGATCCATCCCCTGCCCCTCCCCCCGCCCCGCTGTACACTCAAACTGCGTATTAACATTAATTTTCATCATTACTGAGAAAAAATCCAGTTATGATTTTGGTGCACGAACACTTATCGAACATAACCTCGAACAGCCGAATTTTTCTCAAATTGTTCGTGTTCGCCGACCGGCTCGAACACCGCCCAAAACAGCTCGAATTTGAGATTGGCGAACAGTTCGAGTAGAACAACGCTCATCTCTAGTCACAAACACTATTTTTACAGCCTTACTATTCTTAAAGGACCAGCAGTCGGCTATGCTTTGTTGTTCCCATTATTAAAGAGTGGGTATCCTATAGTTGTAATGCCCATGCAGTGACTGCAAGGGCTGCCAAAATTTGGGAAAAATAACAATTTAAAGAAACATAGAGGTGGGCCTCAGAAACGACATGTTCCCATTAGAAAGGAGAGGGTCTGCTATCCAATTATAGGGTATGGAGTGAGTCCAATGGCTGCCAAAATTTAGGAAAAAAAACCCTAAGAATTTAAAGACACATAGAGCTGGGATACAGTAATGACATGTTCCCATTAGAAAGGAGAGGGTCTGCTATCCAGTTATAGGGTATGCAGTTAGTCCAATGGCTGCCAAAATTTAGGAAAAAATCTACTAACAATTTAAAGACACATGAAGATGGGCTACAGTAATGAGTACAACATGCTCCCATTAAAAGAAGTGGGTCTCCCATTCTGTTTGCTTATGCAGTGAATGCAACGGCTGCCAAAAATTTGGAGGCACTCAAATGCCCCTTGCAAGAGACGTACAGGTCAGAGGGCATCCTGAAAAAAATGTTCCCATTATTAGGAAGTTGGTCTCCCATACTGTTTGCCTATGCAGTGAATGCAACGTCTGCCAAAAATTTGGAGGCACTCCAATGCCCCTTGTAAGAGATGTAGAGGACGGAGGGCCTCCTGAAAACAATGTTCTCATCATTAGGAAGTGGGTCTCCCATACTGTTTGCCTATGCAGTGAATGCAACAGCTGTCAAAAATTTGGAGGAACTCCAATGCCCCTTGCAAGAGACGTAGATATGGTGATATGGTAGATATGGTGGTGATATGGAGGAGGATGTGGCGGATGAGGATGAGGAGAAGAGCAAATAGACAAAATCAGTAAGCGTATACCCATGTCTGGGTGTGAAGACCGAGGTGCATGGGAATAGAGTTAGACCTCCCAAAAAAAACCACTGTATTTGAGTTTATGTTACGCTGCTATCATTCGGTGGTGTTGAGAAGTCTGGCCCAATCCAGCCCTTGTTCATTTTTATAAGAGTCAGCCTGTCAGCATTTTCAGTTGACAGGCGGATGCACCTATCAGTTATAATTCCACCGGCGGCACAAAAAACCCACTCTGACAAAACGCTAGTGGCAGAGCAGGCCAGGACCTCCAAGGTGTAGAGAGCCAGTTCATGCCACGTGTCCACCTTGGATGCCCAATAATTATAAGGCACAGAGGAATCACGGAGGACGTTGGTACGGTCGGCAAGGTACTCCCTCACCATCTTCCCAAACTTTTCCCTCCTTGTGAGAGTACTCCGCGTCTCAGGGCCTGTGCAATAGGAGGGTCTGAGAAAACTGTCCCAGACCTTTGACAGTGTTCCCCTGCCTCTGCTGGATTGCATTTGTGTCTCTCTCGCCTGTAGTCCTTGGTTGTCCAACGAGCTGTGACATCTGCCGCCAGCATTTTCAGATGGGAATTTTTTCAATAATTCCGCAAGAAGGGCCTTCTTGTACTGCCCCATTTGATTAGGCCTGTCCTGCTCTGGAATAAGAGACAGAAAGTTCTCCTTGTAGTGTGGCTCTAGAAGTGTCACCAACCAGTAATGACTGTCACCCAAAATTTGGACAACGCGAGGGTCACGGGAAAGGCAGCGTAACATAACCTCAGCCATGTGTGCCAGTCTGTAAAGAGGCAAGACGTCCATGTCCTCACCAAAAGGATGACTGACCATGCTCTCCTCCTCATCCTCCTCCTCTTCCTCCTCCTCCCTGTCCTCAGGCCATCCACAGATGGTATGACAGTTGTGTAGGTAGTACCATCTATAGCGCAGGAAACTAGCTCCTGTTCTTCCTCCTCCGCCTCCTCCTCTTCCTCATTGTCACCCCCCAATCCACGTTGGGATGAGATGAGGCTGGGCTTTGTGGATACACCCTGTATGATTCCTTGCTCCATCTCATTGTGTTTCGCCTGCAATGCATCCTCTTTAACTGTGAGCAGAGAGTATTTCAGAGGACATAGAAGCGGGGTGGTGATGCTAATTATGGCGTCATCGCCGCTCACCATCTTGGTGAAGTCCTCAAAGTTTTGGAGGATGGTACATATGTCTGACATCCATGTCCACTCATGAGGTCTTATGTGTGGAGGCTGAACTGAATACCAACGGCCTTCTTGATGCTGGTAGTCAACAACTGCCATCTTCTGCTCAAAAATCCTTCCCAACATCTGCAATGTAGAGTTCCAATGCGTGGGGACATCGCAGATCAGTCGGTGACCTGGAAGCTGCAAATGCTGCTGAAGCATGGGAATGGCGGCAGAAGCTGTACCTGACTTTCTAAAATGGGCACACAGGCGGCGTACTTTGCAAGCAGATCTGTCAGATACGGGGAGGTTTTGAGAAACCGCTGAACCGCGAGGTTAAGCACATGGGCCAGGCATGGTTCGTGTGTGAGCTAGACTCGCCTCAGAGCCGCCACCAGGTTCCGGCCATTGTCACACACAACCATGCCTGGCTGTAGGGTCAGCGGTGTCAGACACAGATCTGCCTGCTCTTTCAGAGCTGTCCACAACTCTTCAGCGTTGTGCTGTTTGTCACCTAAGCATATTAGCTTCAGCACAGCCTGTTGCCGCTTTGACGAGTCAATGCTGCAGTGCTTTCAGCTTGTGACTGATGTGGTCATTTCGAAGATTGAGGCTGAAGTAGAGGAGGAGATGCAGGAGCTGTAGAATGTGGGGGCAACTCTGATTGACCCAGGGCCTGCAATTCTCAGCGTCGGGAGGACATGTTCCATCCCAAGGTCCGACTGGGTCCCGGCTTCCACTATATTAACCCAGTGTGCTATCAGCAAGATGTACCATTCCTGCTCAAAAGCACTTGTCCACATGTCCGTGGTTAGGTGGACTTTCCCAGTAACTGCGTTGTTGAGGGCACGGCTAATGTTGTGGGACACGTGCTCGTTTAATACGGGGACGGCACACCGGGAGAAATAGTGGAGGTTGGGGACCGAGTACCAAGGGACCGCCGCCGCTATCAGGTTGCGGAAAGCTTCTGTCTCCATGAGCCTAAAAGGCAACATTTAGAGAGAAAGCATTTGTGAAATGTGTGAATTTAGTAGTGTGGCACGTGGGGTATTGGCTGCATATTTGTGCTTGCTTTCCAAGGACTGCGGTAGGGACAACTGAATACTGTGCTGGGACAAGGACGTGGACGAGCTTGCTGATGGTGCTAGTTGAGAGTGTGCAACGACACGTGCAAGGCGTTAGGCATCTTGGCATGCATCATGGGCAGGGTATTGGAGTGCACGCACAACAACGGAAGAAGCAGTGGTGTCACCTGTAGACACTGTTTCTGGACCCTAGGGTTCGGCCCACTTAGGTGCTTTGCTGCCATGTGCCTGATCATGCTGGTGGTTCTCAGGATGGTAGTTTTGCTACTCCTGCTGATGCTGGCCTGGCAGGTGGTGCAAATGGTCTTTTTAGGGTTATCTGCAGAGTCTTTAAAAAACAACCAGACTCAGGAAGACCTAACAGTTGTACTGCCAACTTCCGTAGTGCTGGCTTTACGAGGAACGCTTTCCCACCTTGTGTCTGCAGCCACAACACTGCTTCTTCCTGCCTGTTGTGGTGCTATGCCTCACTCCCCCTGTGTGCTGCTGTCCTCGCTCTGTATGTCTCCCTGCCAGGTTGGGTCAGTTACTATATCATCCACCACGTCGTCTTCCACTTCCGCACCCTGGTCCTCCTCCTGACTTCCTGACAATTTGTGTCTCATCATCATCATCCACCTCTTGCGACAATAGTTGCATTTTTCCACCGTTCCCTTTTTGTGACCGTGGCTGCTCCAATATTTGGGCATTGCTACACGCATTCTCCTCATGACTCGCTTGAAGCTCGTCTGGCAAGAAGCCCGAATCTACAAATGGAATAGTGAACATCTCTTTTGAGTGTCCAAGTGTGGGATCATTTGTCTCCGGTGACTCGGCATGGTGGGAGGAAGGTGGATCAGGGTGAAGAATATGCGGTCCAGACTCACGGCTACTGAGACTTGACCATGTGGAAGATAGGGTGGTGGTGGCAAAGTGAATGGAAGCATTATCTGCTATCCAATCAACAACCTTTTGACACTGCTCTGGGTTCAATAGTGGTGTACTGCGGTCCCTTAGTAATTGGCACAGGAAGGTCGAGCGACAGGATGTGGGTGTTTGTTGTGGCACAATTTCAGCTTGCCCACGGCCACAACCTCGGCCTTGGCCTCTGCATGCATCATCACCATCACGTCCACTTCCCCGTCCCTTGCAACGTACCTTGCCCATTTTAAATGAAGGATAATATTCTCCACGTTCACGAGAAATGGCTGATTTTGGAATGCAGTTATATGTGATACTTCTGACACAGAGCCACAATTTTAAATAGCAGGCCTGTAATTTACTAATATTATTCTACACAGAGACCTAGTGTGAAAAGCTTGACCAACCCACTGCAACAAAATGAAAATGGAAGAAATGGCTGATTTTGGAACACTCTTATAGATGATATATCTGACAGAGAACCACGGTTTTAAATAGCAGGCCTGTAATTTACTAATACTATTCTTCACAGACATCTAGTGTGAATTACTTGACCGACACACTGCAACAAAATGAAAATGGAAGAAATGGCTGATTTTTAAACACTCTTATAGATGATATATATGACAGAGAACCACAATTTTAAATAGCAGGCCTGTAAATTACTAATATTATTCTACACAGAGACCTAGTGTGAATAGCTTGACCGACACACTGCAACGAAATGAAAATGGAAGAAATGGCTGATTTTGGAACACTCTTACAGGTGTTATGTCTGACAGAGAACCACGGTTTTAAATAGCAGGCCTGTAATTTACTAATATTATTCTATACAGAGACCTAGTGTGAATAGCTTGACCCACACACTACAACGAAATAAAAATGGAAGAAATGGCTGATTTTGGAACACTCTTATAGGTGATATGTCTCACAAAGAACCACGGTTTTAAATAGCAGGCCTGTAATTTACTAATATTATTCTACACAGAGGCCTAGTGTGAATAGCTTGCCCGACACACTGCAGTGAAATGAAAATGGAAGAAATGGCTGATTTTGGAACACTCTTATAGGTGATATGTCTGACAGAGAACCACGGTTTTAAATAGCAGGCCTGTAATTTTGTAATACTATTTTTCACAGACACCTAGTGTGAATAGCTTGACCGACACACTGTAACAGGATGGAAAAGGAGGCCAATATTTTCCATGTTCAGTTCAAATTTCTGGATTTTTATCCCTGAAATATGGAACAGATCTGACTGTATTCTGCAGTTCTAATAAGCAAATGGAGCAGAAAATGGTGTACTCTGGATTGCTTTTTAAGCAAATAACCATGGTTAAGATAAAAAAAAATTGCCCCGGCCCCTGATATCTGGGGCTATGTCTACAAATATCTGTAATTATTACAGCAGCAGCAGACAGGACGTTCAATGGACCCTCTTGCGTTATATGCACTGCAGTATGCCACATACACTGCCTGCCTGCCTTACTCCTGCCGAACACTGATTATATGCAGCTGGATTAGTCCTCAGAAGGACTGTTAGTTCAGATATACATATATATATATATATAGTCAGCGCCGGACTGGAGTACCTGGGGCCCACCAGGAAAAAAATCAATCTTGGGGCCCACCAGCACCATGCAGTTACCGTATATATGAATAACATAAGTCCACAAACTCTTTCAAATTGAATCAACTTGATTAACCAATAAATAACCAATATAATGAGTAAATAACAAACTAAAGAAACACTCTTGGTAAAAGAGGAACACTGTTATCTTATTCACACCAGTGTGTGATAAAGTGCCATAACAGAACAATAACAATAAATACTTTCAATGTACATTCTCTTAAAGTATAAGTGCCACAAATTGAACCTGCATCTATCTAGCATCCCAGCAGCCAGCATCATTGTAGCAGCACCAAACTTGGCCCACTGGGAAAACTTAAAGAATTCTGTAAGCATTTTGGAAGTTTGCATTGCACGTTTTCCTCTCCTCTATAATACAATACCATTCAATTGTTAGTGAAAGGCCCAAAACAACAAATAAACACACACTAACAGTCATTCAGCAGCAAAATTACAAATGTTTTTTTTTTCAGAACAGAAGATGACATTGCATACTTATTAATAATGTCATCATAGTCTAAGTTGCTTGAAATGTCATACTCAGTATTCAACAGAAGGAGTGACCCTAAAAGCTCCTGTCCAATCGAAGACCTCAGACGATTTTTTTACAATTTTCAGCTTTGAGAACACTCTTTCACATGAAACCTGGGTGCAAGCAAGTGTAAGAAGTGTCTTGTAAACTGCGAAAATGTTTGCATAAGCAGCAGAATGTAAATTGTAGTCATATAAAAGTCTGTAGCAGCAGGAAAGACAGTTTTTTTGCGGGACGAGTTGTACTTTCAGATGCAATCATTTATTTTACCATATAGTGTACAGGGAAATGGCAACAAAAATTCCAAGTGCAGTAAAATTGCAAAAAAAGTGCAATTACACGTTTGTGTATTGGGTTTTTTAGTCACCATGTTCACTATATGGAAAAACTAACATGACAGTGTGATGCCTCGGGTCAGTACGAGTTTGTAGATACCAAACATGTATACCTTTACTGGTATCTAAGTGGTGAAAACAAATTCATAAGTTTGAAAAAAAAAATCACACTTTTCACGCCATGTTCTGCGCACCGTAGTGTTCTCATTTTTTTGGATCTGGGGCTGTGTGACGGCTTATTTTTTGCGTCTTGAGCTGACGTGCATCTCTGCTGCTGTGTAGTAGTCACAACACAGGGAGAGGTTAAACATTCAAGTATTTAATATGTATTGCAAATAAAGAATGTTCCCATTCTTAATATCTGAAAAAACAAATGACTGACAACCATCCCTAGACTAATAATACCATATAGAAGAGAGAAATACCGCCAGACCATGACCAGAACACATACCACCACATAGTGATCAAATACTACCAAGTACAAGGTATATATACTGCCACACCATGAGAAGACCACATATTACCACCACATAGTGACTGTCCGAATAATACCACATACAAGGGACAAATTCCACCACGCCATGACCATGGCACATAATGGCACCAGATAGTGCGTGATAATGAAAATGTAAAAAAGCTCTGTATATAGAGTCAGTGTACAGACAATGTAGAGATTATCAGTGACATTATGCACAGGAGCTCTGTGTATAGTGTCAGTGTAGAGGTAATACAGTGATCACCAGTGACATTATGCACAGGAGCTCTGTATATAGTGTCAGTGTGTGTGTATAAGTAATACAGTAATCACTTATGACATTATACACAGGAGCTCTGTATATAGTGTCAGTGTGTGTGTATAGGTAATACACATACTCACCAGTGATGTCTCTAGGTGAAGTTCTTTATCTGCCGCAGACCGATATATCACATCTTCTATGCAGGACTTATCTCTGCGGAAAATAACATAGTTAGCTATAACTGATCATTCCAGAGCACAATCCACACTTTTCCCAAGATTTGTACACTGCATGGAATGACAAAAAAAGATACCTAGTGCTGCACTACACAGTAACAGTGCTCCAGTGTCATTCTGTGCCTGCTCATCTGTCAGCAGACATATTTAAGAGAAAAACTGGCCATATACATAATATCCAACAAACCCTGGAGCTGAAAACAATGAATCAAAAACCAAGTACGTATTGCCTGCTCATTAATCAATTGCAGAAAAAAAGGGAGGACAAAAGAGCAATGTGGCAAGAAGACAAAAAATCTTTATTCGTATTAAATTACCATAGTGTTAAAAATCATACAGAGGTAATATAACAAGGGGATGAGAGGAGGTGCCAAACACAAGGCATGTCCTGGGAGTCATATAGTGGGAAAACCCACCCTAAAGGGTATTGTACACAAAAGACTGAGAATTAAGACATGGGTACATATATAGGTCCCTAAGGACCATCCAATAGCAGGGGAAACGCCCCATTAAAAAACAGAGAGTCACAGCAGTCAATATAGAAGTATATCAAATATAATAAAGTAATCAATGACCAAAGGGGACCTCAATTCAACAAGTAAAATTGCGCCCATGCCAATCTCCAACTTGTAATAAGTTGCAGTGTCAAAAATACATATAAAGTAAAATGTGTATAACTCACCCAGATGTAGGGAGGAGGGGAGAACCTCAGTAGGGAAGAGCCCACCAGGTACCAGGAGAGCCTCAGAAAGTGCAAACAGTGACGGACGCGCGTTTCGCTTCTTCTTTACCAAGAGGTGCTATGTAGTGTATCTGCAAGGACCTGGTTATTTACACCCATATCCAGTCACATGATCGGCTGGAAAGGGAGCTCATTGGTGTACAGCGGCGCGTGCGTCCGGGGCCCCGCCCCCCGCCGCGCGCCTCACAGCCGTCAGGTCCCGGACACGCGTCCAGGGGGCGCGCCTAGGAACGAGGCAGAGAATGTCTCAAAGTTCAAGTTGAGGAAGGTCCATAGAAAGAGTGCACAAGAACACTAGATAGATAGCCCAAAATCTAAAAGAAAGTGAAAGAAAAACATTTAAAAACCAAAAATAAAACAGGCTAAAAAACTGAAGCACAGACTAAAAGATCAGAGATGTACAAAACACTCTGGAAGAGCATCATCAAACAAAGAGACCGAATCACAAGAATGAGGAAAAACTCAAATTTTCGTTAAGGCCACGCGGCACCAGGGTATCCAGGGTACTAATCCATCTGGCTTCCTTACGTGCAAGACAACCTTTATAATCACCACCCCGGGAGCCCAGGTGCACCACATTAATACCACGTACCATTAGGCTACGTGGATCACAATCGTGACATTTTTTAAAATGTCGTGGTAACGTCCTGAGCTCCCGGGGATCTGAGATGGATTTGGCCGCGCCAATGTTCTGCACATGTTCCCGCACCCGGATCCTCAATTCCCTCGTGGTAAGTCCCACGTAGATTTTCTGACAACTACACGTGGCATAGTAGACGACGTGTGTTGTGCTACAGGAAATATATTTGAGGATTTTATAGGTGCGGGAACCATCCGAGGTGACGAAGGATGAACAGCGAAGGACATTGGCGCAAGCCAAACAATGGCCACATGGATAGGACCCAATCCTGGGGCCACGCGACCCAAACGAGTTGGGAATTGGAGGGATGTAATGGCTAGAAGTGACCAGATCTCCCAAATTCTTGGCTCTTCTAGCAGTCATAAGTGGGAACTGTCCCACCGAATCCCTAAGGGAGGGCTCCGCGCCAAGAACATTCCAATGTTTCGAGAGGACCCGCCTCATAGCCCCCCATTCGTGGTTATAGGTAGAGATATTCAGAGAGGTATTCAGCTGGGGGCTGATATTAGTAGCCTGGGAAGCTCCGTGGGTATTACCCCCTTCCCAGGCTTCAAACATCTGCCCCAGCCATCTGCTTAACCTCCGCTAGAGACTATAATTATGGGGAACCCCACGCCAATTTTTTTTTTAATAAAATCCTTTATTTTAACACTAAATGACAAGTACAGTAACCAACACTGTCACTGTACTTATTATATATGTGACTGACATGTTTCTATCTATCTAATCTATGTGTGATGCTCTATTCTTTCTGTTCTAAATTGTCGGGTACCGATGTATGCCGCTGAGGAATTGCCGGCCGGCTTTTTTAAAGAGACGGGTGCATGAAAAAAGCCGGCCGCATGAAAACACTATTTTTTTTAAATAAATCCTTTATTTTAACACTAAATAACAAGTACAGTAACCAACACTGTCACTGTACTTATTATATATGTGACTGACATGTTTCTATCTATCTAATCTATGTGTGATGCTCTATTCTTTCTGTTCTAAATTGTCAGGTACCGGTGTATGCCGCTGATGAATTGACGGCTTTTCATGTTTCACTGTGAGCACGGTTCCCATCGATTTGGGCAATCACTGTAATGCCACAACCACCATGGCTGTGACATTACAGTGAGTGGCAGACAATCCCTGCATGATTGGTGCTCTAAATAGCGCCAAACATGCAGGACGGGGACCTGAGCTCCCGCCCGAGCATCTCGAAAGTACTCGGCGAGCTCCGAGCATCTCGGGTACTGAGATGCTCGGGCGAGTACCGAGCAGTGGCAAGCATGCTCGCTCATCACTAATACTTACTTGTTCTATTACTATCTCAAAAAAGTTGCATCTTTGGAAAGTTGGAAGAAAATCAAATGAGTGTTTGTTTAGATATAACGAAAAGGTGGTCTCATCATTGCAACAAACAAAATTAGGAGAAGTCCTAAAAAAACCTGTCGGTCTTGTCTATTTTGGCCATGGCTTCATATAATGCTACATTTCCTCATTTTTGGCTGCTGTTTTGGAGCTGAGCATCTGATGAGAACTATCCCCAGCAAATTAACTATTTGGCATGGGTTCTAAGAACTAGATCAGCTGATTGGTGACTTCCATGGACTCCACAATATTGAAACTACAACGCCAAGAAGTAAAAGTCATGGAAATATGGAAATCACAGGATGAATAGGCAAATTATGAAAAAAATGAAACAAAATTTTCAGAACATCTTGATTTTTATCAGTATTGAGTATAAGTGCCTCAAACAGAAATTCCCACACCTACAGCCTTGGCTTCTATCAATGAGGTTAATAATAGTTGTCTGAGGAGAGTTCTGCTGTGCTGAATGCACTTGGACAAATTATCAAGATCCACTGCTGGCAGCTCCATGTGCAATTGCTGACTAATGATGTCCCAGATGCACTTGATGGCAGACATGTCCAGAGATGCTGCAGGTCATGGTAGAACATTTAGGCCACACAGGCTTCTCACACTATAACAAGCAACATGCAGCCAGACGTTGTGTTGAAAAATGGCTCCAGATCCACTTTGGAGAAATAACAGTTTTTCTGGTTCCACAATTGATCTATTCTGTACTGCAAGTAAAATTGGATGTCACATCCCAAGCCTAAGCAATCAAACAATGTCTACACAAACCACCAGAAAGTGTTTGCACAACCTTGGGCTACGATCTGGCCATCCAGCTAATGATGTTCAATTGACCTCATGCCTTCACCCTCAAAGGTTATCATGGTATAGAAAAAGACAGCAATGGAGGCTGGAATGGATTTTCAGTGATATGTCCCATTTTTGTCTTGGATTCAACTGTAGTCTAAGACTGGTCTCTAGACCATGTGTGCAATTAAAAGAAGAGGCCTTCATGAGGGAGCATCACATCAGTCCAACTAGTGGGATTATGGTGTGGGCTGGCATCATGTACGGTAACCGGACTCATCTAGTCTTCATTCCAGGTACACTAAAAGGTCAGAGTTACATTATTAAAAATTATAATAATAATATTTTTATTCTACAACGGCAACATATTCTGCAGCACTTCATAAATCAGATTGAACATATACAGATAATATGACATTACAGAGTAATACAAAATTCACCAATTACCAAGTAGAGTGAGGGCCCTGTTCGCAAGCTTACAATCTATATGAAAGTAGGGGAACACAAAAGGTAAAAAAGTGCTTGTCATGTACAGTCCAGTCATCATTATAATTAATAGGGGTATTCAAATAACACTGCATGAACCAGTCACCAGCCAGTAAAAATATAATGAGGGAGAACAGGAAATAATTAGATTAGTTAGATGATGTGATAGACCAGTCAAAAGAAATGTGTTTTTAGAGTGCGCTTAAATATGGAAATTAACCAGATTGTCTGGGATAGGGTATTCCAAAGAACTGGTGCAGCATGAGAGAAGTGTTGGAAATAGAAGTAGGAGGTTGACATTATAGAGGAAGTTATTCTTAGATCATTAGAAGAACGGAAAGCATGGGTAGGCTGAGATGAAGGAGGAGATGTAAATTGGTAGAGAAATGTCGACAGATTTGTGGGTAAGAGTGATAAGTTTATATTGGACTCTGTAAACAGATGGACAACTAGTGCAATAACTTGCAGAGTTTGGAGATATCAGTTGGATAGAAATATGCCCCTGTTTGCTGCATTCAGGATAGATAGGAGAAAAGACAGTTTAGTAAGAGGGAGAATGACTAGCAGAGAGTTGCAATACTTCAGGCGAGAATGAATAAGAGTGAAAGTAAGAGCTTTTGCAGTTTCAGTGTTAAGAAAAGGGAGGATTCTGGACATGTTTTTGAAGTGCAGATAATATGAACAAGCCAGTGACGGAGTTCCTTGAGGGAAGGAAAGATATGAGTCAAATAAAACCCCCAGACAGTGAACGTGCTGCTTGGGAGTTATAGTAGAGCCTCCCACAGAAATAATAACATTGGGTTTAGGTAGGTTAGTAGAGGGAGGAAAGATTCATTTTCAAATAGAAGGAGGACATTATGTTAGAGACAGCATACAAACAAGCACTATTTTGTAGAAATGTGGGGGTTGTGTCAGGAGAAACTGTGTATAATTTTGTTTCATCAGCATAGAAATTGAACTGAAAACCAAATCTGCTGATGCTTTGTCCAATAGGGGAAGTGTATATAGAGAAGAGGAGAGTACCTAGGACTGAACCCTGAGGAACCTCAACATTAAGGGGAAGAGGAGTGAAAGAAGCGAAGGCAAAATATATACTGAAGAAGTGGTCAGAAAGTTAAGAAGAGAACCAAGTGGGCAATTTTTGTAGAATATAAAGAGTGGAAACTGGATTGTAAAGGGTCAGGAAGAGAGATAGCGAATTACAGAGAGTACACCAAGCGTTCCAGAAGTTTAGAGATGAAGGGGAGATTAGAGAAAGGTCTGTACAGTAGTTTGCAGAGCAGTCCTAGTTTAGCAATTTTTTTATATAGGGGTTATAACAGCATATTTAAAAGTGTATGGAAAAATATCGAATTAAAGGGAGTGGTTAAATATTTTAGTTAGGTGGGTAGTAAAAGCCAGGAAGAGAGACTGAAGGAGGTGAGAGGGAATAGGGTCACTGGTGAAGGTAGTAGGGAGAGAAGAAGCAAGAAGCTTGGTGACTTCTTCAGTTACATTGATTTGGTATTAGAAACAGTGGTGCATCCATTTCTTCAAAGTATCCCAGGAGCAGTTTTTCAACACAATAACCCTAGGCCATATGTTGCTCATGATATTATGAGCAGCTTACGTGGCTAAACGTGCTACCATGACCTGCAGCATCTCCAGACTTTCTCCCATAGTAGACATCTGGCACATCATTGGTCGACAATCGCAAAGGGAGCTGCTATCTGCAGGTCTTGATGTTATGCCTAAGTGCATCCAGCATGGCAGAGCATTCCTCAATCAACTATTAATAGCCTCACTGATATCAGCCAAGTCTGTAAGTGTGGAGATTTCTGTATGCGGAACTCACTCTCAATACTTAATAAATTGAGAAGTCTTGAAAATTTTGTATCCATTTTTGTCATGATTTGCAGATCATTAACATGTCTATCCATCCTGTGATTTCCATATTCCCATGAATATTCGTTCTTGTTGTTGCAATTTCAGTGTTGAGGAGTGTAGAAAAGGCGGTGGAATGATAAAAGACCACCCAAGAATTGATGTTTCCTGGAAATCATCCCTTTACTTACAAAGTCATCACATTTCATTATCCATAGCCAGCAAAAAAAAAAAAAACACTTGTGAACAGAAGCAGTTAAAATTAGATCTAGACTTGTCATTTTAATACTAATTTCAAAAACATGAATCTATGTTGATCAATCCCTAAATTTTATCAATCCCTAAATTAAAAAAAAAATCTTATTGTTATAGCTACTATACATGTAGTGTGATTGTTGTATACCTAGTACACCGAGAACATGGATACCCAAGAAGAACATACTTGAAATGTAGGACAGGACTGTAATTGAAAATAAGAAAAGGCTTTAAACCCTTGAAGGACGGCGAATACAGTTTCTATGACAACGGGCATGGTTGGCTTATAGGATTATCAAATCCAAAAAAAAAAGAAATGTTCCATTCATATTGATTCAAGCAATGGATAAACCGGTTACAAAAGAATATAAGAGTCCTCATAGAGACCCAGATCTGTCAGTAAGCTAAGCTTGTATTAAAGGTATGCTATTTCTTGCAATGGGGCTAAGGAGGTATGTTATGGAAAATTGACAACAATTGGAACAATCAGGAGCAATCACATCACTGTTCTTAGCTTGGGCGTTTTTTTATTTTTGGATATTACTTGGTTTTTAGAAATCTCTTCAGAACATCAAATTTGTGAGAGAAAAAATGATCTTGGCTATAAAAGTTCTCCAGACCCACATTATTAGTCACAAATTAGCTAAAAATAAGAAAAGTGACAGTTATACCGTATTTTTGGATTATAAGACGCACTTTTTTTTCCCCAAATTTGGGGGGGGAAATGGGTGTGCGTCTTATAATCCGAATTGTAGCCGCGGTGGAGCTTACCTGCTGCATTGGAGCAGGGTCACAAGTAGAGATGAGCGTTGTTCTACTCGAACTGTTCGCCAATCTCAAATTCGAGCTGTTTTGGGCGCTGTTCAAGCCGTTCGGCGAACACGAACGATTTGAGAAAAATTCGGCTGTTCGAGGTTATGTTCGATAACTGTTCGTGCACCAAAATCATAACTGGATTTTTTCTCAGTAATGATGAAAATTAATGTTAATACGCAGTTTGAGTGTACAGCGGGGTGGGGGGAGGGGCAGGGGATGGATCTCTGCAGGAATAATGAAGAACTCCATTTTTTTTTCTCTTTCCCGCATTTACAGTGGGGAGGTGCAATCTGTCAGCCTATCAGCAGCGCACACACGGAGCGAAGTGCTTTTTTTCACACAATCAAGGGCATGTGTCATTGGCAGTGTATGTCACATGTCCTTGCCCTATAAGACCCAGCCATTTTCCCTGTCGCCACCATTTTCTCACTGCTGCAGCTGCGTGTTAGACGGCACCGCTGTTGCTGTGTGCGCTATACCTTGTTAATTTCAAGCCAATTTTCGCACAAATCTACAGATAGCTTGGGAGTAGGGAATAGTTGTGATTGCAGTCCTTTTAAGGACTAGGTTACAGCATTTCCTACGACTTTTATCAGGCAGGTCTGTGCTCTTAAATAGATAGGTTGTGGGAGTAAAGACTAATTGTAATTGGAGTCCTTTTCAGGACTAAGTTACATCAGTTCCTATCAGTTTTTGCCAGGCAGGTCTGTGCCAGTGCTGTGCAAGTTTTTTTCACAGCATTTGGCTGAATCTAGCAAAGCTAATCCTTTTTGGCCTATTGCAGAGTGTGTTAGTCAGTGGAGTAGCCTATCTGTGTTGCAAGACATACCACCTGTGTATAGAATACCAATTTTTTTACTGCACCTAGTGAAGTAAAATCTTTTGGGCATAGCATCATTCTATTAGTCCATCTATACTGACCTCCATCAGGTTGCAAATTGAATATAATTTTTTTCTGCATCTAGCTCTGAAAAAATATTTGGGCTTCTAGCAGTGTGTGGGACTTGTTCTATTAGTCCATCTATACTGACCTCCATCAGGTTGCAAACTGAATATAATTTTTTTCTGCATCTAGCTCTGAAAAAATATTTGGCCTTCTAGCAGTGTGTGGGACTTGTTCTATTAGTCCATATATACTGACCTCCATCACGTTGCAAATTCAAAATAATTTTTTGTCTGCATCTAGCTCTAAAAAAATATTTGGCCTTCTAGCAGTGTGTGGGACTTTCTCTATTAGTCCATCTATACTGACCTCCATCAGGCTGCAAATTAAAAATAATTTTTATCTGCATCTACCTCTGAAAAAATATTTGGCCTTCTAGCTGTGTGTAGGACTTGTTCTATTAGTCCATCTATACTGACCTCCATCAGGTTGCAAACTGAATATAATTTTTTTCTGCATCTAGCTCTGAAAAAATATTTGGCCTTCTAGCAGTGTGTGGGACTTTCTCTATTAGTCCATCTATACTGACCTCCATCAGGTTGCAAATTAAAAATAATTTATATCTGCATCTAGCTCTGAAAAAATATTTGGCCTTCTAGCAGTGTGTGGGACTTTCTCTATTAGTCCATCTATACTGACCTCCATCAGGTTGCAAATTAAAAATAATTTTTTGTCTGCATCTAGCTCTGAAAAAATATTTGGCCTTCTAGCAGTGTGTGGGACTTTCTCTATTACTCCATCTATGCTGACCTCCATCAGGCTGCAAATTAAAAATAAATTTTATCTGCATCTACCTCTGAAAAAATATTTGGCCTTCTAGCAGTGTGTGGGACTTGTTCTATTAGTCCATCTATACTGACCTCCATCAGGTTGCAAATTGAATATCATTTTTTTCTGCATCTACTTCTGAAAAAATGTTTGGGCTTCTAGCAGTGTGTGGGACTTGTTCTATTAGTCCATCTATACTGATCTACATCAGGTTGCAAATTAAAAATAATTTTTATCTGCATCTAGCTCTGAAAAAATATTTGGCCTTCTAGCAGTGTGTGGGACGTTCTCTATTAGTCCATCTATACTGACCTCCATCAGGTTGCAAATTAAAAATTATTTTTTGTCTGCATCTAGCTCTGAAAAAATATTTGGCCTTCTAGCAGTGTGTGGGACTTTCTCTATTAGTCCATCTATACTGACCTCCATCAGGCTGCAAATTAAAAATAATTTTTATCTGCATCTACCTCTGAAAAAATATTTGGCCTTCTAGCAGTGTGTGGGACTTGTTCTGTTAGTCCATCTATACTGAACTCCATCGGGTTGCAAATTGAATATCATTTTTTTCTGCATCTACTTCTGAAAAAATATTTGGGCTTCTAGCAGTGTGTGGGACTTGGTCTATTAGTCCATCTACACTGACCTCCATCAGGTTGCAAATTAAAAATAATTTTTATCTGCATCTAGCTCTGAAAAAATATTTGGGCTTCTAGCAGTGTGTGGGACTTGGTCTATTAGTCCATCTATACTGAGCTCCATCAGGTTGCAAATTAAAAATAATTTTTATCTGCATCTAGCTCTGAAAAAATATTTGGGCTTCTAGCTGTGTGTGGGACTTGTTCTATTAGTCCATCTATACTGACCTCCATCAGGTTGCAAACTGAATATCATTTTTTTCTGCATCTACCTCAGAAAAAAAATTTGGGCTTCTAGCAGTGTGTGGGACTTGTTCTATTAGTCCATCTATACTGACCTCCATCAGGTTGCAAATTGAATATAATTTTTTTCTGCATCTACTTCTGAAAAAATATTTGGGCTTCTAGCAGTGTGTGGGACTTGGTCTATTAGTCCATCTACACTGACCTCCATCAGGTTGCAAATTAAAAATAATTTTTATCTGCATCTAGCTCTGAAAAAATATTTGGGCTTCTAGCAGTGTGTGGGATTTGGTCTATTAGTCCATCTATACTGAGCTCCATCAGGTTGCAAATTAAAAATAATTTTTATCTGCATCTAGCTCTGAAAAAGTATTTGGGCTTCTAGCAGTGTGTGGGACTTGGTCTATTAGTCCATCTATACTGACCTACATCAGGTTGCAAATTGAATATCATTTTTTTCTGCATCTAGCTCTGAAAAAATATTTGGGCTTCTAGCAGTGAGTGGGACTTGTTCTATTAGTCCATCTATACTGACCTCCATCAGGCTGCAAATTGAATAGATTTTTTTTCTGCATCTAGCTCTGAAAAAATATTTGGGCTTCCAGCAGTGTGTGGGACTGGGTCTATTAGTTCATCTATACTGACCTCCATCAGGTTGCAAATTAAAAATAATTTTTATCTGCATCTAGCTCTGAAAAAATATTTGGGCTTCTAGCAGTGTGTGGGACTCATTGTATTAGGCCATCTATACCAAGCTCCACCAGCTTTGAAATTAATAATAATTTTTAGCTGCATCTAGCCCTGAAAATAATTTTTCCCAATAGTGTTAGCAATAGAAATATGGGGCGCGCGCCTGGCTAACAAAAATATACGCTTCATAACACAAAACACCAGCCTAGCGCACTGCATTAATAAGATGGCATCATCGTCTCTCCCAGTGCTAGGCCTACTACGCAGGCTAGCATTCCTGTGCCTAAAACACAATGTATGGGTCCGCGCTAGCCACTATGCTGAGGGGTATAAAGCTGCTGCTAACGCTTTATAACAATTCAATTGGCAGATTTTCACAGAGCTCTTCCACAACGCCCACCCATCGGGCAACAGTTGCCCACCCTCCCTATGGGATCTAGTGGCGAATAGTTGATGCCATTAATCAGAGCGTCAGTTGCCCCGTCAACGTGGCAAGCATACGGTAAGGCATGGGAAGAGTGGACACGACTAGTAGCAGGCAGTCCGGTTGACCAATGTGAACAAGCCAGATCACAAGTCACCATAGAATTTCTCCACCAGCTAATGATGAGGGGCATATCAGGAGCGTCAGCGCAGCGGTGTCTGACCGGAGTAGCATTTCACTTCCAACTACTGAATTGGGGAGATGTGACAAAGATTCATCATCAGACAATCCATAAAAGGGTGGAAAAGGGGTCAGCCAAGTCAGGAATGTAGACGTCCCGTCCCGTGTCACTAAAACTGATTTCTCACATCATATCCCTAACACCATTAACATGACACTCACAATTTGAAGCAACACTAATGTCTACTGCATTTGTGATCGCCTTCTTCGGGGCGCTATGTATAAGCAAATTAGTCCCTCAATCCAAAATTACCACCAGTGGAGGCTTATTACACCAGGACGTAGTCATAGCCAATAATGCAATACGTCTACGCATACACCAATCGAAAACGGTTCCAGCGGGCAGGGGTACTTGGGTACTTCTACAACCCACAAACGGTACACTGAGTCGGGTAACAATAGTAAAAACATATCTAACCATCAGATCACAAAGTAATTTCTTCCTATCACACATTGATGGAACGCCATTATCAAGATACCTGTTCCAAGCTATATTTAATAAATGCATAACATCGGCAGGGAACCACCCCAAAGATTACGGGACACACTCATTCCGCATAGGTGCGGCCACGGAAGCAGCAAGAGCAGGACTGTCAGAAACGGAAGTTCAGAGGATAGGGAGATGGCGATCCACGTGTTTGGCGAGATACATAAGACCGGACTTGTTATCCTAACGTGGTTTGTTTCTTTTACAGGTGACGTTAAGCCAACAGTGTGAGTGATAGGCCACTCGTATATATATTGGGCACAAAAAAGGGCGAAAGTCCGCCCAGGCGGGAGGAAATTAGAGTTTCATAACACATATATCAACTGGAGAGGTATTAGAGGCCTCCTATGGCCAAAGGTACTAATGGAGGCAATCAAGGTAGGGAGAGAGGCAAGAGGTCCGGTCATCTTAGTTATACAGGCCGGGAGAAACAACCTAGGTCATCACAAGAGCGCATAACTAATGGCAATAATGAAACTAGACACTGAGCGCTTCAGAGAATTTTTCACAAAATTAGCTATAGAATGGTCAGAGATTGTGCCGATAGCGGTATGGCAAGGTGCGCGAGACATCACGGCCATCGAATGGACAAGGCGGGTAATAAATATTCGGATGGCAAAATTTAGAAGAGACAGAGGCGGTGTAGTGATACGACACCGACAACTGGAAGGAGATAAAGCAGGCCTCATACGGCCCGACGGTGTTCACTTAATAGATATTGGACTGGACATATTCCTGTCAGGACTCCAGGACGGAGTGGAACAAGCGTTAAGAGTGATGGGTGGGGGTCAGAGTCCTGCATACGAGTACGCTGGATCCTCCGTGGCCTGGAAATAGAAAGGACATGTTGGAGAGTTACACTTGTTGGCCAACTTGCCGGAGTGGGGACCCAGGGCATGCTGCAACAAGCTGAATTATTTTAGAAATAAAATGCCTTTCTAATGGAATGAGTATAAAGAGTTAATAAAGCTGTGACCGATCCTCACCCATCCAGTTGTAAGAGTTACATTATTGTATTGTCCATGAAAGGGGGGCGGTAGGGGGGCTGAGCGTCTGGGTTTGGTTGGGGGTCCCCACAGTCTGCCTAGGCTAGATTCATTTAAAAATTCTTATTAGATACACAGGCGGTGCAGCTTGCTTCGCAGCTGGGCTACTACGCCCAAAGTATTGCCTAGGCTAGATGCAGTTAAAAATTCTACGCTGACAGCAGACACTGAAGATTTGGAGCAGACCTCTGAGTAAACAGCTCTTCAGACTCAACCATCTGTGTTACCCCAAGCCATAGTGTATGTAGTTTCTTACAGTTAAAAGTGGGGGGGTGCGACCCAACCCACCTGGAATTGACGATGCCAACGTCACGTAAGACACAGCAAGGGGACTCCCAAAATTGTGGCACAGACACCACTTAACCCTAGAACGCATACCTGTGGCCTTGCAGGCCGGCCCAGTTAATTGTTTTCTATTTTCTGCAAGATTACTTTAGTTAGAATTTTGAAACTCTAGGTATTCTTCATGTATATAGTTGTTTGTCATTTGAGTTTGAGTTATTCCATGTTATTTGCACACGGGCCTAAAGGGCCCCAGGTATGTGAAAGTGTAGATTTTTATGGTCATGCTTTCTAGGGTTAAGTGGCATCAATTGCCCCACTGTTGCTTAAAACGGTTGGTGAGGTGATTTTACCAAATCCCCAAGCTTTTAGTCTCCCAAGGATGACACAGGGGTAGAAATGTCCTTGCGAATCCATGATTTGTTCATCTTTATGAACGTGAGTCTGTCTACATTCTCAGTGGACAGCCGCGTGCGCTTATCTGTCAGCACACCACCAGCAGCGCTGAACACACGTTCAGAGAGAACGCTGGCTGCATGGCATGACAAGATCTCCAAGGCGTGAGTGGCGAGCTCCGGCGATTATTCCAGATTGGAATACCAAAATGAGCAAGGGTCCAGTGACACAGTCATGGCTTCGATGTTCACTTGGAGATTCTCCTGTACCGTCCTCTCTAGGCATTGACTATGTGTCAGACTTCTTGTCTCCTGTGGCCTTGCAAAGGATGGTCTAAAAAAGTGGTGAAACGATTCCACAAAATTGCTGTTACCAGCAGATACTGTGTTACTGTTACTGTTTGAGTGATGAAGACTCGACAGTCCCACCGTTGGCAAGTTAGAACTGTGAGATTCACTACGTGCACCACTGGTGTTTTGTGGAAAAGCACATGTAAGATTCTGCAACAGCGTCTGCAAATACTCCTGCATTCGTCAATACCTTTTTATGGCAGGAATTATTTCGGCAAACATACTTTTGTACCGGGGATCTAAGAGTGTGGCAACCCAGTAGTCGGGATTACTTCGAATTCTGACAATCCGGGGGTCATGTTGCAGGTAGTGCAGCAAGAAGGCACTCATGTGTCTTGCGCATCCAGAAGTACCAAGTCCTTGTTGTGTTGGTAGCGAGGTAAGAATCATGCTTCCTTCCTCTGCCCTCTCCCTCCAACCTCGCACAACAGAAATGTGATCAAGGTCTCCCTCATCTGATGAGTCTTCCATGCCCATCGCCAGTTCGTCCTCCACTTCTTCCTCGGCTCCTGCACCTTCCTCAACAGTTTGGCTGCTACCATGCGCCCTGGTTAATCCCTCTCCCCCACCCTCCCATGCCTGCCGCCTTGGTGCTGCCAACCGTCTGGACCTTGGAGATGTTATCCCTTCCGCATACGACTCCTCCTCTACTTCCTCCACCTCCTCTTGTCCCACCACCTGACTCTGAATTCTGTTTAATGTGTGCTCCATCATGTAAATCACCGGAATAGTCATGCTGATAATGGCATCGTCGTCAGCACTAAACATCTTCGTCGCCATTTCAAAACTGTGCAGAAGGGTGTTTGGCGCCCCTGAGGGTTCAGTCGCCACAGAGTTACTGCATCTCACCCAGAGGTGTGGTATCTCACCCTCAGGTAAGGAAGGCGTATGGCTCGGGACCCTGACTCCTGCATCCAACACATACCCGCAGTGGGGGTAGGGCGAGATTGCTCCTAAGGGAGAGCACAGTCCCAGGTCCCTAGCTGGTTTGAGGGTCCTATGTAGTGGGTGCTTAGGGGAGCAGCTTAGGGGAGCACATGACAAGGAGAGTATAAATAGGAAGCCATCTTAGAAAGAGCAAGCCAGACAGAGGAGGAAAAGTGACAGGAGCAGAGACTAGGCATGAGCTCTGCTCCGGAGGCGGGCCTAGCCTGGGAGGCCCAGGACTGAAGGAGAGAAAAGAGGAGTGGGAGCTGGAAGGCTACAGGAACCGAAGGGACCCTACGGCTACGGGCCATGCAGAAGGCCACCCGTACTCCCGCTGCTACCAGGAGGTAGAGGGGTCAGGCCAGATAAGGGGAACCGGTCCCTCAACTAGCGGAGAAACAGCAAGGCTCAACTAGAAACCGGAGGCTGCTGCATTTCATGTACTGCAGGCCAAAGTCCACACCAGTCTCACTAAGAAGGTAGCCACATAGGACCCAGGGGATGGAACACACGTCACCCGCCAAGGCCCGAGGATACCGGATAGAAGTGTCACTGGGTGTGAGGTGCAGGGAGAAGGCCAGAGAAATAACACACAGAAGGGGGTCCTGCTAAGTACTCCGGAGCTATCTGGGGGTGGACTGAGCCCCTCACTGAGTATGCACAGCACGATGGGGGAGATTGCTCTGGTACCTGTAATCTGGACTACAACAACTGTGAGTAATATCTTGAGACGGCATCACACGGACTCTGTGTTCATTACTGACTCCCTGCACTACAACCACCATCATCCACCCACACTGCCCTGAAGCTACACTCTTCCTGTGGTGAGTAATAATACCGTTGCTGCAAAACCACCAGCTTCAGAGGACTGTTCCGCAGCGACGGCCCCTTTGGCCGCACTCCACAGGTGGCGTAGTCAGACATTATAAAATCCATATATACAAATTACCCTTGGATTGACCGCCCTGGGTCACGGACTGGGTCACCGCCACAGTGACTACAACCCCCAGCGTCTACCGGCCCGGCTCAGGGTACCCCATGGCCCAGGGGGCGCGTCAACTTCATAGGTCCCTGATCTGAGACCACTCCTGCAGCGTGATTTGCCCCACCTCTGGATCTCGTTGGCCCAGGCTATACGTCAGAACGTATTGCACCAGGGCTTGTCGGTGCTGCCACAGTCGCTTCAACATGTGCAGAGTTGAATTCCACCGTGTCGGCACATCGCATTTCAGCCAATGAACTGGCAGGCCCAACGACTTCTGTAGAGATGTAAGTCGTTGAACTGCGGGATGCGAACGGCGGAAGTGAGCACACAGCGACCGTGCCCTCTGCAGAAGGCCATCTAGTCCGGGATAGTGGGCTAAAAATTGCTGGACAACCAGGTTCAACACGTGAGCCATACAAGGCACGTGTGTGACATTGCCCCGGCGAAGTGCCGCACCCAGGTTTGCAGCATTGTCGCATATGGCCTTCCCTGGTTGCAGGTCCAGTGGAGACAACCTTTCATGAAACTGGGTCTCCAGAGCTGACCACAACTCCTCAGCTGTGTGACTCACATTTCCCAGACATTTCAAAGTAAACACTGATGCCGTTGAGCCCTGCTGCCAGCATAGTAAGGAGGTGTGCAGGATTCCTTCTGCGCAGTTAGAAAGCAGATGGCATTACCAGACAGGCTTTGGGAGCAGGTGGAGGACCGAGAGGAGGTTGAGGAGGCAGAAGCAGTGGAGGAACTTCGAGATAAAGAGGATTGACGCACAACTCGTGGGGACGGTAAGACTTGGACAGCAGCCCCTTGTCCTGCTGTCACCATAGTTACCCAGTGCCCAGTCAGCGACATGTAACGCCCCTGTCCATGCCTTCTCGTCCAAGTGTCTGTGGTGAAGTGCACCCTGTCACACACAGAGTTTCTCAAAGAAGCGGTGATGTTGTGTGCGACATGCTAGTGGAGCGCAGGCACACCTTTCTTTGAGAAGTAGTGCCGACTGGGCATCTGGTACTGGGGCACTGTGACGGACCTAAGGTCTTGAAAATCCTCTGTGTCCTCCAGGTGGAAAGGCAGCATTTCTGTAGCCAACAGCTTGCATATGGTGAAATTCAACCTCTTAGCTTTCTCATGGCTAGGAGGAAATGGTCTTTTACTTTTCCACATCTGAGGGACCGAGGGCTGGCTGTTGTGCTTAGACGGTGTTGAGTAGGGTGTCCCCGGCAAACTGACGGTCTGTGAGGAAGATGCAGGCGGACATGTTAGGTTGCCTTGATCCAAAGGTGGTGCTCTCGATGTCGGAGAGCGCTCAACACTAGCAGGTGTTTCCACTTCCCAATGAACTGACGACCTGCCAATCACACTGGCTGTTGCGGGTAAAGAGGTGGCAGGTCTGCGTCCAAAAACATGTGTGACTGCTGTCCCCCCAGTCACAGAGGATGAAGAGGCTGTGGATGCACAAGATGGGGCACACGGTGGATGGCCCAGCCGGTTAGGCCGCATTGTAGCACAGTGAGCTTCCCACTGCAACTTATGCTTCATATCCATGTGACGGTACATGCATGAAGTACTCAAACTATGGATTTTTTGGCCTCTACTTAGCTTTTGCTGACAAATATTACAGATAAAATGAGTTGGGTCATCCTTATCGATCTGAATAAATGCCCAGGCTATGCAAGGCTTAGAGCACATGTGACCTGAAGAGCCACTACGACTTGTGGTCAGAGGCAGAGTTGTGGTTGAGGATGCAGTTGTTGACGTGCTTCCAGTACTCCGTCTCTGTTCAGGAAGGCGCAACCTAACCTCGTCGTCAATAGCATCTGTGATGCCCCGCTGCGCTTGGTATCACAGATCCTAGAAGAGTGCATTGATGGAATCCTCCACAAGAGGCCCCCATAAACATTCACACATCTCCACCTTCCACCTCAGACCAGCAGAGGGAGCCCGTTAGGGATATAAATAGGGAAGGTGGAGCTAGGCAGTTCAGTTCCTCTGAAGAGTTCCTGCAGTAGAGAAGCCTAAGAGAGGTCAGTCTGCAGTGGAGCTCAGTCTAGTCTAGAGAACGCAGTTAATAGCTCAGCAGTGGAGCACGAGGCTCCTGCTTGCTAGATTCAGGGAGCCCAGATAGAGCTTAAGGTGTGCCGGTGCCGTAAGATCAGTGAAGCGCGGCAAGCTGCCGTTAGTGTGTATAGCCTAGTGAGGGCCCGAGTAGGCCGAAGGCGAGTGGCGAGTTAGTACATAAGGGGAAGAGGAGCTTAACCAGCTCACCCCGAAGCATTTACCGGACACAGGATCCGAGCTTACCGGTATCTCTATGACCCAGTAAGGCATAACCGGAATCCCTGGAGAACTACAAGTCCCAGGATCGCTAAGGTGCTGATATGTAAGAGAGCCAGGAGACGCTTAGGCCCCGCATACTGGGAGCGTGAACTCCAAGAGAAGGCCCTACCACAAGGTCAGCCAGCGCAGGACAGAGACAAAGTTAGGCCTAGCTCCAGGCAGGTCAGAAACTTACTACGCAGAGGCAAGAAACAGGAGGCCCTACACCCGCTCATTGGGGAGGATCCTGATATGCACCCTTCACCCTACAGTGCTCCGGGATGTGCCTGAATTTCCACCAGTAAAAGGTACTGAAGTGACTACCGTGCCTCAGTGGACTGCTGCAGCGCTGGTGCTTGTCACCAGATACCACAGGTGGCGTCATGAACTCTTATAAAATTAACAATTATCCACCCTTTTAAAGAGAGACCCCAGGGTACGGGCCAGGGAGCCGACCACCGCGACATCCCCAAGGCCAGGCAAATGCCCGGGTACCGAGTCATCCCCATCCCCAGGGCTAGTCACATCCTCCTCCACCTCCTCTGCTGACCTCATCGACTGGCTGACTGTGGGTTGACAGTAAGTGGGATCTCCAACCTCGTCATCATCACCCTGTGTGTTATCACACCCGTCGTCCTCAGAGCCAACCTCTTCCTGCCCTGACCGAAAAGTCAAGTTGTCGCTCCAATCAGGTATTTGAGTCTCATCATCGTCTTCATCATTGTCTCCACCAACAGGAGTTACAGTTTGGGAACAAGGGTCTACATTATGCTCAGAACCTTGTTCATCTGGTCCTGGATCCGACTTATAAAGATTCTGGGCATCAGATCAGATCATTTCCTCATCTGGATTAACAGAAGCTCTGGAGCAGACCTCCGTTTCCCAGGCTATAGTATGAGTAAACAGCTGTGCAGACTCAACCATCTGTGCTACCCCATACTTAGACGGGCAGCTGGAGACTTGGGAGCTGTGAGGAAGCTAGTGCGATTGGGGTGACACCTCTGAGGACTGGAGTATTTGTGATGTTGAAATTGAGGTGATGGAGAGCCCACTTGAAGGAGCACTTGATATCCGTTGAAGCACCTGCTGTTTTTGTGCCTCATTTAGAATTTGTAGCGATGGGCG
Organism: Phyllobates terribilis; assembly: GCF_046119375.1. NCBI lineage: Eukaryota > Metazoa > Chordata > Amphibia > Anura > Dendrobatidae > Phyllobates > Phyllobates terribilis. The sequence continues at coordinate 304,775,118 of NW_027362768.1, read as the reverse complement.
TGTCCGTAGGAATGGGATCGTATCACATTGTCCACGAAAAGAAGTCGACATCTTAGTTTGGCTGGAAGATGGTCTTCCTTCTGCAGATGTTACTCCCCCCCCACCGTGGGGGGCCTCGACCCACCGGCGGACAGGCACCAGTATTGGGATAGGGCGGCTGGCCGTCAGGGTCCACCGCGGCTCTGGCACAAACCCGGCGACACAGAGGTGGCACGGGCAGGAACGGACTGGCCGTGTCGGCTTCTCACTTTTTGGATTTTAGAAGGGCATGACATGCCTATATCTGTGTCTCCCCCTCCTTTTACTCCTCCACCTCTTTTCTTTTCGCATGACTATATGTACTTGTCACTTTTCCATGTGTTAGTTGTGTCTTCTGAGCAGTTTGTCAGCTTTTGGACACCTTTGAAGGTGTTTTCTATGTGTTTCTATGTGTTTTTGTTTGACTGCCATTGGTTTTAACGGTGTTCGAAGGTGTTCGACGAACAGTTCGACGAACAGTTCGGCGAACACACGGGTGTTCGACGAACCGAACTGAACTCGAACACTACGGGGGTGGCTCAACACTAGTCACAAGGTTGCTGCTGCCAGAAGCTTCTGACGGAAGCAGGAGTGGGGGGATGGTTTCGGACTCCAGGCAAGTAGGACGAGGCACCCAGTGGTGCGGGGGCTCTGCTGACATTTTCTGAAAGCCAGGAGTCCGGCGCTTTTCATACTTTCTAATGCGGTGGACTCCGGAAAAATGGCTGCCGGAGTCAAGGGACTATAGATGGTTTACCGGGGTGGTCTCCCTTGGATACAGCGGGCCGTGGACAAAGAACACGACCATACAACTCGTGAAGGAACTATTCTTTACAGAAAACGAAGCCTGAGTTCTTCCAACAAACCTTTACTATGGGGTTAGTAATGGGGTGTCTTATAGATGCCCTCCATTACTAACCTGGGCTTCATGTCAGCTGCCAATACAAGGCTGACATGAACCCCAACCTTATTACCCGACTTGCCACCGCACCAGGGTAAGTGGGATGAGCTAAGGCTAAGCGCCAGATTTTGTGTATTTTAAGCATGCGTAATTTCTGGGGCCTCTGAGGGCTGATATTATTAGCCTCAGAGGGAGCCAGTACCCATGGCCCCTTCCCTGGCTATTAATATCAGCTCACAGGAGTCTGTTTAGCCTTTACTGATTAGATTTTATAGGGGGAACCTACGTCAATTTTTTTCAGGGGTCCCCATGTAATCTAGCCAGTAAAGGCTAAGCAAACAGCTGTGGGCTGTTATTAATAGCCAGGGAACATTTTTGCCCCTTCCCCATCTCTGCTACAGAAATTGACATGCTGCGGGTGAGTTTATGAAATAAAATGAAGAATTAAATAAAAAAAATGTCATGGACTCCCCCATCATTTTCATAATCAGCAGAGGGAAAACCAATCATTGTGGGCTGATATTACTAGCCGGGGAAGGGGCCATTAGCCAAAAATGTTCCAGGATTCCACAGCAAGAATAAAGTCTTTTATTTTAAAAAAAATCCAGACTATTTTTTACATATTTATTTAAAAATAAAAAAACACAGTTATACTCACATAATGCCTAAACCACTGAAGCCATTGTCACCTGTAAAAAAAAAACAGAAAATAAAAACAACCATATCCCTCACCTGTCCGTCGTGATGGCATAATCCCAAGTGTTCCATGGCAATCAGATCATTTGTAGGACAGCCACATCAGCAGTCACTGATGTGACTACTCTACAAGACAGCAGGCTACACACTGACACAGGAGAGTAATCACTCCCAAGTCAATGTATAGCGCTGAGCTGCTGGGAGTGAGGTCACCAGAGTTCAATCAGCTGATGAGCCCCGGTGACCTCACTCATGGCACCACTGCTGCATGGGGATTTTCTCACTCAGAGGTTATGCCCTAAGGAAGGTCACCGGGTCAATTATGCTCCTGTCAGTGTATCGCTCCTCAAGAGTCCAGAGAGGATGTGATGCTGCTTCAGCCAAGTTCCAAGTAGAAATGAGTATAACCGGCGATGCCCACCTGGAGAGACCAGGTATATATACACCCAGGCCAGAGGGAGGGTCCTAAACACAGCCTTCAATCTAGAAAGCTGTCTGCAATTCCAAACGTGGAGATCTCCTACAAGCCACTGCAGGGCGACTGTCTGTCACCTCCGACACACCTGTGACAGTACAACCCCCCTCTACGAGTGACCTCCAGACACTCAGGACCGGGTTTCTCAGGAAAAGATGTGTGAAAAGAGCAAACCAATCTGGGAGCATTCACCTCTGACGCTGAAACCCATGTCCTCTCCTCTGGACCATAGCCTTTCCAGTGCACCAAGTATTGTAGAGAATGACGTTGGAGATGGGAATCTACTATCCTCGAAATCTCGAACTCCAAATTACCATCAACCATTACTGGGGGCAGTGGTAGAGGTGAGGGCTCAATAGGTTCTATGTACCTTTTGAGTAAGGACCTGTGGAACATATTGTGAACCTTAAGGGCCAGAGGAAGTTCAAGACGAAACACTGCTGGGTTAATGACGGTGGTAATTTTGTAGGGACCAATAAACCTAGGTCCCAGCTTCCAAGAAGGAACTTTCAATCTTTTATTCTTGGTAGACAACCACACAAAGTCATTCACATTCACGTCCAGACCTGGCAAGCGTTTCCTGTCAGCCATACGTTTAAACCTGTCAGCCATGGTCTTCAAATTACACAGAACTCCCTGCCACACCGAGGAGAGTGATGACGCAAACCGTGCCTCTTCTGGAACTCCTGAAGCTCCTCCCCCACTGAAGGTACCAAACTGTGGATGATAACCATATGCACCGAAAAACGGTGACCTGGCAGTGGATTCTTGACGATTATTGATGGCAAATTCTACCAGCGGTAAGTAGAATGCCCAATCCTTCTGATTTTCAGAGACGAAACACCTGAGGTATGTCTCCAAGTACTGATTGACCCGCTCGGTCTGACCATTTGACTGAGGGTGGAAGGCAGAGGAAAAGGACAGCTGCACCCCCAGTCGAAAACAGAAAGCCTTCCAGAACTTGGAAACAAACTGAGTCCCTCGATCAGACACCACATCGGAGGGAACCCAAATTGTATTTCAAGCTTTGTCCCTACTCCTCCGGTAATGAGGAGCAACGGGTTGGCATTGTGATCTCTCAACGACAGGGAGATCCTCAGTCGTGGGCGTTTTTATTACTGCAGGATTTGGTTTGTCTCCAATCTGTGGAGGTTTTTTTTGGAGCTCTTGCCCTCATCTATGATGACTCTGACCGAGTCACCTTGGCTGAGTCTAAGCTACGTCACCTTCAGCAGGGTATTCGGTCAGTGGAAACATACAGTTCGGAATTCCATAGATGGGCAATGGATTAAAAATGGAATGACTCAGCCCTTAAATGTCAATTTTGTGAGAGACTAGCGGAAAGGTTGAAAGATGCCTTGGCTGTTTATGATACCCCTCAGTCCTTGGAGTCTTTGGAGGCCTTCTGGATAGACGGGTGTGACCTCCTTCTCCAGGGCCTTCTTGTCGGGGTTGTGTACCTTTGCCAAGGGAGCGGTCTGGAGGTGAACCAGTACTGGGGGAGGAGGAGGAACCTATGCAGTTAGGGGGTGTCTCTACATCATACATCTCCCCGGAGATTCGCAAGAAAAAAGGCGTATGTTTTTTTTGTGGGAAAAAGGGACACTTTGTTGGGACCTGTTCTTCAATACTTAAACAAAAGAGACTCGATTAACTCTCGGTAGTTTGGAGTAGGATAAATGTGGCGCCCCTGCGGGTCCAGTTGCCACTGAGGTACTGCATCTCAGCCAGAGGTGTGGTGCCCCACTCTCAGGTAAAGAGGGAGCTCTACCCGGGACCCAACCACTCATATCCAACACTACCTCACTTCATAAGGGAAGGTTCAGATAGCTCCTAAGTGAGAGCACAGGCCTGGTCCCTGTCAGGAGGCCCAGGAGGAGAGTGAGGAGAGAACACCGGAGCAGTGAGAAAGGCTCCAGAGATAGAAGGGATCCTAGGGGCACGGCGAGTGCGGGATGCCACCCGAGCGCCCAAGATCACGCTGATCGTGGAGGGATCAGGCCGCAGTAGGGGACCAGCCCCAGACTAGTGGAGTACTTTAAGGCTCAGCTAGCAAACCGGAGGTTTCGGTATCTTCATGTGCCGTAGCCAAAATCCACACACAATTGCTGAAAAGGTGGCCATATAGGACAAAGGGGACAGACCGGACTTCGCCCAACAAGGCCCGAGGCCACTGGCTCAGGACACTGTGTGTGAAGCACAGGGCAGGAGGGAGAGAGCCAGCGCAGGGAGACAACCTGAAGAGGTACACAGAAAGGGGTCCCGTTCAAGTGCACCCAAGTTATCTGAGAGTTGGCTGGATCACTTCCCCGGAGGACACAGGACAACGTGGGCGGTTATAATCTGGCAGTTGTAACCTGGAGCATCTTGATAACTGTGAGTAAATACTTGAAGACTGCACCCCGCTGTATCCTTCACTTAAATGCTACGTCACCTGCCTTGCACTACACCAACAACATCTACCTCATCAATTCCTATATACTGCCCTGGGGCTTAGCTCTGCCCGTGGAGAGCTGAACCATCTTTGCTGCGTCACCAACAGCCCCAGTGGATCTGAACAGCAGCGGGGGCCATCTATAGCCGCATACCAAGGGTGGCGTCACAAACTTTATTCCCCTTTTCTTTATTCCCCCAATTGACTTTCATTGATTGACAGCCCTGGGCCACGGACCGGGTCACTACCTCAAATAGAACCGACCGGCCCGGCTACTGAGTGCCCCATGGCCCCAGGGGGCACGTCATAAACAAGGGGTGCATTTTTGGCCAAATTGACGTTCCCACTTTGTCCTGACTGCAGAGGTGATGCTAGAGAGCAAAATCGAAAAAAATTCTGTGTATGTTGACAGTGGAGCCAGGGTCAGCATGGTTGATGCTGAGTTTGTGAAAACTCATGGTCTCGCTTGCTGTGCTTTAGCTGAGCCTATTTCCATCTTTGCCATTGACTCGGCGCCACTTGCACAGAAAGCATTTACTCTGATTGTACAGAATGTGAAACTGAGGGTGGGGTCAGTTCATTGTGAAATCATTCCTTGCTATGTTTTGGAGAATCTCCCTACTCTGATTGTTTTAAGCATCCCCGGGCTTGTTAAACATAATCCGTTGGTGGATTGGCAAACCGGGGAGATTATTGAATGGGAAGATTACTGCCATGAGAACTGTCTGAATGTTTCTATTGCTGCTGTCTCTACGAAGATACTGCCTGCTTTTCTGTCTGGTTTTGAGGACATTTTTTCTGAGAAGGGGTGTCAGGATTTGCCTCCTCATCGTGCTTATGACTGTCCTATTAACCTAACCCCCAGAGCTAAACTACCCAAGTCCAGACTGTATAATCTTTCTGGCCCTGAGAGACAAGCCATGAAGGATTTCATTGCAGAAAGACTGGAGAAGGGACATATCAGACCCTCATCTTCACTCGTGGCGGCAGGGTTCTTTTTTGTGAAGAAAAAATATGGCGGTCTACGTCCCTGTTTAGATTTCCAGGAATTAAATCAAATTACCATTCGTGATCCATACTCTCTTCCTCTGATTCCTGATTTGTTCAGCCAGATTGTGGGAGCTAAGGTATTCTCCAAGTTGGATTTAAGGGGAGCCTACAATCTGGTTAGAATCAGAGAAGGGGACGAATGGAAGACAGCATTCAATACCCTGGAAGGTCATTTTGAGAGTCTGGTTATGCATTTTGGCTTGACCAATGCACCTGCGGTATTCCAGCATTTCATAAATTATATTTTTCATCATTTGGTGGAGAGATTTATGGTGGTCTATCTAGACGATATTTTGGTTTATTCACCTGATTTTGAGACCCATCGGGGGCATGTTAAGCAGGTGCTCCAGATATTAAGGGATAACAAACTCTATGACAAACTAGAGAAATGTGTTTTCGCTGTTCAGGAGGTGCAGTTTTTGGGGTATTTGTTGCCATCTTCAGGTTTTCGGATGGATCCTTAGAAGATCCGTGCAGTCCTTGACTAGGAACATCCCGAGAACCTGAAGGCCCTACAATGTTTTCTGGGCTTTACTAATTTTTACAGGAAATTCATCCAAAATTACTCTTTTGTAGTGAAACCCCTTACTGACATGACTAAGAAGGTGTCTAATTTTTCCAAATGGTCGGATGCTTCCCTCCAGGCTTTTCTTCCTTAAAGAATCATTTTGCCACTGCACCTATACTCAGTCAACCCGATGTTTCTCAACCCTTTATTGTGGAGGTCGATGCTTCGGATGTCTGGGTTGGGGCTGTGTTAGTGGAGAAAAGACACTACATAGTAAACGAGCACACCTCCAATAGAGAAAAAGGAAAACATTTTATTGGACAACACATAATAAAAACATTTAAAAAAGGCCATGAAATGGCATACAAACTGTCCCACGCATGACGAATGTCAATGAGCAAACAATTGTTAACACCCCAAAATATGTTCAGGTATAATGATCAATAGAAGATACTAGATAATAAAACAATGTATCATCTGGAACTCCCCAATAATGCACAAAGAAGAATAAGATATATATTAACAAGTAAATAACTTGTAAAATGCAACATGCACAGAAATAAGGGGCAACCTCAATATAGATGAGCAGAGACACATATCGCAATAAATGCCAACCCCAATAAGATAACCTTCATAATAAAAGGGAATGTGAGACCATGAACCCGATGCGGTCACAGATGGAGGATAACCCAAACCACTGGGAAAACAAAATGCTCAAATGTTGGATTGGAAGATCCAAAAATAGTAATAATTCGTCTCCCAAAGGGGTGTATGCAGCATGCGTCCTAACAGAACGATGAGTTGGTACCTAGAGCACCAGCTCGTATGAAAGGGAAGGGGGCCTGAATAGCGTCAGCGGAGGACAGAGAAAAGCCCCACGCGTATCGCCGTGACCCACACGGCTTCGTCAGGGGAAACCCAATTATGCTCCTGTCAGTGTATCGCTCCTCAAGAGTCCAGAGAGGACGTGATGCTGCTTCAGCCAAGTTCAAACTTGAAATGAGCATAACCGGCGATGCCCACCTGGAGAGACCAGGTATATATACACTGTAAGGCAGCGCTAATTATTATCCTGGGGGATACTCGCTTCGCTGCGTCAATCAGTGCACACACGCCATATTTCTCGGTATTTCTCAACTCAGCAGTTTATTAACTCCATAAACCGTAGTTCACACACATAAAGTCCACGAGCCCAAGTGGCAGACCGGCCCACTTGGCTCTAATTACAGCCTTCCGCAAGGTAATACTAACACAATGTCCATATAAATGTCCATAACACAAGAGTATTACCTTCGCCGGCTTCAGCTGTAACAGTCCTCTTTCCTACGCCACCGCTGTGGCTCTACGGCTTCCCACACGTGGTCTCCAGCCGTCACTCCCTTTAAGGCTTACTGGCGTATTACATATATCATACCCAGGCTTCACCCTCCAGGACGCTTGTGTGGCACTCCGAGGCTTACTGGTATCCCCCACACTTTCACACAGGGATCCAGGCTTCACCTCCACCGGAGTCCACCAGGCCTCTTGTGTGGCACTCCGAGGCTTACTGGCATCCCCCACACTCTCACACAGGGATCCAGGCTTCACCTCCACCGGAGTCCACCAGGCCACTCCAGGCCTCACACGAGCGGTGTTCCCACACACACAGGGAACAGCATCGTGCCTCTCACACGGTGCCCACACAGGAGCTCCCAATACACAGGAACTCCTACACACCGGAACACACCCACACAGGAACACACAGGGTTTATATATACTGCAGCACACACACACGCAGATAGGACCTTAACTGTGTGCAAAAGGACCTGTGTGATGTCACGGTCATGTGACCAGTCAGTTAAAGGGGAAGGTACATGGTCATTCAAACTACACTGAACCATTAAAGGGATGTCTGCTATATCACAACACCCAGGCCAGAGGGAGGTAGTCGCTGGGTCCTAAAGACAGCCTCCAATCTAGGAAGCTGTCTGCAATGCAAAACGTGGAGATCTCCTACAAGCCACTGCAGGGTGACTGGTTGTCACCTCCAACACACCCGTGACACTCTGCCGACAAGCTTTTTGGAGATGGAAATTTCATTCTCTGGCAGGACTGGGCCCCTGTCCACACTGCCAAAAGTACCAATACCTGGTTTACAAACAACAGTATCACTGTGCTTGTTGGCCAGCAAACTCACCTGACCTTAAGGTATTGTCAAGATCAAGAGGAAGATGAGAGACACCAGACCCAACAATGTAGATGAGCTGAAGGCTGCTATGCTATCTAAGCAACCTGGGCTTCCATAACACCTCAGCAGTGCCACAGGCTGATCGCCTCCATGCCACGCCGTATTGATGCAGTAATTGATGCAAAAGGAGCCCCGACCAAGTATTGAGTGCATTTACTGAACATACATTTCAGTAGGCCAACATTTGAGATTTTAAAAACATTTTTCAAACTGTTGTTATAAAGTATTCTAATTTACTGAGATAATGACTTTTGTGTTTTCATTGGCTGTAAGCCATAATCAACATTAACAGAAATAAACACTTGAAATAGATCACTCTGTTTGTAATGACTCTATATAATGAGTTTCACTTTTTGTATTGAAGAACTGAAATAAATTAACTTTTCAATGATATTCTAATTTAGTGAGATGCACCTGTATGTCGCTTACCCAATGTGCAGGGCATTGCAGTATCTTATATATCCATGATTACGACCACTAACAACTAACTAACTGTCACTATAACAGTGATCATAACCATGGATACCTAAGGTACTGCAATGCCCAGCACATGGGGTAAGAGACATAGCTAATCAGAAGAACTATACTACATTTCTAATTGGAGGTATTTGCTAATATTATTATTACACCTACTACATATTGGGATAAGATCTTGGAGATGGGAATATCCCTTTAACTTTGATTGCCTAGCAGTACTTTCAGTGCAACAGAGTCAAAGGTAACCCACTGCAACAATAGAAGGATATGATAGTTCCAAACATAACAGTGGCGTCCATTTACTTTTTTTGTAAGAGGATGGAGGAAGATTTTTTATACCTGTTACATCTTGTCAAATTACCTGTGAAATAACAATATATAATATTCCCGGTTTGTGACATCTTCGTGGACATTATTACTATGCTGAAACTATCGCAGTGTACAATAACCTTTTACTATGACCTTTTACTCACAAATTCCCTGTACTGGAGTTTGTTATTCCTGTCTTGGGACGTGACTTGCATTATACCCGTATTGTTGTAAATTTTAACTATGGTTATTTTACTGTGACATCTCTGCATCCTCACTGACCATTATTTCTGTACTATTCTGTACTACGACATCGCCTTGTGCATTATTTCTCTACTGCAACATTGATGTGACCATGTTTCCTATTCTATTCCTTCTCTTCAGTCATTTCCACTGTGCTATCCCTTCACTATGTTCCCTATACCATAAATTTGACATCACTTCTTTACTTCTTTCCTGTCTTTAAAATACATCAGTCAATACAATACAATACAAACAACAGGCATTATTAAATAGATTTCTTTGACTTGATGGAGTACTTTCTAAATGCATGTAAGAATGGCTGTATAATCCTTTTCAAAAGTTTCCCTGCCTAATATTTAGATGAACATTTTATAGCTGAAAGGCTTATTTTTATATTTTTAGTTTAAGATTATACGTTCATATCTGATATGGATTTTCAAAGTAAATACACCAGCCTGAACAGGTCTAAGACGTTTATTTAATCATGTATGCAGTTTATATATTGAAATCTGGTGACAGATCTGCTTCCATAGTAATATTTTTATGTTGATTATCTCTTTGATATGATACTACTATGTGCAATCATCCATACTCTATGATATCACTGTGTGCATTTTCAAGGATGTACAGTAATATGAAAAAGTTTGGGCACCCCTATTAATCTTAAGCTTAATGTTTTCTTAAAATTGGTGTTTTTGCAACAGCTATTTCAGTTTGATATAAGTAATAACTGTTGGACACAGTAATGTTTCTGCCTTGAAATGAGGTTCATTGTACTAACAGAAAATGTGCAATCTGCATTCAAACAAAATTTGACAGGTGCATAAGTATGGGCACCTCACCAGAAAAGTGACATTAATATTTAGTAGATCCTCCTTTTGCAAAAATAACAGCCTCTAGTCGCTTCCTGTAGCTTTTAATGACTTCCTGGATCCTGGATGAAGGTATTTTTGACCATTCCTCTTTACAAAACAATTCCAGTTCAGTTAAGTTTGATGGTCGCCAAGCATGGACAGCCCTCTTCAAATGATCCCACAGATGTTCAATGATATTCAGGTCTGGGGACTGGGATGGCCATTCCAAAACATTGTAATTGTTCCTCTGCATGAATGCCTGAGTAGATTTGGAGCGGTGTTTTGGATCATTGTCTTGCTGAATGATCCATCCCCTGCGTAACTTCAACTTTATCACTGATTCTTGAACATTATTGTCAAGAATCTGCTGATACTGAGTGGAATCCATGCGTCCCTCAACTTTAACAAGATTCCCGGTGCCGGCATTGGCCACATAGCCCCAAAGAATGATGGAACCTCCACCAAATTTTACTGTGGGTAGTAAGTGTTTTTCTTGGAATGCTGTGTTTTTTTGTCGCCATGCATAACGCCTTTTTGTATGATCAAACAACTCAATCTTGGTTTCATCAGTCCACAGGACCTTCTTCCAAAAAGAAATTGGCTTCTCCAAATGTGCTTTTGCATACCTCAGCCAACTCTGTTTGTGGCGTGCTTGCAGAAACTGCTTCTTTTGCATCACTCTCCCATACAGCTTCTCCTTGTGCAAAGTGCGTTGTATAGTTGACCGATGCACAGTGACACCATCTGCAGCAAGTTGATGCTGCAGCTCTCTGGAGGTGGTCTGAGGATTGTCCTTGACTGATCTCACCATTCTTCTTCTCTGCCTTTCTGATGTTTTTCTTGGCCTGCCACTTCTGGCCTTAACAAGAACTGTCCCTGTGTTCTTCCATTTCCTTACTATGTTCCTCACAGTGGAAACTGACAGGTTAAATCTCTGAGACAGCTTTTTGTATCCTTCCCCTGAACAACTATGTTGAATAATCTTTGTTTTCAGATCATTTGACAGTTGTTTTGAGGAGCCTATGATGCCACTCTTTAGAGGAGATTCAAACAGGAGAACAACTTGCAAGTGGCCACTTTAAGTAGCTTTTCTCATGATTGCATACACCTGGCTATGAAGTTCAAAGCACAATGAGGTTACAAAACCAAAAAAGTGCTTTAGTAAGTCAGTAAAAAGTAGGTTGGAGTATTTAACACAAGAAAATGATAAGGGTGCCCATACTTATGCACCTGTCAAATTTTGTTTGAATGCAGATTGCACATTTTCTGTTAGTACAATAAACCTCATTTCAAGGCAGAAACATTACTGTGTCCAACAGTTATTACATATATCAAACTGAAATAGCCGTTGCAAAAACACCAATTTTAAGAAAACATTAAGCTTATGATTAATAGGGGTGCCCAAACTTTTTCATATAACTGTATGTATATGAGGTTCAGAAATTAGACTCCTTAAGACATCTTAATATTTGAGATGGCCAGACAGTTCCTCAGCCACATAAGAGAGGACTAGAGCTATAATATTAAATATTGCATGTTATGTTGGGGTGCCCTGTTATAATTGTGTGTGCACAAGAATGGAATAAAGAGAAATCATTCGCAGCAGCCAACCTGATAGTTGATGGTTTCCATTTCACACAGCAATTAATGGGGTTGTCCAGGCTCAGGATGAAAGTCTGCAGTCACTCTATGTGGCTGCAGACTTCTGTATTCTGACAGAGTGGGGTGTGCTCACTGTCAGGATTCTCCAGTGTTGCCAGTGTAAGCAGGCAGTCACGTTACCGGAAGTATGCATACTTGTGGTCACATGTTGACTAGATGTTCTCATCCTCTCTCAATGTACTTCAATTAAGAGAGGATGAGAACATCTAGTCGGCATGTGACCACAAGTATGTAAATCACATACATGTGGTCACGTGACCGCCTGCTCTCACCAGCAACACTGGAGAATCCTGACAGAGTGCATTCCGCACACTGTCATGACTCAGAAGTCTGCAGTCACATGGAGTGACCGCAGACTTTCATCCAAGCCTGGACAACCCCTTTAATACTGCAAAAAAGTTTTCCACTTTTAGAAAAGCAGCCCCCATTGATCTTATACTTGTAAACAAATAAGAGGTAGCACTCCTCCTCTACAGATCCAGCACCAGAACTTAGCCATAGCTCCCATCTCTGTGTTTTGCCTGCAACAGGGATGTCATGTTGACAGCTCACATTACTGATGCAGCCAACCACTGAGCTCAGCAGCTCAACGGGGAACCGAGAAGTATTAGTATCCGATCATTTGGTGACCACTTTCCTTAAAGTGGAAAACCCCTTTAAGGAAGCAAATAAAATTCCTGTTAACTAGTTTTGCTCTTTGAGTTATTTTTGTTGCAGGGCCACCAAATGAGTTTAAAATAAGCAGCACAAATGTGCTAAAATGCTTGGCTGAATTACACAAGATAACTTATACAGTGAAGGCTGTGATCCAAGGGCACAGATGTTAAAATTAGTTTTAGATCACTACCATTAAAGTGACAGATGGGCTATATAACAGATGAGAAAGAACCGGGCTTTTAAGTCACATACAGAGAAATATCTGCTCCATCTGAACGTAATAACAGAGCCTAATGCACTTAAACATGATCTTTCTTCTTCCCGCAAGTCAAAAACTTATTGTACTCCAGTGTTTAATTAAATGATACTGTTCATGGGATAGGAGTAAAGGGAATTCGAGGAAAAAAAAAAGATTCTTTTAATTATATCAAAGCCTATGTTCAAAACTAAGATGGTTCATGTACTTTATGTAGTAAAAGAATATGTAACACAGGCTATTCATGCATTGAAATTGCTTACTTAGTTCCTACTGATTATTAATAGGGGACTTCAGGGAATAGCATGGGTGACAAAGTAACCATCAATTTCAGGGAAGTAAACAAACACATTGTGCTAAACAGCACATTGAAGCATTCATCAGAAAATTACCTATTGATTAAATCAGTTTTTTTGTGTTATATGTATTTTTTTTCAAATTGTCTATATTAAAAAAAAATAGTAATTTTGAACTTTTCAAATGATCCAGTAGGTTTTTTTTTTTTTTTTTTTTAAGACTCATACTTCTTAGTTTTCAGCAGGGTTAGTTATCATCAGAGGCAGGATTAAAATGACAGGTAACTCCTGTTAGAACCCTCCTGTTTGTTTTTTCCATCTTGTGTTTTGCAGTCACGTGACCATCCGCCTTTACATTCCAGCTCCGCCCTTGTGGCTGTGCTGGACTTCAGTGTTTGACTGTTTCTCTAGCCAGGTTTACATGGTCCTCTGGGACCTCTAGTACATTTTTGTCAGTTTGTCTTTTTGTGTTCTGCAACAACTTCTCTATTTAGGAGGTGTCCCATTTTTGTTCCAGCCCTTAGTTCTTTTAGGGACCCCTCCCTTAATTCTATAGGTCTTCGTTCAGACTAGCCGAGGACTAAGGCGGGTCTGTCACTAGGAACAGGCAGCCCACTACATCGTAGGGATTCAGCTTAGTCTTACTGTAGGGACAGCTTTCCCCTATCTTTCCTTAGTACATGTTGCAGATCCAAGTGCAGCCCAAAAAACTAAAAGGAAAGAAATTCAGGGATCAGTATGGTTTTCATCCAGAATTTGGCTCAACGCCTGCAGGGATTGTCTCTGGAGGTGGCCAAGCTTCAGCAACACGTGAGTAGCTGTCCTGGAGCGCATTTTGTCAAACCCAAGGTAGGACTGCCTGATGTTTTTTTATGGTAAACAGCAAGATTTTTTTTCCTTTAAAAATTCTTGTTTGTTATATTTTCGTTTGAGACCAAGGTCCTCTAGGAATGAATCACAGCGCATTGGTTTTATTATGTCACTTTTGCGCAATGAACCACAGGAGTGGGCCTTTTCTCTCCAGCCTAATGATCTGTGTTTAAGGTCTGTTGAAGATTTTTTTTCTGCTATGGGGCTATTATATGACGATCCTGATCGAATCTCATCTGCAGAATCAGAAATCAGGCGTTTGAATCAGGGGTCAGATGATGTTGAAAATTATTGCACACACTTCAGGAGATGGGTTTCAGAAGTTAAGTGGAATGATCCTGCGCTGAGATGTTTATTTCTTGCAGGTCTGAGTGAAAGGGTTAAGGATTTGCTAATTGCATTCCCCGCACCTGAGACTCTGCAGGATGCTATGCAGTTAGCTGTTCGTATAGACAGGAGACTAAGGAGCAGGCTCAATGAGGTAAAGACTCTTGTAATGCCAGGACCTACACCCCAGAAAACCTGCTGTGACGGCGGAGAACCGATGGAGGTTGGGGCAATGTCACTCCGCTCTCAGGAAAGAGACCGGAGGTTTACCGAGGGATTGTGTCTTTATTGAGGTAAAGCTGACCATTTGATTAAGTATTGTGAGTGTTGTTTAAGTAAGCAAAAAAAAAGGTCAGTTATGCCCGTATAGCTTGTTTACGCTCTGCAGGAGTAATTCTTTCTGGGAGTACTACTCTGCAGGGAGATTTGATTGAATTTCAGGTATTTGTGGATTCTGGTTCAACACTTAATGTGATTGATAAAGGGTTTTTGGAAAACCTTAAATTGAAATCTAAACCTTTGTTATCACCTATTTCTGTGATTGCAATTGATAACACTCCTTTGAAATGTATTACTCACAAGACTGCTGCATTTTCCCTCACTACCAATGGAGTTCACCAAGAAATTTTGGACTTGGTTGTTTTAGATAATTTACCCTCTACAGTTGTTCTAGGATTGCCTTGGTTAAAACTGCACAATCCTTTATTGGACTGGTCTACTAATGTGATTAAGTCTTGGAGTCCAAAGTTCTATGATAAATGTTGTAATGGTCGCATTGCGGCTGTGGAAAAAGGGGAATTACCGGAACCTATTCAAGATTTTTGGAGGGTTTTTTCAGAGGAGGAGTCACAAGTTTTACCTCCTCATAGGGGTTATGATTGCGCCATTGAGTTTTTTCCGGGAGCTATTCTTCCCAAGAGTCGCTTGTTTAATCTGACTATCCCTGAAAGAAAGGCCTTGGAGGAGTACATACAAACTAGCCTGGCTGCTAGTCACATTAGACCTTCTAAGTCGCCTGTGGCAGTTGGATTTTTCTTTGTTAAAAAAAAGGACGGCGGTTTACGTCCATGTCTGGATTTTTGTGAAATTAATAAGATTACCGTATGCAATTCCTACCCATTGCCGTTAATTCATGACTTGTTTAACCAGTTAGTGGGGGCCAAGTGGTTCTCCAAAATTGATCTCCGGGAGGCATACAATTTGTTACGAGTGAAGGAGGGTGATGAATGGAAAACTGCTTTCTACACTCCGGTAGGTCATTTTGAGAATCTGGTGATGCCTTTTGGTCTTACCAATGCACCTGCATTTTTTCAGAACCTTATTAATGACATCCTGAGACCTTTGATTGGTAAGAATGTGGTTGTGTATTTGGATGACATTTTGATTTACTCTCCAGATATAGAGTCCCATTGGCAGAGTGTACGTGAAGTTTAGCAGTTATTGAGTAATAATTCACTCTTTGCTAAGCTGGAGAAATGTGAGTTCGCTGTGAAGAAAAGTAGTTTTTTGGGCTACATTGTCTCCAGCGAGGGCTTTGAGATGGACCATGTGAAGGTTCAGGCTGTGCAGGAATGGCCTAGGCCTATTGGTTTATAATCTATACAGAGATTTTTGGGTTTTGGCAATTAGTACAGGAAATTCATTAAGAATTTTTCTGTAATTGCTAAACCTCTAACCGATCTCACCAGGAAAATTACGAATACGACCCAGTGGACTACTGAGGTCATTGAAGCATTTGAGTATCTCAAAGAGAGGTTCAGTTCTGCCCCTATCCTTATGCAGCCTGATGAGACCAAGCCTTTTTTGGTCGAGGTCGATGCTTCATCGGTGGGGGTCAGAGCAATTTTGTCTCAGGAGAACAAGGTTGGAGTACATCCTTGTGCCTTGTTTTCGAAAAAAGTTTCGGAAACCGAACTGAATTATGATGTTGGAAATCGAGAGTTGCTGGCTATTAAACTTGGTTTGAACATTGGCGTCATTTTTTAGAAGGCGCTAGATTTCCTATTCAGGTTTTCACAGATCATAAGAATTTGATCTGCCTGGATGCTGCCAAGCGCTTGAATGCCCGTCAAGCTAGGTGGGCACTTTTTTTTTCTCAGCTTCATTTTTCTGTTACCTATATCGCTGGTACTAAGAATGTTAAAGTCGATGCTTTATCTCGCAGCTTCTCTCCAACGGTCGGTGCCGAGGAGGAGGAGAGCATTTTACAGAAAGGAGTTGTGGTGGCGGCATTGGACTCCGTTTTGGAGAATGGGATTCTGGAAGCTCAAGATGATGCTCCATCTAACACTCCCCATGGGAGGTTGTTCGTGCCTAGAGCCTTTAGGAGAGATTTGTTTGTGGAGTGTCATGAGTCTCGGTTGGCAGGTCATCCAGGAATTTCGGAGACTAAGAGACTTATCAGTCGCAGTTTTTGGTGGCCTGGATGGCAGAAGGAAGTCATCAAGTGGGTGCGTCAGTGTACTGTGTGTGCTAGGTCAAAGGCTTCACATACTTCTGCTGCGGGGTTGCTTTGCCCTCTGGAGGTTCCTAGTGCGCCTTGGACACATCTCACAATGGATTTTATTACTGATCTTCCTGTGTCCGAGGGTTTTACTGTCATCTGGGTGGTCGTGGACCGTTTTAGTAAGATGTGTCACTTGGTTCCATTCATTAAGTTGCCCTGCCCCAAGACACTCGCTAAGGTGTTTGTTAAGGAGATTGTCAAGCTCCATGGCGCTCCCACGGATATTGTTTCTGATAGAGGACCTGAGTTTGTGGCTCGCTTTTGGTGTGCTTTTTGTGACAGGTTCTGAGTCCATTTGTCATTTTCGCCTGGTTATCATCCTGAGTCTAATGGACAGACTGAAAGAAAAAAACAGGATGTTGAACAGTTTTTGCGTTGTTTTGTGGCGGACAATCAAGAGGTGTGGTCTGAGTTTCTGCCTCTCACAGAATTTGCTCTTAACAATCATACATCCTCCTCTGCTGGGTGTTCTCCTTTTTTTTGTAGTACTGGGAGACATCCGTCTTTTGGTTCATTCTCCAAATTGGGGTCGGCGGTGCCGGAGGAGGAGAATTTTTCCGGTGATTTGGAGAGAGTTTGGACTAATGTACGTTGCAACCTTCAAGAGGCTAACAAAAAGTCCAAGAAGTATTTTGACAGGAAACGTAAGGAGGTTTTGTTTACTGTGGGTGACATGGTTTGGTTGTCCTCAAAGAACCTGCGGTTGAGGATTCCCTCTAAAAAACTGGGTCCTAAGTTTGGGGGTCCATTTAAAATGCTTCAGGTTGTTAACCCGTGTGCTGTTAGGTTGGATGTCCCTACTTCCTGGAAGATTAATCCTGTGTTTCATGTTTCCTTGTTGAAAAAGGCTGATGTATCTGATAGGGACGCCACTGTCACAGTTCCTCCTGTTGTGGAAGACGGCGAATATGAAATTTCTCGTATCTTGAATTCTAGATGGCATAGAGGGAGATTACAGTATCTTGTCTCCTGGAAGGGTTTCGGTCCCGAAAATAACTCCTGGGTAAGGGTGGATGATGTCTCTGCTCCTAGGCTTGTTAAATCTTTCCACAGGAGGTTTCCAGATAGGCCTGGGCCTGGAGGATCCGGAGGATCCTCATAAAAGAAGGGGTACTGTTAGAACCCTCCTGTTTGTTTTTTCCATCTTGTGTTTTGCGGTGATGTGACCATCTGCCTTTACACTGTGTGCAGAATTATTAGGCAAGTTGTATTTTAGAGGATTATTTTTATTATTGATCAACAACTATGTTCTCAATCAACCGAAAAGACTCATAAATATCCAAGCTTAATATTTTTGGAAGTTGGAGTGGGTTTTTTTAGATTTGGCTATCTTAGAAGGATATCTATTTATGCAGGTAACTATTACTGTGCAAAATTATTAGGCAACTTAATAAAAACCAAATATAATCCCATCTCACTTGTTTATTTTCACCAGGTAAACCAATATCAGTGCACGAAATTTAGAAATAAACATTTCTGACATGCAAAAACAAAACCCAAAAAATTAGTGATCAGTATAGCAACCTTTCTTTATGATGACACTCAACAGCCTTCCATTCATAGATTCTGTCAGTTGCTTGATCTGTTTTCGATCAACATTGCATGCAGTAGTCACCACACCCTCCCAGACACTGTTCCCAGAGGTGTACTGTTTTCCCTAACTGTAGATCTCACATTTTATGATGGACCACAGGTTCTCTATGGGGTTCAGATCAGGTGAACAAGGCGGCCATGTCATTATTTTTCTTCTTTTAGACCTTTACTGGCCAGCAACGCTGTAAAGTTGTTGGATGCATGTGATGGAGCATTGTACTGCATGAAAATCATGTTTTTCTTGAACGATACCGACTTCTTCCTTACCACTGCTTGAAGAAGTTGTCTTCCAGAAACTGGCAGTAGGTCTGGGAGTTGAGCTTCACTCCATCCTCATCCCTAAAAGGTCCCACAAGTTCATCTTTGATGATACTAGCCCATACCAGTACCCCACCTCCACCTTGCTGGTGTCTGAGACGGAGTGGAGCTCTCTGCCTTTTATTGATCCAGGCTCTGGCCCATCAAGAGTCACTCTCATTTCATCAGTCCATAAAACCTTTGAAAAATCAGTCTTAAGATATTTCTTGGCCCATTCTTGACGTTTTATCTTATGTTTCTTGTTCAAAGGTGGTCGTTTTTCAGTCTTCCTTACCTTGGCCATGTCCCTGAGTATCGCACACCTTGTGCTTTTTGATACTCCAGTAACGTTGCTGCTCTGAAATATGGCAAAACTAGGTGGAGAATGGCATCTTGGCAGCTTCACGCTTGATTTTCCTCAATTCATGGACAGTTATTTTGCGCCTTTTTTGACCAACACACTTCTTGCGACCCTGTTGGCTATTTGCCATGAAACGCTTGATTGTTCGGTGATCACGCTTTAAAAGTTTGGAAATTTCAAGACTGCTGCATCCCTCTGCAAGAAATCTCACAATTGTGGACTTTTCAGAGCCCGTCAAATCTCTCTTCTGACCCATTTTGCCAAAGGAAAGGAAGTTGCCTAATAATTAAGCACACCTTATATAGGGTGTTGATGTCATTAGTCAACACCCCTCCTCATTACAGAGATGCACATCACAAGATTTACTTAATTGGTAGTTGGCTCTCAAGCCTATGGAGCTTGGAGTAGGACAACATGTATAAAAAGTATCATGTGATCAAAATACTCATTTGCCTAATAATTCTGCATGCGGTGTATATTCCAGCTCCACCCTTGTGGCTGTGCTGGACTTCAGTGTTTGACTGTTTCTCTAGCCTGATGCTTCGGTGCCTTTCTCTGTCAAGTTCGCTTGGTCCTCTGGGACCTCTAGTACATTTTTGTCAGTTTATCTTTTTGTGTTCTGCAACAACTTCTCTGTTTAGTAGGTGTCCCATTTTTGTTCCAGTCCTTAGTTCTTTTAGGGACCCCTCCCTTAATTCTATAGGTCTTCGTTCAGACTAGCCGAGGACTAAGGCGGGTCTGTTCACTAGGAACAGGCAGCCCGCTACCTCGTAGGGATTCAGCTTAATCTTACTGTAGGGACAGCTTTCCCCTATCTTTCCTTAGTACATGATGCAGATCATAACAACTCCTCTATACAGAGCAAACAACACAAATAGGTGACGTCACAGCTGATCCTGCTCCCCCTCTCCTCATAATGACCCTTGTACTCACTCATTAAATGCTTTAATACAAAAAAATATGTTTGGTATCTGACCATTATGGCTATGTACATGTGTTGTTTCCTGAAACAACAGGAAGTAAGAGTCTAAAAATGCCCCCAGTGGTCAGTGTGGAAATTGCAAGAGCAAAGTATTGCACACATTAACATATAAATATATTTTCAACGCTGATAATTTTTTGATGATTTCTTCACTTTAATATCAAACTTATTATTTCACAAATCTTTTTGATCTGCTCCCTCACTACTCTCTAAATATTTAATCACTTTCAAGATTATGAAGAAGAGAAATAAAAATAGAACACAAAGATCTCTAACTGCACCACTATGTAGCAGTATTCAGACAATTTTCAGACAGAATACACGGCAATTACATCCAATGATTCAAAGGTGACGTGTTCACTAATTAGAGTCATTCATTTTTCTTTTCTACCCCATGCCGCCCAAAGTGCTGTGATGACTTCTACTTATGACTGCAGAGTTTTCTGCCCTGGTGTCCTTAGCTGATCCCTTATACAGCCCATCCCCACCCGCTATGGCAATACATACTCCTCACTCGTAACTCTTGTGTCTGCATAGTTGACCGTTTACTGAAATTTTAGAGTTGCCCAAAGTCCACAAAAACCTAAACTGACAAAATTATAGTGGTGTCAGACTCACCATGTGAGGTGGATCCTCTGCCAGGTCCGGGTGGGTGTTGATGCTGCCAGCTGGAAGGCACATGGGAAGCGAGGATTTGGTACACTCAGGAATATCAGGAGCAGCAGGATGGATGAAGAGGAACCAAGGTGGGATGGAAGCAACTAAAGCACAGTGTGCACAGAAGTGCAGCACATGAAACATAGAGGTCTGGAAACTCAATCCCAAAACACAGTTGTGTGTGTATCAATGGGCCCTAGAAAGATTTAGGGAGATGAGTCACTATCAGCCAACTTGCAAAACCTGATGTGGAGCACAATTGAGGGCAGTGGATGCAGGAGAAAGGAGCAAAGCCTTGGATACCAGGGACAGGTATGTCACAATTGACTGAGGATTCAGATTAAAGTAATGAAAAATGATGGATCCCATAGAAAACTTTAAAATAAGCCACAGACCAGGGCATAAAATTAATCCAGGTACTAACATTTTTTTCAGATCCTATTCAGATAATATACAAAAAGCCTAAACTCTAAATTAATCCATACAACAGACCCCAAAAATAATTCAGACTGTAGACACTAAAGTTATTTCAGTTCTTTGACTAAATCTGTAAATAAATGTAGACCCCATTGCACTATCCAAAATTAAGACCCCGAAATAAATTTAGACTCCAGCTTTAAATCAGACCATAGTTCAGACCCCAAAATGAATTCAAACCCTGGAATCGATATCAAAATCAATTAATACCCTAGATCAGACCTCAAAAACAAATTCAAGCCCAAGGAGAGACCCAACAATTAGATTGTGGATCGAACCAAGAGATTAATTCAAACACCAGACAAGACCACAAAATGATTTCAAGACCCAGACAGGCTCCAATTTTTAATTCAAGCGTGAAAAGATCGAATAATGAAATAAACATAATTTTTTGACCAGGCACCAAAGTTATTCCTTACTTTAGACAAGACTCCAAAATTAATTCAGAACGGAGACAAAAACCAAAATTTAAAGAAGCACTATCATCAAAGTTTTTATCCTTTTAATATGTTGCAGTCATTATATTATATAGCACTGTGTACTTACAATTGCTTATTTTGCCTTTCTACCCAACTAATTCTTCTCTTTTCTCTGCTCTTTGGAAAAACTGAAAGTCTCTTGTCCCTGCATTTATCATTCATCTCTTCATCTCCTGACCCAGCTGCTCTCTCTTCCCGGGATTTTTGCAGTAACTTATGACTCAGTCAGGGAAAATTGACCTCCTGTTTCTACATAGAGCTTAGAAGGACTCAGCTAGTCAGTTTTTAATCACGAGTTCATACACCTAATGGAAAAGAGAAGAATTAGCTGGGTAGAAAGGTAAAATGAGCACATTTAAGTACACAGTCCTATATAATATGATGATTAAAATATAGCAAGAGGATAGAAATTTTGATGGGAGTCCATCTTTAATTCAAAATTTGTTCAAACTCCAGAATAAAACCCTAATTTGATTCAGATCTAAAGATAGACCCCAGGTCAGACCCAATATTAATTCAGTCCCAAAGAAAATCTCAAAATTAATAACTGTCACGCTGTCTCTGTATACTGGAGGTAGGGGGCCTAAGCTGACCCTAAGCTGGGGCCCTGACTAATCCCTCAACCTGGAGGTACTGTTAAAGGTACAGAGGTCCAGGCCGCCAGCGTAACCCCTACCTCCTGAAGATCCCTGCACCTCAGTAATCTAGTCCTGAGAAGGACCCCGATCACAACCAAAGGGAACAAGAAATAATATGCTCAAACACAGTATTTAGACGAACGAGACAGTACAAGGGAAAAACCAAAACCACCTTGCATACAAACAACTTCTCAACTACAACAGAGGGAAAACCAACGGGAAAGGAGATAAATGATAAAGCGAGGAAAGGGAAAAAACACTTCCAAATACACTTATCTCAGCAACTCCAAACACCACGATCCGCTCTGTCAGTCTGAATGAAATGCTTTCACCGACACCTCCCAAACAGACCAGCAGGTATATGAAGGAGTCTCACTACAGAAGTATTGATTGCAGCTGGGCGAGGCTGGACCTCATCTAGCCCAGAGAGAGAGAGAGAATTAACTCCCTCACTGCCGAGAAACACAAAGCACCAACAAGTCAGCTGCGAGAAGTCAGGCTGTGTACTCGTGACGATCTTCGTGGCAACACACCCGTGACAGTACCCCCCCTTCTACGAGGGGCCTCCGGACCCTCAGGGCCAGGTTTATCCGGGTGAGTCGTGTGGAAGGCCCGAACTAATCGGTCTGCGTTAATATCCGACGCAGGAACCCACATCCTCTCCTCAGGACCATACCCCTTCCAATGAACCAGGTACTGAAGGGACCGGCGATTAAAGCGTGAATCAATGACCCTCGATACCTGGAACTCCAAGTTACCATTGACAACCACTGGAGGGGGAGGTAAAAGTGACGGTACCACCGGCGCCACATACCTCTTAAGCAATGATCTGTGAAACACGTTGTGAATTTTAAACGTAGGGGGAAGGTCAAGACGGAATGCCACCGGATTAATAATAGAACTGATTCTGTACGGCCCGATGAACCTGGGACCCAGTTTCCAGGAGGGAACCTTAAGTTTTATATTCCTGGTAGACAACCATACCCGATCGTTCACACTTAGGTCCGGACCAGACACTCTCCTCCTATCAGCCATACGTTTGTATCGGTTCCCCATAGTATTCAGATTCTTCAGCACCCCTCTCCATACTGAAGCGAGTGATGAGGAAAATTGTTCCTCCTCAGGAACCCCCGAAGAGCCCCCCCCACTGAAAGTACAAAACTGGGGGTGAAAACCATATGCCCCAAAAAACGGGGACTTACCAGTGGACTCGCTCCGCCTATTATTAAGAGCAAACTCTGCCAGAGGTAAGAAAGAAGCCCAGTCCTCCTGGTTCTCTGACACAAAACACCGGAGATATGTCTCCAAGCTCTGGTTCATACGTTCCGTCTGACCATTGGTCTGAGGATGAAAAGCCGATGAGAATGACAACTGCATCCCCCGCCGAGCACAAAACGCCTTCCAGAACTTAGACACAAACTGAGACCCCCGATCAGACACCACCTCGGAGGGTACCCCGTGAAGCCTCACAATCTCCCCAATGAACACCTGCGCAAGAGTTTTAGCATTAGGGAGAGCCGGAAGAGCGATAAAATGTGCCATCTTGCTGAACCTGTCCACTACAACGAGTATGACCGTTTTACCCGAAGACGGAGGGAGGTCCGTAATAAAGTCCATAGACAGATGAGTCCAAGGACGCTCCGGGATCTTCAAAGGTAAGAGGGCCCCAGACGGACGGGTATGTGAGGTCTTAGAGCGCGCACAAACCCCACAGGACGCGACAAAAGTTACCACCTCCTTATGTAAATTAGGCCACCAAAACCGACGCGAGAGGAGATCCACAGTAGCTTTACTCCCCGGGTGTCCTGCAAAAACTGAGTTATGGTGTGCCTCGATCACCTTTTGTCGCAACTGATCTGGAACAAACAATCTCCCTGGAGGTCCAACAGGGGCGTCCCCCTGAGCCTCCAATACCTCCTCCTCCAGCTCAGAGCATACTGCCGAAACCACCACCCCCTCCTGAAGGATAGGAATCGGGTCGTCCGTATTCCCGGCCCCCGGGAAACTACGAGATAAGGCATCCGCCTTTACATTTTTTGACCCAGGACGATATGTAACGACAAAATTAAACCTGGTAAAAAACAATGACCACCTAGCTTGTCTGGGATTCAGACGTTTCGCGGACTCCAGATATAGCAGGTTCTTGTGATCGGTGATGACGGTGACCGGATGAACAGCCCCCTCCAGAAAATGGCGCCACTCCTCAAAAGCTAACTTAATGGCCAAGAGTTCCCTATTGCCGACATCGTAATTCCTCTCAGCGGACGACAATTTTTTAGAGAAAAAGGCGCACGGATGCCACTTACCAGGGGACGAACCCTGTGACAATACTGCTCCCACCCCTACCTCGGAAGCGTCTACCTCTACAATGAATGGCTGAGACGCATCAGGTTGAATGAGTATGGGCGCCGAGGCAAAACATTTTTTCAAAGAGGAGAATGCTTGACAAGCCTTGTCAGACCACCTAGAAAAATCCGTCCCCTTTTTAGTCATGTCAGTGAGAGGCTTAACCATGGACGAGAAATTACGAATGAACTTCCGGTAATAATTAGCAAACCCCAGGAAACGTTGTAGTGCCTTAAGATTCTCTGGCCGATCCCACTCAAGAACTGCCCGCACTTTCCCAGGGTCCATACGAAAACCGGACGCTGAAACCAGGAAGCCTAAAAACTGGAGTTCCTGTACGGCGAACACACACTTTTCCCACTTGGCAAACAGTTTATTATCCCGCAAGATCTGTAACACCTGCCTAACGTGCTCCTGATGAGACACCAGATCCGGCGAGTAAATTAGGATATCATCCAGATATATGACAACAAACTGTCCCACCAAGCGGCGAAAAATGTCATTAACAAAGTGTTGGAACACCGCCGGGGCATTAGTCAGACCGAATGGCATGACAAGGTTCTCATAATGCCCCTCCGGAGTGTTAAACGCCGTCTTCCACTCATCCCCCTCCTTCATCCTAATCAGATTGTACGCCCCCCTGAGATCCAACTTAGAAAACCATTTGGCGCCCACGATCTGATTAAAGAGATCGGGAATAAGTGGGAGCGGATACGGCTCTCGGACCGTAATCCGATTAAGTTCACGGAAATCCAGGCAAGGGCGTAGGCCTCCATCTTTCTTCTTAACAAAGAAGAACCCCGCAGCCACCGGTGAAGATGAAGGTCTAATATGCCCCTTAGCCAGACTTTCTGAGATATAATCCTTCATGGCCTGCCTCTCAGGACCAGAAAGGTTATACAACCTAGCTTTAGGTAACTTGGCCTCAGGGAGCAGTTTTACAGAACAGTCATACACGCGATGAGGAGGTAGTTCCTGACACCCTTTCTCCGAGAATACATCCTCAAAGTCCGCCAGAAATGGAGGTAAGACCCAAGGAGTAACCGCACCGATGACCGTGTTCATGCAGTTTTTATTACAGAATTTACTCCATTGGCTTATCTCCCTGGTTTGCCAATTAATAACCGGGTTATGCTTAGCTAACCAAGGAAGGCCCAACACAATAGGAGTGGGAAGACCCTCCAACACGTAGCAAGACAACAGTTCTTTATGTATTGCCCCCACTTGAAGTTTTACGTCATGCACAACTTGCAAAAAACTTCCCTGCCCGAGAGGCCTGGCATCGATCGAGAATATGGGGATGGGTTTAGCCAACTCACTCAACCGCATACCTTGAACCCGGGCAAACCGAGCATCAACCAGATTAGCCCCGGCCCCACTATCCAGAAGAACAGATATCCTCTCAGTTCTCGTACCCACCACCACCTCCGCCGGTACGAGAAACTGAGACGAACCTAGGGACGAAATACCTACTCCCAGATTGCCGTCCACCACACAACCTGGGATCAACAGTTTTCCGACGACTCTTCACTCTGCAAGGGACGGGATGGACACCCCCCAATAAAATGTCCCTTTCTCCCGCAGAAGAAACACCTTCCTGCCTTATGGCGCACCACCGGTCCCCTCCCCCGAAATGATGTCCCTCCTAATTGCATAGGCTCCTCAGGACTGACCAGGGGAACCACCATATGAGGGGACCTTGTAGGAGGTGGAGTCATCACAGGGGGTAGAGTTATCCCGCACCTCTCCCGAAGCCGTCTGTCCACGCGAATAGCGAGGGCCATAGCGGCTTCCAGAGACACGGGAGAGTCATACTGTGCCAACACATCCTGTAATTTGTCGGATAAACCATGACAAAACTGGCTCCTAAGAGCCGGGTCATTCCACTGGGTGTCCGTTGCCCACCTACGGAACTCCGAACAGAATTCCTCCGCCGGACGATCTCCCTGCTGGATCCTACGTAACTTAGACTCAGCAAGGGAGATCCGATCTGGGTCATCATATACGAGTCCCAGGGCAGCGAAAAACCTATCCACTGACTGGAGAGCCGGGGAACCCGGGGGAAGAGAGAACGCCCAAGATTGTGGGTCCCCTTGTAGGAGCGAGATGACAATTCCCACCCTTTGTTCTTCACTCCCCGATGACCGAGGCCGCAGCCGAAAGTACAATTTACATGCCTCCCGGAAAACAAAAAACTTGTCCCGCCCCCCAGTGAACCTATCAGGGAGAGCTACTTTAGGTTCTGGTCCGGCTTGCTCCTGAGGATGCCAAACCTTGGACCTAACGTCCGCCAGCTCCATGGACAAACTCTGCAATTGCCGAGCTAGACCGGCTACTGGATCCATAGTAGCTGGAGAAAAACTAAGTGGGTCGGTGAAAATGTCACGCTGTCTCTGTATACTGGAGGTAGGGGGCCTAAGCTGACCCTAAGCTGGGGCCCTGACTAATCCCTCAACCTGGAGGTACTGTTAAAGGTACAGAGGTCCAGGCCGCCAGCGTAACCCCTACCTCCTGAAGATCCCTGCACCTCAGTAATCTAGTCCTGAGAAGGACCCCGATCACAACCAAAGGGAACAAGAAATAATATGCTCAAACACAGTATTTAGACGAACGAGACAGTACAAGGGAAAAACCAAAACCACCTTGCATACAAACAACTTCTCAACTACAACAGAGGGAAAACCAACGGGAAAGGAGATAAATGATAAAGCGAGGAAAGGGAAAAAACACTTCCAAATACACTTATCTCAGCAACTCCAAACACCACGATCCGCTCTGTCAGTCTGAATGAAATGCTTTCACCGACACCTCCCAAACAGACCAGCAGGTATATGAAGGAGTCTCACTACAGAAGTATTGATTGCAGCTGGGCGAGGCTGGACCTCATCTAGCCCAGAGAGAGAGAGAGAATTAACTCCCTCACTGCCGAGAAACACAAAGCACCAACAAGTCAGCTGCGAGAAGTCAGGCTGTGTACTCGTGACGATCTTCGTGGCAACACACCCGTGACAATAACACAGGTCTGCAAAAAATTTTTTTTTTTTCAGGTGCCATGGTTTTTTGAATGCATTTAGGGTATTTTGAGGGTGCTGAATTCAAAGATCCCATTACTTTTGCTGAATTGGTTCTAGTTTTTGAGATAATTCATCCATGAAAATAATGCATTCCCCCAATGCGACTTGTGTGGGATAACAAATGCAATAGCTTTTGATCTTTTGACTCTTTAACAGTGTCTTAGGTAATGAAATATCCCATATAATTATTTTGTATTTCAATTTGTAAGCTTACAATGCTAGAAAAGCAACTTTTTGAAGGCAGAATTCTACTGTAATTAATTATTAAATATATCAGAAACTGGAGCCAATCTGGCAAAACTGAAGTCATATTCTAAACTTAATATAAAACAAGTCAGACATCGCTGCAGCAAAATCACTGTATGCCAGTAAATTCGTATTCTTGGAAACAATTTTCAAAACCAGTAAATGGAGGCAGCACTCAAAAAATATCAGAACGTCTGTAATGAACCTTGCATTGTTTCAGTAGTATAAGCCTTTTTCATTTAGTTTCCTATTTTTTAATGGCTTATCAAAGATATAAGCCATAAATGTCTGATAAGGGCAGGTTCTACTACTTTCCAAAGTTAGCACTGTAATGGTATTCACTATTCACGCATGAATTTGTTTTTTTTACTTGAAAAAGACGCCGGTACGGCGTTGAAACGTGTTGTTAATAAAAAGCCTTTTTCACCATCATCATCTCTGAAGAATTGGTTCACTTCAGCAGCGCAGCCCTCCTACGTGTTTATCCAACTGGATCCAATATCTCCTGGAAGATTCATCTTCCAGCCACGGGGCAGCAGCAGCTGGTTTTCTTCATGCCTTCATAGGAGTTGTGCCTGTCACAACTCCATCAGGTGAGTGTGACCAGCACTCTCCTACTCTCTCCCCATAGGTTATCATCCTATTGTGCGCTCTGTTTCCCACATTTAGATCTACATAAGATAACCCCTTTAAGCATATTGGTGCTACCTGTGAGCCCTACATTAAAACGTTTATGGAAATGCAATTGTGAAAGACTTCAGCAATGGTCAGGAACGTTGTGGTTTTCTATGTTTTGTTAATCTTATAATATGAAAAAACTAAATCTTTTCTATACATTAATTAAGCAGATTGGGACCCCCTGTCACAGTGTTTACTGCGACAGAAAGGAGCCAGAATATGGCAGCATCTGAGTTTACGTACTCCTGCATTGAGTAGAAGCACTTTTCCCTCTTCTTAAATGGTGCTAGTTTCTTTCAGCAGTGCAGGAGTAAATCTACTCAACTTTGAGTCTCTGCAGTTTCTTTCTTGAAAGTTCTCAGCTGTGAAGTATCAGATACTCCTCTCTCCTATATAGTCTTTGCTCTGGCAATCTGTATTGTCAGTGTTAAGTCTTGTACTGCCTGGTGAAGGAGTGGAGGATTCCGTGTTCAGTAGAAGTGTTTAAGGAGAGTTCTTCTGTGACTGTTACTCGGAGTTTTGGTTGTGTGCATACTCCCTTCCTCTTCTATTTTTGTTTCCCTTACTAATCCCTTCGGTGTTTTCCCTCTGTTGTCTGTGAGTGCACATTTTGTATGTTTGGTATTTTCATTTATCCTTGTATGTCCTTCCTTGTTTGTCTAGTTTGTGTATATACATACACTATTCCTCCCACTTCCCTGGGTGGGGAAGGGGACAGATAAGTGCTGATTTGGGAGAACAGCAAGGTACATGGCCCAGCATCTTCGCCATCTGAAGTAAACTGGGTAACAGGGATAGATAGGGTGCCCTTGTTGTTAGGGACAGGGAAGAAGCCACTGGTCCCAGGTTGTCACTGGTCCCAGGTCGTGACACCCCCATCACCTGCTAATGTTTTACGCAAATGTTTGTTTTTCTCACAAATCTCATATTACCAATTGTATAGAATTTAAATCATGTTTACGCAGGAAATATTTAATAACCTATATAATAAAATACTATTTGTCTAAGGTGGTGACATATTAACAGTTACATATACAGGGTGGTCCAAAAGTAGGTGGACAGAAAGTGTAATAAGGTTATGAAGGGGGAGATTTATCAAACATGGTGTAAAGTGATTATGTGGAGTGATGAAGCTTCTTTCAAATTATCCGGCCATATTAACAGACATAATTGTATTTACTGGTATAATGAGAACATGCATTTAACATTAGAGCAACAACTAAATGAGCCTGGTGTCAATGTTTGGGGTGGTATTTCAAGTTTTGGTGTTTAAGGACCAATATTTTTTGATGGAACAGTCACAGGATATAAGTATCTCAAAATTCTAATGAATCAAGTTGTTCCCCAGTTACAGCAACAGCCTAATTCAAATGACCTTTATTTCCAACAAGATGAGGCCTCTCCACATTATTCAAGAGTAGTCCGCGAGTATCTTGATGAAACATTTCCTAATAAATGGATTGGCCGTAGAGGCCCACTTCATTGGCCGGCACGTTCACCAGACTTGACCCCAATGGATTTTTTCTTTTGGGGAGTACGCAAAGACAAACTTTATAGTCGAAAACCAAAAAGTGTCAGTGATTTGAAAAATTACATAAGAGATGCATTTCAAGAAATTAATACCCAAAGAGACTTGTGCAAAAAGTCTCTGTCCACCTACTTTTGGACCACACTGTATAATAACAACTCCTAGAGGGGATGACGGCATTCTAAGTCATGTTATACCCATTGGAAAATGAAGGATCATTCTATATACTAAATCAAAAGCTACAAGGAAATCTTTTACTCCCCACCTACAACGGTTTTCATCTTTTAAATACTCCGACATTATCCGCACGCCATCTTTTATCTCTAATAATTGTTTTAACTGAACCAATAAAATTGTTTGTTTTTACTCACTACTGCCCCATTCTAATTATTATCACCATTACCTTGGTTTTTTAACTACCCCATTGATATTGTCCCTTTTTTCCCCCTACATCTCCAGTACAAGTTGCTTATTTTATTAATTTTATATTTACCTGATACCATCCCAGATATCAGGCAGGCAGGCAGGCTGTATTGGAGACACAGTGATTATACCAACAAACACTGCATTACTGTCCTGTGTGCTACCGCTGCTCAAATTGCTAGACTTAGCCCCAGGTCTCAGGGGCCAGGAAAAATCCTTGTTTTTTCATCTAAATCCTCTTTTTTTTTTTCCCTCAGTCAGACTGTACAAATACCCGTCTTATTAACCATTTGGTATTCCCCCCTCCCCCCAAAAAAATTGAGTGTGTCTGTGAGTGTTCAGACTCAAATATATCTGTTTAAAAGAGTCTGGTGTAGGCCAGATAACTAGAACTGTGGTTTTGCAGTTCCACGCTTCAAATCTTTGTATTATCCACTTTTTTTGCATAAAAAAAACATTTTGAGTGTCTCGCTGACTGTTCAGACACAAATATATCTGTTTTAAAGATTCTGGTGTAGGCCAGATAACTAGAACTGTGGTTTTCCACTCCCACGGTTCAAATCTGGGTGTAATCCACCTTTTTGCATAAAAAAATACATTTTGAGTGTCTCGCTGACTGTTCAGACACAAATATATCTGTTTAAAAGAGTCTGGTGTAGGCCAGATAACTAGAACTGTGGTTTTGCAGTTCCACAGTTCAAATCTCTGTATTATCCACTTTTTTGCCTTTTTTGCATAAAAAAAACATTTTGAGTGTCTCGCTGACTGTTCAGACACAAATATATCTGTTTAAAAGAGTCTGGTGTAGGCCAGATAACTAGAACTGTGGTTTTGCAGTTTCACGGTTCAAATCTCTGTATTATCCACTTTTTTGCCTTTTTTGCATAAAAAAATACATTTTGAGTGTCTCGCTGACTGTTCAGACTCAATTATATCTGTTTAAAAGAGTCTGGTGTAGGCCAGATAATTAGAACTGTGGTTTTCCTCTCCCATGGTTCAAATCTGGGGGTAATCCACCTTTTTGCATAAAAAAAACATTTTGAGTGTCTCGCTGACTGTTCAGACACAAATATATCTGTTTAAGAGAGTCTGGTGTAGGCCAGATAACTAGAATTGTGGTTTTACTCTTCCACGGTTCAAATCTTTTTTTTATTACCCTTTTGCCATTGATAGTGTGTAGACTGTAAGCTATTTTACTTCATTTACAATGAGCAAGGCGCGTGGCAAAGGACGTGGAACTGGACGTTCTGGTGATGGTGCGTGCAGAGGACAGGGCCGTGGCCAAGGTGAAAATGTGCCACAACCAACAGCCACATCTTTTCGCTCCCACTTCTTCAAATTGCTAGGGAAGCAGACAACAGAACCACTATTGCGTACTGATCAGTGTGAACAGGTAATTAATTGGATAGCAGATAATACTTCCAGTCACCTGGGCACAACCACCTCCGGTCTGTCTTCCACACGGTCAAGTGTTAGTAGCCGTGAGTCTCAACTGCATACTCCTCCTCACCCTGATGCTCCTTCCTCCCACCATGCCGAGTGTCGTCAGACAGCAACTGATCCCACAGTTGGATACTCTGAAAAGCTGTTCACTGGTCCAT
This sequence comes from Phyllobates terribilis, assembly GCF_046119375.1. NCBI lineage: Eukaryota > Metazoa > Chordata > Amphibia > Anura > Dendrobatidae > Phyllobates > Phyllobates terribilis. The sequence continues at coordinate 304,742,972 of NW_027362768.1, read as the reverse complement.
TTCCATATTTGGGCCCCTTGCCTGCTCTGCTTGAAGTGGTGGAAGAGGAGATCCCATGTAGCGATGGCCAAATATTTGAACAGCCACAGCCACAGGAAGGCGACACTGGCAATTTGTCACAAGAGGTGGACAATGACGAGACACAATTTCCACAAAGTGAAGAGGAGGACCGTGGTGCAGAAGTGGAGGATGTGGTGGACGATCTAGTAACTGACCCAACGTGGCAGGAGGACACGTAGAGCGAGGCCAGCAGCATACAGGGGGAGGGAAGCAGAGTACCCCAATGGGCAGGAAGAAGCAGTGTGGTGGCCGCAGACAGAAGGCGGGCAACCGTTCCCGGTAATACCAACACGAGGGACGTTACCAGTACAACCGGTAGGTCTTCCAGAGTCTGGAATTTTTTAAAGACTCTGCTGATAACCCCAAAAAGGCCATTTGTACCACCTGCCAGGCCAGCATCAGCAGGGGTGACAAAACTGCCAGCCTGACCACCACCAGCATGATCAGGCGCATGTCAACAAAGCACCCAACTTTGTGGGGCGTACCTCATGGTTCACGACCAGTGTCAACGGGTGTCACCACTGCTCTTCCGCTGTTGTGCGTGTAAGAGAGCCCCTTGTTGTGCGTGCAAGACAATCCCCTGTTCATACTGCATGCAAGGATGCCCCCTCCTCTCAGTCTTCACTTGTTATTGCAGTTTCTCAAGAAACAGCATCAACGTCCACGTCCACGTCCCACCGCAGCATTCAATTGTCCATATTCCAGACCTTTGAACGAAAGCACAAATTCGCAGCCAACGCCCCACAGGCCACATTCTTAAATTCGCATATTTCACGACTGCTTGCGTTGGAAATGCTGCCTTTTAGGCTGGTGGAGACGGAATCCTTCCGCAACCTTATGGCAGTGGCCATCCCTCGGTACTCGGTCCCCAGCCGACACTATTTTGCCCGATGTGACATCCCTGCACTACACAAGCACGTGTCCCAAAACATCTGCCGTGCGTCAAAAACGCAGTTACTGGGAGAGTCCACCTGACAACGCACACGTGGGCAAGTGCTTGTGGCAAGGGACAATACATCTCCCTGACGGCACACTGGGTAAACATAGTGGATACCGGGACCCAGTCAGACCTTGGGACGGAACACATCCTCTCGACACCGAGGATTGCGGGCCCTATGTCAGAGTTGCCCCCACAGTGTACAGCTCCTGCGCATCATCCTCCTCCTCCTCATGTTCAGCCTCCATCTCAGATATCACCAAATCAGTTACAAGCTGGAAGCACTGCAGTACTGCCTCAGCTAAGCGGCAACAGGCTGTGCTGAAACTCATTAGCTTAGGTGATAAACCTCACACTGCTTGTAAGTTGTGGACAGCTGTGAAAGAGCAGGCAGATCTGTGGCTGAGACCGCTGAACCTACATCCAGGCATGGTCGTGTGTGACAATGGCCGTAACCTGGTGGCGGCTCTGAGGTGAGGCGAGATCACACACATACCATGCCTGGCTCATGTGCTTAACCTCGTGGTTCAGCGGTTTCTTAAATCGTACCCCGAGTTGCCAGATCTGCTTGTCAAAGTACGCTGCCTGTCAGCTCATTTTCGGAAGTCGGCTACAGCTTCCGCTGCCCTTGCTGTGTTGCAGCAGCGTTTGCAGATTCCGGCATACCGACTGGTGTGTGATGTCCCCACAAGTTGGAACTCTAACCTCCACATGTTGCAAAGGATTTGTGAGCAGAAGAGAGCAGTTGTGGAGTACCAGCTGCAAAAATGTCGTCGATATTCAAGTCAGACTCCACACATAAGACCTCAGGAGTGGACCTGGATGTCTAACATATGTACCATCCTGACAAACTTTGAGGAGTCCACCAGGATGGTGAGTGGCGATGACGCCATCATTAACGTCAGCATCCCACTTGTCTGTCTTTTGCAACGCTCACTGCAGAGAATTAAAGAGGAGGCATTGCAGCCAGAGTATGATGACATGGATCAAGAAACCGTAGCGGGCGATTACACACAGCCCAGCCTCATCTCATCCCAACGTGCATTGGGGGACAATGAGGGAGAGGAGCACAAGGAGGAGGAAGAGGAGGAGGAGTAAGAACACGAGCTGGTATCATGCGCTGTAGACGGTAGTACCTGTACAACTGTCATACCGTCGGTTCAGTGTGGGTGGCCCGAGGACAGGGGGGAGGAGGAGGATGAGGAGGAGGAGAGCATGGTCAGTCGTCATCTTGGTGAGGACACAGAAGTCTTGCCCGTTACCAGTCTGGCACGCATGGCTGACTTTATGTTACGCTGCCTTAACCGTGACCCTCGTGTTGTCAAAATGTTGGGTGACAGTTATTACTGGTTGGTGACACTTTTAGACCCCCACTACAAGGAGAACTTTTACTCTCTTATTCCTGAGGTGGAGAGGTCTACAAAAGTGGGGCAGTACCAGAAGGCCCTTTCTGCAGAGCTGTTAAAAAATTCCCATCTAAACCCGCTAGCGGCAGAGATCACAGTTCGCTGCCCAACCAAGGCGTACAGGCAAGAGAGATGCAACTCCAATCCAGCAGAGGCAGGGGAACACTGTCAAAGTTCTGGGACAGTTTTCTGAGACCTGCCCAGCTTACAGGCCTGAGGCGCGGGGTATTCTAACAAGGAGTGGAAAGTTTCAAAAGATGGTGAGGGAGAACCTTGCCGACCGTACCAGCATCCTCCGTGATTCCTCTGTGCCTTTTAATTATTGGGTATCCAAGCTGGACACTTGGAATGAACTCGCTCTGTACGCCTTGGTGGTCCTGGCCTGCCCTGCCGCTAGCGTGTTATCGGAGCGTGTTTTTAGTGCCGCTGGGGGAATTATAACTGATAAGCGCACTCGCCTGTCAAGCTGACAAGCTGACCCTTATCAAAATGAACAAGGGCTGGATTGGGCCAGACTTCTCATCACCACCAAATGACAGCAGAGTAGCATAAAGTCAAATCCATTGTGTTATTTCGGGAGGTGTATTCCCATGCACCGCTTCACACCCACTCATGGGTATACGCTTCCTCATTTCGGCTGTTTTTTGCTCTTCTCCTTATCCTCCACCACCACTATACCACCATGGTGACCGTGGTCCGTGTTGCAAGAATTGCAAGTTCCTCTGTCCTAATTTTTGGCAGCTTTTGCTTGGAAGGCATACGCAAAGACTATGGGAGACCCACTCCCCAATAATGGGAATAATGTTTTTTATATGCTGTACTACATGGCTCTTGTATGGGGCATTGCAAGTTCCTCCGTCCTAATTTTTGGCAGCTTTTGCTTGGAAGGCTTAGGCAAAGACTATGGGAGACCCACTCCCCAATAATGGGAATAATGTTTTTAATATGCTGTACTGCATGGCTCTTGTAAGGGGCATTGCAAGTTCCTCCGTCCTAATTTTTGGCAGCTTTTGCTTCGAAGGCATAGGCAAAAACTATGGGAGACCCACTCCCCAATAATGGGAATAAAGTTTTTAATATGCTGTACTGCATGACTCTTGTAAGGGGCATTGCAAGTTCATCCGTCCTAATTTTTGGCAGCTTTTGCTTGGAAGGCATAGGCAAAGACTATGGTTGACCCACTCCCCAATAATGGGAATAAAGTTTTTAATATGCTGTACTGCATGGCTCTTGTAAGGGGCATTGAAAGTTCCTCCGTCCTAATTTTTGGTAGCTTTTGCTTGGAAGGCATAGGCAAAGACTATGGGAGACCCACTCCCCAATAATGGGAATAATGTTTTTAATATGCTGTACTCCATGGTTGTTGTAAGGGGTATTGTAAGTTCCTCTGTCCTAATTTTTGGCAGCTTTTGCTTGGAAGGCATAGGCAAAGACTGTGGGAGACCCACTCTCCAATAATGGGAATGTTTTTAATATGCTGTACTGCATGGCTCTTGTAAGGGGCATTAAAACCGTCTTGTTAAGATACTGTGACCTCCACGTCTCTCCCAAGGGGCATTAAAACAGTCTTGTTAAGCTACTGTGACCTCCACGTCTTTTCCAAGGGGCATTAAAACTGTCTTCTTAAGCTACTGTGACCTCCACGTCTCTTCCAAGGGGCATTAAAACCATCATGTTGAGCTACTGTGACCTCCACGTCTCTTCCAAGGGGCATTAAAACCATCTTGTAAAGCTACTGTGATCTGCACGTCTCTTAAAAGGGGCATTAAAACCGTCTTGTTAAGCTACTGTGACCTCCACGTCTCTTCCAAGGGGCATTAAAACCATCTTGTTAAGCTACTGTGACCTCCACTTCTCTTCCAAGGGGCATTAAAACCGTCTTGTTAAACCACTCTGACCTCCACGTCTCTTCCAAGGAGCATTAAAACCATCTTGTAAAGCTACTGTGATCTCCACGTCTCTTAAAAGGGGCATTAAAACCGTCTTGTTAAGCTACTGTGACCTCCACGTGTCTTCCAAGGGGCATTAAAACCGTCTTGTTAAGCTACTGTGACCTCCACATCTCTTCCAAGGGGCATTAAAACTGTCTTGTTAAACCACTCTGACCTCCACGTCTCTTCCAAGGGGCATTAAAACTGTCTTGTTAAACCACTCTGACCTCCACGTCTCTTCAAAAGGGCATTAAAATCGTCTTGTTAAACCACTCTGACCTCCACGTCTCTTCAAAAGGGCATTAAAATCGTCTTGTTAAACCACTCTGACTTCCACGTCTCTTCAAAAGGGCATTAAAACCATCTTGTTAAGCTTTTGTGACCTTCACGTCTCTTCCAAGGGGCATTAAAACCATCTTGCTAAACCACTCTGAACTCCACGTCTCTTCCAAGGGGCATTAAAACTGTCTTGTTAAACCACTGTGACCTCCACGTCTCTTCCAAAGGGCATTAAAACCGTCTTGTTAAGCTACTGTGACCTCCTCGTCTCTTCCAAGGGGCATTAAAACCGTCTTGTTAAGCTACTGTGACCTCAACGTCTCTTCAAAGGGGAATTAAAACCGTCTTGTTAAACCACTCTTACCTCCACGTCTCTTCCAAGGGGCATTAAAACCATCTTGTTATGCTACTGTGACCTCCAGGTGTCTTCCAAGGGGCATTAAAACCGTCTTGTTAAGCTACTGTGACCTTCACGTCTCTTCCAAGGGGCATTAAAACTGTCTTGTTAAACCACTCTGACCTCCACGTCTCTTCCAAGGGGCATTAAAACTGTCTTGTTAAACCACTCTAAACTCCACGTCTCTTCCAAAGGGCATTAAAACCGTCTTGTTAACCCTAGAACGCATACCTGGGGCCTCGCAGGCCAGCCCTGTTAATTGTTTCTATTTTCTGCAAGATTTCTTTAGTTAGAATTTTGAAACTCTAGGTATTCCTCAGGTATATAGTTGTTTGTCATTTCCAGTTGGTCATTTATTTATTACTTGCACACGGGACTAAAAGGCCCCAGGTATGTGAAAGTGTAGATTTTTATGGTCATGCGTTCTAGGGTTAAGCTACTGTGACCTCCACGTCTCTTCCAAGGGTCATTAAAACGATCTTGTTAAACCACTCTGAACTCCACGTCTCTTCCAAAGGGCATTAAAACCGTCTTGTTAAGCTTTTGTGACTTTCACGTCTCTTCCAAGGGGCATTAAAACCGTCTTGTTAAACCACTCTGAACTCCACGTCTCTTCCAAGGGGCTTTAAAACCGTCTTTTTAAGCTACTGTGACCTCCACGTCTCCTCCAAGGGGCATTAAACCATCTTGTTAAGCTACTGTGACATCCACGTCTCTTCCAAGGGGCATTAAAGCCGTCTTGTTGAGCTACTGTGACTTCCACGTCTCTTCCAAGGGGCATTAAAACCATCTTGCTAAGCTACTGTGACCTCCACGTCTCTTCCAAGGGGCATTAAAACCATCTTGAAAAGCTACTGTGACCTCCACGTCTCTTAAAAGGGGCATTAAAACCATCTTGTTAAGCTACTGTGACCTCCATGTCTCTTCCAAGGGGCATTAAAACCATCTTGTTAAGCTACTGTGACCTCCACGTCTCTACGAAGGGGCATTAAAACCGTCTTGCTAAACCACTCTGACCTCCACGTCTCTTCCAAGGAGTGTTAAAACCATCTTGTTAAGCTACTGTGACCTCCACGTCTCTTTCGAGGGGCATTAAAACCATCTTGTTATGCTACTGTGACCTCCACGTGTCTTCCAAGGGGCATTAAAACCGTCTTGTTAAGCTACTGTGACCTTCACGTCTCTTCCAAGGGGCATTAAATCTGTATTGTTAAACCACTCTGACCTCCACGTCTCTTCCAAGGGGCATTAAAACTGTCTTGTTAAACCACTCTAAACTCCACGTCTCTTCCAAAGGGCATTAAAACCGTCTTGTTAACTCTAGAATGCATACCTGGGGCCTCGCAGGCCCGCCCTGTTAATTGTTTTCTATTTTCTGCAAGATTTCTTTAGTTAGAATTTTGAAACTCTAGGTATTCCTCAGGCATATAGTTGTTTGTCACTTCCAGTTGGTCATTTATTTATTACTTGCACACGGGCATAAAAGGCCCCAGGTATGTGAAAGTGTAGATTTTTATGGTCATGCGTTCTAGGGTTAAGCTACTGTGACCTCCACGTCTCTTCCAAGGGTCATTAAAATGATCTTGTTAAACCACTATGAACGCCACGTCTCCTCCAAGGGGCATTAAACCATCTTGTTAAACCACTCTGACCTCCATGTCTCTTCCAAGGGGCATTAAAACCGTCTTGTTAAACCACTCTGAACTCCACGTCTTTTCCAAGGGGCATTAAAACCGTCTTGTTAAGCTACTGTGACCTCCATGTCTCTTCCAAGGGGCATTAAAACCGTCTTGTTAAACCACTCTGACCTCCACGTCTCTTCAAAGGGGCATTAAAACCGGCTTGTTAAACTACTTTGACCTCCACGTCTCTTCCAATGGGCATTAAAACCGTCTTGTTAAGCTACTGTGACCTCCACGTCTCTTCCAAGGGGCATTAAAACTGTCTTGTTAAGCTACTGTGACCTCAACATCTCTTTAAAGGGGGATTAAAACCGTCTTGTTAAACCACTCTTACCTCCACGTCTCTTCCAAGGGGCATTAAAACCATCTTGTTAAGCTACTGTGACCTCCACGTCTCTTCCAAGGGGCATTAATACCGTCTTGTTGAGCTACTGTTACCTCCATGTCTCTTCCAATGGGCATTAAAACCGTCTTGCTAAGCTACTTTGACCTCCACGTCTCTTCCAAGGGGCATTAAAACCATCTTGTAAAGCTACTGTGACCTCCACATCTCTTAAAAGGGGCATTAAAACCGTCTTGTTAAGCTACTGTGACCTCCACGTCTCTTCCAAGGGGCATTAAAACCGTCTTGTTAAACCACTCTGACCTCCATGTCTCATCCAAGGAGCGTTAAAACCTTCTTGTTAAGCTACTGTGACCTCCACGTCTCTTTCAAGGGGCATTAAAACCGTCTTGTTAAGCTACTGTGACCTCCACGTGTCTTCCAAGGGGAATTAAAACTGTCTTGTTAAGCTACTGTGACCTCCACGTCTCGTCCAAGGGGCATTAAAACTGTCTTGTTAAACCACTCTGACCTCCACGTCTCTCCAAGGAGCATTAAAACTGTCTTGTTAAACCACTTTTAACTCCACGTCTCTTCCAAAGGGCATTAAAACCGTCTTGTTAAGCTACTGTGACCCCCACATCTCTTCCAAGGGTCATTAAAACTGTCTTGTTAAACCACACTGACCTCCACGTCTGTTCCAAAGGGTATTAAAACCGTCTTGTTAAGCTTTTGTGACCTTCATGTCTCTTCAAAGGGGCATTAAAACCGTCTTGTTAAACCACTCTGAACTCCACGTCTCTTCCAAGGGGCATTAAAACCGTCTTTTTAAGCTGCTGTGACCTCCATGTCTCCCCCAAGGGGCATTAAACCGTCTTGTTAAACCACTCTGACCTCCACGTCTCTTCCAAGGGGCATTAAAACCGTCTTGTTAAACCACTCTGAACTCCACAGCTCTTCCAAGGGCCATTGAAATGTTGTTTTTAATTACCTCTAACCTTCACGACTCTTCCAACGGGCATTGCATTTCCTCCTAATTTTTGGTCAGCTTTTGATTTTCAATGCATAGGCGAACACTAAGGGAGACCCAATCCCCAATAATGGGTAGAAGGCTTTTAGTACGCTGTAATCCACGTCTGTTTCAAGAGGAATTGCAGTTCCTCATAATTTTTGGAAAGCCTTCCATTCACTGCTTAGGCCAACAGTGTACAGGAGACCCAGTTGCTATAAATGGAAAAAACGGTTTAATTAAGGCCCTCTGACCACCATGTCACTTCCAAGGGGCATTGGAGTGCCTCGAAATTTTTGGTAGGCATTGCACTCACTGTATGCCCTATAACTGTGTAGCCGAACCCCTCCTTTTGGTACAGAAACATATCCTACAAGACATGTGTGGTTGACTGGCCTGATATTGATGTGAATGTTCCCTGTTCCTCCTGCTCTTTCTCCTTTGCCACCACCTCATCCATCATTCATCACCTGAAGCTTTGTTTTATTGGGAGTCATAGAACTGGGATAGTAGCAGGAAAACATCCAGCAATCCTCGGAGGAGGTAGGGTATGCGCCAAAACGCTGACCACCTCAGGCCTAGCCGCTACTACATACATGCGCTTGCATGCCAAGGAACAGAAAGCTAAGGAGATGGATGGCCTCATGATCATGAATAATTTACTCATTGTGTAGGAGGCCGACCACTTCTGCTGTCTACCTTCTGAACTTTGTATTGAAGCCTGATTGACCCAGGACCCGCAATCCTCTATGTCTGGAGGACGTGTTGCATCCCAGTGTCCAACTGTTTCCCGGCTTCCACAATATTAACCCAGTGTGAAGGCGTCAGTGAGATGGACCATACCTGGCCACATTCACTTGTCCATGTGTTTGTGGTTAGGCTGTCCTTCCCACTAAATGCAATGGGGAGGGCACAGGTAATGTTTGGGTATGCTCGCTTGTGTATAAGGCGCACCCGGACAAGTAGGGGCGGCTGGGGACCGTGTGTGGGCACCCGGTTGCGGGGCAGCTCGGGACCGAGTATGGGTACCAGACCGCCGACGCAGCTATGACATGGTGGCCAAATTCCGCCTCCACATGCCTAAAAAGCCCAATTTCAAGTGCAAGAAAGTATTGCAGTCTGGGGGTGGGTGGGTAGGTGGCAGGCTGCATACTTGCGCTTCCATTGCAAGGAATGGGGGAGGTACAATTGAACACTGCCCTGGGACAGAACTTGCATGGGGATAGTTGCAAGTCTGCATCTTCTGATGCGGCAAGGATCACTTCTGATGGGCACACTTTTAGGCAGTGACCTGGGTGTCAGAGATGCTTCCAGGGGTCTTCCCCATGCTGTTCCCATGTCTTTTCAGCACTGTATGCATGTGTCACACAGCACATGGCCAGATAAGGTTGTAAAATGCTAAAATGACATTTCCCGGTGAATGCATTTGTCATGGTTGAAAGCAATACAAAAGTTCAAAAACGCATAAAATATGCTACTTGTGAACATAGCCCGTAGTGTGGAGGAGTATTTTTTTTTTTTTGGTTATTTATTTTACCTTATACACAAGTCTTTACTCTGGAAAGGATATTCCTTAACATATTTCACAGGAAAGCAGTTTCAGTTTCGTTTTTGAACGTTTTATTGTGAGCCCGTAAAAGTGGCTTAATACCTCTGACCACGTTGTTGACAGCAGTGACCTGGGGGTCAGAAATGCTTCCTGGGGCGATCCCCATGCTGTCCCCATGTTATTTGAGCACTGTCACTATCGTTTTGGGCACTTTTTAGGCTTTCTACAGACTGTCGGGGGTGCCGTCGCAAAAATCCTCGGGTCTCCCATAGACTAACATAGGGCTCATTGCTCGGGTCGAGCACCCGAGTATCACGGTGAGCTCGGCCCGAGCTTCAAGCACGCGAGCATTTTAGTGCCCACTCAACACTACTCCTTATACATTAAATTTTCTATTTTATTCTCAGATTTGCTGTGGCAAATCTGTATCTCGGCATACTGCTTTGAGACCACACTTTCTGTGACTACCTACTGAGGGGTAGGAGTTCTTGTATGACATTTTAATTGGATTGGGTTTAGTATTGTTGTTATCTTAAAGGAGATTAATGATAACTTTAAATGTGATATAGCAGTAATATTTCATTATTATATTTGGATTTAGATTCAAAGATCCAAAGGGTAAAGAAGATAATTTTACAATAGTTGCAGACATTTCTGCTCCTTCCATGAAGATGAGGTGCCCAATACTCTGCACCTAACAACATGTAAGTCTGTGCTCAATGCCCCCTCTCCACTGTAAGCAAATTACTGACAAAAGCTAAGGAATCACCGAATGCTCCTGATTAGAGCTAAGCAAATAGATTTTTAGTTAAGCTAATTCATTAAGAACTTTCCCAAATAATGTGAATTTGGCAGAAGCTGAATTTTTTCAGGATTCGATTTGCACCAATCCATGCAAGAAGGCAGCAAGTCACAAGCCATTTTGTTCTATTAAGGGTTAAAATAAAACCTTTACTCTTACCTTTCCTCATCTACTCTTACGAAGCCTCCATCATTTCTGCCGCCACATCGGCTGCTTGGTCCTCCATGGCAGGTTTTTTCAACGCTCTATTCCACTACTGAAGCCAAAAGTAATTTTTACAAAGGATAGTGTTAAGTAGAAAACCAAGGAATTTCCCAAGGATCCAGTGTTCAATGGAGTACCTCGTTTGGTCTTCCTCTCATAGAGAATAGAGATGAGTGAACCTTTTAAGGTTCGATTTGGTTCCGATTGACGAATTTCCTGATGATTGGCAAACAGTTAGATGAACAGTTCGTCGAACATATCCGAACCCCATTGAATTCAATGGGAGGAAAACTAAACGCATAGACAACGCCTTCAAAGGGGCCCAAAAGCTTCCAAAACAGCTCAAATTAGGGGCAGTCACCAGGAAAATGGGCATAAATTGACCCACAGTACAAATTTACAAATTTTATAATGACACAGCAGCAGTCAGCCATGGGCCATGCATGAGATATCAGGGTCTGGGCCAGCATTTACAGCTTTGAATTTAACTTCAAATTAAGATGAGGTGGGTAAGAGATCAGTGTAGGCCTGCAATAACGAGAGATCAATGCAGCACACTAAAAACTACACCATTGCCTAGTCTGCACAGTCTGCGATTGGGGTGCATGATTCATGACTTGTTCATCTTGATGAAAGTTAAGCGGTCTACACTTTCAGGGGATAGCCAGATGCACTTATTCATCAGGACACCACCAGTAGCGCTGAAGACATGTTTTCAGAGAACGCTGGCTGCCGGGCATGATAAAACCTCCAAGGCGTGACAGACGAGCTCAAGCCACTCTTCCATTTATGAAGACCAAAATGTAAAAGGGTCCAAACCCTCCCTAATGGCATTGATATTGAGCTTGAGATACCCCTACACCATCCTCTCCAGTTGTTCACTACGTGTCAGACTTGTACTCTGTTGTGCTGGTGCACAGGCTTGTCTAAAAAATGTGTGACACGACTCACAGAAATTGCTTCTGCCACTTACACTGCTGTCTTGGGGAAAACCACCCTTAAGGTTGTCTACAAGCGTGTTTCGATACTCCAGCATATGTGCATCCCTTTCCAGGGTGAGAAGCATCTGGCCAAATTAACTCTTGTACCATAGATCTAACATAGTGGTGACCCTGTAGTAAGCACTATTTTGAATCCTAACAATACGGGGATCATGTTGCAGATAGTGCATCAAGAAGGTGCTCAAGTGTCTGGCTTTTCCATGAGGTCCAAGCCCATGGTGTATTGGTGGCGGGTTAACACTGAAGCTTGCTTCCTTCATCCCCTTCCACCAAATATGGACAACAGAGAGGGGATCATTATCCTGACTGTTGCGCGCTCATCACCTCTTCCTCCTCCATTTGTTCCTTGGCTTCTGCACCTCCACTAACAGTTTGTCTGGTACCTCGAGCCCCCCTCAATTGCTGTAATCCACTCTCCCTTGGCACCTGCCTGTGCAACATCTGGAACTTAGAGATATTGTTATCCTTTCCGCATCCTCTGCTTCCTCCTCTTCCTCTGGGACCACCACCTCCTCCCGCAGACTATTCAAAGTGTGCTCTAGCATATAGATGACAGGAATAGTGATGCTGATGATGACATAGTCAGAGCTAACCATCTTAGCAGCCATTTCATATTTGTACAGAAGGGTGCCGAGGTCCTTAATCTGTGCTCACTCCGCAAACGTGATTTGCACCACGTCCTTACTGCTTTGGCCTAGGCTATGTAATATGAGATACTGCATCAGGGCTCATTGCTACTGCCACAGTCACTGCAACATTTGCAGAGTGGAATTCCACAGTTTTGGCACATTGCATATCAACCTTTTAACCGATATGGCTGATGCAAGTCGATGACCTGCGGGGTGCGAATGGCAGAAGTGAAAACACAGCAACCGTGTTTTCTGCAGCAACGCATCCAGGCCGGGGTAGTGGTGGAGAAATTGCTATACCACCAGGTTGAGGACGTGAGCCATGCAAAGCACTTGTGTGAGGTTGTCCCAACGTAGGGCCGCCACAAGGTTCGCACCATTATTGCACATGGCCTTCCCTCGTTCCAGGTCCAGTGGAGACAGCCATTGCTCAAACTCTGCCTGGATAGCTGTCCACAACTCTCTCTTAATCTGTATGACTGTGATTTCCAAGGCATATTAATTTTAACACTGCTTGATTGCGGTGAGACGTAGCTGCGCAGTACAGAGGAGGGGGGTCTCTCTGCACTGTTGGAAACATGTCTCATTAAAGCACAGGTTGAGGGTGCAGGTTGAGGCCCTAGAGGAGGGGGAGAAGGCAGAAGCAGTGGAGAATGTGTTACATACAGAGGTTTGACCCGCAAGCCTTGGGGATTTCAAGACTTGTGGAGCAAACCCTTCCCCGCCTGTTCCCACAGCCATCAGTCACCCAGTGCTCAGTCAGCGAGATGTAACGCCCCTGGCCATGCTTGCTTGTCCAGGTGCCTGGGGTGAAATGCACCCTGGCTGACATAGATTTAGTCAAGGAACGGGTGATGTTGTCTGCGACATGCTGGTGTACAGTAGGTACAACTCTGCAGACTCACCCTTCTGTGGTTCCCTACAGTCAGTTGGGCAGTTGAAGATTTGTGATGTCGGGGGAAACAAGGATAATTGGGATGCCACCTCTGAGGACTGTACTGTGTGTGATGTTGAGGTGGAGGAAGAGGAGGAAAGGCCACTTGATGCAGCGCTCACCATCCACTGAAGTACATGCCAATTCTAGCCCTCATCTACAAGGCATAATGCTGTGAGGCTGCCAAAGAAAGGGAGTGGAGTAGCCCATCCAGTAACAGAAGTTGTCAGTTGTTTTTTCATATGATGTGACAATGTTTGTTCAGTAGAGCTTTCACTAATATTACAACCTACCCCACGTACACCATGAACACCAAGCCTAATTCCCCTTCCACTACGCTTCCCCACTTTTAACCAGCTGTTTAACAAACCTATGTCCAAACTTGTCAGTCACCTGTAGAGATGAGCGTTGTTCGACTCGAACTGTTCGCCAATCTCAAATTCGAGCTGTTTTGGGCGGTGTTTGAGCCGTTCGGCGAACACGAACGATTTGAGAAAAATTCGGCTGTTCGAGGTTATGTTCAATAACTGTTCGTGCACCAAAATCATAACTGGATTTTTTCTCAGTAATGATAAAAATTAATGTTAATACGCAGTTTGAGTGTACAGCGGGGTGGGGGGAGGGGCAGGGGATGGATCTCTGCAGGAATAATGAAGATCTCCATTTTTTTTCTCTTTCCTGCATTTACAGTGGGGAGGTGCAATCTGTCAGCCTATCAGCAGCGCACACACGGAGCGAAGTGCTTTTTTTCACACAAGCAAGGGCATGTGTCATTGGCAGTGTATGTCACATGTCCTTGCCCTATAAGACCAAGCCATTTTCCCCGTCGCCACCATTTTCTCACTGCTGCAGCTGCGTGTTAGACGGCACCGCTGTTGCTGTGTGCGCTATACCTTGTTAATTTCAAGCCAATTTTCGCACAAATCTACAGATAGCTTGGGAGTAGGGAATAGTTATGCATTTCCTATGACTTTTATCAGGCAGGTCTGTGCTCTTAAATAGATAGATTGTGGGAGTAAAGACTAATTGTAATTGGAGTCCTTTTCAGGACTAGGTTACATCAGTTCCTATCAGTTTTTGCCAGGCAGGTCTGTGCCAGTGCTGTGCAAGTTTTTTTCACAGCATTTGGCTGAATCTAGCAAAGCTAATCCTTTTTGGCCTATTGCAGAGTGTGTTAGTCAGTGGAGTAGCCTATCTGTGTTGCAAGATATACCACCTGTGTATAGAATACCAATTTTTTTACTGCACCTAGTGAAGTAAAATCTTTTGGGCATAGCATCATTCTATTAGTCCATCTATACTGACCTCCATCAGGTTGCAAATTAAAAATAATTTTTTTCTGCATCTAGCTCTGAAAAAATATTTGGGCTTCTAGCAGTGTGTGGGACTTGTTCTATTAGTCCATCTATACTGACCTCCATCAGGTTGCAAACTGAATATATTTTTTTTCTGCATCTAGCTCTGAAAAAATATTTGGCCTTCTAGCAGTGTGTGGGACTTTCTCTATTAGTCCATCTATACTGACCTCCATCAGGTTGCAAATTAAAAATAATTTTTATCTGCATCTAGCTCTGAAAAAATATTTGGCCTTCTAGCAGTGTGTGGGACTTTCTCTATTAGTCCATCTATACTGACCTCCATCAGGTTGCAAATTAAAAATAATTTTTTGTCTGCATCTAGCTCTGAAAAAATATTTGGCCTTCTAGCAGTGTGTGGGACTTTCTATATTAGTCCATCTATACTGACCTCCATCAGGTTGCAAATTCAAAATAATTTTTTGTCTGCATCTAGCTCTGAAAAAATATTTGGCCTTCTAGCAGTGTGTGGGACTTTCTCTATTAGTCCATCTATACTGACCTCCATCAGGCTGCAAATTAAAAATAATTTTTATCTGCATCTACCTCTGAAAAAATATTTGGCCTTCTAGCTGTGTGTGGGACTTGTTCTATTAGTCCATCTATACTGACCTCCATCAGGTTGCAAACTGAATATAATTTTTTTCTGCATCTAGCTCTGAAAAAATATTTGGCCTTCTAGCAGTGTGTGGGACTTTCTCTATTAGTCCATCTATACTGACCTCCATCAGGTTGCAAATTAAAAATAATTTATATCTGCATCTAGCTCTGAAAAAATATTTGGCCTTCTAGCAGTTTGTGGGACTTTCTCTATTAGTCCATCTATACTGACCTCCATCAGGTTGCAAATTAAAAATAATTTTTTGTCTGCATCTAGCTCTGAAAAAATATTTGGCCTTCTAGCAGTGTGTGGGACTTTCTCTATTAGTCCATCTATACTGACCTCCATCAGGCTGCAAATTAAAAATAATTTTTATCTGCATCTACCTCTGAAAAAATATTTGGCCTTCTAGCTGTGTGTGGGACTTGTTCTATTAGTCCATCTATACTGACCTCCATCAGGTTGCAAACAATATAATTTTTTTCTGCATCTAGCTCTGAAAAAATATTTGGCCTTCTAGCAGTGTGTGGGACTTTCTCTATTAGTCCATCTATACTGACCTCCATCAGGTTGCAAATTAAAAATAATTTATATCTGCATCTAGCTCTGAAAAAATATTTGGCCTTCTAGCAGTGTGTGGGACTTTCTCTATTAGTCCATCTATACTGACCTCCATCAGGTTGCAAATTAAAAATAATTTTTTGTCTGCATCTAGCTCTGAAAAAATATTTGGCCTTCTAGCAGTGTGTGGGACTTTCTCTATTAGTCCATCTATACTGACCTCCATCAGGTTGCAAACTGAATATATATTTTTTCTGCATCTACCTCTGAAAAAATATTGGGCTTCTAGCTGTGTGTGGGACTTGTTCTATTAATCCATCTATACAGACCTCCATCAGGTTGCAAACTGAATATAATTTTTTTCTGCATCTACCTCTGAAAAAATATATGGGCTTCTAGCTGTGTGTGGGACTTGATCTATTAGTCCATCTATACTGACCTCCATCAGGTTGCAAACTGAATATAATTTTTTTCTGCATCTAGCTCTGAAAAAATATTTGGCCTTCTAGCAGTGTGTGGGACTTTCTCTATTAGTCCATCTATACTGACCTCCATCAGTTTGCAAATTAAAAATAATTTTTTGTCTGCATCTAGCTCTGAAAAAATATTTGGCCTTCTAGCAGTGTGTGGGACTTTCTCTATTAGTCCATCTATACTGACCTCCATCAGGCTGCAAATTAAAAATAATTTTTATCTGCATCTACCTCTGAAAAATTTTTTGGCCTTCTAGCTGTGTGTGGGACTTGTTCTATTAGTCCATCTATACTGACCTCCATCAGGTTGCAAACAATATAATTTTTTTCTGCATCTAGCTCTGAAAAAATATTTGGCCTTCTAGCAGTGTGTGGGACTTTCTCTATTAGTCCATCTATACTGACCTCCATCAGGTTGCAAATTAAAAATAATTTATATCTGCATCTAGCTCTGAAAAAATATTTGGCCTTCTAGCAGTGTGTGGGACTTTCTCTATTAGTCCATCTATACTGACCTCCATCAGTTTGCAAATTAAAAATAATTTTTTGTCTGCATCTAGCTCTGAAAAAATATTTGGCCTTCTAGCAGTGTGTGGGACTTTCTCTATTAGTCCATCTATACTGACCTCCATCAGGTTGCAAACTGAATATATTTTTTTTATGCATCTACCTCTGAAAAAATATTGGGCTTCTAGCTGTGTGTGGGACTTGTTCTATTAATCCATCTATACAGACCTCCATCAGGTTGCAAACTGAATATAATTTTTTTCTGCATCTACCTCTGAAAAAATATTTGGGCTTCTAGCTGTGTGTGGGACTTGTTCTATTAATCCATCTATACAGACCTCCATCAGGTTGCAAACTGAATATAATTTTTTTCTGCATCTACCTCTGAAAAAATATTTGGGCTTCTAGCTGTGTGTGGGACTTGTTCTATTAGTCCATCTATTCTGACCTCCATCAGGTTGCAAACTGAATATAATTTTTTTCTGCATCTAGCTCTGAAAAAATATTTGGCCTTCTAGCAGTGTGTGGGACTTTCTCTATTAGTCCATCTATACTGACCTCCATCAGGTTGCAAATTAGAAATAATTTATATCTGCATCTAGCTCTGAAAAAATATTTGGCCTTCTAGCAGTGTGTGGGACTTTCTCTATTAGTCCATCTATACTGACCTCCATCAGGTTGCAAATTGAAAATATTTTTTTGTCTGCATCTAGCTCTGAAAAAATATTTGGCCTTCTAGCAGTGTGTGGGACTTTCTCTATTAGTCCATCTATACTGACCTCCATCAGGTTGCAAATTCAAAATAATTTTTTGTCTGCATCTAGCTCTGAAAAAATATTTGGCCTTCCAGCAGTGTGTGGGACTTTCTCTATTAGTCCATCTATACTGACCTCCATCAGGTTGCAAATTAAATATAATTTTTTGTCTGCATCTAGCTCTGAAAAAATATTTGGCCTTCTAGCAGTGTGTGGGACTTTCTCTATTAGTCCATCTATACTGACCTCCATCAGGTTGCAAACTGAATATATTTTTTTCTGCATCTACCTCTGAAAAAATATTTGGGCTTCTAGCTGTGTGTAGGACTTGTTCTATTAGTCCATCTATACTGACCTCCATCAGGTTGCAAACTGAATACAATTTTTTTCTGCATCTACCTCTGAAAAAATATTTGGGCTTCTAGCTGTGTGTGGGACTTGTTCTATTAGTCCATCTATACTGACCTCCATCAGGTTGCAAATTGAAAATAATTTTTTTCTGCATCTAACCCAGCCAATAGTTTTGGCCTAATACCACAGTTTGGCAACTCAGCTCTGCTCGGTTTCCATCCATTGTTTTTTTGTGCAAACAACTCCAGAGTTGTGAATTAGTTAACCACCAAAATGAGTGGAAAAAGGCCTGCTGCTGGTGGAAAGGGGAATAGGCATGTTGGGAAGGGGAAAAAAGGTTGTGTCCGTGGGGTAGGTGTTAAAGCAACAGTAACATCTGCAGAAGAAAGACCATCTTCCAGCCAAACTAAAATGTCTACTTCTTTTAGCGGACAATGTGATAAGATCCCTTTCTTACGGCCACGCCAATCGCTACAAATTCCAGATGAGGCACAAAAACAGCAGGTGCTTCAACAGATATCAAGTGCTCCTTTAAGTGGGCTCTCCTCCACATCAACTTCAACATCACAAATGCTCCAGTCCTCAAAGGTGTCACCCCAATCGCACTTGCTTCCTCACAGCTCCCAAATCTCCAGCTGCCCGTCTGAGTATGAGGTAGAACAGATGGTTGAGTCTGCAGAGCTGTTTACTCATACTATAGCCTGGGAATCAGAGGTCGACTCCAGCGCTTCTGTGAATCCAGACGAGGAAATGATCTGCACTGATGCCCAGAATCTTTATGAGTCGGATCCAGTACCAGACGCAGAAGGTTCTGACCATAATGTAGACCCTCATTCCCAAACTGTAACTCCTGTTGGTGGAGACAATGAGGAAGACGATGATGAGACTCAAATACCTGATTGGAGCTACAACTTTAGTTTTTTGTCAGGGCAGGAACAGGTTGGCTCTGAGGACGACGGGTGTGATAACGCACAGGGTGATGATGATGAGGTTGGAGATCCCACTTACTGTCAACCCACAGTCAGCCAAGAGATGAGGTCAGCAGAGGAGGTGGAGGAAGATGCTAGTGACGACGAGGTCAGGTTGCGCCTTACTGGACAGAGACCTAGTACTGGAATCACGTCAACAACTGCATCCTCAAACACAACTCTGCCTCTCACTACAAGTCGTGGTGGCTCTTCAGGTCGCATGGGTGCTAAGCCTTGTGTAACGGGTCTGGGAGGCGGAACCTCTGAGCTACTATACAAGGGGGCAGTCCTTGTAAGGGAGCGGGTGGCGACCAGGGAAGACGGGCAGGAGGTCACAGCAGGTGACCGGGACAGTCTCTGAGTGAACGGGCTGGAGGTCACGGCAAGTGACCGGGGCAGTCTCTGGATGAACGGGCTGATGGTCACGGCAAGTGACCGGGGCAGTCTCTGAATGAACGGGCAGATGGTCTCGGCAAGTGACCGGGGCAGTCTCTAGGTAAAGGGTTGGTACGACCTGTGGCGGCTGATGATAGACGTGAGTTCCCAGGTGAGCAGGCGGGAGTCTCTGGATGAACGGGTGGTCACAGCATGTGACGGCGGAGCCTCCAGGAAGACCAACAGACAGGCGGCAGATGAGCGCTCCCAGGTGAGCGGGCAGAAGTCTCTGGACAGGAGGGTGGTCACAGCACGTGACGGCAGAGCCTCCAGGTAGGCTAGCAGACAGGCAGCAGATGAGCGCTCCCAGGTGAGCGGGCAGGAGTCACTGGACAGGCAGGTGGTCACAGCACGTGACGGCGGAGCCTCCAGGTAGACTAGCAGGCAGGTAGCTGGTGTGTGCTCCCAGGTGAGCGGGCAAGCTCGTCCATAGACAGACTGACAGGAGATGGAAGGCAGACCGTCGGACCTCAGGCAAGCAGGCAGGTGGCTGATGTGCGCTCCCAGGTGAGCGGGCAGGCTGGTCCTTAGACAGACTGACAGGAGTAGTAAGGCAGACCGTCGGACCTCAGACTAGTAGGCAGGTAGCAGATAATCAGGCAGGAATCTGGCAGGTAACTGGCAGGTAACTGGCAGGTAACTGGCAACGGGACCTGAGGGCTGAAGCAAAGTAGTGAACAGTGCAACAACATTGCTCGGGCACCTCCATCTTGGAGGAGGTGCCTTATATATGGTGAAGTCCTCCGGCCATTGGCCGGGGACTCCTTAGGACGGCGCGCGCGGCCCCTTTAAGAGGGAGGGAGAGCGCGCGCGCGCGCCCTAAGCACAGTGGCCGGGAAGGAGCGCGCGCTGCCAGCAGAGCGGGAGGAGGACGCCGGGCACGGAGCAGGGAGGTGAGGGGAACAGCGTCCCTGCCTGGCAGAGGGCAGGGACGCCGGCGCTACAGTACCCCCCCCTTTAGGCCCCCCCTTTTTTAGGCCAGACAGAAATTTAGCTAGGATAAGAGGGGCATGGATGTTCTCCCGGGGCTCCCACTTTCTCTCCTCAGGACCAAACCCCCTCCAATCTACTAGAAAAAAGGTCTTTCCTCTTACCCTTTTGGTGGCAAGAATGTTCTCTACCTCAAACTCGTCCTCAGCAGAAACCGGAGCAGGAGGCGTACCTGTAGACTTGGAAAAAGAGTTAAGTACCACAGGTTTGAGGAGAGATACATGGAAGGAGTTAGGGATCCGTAAGTTGGTCGGGAGTTTTAATTTATAGGCCACCGGGTTGATCTGACTGATGACCTCCAGAGGACCGATGAACCGAGGCCCTAACTTGTAAGAAGGTATCTTGAGTCGGACATATTTAGATGAGAGCCAGACTTTATCTCCAGGACGAAATTGTGGAGGATCCAGGCGTTTTTTGTCAGCGTGTCTTTTCATCCGTTCGGACGACTGAAGGAGTGCGGATCGGGTACTCTCCCAAATGGAGGAAAATTTGCTAACGAGAGATTCCGCAGCCGGGTTGTCCACAGAGGTGGAGACAGGAAAAGGAATCCGAGGATGCTGACCGAAGACTACAAAAAACGGGGATTTGGAGGAGGATTCGCTCTCGTGATTGTTATAGGAGAACTCGGCCCATGGTAGGAGATCCACCCAGTCAGAATGATGGGCATTAACGAAGTGCCGGAGGTAACTGGTCAGGTTCTGATTGATCCGCTCCACTTGACCATTGGACTGTGGGTGGTAAGCGGAAGAGAAGTCCAGGGTGACGTCTAGCAGTTTACAAGTGGCTCTCCAGAAACGTGAGGTGAACTGTACCCCACGATCCGACACGATGTGGAGGGGCAAGCCATGAAGACGGAAGATGTGGCGGATAAAGTCTTTAGCCAGCTCGGGTGCAGACGGGAGACCAGGCAGGGGAATAAAGTGAGCCATCTTGGAAAAGCGGTCAGCGACCACCCAAATGACCGTACAACCGGCAGAGACGGGGAGATCAGTTATGAAGTCCATAGCAATATGCTGCCAGGGGGCAGCAGGCACAGGAAGCGGAAGAAGGCGACCGGCTGGCAGGTGTCTCGGGATTTTGTTGCGGGCGCAGGACACACAGGCAGAAACAAAGTCTATTACGTCCTTGTGCAGGGTAGGCCACCAGTAGTGCCGGGCAATAAGCTGGAGGGTCTTTTTTTGACCGGCGTGGCCAGCTAGTTTAGACGAGTGACCCCAGTGTAGGATCTTCTCCCGATCAGGTACTGATACGAACGTCTTACCGGGAGGGAGACGATTTAGGCTCACGGGAGCCACCTGCATTACTCTGGCGGGATCGATGATATGTTTAGGTTCCTCCTCGAGATCGGACACCAGAAAGGATCGGGACAAGGCATCTGCTTTGACGTTTTTGTCAGCCGGGCGAAAATGAAGAACAAAATCAAAGCGAGCAAAAAACAAGGACCACCGGGCTTGGCGCGGGTTAAGTCTCTGGGCATGCTGGAGGTAAGCCAAGTTCTTGTGGTCAGTGTAAATTATTACCGGGTGAAGAGCCCCCTCGAGTAGGTAACGCCACTCCTCCAATGCCAGTTTGATGGCCAATAACTCTCGGTCTCCTATGGAATAGTTACGCTCAGAAGAGGAGAAGAGTTTGGAGAAGAAGCCACAAGTTACCCTTCTCCCGGAAGATGATTTTTGAGTAAGTACCGCTCTGGCTCCAGAGGAGGAGGCGTCAACTTCCAGGAAGAACTGCTTGTTGCCGTCCGGGCGATGCAGCACCGGGGCGGAAGAGAAGGCCTGTTTTAGGGAAAGAAAGGCCTCCTCTGCTTCGGGCGGCCATTCTTTGGGATTAGTACCCTTACGGGTGAGCGTGGAAATTGGGGCAGTCCGGGAAGAGAAGTGTGGTATGAAGAGGCGGTAGTAGTTGGCGAAGCCCAGGAATCGCTGAATGGCCTTCAACCCCTCCGGTCGAGGCCATTTCTCGATGGCAGACAGTTTCTCTGGATCCATTCGTAGGCCGGTCTGAGAAATAATGTAGCCCAAAAACGGAAGCGAGGTCTGCTCAAAGAGGCACTTCTCGTATTTAGCGAAGAGGTGATTCTGCCTGAGCCTGAGCAGGACCTGACGAACGTCCCTCCGGTGAGTCTGGAGATCCGGAGAGAAGACCAAGATGTCGTCCAGGTACACCACTACGCAGGAGTAGAGAAGGTCCCGGAAGATGTCATTGACCAACTCTTGGAAGACGGCAGGAGCGTTACAGAGACCAAAGGGCATTACCAGATATTCATAGTGGCCGTCCCGGGTGTTGAATGCCGTCTTCCATTCATCCCCCTGACGGATACGAACCAGGTTGTACGCCCCACGGAGGTCCAGTTTGGTGAAGATTCTAGCCCCCCTCAGACGATCAAATAACTCCGGAATGAGCGGAAGGGGGTACTTATTCTTCACCGTGATCTGGTTAAGGCCTCTATAGTCTATACAGGGACGGAGAGAGCCGTCCTTCTTTTTGACGAAAAAGAAGCCTGCTCCCGCCGGGGAGGTAGATTTCCAGATGAATCCCCTGGCCAGATTCTCCTCAATATAATTCGGACATTGACCGGGTCTCAGCAGCGGATAAAGGATAAATACGCCCACGGGGAGGAGTAGTACCAGGTAACAGGTCGATAGGGCAGTCGTATGGTCTATGAGGAGGTAGTGTCTCTGCTTCCTTTTTATTAAAGACATCAGCATAAGACCAATAAGGAATCGGAAGTCCAGGTAGATTAGCTGGGGTAGGAGAAGGACGGACGGGATGGATGGGAACCAGACAGGTCTTATGGCAGTCCTGTCCCCAGCGAAGGACTTCTCCGGTCTGCCAGTCAAGCACGGGTGCATGTCTCTGGAGCCAAGGTAGGCCTAGCAAGAGGGCGTGAGAGAGTCCAGGCAGAACATGAAAGGATATACTCTCAGAATGCAGCATTCCCACCTGCAGAGTAATGGATTCGGTGATGAGTTGGATGGGGCGTGGTAAGAGGCCCCCATCCACGGCAGCAACAGACAAGGGTACAGCCAGAGGTTTGGTGGGGATGTGGTATTTCTCTACCAGGGACTGTGAAATAAGATTCCCGGCTGCTCCAGAGTCAAGTTGGGCTAGTTCGAAATAACGGTTCTCCCCGCAGACGATTGAGACTGACAGCAGCAGAGATGGAGAGGATTTATTCTTGTCTAGGTTGACCTCTCTGAGCGAACCTAGACACAGGCGTTTCCCAACCTCTCCGGACAGGCACGGATCCGGTGCTCCTTACTGCCACAGTAGAAGCAGCTCCCCTCGGCACGGCGTAAGTCCTGACGGGTTTTGACCATCTTGGTCTGGTCGACCTGCATAGGCTCAGGAGAGTGTACCTGGGGAGAGACGGAGGGAGTGACGGGTTTCTGAAAAGTAGGAGCTAGACATGGTAACCTTCTCTCATGGGTGACCTCTTTGGCACGCTCCTGGAACCGTAGGTCAATCCGGGTGGCAAGAGTTATTAGGTCATCGAGAGTGGTAGGAATGTCCCGACCGGCAAGTTCATCTTTAATACGGCCGGACAGACCCTCCCAGAAGACGGATACCAGAGCGTCGTTATCCCAGGCCAGCTCCGAGGCAAGGGTACGGAACCGTATGGCATATTGGCCCACGGTGAGACTTCCCTGACGGAGGCGTAGCAGTGATGATGCGGATGAGGTCTTCCGTCCGGGTTCGTCGAAGACTTTCCGGAAAGCCGTGAGAAAAGCAGGCAAGTTGGACACCAGGGGGTCTCTTCTCTCCCATAGAGGATTTAGCCTGGCCAGGGCCTCCCCGGTGAGATGGGACATGATGAATGCAATTTTGGCCCGGTCGGAGTTAAACTGGTGGGACAATAGTTCAAAGTGCAGGGTGCACTGATTTATGAAGCCCCGAGCCTGAGTGGAGTCGCCTCCGAAGTGAGGAGGTGCAGAAAGCCGGGGTCCGGGGTAGGATATCATGGTATTGGTGGGCAGCGGAGCTGCCGGGTTGCGAGTCATGGCACTGGCAGTGGTTGCTGGTGAAGCAGTCAGAGTGTCCAGGCGAGAATTGACATTCCGCAGGTGACCCAGGATGGACTCCTGTTGGGACCTCTGACGGGACAGTTCATGACAGAGGTCCGAGAGCGAGGGAGCTTGGGTGCCACCGGGTTCCATGGTCCGAGCAAACTGTAACGGGTCTGGGAGGCGGAACCTCTGAGCTACTATACAAGGGGGCAGTCCTTGTAAGGGAGCGGGTGGCGACCAGGGAAGACGGGCAGGAGGTCACAGCAGGTGACCGGGACAGTCTCTGAGTGAACGGGCTGGAGGTCACGGCAAGTGACCGGGGCAGTCTCTGGATGAACGGGCTGATGGTCACGGCAAGTGACCGGGGCAGTCTCTGAATGAACGGGCAGATGGTCTCGGCAAGTGACCGGGGCAGTCTCTAGGTAAAGGGTTGGTACGACCTGTGGCGGCTGATGATAGACGTGAGTTCCCAGGTGAGCAGGCGGGAGTCTCTGGATGAACAGGTGGTCACAGCATGTGACGGCGGAGCCTCCAGGAAGACCAACAGACAGGCGGCAGATGAGCGCTCCCAGGTGAGCGGGCAGAAGTCTCTGGACAGGAGGGTGGTCACAGCACGTGACGGCAGAGCCTCCAGGTAGGCTAGCAGACAGGCAGCAGATGAGCGCTCCCAGGTGAGCGGGCAGGAGTCACTGGACAGGCAGGTGGTCACAGCATGTGACGGCGGAGCCTCCAGGTAGACTAGCAGGCAGGTAGCTGGTGTGTGCTCCCAGGTGAGCGGGCAAGCTGGTCCATAGACAGACTGACAGGAGATGGAAGGCAGACCGTCGGACCTCAGGCAAGCAGGCAGGTGGCTGATGTGTGCTCCCAGGTGAGCGGGCAGGCTGGTCCTTAGACAGACTGACAGGAGTAGTAAGGCAGACCGTCGGACCTCAGACTAGCAGGCAGGTAGCAGATAATCAGGCAGGAATCTGGCAGGTAACTGGCAGGTAACTGGCAGATAACTGGCAACGGGACCTGAGGGCTGAAGCAAAGTAGTGAACAGTGCAACAACATTGCTCGGGCACCTCCATCTTGGAGGAGGTGCCTTATATATGGTGAAGTCCTCCGGCCATTGGCCGGGGACTCCTTAGGACGGCGCGCGCGGCCCCTTTAAGAGGGAGGGAGAGCGCGCGCGCGCGCCCTAAGCACAGTGGCCGGGAAGGAGCGCGCGCTGCCAGCAGAGCGGGAGGAGGACGCCGGGCACGGAGCAGGGAGGTGAGGGGAACAGCGTCCCTGCCTGGCAGAGGGCAGGGACGCCGGCGCTACACCTTGCATAGCCTGGGCATTTTTTCAGATCAATAAAGATGACCCAACTCGTGTTATCTGTAACATTTGTCAGCAAAAGCTAAGTAGAGGCCAAAAAATACATAGTTTGAGTACTTCATGCATGAACCGGCACATGGACATGAAGCATAAGTTGCAGTGGGAAGCTCAGTGTGCTACAATGCGGCCTAGCCGGCCGGGCCAACCACCGTCTGCCATATCTTGTGCATCCGCGGCCTCTTCATCCTCTCTGACTGGGGGGACAGCAGTCACACCTGTTTTGGGGCACAGACCTGCCACCTCTTTACCCGCAACAGCCAGCGTGATTGGCAGGTCATCATTTTCTTTGGAGGTGGTAACACCAGCTGGTGTTGAGCGCTGTCCGACATCGATAGCACCACCTTTGGATCAAGGCAACCTAACATGTCCGCCTGCATCTTCCTCACAGACCGGCAGTTTGCCGGGGACACCCTTATCAACCCCGTCTAAGCACAATAGCCAGCCCTCGGTCCCTCAGATGTGGACAAGTAAAAGACGATTTCCTCCTAGCCATGAGAAAGCTAAGAGGTTGTATTTCACCATCTGCAAGCTCTTGGCTACAGAAATGCTGCCTTTCCGCCTGGTGGACACAGAGGATTTTTGAGACCTTATGTCCGTCGCAGTGCCCCAGTACCAGATGCCCAGTCGGAACTACTTCTCAAAGAAAGGTGTGCCTGCGCTCCACCAGCATGACGCACACAACATCACCGCTTCTTTGAGAAACTCTGTGTGTGACAGGGTGCATTTCACCACAGACACTTGGACGAGTAAGCATGGACAGGGGCGTTAAATGTCGCTGACTGGGCACTGGGTAACTATGGTGACAGCAGGACAAGGGGCTGCTGTCCAAGTCTTGCCGTCCCCACGAGTTGTGCGTCAATCCTCTTTATGTCAAAGTTCCTCCACTGCTTCTGCCTCCTCAACCTCCTCTCGGTCTTCCACCTGCACCCAAAGCCTGTCTGGTCATGCCACAAGCTTTCTAACTGCGCAGAAGGGATCCTGCACACCTCCTTACTATGCTGACAGTAGGGCTCAATGTCATCAGGCGGTTTTTACTTTGAAATGTCTGGGAAATGTGAGTCACACAGCTGAGGAGTTGTGGTCAGCTCTGGAGAACCAATTTCATGAATGGTTGTCTCCACTGGACCTGAAACCAGGGAAGGCCGTGTGCGACAATGCTGCAAACCTGGGTGCGGCCCTTCGCCGGGGCAATGTCACACACGTGCCTTGTATGGCTCACGTGTTGAACCTGCAGAGGGCACGGTCGCTGTGTGCTCACTTCCGCCGTTCGCATCCCGCAGCTCAGCGACTTACATCTATACAGAAGTCGTTGGGCCTGCCACTTCACCGGCTAAAATGCGATGTGCCTACCCGGTGGAATTCAACTCTGCACATGTTGCAGCGACTGTGGCAGCACCGACAAGCCCTGGTGCAATACGTTCTGACGTATAGCCTGGGCCATCGAGATCCAGAGGTGGGGCAAATCACGCTGGAGGAGTGGTCTCAGATCAGGGACCTATGCACCCTTCTGCACAGTTTTGAAATGGCGACGAAGATGTTTAGTGCTGACGATGCCATTATCAGCATGACTATTCCGGTGATTTACATGCTGGAGCACATGTTAAACAGAATTCGGAGTCAGGTGGTGGCACAAGAGGAGGTGGAGGAAGTAGAGGAGGAGGAGTTGTATGCGGAAGGGCTAACATCTGCAAGGTCCAGACGGTCGGCAGCACCAAGGCAGCAGGCATGTGAGGGTGGGGGAGATGGTTTTACCAGGGTGCCTGGTAGCAGCCAAACTAGTGAGGAAGGTGCAGGAGCCCAGGAAGAAGTGGAGGACGAACTGATGGAAGACTCATCAGATGAGGGAGACCTTGATCACATTTCTGTTGTACGAGGTTGGGGGGAGAGGACAAAGGAAGGAAGCATGATTGTTACCTCGCCACCAACACAACAGGGACTTGGTGCTCCTGGATGCGCAACACACATGAGTGCCTTCTTGCTGCACTACCTGCAACATGACCCTCGAATTGTGAGAATTAGAAATAATCCTGACTACTGGGTTGCCACACTGTTAGATCCCCGGTACAAAAGTAAATTTGCAGAAATTATTCCTGCCATAGAAAGGGATGCACGCATGCAGGAGTATCAGCAGAGACTGTTGCAGAATCTTACATGTGTTTTTCCACAAAACACCAGTGGTGCACGTAGTGAATCTCACAGTTCCAACTTGCCAACCGTGGGACCGTCAAGTGTTCAGCACTCAAACCGTAACAGAACCACAGTATCTGCTGGTAACATCAATTTTGCGGAATCATTTCACCACTTTTTTAGCCCATCCTTTGCAAGGCCACAGGAGACAAGAAGTCTGACACATAGTCAACGCCTAGAGACGATGGTACAGGAGTATCTCCAAGTAAACATTGAAGCCATGACTGTGTCACTGGACCCTTGCTCTTTTTGGGCTTCCAATCTGGATAAATGGCCGGAGCTAGCCACTTACGCCTTGGAGATCTTGTCATGCCCCGCAGCCAGCGTTCTGTCTGAACGTGTGTTCAGCGCTGCTGGTGGTGTGCTGACAGATAAGCACACGCGGCTCTCCACTGATAATGTAGACAGACTCACGTTCATAAAGATGAACAAATCATGGATCCGAAACGACTTTTCTACCCCTGTGTCATCCTGGGGAGAGTAAAAGCTTGATGATTGGTTAAAATCACCCTACCAACCGTTTTAAGCTTTCAAATTACTAATCATGTTTATCTGTATCTTGGCTGGAAAATAATTTGGGCTTTGTAGCAGTGTGCAGCACTGATCCTATTAGGCCATCTATACTAAGCTCCACCAGATTTAAAATTAATAATAATTTTTAGCTGCATCTAGCCCGGAAAATAATTTTGGGGCTCCGAGATGCGCAAGACACATAAGTGCCTTCTTGCTGCACTACCTGCAACATGACCCTCATATTGTCAGAATTCGAAGTAATCATGACTACTGGGTTGCCACACTCTTAGATCCCCCAAACTTTTCGATCAACCTTTTCATTTTAATAAAGACCAAAAAAATGGTCATTTTTGAAATTATAAGCATTAGCAGGTTATTAGAAACTGAAATCAAACAGTTTTCAACTCAAAACTTTATTCTAGGTGATGTTACATTTTCACATAGGACCCCTTGTTCAAAAGGAGCTTCTGAACTCTATCGTCCATTGATTTTGTCAGATTTTGGATGGTTTCTGCTTCAATTGTTTTGCATGAGGACAGAATACCCTCCCAGAGCTGTTGCTTAGATGTGAACTGCCTCCCGCCATCATAGACACTCCTTTTGATGATGCTCCAGAGGTTCTGAATGGGGTAGAGGTCAGGGGAGCATGGGGGTCACACCATAAGTTTGTCCCCTTTTATGCCCATATCAGCCAGAGATGCAGATGTTTTATGTGCAGCATGAGATGGTGCATTATCATGCAAAAAAATGATCTTGCTGTGAAATACACGGTTCTTCTTCTTGAACCATGTCAGGAAGTGCTGTTTGAGAAAATCCACATACATTATGGAGTTCATCTTTAGCGCCTTCAGGGATCCTAAAGGGGCCGACAATCTCTCTCCCCATGATTCCAGCCCAATACATTACTCCACCTCCTCCTTGTTGGCGCTGTAGCCGTGTTTGCGTGGGGTGTCCATCAACCAGCCATCCTCCACTCCATCCATCTGGACCATCGAGCGCTGCACGGCACTCATCCGTGAACAAAACAGTTTTGAAATCAGTCTTCATGTAATGTTTGGCCCACTGGAGCCGTTTCTGCTTGTGCGAAGTGGATAGAGGAGGTCGACAGGATGGCGTATGCACAGCTGCAAACCTCTGAAGGACCCTGCATCTTGTTGTTCGGGGGACGTTGGAGGCACCAGCAGCTTCAAAAACTTGTCTGCTGCTATGACAAGGCTTTTTTGCCGCTGATCTTTTAACCTGACGTAATTGCCTGTAGGAAAAGAGTCCTCAATTTGCCCTTATCAGCACGCACACGTGTGTACTGTGAATCAGCTACATACTTCTTGATTGCCAAGACACTTCATCCTGATCATCGCACAATGTTGATTGTAGTCATGCCTTGACCTAAACACTCCACAATTTGTTGCTTCTCAGCAGCCGACACATCCTTTTTCTTTCCCATTTTGGCAGAAAATGTAGGCTGCTTAATAATGTGAGACAGCCTTCTTAAGTAGTCTTGCCTTTCATTGGACACAACTGCCAAACTAATTAGCACAGGTGTCTGCAATTGCTTACAGTGATATAAAGAGCCCTCACACACATCACCATCAATGAGTTTAACTGACAAACAAACAAATTCTTCCCTTATCACTCCTAAACACATTTTGCATAATAATTTGGAACACAGTGTACATGTGCTTTTCCACAAAACACCAGTGGTTCACGTAGTGAATCTTACAGTTCTAACTTGCCAACCGTGGTCTGTATGGAGTTGTTCAATAAAGGGCCCAAAATTAAGATAACATAGATGGGAGAGGTCTCTATGAATAGGAATTCCTAAGTATTTGATACCCTGTGAGGGCCAGGCAAAGGGAAATTTGGACTGGATGGAATCCTATATGGATTTGGGGAGGGAGACATCGAGGGCCTCAGACTTCGCTGCATTGATTTTAAAATTTGACCATGTAACAAAGTGATCTATTTCAGCCATAACAGCATGGATGGATATATGTGATTGAGTGATATATACTAGGACATCATCAGCAAATAGAGAGCACTTGTACTCGGTGCCTCCCACCTCAATCCACCTAATATTGGGGTTATGGCGAATTGATGAGAGCAGGTGCTCCGTCACTAGGATGTATAAGAGAGGGGACAGAGGACATCCCTGCCTTGTCCCATTGGTGATTGTGAAAGGTGATGAAAATGTTCTGATGCACCCCCTGGGCCTTGGGACACCCGGAGCCGGACCCTTTTTGGTGGATGCTGGTGGTTGTAGTCTTCGTGGCGGCGACCCGGTTCCGTGGCTCAGGGTGGTCAAACCAGTGGCGGAACTATTTATGTGGTTTTGATGTTTAAATGTCCGACTACGCCATCCGTGGATTGCGGTCAGAGTGAACCGCCGCTGCAGGGCAGACCGCTGAGGCTGGTGTTGTGGTTGCTGCAGAGCGTAGCATAATTCCCCATGGGAGGAGTATAGCCTCAGGGCAGTGTATGCGGAGGATGGGGGTGATGGTGCAGGGCAGCAGCAGTAATGACACGGAGTCAGTGATGCAGTCCAGGGCCTTTACTCACAGTTCTTATTATCCAGACCACGTCGTACTGTGCTCACCAGGTGAGGGGCTCAGACAACTTCCAGATAACTTTGGAGCGCTTCACAGGACCCCCTTTGTGTGTCCTTTGTCTGGCCTTTCTTACCAACCCTTCTGTCCGGCTGCCTCGGGCCTCCTCTTGGTAAACTTGGCGCCAGTTTCCCTGACCCTATGTGGTGCCTTCCTAGCGGGTGTAGTGAGGGGCTGCGCCACATAAAATGTCACAGCCTCCGGTTTCTAGCTGAGGGTCGTTTCCTGCCTCCACTAGTTTCGGGGACCGGTCTCCCCCTTTGGCCTGACCACTCCACGCAGGTGGATTCGGGCGTGCGGTGGCGACTCGCCCGTCCGCACCCCTGGGATCCCTTCATTCCTCGTTCCTGGAGCCTTCTCCGCTCCTCTTCCTTCCTTCTCCCTCTTCCAGGCCTGGGCCTCTGTTACTAGGCCCGCCTCCGGAGCAGAGCTCATGCAGAGCCCCTGCTCCCTGCCACTTCTGCTCAGACTTCTCTGCACTGAACTAAGATGGTGCCCACCTTTTATACTCCCTTCTCAATGCACCCAGGAACTGCTTCCTCCCTGCTCCTGCACTACAGGGTTACCCTTCCTCAGTGTTCCCTCCCCCCACTCCAGCCAGGGACAGGGACTGTCGTGCCCATCTCAGAGGCATATTGGTCGCCCTGCCCCACGGCAATGTGGTGTAATGCATGCAGGTGTTGGGTCCTGATCCACACTCCATCCTTACCTGAGAGTGAGATATCACACCTCTGGGTGAGGTGCAATACCTCTGTAGCAACTGAGCACTCAGGGTGCTACAGTTCCATTTATCTTCAGCCTAGGTGACGTATTGTGATACAGGGCCGTGATTTTGGCTATAAAAGGGTCCCCTAGACCCCTACCCGAAGCTTTTTAAGAGAATCATATATGGCGTGCCAGGAGACTCTATGGAATGCTTTCTCAGCATCCAACGAGAGTATCTAATTACAAATTTTTAACTGCATCTAGCCCAGGAAATACTTTGTGCCTAGTAGCAGTGTCTGCTAGTCAGCGGATTATCCCGGCTGTTAAGCAAGCTACACCACCTGTAGTTTGGACACTTAATTTTTTGAAAGGAAATGCTTCGGGACAACGGGATACTCAGTGAAAAGCATCAGGAGGCACCCCAAGGCATAGGGGCTGGGACTGGCAGTAGGATGCCTTGCGGTGGACAGCCGAGCTCGATCCTTATAAAAGCTTTTTAACTGCAGCAGCTTTAGTGGACGCTACTGGAGCTGGAATTACGCGGCTGCTGGCATGAGACTTGCCCTCCAATAGATCCTTGTAAATGGATTTAAAGTGTATTCATTCAAATTAGAGAGACAATTTAAATTAAAAAGCTTAGAGCTGCCTCCACCACAGGGGGGCTCGCTCGACCCACCAGCGGACAGGCACCAGTATTGGGAGAGGGGGGCTGGCCGTCAGGGTTCACCGCGGCTCTGGCACAAACCCGGCGACACGGAGGTGGCACGGGCAGGAGCGGACTGAACGTGTCGGCTTCTCACTTTTTGGATTTTAGAAGGGCATGACATGCCTATATCTGTGTCTCCCCCTCCTTTTACTCCTCCACCTCTTTTCTTTTCGCATGACTATATGTACTTGTCACTTTTCCATGTGTTAGTTGTGTCTTCTGAGCAGTTTGTCAGCTTTTGGACACCTTTGAAGGTGTTTTCTATGTGTTTCTATGTGTTTTTGGTTTTAACGGTGTTCGAAGGTGTTCGACGAACAGTTCGACGAACAGTTCGGCGAACACACGGGTGTTCGACGAACCGAACCGAACTCGAACACTACGGGGGTGGCTCAACACTTGTCACCTGTCACTAAATTACCAATCAGTATTTATTTGTTCAGATAATGGGGCTGGAGCACACTATTAGCAGCAAAAAATTAGATTTTGTAATGTGGAGCCATAGATGGAGCAGAATCTCAGCACAAAACAATTACAAGCTCAGATGTGGCCTTGTTTATGTAGCACAGTAGTACCAGAAAAAAAATAGATTTTCTAATGTGGAGCCCTAGATAGAGCAGAATCTCAACACAAAATAATTACAAGCTCAGATGTGGCCTTGTTTATGTAGCACTAATGATGAGGGAGTACTAAAATGCTCGGGTACTCGTTGCTCGGGA
The DNA here is from genome assembly GCF_046119375.1 of Phyllobates terribilis. Lineage (NCBI taxonomy): Eukaryota > Metazoa > Chordata > Amphibia > Anura > Dendrobatidae > Phyllobates > Phyllobates terribilis. The sequence continues at coordinate 304,710,035 of NW_027362768.1, read as the reverse complement.
CGAGCACATTGGAATACTCTGGTGCTCGACTAGAGCAACGAGCCCAATGTAAGTCTATGGGAAACTCAAGCATTTTTCAGGCAGCTCCCCACGGCGGTCTGCAGAGGGCCTAAAAATTACCCAAATAGATGGGAACAGTGCTCAAATGACATGGGAACAGCATGGGGAAGACCCCTGGAAGCATCTCTGACTCTCAGATCACTGCTGTCAACACTTTTACGGACTCACAATAAAACATACAAAAACAAAAAGAAAATGGATTTTCCTGGGAAATATGTTAAGGAACATCCTTTCCAGGGTAATGACTTGTATATAAGGCAAAATAAATAACCAAAAACAAAAATACTCCTCCACACCATGAGCTATGTTCACACGTACCGTTTTTGATGCGTTTTAGCACTTTTGCATTGCTTTCAACCAATACAAAGGCATTCACCAGGAAATGTCATTTTAACATTTTACAACCTTATCTGGCCATGTGGTGTGTGACACATCATCAGACACATGCACACAGTGCTGAAAATACATGAGAACAGGATGGGGAAGACCTCTGGAAGCATCTCTGACTCATCTCTGTCCATCATAAGTGATCCTTGGCGCATGCGACGATACCTCCCACCAAGCACCTGTCATTGCAGACTTGCAGCAATCACCGTCCATGTCCTTTTCCCAGTGCAGCGTTCTATTGTCCCTACCCCATTCCTTGGAATGCAAGCGCGAGTATGCAGCCAGCCACCCACCAAACCACAGGCTGCAATACTATATGGCCAAATTTTTGACAGCTGCTTCCACTTGAAATGTGGCCTTTTAGGCTCGTGGAGGTGGAAGCTGTCCACAATTTTATGGCAGCGGCTACTGGGTATCGATACTCAGTCCCCAGCCGCCACTATTTGTCCCGGTGTCGTCTCCGCCTTCCACAAGCACGGGTCCCACAACATTACCCGTGCCCTCCCCAGTGCACTTACTGGGAAGGACCGCCTAACCACAAACACGTGTACAGGTGAATGTGGCCAGGGACGGTATGGAGCCAGTCCACAGCTTTTTTTACGGAGTTGTATTTCACCACAGCCATATTCATTAGCTTGGTGAAAGGACTTAGGAAACCATATCTACCCAGCTGTCATTTCTCCCAGGAAGGCCTCTAAAGCTGCTTTCACTTGAAATGTGGCCTTTTAGGCTCGTGGAGGAGGAATCTTTTCAAAACCTCATGACGTGGGCCAGCCGGGTGTCCATACTCGGTCCCCAGCCGCCACTGTTTCTCCCGGTATTGTCTCCGCCTTCCACAAGCACGGGTCCCACAACATTACCCGTGCCCTCCCCAGTGCACTTACTGGGAAGGACCGCCTAACCACAAACACGTGGACAGGTGAATGTGGCCAGGGACAGTACGGAGCCAGTCCACAGCTTTTTTTGCTTAGAGTTGTATTTCACCACAGCCATATTCTTTGGCTCGGTGAAAGGACTGGCATAGAGGGAAACTTTATCTACTCTGGGTGTCATTTCTCCCAGGAAGCCCTCTAAAGCAGGTTGTTGCAGAAGCAATGGCAGCCCGTCCAACATCAACTCGCACTTCTCGGTGGTGTTTTGACACACAAATATCTTTCTTTGTGCATTTAATTTCATGACTACAGAGTTGGGCAATGGCCTGATCTGCAATCCGGTTTGAGAAATAACATGCATAAGCACATCCGATCCACATTGAAAAAACAGCCAGAGTGTCAGGGAACCTTCCTCCACACTTTTCTTAGCCTGGGCTGTTTCTCGGCAGGGTTGGATGGACCCACCAGAAAACCGGAGACTCCTCCAGTGGGCCCTGGCTTCTCCTTCAGGAGAGTTCATAGTGCCAAGGTGAAGCCATGATGATGATAGAGGCCACCATCTGCTTAGTTTTCTGTTACTTGGAATGCAAGCGCAAGTATGCAGCCAGCCACCCAACCACAAGCTGCAATACTAAACTGCCAGAGTTCTGCTTGCACTTGACATGTGGCCTTTTAGGCTCGTGGAGGCGTAAGCTTTTCACAACCTCATGCATCGTGCCTTTTTTCCATACTCTGTCCTCAGCCATCACTATTTTTCCCGGTGTAGTCTCCGCCTTCTAAGAGCGCAGGGTCCTGAACATTACTGCTGGTACTTTTCTGTGGGAATTTGCTTGCCTCCTACCAGCCTGGAATATTTCCAGTAAACTATGGTACGACGCTATGGTATTTCCATTGCCCCCAGTAACAGTAGCAAAGCCATCCCCAATTTCCTTCTCAAGAATTTTATTTGGTAGACTGAGTGGCTGCCCAAATACATTAGTTTCTCACTAAGGAGCTGAAGATAGAGTGGCAGTAGGTGCTAGTTTCTCCAGCCTGTTAGATATTAGAGGGTGAACGGCAGCACATTGGATCAGTGTTAGCACTGAAGCCTTGCAGCACTGGGATCCTGGGTTCAAATCCCAGGAAGGACAACATCTGCAAGGACTTTGTATGTTCTCCCCATGTATGCGTGGGTTTTCACCTCAGTAAAAAAGCAGCTATAGAGTGTCCGGGAACCTTCCCACACACTTTTCTTAGCCAGGATTGCTTCTCGGCAGGGTTGGACGGTCCCACAAGAGAGTCCTCTAGTGTTCCCTGGCTTCTACATCAGGAGAGTTCATGATAGCGCTAACTTTGCAGCTGCTATGGGGCTCTTGAGGGTGGGAGAAAGGTGAGCCCTCAGAATCAAATCCTCTGGTGGGCACAATGTTTTTCAATCTTAAACAGCTTCTCAGTGGGAGTTGTATTTCACCACAGCCATATTCTTTAGCTCGGTGAAAGGACTGGCATAGAGGGAAACCATATAAACTCTGGCTGTCATTTCTCCGTCACCAGGTTCCATCCATTGTCACACATGACCATGCCTGGCTGTATGTTCAGCGGTGAGAGCCACAGATCAAGCTGCTGTGTCACAGCTTTCAACAACTCTGCAGCACTGGGCGGTTTGTCACCTAAGCATTAAGCATGTTATCTTCAGCACAGTCTGTTGCCGCTTGGCCAAGGCAGTGTCTCAGTGCTTTCAGCTTGTGACTGATGTGGTCATTTCGGAGATGGAGGAGGAGGTGCAGTAGCTGAACAATGTGATTACATTGAGGTTACATTGGCGACTCTGTTTGTATACTAAAGAAAGATCCTACTGCTTTTTTTTTAACGTTATTTTTTAAGGCAAATGCATGTCATTTTAACATTTTACAACCTTATCTTGCAATGTGGTGTGTGACACATCATCAGACACATCCTGTTTCATTGATGATGGAGAGACTCTGAAAGACACATAGAGCAGGGCCACAGTAATGAGTACGACATGTTCCCATTAAAAAGGAGAAAGTCTGCTATACAGTTATAGGGTATGCAGTGAGTCCAACGGCTCACCAAAGTTAGGAAAAACCCCACTAAGAATTTGAAGAAACACAGAGCAGGGCCACAGTAACAAGTACGATATGTTCCCATTAGAAAGGAGAGGGACTGCTGTACAGTTATAGGGTATGCAGTGATTCCAACAGCTGACCAAATTTAGGAAAAACCCCACTAAGAATTTAAAGACACAGAGCAGTGCCACAGTAACGACAAATTCCCATTAGAAAGGAGAGAGTCTCCCATAGTGTTGGCCTATGCAGTGAATGCAGGGGTTGCCAAAAATTTGGAGGCACTCCAATGCCCCTTGGAAGAGATGTGGAGGAGGGCCTCATAAAAAAATGTTCCCATTAGAAAGGCGCGGGCCTCCTATACTTGTAATGCCCAAACATTTACCCCTGGGGGGCATACATGAAAATACTGTATAAAACTTTTTTTTTACGGACATCATAAACACCCTTTAAAAAAATTATGCGGGTGTTGCATCACCGACCACGGTCACCCTGGTGATATGGTGGTGGAGGATGAGGAGAAGGAGGAGGACAAGAGCAAATAGCCAAAATCAGGAAGCTTATACCCATGTCTGGTTGTGAAAAGGTGCATGGGAATACACCTCCCAAGAAAAGACACTGGATTTGAGTTTATGTTAAGCTGCTATCATTCTGTGGTGTTGAGAAGTCTGGCCCAATCCAGCCCTTGTTCATTTTTATAAGAGTCAGCCTGTCTGCATTTTCAGTTGACAGGCAGATGCGCTTATCAGTTATAATTCCACCAGCGGCACTAAAAACCCGCTCTGATAAAACGCTGGTGGCAGGGCAGGCCAGGACCTCCAAGGCACAGAGAGCCAGTTCATTCCATGTATCCAGCTTGGATACCAAATAATTATAAGGCACAGAGGAATCACGGAGGACGTTGGTATGGTCGGCAAGGTACTCCCTCAGCATCTTCCCAAACTTTGCACTCCTTGTGCGAGTACCCTGTGCCTCAGGGCCTATGCAATGGAAGGGGCTGAGAAAACTATCCCAGAACTTTGAGAGTGTTCCCCTGCCTCTGCTGGTTTGAAGTTGTGTCTCTCTCGCCTGTACTCCTTGGTTGTCCAACAAAGTGTGCCCTCTGCCGCCAGCGTTTTCAGATAGGAATTTTTTTAATAGTTCCGCAACAAGGGCCTTCTGGTACAGCCCCATTTTTGTATACCTGTCCGCCTCAGGAATAAAAGATATAAAGTTCTCCTTGTAGCGGGGTTCTAGAAGTGTCACCAACCAGTGATGACTGTCACCCAAAATTTTGAGAATGCGAGGATCATGGGAAAGGCAGTGTAACAGAAACTCAGCCATGCATGCCAGACTACTAACAGGCAAGTCTTCTCTGTCCTCACCAAGAGGATGACTGACCATGCTGTCCTCCTCCTCCTCCTCTCTGTCCTCTGGCCATCCAAACTGAACATACGGTATGACAGCTGTGCAGGTAGTACCGTCTATAGCGCATAAAACTAGTTCCTGTCCTTCCTCCTCCTCATCCTCTTCCTCATTGTCACTCAATCCACATTTGGATGAGATGAAGCTGGGCTATGTGTAATCTCCCTGTATGGTTCCTTGCTCCATCTCATCGTGCTCCGCCTGCAATGCATCCTCTTTGATTGTGAGCAGAGAGCATTTCAGAAGATAGAGAAAAAGGATGGTGACACCATTTGGTGGAGTCGTCAAAGTTTTGGAGGATGGTACATATGTCTGACATCGATGTCCACTCCTGAGGTCTTATGTGTGGAGTCTGAACTGAATTCCGACGGCCTAGTTGATGCTGGTACTCAATAACTGCCCTCTTCTGCTCACAAATCCTTCCCAACATCTGCAGTGTAGAGTCCCAACGCGTGGGGACATGACTCACTAGTCTGTGAGCCGGAAGCTGCTAATGCTGCTGAAAAATGGCAAGGGCGGCGGAAGCTGTAGCTGACTTTCTAAAATGGGCATACAGGCGGCGTACTATAAAAAGAAGATCCGGCAGCTCCAGGTAGGATTTGAGAAACCGCTGAACCACGAGGTTAAGCACATGGGCCAGGCATGGTACGTTTGTGAGCTCGTCTCGCCTCAGAGCCGCCACCAGGTTCCAGCCATTGTCACACATGACCATGCCTGGCTGTAGGTTCAGCGGTATGAGCCACAGATCTGCCTGCTCTTTAAGCGCTGTCCACAACTCTTCAGCATTGTGCGGTTTGTCACCTAAGCATATTAGCTTGTTGCCGCTTGGCCGAGGCAGTGCTGCAGTGCTTCCAGCTTGTGACTGATGTGGTCATTTCAAAGAGGGAGGATGAAGAGGAGGAGGAGGCTGAGGAGGATGTGGTGCAGGAGCTGTAGACCGTGGGGGCAACCCTGATTGACCTAAGGCCCGCAATCCTTGGCGCCGGGAGGACGTGTTACGTCCCAAGGTCCGACTGGGTCCCGGCTACCACTATTAACCCAGTGTGCCGTCAGCGAGCTGTACCGTCCCTGCCCACAAGCACTTGTCCATGTGTCGGTGGTTAGGTGGACTTTCCCGGCAACTGCGTTGTTGAGGGCACGGCTAATGTTTTGGGACACGTGCTTGTGTAATGCGGGGACGGCACATTGGGAGAAATAGTGGCGGCTGGGGACCGAGGGACGGCCGCCGCCATCAGATTGCAGAACGCTTCCGTCTCCACGAGCCTAAAAGGCTCAAAAAATATTTTGAGTGCAAGCAGTCATGAAATGTGAGAATTTAGTGTGGCCTGTGGGGTGTTGGCTGCATATCTGTGCTTGCGTTCCAAGGACTGGGGTATGGACAACTGAACGCTGCGCTGGGACAAGGACATGTACTTGCTTCCTGATGCTGCTACTTGAGAGTGCGCAATGACAGGTGCAGGGCAGGAAGCATCTTTGCATGCACCATGGACAGGGGATTGGCTTGCATGCACAACAGCGGAAGAAGCAATGGTGCCACCTACAGACACTGTTCCTGGACCCTGGGATTCGGCCCACAAAGTCAGGTGCTTTGCTGCCATGTGCCTGATCATTATGGTGGTGGTCAGGCTGGTCATTTTGCCACCCCTGCTGATGATGGCCTGGCAGGTGGTGCAAATGGCCTTTTTGGGGCTATCGGCAGAGTCTTAAAAAAACAACCAGACTTGGTAAGACCTAACAGTAGTACTGGCAACTTCCTTCGTGATGGTGTTACGGGGAGCAGTTGCCTGCCTTCTGTCTATGGCCACCACACTGCTTCTTCCTGCCTGTTGGGGTGCTCTGCCTCCCTCCCCTGTGTGCTGCTGTCCTCGCTCTGCATGTCCTCCTGCCAGATTGGGTCAGTTACTCTATCATCCACCACCTCGTCTTCCACTTCCACACCCTGGTCCTCCTCCTGACTTTCTGGAAATTGTGTCTCATCATCGTCCACCTCTTGTGACACTTTCCCACCATTGCCTTAGTGTGACCTTGGCTGCTCAAATATTTGGGCATCACTACATGCGATCTCCTCTTGTCCCGCTTCAAGTGGACCGGGCGAGAGGCCCGAATCTATAAATGGAAAAGTGAACAGCTCTTCAAAGTGTCCAAGTGTGGGATCAGTTGTTTCCGGGCACTCGGCATGGTGGGAGGAAGGAGGGTCAGGGTGAGGAATATGCGGTGCAGACTCACGGTTACTGAGACTTGACCGTGTGGAAGACAAGGTGGTGATGGTGGTGGTGGCTAAGCGACTGGAAGCATTATCCGCTTTCCAACCAACAACCTTTTGACACTGCTCTGAGTTCAATAGTGGTGTGCTGCGGTCCCCTAGGAATTGGGACAGGAAGGTTGGGCGAGAAGATGTGGGTGTTTGTTGTGGCACAATTTCAGCTTACCCATGGCCTTGTCCTCGGCGTCTGCATGCACCATCATCATCACGTCCAGTTCCCTGTCCCTTGCCACGCTTCTTGCCCATTTTAAATGGAGGACAGTATCTTCCACGCTCACTGCAAATGACTGAGTTTGGAGTAGACTTACATGTGATCTGTGTGATGGAGAAAACAGAGTTTTAAATACCTGGCCTGTAGGTAAGTAGTTTGAACAGCAAACTGGTGTGAATTGCTTCTTCACTGACACACTGAAAGAAATTTTTAATGGAGGCCAGAAATGGCAGTATTTTCTGACAACGTATATGTGATCCGTGTGATGGAGAAAACAGAGTTTTAAATACCTGGCCTTTAGGTAACTAGTTTGAACAGCAAACCAGTGTCAAAAGCTTCGCTGACACAGTGAAAAAAAATTGGAATGGAGGCCTAAAATGGCAGTATTTTCTGACAACGTATATGTGATCCGTGTGACGGAGAAAACACAGTTTTAAATAGCTGGATTTCTAGCGCTGTAATATGGAAAGGACCTGGCTGTATTCAGCAGTGCCAACAAGCAAATGGCGCAGAAAAACGGTGTTCTCTGGATTGCTTTTTAAGCAAATAATAAAGATTAAGATCCAAAAAAAGTATTCCTGGCCCCTGAGACCTGGGCCTTTGTATAGAAATATCTAACAGCAGCAGAAGGCAGAATTGGAATGGAGACTCTTGTGCTATATGCACTGCAGTCTGCTATATACACTGCCTGCCTATATACCCTGCCTGCGTGATATCTCTGCATATGGATTAGTTAGTCCTCATAAGGACTGTTTGTTAAGATGGATATGTGTAATGTATAGTTTTTCTCCCTACACTACCTAATACACAAGCAAATCTCTCCCTGATGCAGCAGCACCTCTCCCTACTCTGCCTGATTCCGGATTGACTGTGACGAGCACAGCGGCGCCAGGTCTGATATAGACCAGATGACACTGTGCGGCCAGTCAATCACTGTAATGCCACAACCAACATGGCTGCGGCATTACAATGAGTGGCAGGCAATCCCTGCATGTTGATTGGCGCTCTAAAGAGCGCCAAGCATGCAGGGAGGAGACCCGAGCTCCCGGCGAGCAACCCCGGAAGCATGCTCGCTCATCACTATGTAGCACGGTAGTACCAGAAAAAAAATAGATTTTCTAATGTGGAGCCCTGGATAGAGCAGAATCTCAGCACAAAATAATTACAAGCGCAGATATGGTCTGGTTGAAGTAACACGGTAGTAATAGAAAAAAATTTGATTTTCTAATGTGGAGCCCTGGATAGAGCAGAATCTCAATACAAAACAATTTCTAGCTCAGGTTTGACCTGGTTTATGTAGCTCGGTAGTGCCAGAAAAAAATAGATTTTCTAATATGTAGCCAGGGGCGGACATAAAGCCGGTTCAGATGGTGCAGGTGCAGCTGGTGCAGCTGCATCAGGGCCCGGAGATGCAGGGGGGCCCTTGAAGGGTGGCTTATACTGGACTGTTGCTCAGAGCTCAAGGCTCCGGGGGCCCATGGCCAGAATGCCCTCATTATGTGTGCCGGGCAGGGAGCAATCCCTGCAGCTCCGGTGTCTACAGGAGAGAATGGCAGCAGAACTGTATGAATCCATCCTCTGCTTCCTGCCCGGCGCTTTCTTAGTGACACAGGTGCACACAGCTTGATGACGTCAGCGCCTGTGTCAAAGAGAAAATTTCCGTTGATAACGATGCTGCGGAGAGGTCAGTGTTTTTTTTTTCTAATACACTGGGGAGAGGATAATGATGGAAGCAGGGAGACTACACAGTGATTGGAGTGGGGAGAGGACACAGTGATTGGAGTGGGGAGAGGACACAGTGATTGGAGTGGGGAGAGGACACAGCGATGGCAATGGGGAGGAGGACATTAGATAAGGATATAAAAAGAATTAGGTGGTGGAGAGGATGCTAAGTCTATGATACCGTTCTCCCCCATCTCACAATTCATTACAACACTATTAGGGACTTAAAATTTGTGTTGAGCCACCCCCGTAGTGTTCGAGTTCGGTTCGGTTCGTCGAACACCTGTATGTTCGACGAACTGTTCGTCGACCTGTTCGTCGAACACCTTCGAACACCATTAAAACCAATGGCAGGCAAACTCAAACAAATAGCAACACAGAGAAAACACATAGAAAACACTTCAAAGGTGTCCAAAAGCTGACAAACTGCTCAGAAGACACAACTAACACATGGAAAAGTGACAAGTACATATAGTCATGCGAAAAGAAAAGAGGTGGAGGAGTAAAAGGAGGGGGAGACACAGATATAGGCATGTCATGCCCTTCTAAAACCAGAAAAGTGCGAAGCCGACACGGCCAGTCCGTTCCTGCCCGTGCGACCTCCGTGTCGCCGGGTTTGTGCCAGAGCTGCGGTGGACCCTGACGGCCAGTCCCCCTCTCCCAATACTGGTGCCTGTCTGCTGGTGGGTCAAGCCAGCCCCCCTGCGGTGGAGGCAGCTCTAAGCTTTTTCATTTAAATTGTCTCTCTAATTTGAATGAGTACACTTTAAATCCTTTTACAAGGATCTATTGGAGGGCAAGTCTGATGCCAGCAGCTGCGGGAATTCCAGCTCCAGTAGCGTCCACTAAAGCTGCTGCAGTTAAAAAGCTTTTATAAGGATCGAGCTTGGCGATCCACCGCAAGGCGTCCTGCCGCCAGTCCCAGCCCCTGTGCCTTGGGGTGCCTCCCGATGCTTTTCACTGAGTATCCCGTGGGCCCGAAGCATTTCCTTTGAAAAAGTTAAGTTTCTAAACTACAGGTGGTATAGCTTGCTTAACAGCTGGGATAATCCGCTGACTAGCAGACACTGCTACTAGGCACAAAGTATTTCCTGGGCTAGATCCAGTTAAAAATTTGTAATTATATACTCTCGTTGGATGCTGAGAAAGCATTACATAGAGTCTCCTGGCACGCCATATATTATTCTCTTAAAAAGCTTGGGGGAGGGGTATAGGGGACCCTTTTATAGCCAAAATCACGGCCCTGTATTGCATTACGTCACCTAGGCTGAAGATAAATGGAACTGTAGCACCCCGAGGGCTCGGTTGCTACAGAGGTATTGCACCTCTCCCAGAGGTGTGATATCTCACTCTCAGGTAAGGATGGAGTGTGGATCAGGACCCCGACACCTGCATGCATTACACCACATTGCCGTGCGGCAGGGCGACCAATATGCCCCTGAGATGGGCACTACAGTCCCTGTCCCTGGCTGGAGTGGGGGGAGGGAACACCGAGGAAGGGGAACCCTGTATTGCAGGAGCAGGGAGGAAGCAGTTCCCGGGTACATTGAGAAGGGAGTATAAAAGGTGGGCACCATCTTAGTTCAGTGCAGAGAAGTCTGAGCAGAAATGACAGGGAGCAGGGGCTCTGCATGAGCTCTGCTCCGGAGGCGGGCCTAGTAACAGAGGCCCAGGCCTGGAAGAGGGAGAAGGAAGGAAGAGGAGAGGAGAAGGCTCCAGGAATGAGGAACGAAGGGATCCCAGGGGTGTGGACGGGCGAGTCGCCACCGCACGCCCGAATTCACCTGCGTGGAGGGGTCAGGCCAAAGGGGGAGACCGGTCCCCGAAACTAGTGGAGGCGGGAAACGACCCTCAGCTAGAAACGTGAGGCTGTGACATTGGCTGAAATAGATCACTTTGATACATGGTCAAATTTTAAAATCAATGCAGCGAAGTCTGAGGCCCTCGATGTTTCCCTCCCCAAATCCATACAGGATTCCATCCAGTCCAACTTTCCCTTTCCCTTTGCCTGGCCCTCACAGGGTATCAAATACTTAGGAATTCGTATTCATAGAGACCTCTCCCGTCTATGTTATCTTAATTTTGGGCCCTTTATTGAACAACTCCATACAGACCACGGTTGGCAAGTTAGAACTGTAAGATTCACTACGTGAACCACAGGTGTTTTGTGGAAAAGCACATGTACACTGTGTTCCTAATTATTATGCAAAAAGTGTTTAGGACTGATAAGGTAAGAATTTTTTTGGTTGTCAGTTAAACTCATTGATGGTGATGTGTGTCAGGGCTCTTTATATCACTGTAAGCAATTGCAAACACCTGTGCTAATTAGTTTGGCAGGTGTGTCCAATGAAAGCCAAAACTACTTAAGAAGGCTGTCCCACATTATTAAGCAGCCTACATTTTCTGTCAAAATGGGAAAGAAAAAGGATGTGTCGGCTGCTGAGAAGCAACAAATTGTGGAGTGTTTAGATCAAGGCATGACTACAATCAACATTGCCAAGACACAGGCAATTACGTCAGGTTAAAAGAGCAGTGGCAAAAAAGCCTTGTCATAGCAGCAGACAAGTTTTTGAAGCTGCTGGTGCCTCCAACATCCCCCGAACAACAAGATGCAGGGTCCTTCAGAGGTTTGCAGCTGTACGTAAGCCATCCTATCGACCTTCTCTATCCACTGTACACAAGCAGAAACGGCTGCAGTGGGCCAAACAATACATGAAGACTGACTTCAAAACTGTTTTGTTCACCGATGAGTGCCGTGCAACGCTCGATGGTCCAGATGGATGGAGTGGAGGATGGCTGGTTGATGGACACCCCATGCAAACATGGCTACGGAGCCAACAAGGAGGAGGTGGAGTAATGTTTTGGGCTGGAATCATGGGGAGAGAGATTGTCAGCCCCTTTAGGATCCCTGAAGGGGTAAAGATGAACTCCATAATGTATGTGGAGTTTCTGAAACAGCACTTCCTGCCATGGTTGAAGAAGAAGAACCGTGTATTCCGCAGCAAGATCATTTTCATGCATGATAATGCACTGTCTCATGCTGCACATAACACATCTGCATCTCTGGCTGATATGGGCATAAAAGGGGACAAACTTATGGTGTGACCCCCATGCTCCCCTGACCTCAACCCCATTGAGAACCTCTGGAGCATCATCAAAAGGAGTGTCTATGATGGTGGGAGGCAGTTCACATCTAAGCAACAGCTCTGGGAGGGTATTCTGTCCTCATGCAAAACAATTGAATCAGAAACCATCCAAAACCTGACAAATTCAATGGACGAGAGAGTTCAGATGCTCCTTTCAAACAAGGGGTCCTATGTGCAAATGTAACATCACCTAGAATAAAGTTTTGAGTTGAAAACTGTTTGATTTCAGTTTCCAATAAACTGCTAATGCTTATAATTTCAAAAATGACCATTTTTTTGTTCTTTATTAAAATGAAAAGGTTAGTCGAAGAGTGTGGGGGATCTAATAGTGTGGCAACCCAGTAGTCAGGATTATTTTGAGTTCTGACAATCTGAGGGTCATGTTGCAGGTAGTGCAGCAAGAAGGCACTCATGTGTCTTGCGCATCTAGGAGCCCCAAAATTATTTTCCGGGCTAGATGCAGCTAAAAATTATTATTAATTTGAAAGCTGGTGGAGCATAGTATAGATGGCCTAATAGAATCAGTACTGCAAACTGCTACAAGGCCCAAATTATTTTACAGCCAAGATACAGATAAACATGATTAGTAATTTTAAATCTGGTGGAGTTTAGTATAGATGGCCTAATAGAATCAGTACTGCAAACTGCTAGAAAGCCCAAATTATTTTCCAGCCAAGATACAGATAAACATGATTAGTAATTTGAAAGCTTAAAACGGTTGGTGAGGTGATTTTAACAAATCATCAAGCTTTTACTCTTCCCAGGATGACACAGGGGTTGAAAAGTCCTTTGGGATCCATGATTTGTTCATGTTTATGAACGTGAGTCTGTCTACATTATCAGTGGAGAGCCGCGTGCGCTAATCTGTCAGCACACCACCAGCAGCGCTGAACACACGTTCAGACAAAACGCTGGCTTCAGGGCATGACAAGATTTCCAAGGCATAAGTGGTGAGCTCCGGCCATTTTTCCAGATTGGAAGCCCAAAAAGAGCAAGGGTCCAGTGACACTGTCATGGCTTCAATGTTTACTTGGAGATACTCCTGTACCATGGTCTCTAGGAGTTGACTATGTGTCAGACTTCTTGTCTCCTGTGGCCTTGCAAAGGATGGGCTAAAAAAGTGGTGAAATGATTCCGCAAAATTGATGTTACCAGCAGATACTATGTTTCTGTTACGGTTTGAGTGCTGAACACTCGACGGTCCCACGGTTGGCAAGTTGGAACTGTGAGATTCACTATGTGCACCACTAGTGTTTTGTGAAAAAGCACATGTAAGATTCTGCAACAGTCTCTACTGATACTCCTGCATGCGTGCATCCCTTTCTATGGCAGGAATAATTTCTGCAAATGTACTTTTGTACCGGGGATCTAACAGTGTGGCAACCCAGTAGTCAGGATTATTTCTAATACTCACAATTCGAGGGTCATGTTGCAGGTAGTGCAGCAAAAAGGCACTTATGTGTCTTGCGCATCCAGGAACACCAAGTCCCTGTTGTGTTGGTGGCGAGGTAACAATCATGATTCCTTCCTCTGCCCTCTTCCCCCAACCTCACACAACAGAAATGTGATCAAGGTCTCCCTCATCTGATGAGTCTTCCATCAATTCATCCTCCACTTTTTCCTGGGCCCCTGCACCTTCCTCACTAGTTTGGCTGCTACCATGCGCCCTGGTAAAACCATCTCCCCCACCCTCACATGCCTGCCACCTTGGTGCTGCCGACCGTCTGGACCTTGCAGATGTTAGCCCTTCCGCATACAACTCCTCCTCCTCTACTTCCTCCACCTCCTCTTGTGCCACCACCTGACTCCGAATTCTGTTTAACATGTGCTCCAGCATGTAAATCACCGGAATAGTCATGCTGATAATGGCATCGTCAGCATTAAACATCTTCGTCGCCATTTCAAAACTGTGCAGAAGGGCGCATAGGTCCCTGATCTGAGACCACTCCTCCAGCGTGATTTGCCCCACCTCTGGATCTCTTTGGCCCAGGCTATACATCAGAACTTATTGCACCAGGGCTTGTCGGTGCTGCCACAGTCGCTGAAACATGTGCAGAGTTGAATTCCACCAGGTAGGCACATCGCATTTTAGCCAGTGAAGTGGCAGGCCCAACGACTTCTGTAGAGATGTAAGTCGCTGAGCTGTGGGATGGGAACGGCGGAAGTGAGCACACAGCGACTGTGCCCTCTGCAGAAGGCCATCTAGTCCGGGATAGTGGGCTAAAAATTGCTGGACAACCAAGTTCAACACGTGAGCCATACAAGGCACGTGTGTGACATTGCCCCGGCGAAGGGCCGCACCCAGGTTTGCAGCATTGTCGCACACGGCCTTCCCTGGTTTCAGGTCCAGTGGAGACAACCATTTATGAAACTGGTTCTCCAGAGCTGACCACAACTCCTCAGCTGGGTGACTCACATATCCCTGACATTTCAAAGTAAAAACCGCCTGATGACGTTGAGCCCTGCTGCCAGCATAGTAAGGAGGTGTGCACGATCCCTTCTGCGCAGTTAGAAAGCTTGTGGCATGACCAGACAGGCTTTGGGTGCAGGTGGAGGACCGAGAGGAGGTTGAGGAGGCAGAAGCAGTGGAGGAACTTTGACATAAAGAGGATTGACGCACAACTCGTGGGGACGGCAAGACTTGGACAGCAGCCCCTTGTCCTGCTGTCACCATAGTTACCCAGTGCCCAGTCAGCGACATGTAACGCCCCTGTCCATGCCTACTTGTCCAAGTGTCTGTGGTGAAGTGCACCCTGTCATACACAGAGTTTCTCAAAGAAGCGGTGATGTTGTGTGCGACATGCTGGTGGAGCGCAGGCACACCTTTCTTTGAGAAGTAGTGCTGACTGGGCATCTGGTACTGGGGCACTGCGACGGACATAAGGTCTTGAAAATCCTCTGTGTCCACCAGGCGGAAAGGCAGCATTTCTGTAGCCAAGAGCTTGCAGATGGTGAAATTCAACCTCTTAGCTTTCCCATGGCTAGGAGGAAATGGTCTTTTACTTGTCCACATCTGAGGGACCGAGGGCAGGCTGTTGTGCTTAGACGGTGTTGAGAAGGGTGTCCCCGGAAAACTGCCGGTCTGTGAGGAAGATGCAGGCGGACATGTTAGGTTGCCTTGATCCAAAGGTGGTGCTATCGATGTCGGACAGCGCTGACCACCAGCTGGTGTTTCCACCTCCAAAGAAAATGATGACCTGCCAATCACGCTGGCTGTTGCTGGTAAAGAGGTGGCAGGTCTGTATCCCAATACAGGTGTGACTGCTGTCCCCCCAGTCACAGAGGATGAAGAGGCCACGGATGCACAAGATGTGGCAGACGGTGGTTGGTCTGGCCGGCTAGGCCTCATTGTAGCACAGTGAGCTTCCCACTGCAATTTATGCTTCATATCTATGTGCCGGTTCATGCATTAAGTACTCAAACTATGTATTTTTTGGCCTCTACTTAGCTTTTGCTGACAAATGTTACAGATAACACGAGTTGGGTCATCTTTATCGATCTGAAAAAATGCCCAGGCTATGCAAGGCTTAGCATCCATGCGACCTGAAGAGCCACCACGACTTGTGGTCAGAGGCAGAGTTGTGTTTGAGGATGCAGTTGTTGACGTGCTTCCAGTACTACGTCTCTGTCCAGGAAGGCGCAACCTGACCTCGTCGTCACTAGCATCCTCCTCCACCTACTCTGCTGACCTCATCGACTGGCTGACTGTGGGTTGACAGTAAGTGGGATCTGCAACCTCATCATCCTCACCCTGTGTGTTATCACACCCGTCGTCCTCAGAGCCAACCTCTTCCTGCCCTGACAAAAAAACTAAAGTTGTCGCTCCAATCAGGTATTTGAGTCTCATCATCATCTTCCTCATTGTCTCCACCAACAGGAGTTACAGTTTAGGAACGAGGGTCGACATTATGGTCAGAACCTTCTGCGTCTGGTCCTGGATCCGACTCATAAAGATTCTGGGCATCAGTGCAGATGATTTCCTCATCTGGATTCACAGAAGCTCTGGAGCCGACCTCTGATTCCCAGGCTATAGTATGAGTAAACAGCTTTGCAGACTCAACCATCTGTTCTACCCCATACTCAGACGGGCAGCTGGAGACTTGGGAGCTGTGAGGAAGCAAGTGCGATTGGGGTGACACCTCTGAGGACTGGAGTATTTGTGATGTTGAAGTTGAGGTGGAGGATAGCCCACTTAAAGGAGCGCTTGAAATCCGTTGAAGCACCTGCTGTTTTTATGCCTCATCTGGAATTTGTAGCGATTGGCGTGGCCGTAAGAAAGGGATCTTACCACATTGTCCGCTAAAAGAAGTAGACATCTTAGTTTGGCTGGAAGATGGTCTTTCTTCTGCAGATGTTACTGTTGCTTTAACACCTACCCCATGGACACAACCTTTTTTTCCCTTCCCAACACGCCTATTCCCCTTTCCACCAGCAGCAGGCCTTTTTCCACTCATTTTGGTGGTTAACTAATTCACAACTCTGGAGTTGTTTGCACAAAAAACAATGGATGGAAACCGAGCAGAGCTGAGTTGTCAAACTGTGGTATTAGCCCAAAAGTATTGGCTGGGTTAGATGCAGATAAAAATTATTTTGAATTTGCAACCTGGTGGAGGTTAGTATAGATGGACTAATAGAACAAGTCCCACACACTGCTACCAGCCGAAGCCCAAATATTTTTTCAGAGCTAGATGCAGATAAAAATTATATTGAATTTGCAACCTGGTGGAGGTTAGTATAGATGGACTAATAGAACAAGTCTCACACACTGCTACAAACCAAAATATTTTTTCAGAGCTAGATGCAGATAAAAATTATACTGAATTTGCAACCTGGTGGAGGTTAGTATAGATGGAGTAATAGAACAAGTCCCACACACTGCTACAAGCCGAAATATTTTTTCAGAGCTAGATGCAGAAAAAATTATATTGAATTTGCAACCTGGTGGAGGTTGGTATAGATGGACTAATAGAACAAGTCCCACACACTGCTACAAGCCGAAAGATTTTTTCAGAGCTAGATGCAGAAAAAAATTATATTGAATTTGCAACCTTGTGGAGGTTAGTATAGATGGACTAATAGAACAAGTCCCACACACTACTACAAGCTAAAATATTTTTTCTGAGCTAGATGCAGAAGAAACTGATATTGAATTTGCAACCTGATGGAGGTTAGTATAGATGGACTAATAGAACAAGTCCCACACACTGCTACAAGCCGAAATATTTTTTCAGAGCTAGAAGCAGAAAAAAATTATATTGAATTTGCAACCTGTTGGAGGTTAGTATAGATGGACTAATAGAATGATGCTATGCCCAAAAGGTTTTACTTCACTAGGTGCAATAAAAAAATTGGTATTCTATACACAGGTGGTGTAGCTTGCAACACAGATAGGCTACTCCACTGACTAACACACACTGCAAGAGGCCAAAAAGGATTTGCTTTGCTAGATTTAGCCAAATGCTATGAAAAAAACTTGCACAGCACTAAAACAGACCTGCCTGGCAAAAAGTGATAGGAACTGATGTAACCTAGCCCTCAAAAGGACCGCAATTGTGTCACCCTACCTGGATGCCACAAGTGTAATAAAGCTGTGTCTGAGAGCAAGGGGGAGGTTCTCTGGTTAGGGGAACATTAGCATGCAATGCCTCCTGTCTCAGGCCAGTAGGGGGAGCAGGCTGCCCCTATAAAAGCTGGTACTGAGGGCAGGGTTAGGGAGAACTGGATTGCCTGTCTCAGCTTTGAGACGTGTCCCAGAGTGGAGCAGGGACAGAAAGTTGCATTGTAACCTAAGAGGAAGTGTGGCAGTAGGAGAGAGCCACAAGCCAGAGACAAGAGGCGCAGTGAGCGTGTCTTGGCAGAGAAAAGACTTAACTTTACCAGACTTTGGTGTCTGAGGCTGGAAGGATTCCACATCCCCCAGCAGAGAACCAGCCGCAAGGGACTGTACATTCCTTGGCCTAAGAAGTCTGGAGGCCCTGCCACAACCGAAGGGACCAGTAAAGCCGTACAAGGCTGGGAGCAGAAAGGAACCCACGTCGCAGGCCATACAGGCGAGAAAGCACGGAAAGCTCGGAAACGTGGGCTGTTATCCTATCAGGAGGAGATAGTCAGAAGGAGCGCAGAAAGCACGGTAGGCCTACACCCTCACCCTGACCAGGGCCAATTTCCCCGTTGCTCTCAGACATCCAGGTCCCCTCCTAGCTGGGACTGTTTGTGGGTCAGTTTACCTGTTAGTAAAGACCCTGGACTGCAACCTGTTGTCTGTGTGCTCCTTGCTCCTCCAGCACTACCATCACTCCCACCATCCACTATACTGCCCTGGGGCCGCACTCTTCCCGTGGGGAGTCACACTACCATAGCTGCACACCTCATCAGCCCCAGCGGTCTGCATGCAGCGGCGGTTCCTAATAACCGCAATCCACGGGTGGCGTAGTCGGACATAATCAATATAACGGACTACCACTGGCCTGACCACCCTGAGCCACGGAACCGGGTTGCCACTACTACTCCCATCGTTCCCTATTGCCCGGATCCGAGTGCCCCACGGCCCAGGGGGCGAGTCAGCTTTGGCGTAGTCGGCAGGATTTCGTGCCCGCAACCACCGGGTACTGCGTGCCTGAAAAAGACTGTTGTAAACTTACCTGTGGAGAAGTTTCCCGCCATCCGGAGCCGATTCCCGCCATCAGACGCCATCTTGGACCTTTTCCCGCCGTCTTCTGCCGTCTTCCCACCATCCGCAGCTGCTTCCCGCCATCGGACGCCATCTTCAGGACGCCGCGCGGGAAGAAGAGGGGCGTGGACGTCAAAACCGCGCGAGATCCGAAGCTCCGCCCCACGCACCGACGCTGCGCAAGGTCCTGGAAGGGAGAGAGAGCGACGCTGACGTCATCGGAGTGCGACGCCAGGTCCTCGTCCAGAGCAGCAGCGGAGCCGCGGCCTACAGAAGAGGATCGTCAGAAGGTAGGCCACACTTCACTAGGGGGGGGGGAGATGTCGGACACATAGGCGCCCACTACCACCAACGCAGCTGCAGCAGCGGTTATGCCCTTTTCCTTACCCTACATCCCGGGAGCGGCCTGGCTGCCCAAGTACTCAGTGGAGCCCCATGCCCTAACTGACTTCAAGGAAAGACTGTATAGTTTGTTCCAAGTTTACCCCCTGACAGAGGAGCAGAAGGTCAGCATATTGACAGGGCAGTTAACAGGCGCAGCCCAAAGGGAGGTAAAATCATGGCCCATTGAGGAGAAAGGCACTGTGAAGGGTATTCTGGCCTGGCTGCGGGGTACCTTTGATACACGTACCTCCGCTGAGATTAAAATGAGGTTCTATGGATGTAAGCAGCGGGCACAGGACAGCATCAGAGACTATGCCTTAAATTTACAGGAAGCCTTGAGGGCTATTCAACAAACTGACCCTGGCAGTGTGCAGGAAACCGATAAGCTGCTAACAGAACAATTCATAGAGGGTCTGCTGTCCAGCGCCCACAGGGCCCAGCTGCGCCTCATGTTCTTTCAGAATCCCGACCTGACCTTTGCCCAATTTAAGGACAGGGCCATAAGGGTGCTCCGTGAATCTACAACCAGTGGCGCTATAAACCCCCGGCGCCCTGCTATCACCTACCACCAGGAGGCGGCGCCCTCCTCTATGGACTCCGTGGAGGCTGATGCACAGGCCCTGAACCAAGCCCCGTCGAAAGGCCTGCACCACCAAGTCCAGGAGCTGACCAGGAGCGTCGCGGCGTTGACCAGGACCGTCCAGGCATTGCAAGTGGACCCGTCAAGACCCATCGAGCTGGCTTCAAGTCCGGAGGATGTCCCATGGCATCGACAGAGGAGGAAACCGTCGTTCCGAGGGAGGCCCACAGACCGCTACGCAGAGGATGGACAGCCCATTTGCCGTCGATGCAACCAGCCCGGACACATTTCCAGGTACTGTAATTTAAACGGGTCCAACCTGGGGCAGAGGGCCAACCCCCAGGCATAAGATCACCAGGCCCTTACAATTGGCGTAATAAGTACGTTGGGGGCGCCCGGTTTTACCCGTGGTGCTGGACGGTATCCCCATGAGCGCCTTGCTGGATACTGGGTCACAAGTAACCACTATCCCTTATGTACTTTTTAAGCAGTATTGGACTGATGCTGATATCACACGGTATCCAGACAGTAACTTGAGCATCATCGCCAGTAATGGCTTACCCGTGCCGCAGATGGGGTTCAAGGAGATGACCATTAAAATTGGTAAAGTTGAACTGCCGGCACAGGGAGTGATTATTGTGGACATTGACCGTCATGAAAGTCACCCTAAAATAACTGTGGGTACTAACATCATTGAAAATTGTCTTTCAGAAGTAATTGTAATTCTACAACAGGTGGCGGTGAATGCTGGTTCCAGCCAAAAGAGAGTCCTCAACAAGGAGATAAAAGCCCTGATGAGACGGCAGCAGGTAGAACTGTCTGGTGGTGAGATCGGTAGCGTAAGACTCAGTGATCCATTCCCCATTTCCATGCCTCCCAAAAGTGAAATGATGATCTGGTGTCGGACTGCAATCGGGTTGAGAGGTAGAGACTACCAAGCCATGGTAGAACCCGTGTACTCAGACAGCAGGCCCACCATTTTGACAGCCCGGGGGGTGGTTGATGTCCGTCATGGGAGGGTGCCCGTCCGCATCCTCAACATTGGGGAGAGGGAAGTACACTTACCCAGGTATGCTACACTCGCCAAACTGTTTGTCGTCGAACACAAAGCTATCAGGGCCGTGGAACCCTTGCCTCCATCTCCACCGGCGGAGGGTAATGGCTCCCAGAAACAAAAGGAGGACTGGTGCCAGAAACTCCACGTGGGTGCTGACTCCACTCCCCTGCACCAAAAACAAGGAGTCTACCGGGTGGTACAGGAGTACGAGAGAGTCTTTAGTAAGCACCCGCTAGACTTCGGCAGAGTAAAAGGGATAGAACACCACATCCCCACAGGGAGCCATCCACCAATAAAAGAGAGGCACAGACCTGTACCCCCTGCACATTATCAGAACGCAAAGGGCATGCTAAGAGAGATGAAAGAAGCTGGGGTTATTAGAGACAGCTGTAGCCCCTGGGCGGCCCCTTTGGTTCTGGTCAAAAAGAAAGACGGCACCATGAGAATGTGCGTGGACTATAGACAAATCAACCGTATCACTCACAAAGACGCATATCCGCTGCCTAGAATAGAAGAGTCTTTAGCCGCACTAAAATCTGCTAACTTCTTTTCTACTTTGGACCTTACTAGCGGGTACTGGCAGGTTCCTGTGGCAGAGGCTGACAAGGAGAAGACCGCCTTCACCACCCCGATGGGACTGAGCGAATTCAACTGCATGCCTTTCGGGCTCTGCAACGCACCAGGGACCTTCCAGCGGCTGATGGAATGCTGTCTAGGGCACCGAAACTTCGAGACGGTCCTCCTTTACCTGGACGACGTGATCGTCTATTCGAAGACCTACGAGGACCATCTCAAGCACCTGGCTGAGGTGTTCGAAGCCCTCGCAGGCTATGGCCTGAAGGTGAAACCATCGAAGTGCCACCTGCTGAAACCAAAGGTCCAGTACCTAGGGCACGTGGTAAGCGCGGAAGGAGTGGCCCCCGACCCTGACAAGGTCACGGCAATCAAGAGCTGGCCAAGCCCCTCGAACATCAAAGAGGTGAGACAGTTTCTCGGGTTGGTAGGCTACTACCGAAGGTTCATCCCCGGGTTCACTAAGATGGCAGCTCCTATGCAGGACCTCCTGATTGGACAGTCCAAGTCCAGAAGTCAAAAGCCACCCTTCAAGTGGGATAAACCGGAAGAGGAGTCCTTCCGCCAGCTAAAGTTTGCTCTCACTGGGGATGAGATCCTGGCCTACCCTGATTATGGCCAGCCTTTCATTCTCCACACAGATGCCAGTAATGTGGGACTGGGAGCCGTACTGTCCCAAAACCAACAGGGCAGAGAACGGGTGATCGCATACGCCAGCCGGAAGCTGAGGTCCACCGAGAGGAACCCGGAGAATTACAGCTCCTTCAAGCTAGAATTCTTGGCGGTGGTGTGGGCCGTGACGGAACGCTTCAAGCATTAACTGGCCTCCGCAAAGTTCACCGTGTACACGGACAACAACCCGTTGACACACCTGGACAATGCAAGACTGGGTGCCCTGGAACAGCGGTGGATGGCCCGTCTCTCCAACTATGACTTCGTGATCAAGTACCGGGCAGGCAAAACCAACGCCAACGCGGACGCCCTATCAAGGATGCCTCACTTACCTGAAGGTTACGAAGACCCAGAAGAGCTGGAAGAGGTAGAACTCCCCGCGTTTCACCGGTATGGAGCCGCTCAACACTCTCACCGCGTGAAGGAGGAGGATCTAACAACTGTGATGATGAATCCCCTACCTCACCACAGCTGGGCCGAAACCCAAGATAGTGACCCTGCTGTCCGCCTGGTGAAAGATCTGCTGACCCGGGAAGACGCCCGCCTAGATCCAGATGCCCCAGAGGAAGCCAAGCAGCTATGGAAGGAGAAGAGTAAGCTGTTCCTCTACGAAGGCAAGTTGTGCAGAAGGATTGTTAACCACCGGACGCACGAGCTGACCTGGCAAGTCGTGGTCCCAAGACGAGATGCAGCTATGGTCCTGGGGGCTTACCATGACAGAGCGGGACACTTCGGTTGGAAGAAACTGGAGTTCCTGCTAAGAGGAAGGTTCTTTTGGGTCGGCATGAGAGGAGCTGTAGAAAAATGGTGCAGAGACTGTGGCCCTTGTCACCTGAGGAGGAAGGACCGCACCAGCCAGAAGACACCCTTGAGGCCCATCGTCACCACGCAGCCTCTTGAGCTGGTAGCTCTGGACCACGTCAAATTGGCTCCAAGCCGGTCTGGATACATCTATGCCCTGACAATCGTAGACCACTATTCCCGTTTTCTAGTGGTGGTCCCGGTAAAGGACTTGACAGCCCAAACAGCGGCCAGAGCCTTCCAGCAATATTTCTGCCGTCCACACGGGTATCCGGAACAGGTCCTGACAGACCAGGGTCCAGCGTTCGAGGCTGAAATCTTCCAGGAGTTCTGCAACCTCTATGGCTGTAAGAAAATACGGACAATGCCTTACCACCCTCAAACCAACGGGATGTGTGAGAAGATGAACAATATAGTCATTGATCTCCTGAAGACGTTGCCCCTGGAGGAACGCAGCCTGTGGCCAGAAAAATTGCCGGACCTGGTAGACATGTACAACAATATCCCGGTGAACGCTACAAACTGCACCCCGGCTTACCTGATGCAAGCTAGACCAGGTAAGCTGCCCGTAGACCTGGAGATGGGAGTCCTAATACCTGAGGACACCTCCCCGGATGCGGACTGGGATACGGAAAGGCAACTGCAGTACAAGAAGGTACAGGAGAGTGTGGAGAAGAGCTTGGCCCAGGTGAGAGAGAAGCAAGAAAGACTCTTCAATCAACACGCCCCTGCTAGTCCCCTAGAACCTGGTGAGCAAGTCCTAAAGCGAAAAAGAAGGCTACATAAGTTGGACGACCAGTGGGAAAGGGAACCCTACACCGTGCTGCAGTCTGACCACGACAACCCAAAGGTGTGCGTAATCAACAAGGACGGAGGAGAAACCACTAGTGTCGTCTCCAGAGACCACCTCAAAAGGTGCCCCGAGCAACTCCGTAGTGCAGAAGAGGATCAGAGTGACCTTGAACCCGCAGAGGACAAGGAAGAAATGATCAGCACCGTTCTCGGAGAGTTCCCTCAGTCCTGGACTCGCATAAGTGATGCCATAGTGGTACCCGTCCTGCATTTCCTACAACCGGCCCAGCAACAACCAACACCAGAGCCGGAAGGTGAAGAGGAGCAAGCGGTTCCAGAGGCAGAAGAGCCTGTACCAGCAGCCCAGGAGAGTCAACCCTCTGCTGACAGTGAGCCTGCCATGCCTGCGGTAAGCCAAAGGACCCGCAGACAGCTGCCTGCCCTACCTGTACACCTGTCACGGGTGTGTCGCCACGAAGATCGTCACGAGTACACAGCCTGACTTCTCGCAGCTGACTTGTTGGTGCTTTGTGTTTTTCGGCAGTGAGGGAGTTAATTCTCTCTCTCTCTGTGCTAGACGAGGTCCAGCCTCGCCCAGCTGCAATCAATACTTCTGTAGTGAGACTCCTTCAAATGCCTGCTGGTCTGTTTGGGAAGTGTCGGTGAAAGCATTTCATTCAGACTTACAGAGCGGATCGTGGTGTTTGGAGTTCCTGAGATAAGTGTATTTGGAGTGTCTTTTCCCTTCCTCGCTTTATCATTTATCTCCTTTCCCGTTGGTGTTCCCTCTGTTGTAGTTGTGTAGTTGTTGTATGCAAGGTGGTTTTGGTTTTTCCCTTGTACTGTCTCGTTCGTCTAAGTACTGTGTGTGGGCATATTATTACTTGTCCCCTTTTGTTGTGATCGGGGTCCTTCTCAGGACTAGATTACTTAGGTGCAGGGATCCTCAGGAGGTAGGGGTTACGCTGGCGGCCTGGACCTCTGTACCTTTAACAGTACCTCCAGGTTGAGGGATTAGTCAGGGCCCCAGCTTAGGGTCAGCTTAGGCCCCCTACCTCCAGTATACAGAGACAGCGTGACATTTTCACCGACCCACTTAGTTTTTCTCCAGCTACCATGGATCCAGTAGCCGGTCTAGCTCGGCAGTTGCAGAGTTTGTCCATGGAGCTGGCGGACGTTAGGTCCAAGGTTTTGCATCCTCAGGAGCAAGCCGGACCAGAACCTAAAGTAGCTCTCCCTGACAGGTTCACTGGGGGGCGGGACAAGTTTTTTGTTTTCCGGGAGGCATGCAAGTTGTACTTTCGGCTGCGGCCTCGGTCATCGGGGAGGGAAGAACAAAGGGTGGGAATTGTCATCTCGCTCCTACAAGGGGACCCACAATCTTGGGCGTTCTCTCTTCCCCCGGGCTCCCCGGCTCTCCAGTCAGTGGATAGGTTTTTCGCTGCTCTGGGACTCGTATATGATGACCCAGATCGGATCTCCCTTGCTGAGTCTAAGTTACGTAGGATCCAGCAGGGCGATCGTCCGGCGGAGGAATTCTGTTCGGAGTTCCGTAGGTGGGCCACGGACACCCAGTGGAATGACCCGGCTCTTAGGAGCCAGTTTTGTCATGGTTTATCCGACAAATTACAGGATGTGTTGGCACAGTATGACTCTCCCGCGTCACTGGAAGCCGCTATGGCCCTTGCTATTCGCGTTGACAGACGGCTTCGGGAGAGGTGCGGGATAACTCTACCCCCTGTGATGACTCCACCTCCTACAAGGTCCCCTCATATGGTGGTTCCCCTGGTCAGTCCAGAGGAGCCTATGCAATTAGGAGGGACATCATTTCGGGGGAGGGGACCGGTGGTGCGCCATAAGACAGGAAGGTGTTTCTTCTGCGGGAGAAAGGGACATTTTATTGGGGGGTGTCCATCCCGTCCCTTGCAGAGTGAAGAGTCTTTGGAAAACTGTTGATCCCAGGTTGTGTGGTGGACGGCAATCTGGGAGTAGGTATTTCGTCCCTAGGTTCGTCTCAGTTTCTCGTACCGGCGGAGGTGGTGGTGGGTACGAGAACTGAGAGGATATCTGTTCTTCTGGATAGTGGGGCCGGGGCTAATCTGGTTGATGCTCGGTTTGCCCGGGTTCAAGGTATGCGATTGAGTGAGTTGGCTAAACCCATCCCCATATTCTCGATCGATACCAGGCCTCTCGGTCAGGGAAGTTTTTTGCAAGCTGTGCATGACGTAAACCTTCAAGTGGGGGCGATACATAAAGAACTGTTGTCTTGCTACGTGTTGGAGGGTCTTCCCACTCCTATAGTGTTGGGCCTTCCTTGGTTAGCTAAGCATAACCCGGTTATTAATTGGCAAACCAGAGAGATAAGCCAATGGAGTAAGTTCTGTAATAAAAACTGCATGAACACGGTCATCGGTGCGGTTACTCCTTGGGTCTTACCTCCATTTCTGGCGGACTTTGAGGATGTATTCTCGGAGAAAGGGTGTCAGGAACTACCTCCTCATCGCGAGTATGACTGTTCTGTAAAACTGCTCCCTGAGGCCAAGTTACCTAAAGCTAGGTTGTACAACCTTTCTGGTCCTGAGAGGCAGGCCATGAAGGATTATATTTCAGAAAGTCTGGCTAAGGGGCATATTAGACCTTCATCTTCACCGGTGGCTGCGGGGTTCTTCTTTGTTAAGAAGAAAGATGGAGGCCTACGCCCTTGCCTGGATTTCCGTGAACTTAATCGGATTACGGTCCGAGATCCGTATCCGCTCCCACTTATTCCCGATCTCTTTAATCAGATCGTGGGCGCCAAATGGTTCTCTAAGTTGGATCTCAGGGGGGCGTACAATCTGATTAGGATGAAGGAGGGGGATGAGTGGAAGACGGCGTTTAACACTCCGGAGGGGCATTATGAGAACCTTGTCATGCCATTCGGTCTGACTAATGCCCCGGCGGTGTTCCAACACTTTGTTAATGACATTTTTCGCCGCCTGGTGGGACAGTTTGTTGTCATATATCTGGATGATATCTTAATTTACTCGCCGGATCTGGTGTCTCATCAGGAGCACGTTAGGCAGGTGTTACAGATCTTGCGGGATAATAAACTGTATGCCAAATGGGAAAAGTGTGTGTTCGCCGTACAGGAACTCCAGTTTTTAGGCTTCCTGGTTTCAGCGTCCGGTTTTCGTATGGACCCTGGGAAAGTGCGGGCAGTTCTTGAGTGGGATCGGCCAGAGAATCTTAAGGCACTACAACGTTTCCTGGGGTTTGCTAATTATTACCGGAAGTTCATTCGTAATTTCTCGTCCATGGTTAAGCCTCTCACAGACATGACTAAAAAGGGGACGGATTTTTCTAGGTGGTCTGACAAGGCTTGTCAAGCATTCTCCTCCTTGAAAAAATGTTTTGCCTCGGCACCCATACTCATTCAACCTGATGCGTCACAGCCATTCATTGTAGAGGTAGACGCTTCCGAGGTAGGGGTGGGAGCAGTATTGTCACAGGGTTCGTCCCCTGGTAAGTGGCATCCGTGCGCCTTTTTCTCTAAAAAATTGTCGTCCGCTGAGAGGAATTACGATGTCGGCAATAGGGAACTCTTGGCCATTAAGTTAGCTTTTGAGGAGTGGCGCCATTTTTTGGAGGGGGCAGTCCATCCGGTCACCGTCATCACCGATCACAAGAACCTGCTATATCTGGAGTCCGCGAAACGTCTGAATCCCAGACAAGCTAGGTGGTCATTGTTTTTTACCAGGTTTAATTTTGTCGTTACATATCGTCCTGGGTCAAAAAATGTAAAGGCGGATGCCTTATCTCGTAGTTTCCCTGGGGCCGGGAAAACGGACGACCCGATTCCTATCCTTCAGGAGGGGGTGGTGGTTTCGGCAGTATGCTCTGAGCTGGAGGAGGAGGTATTGGAGGCTCAGGGGGACGCCCTTGTTGGACCTCCGGGGAGACTGTTTGTTCCAGATCAGTTGCGACAAAAGGTGATCGAGGCACACCATAACTCAGTTTTTGCAGGACACCCGGGGAGTAAAGCAACTGTGGATCTCCTCTCGCGTCGGTTTTGGTGGCCTAACTTACATAAGGAGGTGGTAACTTTTGTCGCGTCCTGTGGGGTTTGTGCGCGCTCTAAGACCTCACATACCCGTCCGTCTGGGGCCCTCTTACCTTTGAAGATCCCGGAGCGTCCTTGGACTCATCTGTCTATGGACTTTATTACGGACCTCCCTCCGTCTTCGAGTAAAACGGTCATACTCGTTGTAGTGGACAGGTTCAGCAAGATGGCACATTTTATCGCTCTTCCGGCTCTCCCTAATGCTAAAACTCTTGCGCAGGTGTTCATTGGGGAGATTGTGAGGCTTCACGGGGTACCCTCCGAGGTGGTGTCTGATCGGGGGTCTCAGTTTGTGTCCAATTTCTGGAAGGCGTTTTGTGCACGGCGGGGGATGCATTTGTCATTCTCATCGGCTTTTCATCCTCAGACCAATGGTCAGACGGAACGTATGAACCAGAGCTTGGAGACATATCTCCGGTGTTTTGTGTCAGAGAACCAGGAGGACTGGGCTTCTTTCTTACCTCTGGCAGAGTTTGCTCTTAATAATAGGCGGAGCGAGTCCACTGGTAAGTCCCCGTTTTTTGGGGCATATGGTTTTCACCCCCAGTTTTGTACTTTCAGTAGGGGGGGCTCTTCGGGGGTTCCTGAGGAGGAACGATTTTCCTCATCACTCGCTTCAGTATGGAGAGGGGTGCTGAAGAATCTGAATACTATGGGGAACCGATACAAACGTATGGCTGATAGGAGGAGAGTGTCTGGTCCGGACCTAAGTGTGAACGATCGGGTATGGTTGTCTACCAGGAATATAAAACTTAAGGTTCCCTCCTGGAAACTGGGTCCCAGGTTCATCGGGCCGTACAGAATCAGTTCTATTATTAATCCGGTGACATTCCGTCTTGACCTCCCCCCTACGTTTAAAATTCACAACGTGTTCCACAGATCATTGCTTAAGAGGTATGTGGCGCCGGTGGTACCGTCACCTTTACCTCCCCCTCCAGTGGTGGTCAATGGTAACTTGGAGTTCCAGGTATCGAGGGTCATCGATTCACGCTTTAATCGCCGGTCCCTTCAGTACCTGGTTCATTGGAAAGGGTATGGTCCTGAGGAGAGGATGTGGGTTCCTGCGTCGGATATTAACGCAGACCGATTAGTTCGGGCCTTCCACACGACTCACCCGGATAAACCTGGCCCTGAGGGTCCGGAGGCCCCTCGTAGAATGGGGGGTACTGTCACGGGTGTGTCGCCACGAAGATCGTCACGAGTACACAGCCTGACTTCTCGCAGCTGACTTGTTGGTGCTTTGTGTTTTTCGGCAGTGAGGGAGTTAATTCTCTCTCTCTCTGTGCTAGACGAGGTCCAGCCTCGCCCAGCTGCAATCAATACTTCTGTAGTGAGACTCCTTCAAATGCCTGCTGGTCTGTTTGGGAAGTGTCGGTGAAAGCATTTCATTCAGACTTACAGAGCGGATCGTGGTGTTTGGAGTTTCTGAGATAAGTGTATTTGGAGTGTCTTTTCCCTTCCTCGCTTTATCATTTATCTCCTTTCCCGTTGGTGTTCCCTCTGTTGTAGTTGTGTAGTTGTTGTATGCAAGGTGGTTTTGGTTTTTCCCTTGTACTGTCTCGTTCGTCTAAGTACTGTGTGTGGGCATATTATTACTTGTCCCCTTTTGTTGTGATCGGGGTCCTTCTCAGGACTAGATTACTTAGGTGCAGGGATCCTCAGGAGGTAGGGGTTACGCTGGCGGCCTGGACCTCTGTACCTTTAACAGTACCTCCAGGTTGAGGGATTAGTCAGGGCCCCAGCTTAGGGTCAGCTTAGGCCCCCTACCTCCAGTATACAGAGACAGCGTGACATTACCCAGCTGGTAGCTCTACCTCTAACGCTAGTGGGGAAAGCCAGGTTAGTCCACCACCAGACAGTGGGTTAAGGAGGTCAACCAGGAGCACAAAGGGACAGATACCCGCTCGCTAGAGAATATAGGGTGTACTAAATTGTAAATAACCTTGTTGCCAAATGTTGAATTGTTTGGCAAGTTACATGCATGTTCTGTAATTCTGTGTTTCAGTCTCTTGCAGCAACCGTAAGGACTCACAGGTTATGGACTTTTTATAACCGGGACCTTGTATGGACTGCGTTCGGAGCCTAACCCAGGACTGAACAAAGACTGTGAAGGACTTGGGGTAGGACAGACCCCCACCTGGTTAAGGTTCCCCGTTGTTTTGGTGATATGGACACCCTGTCACAGACCACACTGTGACCTTAAGAACTCAATTTGTGCGTCGTCTATCTATTAATGTTTTATTGTTATGCATATTGTCTTTGTTTACTGTTTAGTCCCGGAGTACTAAATTTCACTAGGGGGGAATGTGTCACCCTACCTGGATGCCACAAGTGTAATAAAGCTGTGTCTGAGAGCAAGGGGGAGGTTCTCTGGTTAGGGGAACATTAGCATGCAATGCCTCCTGTCTCAGGCCAGTAGGGGGAGCAGGCTGCCCCTATAAAAGTTGGTACTGAGGGCAGGGTTAGGGAGAACTGGATTGCCTGTCTCAGCTTTGAGACGTGTCCCAGAGCGGAGCAGGGACAGAAAGTTGCATTGTAACCTAAGAGGAAGTGTGGCAGTAGGAGAGAGCCACAAGCCAGAGACAAGAGGCGCAGTGAGCCTGTCTTGGCAGAGAAAAGACTTAACTTTACCAGACTTTGGTGTCTGAGGCTGGAAGGATTCCACATCCCCCAGCAGAGAACCAGCCCGCAAGGGACTGTACATTCCTTGGCCTAAGAAGTCTGGAGGCCCTGCCACAACCGAAGGGACCAGTAAAGCCGTACAAGGCTGGGAGCAGAAAGGAACCCACGTCGCAGGCCATACAGGCGAGAAAGCACGGAAAGCTCGGAAACGTGGGCTGTTATCCTATCAGGAGGAGATAGTCAGAAGGAGCGCAGAAAGCACGGTAGGCCTACACCCTCACCCTGACCAGGGCCAATTTCCCCGTTGCTCTCAGACATCCAGGTCCCCTCCTAGCTGGGACTGTTTGTGGGTCAGTTTACCTGTTAGTAAAGACCCTGGACTGCAACCTGTTGTCTGTGTGCTCCTTGCTCCTCCAGCACTACCATAACTCCCACCATCCACTATACTGCCCTGGGGCCGCACTCTTCCCGTGGGGAGTCACACTACCATAGCTGCACACCTCATCAGCCCCAGCGGTCTGCATGCAGCGGCGGTTCCTAATAACCGCAATCCACGGGTGGCGTAGTCGGACATAATCAATATAACGGACTACCACTGGCCTGACCACCCTGAGCCACAGAACCGGGTTGCCACTACTACTCCCATCGTTCCCTATTGCCCGGATCCGAGTGCCCCACGGCCCAGGGGGCGAGTCACAATTACAATTAGTCTTTACTCCCAACCTATCTATTTAAGAGCACAGACCTGCCTGATAAAAGTGATAGGAACTGATGTAACCTAGCCCTGAAAAGGACTGCAATTACAATTAGTCTTTACTCCCAACCTATCTATTTAAGAGCACAGACCTGCCTTATAAAAGTCGTAGGAAATGATGTAACCTAGTCCTTAAAAGGATTGCAATCACAACTATTCCCTACTCCCAAGCTATCTGTAGATTTGTGCGAAAATTGGCTTGAAATTAACAAAGTAAAGCGCACACAGCAACAGCGGTGCCGTCTAACACGCAGCTGCAGCAGTGAGAAAATGGTGGCGACGGGGAAAATGGCTGGGTCTTATAGGGCAAGGACATGTGACATACACTGCCAATGACACATGCCCTTGCTTGTGTGAAAAAAAGCAGTTCGCTCCGTGTGTGCGCTGCTGATAGGCTGACAGATTGCACCTCCCCACTGTAAATTGCGGGAAAGAGAATAAAAAATGGAGATCTTCATTATTTCTGCAGAGATCCATCCCCTGCCCCTCCGCCCGCCCCGCTGTACACTCAAACTGCGTATTAACATTAATTTTCAGCATTACTGAGAAAAAATCCAGTTATGATTTTGGTGCACGAACAGTTATCGAACATAACCTCGAACAGCCGAATTTTTTTCAAATTGTTCGTGTTCGCCGAACGGCTCGAACACCGCCCAAAACAGCTCGAATTTGAGATTGGCGAACAGTTCGAGTCGAACACTGCTCATCTCTACTTAAAATGTATTGGGGAATGGGAGAGGAGGGGGTAAGGTGCATAGGACACTTTATATCTTATGTATAGCAGCATCCCTTGCATAGCATTTTATTGTTAATTTTGTTATTCACAGTGCCCTCTTTTATTTAATAGTCCTCTCTTGTTCGATATAAAATGACTGCTGATGGAAGAGCTGATGGAGCCGCCAGTGATGAGAAGACCAGTCCATGAGTCGCCTCCGTCAGAAAAGAAGCTTTACCATCCTCCATCAGCAGATCAGCAGTTATTGCATTATATATCTAACAAGAGAGGATGATATGTAGTAAAAATTAGGGCTCTATATAATCCGATATGTTAGGGATGGTGCTGTACATAACAAGAGAAGGCACTGTGTAATAAGGGACTGTAATATACCTAATAAAGGAGATTATATAAGATAAATATAATCTGTAGCTTGTCGCCATAAAAGCAGGGGGGCTCAGACAGATTTCTTGCACAGGGGCCCCAAGCTGTCAGTGTCCCTCCCTGTGTGGAGCCCTGGATAGAGCAGAATCTCAGTGCAAAACAATTGCAAACTCAGATGTTGTCTGGTATATGTAGCACGGTAGTAACAGAAAAAAAAAATAGATTTTCTAATGTGGAGCCTTGGATACAAACAAAGATGTTGTCTGGTATATGTAGCACGGTAGTAACAGAAAAAAAATATATTTTCTAATGTGGAACCTTGGACAAAGCAAAATCTCAGCGCAAAACAATTACAAGCTCAGATGTGGCCTTGTTTATGTAGCTTGGTAGTACCAGAAAAAATAGATTTTTTTATATGTGAAGCCCTAGATAGAGCAGAATCTCAGTGCAAAACAATTACAAGCTCAGATGTGGAAACGCGATCGTTTACTTTGGCCGAATTTTGCCCATTTTAAGCAAAAACTTTCTGGGGTCCGATCACAAATCTGAATGTGCAATTTCATGCCGAATTTGAAATTACCAAACGTTTTTCGAACATGTTTGCTCGTCTCTAATAGAGAACCCTTCAGCAGGATATTCGACCCTCATATAAAGGCATGAAAGTAAAACCCCTTTAATGCTTATTACATTCATACCTTGCATGCAACATTTCGATAAGGCATTTTTCAAAAATCCATTTTTGAACTTTTAATCTCAAGTACAGCGGCACAGGCAGTGCACTAACAGCTGTAACATAGTAACATAGTTTTTAAGGTTGAAAGAAGACTAAGTCCATCTAAGTCAACCCATAGCCTAACATGTTGATCCAGAGGAAGGCAAAAAAAAACTCCATGTGGCAAACACTAAGCTTCACATTGGGGAAAAAAATTCCTTCCTGACTGCATACGACAATCAGGCTAGTTCCCTGGATCAACGCCCTATGAAGGAATCTAGTATATATAAACTGTAATGCTATACTTTTCAAGAAAGACATCCATGTCCTTCTTACATTTTAGTAGTGAATCACTCATTACAACATCATGCGGCAGAGAGTTCCATAGTCTCACTGCTCTTACAGTAAAGAATCCGCATCTGTGATTATGATTAAACCTTCTTTCATCGAGACGTAGAAGATGCCCCCTTGTCCCCGTCTCTGGCCTCAGAGTAAAAAGATCAGTAGAAAGGTCTTTGTACTGTCCCCTTATATACTTGTACATAGTAATAAGATCACCCCTAAGCCTTAGTTTTTCCAAACTAAATAACCCCAAGTGTAATTCTAAGTGTGGTCGCACTAATGACTTGTATAGAGGTAAAATTATGTTCTCCTCATGAGCATCTATGCCTCTTTTAATGCATCCCATTATTTTATTTGCCTTTGCAGCAGCTGCCTGACACTTGCCACCAAACGTGACCTTGTCATCCACCAATGCACCCAGGTCTTTTTCAGTAAAAGTTTTGCCCAGTGTTTTACAATTAAGCATATAATTATACATTTTATTTCCTCTGCCCAAGTGCATTACCTTACATTTATCCCCATTAAAGCTCATTTGCCATTTATCAGCCCAAGCTTCTAGTTTACATAGATCCTCCTGTAATATAAAATTGTCCTCCTCTGTATTTATTACCCTGCAGAGTTTAGTGTCATCTGCAAATATTGAAATACTACTCTGTATGCCCCCTACAAGGTTATTAATAAATATGTCAAAAAGAAGCGGGCCCAATACTGACCCCTGTTGTACCCCACTGTTAACTGTGACGCAGTCTAAGTGTGTTCCATTAATAACCACCATTTGTTTCCTATCACTGAGCCAGTTCTTAACCCACTTACATATATTTTCCCCTATCCCCATTGTTCTCATTTTATGTATCAACCTTTTGTGTGGAACCGCATCAAAAGCTTTTGAAAAGTCCAGATACACAACATCCACTGCATTTCCTTGGTCCAGTCCGGAACTTGCCTCCTCATAAAAGCTGATCAGATTAGTCTGATAGGAACGGTCCCTCGTAAACCCATGTTGATATTGGGTCATGAGGTAATTCTTCTTCAGATACTCTAGTATAGCATCTCTTAGGAAACGCTCCAGGATTTTATCCACAGTAGAGGTGAAGCTTACTGGCTAGTGTTGAGCGAGCACTAAAATGCTCGGGTGCTCGAAGCTCGGGCCAAGTTCACCGTGATACTCGGGTGCTCGACCCGAGCAACGAGCCCAATGCTAGTCTATGGGAGACCCGAGCATTTTTGCGGCGGCAACCCACGGCAGTCTGTAGAAAGCCTAAAAAGTGCCCAAAACGATAGTGACAGTGCTCAAATGACATGGGGACAGCATGGGGATCACCCCAGGAAGCATTTCTGACCCATAGGTCACTGCTGTCAACAACGTGGTCAGAGGTATTAAGCCACTTTTACGGGCTCACAATAAAACGTTCAAAAACGAAACTGAAACTGTTTTCCTGTGAAATATATTAAGGAACATCCTTTCCAGGTTAAAGACTTGTGTATAAGGTAAAATAAATAACAAAAAGTAAAAATACTCCTCCACATCTTGGGCTATGTTCACAAGTAGCATTTTTTATGCGTTTTTGCACTTTTGTATTGCTTTCAACCGTGACAAATGCATTCACCGGGAAATGTCATTTTAACATTTTACAACCTTATCTGACCATGTGCTGTGTGACACATCCATCCAGTGCTGAAAAGACATAGGAACAGCATGGGGAAGAGCCCTGGAAGCATCTCTGACACCCAGGTCACTGCCTAAAAGTGTGCTCATCAGAAGTGATCCTTGCCGCATCAGAAGATGCAGACTTGCATAGCTATCCCCGTGCAAGTCCTTGTCCCAGGGCAGTGTTCAATTGTACCTCCCCCATTCCTTGCAATGCAAGCGCAAATATGCAGCCTGCCACCCACCCACTCCCAGGCTGCAATACTATACTGCTAGCTTGCACTTGAAATAGGGCATTTTAGTTTGGAGGAGGCCGAAGCTGGCCACTTCCTCATGGCTGCTTCAGCAGCAAGGTCTCCATACTCAGTCCACAGCCGCCACTATTTGTCCCAGTAACCTTCCCCACACTTTTCTTAGCCTGGCCTGCTTTAGGGCAGCATTGGACAAGCCCACCAGACAAACAGACTCCTCCGGTGGGCCCTGGCTTCTCCATCAGGGGAGTTGAGAGTGCCAAGGTGCATGATGATGATGATAGAAGTGAGCAACGGCTTTGTTTTCTTGGAATGCAAGCGTAAGTGTGCAGCCTGCCTCCCACCTACCCCCAGGCTGCAATACCATACTGCTAGCTTGCTTGCACTTGAAATGAGGCCTTTTAGGCTTGTGGAGGCAGACGCCGGCCACCATGTCATGGCTGCGTGGGCGGCCTGGTATCCATACTCAGTCCCCAGCCGCGCCTATTTGTCCCGGTGCGCCTTATACACAAGCGCGCATACCAAAACATTACCTGTGCCCCCCCAGTGCATTTAGAGGGAAGGACAGCCTATTCCACTGTAGTGTGTGCACGCCAACCCCCTGTTCATGGCACATGCGAAGATGCCTCCTGCCCTGCACCTGTCATTGCAGACTTGCAACTATCCCCATTCAAGTCCTTGTCCCAGGGTAGTGTTCAATTGTATCTCCCCCATTTCTTGCAATGCAAGCGCACGTATGCAGCATGCCACCCACCCACCCCCAGGCTGCAATAACATACTGCTTGCTTGCTTGCACTTGAAACTGGGCCTTTTAGGCATGTGGAGGCAGAATCTGGCCACAACGTCATGGCTGCCTCGGCGGCCCGGTATCCATGCTCAGTCCCCAGCCACCCGGCGGCAGGGTGTCCACGCTTGGTCCCCAGCCGCCATGGGGCGGCCGGTTGTCCATACTCGATCCCCAGCCTCCCTGCGGCCGGGTGCCCACACATGGTCCCCAGCCGCCTGGGAGCGGCCAGGTGTCCATAAACGGTCCCCAACCACCCTTATTTGTCCCGGTGCGCTTTATACACAAGCGCACATAGCAAAACATTACCTGTGCCCTCCCCAGTGTAATTAGTGGGAAGGACAGCCTAACCATAAACACGTGGACAAGTGAATGTGGCCTGGGATGGTCCATCTCACTGACGCCTTCACACTGGGTTAATATTGTGGAAGCCGGGACACAGTTGGACACTGGGATGCAACACGTCCTCCAAACATAGAGGATTGCGGGTCCTGGGTCAATCAGGCCTCAACACAAAGTTCAGAAGGTAGACAGCAGCAGTGGTCGGCCTCCTACACAACGAGTAAATTATTCATGATCATGAGGCCATCCATCTCCTTAGCTTTAGGTTCCTTGGAATGCAAGCGCATGTATGTAGTAGCGGCAAGGCCTGAGGTGGTCAGCGTTTTGGCGCATATCCTACCTCCTCCGAGGATTGCTGGATGTTTTCCTGCTACTAACCCAGTTCTATGACTCCCGTTAAAACAAAGCTTCAGGTGATGAATGATGGATGAGGTGGTGGCAAAGGAGAAAGAGCAGGAGGAACAGGGACCATTCACATCAACATCAGGCCAGTCAACCACACATGTCTCGTAGGATATGTTTCTGTACCAAAAGGAGGGGTTCGGCTACACAGTTATAGGGCATACAGTAAGTGCATTGCCTACCAAAAATTTCGAGGCACTCCATTGCCCCTTGGAAGTGACATGGAGGTCAGAGGGCCTTAACTAAATCGTTTTTTCCAATTATAGCAACTGGGTCTCCTGTACACTGTTGGCCTAAGCAGTGAATGGAAGGCTTTCCAAAAATTATAAGGAACTGCAATGCCCATTGAAACAGACGTGGATTATAGAGTACTAAAACCTTCTATCCATTATTGAGGAGTGGGTCTCCCTTAGTCTTTGCCTATGCCTTCCAAGCAAAAGCTGCCAAAAATTAGGACGGAGGAACTTGCAATGCTGGCAACACGGACCACAGTCACCCTGATGGTATAGTGGTGATGGAGGCTGAGGTTAAGGAGAAGAGCAAAAAACAGCCAAAATGAGGAATCGTATACCCATGTGTGGGTGTGAAGCGGTGCATGGGAATACACCTCCTGAAATAACACAGTGGATTTGACTTTATGTTACTCTTCTGTCATTTGGTGGTGATGAGAAGTCCGGCCAAATCCAGCCCTTGTTCATTTTGATAAGGGTCAGCTTGTCAGCATTGTCAGCTGACAGGCGAGCGCGCTTATCAATTATAATTCCCCAGCGGCACTAAAAACACGCTCCGATAACACGCTAGCAGCAGGGCAGGCCAGGACCTCCAAGGCGTTCAGAGCGAGTTCATTTCAAGTGTCCAGCTTGGATACCTAATAATTAAAAGGCACAGAGTAATCACGGAGGATGCTGGTATGGTCGGCAAGGTGACTCCCTCACCATCTTTTGAAACTTTCCACTCCTTCTGAGAGTACCCCGCGCCTCAGGGCCTGTAAGCTGGGCGGGTCTCAGAAAACTGTCCCAGAACGTTGACAGTGTTCCCCTGCCTCTGCTGGATTGGAGTTGCGTCTCTCTCGCCTGTACGCCTTGGTTGGGCAACGAACTGTGACCTCTGCCGCTAGCGTGTTCAGATGAGAATTTTTTTAACAGTTCTGCAGCAAGGGCCTTCTGGTACTGCCTCATTTTTGTAGACCTCTCCACCTCAGGAATAAAAGAGTGAAAATTCTCCTTGTAGTGGGGGTCTAAAAGTGTCACCAACCAGTAATGACTGTCACCCAACAGGGTCACTGTTAAGGCAGCGTAACATAAAGTCAGCCATGAGTGCCAGACTGGTAACTGGCAAGACTTCTGTGTCCTCACCAAGATGACGACTGACCATGCTCTCCTCCTCCTCCTCCTCCTCCCCCCTGCCCTCAGGCCACCCACGCTGAACCGATGGTATGACAGTTGTACAGGTACTACCATCTACAGCGCATGATACCAGCTACTGCTCTTCTTCCTCCTCCTCCTCCTCCTCTCCCACATTGTCCCCCAATGCATGTTGGGATGAGATGAGGCTGGGCTGTGTGTAATCGCCCGCTACGGCTTCTTGATCTATCTCATCATACTCTGGCTGCAATGCCTCGTCTTTAATTCTCTGCGGAGAGCTTTGCAAAAGACAGACAAGTGGGATGCTAAAGCTAATGATGGCGTCATCGCCACTCACCATCTTGGTGGACTCCTCAAAGTTTGTCAGGATGGTACATATGTCAGGTCCACTCCTGAGGTCTTATGTGTGGAGTCTGACCTGAATATCGATGGCTTTGTTGCAGCTGGTACTCCACAACTGCTCTCTTCTGCTCACAAATCCTTTGTAACATGTGGAGGGTACAGTTCCAATGTGTGGGGACATCACACACCAGTCGGTGTGACGGAAGATGCAAACGCTGCTGCAACACAGCAAGGGCGGCTGAAGATGTAGCCGACTTGCAAAAATGAGCTGACAGGCAGTGTACTTTGACGACCACATCTGGCAACTCGGGGTACGTTTTAAGAAACCGTTGAACCACGAGGGTAAGCACATGAGCCAGGCATGGTACGTGTGTGATCTCGCCTCGCCTCAGAGCTGCCACCAGGTTATGGCCATTGTCACACACGACCATGCCTGGATGTAGGTTCAGCGGTCTCAGCCACAGATCTGCCTGCTCTTTCACAGCTGTCCAAAACTCACAAGCAGTGTGAGGTTTATCACCTAACCTTATGAGTTTCAGCACAGCCTGTTGCCGCTTGGCAGAGGCAGTAGTGCAGTGCTTCCAGCTTGTAACTAATGTGGTGATATCTGAGATGGAGGCTGAACATGAGGAGGAGGAGGAGGATGATGTGCAGGAGCTGTACACTGTGGGGGCAACTCTGACTGACTTAGGGCCCGCAATCCTCGGTGTGGGGAGGATGTGTTCCGTCCCAAGGTCCGACTGGGTCCCAGCTTCCACTATGTTTACCCAGTGTGCCGTCAGGGAGCTGTACTATCCCTGGCCACAAGCACTTGTCCATGTGTCTGTTGTCAGGTGGACTCTCCCAGTAACTGCGTTGTTGAGGGCACGGTAGATGTTTTGGGACACGTGCTTGTGTAGTGCGGGGATGGCACACCGGGGAAAATAGTGTCGGCTGGGGACTGAGTACCAAGGGACGACCACCGCCATAAGGTTGCGGAAAGATTCCGTCTCCACCAGCCAAAAAGGCAGAATTTCCAACGCAAGCAGTCGTGAAATGTGCAAATTTAGGACTGTGGCCTGTGGGGCGTTGGCTGCGAATTTGCGCTTTCATTCAAAGGTCTGGGATATGGACAATTGAATGCTGCGGTGGGACGTGGACGTGGACATTGATGCTTTTTCTTGAGAAACTGCCATAACAAGTCAAGACTGAGAGGAGGGGGCATCTTTGCATGCAGTATGGACAGGGGATTACCTTGCATGCACAACAGGGGGTTCTCTTACATGAACAACAGCGGAAGAAGCAGTGGTGACACCCGCTGACACTGGTTGTGAACTCTGGGGTTCGCCCCACAAAGTCGGGTGCTTTGCTGACATGTGCCTGATCATGCTGGTGGTGGTCAGGCTGGTAGTTTTGTCACCCCTGCTGATGCTGGCATGGCAAGTGGTACAAATGGCCTTTTTGGGGCTACCAGAAGAGTCTTTAAAAATTTCCAAACTCTGGAAGACCTACCGGTTGTACTGGCAACGTCCCTCATGTTGGTGTTATGGCGAAAGGTTGCCCGCCTTCTGTGTGTGGCCACCACACTGCTTCTTACTGCCTGTTGGGGTACTTGGCCTCCCTCCCCCTGTGGGCTGCTGGCCTCGCTCTGCGTGTCCTCCTGCCAGGTTGGGTCAGTTACTAGATCATCCACCACCTCCTCCTCTTCCACTTCCGCACCACGGTCCTCCTCCTCACTTCGTTGCAATTGTGTCTCGTCATCGTCCACCTCTTGTGACAAATTGCCAGCGTCGCCTTCCAGTGGCCGTGGCTGTTCAAATATTTGGCCAACGCTACATGGGATCTTCCAACACTTCAAGCGGAGCAGGCGAGGGGCCCAAATATGGAAATGGACCAGTGAACAGCTCTTCAGAGTGTCCTACTGTGGGATCAGTTGCTGTCTGGTGACACTCGGCATGGTGGGAGGAAGGAGCATCAGGGTGAGGAGGAGTATGCGGTCGAGACTCATGGCTACTAAGACTTGACCGTGTGGAAGACAGACCGGAGGTGGTGGTGCCCAGGTGACTGGAAGTATTATCTGCTATCCAATTAATACCCTGTTCACACTGATCAGTTCGCTATAGTGGTGTTGTTGTGTGCTTCCATAGTAATTCGGTCAAGAACTGGGAGCGAGAAGATGTGGCTGTTGGTTTTGGCACACTTTCACCTTGGCCATGGTCCCGTCCTCTGCACGCACCATCACCAGAACGTCCAGTTCCACGTCCTTTGCCACGCGCCTTGCCCATTGTAAATGAAGTAAAATAGCTTGCACTCGCACTATCAATGGCAAAAGGGTAATAAAAAGAAAATTTGAACCGTGGAAGAGGAAAACCACAGTTCTAGTTCTCTGGCCTACACCAGAATCTTTTAAACAGATATATTTGTGTCTG
Source organism: Phyllobates terribilis (assembly GCF_046119375.1). Taxonomy (NCBI): domain Eukaryota; kingdom Metazoa; phylum Chordata; class Amphibia; order Anura; family Dendrobatidae; genus Phyllobates; species Phyllobates terribilis. The sequence continues at coordinate 304,669,209 of NW_027362768.1, read as the reverse complement.
AACAGTCAGCGAGACACTCAAACTGTTTTTATTACTGTAAAAAAGGCAAAAAGGTGGATAACACCCAGATTTGAACCGTGGAAGAGGAAAACCACAGTTCTGTTTCTCTGGCCTACACCAGAATCCTTTAAACAGATATATTTGTGTCTGAACAGTCAGCGAGACACTCAAACTGTTTTTTTATGTAAAAAAGGCAAAAAGGTGGATAGAACTCAGATTTGAACCGTGGAACTGCAAAATCACAGTTCTAGTTCTCTGGCCTACACCAGAATCTTTTAAACAGATACAGTACAGACCAAAAGTTTGGACACACCTTCTCATTTAAAGATTTTTCTGTATTTTCATGACTATGAAAATTGTACATTCACACTGAAGTCATCAAAGCTATGAATTAACACATGTGGAATTATATAGTTAACAAAAAAAGTGTGAAACAACTGAAAATATGTCTTATATTCTAGGTTCTTCAAAATAGCCACCTTTTGCTATGATGACTGCTTTGCACACTCTTGGCATTCTCTTGACGAGCTTCAAGAGGTAGTCACCAGAAATGGTCTTCCAACAATCTTGAAGAAGTTCTCAGAGATGCTTAGCACTTGTTGGCCCTTTTGCCTTCACTCTGCGGTCCAACTCACCCCAAACCATCTCAATTGGGTTCAGGTCTGGTGACTGTGGATGCCAGGTCATCTGGCGTAGCACCCCATCACTCTCCTTCTTGGTCAAATAGATCTTACACAGCCTGGAGATATGTTTGGGGTCATTGTCTTGTTGAAAAATAAATGATGGCCCAACTAAACGCAAACTAGATGGAATAGCATGCCGCTGCAAGATGCTGTGGTAGCCATGCTGGTTTAGTATGCCTTCAATTTTGAATAAATCCCCAACAGTGTCACCAGCAAAGCACCCCCACACCATCACACCTCCTCCTCCATGCTTCACGGTGGGAACCAGGCATGTAGAGTCCATCCGTTCACCTTTTCTGCGTCGCACAAAGACACGCTGGTTGGAACCAAAGATCTCAAATTTGGACTCATCAGACCAAAGCACAGATTTCCACTGGCCTAATGTCCATTCCTTGTGTTCTTTAGCCCAAACAAGTCTCTTCTGATTACTGCTTGTCCTTAGCAGTGGTTTCCTAGCAGCTATTTTACCATGAAGGCCTGCTGCACAATGTCTCCTCTTAACAGTTGTTGAAGAGATGTGTCTGCTGCTAGAACTCTGTGTGGCACTGACCTGGTCTCTAATCTGAGCTGCTGTTAACCTGCAATTTCTGAGGCTGGTGACTCGGATAAACTCATCCTCAGAAGCAGAGGTGACTCTTGGTCTTCCTTTCCTGGGGCGGTCCTCATGTGAGCCAGTTTCTTTGTAGCGCTTGATGGTTTTTGCAACTGCACTTGGGGATACTTTCAAAGTTTTCCAAATTTTTCACTCTGACTGACCTTCATTTCTTAAATTAGCGATGGCCACTCGTTTTTCTTTACTTAGCTGCTTTTTTCTTGCCATAATACAAATTTTAACAGTCTATTCAGCAGGACTATCAGCTGTGTTTCTACCAGACTTCTGCACAACAGAACTGATGGTCCCAACCCCATTTATAAGGCAAGAAATCCCACTTATTAAACCTGACAGAGTACACCGGTGAAATGAAAACCATTTCCGGTGACTACCTCTTGAAGCTCATCAAGAGAATGTCAAGAGAGTGCAAAGCAGTCATCAAAGTAAAAGGTGGCTACTTTGAAGAACCTAGATTATAAGACATATTTTCAGTTGTTTCCCACTTTTTTGTTAACTATTAGTGTTGAGCGAACATGCTCGACACTGCTCGATACTCGCCCGAGCATCACGCTACTCGGGATGTTCGGCGAGCATTTCCTGGTTACTCGGGCGGGAGCTCGGGTCTTCGCCTTGCATGTTTGGCGCTCTTTACAGAGCCAATGAACATGCAGGGATTGCCAGCCAGTCATTGTAATGCCGCAGCCATGTTATTTGTGGGCATTACAGTGATTGGCTGGCCGCACAGCGTCACCTCGAGTACTTAAAACCTGACACAGCCGCTCCGGATTAGACAGTGTAGGGACAGCGCTGCTGATTTAGGGAGAGATATATCCTGCGAAATAGTTAGTGTAGGTTCTGTAAAGGCTGCCAGATCAAACAAACAGTCCTTCTCAGGACTAATATCCATCCCAGATATCAGGCAGGCAGGCTGTATAGGAGACGCAGTAGTTATACCAGCAAACACTCCATTACAGTCCTGTGTGCTCCTGTTGCTTAAATTGCTGGACTTAGCTTCAGGTCTCGGGGGCCAGGAAAAATCCTTTTTTTTCATCTAAATCCTCTTTTTTTTTTCCTCCTTCACACTGTACAAATACCCGTCTTATTAACCTTTCGGTGTCACCCCCCCCCTCCAAAAAAAAAAAAAAGTGTGTCTCTGATTTTTGAGACACAAATATATCTGTTGAAAATAGTCTGGTGTAGGCTAGAGATACAGAAGTGTGGTTTTGCAGTTCCACGGTTCAAACCTCTGTATTATCCACTTTTGGGCCATTTGTATCTAAAAAAAAAACAGTTTGAGTGTGTCGCTCACTGTTCAGCCGCAAATATATATATTTAAAAAAGTCTGGTATACACCAGTAAATTATAACTGTGGTTTAGCTGTTCCACGGTAAAAAATCTCTATTATCCTGCTTTTGGCATTTTTTGCCGTAAAAAAAAAACTAATAGTGTCTCCCTGATTTTTCAGATTGTTTAAAAGAGTCGGGTGTAGGCCAGAGAAATAGAACTGTGGTTTTCCTCTTCCACGGTTCTAATCTACTTTTTATTACGCTATTTCAATTGATTGTGCGAGTGCAAGCTATTTTACTTCCTTTACAATGGGCAAGGCGCATGGCAAGGGACGTGGAACTGGACGTTCTGGTGATGGTGCGTGCAGAGGACGGGGCCATGGCCAAGGTGAAAATGTGCCACAACCAACAGCCACATCTTCTCGCTCCCACTTCTTGACCGAATTACTAGGGAAGCACAGAACAACACCAGTATTGCGAACTGATCAGTGTGAACAGGTTATTAATTGGATAGCAGATAATACTTCCAGTTACCTGGGCACCACCACCTCCGGTCTGTCTTCCACACGGTCAACTCTTAGTAGCCGTGAGTCTCGACTGCATACTCCTCCTCACCCTGATGCTCCTTCCTCCCACCATGCCGAGTGTCGTCAGACAGCAACTGATCCCACAGTTGGACACTCTGAAGAGCTGTTCACTGGTCAATTTCCAGATTTGTGCCCCTCGCCTGCTCTGCTTGAAGTGGTGGAAGAGGAGATCCCATGTAGCGATGCCTAAATATTTGAACAGCCACGGTCACAGGAAGTCGATGTTGGCAATTTGTCACAAGAGGTGGACGATGACGAGACACAATTGCCAAGAAGTGAGGAGAAGGATTGTGGTGCGCAAGTGGAAGAGGAGGAGATGGTGGATGATCTAGTAACTGAACCAATGTGGCAGGAGGACATGCAGAGCGAGGCCAGCAGCACACAGGGTGAGGGAAGCAGAGTACCCCAACAGGCAGGAAGAAGCAGTGTGGTGGCCGCACACAGAAGGCGGGCAACAGTTCCCCGTAACACCAACACAAGGGACGTTGCCAGTACAACCTATAGGTCTTCCAGAGTCTGAAATTTTTTTAAAGACTCTGCTGATAACCCCAAAAAGGCCATTTGTACCACTTGCCATGTCAGCATCAGCAGGAGTGACAAAACTACCAGCCTGACCACCACCAGCATGATCAGGCACATGTCAGCAAAGCACCCGACTTTGTGGGGCGAACCCCAGAGTCCACGACCAGTGTCAACGGGTGTCACCACTGCTTCTTCCGCTGTTGTGCATGCAATAGAACCCCCTGTTGTGTGTGCAAGGCAATCCCCTGTCCATACTGCATGCAAAGATGCCCCTCCTCTCAGTCTTCACTTGTTATGGCTCAACAACGCAGTTACTGGGAGAGTCCACTTGACAACGGACACGTGGACAAGTGCTTGTGGCCAGGGACGGTACATCTCCCTGACGGCACACTGGGTAAACATAGTGGAAGCCGGGACCCAGTCGTACCTTGGGACGGAACACATCCTCCCCACACCGAGGATTGCGGGCCCTATGTCAGTCAGAGTTGCCCCCACAGTGTACAGCTCCTGCGCATCATCCTCCTCCTCCTCCTCATGTTCAGCCTTCATTTCAGATATCACCACATCAGTTACAAGCTGGAAGCACTGCAGTACTGCCTCCGCCAAGCTGCAACAGGCTGTGCTGAAACTCATAAGCTTAGGTGAGAAACCTCACACTGCTTGGGAATTGTGGACAGCTGTGAAAGAGCAGGCAGATCTGTGGCTAAGACCGCTGAACCTACATCCAGGCATGGTCGTGTGTGACAATGGCCGTAACCTGGTGGCGGCTCTGAGGCGAGGCGAGATCACACACGTACCATGCCTGGCTCATGTGCTTAACCTCGTGGTTCAGCGGTTTCTTAAATTGTACCCCGAGTTGCCAGATCTGCTCGTCAAAGTACGCCGCCTGTCAGCTCATTTTCGCAAGTCGGCTACAGCTTCCACCGGCCTTGCTATGTTGCAGCAGCTTTTACAGCTTCCATCACACCGACTGGTGTGTGATGTCCCCACACGTTGGAACTCTACCCTCCACATGTTGCAAAGGATTTTTGAGCAGAAGAGAGCAGTTGTGGAGTACCAGCTGCAACAAGGCCATCAATATTCAGGTCAGACTCCACACATAAGACCTCAGGAGTGGACCTGGATGTCTGACATATGTACCATCTAGACAAACTTTGAGGAGTCCACCAAGATGGTGAGTGGCGATGACGCCATCATTAGCATCAGCATTCCACTTGTCTTTCTTTTGCAACGTTCTCTGCAGAGAATTAAAGAGGAGGCATTGCAGCCAGAGTATGATGAGATGGATCAAGAAGCCGTTGCAGTCGATTACACACAGCCCAGCCTCATCTCATCCCAACGTGCATTGGGGAACAATGACAGGGAGGAGGAGGAGGAGGAAGAACAGGAGATTGTATCATGCGTTGTAGACGGTAGTATCTGTACAACTGTCATACCATCGGTTCAGCGTGGGTGGCCTGAGGACAGGGGGGAGGAGGAGGAGGAGGAGAGCATGGTCAGTCGTCATCTTGGTGAGGACACGGAAGTCTTGCCCTTTACCAGTCTGGCACGCATGGCTGACTTTATGTTACGCTGCCTTAACCGTGACCCTCGCGTTGTCAAAATGTTGGGTGACAGTCATTACTGGTTGGTGACACTTTTAGACCCCCCCTACACGGAGAACTTTCACTCTCTTATTCCTGAGGTGGAGAGGTCTACAAAAAAGTACCAGAAGGCCCTTGCTGCAGAACTGTTAATAAAATTCCCATCTGAACACGCTAGCGGCAGAGGTCACAGTTCGTTGCCCAACCAAGGCGTACATGCAAGAGAGACGCAAATCCAATCCAGCAGAGGCAGGGGAACACTGTCAACATTCTGGGACAGTTTTCTCAGACTCTCCCTTCGGACATACCCTGAGGCGTGGGGTACTCTCACAAGGAGTGGAAAGTTTCAAAAGATGGTGAGGGAGTACCTTGCCGACCGTACCAGCGTCCTTCGTGATTCCTCTGTGCCTTTTAATTATTGGGTATCCAAGCTGGACACTTGGAATGAACTCGCTGTTAGAACTCTCCTGTTAGGTTTTTTCTATTTTGCTGGTCACATGACCTTTTTGCCTATTTAATCCTGCTCCGCCCTTCTGGCCATGCTGGACTTCATTGTAATTTCTACTCTTAAGCTAGCCAGGTGCTTTGTAAACTTTCTCAGTCAGCTTAGCAAGGTCTTTTGACCTTTATGTTCTATGTTGTGTGTTTGTCTTTTTACTGCTACAATTTCTTCTAGGAGGTGTCCATCTTTCTCCCAGTCCCTAGTTCTTGTAGGGATCCCTTTCTCACATCTATAGGTCTTCGTTCAGACTAGCTGAGGACTTTAGCGGGTCTGATCGCAGGATCAGGTTCCCCGTTACATCGTAGGGATCTAGCTTAGTTCTATTGTAGGGACAGATCTCCTGTCTTTCCTTATTGCTTGTAGCCTATCATAACAGTAAGTCCAGCCCAAAAATATCTCTAAGGAAAGACCTCCTGTTTCCATCATGGTGTCGTTTCAGGATTTGGCTCAACGCCTGCAGGGACTCTCTCTGGAGGTGGCCGAGCTCCAACAACACGTGAGTAGTTGTTCTGGAGCGCATTTTGTGGAGCCTAAAGTACGATTGCCTGATTTATTTTTTGGTGAACAACAAGATTTTTTTTCCTTTAAAAATGCTTGTTTATTTTTTTTTCGTTTGAGACCCAGATCCTCTGGTGATGAATCACAGCGCATAGGGTTCATAATGTCACTTTTGCGCAAAGAACCTCAGGGATGGGCCTTTTCTCTCCAACCTAGTGATCCGTGCTTTAGATCAGTGGATAGTTTTTTTTCTGCTTTGGGGTTGTTGTATGATGATCCTGATCGTGTCTCATCAGCTGAGACGGAATTGAGACTTTTGAGACAGGGATCAGGTAATGTGGAAAATTATTGTACTCACTTCCGTCGGTGGTCTGCTCAGGTGGGGTGGAATGATTCAGCTCTGAAAAGTTTGTTTCTCGCTGGGCTAGGTGAAAGGGTTAAGGATCTGCTTAATGCTTATCCTACACCTGGAAACTTGCAGGAGGCAATGCAATTAGCTATACGGGTGGACAGGAGACTGCGTGCAAGGGTTAATGAGAGTAAATCCTTTGCCATGTCAGCTCCTAGTCTTGAGAGGGTCTGTACTGACATTGGAGAGCCGATGGAGATTGGGGCGATGTTACCCCGCTCTCAGGAAAAAGACCGCAGGTTTTATGAAGGTTTGTGCTTTTATTGCGGAAAATACGACCATTTCATTAAGAACTGTGTGCTTCGTATGAACAAAGAAAAAAAAAGGTCAGTTATGCCCGTATAGCCTGTTTAAACAATAAGGGGGTATTTCTTTCTGCTACTACTGCAGCTCAGGAAGAATTAATTGAATTTCGGGTATTTGTGGATTGTGGTTCTACTCTTAATGTGATTGATGGGGGATTCTTGGAAAAACTTAAATTAAAACCCAAACCTTTGTCATCCCCTATTGCCGTGGTTTCTGTCGATGGCTCTCCCTTGAAATGTGTTACTCACAAGGTTTATGAATTTCCCCTCACTATTAATGGTATTCACCAAGAAAATTTGGATTTGGTAGTATTAAATAATTTGCCTTCTCCAGTAATTTTGGGGTTACCCTGGTTAAAATTGCACAATCCTGTACTGGATTAGTCTACTAATGTAATTAAGTCCTGGAGCCCTAAGTGTTATGACAAGTGTTGTAACGGGCGCATTGCTACTGTGGATGAAGGGGAATCACCTGTACCTATTCAGGATTTTTGGAAAGTTTTTTCTGAGGAGGAGTCGCAAATTTTGCCTCCCCATAGAGACTATGATTGTACCATTGAATTTGTCCCTGGAGCGACTCTTCCTAAAAGTCGTTTATTTAATCTTACTATTCCTGAGAGAAAGGCTTTGGAGGAATACATATAGACGAGCTTGGCCGCCGGTCATATCAGACCCTCTAAGTCACCTGTGGCTGTTGGATTTTTTTTTGTTAAAAAAAAGGACGGCGGTTTACGTCCTTGTCTGGACTTTCGCGAGATTAATAAAATTACTGTACGTAATCCCTACCCACTGCCATTAATTCCTGATTTGTTTAACCAGTTAGTGGGGGCCAAGTGGTTCTCTAAAATTGATCTCCGGGGGGAATACAATTTGTTGCGCATGAAGGAGGGTGATGAATGGAAGACTGCTTTTAATACTCCTGTGGGTCATTTTGAGAATCTGGTTATGCCTTTTTGTCTTACCAATGCACCAGCATTTTTTCAGAATCTTATTAATGACATCCTTAGACCTTTGATCGGCAAAAATGTGGTTGTGTATTTGGATGACATTTTGATTTATTCGCCTGATCTGGAGTCTCATTGGCGGAGCGTACGTGAGGTATTACAGTTATTAATTGACAATTCGCTTTTTGCTAAGCTAGAGAAATGTGAGTTCGCTGTACAGAGAATTAGTTTTTGGGCTACATTATCTCCAGCGAGGGCTTTGAGATGGACCCGGTGAAAATTCAAGCTGTGCAGGAATGGCCTAGGCCTATTGGTTTGAAATCGATAAAGAGGTTTTTGGGTTTCGCCAATTATTACAGAAAATTCATTAAAAATGTTTCTATTATTGTTAAACCACTGACCGATCTCACCAGGAAAGGTGCTAATACGGTTCAGTGGACTACTGAGGCCATTGAAGCGTTTGTGTTTCTAAAGGAGAGGTTCAGCTCTGCCCCCATCCTTATGCAGCCTGATGTGAATAAGCCGTTTTTGGTTGAGGTTGATGCTTCTTCTGTGGGGGTCGGTGCGGTGTTGTCTCAGGAAAACAAGGATGGAGTACATCCCTGTGCCTTTTTTTAAAAAAAAATTTCTGAGACTGAGCTTAATTATGATATTGGTAATCGGGAATTGCTGGCTATTAAACTCGCATTTGAACACTGGCGTCATCTCTTAGCAGGTGCTGAATTTCCCATTCAGGTTTTCACTGATCATAAAACTCTGATCTATCTTGATGCTGCCAAGCGCTTGAATGCCCGTCAGGCTAGGTAGGCACTTTTTTTTTCGCGGTTTAATTTTTCCGTTACTTACATTCCGGGTACCAAGAATGTTAAAGCTGATGCGTTGTCTCGCAGCTTTTCTCCCATGGTCGGTGCTGAGGAGGAGGAGAGCATTTTACAAGAAGGTGTTGTTATTGCTGCATTGGACTCCGTTTTGGAAGATGAGATTCTTAAAGCACAGGAGAATGCCCCATCTAACACTCCCCATGGGAGGTTGTTTGTGCCTAGGACCTTTAGGAAAGATTTGTTTGTTGAGTGTCATTAGTCTCAGTTGGCAGGTCATCCAGGAATTTCTGAGACCAAGAGACTTGTGGGTCGCAGTTTTTGGTGGCCTGGATGGCAGAAGGAAGTCATTAAGTGGGTGCGTCAATGTACTGTGTGTGCTAGATCTAAGTCTTCTCATACTCCTGCTGCGGGGTTGCTTTGCACTCTGGAGGTTCCTAGTGCACCTTGGACACATCTGGCTATGGACTTTATTACTAACCTTCCCTCCTCTGAGGGTTTCACGGTCATCTGGGTGGTCGTGGACCGTTTTAGCAAGATGTGTCACTTGGTTCCCTTCATCAAACTGCCCTGCGCTAAGACACTCGCTAAGGCCTTTGTCAAGGAAATTGTCAGACTCCATGGTGTTCCTACTGACATTGTTTCTGATAGGGAACCTCAGTTCGTTGGCTAGTTTTTGGCGTGCTTTTTGTGACAGGTTGGGAGTTCATTTGTCGTTTTCTTCTGGATATCATCCTGGGTCTAATGGCCAGACAGAATGGAAGAATCAGGATGTTGAGCAGTTCTTGCGTTGTTTTGTGGCAGACAATCAAGAGGGGTGGTCTGAGTTTCTGCCGCTTGCTGAATTTGCTCTTAACAACCATACATCCTCTTCTGCTGGGTGTTAGCCTTTTTTTTGTTGTTCTGGGAGACATCCGTCTTTTGGGTCATTCTCCAAATTGGTATCGGCTGTGCCTGAGGAGGAGAGTTTTTCCGGTGATTTGGAGAGAGTTTGGACGGATGTGCGTGGTAATCTTCAGGAGGCTAACAAAAAATCTAAGAGGTACTTTGACAGGAAACGTCAAGAGGTTTTGTTTACGGTTGGTGACATGGTTTGGTTGTCCTCTAAGAATCTGCGGTTGAGGATTCCTTCTAAAAAATTGGGTCCGAAGTTTGTAGGGCCCTTTAAGGTGCTTCAGGTAGTTAACCAATCTGCTGTTAGGTTGGAGGTTCCTACCTCCTGGAAGATTAATCCGGTGTTTCATGTTTCTCTATTGAAAAAAGCTGATGTATCAGATAGAGACGCCACTGCCACTGTTCCTCCGATGGTGGAGGACGGGGAATATGAAATTTCCCGCAACCTTAATTCTAGACGGTATAGGGGGAGTTTGCAGTATCTCGTCGCTTGGAAGGGTTTCGGTCCCGAGGATAACTCATGGGTGAGGGCGGATGATGTTTCTGCTTCCAGACTTGTCAGAGCGTTTCACAAGAGGTTTCCTGATAAGCCTGGGCCTAGGGGATCCGGAGGATCCTCTTAGAAGAGGGGGTACTGTTAGAACTCTCCTGTTAGGTTTTTTCTATTTTGCTGGTCACATGACCTTTTTGCCTATTTAATCCTGCTCCGCCCTTCTGGCCATGCTGGACTTCATTGTAATTTCTACTCTTAAGCTAGCCAGGTGCTTTGTAACCTTTCTCAGTCAGTTTAGCAAGGTCTTTTGACCTTTATGTTCTATGTTGTGTGTTTGTCATTTTACTGCTACAATTTCTGCTAGGAGGTGTCCATCTTTCTCCCAGTCCCTAGTTCTTGTAGGGATCCCTCCCTCACATCTATAGGTCTTCGTTCAGACTAGCTGAGGACTTTAGCGGGTCTGATCGCAGGATCAGGTTCCCCGCTACATCGTAGGGATCTAGCTTAGTTCTATTGTAGGGACAGATCTCCTGTCTTTCCTTAGTGCTTGTAGCCTATCATAACACTCGCTCTGTAAGCCTTGGTGACCGTGGTCCATGTTGCCATTATTGAAAGTTCCTCCATCCTTATTTTTGTCAGTTTTTGCTTGGAAGGCATAAGCAAAGACTGTGGGAGACCCACTCCTCAATAATGGGAATAATATTTTTAAGATGCTGTTCTGTATGGCTCTTATAAGGGGCTTTAAAACAGTCTTGTTAAGTTACTGGGACCTCCACGGCTCTTTCGAGGGGCATTAAAACCGTCTTGTTAAGCTACTGGGACCTCCACGTCTCTTCCAAGGGGCATTCAAACTGCCTTGTTAAGCTACTGCGACCTCCACCGCTTTTCCAAGGGGCATTAAAACCGTCTTGTTAAGCTACTGGGACCTCCAGGTCTCTTCTGAGGGGCATTAAAAGCGTCTTGTTAAACCATTCTGAACTCCACAGCTCTTCCAAGGGGCATTGAAATGTTGTTTTTAATTAACTCTCATCTCCACGACTCTGCGAACGGGCATTGCATTTCCTCCTAATTTTTGGTAGCTTTTGCTTGGAAGGCATAAGAAAATACTATGGGAGACCCACTCCCCAAAAATGGGAATAATGTTTGTAATATGCTGTACTGCATGGCCTTTAAGGGGCATTGCAAGTTCCTCCATCCTAATTTTTGACAGCTTTTGCTTGGTAGGCAAAAGCAAATACTATGGGAGACCCACTCCCCAATAATGGGAATAATGTTTGTAACATGCTGTACTGCATGGCTCTTGTAAGGGGCATTGTAAGTAGTGTTGAGCCACCCCCGTAGTGTTCGAGTTCGGTTCGGTTCGTCGAACACCCGTGTGTTCGCCGAACTGTTCATCGAACTGTTCGTCGAACACCTTCGAACACCGTTAAAACCAATGGCAGGCAAACAAAAACACATAGAAACACATAGAAAACACCTTCAAAGGTGTCCAAAAGCTGACAAACTGCTCAGAAGACACAACTAACACATGGAAAAGTGACAAGTACATATAGTCATGCGAAAAGAAAAGAGTTGGAGGAGTAAAAGGAGGGGGAGACACAGATATAGGCATGTCATGCCCTTCTAAAATCCAAAAAGTGAGAAGCCGACACGGCCAGTCCGTTCCTGCCTGTGCCACCTCTGTGTCGCCGGGTTTGTGCCAGAGCCGCGGTGGACCCTGACGGCCAGCCCCCCTATCCCAATACTGGTGCCTGTCCGCCGGTGGGTCGAGGCCCCCCACGGTGGGGGGGGCAGTAACATCTGCAGAAGAAAGACCATCTTCCAGCCAAACTAAGATGTCGACTTCTTTTCGTGGACAATGTGATACGATCCCATTCTTACGGACACGCCCATCGCTACAAATTCTAGATGAGGCACAAAAACAGCAGGTGCTTCAACGGATATCAAGTGCTCCTTCAAGTGGGCTCTCCATCACCTCAATTTCAACATCACAAATACTCCAGTCCTCAGAGGTGTCACCCCAATCGCACTTGCTTCCTCACAGCTCTCAAGTCTCCAGCTGCCCGTCTGGGTATGGGGTAACACAGATGGCTGAGTCTGCCCAGCTGATTACTCATACTATAGCCTGGGAAACGGAGGTCTGCTCCAGAGCTTCTGTTAATCCAGATGAGGAAATGATCTGATCCGATGCCCAGAATCTTTATAAGTTGGATCCAGGACCAGATGAAGAAGGTTCTGAGCATAATGTAGACCCTTGTTCCCAAACTGTAACTCCTGTTGGTGGAGACAATGATGAAGACGATGATGAGACTCAAATACCTGATTGGAGCGACAACTTGACTTTTCAGTCAGGGCAGGAAGAGGTTGGCTCTGAGGGCGACGGGTGTGATAACACACAGGGTGATGATGACGAGGTTGGAGATCCCACTTACTGTCAACCCACAGTCAGACAGTCGATGAGGTCAGCAGAGGAGGTGGAGGAGGATGTGACTAGCCCTGGGGATGGGGATGACTCGGTACCCGGGCATTTGCCTGGCCTTGGGGATGTCGCGGTGGTCGGCTCCCTGGCCCGTACCCTGGGGTCTCTCTTTAAAAGGGTGGATAATTGTTAATTTTATAAGAGTTCATGACGCCACCTGTGGTATCTGGTGACAAGCACCAGCTCTGCAGCAGTCCACTGAGGCCGGTGATAAGGCAGCTCGATGGTATAGCTCCCCACAGGTGGAGCTAGGTCTCAGGGCAGCGTATGCAGGGGGAATGCAGGACAGGCGAGACCCAGCTGGGTCAGAGCAAGAACAGGAACGGACACGGTAGTCACTTCAGTACCTTTTACTGGTGGAAATTCAGGCACATCCCGGAGCACTGTAGGGTGAAGGGTGCATATCAGGATCCTCCCCAATGAGCGGGTGTAGGGCCTCCTGTTTCTTGCCTCTGCGTAGTAAGTTTCTGACCTGCCTGGAGCTAGGCCTAACTTTGTCTCTGTCCTGCGCTGGCTGACCTTGTGGTAGGGCCTTCTCTTGGAGTTCACGCTCCCAGTATGCGGGGCCTAAGCGTCTCCTGGCTCTGTTACATATCAGCACCTTAGCGATCCTGGGACTTGTAGTTCTCCAGGGATTCCGGTTATGCCTTACTGGGTCATAGAGATACCGGTAAGCTCGGATCCTGTGTCCGGTAAATGCTTCGGGGTGAGCTGGTTAAGCTCCTCTGCCCCTTATGTACTAACTCGCCACTCGCCTTCGGCCTACTCGGGCCCTCACTAGGCTATACACACTAACGGCAGCTTGCCGCGCTTCACTGATCTTACGGCACCGGCACACCTTAAGCTCTATCTGGGCTCCCTGAATCTAGCAAGCAGGAGCCTCGTGCTCCACTGCTGAACTATTAACTGCGTTCTCTAGACTAGACTGAGCTCCACTGCAGACTGACCTCTCTTAGGCTTCTCTACTGCAGGAACTCTTCAGAGGAACTGAACTGCCTAGCTCCACCTTCCCTATTTATATCCCTAACGGGCTCCCTCTGCTGGTCTGAGGTGGAAGGTGGAGATGTGTGAATGTTTATGGGGGCCTCTTGTGGAGGATTCCATCAATGCACTCTTGTAGGATCTGTGATACCAAGCGCAGCGGGGCATCACAGATGCTATTGACGACGAGGTTAGGTTGCTCCTTCCTGAACAGAGACGGAGTACTGGAAGCACGTCAACAACTGCATCCTCAACCACAACTCTGCCTCTGACCACAAGTCGTAGTGGCTCTTCAGGTCACATGGGCTCTAAGCCTTGCATAGCCTGGGCATTTATTCAGATCGATAAGGATGACCCAACTCGTGTTATCTGTAATATTTGTCAGCAAAAGCTAAGTAGAGGCCAAAAAATACATAGTTTGAGTACTTCATGCATGTACCGTCACATGGATATGAAGCATAAGTTGCAGTGGGAAGCTCACTGTGCTACAATGCGGCCTAGCCGGCTGGGCCAACCACCGTCTGGCCCATCTTGTGCATCCGCAGCCTCTTCATCCTCTGTGACTGGGGGGGCAGCAGTCACACATGTTTTTGGACGCAGACCTGCCACCTCTTTACCCGCAACAGCCAGTGTGATTGGCAGGTCGTCAGTTCATTGGGAAGTGGAAACACCTGCTAGTGTTGAGCGCTCTCCGACATCGAGAGCACCACCTTTGGATCAAGGCAACCTAACATGTCCGCCTGCATCTTCCTCACAGACCGGCAGTTGCCGGGGACACCCTACTCAACACCGTCTAAGCACAACAGCCAGCCCTCGGTCCCTCAGATGTGGAAAAGTAAAAGACCATTTCCTCCTAGCCATGAGAAAGCTAAGAGGTTGAATTTCACCATCTGCAAGCTGTTGGCTACAGAAATGCTGCCTTTCCACCTGGAGGACACAGAGGATTTTCAAGACCTTATGTCCGTCACAGTGCCCCAGTACCAGATGCCCAGTCGGCACTACTTCTCAAAGAAAGGTGTGCCTGCGCTCCACTAGCATGTCGCACACAACATCACCGCTTTTTGAGAAACTCTGTGTGTGACAGGGTGCACTTCACCACAGACACTTGGACGAGAAGACATGGACAGGGGCGTTACATGTCGCTGACTGGGCATTGGGTAACTATGGTGACAGCAGGACAAGGGGCTGCTGTCCAAGTCTTACCGTCCCCAGGAGTTGTGTGTTAATCCTCTTTATCTCGAACTTCCTCCACTGCTTCTGCCTCCTCAACCTCCTCTCGGTCCTCCACCTGCACCCAAAGCCTGTCTGGTAATGCCACCTGCTTTCTAACTGCGCAGAAGGAATCCTGCACACCTCCTTACTATGCTGGCAGCAGGGCTCAACGCATCAGTGTTTACTTTGAAATGTCTGGGAAATGTGAGTCACACAGCTGAGGAGTTTTGGTCAGCTCTGGAGACCCAGTTTCATGAAAGGTTGTCTCCACTGGACCTGCAACCAGGGAAGGCCATATGCGACAATGCTGCAAACCTGGGTGCGGCACTTCGCCGGGGCAATGTCACACACGTGCCTTGTATGGCTCACGTGTTGAACCTGGTTGTCCAGCATTTTTTAGCCCACTCTCCCGGACTAGATGGCCTTCTGCAGAGTGCACGGTCGCTGTGTGCTCACTTCCGCCGTTCGCATCCCGCAGTTCAACGACTTACATCTCTACAGAAGTCGTTGGGCCTGCTAGTTCACCGGCTGAAATGCGATGTGCCGACACGGTGGAATTCAACTCTGCACATGTTGCAGCGACTGTGGCAGCACCGACAAGCCCTGGTGCAATACGTTCTGACGTATAGCCTGGGCCAACGAGATCCAGAGGTGGGGCAAATCACACTGGAGGAGTGGTCTCAGATCAGGGACCTATGCACCCTTCTGCACAGTCTTGAAATGGCGACGAAGATGTTTAGTGCTGACGATGCCATTATCAGCATGACTTTTACGGTGGTTTACATGCTGGAGCACATGTTAAACAGAATTCGGAGTCAGGTGGTGGGACAAGAGGAGGTGGAGGAAGTAGAGGAGGAGTCGTATGCGGAAGGGATAACATCTCCAAGGTCCAGACGGTTGGCAGCACCAAGGCGGCAGGCATGGGAGGGTGGGGGAGAGGGATTAACCAGGGCGCATGGTAGCAGCCAAACTGTTGAGGAAGGTGCAGGAGTCGAGGAAGAAGTGGAGGACGAACTGGCAATGGACATGGAAGACTCATCAGATGAGGGAGACCTTGATCACATTTCTGTTGTGCGAGGTTGGAGGGAGAGGGCAGAGGAAGGAAGCATGATTCTTACCTCGCTACCAACACAACAAGGACTTGGTCCTTCTGGATTCGCAAGACACATGAGTGCCTTCTTGCTGCACTACCTGCAACATGACCCCCGGATTGTCAGAATTCGAAGTAATCCCTACTACTTGGTTGCCACACTCTTAGATCCCCGGTACAAAAGTATATTTGCCAAAATAATTCCTGCCATAAAAAGGTATTGACGAATGCAGGAGTATCTGTTGCAGAATCTTACATGTGCTTTTCCACAAAACACCAGTGGTGCACGTAGTGAATCTCACAGTTCCAACTTGCCAACGGTGGGACTGTCGAGTCTTCATCACTCAAACAGTAACAGTAACACAGTATCTGCTGGTAACAGCAATTTTGTGGAATCGTTTCACCACTTTTTTAGACCATCCTTTGCAAGGCCACAGGAGACAAGAAGTCTGACACATAGTCAATACCTAGAGAGGATGGTACAGGAGAATCTCCAAGTGAACATCGAAGCCATGACTGTGTCACTGGACCCTTGCTCATTTTGGTATTCCAATCTTGAAAAATCGCCGGAGCTCGCCACTCACGCCTTGGAGATCTTGTCATGCCATGCAGCCAGCGTTCTCTCTGAACGTGTGTTCAGCGCTGCTGGTGGTGTGCTGACAGATAAGCGCACGCGGCTGTCCACTGAGAATGTAGATAGACTCACGTTCATAAAGATGATCAAATCATGGATTCGCAAGGACATTTCTACCCCTGTGTCATCCTTGGGAGACTAAAAGCTTGGGGATTTGGTAAAATCACCTCACCAACCGTTTTAAGCAACAGTGGGGCAATTGATGCCACTTAACCCTAGAACGCATGACCATAAAAATCTACACTTTCACATACCTGGGGCCCTTTAGGCCCGTGTGCAAATAACATGGAATAACTCAAACTCAAATGACAAACAACTATATACATGAAGAATACCTAGAGTTTCAAAATTCTAACTAAAGCAATCTGTAACGGGTCTGGGAGGCGGAACCTCTGAGCTACTATACAAGGGGGCAGTCCTTGTAAGGGAGCGGGTGACGACCAGGGAAGACGGGCAGGAGGTCACAGCAGGTGACCGGGACAGTCTCTGAGTGAACGGGCTGCAGGTCACGGCAAGTGACCAGGGCAGTCTCTGGATGAACGGGCTGATGGTCACGGCAAGTGACCGGGGCAGTCTCTGAATGAACGGGCAGATGGTCACGGCAAGTGACCGGGGCAGTCTCTGGATGAACGGGCAGATGGTCACGGCAAGTGACCGGGGCAGTCTCTGGATGAACGGGCAGATGGTCTCGGCAAGTGACCGGGGCAGTCTCTAGGTAAAGTGTTGGTACGACCTGTGGCGGCTGATGATAGACGTGAGTTCCCAGGTGAGCAGGCGGGAGTCTCTGGATGAACGGGTGGTCACAGCATGTGACGGCGGAGCCGCCAGGAAGACCAACAGACAGGCGGCAGATGAGCGCTCCCAGGTGAGCGGGCAGAAGTCTCTGGACAGGAGGGTGGTCACAGCACGTGACGGCGGAGCCTCCAGGTAGGCTAGCAGACAGGCAGCAGATGAGCGCTCCCAGGTGAGCGGGCAGGAGTCACTGGACAGGCAGGTGGTCACAGCACGTGACGGCGGAGCCTCCAGGTAGACTAGCAGGCAGGTAGCTGGTGTGTGCTCCCAGGTGAGCGGGCAAGCTGGTCCATAGACAGACTGACAGGAGATGGAAGGCAGACCGTCGGACCTCAGGCAAGCAGGCAGGTGGCTGATGTGCGCTCCCAGGTGAGCGGGCAGGCTGGTCCTTAGACAGACTGACAGGAGTAGTAAGGCAGACCGTCGGACCTCAGACTAGCAGGCAGGTAGCAGATAATCAGGCAGGAATCTGGCAGGTAACTGGCAGGTAACTGGCAGGTAACTGGCAACGGGACCTGAGGGCTGAAGCAAAGTAGTCAACAGTGCAACAACATTGCTCGGGCACCTCCATTTTGGAGGAGGTGCCTTATATATGGTGAAGTCCTCCGGCCATTGGCCGGGGACTCCTTAGGACGGCGCGCGCGGCCCCTTTAAGAGGGAGGGAGAGCGCGCGCGCGCGCCCTAAGCACAGTGGCCGGGAAGGAGCGCGCGCTGCCAGCAGAGCGGGAGGAGGACGCCGGGCACGGAGCAGGGAGGTGAGGGGAACAGCGTCCCTGCCTGGCAGAGGGCAGGGACGCTGGCGCTACACAATCTTGCAGATGATAGAAAACAATTAACTGGGCGGGCCTGCAAGGCCACAGGTATGCGTTCTAGGGTTAAGTGGTGTCTGTGCCACAATTTTGGGAGTCCCCTTGCTGTGTCTTACGTGACGTTGGCATCGTCAATTCCAGGTGGGTTGGGTCGCACCCCCCCTTTTAACTGTAAGAAACTACATACACTATGGCTTGGGGTAACACAGATGGTTGAGTCTGAAGAGCTGTTTACTCAGAGGTCTGCTCCAAATCTTCAGTGTCTGCTAGTCAGCGTAGAATTTTTAACTGCATCTAGCCTAGGCAATACTTTGGGCGTAGTAGCCCAGCTGCGAAGCAAGCTGCACCGCCTGTGTATCTAATAAGAATTTTTAAATTAATCTAGCCTAGGCAGACTGTGGGGACCCCCAACCAAACCCAGATGCTCAGCCCCCCTACCGCCCCCCTTTCATGGACAACCCAATAATGTAACTCTTACAACTGGATGGGTGAGGATCGGTCACAGCTTTATTAACTCTTTATACTCATTCCATTAGAAAGGCATTTTATTTCTAAAATAATTCAGCTTGTTGCAGCATGCCCTGGGTCCCCACTCCGGCAAGTTGGCCAACAAGTGTAACTCTCCAACATGTCCTTTCTATTTCCAGGCCACGGAGGATCCAGCGTACTCGTATGCAGGACTCTGACCCCCACCCATCACTCTTAACGCTTGTTCCACTCCGTCCTGGAGTCCTGACAGGAATATGTCCAGTCCAATATCTATTAAGTGAACACCGTCGGGCCGTATGAGGCCTGCTTTATCTCCTTCCAGTTGTCGGTGTCGTATCACTACACCGCCTCTGTCTCTTCTAAATTTTGCCATCCGAATATTTATTACCCGCCTTGTCCATTCGATGGCCGTGATGTCTCGCGCACCTTGCCATACCGCTATCGGCACAATCTCTGACCATACTATAGCTAATTTTGTGAAAAATTCTCTGAAGCGCTCAGTGTCTAGTTTCATTATTGCCATTAGTTATGCGCTCTTGTGATGACCTAGGTTGTTTCCCCCGGCCTGTATAACTAAGATGACCGGACATCTTGCCTCTCTCCCTACCTTGATTACCTCCATTAGTACCTGTGGCCATAGCAGGCCTCTAATACCTCTCCAGTTGAAATATGTGTTATGAAACTCTAATTTCCTCCTGCCTGGGCGGACTTTCGCCCTTTTTTGTGCCCAATATATATACGAGTGGCCTATCACTCACACTGTTGGCTTAGCGTCACCTGTAAAAGAAACAAACCACGTTAGGATAACAAGTCCGGTCTTATGTATCTCGCCAAACACGTGGATCGCCATCTCCCTATCCTCTGAACTTCCGTTTCTGACAGTCCTGCTCTTGCTGCTTCCGTGGCCGCACCTATGCGGAATGAGTGTGTCCCGTAATCTTTGGGGTGGTTCCCTGCCGATGTTATGCATTTATTAAATATAGCTTGGAACAGGTATCTTGATAATGGCGTTCCATCAATGTGTGATACGAAGAAATTACTTTGTGATCTGATGGTTAGATATGTTTTTACTATTGTCACCCGACTCAGTGTACCGTTTGTGGGTTGTAGAAGTACCCAAGTACCCCTGCCCGCTGGAACCGTTTTCGATTGGTGTATGCGTAGACGTATTGCATTATTGGCTATGACTACTTCCTGGTGTAATAAGCGTCCACTGGTGGTAATTTTGGATTGAGGGACTAATTCGCTTATACATAGCGCCCCGAAGAAGGCGATCACAAATGCAGTAGACAGTAGTGTTGCTTCAAATTGTGAGTGTCATGTTAATGGTGTTAGGGATAAGATGTGAGAAATCAGTTTTAGTGACACGGGACGGGACGTCTACATTCCTGACTTGGCTGACCCCTTTTCCACCCTTTTATGGATTGTCTGATGATGAATCTTTGTCACATCTCCCCAATTCAGTAGTTGGAAGTGAAATGCTACTCCGGTCAGACACCGCTGCGCTGACGCCCCTGATATGCCCCTCATCATTAGCTGGTGGAGAAATTCTATGGTGACTTGTGATCTGGCTTGTTCACATTGGTCAACCCGTCTGCCTGCTACTAGTCGTGTCCACTCTTCCCATGCCTTACCGTATGCTTGCCACGTTGACGGGGCAACTGACGCTCTGATTAATGGCATCAACTATTCGCCACTAGATCCCATAGGGAGGGTGGGCAACTGTTGCCCGATGGGTGGGCATTGTGGAAGAGCTCTGTGAAAATCTGCCAATTGAATTGTTATAAAGCGTTAGCAGCAGCTTTATACCCCTCAGCATAGTGGCTAGCGCGGACCCATACATTGTGTTTTAGGCACAGGAATACTAGCCTGCGTAGTAGGCCTAGCACTGGGAGAGACGATGATGCCATCTTATTAATGCAGTGCGCTAGGCTGGTGTTTTGTGTTATGAAGCGTATATTTTTGTTAGCCAGGCGCGCGCCCCATATTTCTATTGCTACCACTATTGGGAAAAATTATTTTCAGGGCTAGATGCAGCTAAAAATTATTATTAATTTCAAAGCTGGTGGAGCTTGGTATAGATGGCCTAATACAATGAGTCCCACACACTGCTAGAAGCCCAAATATTTTTTCAGAGGTAGATGCAGATAAAAATTATTTTTAATTTGCAACCTGATGGAGGTCAGTATAGATGGACTAATAGAGAAAGTCCCACACACTGCTAGAAGGCCAAATATTTTTTCAGAGCTAGATGCAGATAAAAATTATATTCAATTTGCAACCTGATGGAGGTCAGTATAGATGGACTAATAGAGAAAGTCCCACACACTGCTAGAAGGCCAAATATTTTTTCAGAGATAGATGCAGATAAAAATTATATTCAATTTGCAACCTGATGGAGGTCAGTATAGATGGACTAATAGAACAAGTCCCACACACAGCTAGAAGCCCAAATATTTTTTCAGAGGTACTGTAGATGCAGATAAAAATTATTTTTAATTTGCAACCTGATGGAGGTCAGTATAGATGGACTAATACAACAAGTCCCACACACAGCTAGAAGCCCAATATTTTTTCAGAGCTAGATGCAGACAAAAAATTATTTTGAATTTGCAACCTGATGGAGGTCAGTATAGATGGACTAATAGAGAAAGTCCCACACACTGCTAGAAGGCCAAATATTTTTTCAGAGCTAGATGCAGAAAAAAAATTATATTCAGTTTGCAACCTGATGGAGGTCAGTATAGATGGACTAATAGAGAAAGTCCCACACACTGCTAGAAGGCCACATATTTTTTCAGAGGTAGATTCAGAAAAAAATATATTCAGTTTGCAACCTGATGGAGGTCTGTATAGATGGATTAATAGAACAAGTCCCACACACAGCTAGAAGCCCAATATTTTTTCAGAGGTAGATGCAGAAAAAAATATATTCAGTTTGCAACCTGATGGAGGTCAGTATAGATGGACTAATACAACAAGTCCCACACACAGCTAGAAGCCCAATATTTTTTCAGAGGTAGATGCAGAAAAAATATATTCAGTTTGCAACCTGATGGAGGTCTGTATAGATGGATTAATAAAACAAGTCCCACACACTGCTAGAAGCCCAAATATTTTTTCAGAGGTAGATGCAGATAAAAATTATTTTTAATTTGCAACCTGATGGAGGTCAGTATAGATGGACTAATAGAGAAAGTCCCACACACTGCTAGAAGGCCAAATATTTTTTCAGAGCTAGATGCAGATAAAGATTATTTTTAATTTGCAACCTGATGGAGGTCAGTATAGATGGACTAATAGAGAAAGTCCCACACACTGCTAGAAGGCCAAATATTTTTTCAGAGATAGATGCAGATAAAAATTATATTCAATTTGCAACCTGATGGAGGTCAGTATAGATGGACTAATAGAACAAGTCCCACACACAGCTAGAAGCCCAAATATTTTTTCAGAGGTAGATGCAGAAAAAAAATATTTTTAATTTGCAACCTGATGGAGGTCAGTATAGATGGACTAATACAACAAGTCCCACACACAGCTAGAAGCCCAATATTTTTTCAGAGGTAGATGCAGAAAAAAATATATTCAGTTTGCAACCTGATGGAGGTCTGTATAGATGGATTAATAGAACAAGTCCCGCACACAGCTAGAAGCCCAATATTTTTTCAGAGGTAGATGCAGAAAAAAATATATTCAGTTTGCAACCTGATGGAGGTCAGTATAGATGGACTAATACAACAAGTCCCACACACAGCTAGAAGCCCAATATTTTTTCAGAGGTAGATGCAGAAAAAAATACATTCAGTTTGCAACCTGATGGAGGTCTGTATAGATGGATTAATAGAACAAGTCCCACACACAGCTAGAAGCCCAAATATTTTTTCAGAGGTAGATGCAGATAAAAATTATTTTTAATTTGCAACCTGATGGAGGTCAGTATAGATGGACTAATAGAGAAAGTCCCACACACTGCTAGAAGGCCAAATATTTTTTCAGAGCTAGATGCAGATAAAAATTATATTCAATTTGCAACCTGATGGAGGTCAGTATAGATGGACTAATAGAACAAGTCCCACACACAGCTAGAAGCCCAAATATTTTTTCAGAGGTAGATGCAGAAAAAAATATATTCAGTTTGCAACCTGATGGAGGTCTGTATAGATGGATTAATAGAACAAGTCCCACACACAGCTAGAAGCCCAATATTTTTTCAGAGGTAGATGCAGAAAAAAATATATTCAGTTTGCAACCTGATGGAGGTCAGTATAGATGGACTAATACAACAAGTCCCACACACAGCTAGAAGCCCAATATTTTTCCAGAGCTAGATGCAGAAAAAAATTATATTCAATTTGCAACCTGATGGAGGTCAGTATAGATGGACTAATAGAATGATGCTATGCCCAAAAGATTTTACTTCACTAGGTGCAGTAAAAAAATTGGTATTCTATACACAGGTGGTATATCTTGCAACACAGATAGGCTACTCCACTGACTAACACACTCTACAATAGGCCAAAAAGGATTAGCTTTGCTAGATTCAGCCAAATGCTGTGAAAAAAACTTGCACAGCACTGGCACAGACCTGCCTGGCAAAAACTGATAGGAACTGATGTAACCTAGTCCTGAAAAGGACTCCAATTACAATTAGTCTTTACTCCCACAACCTATCTATTTAAGAGCACATACCTGCCTGATAAAAGTCATAGGAAATGCTGTAACCTAGTCCTTAAAAGGACTGCAATCACAACTATTCCCTACTCCCAAGCTATCTGTAGATTTGTGCGAAAATTGGCTTGAAATTAACAAGGTATAGCGCACACAGCAACAGCGGTGCCGTCTAACACGCAGCTGCAGCAGTGAGAAAATGGTGGCGACGGGGAAAATGGCTTGATCTTATAGGGCAAGGACATGTGACATACACTGCCAATGACACATGCCCTTGCTTGTGTGAAAAAAACACTTCGCTCCGTGTGTGCGCTGCTGATAGGCTGACAGATTGCACCTCCCCACTGTAAATGCGGGAAAGAGAAAAAAAAAATGGAGATCTTCATTGTTCCTGCAGAGATCCATCCCCTGCCCCTCCCCCCACCCCGCTGTACACTCAAACTGCGTATTAACATTAATTTTCATCATTACTGAGAAAAAATCCAGTTATGATTTTGGTGCACGAACAGTTATCGAACATAACCTCGATCAGCCGAATTTTTCTCAAAATGTTCGTGTTCGCCGAACGGCTCGAACACCGCCCAAAACAGCTCGAATTTGAGATTGGCGAACAGTTCGAGTAGAACAACGCTCATCTCTAATTGTAAGTTCCTCCGTCCTAATTTTTGGCAGCTTTTGCTTGGAAGGCACAAGCAATGACTATGGGAGACACACTCCCCAATAATGGAAATAATGTTTTTAAGATACTGTGCTGGATGGCTATTGTATAGGGCATTAAAAGCATCTTGTTAAGCTACTGTGACCTCCATCACTTTTCCGAGGGGCATTAAAACCGTCTTGTTAAGCTACTGTGACTTCCACATCTCTTCCAAGGGGCATTTAAACCGTCTTGTTAAGCTACTGGGACCACCACCACTTTTCCAGGGGGCATTAAAACCATCTTGTTAAGCTACTGGGACCTCCACTTCTCTTCTGAGGGGCATTAAAAGCGTCTTGTTAATCTACTGTGACCTCCACCACTTTTCCAAGGTGCATTAAAACCGTCTTGTTAAGCTACTGGGACCTCCACGTCTCTTCTGAGGGGCATTAAAAGTGTCTTGTTAAGCTACTGTGACCTCCACCACTTTTCCAAGGGGCATTAAAACCATCTTGTTAAGCTACTGGGACCTCCACGTCTCTTCTGAGGGGCATAAAAAGCATCTTGTTAAGCTTCTGTGACCGCCACCACTTCTCCGAGGGGCATTAAAACCATCTTGTTAAGCTACTGGGACCTCCACGTCTCTTCTGAGGGGCATTAAAAGCGTCTTCTTAAACCACTCTGAACTCCACAGCTCTTCCAAGGGGCATTGAAATGTTGTTTTTAATTACCTCTAACCTCCACGACTCTTCCAACGTGCATTGCATTTCCTCCTAGTTTTTGGCAGCTTTTGCTTGGAAGGCATAAGCAAATACTATGGGAGGCCCACTCCCCAATAATGGGAATAATGTTTGTAATATGCTGTACTGCATGGCTCTTGTAAGGGGCATTGCAAGTTCCTCCGTTCTAATTTTTGGCAGCTTTTGCTTGGAAGGCATAAGCAAAGTCTATAGGAGACACACTCTCCAATAATGGGAATAATGTTTTTAAGATGCTGTACTGTATGGCTCTTGTAAGGGGCATTAAAAGCGTCTGGTTAAGCTACTGCGAGCCCCACCACTTTTCAAGGGGCATTAAAACCGTCTTGCTAAGCTACTGTGACTTCCACGTCTCTTCCACGGGGCATTCAAACTGTCTTGTTAAGCTACTGGGACCTCCACGTCTCTTCTGAGGGGCATTAAAAGTGCCTTGTTAAGCTACTGTGACCTCCACCACTTTTACAGGGGGCATTAAAACCGTCTTTTTAAGCTACTGGGACCTCCACTTCTCTTCTGAGGGGCATTAAAAGCATCTTGTTAAGCTACTGTGACCTCCACTACTTTTCCAATGGGCATTAAAACCGTCTTGTTAAGCTACTGGGACCTCCACATCTCTTCTGAGGGGCATTAAAAGCATCTTTTTAAACCACTCTGAACTCCACAGCTCTTCCAAGGGGCATTGAACTGTTGTTTTTCATTACCTCTAATCTCCACGACTCTACCAACGGGCATTGCATTTCCTCCTAATTTTAGTCAGCCTTTGCTTTTCAATGCAAAGGCAAAAACTAAGGGAGACCCACTCCCCAATAATGGGTAGAAGGTTTTTAGTACGCTGTAATCCACGTCTGTTTCAAGGGGCATTGCAGTTCCTCATAATTTTTGGAAAGCCTTCCATTCACTGCTTAGTCCAACAGTGTACAGGAGACCCAGTTGCTATAAATGGAAAAAACGGTTTAGTTAAAGCCCTCTGACCTCCATGTCACTTCCAAGGGGCATTGGACTGCCTCAAAATTTTTGGTAGGCATTGTACTCATTGTATGCCCTATAACTGTGTAGCCAAACCGCTCCTTTTGTTACAGAAACATATCCTACAAGACATATGTGGCTGACTGGCCTGATATTGATGTGAATGGTCCCAGTTCCTCCTGCTCTTTCTCCGTTGCCACTACCTCATCCATCATTTATCACCTGAAGCTTTGTTTTATCGGGAGTCATAGAAATGGGATAGTAGCAGAAAAACATCCAGCAATCCTCAGAGGAGGTAGGATATGCGCCAAAACGCTGACCACCTCAGGCCTAGCCGCTACTACATACATGCGCTTGCATTCCAAGAAAACAAAGCAGATGCTAAATTCTATCATCATCATCATGCTCCTCACCTTGGCACTCTCAACTCCCCTGATGGAGAAGCCAGGGCCCACGGGAGGAGTCTGGTTCTCTGGTAGGCTCGTCCAATGCTGCCCTAAAGCAGGCAGGGATAAGAAAAGTGTGTGGATTGAAGTTGACAGGAGAAATAGGGGCGGCTGGGGACCATTTATGGACACCCGGCTGCCGCCATCCGGCTGGAGACTGTGTGTGGACACCAGGCCGCAGGGCGGCTGGGGACCGAGTATGGACATCTGGCCGCCCCCTGGCGGCTGGGGACCGAGTCTGGACACCCGACTGCCGGGTGGCTGGGGACTGAATATGGCAACCAGGCCGTCAACGCAGCCATGACGTGGTGGCCAGATTCCGCCTCCACATTAGAGTTGAGCCACCCCCGTAGTGTTCGAGTTCGGTTTGGTTCGTCGTACACCCGTATGTTCACCGAACTGTTCGTCGAACTGTTCGTCGAACACCATCTAACACCGTTAAAACCAATAGCAGGCATACAAAAACACATAGAAACAAATAGAAAACACATAGAAAACACTTTAAAGGTGTCCAAAAGCTGACAAACTGCTCAGAAGACACAACTAACACATGTAAAAGTGACAAGTATATATAGTCATGCAAAAAGAAAAGAGGTTGAGGAGTAAAAGGAGGGGGAGAGACAGCTAGAGGCATGTCATGCCCTTCTAAATCCATAAAAGTGCGAAGCTGACACGGCCAGTCTGTTCCTGCCCATGCGACCTCCGTGTCGCCGGGTTTGTGCCAGAGCTGCGGTGGACCCTGATGGCCAGCTCCCCTCTCCCAATACTGGTAACTGTCCACTGGTGGGTCGAGCGAGCCCCTGTGGTGGAGGCAGGTCTAAGCTTTTTAATTTAAATTGTCTCTCTAATTTGAATGAGTACACTTTAAATCCTTTTACAGGGATCTATTGGAGGGCAAGTCTGATGCCAGCACCCGCTGGAATTACAGCTCCAGTAGCGTCCACTAAAGCTGCTGCAGTTAAAAAGCTTTTATAAGGATCGAGCTCGGCGGTCCACTTCTAGGCGACCTACCGCCAGTCCCAGCCCCTGTGGCTTGGGGTGCCTCCCGATGCTCTTCACTGAGTGTCCCGGGGGCCCAAAGCATTTCCTTTGAAAAAATTAAGTGTCCAAACTACAGGTGGTGTAGCTTGCTTAACAGCTGGGATAATCCGCTGACTAGCAGACACTGCTACTAGGCACAAAGTATTTCCTGGGCTAGATGCAGTTAAAAATTTGTAATTAGATACTCTCGTTGGATGCTGAGAAAGCATTCCATAGAGTCTCCTGGCACGCCATATATTATTCTCTTAAAAAGCTTGGGGTAGGGGTCTAGGGGACCCTTTTATAGCCAAAATCACGGCCCTGTATCGCAATACGTCACCTAGGCTGAAGATAAATGGAACATTTTCATCACCTTTCATAATCACCAATGGGACAAGGAAGGGAAGTCCTCTGCCCCCTCTCTTATACATCCTAGTGACAGAGCACCTGCTCTCATCAATTCGCCATAACACCAATATTAGGTGGATTGAGGTGGGAGGCACCGAGTACAAGTGCTCTGCATTTGCTGATGATGTCCTAGTATATATCACTCAATCACATATATCCATCCCTGCTGTTATGGCTGAAATAGATCACTTTGTTACATGGTCAAATTTTAAAATCAATGCAACGAAGTCTGAGGCCCTCGATGTCTCCCTCCCCAAATCCATACAGGATTCCATCCAATCCAACTTTCCCTTTGCCTGGCCCTCACAGGGTATCAAATACTTAGGAATTCCTATTCATAGAGACCTCTCCCGTCTATGTTATCTTAATTTTGGGCCCTTTATTGAACAACTCCATACAGACCACGGTTGGCAAGTTAGAACCACTGGTGTTTTGTGGAAAAGCACATGTACACTGTGTTCCAAATTATTATGCAAAAAGTGTTTAGGAGTAGTGTTGAGCCACCCCCGTAGTGTTCGGGTTCGGTTCGGTTCGTCGAACACCGCGATGTTCGAGGAACTGTTCGTCGAACTGTTCGTCGAACACCTTAGAACACCGTCGAACACCGTTAAAACCAATGGCAGGCAAACAAAAACACATAGAAACACATAGAAAACACCTTCAAAGGTGTCCAAAAGCTGACAAACTGCTCAGAAGACGCTTTCTTTAAAAAAGCCGGCCGGCAATTCAGCAGCGGCATACACCGGTACCCGACAATTTAGACAAGAAGGAATAGAGCCTCACACATAGATTAGATAGATAGAAACATGTCAGTCACATATATATGAAGTACAGTGACAGTGTTGCTTACTGTACTTGTCATTTAGTGTAAAGGATTTATTAAAAAAAATAATAGTGTTTTCATGCACTGTCTCTTTAAAAAAGCCGGCCGGCAATTCAGCATCTGTACCCGACAATTTATAACAGACAGAATAGAGCTTCACACATAGATTAGATAGATAGAAACATGTCAGTCACATATATATGAAGTACAGTGAGTGTTGGTTACTGTACTTGTCATTTAGTATTAAAATAAAGGATTTATTATTAAAAAAAATTGGCGTGGGGTTCCCCTTAATTTTAGTCTCTAGCGGAGGTTAAGCAGACAGCTGGGGCAGATGTTTGAAGCCTGGGAAGGGGGTAATACCCACGGAGCTTCCCAGGCTACTAATATCAGCCCCCAGCTGAATACATAGCCTTTACTAGCTATTAAAATGGGGGACCCCCCCAAAAAAATGATGTGGGGTCCCCCCTAATTTAATAGCTAGCAAAGGCTAGGCAGACAGCTGGGGGCTGATATTAATAGCCCAGGAAGGGAGCCATGAATATTGGCCCCCTCCCAGGCTGGCGCATTCATAGGATGCGCCAATTCTGGCACTTAGCCTCGCTCTTCCACGCTGCCCTGGTGCGGTGGCAGTGGGGTAATAGGGCTGGGGTTGATGTCAGCTTATAATGCCAGCTGACATCAAGCCCAGGTTAATAATGGAGAGGCGTCTATAAGACACCCTCATTACTAACCCCATAGTCAAAGTTAAAAGAAAACACAAACACCCAGAATAAAGTCCTTTAATTGAAATAAAGACACAATCCTTTATTGTTCTAAATTAAACCATACTTACCATCACGCCCATTCCAGCTGAAGCCAACGATCTCCTGCAATAAAAGAAAAATAATAAAGCAACATCATCCTTACCTTTCCATGGTTCCCATGACAGCTTCAGCTCTGCTACATCAAGATGACAGGCTGGACCGCAGCAGAAAGCTGCCATCCAGCCTGTCATCCCGCAGACACTGAGAAGCGCAGGCATGCTTGCGCTCCTCAGTGTCTGACTGTGACGGCATCCAGATGAGCCGACAATGAACTCGGCTCACCTCATGTACGTCACTGACAGCGTGGGAGAATTCTCGCGCTGAGTGCAGGAGAATTTTCCCACGCTGTCAGTGACGTGCATGAGGCTGATATTTAAATTTGGCGCACAAATCGGTGATTGGTCGCGGGCAGCGTCCGCGACCAATCAGCACAGTAGTGTTTAACTTTGGCGGCAAGATCAGTGATTGGTCGCGGTCAAGACGGCGACCAATCACCGATTTGTGCGGCACATTTAAATAGCGGCCGCGACCAATTGGATGTCAGCGCCGCTCCCCGGTCCTCCCTTCACACCCTAGACGCATGGATGTCAGCGGCGCTGCCTGGTTGGATACTTCCGCTCCGAGAACCCGGGACATGAGCGGGTACTCGCAGCAGAAGTATCTCGACCCGCAGCGCCGCTCCCCGGTCCTCCCTTCACACCCTAGCTGCTGATCTCCCCACAGTATCCGCATGGTGTTACAAAGGTCCGGACATTTGTGTTAAAAATCGCTGATTGGTCGCTGGCGCTGCCCGCGACCAATCACCGATTTGGGCGCCAAATTTAAATATCGGCCGCGACCAATCACCCATCTTGGCTCCACATTTAAACACCGCTGTACTGATTGGTCGCGGACGCTATTTAAATGTGGCGCCAAAATCGGTGATTGGTTGCGCCCAGCGTCGGCGACCAATCAGCTCAGCGGTGTTTAAATGTGGAGCCAAGATCGGTGATTGGTTGCGGCCGATATTTAAATTTGGCGCCCAAATTGGTGATTGGTCGCTGGCAGCGCCAGCGACCAATCAGCGATTTTTAACACAAATGTCCGGATCTTTGTAACACCATGCGGATACTGTGGGGACATCAGCGGCTAGGGTGTCAAGGGAGGACCGGGGAGCTGCGCTGCGGGTCGGGATACTTCTGCTGCGACCAGTCGCTCATGTCCCGGGTTCTCGCAGCGGAAGAATCCAACCAGGCAGCGGCGCTCCCCGGTCCTCACCAATACGATTAGCTGATTGGTCGCGCTCTCCGCACGCGACCAATCAGTGATCTTGGCGCTAAAGTTAAACACCGCTCTGCTGATTGGTCGCGGACGCTGCCCGCGACCAATCACCGATTTGGGTGCCACATTTAAATAGCGGCCGCGACCAATCAGCGAGCTTGGCGCCAAATTTAACACCGCTCTGCTGATTGCGTCGGGTCTGCCGCATACATATTTTAGAATACACGATGCGTTAGAATCGGGCCACCATCTAGTTTCATGAAATAATTTTAAAAAAAATTGACGTGGGGCTTCGCCCTATATTTGTGTCCAGCCAGGTACAGCAGGCAGGAACGGGCTGCCCCCAACCACCAGCTGCCTATTTGTACCTGGCCGGACACAACAATATAGGGAAGCCTTTTTTTTCTTAATTATTTCATGAATTTCATGAAATAATTAAAAAAAAAAATACGTGGGGCTTCGCCCTATTTTTGTGTCCAGCCAGGTACAACTAGGCAGCTGGGGGCTGGAATCTGCAGCGCAGGGAGGCCTAAGCTTTCTGGGTCCCCCCCGCTGCAAAATGCAGTCCGCAGCCACCCGGGAAAATGGCGCATTCATAGAAGCGCCATCTTCTGGCGCTGTACCCAACTCATCCAGGGCCCTGGTGCGGTGGCTCACTGGGTAATAAAGGGGTTAGGGCCACCTTGGCATTATCAGCTGGCCCTAAGCCCGAAATTCATGGGGTCACGCCAATATTAGACATGACCGCCATGAATTTCTAGTAAAGTATTTAAAAAAAACACAAACACCCAGAAAAAAGTCCTTTAATTGAAATAAACACACAATTCTTTATTGTTCTAAATTAAACCATACTTACCGTCACGCCCATTCCAGCTGAAGCCAACGATCTCCTGCAATAAAAGTAAAATAATTAAGCAACCTCATCCTTACCTTTCCATGGTTCCCACGACAGCTTCAGCTCTGCTACATCGAGATGACAGGCTGGACCGCAGCAGAACGCTGCCATCCAGCCTGTCATCCCGCAGACACTGAGAAGCGCAGGCATGCTTGCGCTCTGCAGTGTCTGGCTGTGACGGCATCCAGATGAGCCGAGTTCATGTCCAATGAACTCGGCGCACCTCATGCACGTCACTGACAGCGTGGGAGAATTCTCCTGCACTCAGCACTAGAGATGAGCGTTGTTCTACTCGAACTGTTCGCCAATCTCAAATTCGAGCTGTTTTGGGCGGTGTTCGAGCCGTTCGGCGAACACGAACAATTTGAGAAAAATTCGGCTGTTCGAGGTTATGTTCGATAACTGTTCGTGCACCAAAATCATAACTGGATTTTTTCTCAGTAATGATGAAAATTAATGTTAATACGCAGTTTGAGTGTACAGCGGGGTGGGGGGAGGGGCAGGGGATGGATCTCTGCAGGAACAATGAAGATCTCCATTTTTTTTTCTCTTTCCCGCATTTGCAGTGGGGAGGTGCAATCTGTCAGCCTATCAGCAGCGCACACACGGAGCGAAGTGCTTTTTTTCACACAAGCAAGGGCATGTGTCATTGGCAGTGTATGTCACATGTCCTTGCCCTATAAGACCAAGCCATTTTCCCCGTCGCCACCATTTTCTCACTGCTGCAGCTGCGTGTTAGATGGCACCGCTGTTGCTGTGTGCGCTATACCTTGTTAATTTCAAGCCAATTTTCGCACAAATATACAGATAGCTTGGGAGTAGGGAATAGTTGTGATTGCAGTCCTTTTAAGGACTAGGTTACAGCATTTCCTACGACTTTTATCAGGGAGGTCTGTGCTCTTAAATAGATAGGTTGTGGGAGTAAAGACTAATTGTAATTGGAGTCCTTTTCAGGACTAGGTTACATGAGTTCCTATCAGTTTTTGCCAGGCAGGTCTGTGCCAGTGCTGTGCAAGTTTTTTTCACAGCATTTGGCTGAATCTAGCAAAGCTAATCCTTTTTGGCCTATTGCAGAGTGTGTTAGTCAGTGGAGTAGCCTATCTGTGTTGCAAGATATAACACCTGTGTATAGAATACCAATTTTTTTACTGCACCTAGTGAAGTAAAATCTTTTGGGCATAGCATCATTCTATTAGTCCATCTATACTGACCTCCATCAGGTTGCAAACTGAATATAATTTTTTTCTGCATCTAGCTCTGAAAAAATATTTGGGCTTCTAGCAGTGTGTGGGACTTGGTCTATTAGTCCATCTATACTGACCTCCATCAGGTTGCAAATTAAAAATAATTTTTTTCTTCATTTAGCTCTGAAAAAATATTTGGGCTTCTAGCAGTGTGTGGGACTTGGTCTATTAGTCCATCTATACTGACCTCCATCAGGTTGCAAATTAAAAATAATTTTTTTCTGCATCTAGCTCTGAAAAAATATTTGGGCTTCTAGCGGTGTGTGGGACTTGGTCTATTAGTCCATCTATACTGACCTCCATCAGGTTGCAAATTAAAAAAAATTTTTTCTGCATCTAGCTCTGAAAAAATATTTGGGCTTCTAGCAGTGTGTGGGACTTGGTCTATTAGTCCATCTATACTGACCTCCATCAGGTTGCAAATTAAAAATAATTTTTTTCTGCATCTAGCTCTGAAAAAATATTTGGGCTTCTAGCGGTGTGTGGGACTTGGTCTATTAGTCCATCTATACTGACCTCCATCAGGTTGCAAATTAAAAATAATTTTTTTCTGCATCTAGCTCTGAAAAAATATTTGGGCTTCTAGCGGTGTGTGGCACTTGGTCTATTAGTCCATCTATACTGACCTCCATCAGGTTGCAAATTAAAAATAATTTTTTTCTGCATCTAGCTCTGAAAAAATATTTGGGCTTCTAGCGGTGTGTGGGACTTGGTCTATTAGTCCATCTATACTGACCTCCATCAGGTTGCAAATTAAAAATAATTTTTTTCTGCATCTAGCTCTGAAAAAATATTTGGGCTTCTAGCGGTGTGTGGGACTTGGTCTATTAGTCCATCTATACTGACCTCCATCAGGTTGCAAATTAAAAATAATTTTTTTCTGCATCTAGCTCTGAAAAAATATTTGGGCTTCTAGCAGTGTGTGGGACTTGGTCTATTAGTCCATCTATACTGACCTCCATCAGGTTGCAAATTAAAAATAATTTTTTTCTTCATTTAGCTCTGAAAAAATATTTGGGCTTCTAGCAGTGTGTGGGACTTGTTCTATTAGTCCTTCTATACTGACCTCCAGCAGGTTGCAAATTGAATATAATTTTTTTCTGCATCTAGCTCTGAAAAAATATTTGGGCTTCTAGCGGTGTGTGGGACTTGGTCTATTAGTCCATCTATACTGACCTCCATCAGGTTGCAAATTAAAAATAATTTTTTTCTGCATCTAGCTCTGAAAAAATATTTGGGCTTCTAGCAGTGTGTGGGACTTGGTCTATTAGTCCATCTATACTGACCTCCATCAGGTTGCAAATTAAAAATAATTTTTTTCTTCATTTAGCTCTGAAAAAATATTTGGGCTTCTAGCAGTGTGTGGGACTTGTTCTATTAGTCCTTCTATACTGACCTCCAGCAGGTTGCAAATTGAATATAATTTTTTTCTGCATCTAGCTCTAAAAAAATAGTTGGGCTTCTAGCGGTGTGTGGGACTTGGTCTATTAGTCCATCTATACTGACCTCCATCAGGTTGCAAATTAAAAATAATTTTTTTCTGCATCTAGCTCTGAAAAAATATTTGGGCTTCTAGCAGTGTGTGGGACTTGGTCTATTAGTCCATCTATACTGACCTCCATCAGGTTGCAAATTAAAAATAATTTTTATCTGCATCTACAGTACCTCTGAAAAAATATTTGGGCTTCTAGCCGTGTGTGGGACTATTTGTATTAGTCCATCTATACTGACCTCCATCAGGTTGCAAACTGAATATATTTTTTTCTGCATCTACCTCTGAAAAAATATTTGGCCTTCTAGTAGTGTGTCGGACTTTCTCTATTAGTCCATCTATACTGACCTCCATCAGGTTGCAAATTAAAACTAATTTTTATCTGCATCTACAGTACCTCTGAAAAAATATTTGGGCCTCTAGCTGTGTGTGGGACTATTTGTATTAGTCCATCTATACTGACCTCCATCAGGTTGCAAATTCAAAATAATTTTTTTCTGCATCTAACCCAGCCAATAGTTTTGGCCTAATACCACAGTTTGGCCACTCAGGTCTGCTCGGTTACCATCCATTGTTTTTTTGTGCAAACAACTCCAGAGTTGTGAATTAGTTAACCACCAAAATGAGTGGAAAAAGGCCTGCTGCTGGTGGAAAGGGGAATAGGCGTGTTGGGAAGGGGAAAAAAGGTTGTGTCCGTGGGGTAGGTGTTAAAGCAACAGTAACATCTGCAGAAGAAAGACCATCTTCCAGCCAAACTAAAATGTCTACTTCTTTTAGCGGACAATGTGATAAGATCCCTTTCTTACGGCCACGCCAATCGCTACAAATTCCAGATGAGGCACAAAAACAGCAGGTGCTTCAACGGATATCAAGTGCTCCTTTAAGTGGGCTCTCCTCCACATCAACTTCAACATCACAAATACTCCAGTCCTCAAAGGTGTCACCCAAATCGCACTTGCTTCCTCACAGCTCCCAAATCTCCAGCTGCCCGTCTGAGTATGAGGTAGAACAGATGGTTGAGTCTGCAGAGCTGTTTAATCATACTATAGCCTGGGAATCAGAGGTCGACTCCAGCGCTTCTGTGAATCCAGACGAGGAAATGATCTGCACTGATGCCCAGAATCTTTATGAGTCGGATCCAGGACCAGACGCAGAAGGTTCTGACCATAATGTAGACCCTCATTCCCAAACTGTAACTCCTGTTGGTGGAGACAATGAGGAAGACGATGATAAGACTCAAATACCTGATTGGAGCGACAACTTTAGTTTTTTGTCAGGGCAGGAACAGGTTGGCTCTGAGGACGACGGGTGTGATAACGCACAGGGTGATGATGATGAGGTTGGAGATCCCACTTACTGTCAACCCACAGTCAGCCAAGAGATGAGGTCAGCAGA
Source organism: Phyllobates terribilis (assembly GCF_046119375.1). Classification (NCBI taxonomy): domain Eukaryota; kingdom Metazoa; phylum Chordata; class Amphibia; order Anura; family Dendrobatidae; genus Phyllobates; species Phyllobates terribilis. Next base: position 304,633,786 of record NW_027362768.1, on the reverse strand, counting down.
GGAGGTGGAGGAAGATGCTAGTGACGACGAGGTCAGGTTGCGCCTTCCTAGACAGAGACGTAGTACTGGAAGCACGTCAACAACTGCATCCTCAAACACAACTCTGCCTCTCACCACAAGTCGTGGTGGCTCTTCAGGTCGCATGGGTGCTAAGCCTTGCATAGCCTGGGCATTTTTTCAGATCGATAAAGATGACCCAACTCGTGTTATCTGTAACATTTGTCAGCAAAAGCTAAGTAGAGGCCAAAAAATACATAGTTTGAGTACTTCATGCATGAACCGGCACATGGACATGAAGCATAAGTTGCAGTGGGAAGCTCAGTGTGCTACAATGCGGCCTAGCCGGCCGGGCCAATCACCGTCTGCCATATCTTGTGCATCCGCGGCCTCTTCATCCTCTGTGACTGGGGGGACAGCAGTCACACCTGTTTTGGGGCGCAGACCTGCCACCTCTTTACCCGCAACAGCCAGCGTGATTGGCAGGTCATCATTTTCTTTGGAGGTGGTAACACCAGCTCGTGTTGAGCGCTGTCCGACATCGATAGCACCACCTTTGGATCAAGGCAACCTAACATGTCCGCCTGCATCTTCCTCACAGACCGGCAGTTTGCCGGGGACACCCTTATCAACCCCGTCTAAGCACAATAGCCAGCCCTCGGTCCCTCAGATGTGGACAAGTAAAAGACCATTTCCTCCTAGCCATGAGAAAGCTAAGAGGTTGAATTTCACCATCTGCAAGCTCTTGGCTACAGAAATGCTGCCTTTCCGCCTGGTGGACACAGAGGATTTTCGAGACCTTATGTCCGTCGCAGTGCCCCAGTACCAGATGCCCAGTCGGCACTACTTCTCAAAGAAAGGTGTGCCTGCGCTCCACCAGCATGTCGCACACAACATCACCGCTTCTTTGAGAAACTCTGTGTGTGACAGGGTGCATTTCACCACAGACACTTGGATGAGTAGGCATGGACAGGGGCGTTACATGTCGCTGACTGGGCACTGGGTAACTATGGTGACAGCAGGACAAGGGGCTGCTGTCCAAGTGTTGCCGTCCCCACGATTTGTGCGTCAATCCTCTTTATGTCAAAGTTCCTCCACTGCTTCTGCCTCCTCAACCTCCTCTCGGTCTTCCACCTGCACGCAAAGCCTGTCTGGTCATGCCACAAGCTTTCTAACTGCGCAGAAGGGATCCTGCACACCTCCTTACTATGCTGGCAGTAGGGCTCAACGTCATCAGGCGGTTTTTACATTGAAATGTCTGGGAAATGTGAGTCACACAGCTGAGGAGTTGTGGTCAGCTCTGGAGAACCAATTTCATGAATGGTTGTCTCCACTGGACCTGAAACCAGGGAAGGCCGTGTGCGACAATGCTGCAAACCTGGGTGCGGCCCTTCGCCGGGGCAATGTCACACACGTGCCTTGTATGGCTCACGTGTTGAACCTGGTTGTCCAGCAATTTTTAGCCCACTATCCCAGACTAGATGGCCTTCTGCAGAGGGCACGGTCGCTGTGTGCTCACTTCCGCCGTTCGCATCCCACAGCTCAGCGACTTACATCTCTACAGAAGTCGTTGGGCCTGCCACTTCACCGGCTAAAATGCGATGTGCCTACCCGGTGGAATTCAACTCTGCACATGTTGCAGCGACTGTGGCAGCACCGACAAGCCCTGGTGCAATACGTTCTGACGTATAGCCTGGGCCAACGAGATTCAGAGGTGGGGCAAATCACGCTGGAGGAGTGGTCTCAGATCAGGGACCTATGCACCCTTCTGCACAGTTTTGAAATGGCGACGAAGATGTTTAGTGCTGACGATGCCATTATCAGCATGACTATTCCGGTGATTTACATGCTGGAGCACATGTTAAACAGAATTCGGAGTCAGGTGGTGGCACAAGAGGAGGTGGAGGAAGTAGAGGAGGAGGAGTTGTATGCGGAAGGGCTAACATCTGCAAGGTCCAGACGGTCGGCAGCACCAAGGCGGCAGGCATGTGAGGGTGGGGGAGATGGTTTTACCAGGGCGCATGGTAGCAGCCAAACTAGTGAGGAAAGTGCAGGAGCCCAGGAAGAAGTGGAGGACGAACTGATGGAAGACTCATCAGATGAGGGAGACCTTGATCACATTTCTGTTGTGCGAGGTTGGGGGGAGAGGACAGAGGAAGGAAGCATGATTGTTACCTCGCCACCAACACAACAGGGACTTGGTGCTCCTGGATGCGCAACACACAAGAGTGCCTTCTTGCTGCACTACCTGCAACATGACCCTCGAATTGTGAGAATTAGAAATAATCCTGACTACTGGGTTGCCACACTGTTAGATCCCCGGTACAAAAGTAAATTTGCAGAAATTATTCCTGCCATAGAAAGGGATGCACGCATGCAGGAGTATCAGCAGAGACTGTTGCAGAATCTTACATGTGCTTTTCCACAAAATACCAGTGGTGCACGTAGTGAATCTCACAGTTCCAACTTGCCAACCGTGGGACCGTCAAGTGTTCAGCACTCAAACCGTAACAGAACCACAGTATCTGCTGGTAACATCAATTTTGCGGAATCATTTCACCACTTTTTTAGCCCATCCTTTGCAAGGCCACAGGAGACAAGAAGGCTGACACATAGTCAACGCCTAGAGACGATGGTACAGGAGTATCTCCAAGTAAACATTGAAGCCACGACTGTGTCACTGGACCCTTGCTCTTTTTGGGCTTCCAATCTGGATAAATGGCCGGAGCTAGCCACTTACGCCTTGGAGATCTTGTCATGCTCCGCAGCCAGCGTTCTGTCTGAACGTGTGTTCAGCGCTGCTGGTGGTGTGCTGACAGATAAGCGCACGCGGCTCTCCACTGATAATGTAGACAGACTCACGTTCATAAAGATGAACAAATCATGGATCCGAAACGACTTTTCTACCCCTGTGTCATCCTGGGGAGAGTAAAAGCTTGATGATTGGTTAAAATCACCCTACCAACCGTTTTAAGCTTTCAAATTACTAATCATGTTTATCTGTATCTTGACTGGAAAATAATTTGGGCTTTGTAGCAGTGTGCAGCACTGATCCTATTAGGCCATCTATACTAAAGCTTCACCAGATTTAAAATTAAAAATAATTTTTAGCTGCATCTAGCCCGGAAAATAATTTTGGGGCTCCGAGATGCGCAAGGCACATAAGTGCCTTCTTGCTGCACTACCTGCAGCATGACCCTCATATTGTCAGAATTCGAAGTAATCATGACTACTGGGTTGCCACACTCTTAGATCCCCCAAACTTTTCGATCAACCTTTTCATTTTAATAAAGACCAAAAAAAATGGTCATTTTTGAAATTATAAGCATTAGCAGGTTGTTAGAAACTGAAATCAAACAGTTTTCAACTCAAAACTTTATTCTAGGTGATGTTACATTTTCACATGGGACCCCTTGTTCGAAAGGAGCTTCTGAACTCTATGAATTTGTCAGGTTTTGGATGGTTTCTGCTTCAATTGTTTTGCATGAGGACAGAATACCCTCCCAGAGCTGTTGCTTAGATGTGAACTGCCTCCCGCCATCATAGACACTCCTTTTAATGATGCTCCAAAGGTTCTGAATGGGGTAGAGGTCAGGGGAGCATGGGGGTCACACCATAAGTTTGTCCCCTTTTATGCCCATATCAGCCAGAGATGCAGATGTTTTATGTGCAGCATGAGATGGTGCATTATCATGCAGAAAAATGATCTTGCTGTGAAATACACGGTTCTTCTTCTTGAACCATGGCAGGAAGTGCTGTTTGAGAAAATCCACATACATTATGGAGTTCATCTTTAGCGCCTTCAGGGATCCTAAAGGGGCCGACAATCTCTCTCCCCATGATTCCAGCCCAAAACATTACTCCACCTCCTCCTTGTTGGCGCTGTAGCCGTGTTTGCGTGGGGTGTCCATCAACCAGCCATCCTCCACTCCATCCATCTGGACCATCGAGCGCTGCACGGCACTCATCCGTGAACAAAACAGTTTTGAAATCAGTCTTCATGTAATGTTTGGCCCACTGGAGCCGTTTCTGCTTGTGTGAAGTGGATAGAGGAGGTCGACAGGATGGCGCATGCACAGCTGCAAACCTCTGAAGGACCCTGCATCTTGTTGTTCGGGGGACGTTGGAGGCACAAGCAGCTTCAAAAACTTGTCTGCTGCTATGACAAGGCTTTTTTGCCGCTGCTCTTTCAACCTGACGTAATTGCCTGTAGGAAAGAGTCCTCAATTTGCCCTTATCAGCACGCACACGTGTGTACTGTGAATCAGCTACATACTTCTTGATTGCCAAGACACTTCATCCTGATCATCGCACAATGTTGATTGTAGTCATGCCTTGACCTAAACACTCCACAATTTGTTGCTTCTCAGCAGCCGACACATCCTTTTTCTTTCCCATTTTGGCAGAAAATGTAGGCTGCTTAATAATGTGAGAGAGCCTTCTTAAGTAGTCTTGCCTTTCATTGGACACACCTGCCAAACGAATTAGCACAGGTGTCTGCAATTGCTTACAGTGATATAAAGAGCCCTCCCACACATCACCATCAATGAGTTTAACTGACAAACAAACAAATTCTTCCCTTATCACTCCTAAACACTTTTTGTATAATAATTTGGAACGCAGTGTACATGTGCTTTTCCACAAAACACCAGTGGTTCACGTAGTGAATCTTACAGTTCTAACTTGCCAACCGTGGTCTGTATGGAGTTGTTCAATAAAGGGCCCAAAATTAAGATAACATAGATGGGAGAGGTCTCTATGAATAGGAATTCCTAAGTATTTGATACCCTGTGAGGGCCAGGCAAAGGGAAAGTTGGACTGGATGGAATCCTATATGGATTTGGGGAGGGTGACATCGAGGGCCTCAGACTTCGCTGCATTGATTTTAAAATTTTACCATGTAACAAAGTGATCTATTTCAGCCATAACAGCATGGATGGATATATGTGATTGAGTGATATATACTAGGACATCATCAGCAAATAGAGAGCACTTGTACTCGGTGCCTCCCACCTCAATCCACCTAATATTGGGGTTATGGCAAATTGATGAGAGCAGGTGCTCCGTCACTAGGATGTATAAGAGAGGGGACAGAGGACATCACTGCCTTGTCCCATTGGTGATTGTGAAAGGTGATGAAAATGTTCTGACGCACCCCCTGGGCCTTGGGACACCCGGAGCCGGACCCTTTTTGGTGGATGCTGGTGGTTGTAGTCTTCGTGGCGGCGACCCGGTTCCGTGGCTCAGGGCGGTCAAACCAGTGGCGGAACTATTTATGTGGTTTTGATGTTTAAATGTCCGACTACGCCACCCGTGGATTGCGGTCAGAGTGAACCGCCGCTACAGGGCAGACCACTGAGGCTGGTGTTGTGGGTGCAGCAGAGCGTAGCATAACTCCCCACGGGAGGAGTATAGCCTCAGGGCAGTGTATGCGGAGGATGGGGGTGATGGTGCAGGGCAGCAGCAGTAACGACACGGAGTCAGTGATGCAGTTCAGGGCCTTTACTCACAGTTCTTATTATCCAGACCACGTCTGCAGGTAACGGCTGCCCACGTCGTACTGTGCTCACCAGGTGAGGGGCTCAGATAACTCCCAGATAACTTTGGAGCACTTCACAGGACCCCCTTTGTGTGTCCTTTGTCTGGCCTTTCTTACCAACACTTCTGTCCGGCTGCCTCGGGCCTCCTCTTGGTAAACTTGGCGCCAGTTTCCCTGACCCTATGTGGTGCCTTCCTAGCGGGTGTAGCGAGGGGCTGCGCCACATAAAATGTCAGAGCCTCCGGTTTCTAGCTGAGGGTCGTTTCCTGCCTCCACTAGTTCGGGGACCAGTCTCCCCCTTTGGCCTGACCCCTCCACGCAGGTGGATTCGGGCGTGCGGTGGCGACTCGCCCGTCCGCACCCCTGGGATCCCTTCATTCCTCGTTCCTGGAGCCTTCTCCGCTCCTCTTCCTTCCTTCTCCCTCTTCCAGGCCTGGGCCTCTGTTACTAGGCCCGCCTCCGGAGCAGAGCTCATGCAGAGCCCCTGCTCCCTGCCACTTCTGCTCAGACTTCTCTGCACTGAACTAAGATGGTGCCCACCTTTTATACTCCCTTCTCAATGCACCCAGGAACTGCTTCCTCCCTGCTCCTGCACTACAGGGTTCCCCTTCCTCAGTGTTCCCTCCCCCCACTCCAGCCAGGGACAGGGACTGTCGTGCCCATCTCAGGGGCATATTGGTCGCCCTGCCCCACGGCAATGTGGTGTAATGCATGCAGGTGTCGGGTCCTGATCCACACTCCATCCTTACCTGAGAGTGAGATATCACACCTCTGGGTGAGGTGCAATACGTCTGTAGCAACCGAGCCCTCAGGGTGCTACAGTTCCATTTATCTTCAGCCTAGGTGACGTATTGCGATACAGGGCCGTGATTTTGGCTATAAAAGGGTCCCCTAGACCCCTACCCCAAGCTTTTTAAGAGAATCATATATGGCGTGCCAGGAGACTCTATGGAATGCTTTCTCAGCATCCAACGAGAGTATCTAATTACAAATTTTTAACTGCATCTAGCCCAGGAAATACTTTGTGCCTAGTAGCAGTGTCTGCTAGTGAGCGGATTATCCCGGCTGTTAAGCAAGCTGCACCACCTGTAGTTTAGACACTTTATTTTTTCAAAGGAAATGCTTCGGGACCATGGGATACTTAGTGAAGAGCATCAGGAGGCACCCCAAGGCATAGGGGCTGGGACTGGCAGTAGGATGCCTTGCGGTGGACAGCCGAGCTCGATCCTTATAAAAGCTTTTTAACTGCAGCAGCTTTAGTGGACGCTACTGGAGCTGGAATTACCGCGGCTGCTGGCATGAGACTTGCCCTCCAATAGATCCTTGTAAATGGATTTAAAGTGTATTCATTCAAATTAGAGAGACAATTTAAATTAAAAATCTTAGAGCTGCCTCCACCACAGGGGGGCTCGCTCGACCCACCAGCGGACAGACACCAGTATTGAGAGAGGGGGGCTGGCCGTCAGGGTTCACCGCGGCTCTGGCACAAACCCGGCGACACGGAGGTGGCACGGGCAGGAGCGGACTGGCCGTGTCGGCTTCTCACTTTTTGGATTTTAGAAGGGCATGACATGCCTATATCTGTGTCTCCCCCTCCTTTTACTCCTCCACCTCTTTTCTTTTCGCATGACTATATGTACTTGTCACTTTTCCATGTGTTAGTTATGTCTTCTGAGCAGTTTGTCAGCTTTTGGACACCTTTGAAGGTGTTTTCTATGTGTTTCTATGTGTTTTTGTTTGCCTGCCATTGGTTTTAACGGTGTTCGAAGGTGTTCGACGAACAGTTCGACGAACAGTTCGGCGAACACACGGGTGTTCGACGAACCGAACCGAACTCGAACACTACGGGGGTGGCTCAACACTACTCAGCACTTCAGCGTGAGAATTCTCCCACGCTGTCAGTGAAGTGCATGAGGTGAGCTCATTCATGTCCAATGAACTCAGCTGACCTCATGTACGTCACTGACAGCGCGGGAGAATTCTCACGCTGAAGTGCTGAGTGCAGGAGAATTCTCCCACGCTGTCAGTGACGTGCATGAGGTGCGCCGAGTTCATTGGACATGAACTCGGCTCATCTGGATGCCGTCACAGACAGACACTGCAGAGCGCAAGCATGCCTGCGCTTCTCAGTGTCTGCGGGATGACAGGCTGGATGGCAGCGTTCTGCTGCGGTCCAGCCTGTCATCTCGATGTAGCAGAGCTGAAGCTGTCGTGGGAACCATGGAAAGGTAAGGATGAGGTTGCTTTATTATTTTTCTTTTATTGCAGGAGATCGTTGGCTTCAGCTGGAATGGGCATGACGGTAAGTATGGTTTAATTTAGAACAATAAAGGATTGTGTCTTTATTTCAATTAAAGGACTTTATTCTGGGTGTTTGTGTTTTTTTTAACTTTGACTATGGGGTTAGTAATGGGGGTGTCTTATAGACGCCTCTCCATTACTAACCTGGGCTTGATGTCAGCTGGCATTATAAGCTGACATCAACCCCAACCCTATTACCCCCTGCCACCGCACCAGGGCAGCGTGGAAGAGCGAGGCTAAGTGCCAGAATTGGCGCATCCTATGAATGCGCCATTTCTGGGGCGGCTGACTGCTGGTGTTTCTAGCCTGGGAGGGGGCCAATATTCATGGCTCCCTTCCTGGGCTATTAATATCAGCCCCCAGCTGTCTGCCTAGCCTTTGCTAGCTATTAAATTAGGGGGGACCCCACGTCATTTTTTTTGGGGGGTCCCCCATTTTAATAGCTAGCAAAGGCTATGTATTCAGCTGGGGGCTGATATTAGTAGCCTGGGAAGCTCCGTGGGTATTACCGCCTTCCCAGGCTTCAAACATCTGCCCCAGCTGTCTGCTTAACCTCCGCTAGAGCCTAAAATTAAGGGGAACCCCACGCCAATTTTTTTAATAATAAATCCTTTATTTTAATACTAAATGACAAGTACAGTAACCAACACTATCACTGTACTTCATATATATGTGACTGACATGTTTCTATCTATCTAATCTATGTGTGAAGCTCTATTCTGTCTGTTATAAATTGTCGGGTACAGATGCTGAATAGTGTTGAGCCACCCCCGTAGTGTTCGGGTTCGGTTCGGTTCGTCGAACACCGGGATGTTCGAGGAACTGTTCGTCGAACTGTTCGTCGAACACCTTAGAACACCGTCGAACACCGTTAAAACCAATGGCAGGCAAACAAAAACACATAGAAACACATAGAAAACACCTGCAAAGGTGTCCAAAAGCTGACAAACTGCTCAGAAGACACTCTCTTTAAAAAAGCCGGCCGGCAAATTCAGCAGCGGCATATACCGGTACCCGACAATTTAGACAAGAAGGAATAGAGCATCACACATAGATTAGATAGATAGAAACATGTCAGTCACACATATAAGAAGCACAGTGACAGTGTTGGTTACTGCACTTGTCATTTAGTGTAAAGGATTTATTAAAAAAAATATTAGTGTTTTCATGCACCGTCTCTTTAAAAAAGCCGGCCAACAATTCAGCATCTGTACCCGACAATTTAGAACAGAAAGAATAGAGCTTCACACATAGATTAGATAGTTAGAAACATGTCAGTCACATATATAATAAGTACAGTGATAGTGTTGCTTACTGTACTTGTCATTTAGTGTAAAGGATTTATTTAAAAAAATAATAGTGTTTTCATGCACTGTCTCTTTAAAAAAGCCGGCCGGCAATTCAGCAGCGGTACCCGACAATTTAGAACAGAAAGATAGAGCATCACACATAGATTAGATAGATAGAAACATGTCAGTCACATATATATGAAGTACAGTGATAGTGTTGGTTACTGTACTTGTCATTTAGTATTAAAATAAAGGATTTATTATTAAAAAAATTGGCGTGGGGTTCCCCTTAATTTTAGGCTCTAGCGGAGGTTAAGCAGACGGCTGGGGCAGATGTTTGAAGCCTGGGAAGGGGGTAATACCCACGGAGCTTCCCAGGCTACTAATATCAGCCCCCAGCTGAATACATAGCCTTTACTAGCTATTAAAATGGGGGACCCCCCAAAAAAAATGACGTGGGGTCCCCCCTAATTTAATAGCTAGCAAAGGCTAGGCAGACAGCTGGGGGCTGATATTAATAGCCCAGGAAGGGAGCCATGAATATTGGCCCCCTCCCAGGCTAGAAACACCAGCCGTCAGCCGCCCCAGAAATGGCGCATTCATAGGATGCGCCAATTCTGGCACTTAGCCTCGCTCTTCCACGCTGCCCTGGTGCGGTGGCAGGGGGTAATAGGGTTGGGGTTGATGTCAGCTTATAATGCCAGCTGACATCAAGCCCAGGTTAGTAATGGAGAGGCGTCTATAAGACACCCCCATTACTAACCCCATAGTCAAAGTTAAAAAAAACACAAACACCCAGAATAACGTCCTTTAATTGAAATAAAGACACAATCCTTTATTGTTCTAAATTAAACCATACTTACCATCACGCCCATTCCAGCTGAAGCCAACGATCTCCTGCAATAAAAGAAAAATAATAAAGCAACCTCATCCTTACCTTTCCATGGTTCCCACGACAGCTTCAGCTCTGCTACATCGAGATGACAGGCTGGACCGCAGCAGAACGCTGCCATCCAGCCTGTCATCCCGCAGACACTGAGAAGCGCAGGCTTGCTTGCGCTGCTCAGCGTCTCTCTGTGACGACATCCAGATGAGCCGAGTTCATGTCCAATGAACTCGGCTCACCTCATGCACGTCACTGACAGCGTGGGAAAATTCTCACGCTGAAGCGCTGATTGCAGGAGAATTTTCCCACGCTGTCAGTGACGTGCAGGAGGTGAGCTGAGTTCATTGGACATGAGCTTACCTCATGCACATCACTGACAGCGTGGGAGAATTCTCCTGCACTCAGCACTTCAGCGTGAGAATTTTCCCACGCTGTCAGTGACGTGCATGAGGTGAGCCGAGTTCATTGGACATGACCTTGGCTCATCTGGATGCTGTCACAGCGAGACAGTGAGGAGCGCAAGCATGCCTGCGCTTCTCAGTGTCTGCGGGATGACAGACTGGATGGCAGCGTTCTGCTGCGGTCCAGCCAGTCATCTCGATGTAGCAGAGCTGAAGCTGTCGTGGGAACCATGGAAAGCTAAGGATGAGGTTGGTTTATTATTTTTCTTTTATTGCAGGAGATCGTTGGCTTCAGCTGAAATGGGTGTGATGGTAAGTATGGTTTAATTTAGAACAATAAAGAATTGTGTCTTTATTTCAATTAAAGGACTTTATTCTGGATGTTGTGTTTTTTTTAAATACTTTACTAGAAATTCATGGCGGTCATGTCTAATACTGGCGTGACCCCATGAATTTTGGGCTTGGGGCCAGCTGATAATACCAAGCTGGCCCTAACCCCTTTATTACCCAGTGAGCCACCGCACCAGGGCCCTGGATGAGTTGGGTACAGCGCCAGAAGATGGCGCTTCTATGAACGCGCCATTTTCCGGGGTGGCTGCGGACTGCAATTTGTAGCGGGGGGGGCCCAGAAAGCTTGGGCCTCCCTGCGCTGCAGATTCCAGCCCCCAGCTGCCTAGTTGTACCTGGCTGGACACAAAAATAGGGCGAAGCCCCACGTACTTTTTTTTAATTATTTCATGAAATTCATGAAATAATTAAGAAAAAAAGGCCTTCCCTATATTGTTGTGTCCGGCCAGGTACAAATAGGCAGCTGGTGGTTGGGGGCAGCCCGTTCCTGCCTGCTGTACCTGGCTGGACACAAATATAGTGCGAAGCCCCACTTCAATTTTTTTTAATTATTTCATGAAATTCATGAAATAATTAAGATAAAAAGGGCTTCCCTATATTGTTGTGTCCGGCCAGGTACAAATAGGCAGCTGGTGGATGGGGGCAGCCCGTTCCTGCCTGCTGTACCTGGCTGGACACAAATATAGTGCGAAGCACCACTTCAATTTTTTTAAATTATTTCAGGAAATTCATGAAATAATTAAAAAAAAATTGACGTGGGGCTTCGCACTATATTTGTGTCCACCAGGTACAGCAGGCAGGAACGGGCTGCCCCCAACCACCAGCTGCCTATTTGTACCTGGCCGGCCACAACAATATAGGGAAGCCCTTTTTTTCTTAATTATTTCATGAAATAATTTAAAGAAAATTGACGTGGGGCTTCGCCCTGTTTTTGTGTCCAGCCAGGTACAACTAGGCAGCTGGGGGCTGGAATCCGCAGCGCAGGGAGGCCCAAGCTTTCTGGGCCACCCCCGCTGCAAATTGCAGTCCGCAGCCACCCCGGAAAATGGCGCGTTCATAGAAGCGCCATCTTCTGGCGCTGTACCCAACTCATCCAGGGCCCTGATGCGGTGGCTCACTGGGTAATAAAGGGGTTAGGGCCAGCTTGGCATTATCAGCTGGCCCTAAGCCCGAAATTCATGGGGTCACGCCAATATTAGACATGACCACCATGAATTTCTAGTAAAGTATTTAAAAAAAACACAACACCCAGAAAAAAGTCCTTTAATTGAAATAAACACACAATTCTTTATTGTTCTAAATTAAACCATACTTACCATCACGCCCATTCCAACTGAAGCCAACGATCTCCTGAAATAAAAGAAAAATAATAAAGCAACATCATCCTTACCTTTCCATGGTTCCCATGACAGCTTCAGCTCTGCTACATCGAGATGACAGGCTGGACCGCAGCAGAACGCTGCCATCCAGCCTGTCATCCCGCAGACACTGAGAAGCGCAGGCTTGCTTGCGCTCCACAGTGTCTCTCTGTGAGGGCATCCAGATGAGCCGAGTTAATGTCCAATGAACTCGGCTCACCTCATGCACGTCACTGACAGCGTGGGAAAATTCTCCTGCACTCAGCGCTTCAGCGTGGGAGAATTCTCACACTGAAGCGCTGAGTGCAGGAGAATTCTCCCACGCTGTCAGTGACGTGCAGGAGGTGAGCTGAGTTCATTGGACATGAGCTCACCTTATGCACGTCACTGACAGCGTGGGAAAATTCTCCTGCACTCAGCGCTTCAGCGTGGGAGAATTCTCACGCTGAAGCGCTGAGTGCAGGAGAATTCTCCCACGCTGTCAGTGACGTGCAGGAGGTGAGCTGAGTTCATTGGACATGAGCTCACCTTATGCACGTCACTGACAGCGTGGGAGAATTCTCCTGCACTCACCGCTTCAGCGTGAGAATTTTCCCACGCTGTCAGTGACGTGCATGAGGTGAGCCGAGTTCATTGGACATGAACTCGGCTCATCTGGATGTCGTCACAGAGAGACGCTGAGCAGCGCAAGCAAGCCTGCGCTTCTCAGTGTCTGCGGGATGAGAGGCTGGATGGCAGCGTTCTGCTGCGGTCCAGCCTGTCATCTCGATGTAGCAGAGCTGAAGCTGTCGTGGGAACCATGGAAAGGTAAGGATGAGGTTGCTTTATTATTTTTCTTTTATTGCAGGAGATCGTTGGCTTCAGCTGGAATGGGCGTGACGGTAAGTATGGTTTAATTTAGAACAATAAAGGATTGTGTCTTTATTTCAATTAAAGGACTTTATTCTGGGTGTTTGTGTTTTTTTTAACTTTGACTATGGGGTTAGTAATGGGGGTGTCTTATAGACGCCTCTCCATTACTAACCTGGGCTTGATGTCAGCTGGCATTATAAGCTGACATCAACCCCAACCCTATTACCCCCTGCCACCGCACCAGGGCAGCGTGGAAGAGCGAGGCTAAGTGCCAGAATTGGCGCATCCTATGAATGCGCCATTTCTGGGGCGGCTGACGGCTGGTGTTTCTAGCCTGGGAGGGGGCCAATATTCATAGCTCCCTTCCTGGGCTATTAATATCAGCCCCCAGCTGTCTGCCTAGCCTTTGCTAGCTATTAAATTAGGGGGGACCCCACGTCATTTTTTTGGGGGGGTCCCCCATTTTAATAGCTAGTAAAGGCTATGTATTCAGCTGGGGGCTGATATTAGTAGCCTGGGAAGCTCCGTGGGTATTACCCCCTTCCCAGGCTTCAAACATCTGCCCCAGCCGTCTGCTTAACCTCCGCTAGAGCCTAAAATTAAGGGGAACCCCACGCCAATTTTTTTAATAATAAATCCTTTATTTTAATACTAAATGACAAGTACAGTAACCAACACTATCACTGTACTTCATATATATGTGACTGACATGTTTCTATCTATCTAATCTATGTGTGAAGCTCTATTCTGTCTGTTATAAATTGTCGGGTACCGCTGCTGAATTGCCGGCCGGCTTTTTTAAAGAGACGGTGCATGAAAACACTATTATTTTTTTGATAAATCCTTTACGCTAAATGACAAGTACAGTAAGCAGCACTGTCACTGTACTTCATATATATGTGAATGACATGTTTCTATCTATCTAATCTATGTGTGATTCTCTATTCTTTCTATTCTAAATTGTCGGGTACCGCTGCTGAATTGCCGGCCGGCTTTTTTAAAGAGACGGTGCATGAAAACACTATTATTTTTTTTGATAAATCCTTTACGCTAAATGACAAGTACAGTAATCAGCACTTTCACTGTACTTCGTATATATGTGGCTGACATGTTTATATCTATCTAATCTATGTGTGAAGCTCTATTCTTTCGGTTCTAAATTGTCGGGTACAGGTGTATGCCGCTGCTGAATTGCCGGCTTTTCATGTATCACTGTTGGCACTGTTCCCATCGATTTGGGCAATCACTGTAATGCCACAACCACCATATCTGTGGCATTACAGTGAGTGGCAGACAATCCCTGCATGATTGGTGCTCTAAATAGCACCAGACATGCAGGACACGCTTTTGGTGCACGAACAGTTATCGAACATAACCTCGAACAGCCGAATTTTTTGCAAATCGTTCGGGTTCGTCGAACAACTCGAACACCGCCCAAAACAGCTCGAATTTGAGATTGGCGAACAGTTCTAGTCGAACACCGCTCATCTCTATTTAGGAGTGATAAGGTAAGAATTTTTTTGTTTGGCAGTTAAACTCATTGATGGTGATGTGTGTCAGGGCTCTTTATATCACTGTAAGCAATTGCAGACACCTGTGCTAATTAGTTTGGCAGGTGTGTCCAATGAAAGGCAAGACTACTTAAGAAGGTTGTCCCACATTATTAAGCAGCCTACATTTTCTGCCAAAATGGGAAAGAAAAAGGATGTGTCGGCTGCTGAGAAGCAACAAATTTTGGAGTGTTTAGGTCAAGGCATGACTACAATCAACATTGCCAATACACTTCATCCTGATCATCGCACAATCAAGAATTATGTAGCTGATACACAGTACACACGTGTGCGTGCTGATAAGGGGAAATTGAGGACTCTTTCCTACAGGCAATTACGTCAGGTTAAAAGAGCAGCGGCAAAAAAGCCTTGTCATAGCAGCAGACAAGTTTTTGAAGCTGCTGGTGCCTCCCACGTCCCCCGAAAACAAGATGCAGGGTCCTTCAGAGGTTTGCAGCTGTGCGTTAGCCATCCTTTCGACCTCCTCTATCCTCTGTACACAAGCAGAAGCGGCTCCAGTGGGCCAAACAATACATGAAGACTGACTTCAAAACTGTTTTGTTCACCGATGAGTGCCGTGCAACGCTCAATGGTCCAGATGGATGGAGTGGAGGATGGCTGGTTGATGGACACCCCATGAAAACATGGCTACAGCGCCAACAAGGAGGAGATGGAGTAATGTTTTGGGCTGGAATCATGGGGAGAGAGACTGTCGGCCCCTTTAGGATCCCTGAAGGGGTAAAGATGAACTCCATAATGTATGTGGAGTTTCTCAAACAGCACTTCCTTCCATAGTTCAAGAAGAAGAACCGTGTATTCCGCAGCAAGATCATTTTCATGCACGATAATGCACCGTCTCATGCTGCACATAACACATCTGCATCTCTGGCTGATATGGGCATAAAATGGGACAAACTTAAGGTGTGACCCCCATGTTCCCCTGACCTCAACCCCATTGAGAACCTCTGAAGCATCATCAAAAGGAGTGTCTATGATGGCGGGAGGCAGTTCACATCTAAGCAACAGCTCTGGGAGGGTATTCTGTCCTCATGCAAAACAATTGAAGCAGAAACCATCCAAAACCTGACAAATTCAATGGACGAGAGAGTTCAGAAGCTCCTTTCGAACAAGGGGTCCTATGTGCAAATGTAACATCACCTAGAATAAAGTTTTGAGTTGAAAACTGTTTGATTTCAGTTTCTAATAACCTGCTAATGCTTATAATTTCAAAAATGACCATTTTTTGTTCTTTATTAAAATTAAAAGGTTGATTGAAGAGTGTGGGGGATCTAAGAGTGTGGCAACCCAGTAGTCAGGATTATTTCGAATTCTGACAATCTGAGGGTCATGTTACAGGTAGTGCAGCAAGAAGGCACTCATGTGTCTTGCGCATCTAGGAGCCCAAAAATTATTTTCCGGGCTAGATGCAGCTAAAAATTATTATTAATTTGAAAGCTGGTAGAGCTTAGTATAGATGGCCTAATAGAATCAGTACTGCAAACTGCTACAAGGCCTAAATTATTTTACAGGCAAGATACAGATACTCATGATTAGTAATAATTTGAAATCTGGTGGAGCTTAGTATAAATGGCCTAATAGAATCAGTACTGCAAACTGCTACAAGGCCAAAATTATTTTACAGGCAAGATAGAGATAAACATGATTAGTAATAATTTGAAATCTGGTGGAGCTTAGTATAAATGGCCTAATGGAATGAGTACTGCACACTGCTACTTTGCCCAAAATTATTTTCCAGGCAAGATACAGATAAAAATGATAATTAATTTGAAAGCTTAAAACGGATGGTGAGGTGATTTTACCAAATCCTCAAGCTTTTACTCTCCCCAGGATGACACAAGGGTAGAAAAGTCCTTGCGGATCCATGATGCGTTCATCTTTATGAACGTGAGTCTGTCTACATTGTCAGTGAATAGAAAATTAGCGTGCACACTGTCAAATAGAGTTGAGGTGCAGATGCAATGGACAGGAAATGTCCTCAAATCACGTAAAAATTAATTCATCGCACACACATAGGAAGTTTTCCTTTTTAGTGCCAATTTATTTATACAAATGAAATGTACGAAAAATAACAATGGTGAAGGCGACAATAGGTAGACGTTTCGGCCACACTCGCCTTATTCATTAATTCGCTACTGCAAAAAAGATAAATAGCATGATGAGAAAAAAATATAACAAAAGATGCATAATTGAAAGTCATACGTAAGATTACATCTCGGTTGACACTGAGTTACGAAAGAGGTAGGTAACGGAATAGACGGTGTCAAAAAAATGGAGGAGGGGAAAGGGGGGGATGGAAAGCGGAGGGAGAGAGAGGAGGGGGGGTGGGGGTTGGGGTGTTGGGGTGGAGGGTTGGGATAGGATGGAGGCAGAGGAATATTATATACAAATAAAAGCAGTTAAAAACAGTCAAGGTATACCAGGGGGAGCACAGGTATTTGAGTATAGGGGGTTCCTTACTTGTATCAAGTTTGTTTAAGTAGGAAGGCACCATAGAATGTAGAGAGAAGTTCCAGTCAGAAGCTGCAACAATGAGGGGATACGGATCAGTATCATGAGGCATGGGGTAGAATGCCTAAGTTAGTGGATATAAGTACCTTAACAAAAGACAGGGGTTCATCAGCCTGTGGAGAGCTGAAATAGAAGTAATGCCGGTTACTAGTGCTGTCAAAAGGTTTGGATAAGAAGTAAAGCCCATAGGGGTCAATAAGTACCTGCAGTTCCTGTATCAGGGGTGTCTCTAGATGGGGAGTCCCATAAATGGTAGAAGTGGAGGGTACAGGCAGCGTTCCCAGGTTAGGCTGTTGGTAGTGTGGGAGTCAGGCTGCCTTATGTACACAGTGCTGCGTGCTGCAGGAAGTGCGTCATCAGGGGGCGTGTCCCGGAAGTGGCATGTTGCTGGTTCGTCATGTGACAGTGGTTGTTTATTGGTAGCCATGGTAACCAGCCACATCGCACTGTGTAGGGGGTTGTAGTGAGAGAGGGAGTAACTGTGGGTGTGTACAGAGTCACAGAGCTCTGCATGGAGGGCTGAACTGGGAGTAGCAGTGGGATATACAGAGGAATGACGTGCTGTAAGCAGGTCACATGTGGGAGGTGATGCATGCAGGTTATCATGGTGATGCGAACCTGATATTTGTAGTGTATGAACTGACCCATCATGGCATAGAAGCACAGAGTTTAGTAACCCACAGCAATGGTATGGTAACAGGTAGGAGGTAATGTAAAGTAACCCTATATATTGGGGAGTGACATGCTATGGCAAGTACGGACGATTCTCCTGAATAATTATGCACAACATGCTATATGGTATATATACTCATAGAGAGGTAGAGAGAAAGAGAATGTCAGGTAATGCCTGTCATGATGTAAAGTGGGGGGGGAAAGGGGGGGTTAGTGGTCATGCGTATAAAGACGAAGCGGTAGTGGGGTAGTAGGTACTCACCCGAAAGAAGGAGGATTTTTCAATGGGTCTGTAAAAGAAGGAGTGCGTTAGAAGGTCCAATTTAATACACTATTGAATCCCCAAGGGGGTGATTTGTCAGGTATATATACCACTATTAGGGAACACGTTAGTAAGTCCAATTTATTTCACTATGAGAATTTGGAAGGTATGTATCCCACTAGGATAAAGAGTATGTCAGTAGGTCCAATTTATTTCCCTATTGAGTTCCCCAGGAGAGAGGGTTTGCAGGGTATAGATCCAGTAGTTCTCACGTTGTTTGAGAAGCCTGATGTGGTTACCACCCCGTCTGGGTCTGGCTACGTGTTCTAAAACCTGAAAACGGAGTTGGGCAACGGTATGCTTTGCTTTAGATAAATGGTCAGGTAGTGGGAGCCAATTTTTACTGCAGCGGATTGTGGATTTATGACTTGCAATCCGGTCACGTACGTGCTGTGTCGTCTCTCCTACATAGAGTAGGCCGCAAGGGCACTTGATGACATAAATGACGAAGTTGGAATCGCATGTGAAGAAGCCCTTGATTGGATAACTCTTTCCTGTCCTGGGGTGGGTGACAGAGTCGGATGTAATGATATTAGAGCAGGCGGCACAGTTGAGACAGGGGAATGTCCCGTTGCGACGGGTATTGAGTAAACGATGGGATGGGAATGTCCGTGTGCTGCCAAGGTCTGCTCTAACGATTTTATCCTTAATGTTGCATGTTCTCCTGGTGCACATAAGAGCCGGGGTTGAAAATGCCGGAACCTCTGGATAGGCTTTGGAAAGAAGGGGCCAGTGTTTTTTGATGGTGGCGTGTATTTTTGGCATAAAAGGATGATATGTGTGAACGAATGGTATCCTTTCAATTTTTACGGTGGGTGTATGTTGTGGTGTAGGGGTCAGGGCCCGATTCCTTTCTAGTAGGAGGAGTTTGGTGGGATAGTTGCGTTCCTGAAATTTTTGTGACATGTCTTGTAATCGCTGTGGAAGAATGTTCTGGTATGAAACAATCCGGGTGACCCTATGGAACTGAGAACGGGGTAGGCTATTCTTTGTAGTTTTGGCATGGCAACTGGAGTAGTGTAGCAAGCTGTTGCAGTCGGTGGGTTTAGTTAATAGATCAGTGGTAAGTTTGCCACGGCCGTCCTGAATGACTAATGTATCAAGGAAAGAAATCTTGTCTGCATCGTGGTTAAGAGTGAATTGTAACTCTGGTCTAATGGAGTTGAGATGGGTGAAAAAGGTGGTAAGAGTATCAATCGGGCCCTGCCAGATAAGGAAGACGTCATCAATGTAACGGTAATAGGTGGTGCAGTATATTTTAAAGAGATCATTGTTGTAGACAAATTCCTCCTCAAATTTATGCATATACGCATTAGCATACGCTGGCGCTACGTTGGAGCCCATTGCAGTCCCCTGTGTCTGTATGTAGAATTTATTCCTGAATAAAAAGAAGTTCTCATGTAGTATAAGGGACAGTAGTTCCAGGCAAAATTCAATTGATGATGGTGCTAAGTTAGATTGCAGGAGAAGATGTGAGGTAGCTTCCAAACCCTTGTCGTGGGTTATGGAGGTGTATAGGCTGTTCACGTCCATCGTGACCAATCGGCTGCCTCCTCTCTCTCCCTCCCCTTTCCACCCCCCCTTTCCCCTCCTCCCTTTTTTTGACACCGTCTATTCCGTTACCTACCTCTTTCGTAACTCAGTGTCAACCGAGATGTATTCTTATGTATGACTTTCAATTATGCATCTTTTGTTATATTTTTTTCTCATCATGCTATTTATCTTTTTTGCAGTAGCGACTTAATGAATAAGGCCAGTGTGGCCGAAACGTCTACCTATTGTCGCCTTCACCACTGTTATTTTTCCTATATTTCATTTGTATAAATAAATTGGCACTAAAAAGCAAAACTTCCTATGAGTGTGCGATGAATTAATTCTTACGTGATTTGAGGACATTTCCAGTCCATTGCATCTGCACCTCAACTCTATTTGACAGTGTGCACGCTAATTTTCTATTTACTGAACTTAACTCTTCAGCGTCTGCACCAGTCTCCCTAATGTCAACCGACACTTTTGCGTATGATGACACGACAAGCCTTAATATCTTGTCATTAGTCAAAACCTCTAATGATTTTCTCAAGACCCCTTCAGAAGAAATAAGGAGCAGGGACTACGAGAGAAAGAGACGGCGATTGGTCTCCTATGACCTACATGCAGTTACTCTGGCTGAGTACCATAAACAAGGAAAAATCCCCAGGGGGTTCAGGAGTCACCTCCGCCCTACACTATTCTCCGATAACCCGGAGTATTGTGAAAAATTCAAGAAAATACTTAACAAGTGTTCCCTTGATATTATTATACTTACTGTTGAATTTTTGCAGAAAGCTATCCAAGAAAGTGAGAAATCCATTATCGCCATCGAAGCACAACTGACCGCCAACCTGTCATCAACTGATTGGACTGCCCTGAAGAATAGAACCGATAAGATCCTATTGGAACACCAGCAAACCCTTCAGGAACGGAAAAGACAGAAGTTCCACCGAGACAACAAGGACTACATGAACAACCGAGTATACAGATGGAACGTCTCTACAGACCCCCAACCTCGCCGCCACTTTCCGGGAAACCGCAATCCGAACTCACACAGCTCCGGCAGCGATTCCTCTACTGAACTGAACGACCAACGTTTTTTATGGGGAAACCGGAAAGGCGGACGCCGAAACGCAGACCAACTAGGAGGTCGAGGAGGCGAAAGGATGACAACGCGCTCCCAGGTAAGATACCAAACCTGGTGAGGAATATTTCGGGCTACACATTAGCCCCTGCAGAACTCTCGGTCTTACAGAAAGGCCTGTCCTTCTGTCCGACACCCAACTGGGACTCTTTCCAGCTGGAAAAGGACTTGCAACGGTTCTATCACTCTATACGTCTCAAGACCCATTTCAGTCTATCTAATGAGATCACCGTGAGCAGGATACCTCCATCCGGGGGTACCCCGGTCCCGGAACTCTCCATTACTACCCTTGGCCTACGTAACCCGAGCTCTTTCAACCCCCCTCATACCAATCATGCAGCAGAAACCACTATAGCCCTGATTGACAAAGACATCAGGAGTTTAATACACCAACAACGCCTGGGATTT
Organism: Phyllobates terribilis; assembly: GCF_046119375.1. NCBI lineage: Eukaryota > Metazoa > Chordata > Amphibia > Anura > Dendrobatidae > Phyllobates > Phyllobates terribilis. The sequence goes on along the minus strand of NW_027362768.1, from coordinate 304,612,660 downwards.
TTTCCAACCCATCAAAATCTCACTAGTCGACGAGAGACAGGCCCTTAAAAACCTACAGAACAACAAACACATTGTTATCCAATCCGCTGACCAGGGGGGAGCCACGGTTATAATGGACAAATCAGCTTACGCGGACGAAATTCTTCGCCAATTGGCAAACATTGCTACATACAGACACATAAGCCAGGACCCCACCAGTACCATCCACTCCAAAATCCAAACTATCCTGAAAAAATACCTTCACAACAACACGATTGACTCCAAAAATGCTTCTTTCCTGACTAGAGATGAGCGGTGTTCGACTAGAACTGTTCGCCAATCTCAAATTCGAGCTGTTTTGGGCAGTGTTCGAGTTGTTCGACGAACCCGAACGATTTGCAAAAAATTCGGCTGTTCGAGGTTATGTTCGATAACTGTTCGTGCACCAAAAGTGTGTCCTGCATGTCTGGCGCTATTTAGAGCACCAATCATGCAGGGATTGTCTGAAACTCACTGTAATGCCACAGCCATGGTGGTTGTGGCATTAGAGTGATTGCCCAAATCAATGGGAACTGTGCTCACAGTGAAACATGAAAAGCCGGCAATTCAGCAGCGGCATACACTGGTACCGACAATTTAGAACCGAAAGAATAGAGCATCACACATAGATTAGATAGATAGAAACATGTCAGTCACATATATAAGAAGTACAGTGACAGTGTTGATTACTGTACTTGTCATTTAGTGTAAAGGATTTATTAAAAAAATATTTTAGTGTTTTCATGCACCGTCTCTTTAAAAAAGCCGGCCGGCAATTCAGCAGCGGTACCCGAAAATTTAGAATGGAAGGAATAGAGAATCACACATAGATTAGATAGATAGAAACATGTCAGTCACATATATATGAAGTACAGTGACAGTGTTGATTACTGTACTTGTCATTTAGTGTTAAAATAAAGGATTTATTTTAAAAAATATTGGCGTGGGGTTCCCCGTAATTTTAGGCTCTAGCGGAGGTTAAGCAGACAGCTGGGGCAGATGTTTGAAGCCTGGGAAGGGGGTAATACCCACGGAGCTTCCCAGGCTACTAATATCAGCCCCCAGCTGAATACCTAGCCTTTACTAGCTATTAAAATGGGGGACCCCCCAAAAAATTGATGTGGGGTCCCCCCTATTTTAATAGCTAGCAAAGGCTAGGCAGACAGCTGGGGGCTGATATTAATAGCCCAGGAAGGGTGTCATGAATATTGGCCCCCTCCCAGGCTAGAAACACCAGCCGTCAGCCGCCCCAGAAATGGCACATCCATAGGATGCGCCAATTCTGGCACTTAGCCTCGCTCTTCTCACTGCCCTGTAGCGGTGGCAGTGGGGTAATAGGGCTAGGGTTGATGTCAGCTTATAATGCCAGCTGGCATCAAGTCCAGGTTAGTAATGGAGAGTCGTCTATAAGACACCCCCATTACTAACCCCATAGTCAAAGTTAAAAAAAAACACAAACACCCAGAATAAAGTCCTTTAATTGAAATAAAGACACAATTCTTTATTGTTCTAAATTAAACCATACTTACAATCACGCCCATTCCAGCTGAAGCCAACGATCCCCTGCAATAAAAGAAAAATAATAAAGCAACATAATCCTTACCTTTCCATGGTTCCCAGGACAGCTTCAGCTCTGCTACATCGAGATGACAGGCTGGACTGCAGCAGAAAGCTGCCATCCAGCCTGTCATCCTGCAGACACTGAGAAGCGCAGGCATGCTTGCGCTCCACAGTGTCTCTCTGTGACGGCATCCAGATGAGCCAAGGTCATGTCCAATGAACTCAGCTCACCTCATGCACGTCACTGACAGCGTTGGAAAATTCTCACGCTGAAGCGCTGAGTGCAGGAGAATTCTCCCACGCTGTCAGTGACGTGCATGAGGTGAGCCGAGTTCATTGGACATTAACTCGGCTTATCTGGATGCCCTCACAGAGAGACACTGTGGAGTGCAAGCAAGCCTGCGCTTCTCAGTGTCTTCGTGATGACAGGCTGGTTGGCAGCGTTCTGTTGCGGTCCAGCCTGTCATCTCGATGTAGCAGAGCTGAAGCTGTCATGGGAACCATGGAAAGGTAAGGATGATGTTGCTTTATTATTTTTCTTTTATTTCAGGAGATCGTTGGCTTCAGCTGGAATGGGCGTGACGGTAAGTATGGTTTAATTTAGAACAATAAAGAATTGTGTGTTTATTTCAATTAAAGGACTTTTTTCTTGGTGTTGTGTTTTTTTTAAATACTTTACTAGAAATTCATGGTGGTCATGTCTAATATTGGCGTGACCAATTAAAAAAAATTGAAGTGGGGCTTCGCACTATATTTGTGTCCAGCCAGGTACAGCAGGCAGGAACGGGCTGCCCCCAACCACTAGCTGCCTATTTGTACCTGGCCGGACACAACAATATAGAGAAGGCCTTTTTTTCTTAATTATTTCATGAATTTCATGAAATAATTAAAAAAAAAATACGTGGGGCTTCACCCTATTTTTGTGTCCAGCCAGGTACAACTAGGCAGCTGGGGGCTGGAATCTGCAGCGCAGGGAGGCCCAAGCTTTCTGGGCCCCACCCGCTGCAAATTGCAGTCCGCAGCCGCCCCGGAAAATGGCGCGTTCATAGAAGCGCCATCTTCTGGCGCTGTACCCAACTCATCCAGGGCCCTGGTGCGGTGGCTCACTGGTTAATAAAGGGGTTAGGACCAGCTTGGTATTATCAGCTGGCCCTAAGCCCAAAATTCATGGGGTCACGCCAGTATTAGACATGACCGCCATGAATTTCTAGTAAAGTATTTAAAAAAAACACAACACCCAGAATAAAGTCCTTTAATTGAAATAAACACACAATTCTTTATTGTTCTAAATTAAACCATACTTACCATCACGCCCATTCCAGCTGAAGCCAACGATCTCCTGAAATAAAAGAAAAATAATAAACCAACATCATCCTTACCTTTCCATGGTTCCCATGACAGCTTGAGCTCTGCTACATCGAGATGACTGGCTGGACCGCAGCAGAACGCTGCCATCCAGCCTGTCATCCCGCAGACACTGAGAAGAGCAGGCATGCTTGCGCTCCTCAGTGTCTCTCTGTGACGGCATCCAGATGAGCCGAGGTCATGTCCAATGAACTCAGCTCACCTCATGCACGTCACTGACAGCGTGGGAAAATTCTCCTGTGCTCAGCGCTTCAGCGTGAGAATTCTCCCACGCTGTCAGTGACGTGCATGAGGTGAGCTGAGATCATTGGACATGAACTCACTTCATGCACGTCACTGACAGCGTGGGAAAATTCTCATGCTGAAGCGCTGAGTGCAGGAGAATTTTCCCACGCTGTCAGTGACGTGCAAGAGGTGAGCCGAGTTCATTGGACATGACCTCGGCTCATCTGGATGCCGTCACAGCGAGACACTGAGGAGCGAAGCAAGCCTGCTTTTCTCAGTGTCTGCGGGTTGACAGGCTGGATGGCAGCGTTCTGCTGCGGTCCAGCCTGTCATCTCAATGTAGCAGAGCTGGAGCTGTCCTGGGAACCATCGAAAGGTAAGGATGATGTTGGTTTATTATTTTATTTTTATTGCAGGAGATCGTTGGCTTCAGCTGGAAGGGCGATACGGTAAGTATGGATTAATTTAGAACAATAAAGAATTGTGTGTTTATTTCAATTGAAGGACTTTATTCTGGATGTTTGTGTTTTTTTAACTTTCACTATGGGGTTAGTAATGGGGGTGTCTTATAGACGCCTCTCCATTACTAACCTGGGCTTGATGTCAGCTGGCATTATAAGCTGACATCAACACCAGCCCTATTACCCCACTGCCACCGCTACAGGGCAGTGGGAAGAGCGAGGCTAAGTGCCAGAATTGACGCATCCTATGGATGCGCCATTTCTGGGGCAGCTGACGGCTGGTGTTTCTAGCCTGGGAGGGGGCCAATATTCATGGCACCCTTCCTGAGCTATTAATATCAGCCCCCAGCTGTCTGCCTAGCCTTTGCTAGCTATTAAAATAGGGGGGACCCCACGTCATTTTTTTGGGGGGTCCCCCATTTTAATAGCTAGTAAAGGCTAGGTATTCAGCTGGGGGCTGATATTAGTAGCCTGGGAAGCTCCGTGGGTATTACCCCCTTCCCAGGCTTCAAACATCTGCCCCAGCCGTCTGCTTAACCTCCGCTAGAGACTAAAATTACGGGGAACCCCACGCTAATTTTTTTTTACTAAATCCTTTATTTTAACACTAAATGACAAGTACAGTAATCAACACTATCACTGTACTTATTATATATCTGACTGACATGTTTCTATCTATCTAATCTATGTGTGATGCTCTATCTTTCTGTTCTAAATTGTCGAGTACAGATGCTGAATTGCCGGCCGGCTTTTTTAAAGAGACGGTGCATGAAAACACTATTATTTTTTTAAATAAATCCTTTACATTAAATGACAAGTACAGTAAGCAACACTGTCACTGTACTTATTATTTATGTGACTGACATGTTTCTATCTATCTAATCTATGTGTGAAGCTCTATTCTTTCTGTTCTAAATTGTCGGGTACCGCTGCTGAATTGCCGGCCGGCTTTTTTAAAGATAGTGTCTTCTAAGCAGTTTGTCAGCTTTTTGACACCTTTGAAGGTGTTTTCTATGTGTTTTTGTTTGCCTGCCATTGGTTTTAACGGTGTTCGACGGTGTTCTAAGGTGTTCGACGAACAGTTCCTCTAACATCCCGGTGTTGGACGAACCAAACCGAACCCGAACACTATGGGGGTGGCTCAACACTATTCCTGACCAATACCCACCCCATCTCTCCCGTATTCTACATCTTACCAAAAATCCACAAGTCTGTTACTAACCCTCCTGGTCGACCTATTGTAGCTTCCACAGATTCCATCCTATCAACACTGGCAATCTACCTGGAGAAGCTCCTGACACCACTTGTAAAAAATACACGAGCCTTTCTACTCGACACGAATGCTTTTTTAGGAATAATCAGGAATATCCCCTGTCTTCCACCAGGCAGCCGATTGGTCACGATGGACGTGAACAGCCTATACACCTCCAAAACCCACGACAAGGGTTTGGAAGGTACCTCACATCTTCTCCTGCAATATAACTTAGCACCATCATCAATTGAATTTTGCCTGGAACTACTGTCCCTTATACTACATGAGAACTTCTTTTTATTCAGGGATAAATTCTACATACAGACACAGGGGACTGCAATGGGCTCCAACGTAGCGCCAGCGTATGCTAATGCATATATGCATAAATTTGAGGAGGAATTTGTCTACAACAATGATCTCTTTAAAATATACTGCAACACCTATTACCGTTACATTGATGATGTCTTCCTTATCTGGCAGGGCCCGATTGATACTCTTACCACCTTTTTCACCCATCTCAACTCCATTAGACCAGAGTTACCATACACTCTGAACCACGATGCAGGCAAGATTTCTTTCCTTGATAAATTAGTCATTCAGGACGGCCGTGGCAAACTTACCACTGATCTATTCACTAAACCCACCGACTGCAACAGCTTGCTACACTACTACAGTTGCCATGCCAAAGCTACAAAGAATAGCCTACCCCGTTCTCAGTTCCATAGGGTCACCCGGATTGTTTCAGACCAGAACATTCTTCCACAGCGATTACAAGACATGTCACAAAAATTTCAGGAACGCAACTATCCCACCAAACTCCTCCTACTAGAAAGGAACCAGGCCCTGACCCCTACACCACAACATCCACCCACCGTAAAAATTGAAAGGATACCATTCATTCACACATATCATCCTTTTATGCCAAAAATACACGCCACCATCAAAAAACACTGGCCCCTTCTTTCCAAAGCCTATCCAGAGATTCCGGCATTTTCAACCCCGTCTCTTATGTGCACCAGGAGAACATGCAACATTAAGGATAAAATCGTTAGAGCAGACCTTGGCAGCACACGGACACTCCCATCCCAACGTTTACTCAATACCCGTCGCAACGGGACATTCCCCTGTCTCAACTGTGCCGCCTGCTCTAATATCATTAAATCCGACTCTGTCACCCACCCCAGGACAGGAAAGAGTTATCCAATCAAGGGCTTCTTCACATGCGATTCCAACTTCGCCATTTATGTCATCAAGTGCCCTTGTGGCCTACTCTATGTAGGAGAGACGACACAGCACGTACGTGACCGGATTGCAAGTCATAAATCCACAATCCGCTGCAGTAAAAATTGGCTCCCACTACCTGACCATTTCTCTAAAGCAAAGCATACCGTTGCCCAACTCCGTTTTCAGGTTTTAGAACACGTAGCCAGACCCAGACGGGGTGGTAACCACATCAGGCTTCTCAAACAACGTGAGACCTACTGGATCTATACCCTGCAAACCCTCTCTCCTGGGGGACTCAATAGGGAAATAAATTGGACCTACTGACATACTCTTTTTCCTAGTGGGATACATACCTTCCAAATTCTCATAGTGAAATAAATTGGACTTACTAACGTGTTCCCTATTAGTGGTATATATACCTGACAAATCACCCCCTTGGGGATTCAATAGTGTATTAAATTGGACCTTCTAACGCACTCCTTCTTTTACAGACCCATTGGAAAATCCCCCTTCCTTCGGGTGAGTACCTACTACCCCACTACCGCTTCGTCTTTATACGCATGACCACTAACCCCCCCTTCCCCCCCCCACTTTACATCGTGGCAGGCATTACCTGACATTCTCTCTCTCTCTACCTCTCTATGAGTATATATACCATATAGCATGTTGCGCATAATTATTCAGGAGAATCGTCCGTACTTGCCATAGCATGTCACTCCCCAATATATAGGGTTACTTTACATTACCTCTTACCTGTTACCATACCATTGCTGTGGGTTACTAAACTCTGTGCTTCTATGCCATGATGGGTCAGTTCATACCCTACAAATATCAGGTTCGCATTACCATGATAACCTGCATGCATCACCTCCCACATGTGACCTGCTCACAGCACGTCATTCCTCTGTATATCCCACTGCTACTCCCAGTTCAGCCCTCCATGCAGAGCGATGTGGCTGGTTACCATGGCTACCAATAAACAACCACTGTCACATGACGAACCAGCAACATGCGACTTCCGGGACACGCCCCCTGATGACGCACTTCCTGCAGCACGCAGCACTGTTTACATAAGGCAGCCAGACTCCCACACTACCAACAGCCTCCACCCCTTTATTTAACAACTCCATACAGACCATGGTTGGCAAGTTAGAACCACTGGTGTTTTGTGGAAAAGCACATGTACACTGTGTTCCAAATTATTATGCAAAAAGTGTTTACGAGTGATAAGGTAGGAATTTTTTTGTTTGGCAGTTAAACTCATTGATGGTTTATGTGTGTCATGGCTCTTTATATCACTGTAAGCAATTGCAGACACCTGTGCTAATTAGTTTGGCAGGTGTGTCCAATGAAAGGCAAGACTACTTAAGAAGGCTGTCCCACATTATTAAGCAGCCTACAATTTCTGCCAAAATGGGAAAGAAAAAGGATGTGTCGGCTGCTGAGAAGCAACAAATTTTGGAGTGTTTAGGTCAAGGCATGACTACAATCAACATTGCCAAGACACTTCATCCTGATCATCGCACAATCAAGAAGTATGTAGCTGATTCACAGTACACACGTGTGCGTGCTGATAAGGGGAAATTGAGGACTCTTTCCTACAGGCAATTACATCAGGTTAAAAGAGCAGCGGCAAAAAAGCCTTGTCATAGCAGCAGACAAGTTTTTGAAGCTGCTGGTGCCTCCAACGTCCCCCGAAAAACAAGATGCAGGGTCCTTCAGAGGTTTGCAGCTGTGCGTTAGCCATCCTGTCGACCTCCTCTATCCTCTGTACACAAGCAGAAGCGGCTCCAGTGGGCCAAACAATACATGAAGACTGACTTCAAAACTGTTTTGTTCACCGATGAGTGCCGTGCAACGCTCAATGGTCCAGATGGATGGAGTGGAGGATGGCTGGTTGATGGACACCCCATGAAAACATGGCTACAGCGCCAACAAGGAGGAGATGGAGTAATGTTTTGGGCTGGAATCATGGGGAGAGAGATTGTCGGCCCCTTTAGGATCCCTGAAGGGGTAAATATGAACTCCATAATGTATGTGGAGTTTCTCAAACAGCACTTCCTTCCATGTTTCAAGAAGAAGAACCGTGTATTCCGCAGCAAGATCATTTTCATGCATGATAATGCACCGTCTCATGCTGCACATAACACATCTGCATCTCTGGCTGATATGGGCTTAAAAGGGGACAAACTTATGGTGTGACCCCCATGTTCCCCTGACCTCAACCCCATTGAGAACCTCTGGAGCATCATCAAAAGGAGTGTCTATGATGGCGGGAGGCAGTTCACATCTAAGCAACAGCTCTGGGAGGGTATTCTGTCCTCATGCAAAACAATTGAAGCAGAAACCATCCAAAACCTGACAAATTCAATGGACGAGAGAGTTCAGAAGCTCCTTTCGAACAAGGGGTCCTATGTGCAAATGTAACATCACCTAGAATAAAGTTTTGAGTTGAAAACTGTTTGATTTCAGTTTCTAATAACCTGCTAATGCTTATAATTTCAAAAATGACCATTTTTTGTTCTTTATTAAAATTAAAAGGTTGATTGAAGAGTGTGGGGGATCTAAGAGTGTGGCAACCCAGTAGTCAGGATTACTTCGAATTCTGAGGGTCATGTTGCAGGTAGTGCAGCAAGAAGGCACTCATGTGTCTTGCGCATCTAGGAGCCCAAAAATTATTTTCCGGGCTAGATGCAGCTAAAAATTATTATTAATTTGAAAGCTGGTAGAGCTTAGTATAGATGGCCTAATAGAATCAGTACTGCAAACTGCTACAAGGCCAAAATTATTTTACAGGCAAGATAGAGATAAACATGATTAGTAATAATTTGAAATCTGGTGGAGCTTAGTATAGATGGCCTATTAGAATCAGTACTGCAAACTGCTACAAGGCCTAAATTATTTTACAGGCAAGATACACATAATCATGATTAGTAATAATTTGAAATCTGGAGGAGCTTAGTATAGATGGCCTAATAGAATCAGTACTGCAAACTGCTACAAGGCCAAAATTATTTTACAGGCAAGATACAGATAAACATGATTAGAAATAATTTGAAATCTGGTGGAGCTTAGTATAAATGGCCTAATGGAATCAGTACTGCACACTGCTACTTTGACCAAAATTATTTTCCAGGCAAGATACAGATAAAAATGATAATTAATTTGAAAGCTTAAAACGGATGGTGAGGTGATTTTACCAAATCCTCAAGCTTTTACTCTCCCCAGGATGACACAAGGGTAGAAAAGTCCTTGCGGATCCATGATGCATTCATCTTTATGAACGTGAGTCTGTCTACATTGTCAGTGAATAGAAAATTAGCGTGCACACTGTCAAATAGAGTTGAGGTGCAGATGCAATGGACTGGAAATGTCCTCAAATCACGTAAAAATTAATTCATCGCACACTCATAGGAAGTTTTGCTTTTTAGTGCCAATTTATTTATACAAATGAAATGTAGGAAAAATAACAATGGTGAAGGCGACAATAGGTAGACGTTTCGGCCACACTGGCCTTATTCATTAAGTCGCTACTGCAAAAAAGATAAATAGCATGATGAGAAAAAAATATAACAAAAGATGCATAATTGAAAGTCATACGTAAGAATACATCTCGGTTGACACTGAGTTACGAAAGAGGTAGGTAACGGAATAGACGGTGTCAAAAAAATGGAGGAGGGGAAAGGGGGGGATGGAAAGGGGAGGGAGAGAAAGGAGGGGGGGTGGGGGTTGGGGGGTTGGGGTGGAGGGTTGGGATAGGATGGAGGCAGAGGAATATTATATACAAATAAAAGCAGTTAAAAACAGTCAAGGTATACCAAGGGGAGCACATGTATTTGAGTATAGGGGGTTCCTTACTTGTATCAAGTTTGTTTTAGTAGGAAGGCACCATAGAATGTAGAGAGAAGTTCCAGTCAGAAGCTGCAACAATGAGGGGATACGGATCAGTATCATGAGGCATGGAGTAGAATGCCTAAGTTAGTGGATATAAGTACCTTAACAAAAGAGAGGGGTTCATCAGCCTGTGGAGAGCTGAAATAGAAGTAATGCCGGTTACCAGTGCTGTCAAAGGGTTTGGATAAGGAGTAAAGCCCATAAGGGTCAATAAGTACCTGCAGTTCCTGTAACAGGGGTGTCTCTAGATGGGGAGTCCCATAAATGGTAGAAGTGGAGGGTACAGGCAGCGTTCCCAGGTTAGGCTGTTGGTAGTGTGGGAGTCAGGCTGCCTTATGTACACAGTGCTGCGTGCTGCAGGAAGTGCGTCATCAGGGGGCGTGTCCCGGAAGTGGCATGTTACTGGTTCATCATGTGACAGTGGTTGTTTATTGGTAGCCATGGTAACCAGCCACATCGCACTGTGTAGGGGGTTGTAGTGAGAGAGGGAGTAACTGTGGGTGTGTACAGAGTCACAGAGCTCTGCATGGAGGGCTGAACTGGGAGTAGCAGTGGGATATACAGAGGAATGACGTGCTGTGAGCAGGTCACATGTGGGAGGTGATGCATGCAGGTTATCATGGTGATGCGAACCTGATATTTGTAGTGTATGAACTGACCCATCATGGCATAGAAGCACAGAGTTTAGTAACCCACAGCAATGGTATGGTAACAGGTAGGAGGTAATGTAAAGTAACCCTATATATTGGGGAGTGACATGCTATGGCAAATACGGACGATTCTCCTGAATAATTATGCACAACATGCTATATGATATATATACTCATAGAGAGGTAGAGAGAAAGAGAATGTCAGGTAATGCCTGTCATGATGTAAAGTGGAGGGGAAAAGGGGGGGTTAGTGGTCATGCGTATAAAGACGAAGCGGTAGTGGGGTAGTAGGTACTCACCCGAAAGAAGGAGGATTTTTCAATGGGTCTGTAAAAGAACGAGTGCGTTAGAAGTAGTGTTGAGCCACCCCCGTAGTGTTCGGGTTCGGTTCGGTTCGTCGAACACCGGGATGTTCGAGGAACTGTTCGTCGAACTGTTCGTCGAACACCTTAGAACACCGTCGAACACCGTTAAAACCAATGGCAGGCAAACAAAAACACATAGAAACACATAGAAAACACCTGCAAAGGTGTCCAAAAGCTGACAAACTGCTCAGAAGACACTCTCTTTATAAAAGCCGGCCGGCAAATTCAGCAGCGGCATACACCGGTACCGACAATTTAGACAAGAAGGAATAGAGCATCACACATAGATTAGATAGATAGAAACATGTCAGTCACACATATAAGAAGCACAGTGACAGTGTTGCTTACTGTACTTGTCATTTAGTGTAAAGGATTTATCAAAAAAAATAATAGTGTTTTCATGCACCGTCTCTTTAAAAAAGCCGGCCGGCAATTCAGCATCTGTACCCGACAATTTAGAACAGAAAGAATAGAGCTTCACACATAGATTAGATAGATAGAAACATGTCAGTCACATATATAATAAGTACAGTGATAGTGTTGCTTACTGTACTTGTCATTTAGTGTAAAGGATTTATTTAAAAAAATAATAGTGTTTTCATGCACTGTCTCTTTAAAAAAGCCGGCCGGCAATTCAGCAGCGGTACCCGACAATTTAGAACAGAAAGATAGAGCATCACACATAGATTAGATAGATAGAAACATGTCAGTCACATATATATGAAGTACAGTGATAGTGTTGGTTACTGTACTTGTCATTTAGTATTAAAATAAAGGATTTATTATTAAAAAAATTGGCGTGGGGTTCCCCTTAATTTTAGGCTCTAGCGGAGGTTAAGCAGACGGCTGGGGCAGATGTTTGAAGCCTGGGAAGGGGGTAATACCCACGGAGCTTCCCAGGCTACTAATATCAGCCCCCAGCTGAATACATAGCCTTTACTAGCTATTAAAATGGGGGACCCCCCCAAAAAAATGACGTGGGGTCCCCCCTAATTTAATAGCTAGCAAAGGCTAGGCAGACAGCTGGGGGCTGATATTAATAGCCCAGGAAGGGAGCCATGAATATTGGCCCCCTCCCAGGCTAGAAACACCAGCCGTCAGCCGCCCCAGAAATGGCGCATTCATAGGATGCGCCAATTCTGGCACTTAGCCTCGCTCTTCCACGCTGCCCTGGTGCGGTGGCAGGGGGTAATAGGGTTGGGGTTGATGTCAGCTTATAATGCCAGCTGACATCAAGCCCAGGTTAGTAATGGAGAGGCGTCTATAAGACACCCCCATTACTAACCCCATAGTCAAAGTTAAAAAAAACACAAACACCCAGAATAAAGTCCTTTAATTGAAATAAAGACACAATCCTTTATTGTTCTAAATTAAACCATACTTACCATCACGCCCATTCCAGCTGAAACCAACGATCTCCTGCAATAAAAGAAAAATAATAAAGCAACCTCATCCTTACCTTTCCATGGTTCCCACGACAGCTTCAGCTCTGCTACATCGAGATGACAGGCTGGACCGCAGCAGAACGCTGCCATCCAGCCTGTCATCCCGCAGACACTGAGAAGCGCAGGCTTGCTTGCGCTGCTCAGCGTCTCTCTGTGACGACATCCAGATGAGCCGAGTTCATGTCCAATGAACTCGGCTCACCTCATGCACGTCACTGACAGCGTGGGAAAATTCTCACGCTGAAGCGCTGATTGCAGGAGAATTTTCCCACGCTGTCAGTGACGTGCAGGAGGTGAGCTGAGTTCATTGGACATGAGCTCACCTCATGCACATCACTGACAGCGTGGGAGAATTCTCCTGCACTCAGCACTTCAGCGTGAGAATTTTCCCACGCTGTCAGTGACGTGCATGAGGTGAGCCGAGTTCATTGGACATGACCTCGGCTCATCTGGATGCCGTCACAGCGAGACAGTGAGGAGCGCAAGCATGCCTGCGCTTCTCAGTGTCTGCGGGATGACAGACTGGATGGCAGCGTTCTGCTGCGGTCCAGCCAGTCATCTCGATGTAGCAGAGCTGAAGCTGTCGTGGGAACCATGGAAAGGTAAGGATGAGGTTGGTTTATTATTTTACTTTTATTGCAGGAGATCGTTGGCTTCAGCTGGAATGGGTGTGATGGTAAGTATGGTTTAATTTAGAACAATAAAGAATTGTGTCTTTATTTCAATTAAAGGACTTTATTCTGGGTGTTGTGTTTTTTTTAAATACTTTACTAGAAATTCATGGCGGTCATGTCTAATACTGGCGTGACCCCATGAATTTTGGGCTTGGGGCCAGCTGATAATACCAAGCTGGCCCTAACCCCTTTATTACCCAGTGAGACACCGCACCAGGGCCCTGGATGAGTTGGGTACAGCGCCAGAAGATGGCGCTTCTATGAACGCGCCATTTTCTGGGGTGGCTGCGGACTGCAATTTGTAGCGGGGGGGGGGCCCAGAAAGCTTGGGCCTCCCTGCGCTGCAGATTCCAGCCCCCAGCTGCCTAGTTGTACCTGGCTGGACACAAAAATAGGGCGAAGCCCCACGTACTTTTTTTTTAATTATTTCATGAAATTCATGAAATAATTAAGAAAAAAAGGCTTTCCCTATATTGTTGTGTCCGGCCAGGTACAAATAGGCAGCTGGTGGTTGGGGGCAGCCCGTTCCTGCCTGCTGTACCTGGCTGGACACAAATATAGTGCGAAGCCCCACTTCAATTTTTTTTAATTATTTCATGAAATTCATGAAATAATTAAGAAAAAAGGGCTTCCCTATATTGTTGTGTCCGGCCAGGTACAAATAGGCAGCTGGTGGATGGGGGCAGCCCGTTCCTGCCTGCTGTACCTGGCTGGACACAAATATAGTGCGAAGCCCCACTTCAATTTTTTTAAATTATTTCAGGAAATTCATGAAATAATTTAAAAAAAATTGACGTGGGGCTTCGCACTATATTTGTGTCCAGCCAGGTACAGCAGGCAGGAACGGGCTGCCCCCAACCACCAGCTGCCTATTTGTACCTGGCCGGACACAACAATATAGGGAAGCCCTTTTTTTCTTAATTATTTCATGAAATAATTTAAAGAAAATTGACGTGGGGCTTCGCCCTGTTTTTGTGTCCAGCCAGGTACAACTAGGCAGCTGGGGGCTGGAATCCGCAGCGCAGGGAGGCCCAAGCTTTCTGGGCCACCCCCGCTGCAAATTGCAGTCCGCAGCCACCCCGGAAAATGGCGCGTTCATAGAAGCGCCATCTTCTGGCGCTGTACACAACTCATCCAGGGCCCTGATGCGGTGGCTCACTGGGTAATAAAGGGGTTAGGGCCAGCTTGGCATTATCAGCTGGCCCTAAGCCCGAAATTCATGGGGTCACGCCAATATTAGACATGACCACCATGAATTTCTAGTAAAGTATTTAAAAAAAACACAACACCCAGAAAAAAGTCCTTTAATTGAAATAAACACACAATTCTTTATTGTTCTAAATTAAACGATACTTACCATCACGCCCATTCCAGCTGAAGCCAACGATCTCCTGAAATAAAAGAAAAATAATAAAGCAACATCATCCTTACCTTTCCATGGTTCCCATGACAGCTTCAGCTCTGCAACATCGAGATGACAGGCTGGACCGCAGCAGAACGCTGCCATCCAGCCTGTCATCCCGCAGACACTGAGAAGCGCAGGCTTGCTTGCGCTCCACAGTGTCTCTCTGTGAGGGCATCCAGATGAGCCGAGTTAATGTCCAATGAACTCGGCTCACCTCATGCACGTCACTGACAGCGTGGGAAAATTCTCCTGCACTCAGCGCTTCAGCGTGGGAGAATTCTCACACTGAAGCGCTGAGTGCAGGAGAATTCTCCCACGCTGTCAGTGACGTGCAGGAGGTGAGCTGAGTTCATTGGACATGAGCTCACCTTATGCACGTCACTGACAGCGTGGGAAAATTCTCCTTCACTCAGCGCTTCAGCGTGGGAGAATTCTCACGCTGAAGCGCTGAGTGCAGGAGAATTCTCCCACGCTGTCAGTGACGTGCAGGAGGTGAGCTGAGTTCATTGGACATGAGCTCACCTTATGCACGTCACTGACAGCGTGGGAGAATTCTCCTGCACTCACCGCTTCAGCTAGAGAATTTTCCCACGCTGTCAATGACGTGCATGAGGTGAGATGAGTTCATTGGACATGAACTCGGCTCATCTGGATGTCGTCACAGAGAGACGCTGAGCAGCGCAAGCAAGCCTGCGCTTCTCAGTGTCTGCGGGATGAGAGGCTGGATGGCAGCGTTCTGCTGCGGTCCAGCCTGTCATCTCGATGTAGCAGAGCTGAAGCTGTCGTGGGAACCATGGAAAGGTAAGGATGAGGTTGCTTTATTATTTTTCTTTTATTGCAGGAGATCGTTGGCTTCAGCTGGAATGGGCGTGACGGTAAGTATGGTTTAATTTAGAACAATAAAGGATTGTGTCTTTATTTCAATTAAAGGACTTTATTCTGGGTGTTTGTGTTTTTTTTAACTTTGACTATGGGGTTAGTAATGGGGGTGTCTTATAGACGCCTCTCCATTACTAACCTGGGCTTGATGTCAGCTGGCATTATAAGCTGACATCAACCCCAACCCTATTACCCCCTGCCACCGCACCAGGGCAGCGTGGAAGAGCGAGGCTAAGTGCCAGAATTGGCGCATCCTATGAATGCGCCATTTCTGGGGCGGCTGACGGCTGGTGTTTCTAGCCTGGGAGGGGGCCAATATTCATGGCTCCCTTCCTGGGCTATTAATATCAGCCCCCAGCTGTCTGCCTAGCCTTTGCTAGCTATTAAATTAGGGGGGACCCCACGTCATTTTTTTGGGGGGGTTCCCCATTTTAATAGCTAGTAAAGGCTATGTATTCAGCTGGGGGCTGATATTAGTAGCCTGGGAAGCTCCGTGGGTATTACCCCCTTCCCAGGCTTCAAACATCTGCCCCAGCCGTCTGCTTAACCTCCGCTAGAGCCTAAAATTAAGGGGAACCCCACGCCAATTTTTTTAATAATAAATCCTTTATTTTAATACTAAATGACAAGTACAGTAACCAACACTATCACTGTACTTCATATATATGTGACTGACATGTTTCTATCTATCTAATCTATGTGTGAAGCTCTATTCTGTCTGTTATAAATTGTCGGGTACCGCTGCTGAATTGCAGGCCGGCTTTTTTAAAGAGACAGTGCATGAAAACACTATTATTTTTTTAAATAAATCCTTTACACTAAATGACAAGTACAGTAATCAACACTGTCACTGCACTTCTTATATATGTGACTGACATGTTTCTATCTATCTAATCTATGTGTGATTCTCTATTCCTTCTATTCTAAATTGTCGGGTACCGCTGCTGAATTGCCGGCCGGCTTTTTTAAAGAGACGGTGCCTGAAAACACTATTATTTTTTTTGATAAATCCTTTACGCTAAATGACAAGTACAGTAAGCAGCACTTTCACTGTACTTCGTATATATGTGTCTGACATGTTTAGATCTATCTAATCTATGTGTGAAGCTCTATTCTTTCGGTTCTAAATTGTCGGGTACAGGTGTATGCCGCTGCTGAATTGCCGGCTTTTCATGTTTCACTGTTGGCACTGTTCCCATCGATTTGGGCAATCACTGTAATGCCACAACCACCATGGCTGTGGCATTACAGTGAGTGGCAGACAATCCCTGCATGATTGGTGCTCTAAATAGCGCCAGACATGCAGGACACGCTTTTGGTGCACGAACAGTTATCGAACATAACCTCGAACAGCCGAATTTTTTGCAAATCGTTCGGGTTCGTCGAACAACTCGAACACCGCCCAAAACAGCTCGAATTTGAGATTGGCGAACAGTTCTAGTCGAACACCGCTCATCTCTAGTTAGAAGGTCCAATTTAATACACTATTGAATCCCCAAGGGGGTGATTTGTCAGGTATATATACCACTATTAGGGAACACGTTAGTAAGTCCAATTTATTTCACTATGAGAATTTGGAAGGTATGTATGCCACTAGGGAAAAGAGTATGTCAGTAGGTCCAATTTATTTCCCTATTGAGTTCCCCAGGAGAGAGGGTTTGCAGGGTATAGATCCAGTAGGTCTCACGTTGTTTGAGAAGCCTGATGTGGTTACCACCCCGTCTGGGTCTGGCTACGTGTTCTAAAACCTGAAAACGGAGTTGGGCAACGGTATGCTTTGCTTTAGAGAAATGGTCAGGTAGTGGGAGCCAATTTTTACTGCAGCGGATTGTGGATTTATGACTTGCAATCCGGTCACGTACGTGCTGTGTCGTCACTTCTACATAGAGTAGGCCGCAAGGGCACTTGATGACATAAATGACGAAGTTGGAATCGCATGTGAAGAAGCCCTTGATTGGATAACTCTTTCCTGTCCTGGGGTGGGTGACAGAGTCGGATGTAATGATATTAGAGCAGGCGGCACAGTTGAGACAGGGGAATGTCCCGTTGCGACGGGTATTGAGTAAACGTTGGGATGGGAATGTCCGTGTGCTGCCAAGGTCTGCTCTAACGATTTTATCCTTAATGTTGCATGTTCTCCTGGTGCACATAAGAGCCGGGGTTGAAAATGCCGGAATCTCTGGATAGGCTTTGGAAAGAAGGGGCCAGTGTTTTTTGATGGTGGCGTGTATTTTCGGCATAAAAGGATGATATGTGTGAACGAATGGTATCCTTTCAATTTTTACGGTGGGTGTATGTTGTGGTGTAGGGGTCAGGGCCCGATTCCTTTCTAGTAGGAGGAGTTTGGTGGGATAGTTGCGTTCCTGAAATTTTTGTGACATGTCTTGTAATCGCTGTGGAAGAATGTTCTGGTATGAAACAATCCGGGTGACCCTATGGAACTGAGAACGGGGTAGGCTATTCTTTGTAGTTTTGGCATGGCAACTGGAGTAGTGTAGCAAGCTGTTGCAGTCGGTGGGTTTAGTGAATAGATCAGTGGTAAGTTTGCCACGGCCGTCCTGAATGACTAATGTATCAAGGAAAGAAATCTTGTCTGCATCGTGGTTAAGAGTGAATTGTAACTCTGGTCTAATGGAGTTGAGATGGGTGAAAAAGGTGGTAAGAGTATCAATCGGGCCCTGCCAGATAAGGAAGACGTCATCAATGTAACGGTAATAGGTGGTGCAGTATATTTTAATGAGATCATTGTTGTAGACAAATTCCTCCTCAAATTTATGCATATACGCATTAGCATACGCTGGCGCTACGTTGGAGCCCATTGCAGTCCCCTGTGTCTGTATGTAGAATTTATCCCTGAATAAAAAGAAGTTCTCATGTAGTATAAGGGACAGTAGTTCCAGGCAAAATTCAATTGATGATGGTGCTAAGTTAGATTGCAGGAGAAGATGTGAGGTAGCTTCCAAACCCTTGTCGTGGGTTATGGAGGTGTATAGGCTGTTCACGTCCATCGTGACCAATCGGCTGCCTCCTCTCTCTCCCTCCCCTTTCCATCCCCCCCTTTCCCCTCCTCCCTTTTTTTGACACCGTCTATTCCGTTACCTACCTCTTTCGTAACTCAGTGTCAACCGAGATGTATTCTTATGTATGACTTTCAATTATGCATCTTTTGTTATGTTTTTTTCTCGTCATGCTATTTATCTTTTTTGCACTAGCGACTTAATGAATAAGGCCAATGTGGCCGAAACGTCTACCTATTGTCGCCTTCACCACTGTTATTTTTCCTATATTTCATTTGTATAAATAAATTGGCACTAAAAAGCAAAACTTCCTATGAGTGTGCGATGAATTAATTTTTACGTGATTTGAGGACATTTCCAGTCCATTGCATCTGCACCTCAACTCTATTTGACAGTGTGCACGCTAATTTTCTATTTACTGAACTTAACTCTTCAGCGTCTGCACCAGTCTCCCTAATGTCAACCGACACTTTTGCGTATGATGACACGACAAGCCTTAATATCTTGTCATTAGTCAAAACCTCTAATGATTTTCTCAAGACCCCTTCAGAAGAAATAAGGAGCAGGGACTACGAGAGAGAGAGACGGCGATTGGTCTCCTATGACCTACATGCAGTTACTCTGGCTGAGTACCATAAACAAGGAAAAATCCCCAGGGGGTTCAGGAGTCACCTCCGCCCTACACTATTCTCCGATAACCCGGAGTATTGTGAAAAATTCAAGAAAATACTTAACAAGTGTTCCCTTGATATTATTATACTTACTGTTGAATTTTTGCAGAAAGCTATCCAAGAAAGTGAGAAATCCATTATCGCCATCGAAGCACAACTGACCGCTAACCTGTCATCAACTGATTGGACTGCCCTGAAGAATAGAACCGATAAGATCCTATTGGAACACCAGCAAACCCTACAGGAACGGAAAAGACAGAAGTTCCACCGAGACAACAAGGACTACATCAACAACCGAGTATACAGATGGAACATCTCTACAGACCCCCAACCTCGCCGCCACTTTCCGGGAAACCGCAATCCGAACTCACAGAGCTCCGGCAGCGATTCCTCTACTGAACTGAACGACCAATGTTTTTTATGGGGAAACCGGAAAGGCGGACGCCGAAACGCAGACCAACTAGGAGGTCGAGGAGGCGAAAGGATGACAACGCGCTCCCAGGTAAGATACCAAACCTGGTGAGGAATATTTCGGGCTACACATTAGCCTCTGCAGAACTCTCGGTCTTACAGAAAGGCCTGTCCTTCTGTCCGACACCCAACTGGGACTCTTTCCAGCTGGAAAAGGACTTGCAACGGTTCTATCATTCTATACGTCTCAAGACCCATTTCAGACTATCTAATGAGATCACCATGAGCAGGATGCCTCCATCCGGGGGTACCCTGGTCCCGGAACTCTCCATTACTACCCTTGGCCTACGTAACCCGAGCTCTTTCAACCCCCCTCTTACCAATCATGCAGCAGAAACCACTATAGCCCTGATTGACAAAGACATCAGGAGTTTAATACACCAACAACGCCTGGGATTTTTTCCAACCCATCAAAATCTCACTAGTCGACGAGAGACAGGCCCTTAAAAACCTACAGAACAACAAACACATTGTTATCCAACAAGCTGACCAGGGGGGAGCCACAGTTATAATGGACAAATCAGCTTACACGGACGAAATTCTTCGCCAATTGGCAGACACTGCTACATACAGACACATAAGCCATGACCCCACCAGTACCATCCACTCCAAAATCCAAACTATCCTGAAAAAATACCTTCACAACAACACCATTGACTCCAAAACTGCTTCTTTCCTGACCAATACCCACCCCATCACTCCCGTATTCTACATCTTACCAAAAATCCACAAGTCTCTTACTAACCCTCCTGGTCGACCTATTGTAGCTTCCACAGATTCCATCCTATCAACACTGGCAATCTACCTGGAGAAGCTCCTGACACCACTTGAAAAAAATACACGAGCCTTTCTACTCGACACGAATGCTTTTTTAGGAATAATCAGGAATATCCCCTGTCTTCCACCAGGCAGCCGATTGGTCACGATGGACGTGAACAGCCTATACACCTCCATAACCCACGACAAGGGTTTGGAAGCTACCTCACATCTTCTCCTGCAATCTAACTTAGCACCATCATCAAGTGAATTTTGCCTGGAACTACTGTCCCTTATACTACATGAGAACTTCTTTTTATTCAGGGATAAATTCTACATACAGACACAGGGGACTGCAATGGGCTCCAACGTAGTGCCAGCGTATGCTAATGCATATATGCATAAATTTGAGGAGGAATTTGTCTACAACAATGATCTCTTTAAAATATACTGCAACACCTATTACCGTTACATTGATGACGTCTTCCTTATCTGGCAGGGCCAGATTGGTACTCTTACCACTTTTTTCACCCATCTCAACTCCATTAGACCAGAGTTACAATTCACTCTTAACCACGATGCAGACAAGATTTCTTTCCTTGATAAATTAGTCATTCAGGACGGCCGTGGCAAACTTACCACTGATCTATTCACTAAACCAACGACTGCAACAGCTTGCTACACTACTCCAGTTGCCATGCCAAAACTACAAAGAATAGCCTACCCCGTTCTCAGTTCCATAGGGTCACCCGGATTGTTTCAGACCAGAACATTCTTCCACAGCGATTACAAGACATGTCACAAAAATTTCAGGAACGCAACTATCCCACCAAACTCCTCCTACTAGAAAGGAACCGGGCCCTGACCCCTACACCACAACATCCACCCACTGTAAAAATTGAAAGGATACCATTCGTTCACACATATCATCCTTTTATGCCGAAAATACACGCCACCATCAAAAAACACTGGCCCCTTCTTTCCAAAGCCTATCCAGAGATTTCGGCATTTTCAACCCCGTCTCTTATGTGCACCAGGAGAACATGCAACATTAAGGATAAAATCGTTAGAGCAGACCTTGGCAGCACAAGGACACTCCCATCCCAACGTTTACTCAATACCCGTCGCAACGGGACATTCCCCTGTCTCAACTGTGCCGCCTGCTCTAATATCATTAAATCCGACTCTGTCACCCACCCCAGGACAGGAAAGAGTTATCCAATCAAGGGCTTCTTCACATGCGATTCCAACTTCGCCATTTATGTCATAAAGTGCCCTTGCGGCCTACTCTATGTAGGAGAGACGACACAGCACGTACGTGACCGGATTGCAAGTCATAAATCCACAATCCGCTGCAGTAAAAATTGGCTCCCACTACCTGACCATTTCTCTAAAGCAAAGCATACCATTGCCCAACTCCGTTTTCAGGTTTTAGAACACGTAGCCAGACGCAGACGGGGTGGTAACCACATCAGGCTTCTCAAACAACGTGAGACCTACTGGATCTATACCCTGCAAACCCTCTCTCCTGGGGGACTCAATAGGGAAATAAATTGGACCTACTGACATACTCTTTTTCCTAGTGGGATACATACCTTCCAAATTCTCATAGTGAAATAAATTGGACTTACTAACGTGTTCCCTATTAGTGGTATATATACCTGACAAATCACCCCCTTGGGGATTCAATAGTGTATTAAATTGGACCTTCTAACGCACTCCTTCTTTTACAGACCCATTGAAAAATTCACCTTCCTTCGGGTGAGTACCTACTACCCCACTACCGCTTCGTCTTTATACGCATGACCACTAACCCCCCCTTTCCCCCCCCACTTTACATCGTGACAGGCATTACCTGACATTCTCTCTCTCTCTACCTCTCTATGAGTATATATACCATATAGCATGTTGTGCATAATTATTCAGGAGAATCGTCCGTACTTGCCATAGCATGTCACTCCCCAATATATAGGGTTACTTTACATTACATTCTACCTGTTACCATACCATTGCTGTGGGTTACTAAACTCTGTGCTTCTATGCCATGATGGGTCAGTTCATACACTACAAATATCAGGTTCGCATTACCATGATAACCTGCATGCATCACCTCCCACATGTGACCTGCTCACAGCACGTCATTCCTCTGTATATCCCACTGCTACTCCCAGTTCAGCCCTCCATGTAGAGCGATGTGGCTGGTTACCATGGCTACCAATAAACAACCACTGTCACATGACGAACCAGCAACATGCCACTTCCGGGACACGCCCCCTGATGACGCACTTCCTGCAGCACGCAGCACTGTGTACATAAGGCAGCCTGACTTCCACACTACCAACAGCCTAACCTGGGAACGCTGCCTGTACCCTCCACTTCTGCCATTTATGGGACTCCCCATCTAGAGACACTCCTGATACAGGGACTGCAGGTACTTATTGACCCCTATGGGCTTTACTCCTTATCCAAACCCTTTGACAGCACTGGTAACCGGCATTACTTCTATTTCAGCTCTCCACAGGCTGATGAACCCCTGTCTTTTGTTAAGGTACTTATATCCACTAACTTAGGCATTCTACCCCATGCCTCATGATACTGATCCGTATCCCCTCATTGTTGCAGCTTCTGACTGGAACTTCTCTCTACATTCTATGGTGCCTTCCTACTAAAACAAACTTGATACAAGTAAGGAACCCCTTATACTCAAATACCTGTGCTCCCCCTGGTATACCTTGACTATTTTTAACTGCTTTTATTTGTATATAATATTCCTCTGCCTCCATCCTATCCCAACCCTCCACCCCAACCCCCCATCCCCCACCCCCCCTCCTCTCTCTCCCTCCCCTTTCCATCCCCCCTTTCCCCTCCTCCCTTTTTTTGACACTGTCTATTCCGTTACCTACCTCTTTCGTAACTCAGTGTCAACCGAGATGTATTCTTACGTATGAATTTCAATTATGCATCTTTTGTTATATTTTTTTCTCATCATGCTATTTATCTTTTTTGCAGTAGCGACTTAATGAATAAGGCCAGTGTGGCCGAAACGTCTACCTATTGTCGCCTTCACCACTGTTATTTTTCCTACATTTCATTTGTATAAATAAATTGGCACTAAAAAGCAAAACTTCCTATGAATGTGCGATGAATTAATTTTTACGTACATTGTCAGTGGACAGCCGTGTGCGCTTATCTGTCAGGACACCACCAGCAGCACTGAACACATGTTCAGAGAGAACAAAAATTATTATTAATTTGAAATCTGGTGGAGCTTAGTATAGATGGCCTAATAGAATCAGTACTGCAAACTGCTACAAGGCCAAAATTATTTTATAGGCAAGATAGAGATAAACATGATTAGTAATAATTTGAAATCTGGTGGAGCTTAGTATAGATGGCCAAATAGAATCAGTACTGCAAACTGCTAAAAGCCCAAAATTATTTTACAGGCAAGATACAGATAAACATGATTATTAATAACACTGGTGTATAAAAAAAAAAAAAATTCTGGCATGGACTTTAAGAACAGTTTTAGACTAATTTGAGGGAGCTGAATTTAAATCAGATCTTGTAATTTCTCTATCACATCACGTTTTTGTGCTATAGGTATATAGCCCATTTTTAATAATTCCAAGAAAAATATAAGTAGTGTATGAAATGTGCCGGTTTATATGGTTCACTAAGGTAAATTTAGTTTTCATTTAGTCTCCCAATAAATGTGAGAATATCTTTGTTTTCTTTGAACATGCATAATTCCCATTTGCTATGATAAGAAAGTAAAAAAACTGTTTTCAAACACCCTTGTTTTCTGTGCTACTGGGACAGTAGAGCTACAGCAGAGCATTGGGTGAAAACTGAATGGCCTCAGCGACAGAGTTTGGCATCTGGCGATTAGAATGTCATTCATGATCCTCTAGTGGATAGGAAGAACATTGTCTTTCCTCCCTTGCACATAAAACTTGGATTGATGAAGCAGTTCGTCAAAACTCTCAATCACAGTGGAGAATGCTTTAACTATATATGTTCAACTTTTCCTGGTCTTAGTGAAGAGAAGAAAAAGGCTGGAATATTTGATGTACCTCAAATAAGAACGCTTATGAGAGACCCAAACTTTATCACATCAATGAATGAGACAGAAGAAAGAGCTTGGAATGCATTTTGTAATGTGCTGCAGAATTTTCTAGGGAATAAGAAAGCAGACAACTATGAAGAGATTGTGTAAGAGCTACTAATGAGTCTGCAAAATCTTGGATGTAGAATGAGTATCAAGATTCACTATTTACACAGCCATTTGGACTTTTTTTCCAGAGAACCTTGGGGATGTTAGCGAGGAACAAGGGGAGCGTTTTCATCAGGACATTAAAACAATGGAAGAATGGTATCAAGGCCGGTGGGACTCATGTATGATGGCTGACTATTGCTGGAGCTTGATGAGAGACAACCCAGTAGCTGAATATCACAGATCAGCCAAGAAAAGAAAGCTCAAATAACTGCCATTTGCCATTCATCTGTGTGCCATATATATGTGTTTTTATATTTTGTAGTTTAATTTTGTAAGTATATTTGATTTGCTGTACACAGACTTTGTAATTTTTGTTATTCCTTGATTAAAAATATACAAAATATAGTAACGAAAATCTTGAGGTTTTTATCAAAAAACATTCGATAGGAGTAATTTTCATCAAAAATATCTCTAAATCCTGATGTGATAGCCAAAAACGGAGTTCGTATTAGTAATCAGCAGCCAAAATTGACTTAAAATATGTTTTAAAACCTTTTGACAGAAAAATTGCGTTGACCAGTGTAATTTTAAATCTGGTGGAGCTTAGTATAGATGGCCTAATAGAATCAGTACTGCAAACTGCTGCAAGGCCCAAATTATTTTCCAGCCAAGATACAAATAAACATGATTAGTAATTTGAAATCTGGTGGAGTTTAGTATAGATGGCTTAATAGAATCAGTACTGCACAGTGCTACAATGCCCAAATTATTATACAGGCAAGATACAGATAAACATGATTAGTAATTTGAAAGCTTAAAACGGTTGGTGAGGTGATTTTAACAAATCATCAAGCTTTTACTCTCCCCAGGATGACACAGGGGTATAAAAGTCCTTTCGGATCCATGATTTGTTCATCTTTATGAACGTGAGTCTGTCTACATTATCAGTGGAGAGCCGCGTGCGCTTATCTGTCAGCACACCACCAGCAGCGCTGAACACACATTCAGACAGAACGTTGGCTGTGGGGCATGACAAGATCTCCAAGGCGTAAGTGGAAAGCTCCGGCCATTTATCCAGATTGGAAGCCCAAAAAGAGCAAGGGTCCAGTGACACAGTCATGGCTTCAATGTTTACTTGGAGATACTCCTGTACCATCGTCTCTAGGCGTTGACTATGTGTCAGACTTCTTGTCTCCTGTGGCCTTGCAAAGGATGGGCTAAAAAAGTGGTGAAATGATTCCGCAAAATTGATGTTACCAGCAGATACTGTGTTTCTGTTACGTTTTGAGTGCTGAACACTCGACAGTCCCACGGTTGGCAAGTTGGAACTGTGAGATTCACTACGTGCACCACTAGTGTTTTGTGTAAAAGCCCATGTAAGATTCTGCAACAGTCTCTGCTGATACTCCTGAATGCGTGCATCCCTTTCTATGGCAGGAATGATATCTGCAAATTTACTTTTGTATCGGCGATCTAACAGTGCGGCAACCCAGTAGTCAGGATTATTTCTAATTCTCACAATTCGAGGGTCATGTTGTAGATAGTGCAGCAAGAAGGCACTCATGTGTAGTGTTGAGCCACCCCCGTAGTGTTCGAGTTCAGTTCGGTTCGTCGAACACCCGTATGTTCGCCGAACTGTTCGTCGAACACCTTCGAACACCGTTAAAACCAATGGCAGGCAAACAAAAACACAAAGAAACACATAGAAAACACCTTCAAAGGTGTCCAAAAGCTGACAAACTGCTCAGAAGACACAACTAACACATAGAAAAGTGACAAGTACATATAGTCATGCGAAAAGAAAAGAGGTGGAGGAGTAAAAGGAGGGGGAGACACAGATATGGCATGTCATGCCCTTCTAAAACCAAAAAACTACGAAGCCGACACTGCCAGTCCGTTCCTGCCCGTGCGACCTCCGTGTCGCCGGGTTTGTGCCAGAGCTGCTGTGGACCCTGACGGCCAGCCCCCCTCTCCCAATACTGGTGCCTGTCCGCTGGTGGGTCAAGCAAGCCCCCCTGTGGTGGAGGAAGGTCTAAGCTTTTTAATTTAAATTGTCTCTCTAATTTGAATGAATACACTTTAAATCCTTTTACAAGGATCTATTGGAGGGCAAGTCTCATGCCAGCAGCCACGTAATTCCAGCTCCAGTAACGTCCACTAAAGCTGCTGCAGTTAAAAAGCTTTTATAAGGATCGATCTCGGCGGTCCACCGCAAGGCGTCCTACCGCCAGTCCCAGCCCCTATGCCTTGGGGTGCCTCCCCGATGCTCTTCACTGAGTGTCCCGGGGGCCCGAACCATTTCCTTTGAAAAAATTAAGTGTCCAAACTACAGGTGGTGTAGCTTGCTTAACAGCTGGGATAATCCGCTGACTAGCAGACACTGCTATTAGGCACAAAGTATTTCCTGGGCTAGATGCAGTTAAAAATTTGTAATTAGATACTCTCGTTGGATGCTGAGAAAGCACTCCATAGAGTCTCCTGGCACGCCATATATTACTCCCTTAAAAAGCTTGGGGTAGGGGTCTAGGGGACCCTTTTATAGGCAAAATCACGGCCCTGTATCGCAATACGTCACCTAGGCTGAAGATAAATAGAACATTTTCATCACCTTTCATAATCACCAATGGGACAAGGAAGGGATGTCCTCTGTCCCCTCTCTTATACATCATAGTGACAGAGCACCTGCTCTCATCAATTCGCCATAACCCCAATATTAGGTGGATTGAGGTGGTAGGCACTGAGTACAAGTGCTCTGCATTTGCTGATGATGTCCTAGTATATATCACTCAATCACATATATCAATCCCTGCTGTTATGGCTGAAATAGATCACTTTGTTACATGGTCAAATTTTAAAATCAATGCAGCGAAGTCTGAGGCCCTCGATGTCTCCGTCCCCAAATCCATACAGGATTCCATCCAGTCCAACTTTCCCTTTGCCTGGCCCTCCCAGGGTATCAAATACTTAGGAATTCCTATTCATAGAGACCTCTCCCGTCTATGTTATCTTAATTTTGGGCCCTTTATTGAACAACTCCATACAGACCACGGTTGGCAAGTTAGAACTGTAAGATTCACTACGTGAACCACTGTTTTTTTGTGGAAAAGCACATGTTCACTGTGTTCCAAATTATTATGCAAAAAGTGTTTAGGAGTGATAAGGGAAGAATTTTTTTGTTTGTCAGTTAAACTCATTGATGGTGATGTGTGTCAGGGCTCTTTATATCACTGTAAGCAATTGCAGACACCTGTGCTAATTAGTTTGGCAGGTGTGTCCAATGAAAGGCAAGACTACTTAAGAAGGCTGTCCCACATTATTAAGCAGCCTACATTTTCTGCCAAAGTGGGAAAGAAAAAGGATGTGTCGGCTGCTGAGAAGCAACAAATTGTGGAGTGTTTAGGTCAAGGCATGACTACAATCAACATTGCCAAGACACTTCATCCTGATCATCCGCAAAATTGATGTTACCAGCAGATACTGTGTTTCGTTTACGTTTTGAGAGCTGAACACTCGACGGTCCCACGGTTGGCAAGTTGGAACTGTGAGATTCACTAGTCAGGATTATTTCTAATTCTCACAATTCGAGGGTCATGTTGCAGGTAGTGCAGCAAGAAGGCACTCATGTGTCTGGCGCATCCAGGAGCACCAAGTCCCTGTTGTGTTGGTGGCGAGGTAACAATCATGCTTCCTTCCTCTGCCCTCTCCCCCCAAACTCGCACAACAGAAATGTGATCAAAGTCCCCCTCATCTGATGAGTCTTCCATCAGTTCGTCCTCCACTTGTTCCTGGGCTCCTGCACCTTCCTCACTAGTTTGGCTGCTACCATGCGCCCTGGTAAATCTCCCCCACCCTCACATGCCTGCCGCCTTGGTGCTGCCGACCGTCTGGACCATGCAGATGTTAGCACTTCCGCATACAACTCCTCCTCCTCTACTTCCTCCACCTCCTCTTGTGCCACCACCTGACACCGGATTCTGTTTAACATGTGCTCCAGCATGTAAATCACCGGAATAGTCATGCTGATAATGGCATCATCATCACTAAACATCTTTGTCGCCATTTCAAAACTGTGCAGAAGGGTGCATAGGTCCCTGATCTGAGACCACTCCTCCAGCGTGATTTGCACCACCTCTGGATCTCGTTGGCCCAGGCTATACGTCAGAACGTATTGCACCAGCGCTTGTCGGTGCTGCCACAGTCGCTGCAACATGTGCAGAGTTGAATTTCACCGGGTAGGCACATCGCATTTTAGCCGGTGAAGTGGCAGACCCAACGACTTCTGTAGAGATGTAAGTCGCTGAGCTGCGGTATCCGAACGGCGGAAGTGAGCACACAGTGACCGTGCCCTCTGCAGAAGGCCATCTAGTCCGGGATAGTGGGCTAAAAATTGCTGGACAACCAGGTTCAACACGTGAGCCATACAAGGCATGTGTGTGACATTGCCCCGGCGAAGGGCCGCACCCAAGTTTGCAGCATTGTCGCACACGGCCTTCCCTGGTTTCAGGTCCAGTGGAGACAACCATTCATGAAACTGGTTCTCCAGAGCTGACCACAACTCCTCAGCTGTGTGACTCACATTTCCCAGACATTTCAAAGTAAAAACCGCCTGATGATGTTGAGCCCTGCTGCCAGCATAGTAAAGAGGTGTGCAGGATCCCTTCTGCGCAGTTAGAAAGCTTGTGGCATGACCAGACAGGCTTTGGGTGCAGGTGGAGGACCGAGAGGAGGTTGAGGAGGCAGAAGCAGTGGAGGAACTTTGAGATAAAGAGGATGGACGCACAACTCGTGGGGACGGCAAGACTAGGACAGCAGCCCCTTGTCCAGCTGTCACCATAGTTACCCAGTGCCCAGTCAGCGACATGTAACGCCCCTGTCCATGCCTACTCGTCCAAGTGTCTGTGGTGAAATGCACCCTGTCACACACAGAGTTTCTCAAAGAAGCGGTGATGTTGTGTGCGACATGCTGGTGGAGCGCAGGCACACCTTTCTTTGAGAAGTAGTGCCGACTGGGCATCTGGTACTGGGGCACTGCGACGGACATAAGGTCTCGAAAATCCTCTGTGTCCACCAGGCGGAAGGGCAGCATTTCTGTAGCCAAGAGCTTGTAGATGGTGAAATTCAACCTCTTAGCTTTCTCATGGCTAGGAGGAAATGGTCTTTTACTTGTCCACATCTGAGGGACCGAGGGCTGGCTGTTGTGCTTAGACGGGGTTGAGAAGGGTGTCCCCGGCAAACTGATGGTCTGTGAGGAAGATGCAGGCGGACATGTTAGGTTGCCTTGATCCAAAGGTGGTGCTATCGATGTCGGACAGCGCTGAACACCAGCTGGTGTTTCACCTCCAAAGAAAATGATGACCTGCCAATCACGCTGGCTGTTGCGGGTAAAGAGGTGGCCGGTCTGCGTCCCAAAACAGGTGTGACTGCTGTCCCCCCAGTCACAGAGGATGAAGAGGCCGCGGATGCACAAGATGTGGTAGACGATGGTTGGCCCGGCCGGCTAGGCCGCATTGTAGCAAAGTGAGCTTCCCACTGCAACTTATGCTTCTTATCCATGTGCCGGTTCATGCATGAAGTACTCAAACTATGTATTTTTTGGCCTCTACATAGCTTTTGCTGACAAATGTTACAGATAACACGAGGCTATGCAAGGCTTAGCACCCATGCGACCTGAAGAGCCACCACGACTTGTGGTCAGAGGCAGATTTGTGTTTCAGGATGCAGTTGTTGACGTGCTTCCAGTACTACGTCTCTGTCCAGGAAGGCGCAACCTGACCTCGTCGTCACTAGCATCCTCCTCCACCTCCTCTGCTGACCTCATCTCTTGGCTGACTGTGGGTTGACAGTAAGTGGGATCTCCCACCTCTTCATCATCACCCTGTGTGTTATCACACCCGTCGTCCTCAGAGCCAACCTGTTCCTGCCCTGGCAAAAAACTAAAGTTGTCGCTCCAATCAGGTATTTGAGTCTCATCATCGTCTTCCTCATTGTCTCCACCAACAGGAGTTACAGTTTGGGAACGAGGGTCTACATTATGGTCAGAACCTTCTGCGTCTGGTCCTGGATCCGACTCATAAAGATTCTGGGCATCAGTGCAGATCATTTCCTCGTCTGGATTCACAGAAGCTCTGGAGCCGACCTCTGATTCCCAGGCTATAGTATGAGTAAACAGCTCTGCAGACTCAACCATCTGTTCTACCCCATACTCAGACGGGCAGCTGGAGACTAGGGAGCTGTGAGGAAGCAAGTGCGATTGGGGTGACACTTCTGAGGACTGGAGTATTTGTGATGTTGAAGTTGAGGTGGAGGAGAGTCCACTTAAAGGAGCACTTGATATCCGTTGAAGCACCTGCTGTTTTTGTGCCTCATCTGGAATTTGTAGCGATTGGCGTGGCCGTAAGAAAGGGATCTTATCACATTGTCCGCTAAAAGAAGTAGACATCTTAGTTTGGCTGGAAGATGGTCTTTCTTCTGCAGATGTTACTGTTGCTTTAACACCTACCCCACGGACACAACGTTTTTTTCCCTTCCCAACACGCCTATTCCCCTTTCCACCAGCAGCAGGCCTTTTTCCATTCATTTTGGTGGTTAACTAATTCACAACTCTGGAGTTGTTTGCACAAAAAACAATGGATGGGAACCGAGCAGAGCTGAGTGGCCAAACTGTGGTATTAGCCCAAAAGTATTGGCTGGGTTAGATGCAGATAAAAATTATTTTGAATTTGCAACCTGCTGGAGGTTAGTATAGATGGACTAATAGAACAAGTCCCACACACTGCTACAAGCCGAAATATTTTTTCAGAGCTAGATGCAGAAAATTTTTTTATTGAATTTGCAACCTGATGGAGGTTAGTATAGATGGACTAATAGAACAAGTCCCACACACTGCTAGAAGCCGAAATAGTTTTTCAGAGCTAGATGCAGAAAAAAATTATATTGAATTTGCAACCTGATGGAGGTTAGTATAGATGGACTAATAGAACAAGTCCCACACACTGCTACAAGCTGAAATATTTTTTCAGAGCTAGATGCAGAAAAGAATTAGATTGAATTTGCAACCAGGTGGAAGTTAGTATAGATGGACTAATAGAACAAGTCCCTCACACTGCTACAAGCCGAAGCGCAAATATTTTTTCAGAGCTAGATGCAGATATAAATTATTTTGAATTTGCAACCTGATGGAGGTTAGTATCAGTGTTGAGCCACCCCCGTAGTGTTCGAGTTCGGTTCGGTTCGTCGAACACCCGTGTGTTCGCCGAACTGTTCGTCGAACTGTTCGTCGAACACCTTCGAACACCGTTAAAACCAATGGCAGGCAAACAAAAACACATAGAAACACATAGAAAACACCTTCAAAGGTGTCCAAAAGCTGACAAACTGTTCAGAAGACACAACTAACACATGGAAAAGTGACAAGTACATATAGTCATGCGAAAAGAAAAGAGGTGGAGGAGTAAAAGGAGGGGGAGACACAGATATAGGCATGTCATGCCCTTCTAAAATCCAAAAAGTGAGAAACCGACACTTTCAGTCCGCTCCTGCCCGTGCCACCTCCACGTCGCCGGGTTTGTGCCAGAGCCGCGGTGAACCCTGACGGCCAGCCCCCCTCTCCCAATACTGGTGCCTGTCCGCTGGTGGGTCGAGTGAGCCCCCCTGTGGTGGAGGCAGCTCTAAGCTTTTTAATTTAAATTGTCTCTCCAATTTGAATGAATACACTTTAAATCCATTTACAAGGATCTATTGGAGGGCAAGTCTCATGCCAGCAGCCGCGTAATTCCAGCTCCAGTAGCGTCCACTAAAGCTGCTGCAGTTAAAAAGCTTTTATAAGGATCGAGCTCGGCTGTCCACCGCAAGGCATCCTACTGCCAGTCCTAGCCCCTATGCCTTGGGGTGCCTCCTGATGCTCTTCACTGAGTATCCCGTGGTCCCGAAGCATTTCCTTTGAAAAAATTAAGTGTCCAAACTACAGGTGGTGTAGCTTGCTTAACAGCCGGGATAATCCGCTGACTAGCAGACACTGCTACTAGGCACAAAGTATTTCCTGGGCTAGATGCAGTTAAAAATTTGCAATTAGATACTCTCGTTGGATGCTGAGAAAGCATTCCATAGAGTCTCCTGGCACGCCATATATGATTCTCTTAAAAAGCTTGGGGTAGGGGTCTAGGGGACCCATTTATAGCCAAAATCACGGCCCTGTATCGCAATACGTCACCTAGGCTGAAGATAAATGGAACTGTAGCACCCTGAGGGCTCGGTTGCTACAGAGGTATTGCACCTCACCCAGAGGTGTGATATCTCACTCTCAGGTAAGGATGGAGTGTGGATCAGGACCCGACACCTGCATGCATTACACCACATTGCCGTGGGGCAGGGCGACCAAAATGCCCCTGAGATGGGCACGACAGTCCCTGTCCCTGGCTGGAGTGGGGGGAGGGAACACTGAGGAAGGGGAACCCTGTAGTGCAGGAGCAGGGAGGAAGCAGTTCCTGGGTGCATTGAGAAGGGAGTATAAAAGGTGGGCACCATCTTAGTTCAGTGCAGAGAAGTCTGAGCAGAAGTGGCAGGGAGCAGGGGCTCTGCATGAGCTCTGCTCCGGAGGCGGGCCTAGTAACAGAGGCCCAGGCCTGGAAGAGGGAGAAGGAAGGAAGAGGAGCGGAGAAGGCTCCAGGAACGAGGAACGAAGGGATCCCAGGGGTGCGGACGGGCGAGTCGCCACCGCACGCCCGAATCCACCTGCGTGGAGGGGTCAGGCCAAAGGGGGAGACCGGTCCCCGAAACTAGTGGAGGCAGGAAACGACCCTCAGCTAGAAACAGGAGGCTGTGACATTTTATGTGGCGCAGCCCCTCGCTACACCCGCTAGGAAGGCACCACATAGGGTCAGGGAAACTGGCGCCAAGTTTACCAAGAGGAGGCCCGAGGCAGCCGGACAGAAGGGTTGGTAAGAAAGGCCATACAAAGGACACACAAAGGGGGTCCTGTGAAGCGCTCCAAAGTTATCTGGGAGTTGTCTGAGCCCCTCACCTGGTGAGCACAGTACGACGTGGGCAGCCGTTACCTGCAGACGTGGTCTGGATAAAATGAACTGTGAGTAAAGGCCCTGGACTGCATCACTGACTCCGTGTCGTTACTGCTGCTGCCCTGCACCATCACCCCCATCCTCCGCATACACTGCCCTGAGGCTATACTCCTCCCGTGGGGAGTTATGCTACGCTCTGCTGCACCCACAACACCAGCCTCAGCGGTCTGCCCTGGAGCGGCGGTTCACTCTGACCGCAATCCACGGGTGGCGTAGTCGGACATTTAAACATCAAAACCACATAAATAGTTCCGCCACTGGTTTGACCGCCCTGAGCCACGGAACCGGGTCGCCGCCACGGAGACTACAACCACCAGCATCCACCAAAAAGGGTCCGGCTCCGGGTGTCCCAAGGCCCAGGGGGCGCGTCAGAACATTTTCATCACCTTTCACAATCACCAATGGGACAAGGCAGGGATGTTCTCTGTCCCCTCTCTTATACATCCTAGTGACGGAGCACCTGCTCTCATCAATTCTCCATAACCCCAATATTAGGTGGATTGAGGTGGGAGGCACCGAGTACAAGTGCTCTCTATTTGCTGATGATGTCCTAGTATATATCACTCAATCACATATATCCATCCATGCTGTTATGGCTGAAATAGATCACTTTGTTACATGGTCAAATTTTAAAATCAATGCAGCGAAGTCTGAGGCCCTCGATGTCTCCCTCCCCAAATCCATATAGGATTCCATCCAATCCAACTTTCCCTTTGCCTGGCCCTCACAGGGTATCAAATACTTAGGAATTCCTATTCATAGAGACCTCTCCCATCTATGTTATCTTAATTTTGGGCCCTTTATTGAACAACTCCATACAGACCACGGTTGGCAAGTTAGAACTGTAAGATTCACTACGTGAACCACTGGTGTTTTGTGGAAAAGCACATGTACACTGTGTTCCAAATTATTATGCAAAAAGTGTTTAGGAGTGATAAGGGAAGAATTTGTTTGTTTGTCAGTTAAACTCATTGATGGTGATGTGTGTCTGGGCTCTTTATATCACTGTAAGCAATTGCAGACACCTGTGCTAATTAGTTTGGCAGGTGTGTCCAATGAAAGGCAAGACTACTTAAGAAGGCTGTCCCACATTATTAAGCAGCCTACATTTTCTGCCAAAGTGGGAAAGAAAAAGGATGTGTCGGCTGCTGAGAAGCAACAAATTGTGGAGTGTTTAGGTCAAGGCATGACTACAATCAACATTGCCAAGACACTTCATCCTGATCATCCGCAAAATTGATGTTACCAGCAGATACTGAGTTTCGTTTACATTTTGAGAGCTGAACACTCGACGGTCCCACAGTTGGCAAGTTGGAACTGTGAGATTCACTAGTCAGGATGATTTCTAATTCTCACAATTCGAGGGTCATGTTGCAGGTAGTGCAGCAAGAAGGCACTCATGTGTCTGGCGCATCCAGGAGCACCAAGTCCCTGTTGTGTTGGTGGCGAGGTAACAATCATGCTTCCTTCCTGTGCCCTCTCCCCCCAAACTCGCACAACAGAAATGTGATCAAAGTCTCCCTCATCTGATGAGTCTTCCATCAGTTCGTCCTCCACTTGTTCCTGGGCTCCTGCACCTTCCTCACTAGTTTGGCTGCTACCATGCGCCCTGGTAAATCTCCCCCACCCTCACATGCCTGCCGCCTTGGTGCTGCCGACCGTCTGGACCATGCAGATGTTAGCCCTTCCGCATACAACTCCTCCTCCTCTACTTCCTCCACCTCCTCTTGTGCCACCACCTGACACCGGATTCTGTTTAACATGTGCTCCAGCATGTAAATCACCGGAATAGTCATGCTGATAATGGCATCGTCATCACTAAACATCTTTGTCGCCATTTCAAAACTGTGCAGAAGGGTGCATAGGTCCCTGATCTGAGACCACTCCTCCAGCGTGATTTGCACCACCTCTGGATCTCGTTGGCCCAGGCTATACATCAGAACGTATTGCACCAGGGCTTGTCGGTGCTGCCACAGTCGCTGCAACATGTGCAGAGTTGAATTCCACCGGGTAGGCACATCGCATTTTAGCCGGTGAAGTGGCAGACCCAACGACTTCTGTAGAGATGTAAGTCGCTGAGCTGCGGTATCCGAACGGCGGAAGTGAGCACACAGTGACCGTGCCCTCTGCAGAAGGCCATCTAGTCCGGGATAGTGGGCTAAAAATTGCTGGACAACCAGGTTCAACACGTGAGCCATACAAGGCATGTGTGTGACATTGCCCCGGCGAAGGGCCGCACCCAAGTTTGCAGCATTGTCGCACACGGCCTTCCCTGGTTTCAGGTCCAGTGGAGACAACCATTCATGAAACTGGTTCTCCAGAGCTGACCACAACTCCTCAGCTGTGTGACTCACATTTCCCAGATATTTCAAAGTAAAAACCGCCTGATGATGTTGAGCCCTGCTGCCAGCATAGTAAGGAGGTGTGCAGGATCCCTTCTGCGCAGTTAGAAAGATTGTGGCATGACCAGACAGGCTTTGGGTGCAGGTGGAGGACCGAGAGGAGGTTGAGGAGGCAGAAGCAGTGGAGGAACTTTGAGATAAAGAGGATGGACGCACAACTCGTGGGGACGGCAAGACTAGGACAGCAGCCCCTTGTCCAGCTGTCACCATAGTTACCCAGTGCCCAGTCAGCGACATGTAACGACCCTGTCCATGCCTACTCGTCCAAGTGTCTGTGGTGAAATGCACCCTGTCACACACAGAGTTTCTCAAAGAAGCGGTGATGTTGTGTGCGACATGCTGGTGGAGCGCAGGCACACCTTTCTTTGAGAAGTAGTGCCGACTGGGCATCTGGTACTGGGGCACTGCGACGGACATAAGGTCTCAAAAATCCTCTGTGTCCACCAGGCGGAAGGGCAGCATTTCTGTAGCCAAGAGCTTGTAGATGGTGAAATTCAACCTCTTAGCTTTCTCATGGCTAGGAGGAAATGGTCTTTTACTTGTCCACATCTGAGGGACCGAGGGCTGGCTGTTGTGCTTAGACGGGGTTGAGAAGGGTGTCCCCGGCAAACTGACGGTCTGTGAGGAAGATGCAGGCGGACATGTTAGGTTGCCTTGATCCAAAGGTGGTGCTATCGATGTCGGACAGCGCTGAACACCAGCTGGTGTTTCCACCTCCAAAGAAAATGATGACCTGCCAATCACGCTGGCTGTTGCGGGTAAAGAGGTGGCTGGTCTGCGTCCCAAAACAGGTGTGACTGCTGTCCCCCCAGTCACAGAGGATGAAGAGGCCGCGGATGCACAAGATGTGGTAGACGATGGTTGGCCCTGCCGGCTAGGCCGCATTGTAGCAAAGTGAGCTTCCCACTGCAACTTATGCTTCTTATCCATGTGCCGGTTCATGCATGAAGTATTCAAACTATGTATTTTTTGGCCTCTACTTAGCTTTTGCTGACAAATGTTACAGATAACACGAGGCTATGCAAGGCTTAGCACCCATGCGACCTGAAGAGCCACCACGACTTGTGGTCAGAGGCAGATTTGTGTTTCAGGATGCAGTTGTTGACGTGCTTCCAGTACTACGTCTCTGTCCAGGAAGGCGCAACCTGACCTCGTCGTCACTAGCATCCTCCTCCACCTCCTCTGCTGACCTCATCTCTTGGCTGACTGTGGGTTGACAGTAAGTGGGATCTCCCACCTCTTCATCATCACCCTGTGTGTTATCACACCCGTCGTCCTCAGAGCCAACCTGTTCCTGCCCTGGCAAAAAACTAAAGTTGTCGCTCCAATCAGGTATTTGAGTCTCATCATCGTCTTCCTCATTGTCTCCACCAACAGGAGTTACAGTTTGGCAACGAGGGTCTACATTATGGTCAGAACCTTCTGCGTCTGGTCCTGGATCCGACTCATAAAGATTCTGGGCATCAGTGCAGATCATTTCCTCGTCTGGATTCACAGAAGCTCTGGAGCCGACCTCTGATTCCCAGGCTATAGTATGAGTAAACAGCTCTTCAGACTCAACCATCTGTTCTACCCCATACTCAGACGGGCAGCTGGAGACTAGGGAGCTGTGAGGAAGCAAGTGCGATTGGGGTGACACTTCTGAGGACTGGAGTATTTGTGGTGTTGAAGTTGAGGTGGAGGAGAGTCCACTTAAAGGAGCACTTGATATCCGTTGAAGCACCTGCTGTTTTTGTGCCTCATCTGGAATTTGTAGCGATTGGCGTGGCCGTAAGAAAGGGATCTTATCACATTGTCCGCTAAAAGAAGTAGACATCTTAGTTTGGCTGGAAGATGGTCTTTCTTCTGCAGATGTTACTGTTGCTTTAACACCTACCCCACGGACACAACGTTTTTTTCCCTTCCCAACACGCCTATTCCCCTTTCCACCAGCAGCAGGCCTTTTTCCATTCATTTTGGTGGTTAACTAATTCACAACTCTGGAGTTGTTTGCACAAAAAACAATGGATGGGAACCGAGCAGAGCTGAGTGGCCAAACTGTGGTATTAGCCCAAAAGTATTGGCTGGGTTAGATGCAGATAAAAATTATTTTGAATTTGCAACCTGCTGGAGGTTAGTATAGATGGACTAATAGAACAAGTCCCACACACTGCTACAAGCCGAAATATTTTTTCAGAGCTAGATGCAGAAAATTTTTTTATTGAATTTGCAACCTGATGGAGGTTAGTATAGATGAACTAATAGAACAAGTCCCACACACTGCTACAAGCTGAAATATTTTTTTCAGAGCTAGATGCAGAAAAGAATTAGATTGAATTTGCAACCAGGTGGAAGTTAGTATAGATGGACTAATAGAACAAGTCCCTCACACTGCTACAAGCCGAAGTGCAAATATTTTTTCAGAGCTAGATGCAGATATAAATTATTTTGAATTTGCAACCTGATGGAGGTTAGTATCAGTGTTGAGCCACCCCCGTAGTGTTCGAGTTCGGTTCGGTTCGTCGAACACCCGTGTGTTCGCCGAACTGTTCGTCGAACTGTTCGTCGTACACCTTCGAACACCGTTAAAACCAATGGCAGGCAAACAAAAACACATAGAAACACATAGAAAACACCTTCAAAGGTGTCCAAAAGCTGACAAACTGTTCAGAAGACACAACTAACACATGGAAAAGTGACAAGTACATATAGTCATGCGAAAAGAAAAGAGGTGGAGGAGTAAAAGGAGGGGGAGACACAGATATAGGCATGTCATGCCCTTCTAAAATCCAAAAAGTGAGAAGCCGACACTTTCAGTCCGCTCCTGCCCGTGCCACCTCCGCGTCGCCGGGTTTGTGCCAGAGCCGCGGTGAACCCTGACGGCCAGCCCCCCTCTCCCAATACTGGTGCCTGTCCGCTGGTGGGTCGAGTGAGCCCCCCTGTGGTGGAGGCAGCTCTAAGCTTTTTAATTTAAATTGTCTCTCTAATTTGAATGAATACACTTTAAATCCATTTACAAGGATCTATTGGAGGGCAAGTCTCATGCCAGCAGCCGCGTAATTCCAGCTCCAGTAGCGTCCACTAAAGCTGCTGCAGTTAAAAAGCTTTTATAAGGATCGAGCTCGGCTGTCCACCGCAAGGCATCCTACAGCCAGTCCCAGCCCCTATGCCTTGGGGTGCCTCCTGATGCTCTTCACTGAGTATCCCGTGGTCCCGAAGCATTTCCTTTGAAAAAATTAAGTGTCCAAACTACAGGTGGTGTAGCTTGCTTAACAGCCGGGATAATCCGCTGACTAGCAGACACTGCTACTAGGCACAAAGTATTTCCTGGGCTAGATGCAGTTAAAAATTTGTAATTAGATACTCTCGTTGGATGCTGAGAAAGCATTCCATAGAGTCTCCTGGCACGCCATATATGATTCTCTTAAAAAGCTTGGGGTAGGGGTCTAGGGGACCCTTTTATAGCCAAAATCACGGCCCTGTATCGCAATACGTCACCTAGGCTGAAGATAAATGGAACTGTAGCACCCTGAGGGCTCGGTTGCTACAGAGGTATTGCACCTCACCCAGAGGTGTGATATCTCACTCTCAGGTAAGGATGGAGTGTGGATCAGGACCCGACACCTGCATGCATTACACCACATTGCCGTGGGGCAGGGCGACCAAAATGCCCCTGAGATGGGCACGACAGTCCCTGTCCCTGGCTGGAGTGGGGGGAGGGAACACTGAGGAAGGGGAACCCTGTAGTGCAGGAGCAGGGAGGAAGCAGTTCCTGGGTGCATTGAGAAGGGAGTATAAAAGGTGGGCACCATCTTAGTTCAGTGCAGAGAAGTCTGAGCAGAAGTGGCAGGGAGCAGGGGCTCTGCATGAGCTCTGCTCCGGAGGCGGGCCTAGTAACAGAGGCCCAGGCCTGGAAGAGGGAGAAGGAAGGAAGAGGAGCGGAGAAGGCTCCAGGAACGAGGAACGAAGGGATCCCAGGGGTGCGGACGGGCGAGTCGCCACCGCACGCCCGAATCCACCTGCGTGGAGGGGTCAGGCCAAAGGGGGAGACCGGTCCCCGAAACTAGTGGAGGCAGGAAACGACCCTCAGCTAGAAACAGGAGGCTGTGACATTTTATGTGGCGCAGCCCCTCGCTACACCCGCTAGGAAGGCACCACATAGGGTCAGGGAAACTGGCGCCAAGTTTACCAAGAGGAGGCCCGAGGCAGCCGGACAGAAGGGTTGGTAAGAAAGGCCATACAAAGGACACACAAAGGGGGTCCTGTGAAGCGCTCCAAAGTTATCTGGGAGTTGTCTGAGCCCCTCACCTGGTGAGCACAGTACGACGTGGGCAGCCGTTACCTGCAGACGTGGTCTGGATAAAAAGAACTGTGAGTAAAGGCCCTGGACTGCATCACTGACTCCGTGTCGTTACTGCTGCTGCCCTGCACCATCACCCCCATCCTCCGCATACACTACCCTGAGGCTATACTCCTCCCGTGGGGAGTTATGCTACGCTCTGCTGCACCCACAACACCAGCCTCAGCGGTCTGCCCTGGAGCGGCGGTTCACTCTGACCGCAATCCACGGGTGGCGCAGTTGGACATTTAAACATCAAAACCACATAAATAGTTCCGCCACTGGTTTGACCGCCCTGAGCCACGGAACCGGGTCGCCGCCACGGAGACTACAACCACCAGCATCCACCAAAAAGGGTCCGGCTCCGGGTGTCCCAAGGCCCAGGGGGCGCGTCAGAACATTTTCATCACCTTTCACAATCACCAATGGGACAAGGCAGGGATGTTCTCTGTCCCCTCTCTTATACATCCTAGTGACGGAGCACCTGCTCTCATCAATTCTCCATAACCCCAATATTAGGTGGATTGAGGTGGGAGGCACCGAGTACAAGTGCTCTCTATTTGCTGATGATGTCCTAGTATATATCACTCAATCACATATATCCATCCATGCTGTTATGGCTGAAATAGATCACTTTGTTACATGGTCAAATTTTAAAATCAATGCAGCGAAGTCTGAGGCCCTCGATGTCTCCCTCCCCAAATCCATATAGGATTCCATCCAATCCAACTTTCCCTTTGCCTGGCCCTCACAGGGTATCAAATACTTAGGAATTCCTATTCATAGAGACCTCTCCCATCTATGTTATCTTAATTTTGGGCCCTTTATTGAACAACTCCATACAGACCACGGTTGGCAAGTTAGAACTGTAAGATTCACTACGTGAACCACTGGTGTTTTGTGGAAAAGCACATGTACACTGTGTTCCAAATTATTATGCAAAAAGTGTTTAGGAGTGATAAGGGAAGAATTTGTTTGTTTGTCAGTTAAACTCATTGATGGTGATGTGTGTCAGGGCTCTTTATATCACTGTAAGCAATTGCAGACACCTGTGCTAATTAGTTTGGCAGGTGTGTCCAATGAAAGGCAAGACTACTTAAGAAGGCTGTCTCACATTATTAAGCAGCCTACATTTTCTGCCAAAATGGGAAAGAAAAAGGATGTGTCGGCTGCTGAGAAGCAACAAATTGTGGAGTGTTTAGGTCAAGGCATGACTACAATCAACATTGTGCGATGATCAGGATGAAGTGTCTTGGCAATCAAGAAGTATGTAGCTGATTCACAGTACACACGTGTGCGTGCTGATAAGGGCAAATTGAGGACTCTTTACTACAGGCAATTAGGTCAGGTTGAAAGAGCAGCGGCAAAAAAGCCTTGTCATAGCAGCAGACAAGTTTTTGAAGCTGCTGGTGCCTCCAACGTCCCCCGAACAACAAGGTGCAGGGTCCTTCAGAGTTTTGCAGCTGTGCATACGCCATCCTGTCGACCTCCTCTATCCACTTCACACAAGCAGAAACGGCTCCAGTGGGCCAAACATTACATGAAGACTGATTTCAAAACTGTTTTGTTCACGGATGAGTGCCGTGCAGCGCTCGATGGTCCAGATGGATGGAGTGGAGGATGGCTGGTTGATGGACACCCCACGCAAACACGGCTACAGCGCCAACAAGGAGGAGGTGGATTAATGTTTTGGGCTGGAATCATGGGGAGAGAGATTGTCGGCCCCTTTAGGATCCCTGAAGGCGCTAAAGATGAACTCCATAATGTATGTGGATTTTCTCAAACAGCACTTCCTGCCATGGTTCAAGAAGAAGAATCGTGTATTTCACAGCAAGATCATTTTTTTGCATGATAATGCACCATCTCATGCTGCACATAAAACATCTGCATCTCTGGCTGATATGGGCATAAAAGGGGACAAACTTATGGTGTGACCCCCATGCTCCCCTGACCTCTACCCCATTCAGAACCTTTGGAGCATCATTAAAAGGAGTGTCTATGATGGCGGGAGGCAGTTCACATCTAAGCAACAGCTCTGGGAGGGTATTCTGTCCTCATGCAAAACAATTGAAGCAGAAACCATCCAAAACCTGACAAATTCAATGGACGAGAGAGTTCAGAAGCTTCTTTCGAACAAGGGGTCCTATGTGAAAATGCAACATCACCTAGAATAAAGTTTTGAGTTGAAAACTGTTTGATTTCAGTTTCTAACAACCTGCTTATAATTTCAAAAATGACCATTTTTTTGGTCTTTATTAAAATGAAAAGGTTGATCGAAAAGTTTGGGGGATCTAAGAGTGTGGCAACCCAGTAGTCATGATTACTTCGAATTCTGACAATATGAGGGTCATGCAGGTAGTGCAGCAAGAAGGCACTTATGTGTCTTGCGCATCTCGGAGCCCCAAAATTATTTTCCGGGCTAGATGCAGCTAAAAATTATTATTCATTTTAAATCTGGTGAAGCTTTAGTATAGATGGCCTAATAGGATCAGTGCTGCACACTGCTACAAAGCCCAAATTATTTTCCAGTCAAGATACAGATAAACATGATTAGTAATTTTAAATCTGGTGGAGCTTATTATAGATGGCCTAATAGAATCAGTGCTGCACACTGCTACAAAGCCCAAATTATTTTCCAGCCAAGATACAGATAAACATGATTAGTAATTTGAAAGCTTAAAACGGTTGGTAGGGTGATTTTAACCAATCATCAAGCTTTTATTCTCCCCAGGATGACACAGGGGTAGAAAAGTCGTTTCGGATCCATGATTTGTTCATCTTTATGAACGTGAGTCTGTCTACATTATCAGTGGAGAGCCGCGTGCGCTTATCTGTCAGCACACCACCAGCAGCGCTGAACACACGTTCAGACAGAACGCTGGCTGCGGGGCATGACAAGATCTCCAAGGCGTAAGTGGCTAGCT
This sequence comes from Phyllobates terribilis, assembly GCF_046119375.1. Taxonomy (NCBI): domain Eukaryota; kingdom Metazoa; phylum Chordata; class Amphibia; order Anura; family Dendrobatidae; genus Phyllobates; species Phyllobates terribilis. The sequence goes on along the minus strand of NW_027362768.1, from coordinate 304,569,391 downwards.
CCGGCCATTTATCCAGATTGGAAGCCCAAAAGAGCAAGGGTCCAGTGACACAGTCATGGCTTCAATGTTTACTTGGAGATACTCCTGTACCATCGTCTCTAGGCGTTGACTATGTGTCAGACTTCTTGTCTCCTGTGGCCTTGCAAAGGATGGGCTAAAAAAGTGGTGAAATGATTCCGCAAAATTGATGTTACCAGCAGATACTGTGGTTCTGTTATGGTTTGAGTGCTGAACACTTGACGGTCCCACGGTTGGCAAGTTGGAACTGTGAGATTCACTACGTGCACCACTGGTATTTTGTGGAAAAGCACATGTAAGATTCTGCAACAGTCTCTGCTGATACTCCTGCATGCGTGCATCCCTTTCTATGGCAGGAATAATTTCTGCAAATTTACTTTTGTACCGGGGATCTAACAGTGTGGCAACCCAGTAGTCAGTATTATTTCTAATTCTCACAATTCGAGGGTCATGTTGCAGGTAGTGCAGCAAGAAGGCACTCATGTGTGTTGCGCATCCAGGAGCACCAAGTCCCTGTTGTGTTGGTGGCGAGGTAACAATCATGCTTCCTTCCTCTGTCCTCTCCCCCCAACCTCGCACAACAGAAATATGATCAAGGTCTCCCTCATCTGATGAGTCTTCCATCAGTTCGTCCTCCACTTCTTCCTGGGCTCCTGCACCTTCCTCACTAGTTTGGCTGCTACCATGCGCCCTGGTAAAACCATCTCCCCCACCCTCACATGCCTGCCGCCTTGGTGCTGCCGACCGTCTGGACCTTGCAGATGTTAGCCCTTCCGCATACAACTCCTCCTCCTCTACTTCCTCCACCTCCTCTTGTGCCACCACCTGACTCCGAATTCTGTTTAACATGTGCTCCAGCATGTAAATCACCGGAATAGTCATGCTGATAATGGCATCGTCAGCACTAAACATCTTCGTCGCCATTTCAAAACTGTGCAGAAGGGTGCATAGGTCCCTGATGTGAGACCACTCCTCCAGCGTGATTTGCCCCACCTCTGGATCTCGTTGGCCCAGGCTATATGTCAGAACGTATTGCACCAGAGCTTGTCGGTGCTGCCACAGTCGCTGCAACATGTGCAGAGTTGAATTCCACCGGGTAGGCACATCGCATTTTAGCCGGTGAAGTGGCAGGCCCAACGACTTCTGTAGAGATGTAAGTCGCTGAGCTGCGGGATGCGAACGGCGGAAGTGAGCACACAGCGACCGTGCCCTCTGCAGAAGGCCATCTAGTCTGGGATAGAGGGCTAAAAATTGCTGGACAACCAGGTTCAACACGTGAGCCATACAAGGCACGTGTGTGACATTGCCCCGGCGTAGGGCCGCACCCAGGTTTGCAGCATTGTCGCACACGGCCGTCCCTGGTTTCAGGTCCAGTGGAGACAACCATTCATGAAATTGGTTCTCCAGAGCTGACCACAACTCCTCAGCTGTGTGACTCACATTTCCCAGACATTTCAATGTAAAAACCGCCTGATGACGTTGAGCCCTACTGCCAGCATAGTAAGGAGGTGTGCAGGATCCCTTCTGCGCAGTTAGAAAGCTTGTGGCATGACCAGACAGGCTTTTGGTGCAGGTGGAAGACCGAGAGGAGGTTGAGGAGGCAGAAGCAGTGGAGGAACTTTGACATAAAGAGGATTGACGCACAACTCGTGGGGACGGCAAGACTTGGACAGCAGCCCCTTGCCCTGCTGTCACCATAGTTACCCAGTGCCCAGTCAGCGACATGTAACGCCCCTGTCCATGCCTACTCATCCAAGTGTCTGTGGTGAAATGCACCCTGTCACACACAGAGTTTCTCAAAGAAGCGGTGATGTTGTGTGCGACATGCTGGTGGAGCGCAGGCACACCTTTCTTTGAGAAGTAGTGCCGACTGGGCATCTGGTACTGGGGCACTGCGACGGACATAAGGTCTCGAAAATCCTCTGTGTCCACCAGGCGGAAAGGCAGCATTTCTGTAGCCAAGAGCTTGCAGATGGTGAAATTCAGCCTCTTAGCTTTCTCATGGCTAGGAGGAAATGGTCTTTTACTTGTCCACATCTGAGGTACCGAGGGCTGGCTATTGTGCTTAGACGGGGTTGATAAGGGTGTCCCCGGCAAACTGCCGGTCTGTGAGGAAGATGCAGGCGGACATGTTAGGTTGCCTTGATCCAAAGGTGGTGCTATCGATGTCGGACAGCGCTCAACACCAGCTGGTGTTACCACCTCCAAAGAAAATGATGACCTGCCAATCACGCTGGCTGTTGCGGGTAAAGAGGTGGCAGGTCTGCGCCCCAAAACAGGTGTGACTGCTCTCCCCCCAGTCACAGAGGATGAAGAGGCCGCGGATGCACAAGATATGGCAGACGGTGGTTGGCCCGGCCGGCTAGGCCGCATTGTAGCACACTGAGCTCCCCACTGCAACTTATGCTTCATGTCCATGTGCCGGTTCATGCATGAAGTACTCAAACTATGTATTTTTTGGCCTCTACTTAGCTTTTGCTGACAAATGTTACAGATAACACGAGTTGGGTCATCTTTATCGATCTGAAAAAATGCCCAGGCTATGCAAGGCATAGCACCCATGCGACCTGAAGAGCCACCACGACTTGTGGTGAGAGGCAGAGTTGTGTTTGAGGATGCAGTTGTTGACGTGCTTCCAGTACTACGTCTCTGTCCAGGAAGGCGCAACCTGACCTAGTCGTCACTAGCATCTTCCTCCACCTCCTCTGCTGACCTCATCTCTTGGCTGACTGTGGGTTGACAGTAAGTGGGATCTCCAACCTCATCATCATCACCCTGTGTGTTATCACACCCGTCGTCCTCAGAGCCAACCTGTTCCTGCCCTGACAAAAAACTAAAGTTGTCGCTCCAATCAGGTATTTGAGTCTTATCATCGTCTTCCTCATTGTCTCCACCAACAGGAGTTACAGTTTGGGAATGAGGGTCTACATTATGGTCAGAACCTTCTGCGTCTGGTCCTGGATCCGACTCATAAAGATTCTGGGCATCAGTGCAGATCATTTCCTCGTCTGGATTCACAGAAGCGCTGGAGTCGACCTCTGATTCCCAGGCTATATTATGAGTAAACAGCTCTGCAGACTCAACCATCTGTTCTACCTCATACTCAGACGGTCAGCTGGAGATTTGGGAGCTGTGAGGAAGCAAGTGCGATTGGGGTGACACCTTTGAGGACTGGAGTATTTGTGATGTTGAAGTTGATGTGGAGGAGAGCCCACTTAAAGGAGCACTTGATATCCGTTGAAGCACCTGCTGTTTTTGTGCCTCATCTGGAATTTGTAGCGATTGGCGTGGCCGTAAGAAAGGGATCTTATCACATTGTCCGCTAAAAGAAGTAGACATTTTAGTTTGGCTGGAAGATGGTCTTTCTTCTGCAGATGTTACTGTTGCTTTAACACCTACCCCACGGACACAACCTTTTTTCCCCTTCCCAACACGCCTATTCCCCTTTCCACCAGCAGCAGGCCTTTTTCCACTCATTTTGGTGGTTAACTAATTCACAACTCTGGAGTTGTTTGCACAAAAAAACAATGGATGGGAACCGAGCAGAGCTGAGTGGCCAAACTGTGGTATTAGGCCAAAACTATTGGCTGGGTTAGATGCAGAAAAAAATTATATTCAATTTACAACCTGATGGAGGTCAGTATAGATGGACTAATAGAACAAGTCCCACACACCTAGAAGCCCAAATATTTTTTCAGAGGTAGATGCAGAAAAATTTTTTATTCAGTTTGCAACCTGATGGAGGTCTGTATAGATGGATTAATAGAACAAGTCCCACACACAGCTACAAGCCCAACATTTTTTCAGAGGTGGATGCAGAAAAAAAATATATTCAGTTTGCAACCTGATGGAGGTCAGTATAGATGGACTAATAGAGAAAGTCCCACACACTGCTAGAAGGCCAAATATTTTTTCAGAGCTAGATGCAGACAAAAAATTATTTTGAATTTGCAACCTGATGGAGGTCAGTTTAGGTGGACTAATAGAACATGTCCCACACACTGCTAGAAGGCCAAATATTTTTTCAGAGCTAGATGCAGAAAAAAATTATATTCAGTTTGCAACCTGAAAGAGGTCTGTATAGATGGATTAATAGAACAAGTCCCACACACAGCTAGAAGCCCAAATATTTTTTCAGAGGTACTGTAGATGCAGATAAAAATTATTTTTAATTTGCAAGCTGATGGAGGTCAGTATAGATGGACTAATAGAGAAAGTCCCACACACTGCTAGAAGGCCAAATATTTTTTCAGAGCTAGATGCAGATAAAAATTATATTCAATTTGCAACCTGATGGAGGTCAGTATAGATGGACTAATAGAACAAGTCCCACACACAGCTAGAAGCCCAAATATTTTTTCAGAGGTACTGTAGATGCAGATAAAAATTATTTTTAATTTGCAACCTGATGGAGGTCAGTATAGATGGACTAATAGAGAAAGTCCCACACACTGCTAGAAGGCCAAATATTTTTTCAGAGCTAGATGCAGATAAAAATTATTTTTAATTTGCAACCTGATGGAGGTCAGTATAGATGGACTAATAGAGAAAGTCCCACACACTGCTAGAAGGCCAAATATTTTTTCAGAGCTAGATGCAGATAAAAATTATATTCAATTTGCAACCTGATGGAGGTCAGTATAGATGGACTAATAGAACAAGTCCCACACACAGCTAGAAGCCCAAATATTTTTTCAGAGGTACTGTAGATGCAGATAAAAATTATTTTTAATTTGCAACCTGATGGAGGTCAGTATAGATGGACTAATACAACAAGTCCCACACACAGCTAGAAGCCCAATATTTTTTCAGAGGTAGATGCAGAAAAACATATATTCAGTTTGCAACCTGATGGAGGTCAGTATAGATGGACTAATAGAGAAAGTCCCACACACTTCTAGAAGGCCACATATTTTTTCAGAGGTACATGCAGAAAAAAATATATTCAGTTTGCAACCTGATGGAGGTCTGTATAGATGGATTAATAGAACAAGTCCCACACACAGCTAGAAGCCCAATATTTTTTCAGAGGTAGATGCAGAAAAAAATATATTCAGTTTGCAACCTGATGGAGGTCAGTATAGATGGACTAATACAACAAATCCCACACACAGCTAGAAGCCCAATATTTTTTCAGAGGTAGATGCAGAAAAAAATATATTCAGTTTGCAACCTGATGGAGGTCTGTATAGATGGATTAATAGAACAAGTCCCACACACAGCTAGAAGCCCAATATTTTTTCAGAGGTAGATGCAGAAAAAAATATATTCAGTTTGCAACCTGATGGAGGTCAGTATAGATGGAGTAATAGAACAAGTCTCACACACAGCTATAATCCAAATATTTTTTCAGAGGTAGATGCAGATAAAAATTATTTTTAATTTGCAACCTGATGGAGGTCAGTATAGATGGACTAATAGAGAAAGTCCCACACACTGCTAGAAGGCCAAATATTTTTTCAGAGCTAGATGCAGATAAAAATTATATTCAATTTGCAACCTGATGGAGGTCAGTATAGATGGACTGATAGAGAAAGTCCCACACACTGCTAGAAGGCCAAATATTTTTTCAGAGCTAGTTGCAGATAAAAATTATATTCAATTTGCAACCTGATGGAGGTCGGTATAGATGGACTAATAGAACAAGTCCCACACACAGCTAGAAGCCCAAATATTTTTTCAGAGGTACTGTAGATGCAGATAAAATTATTTTTAATTTGCAACCTGATGGAGGGCAGTATAGATGGACTAACAGAGAAAGTCCCACACACTGCTAGAAGGCCAAATATTTTTTCAGAGCTAGATGCAGAAAAAAATTATATTCAGTTTGCAACCTGATGGAGGTCAGTATAGATGGACTAATAGAGAAAGTCCCACACACTGCTAGAAGGCCACATATTTTTTCAGAGGTAGATGCAGAAAAAAATATATTCAGTTTGCAACCTGATGGAGGTCTGTATAGATGGATTAATAGAACAAGTCCCACACACAGCTAGAAGCCCAATATTTTTTCAGAGGCAGATGCAGAAAAAAATATATTCAGTTTGCAACCTGATGGAGGTCAGTATTGATGGACTAATACAACAAGTCCCACACACAGCTAGAAGCCCAATATTTTTTCAGAGGTAGATGCAGAAAAAAATATATTCAGTTTGCAACCTGATGGAGGTCTGTATAGATGGATTAATAGAACAAGTCCCACACACAGATAGAAGCCCAATATTTTTTCAGAGGTAGATGCAGAAAAAAATTTATTCAGTTTGCAACCTGATGGAGGTCAGTATAGATGGACTAATACAACAAGTCCCACACACAGCTAGAAGCCCAATATTTTTTCAGAGGTAGATGCAGAAAAAAATATATTCAGTTTGCAACCTGATGGAGGTCTGTATAGATGGATTAATAGAACAAGTCCCACACACAGCTAGAAGCCCAATATTTTTTCAGAGGTAGATGCAGAAAAAAATATATTCAGTTTGCAACCTGATGGAGGTCAGTATAGATGGAGTAATAGAACAAGTCCCACACACAGCTATAAGCCCAAATATTTTTTCAGAGGTAGATGCAGATAAAAATTATTTTTAATTTGCAACCTGATGGAGGTCAGTATAGATGGACTAATAGAGAAAGTCCCACACACTGCTAGAAGGCCAAATATTTTTTCAGAGCTAGATGCAGATAAAAATTATATTCAATTTGCAACCTGATGGAGGTCAGTATAGATGGACTAATAGAGAAAGTCCCACACACTGCTAGAAGGCCAAATATTTTTTCAGAGGTAGATGCAGATAAAAATTATATTCAATTTGCAACCTGATGGAGGTCAGTATAGATGGACTAATAGAACAAGTCCCACACACAGCTAGAAGCCCAAATATTTTTTCAGAGGTACTGTAGATGCAGATAAAATTATTTTTAATTTGCAACCTGATGGAGGTCAGTATAGATGGACTAATAGAGAAAGTCCCACACACTGCTAGAAGGCCAAATATTTTTTCAGAGGTAGATGCAGAAAAAAATTATATTCAGTTTGCAACCTGATGGAGGTCAGTATAGATGGACTAAAAGTGAAAGTCCCACACACTGCTAGAAGGCCACATATTTTTTCAGGGGTAGATGCAGAAAAAAATATATTCAGTTTGCAACCTGATGGAGGTCTGTATAGATGGAATAATAGAACAAGTCCCACACACAGCTAGAAGCCCAATATTTTTTCAGAGGTAGATGCAGAAAAAAACATATTCAGTTTGCAACCTGATGGAGGTCAGTATAGATGGACTAATACAACAAGTCCCACACACAGCTAGAAGCCCAATATTTTTTCAGAGGTAGATGCAGAAAAAAATATATTCAGTTTGCAACCTGATGGAGGTCTGTATAGATGGATTAATAGAACAAGTCCCACACACAGCTAGAAGCCCAATATTTTTTCAGAGGTAGATGCAGAAAAAAATATATTCAGTTTGCAACCTGATGGAGGTCAGTATAGATGGACTAATACAACAAGTCCCACACACAGCTAGAAGCCCAATATTTTTTCAGAGCTAGATGCAGAAAAAAATTATATTCAATTTGCAACCTGATGGAGGTCAGTATAGATGGACTAATAGAATGATGCTATGCCCAAAAGATTTTACTTCACTAGGTGCAGTAAAAAAATTGGTATTCTATGCACAGGTGGTATATCTTGCAACACAGATAGGCTACTCCACTGACTAACACACTCTGCAATAGGCCAAAAAGGATTAGCTTTGCTAGATTCAGCCAAATGCTGTGAAAAAAACTTGCACAGCACTGGCACAGACCTGCCTGGCAAAAACTGATAGGATCTGATGTAACCTAGTCCTGAAAAGGACTCCAATTACAATTAGTCTTTACTCCCACAATCTATCTATTTAAGAGCACAGACCTGCCTGATAAAAGTCGTAGGAAATGCTGTAACCTAGTCCTTAAAAGGACTGCAATCACAACTATTCCCTACTCCCAAGCTATCTGTATATTTGTGCGAAAATTGGCTTGAAATTAACAAGGTATAGCGCACACAGCAACAGCGGTGCCGTCTAACACGCAGCTGCAGCAGTGAGAAAATGGTGGCGACGGTGAAAATGGCTTGGTCTTATAGGGCAAGGACATGTGACATACACTGCCAATGACACATGCCCTTGCTTGTGTGAAAAAAGCACTTCGCTCCGTGTGTGCGCTGCTGATAGGCTGACAGATTGCACCTCCCCACTGTAAATGCAGGAAAGAGAAAAAAAAAATGGAGATCTTCATTGTTCCTGCAGAGATCCATCCCCTGCCCCTCCCCCCACCCCGCTGTACACTCAAACTGCGTATTAACATTAATTTTCATCATTACTGAGAAAAAATCCAGTTATGATTTTGGTGCACGAACAGTTATCGAACATAACCTCGAACAGCCGAATTTTTCTCAAATTGTTCGTTTTCGCCGAACGGCTCGAACACCGCCCAAAACAGCTCGAATTTGAGATTGGCGAACAGTTCGAGTAGAACAACGCTCATCTCTAGTTAGTATAGATGGAATAATAGAACAAGTCCCACACACTGCTAGAAGCCGAAATATTTTTTCAGAGCTAGATGCAGAAAAAAATTATATTGAATTTGCAACCTGATGGAGGTTAGTATAGATGGACTAATAGAACAAGTCCCACACACTGCTAGAAGACGAAATAGTTTTTCAGAGCTTGATGCAGAAAAAAATTATATTGAATTTGCAACCTGATGGAGGTTAGTATAGATGGACTAATAGAACAAGTCCCACACACTGCTAGAAGCCAAAATAGTTTTTCAGAGCTAGATGCAGAAAAAAATTAGATTGAATTTGCAACCTGATGGGGGTTAGTATAGATGGACTAATAGAACAAGTCCCAAACACTGCTAGAAGCCGAAATAGTTTTTCAGAGCTAGATGCAGAAAAAAATTATATTGAATTTGCAACCTGCTGGAGGTTAGTATAGATGGACTAATAGAACAAGTCCCACACACTGCTAGAAGCCAAAATATTTTTTCAGAGCTAGATGCAGAAAAAAATTATATGGAATTTGCAACCTGCTGGAGGTCAGTATAGATGGACTAATAGAACAAGTCCCACACACTGCTAGAAGCCGAAATAGTTTTTCAGAGCTTGATGCAGGAAAAAATGATATTGAATTTGCAACCTGATGGAGGTTAGTATAGATGGACTAATAGAACAAGTCCCACACACTGCTAGAAGCCAAAATAGTTTTTCAGAGCTAGATGCAGAAAAAAATTAGATTGAATTTGCAACCTGATGGGGGTTAGTATAGATGGACTAATAGAACAAGTCCCACACACTGCTAGAAGCCGAAATAGTTTTTCAGAGCTAGATGCAGAAAAAAATTATATTGAATTTGCAACCTGCTGGAGGTTAGTATAGATGGACTAATAGAACAAGTCCCACACACTGCTAGAAGCCAAAATATTCATTTCAGAGCTAGATGCAGAAAAAATTATATTGAATTTGCAACCTGCTGGAGGTTAGTATAGATGGACTAATAGAACAAGTCCCACACACTGCTACAAGCTGAAATATTTTTTCAGAGCTAGATGCAGAAAAAAATTAGATTGAATTTGCAACCTGGTGGAGGTAAGTATAGATGGACTAATAGAACAAGTCACTCACACTGCTACAAGCCGAAGCCCAAATATTTTTTCAGAGCTAGATGCAGATATAAATTATTTTGAATTTGCAACCTGATGGAGGTTAGTATAGATGGAATAATAGAACAAGTCCCACACACTGCTAGAAGCCGAAATATTTTTTCAGAGCTAGATGCAGAAAAAAATTATATTGAATTTGCAACCTGATGGAGGTTAGTATAGATGGACTAATAGAACAAGTCCCACACACTGCTGGAAGCCGAAATATTTTTTCAGAGCTAGATGCAGAAATAAATTATATTGAATTTGCAACCTGATGGAGGTTAGTATAGATGGACTAATAGAACAAGTCCCACACACTGCTAGAAGCCAAAATATTTTTTCAGAGCTAGATGCAGAAAAAAATTATATTGAATTTGCAACCTGCTGGAGGTTAGTATAGATGGACTAATAGAACATGTCCCACACACTGCTAGAAGCCGAAATATTTTTTCAGAGCTAGATGCAGAAAAAAATTATATTGAATTTGCAACCTGATGGAGGTTAGTATAGATGGACTAATAGAACAAGTCCCACACACTGCTAGAAGCCGAAATATTTTTTCAGAGTTAGATGCCGAAAAAAATTATATTGAATTTGCAACCTGATGGAGGTTAATATAGATGGACTAATAGAATGATGCTATGACCAAAAGGTTTTACTTCGCTAGGTGCAGTAAAAAAATTTGCATTCTATACACAGTTGGTGTAGCTTGCAGCACAGATAGGCTTCTCCACTGACTAACACACACTGCAAGAGGACAAAAAGGATTTGCTTTGCTAGATTTAGCCAAATGCTGTGAAAAAAAACTTGCACAGCACTGGCACAGACCTGCCTTGCAAAAAAGTGATAGGAACTGATGTAACCTAGCCCTGAAAAGGACTGCAATTACAATTAGTCTTTACTCCCAACCTATCTATTTAAGAGCACTGACCTGCCTGATAAAAGTGATAGGAACTGATGTAACCTAGCCCTGGAAAGGACTACAATTACAATTAGTCTTTACTCCCAAACTATCTATTTAAAAGCACAGACCTGCCTGATAAAAGTGATAGGAACTGATGTAACCTAGCCCTGAAAAGGACTGCAATTACAATTAGTCTTTACTCCCAACCTATCTATTTAAGAGCACAGACCTGCCTGATAAAAGTGATAGGAACTGATGTAACCTAGCCCTGAAAAGGACTGCAATTACAATTAGTCTTTACTAGTGTTGAGCCACCCCTGTAGTGTTCGAGTTCGGTTCGGTTCGTCGAACACCCGTGTGTTCGCCGAACTGTTCGTCGAACTGTTCGTCGAACACCTTCGAACACCGTTAAAACCAATGGCAGGCAAACAAAAACACATAGAAACACATAGAAAACACCTTCAAAGGTGTCCAAAAGCTGACAAACTGCTCAGAAGACACAACTAACACATGGAAAAGTGACAAGTACATATAGTCATGCGAAAAGAAAAGAGGTGGAGGAGTAAAAGGAGGGGGAGACACAGATATAGGCATGTCATGCCCTTCTAAAATCCAAAAAGTGAGAAGCCGACACGTTCAGTCCGCTCCTGCCCGTGCCACCTCCGCGTCGCCGGGTTTGTGCCAGAGCCGCGGTGAACCCTGACGGCCAGCCCCCCTCTCCCAATACTGGTGCCTGTCCGCTGATGGGTCGAGCGAGCCCCCCTGTGGTGGAGGCAGCTCTAAGCTTTTTAATTTAAATTGTCTCTCTAATTTGAATGAATACACTTTAAATCCATTTACAAGGATCTATTGGAGGGCAAGTCTCATGCCAGCAGCCGCGTAATTCCAGCTCCAGTAGCGTCCACTAAAGCTGCTGCAGTTAAAAAGCTTTTATAAGGATCGAGCTCGGCTGTCCACCGCAAGGCATCCTACTGCCAGTCCCAGCCCCTATGCCTTGGGGTGCCTCCTGATGCTCTTCACTTAGTATCCCGTGGTCCCGAAGCATTTCCTTTGAAAAAATTAAGTGTCCAAACTACAGGTGGTGTAGCTTGCTTAACAGCCGGGATAATCCGCTGACTAGCAGACACTGCTACTAGGCACAAAGTATTTCCTGGGCTAGATGCAGTTAAAAATTTGTAATTAGATACTCTCGTTGGATGCTGAGAAAGCATTCCATAGAGTCTCCTGGCACGCCATATATGATTCTCTTAAAAAGCTTCGGGTAGGGGTCTAGGGGACCCTTTTATAGCCAAAATCACGGCCCTGTATCGCAATACGTCACCTAGGCTGAAGATAAATGGAACTGTAGCACCCTGAGGGCTCGGTTGCTACAGAGGTATTGCACCTCACCCAGAGGTGTGATATCTCACTCTCAGGTAAGGATGTAGTGTGGATCAGGACCCGACACCTGCATGCATTACACCACATTGCCGTGGGGCAGGGCGACCAATATGCCCCTGAGATGGGCACGACAGTCCCTGTCCCTGGCTGGAGTGGGGGGAGGGAACACTGAGGAAGGGGAACCCTGCAGTGCAGGAGCAGGGAGGAAGCAGTTCCTGGGTGCATTGAGAAGGGAGTATAAAAGGTGGGCACCATCTTAGTTCAGTGCAGAGAAGTCTGAGCAGAAGTGGCAGGGAGCAGGGGCTCTGCATGAGCTCTGCTCCGGAGGCGGGCCTAGTAACAGAGGCCCAGGCCTGAAAGAGGGAGAAGGAAGGAAGAGGAGCGGAGAAGGCTCCAGGAACGAGGAACGAAGGGATCCCAGGGGTGCGGACGGGCGAGTCGCCACCGCACGCCCGAATCCACCTGCGTGAAGGGGTCAGGCCAAAGGGGGAGACCGGTCCCCGAAACTAGTGGAGGCAGGAAACGACCCTCAGCTAGAAACAGGAGGCTGTGACATTTTATGTGGCGCAGCCCCTCGCTACACCCGCTAGGAAGGCACCACATAGGGTCAGGGAAACTGGCGCCAAGTTTACCAAGAGGAGGCCCGAGGCAGCCGGACAGAAGGGTTGGTAAGAAAGGCCAGACAAAGGACACACAAAGGGGGTCCTGTGAAGCGCTCCAAAGTTATCTGGGAGTTGTCTGAGCCCCTCACCTGGTGAGCACAGTACGACGTGGGCAGCCGTTACCTGCAGACGTGGTCTGGATAATAAGAACTGTGAGTAAAGGCCCTGGACTGCATCACTGACTCCGTGTCGTTACTGCTGCTGCCCTGCACCATCACCCCCATCCTCCGCATACACTGCCCTGAGGCTATACTCCTCCCGTGGGGAGTTATGCTACGCTCTGCTGCACCCACAACACCAGCCTCAGCGGTCTGCCCTGGAGCGGTGGTTCACTCTGACCGCAATCCACAGGTGGCGTAGTCGGACATTTAAACATCAAAACCACATAAATAGTTCCGCCACTGGTTTGACCGCCCTGAGCCACGGAACCGGGTCGTCGCCACGGAGACTACAACCACCAGCATCCACCAAAAAGGGTCCGGCTCCGGGTGTCCCAAGGCCCAGGGGGCGCGTCAGAACATTTTCATCACCTTTCACAATCACCAATGGGACAAGGCAGGGATGTTCTCTGTCCCCTCTCTTATACATCCTAGTGACGGAGCACCTGCTCTCATCAATTCGCCATAACCCCAATATTAGGTGGATTGAGGTGGGAGGCACCGAGTACAAGTGCTCTCTATTTGTTGATGATGTCCTAGTATATATCACTCAATCACATATATCCATCCATGCTGTTATGGCTGAAATAGATCACTTTGTTACATGGTCAAATTTTAAAATCAATGCAAAGAAGTCTGAGGCCCTCGATGTCTCCCTCCCCAAATCCATATAGGATTCCATCCAGTCCAACTTTCCCTTTGCCTGGCCCTCACAGGGTATCAAATACTTAGGAATTCCTATTCATAGAGACCTCTCCCATCTATGTTATCTTAATTTTGGGCCCTTTATTGAGCAACTCCATAAAGACCACGGTTGGCAAGTTAGAACTGTAAGATTCACTACGTGAACCACTGGTGTTTTGTGGAAAAGCACATGTACACTGTGTTCCAAATTATTATGCAAAAAGTGTTTAGGAGTGATAAGGGAAGAATTTGTTTGTTTGTCAGTTAAACTCATTGATGGTGATGTGTGTCAGGGCTCTTTATATCACTGTAAGCAATTGCAGACACCTGTGCTAATTAGTTTGGCAGGTGTGTCCAATGAAAGGCAAGACTACTTAAGAAGGCTGTCTCACATTATTAAGCAGCCTACATTTTCTGCCAAAATGGGAAAGAAAAAGGATGTGTCTGCTGCTGAGAAGCAACAAATTGTGGAGTGTTTAGGTCAAGGCATGACTACAATCAACATTGTGCGATGATGAGGATGAAGTGTCTTGGCAATCAAGAAGTATGTAGCTGATTCACAGTACACACGTGTGCGTGCTGATAAGGGCAAATTGAGGACTCTTTCCTACAGGCAATTACGTCAGGTTGAAAGAGCAGCAGCAAAAAAGCCTTGTCATAGCAGCAGACAAGTTTTTGAAGCTGCTGGTGCCTCCAACGTCCCCCGAACAACAAGATGCAGGGTCCTTCAGAGGTTTGCAGCTGTGCATACGCCATCCTGTCGACCTCCTCTATCCACTTCACACAAGCAGAAACGGCTCCAGTGGGCCAAACATTACATGAAGACTGATTTCAAAACTGTTTTGTTCACGGATGAGTGGCGTGCAGCGCTCGATGGTCCAGATGGATGGAGTGGAGGATGGCTGGTTGATGGACACCCCACGCAAACACGGCTACAGCGCCAACAAGGAGGAGGTGGAGTAATGTTTTGGGCTGGAATCATGGGGAGAGAGATTGTCGGCCCCTTTAGGATCCCTGAAGGCGCTAAAGATGAACTCCATAATGTATGTGGATTTTCTCAAACAGCACTTCCTGCCATGGTTCAAGAAGAAGAACCGTGTATTTCACAGCAAGATCATTTTTTTACATGATAATGCACCATCTCATGCTGGACATAAAACATCTGCATCTCTGGCTGATATGGGCATAAAAGGGGACAAACTTATGGTGTGACCCCCATGCTCCCCTGACCTCTACCCCATTCAGAACCTTTGGAGCATCATTAAAAGGAGTGTCTATGATGGCGGGAGGCAGTTCACATCTAAGCAACAGCTCTGGGAGTGTATTCTGTCCTCATGCAAAACAATTGAAGCAGAAACCATCCAAAACCTGACAAATTCAATGGACGAGAGAGTTCAGAAGCTCCTTTCGAACAAGGGGTCCTATGTGAAAATGTAACATCACCTAGAATAAAGTTTTGAGTTGAAAACTGTTTGATTTCAGTTTCTAACAACCTGCTAATGCTTATAATTTCAAAAATGACCATTTTTTTGGTCTTTATTAAAATGAAAAGGTTGATCGAAAAGTTTGGGGGATCTAAGAGTGTGGCAACCCAGTAGTCATGATTACTTCGAATTCTGACAATATGAGGGTCATGCTGCAGGTAGTGCAGCAAGAAGGCACTTATGTGTCTTGCGCATCTCGGAGCCCCAAAATTATTTTCCGGGCTAGATGCAGCTAAAAATTATTATTAATTTTAAATCTGGTGAAGCTTTAGTATAGATGGCCTAATAGGATCAGTGCTGCACACTGCTACAAAGCCCAAATTATTTTCCAGTCAAGATACAGATAAACATGATTAGTAATTTTAAATCTGGTGGAGCTTATTATAGATGGCCTAATAGAATCAGTGCTGCACACTGCTACAAAGCCCAAATTATTTTCCAGCCAAGATACAGATAAACATGATTAGTAATTTGAAAGCTTAAAACGGTTGGTAGGGTGATTTTAACCAATCATCAAGCTTTTACTCTCCCCAGGATGACACAGGGGTAGAAAAGTCGTTTCGGATCCATGATTTGTTCATCTTTATGAACGTGAGTCTGTCTACATTATCAGTGGAGAGCCACGTGTGCTTATCTGTCAGCACACCACCAGCAGCGCTGAACACACGTTCAGACAGAACGCTGGCTGCGGGGCATGACAAGATCTCCAAGGCGTAAGTGGCTAGCTCCGGCCATTTATCCAGATTGGAATCCCAAAAAGAGCAAGGGTCCAGTGACACAGTCATGGCTTCAATGTTTACTTGGAGATACTCCTGTACCATCGTCTCTAGGCGTTGACTATGTGTCAGACTTCTTGTCTCCTGTGGCCTTGCAAAGGATGGGCTAAAAAAGTGGTGAAATGATTCCGCAAAATTGATGTTACCAGCAGATACTGTGGTTCTGTTACGGTTTGAGTGCTGAACACTTGACGGTCCCACGGTTGGCAAGTTGGAACTGTGAGATTCACTACGTGCACCACTGGTATTTTGTGGAAAAGCACATGTAAGATTCTGCAACAGTCTCTGCTGATACTCCTGCATGCGTGTATCCCTTTCTATGGCAGGAATAATTTCTGCAAATTTACTTTTGTACCGGGGATCTAACAGTGTGGCAACCCAGTAGTCAGGATTATTTCTAATTCTCACAATTCGAGGGTCATGTTGCAGGTAGTGCAGCAAGAAGGCACTCATGTGTGTTGCGCATCCAGGAGCACCAAGTCCCTGTTGTGTTGGTGGCGAGGTAACAATCATGCTTCCTTCCTCTATCATCTCCCCCCAACCTCGCACAACAGAAATGTGATCAAGGTCTCCCTCATCTGATGAGTCTTCCATCAGTTCGTCCTCCACTTCTTCCTGGGCTCCTGCACCTTCCTCACTAGTTTGGCTGCTACCATGTGCCCTGGTAAAACCATCTCCCCCACCCTCACATGCCTGCCGCCTTGGTGCTGCCGACCGTCTGGACCTTGCAGATGTTAGCCCTTCCGCATACAACTCCTCCTCCTCTACTTCCTCCACCTCCTCTTGTGCCACCACCTGACTCCGAATTCTGTTTAACATGTGCTCCAGCATGTAAATCACCGGAATAGTCATGCTGATAATGGCATCGTCAGCACTAAACATCTTCGTCGCCATTTCAAAACTGTGCAGAAGGGTGCATAGGTCCCTGATCTGAGACCACTCCTCCAGCGTGATTTGCCCCACCTCTGGAACTCGTTGGCCCAGGCTATACGTCAGAACGTATTGCACCAGGGGTTGTCGGTGCTGCCACAGTCGCTGCAACATGTGCAGAGTTGAATTCCACCGGGTAGGCACATCGCATTTTAGCCGGTGAAGTGGCAGGCCCAACGACTTCTGTAGAGATGTAAGTCGCTGAGCTGCGGGATGCGAACGGCGGAAGTGAGCACACAGCGACCATGCCCTCTGCAGAAGGCCATCTAGTCTGGGATAGTGGGCTAAAAATTGTTGGACAACCAGGTTCAACACGTGAGCCATACAAGGCACGTGTGTGACATTGCCCCGGCGAAGGGCCGCACCCAGGTTTGCAGCATTGTCGCACACGGCCTTCCCTGGTTTCAGGTCCAGTGGAGACAACCATTCATGAAATTGGTTCTCCAGAGCTGACGACAACTCCTCAGCTGTGTGACTCACATTTCCCAGACATTTCAATGTAAAAACCGCCTGATGACGTTGAGCCCTACTGCCAGCATAGTAAGGAGGTGTGCAGGATCCCTTCTGCGCAGTTAGAAAGCTTGTGGCATGACCAGACAGACTTTGGGTGCAGGTGGAAGACCGAGAGGAGGTTGAGGAGGCAGAAGCAGTGGAGGAACTTTGACATAAAGAGGATTGACGCACAACTCGTGGGGACGGCAAGACTTGGACAGCAGCCCCTTGTCATGCTGTCACCATAGTTACCCAGTGCCCAGTCAGCGACATGTAACGCCCCTGTCCATGCCTACTCGTCCAAGTGTCTGTGGTGTAATGCACCCTGTCACACACAGAGTTTCTCAAAGAAGCGGTGATGTTGTGTGCGACATGCTGGTGGAGCGCAGGCACACCTTTCTTTGAGAAGTAGTGCCGACTGGGCATCTGGTACTGGGGCACTGCGACGGACATAAGGTCTCGTAAATCCTCTGTGTCCACCAGGCGGAAAGGCAGCATTCCTGTAGCCAAGAGCTTGCAGATGGTGAAATTCAACCTCTTAGCTTTCTCATGGCTAGGAGGAAATGGTCTTTTACTTGTCCACATCTGAGGGACCGAGGGCTGGCTATTGTGCTTAGACGGGGTTGATAAGGGTGTCCCCGGCAAACTGCCGGTCTGTGAGGAAGATGCAGGTGGACATGTTAGGTTGCCTTGATCCAAAGGTGGTGCTATCGATGTCGGACAGCGCTCAACACCAGCTGGTGTTACCACCTCCAAAGAAAATGATGACCTGCCAATCACGCTGGCTGTTGCGGGTAAAGAGGTGGCAGGTCTGCGCCCCAAAACAGATGTGACTGCTGTCCCCCCAGTCACAGAGGATGAAGAGGCCGCGGATGCACAAGATATGGCAGACGGCGGTTGGCCCGGCCGGCTAGGCCGCATTGTAGCACACTGAGCTTCCCACTGCAACTTATGCTTCATGTCCATGTGCCGGTTCATGCATGAAGTACTCAAACTATGTATTTTTTGGCCTCTACTTAGCTTTTGCTGACAAATGTTACAGATAACACGAGTTGGGTCATCTTTATCGATCTGAAAAAATGCCCAGGCTATGCAAGGCTTAGCACCCATGCGACCTGAAGAGCCACCACGACTTGTGGTGAGAGGCAGATTTGTGTTTGAGGATGCAGTTGTTGACGTGCTTCCAGTACTACGTCTCTGTCCAGGAAGGCGCAACCTGACCTCGTCGTCACTAGCATCTTCCTCCACCTCCTCTGCTGACCTCATCTCTTGGCTGACTGTGGGTTGACAGTAAGTGGGATCTGCAACCTCATCATCATCACCCTGTGCGTTATCACACCCATCGTCCTCAGAGCCAACCTGTTCCTGCCCTGACAAAAAACTAAAGTTGTCGCTCCAATCAGGTATTTGAGTCTTATCATCGTCTTCCTCATTGTCTCCACCAACAGGAGTTACAGTTTGGGAATGAGGGTCTACATTATGGTCAGAACCTTCTGCGTCTGGTCCTGGATCCGACTCATAAAGATTCTGGGCATCAGTGCAGATCATTTCCTCGTCTGGATTCACAGAAGCGCTGGAGTCGACCTCTGATTCCCAGGCTATAGTATGAGTAAACAGCTCTGCAGACTCAACCATCTGTTCTACCTCATACTCAGACGGGCAGCTGGAGATTTGGGAGCTGTGAGGAAG
Organism: Phyllobates terribilis; assembly: GCF_046119375.1. Taxonomy (NCBI): domain Eukaryota; kingdom Metazoa; phylum Chordata; class Amphibia; order Anura; family Dendrobatidae; genus Phyllobates; species Phyllobates terribilis. The sequence goes on along the minus strand of NW_027362768.1, from coordinate 304,550,530 downwards.
CAAGTGCGATTGGGGTGACACCTTTGAGGACTGGAGTATTTGTGATGTTGAAGTTGATGTGGAGGAAGGCCCACTTGAAGGAGCACTTGATATCCGTTGAAGCACCTGCTGTTTTTGTGCCTCATCTGGAATTTGTAGCGATTGGCGTGGCCGTAAGAAAGGGATTTTATCACGTTGTCCGCTAAAAGAAGTAGACATTTTAGTTTGGGTGGAAGATGGTCTTTCTTCTGCAGATGTTACTGTTGCTTTAACACCTACCCCACGGACACAACCTTTTTTCCCCTTCCCAACATGCCTATTCCCCTTTCCACCAGCAGCAGGCCTTTTTCCACTCATTTTGGTGGTTAACTAATTCACAACTCTGGAGTTGTTTGCACAAAAAAACAATGGATGGGAACCGAGCAGAGCTGAGTGGCCAAACTGTGGTATTAGGCCAAAACTATTGGCTGGGTTAGATGCAGAAAAAAATTATATTCAATTTGCAACCTGATGGAGGTCAGTATAGATAGACTAATAGAACAAGTCCCACACACAGCTAGAAGCCCAAATATTTTTTCAGAGGTAGATACAGAAAAAATTTTTATTCAGTTTGCAACCTGATGGAGGTCTGTATAGATGGATTAATAGAACAAGTCCCACACACAGCTACAAGCCCAATATTTTTTCAGAGGTAGATGCAGAAAAAAAATATATTCAGTTTGCAACATGATGGAGGTCAGTATAGATGGACTAATAGAGAAAGTCCCACACACTGCTAGAAGGCCAAATATTTTTCCAGAGCTAGATGCAGACAAAAAATTATTTTGAATTTGCAACCTGATGGAGGTCAGTATAGGTGGACTAATAGAACAAGTCCCACACACTGCTAGAAGGCCAAATATTTTTTCAGAGCTAGATGCAAAAAAAAATTTTATTCAGTTTGCAACCTGATGGAGGTCTGTATAGATGGATTAATAGAACAAGTCCCACACAGAGCTAGAAGCCCAAATATTTTTTCAGAGGTAGATGCAGATAAAAATTATTTTTAATTTGCAACCTGATGGAGGTCAGTATAGATGGACTAATAGAGAAAGTCCCACACACTGCTAGAAGGCCAAATATTTTTTCAGAGCTAGATGCAGATAAAAATTATATTCAATTTGCAACCTGATGGAGGTCAGTATAGATTGACTAATAGAACAAGTCCCACACACAGCTAGAAGCCCAAATATTTTTTCAGAGGTACTGTAGATGCAGATAAAAATTATTTTTAATTTGCAACCTGATGGAGGTCAGTATAGATGGACTAATAGAGAAAGTCCCACACACTGCTAGAAGGCCAAATATTTTTTCAGAGCTAGATGCAGATAAAAATTATTTTTAATTTGCAAACTGATGGAGGTCAGTATAGATGGACTAATAGAGAAAGTCCCACACACTGCTAGAAGGCCAAATATTTTTTCAGAGCTAGATGCAGATAAAAATTATATTCAATTTGCAACCTAATGGAGGTCAGTATAGATGGACTAATAGAGAAAGTCCCACACACTGCTAGAAGGCCAAATATTTTTTCAGAGCTAGATGCAGATAAAAATTATATTCAATTTGCAACCTGATGGAGGTCAGTATAGATGGACTAATAGAACAAGTCCCACACACAGCTAGAAGCCCAAATATTTTTTCAGAGGTACTGTAGATGCAGATAAAAATTATTTTTAATTTGCAACCTGATGGAGGTCAGTATAGATGGACTAATAGAGAAAGTCCCACACACTGCTAGAAGGCCAAATATTTTTTCAGAGCTAGATGCAGAAAAAAATTATATTCAGTTTGCAACCTGATGGAGGTCAGTATAGAAGGACTAATAGAGAAAGTCCCACACACTGCTAGAAGGCCACATATTTTTTCAGAGGTAGATGCAGAAAAAAATATATTCAGTTTGCAACCTGATGGAGGTCAGTATAGATGTATTAATAGAACAAGTCCCACACACAGCTAGAAGCCCAATATTTTTTCAGAGGTAAATGCAGAAAAAAATATATTCAGTTTGCAACCTGATGGAGGTCAGTATAGATGGACTAATACAACAAGTCCCACACACAGCTAGAAGCCCAATATTTTTTCAGAGGTAGATGCAGAAAAAAATATATTCAGTTTGCAACCTGATGGAGGTCTGTATAGATGGATTAATAGAACAAGCCCACACACAGCTAGAAGCCCAATATTTTTTCAGAGGTAGACGCAGAAAAAAATATATTCAGTTTGCAACCTGATGGAGGTCAGTATAGATGGACTAATACAACAAGTCCCACACACAGCTAGAAGCCCAATATTTTTTCAGAGGTAGATGCAGAAAAAAATATATTCAGTTTGCAACCTGATGGAGGTCTGTATAGATGGATTAATAGGACAAGTCCCACACACAGCTAGAAGCCAAATATTTTTTCAGAGGTAGATGCAGAAAAAAATATATTCAGTTTGCAACCTGATGGAGGTCAGTATAGATGGACTAATACAACAAGTCCCACACACAGCTAGAAGCCCAATATTTTTTCAGAGCTGGATGCAGAAAAAAATTATATTCAATTTGCAACCTGATGGAGGTCAGTATAGATGGACTAATAGAATGATGCTATGCCCAAAAGATTTTACTTCACTAGGTGCAGTAAAAAAATTGGTATTCTATACACAGGTGGTATATCTTGCAACACAGATAGTCTACTCCACTGACTAACACACTCTGCAATAGACCAAAAAGGATTACCTTTGCTAGATTCAGCCAAATGCTGTGAAAAAAACTTGCACAGCACTGGCACAGACCTGCCTGGCAAAAACTGATAGGAACTGATGTAACCTAGTCCTGAAAAGGACTCCAATTACAATTAGTCTTTACTCCCACAATCTATCTATTTAAGAGCACAGACCTGCCTGATAAAAGTCGTAGGAAATGCTGTAACCTAGTCCTTAAAAGGACTGCAATCACAACTATTCCCTACTCCCAAGCTATCTGTAGATTTGTGCGAAAATTGGCTTGAAATTAACAAGGTATAGCGCACACAGCAACAGCGGTGCCGTCTAACACGCAGCTGCAGCAGTGAGAAAATGGTGGCGACGGGGAAAATGGCTTGGTCTTATAGGGCAAGGACATGTGACATACACTGCCAATGACACATGCCCTTGCTTGTGTGAAAAAAAGCACTTCGCTCCGTGTGTGCGCTGCTGATAGGCTGACAGATTGCACCTCCCCATTGTAAATGCGGGAAAGAGAAAAAAAAAATGGAGATCTTCATTGTTCCTGCAGAGATCCATCCCCTGCCCCTCCCCCCACCCCGCTGTACACTCAAACTGCGTATTAACATTAATTTTCATCATTACTGAGAAAAAATCCAGCTATGATTTTGGTGCACAAACAGTTATCGAACATAACCTCGAACAGCCGAATTTTTCTCAAATTGTTCGTGTTCGCCGAATGGCTCGAACACCGCCCAAAACAGCTCGAATTTGAGATTGGCGAACAGTTCGAGTAGAACAACGCTCATCTCTAGTCTTTACTCCCAACCTATCTATTTAAGAGCATAGATCTGCCTGATAAAAGTCGGAGGAAATGATGTAACCTAGTCCTTAAAAGGACTACAATCACAACTATTCCCTACTCCCAAGCTATCTGTAGATTTGTGAGAAAATTGGCTTTAAATTAACAAAGTATAGCGCACACAGCAACAGTGGTGCCGTCTAACACGCAGCTGCAGCAGTGAGAAAATGGTGGCGACTGGGAAAATGTCTGGGTCTTATAGGGCAAGGACATGTGACATACACTGACAATGACTAGTGTTGAGCGATACCTTCCAATATCAGGAAATATCGGATCAGATTGGATCGGGCTGATACTCAAAAAGTATCGGATATCGCCGATTCCGATACCGGAAACCAATGCAAGTCAATGGGACGCAAATATCGGAATGAAAATAAACCCTTTCTTTCCTTGTAAGTTAATACTACATGAAGGAAAACAATTAACAATAATGTAGAATGTATTGGGGGAGGTGGTTGCCCAAATCGATGGAAACAGTGCTCACAGTGAAACATGAAAAGCCGGCAATTCAGCAGCGGCATACACCAGTACCCGACAATTTATAACAGAAAGAATAGAGCTTCACACATAGATTAGATAGATAGAAACATGTCAGTCACATATAAAGAAGTACAGTGATAGTGTTGGTTACTGTACTTGTCATTTAGTGTAAAGGATTTATTTAAAAAAATATTAGTGTTTTCATGCACCGTCTCTTTAAAAAAGCCGGCCGGCAATTCAGCATCGGTACCCGACAATTTAGAAGAGAAAGATTAGAGCATCGCACATAGATTAGAAAGATAGAAACATGTCAGTCACATATATAATAATACAGTGACAGTGTTGCTTACTGTACTTGTCATTTAGTGTAAAGGATTTATTTAAAAAAATAATAGTGTTTTCATGCACCGTCTCTTTTAAAAAGCCGGCCGGCAATTCAGCAGCGGTACCCGACAATTTAGAACAGAAAGATAGAGCATCACTCATAGATTAGATAGATAGAAACATGTCAGTCACATATATAATAAGTGCAGTGACAGTGTTGGTTACTGTACTTGTCATTTAGTGTTAAAATAAAGGATTTATTAAAAAAATAATTGGCGTGGGGTTCCCCTTAATTTTAGGCTCTAGCGGAGGTTAAGCAGACGGCTGGGGCAGATGTTTGAAGTCTGGGAAGGGGGTAATACCCACGGAGCTTCCCAGGCTACTAATATCAGCCCCCAGCTGAATACCTAGCCTTTACTAGCTATTAAAATGGGGGACCCCAAAAAAAAATTACGTGGGGTCCCCCCTATTTTAATAGCTAGCAAAGGCTAGGCAGACAGCTGGGGACTGATATTAATAGCCCAGGAAGGGTGCCATGAATATTGGCCCCCTCCCAGGCTAGAAACACCAGCCATCAGCCGCCCCAGAAATGGCGCATCCATAGGATGCGCCAATTCTGGCACTAAGCCTCGCTCTTCCCACTGCCCTGTAGCGGTGGCAGTGGGGTAATAGTGCTGGGGTTGATGTCAGCTTATAATGCAAGCTGACATCAAGCCCAGGTTAGTAATGGAGAGGCGTCTATAAGACACCCTCATTACTAACCCCATAGTCAAAGTTACAAAAAAACACAAACACCCAGAATAAAGTCCTTTAATTGAAATAAACACGCAATTCTTTATTGTTCTAAATTAAACCATACTTACCATCACGCCCATTCCAGCTGAAGCCAACGATCTCCTGCAATAAAAGAAAAATAATAAACTAACATCATCCTTACCTTTCCATGGTTCCCACGACAGTTTCAGCTCTGCTACATCGAGATGACAGGCTGGATCGCAACAGAACACTGCCATCCAGCCTGTCATCCCGCAGACACTGAGAAGCGCAGGCATGCTTGCGCTCCTCAGTTTCTGGCTGTGACGGCATCCAGATGAGCCGACAGTGAACTCAGCTCACCTCATGCACGTCACTGACAGCGTGGGAGAATTCTCCTGCGAATGCGGTGAGCGTGAGAGAATTCTCACGCTGAAGCGCTTAGCGCAGGAGAATCTTCCCACGCTGTCAGTGACGTGCATGAGGTGAGCTGAGTTCATTGGACATGACCTCGGCTCATCTGGATGAATTCACAGAAAGGCACTGCAGAGCGCAAGCATGCCTGCGCTTCTCAGTGTCTGCGGGGTGACCGGCTGGATGGCAGCTTTCTGCTGCGGCCCAGCCTGTCATCTCGATGTAGCAGAGCTGAAGCTGTCGTGGGAACCATGGAAAGGTAAGGATGATGTTGCTTTATTATTTTTTTTTAATTGCAGGAGATCGTTGGCTTCAGCTGGAATGGGCGTGATGGTAAGTATGGTTTAATTTAGAACAATAAAGAATTGTGTGTTTATTTCAATTAAAGGACTTTTTTTTGGGTGTTGTGTTTTTTTTAAATACTTTATTAGAAATTCATGGCGGTCATGTCTAATATTGGCGTGACCCCATGAATTTCGGGCTTAGGGCCAGCTGATAATGCCAAGCTGGCCCTAACCCCTTTATTACCCAGTGAGCCACCGCACCAGGGCCCTGGATGAGTTGTGTACAGCGCCAGAAGATGGCGCTTCTATGAACGCGCCATTTTCCGGGGTGGCTGCGGACTGCAATTTGCAGCGGGGGGGGGGCCCAGAACGCTTGGGCCTCCCTGCGCTGCGGATTCCAGCCCCCAGCTGCCTAGTTGTACCTGGCTGGACACAAAAATAAGGCGAAGCCCCACGTATTTTTTTTTTTTAATTATTTCATGAAATTCATGAAATAATTAAGAAAAAAAGGGCTTCCCTATATTGTTGTGTCCGGCCAGGTACAAATAGGCAGCTGGTGGTTGGGGGCTGCCCGTTCCTGCCTGCTGTACCTGGCTGGACACAAATATAGTGCGAAGCCCCACGTCAATTTTTTTTAATTATTTCATGAAATAATTTAAAAAAAAGGGGCTTCCCTATATTGTTGTGTCCGGCCAGGTACAAATAGGCAGCTGGTGGTTGGAAGTAGCCCGTTCCTGCCTGCTGTACCTGGCTGGACACAAATATAGTGCGAAGCCCCACGTCAATTTTTTTTAAGCTATTTCATGAATTTCCTGAAATAATTTTAAAAAAATTGACGTGGGGCTTCGCACTATATTTGTGTCCAGCCAGGTACAGTAGGCAGGAACGGGCAGCCCCCAACCACCAGCTGCCTATTTGTACCTGGCCGGACACAACAATATAGGGAAGGCCTTTTTTTCTTAATTATTTCATGAATTTCATGAAATAATAATAAAAAAATACGTGGGGCTTCGCCCTATTTTTGTGCCCAGCCAGGTACAACTAGGCAGGTGGGGGCTGGAATCTGCAGCACAGGGAGGTCCAAGCTTTCTGCCCCCCCCCCCCCCTGCTGCAAATTGCAGTCCGCAGCCACCCTGGAAAATGGCACGTTCATAGAAGCGCCATCTTCTGGCGCTGTACCCAACTCATCCAGTGCCCTGGTGCAGTGGCTCACTGGGTAATAAAGGGTGTAATGCAGCGACGTGATTGCATTACAGTAATGGTCTAGGATGTGTTTTACCTGACCATATACCTTTCCCCTCAGGTGACTGGTCACATGACTGTGACATCACTCAGGTCCTGTATGCACAGTAAAGGTCTGTACACATGACTGGGACAGCACACAGGACCTATACACACAGCTGACTGATCACATGACTGTGACATCAGCAAGGTCCTGTCAGTTTGTGTGTGTGTGCACAGGATATATAAACCCTGGTAATTTGAGACAGGTGTGTTCGGTGTGAGGCGCGATGCCTGTGCTCCGTGTGTGTGGGACACCGTTTGTGTGAGGCCTAGTGAGGCTGAGAGTGAAGCCTGGCAGCCTGAAAGGTCGAGCCTGGATCCTGTGCGTGGATGCCAGTGACCTTTGAGGGTGAGCCGGCTTGGCATACAAGAGTCCTGAAAGGCGCAGACTGGATGTGAGTGAAAACATACCAGTAGCCTTCGAAGGTACGACGGCTGGAGACCCCTACCTGGGAAGCCACAAAGCCACAGTGGTGGCAGATTAAATGGACTGCAGCAACTGAACCCGGCAAAGGTAATACACTTTGTTACATGGACTGTGTTATGGACATTGATAATTTATTACCTTGCCGTAGGCTGTAACCTGGAGAAAGTGGGCCTGTGTGCCACTTGTCTCATGCATATTGTAGATATGTGTGTCGGCGTGCCACGGAGTTGGACCCGGTGAACTGTGGCTTATGATGTAATAAACTGCAACATTGTGAGAAAAGCGTAAAGACATTGTACGTGTGCATTGATTGACGCAGCGAAGCGAGTAACCCCCAGTATGATGACTAGCGCTGCCTTACAAGGGGTTAGGGCCAGCTTGGTATTATCAGCTGGCCCTAAGCCCGAAATTCATGGGGTCACGCCAATATTAGACATGACCGCCATGAATTTCTAGTAAAGTATTTAATAAAAACACAACACCCAGAATAAAGTCCTTTAATTGAAATAAACACACAATTCTTTATTGTTCTAAATTAAACCATACTTACCATCACGCCCATTCCAGCTGAAGCCAACGATCTCCTGCAATAAAAGTAAAATAATAAAGCAACATCATCCTTACCTTTCCATGGTTCCCAGGACAGCTCCAGCTCTGCTACATCGAGATGACAGGCTGGATCGCAGCAGAACGCTGCCATCCAGCCGGGCATCCCGCAGTCAAGGAACTCATCTCACCTCATGCACGTCACTGACAGCGTGGGAAAATTCTCACGCTGAAGCGCTGAGTGCAGGAGAATTTTCCCACGCTGTCAGTGACGTGCATGAGGTGAGCTGAGTTCATTGGACATGAACTCGGCTCATCTGGATGCCGTCACAGCCAGACATTGAGGAGCGCAAGCATGCCTGCGCTTCTCAGTGTCTGCGGGATGACAGGCTGGATGGCAGCTTTCTGCTGCGGTCCAGCCTGTCATCTCGATGTAGCAGAGCTGAAGCTATCGTGGGAACCATGGAAAGGTAAGGATGATGTTGCTTTATTATTTTACTTTTATTGCAGGAGATCGTTGGCTTCAGCTGGAATGGGCGTGATGGTAAGTATGGCTTAATTTAGAACAATAAAGAATTGTGTGTTTATTTCAATTAAAGGACTTTATTCTGGGTGTTTGTGTTTTTTTTTTAACTTTGACTATGGGGTTAGTAATGGGGGTGTCTTATAGACGCCTCTCCATTACTAACCTGGGCTTGATGTCAGCTGGCATAATAAGCTGACATCAACCCCAGCCCTATTACCCCACTGCCACCGCTACAGGGCAGTGGGAAGAGCGAGGCTAAGTGCCAGAATTGGCGCATCCTATGGATGCGCCATTTCTGGGGCGGCTGACGGCTGGTGTTTCTAGCCTGGGAGGGGGCAAATATTCATGGCACCCTTCCTGAGCTATTAATATCAGCCCCCAGCTGTCTGCCTAGCCTTTGCTAGCTATTAAAATAGGGGGGACCCCACGTCATTTTTTTGCGGGGGTTCACCATTTTAATAGCTAGTGAAGGCTAGGTATTCAGCTGGGGGCTGATATCACTAGCCTGGGAAGATCCGTGGGTTTTACCCCCTTCCCAGGCTTCAAACATCTTCCCCAGCTGTCTGCTTAACCTCCGCTAGAGCCTAAAATATGGGGAACCCCACGCCAATTTTTTTTTAAATAAATCCTTTATTTTAACACTAAATGACACTATCACTGTACTTATTATATATGTGACTGACATGTTTCTATGTATCTAATCTATGTGTGATGCTCTATCTTTCTGTTGTAAGTTGTCGGGTACCGCTGCTGAGTTGCCGGCCGGCTTTTTTAAAGAGACAGTGCATGAAAACACTATTATTTTTTTAAATAAATCCTTTACACTAAATGACAAGTACAGTTAACAACACTGTCACTGTATTTATTATATATGTGACGGACATGTTTCTATTTATCTAATCTATGTGTGATGCTCTATTCTTTCTATTCTAAATTGTCGGGTACCGCTGCTGAATTGCCGGCTGGCTTTTTTAAAGAGACGGTGCATGAAAACACTATTATTTTTTTAAATAAATCCTTTACACTAAATGACAAGTACAATAAGCAACACTGTCACTGTACTTATTATATATGTGACTGACATGTTTCTATGTATCTAATTTATGTGTGATGCTCTATTCTTTCTATTCTAAATTGTCGGTACCGCTGCTGAATTGCCGGCCGGCTTTTTTTAAGAGATGGTGCATGAAAACACTAATATTTTTTTTAATAAATCCTTTACACTAAATGACAAGTACAGTAAGCTGAGCGCTGCCATCAAGCTTCTCATCCTTCAGAGACCCTGCAGAGCGCAGGCATTATGGGAACTTCCGATTCCGGTATTCGATATTCTAAAAGTATCGGAACTCAGTATCGGAACTCCGATACCGCGAATATCGGTCGATACCCGATATTTCAGTATCGGAATGCTCAACACTACCAATGACACATGCCCTTGCTTGTGTGAAAAAAAGCAGTTCACTCCGTGTGTGCGCTGCTGATAGGCTGACAGATTGCACCTCCCCACTGCAAATGCGGGAAAGAGAAAAGAAAATGGAGATCTTCATTATTTCTGCAGAGATCCATCTGCTGCCCCTCACCCCACCCCGCTGTACACTCAAACTGCGTATTATCATTAATTTTCAGCATTACTGAGAATTACTGAGAAAAAATCCAGTTATGATTTTGGTGCACGAACAGTTATCTAACATAACCTCGAACAGCCGAATTTTTATCAAATCGTTCATGTTCGCCGAACGGCTCGAACACCGCCCAAAACAGCTCGAACAGTTCGAGTCGAACACCGCTCATCTCTAGTAGACATCTTAGTTTGGCTGGAAGATGGTCTTTCTTCTGCAGATGTTACTGTTGCTTTAACACCTATCCCACGGACACAACCTTTTTTTCCCTTCCCAACATGCCTATTCCCATTTCCACCAGCAGCAGGCCTTTTTCCACTCATTTTGGTGGTTAACTAATTCACAATTCTGGAGTTGTTTGCACAAAAAACAATGGATGGGAACCGAGCAGAGCTGAGTGGCCAAACTGTGGTATTAGCCCAAAAGTATTGGCTGGGTTAGATGCAGTAAAACAATTTTATTACATACACAGGTGGTGGAGCTTTGTATAGATGGACTAATAGAACAAGTCCCACACACTGCTACAAGCCCAATTTTTTTTTCAGAGCTAGATGCAGATAAAAATTATTTTTAATTTGCAACCTGGTGGAGGTCAGCATAGATGGACTAATAGAACAAGTCCCACACACTGCTACAAGCCCAAAAAAAATTTTCAGAGCTAGATGCAAATAAAAATTATTTTTAATTTGCAACCTGGTGGAGGTTAGTATAGATGGACTAATAGAACAAGTCCCACACACTGCTAGAAGCCCAAATTTTTTTACAGAGCTAGATGCAGATAAAAAATATTTTTAATTTGCAACCTGGTGGAGGTTAGTATAGATGGACTAATAGAACAAATCCCACAAACTGCTATAAGCCCAAATTTTTTTTCAGAGCTACATGCAGATAAAAATTATTTTGAATTTGCAACCTGGGGGAGGTTAGTATAGATGGACTAATAGACCAAGTCCCACACACTGCTACAAGCCCAAATTTTTTTTCAGAGCTAGATGCAGATAAAAATTATTTTTAATTTGCAACCTGGTGGAGGTTAGTATAGATGGACTAATAGAACAAGTCCTACACACTGCTACAAGCCCAATTTTTTTTTCAGAGCTAGATGCAGATAAAAATTATTTTTAATTTGCAACCTGGTGGATGTTAGTATAGATGGACAAATAGAACAAGTCCCACACCCTGCTTCAAGCCCAATTTTTTTTTCAGAGCTAGATACAGATAAAAATATTTTTAATTTGCAACCTGGTGGAGGTTAGTATAGATGGACTAATAGATTGATGCTATGCCCTAAAGGTTTTACTTGGCTAGGTGCAGTAAAAATTTGTGTATTCTATATACAGGTGGTGTAGCTTGCAACACAGATAGGCTACTCCACTGACTAACACACACTGCAACAGGCCAAAAAGGATTTGCTTAGCTAGATTTAGCCAAATGCTGTGAAAAAAACTTACACAGCTCTGGCACAGACCTGCCTGGCAAAAAGTCCTAGGAAATGCTGTAACCTAGTCCTGAAAAGGACTGCAATTACAATTAGTCCCTACTCCCAACCTATCTATTTAAGAGCACAGACCTGCCTGATAAAAGTCGTAGGAAATGATGTAACCTAGTCCTCAAAAGGACTGGAATCACAACTATTCCCTACTCCCAAGTTATCTGTAGATTTTTGCGAAAATTGGCTTGAAATGAACACTCAAAGTATAGCGCACACAGCAACAGCGGTGCCGTCTAACACGCAGCTGCAGCAGTGAGAAAATGGTGGCTATGTGGAAAATGGCTGGGTCTTATAGGGCAAGGACATGTGACATACACTTCCAAAGCCCTTGCTTGTGTGAAAAAAAGCAGTTCGCTCCATGTGTACGCTGCTGATAGGCTGACAGATTGCACCTCCCCACTGTAAATGCGGGAAAGAGAAAAAAAAATAGAGATCTTCACATTATTTATGCAGAGATCCATCCCCTGGCCCTCCCCCCGCCCCGCTGTACGCTCAAACTGCGTATTAACATTAATTTTCAGCATTACTGAGAAAAAATCCAGTTATGATTTTGGTGCACGAACAGTTATCGAACATAACCTCGAACAGCCGGATTTTTTTCAAATCGTTCGTGTTCGCCGAACAGCTCGCACACAGCCCAAAACAGCTCGAATTCGAGATTGGCGAACAGTTCGAGTCGAACACCGCTCATCTCTACTCCACATGCCTAAAAGGCCCAATTTCAAGTGCAAGCAAGCAGTATGGTATTGCAGCCTGGGGGTGGGTGGGTGGCAGGCTGCATACTTGCGCTTGCATTCCAAGGAATGGGAGAGGTACAATTGAACACTGCCCTGGGACAAGAACTTGCACGAGGATAGTTGCAAGTCTGCATCTTCTGATGCGGCAAGGATCACTTCTGATGGGCACACTTTTAGGCAGTGACCTGGGTGTCAGAGATGCTTCCAGGGGTCTTCCCCATGCTGTTCCCATGTCTTTTCAGCACTGTATGCATGTGTCACACAGCACATGGCCAGATAAGGTTGTAAAATGTTAAAATGACATTTCCCGGTGAATGCATTTGTCACGGTTGAAAGCAATATAAAAGTGCAAAAACGCATAAAAAATACTACTTGTGAACATAGCCCAAGGTGTGAAGGAGTATTTTTTTGGGGGGTTATTTATTTTACCTTTTACACGAGTCTTTAACCTGGAAAGGAACTTCCTTAACATATTTCACAGGAGAGCAGTTTCATTTTCGTTTTTGAACGTTTTATTGTGAGCCCTTAAAAGTGGCTTAATACCTCTGACCACGTTGTTGACAGCAGTGGCCTGGGGGTCAGAAATGCTTCCTGCGGCGATCCCCATGCTGTACCCATGTCATTTAAGCACTGTCACTATCGTTTTGGGCACTTGTTAGCTTTTTAAAAGATTGCCGGGGGTGCGCCGCAAAAATGTTCGGGTCTCCCATAGACTAACATTGGGCTCATTGCTCGGGTCGAGCCCCCGAGTATCACGGCGAGCTTGGCCTGAGCTTCGAGCACCCGAGCATTTTGGTGCTCGCTCAACACTATTAACTATGTAATTCAGCAAGTGTTAATTCATAGTTTTGATGCCTTCAGTGTGAATGTACAATTTTCATAGTCATGAAAATACAGAAAAATCTTTAAATGAGAAGGTGTGTCCAAACTTTTGGTCTGTACTGTATGTTTGTGTCTGAACAGTCAGCGAGACACTCAAACTGTTTTTTTTATGGAAAAAAGGCAAAAAGGTGGATAACACCCAGATTTGTACCGTGGAAGAGGAATACCACAGTTCTATTTCTCTGGCCTACACCAGAATCTTTTAAACAGATATATTTGTGTCTGAACATTCAGCGAGATGCTCAAACTGTTTTTTTTTATGTAAAAAATGCAAAAAGGTGGATAACACTAGAGATGAGCGTTGTTCTACTCGAACTGTTCGCCAATCTCAAATTCGAGCTGTTTTGGGCGGTGTTCGAGCCGTTCGGCGAACACGAACAATTTGAGAAAAATTCGGCTGTTCGAGGTTATGTTCGATAACTGTTCGTGCACCAAAATCATAACTGGATTTTTTCTCAGTAATGATGAAAATTAATGTTAATACGCAGTTTGAGTGTACAGCGGGGTGGGGGGAGGGGCAGGGGATGGATCTCTGCAGGAACAATGAAGATCTCCATTTTTTTTTCTCTTTCCCGCATTTGCAGTGGGGAGGTGCAATCTGTCAGACGATCAGCAGCGCACACACGGAGCGAAGTGCTTTTTTTCACACAAGCAAGGGCATGTGTCATTGCCAGTGTATGTCACATGTCCTTGCCCTATAAGACCAAGCCATTTTCCCCGTCGCCACCATTTTCTCACTGCTGCAGCTGCGTGTTAGACGGCACCGCTGTTGCTGTGTGCGCTATACCTTGTAAATTTCAAGCCAATTTTCGCACAAATCTACAGATAGCTTGGGAGTAGGGAATAGTTGTGATTGCAGTCCTTTTAAGGACTAGGTTACAGCATTTCCTATGACTTTTATCAGGCAGGTCTGTGCTCTTAAATAGATAGATTGTTGGAGTAAAGACTAATTGTAATTGGAGTCCTTTTCAGGACTAGGTTACATCAGTTCCTAGTTTTTTTCACAGCATTTGGCTGAATCTAGCAAAGCTAATCCTTTTTGGCCTATTGCAGAGTGTGTTAGTCAGTGGAGTAGCCTATCTGTGTTGCAAGATATACCACCTGTCTATAGAATACCAATTTTTTTACTGCACCTAGTGAAGTAAAATCTTTTGGGCATAGCATCATTCTATTAGTCCATCTATACTGACCTCCATCAGGTTGCAAATTGAATATAATTTTTTTCTGCATCTAGCTCTGAAAAAATATTTGGCTTCTAGCTGTGTGTGGGACTTGTTCTATTAATCCATCTATACAGACCTCCATCAGGTTGCAAACTGAATATATTTTTTTCTGCATCTACCTCTGAAAAAATATTGGGCTTCTAGCTGTGTGTGGGACTTGTTCTATTAATCCATCTATACAGACCTCCATCGGGTTGCAAACTGAATATATTTTTTTCTGCATCTACCTCTGAAAAAATATTGGGCTTCTAGCTGTGTGTGGGACTTGTTCTATTAATCCATCTATACAGACCTCCATCAGGTTGCAAACTGAATATATTTTTTTCTGCATCCACCTCTGAAAAAATATTGGGCTTCTAGCTGTGTGTGGGACTTGTTCTATTAATCCATCTATACAGACCTCCATCAGGTTGCAAACTGAATATATTTTTTTCTGCATCTACCTCTGAAAAAATATTGGGCTTCTAGCTGTGTGTGGGACTTGTTGTATTAGTCCATCTATACTGACCTCCATCAGGTTGCAAACTGAATATATTTTTTTCTGCATCTACCTCTGAAAAAATATTGGGCTTCTAGCTGTGTGTGGGACTTGTTCTATTAATCCATCTATACAGACCTCCATCAGGTTGCAAACTGAATATATTTTTTTCTACATCTACCTCTGAAAAAATATTGGGCTTCTAGCTGTGTGTGGGACTTGTTCTATTAATCCATCTATACAGACCTCCATCAGGTTGCAAACTGAATATATTTTTTTCTGCATCTACCTCTGAAAAAATATTGGGCTTCTAGCTGTGTGTGGGACTTGTTGTATTAGTCCATCTATACTGACCTCCATCAGGTTGCAAACTGAATATATTTTTTTCTGCATCTACCTCTGAAAAAATATTGGGCTTCTAGCTGTGTGTGGGACTTGTTCTATTAATCCATCTATACAGACCTCCATCAGGTTGCAAACTGAATTTATTTTTTTCTGCATCTACCTCTGAAAAAATATTGGGCTTCTAGCTGTGTGTGGGACTTGTTCTATTAATCCATCTATACAGACCTCCATCAGGTTGCAAACTGAATATAATTTTTTTCTGCATCTACCTCTGAAAAAATATTTGGCCTTCTAGCAGTGTGTGGGTCTCATTGTATTAGGCCATCTATACCAAGCTCCACCAGCTTTTCAATTAATAATAATTTTTCGCTGCATCTAGCCCTGAAAATAATTTTTCTTCCCAATAGTGGTAGCAATAGAAATATGGGGCGCGCTCCTGGCTTACAAAAATATACGCTTCATAACAAAAAACACCAGCTTAGCGCACTGCATTAAGATGGCATCATCGTCTCTCCCAGTGCTAGGCCTACTACCCAGGCTAGCATTCCTGTGCCTAAAACACAATGTATGGGTCCGCGCTAGCCACTATGCTGAGGGGTCTAAAGCTGCTGCTAACGCTTTATAACAATTCAATTGGCAGATTTTCACAGAGCTCTTCCACAATGCCCACCCATCGGGACAACAGTTGCCCACCTTCCCTATGGGATCTAGTGGCGAATAGTTGATGCCATTAATCAGAGCGTCAGTTGCCCCGTCGACGTGGCAAGCATACGGTAAGGCATGGGAAGAGTGGACACGACTAGTAGCAGGCAGACGGGTTGACCAATGTGAACAAGCCAGATCACAAGTCACCATAGAATTTCTCCACCAGCTAATGATGAGGGGCATATCAGGGGCGTCAGCGCAGCGGTGTCTGACCGGAGTAGCATTTCACTTCCAACTACTGAATTGGGGAGATGTGACAAAGATTCATCATCAGACAATCCATAAAAGGGTGGAAAAGGGGTCAGCCAAGTCAGGAGTGTAGACGTCCCGTCCCGTGTCACTAAAACTGATTTCTCACATCATATCCCTAACACCATTAACATGACACTCACAATTTGAAGCAACACTACTGTCTACTGCATTTGTGATCGCCTTCTTCGGGGCGCTATGCATAAGCGAATTAGTCCCTCAATCCAAAATTAGCACCAGTGGAGGCTTATTACACCAGGACGTAGTCATAGGCAATAATGCAATACATCTACGCATACAGAAATCAAAAATGGTTCCAGCGGGCAGGGGCACTTGGGTACTTCTACAACCCACAAACGGTACACTGAGTCGGGTAACAATAGTAAAACCATATCTAACCATCAGATCACAAAGTAATTTGTTCCTATCACACATTGATGGGACGCCATTATCAAGATACCAGTTCCAAGCTATATTTAATAAATGCATAACATCGGCAGGGAACCACCCCAAAGATTACGGGACACACTCATTCCGCATAGGCGCGGCCACAGAAGCAGCAAGAGCAGGACTGTCAGAAACGGAAGTTCAGAGGATAGAGAGATGGTGATCCACGTGTTTGGCAAGATACATAAGACCAGACTTGTTATCCTAACGTGGTTTGTTTCTTTTACAGGTGACGCTAAGCCAACAGTGTGGGTGATAAGCCACTCGTATATATATTGGGCAGATTAAAGGGCGAAAGTCCGCCCAGGCGGGAGGAAATTAGAGTTTCATAACACATATTTCAACTGGAGAGGTATTAGAGGCCTGCTATGGCCACAGGTACTAATGGAGTTAATCAAGGTAGGGAGAGAGGCAAGATGTCTGGTCATCTTAGTTATACAGGCCGGGGGAAACAACCTAGGTTATCACAAGAGCGCATAACTAATGGCAATAATGAAACTAGACACTGAGCGCTTCAGAGAATTTTTCACAAAACTAGCTATAGTATGGTCAGAGATTGTGCCGATAGCGGTATGGCAAGGTGCGCGAGACATCACGGCCATCGAACGGACAAGGCGGGTAATAAATATTCGGATGGCAAAATTTAGAAGAGACAGAGGCGGTGTAGTGGTATGACACCGACAACTGGAAGGAGATAAAGCAGGCCTCATACGGCCCGACGGTGTTCACTTAATGGATATTGGACTGGACATATTCCTGTCAGGACTCCAGGACGGAGTGGAACAAGCGTTAAGAGTGATGGGTGGGGGTCAGAGTCCTGCATACGAGTACGCAGGATCCTCCGTGGCCTGGAAATAGAAAGGACATGTTGGAGAGTTACACTTGTTGGCCAAGTTGCCGGAGTGGAGACCCAGGGCATGCTGCAACAAGCTGAATTATTTTAGAAATAAAATGTCTTTCTAATGGAATGAGTATAAAGAGTTAATAAAGCTGTGACCGATCCTCACCCATCCAGTTGTAAGAGTTACATTATTGTATTGTCAAGGAAAGGGGGGCGGTAGGGGGGCTGAGCGTCTGGGTTTGGTTGGGGGTCCCCACAGTCTGCCTAGGCTAGATGCATTTAAAAATTCTTATTAGATACACAGGCGGTGCAGCTTGCTTTGCAGCTGGGCTACTACACCCAAAGTATTGCCTAGGCTAGATGCAGTTAAAAATTCTACGCTGACTAGCAGACACTGAAGATTTGGAGCAGACCTCTGAGTAAACAGCTCTTCAGACTCAATCATCTGTGTTACCCCAAGCCATAGTGTATGTAGTTTCTTACAGTTAAAAGGGGGGGGGGAGCGACCCAACCCACCTGGAATTGACGATGCCAACGTCACGTAAGACACAGCAAGGGGACTCCAAAAAGAGTTTCTATTTTTTCCCAAAATTGTGGCACAGACACCACTTAACCCTAGAACGCATACCTGGGGCCTCGCAGTCCCGCCCTGTTAATTGTTTTCTATTTTCTGCAAGATTACTTTAGTTAGAATTTTGAAACTCTAGGTATTCTTCATGTATATAGTTGTTTGTCATTTGAGTTTGAGTTATTCAATGTTATTTGCACACGGGCCTAAAAGGCCCCAGGTATATGAAAGTGTAGATTTTTATGGTCATGCGTTCTAGGGTTAAGTGGCATCAATTGCCCCACAGTTGCTTAAAACGGTTGGTGAGGTGATATTACCAAATCCTCAAGCTTTTAGCCTCCCAAGGATAACACAGGATTAGAAAAGTCCTTGCGAATCCATGATTTGTTCATCTTTATGAACGTGAGTCTGTCTACATTCTCAGTGGACAGCCGCGTGCGCTTATCTGTCAGCACACCATCAGCAGCGCTGAACACACGTTCAGAGAGAACACTGGCTGCAGGGCATGACAAGATCTCCAAGGCGTGAGTGGCGAGCTCCGGCCATTTTTCCAGATTGGAATACCAAAATGAGCAAGGGTCCAGTGACACAGTCATGGCTTCGATGTTCACTTGGAGATACTCCTGCACCATCCTCTCTAGGCATTGACTATGTGTCTGACTTCTTGTCTCCTGTGGCCTTGCAAAGGATGGTCTAAAAAAGTGGTGAAACGATTTCACAAAATTGCTGTTACCAGCAGATACTGTGTTACTGTTACGGTTTGAGTGATGAAGACTCGACAGTCCCGCGGTTGGCAAGTTAGAACTGTGAGATTCACTTCGTGCACCACTGGTGTTTTGTGGAAAAGCACATGTAAGATTCTGCAACAGCGTCTGCAGATACTCCTGCATGCGTCAATCCCTTTTTATGGCAGGAATTATTTCGCCAAATTTACTTTTGTACCGGGGATCTAAGAGTGTGGCAACCCAGTAGTCGAGATTACTTCGAATTCTGCAATCTGAGGGTCATGTTGCAGGTAGTGCAGCAAGAAGGCACTCATGTGTCTTGCGCATCCAGGAGGACCAAGTCCTTGTTGTGTTGGTAGCGAGGTAAGAATCATGCTTCTTTCCTCTGCCCTCTCCCCCCAACCTCGCACAACAGAAATGTGATCAAGGTCTCCCTCATCTGATGAGTCTTCCATGCCCATCGCCAGTTCATCCTCCACTTCTTCCTCGGCTCCTGCACCTTCCTCAACAGTTTGGCTGCTACCATGCGCCCTGTTTAATCCCTCTCCCCCACCCTCCCATGCCTGCCTCCTTGGTGCTGCCAACCGTCTGGACCTTGGAGATGTTATCCCTTCCGCATACGACTCCTCCTCTACTTCCTCCACCTCCTCTTGTCCGACCACCTGACTCTGAATTCTGTTTAATGTGTGCTCCAGCATGTAAATCACCGGAATAGTTATGCTGATAATGGCATCGTCGTCAGCACTAAACATCTTCGTCGCCATTTCAAAACTGTGCAGAAAGGTGTGTGGTGCCTCTGAGGGTGCAGTCACCACAGAGTTACTGCATCTCACCCAGAGGTGTGGTATCTCACCCTCAGGTAAGGAAGGTGTATGGCTCGGGACCCTAACACCTGCATCCAACACATACCCGCAGTGGGGTTAGGGCGAGATTGCTCCTAAGGGAGAGCACAGTCCCAGGTCCCTAGCTGCTGGGAGGATCCTATGTAGTGGGTGCTTAGGGGAGCAGCTTAGGGGAGCACATGACAGGAAGAGTATAAATAGGAAGCCATCTTAGAAAGAGCAAGCCAGTCAGAGGAGGAAAAGTGACAGGAGCAGAGGCTCGGCATGAGCTCTGCTCCGGAGGCGGGCCTAGCCTGGGAGGCCCAGGACTGAAGGAGAGAAGAGAGGAGTGGGAGCAGGAAGGCTCCAGGAACCGAAGGGACCCTAGGGCTACGGGCCGTGCAGAAGGCCACCTGTACTCCCGCTGCTACCAGGAGGTAGAGGGGTCAGGCCAGATAAGGGGAACCGGTCCCTCAACTAGAGGAGAAACAGCAAGGCTCAACTAGAAACCGGAGGCTGCAGCATTTCATGTACTGCAGGCAAAAGTCCACACCAATCTCACTAAGAAGGTAGCCACATAGGACCCAGGGGACGGAACACAAGTCGCCCGCCAAGGCCCGAGGATACCGGATAGAAGTGTCACTGGGTGTGAGGTGCAGGGAGAAGGCCAGAGAAAGGACACACAGAAGGGGGTCCTGCTAAGTACTCCGGAGCTATCTGGGGGTGGACTGAGCCCCTCACTGAGTACGCACAGCACGACGGGTGAGATAGCTCTGGTACCTGTAATCTGGACTGCAACAACTGTGAGTAAAGATCTTGGGACTGCATCACACGGACTCTGTGTTCATTACTGACTCCCTGCACTACAACCACCATCATCCACCCACACTGCCATGAAGCTACACTCTTCCTGTGGTGAGTAATAACACCATTGCAGCAAAACCACCAGCTTCAGAGGACTGTTCCGCAGCGGCGGCCCCTTTGACCGCACTCCACAGGTGGCGTAGTCGGACATTATAAAATCCATATATACAAATTACCGTTGGATTGACCGCCCTGGGTCACGGACTGGGTCACCGCCACAGTGACTACAACCCCCAGCGTCTACCGGCCCGGCTCCGGGTACCCCACGGCCCAGGGGGCGCGTCAACATCATAGGTCCCTGATCTGAGACCACTCCTGCTGTGTGATTTGCCCCACCTCTGGATCTCGTTGGCCCAGGCTATACGTCAGAAACTATTGCACCAGGGCTTGTCGGTGCTGCCACAGTCGCTGCAACATGTGCAGAGTTGAATTCCACCATGTCGGCACATCGCATTTCAGCCGGTGAACTGGCAGGCCCAACGACTTCTGTAGAGATGTAAGCCGTTGAGCTGCGGGATGCGAACGGCGGAAGTGAGCACACAGCGACCGTGCCCTCTGCAGAAGGCCATCTAGTCCGGGATAGTGGGCTAAAAATTTATGGACAAACAGGTTCAACACGTGAGCCATACAAGGCACGTGTGTAAAATTGCCCCGGCGAAGGGCCGCACCCAGGTTTGCAGCATTGTCGCACACGGCCTTCCCTGGTTGCAGGTCCAGTGGAGACAACCATTCATGAAACTGGGTCTCCAGAGCTGACCACAAGTCCTCAGCTGTGTGACTCACATTTCCCAGACATTTCAAAGTAAACACTGATGCCTTTGAGCCCTGCTGCCAGCATAGTAAGGAGGTGCGCAGTTAGAAAGCAGGTGGCATTACTAGACAGGCTTTGGGTGCAGGTGGAGGAACGAGAGGAGGTTGAGGAGGCAGAAGCAGTGGAGGAACTTCTAGATAAAGAGGATTGACGTACAACTCGCGGGGACGGCAAGACTTGGACAGCAGACCCTTGTCCTGCTGTCACCATAGTTACCCAGTGCCCTGTCAGCGACATGTAACGCCCCTGTCCATGCCTACTCGTCCA
The DNA here is from genome assembly GCF_046119375.1 of Phyllobates terribilis. Taxonomy (NCBI): domain Eukaryota; kingdom Metazoa; phylum Chordata; class Amphibia; order Anura; family Dendrobatidae; genus Phyllobates; species Phyllobates terribilis. Next base: position 304,528,847 of record NW_027362768.1, on the reverse strand, counting down.
AGTGTCTGTGGTGAAATGCACCCTGTCACACACAGAGTTTCTCAAAGAAGCGGTGATGTTGTGTGCGACATGCTGGTGGAGCGCAGGCACACCTGTCTTTGAGAAGTAGTGCCGACTGGGCATCTGGTACTTGGGCACTGCGATGGACATAAGGTCTCAAAAATCCACTGTGTCCTCCAGGCGGAAAGGCAGCATTTCTGTAGCCAACAGCTTGCAGATGGTGAAATTCAACCTCTTAGCTTTCTCATGGCTAGGAGGAAATGGTCTTGTACTTGTCCACATCTGAGGGACCGAGGGCTGGCTGTTGTGCTTTGACGGGGTTGAGTAGGGTGTCCCTGGCAAACTGCCGGTCTGTGAGGAAGATGCAGGCGGACATGTTAGGTTGCCTTGATCCAAAGGTGGTGCTCTCGATGTCAGAGAGCTCTCAACACCAGCAGGTGTTTCCACTTCCCAATGAACTGACGACCTGCCAATCACACTGGCTGTTGCAGGTAAAGAGGTGGCAGGTCTGCGTCCAAAAACATGTGTGACTGCTGTCCCCCCAGTCACAGAGGATGAAGAGGCCGCGGATGCACAAGATGGGGCAGACGGTGGTTGGCCCAGCCTGCTAGGCCGCATTGTAGCACAGTGAGCTTCCCACTGCAACTTATGCTTCATATCCATGTGACGGTACATGCATGAAGTACTCAAACTATGGATTTTTTGGCCTCTACTTAGCTTTTGGTGACAAATATTACAGATAACACTAGTTGGGTCATCCTTATCGATCTGAATAAATGCCCAAGCTATGCAAGGCTTAGAGCCCATGCGACCTGAAGAGCCACTACGACTTGTGGTCAGAGGCGGAGTTGTGGTTGAGGATGCAGTTGTTGACGTGCTTCCAGTACTCCGTCTCTGTCCAGGAAGGCGCAACCTAACCTCGTCGTCAATAGCATCTGTGACGCCCCGCTGCGCTTGGTATCACAGATCCTAGAAGAGTGTATTGATGGAATCCTCCACAAGAGGCCCCCATAAACATTCACACATCTCCACCTTCCACCTCAGAATAGCAGAGGGAGCCCGTTAGGGATATAAATAGGGAAGGTGGAGCTAGGCAGTTCAGTTCCTCTGAAGAGTTCCTGCAGTAGAGAAGCCTAAGAGAGGTCAGTCTGCAGTGGAGCTCAGTCTAGTCTAGAGAACTCAGTTAATAGTTCAGCAGTGGAGCACGAGGCTCCTGCTAGCTAGATTCAGGGAGCCCAGATAGAGCTTAAGGTGTGCCGGCGTCATAAGATCGGTGAAGCGCGGCAAGCTGCCGTTAGTGTGTATAGCCTATTGAGGGCCCGAGTAGGCCAAAGGCGAGTGGCGAGTTAGTACATAAGGGGCAGAGGAGCTTAACCAGCTCACCCCGAAGCATTTACCGGACACCGGATCCGAGCTTACCGGGATCTCTATGACCCAGTAAGGCATAACCGGAATCGCTGAAGAACTACAAGTCCCAGGATCGCTAAGGTGCTGATACGTAACAGAGCCAGGAGACGCTTAGGCCCCGCATACTGGGAGCGTGAACTTCAAGAGAAGGCCCTACCACAAGGTCAGCCAGCGCAGGACAGAGACAAAATTAGGCCTAGCTCCAGGCAGGTCAGAAACTTACTGCGCAGAGGCAAGAAACAGGAGGCCCTACACCCGCTCATTGGGGAGGATCCTGATATGCACCCTTCACCCTACAGTGCTCCAGGATGTGCCTGAATTTCCTCCAGTAAAAGGTACTGAAGTGACTACCGTGTCCATTTCCGTTCTTGCTCTGACCCAGCTGGGTCTCGCCTGTCCTGCATTCCCCCTGCATACGCTGCCCTGAGACCTAGCTCCACCTGTGGGGAGCTATACCATCGAGCTGCCTTATCACGGGCCTCAGTGGACTGCTGCAGCGCTGGTGCTTCTCACCAGATACCACAGGTGGTGTCACAAACTCTTATAAAATTAACAATTATCCACCCTTTTAAAGAGTGACCCCAGGGTACGGGCCAGGGAGCCGACCACCGCGACATCCCAAAGGCCAGGCAAAGGCCCGGGTGACCTCATCGACTGGCTGACTGTGGGTTGACAGTAAGTGGGATCTCCAACCTTGTCATCATCACCCTGTGTGTTATCACACCCGTCGTCCTCAAAGCCAACCTCTTCCTGCCCTGACCGAAAAGTCAAGTTGTCGCTCCAATCAGGTATTTGAGTCTCATCATCGTCTTCATCATTGTCTCCACCAACAGGAGTTACAGTTTGGGAACGAGGGTCTACATTATGCTCAGAACCTTCTTCATCTGGTCCTGGATCCGACTTATAAAGATTCTGGGCATCAGTGCAGATCATTTCCTCGTCTGGATTAACAGAAGCTCTGGAGCAGACCTCCGTTTCCCAGGCTATAGTATGAGTAAACAGCTGTGCAGACTCAACCATCTGTGTTACCCCATACTCAGACGGGCAGCTGGAGACTTGGGAGCTGTGAGGAAGCAAGTGCGATTGGGGTGACACCTCTGAGGACTGGAGTATTTGTGATGTTGAAGTTGAGGTGGAGGAGAGCCCACTTGAAGGAGCACTTGATATCCGCTGAAGCACCTGCTGTTTTTGTGCCTCATCTGGAATTTGTAGCGATGGGCGTGTCCGTAACAAAGGGATTGTATCACATTGTCCACGAAAAGAAGTCGACATGTTAGTTTGGCTGGAAGATGGTCTTTCTTCTGCAAATGTTACTCCCCCCCCACCGCGGGGGGCTCGACCCACCAGCGGACAGGCACCAGTATTAGGAGAGGGGGGCTGGCCGTCAGGGTCCACCGCAGCTCTGGCACAAACCCGGCGACACGGAGGTGGTACGGGCAGGAACGGACTGGCCGTGTCGGCTTCTCACTTTTTGGATATTAGAAGGGCATGACATGCCTATATCTGTGTCTCCCCCTCCTTTTACTCCTCCACCTCTTTTATTTTCGCATGACTATATGTACTTGTCACTTTTCCATGTGTTAGTTATGTCTTCTGAGCAGTTTGTCAGCTTTTGGACACCTTTGAAGGTGTTTTCTATGTGTTTCTATGTGTTTTTGTTTGCCTGCCATTGGTTTTAACGGTGTTCGAAGGTGTTCGACGAACAGTTCGACGAACAGTTCGGCGAACACACGGGTGTTCGACGAACCGAACCGAACTCGAACACTACGGGGGTGGCTCAACACTAGATAACACCCAGATTTGAACCGTGGAAGAGGAAAACCACAGTTCTATTTCTCTGGCATACACCAGAATCTTTTAAACAGATATATTTGTGTCTGAACAGTCAGCGAGACACTCAAACTGTTTTTTTTTATGTAAAAGAAGCAAAAAGGTGGATTACACCCAGATTTTGACCATGGAAGAGGAAAACCACAGTTCTAGTTCTCTGGCCTACACCAGAATCTTTTAAACAGATATATTTGTGTCTTAACTGTCAGCGAGACACTCAAACTGTTTTTTTTTTTATGTAAAAAAGGCAAAAAGGTGGCTAAGACCCAGATTTGAACCGTGGAAGAGGAAAACCACAGTTCTAATTTCCTGGCGTATACCATACTTTTTTAAATAGATATATTTGTGTATGAACGTCAGCGAGACACTCAAACTGTTTTTTTTATGGATAAAAGGGAAAAAAGTTGATAATACAGAGATTTGAACCGTTGAACTGCAAAACCACAGTTCAAGTTATCTGGCCGAAAGCAGACTCTTTTAAACAGATATATTTGTGTCTGAACACTCACAGACACACCCAATTTTTTTTTTTTTTCGGAAAAAATACCAAAAGGTTAATAAGACGGGGATTTGTACAGTCTGACAGAGAAAAAAAAAAAAAGAGGATTTAGATGAAAAAAAAAAAGGATTTTTCCTGGTCCCGGAGACCTGCGGCTAAGTCTAGCAATTTGAGCAGTGGCAGCACACAGGACTGTAATGCAGTGTTTATTGGCATAACCACTGCATCTCCTATACAGCCTGCCAGCCTGATATCTGGGTTGGATATTAGTCCTCAGAAGGACTGTTTGTTTGATTTTACAGGCTTTAGAGACCTTACACTACCTATTTCGCAGTATAAATCTCTCCCTAGCTCAGCAGCACTCTCCCTACACTGTCTGATCCGGAGCGACTGTGCCCAAGATGGCGGCGCCCGGTTTTAAATACTCGAGGTGACGCTGTGCGGCCAGCCAATCACTGTAATGCCCACAACCAACATGGCTGCGGCATTACAGTGACTGGCTGGCAATGCCTGCATGTTCATTGGCTCTGTAAAGAGCGCCAAACATGCAGGGCGGAGATCCGAGCTCCGGCCCGAGTAACCCGGAAATGCTCGGTGCTCGCCGAACATCCCGAGTAGTGAGATGCTCGGGCGAGTACCGATCAGTGTCGAGCATTCTCGCTCAGCACTATTACTGGCCTATAATTTCCAAGTTCGGTTTTTGTCCCCTTTTTGAATATTGGCACCACATTTGCTATACGCCAGTCCTGTGGTACAGACCCTGTTATTATGGAATCTTTAAAGATTAAAAATAATGATCTATCTATGACGTTACTTAATTCCTGCAGTACTCCCGGGTGTATCCCATCCGGGCCCAGGGATTTGTCAACTTTAGTGATTTTTAGACTCTGCCGTACTTCCTGCTGGGTTAAGTAAGTGACATTTAATGGAGAATTTTTGTCATCACTGATCATGTTTTCTGTTATGCGATTTTCTTGTGTAAATGCTGTTGAAAAAAAATCATTCAGCATATTGGCTTTTTCCTCATCCTCATCCACCATTTCACCCATACTATTTTTAAGGGTGCCAACACTATCATTTTTTAGTTTTTTACTAAACTAGCTGTGATGTGCTCTCTCTCTTTTCAACACCCAGTCATTGACTGACAGGTCATTCTCTCTCAGTGACCTATCTTCCCTGCATACAGTTAGGTCCATAAATATTTGGACAGAGACAACATTTTTCTAATTTTGGTTCTAGAAATTACCACAATGAACTTTAAACAAAACAATTCAGATACAGTTGAAGTTCAGACTTTCAGCTTTCATTTGAGGGTATCCACATTAAAATTGGATGAAGGGTTTAGGAGTTTCAGCTCCTTAACATGTGCCACCCTGTTTTTAAAAGGACCAAAATTAATTGGACAGATTCAATAATTGTAAATAAAATGTTCATTTCCAGTGCTTGGTTGAAAACCCTTTGTTGGCAATGACTGCCTGAAGTCTTGAACTCATGGACATCACCAGACGCTGTGTTTCCTCCTTTTTGATGCTCTGTCAGGCCTTCACTGCGGTGGTTTTCAGTTGCTGTTTGTTTGTGGGCCTCTCTGTCTGAAGTTTAGTCTTTAACAAGTGAAATGCATGCTCAATTGGGTTGAGATCAGGTGACTGACTTGGCCATTCAAGAATATTCCACTTCTTTGCTTTAATAAACTGTTGGGTTGCTTTGGCTTTATGTTTTGGGTCACTGTCCACATCCAGTATGAAACGACGACCAATCAGTTTGGCTGCATTTGGCTGGATCTGAGCACACAGTATGGCTCTGAATACATCAGAATTAATTCGGCTGCTTCTCTCCTGTGTCACATCATCAATAAACACTAGTGACCCAGTGCCACTGGCAGCCATGCATGCCCAAGCCATAACACTGCCTCCGCCGTGTTTTACAGATGATGTGGTATGCTTTGGATCATGAGCTGTACCACGCCTTCACCATACTTTTCTCTTTCCATCATTCTGGTAGAGGTTGATCTTGGTTTCATCTGTCCAAAGAATGTTCTTCCAGAACTGTGCTGGCTTTTTTAGATGTTTTTTAGCAAAGTCCAGTCCAGCCTTTTTATTCTTGATGCTTACGAGTGGCTTGCACCATGCAGTGAACCCTCTGTATTTACTTTCATGCAGTCGTCTCTTTATGGTAGATTTGGATATTGATATGCCTACCTCCTGCAGAGTGTTGTTCACTTGGTTGGCTGTTGTGAAGGGGTTTCTTTTCACCATGGAGATTATTCTGCGATCATCCACCACTGTTGTCTTCTGTGGGCGCCCAGGTCTTTTTGCATTGATGAGTTCACCAGTGCTTTCTTTCTTTCTCAGGATGTACCAAACTGTAGATTTTGCCACTCTTAATATTGTTGCAATTTCTCGGATGGTTTTTTTCTGTTTTTGCAGCTTAAGGATGGCTTGTTTCACCTGCATGGAGAGCTCCTTTGACTGCATGTTTACTTCACAGCAAAAGCTTTCAAATGCAATCACCACACCTCAAATCAACTCCAGGCCTTTTATCTGCTTAATTGAGAATGACATAACGAAGGGATTGCCCACACGTGTCCATGAAATAGCCTTGGAGTCAATTGTCCAATTACTTTTGGTCCCTTTTAAAACAGGGTGGCACAGGGTGGCTGAAACTCCTAAACCCTTCATCCAATTTTAATGTGGATACCCTCAAATGAAAGCTGAAAGTCTGAACTTCAACTGCATCTGAATTGTTTTGTTTAAAATTCATTGTGGTCATGTCTAGAACCAAAATTAGAAAAATGTTGTCTCTGTCCAAATATATATGGACCTAACTGTAGGTGCTATCATTGCTTTGAATCATTTCATTAGAAGGGGTAGCACATGTGCAATGAGCTCATAATGACATTGCGAAATCAATGGACCAGCCCCTGCAATGTTAATAGGAGCTCACTTTCGATGAAATGAACATGGGCAGTGATGATGCCTTTTCAGGGAAGATAGATCAATATGGGAAGAGAGACCTGTCAAACACCAGAGGCTAGCAGTGGACTGTGAAAAGAGAAAGAACACAGCAAAAAGAGGGAGAGCACAGCACAGCTGTTAGTGCAGTGCCCACCCCACTGCACTTGAGATTAAAACTTCAAGCATAGATTTCTCAAAAATTCCCCAGTTAAATTCTACAAGCAATGTATGAATGTAATAAGCATTGAAGTGGCTTTACACTCATGCCTTCAGCTAGAGGTCGACTGTCCTGCTAACAGGTCCTTTTTAAGCTGTGCTGAAGCATATCTGCACAGTTTATAAAGATTGGGCACAGGACCAATTAAGCTTTTTGACTGATCACAGTGAGAACTGTACAGTTGTAGAATAGCTGCACAGTCCTTTCTATCTCCTTCCTGCACATATTATAATTAGTGATGATAGAACATGCTAGCTACTGCTCAGTACTCGCCTGAGCATCACGGTGCTCGACAAGCTTTGCTCTCGTCGGCGAGCTTGGTTGCTCAGGTGGGAACTCGAGTCCCTGTCCTGCATGTTTGGCGCTCTTTAAAGAGCCAATGAACATGCAGGAATTCCTTGCCACGCACTGTAATGCCGTAGCTATGTTAGTTGGCAGCACAGGGTCATCAGGTCTATATAAGACCTGGCGCCGCTATGCTCTTCACAGTCTACCCCGGAATCAGGCAGAGTAGGGAGAGGTGCTGCTGCATCAGGAAGAGATTTGCTTGTTTACAGTTAGTATGAGGCTATGTGCCCACGATGCAGAAATGCTCCGGATTTTTCCTGAGCGTTTCTGCATCTCCCTGGCAGAAAAAACGCATGCGGATTTTACATGCATTTTTCCTGCCAGGGACAAGCGGAGGTGAAGCGTTTTTGCATGCATTTCTGCATGCGGGTTGACAAGTGCTTTCCAAGCGATTTTAGCATCACTTGGAAAGTGCTTGACAACTTGGTCACACTATATAAATCCATGCAACCGGCATGGATTTATATAGTGTGACCGTAAAAGAATAGTACCCAGGTTTGGAGAAAAGGAGAATCTCCTCTGGACTAGAGTACCATAGTACCTGTAAACAAAAGAATAAAATAAAAAATATACATTGTACTTACCTTCTGATGGCCCCTGGTCTCCTTATCCGATGCGTCTTAGCTTGCCGGCAGCTCGCGGTGGACTAAAAGGACCTGCCATGACGTCATTTAGTCATGTGACGGGTCACACGACCGCCGACGTCTGCGGTTGCGTGACCCATCACATGACTAAATGATGTCATGGCAGGTCCTTTTTAGACCATCGCGAGCTGCCGGCAAGGCAGGACACATCGCTAAGGACATCGGGAGCCATCAGAAGGTAAGTATAAAGTATATTTTTTATTTTATTTAGTGTTGAGCGAGTATGTTCTATTAACCCTGTCGCCGAGTATGCTCGGGCCAAGCTCCGAGTATTTACAGCTGCTCGGTGATAAGGTTAAATCGCTCCCGTGTGCATGATTTGTGACTGTTTGACAGTTTTATTACATGGGAGGAATGTCTATTTCTTACACATTCCTCACATGTAATAAAACTGTCAAACAGTTGCAAATCATGCACACGGATTTAACCTTATCACCAAGCAGCTGTAAATACTCGGAGCTCAGGCCCAGCGTACTCGGACAGAACATACTCGCTCAACCCTAATTTTACTCTTTTTTTTACAGGTACTATGGTACCCGGGTCCGGAGGAGAGTTTCCTCTTCTCCAAACCCGGGTGCCATCCGCACATTGAAACGCATGGAATCCGCATATGCAGATGCAGTGATGCGGATGTCATGCGGTCCAATGCAAATCAATGGCGGCGAAAATGCAGCGATTCCGCAAAATAATTGGTAGTGCTGCAGATTTTTCCGCAATGATAATCCGCAGCGGAAATTTCCGCAGCATGTGCATAGCACATGCGGATTATCATTGGGGAACATGGCAGACCTTCTGCCAAGTGTTTTTTAAGCGTCTCTGCAGCGGAATGGCCGCTGCGGAAACGCTTAAAAAACTCATAGTGGGCACGCAGCCTAAGTATTCCACATATATCATATATCCATCTGAACTAACAGTCCTTCTGAGGACTAATCCAGGTGCATATTTTCAGTGGTGAAGGTGATAGCAGGAGTTAGGCAGGCAGGCAGTGTATGTGCCAGACTGCAGTGCATATAGTACAAGAGGGTCCATAGCACGTTCCTGCTGCTGCTCTTCTTACAGATATTTGTAGACATAGCCCCAGGTATCAAGGGCCAGGGCAATTTTTCTTTTTTTATCTTAATCCTGGTTATTTGCTTAAAAACCAAGGCAGGCAGGGTATGTGACAGACTGAAGTGCATCTTACAGCACAAGAGAGTTCATTGCATGTTCAACTTCTGAGTGATCCTGCTGTGACAAATATTTTTTTTATCTTAATCCTGGTGATTTGCTTAAAAATCAATCCAGAGTACACCATTTTTCTGCTCCATTTGCTTGTTAGCACTGCAGAATACAGCCAGATCTGTTCCATATTTCAGCAATAAAAATCCAGAAATTCGAACTGAACCTGGAAAAAATTGGCCTCCTTTTCAATTCTGTTGCAGTGTGTCAGTCAAGCTATTCACACTAGGTCTCTGTGTAGAATAATATTAGTAAAATACAGGCCTGCTATTTAAAACCGTGGTTCTCTCTCAGACTTATCACCTATAAAAGTGTTCCAAAATTAGCTATTTCTTCCATTTTCATTTTGTTGCAGTGTGTCGGTCAAGCTATTCACACTAGGTCTCTGAAGAATAGCATTAGTAAACTACAGGCCTGCTATTTAAAAGCGTGGCTCTCTGTCAGACGTATCACATATAACTGCTGTTCAAATCCAGCTATTTGTAGTGAACATGGAAAATATTGTGCTCCATTTATAGATTGGAGCAGTGTGTCAGTGTACACCATTTTACAGTTCCATTTGCCTGTTCGGACTGACAAACTAAAAAGAAAAAATGTTAAGAAACATTCTTTCCAAGGTAATGACTTGTGTAAAAGGCCAAAGAAATAAAAAAATATATAAAGTTATGTACTGTGGAAGACATTTATGCGACTAGAATGAACACTCATCTGTAGCTGGTGATGATAGCACCTAGCAGCACCTGTCCCTATTGTAAATGCATCTAACAGCATTATAGAAAGGAAATAGAATAAATTTTACATTTTTTGGGCATCACCAGCAGCACGCAGTGTAAGGCAATAATACCTGGCTGGATTGGTGTAATAAGCTATCCATACTGCGATACCTCCCCGTAAAAGAATTTCAGATAAGACAGTTAATAATCTAGAATATAGAATCTATTTGAATTGTTCTTCCCTTTATTAAGAAGTGTGTCTCCTATACTGTTATTGCATAAGCAACAATTTCAAGGGCTGCCAAAAATTAGGACGCACTTCAATACACATTTGAAGAGACATAAAAAAAATAAAAAAATAAAATAAAAACACAGTAAGATCTTTCTTTTGTCTAAGAACCAGACTTGCCAATGTAATTTAAATGTAATCACATTGTTCAGCTCCGGCACCTCCTCCTCCAGTTCTGCCTCCATCTCCGAAATGATCCCATCAGTCACAAGCTGGAAGCACTGCAGCACTGCCTAGGCCAAGCGTCAACAGGCTGTGCTGAAGATAACATGCTTACTGCATAGGTGACAAACCACCCACCGCTGCAGAGTTGTTGAAAGCTGTAACATAGCAGCCTAATCTGTGGCTCTCACCGCTGAACATACAGCCAGGCATGGTCATGTGTGATAATGGGTGGAACCTGGTGGCGGAGAAATGACAGCTGGAGTAGATACGGTTTCCCTTTATGCCAGTCCTTTCACCGACCTAAAGAATATGGCTGTGGTGAAATACAATTCTCACCGAGAAGCAGTGTCAGACTGAAAAACATTGGGCCCACCAGAGGATTTAATTCTGAGGGCCCACCTTTGGGAGAAAGCCCCATAGCAGATGCAAATTTTGTGCTATCATTAACTCTCCTGATGGAGAAGCCAGGGCTCACCCGAGGACTCTCTGGTGGGGGCCCGTTCAACCCTGTTGAGAAGCAGCCCTGGCTAAGACAAGTGTGTGGGAAGGTTCCTGAAAACTCTATGTCTGCTTTTCTACTGAGGGGGAAACCCATGCAAACATGGGGAGAACAAAGAAAATCCTTGCATATGTTGTTCTTGGTGGGATTTGAACTCAGGACCCCAGCGCTGCAAGGCTTCAGTACTAACCACTGAGCCACTGTGCTGCCCTCTCTGTTCTCCCTCTGATATCTAACATGCTGAAGAAACTTGCACCTACTGCCACTCAGTATCTTCAACTCCTTTTTGAGAAACTAAAGTATTTGGGCAGAAGAAAAGGAAACTGTGGATGGCTTCACTACTGGTACTGGGGGCACTGCTAATATCATGGCATTGTGCCATAGTTCACTGGAAAATTTTCAGGCTGGTTGGAGCCAAGCTGATTTCCATAGAAAAGTGCCAGCAGTACGCTAAGTAGATGGTGGCCTCTATCATCATCACAACCTCACTTCGGCACTATGAACTCTCCAGAAGAAGCCAGGGAACACCGGAGGAGTATCCAGTTCAATGGTGGGCCCGTCCAACCCTGCCGAGAAGCAGCCCTGGCTAAGAAAAGTGTGTCTGAAGGTTCCTGGAGACTCTATTGCTGCTTTTTAACTGTGAACTGGCTCCAGCAATCTATAAGATTGCAATCTATGATCACTTCACTGGATCCCCATTGGCCAGAGACTTCAGTTCAAAACCGTAACCATGACATGCAAAGCCATCCACAATCTGTCTGCTCCATATATCTGTGACCTAGTCTCATACCTGCATGCAACCTCCAATCCTCACAAGATCTTCTTCTTTACTTACCTCTTATCTCCTCTTCCCACAGTTGCATACAAGATTTCTCCCGTGTATCCCCCCTTCTCTCCACCATTTCTGACTCTCATCTACTGTTGAAATCTTCAAAAAGCACCTGAAGACCCACCTCTTGTGACATGCATACAATCTGCAGTAACCCTCGTTCCACCACACCGCTGCACGACCAGCTCTATCCTCACCTACTGTATCCCATCCCTTGTAGACTGTGAGCCCTCGCAGGCAGGGTCCTCTCCTCTCCTGTACCAGTCGCTGTCACATTTTTGTTCAAGATTATTGTAATTGTTTTTGCGATGTATACCCCTTTTTCACATGTAAAGCACCATGGAATAAATAGCGATGAAGTAATAATAATAATGTGACCCAGACTCACATCTACTGAGACTGGACCATGTGGAAGACAGGGTGGCGGTGGTGGCAAACTGACTGGAAACTATCTGCTATTCAACCAACAACCTTTTCACACTGCTCTGGCTTCAATAGTGGTATTCTGTGGCCCCCTTGAAATTGGGACAAGAAGTCCGACATGACGTGAGTGATTGTTGTGGTCCCTCAGCAGGCACAGTTTCATCTTGCCCATGGCCTCTGCGTGCACTATCACCATCACCATAACGTCCACTTCCCCATCCCTTGACTCACACCTTGCCTATTTTAAATGGAGTTTAAGATTTGTCACGTTGCCAAAAATATCTGTATTATTACTGCAGTAATATAGAATCACATCTGATGAGATGACCACAGTTTTAGGCAGTGCCCTGGGAGTCAGAGATGCTTCCAGGGGTCTTCCCCATGCTGTTCCCATGTCTTTTCAGCACTGTATGAATGTGTCTGATCATGTCTCACACACCTCATGTCAAGATAAGATAGTAATATGTTAAAATGACATTTCCCTGTGAATACATATTTCACCATTGAAAGCAATGCAAAAGTGCAAAATGCATCAAAAACGCTACGTGTGAACATAGCCCAAGATGTGGAGGAGCATTTTTGTTCTTGTATATTTATTTTGCCTTATATACTGTACAAGTCATTACCCTGGAAAGGATGTTCCTTAACATTTTTCCCAGGAAAATCCATTTTGGTTTTGTTTTTATATGTTTTATTGTGAGTCCATAAAAGTGGCGTAATACCGCTGACAACATTGTTGACAGCAGTGACCTGGGAGTCAGAGATGCTTCCAGGAGTCTTCCCCATGCTGTTCCCATGTCATTTGAGCACTGTTCCCATCGATTTGGGCAATTTTTAGGCCCTCTACAGACCGCCAGGGGGAGCCGCTGGAAAAATGCTCAAGTTTCCCATAGACTTACATTGGGCTCGTTACTCGGACCGAGCAGTCGAACATTCCAATTGCTCAAACCGAGCAACGAGTACCCGAGCATGTTAGTACTCGCTCATCACTAGTTATGATCACTACAAGGAGTAAATAGGAAAGGGACACATTAGTGTTTAGTTTCTTACAAGAGACAACATAAGTCATTGAAGGGTAGTGTGAGAAAGGAGGGCATAGAGAAGAATCTGTGTGGATAAGGGGAGACATGTGGAAGAAGTTGAATCAGTCTGTGATAGAGTCATTTGGATGGTGGGAGGAGTAGCCTCTTAGAAGGCGATCATTGGGAGAAGTCTGAAACAGAAAGAACATTAGAGAGTAATCTATATCGGGGAGAGCAATCAGTGTAGAGGAGAATCTATATGGGGGAGAGCAATCAGTGTAAAGGATATAAAGCACTGTGTGCTAGAGAAGGGCCTGGACGGATGAGTAATCCACTGGACACCAGATACGCAACATTAACCTCTTTATCAACTTAAATCACCAGAATTGCAAATAACAAGTTAACTGCCTTAGGCCCCAGGAATGATGCAATAAACCTTTTTCTAGGTAAGTATTGCAAATTTGCTGGCACTATACAGCAACATTAATTTGCTACTGTTTTTGATCAGTTTCATTGGAACAACAACCTGGACCCCAAGTTCTCTACTTACTAGCTACAGAAGCTTAGATACCATCTTTATTTCTGGAATGTATTATTAGAGGTCATTTTGCATATTGCAAGTAAGGTAATGTAGACTAATGGTGCAGCAATAATCACAAAATTAGGGGAGCAGATAACACTGTTCTACATATTTTCAAAAGTTGTCAAGTTCTGTTATGAAATTATCCACTTCTTAATGATTTTAACATCCTGAATCTGACAATGAAAATTTTTAGTTGGCTCTTGTTTCTATGATATCAAAGAATTTTCCTTTCACTGCTACATTTAATTAATGCACAAAAGTTTCAGTACTTTGAACCATTATTATTTTTTGCAAATATAAAGATGCAGAATACTTTGTTATGCAAATTTTCAGATATTTATTTAGAGGAAACTTAGCAACAATTTAAATAATTAAAACATGTCTAAACACTATTGTGAATTATAAACATTTATAGAAATTGCATTACAAAATTTGTTCCTCATTCAGTGACAACTCATTTTTGCTTGTCTCTTGTACTCCTCCATTGGATCATCTCTTACAATTGTCCAACAGTAACCTGCAAGCATTCATGGATTCCATTTTCTTTGATATATTTTCTATTAAAGCCGCAATATCTTGATGAAATCTCTCACCGTGCTCGTGAATGTAAGAAATAGATCTTTAAGGGCTTGTTACAGCTTATATGTTTTGAGGAGATTTTCCACCAACTCTTCATAGTTATCTGCTATCTTGTGTTTCCAAAAAAATGAGCTACCACTAATGCAAATCCTACCCATTCAGCCTTTTCCTTGCCCTGCACCAAACGTAGACACTCCTCATCTTGAAGAAGCTTAAGAATCTGTGGTCCAATAAAGACTCCTTCCTTTATCCTTCCTTTCCAACCTTGGAAATTTATCAATAAGATACTTGAATGCTTTTGCTCTTTTATTCATTGCCTTTACAAAGTTTTTCATTAGGTCCAACATGATATGCAATGGTTGCAACAAAATCTTATGTGGGTCAATAACTGCTGGATCCAGGACGTTTTTACTCCTTGGCTGAAGTGAATGTTGAAGAGGCAAATCTCTTTTATTGTAGTGATATTCTCTTGCACGACTATCCCACTCACACAGAAAGCAGCAGTACTTTGTGTATCCATCCTGGAGACCAAGTAAGAGGGCAACCACCTTTAAGTCACCATAGAGGGGCCATAAATGTTGGTCATAGTTCAGGCACCTCAATAGCCGTTTCATGTTGTCATAGATTTCCTTCATGTGGACTGCATAACCAACTGGAATTGAAGGTAGCACACTGCCAATATGCAGCAAGACGGATGGTGGGCTTGTTTTGGACGAATCAATGAAGATCCTCGAATCCTCTGCATTATGACTTATCTTCAGAGCTTGCATTAAACTTTTGATGTTGTTGCATACCACAAGATCGCCCTCTATGAATAAGTATTGGACAAGATCTTTATCACTGGGGCGGAACAAAGAAATCTGAACATCGTTAGGAGATTTCACTGCTGTAGCCTGGAGCCAAAGAGCTTAGCCTTACTCTTGGGCAGATCCAAATCTATAACAAGAGTGTTCATTTTGTATTATAAGCTGTTGTTCAGTTGAGGTTGCTGACAGAAAGTCGGAGTCTTGAAAGGAATATGCTTCATGACACCAAGTGGCCTCTTCTTTCTCACTTGACTTAACTGAAAATTGTTTCTGGTGCTTTTGGAACTGGCAGTTTTTCTGTATGTGTTACTGGGCGTATTGCAGATGGAATGTTTGGATACTGTAAAGTCCACTTCTTCCTTGAAACTCCTTTCCTAATGGGGGCACCATGCAAAAATTGCAATTGATAGTTTTTTAAATACATCAGATAGGAACTGCTCTGATGTGGGTTACCTTGACGTTGGTAGAGCGGCTTTGTATACATTTTTTGCAAAAAACGTGTCAACCAAATGCCCTGTTTTTTATCACCTTTTTACTAGCACTTGCTGTTTACTGTTACTTTTTTACAACAGAGTATTTTTATACGTTTGTTTTACTGTGTCCTTGTGCTTTTCAGTCTTTTGGTGGTGTGAACACTGTCCTACAAACTTGTTCACCGTGTGCTTGGCCCATGTGTTTGTATTCAATTTGTTTCTGGCTTTTGCAAGATTAGGGAGGTCTCCACCCCTCCCTTGTGGGCCATGCACATAAATACCGTTCTCTGCAGCCTGTCCACATAGACATTACCTTTCAGATCTGCTCATATAGGTACTATACACAGGATCAGTTTTTAAATACATCAGATAGGGACTGCTCTGATGTGGGTTACCTTGACGTTGGTAGAGCGGCTTAGTATACATTTTTTGCAAAAAACGTGTCAACCAAATACCCTGTTTTTTATCACCTTTTTACTAGCACTTGCTGTTTCCTGTTACTTTTTTACAACAGAGTATTTTTATACGTTTGTTTTACTGTGTCCTTGTGTTTTTCAGATCCAAATCTATAACAAGATTGTTCATTTTGTATTATAAGGTGTCGTTCAGTTGAGGTTGCTGACGGAAAGTCTGAGTCTTGAAAGGAATATGCTTCATGACACCAAGCGGCCTCTTCTTTCTCACTTGACTTGACTGAAAATTGTTTCTGGTGCTTTTGGAACTGGCAGTTTTTCTGCATGTGTTACTGGGCATATTGCAGATGGAATGTTTGGATACTGTAAAGTCTACTTCTTCCTTGAAACTCCTTTCCTAATGGGGGCACCATGCAGAAATTGCAATTGATAGTTTGATCAGTTGTCTCTCTCCAGATTATTGGGACCGCAAGAGGCATAGATTGTCTCTTCCCATGCAACGACTGGGTAAGATGTGATGCACATCTATTGCAGCATAATTGTGGAGACCAACTCTTGTCTTGATCTCTTATTCTGCAGCCAAAATACAGGTTGTAGGCTTTCCTTATCATGATAGTCAGGTTTTGCCTCTCTACAATTTTCTTGTATATTAAAAAATTGAATGTCTGTATGAGCCCTGAAAGTGACTATTTTCCAAATCTGCATTTCAGCAATTGTTGTTTTAACATTTTTAATTTTGCTCAAGGCCATACTTTGTCTAAAATCATAATGTGGTTTGTCCTAATGAAGAAGTCTGTTAAGTTAGAAATGCGTTGACTAATTAAAAACTGCTGTCCCCTACACATTACCTCCTGGATTCCTTTCTTCCTCCTATTGAGGTCATCGGCAGTGCAGAAAAAATCCATCTTATTTTTCCATTTTCGTGCAAAATCTTTGGATCTGCAGCAGCTAGTTTATTAAGCTTCCTATAGTGTTGTGATATCACAACCCTGCCAGGTGAGCATATTCCTGTATGCACTGTTGTTCCACCCTCAATCTGGATAAGATCCTATTTTGTTCTATTGTTCTTCAGTCCTAGTTTCACTAGTGTAAAAGAAATCACAGTCAGTAATAAGTCTTGTCTGAATCTTCTCCAATGTAACAGACAAGTAATTACAGATCAGATTTCTTTTCTTACTGCACAGTATGTTGCATACAAAATATAAAATCGTTCCACTTTCCACAATGTGATTTGATGTAAAATTATAGATTAAAAAAATAACAGTTTATTAATTATTTCCATGCGAGCGGCTTCTCTTCTGACATATTTGTAAAGATCCAATTTAAATGTTAATCGTCTGAAAGATGTTGTATTGTGGTATAAGAAGGGAAAAAATGGGATGGAAACTTCTTATATATTCTTTCTCACAAGTCATTTCCCTAAAGGGCATTTGGTTGAATATTATTAATATTGACTTTGTTGTCATTACCTTTCTAACATAGTATTACTCAGGCTCCAGAATCTATAAGTCCACTTTATTTGTAGACTGCCTTATATTCACTATTGCTTTAGGCACTGTGTAGATTACGTCTCTCCATCCAGAATATCCTTTTAAGAAGACAAAATAGAAGCCCACTATATCTATAAATGAAAAACCCTTGGAAAAATGTTGATGGAGAATCCATATCTTACTTCTGTGAGCGCGAACCTACCAAACACTGTATTGCAATCTCATACAGAAGAGGTGTTAGCACATACTTGTGGACCTCTGTATTAAAGTCTATGCAAGTTATAAAGAGTCAAGCCAGCAAATCTCTTAGAGGAGCCACATACATGCATGTGACGCGCCCCCTGGGCCGTGGGGTACTCGGCAGCTGGGCCGGTCGATGCTGGGGGATGTCACAGTGGTGGTGACCCGGTCCGTGACCCAGGGCGGTCAATAAAAGGGGAATAAAGTAATGGGAATAAAGTTTTTATTTATAATGTACGTGACGCCACCTGTGGTATGTGGCTATATGGGGCCGCTGCTGCGGTGCAGATCCTCTGGAGCTGATGGTGATGCAGCAGAGTTGGTTCAGCTCTCCACAGGCAGAGCTAAGCTCCAGGGCTGTGTAGGGATGATTGGATGAGGTAGATGTCGCTGTGCAGTGTAGTGCAGGTGATGGCACAGATGATAATTCTAGGACACAGTGGGGATGCAGTCTTCAGATTTATTCACAGTTGTCAGACTCCAGGTTACCAGCCCCAGGGTAACCTCCCACGCTGTCCTGTGTTTACCAAGGCAAGGGTTCAGCAATCTCCCAGGTGTTTCATGAATACATAACGGGACCCCATTCTGTGTGCCTTCCTCGGTCGTCTTCCTGCGCTGGCTCTCACCCTCCTGCCCTGTGCTTCGCAACCAGTGTCCCAAGCCGGTAGCCTTGCATTTTAGAGGGCAACGTGCAGTCCCCTGAATCCTATGCAGCTACCTTTTTAGCGATTTAGTTGCAGTTGTGAGCAGCTGCACCCTGAAAGTACAGTAGCCTCCGGTTTCTAGCTGAGCCTTGTAGTTCTCCACTAGTTAGGGGCCAGTCCCCTTTGCGGCCTGATCCCTCCATGTCCTTGTAGATTCGGGCGCACGGGTGGCTTCTGCACTTGCCATGCCCCTGGGACCCTCTCTGTTCTTGGAGCCTTTCCTCTGCTCCCATCCTCTTCCAGCTTGTCCTCCTGGGCCTCTCAATTTTGGCCCGCTCCTCTCTCCTCTCCTCTGAGCAGAGCTCCTACAGAGCTCCTGCTCCCACTCTTTCTCCTCTCAGACTCAACTGTCTCTCCCAAGATGGATCCCTTTTTGTACTCCTACTCAAAGTTCTCCCCTGTCCTTCTTCCTCCACCCACACCCACTACATGGTTCCCCTCTCTAGGTTCCCTCCACTTCCAACCAGGGACAGGGCTCATCATAAGCCAGTGCATCTTGCCCCGCCTGCTGGTCTGGAATGGTGTAGTGTTGGATGCAGGTGGGTGGGTCCCGGGCAGTACTTCCTCCTTACTTGAGAGTGGGATACCACACCTCTGGGTGAGATTCAGTACCTATGTGGCGACTGAACCCACAGGGGCACCACGCATGAAGAAAAAAAAGAGCGCACTCACCAATCCATTTAAAAACTTGAGTCCTTTATTCCAAACTTCGGGACAAAGACATGGTATGCAGGTATGCAGGGGGTGTGGGGAGAGAGAGAATGAGGTTGACAGACGTTTTGCATTTGTACAACGCTTCTACGGGTCTAGCTGAACAGCAGGAGATGCTGATGTTTTTCGCTTGGTTACAGTACAGTGGCATGTCATCAATAAACATTTTAAGTGGCACAGTTGGTGAATTGCAGAACAAGTTTGAGATGTTCAACCTTTCTAAATATAGAGCCACTTTAGCTGAGATTTTCTAATGAGCTCTATTCTTCAGCCTACTTTTCGGAAACACGAAACGATGCACCTCTGGATGCCAACTTACTGAGTGTGCCACCAGCCCTTACTGCCGCTTTTCCATTCCCCAGAGACCCTTAGGGACTCTAACAAAGTTTCCTAGCCAAACGTCCCCTTCCCCAACACGCCTGTTAGGAGTTTTGCGCTGCCACCAATGGATTCTTTTTAGAAGCTTCGTCTCTCTTTCTGCTTTTCTGCTCTCTTCATCCACACACACACCCTAGGTGAAGATCACCTTAACAGGGGGGTGTACTTACTTTACTTCTTCTGTTTCTTAAAAACTCAACTTTCTGTGCAACTAACTCAGAGATTCCCAATCCTCATCCCCACTATGGGCCGGCCTTACGGTTAACCCTGTGATACCCAACCAAACAGAAACTGCAGCCACAGATAACAATAAAAGACAGTACAGTAAAATACATTCTCATACATTAAATGTCAGAAGTTGTCAGAGGAGTGGAACGCCATCCTCCCCACCCTCAGACTGAAACAACCACTTAAAAGAAGGTTCCAACTCCTGCTCTTTATTCTGTCCCCAGCCCGACCCCAAGCAGCCACTCATCAACAAATCACCAAATAAGGAGAAAGAAGGTAGAAAATAATAATAGAAAGGAAGAAGGAGAGCGGGGCAAACACAAAAACACAAGCACTCTACTCAGCTATTATTTAGCTAGGCTTGTATAGAAACATTTGCTAATCTTTAAGTATCGGTTTGAAAGTCTTTACAATCTTACATGTTTTGTTAAATTTCTCCTTTCAAGAGGGCGGACAAGTCCTCATTGTACATAATATCTTTAATTTTAGGCATTTTACCATTTGTCTTAGTATTGCTTTTTTGCAGACTGGTACTGAGCTCTTACACTAATGCAGAAGGAATAATTCAAGATCCTAAACAATATGTATATGAAAAATATCTTCTAACCCCTGACCAGGCATCTACGCGATAAAAAAAAAAAATCGGAAAAGGTCCCCATTTCTCCACTCCACATCTCCAATATATTGAGTGCATTTCTATTATCAGAGCATGTAACCGTTATTGAACTCTATACCATCCAGACAATCTTATAACTCACTTCTTGAAGTTTAGAACAGTTAGTTATTTTATGTGTGCCACAAGCTTAACTTGTCTGATGGTCAAGGATAACTGACAGACCCAAATTCTTTCCTAGTCTAATAATTACAATTGAGATTGTTTATCGTGGGAAAAATAAATAAAACATTTTTAATCTGTGTAGGAATTTTTCTACCTCTCAATAGGAAAAAGAGTATGAGAATACACTAGTGCAGAAGGTAGAACTTTAACAAAATGTAGGAGTCGGTGCATTCTCCAAAGTCCAAACGGTTTCACTTCCTGTAAAGAACTTCTACAACTACATCTAGTTTGAAGACATTAGTCTACATTTATTTGTAGATGTGAAATGAGTGGATCATGCAAAACTTGAATTCACCTGTTCGGCCATTTTTTCTGGGAAATTTGATTCATGGAAACGTTATTCTGCACTAATTTAAAGTCCCTTTTTATGCTATGGGGTCTCTGCAAAGCATAATAAACTTCAGATTTAAAAAAAAATAATAATTTTACTCATTTTACCGCTCAGCACTTTGCTCCTCACCACATCTTCTGATTGTCGCCACTCATGTTGAAACCCCCAGGCCTCTCACTTTTGGCCTGGACTTCTTGCCATGATGGTACTCAGAAGGTGTTGTGCTCATGAGAATGCAAAGTCATGATGCCGCCACCTTTGCAGAAGCCTCCTGGGCCACTCATTCTGGGTCGCAACTTCTGGCTTTGATTAGACTTGGGAGGTTTCTGCGCAAATTGACCAGTACTTCCTGGCCTCATCAAAGTACAGGCCAAGCATGATATGCTCAAGAATTTCAGTTCAAGCGGTGGTGATGTGAAGATGCAGCACAGACCGGCTGGGTGATGGTAAGTATCGAAGGGGCTGAAGAGGTGAGCAGTAAAGGGAGTTTAAGGATTTTTTTAAATTTCTAAACACTATGATGGGCCTTTATGGTTCAAAAAAATGACCCGTGGCAGTCATCTTGCTGAATCCGTGTGGAAGCAAATAAAGAAATTGCATTTTGGCAAATATGGCTTTTTGTAAAAAGTTCAATAAAATTCAATTCTACATGAATTTATTCACTCATCACTACTTAGATGCCACAATTGATCTGAAAATTTGAATAAGGCAAGTACTCCTGAAAATCCCTGATGAGATTAGGTAGTGATGAAATACAAAGTATCCTTGTGCACTGCCATCTTTTTCTGTTAATTATTAATGATGAGCGAGCACTAAAATGCTCGGGTACTCGTTGCTCGAGTCGAGCAAATTGGAATGTTCGAATGCTCTGTCCGAGTAACGAGCCCAATGTAAGTCTATGGGAAACTCGAGCATTTTTTAGGCAGCCCCCCCGGCGGTCTACAGAGAGCCTAAAAATTGCCCAAATCGAAGGGAACAGTGCTCAAATGACAAGGGAACAGCATGAGGAAGACCCCTGGAAGCATATCTGACTCCCAGATCAATGCTGTCAACAACGTTGTCCGAGGTATTACGCCACTTTTACGGACTCACAATAAAACATACAAAAACAAAACCAAAATGAATTTTCCTGGGAAATATGTTAAGGAACATCCTTTCCAGGGTAATGACTTGTATATAAGGAAAAATAAATATACAAAAATGCTCCTCCACACATTGGGCTATGTTCACACGTAGCGTTTTTGATGCGTTTTTGCACTTTTGCATTGCTTTCAACCAAGACAAATGCATTCACTGGTAAATGTCATTTTAACATTTTACAACCTTATCTGGCCATGTGCTGTGTGACACAACATCAAATACATCCTGTTTAATTTATAAGGGAGGGACTCTGAAAGTAACAAAGCCTATTTTTATAGGACCATCAGGCAGCCATTACTATTCTTAAAGGGCCAGCAGTCAGCCCTCGTTATTGTTAGAGAGCCATCAGCCGGCTATGCTATTGTTGTTTCCATTATTAACGAGTGGGTCTACTATACTGTTATTGCATATGCAGTGACTGCAAGGGCTGCCAAAAATTCGGCCTAACCCAATACTCCTTTTAAGAGACAGAGGAGGTTCTCAGTATAAAAAATGTTCCCATTATAAATGAGCAGGTCTCCTATAGTGGTAATGCCCATGCTGTGACTACAAGGTAGGCCAAAATTTAGGAAAAACCCCACTAACAATTTAAAGACACATAGAGCTGGGCCACAGTAATGAGTATGACATGTTCCCATTAGAATGGAGAGGGTCTGCTATTCAGTTATAGGGTATGCAGTAAGTTCAGCGGCTGCCAAAATTTAGGAAGAGCCCCACTAACAATTTAAACACACATAGAGCTAGGCCACAGTAATGAGCATGACATGTTTCCATTAAAAAAGAGAGGGTCTGCTATTCATCTATAGGGTATGCAGTGAGTCCAACGGTTGCCAAAATTTAGGAAAAACCTCACTAACAATTTAAACACACATAGAGCTGGGCCACAGTAATGACATGTTCCCATTAGAAAGGAGAGGGTCTGCTATACAGTTAGAGGGTATGTGACGCGCCCCCTGGGCCTCTGTTGTGTAGCGTTGCGCACGCGGGGACTACCCGGAGCCGGATCTGATAGGGGTAGTAGTCCTCGTGGCGACGATCCGGTCCGTGCCCAGGGTGTCAAAGCAAGGGGCAGAATTTAGTAGAAGATGTTATAGTGTTCGACTACGCCACCCGTTGAATGCGGTTATGAAGCCGCCGCTGCAGGGCAGACCGCTGAGGCCGGTGGTACGGTTGTGCAGCGTGGATAGTATAACCCCCAACGGGAGGGGTATGGCCTCAGGGCAGCGGACGTGGATGATGGGGATAGCAGAATTGCACGCAGGCACTAGGAACCACTCAGAGACGGTGCGGTGTAGTTCAGGGTCTTTACTGGTGGCAAAGGTAGACCCTCCCGGGAGTACTGGCTAGCGATTGGGGCCTGGTCAGTCTGTGAGCAGATAGAATCTCCCCCGACCAGGCGGAGTTGTAGGCCTCCCCGACTTATTGTACTCTCCCTGGCTACCTTGCTAGAAGCGGGTAAAAGTAGCCCACGTCCCTGAGTGTACCGTGTGGTGCTCACCCGTATGGCCGGTGACTCGGGGCCTTCTGGTAGCCTCCGCTCCACAACGGCGGTGCTGGTCCCTTGCGTGTGACCGTGCCTTCGGGTTTCTTGGCCAGAGGACCTGAAATCCCCTGCCGGTCGGTTTCTGCTGCTGGGTATGGATCAGTCCCCACTGCCTCGGACTCCGTGTCCGGTGAGATCTCTTCAGTCAGGACGAGCTCTACAGCTTCTAGTCTCTGACCCCTTTTATCACTGCTCCCACATAGCTCCTGATCTTGCTCTCCCTGTATCTGCTCCACTCCAGACCAGACTGTGTCTCTGTCTGGGACTCCTCTTCTTCTTCTCTAACCCCGCCTCAGCCCCAGTTTATATAGGGGAAGTTCTTCCCCTCCCAGGACTGGGCAGGAAGTGTTGCATGCTTAGGGTTCCTGACCAGGAGACCTCCCACCTGCTCTCAGACGTAATATTGCTATTACTGTGGTAACCAGACCCCTGGGGTGCCACATTCCCCCCTAGTAAAATTTAGTACTCCGGGACTAAACATATTTTTGAAAACATAACAGGGTATAAACAGGAACAATACAATAAGGGAAAACACGTTAGGGCGGTCACAGCGTGTCCGCAACCGGGTGAAGTTTTTGAAGCAATAAGGGTGTCCATTTCACCAAAGAACAGGGAGCCGTAACCAGGTGGGGGTCTGTCCTACCCCGAGTCTTTAGCAGTCTTAGTCCATTCCTGGGTTATGCTCCAAACATATATACAAAGAATTCCGGTTAATCCACAAAAGACACCTATAAAATAACTGGAAAAACATAATTATTTACAAGCAACAGTAAACAGGTAAATACCAATAAAACAGTCTGAACACTTTAGATCCCCCAACGTACTGGCAACTGGCCTCTAGTGGCCCTAGTAGACCTACGGAGCTTACTGACCGGTAATAAGCTACAGAGTATAGGAGCTGTCAAAGGTAAGCTGGGCAGCTGTCTACGGGTTCTTTGGCTCACTAGGGGCACGGCAGGCTCACTATAAGCAGAGGGTCGATTCTCCTGGTCTGCTTGTGTGGGGTCTTCTGCCTCCTGGACCGGCTGCTCTTCCAGCTCTACCTGTTTTTCTGTAGGCACTTGGGATGCTGGTTGGAGGAAGGTGAGGACGGGTACCACAACAGCGCCATTTACTTGTGTCCAAGACCGAGGGAAGTCTCCGAGTACAGTACTGACCATTTCTTCCCTTTCCTCTGCGGGTTGAGGGTTTTCTTGATCTTCTTCAGGGTTTCGTAGCTGCTCAGGACACTTCTTCAGGTGATCTCGGGAGACAATGGCTGTGGTTTCTCCTCCATCCTTACTGATTGTGCAGATTTTTGGGTTTTCATGGCTTGATGGCAGTACGGTGTACGGGTCCTTCTCCCACTGGTCGTCCAACTTGTGGAGCCGTCTCTTCCTTTTCAAGACCTGCTCTCCAGGTACCAGGGGAACAGCGGGAGCATACTGGATGTAAGTCTTCTCCTGTCTTTCTCTTGCTTGACAGAGACTTCGCTCAACGCTCTCCTGTACTTTCCGGTACTGCTGCTGCCTCTCTGTGTCCCAGTCTGCTTCTGGTGAAGTGTCCTCGGGTGTCAGGACTCCCATATCCAGATCAACAGGCAGCTTACCAGGTCTTGCTCTCATTAGGTAAGCCGGGGTACAGTTGGTAGAACCTACAGGGATGTGGTTGTATAGGTCCACCAGATCAGGCAGTTTCTCAGGCCACAGACTGCGTTCTTCCAGGGGCAACGTTTTCAGAAGGTCTATCACCACCTGGTTCATCTTCTCGCAGAGTCCATTGGTTTGCGGATGATAGGGTGTTGTTCTTATCTTCCGGCAGCCATAAAGAGTGCAGAACTCCTGGAAGACTTCCGCTTCAAAGGCAGGTCCCTGGTCCGTCAGCACCTGCTCTGGGTATCCGTGTGGACGGCAGAACTGCTGCTGAAAGGCTCTAGCTGCTGTTTGAGCCGTTAAGTCCTTGACGGGGACTACAACCAAGAACCGGGAGTAGTGATCCACGATGGTTAACGCATAGACGTAGCCACTTCTGCTGGGGGTCAGTTTTACATGATCCAAGGCTACCAGTTCCAATGGCTGCCTGGTGACGATGGACTGCAGGGGAGTCTTCTGACTGACACGGTCCTTCCTTCTTAGGTTGCATGGGCCACAGTCTCTGCACCACCTCTCGATGGTTCCTCTCATGCCTACCCAGTGGAACCGCCCGCGCAGCAGGAACTCCAGCTTCTTCCATCCGAAGTGCCCAGCTCCGTCGTGGTATGCCTCCAGTACCATAGCCGCGTCTCTTCTTGGCACCACTACTTGCCAGATCAGTTCATGCGTCCGGGAGTTAACCATTCCACGGCACAACTTCCCCTTGTAAAGGAGCAGTCGACTCTTCTCAGCCCACAGTTGCTTGGTTTCCTCCGGAGCGTCTGGGTCAAGGCGAGCATCTGGCTGAGTCAGCATCTCCTTCACCAGTCGGACGGCGGGGTCACTGTCTTGCGTTTCCGCCCAGTTGTAATAAGGTAAGGGGTTGAACGTAGCGGATTGCTTACCCCTTACACGGTGGGAATACTGGGTAGTCCCATGACGGTGGAACGCGGGGAGTTCAACTTCTTCCAGTTCCTCTGGATCTTCCCCTACGTCCGGTAGGTTTGGCATTCTGGACAAGGCATCCGCGTTGGTATTGGAGCGTCCTGCCCGGTATTTGATCGTGAATTCATAGTTGGACAAGCGGGCCATCCATCTCTGCTCCAGGGCACCGAGTCTTGCAGTGTCCAGGTGTGTCAACGGGTTGTTATCCGTGTACACGGTGAACCGGGAAGAGGCGAGGTAGTGCTTAAAGCATTCGGTGACTGCCCACACCACTGCCAGGAACTCTAGCTTGAATGAGCTGTAATTCTCAGGGTTTCTTTCGGTGGGTCGCAGTTTTCGGCTGGCGTAAGCAATTACCCGTTCTCTCCCCTGCTGGATCTGGGACAGTACGGCTCCTAGCCCGATGTTACTTGCGTCGGTGTAGAGGATAAAGGGCTGGCTGTAATCAGGGTATGCCAGGATTTCATCCCCCGTGAGGGCCATCTTCAGCTGGCGGAAGGACTCTTCTTCCAGCTTCTCCCATCTGAAGGGCGGCTTCTGGTTCTTGGCCTTCCTGGACTGGCCTATCAGGAGGTCCTGCATAGGAGCTGCCTTTTTGGTGAAACCGGGAATGAATCTTCGGTAGTAGCCTACCAACCCGAGGAACTGCCGTACTTCCCTTACGTTAGAGGGTCTTGGCCATTCCTTAATTGCGGTGATCTTATCAGGGTCGGGAGCCACTCCGTCAGCACTCACCACGTGTCCCAGGTACTGCACTTTTGGTTTTAGCAGGTGACACTTCGACGGTTTCACCTTCAGACCGTAGTTTGCCAGGGCTTCAAACACTTCCGCCAGGTGTTTCAGGTGGTCCTCGTAGGTTTTGGAATAAACTATAACATCGTCCAGGTACAGCAGGACCGTCTCAAAGTTCCGGTGTCCCAGACAGCATTCCATCAATCGTTGGAAGGTTCCTGGTGCGTTGCAGAGTCCGAACGGCATGCAGGTAAACTCGCTAAGTCCCATCGGGGTGGTGAATGCGGTCTTCTCCCGGTCCGCCTCTGCTACAGGAACCTGCCAGTACCCGCTAGTGAGACCCAAAGTGGAGAAGAAGTTAGCAGATTTTAAAGCAGCCAAAGACTCCTCTATCCTTGGTAAGGGGTACGCATCTTTGTGTGTGATACGGTTGATTTTCCGGTAGTCTACACACATTCTCATGGTGTTGTCTTTTTTTTTAACCAAGACAAGTGGAGCTGCCCAGGGGCTACAGCTAT
The DNA here is from genome assembly GCF_046119375.1 of Phyllobates terribilis. Taxonomy (NCBI): domain Eukaryota; kingdom Metazoa; phylum Chordata; class Amphibia; order Anura; family Dendrobatidae; genus Phyllobates; species Phyllobates terribilis. The sequence continues at coordinate 304,501,528 of NW_027362768.1, read as the reverse complement.
CCCTGATTACCCCAGCCTCCTTCATGTCTCTAAGCATCCCCTTGGCGTGTTGGTAGTGTGCAGGGGGTACGGGTCGGTATCTCTCCTTTATGGGAGGATGGTCTCCCGTGGGGATGTGGTGTTCTACCCCCTTTACTCGCCCGAAGTCTAACGGGTGTTTACTAAACACTCTCTCGTACTCTTGAACCACCCGATAGACTCCCTGTTTCTGGTGTGAGGGAGTGGAGTCAGTACCCAAATGTAGTTGCTGACACCAGTCCTCCATTTCTTGCTTAGAGCCGTTACCTTCCTCTGGTTGAGATGGAGGCAAGGGGTCCACGGCCTGTACAGAATTCTGGTTTATGGTGAACAATTTGGCTAGCGTGGCATACCGGGGCAGGTGTACTTCTCTCTCCCCGATATTTATGATGCGAACGGGCACCCTCCCATGGCGTACATCGACCACCCCCCGTGCTGTCAAAATGGTGGGCCTACTGTCTGAGTAGACTGGTTCCACCATTGCCTGGTAATCTCTACCTCTCAGACCAATAGCTGCCCGGCACCAAATCATCATTTCACTTTTCGGGGGCATGGCAATAGGGAAAGGGTCACACATTCTCACGCTACCAATCTCACCACCGGAGAGTTCCACCTGTTGCCGTCGCATCAGTGCCCGGATCTCTTTTTGGAGCACTCGCTGCTGGCCGGAACTGGCATTCTTGGCAACCTGCTGTAAAATGAGAATCACCTCTGCAAGACAATTTTCAATCACATTAGTTCCTAGAGTTATCTTTGGGTGACTCTCGCGCTTGTCAATGTCCACAATGATCAGTCCCTGTGCTGCCAGTTCGACTTTACCGATTTTAATGATCACCTCTTTAAATCCAATCTGTGGCACGGGCTGACCATTGCTGGCGATGATACTCAAGTCGTCGTCAGGGTAGCGGGTTATATCCGAGTCATTCCAGTACTGCTTGAAGAGCATGTACGGGATGGTGGTGACCTGTGACCCGATGTCCAGTAGGGCACTCATAGGAATGCCATCCAGTACCACAGGCAAGACTGGACGTCCTCCCACGTATTTGTCACGCCAGTTCGATGGGCCTGGTGATCTTATTCCTAGGGGTTGGCCCTCTACCCCAGGTTGTGCCAGTTTAAAGGGCAGTACCTTGCCATATGTCCGGGTTGATTGCAGCGGCGGCAGATGGGTTGTCCGTCCTCGTTGTATCGGTCGCTGGGTTTTCCTCTGGCCGGTGGGGTCCTCCTTGGTCGGCGCCACGGGATGTCCTCCGGTCCGGATGCCAGCTGGATCTTCCCTGGAGTAGAAACCTGTAAAGACTGCACAGTTCGGGTTAGCGCAGCAACGCTTTTAGTTAGCTCTTGGACCTGATGGTGCAGGTCTGTAGCCGGGTCATTGTTTAAAGCCTGCGCATCAGCTCCCACAGGCCCTGCCGACAAGGGCGCCGTCTCCTGGTGGTAAGTGGTAGTAGGGCGTCTGTGGGTCACAGCGCCACCTGGTGCCGGTTCTCGGAGCACCCGGATGGCTCTGTCCTTGAACTGTGCAAAGTTCAGATGAGGGTCCTGTAAGGCCATTGCCCGCAACTGGGTTCGGTGGGCATTGCAATGTAGACCCTCTATAAATTGTTCAGTCAACAGCTTGTCTTCGTTTCCCACGCCGTCAGGGTCGGCCTGCTTAATGGCTCTCAGGGCCTCTTGTAGGTTTAGTGCATAGTCCCTTATATTCTCATGTGCTCGCTGCTTGCACCCGTAGAATCTAAGCTTGATCTCGGCTGAGGTACGGGTATCAAAGGTGTCCTTCAGCCGGGCTAGTATCTCTGCGACAGTCCTCCTCCTCCCGAGTGGCCAGGACTTTACCTCCCTTTGGGCTGCCCCTTTTAATTGAGCCACCAGGATGCTCACTTTTTGCTCCTCTGTGAGGGGGTACACCTGGAAGAGGCTATCCAGCCTTTCTCTGAAGTCATTTAGGGTATGTGACTCCCCTGAGTACTGGGGTAGCCAGGCTGCCCCCAGGATATAGGGCATAGTGAAAGGCATGACCGCAGCAGCGGTGGCGCTGGCGGTGGCTGTGGCAGTGAAGCTCTCCTCTGTATCCGACATCCTCCTCCCCCCTAGTGGACCGTGGCCTACCTTGCGATGATCCTCTTCCGTAGGCCGCGGCTCCGCAGTGGATCGTCAGGGTTGAGGACCTTCCGTCGCGCTCCTGTGACGTCGGCGTCTGCTGGGCTCCTTCCAGGACCTTACGCAACGTCCGGACGTGAGGCGGAGCTTCAGTTCTCGCGCGCTTTCGGAGTCCACGCCCCTCTTCTTCCCGCGCGGCGTCCTCAAGATGGCGTCCAATGGCGGGAAAACTCCACAGATGGCGGGAAGAAGGCAGAAGATGGCGTCGGATGGCGGGAAAACTCCACGGATGGCGGGAAGAAGGCAGAAGATGGCGTCGGATGGCGGGAATCCTCACCACAGGTAAGTTTAGTAGTCTCTTTTTTTTCCAGGCACGCAGTACCCGGTGGTTGCGGGCACGGGATCCTGCCGACTACGCCAAAGTTGACGCGCCCCCTGGGCCTCTGTTGTGTAGCGTTGCGCACGCGGGGACTACCCGGAGCCGGATCTGATAGGGGTAGTAGTCCTCGTGGCGACGATCCGGTCCGTGCCCAGGGTGTCAAACCAAGGGGCAGAATTTAGTAGAAGATGTTATAGTGTTCGACTACGCCACCCGCTGAATGCGGTTATGAAGCCACCGCTGCAGGGCAGACCGCTGAGGCCGGTGGTACGGTTGTGCAGCGTGGATAGTATAACCCCCAACGGGAGGGGTATGGCCTCAGGGCAGCGGACGTGGATGATGGGGATAGCAGAATTGCACGCAGGCACTAGGAACCACTCAGAGACGGTGCGGTGTAGTTCAGGGTCTTTACTGGTGGCAAAGGTAGACCCTCCCGGGAGTACTGGCTAGCGATCGGGGCCTGGTCAGTCTGTGAGCAGATAGAATCTCCCCCGGCCAGGCGGAGTTGTAGGCCTCCCCGACTTATTGTACTCTCCCTGGCTACCTTGCTAGAAGCGGGTAAAAGTAGCCCACGTCCCTGAGTGTACCGTGTGGTGCTCACCCGTATGGCCGGTGACTCGGGGCCTTCTGGTAGCCTCCGCTCCACAACGGCGGTGCTGGTCCCTTGCGTGTGACCGTGCCTTCGGGTTTCTTGGCCAGAGGACCTGAAATCCCCTGCCGGTCGGTTTCTGCTGCTGGGTATGGATCAGTCCCCACTGCCTCGGACTCCGTGTCCGGTGAGATCTCTTCAGTCAGGACGAGCTCTACAGCTTCCAGTCTCTGACCCCTTTTATCACTGCTCCCACATAGCTCCTGATCTTGCTCTCCCTGTATCTGCTCCACTCCAGACCAGACTGTGTCTCTGTCTGGGACTCCTCTTCTTCTTCTCTAACCCCGCCTCAGCCCCAGTTTATATAGGGGAAGTTCTTCCCCTCCCAGGACTGGGCAGGAAGTGTTGCATGCTTAGGGTTCCTGACCAGGAGACCTCCCACCTGCTCTCAGACGTAATATTGCTATTACTGTGGTAACCAGACCCCTGGGGTGCCACATATGCAGTGAGTCCAACGGCTGCCAAAATTTAGGAAAAACCCCATTAACAATTTAAAGACACATAGAGCTGGGCCACAGTAATGACATGTTCCCATTAGAAAGGCGAGGGTCTGCTATTCAGTTATAGGGTATGCAGTGAGTCCAACGGCTGCCAAAATTTAGGAAAAACACCATTAACAATTTAAAGACACAAAGAGCTGGGCCACAGTAATGACATATTCCCATTAGAAAGGAGAGGGTCTGCTATACTGGTATTGGGTATGCAGTGAGTCCAACGGCTGCCAAAATTTAGGAAAAACCCCACTAACAATTTAAAGACAGATAGAGCTGGGCCACAGTAATGACATGTTCCCATTAGAAAGGCGAGGGTCTGCTATTCAGTTATAGGGTATGCAGTGAGTCCAACGGCTGCCAAAATTTAGGAAAAACACCATTAACAATTTAAAGACACAAAGAGCTGGGCCACAGTAATGACATATTCCCATTAGAAAGGAGAGGGTCTGCTATACTGGTATTGGGTATGCAGTGAGTCCAACGGCTGCCAAAATTTAGGAAAAACCCCACTAACAATTTAAAGACAGATAGAAATAGGCCACAGTAACGAGTATGACTTGTTCCTATTAAAAAAGAGAGGGTCTGCTATTCATTTATAGGGTATGCAGTGAGTCTATGTTCAATATTGGTGGATTTCAGTCCCCTATGTAACGGGGTCGGGAGGTGGAACCTCTGAGCTGCAATACAAAGGGGAAGTCCTTGTAAGGAAGCGGGTGACTCCCAGGGAAGGCAAGCAGGTAGCCACAGCAAGTGACGGGGACAGTCTCTGAGTAAGCAGGCAGGTGGTCACGGCAAGTGACAGGGAGAGTCTCTGGGTAGACAGGCAGGTGGTCATGGCAAGTGACAGGGATAGTCTCTGGGTAGACAGGCAGGTGGTCACGGCAAGTGACGGGGATAGTCTCTGGGTAGACAGGCAGGTGGTCACGGCAAGTGACGGGGACAGTCTCCGGGTAGACAGGCAGGAGGTCAGGGCAAGTGACGGGGACAGTCTCCGGGTAGACAGGCAGGAGGTCATGGCAAGTGACGGCAGGATCTCCAGGCAGGCTGACAGAAAGCAAGCAGGTGGTCCCAGGAGAGCGGGCAAACAGACAAGGCGGATATCTGACAGGAAACTGGCGGGCGCTCCCAGGTGAGCGGGTTAACGGAGACAGCAGGTAACAGGCAGGTAACTGGTGGACGCTCCCAGGTGAGCAGTCTGACAGACGAGGCAGGTGACAGGCAGGTAACTGGTGGACGCTCCCGGGTGAGCGGTCTGACAGACGAGACAGGCAACAGGTAGGTAACTGGTGGACACTCCCAGGTGAGCGGTCTGACAGACAAGGCAGGTGACAGGCAAGTAACTGGTGGACGCTCCCAGGTGAGCGGTCTGACAGACAAGGCAGGTAACAGGCAGGTAACTGGCGGATAACAGGCTGGCAGGCAGGACGAGAAGTCAGGCTAGCAACGGGACCTGAGGGCTGAAGCACAGGAAGACACAGTGCAAACAACTTTGCTAAGGCATCTCCATTTTGGAGGAGGTGCCTTATATATGGGAGATCCTCCGGCACTTGGCCGGGGACTCCTTAGGACGGCGCAAGGCCCCTTTAAGAGAGAGGGAGCACGCGCCCTAAGCACAGTGCCAGGGAAGCAGCGCGGGAGGAGGACGCCGAGCACGGAGCAGAGAGGTGAGGGGAATGGCGTCTCTGCCTAGCAGGGGGCAGAGGCGCCGATGCTACACCCTAGTAATTGGAACAGGAAGGTCGAGCGAGAAGATGTGGGTGTTTGTTGTGGCACAATTTCAGCTTGCCCACGGCCACGTCCTCGGTCTTGGCCTCTGCATGCACCATCACGTCCACTTCCCGTACCTTGCCACGCACCTTGCCCATTTTTAATGGAGGACAATATTTTCCATGTTGACAAGAAATGGCTGATTTTGGAAAACAGTTATATGTGATACGTCTGACAGAGAACCACGATTTTAAATAGCAGGCCTGTAATTTACTAATATTATTCTACACAGAGACCTAGCGTGAATAGCTTGACCGACACACTGCAAAAAAATGAAAATGGAAGAAATGTCTGTTTTTTAACAGTCTTATAGGTGATATGTTTGACCGAGAACCACGGTGTTAAGTAGCAGGCCTGTAATTCACTAATATTATTCTACACAGAGACCTAGTGTGAATAGCTTGACCGACACACTGCAACAGAATGGAAAAGGATGCCAATATTTTCCACGTTCAGTTAAAATTTCTGGATTTTTATCGCTGAAATATGGAACAGATCTGGCTTTATTCTGCAGTGAGAACAAGTAAATGGAGCAGAAAAATGGTGGACTCTGGATTGCTTTTTATGCACATAACCAGTAGTATTAAGATAAAAGAAATTGGCCCTGGCCCCTGATATCTGGGGCTATGTCTACAAATATCTGTAATTATTACAGCACCAGATAGGATGTTCAATGGTGCTGTGTCATACACTGCAGTCTGCCACATACATTGCCTGCCTGCCTAGCACTGATTATATGCAGCCAGATTAGTCCTCAGAAGGACTGTTAATTCAGATGAATATACATATATTTATATATATATATATATATATATATATATATATATATATATATATAGTACAGACCAGAAGTTTGGACACATCTTCTTATTTAAAGATTTTTCTGTATTTTCATGACTATGAAAATTGTACATTCACACTGGAGGCATCAAAACTATGAATTAACACATGTGGAATTATATACTTAACAAAAAAGTGAGAAACAACTGAAAATATGTCTTATATTCTAGGTTCTTCAAAGTAGCCACCTTTTGCTTTGATGACTCTTGGCATTCTCTTGATGAGCTTCAAGAGGTAGTCACCGGAAATGGTTTTCACTTCACAGGTGTGCCCTGTCTGGTTTAATAAGTGGGATTTCTTGCCTTATAATTGAGGTTGGGACCATCAGTTGTGTTGTGTAGAAGTCTGGTGGATACACAGCTGATAGTCCTACTGAATAGACTGTTAGAATTTGTATTATGGCAAGAAAAAAGCTGCTAAGTAAAAAGAAACAAGTGGCCATCATTACTTTAAGAAATGAAGGTCAGTCAGTCTGAAAAATTGGGAAAACTTTGAAATTGTCCCCAAGTGCTGTTGCAAAAACCATCAAGCACTACAAAGAAACTGACTCACATGAGGACCGCCCCAGGAAAGGAAGACCAAGAGTCACCTCTGCTTCTGAGGATAAGTTTATCTGAGTCACCAGCCTCAGAAATCGCAGGTTAACAGCAGCTCAGATTAGAGACCAGGCCAATGTTACACAGAGTTCTAGCAGCAGACACATCTCTACAACAACTCTTAAGGGGAGACTTTGTACAGCTGGCCTTCATGGTAAAAGAGCTGCTAGGAAACCACTGCTAAGGACAGGCAGCAAGCAGAAGAGACTTGTTTTGGCTAAAGAAAACAAGGAATGGACATTAGACCAGTGGAAATCTGTGCTCTGGTCTGATGAGTAGAGATGAGCGGTGATCGACTTGAACTGTTCGCCAATCTCAAATTCGAGCTGTTTTGGGCGGTGTTCGAGCCGTTCGGCGAACACGAATGATTTGAAAAAAAGTTATGTTCGATAACTGTTCGTGCACCAAAATCATAACTGGATTTTTTCTCAGTAATGATGAAAATTAATGTTAATATGCAGTTTGAGTGTACAGCGGGGCGGGGGGAGGGGCAGGGGATGGATCTCTGCAGGAATAATGAAGATCTCCATTTTTTTTTTCTCTTTCCCGCATTTACAGTGGGGAGGTGCAATCTGTCAGCCTATCAGCAGCGCACACACGGAGTGAAGTGCTTTTTTTCACACAAGCAAGGGCATGTGTCATTGGCAGTGTATGTCACATGTCCTTGCCCTATAAGACCCAGCCATTTTCCCCGTCGCCACCATTTTCTCACTGCTGCAGCTGCGTGTTAGACGGCACCGCTGTTGCTGTGTGCGCTATACCTTGTTAATTTCAAGCCAATTTTCGCACAAATTTACAGATAGCTTGGGAGTAGGGAATAGTTGTGATTGCAGTACTTTTAAGGACTAGGTTACAGCATTTCCTACGACTTTTATCAGGCAGGTCTGTGCTCTTAAATAGATAGGTTGGGAGTAAAGACTAATTGTGATTGCAGTCCTTTTCAGGACTAAGTTAGATCAGTTCCTATCAGTTTTTGCCAGGCAGGTCTGTGCCAGTGCTGTGCAAGTTTTTTTCACAGCATTTGGCTAAATCTAGCAAAGCTAATCCTTTTTCGCCTATTTCAGAGTGTGCTAGTCAGTGGAGTAGCCTATCTGTGTTGCAAGCTACACCACCTGTGTATAGAATATCAATTTTTTTACTGCACCTAGTGAAGTAAAACCTTTTGGGCATAGCATCATTCTATTAGTCCATCTATACTGACCTCCATAAGGTTGCAAATTGAATATAATTTTTTTCTGCATCTACCTCTGAAAAAATATTTGGGCTTCCAGTTGTGTGTGGGACTTGTTCTATTAGTCCATCTATACTGACCTCCATCAGGTTGCAAATTGAATATAATATTTTCTGCATCTAGCTCTGAAAAAATATTTGGCCTTCTAGCAGTGTGTGGGACTTGTTCTATTAGTCCATCTATACTGAACTCCATCAGGTTGCAAATTGAATATAATATTTTTCTGCATCTAGCTCTAAAAAAATATTTGGCCTTCTAGCAGTGTGTGGGACTTGTTCTATTAGTCCATCTATACTGACCTCCATCAGGTTGCAAATTGAATATAATATTTTTCTGCATCTAGCTCTAAAAAAATATTTGGGCTTCTAGCAGTGTGTGGGACTTGTTCTATTAGTCCATCTATACTGACCTCCATCAGGTTGCAAATTGAATATCATTTTTTTCTGCATCTACCTCTGAAAAAATATTTTGGCTTCTAGCTGTGTGTGGGACTTGTTCTATTAGTCCATCTATACTGACCTCCATCAGGTTGCAAATTGAATATAATTTTTTTCTGCATCTAGCTCTGAAAAAATATTTGGCCTTCTTAGCAGTGTGTGGGACTTGTTCTATTAGTCCATCTATACTGACCTCCATCACGTTGCAAATTGAATATCATTTTTTTCTGCATCTGGCTCTGAAAAAATATCTGGGCTTCTAGCTGTGTGTGGGACTTGTTCTATTAGTCCATCTATACTGACCTCCATCAGGTTGCAAACTGAATATAATATTTTTCTGCATCTAGCTCTGAAAAATTATTTGGCCTTCTAGCAGTGTGTGGGACTTGTTCTATTAGTCCATCTATACTGACCTCCATCAGGTTGCAAATTGAATATAATATTTTTCTGCATCTTGCTCTGAAAAAATATTTGGCCTTCTAGCAGTGTGTGGGACTTGTTCTATTAGTCCATCTATACTGACCTCCATCAGGTTGCAAATTGAAGATAATATTTTTCTGCATCTAGCTCTGAAAAAATATTTGGCCTTCCAGCAGTGTGTGGGACTTGTTCTATTAGTCCATCTATACTGACCTCCATGAGGTTGCAAATTGAATATAATTTTTTTCTACATCTACCTCTGAAAAAATATTTGGGCTTCTAGCTGTGTGTGGGACTTGTTCTATTAGTCCATCTATACTGACCTCCATCAGGTTGCAAATTGAATATAATATTTTTCTGCATCTAGCTCTGAAAAAATATTTGGCCTTCTAGCAGTGTGTGGGACTTGTTCTATTAGTCCATCTATGCTGACCTCCATCAGGTTGCAAATTGAATATAATATTTTTCTGCATCTAGCACTGAAAAAATATTTGGCCTTCTAGCAGTGTGTGGGACTTGTTCTATTAGTCCATCTATACTGACCTCCATCAGGTTGCAAATTGAATATAATATTTTTCTGCATCTAGCTCTGAAAAAATATTTGGGCTTCTAGCAGTGTGTGGGACTTGTTCTATTAGTCCATCTATACTGACCTCCATCAGGTTGCAAATTGAATATAATTTTTTTTTGTATTTAGCTCTGAAAAAATATTTGGCCTTCTAGCAGTGTGTGGGACTTGTTCTATTTGTCCATCTATACTGACCTCCATCAGGTTGCAAATTGAATATAATATTTTTCTGCATCTAGCTCTGAAAAAATATTTGGCCTTCTAGCAGTGTGTGGGACTTGTTATATTAGTCCATCTCTACTGACCTCCATCAGGTTGCAAATTGAATATAATTTTTTTCTGCATCTACCTCTGAAAATATATTTGGGCTTCTAGCTGTGTGTGGGACTTGTTCTATTAGTCCATCTATACTGACCTCCATCAGGTTGCAAACTGAATATAATTTTTTTCTGCATCTAACCCAGACAATAGTTTTGGCCTAATACCACAGTTTGGCCACTCAGCTCTGCTCGTTTCCCATCCATTGTTTTTTTGTGCAAACAACTCCAGAGTTGTGAATTAGTTAACCATCAAAATGAGTGGAAAAAGGCCTGCTGCTGGTGGAAAGGGGAATAGGCGTGTTGGGAAGGGGAAAAAAAGTTGTGTCCGTGGAGTAGGTGTTAAAGCAACAGTAACATCTGCAGAAGAAAGACCATCTTCCAGCAAAACTAAGATGTCTACTTCTTTTAGCGGACAATGTGATAAGATCCCTTTCTTACGGCCACGCCAATCGCTACAAATTCCAGATGAGGCACAAAAACAGCAGGTGCTTCAACGGATATCAAGTGCTCCTGTAAGTGGGCTCTCCTCCACATCAACTTCAACATCACAAATTCTCCAGTCCTCAGAGGTGTCACCCCAATCGCACTTGCTTCTTCACAGCTCCCAAATCTCCAGCTGCCCATCTGAGTATGAGGTAGAACAGATGGTTGAGTCTGCAGAGCTGTTTACTCATACTATAGCCTGGGAATCAGAGGTCGGCTCCAGCGCTTCTGTGAATCCAGACGAGGAAATGATCTGCACTGATGCCCAGAATCTTTATGAGTCGGATCCAGGACCAGACGCAGAAGGTTCTGACCATAATGTAGACCCTCATTCCCAAACTGTAACTCCAGTTGGTGGAGACAATGAGGAAGACGATGATGAGACTCAAATACCTGATTGGAGCGACAACTTTAGTTTTTTGTCAGGGCAGGAACAGGTTGGCTCTGAGGATGACGGGTGTGATAACACACAGGGTGATGATGATGAGGTTGGAGATCCCACTTACTGTCAACCCACAGTCAGCCAAGAGATGAGGTCAGCAGAGGAGGTGGAGGAGGATGCTAGTGACGACGAGGTCAGGTTGCGCCTTCCTGGACAGAGACGTAGTACTGGAAGCACGTCAACAACTGCATCCTCAAACACAACTCTGCCTCTGACCACAAGTCGTGGTGGCTCTTCAGGTCACATGGGTGCTAAGCCTTGCATAGCCTGGGCATTTTTTCAGATCGATAAAGATGACCCAACTCGTGTTATCTGTAACATTTGTCAACAAAAGCTAAGTAGAGGCCAAAAAATACATAGTTTGAGTACTTCATGCATGAACCGGCACATGGACATGAAGCATAAGTTGCAGTGGGAAGCTCACTGTGCTACAATGCGGCCTAGCCGGCCGGGCCAACCTCCGTCTGCCCCATCTTGTGCCTCTGCGGCCTCTTCATCCTCTGTGACAGGGGGGACAGCAGTCACACCTGTTTTGGGATGCAGACCTGCCACCTCTTTAACCGCAACAGCCAGCGTGATTGGCAGGTCATCATTTTCTTTGTAGGTGGTAACACCATCTGGTGTTGAGCGCTGTCCGACATCGATAGCACCACCTTTGGATCAAGGCAATCTAACATGTTCGCCTGCATCTTCCTCACAGACCGGCAGTTTGCCGGGGACACCCTTATCAACCCCGTCTAAGCACAACAGCCAGCCCTCAGTCCCTCAGATGTGGACAAGTAAAAGACCATTTCCTCCTAGCCATGAGAAAGCTAAGAGGTTGAATTTCACCATCTGCAAGCTCTTGGCTACAGAAATGCTGCCTTTCCGCCAGGTGGACACAGAGGATTTTCGAGACCTTATGTCCGTCACAGTGCCCCAGTACCAGATGCCCAGTCGGCACTACTTCTCAAAGAAAAGTGTGCCTGCGCTCCACCAGCACACAACATCACCACTTCTTTGAGAAACTCTGTGTGTGACAGGGTGCATTTCACCACAGACACTTGGACGAGTAGGCATGGACAGGGGCGTTACATGTCGCTGACTGGGCACTGGGTAACTATGGTGACAGCAGGACAAGGGGCTGCTGTCCAAGTCTTGCCGTCCCCACGAGTTGTGAGTCAATCCTCTTTATGTCAAAGTTCCTCCACTGCTTCTGCCTCCTCAACCTCCTCTCGGTCCTCCACCTGCACCCAAAGCCTGTGTGGTCATGCCACAAGCTTTCTAACTGCGCAGAAGGGATCCTGCACACCTCCTTACTATGCTGGCAGTAGGGCTCAACGTCATCAGGCAGTTTTTACTTTGAAATGTCTGGGAAATGTGAGTCACACAGCTGAGGAGTTGTGGTCAGCTCTGGAGAACCAATTTCATGAATGGTTGTCTCCACTGGACCTGAAACCAGGGAAGGCCATGTGCGACAATGCTGCAAACCTGGGTGCGGCCCTTCGCCGGGGCAATGTCACACACGTGCCTTGTATGGCTCACGTGTTGAACCTGGTTGTCCAGCAATTTTTAGCCCACTATCCCGGACTTGATGGCCTTCTGCAGAGGGCACGGTCGCTGTGTGCTCACTTCCGCCGTTCGCATCCCGCAGCTCAGCGACTTACATCTCTACAGAAGTCGTTGGGCATGCCAATTCACCGGCTAAAATGCGATGTGCCTACCCGGTGGAATTCAACTCTGTACATGTTGCAGCGACTGTGGCAGCACCGACAAGCCCTGGTGCAATACTTTCTGACGTATAGCCTGGGCCAACGGGATCCAGAGGTGGGGAAAATCACGCTGGAGGAGTGGTCTCAGATCAGGGACCTATGCACCCTTCTGCACAGTTTTGAAATGGCGACGAAGATGTTTAGTGGTGACGATGCCATTATCAGCATGACTATTCCAGTAATTTACATGATGGAGCACATGTTAAATAGAATTCGGAGTCAGGTGGTGGCACAAGAGGAGGTGGAGGAAGTAGAGGAGGAGGAGTTGTATGCGGAAGGGCTAACGTCTGCAAGGTCCAGACGGTCGGCAACACCAAGGCGGCAGGCATGTGAGGGTGGGGGAGATGGTTTTACCAGGGCGCATGGTAGCAGCCAAACTAGTGAGGAAGGTGCAGGAGCCCAGGAAGAAGTGGAGGACGAACTGATGGAAGACTCATCAGATGAGGGAGACCTTGATCACATTTCTGTTGTGCGAGGTTGGGGGGAGAGGACAGAGGAAGGAAGCATGATTGTTACCTCGCCACCAACACAACAGGGACTTGGTGCTCCTGGATGCGCAAGACACATGAGTGCCTTCTTGCTGCACTACCTGCAACATGACCCTCGGATTGGGAGAATTAGAAATAATCCTGACTACTGGGTTGCCACACTGTTAGATCCCCGGTACAAAAGTAAATTTGCAGAAATAATTCCTGCCATAGAAAGGGATGCACGCATGCAGGAGTATCAGCAGAGACTGTTGCAGAATCTTACATGTGCTTTTCCACAAAACACCAGTGGTGCACGTAGTGAATTTCACAGTTCCAACTTGCCAACCGTGGGACCGTCGAGTGTTCAGCACTCAAACCATAACAGAACCACAGTATCTGCCGGTAACATCAATTTTGCGGAATCATTTCACCACTTTTTTAGCCCATCCTTTGCAAGGCCACAGGAGACAAGAAGTCTGACACATAGTCAACGCCTAGAGACGATGGTACAGGAGTATCTCCAAGTAAACATTGAAGCCATGACTGTGTCACTGGACCCTTGCTCTTTTTGGGCTTCCAATCTGGATAAATGGCCGGAGCTCGCCACTTGCGCCTTGGAGATCTTGTCATGCCCCGCAGCCAGCATTCTGTCTGAACATGTGTTCAGCTCTGCAGGTGGTGTGCTGACAGATAAGCGCACGCGGCTCTCCACTGATAATGTAGACAGACTCACGTTCATAAAGATGAACAAATCATGGATCCGAAACAACTTTTCTACCCCTGTGTCATCCTGGGGAGAGTAAAAGCTTGATGATTGGTTAAAATCACCTCACCAACCGTTTTAAGCTTTCAAATTACTAATCATGTTTATCTGTATCTTGGCTGGAAAATAATTTGGGCTTTGTAGCAGTGTGCACTACTGATTCAATTAGGCCATCTATACTAAGCTCCACCAGATTTAAAATTAATAATAATTTTTAGCTGCGTCTAGCCCGGAAAATAATTTTGGGGCTCCGAGATGCGCAAGACACATAAGTGCCTTCTTGCTGCACTACCTGTAACATGACCCTCAGATTGTCAGAATTCGAAGTAATCCTGACTACTGGGTTGCCACACTCTTAGATCCCCCACACTCTTCGATCAACCTTTTCATTTTAATAAAGACCAAAAAAATGGTCATTTTTGAAATTATAAGCATTAGCAGGTTATTAGAAACTGAAATCAAACAGTTTTCAACTCAAAACTTTATTCTAGTTGATGTTACATTTGCACATAGGACCCCTTGTTCGAAAGGAGCTTCTGAACTCTCTCGTCCATTGAATTTGTCAGGTTTTGGATGGTTTCTGCTTCAATTGTTTTGCATGAGGACAGAATACCCTCCCAGAGCTGTTGCTTAGATGTGATCTGCCTCCCGCCATCATAGACACTCCTTTTGATGATGCTCCAGAGGTTCTGAATGGGGTAGAGGTCAGGGGAGCATGGTGGTCACACCATAAGTTTGTCCCCTTTTATGCCCATATCAGCCAGAGATGCAGATGTGTTATGTGTAGCATGAGACAGTGCATTATCATGCATGAAAATGATCTTGCTGCGGAATACACGGTTCTTCTTCTTGAACCATGGCAGGAAGTGCTGTTTGAGAAACTCCACATCCATTATGGAGTTCATCTTTACCCCTTCAGGGATCCTAAAGGGGCTGACAATCTCTCTCCCCATGATTCCAGCCCAAAACATTACTCCACCTCCTCCTTGTTGGCGATGTCGCCGTGTTTGCGTGGGGTGTCCATCAACCAGCCATCCTCCACTCCATCCATCTGGACCATCGAGCTTTGCACGGCACTCATCCATGAACAAAACAGTTTTGAAATCAGTCTTCATGTAATGTTTGGCCCACTGGAGCCGTTTCTGCTTGTGTGCAGTGGATAGAGGAGGTCGACAGGACGGCGTACGCACAGCTGCAAACCTCTGAAGGACCCTGCATCTTGTTGTTCGGGGGATGTTGGAGGCACCAGCAGCTTCAAAAACTTGTCTGCTGCTATGACAAGGCTTTTTTCCGCTGCTCTTTTAACCTGACGTAATTGCCTGTAGGAAAGAATCCTCAATTTTCCCTTATCAGCACGCACACGTGTGTACTGTGAATCAGCTACATAATTCTTGATTGCTAAGACACTTCATCCTGATCATCGCACAATGTTGATTATAGTCATGCCTTGACCTAAACACTCCACAATTTGTTGCTTCTCAGCAGCCGACACATCCTTTTTCTTTCCCATTTTGGCAGAAAATGTAGGCTGCTTAATAATGTGGGACAGCCTTCTTAAGTAGTCTTGCCGTTCATTGGACACACCTGCCAAGCTAATTAGCACAGGTGTCTACAATTGCTTACAGTGATATAAAGAGCCCTGACACACATCACCATCAATGAGTTTAACTGACAAACAAACAAATTTTTCCCTTATCACTCCTAAACACTTTTTGCATAATAATTTGGAACACAGTGTACATGTGCTTTTCCACAAAACACCAGTGGTTCACGTAGTGAATCTTACAGTTCTAACTTGCCAACCGTGGTCTGTATGGAATTGTTCAATAAAGGGCCCAAAATTAAGATAACATAGACGGGAGAGGTCTCTATGAATAGGAATTCCTAAGAATTTGATACCCTGTGAGGGCCAGGCAAAGGGAAAGTTGGACTGGATGGAATCCTGTATGGATTTGGGGAGGGAGACATCGAGGGCCTCAGACTTCGCTGTATTGATTTTAAAATTTGACCATGTAACAAAGTGATCTATTTCAGCCATAACAGCAGGGATGGATATATGTGATTGAGTGATATATACTAGGACATCATCAGCAAATAGAGAGCACTTGTACTCGGTGCCTCCCACCTCAATCCACCTAATATTGGGGTTATGGCGAATTGATGAGAGCAGGTGCTCTGTTACTAGGATGTATAAGAGAGGGGACAGAGGACATCCCTGCCTTGTCCCATTGGTGATTATGAAAGGTGATGAAAATGTTCTGACGCGCCCCCTGGGCCTTGGGACATCTGGAGCCGGACCCTTTATGGTGGCTGCTGGTGGTTGTAGTCTCCGTGGCGGCGACCCGGTTCCGTGTCTCAGGGCGGTCAAACCAGTGGCTGAACTATTTATGTGGTTTTGATGTTTAAATGTCCGACTACGCCACCCGTGGATTGCGATCAGAGTGAACTGCCGCTGCAGGGCAGACCGCTGAGGCTGGTGTTGTGGGTGCAGCAGAGCGTAGCATAACTCCCCACGGGAGGAGTATAGCCTCAGGGCAGTGCATGCGGAGGATGGGGGTGATGGTGCAGGGCAGCAGCAGTAACGACACGGAGTCAGTGATGCAGTCCAGGGCCTTTACTCACAGTTCTTATTATCCAGACCACTTCTGCAGGTAACGGCTGCCCACGTCGTACTGTGCTCACCAGGTGAGGGGCTCAGACAACTCCCAGATAACTTTAGAGCGCTTCACAGGACCCCCTTTGTGTGTCCTTTGTCTGGCCTTTCTTACCAACCCTTCTGTCCGGCTGTCTCGGGCCTCCTCTTGGTAAACTTGGCGCCAGTTTCCCTGACCCTATGTGCTGCCCTCCTAGCGGGTGTAGCGAGGGGCTGCGCCACATAAAATGTCACAGCCTCCGGTTTCTAGCTGAGAGTCGTTTCCCGCCTCCACTAGCTTCGGGGACCGGTCTCCCCCTTTGGCCTGACCCCTCCAAGCAGGTGGATTCGGGCGTGCAGTGGCGACTCGCCCATCCACACCCCTGGCATCCCTTCATTCCTCTTTCCTGGAGCCTTCTCCGCTCCTCTTCCTTCCTTCTCCCTCTTCCAGGCCTGGGCTTCTGTTACTAGACCCGCCTCTGGAGCAGAGCTCATGCAGAGCCCCTGCTCCCTGTCACTTATGCTCAGACTTCTCTGCACTGAACTAAGATGGTGCCCACCTTTTATACTCCCTTCTCAATGCACGCAGGAACTGCTTCCTCCCTGCTCCTGCAGTACAGGGTTCCCCTTCCTCAGTTTTCCCTCCACCCACTCCATCCAGGGACAGGGACTGTCGTGCCCATCTCAGGGGCATATTTGTTGCCCTGCCCCACGGCAATGTGGTGTAATGCATGCAGGTGTCGGGGTCCTTATCCACACTCCATCCTTACCTGAGAGTGAGATATCACACCTCTGGGTGAGGTGCAATACTTCTGCAGCAACCGAGCCCTCGGGGTGCTACATTACCATTTATCTTCAGCCTAGGTGACGCATTGCGATACAGGGCCGTGATTTTGGCTATAAAAGGGTCCCCTAGACCCCTACCCCAAGCTTTTTAAGAGAATAATATATGGCGTGCCAGGAGACTCTATGGAATGCTTTCTCAGCATCCAACAAGAGTATCTAAATACAAATTTTTAACTGCATCTAGCCCAGGAAATACTTTGTGCCTAGTAGCAGTGTCTGCTAGTCAGCGGATTATCCTGGCTGTTAAGCAAGCTACACCACCTGTAGTTTGGACACTTAATTTTTTCAAAGGAAATGCTTCGGGACCACGGGATACTCAGTGAAGAGCATCAGGAGGCACCCCAAGGCATAGGGGCTGGGACTGGCGGTAGGACGCCTTGCGGTGGACAGCCGAGCTCGATCCTTATAAAAGCTTTTTAACTGCAGCAGATTTAGTGGACGCTACTGGAGCTGGAAATACGCGGCTGCTGGCATGAGATTTGCCCTTCAATAGATCCTTGTAAAAGGATTTAAAGTGTATTCATTCAAATTAGAGAAACAATTTAAATTAAAAAGCTTAGAGCTGCCTCCACCACAGGGGGGCTCGCTCGACCCACCAGCGGACAAGCCCCAGTATTGGGAGAGGGGGGCTGGCCGTCAGGGTCCACCGCGGCTCTGGCACAAACGGAGGTGGCACGGGCAGGAACGGACTGGCCATGTCGGCTTCTCACTTTTTGGATTTTATAAGGGCATAACATGCCTATATCTGTGTCTCCCCCTCCTTTTACTCCTCCACCTCTTTTCTTTTTGCATGACTATATGTACTTGTCACTTTTCCATGTGTTAGTTATGTCTTCTGAGCAGTTTGTCAGCTTTTGGACACCTTTGAAGGTGTTTTCTATGTGTTTCTATGTGTTTTTGTTTGCCTGCCATTGGTTTTAACGGTGTTCGAAGGTGTTCGACGAAGAGTTCGACAAACAGTTCAGCGAACACAGGGGTGTTCGACGAACCGAACCGTACTCGAACACTACGGGGGTGGCTCAACACTATTCAGCACTCAAACCATAACAGAAACACAGTATCTGCTGGTAACATCAATTTTGCGGAATCATTTCACCACTTTTTTAGCCCATCCTTTGCAAGGCCACAGGAGACAAGAAGTCTGACACATAGTCAACGCCTAGAGAAGATGGTACAGGAGTATCTCCAAGTAAACATTGAAGCCATGACTGTGTCTCTGGACCCTTGCTCTTTTTGGGCTTCCAATCTGGATAAATGTCCGGTGCTCGCCACTTACGCCTTGGAGACCTTGTCATGCATCGCAGCCAGCGTTCTGTCTGAACGTGTGTTCAGCGCTGCTGGTGGTGTGCTGACAGATAAGCGCACGCGGCTCTCCACTGATAATGTAGACAGACTCACGTTCATAAAGATGAACAAATCATGGATCCGAAGCGACTTTTCTACCCCTGTGTCATCCTGGGGAGAGTTAAAGCTTGATGATTGGTTAAAATCACCTCACAAACCGTTTTAAGCTTTCAAATTACTAATCATGTTTATCTGTATCTTGGCTGGAAAATTATTTGGGCTTTGTAGCAGTGTGCAGTACTGATTCTATTAGGCCATCTATACTAAGCTCCACCAGATTTAAAATTAATAATCATGTTTATCTGTATCTTGGCTGGAAAATAATTTGGGTTTGTAGCAGTGTGCAGTACTGATTCTATTAGGCCATCAATACTAAGCACCACCAGATTTAAAATTACTAATCATGTTTATCTGTTTCTTGGCTGGAAAATAATTTGGGCTTTGTAGCAGTGTGCAGTACTGATTCTATTAGACCATCTATACTAAGCTCCACCAGATTTAAAATACTAATCATGTTCATCTGTATCTTGGCTGGAAAATAATGTGGGCTTTGTAGCAGTGTGCAGTACTGATTCTATTAAGCCATCTATACTAAGCTCCACCAGATTTAAAATTACTAATCATGTTTATCTGTATCTTGGCTGGAAAATAATTTGGGCTTTGTAGCAGTGTGCAGTACTGATTCTATTAGGCCATCTATACTAAGCTCCACCAGATTTAAAATTAATAATAAATTTTAGCTGCATCTAGCCCGGAAAATTATTTTGGGGCTCCTAGATGCGCAAGACACATGAGTTCCTTCTTGCTGCACTACCTGCAACATGACCCTCAGATTGTCAGAATTCGAAGTAATCCTGACTACTGGGT
The DNA here is from genome assembly GCF_046119375.1 of Phyllobates terribilis. Classification (NCBI taxonomy): domain Eukaryota; kingdom Metazoa; phylum Chordata; class Amphibia; order Anura; family Dendrobatidae; genus Phyllobates; species Phyllobates terribilis. Next base: position 304,482,111 of record NW_027362768.1, on the reverse strand, counting down.
TGCCACAGTCTTAGATCCCCCACACTCTTCGATCAACCTTTTCATTTTAATAAAGACCAAAAAAATGGTCATTTTTGAAATTATAAGCATTAGCAGGTTATTAGAAACTGAAATCAAACAGTTTTCAACTCAAAACTTTATTCTAGGTGATGTTACATTTGCACATTGGACCCCTTGTTCGAAAAGGAGCTTCTGAACTCTCTCGTCCATTGAATTTGTCAGGTTTTGGATGGTTTCTGCTTCAATTGTTTTGCATGAGGACAGAATACCCTCCCAGAGCTGTTACTTAGATGTGAACTGTCTCCCGCCATTATAGACACTTCTTTTGATGATGCTCCAGAGGTTCTGAATGGGTTAGAGGTCAGGGGAGCATGGTGGTCACACCATAAGTTTGTCCCCTTTTATGCCCATATCAGCCAGAGATGCAGATGTGTTATGTGCAGCATGAGACGGTGCATTATCATGCTTGAAAATGATCTTGCTGTGGAATACACGGTTCTTCTTCTTGAACCATGGCAGGAAGTGCTGTTTGAGAAACTCCACAAACATTATGGAGTTCATCTTTACCCCTTCAGGGATCCTAAAGGGGCCGACAATCTCTCTCCCCATGATTCCAGCCCAAAACATTACTCCACCTCCTCCTTTTTGGCGCTGTAGCCGTGTTTGCGTGGGGTGTCCATCAGCCAGCCATCCTCCACTCCATCTATCTGGGCCATCGAGCTTTGCACGGCACTCATCCATGAACAAAACAGTTTTGAAGTCAGTCTTCATGTATTGTTTGGCCCACTGGAGCCGTTTCTGCTTGTGTGCAGTGGATAGAGGAGGTCGACAGGATGGCTTATGCACAGCTGCAAACCTCTGAAGGACCCTGCATCTTGTTTTTCGGGGAACGTTGGAGGCACCAGCTGCTTCAAAAACTTGTCTGCTACTATGACAAGGCTTTTTTGCCGCTGCTCTTTTAACCTGACGTAATTGCCTGTAGGAAAGAGTCCTCAATTTTCCCTTATCAGCACGCACACGTGTGTACTGTGAATCAGCTACATACTTCTTGATTGCCAAGACACTTCATCCTGATCATCGCACAATTTGATTGTAGTCATGCCTTGACCTAAACACTCCACAATTTGTTGCTTCTCAGCAGCCGACACATCCTTTTTCTTTCCCATTTTGGCAGAAAATGTAGGCTGCTTAATAATGTGGGACAGCCTTCTTAAGAAGTCTTGCCTTTCATTGGACACACCTGCCAAACGAATTAGCACAGGTGTCTGCAATTGCTTACAGTGATATAAAGAGCCCTGACACACATCACCATCAATGAGTTTAACTGACAAACAAACAAATTCTTCCCTTATCACTCCTAAACACTTTTTGCATAATAATTTGGAACACAGTGTACATGTGCTTTTCCACAAAACACCAGTGGTTCACGTAGTGAATCTTACAGTTCTAACTTGCCAACCGTGGTCTATATGGAGTTGTTCAATAAAGGGCCCAAAATTAAGATAACATAGACGGGAGAGGTCTCTATGAATAGGAATTCCTAAGTATTTGATACCCTGTGAGGGCCAGGCAAAGGGAAAGTTGGACTGGATGGAATCCTGTACGGATTTGGGGAGGGAGACATCGAGGGCCTCAGACTTCGCTGCATTGATTTTAAAATTTGACCATGTAACAAAGTGATCTATTTCAGCCATAACAGCAGGGATTGATGTATGTGATTGAGTGATATATACTAGGACATCATCAGCAAATAGAGAGCACTTGTACTCGGTGCCTCCCACCTCAATCCACCTAATATTGGGGTTATGGCGAATTGATGAGAGCAGGTGCTCTGTTACTAGGATGTATAAGAGAGGGGACAGAGGACATCCCTGCCTTGTCCCATTGGTGATTATGAAAGGTGATGAAAATGTTCTGACGCGCCCCCTGGGACTTGGGACATCTGGAGCCGGACCCTTTTTGGTGGCTGCTGGTGGTTGTAGTCTTCGTGGTGGCGACCCGGTTCCGTGTCTCAGGGCGGTCAAACCAGTGGCTGAACTATTTATGTGGTTTTGATGTTTAAATGTCCGACTACGCCACCCGTGGATTGCGGTCAGAGTAAACCGCCGCTGCAGGGCAGACCGTTTAGGCTGGTGTTGTGGGTTCAGCAGAGCGTAGTATAACTCCCCACGGGAAGAGTATAGCCTCAGGGCAGTGTATGCGGAGGATGGGGGTGATGGTGCAGGGCAGCAGCAGTAACGACACAGAGTCAGTGATGCAGTCCAGGGCCTTTACTCACAGTTCTTATTATCCAGACAACTTCTGCAGGTAACGGCTGCCCACGTCGTACTGTGCTCACCAGGTGAGGGGCTCAGACAACTCCCTGATAACTTGGGAGAGCTTCACAGGACCCCCTTTGAGTGTCCTTTGTCTGGCCTTTCTTATCAACGCTTCTGTCCAGCTGCCTCGGGCCTCCTCTTGGTAAACTTGGCGCCAGTTTCCCTGACCCTATGTGGTGCCTTCCTAGCGGGTGTAGCGAGGGGCTGCGCCACATAAAATGTCACAGCCTCCTGTTTCTAGCTGAGGGTCATTTCCCGCCTCCACTAGTTTCGGGGACCGGTCTCCCCCTTTGGCCTGACCCCTTCACGCAGGTGGATTCGGGCGTGCGGTGGCGACTCGCCCGTCCACACCCCTGGGATCCCTTCATTCCTCATTCCTGGAGCCTTCTCCGCTCCTCTTCCTTCCTTCTCCCTCTTCCAGGCCTGGGCCTCTGTTACTAGGCCCGCCTCCGGAGCAGAGCTCATGCAGAGCCCCTGCTCCCTGTCACATCTGCCTAGACTTCTCTGCACTGAACTAAGATGGTGCCCACCTTTTATACTTCCTTCCCAATGCACCCAGGAACTGCTTCCTCCCTGCTCCTGCACTACAGGGTTCCCCTTCCTCAGTGTTCCCTCCCCCCACTCCAGCCAGGGACAGGGACTGTCGTGCCCATCTTAGGGACATATTGGTCGCCCTGCCCCACGGCAATGTGGTGTAATGCATGCAGGTGTCGGGGTCCTGATCCACACTCCATCCTTACCTGAGAGTGAGAAATCACACCTCTGGGTGAGGTGCAATACCTCTGTAGCAACCGAGCCCTCGGGGTGCTACAGTTCCATTTATCTTCAGCCTAGGTGACGTATTGCGATACAGGGCCAAGGTTTTGGCTATAAAAGGGTCCCCTAGACCCCTACCCCAAGCTTTTTAAGAGAATAATATATGGCGTGCCAGGAGACTCTATGGAATGCTTTCTCAGCATCCAACGAGAGTATCTAATTACAAATTTTTAACTGCATCTAGCCCAGGAAATACTTTGTGCCTAGTAGCAGTGTCTGCTAGTCAGCGGATTATCCCAGCTGTTAAGCAAGCTACACCACTTTTAGTTTGGACACTTAATTTTTTCAAAGGAAATGCTTCCGGACCCTGGGATACTCAGTGAAGAGCATCAGGAGGCACCCCAAGGCATAGGGGCTGGGACTGGCGGTAGGACGTCTTGCGGTGGACCGCCGAGCTCGATCCTTATAAAAGCTTTTTAACTGCAGCAGCTTTAGTGGACGCTACTGGAGCTGGAATTACGCGGCTGCTGGCATGAGACTTGCCCTCCAATAGATCCTTGTAAAAGGATTTAAAGTGTATTCATTCAAATTAGAGAGACAATTTAAATTAAAAAGCTTAGACCTGCCTCCACCACAGGGAGACTCGCTCGACCCACCAGAGCACAGGCACCAGTATAGGGAGAGGGGGGCTGGCCGTCAGGGTCCACCGCGGCTCTGGCACAAACCCGGCGACACGGAGGTGGCACGGGCAGGAACGGACTGGCCATGTTGGCTTCTCACTTTTTGGATTTTAGAAGGGCATGACATGCCTATATCTGTGTCTCCCCCTCCTTTTACTCCTCCACCTCTTTTCTTTTCGCATGACTATATGTACTTGTCTCTTTTCCATGTGTTAGTGTAACATACCTGGCGGCGTCCTTGCATAGTGGTCCATCTCCCACTGTGCAAGAGCGTGCACTTGATCTCCAGTCCAGAATGTCTCTCTGGCTTCCCTCCATGCTGTCTGTTTGTGTCTGTTTCTGCTGCTTAAGGGCGGCGACCGATCACTTCCTGCTTTTTGTACCTGCTGTGGGTCACACCCCTTGTGCGTCCTCAGCCTATTGCTGTCTGTCACCTGGTATTTAACCCAGCTGCCCCAATCAATCCCTGCCTGAGCATTGTGTTTCATTCAGTGTGTGCTTGCACTCTGAAGGTGCCAGGTCCCGTTCTGTGTTCTCTTGTCTGCCTATCCTGGAGGCTGTATTTCCAGGCCTGTCTGAACACGCTCCTAGCCTGTTCCTCCCGCCTTCTAGGGGCCGATTACCTAGACCCGCTCCTGTATCTTGTCTGTCCTGTCTGAACTCGCTCCTAGCCTGTTCCTCCCGCCTTCTAGGGGCCGATTACCTAGACCCACTCCTGTATCTTGTCTGTCCTGTCTGAACACGCTCCTTGCCTGTTCGTCCCGCCTCTCTGGGGGCCGTATTCCCAGACCCGCTCCTGTATCCCGCTGCAGTGTCGGTCTCTTCCGTACACTCAGTTCCAGTCTGAACTCTCTCCTATCCTTTACCTGTTTTGCCTCTATGTCCCTTCCTTTCCTTTTTCTGCAGAGTCTGAACTCGTACCTAACTCCTGCTTGTTGTCTCTGTACTCCCGTTTGTGTGTTTGTGGTCCACTCGCTACTTCACTGCAAGTACCTTGTGGGTATCTGGCTCTGCCTTTCCCTTCCTGTCTGTTCCGTGTGAACAGAGCCCTGTTCTCCCTGCTCAGTCTCGCTCCGCTCTGACTCCTTTGCTCACCGCTCCAGGCGGTCTCGTCCTGCTCTGCTCTTGCTCACCGCTCCAGGCGGTCTCGTCCTGCTCTGCTCTTGCTCACCGCTCCAGACGGTCTCGTCCTGCTCTGCTCTTGCTCACCGCTCCAGGCGGCCTCGTCCTGCTCTGCTCTTGCTCACCGCTCCAGGCGGTCTCGTCCTGCTCTGCTCTTGCTCACCGCTCCAGGCGGTCTCGTCCTGCTCTGCTCTTGCTCACCGCTCCAGGCGGTCTCGTCCTGCTCTGCTCTTGCTCACCGCTCCAGGCGGCCTCGTCCTGCTCTGCTCTTGCTCACCGCTCCAGGCGGTCTCGTCCTGGTCTGCTCTTGCTCACCGCTCCAGGCGGTCTCGTCCTGCTCTGCTCTTGCTCACTGCTCCAGGCGGTCTCGTCCTGCTCTGCTCTTACTCACCGCTCCAGGCGGTCTCGTCCTGCCCTGCTCTCGCTCACCTCTCTGGGCGGCCTCACTCTGCTGTGTTTGTCATCCACATCTGTGGTTCTGTTCCTGAGTCCCAGTGTGTACTGGGTCCTGTCCCGCCTGTGTTCCTACCTGCTAGTGCCTTCCTGTCTGCACTCTAGCCGTGCTTGCCTGTACCCCCCTGCCTGCATACCCACCTGCCTGCATACCAGTCGTGCCTGCCTATTCCCACCAGTCTGTGTGCCAGCCTAACCAGTCTGTTCCTGTATTCCCCTGTGTGGGTCAACAGCCGTGTCCGGGGTCTGTCCTGGAGTAGCACCTGGTCCCTCTGCTCGGTTCCTCCTTGGTGCACTGGCGTCGTATGCCGTCGTGCGATCCTGGTCGGATCGGGTGAATACCTAGTTACGCCCCTCCAGGCATTCATTCTCCGGCACGGTCCAGTGGAATCACACGCACACGCCGCTCAGCCCGGGCGTGTGCATTACAGTTAGTTATGTCTTCTGAGCAGTTTGTCAGCTTTTGGACACCTTTGAAGGTGTTTTCTCTGTGTTTCTATGTGTTTTTGTTTGCCTGCCATTGGTTTTAATGGTGTTCGAAGGTGTTCGACGAACAGTTCGGCGAACACAAGGGTGTTCGACGAACCAAACCGAACTCGAACACTACGGGGGTGGCTCAACACTACCAAGGACTGGACCGGGAATGGCGCACAGCGGAGGGGCCATAGAGGCGAGTGGTAATGTGAGTTTAGGTATTTTTTTCACCTGTTGACGGTCTTTTATGGTTTTGCAAAATGGCAGATAGCTTCTACAAAGCAATCTTATTTTAGTAAATGCAGATTTTTGTAATATTCTAGTAAAATTTAGTTCCACTTGAATGTATTCTCTCAGCTCTATCTCTAGTGACCTAAAATTGTCATATCTTGTAGCTGAATTTGTTACTGTGCCTTTGTTCCCATCACAAGTCTTCCTGCACTAGCAAGTCAGTCTTTTCACTGAGACCCTGAACTACATATATATGAGACCTTGAACCTCATAACAACTAATTATAGATTAGCTTCCATTTTTTAGAAGATTAAAGAAGAGATCTAATTGGTTGTTATGAGTCATTAGCTGCCCTATGTTAATATTGAGTCTCCAGAGTACAAGACAGGATGTCATGGTGGGACAGGCACATGAGGTCTTCTCAATTTTCACCTCTAAGTCAATTTAAAACAAACTAAGGAACTTTAATAAACATTTTATGTGACTTCTCAGTTAGAAAGTATTTACTTGGTACAGTTTCTGTCATTTACAATTCTTGGGAAATGCTACTGGCATCATATGAGCCTGTCACACTTCACCGCATGGAATATCATACTAGGCAGGCAATCACAGTTCACCATAACTAAAATCTTATCCCATTCAAGTGACAACTTTTGGGTAGTAGCTACTCTAAAAGTCAATATCCGATCTTTTAAAGATGCTTTCAACATAATAAATATATTAACCAAGCTAGAAGCCCATCTACAGAACATGTTGCTGCTTCTGGGTACTTGTCCCTCAATACCCAGTCAGCCAAGCCTACCCTGAAATAGCTATCTGTAGATGGAAGTCTACATTAGCAATGATCTTTTGCCGTCTTGTAAGGTTCTTTATTAGGTTGGTTATCGTATTTTTTTTTTAAACTCCATAGTCTACCTCAACGGAAGTCTTCTTTAATTATCCTCTTCTCCAGCATCAGCTCATCACTACTGACATGGTATTTGTTGATAGGGTTGGAGCAGTGACATCATAGCAACATCATTTTATTCCTGCAAATAATCACTAGGTTATGTGATGATGCTGATTTAGACAGCAAAAGACTGCTCAGCCCAGTAATTGTCAATTACTGTAGTGGTCGCAGGATGTCGTTGTGACGCCATCACTGCGATCATATCAACAAAGACCAGAAACAGAGCTGGAGTAGCTGGAGCTAAGTACACATGACTTTGTTTTTTTTAGCACATAGGAAGCCTACAAAATTAATATAAACTAAAGATGGACAAAGCCTTTCAAGGGTCAGATATTGACTTATATAGTAACTACACCCAATACATGTTACTAGCAAGATATTTTATTTTACTAATTTGCATGTTTCTCCCATAGAACATTGCCAATGAGACTCTATATACAGCTATTTTTTTCTTAATAATTTAGCCCAACCCCTGCAAAAGCTGAATTAATAAGCAGTTTGATTATAATTATGTCAAGGGCTATTCTCGTTCTTAAATATGAGAAGCTATTGGCTGTTACACTTGAAATTAATAAGTGTTTCTCAGCTTGATGTTCTACAGTACTCCTCTTGAAAATACTTCCATATAGTTAATATGCCATAAGTGAACACCAAATGGGCATTTAGAAACTCTTTTCTAATTATCTGCTCTGTTTTCACCTCTACCTGCCTATGTGAAAGGTTCAATATTCTAGCAGAATTTAAATAATTACCTATCTGTTTTATGTGACAATCATATATCTATGTCTTTCCATTTGTGTAATTAGTATATTTAAAAAAAAATATTGCATTTATTTATACTTTTACAAAATATGGTAGCGTTTCACAAAGTTTCCATAAGGTAAAATCTAGGACTGAAATACATGACTTACATATTACATATGAAATACATGACGGCCATTTATGCTGCAGACATCATCATCATCACTGTCCACATGGTGAAAAAAAATTAGTAAAGAAAAGTTGTGCACATATATGTGTAAAAAACAAATATTTATTAGTATAACAATATTCCAAGATTAAAGGGGTGGTTTTCCTTTGGCCGTCCATGTGTACCATCCGTGGAACACATACTGGAATAGAATGCAGAATAGAAATTACAGATTTTTAGGTGTTAAAGATGTGCACAGATAGAGATAGTTAGATATGGGGTAAATAGATAGATATCTGTGAGATATATAATTAGTGCCGTGCGTGTGTAGTTTACTGTACATTTATTAACATAATAAATAAAAGAAAAAACTACGTGGGGTCCCCCCCATTTTTGGTAACCAGCAAATGTAAAGCCGGCAGCTGTGAGCTCATATTATCAGGCTGGGAAGTCCCTGGTTATCGGGCCCTTCCCAGTTTAAAAATACCAGCCCGCAGCCTCCCCAGAAGTGGCGCATCACATTAGATCCCCCAATTCTGGCACTTTGCAGGGTTCTTCCCAATTGCCGTGGTGTGTTGGCAATCAGGGTAATGGGGCTGGGGGTTGATGTCAGCAGTGAAGTGTCCAAAAACACAGCTGACATCAAGCCCTCATGTTAGTAATGGAGAAGTGTCTATCAGACACCCTCATTACTAACCCAGTAATAAAAAAAACACACACACACATAATAAAATAATTTTTATAAATAAATACTCCCCCGACACTTTCCTTGGTTCACCAATTTGTTAAATAAAAAATCTCACACAGGTGAAACGTAGTCCAGGGAATCTGATGTAGTCCACATTATCATTGCCTGGACTACAGCAGCTAGTCTTTCTCCGCCCCCTCCTGTGATTAACAGCTCACTGTCAATAGACAAAGTACATACAGAGCCTGGTATGGGCGGGGCTAGCTTTCTCAGCTCTGCTGCATTCTACATCTGAATGCCAGAACTTGTGTCAGGACTTCTGCACCCAGTAATCTAAGTGATACATTACTGGATTAAGGGTTTCTTGGTCTATATCATACTGATCTCAGATGAGGTAGCAAAAATCTGCTGACTGAGCCCCTTTGATACCTTGATTGGCCCCCTCTGCACCTGTTCCAGTTTTTACTACTTTTTTGTTATAAATATGCACACAATATTAAATGAAACAATCAGTCTTGTAATGATTGCATAGATAGTGAAGACAGAAGCTATGGCAGCATTAGTACTGTCTAAATTAAAGGGGAGGGAGAAACTCCGCCACACTATGAAGCTCCTTATTCCTGCTGGTCTTTAATAGGTACCATTTGCACACAATGCTATCCTTTCACTCTTGAATACCTCTGTAATTGTCTGTAACAGAACTGTGCGCTCAGCAAGGAATTTACTTGTCCAGAATGTACATTTTACTATATCATGGAAGGCATTTCAATACACAGTTTATATTATAAATGCATTGTGTCAATGGAAAAGATTATGCATATTTTCAGATCAGCAAAGCTCGACATTGCTGGGTGCACAGTCAGCTATATTAGCAATGCAAGATGTAGCAGTGTTAGCATTCGTCAGTTCTGCTTTCTGAAATGTGTGTTAGCAGTGTGACATTGTCATGCCTCGCATTAATCAGGCCCACAGCCCAATAGCAATGAGCACCCTGCATAGATATATAATTACTACCTTATGGGGTCCTAGAGTTTCAGTCTCCAGCAAAGCATTCAAGTGTGCTGCAGTCCAATTGCCAGGCGGCATTTCATTACATTATAGCCAGAATGAAATATGTGTGACACGTTTTGTAAAATCATACACCAGACCCCAGAAGACCATTTAACTGTAAAGCTAATCCATATGGGATTTTAAATGCTAAATTTAATGTCATATTATTTAGCAGGTTAGTTTACCCCTCATTTGTTCACCATCTGTCACTGTTTTAATGCAGCAATTGAAAATACCATTACTACTCATTCAGCTCTGAGATGCAATAGGAATTTATATTGAGAAATAACAGGCAAACATTTTGATAAATAAGGTATATATAATATGTATACATAAATATAATATATATTAGGATTTGTGGTGTACAAAGTGCATGTGTGTTTCTGTCTATATTTGTGTGCATGTGTAAGTCAATGTGTGTACAGTATATATGTAACAATATTTTTGTCCGCTTATTAGAATCTATGTATGTGTGTGTATATGTGTATTGCAGTTTTGTCTCTTTATACACAATATGTATACTATATATGCTGTATATATATATATATATATATATATATATATATACAGTACAGACCAAAAGTTTGGACACCCCTTCTCATTTAAAGATTTTTCTGTATTATCATGACTTTGAAAATTGTACATTCACACTGAAGGCATCAAAACTATGAATTAACACATGTGGAATTATATACTTAACAAAAAAGTGTGAAACAACTGAAAATATGTCTTATATTCTAGGTTCTTCAAAGTAGCCTCCTTTTGCTTTGATGACTGCTTTGCACACTCTTGCCATTCTCTTGATGAGCTTCAAGAGGTAGTCACCGGAAATGGTCTTCCAACAATCTTGAAGGAGTTCCCAGAGATACTTAGCACTTGTTGGCTCTTTTGCCTTCACTCTGCGGTCCAGCTCACCCCAAACCATCTCGATTGGGTTCAGGTCTGGTGACTGTGGAGGCCAGGTCATCTGGCGTAGCACTCCTTCTTGGTCAAATAGCCCTTACACAGCCTGGAGGTGTGTTTGGGGTCATTGTCCTGTTGAAAAATAAATGACGGTCCAACTAAACGCAAACCGGATGGAATAGCATGCCGCTGCAAGATGCTGTGGTAGCCATGCGGGTTCAGTATGCCTTCAATTTTGAATAAATCCCCAACAGTGTCACCAGCAAAGCACCCCCACACCATTACACCTCCTCCTCCATGCTTCACGGTGGGAACCAGACATGTAGAGTCCATCCGTTCACCTTTTCTGCATCGCACAAAGACACGGTGGCTGGAACCAAAGATCTCAAATTAGGACTTATCAGACCAAAGCACAGATTTCCACTGATCTAATGTCAATTCATTGTGTTCTTTAGCCCAAACAAGTCTCTTCTGCTTGTTGCCTGTACTTAGCAGTGGTTTCCTAGCAGCTATTTTACCATGAAGGCCTTCTGCACAAAGTCTCCTCTTAACAGTTGTTGAAGAGATGTGTCTGCTGCTAGAACTCTATGTGGCATTGACCTGGTCTCTAATCTGAGTTTCTGTTAACCTACGATTTCTGAGGCTGGTGACTCGGATAAACTTATCCTCAGAAGCAGAGGTGACTCTTGGTCTTCCTTTCCTGGGGCTGTCCTCATGTGAGTCAGTTTCTTTGTAGCGCTTGATGGTTTTTGCAACTGCACTTGGGGACACTTTCAAATTTTGCCCAATTTTTCACACTGACTGACCTTCATTTCTTAAAGTAATGATGGGCACTCGTTTTTCTTTACTTAGCTGCTTTTTTCTTGCCATAATACAAATTCTAACAGTCTATTCAGTAGGACTATTAGCTGTGTATTCACCAGAATTCTTTACAACACAACTGATGGTCCCAACCCCATTTATAAGGCAAGAAATCTCACTTAGTAAACCTGACAGGGCACACCTGTGAAGTGAAAACCATTTCCAGTGACTACCTCTTGAAGCTCATCAAGAGAATGCCAAGAGTCATCAAAGCAAAAGATGGCTACTTTGAAGAACTCAGAATATAAGACATATTTTTAGTTGTTTCACACTTTTTTGTTAAGTATATAATTCCACATGTGTTAATTCATAGTTTTGATGCCTTCAGTGAGAATGTACAATTTTATAGTCATGAAAATACAGAAAAATCTTTAAATGAGAAGGTGTGTCCAAACTTTTGGTCTGTACTGTATATATATATATATGTATATATATATATATATATATATATATATATATATATTGTGGCAAGACGCCTCACTCGGCCGCTTCCGGAAGTGGACTCAGGAACCGTGTTTTCTCTGCAGCTCCAGCAAAAAAATCAACACAGCCTTACTGGCAAAACAACAAATCAAAAGATAAATGATAGCGCAGTCCATAGCAGTGTGGGGTTCGCCCACATTTGTTGTAGTCCCAGCTTTCAGCTCCTCTCTGCTCTCTGAGCTGTGGCCTTCCTGTCTGGAGCCCTTGCCTCATCAAACTCAACAACCGAAAAAAAAATGGTGACTGAGCATTTAAACCATGCTCAGCCACACCCTGAGGGGAGGTAGTGTAAATGGCTTCCCACCCTCTTTGCCATTCACATAAAACCACACACCCTTTAGTGAGTTAACTCCCCAGCATATAACATTCTGGCAGAAATTTTGCAGGTTTCAGTTCACACAGGCTAGCAACCTGAGTGACATATACCTCCCCTCGTATATCACACCAATGACTCTGTCGCACTATGTTAAGTATATATATTTATGTATGTGTATATATATATATATATATATATATATATATATATATACAGTACAAGCCAAAAGTTTGGACACGCCTTCTCAATTAAAGATTTTTCTGTATTTTCATGACTATGAAAATTGTACATTCACACTGAAGGCATCAAAACTATGAATTAACACATGTGGAATTATATGCTTAACAAAAAAGTGTGAAACAACTGAAAATATGTCTTATATTCTAGGTTCTTCAAAGTAGCCACCTTTTGCTTTGATGACTGCTTCGCACACTCTTGGCATTCTCTTGATGAGCTTCAAGAGGTAGTCACCCGAAATGGTCTTCCAACAATCTTGAAGGAGTTCCCAGAGATGCTTAGCACTTGTTGGGCCTTTTGCCTTCACTCTGCGGTCCAGCTCACTCCAAACCATCTCGATTGGGTTCAGGTCTGGTAACTGTAGAGGCCAGGTCATCTGGCGTAGCACCCCATCACTCTCCTTCTTGGTCAAATAGCCCTTACACAGTCTGGAGGTGTGTTTGGGGTCATTGTCCTGTTGAAAAATAAATGATGGTCCAACTAAACGCAAACCGGATGGAATAGCATGCCGCTGCAAGATGCTGTGGTAGCCATGCTGGTTCAGTATGCCTTCAATTTTGAATAAATATCCAACAGTGTCACCAGCAAAGCACCCCCACACCATCACACCTCCTCCTCCATGCTTCACGGTGGGAACCAGGCATGTAGAGTCCATCCGTTCACCTTTTCTGCGTTGCACAAAGACGCGGTGGTTGGAACCAAAGATCTCAAATTTGGACTCATCAGACCAAAGCACAGATTTCCACTGGCTAATATCCATTCCTTGTGTTCTTTAGCCCAAACAACTCTCTTGTGCTTGTTGCCTGTCCTTAGCAGTGGTTTCCTAGCAGCTATTTTACCATGAAGCCCTGCTGCACAAAGTCTCCTCTTAACAGTTGTTGAAGAGATGTGTCTGCTGCTAGAACTCTGTGTGGCATTGACCTGGTCTCTAATCTGAACTGCTGTTAACCTGTGATTTCTGAGGCTGGGGACTCGGATAAACTTATCCTCAGAAGCAGAGGTGACTCTTGGTGTTCCTTTCCTGGGGCGGTCCTCATGTGAGCCAGTTTCTTTGTAGCGCTTGATGGTTTTTGCAACTGTACTTGGGGACACTTTCAAAGTTTGCCCAATTTTTCACACTGACTGACCTTCATTTCTTAAAGTAATGATGGTCACTCGTTTTTCTTTACTTAGCTGCTTTTTTCTTGCCATAATACAAATTCTAACAGTCTATTCAGTAGGACTATCAGCTGTGTATCCACAAGACTTCTGCACAACACAACTGATGATCCCAACCCCATTTATAAGGCAAGAAATCCCACTTATTAAACCTGACAGGGCACACCTGTGAAGTGACTTCCTCTTGAAACTCATCAAGAGAATACCAAGAGTGTGCAAAGCAGTAATCAAAGCAAAAGGTGGCTACTTTGAAGAACCTAGAATATAAGACATATTTTCAGTTGTTTCACACTTTTTTGTTAACTATATAATTCCACATGTGTTAATTCATAGTTTTGATACCTTCAGTGTGAATGTACAATTTTCATAGTCATGAAAATACAGAAAAATCTTTAAATGAGAAGGTGTGTCCAAACTTTTGGTCTGTACTGTATATATATATATATATATACACTGCTCAAAAAAATAAAGGGAACACTTAAACAACACAATGTAACTCCAAGTCAATAATACTTCTGTGAAATCTACCTGTCCAGTTATGAAGCAACACTGATTGTGGGTCAATTTCTCCTGCTGTTGTGCAAATGGAACAGACAACTGGTAGAAAAGATAGGCAATTAGCAAAATACCCCCTATAAAGAATTGGTTCTGCAGGTGGTGACCACAGATCATTTCTCTGTTCTCATCCTTTTTGGCTGCTGTTTTGGTCACTTTTTCATTTTGCCATTGCTCTCACCCCTAGAGGTACAATAGCATGAGGCGGTGTCTACAGTACAACCCACAGAAGTTGCTCAGGTAGTACAGTTCATCCAGGATGGCACATCAGTGCAAGCTGTGACAAGAAGGGTAGCTGTGTCTGTCAGCACAGTGTCCAGAGCATGGAGCAGATACCAGGAGATGTGGAGGGAGCCATAGGAGGGCAACAACCCAGCAGCAGGACCGTTACCTCCTCCTTTGTGCAAGGAGGAACAGGAGGAGCGCTGCCAGAGCCCCGCAAAATGACCTCCATAAGGCCAGAAATGTGCATGTGTCTGCAGAAACATTTAGAAACCGACTACATGAGGGTGGTATGAGGGCCCGACGTCCACAGATGGGGGTTGTGCTCACAGCCCAACACCGTGCAGGACACTTGGCATTTGCCACAGAACACCAGGATTGGCAAAGTCGCCACTGGCGCCCTGTGCTCTTCACAGATGAAAGCAGGTTCACACTGAGCACATGTGACAGACTTGGCAGAGTCTGGAAACGCCGTGGAGAGCGATCTGCTGCCTGCAACATCCTTCAGCATGACCGGTTTGGCAGTGGTTCAGTAATGGTGTGGGGTGGCATTATTTTGGAGGACCGCACAGCCCTCCATGTGCTCGACAGAGGTAGCCTGACTGCCATTAGGTACCGAGATGACATCCTCAGACCCCTTGTGAGGCTGGTGCGGTTGGCCCTGGGTTCCTCCTAATGCAGGGCAATGCCAGACCTCATGTGGCTGGAGTGTATCAGCAGTTCCTGCAAGATGAAGGCATTGAAGCTATGGACTGGCCCGCCCGTTCCCCAGACCTGAATCCGATTTAGCACATCTGGGACATCATGTCTCGCTCCATCCACGTGATGTTGCACCACAGACTGTCCATGAGTTGGCGGATGCTTTAGTCCAGATCTGGGAGCAGATCCCACAGGAGACCATCCGCAACCTCATGAGGAGCATGCCTAGGCATTGTAGGGAGATCATACAGGCAGGTGGAGGCCACTCACAATACTGAGTTTCATTTTGACTTGTTTAAGGACATTACATCAAAGTTGGATTAGCCTGTAGTGTGTTTTTCCACTTTAATTTTGGGGGTGACTCCAAGTCCAGGCCTCCATTGGTTAATACATTTTATTTCCATTGATGATTTTTGTGTGATTTTGTTGTCAGCACGTTTAACTTTGTACAGAACAAAGTATTCAATGAGAAAATGTCATTCATTCAGGATGTGTTATTTGAGTGTTCCCTTTATTTTTTTGAGCAGTGTATATAGGTATATATATATGTATGTATGTATACACATTGCCCATCATGAATGAGTACCCCCAGGGGTGAAGCGATCGCGAAGGTGCGATGCCAACTAGGCCCATTCTAGAGGGGGACCCGCCGACACTAGCACCTAGTTCAGCTGGATGTGCATCAAAGAAGGCCTATTCAATTGAAATGTATTGTGATGCAGAGACCCACCGGATCCCTGCAGTGAAATACACAGTACCGGCCAATCAGAGGCTGGAAGCTAATGTCGGCGTGCCTGTCACGAGCGGCTGCTACGCCGAAGTTAGCTGCAAGCTATGGAAGAAGACGCCACATGTCGCATGATGGAGGAAGGCAAGAATAATCTTTTTTTTATTTTAATCTGTTGGATAAGAGAGGCAGAACGAACATTATACTAGGAAGAGGCCCAGGATGTGGGTCATTATACCTGGAAGGGATCCAGGATGAGGCCTATCATGGAGGTCACTATGCCAGGATGGGGGTTATTATTATTATACCAGAATGGGGTTCATTATACTAGAAAAGGGCCCAGAGTGGAAGACATTACACCAGGACAGTACCCATGATGGGGGTCATTATAAAAGAAAGGGGGGGTGGTCATTATACCAGGATGGAGGTCATTATACCAGGAAGGGGCCTAGGACAGGGGACATTATTACAGGATGGGGGCCAGGATGAGGAACATTATTACAGCAAGGGACCAGGACAGGAGACATTATTACAGGAAGGTGCCTGGATGGGAAGGTGAACACTTTTGTATCGTTCTAGATCCTATAAAGACATAAGTCCGTATATCTGACCAACATGGAGATGGGGTTCAGGTCCAAATTTTGCAATAGGGTCTATAGGACTCTAGTTACACCACTGAGTGCACCCCAACAGATTTGTCTAATAATATTTAGTTTCCATTCAGAATCAACATTTTCTATGGGACACCATGCTAAAAAATACTCCCAAAAGTGTGGGGTAATGATTGAAAAAAAGATTTTTTTATTTTGCACATGCTAAAAAAGTAATTTTGCTAACAAATTAATTCAAGACCATGATTCAAAAAATGAATACACCCTATTGAAAGTCTTGGGAGCAAAGCTACAGTTAAGACTTTAAAATTCTGATTAACAAAAATTCATACACCTGTAAGTCTAATTATTCATTAAACAAGTGTCCAGCAGACAGTGAACTATAAAAGGGCATTACTTAGTGAAGAAAACCAATTCACATTTCACGCTTTCAGCAATGGCACCAAATGGAAGAGAAATGTCACAAGATCTGAGAAAGAAAATAATTTCTTTACTCAAGAAAGGTGAATGAAGGCTACAAGAAGATCAGCAAATCTTTAATTATTAGTCAAAATACTGAAGTAAAAGTAATACAAAAATTTAACATAGATGGAAATGCAACCATCTCACAGAGACGTTCAGGCCGACCACGAAAGTTAATACCTAAACAGGAGAGTCTTCGGATGAGAAGGGTTGAAAAAAGTCGACATGCAAGTTCACTGCAGTTAGCTATAGAAGTAGAAAGTCAAACTGGGATCATTGTTTTCTGTGACATAATACTTCATACATTGCAGAGGAATGACATGCCAGGTTGTTGTCCATGAAGAAAGCCTCTACTAAATCCCAGGCACAAAAAAGCCTGCCTACAATGTGCCAGGGCCCATGCTGGTAAATATTAAGACTACTAGGACTCTATACTCTGGCGGGATGAGACCAAGAGAAATGTTTTTTGAACTGATGGCTTCAAAATTGTATGGTGTCGCAAAGGTGAAGAGTACAAAGAAAAATGTATTGTGCCCACAGAGACATATAGTAATGGAAGCGTCCTTATTTGGGGCTACATGAGAGCTGCTGGTATCAGAGAGCTGCATTTCATTGATGAATTGATGAATTGACAGAGTGCTGCAAGAGACTCCAAACCTCAAGGGTCCGAGTACCATAAGTTGGGGATGCAAGAAAGTGCCAATGATTCTGCTCTCCTGCAGGTCAAAGAAGGGATGCAAGACCCAGTGCTTGGTTAAGAGTCCATTTATTTATAAGCTAAATGATGATATGTCCACACCTCGCTATACCTGACACAAGCTATGCACTCATGAAGTGGACAGGACGTCCACGAAACGCGTCTGATTTTAGCTTATGAATAAATGGACTCTTAACCAAGCACTGGGTATTGCATCCCTTCTTTGACCCGGAGGAGCACGGAATCATTGCCACTTTCTTGCATCCACAACCTATTTTGAAAGAAAAGATGCTCCCATCACTCTATGCCCTTGGTAGACGTTCACTTTTCCAATATGACAATGATCCAAAATACACATCTAAGGCCACTGTTGCATTTTTGAAGAATAATAGGGTGAAAGTGATTCAGTGGCCAAGTGTCTTCTCATCTCAACTCAACTGAACACCTATAGGGAATTCTGAAGAAACAACATGAGCATTACTCTCCATCCAGCATCCAGGTTCTAAAAGAGGTTATTCTTGAAGAATGGAAAAAGATCGATGTTTCAATATATCCCCAACTTGTTCATTCCATGCCTAGAAAACTTGGTGCTGTACTTAAAAATCAAATCATGGAGGTCATACAAAATAATAGATGTAGTAGTTTTAGATATGGGCATGTACTTGTTTTTGCAAAACTAATTAAGCAAAATTGAAGATTGTGTAATTAAAGTTATATTATTACCATACTTTCATGTTATGAGTTAAAAAAATTTCTATGAAACTCAGTTTTGTCAAAATTTTGGAAATTATTATTATGTTCAGTGACATATCGATTAAAATCTTACTTTTCAAAGGGGGTGTATTCGTTTATGCTGAGCTCAATATGTTAGGCGTCTTTCAGACATCAGTTTTTTTCACGTACGAGAAAAACGGACTGAGTTTCAGCAGATTTTCAGCAGAGTGTCATCTGAGTTTTGTCAGAATTTCATCAGTTTTTTTCACTGATGAGGAAAAATAAAAAGAGCTTCTCCACCTTCACCTATCTATCAGTCAGTGAAAAACAGAAAGCACATGGATGGCATCTGAGTGATGCATGATTTTTTTATGGACCCATAGATTTGCATTGCCGATTTTGATCCAACTCTGGTATCTCTCACACAGCCAAACCAGATCTCACACTTTGCACTGACGAGGGGCAGTACCCCAAAACACAGTGTCTGTAAATTGAGATTTTAGCTTTGGCTTTAATCCTAAGTCATGTGACAAGGCTCGTTAGAGAGTCGATATTGACTTTTAGGATTGCTACTTCCTATAGGTGGCACTGGAGTTTTAGTCGTCTTCCTGTCTGAAGATACAATTTGCATTTTTCCCAGAGGAGCATTGAGGCTTAAAAGTCTCCTCACCTCGGCATGTAAGGCTTGACATGTCACTCTCCTCAAGGAGATACATAGAGCATAGAAAGATTCAGCTGGTCAATTTTTTAATCACGTGATGCCATAGGCCTAATGGAAAAGAGAAGAATTAGCTGAGTAGAAAGGCAAAATGAGCAACTATAAGTACACAGTGCTATGTATTATGATGATTGTAATATATTAAGAGGATACAAATTTTTATGAGAGTGTTTCTTTAATGGTAGTTGTAAAGGCTAATGGAGAAAAGGGCTATGTTTCCACCTTTGTTGAGAGCAGATCGAAGTCTTCCTTGCAGATTCAGACAAAGATACAGGACTAAAATGTTCAGAAAGGTGAAGAACACATTGACGAAAACCTGGTGGACACACTGATTTTAGTGATGTGACGGATTGCCATTTATTTCATTGCACCACTCCAATAATTGATCAGAGCAATGGAATTAACAAACATGATCGAGTCTTAGATGAATACAGGTTACAAGCAAAATAATGTTGTATGGTCTGTTTTATCATCACAGAATTGCTAAGTGTTTGGATTTCTCCATGGCCCTGGCCACACTAATACAAAATAGCATTTCAATTTATCTCAGTTGAACGACCACTAATATCCACTTGGGCATTGCCAATTAAATGCCTTTAGCGTGTATGTTCTTCTCCAATAGACTTGTTCATTAGGAGTCATTCTCAGCGATGTATCACTAGTACACAGCTGGCAGCGAAGGAATCAATGTACCATGCATTCTAATAATCTTAATTTTCTGCAGCAGTATAGAAAGGTTGCGTAGAAATTGCATTCCCAAGAAGAGTAAAAATGATCACAGTGCTTTTTGTCTTTTTGAGCACATATACAATACAGACCAAAAGTTTGGACACACCTTCTCATTTAAAAAATTTTCTGTCTTTACTGCTTTGCACACTCTTGGCATTCTCTTGATGAGCTTCAAGAGGTAGTCACCGGAAATGGTCTTCCAACAATCTTGAAGGAGTTCCCAGAGATGCTTAGCACTTGTTGGACCTTTTGCCTTCACTCTGCGGTCCAGCTTACCCCAAACCATCTCGATTGGGTTCAGGTCTGGTGACTGTGAAGGCCAGGTCATCTGGCGTAGCACCCCATCACTCTCCCTCTTGGTCAAATAGCCCTTACACAGCCTGGAGGTGTGTTTGGGGTCATTGTCCTGTTGAAAAATAAATGATGGTCCAACTAAATGCAAACCGGATGGAATTGTATGCCGCTGCAAGATGCTGTGGTAGCCATGCTGGTTCAGTATGCCTTCAATTTTGAATAAATCCCCAACAGTGTCACCAGCAAAGCACCCCCACACCATCACACTTTCTCCTCCATGCTTCACAGTGGGAACCAGGCATGTAGAGTCCATCCGTTCACCTTTTCTGGGTCGCACAAAGACACGGTGGTTGGAACCAAAGATCTCAAACTTGGACTCATCAGACCAAAGCACAGATTTCCACTGGTCTAATGTCCATTCCTTGTGTTCTTCAGCCCAAACAAGTCTCTTCTGCTTCTTGCCTGTCCATAGCAGTGGTTTCCTAGCAGCTATTTTACCATGAAGGCCTGCTGCACAAAGTCTCCTTTTAACAGTTGTTGTAGAGATGTGTCTGCTGCTAGAACTCTGTGTGGCATTGACCTGGTCTCTAATCTGAGCAGCTGTTAACCTGCGATTTCTGAGGCTGGTGACTCGGATTAACTTATCCTCAGAAGCAGAGGTGACTCTTGGTCTTTCTTTCCTGAGGCGGTCCTCACGTGAGCCAGTTTCTTTGTAGCGCTTGATGGTTTTTGCAACTGCACTTGGGGACACTTTCAAAGTTTTCCCAATTTTTCGCACTGACTGACCTTCATTTCTTAAAGTAATGTTGGCCACTCGTTTTTCTTTACTTATCTGCTTTTTTCTTGCCATAATACAAATTCTAACAGTCTATTCAGTAGAACTATCAGCTGTGTATCCACCAGACTTCTGCACAACACAACTGATGGTCCCAACCCCATTTATAAGGCAAGAAATCCCACTTATTAAACCTGACAGGGCACACCTGTGAAGTGAAAACCATTTCCGGTGACTACCTCTTGAAGCTCATCAAGAGAATGCCAAGAGTGTGCAAAGCAGTCATTAAAGCAAAAGGTGGCTACTTTGAAGAACCTAGAATATAAGACATATTTTCAGTTGTTTCACACTTTTTTGTTAAGTATATAATTCCACATGTGTTAATTCATAGTTTTGATGCCTTCAGTGTGAATGTACAATTTTCATAGTCAGGAAAATACAGTAAAATCTTTAAATGAGAAGGTGTATCCAAACTTTTGGTCTGTACTGTATATATATACATACATATATATATACTGGATATTACTAAGCCCATACCTGCCTCTTCTATGATATCTTAATTGTCTCACTGTGAAAAAAGGCAACTAATAATGGCAAGATTGATGCAGTACCTGCCATAAGCCAAGACTCTCATACAACCCACCAGCCAGAGTGAGATTGATGTTGCAGTAAGAGCAGTAAAAAAAAAAAGATACCTGCCTAAAAGCTGAGCGAAGCAGGTAGGCGTAAAAGAGATCAGCGTCTCGCACTCTTTGAATATACAGTATTCCTTGCTCTGCAGAGTTCAATGATTGCTGTACAACAGAGAAAGAACATTGAATACATCTCATAATGAAACATAGCAGGAGGAAGCAGATAAGAACAGTACAAGGCTGCAGAGTGATGGGTGGAAAGTGTAAGTTTAGCCATCTTTTTCATAAATGATAACATGTATGCACTAGGGTCATATTTAGAGATAAGTGAATAAATTACAGTGGAATTGAATTCTACTAAAATGTTAGAAAAATAAGCATTCACAAAAATGAGATTTTTTTTTATTCTAGTCATACAAAATGATGAATCACCATTTTTTTGAACCATGTAGGACCATCAAAAGGTTTCTAAAATTCCTTATACTCACCCCACCGCTCACCTCTCTGGCTCTGCTGCGGTCCAGCCTGTCATCTCGATGTAGCAGAGCTGGAGCCGTCCTGGGAACCATGGAAAGGTAAGGATGATGTTGGTTTATTATTTTTCTTTTATTGCAGGAGATCGTTGGCTTCAGCTGGAATGGGTGTGATGGTAAGTATGGTTTAATTTAGAACAATAAAGAATTGTGTCTTTATTTCAATTAAAGGACTTTATTTTGGGTGTTGTGTTTTTTTTAAATACTTTACTAGAAATTCATGGCGGTCATGTCTAATACTGGCGTGACCCCATGAATTTTGGGCTTAGGGCCAGCTGATAATACCAAGCTGTCCCTAACCCCTTTATTACCCAGTGAGCCACCGCACCAGGGCCCTGGATGAGTTGGGTACAGCGCCAGAAGATGGCGCTTCTATGAACGCGCCATTTTCCGGGGTGGCTGCGGACTGCAATTTGCAGCGGGGGGGGGGGGGGTGCAGAAAGCTTGGGCCTCCCTGCGCTGCAGATTCCAGCCCCCAGCTGCCTAGTTGTACCTGGCTGGACACAAAAATAGGGCGAAGCCCCACGTATTTTTTTTTAATTATTTCATGAAATTCATGAAATA
The DNA here is from genome assembly GCF_046119375.1 of Phyllobates terribilis. NCBI lineage: Eukaryota > Metazoa > Chordata > Amphibia > Anura > Dendrobatidae > Phyllobates > Phyllobates terribilis. Next base: position 304,459,590 of record NW_027362768.1, on the reverse strand, counting down.
TTTAAGAAAAAAAGGCCTTCTCTATATTGTTGTGTCCGGCCAGGTACAAATAGGCAGCTGGTGGTTGGGGGCAGCCCGTTCCTGCCTGCTGTACCTGGCTGGACACAAATATAGTGCGAAGCCCCACTTCAATTTTTTTTTATTATTTCATGAAATTCATGAAATAGTTAAGAAAAAAAGGCCTTCCCTATATTGTTGTGTCCGGCCAGGTACAAATAGGCAGCTGGTGGTTGGGGGCAGCCCGTTCCTGCCTGCTGTACCTGGCTGGACACAAATATAGTGCGAAGCCCCACTTCAATTTTTTTTTATTATTTCATGAAATTCATGAAATAATTAAGAAAAAAAGGCCTTCCCTATATTGTTGTGTCCGGCCAGGTACAAATAGGCAGCTGGTGGTTGGGGGCAGCCCGTTCCTGCCTGCTGTACCTGGCTGGACACAAATATAGTGCGAAGCCCCACTTCAATTTTTTTAAATTATTTCAGGAAATTCATGAAATAATTTAAAAAAAATTGACGTGGGGCTTCGCACTATATTTGTGTCCAGTCAGGTGCAGCAGGCAGGAACGGGCTGCCCCCAACCACCAGCTGCCTATTTGCACCTGGCCGGACACAACAATATAGGGAAGCCCTTTTTTTCTTAATTATTTCATGAAATAATTTAAAGAAAATTGACGTGGGGCTTCGCCCTGTTTTTGTGTCCAGCCAGGTACAACTAGGCAGCTGGGGGCTGGAATCCACAGCGCAGGGAGGCCCAAGCTTTCTGGGCCACCCCCGCTGCAAATTGCAGTCCGCAGCCACCCCGGAAAATGGCGCGTTCATAGAAGCGCCATCTTCTGGCGCTGTACCCAACTCATCCAGGGCCCTGATGCGTTGGCTCACTGGGTAATAAAGGGGTTAGGGCCAGCTTGGCATTATCAGCAGGCCCTAAGCCCGAAATTCATGGGGTCACGCCAATATTAGACATGACCACCATGAATTTCTAGTAAAGTATTTAAAAAAAACACAACACCCAGAAAAAAGTCCTTTAATTGAAATAAACACACAATTCTTTATTGTTCTAAATTAAACCATACTTACCGTCACGCCCATTCCAGCTGAAGCCAACGATCTCCTGAAATAAAAGAAAAATAATAAAGCAACATCATCCTTACCTTTCCATGGTTCCCAGGACGGCTACAGCTCTGCTACATCGAGATGACAGGCTGGACCTGCAGAACGCTGCCATCCAGCCTGTCATCCCGCAGACACTGAGAAGCGCAGGCATGCTTGCGCTCCACAGTGTCTCTCTGTGAGGGAATCCAGATGAGCCGAGTTAATGTCCAATGAACTCGGCTCACCTCATGCACGTCACTGACAGCGTGGGAAAATTCTCCTGCACTCAGCGCTTCAGCGTGGGAGAATTCTCACGCTGAAGCGCTGAGTGCAGGAGAATTTTCCCACGCTGTCAGTGACGTGCATGAGGTGAGCTGAGTTCATTGGACATGAGCTCACCTTATGCACGTCACTGACAGCGTGGGAGAATTCTCCTGCACTCAGCGCTTCAGCGTGAGAATTTTCCCACACTGTCAGTGACGTGCATGAGGTGAGCCGAGTTCATTGGACATGACCTCGGCTCATCTGGATGCCGTCACAGAGAGACGCTGAGGAGCGCAAGCATGCCTGCGCTTCTCAGTGTCCGCGGGATGACAGGCTGGATGGCAGCGTTCTGCTGCGTTCCAGCCTGTCATCTCGATGTAGCAGAGCTGAAGCTGTCGTGGGAACCATGGAAAGGTAAGGATGATGTTGCTTTATTATTTTTCTTTTATTGCAGGGGATCGTTGGCTTCAGCTGGAATGGGCGTGACGGTAAGTATGGTTTAATTTAGAACAATAAAGAATTGTGTCTTTATTTCAATTAAAGGACTTTATTCTGGGTGTTTGTGTTTTTTTTTAACTTTGATTATGGGGTTAGTAATGGGGGTGTCTTATAGGCGCCTCTCCATTACTAACCTGGGCTTGATGTCAGCTGGCATTATAAGCTGACATCAACCCCAGCCCTATTACCCCACTGCCACCGCTACAGGGCAGTGGGAAGAGCGAGGCTAAGTGCCAGAATTGGCGCATCCTATGGATGTGCCATTTCTGGGGCGGCTGATGGCTGGTGTTTCTAGCCTGGGAGGGGGCCAATATTCATGGCACCCTTCCTGAGCTATTAATATCAGCCCCCAGCTGTCTGCCTAGCCTTTGCTAGCTATTAAAATAGGGGGGACCCCACGTCGTGTGCGGCGTGTGCGTGTGATTGTAGTGATTCCACTGGACCGTACCGGAGAGTGAATGCCTGGAGGGGCGTAACTAGGTATTCACCCGATCCGACCAGGGTCGCACGACGGCATACGACGCCAGTGCACCAAGGAGGAACCGAGCAGAGGGACCAGGTGCTACTCCAGGACAGACCCCGGACACGGCTGTTGACCCACACAGGGGAATACAGGAACAGACTGGTAGGCTGGCACACAGACTGGTGGGTATAGGCAGGCACGACTGGTATGCAGGCAGGTGGGTATGCAGGCAGGGGGGTACAGGCAAGCACAGCTAGAGTGCAGACAGGGAGGCACTAGCAGGTAGGAACACAGGCGGGATAGGACCCAGTACACACTGGGACTCAGGAACAATACAGGCAGAGGGGTACAGGCAAGCACAGCTAGAGTGCAGACAGGGAGGCACTAGCAGTTAGGGACACTGGCGGGATAGGACCCAGTACACACTGGGACTCAGGAACAGAACCACAGATGTGGCGGACAAACACAGCAGAGTGAGGCCGCCCAGAGAGGTGAGCGAGAACAGGGCAGGACAAAGCCGCCTGGAGCGGTGAGCAAGAGTAGAGCAGGACAAGGCCGCCAGGAGCGGTGAGCAAAGGGTCAGAGCTGAGCGAGACTGCCGGAGCAGTGAGCAAGAGTAAAGCAGGACGAGACCGCCTGGAGCGGTGAGCAAGAGTGGAGCAAGACTGCCGGAGCAGTGAGCAAAAGGATAAGAGCGGAGCGAGACCGCCGGAGCAGTGAGCAAAAGGGTCAGAGCGGAGCAAGGCTGCCGGAGCAGCGAGCAAAAGAGTCAGAGCAGGCTAGAACCGCCGGAGCGGTAAGCAAAGGAGTCAGAGCAGGCTAGAACTGCCGGAGCGGTGAGCAAAGGAGTCAGAGCAGGCTAGAACCGCCGGAGCGGTGAGCAAAGGAGTCAGAGCAGGCAAGGCTGAGCAGGGGGGACAGGGCTCTGTTCACACGGAACAGACAGGAAGGGAAAGGCAGAGCGAGATACCCACAGGGTACTTGCAGTGAAGTAGCGAGTGGACCACAAACTCACAAACGGGAGTACAGAGACAACAAGCAGGAGTTAGGTACGAGTTCAGACTCTGCAGAAAAAGGAAGGGAACGGACATAGAGGCAAAACAGGTAAAGGATAGGAGAGAGTTCAGACTGGAACTGAGTGTACGGAGGAGACCGACACTGCAGCGGAATACAGGAGCGGGTCTGGGAATACGGCCCCCAGAGAGGCAGGATGAACAGGCAAGGAGCGTGTTCAGACAGGACAGACAAGATACAGGAGCGGGTCTAGGTAATCGGCCCCTAGAAGGCAGGAGGAACAGGCTAGGAGCGTGTTCAGACAGGACAGACAAGATACAGGAACGGATCTAGGTAATCGGCCCCTAGAAGGCGGAAGGAACAGGCTAGGAGCGTGTTCAGACAGGCCTGGAAATACAGCCTCCAGGAAAGGCAGCAGGCAAGAGTACACAGACAGGACTCAGTTCAGACACGGGAACTGATACCGCAAGGCAGGAGACAAAGACAGGACTCAGCTCAGACACGGGAACTGATACCGCAAGGCAGGAGACATAGACAGGACTCAGTTCAGACACGGGAACTGATACCGCAAGGCAGGAGACATAGACAGGACTCAGTTCAGACATGGGAACTGATACCGCAAGACAGGAGACAAAGAACGGGACCTGGCACCTTCAGAGTGAAAGCACACACTGAATGAAACACTATGCTCAGGCAGGGATAGATGGGAGCAGCTGAGCTATATACCAGGTGACAGACAGCAATAGGCTGAGGACGCACAAGGGGTGTGACCCACAGCAGGTACAAAAAGCAGGAAGTGATCGGGCGCCGCCCTTAAGCAGCAGAAACAGACACAAACAGACAGCATGGAGGGAAGCCAGAGAGACATTCTGGACTGGAGATCAAGTGCGCGCTCTTGCACAGTGGGAGATGGACCACCATGCAAGGACGCCGCCAGGTATGTTACACACTGGATAGGCAAACACAATATGAGACCCACTTCCTAATAATGGGAACATTGTTTTCAGGAGGCCATCTAACCTCCACGTCTCTTCCAAAGGGCATTGGAGTGCCTCCCAATTTTTGGCAACCCTTGCATTCACTGCATAGGCAAACACAATGGGAGACCCATTTCCTAATAATGGGAACATTGTTTTCAGGAGGCCTTCCTCTAAGTCTCTTCAAAGGGGGATTGGGGTGCATCCAAATTTTCAAAGGTGTATTGGGGTGCGTCCAAATTTTGTCCAGCCTTGTCACTCACTGCATATGCAATAGCAGTATAGGAGACCCACTCTTTAGTAATGGGAACAACAAAGCATAGCCGGCTGATGGCTCTCTAAGAATATTGAGGGCCGACTGCATGCCCTTTAAGAATAGTAAAGGCCGCCTGATGGCCCTATAAAAATAGGCTTTGTGACTTTCAGAGTCCCTCCTTCTTAAATGAAACAGGATGTGTCTGATCATTCCTCACACAATATGTCCAGATAAGGTTGTAAAATGTTAAAATGACATGTCCTGGTGAATGCATTTGTCACGGTTGAAAGCAATGCAAAAGTGCAAAAACGTATCAACAACGCTACGTGTGAACATAGCCCAAGGTGTGGAGTAGTATTTTTGGTTTTGGTTATTTATTTTGCCTTATTTACAAGTCATTACCCTGGAAAGGATGTTCCTTAACATACTTCCCAGGAAAATCCGTTTTAGTTTAGTTTTTGTATGTTTTATTGTGAGTCCGTAAAAGTGGCGAAATTCTTCTGACAACATTGTTGACAGCAGTGACCTGGGAATTAGAAATTCTTCCAGGGGTCTTCCCCATGCTGTTCCCATGTTATTTGAACACTGTTCCCATCGATTTGGGCAATTTTTAGGCCTCTGCATTCCGCCGGGGGGAGTCGCCTGAAAAATGCTTGAGTTTTCTATAGACTTACATTGGGCTCGTTGCTCGGGTCGAGCACCCAAGCATTCCAATGTGCTCGACCCGAGCATCGAGCACCCGAGCATTATAGTGCTCGCTCATCACTATTTGCTATTTATGCAAAAATGAATTTTCTGATAGGTTATTAAACTTGTCCAAGTTGCAAACAGTCTTTCAAACCAAAATGTAATTTACTTCTATTCTGTTCTATCCAATCTTATTTTGAAACATTTTTAAAGTTGCTACATCATCAAACAATGACCTACTGATTAAAATGAAGTTTTATTGTTGAGCTAAATTTTTATGAATTTTTGGTGATTTTGTTTAAACCCCTTAAGGGGTAACTATATTTTCAGATAACGTCTCAGAATAAGTTGTCCTGTGTGCACATGAGGACTAACACGGTAATTGACCATTTTATGACTTGTAGTCTCCATTTCCACCAGTTGTCTCTGCAGGCTCTATCTCAACTTGCAATTGATTATCAGCTAGTAGGATGAGACTAATTGTTATGCTGTCGCCCATGCACGGCACACATGGAGAGATGGATCCCTGCTCTTAATTCCTTAGCAAACAGACAGAAGTAACAGAGGAATACCAAGATGGCAGCAAGATGGCTGCCATAGCAACCCATTGGCATCCAGCATTTGTGTCACAAGAGTGGAAGAAAAGGCACTAGGATATATGCGCCACCATGGTAGCATGACAAATGCAGCTGTCAGTGATTACCAGTTTTATTTAATGGGTAAGGCAGTAGTAATAGGAGCAAGCTCCGTATTTTGCTTTTATAACCCAGTCGGCACTTGCCCTGTATGGAGCATGCTTAGCTTCTGAGCCAACTGCACACACCCCATCCAGCTCCATGACAGATATATGTTATGGAGAGTATAACAGGAGGTGTAATCTGACACGTAATTGCACTGGCAAAGAGTATAAGAGGAGGTGTAGCCTGAAAAGTCACTGCATTAGCGCAGAGTATAAGAGGAGCTGTAACCTGGCACCTCATTGGCTTGGCACAGAGTAAAAGTGAAGGTGTAACCTGACACCTCATTGCATTGGCGCAGAGTATAAGTGGAGGTGTAACCTGATACCTCATTGCATTGGCACAGAGTATAAGTGGAGGTGTAACCTGATAGCTCATTATATTGGCACAGAGTTCAAGTAGAGGTGTAACCTGACAGCTCACTGCACTGGCAGTCCATTTTGCTTTTACCAAGACAGGTTTGAGCTGTTTTTCAAAGTGGATGGTAAGTTCAGGAGACTGAAGGGAGGGGAATAATTGGCTTATAAGTGGAAAAAGAAGCAGATTTCTCTGATGATAAATTATAAAGCTTCTTATATTTTCTGATCTATTGATATATCCAAAATTTATTGATACAACTTTAAGCATTTATTTCTCCATGTCACTTACTTTATAAAAAAAAATGGTTATGTAGAAATAATTTTTAGGTGACATAGCCTTTAGCACAATGACCTCTCCCAAATTGGTCAATAAGTCATCTTTAGGCTATGTGCCCACGTTGCATTTATGAAGCAGAAAATTTCTGCAACATTTCTGCATGTCCCTTGCCAGAAAATCGCGTGCGTTTTTTGGTCGCGTTTTTGACGCGTTTTTGACGCGTTTTTGACGCGTTTTTGTATGCGGATTTTACATGCGTTTTTGTAAGCTTATTTCATGCGTTTTTGAGCACAAAGAAAGTTATTGAAAAAAAAAAAAAAAAAGATGGAAATCCTGATGTCATTTCCTAGTTCAACCCCTCTTCACCATTTTGTTTTTTGCAAAAGACAGTATGCCACAGGAATTGCAGCCCCTGCGGGTCAGCAGACCATGCCTAAACCTTCTGCTAATGACTTGCTTAAATCTCCTGCACTACAACGTTGAGCAGGTAATATAAACTAAGTTTTTTTGGGGTACATTATTTTTATGTAGTGTGTGTACTAACCTATTATTGTTCTATAGGAGCGTTTAAGGAGGAGAAGACGACCAAAAAAAATTTGGGTGCACCCTATCTTGCAGGAGCGGACGGACAAGGGCCACTTTAATGTTCTCTACCAGGATTTAAGGAGGTAAGATATATTTGAACAAAGTATAATGTCATCCGTCTATGCTGTTTTTTTAAGGTTTTGTTTGTATACTATGTTCCAAAATTATCTTTTAATATTTTTTTTTTCTCTGTTTACTATAGTTTTCCTGAAAAATTTAAACAGTTCTGCCGTCTGAACATTATTGCATTTGATCGGCTGCTAAGCCTTATGTCTCCTGACCTGGACTTCCAAGACACTGTAATGCGAAGGGCCATCTCTGCTGAGGAAAGGCTGCTCATCACCTTGCGGTAAGTTGAATGTTGATTTATATGTACCTGGTTTTGTTCGCCACCCTGCGGTGATGGCTGGTGTACCTGGTTTTGTTAGCCACCCTGTGGTGATGGCTCCACTGTGTCTGTCTTTGTGTACATATTTTTAGCTTGACCATGAGATCACCATGCACAGAGATCAGATTGAAAAGGTCACTGATGTGTAAACTCTAGAGCAAACATCGTAGGCAAACACAGACACAAAGTCAAAACACATTATAAATTGATATGTGTGAACTCAAGAGAAAACAAAAGATGACCAAAAAAGATTGAGAATGTGGAGCCCCCCCCCCCCAAAAAAAAAAGAGCCCATTGTTGGAATAGTTTTTTGTAATAAAGACCTTAATTTTTTAAAAGATGAATTAATAATGGATAATTACTGTTGGCTTGTATTTCTTTTTATGGCTTTTCTAATTATCTATTTTTCCTTTTCAGATTTTTGGCCACAGGAGAGAGCTATACATCACTGCACCTCCAATTTAGGGTTGGTAAATCCACCATTTCCAGAATTGTGAGGTGCACATGTACCGTCATCTGGCAGAAGTTGCAGCCCATCGTGATGCCTTCTCCAACCGAGGAGACTTGGCTGCAGGTCGCAGCAGGCTTTCAAACTGTGGCCAACCTTCGCTGACTACTTCATGAGTCCTGAAGGTGCCGTGCACTGGCAATACTCCTGTGCTGGTGTTGAGCAGCCTGACCAGCAGAGAAGATCTGATGAACAATAAAAGAAGAACTTCCTCCTTTTTTTTTAAAATAAAAATGTAAAAAAAATGTTTTTAAAAAAAATAAATTTTGGTTAAACTTAAATTTGTCTAAAATATTTCTTGAATTGCAACCTTCTACATTTTTTTTTTCGACAATACGTCAACGCAAAAGTGAACAAGCCACAAAGACCAGAGCCTGTAAATTGGCATTACTACCTAGAGCGCTATTCCCAAGTACTGTCTGCTAAAGTCAACCCTCACCATTGTTATTTGCTTGCGCTAAGAACAGAACTAGCAAATAACAGTGTTGAGAGTAGTATTCATCCAAAAAATAGTTGTGGTCCAAAATATCAAAGTATATTTCTAATTTAAAAACCACTGTATACAGCCGACCACATACGTAGATTAGTTTGAACAAATTTCAAAAATGTAGAGTTCCTCTGACCTGCGCTATGGTGAGCGCAGATCAGGGGAACACTTTTTCATTACAACCCAATCCAACCACATATACACTTGAAAAAAAAAATTAACAGATAGTTTAAATAATTTTTTTAATACGTAATATAGAATAACTGTAAAAAACTTTTTAAAAACACAAAACAACAAACTTCTAGAAAATTTAATCGGACAAACATTGCCCATAACTTGGGAAAAAATTACACACTGTGTACAGCACACCTGTCCTCTAATCAGTTTTGGGCCCTAAAATACGGGCAGCACCTGTAGGTTGTTTAATTATATAAAAAGAAAGACCTTTTCTTACAGTCCCCTACGCCTGATGCCTGGTATAGGTGACCATAAGAAAAGGTCTTTGTTAATTGTCTGATTCTCTAAAACATTGTGTATCTATCGACCTACAGGTGCTGTCTGTATTTGCTAGGGTCCAAAAATGCTGACAGGGAGGGGTAAAATTTTTTAACTACAAGTTTTGAAGGTCTTCTTCAAAGCTGTACCCAGGAAACATTTCTTGCGAAAAAGTAGAGTTGGGGGATGGTCCTCTGATAAATGATGATGCACCATGAGCCATTTGCCGACCATAACTTGGTTGCATATCTTCTGGACGGTATGCTGCAGCAACCTGCCCAAAACGCTGGGTTGCAGCTGCTGGTCGTGGTGGAGGCACACTGGGTTTGAAACAATTAAATATTCCGCATACTACGGCTGGGGGCGAGGGCATAACTGCTGCCTCTTCAATTGCCATGACCATAGCGCCTGCTGCAGTCATGTACATGTTCTGCCTATCTCGTGGCAGAGATCTGATGCGGGCAGCTTGGGCTGAGCAAAATTTATAGATGGCATCTTCCTGGGATGCCCTTTCCACAAGGCTGAGGGTTCGATTTGTGAGTGCTTCAAGCACAATAGTCCCACCCCCGTGGCTTTTGGCCTTTTTTTTGCCCGCCCTTCTCGATGCCACGAGATGAGCAGAACCAGACCCCCTCCCAGTGGGCCTCAACACATCACCAGCAGAGCTTCCAGCGTCACTTGGAGCAGGAGCAGGAGAATCAGTCACCAAACCCGTCCCGATGTCCGCTGGATTGGACAAAGAATGTGAGGGACAACCAGATGCTGAAGATGCCGAAGCAGATGGATCCGGTGAGGAAAGCTGGAAAAAGTCCTCGGATTCCTCCTCTACTTGCTCAGTGGTTGTGTCCTCTTCTGCTGTTGGGGCCATGATGTTTCCTTCAGTTCTGTATATAATAAAAGGTAAATCCCAATGTAAATACAACATTTTTGGAAACATTTCAATTAATATGTTTTGGGAATTTACCTCCGCAAACTCCTACTGGTTAGTATGAAGGCCAGCTCGTCCGCAAAAGGAAATTTCCTTTTTTTGGGTGATGAGCCACTTTGCACCGACTGGTGATACTTCACCAGCCGGTCGGTGACCGATCTCCACCGATTTTTAATATCATACACTGCAATGACACAACCAAAACAATTTATGAACTGCTTTGACACCAAAAAGTGCAATTATAAATAGATATAAAAATAAGTGTAAAAATCAAAACTTACTAATTTCCTCTTGGGCATCACGTTCAGCATTAACCCACTGGGGATACATTTGGCTCAACACAGAGGCCCAGGCGTCTTTTTTCTTCTGCTTGTCTTTGTAGTCAGGACTAGCTCGGTCCCATATTTCGGGATATTTTTCAATCTACAGTGAATAATAACGTGTGTGAATATTATTTTAAAAACAAAATGGAGGAATAAAAGATTAACCCCAAAAAAAAAATTAAATAAACATATGGAGATATGTACGCACACACACCAACACTAACCCCTCACCTATATTGTACGGTTCTTTCACACATCAATCTCCGGGACGAGTGTTGATGCCATTTTCCACACACAGCGGAGACCCACACACAGACCCATTGCAAAGCATGCTCGGTCACACTTATCTGTACTAACGTGGATATGTGGACGTGAGAAATCAACCTTACAGCGTATGCAGGAGCTTTCAGTGAATGAACCTACATACACTGTACAATAATCTTTCAATCTTTTAACCAAAAAAAATAAGTGGGCTCACGCATAGCTTTAATAAATAGCAAAGGGAAAGCAGACGGTTGTTGGCTGATGTTATAGTCTGTGAAGTAGCCAATAACCATGGACCCTTCCTTTGCTATTAATACCAGGCCGCAGCAGTTAGCTTAGCCTTTACTGGCTACTATATAGGAAGCCCCCCCCCAAAAAAATGACATGGGGTCCCCCTATAAATTGTAGCCAGCAAAGGCTAGCCACTTTGCCTTTTCTGGCTACTATTTATGAAGACCCCCCCCAAAAAAATTACATGGGGTCCCCCTATAAATTGTAGCCAGCAAAGGCTAGCCGCTTTGCCTTTTCTGGCCACTATATAAGAAGACCCACCCAAAAAAAATTACATGGGGTCCCCCTATAAATTGTAGCCAGCAAAGGCTAGCCGCTTTGCCTTTTCTGGCTACTATTTATGAAGACCCCACCCAAAAAAAATTACATGGGGTCCCCCTATAAATTGTAGCCAGCAAAGGCTAGCCGCTTTGCCTTTTCTGGCCACTATATAAGAAGACCCCCCCAAAAAAAATTACATGGGGTCCCCCTATAAATTGTAGCCAGCAAAGGCTAGCCGCTTTGCCTTTTCTGGCTACTATTTATGAAGACCCCCCCCAAAAAAATTACATGGGGTCCCCCTATAAATTGTAGCCAGCAAAGGCTAGCCGCTTTGCCTTTTCTGGCCACTATATAAGAAGACCCACCCAAAAAAAATTACATGGGGTCCCCCTATAAATTGTAGCCAGCAAAGGCTAGCCGCTTTGCCTTTTCTGGCTACTATTTATGAAGACCCCACCCAAAAAAAATTACATGGGGTCCCCCTATAAATTGTATCCAGCAAAGGCTAGCCGCTTTGCCTTTTCTGGCCACTATATAAGAAGACCCCCCCAAAAAAAATTACATGGGGTCCCCCTATAAATTGTAGCCAGCAAAGGCTAGCCGCTTTGCCTTTTCTGGCTACTATTTATGAAGACCCCCCCCAAAAAAAATGACATGGGGTCCCCCTATAAATTGTAGCCAGCAAAGGCTAGCCACTTTGCCTTTTCTGGCTACTATTTATGAAGACCCCCCCAAAAAAAATGACATGGGGTCCCCCTATAAATTGTAGCCAGCAAAGGCTAGGCGGACAGCTGCGACCTGATATTAATAGCCTAGAAAGGGGCCATGGTTATAGGCCCCCTCCCAGGCTATAATATCAGCCCTCAGCTGCCCCAGATTTGGCGCATCATATTTGTGCGCCAAATCTGGCGCTTAGCCTCGCTCTTCCACGCTGCCCTGGTGCGGTGGCAGGGGGTAATAGTGGTGGGGTTCATGTCAGCGCCAGCTGACATGAAGCCCAGGTTAGTAATGATGGGCGTCAATAAGACACCCCCATTACTAACCTACAAAGTGTTAAAAAGAAAAAAGACAAACACCCAGAAAAAAATAATTTATTTGAAATAAAACACAATTTTATTTAATTCTAATTTTACTAAAAAAAAAAAAAATAGTTACCTGTCCACGTTCCTGCGCTGATCTCCCATGCACAGCTGTCACATCTGGAGATGTGACAGCTGTCATGGCTGCTGTAAGCTCACGCTGCCGGGAACACGTCCGCTCCCAGCAGCATGAGCCCCTGACTGAGGTCACCGGAGTGCATTCAGTCAGCGCTGCTCCGGTGACCTCCTTTACAGCCCTGTTGTACCGTGGGAATTTCTCACGATACAGCGGGGCCGTAAAGCAGATCACCGGAGCAGCGCTGCCTGAACTCCGGCGAACCCGTTCATTCTAGCGGCGGCAGCGGTTCAGAGCGGTCACATTCTATGTGGCTGCTCTGAACTGGAGATCTTCGTGGGACACTCGTGGACTGCTACGGAGGGGTAAGGATAAGGTTGTGGTTTATTATTTTATATTTTATTACAGGAGATCGATGGCTTCGGGGAATTAGGTGTCTAGGTGAGTATAGGTGTAGTTTTTTATTTTTTACTTTATTTTAGGTGGCGATCGGCGGGGACAGGTAATGTATGAACTATTTTATTTTAGGTAACCACTGGCCACCAATGAAAAAAAAGGGGGCAGTAGATGACATATTATTGGGGCAAATAAAAAAAAAACTTTAATAATGATAGCACCCCCCCCCCAAAAAAAAAAAAATAGGGGGGGGGGGGATAGGGTCAATAATATATGGAGGCACATATGGGGGCTATTAAATTTAATTTTGGGGCACATTTTACAGCAGGATCAGTCTGATGGGAACTACTGCTCCCATCGAGCTGATCCTGCTGGCAGGAGTGGACGGGGGACAGACATAGGCCGATGGGAGTAGTAGTGTCACATCGGCCTATGTCTGCCTGCTGACACCCGCGCACACAGACCCCACACAGACTCCACACAGACCCCACACAGACCCCACATACACACCACACAGACACATACAGACCACATACACACCACACAGACACATACAGACACTTACCACACTAATCATGAATCCCACGTTGACATTCATCCGCTTGTACCATCCCACGTTAGCAGCCATGATCCTGAGAGACGGGAATATTATGGGATTCTCGTCTTCCTGGATTATGGGATGCTCATGGGATGGATGGATGGAACGCCCAATTGTGACGTCACTTCCTATTTGCTGCGGTTTTGAGGTACAAGACCGCAGCAAAGGCGCTTCACTTCCGCAATTATTTTTACATATTTGCGGATTTGAAGCGGCCCAATGCAAGTCAATGGCGGCGATTACGCCGCGCTTCCGCAAAATTAAATGACATGCTGCGGATTTTTCCGCGGAGCATAAACGCAGCGGAAAAAACCGCAGCGTGGGCATTGACAGTGCGGCTTCTCATTGAGGACCATGGGGGGCGGATTACCAAGCATTTTTGGAGCGTTTATGCTGCGGAAATTCCGCAGCATATACGCTTGAAAAATGCTACATGGGCACACAGCCTTAGACTACAGTGTCCTATGAGTCATGCAGTTAATGATACAATACATTCACTATGTATCTGTAAAGTTTATTCACATGAGTTTTACACATAATCAACCACTGAAAGGTCATCATCACTTAATAGTAAGAGAAGAAAACTGACAATAGTATCATCTTAGTAAGTAAATGTTGCTTTTTTTTAATGACTATTGATGATTGTTTAGTCTTTCGTTGTTTTAAAATCAATTTCTATTACAGGGACTTAATACATTGACTTTTGATCTTCCACCTTCATGTTTTTTTTATGGTTCCATATTGACCTTGGAGGAAAAATACAGTACATTTCATTTTAAGCATTATACCTTTAAAGGAAATCTGTCACCACATTATTTGACCGATCTAAGCTATACAGGTTATAGAATGCTGAAAGAAGTGTATGTACCTGTATGCATCATATCAGATGCCTTGTTGCTGAGAAATCATCTTTTATCACTTTTTATGTAAATAGGTTCTTAGGAGGATGCTGCCTGGAAGATAACTCTGCCTCCAGATCTTATTTTACACGGGAGTTACCAGTGTGATGTGTAATGACCGCTCTGTGCTCTCCTGATCTCACTGCAGAGCTGTGTGTGGTTATAACTAGTGTTGAGCCACCCCCGTAGTGTTCGAGTTCGGTTCGGTTCGTCGAACACCCGTGTGTTCGCCGAACTGTTCGTCGAACTGTTCGTCGAACACCTTCGAACACCGTTAAAACCAATGGCAGGCAAACAAAAACACATAGAAACACATAGAAAACACCTTCAAAGGTGTCCAAAAGCTGACAAACTGCTCAGAAGACACAACTAACACATGGAAAAGTGACAAGTACATATAGTCATGCGAAAAGAAAAGAGGTGGAGGAGTAAAAGGAGGGGGAGACACAGATATAGGCATGTCATGCCCTTCTAAAATCCAAAAAGTGAGAAGCCGACACGTTCAGTCCGCTCCTGTCCGTGCCACCTCCGCGTCGCCGGGTTTGTGCCAGAGCCGCGGTGAACCCTGACGGCCAGCCCCCCTCTCCCAATACTGGTGCCTGTCCGCTGGTGGGTCGAGCGAGACCCCCTGTGGTGGAGGCAGCTCTAAGCTTTTTAATTTAAATTGTCTCTCTAATTTGAATGAATACACTTTAAATCCATTTACAAGGATCTATTGGAGGGCAAGTCTCATGCCAGCAGCGCGTAATTCCAGCTCCAGTAGCGTCCACTAAAGCTGCTGCAGTTAAAAAGCTTTTATAAGGATCGAGCTCCGCTGTCCACCGCAAGGCATCCTACTGCCAGTCCCAGCCCCTATGCCTTGGGGTGCCTCCTGATGCTCTTCACTGAGTATCCCGTGGTCCCGAAGCATTTCCTTTGAAAAAATTAAGTGTCCAAACTACAGGTGGTGTAGCTTGCTTAACAGCCGGGATAATCCGCTGACTAGCAGACACTGCTACTAGGCACAAAGTATTTCCTGGGCTAGATGCAGTTAAAAATTTGTAATTAGATACTCTCGTTGGATGCTGAGAAAGCATTCCATAGAGTCTCCTGGCACGCCATATATGATTCTCTTAAAAAGCTTGGGGTAGGGGTCTAGGGGACCCTTTTATAGCCAAAATCACGGCCCTGTATCGCAATACGTCACCTAGGCTGAAGGTAAATGGAACTGTAGCACCCTGAAGGCTCGGTTGCTACAGAGGTATTGCACCTCACCCAGAGGTGTGATATCTCACTCTCAGGTAAGGATGTAGTGTGGATCAGGACCCGACACCTGCATGCATTACACCACATTGCCGTGGGGCAGGGCGACCAATATGCCCCTGAGATGGGCACGACAGTCCCTGTCCCTGGCTGGAGTGGGGGGAGGGAACACTGAGGAAGGGGAACCCTGTAGTGCAGGAGCAGGGAGGAAGCAGTTCCTGGGTGCATTGAGAAGGGAGTATAAAAGGTGGGCACCATCTTAGTTCAGTGCAGAGAAGTCTGAGCAGAAGTGGCAGGGAGCAGGGGCTCTGCATGAGCTCTGCTCCGGAGGCGGGCCTAGTAACAGAGGCCCAGGCCTGGAAGAGGGAGAAGGAAGGAAGAGGAGCGGAGAAGGCTCCAGGAACGAGGAACGAAGGGATCCCAGGGGTGCGGACGGGCGAGTCGCCACCGCACGCCCGAATCCACCTGCGTGGAGGGGTCAGGCCAAAGGGGGAGACCGGTCCCCGAAACTAGTGGAGGCAGGAAACGACCCTCAGCTAGAAACCGGAGGATGTGACATTTTATGTGGCGCAGCCCCTCGCTACACCCGCTAGGAAGGCACCACATAGGGTCAGGGAAACTGGCGCCAAGTTTACCAAGAGGAGGCCCGAGGCAGCCGGACAGAAGGGTTGGTAAGAAAGGCCAGACAAAGGACACACAAAGGGGGTCCTGTGAAGCGCTCCAAAGTTATCTGGGAGTTGTCTGAGCCCCTCACCTGGTGAGCACAGTACGACGTGGGCAGCCGTTACCTGCAGACGTGGTCTGGATAATAAGAACTGTGAGTAAAGGCCCTGGACTGCATCACTGACTCCGTGTCGTTACTGCTGCTGCCCTGCACCATCACCCCCATCCTCCGCATACACTGCCCTGAGGCTATACTCCTCCCGTGGGGAGTTATGCTACGCTTTGCTGCACCCACAACACCAGCCTCAGCGGTCTGCCCTGGAGCGGCGGTTCACTCTGACCGCAATCCACGGGTGGCGTAGTCGGACATTTAAACATCAAAACCACATAAATAGTTCCCCCACTGGTTTGACCGCCCTGAGCCACGGAACCGGGTCGCCGCCACGGAGACTGCAACCACCAGCATCCACCAAAAAGGGTCCGGCTTCGGGTGTCCCAAGTAGAGATGAGCGTTGTTCTACTCGAACTGTTCGCCAATCTCAAATTCGAGCTGTTTTGGGCGGTGTTCGAGCCGTTCGGCGAACACGAACAATTTGAGAAAAATTCGGCTGTTCGAGGTTATGTTCGATAACTGTTCGTGCACCAAAATCATAACTCGATTTTTTCTCAGTAATGATGAAAATTAATGTTAATACGCAGTTTGAGTGTACAGCGGGGTGGGGGGAGGGGCAGGGGATGGATCTCTGCAGGAACAATGAAGATCTCCATTTTTTTTTTCTCTTTCCCGCATTTACAGTGGGGAGGTGCAATCTGTCAGCCTATCAGCAGCGCACACACGGAGCGAAGTGCTTTTTTTCACACAAGCAAGGGCATGTGTCATTGGCAGTGTATGTCACATGTCCTTGCCCTATAAGACCAAGCCATTTTCCCCGTCGCCACCATTTTCTCACTGCTGCAGCTGCGTGTTAGACGGCACCGCTGTTGCTGTGTGCGCTATACCTTGTTAATTTCAAGCCAATTTTCGCACAAATCTACAGATAGCTTGGGAGTAGGGAATAGTTGTGATTGCAGTCCTTTTAAGGACTAGGTTACAGCATTTCCTACGACTTTTATCAGGCAGGTCTGTGCTCTTAAATAGATAGATTGTGGGAGTAAAGACTAATTGTAATTGGAGTCCTTTTCAGGACTAGGTTACATCAGTTCCTATCAGTTTTTGCCAGGCAGGTCTGTGCCAGTGCTGTGCAAGTTTTTTTCACAGCATTTGGCTGAATCTAGCAAAGCTAATCCTTTTTGGCCTATTGCAGAGTGTGTTAGTCAGTGGAGTAGCCTATCTGTGTTGCAAGATATACCACCTGTGTATAGAATACCAATTTTTTTACTGCACCTAGTGAAGTAAAATCTTTTGGGCATAGCATCATTCTATTAGTCCATCTATACTGACCTCCATCAGGTTGCAAATTGAATCTAATTTTTTTCTGCATCTAGCTCTGAAAAAATATTGGGCTTCTAGCTGTGTGTGGGACTTGTTGTATTAGTCCATCTATACTGACCTCCATCAGGTTGCAAACTGAATATATTTTTTTCTGCATCTACCTCTGAAAAAATATTGGGCTTCTAGCTGTGTGTGGGACTTGTTCTATTAATCCATCTATACAGACCTCCATCAGGTTGCAAACTGAATATATTTTTTTCTGCATCTACCTCTGAAAAAATATTGGGCTTCTAGCTGTGTGTGGGACTTGTTGTATTAGTCCATCTATACTGACCTCCATCAGGTTGCAAACTGAATATATTTTTTCTGCATCTACCTCTGAAAAAATATTGGGCTTCTAGCTGTGTGTGGGACTTGTTCTATTAATCCATCTATACAGACCTAAATCAGGTTGTAAACTGAATATATTTTTTTCTGCATCTACCTCTGAAAAAATATTGGGCTTCTAGCTGTGTGTGGGACTTGTTGTATTAGTCCATCTATACTGACCTCCATCAGGTTGCAAACTGAATATATTTTTTTCTGCATCTACCTCTGAAAAAATATTGGGCTTCTAGCTGTGTGTGGGACTTGTTCTATTAATCCATCTATACAGACCTCCATCAGGTTGCAAACTGAATATATTTTTTTCTGCATCTACCTCTGAAAAAAATATGTGGCCTTCTAGCAGTGTGTGGGACTTTCTCTATTAGTCCATCTATACTGACCTCCATCAGGTTGCAAACTGAATATAATTTTTTTCTGCATCTAGCTCTGAAAAAATATTTGGCCTTCTAGCTGTGTGTGGGACTTGTTGTATTAGTCCATCTATACTGACCTCCATCAGGTTGCAAATTAAAAATAATTTTTATCTGCATCTACAGTACCTCTGAAAAAATATTTGGGCTTCTAGCTGTGTGTGGGACT
Organism: Phyllobates terribilis; assembly: GCF_046119375.1. Classification (NCBI taxonomy): domain Eukaryota; kingdom Metazoa; phylum Chordata; class Amphibia; order Anura; family Dendrobatidae; genus Phyllobates; species Phyllobates terribilis. The sequence continues at coordinate 304,441,085 of NW_027362768.1, read as the reverse complement.
TGTTCTATTAGTCCATCTATACTGACTTCCATCAGGTTGCAAATTGAATATAATTTTTATCTGCATCTAGCTCTGAAAAAATATTTGGCCTTCTAGCAGTGTGTGGGACTTTCTCTATTAGTCCATCTATACTGACCTCCATCAGGTTGCAAATTGAATATAATATTTATCTGCATCTAGCTCTGAAAAAATATTTGGCCCTCTAGCAGTGTGTGGGACTTTCTCTATTAGTCCATCTATACTGACCTCCATCAGGTTGCAAATTAAAAATAATTTTTATCTGCATCTACCTCTGAAAAAATATTTGGGCTTCTAGCTGTGTGTGGGACTTGTTCTATTAATCCATCTATACAGACCTCCATCAGGTTGCAAACTGAATATAATTTTTTTCTGCATCTAGCTCTGAAAAAATATTTGGTCTTCTAGCAGTGTGTGGGACTTGTTCTATTAGTCCACCTATACTGACCTCCATCAGGTTGCAAATTCAAAATAATTTTTTGTCTGCATCTAGCTCTGAAAAAATATTTGGCCTTCTAGCAGTGTGTGGGACTTTCTCTATTAGTCCATCTATACTGACCTCCATCAGGTTGCAAACTGAATATATTTTTTTTCTGCATCTACCTCTGAAAAAATATTGGGCTTGTAGCTGTGTGTGGGACTTGTTCTATTAATCCATCTATACAGACCTCCATCAGGTTGCAAACTGAATAAAAAATTTTTCTGCATCTACCTCTGAAAAAATATTTGGGCTTCTAGCTGTGTGTGGGACTTGTTCTATTAGTCCATCTATACTGACCTCCATCAGGTTGCAAATTGAATATAATTTTTTTCTGCATCTAACCCAGCCAATAGTTTTGGCCTAATAACACAGTTTGGCCACTCAGCTCTGCTCGGTTCCCATCCATTGTTTTTTTGTGCAAACAACTCCAGAGTTGTGAATTAGTTAACCACCAAAATGAGTGGAAAAAGGCCTGCTGCTGGTCGAAAGGGGAATAGGCGTGTTGGGAAGAGGAAAAAAGGTTGTGTCCGTGGGGTAGGTGTTAAAGCAACAGTAACATCTGCAGAAGAAAGACCATCTTCCAGCCAAACTAAAATGTCTACTTCTTTTAGCGGACAATGTGATAAGATCCCTTTCTTACGGGCACGCCAATCGCTACAAATTCCAGATGAGGCACAAAAACAGCAGGTGCTTCAATGGATATCAAGTGCTCCTTTAAGTGGGCTCTCCTCCACATCAACTTCAACATCACAAATACTCCAGTCCTCAAAGGTGTCACCCCAATCGCCCTTGCTTCCTCACAGCTCCCAAATCTCCAGCTGCCCGTCTGAGTATGAGGTAGAACAGATGGTTGAGTCTGCAGAGCTGTTTACTCATACTATAGCCTGGGAATCAGAGGTCGACTCCAGCGCTTCTGTGAATCCAGACGAGGAAATGATCTGCACTGATGCCCAGAATCTTTATGAGTCGGATCCAGGACCAGACGCAGAAGGTTCTGACCATAATGTAGACCCTCATTCCCAAACTGTAACTCCTGTTGGTGGAGACAATGAGGAAGACGATGATAAGACTCAAATACCTGATTGGAGCGACAACTTTAGTTTTTTGTCAGGGCAGGAACAGGTTGGCTCTGAGGACGACGGGTGTGATAACGCACAGGGTGATGATGATGAGGTTGGAGATCCCACTTACTGTCAACCCACAGTCAGCCAAGAGATGAGGTCAGCAGAGGAGGTGGAGGAAGATGCTAGTGATGAAGAGGTCAGGTTGCGCCTTCCTGGACAGAGACGTAGTACTGGAAGCACGTCAACAACTGCATCCTCAAACACAACTCTGCCTCTCACCACAAGTCGTGGTGGCTCTTCAGGTCGCATGGGTGCTAAGCCTTGCATAGCCTGGGCATTTTTTCAGATCGATAAAGATGACCCAACTCGTGTTATCTGTAACATTTGTCAGCAAAAGCTAAGTAGAGGCCAAAAAATACATAGTTTGAGTACTTCATGCATGAACCGGCACATGGACATGAAGCATAAGTTGCAGTGGGAAGCTCAGTGTGCTACAATGCGGCCTAGCCGGCCGGGCCAACCACCGTCTGCCATATCTTGTGCATCCGCGGCCTCTTCATCCTCTGTGACTGGGGGGACAGCAGTCACACCTGTTTTGGGGCGCAGACCTGCCACCTCTTTACCCGCAACAGCCAGCGTGATTGGCAGGTCATCATTTTCTTTGGAGGTGGTAACACCAGCTGGTGTTGAGCGCTGTCCGACATCGATAGCACCACCTTTGGATCAAGGCAACCTAACATGTCCGCCTGCATCTTCCTCACAGACCGGCAGTTTGCCAGGGACACCCTTATCAACCCCGTCTAAGCACAATAGCCAGCCCTCGGTCCCTCAGATGTGGACAAGTAAAAGACCATTTCCTCCTAGCCATGAGAAAGCTAAGAGGTTGAATTTCACCATCTGCAAGCTCTTGGCTACAGAAATGCTGCCTTTCCGCCTGGTGGACACAGAGGATTTTCGAGACCTTATGTCCGTCGCAGTGCCCCAGTACCAGATGCCCAGTCGGCACTACTTCTCAAAGAAAGGTGTGCCTGCGCTCCACCAGCATGTCGCACACAACATCACCGCTTCTTTGAGAAACTCTGTGTGTGACAGGGTGCATTTCACCACAGACACTTGGACGAGTAGGCATGGACAGGGGCATTACATGTCGCTGACTGGGCACTGGGTAACTATGGTGACAGCAGGACAAGGGGCTGCTGTCCAAGTCTTGCCGTCCCCACGAGTTGTGCGTCAATCCTCTTTATGTCAAAGTTCCTCCACTGCTTCTGCCTCCTCAACCTCCTCTCGGTCTTCCACCTGCACCCAAAGCCTGTCTGGTCATGCCACAAGCTTTCTAACTGCGCAGAAGGGATCCTGCACACCTCCTTACTATGCTGGCAGTAGGGCTCAACGTCATCAGGCGGTTTTTACATTGAAATGTCTGGGAAATGTGAGTCACACAGCTGAGGAGTTGTGGTCAGCTCTGGAGAACCAATTTCATGAATGGTTGTCTCCACTGGACCTGAAACCAGGGAAGGCCGTGTGCGACAATGCTGCAAACCTGGGTGCGGCCCTTCGCCGGGGCAATGTCACACACGTGCCTTGTATGGCTCACGTGTTGAACCTGGTTGTCCAGCAATTTTTAGCCCACTATCCCAGACTAGATGGACTTCTGCAGAGGGCACGGTCGCTGTGTGCTCACTTCCGCCGTTCGCATCCCGCAGCTCAGCGACTTACATCTCTACAGAAGTCGTTGGGCCTGCCACTTCACCGGCTAAAATGCGATGTGCCTACCCGGTGGAATTCAACTCTGCACATGTTGCAGCGACTGTGGCAGCACCGACAAGCCCTGGTGCAATACGTTCTGACGTATAGCCTGGGCCAACGAGATCCAGAGATGGGGCAAATCACGCTGGAGGAGTGGTCTCAGATCAGGGACCTATGCACCCTTCTGCACAGTTTTGAAATGGCGACGAAGATGTTTAGTGCTGACGATGCCATTATCAGCATGACTATTCCGGTGATTTACATGCTGGAGCACATGTTAAACAGAATTCGGAGTCAGGTGGTGGCACAAGAGGAGGTGGAGGAAGTAGAGGAGGAGGAGTTGTATGCGGAAGGGCTAACATCTGCAAGGTCCAGACGGTCGGCAGCACCAAGGCGGCAGGCATGTGAGGGTGGGGGAGATGGTTTTACCAGGGCGCATGGTAGCAGCCAAACTAGTGAGGAAGGTGCAGGAGCCCAGGAAGAAGTGGAGGACGAACTGATGGAAGACTCATCAGATGAGGGAGACCTTGATCACATTTCTGTTGTGCGAGGTTGGGGGGAGAGGACAGAGGAAGGAAGCATGATTGTTACCTCGCCACCAACACAACAGGGACTTGGTGCTCCTGGATGCGCAACACACATGAGTGCCTTCTTGCTACACTACCTGCAACATGACCCTCGAATTGTGAGAATTAGAAATAATCCTGACTACTGGGTTGCCACACTGTTAGATCCCCGGTACAAAAGTAAATTTGCAGAAATTATTCCTGCCATAGAAAGGGATGCACGCATGCAGGAGTATCAGCAGAGACTGTTGCAGAATCTTACATGTGCTTTTCCACAAAATACCAGTGGTGCACATAGTGAATCTCACAGTTCCAACTTGCCAACCGTGGGACCGTCAAGTGTTCAGCACTCAAACCGTAACAGAACCACAGTATCTGCTGGTAACATCAATTTTGCGGAATCATTTCACCACTTTTTTAGCCCATCCTTTGCAAGGCCACAGGAGACAAGAAGTCTGACACATAGTCAACGCCTAGAGACGATGGTACAGGAGTATCTCCAAGTAAACATTGAAGCCATGACTGTGTCACTGGACCCTTGCTCTTTTTGGGCTTCCAATCTGGATAAATGGCCGGAGCTAGCCACTTACGCCTTGGAGATCTTGTCATGCCCCGCAGCCAGCGTTCTGTCTGAACGTGTGTTCAGCTCTGCTGGTGGTGTGCTGACAGATAAGCGCACGCGGCTCTCCACTGATAATGTAGACAGACACGTTCATAAAGATGAACAAATCATGGATCCGAAACGACTTTTCTACCCCTGTGTCATCCTGGGGAGAGTAAAAGCTTGATGATTGGTTAAAATCACCCTACCAACCGTTTTAAGCTTTCAAATTACTAATCATGTTTATCTGTATCTTGGCTGGAAAATAATTTGGGCTTTGTAGCAGTGTGCAGCACTGATTCTATTAGGCCATCTATAATAAGCTCCACCAGATTTAATATTACTAATCATGTTTATCTGTATCTTGACTGGAAAATAATTTGGGCTTTGTAGCAGTGTGCAGCACTGATCCTATTAGGCCATCTATACTAAAGCTTCACCAGATTTAAAATTAATAATAATTTTTAGCTGCATCTAGCCCGGAAAATAATTTTGGGGCTCCGAGATGCGCAAGACACATAAGTGCCTTCTTGCTGCACTACCTGCAGCATGACCCTCATATTGTCAGAATTCGAAGTAATCATGACTACTGGGTTGCCACACTCTTAGATCCCCCAAACTTTTCGATCAACCTTTTCATTTTAATAAAGACCAAAAAAATGGTCATTTTTGAAATTATAAGCATTAGCAGGTTGTTAGAAACTGAAATCAAACAGTTTTCAACTCAAAACTTTATGCTAGGTGATGTTACATTTTCACATAGGACCCCTTGTTCGAAATGAGCTTCTGAACTCTCTCGTCCATTGAATTTGTCAGGTTTTGGATGGTTTCTGCTTCAATTGTTTTGCATGAGGACAGAATACCCTCCCAGAGCTGTTGCTTAGATGTGAACTGCCTCCCGTCATCATAGACACTCCTTTTAATGATGCTCCAAAGGTTCTGAATGGGGTAGAGGTCAGGGGAGCATGGGGGTCACACCATAAGTTTGTCCCCTTTTATGCCCATATCAGCCAGAGATGCAGATGTTTTATGTGCAGCATGAGATGGTGCATTATCATGCAAAAAAATGATCTTGCTGTGAAATACACGGTTCTTCTTCTTGAACCATGGCAGGAAGTGCTGTTTGAGAAAATCCACATACATTATGGAGTTCATCTTTAGCACCTTCAGGGATCCTAAAGGGGCCGACAATCTCTCTCCCCATGATTCCAGCCCAAAACATTACTCCACCTCCTCCTTGTTGGCGCTGTAGCCGTGTTTGCGTGGGGTGTCCATCAACCAGCCATCCTCCACTCCATCCATCTGGACCATCGAGCGCTGCACGGCACTCATCCATGAACAAAACAGCTTTGAAATCAGTCTTCATGTAATGTTTGGCCCACTGGAGCCGTTTCTGCTTGTGTGAAGTGGATAGAGGAGGTCGACAGGATGGCGTATGCACAGCTGCAAACCTCTGAAGGACCCTGCATCTTGTTGTTCGGGGGACGTTGGAGGCACCAGCAGCTTCAAAAACTTGTCTACTGCTATGACAAGGCTTTTTTGCCGCTGCTCTTTCAACCTGACATAATTGCCTGTAGGAAAGAGTCCTCAATTTGCCCTTATCAGCACACACACGTGTGTACTGTGAATCAGCTACATACTTCTTGATTGCCAAGACACTTCATCCTGATCATCGCACAATGTTGATTGTAGTCATGCCTTGACCTAAACACTCCACAATTTGTTGCTTCTCAGCAGCCGACACATCCTTTTTCTTTCCCATTTTGGCAGAAAATGTAGGCTGCTTAATAGTGTGAGACAGCCTTCTTAAGTAGTCTTGCCTTTCATTGGACACACCTGCCAAACTAATTAGCACAGGTGTCTGCAATTGCTTACAGTGATATAAAGAGCCCTGACACACATCACCATCAATGAGTTTAACTGACAAACAAACAAATTCTTCCCTTATCACTCCTAAACACTTTTTGCATAATAATTTGGAACACAGTGTACATGTGCTTTTCCACAAAACACCAGTGGTTCACGTAGTGAATCTTACAGTTCTAACTTGCCAACCGTGGTCTGTATGGAGTTGTTCAATAAAGGGCCCAAAATTAAGATAACATAGATGGGAGAGGTCTCTATGAATAGGAATTCCTAAGTATTTGATACCCTGTGAGGGACAGGCAAAGGGAAAGTTGGACTGGATGGAATCCTATATGGATTTGGGGGGGGAGACATCGAGGGCCTCAGACTTCGCTGCATTGATTTTAAAATGTAACAAAGTGATCTATTTCAGCCATAACAGCATGGATGGATATATGTGATTGAGTGATATATACTAGGACATCATCAGCAAATAGAGAGCACTTGTACTCGGTGCCTCCCACCTCAATCCACCTAATATTGGGGTTATGGCGAATTGATGAGAGCAGGTGCTCCGTCACTAGGATGTATAAGAGAGGGGACAGAGAACATCTCTGCCTTGTCCCATTGGTGATTGTGAAAGGTGATGAAAATGTTCTGACGCGCCCCCTGGGCCTTGGGACTAGTGTTGAGCCACCCCCGTAGTGTTCGAGTTCGGTTCGGTTCGTCGAACACCCGTGTGTTCGCCGAACTGTTCGTCGAACTGTTCGTCAAACACCTTCGAACACCGTTAAAACCAATGGCAGGCAAACAAAAACACCTAGAAACACATAGAAAACACCTTCAAAGGTGTCCAAAAGCTGACAAACTGCTCAGAAGACACAACTAACACATGGAAAAGTGACAAGTACATATAGTCATGCGAAAAGAAAAGAGGTGGAGGAGTAAAAGGAGGGGGAGACACAGATATAGGCATGTCATGCCCTTCTAAAATCCAAAAAGTGAGAAGCCGACACGTTCAGTCCGCTCCTGCCCGTGCCACCTCCGCGTCGCCGGGTTTGTGCCAGAGCCGCGGTGAACCCTGACGGCCAGCCCCCCTCTCCCAATACTGGTGCCTGTCCGCTGGTGGGTCGAGCGAGCCCCCCTGTGGTGGAGGCAGCTCTAAGCTTTTTAATTTAAATTGTCTCTCTAATTTGAATGAATACACTTTAAATCCATTTACAAGGATCTATTGGAGGGCAAGTCTCATGCCAGCAGCCGCGTAATTCCAGCTCCAGTAGCGTCCACTAAAGCTGCTGCAGTTAAAAAGCTTTTATAAGGATCGAGCTCGGCTGTCCACCGCAAGGCATCCTACTTCCAGTCCCAGCCCCTATGCCTTGGGGTGCTTCCTGATGCTCTTCACTGAGTATCCCGTGGTCCCGAAGCATTTCCTTTGAAAAAATTAAGTGTCCAAACTACAGGTGGTGTAGCTTGCTTAACAGCCGGGATAATCCGCTGACTAGCAGACACTGCTACTAGGCACAAAGTATTTCCTGGGCTAGATGCAGTTAAAAATTTGTAATTAGATACTCTCTTTGGATGCTGAGAAAGCATTCCATAGAGTCTCCTGGCACGCCATATATGATTCTCTTAAAAAGCTTGGGGTAGGGGTCTAGGGGACCCTTTTATAGCCAAAATCACGGCCCTGTATCGCAATACGTCACCTAGGCTGAAGATAAATGGAACTGTAGCACCCTGAGGGCTCGGTTGCTACAGAGGTATTGCACCTCACCCAGAGGTGTGATATCTCACTCTCAGGTAAGGATGTAGTGTGGATCAGGACCCGACACCTGCATGCATTACACCACATTGCCGTGGGGCAGGGAGACCAATATGCCCCTGAGATGGGCACGACAGTACCTGTCCCTGGCTGGAGTGGGGGGAGGGAACACTGAGGAAGGGGAACCCTGTAGTGCAGGAGCAGGGAGGAAGCAGTTCCTGGGTGCATTGAGAAGGGAGTATAAAAGGTGGGCACCATCTTAGTTCAGTGCAGAGAAGTCTGAGCAGAAGTGGCAGGGAGCAGGGGCTCTGCATGAGCTCTGCTCCGGAGGCGGGCCTAGTAACAGAGGCCCAGGCCTGGAAGAGGGAGAAGGAAGGAAGATGAGCGGAGAAGGCTCCAGGAACGAGGAACGAAGGGATCCCAGGGGTGCGGACGGGCGAGTCGCCACCGCACGCCCGAATCCACCTGCGTGGAGGGGTCAGGCCAAAGGGGGAGACCGGTCCCCGAAACTAGTGGAGGCAGGAAACGACCCTCAGCTAGAAACAGGAGGCTGTGACATTTTATGTGGCGCAGCCCCTCGCTACACCCACTAGGAAGGCACCACATAGGGTCAGGGAAACTGGCGCCAAGTTTACCAAGAGGAGGCCCGAGGCAGCCGGACAGAAGGGTTGGTAAGAAAGGCCAGACAAAGGACACACAAAGGGGGTCCTGTGAAGCGCTCCAAAGTTATCTGGGAGTTGTCTGAGCCCCTCACCTGGTGAGCACAGTACGACGTGGGCAGCCGTTACCTGCAGACGTGGTCTGGATAATAAGAACTGTGAGTAAAGGCCCTGGACTGCATCACTGACTCCGTGTCGTTACTGCTTGCTGCCCTGCACCATCACCCCCATCCTCCGCATACACTGCCCTGAGGCTATACTCCTCCCGTGGGGAGTTATGCTACGCTCTGCTGCACCCACAACACCAGCCTCAGCGGTCTGCCCTGGAGCGGCGGTTCACTCTGACCGCAATCCACGGGTGGCGTAGTCGGACATTTAAACATCAAAACCACATAAATAGTTCCGCCACTGGTTTGACCGCCCTGAGCCACGGAACCGGGTCGCCGCCACGGAGACTACAACCACCAGCATCCACCAAAAAGGGTCCGGCTCCGGGTGTCCCAAGGCCCAGGGGGCGCGTCAGAACATTTTCATCACCTTTCACAATCACCAATGGGACAAGGCAGGGATGATCTCTGTCCCCTCTCTTATACATCCTAGTGACGGAGCACCTGCTCTCATCAATTCGCCATAACCCCAATATTAGGTGGATTGAGGTGGGAGGCACCGAGTACAAGTGCTCTCTATTTGCTGATGATGTCCTAGTATATATCACTCAATCACATATATCCATCCATGCTGTTATGGCTGAAATAGATCACTTTGTTACATGGTCAAATTTTAAAATCAATGCAGCGAAGTCTGAGGCCCTCGATGTCTCCCTCCCCAAATCCATATAGGATTCCATCCAGTCCAACTTTCCCTTTGCCTGGCCCTCACAGGGTATCAAATACTTAGGAATTCCTATTTATAGAGACCTCTCCCATCTATGTTATCTTAATTTGGGGCCCTTTATTGAACAACTCCATACAGACCACGGTTGGCAAGTTAGAACTGTAAGATTCACTACGTGAACCACTGGTGTTTTGTGGAAAAGCACATGTACACTGTGTTCCAAATTATTATGCAAAAAGTGTTTAGGAGTGATAAGGGAAGAATTTGTTTGTTTGTCAGTTAAACTCATTGATGGTGATGTGTGTCAGGGCTCTTTATATCACTGTAAGCAATTGCAGACACCTGTGCTAATTAGTTTGGCAGGTGTGTCCAATGAAAGGCAAGACTACTTAAGAAGGCTGTCTCACATTATTAAGCAGCCTACATTTTCTGCCAAAATGGGAAAGAAAAAGGATGTGTCGGCTGCTGAGAAGCAACAAATTGTGGAGTGTTTAGGTCAAGGCATGACTACAATCAACATTGTGCGATGATCAGGATGAAGTGTCTTGGCAATCAAGAAGTATGTAGCTGATTCACAGTACACACGTGTGCGTGCTGATAAGGGCAAATTGAGGACTCTTTCCTACAGGCAATTACGTCAGGTTGAAAGAGTAGCGGCAAAAAAGCCTTGTCATAGCAGCAGACAAGTTTTTGAAGCTGCTGGTGCCTCCAACGTCCCCCGAACAACAAGATGCAGGGTCCTTCAGAGGTTTGCAGCTGTGCATACGCCATCCTGTCGACCTCCTCTATCCACTTCACACAAGCAGAAACGGCTCCAGTGGGCCAAACATTACATGAAGACTGATTTCAAAATTGTTTTGTTCACGGATGAGTGCCGTGCAGCGCTCGATGGTCCAGATGGATGGAGTGGAGGATGGCTGGTTGATGGACACCCCACGCAAACACGGCTACAGCGCCAACAAGGAGGAGGTGGAGTAATGTTTTGGGCTGGAATCATGGGGAGAGAGATTGTCGGCCCCTTTAGGATCCCTGAAGGCGCTAAAGATGAACTCCATAATGTATGTGGATTTTCTCAAACAGCACTTCCTGCCATGGTTCAAGAAGAAGAACCGTGTATTTCACAGCAAGATCATTTTTTTGCATGATAATGCACCATCTCATGCTGCACATAAAACATCTGCATCTCTGGCTGATATGGGCATAAAAGGGGACAAACTTATGGTGTGACCCCCATGCTCCCCTGACCTCTACCCCATTCAGAACCTTTGGAGCATCATTAAAAGGAGTGTCTAAGATGGCGGGAGGCAGTTCACATCTAAGCAACAGCTCTGGGAGGGTATTCTGTCCTCATGCAAAACAATTGAAGCAGAAACCATCCAAAACCTGACAAATTCAATGGACGAGAGAGTTCAGAAGCTCCTTTCGAACAAGGGGTCCTATGTGAAAATGTAACATCACCTAGAATAAAGTTTTGAGTTGAAAACTGTTTGATTTCAGTTTCTAACAACCTGCTAATGCTTATAATTTCAAAAATGACCATTTTTTTGGTCTTTATTAAAATGAAAAGGTTGATCGAAAAGTTTGGGGGATCTAAGAGTGTGGCAACCCAGTAGTCATGATTACTTCGAATTCTGACAATATGAGGGTCATGCTGCAGGTAGTGCAGCAAGAAGGCACTTATGTGTCTTGCGCATCTCGGAGCCCCAAAATTATTTTCCGGGCTAGATGCAGCTAAAAATTATTATTAATTTTAAATCTGGTGAAGCTTTAGTATAGATGGCCTAATAGGATCAGTGCTGCACACTGCTACAAAGCCCAAATTATTTTCCAGTCAAGATACAGATAAACATGATTAGTAATTTTAAATCTGGTGGAGCTTATTATAGATGGCCTAATAGAATCAGTGCTGCACACTGCTACAAAGCCCAAATTATTTTCCAGCCAAGATACAGATAAACATGATTAGTAATTTGAAAGCTTAAAACGGTTGGTAGGGTGATTTTAACCAATCATCAAGCTTTTACTCTCCCCAGGATGACACAGGGGTAGAAAAGGCGTTTCGGATCCATGATTTGTTCATCTTTATGAACGTGAGTCTGTCTACATTATCAGTGGAGAGCCGCGTGCGCTTATCTGTCAGCACACCACCAGCAGAGCTGAACACACGTTCAGACAGAACGCTGGCTGCGGGGCATGACAAGATCTCCAAGGCGTAAGTGGCTAGCTCCGGCCATTTATCCAGATTGGAAGCCCAAAAAGAGCAAGGGTCCAGTGACACAGTCATGGCTTCAATGTTTACTTGGAGATACTCCTGTACCATCGTCTCTAGGCGTTGACTATGTGTCAGACTTCTTGTCTCCTGTGGCCTTGCAAAGGATGGGCTAAAAAAGTGGTGAAATGATTCCGCAAAATTGATGTTACCAGCAGATACTGTGGTTCTGTTACGGTTTGAGTGCTGAACACTTGACGGTCCCACGGTTGGCAAGTTGGAACTGTGAGATTCACTACGTGCACCACTGGTATTTTGTGGAAAAGCACATGTAAGATTCTGCAACAGTCTCTGCTGATACTCCTGCATGCGTGCATCCCTTTCTATGGCAGGAATAATTTCTGCAAATTTACTTTTGTACCGGGGATCTAACAGTGTGGCAACCCAGTAGTCAGGATTATTTCTAATTCTCACAATTCGAGGGTCATGTTGCAGGTAGTGCAGCAAGAAGGCACTCATGTGTGTTGCGCATCCAGGAGCACCAAGTCCCTGTTGTGTTGGTGGCGAGGTAACAATCATGCTTCCTTCCTCTGTCCTCTCCCCCCAACCTCGCACAACAGAAATGTGATCAAGGTCTCCCTCATCTGATGAGTCTTCCATCAGTTCGTCCTCCACTTCTTCCTGGGCTCCTGCACCTTCCTCACTAGTTTGGCTGCTACCATGTGCCCTGGTAAAACCATCTCCCCCACCCTCACATGCCTGCCGCCTTGGTGCTGCCGACCGTCTGGACCTTGCAGATGTTAGCCCTTCCGCATACAACTCCTCCTCCTCTACTTCCTCCACCTCCTCTTGAGCCACCACCTGACTCCGAATTCTGTTTAACATGTGCTCCAGCATGTAAATCACCGGAATAGTCATGCTGATAATGGCATCGTCAGCACTAAACATCTTCGTCGCCATTTCAAAACTGTGCAGAAGGGTGCATAGGTCCCTGATCTGAGACCACTCCTCCAGCGTGATTTGCCCCACCTCTGGATCTCGTTGGCCCAGGCTGTACGTCAGAACGTATTGCACCAGGGCTTGTCGGTGCTGCCACAGTCGCTGCAACATGTGCAGAGTTGAGTTCCACCGGGTAGGGACATCGCATTTTAGCCGGTGAAGTGGCAGGCCCAACGACTTCTGTAGAGATGTAAGTCGCTGAGCTGCGGGATGCGAACGGCGGAAGTGAGCACACAGTGACCGTGCCCTCTGCAGAAGGCCATCTAGTCTGGGATAGTGGGCTAAAAATTGCTGGACAACCAGGTTCAACACGTGAGCCATACAAGGCACGTGTGTGACATTGCCCCGGCGAAGGGCCGCACCCAGGTTTGCAGCATTGTCGCACACGGCCTTCCCTGGTTTCAGGTCCAGTGGAGACAACCATTCATGAAATTGGTTCTCCAGAGCTGACCACAACTCCTCAGCTGTGTGACTCACATTTCCCAGACATTTCAATGTAAAAACCGCCTGATGACGTTGAGCCCTACTGCCAGCATAGTAAGGAGGTGTGCAGGATCCCTTCTGCGCAGTTAGAAAGCTTGTGGCATGACCAGACAGGCTTTGGGTGCAGGTGGAAGACCGAGAGGAGGTTGAGGAGGCAGAAGCAGTGGAGGAACTTTGACATAAAGAGGATTGACGCACAACTCGTGGGGACGGCAAGACTTGGACAGCAGCCCCTTGTCCTGCTGTCACCATAGTTACCCAGTGCCCTGTCAGCGACATGTAACGCCCCTGTCCATGCCTACTCGTCCAAGTGTCTGTGGTGAAATGCACCCAGTCACACACAGAGTTTCTCAAAGAAGCGGTGATGTTGTGTGCGACATGCTGGTGGAGCGCAGGCACACCTTTCTTTGAGAAGTAGTGCCGACTGGGCATCTGGTACTGGGGCACTGCGACGGACATAAGGTCTCGAAAATCATCTGTGTCCACCAGGCGGAAAGGCAGCATTTCTGTAGCCAAGAGCTTGCAGATGGTGAAATTCAACCTCTTAGCTTTCTCATGGCTAGGAGGAAATGGTCTTTTACTTGTCCACATCTGGGGGACCGAGGGCTGGCTATTGTGCTTAGACGGGGTTGATAAGGGTGTCCCCGGCAAACTGCCGGTCTGTGAGGAAGATGCAGACGGACATGTTAGGTTGCCTTGATCCAAAGGTGGTGCTATCGATGTCGGACAGCGCTCAACACCAGCTGGTGTTACCACCTCCAAAGAAAATGATGACCTGCCAATCACGCTGGCTGTTGCGGGTAAAGAGGTGGCAGGTCTGCGCCCCAAAACAGGTGTGACTGCTGTCCCCCCAGTCACAGAGGATGAAGAGGCCCCGGATGCACAAGATATGGCAGACGGTGGTTGGCCCGGCCGGCTAGGCCGCATTGTAGCACACTGAGCTTCCCACTGCAACTTATGCTTCATGTCCATGTGCCGATTCATGCATGAAGTACTCAAACTATGTATTTTTTGGCCTCTACTTAGCTTTTGCTGACAAATGTTACAGATAACACGAGTTAGGTCATCTTTATCGATCTGAAAAAATGCCCAGGCTATGCAAGGCTTAGCACCCATGCGACCTGAAGAGCCACCACGACTTGTGGTGAGAGGCAGAGTTGTGTTTGAGGATGCAGTTGTTGACGTGCTTCCAGTACTACGTCTCTGTCCAGGAAGGCGCAACCTGACCTCTTCGTCACTAGCATCTTCCTCCACCTCCTCTGCTGACCTCATCTCTTGGCTGACTGTGGGTTGACAGTAAGTGGGATCTCCAACCTCATCATCATCACCCTGTGCGTTATCACACCCGTCGTCCTCAGAGCCAACCTGTTCCTGCCCTGACAAAAAACTAAAGTTGTCGCTCCAATCAGGTATTTGAGTCTTATCATCATCTTCCTCATTGTCTCCACCAACAGGAGTTACAGTTTGGGAATGAGGGTCTACATTATGGTCAGAACCTTCTGCGTCTGGTCCTGGATCCGACTCATAAAGATTCTGGGCATCAGTGCAGATCATTTCCTCGTCTGGATTCACAGAAGCGCTGGAGTCGACCTCTGATTCCCAGGCTATAGTATGAGTAAACAGCTCTGCAGACTCAACCATCTGTTCTACCTCATACTCAGACGGGCAGCTGGAGATTTGGGAGCTGTGAGGAAGCAAGTGCGATTGGGGTGACACCTTTGAGGACTGGAGTATTTGTGATGTTGAAGTTGATGTGGAGGAGAGCCCACTTAAAGGAGCACTTGATATCCGTTGAAGCACCTGCTGTTTTTGTGCCTCATCTGGAATTTGTAGCGATTGGCGTGGCCGTAAGAAAGGGATCTTATCACATTGTCCGCTAAAAGAAGTAGACATTTTAGTTTGGCTGGAAGATGGTCTTTCTTCTGCAGATGTTACTGTTGCTTTAACACCTACCCCACGGACACAACCTATTTTCCCCTTCCCAACATGCCTATTCCCCTTTCCACCAGCAGCAGGCCTTTTTCCACTCATTTTGGTGGTTAACTAATTCACAACTCTGGAGTTGTTTGCACAAAAAAACAATGGATGGGAACCGAGCAGAGCTGAGTGGCCAAACTGTGGTATTAGGCCAAAACTATTGGCTGGGTTAGATGCAGAAAAAAATTATATTCAATTTGCAACCTGATGGAGGTCAGTATAGATGGACTAATAGAACAAGTCCCACACACAGCTAGAAGCCCAAATATTTTTTCAGAGGTAGATGCAGAAAAATGTTTTATTCAGTTTGCAACCTGATGGAGGTCTGTATAGATGGATTAATAGAACAAGTCCCACATACAGCTAGAAGCCCAAATATTTTTTCAGAGGTAGATGCAGATAAAAATTATTTTTAATTTGCAACCTGATGGAGGTCAGTATAGATGGACTAATAGAGAAAGTCCCACACACTGCTAGAAGGCCAAATATTTTTTCACAGCTAGATGCAGATAAAAATTATATTCAATTTGCAACCTGATGGAGGTCAGTATAGATGGACTAATAGAGAAAGTCCCACACACTGCTAGAAGGCCAAATATTTTTTCAGAGCTAGATGCAGATAAAAATTATATTCAATTTGCAACCTGATGGAGGTCAGTATAGATGGACTAATAGAACAAGTCCCACACACAGCTAGAAGCCCAAATATTTTTTCAGAGGTACTGTAGATGCAGATAAAAATTATTTTTAATTTGCAACCTGATGGAGGTCAGTATAGATGGACTAATAGAGAAAGTCCCACACACTGCTAGAAGGCCACATATTTTTTCAGAGGTAGATGCAGTAAAAAATATATTCAGTTTGCAACCTGATGGAGGTCTGTATAGATGGATTAATAGAACAAGTCCCACACACAGCTAGAAGCCCAATATTTTTTCAGAGGTAGATGCAGAAAAAAATATATTCATTTTTCAACCTGATGGAGGTCAGTATAGATGGACTAATACAACAAGTCCCACACACAGCTAGAAGCCCAATATTTTTTCAGAGGTAGATGCAGAAAAAAATATATTCAGTTTGCAACCTGATGGAGGTCTGTATAGATGGATTAATAGAACAAGTCCCACACACAGCTAGAAGCCCAATATTTTTTCAGAGGTAGATGCAGAAAAAAATATATTCAGTTTGCAACCTGATGGAGTTCAGTATAGATGGACTAATACAACAAGTCCCACACACAGCTAGAAGCCCAATATTTTTTCAGAGGTAGATGCAGAAAAAAAATATATTCAGTTTGCAACCTGATGGAGGTCTGTATAGATGGATTAATAGAACAAGTCCCACACACAGCTAGAAGCCCAATATTTTTTCAGAGGTAGATGCAGAAAAAAATATATTCAGTTTGCAACCTGATGGAGGTCAGTATAGATGGACTAATACAACAAGTCCCACACACAGCTAGAAGCCCAATATTTTTTCAGAGCTAGATGCAGAAAAAAATTATATTCAATTTGCAACCTGATGGAGGTCAGTATAGATGGACTAATAGAATGATGCTATGCCCAAAAGATTTTACTTCACTAGGTGCAGTAAAAAAATTGGTATTCTATACACAGGTGGTGTATCTTGCAACACAGATAGGCTACTCCACTGACTAACACACTCTGCAATAGGCCAAAAAGGATTAGCTTTGCTAGATTCAGCCAAATGCTGTGAAAAAAACTTGCACAGCACTGGCACAGACCTGCCTGGCAAAAACTGATAGGAACTGATGTAACCTAGTCCTGAAAAGGACTCCAATTACATTTAGTCTTTACTCCCACAATCTATCTATTTAAGAGCACAGACCTGCCTGATAAAAGTTGTAGGAAATGCTGTAACCTAGTCCTTAAAAGGACTGCAATCACAACTATTCCCTACTCCCAAGCTATCTGTAGATTTGTGCGAAAATTGGCTTGAAATTAACAAGGTATAGTGCACACAGCAACAGCGGTGCCGTCTAACACGCAGCTGCAGCAGTGAGAAAATGGTGGCGACGGGGAAAATGGCTTGGTCTTATAGGGCAAGGACATGTGACATACACTGCCAATGACACATGCCCTTGCTTGTGTGAAAAAAAGCACTTCGCTCCGTGTGTGCGCTGCTGATAGGCTGACAGATTGCACCTCCCCACTGTAAATGCGGGAAAGAGAAAAAAAAAATGGAGATCTTCATTGTTCCTGCAGAGATCCATCCCCTGCCCCTCCCCCCACCCCGCTGTACACTCAAACTGCGTATTAACATTAATTTTCATCATTACTGAGAAAAAATCGAGTTATGATTTTGGTGCACGAACAGTTATCGAACATAACCTCGAACAGCCGAATTTTTCTCAAATTGTTCGTGTTCTCCGAACGGCTCGAACACCGCCCAAAACAGCTCGAATTTGAGATTGGCGAACAGTTCGAGTAGAACAACGCTCATCTCTAGTTATAACTGACACATCTGCAGGTTCCTCTTACTGCTTCAATTTTTATCTCACAGGCAGACAGGGCTGCAATATTGTTGCAATACAGCAGAGATCAGAGAGAAGAAAAAATGTATTTGCAAGAAGACAAATTTCATTTATCCTGTTATGTGCTAGTTACTTTTCAACTTTGCCAAACAAACTGTGCTCCACTATAAATAGCTGATCTTTGATGGCCCAGGTACTGACCACCACACTACAAGGTATGATAATCAGTAGGATTAATCAGCCCAATACATACAGGTTAAGCCCCCATATAGGTCCCTGTATACAGTGTGAGCACCCACATACCCCTTTATACTGTGTGAGCACTGACATAGCCTTCTGTATATAATGTGAACACACACATAGCCTCTCAGTGTACAATATGAGCCCTCACATAGCCCCATATATTCAGTATGAGCCCCCCATAGTCTCCTATATACAGTATGAGCCCCACATAGCCCCCTGTATATAGTATGAGGACCCACATAGCCTTCTATCTACAGTATGAGCCCTCAGAAAGCCCCCTGTATATGGTATGAGCCTTCACATAGTCTCTCTATATACAATAGAACCACACACATAGCCCCTGTATACAGTACAAGCTTCATGTAGCCTCCTATATACAGTATGAGCCCCGCATAATCTCCTATATACAGTATGAACCCACATGTAGCCTTTAATATACAGTATGAATGCCTCATAGCCTCCTATATATAGTATAAGCCCTCACACAGCCTCCCTATATATATATATATATATATATATATATATATATATGTAGTATGAGCCTCCTATAAACAGTATGAGTCTTCACACAGCCTCCTATATACGGTATGAGCCCCCACATAGCCTCCTATATACAGTATGAACCCCCACATAGTCTCCTATATACAGTCACACATCCCATACATATGTGGAAAAGGAAACAACACATACTCACCTTACTCCCTTTCCCTTGGCGCTCTGCACCTATCTCCGGTGTCGCCAAACACAGCAGACACAATGAAGTGACCTCATTGTGTCTGCTATCTCGCACACTGATTGGTGGAAGAAGGAGTCGGCAGTCATTCCCCCATTATTGTATTCACCGCTGTCTGCAACCAGAGGATACGGATAGTGGTGATACTGAGTAGAGGTGGATGGACAGCGGGCAAGGGCATGGTGTGGCCGTGGCCGCTGCTTGAGCCCTTAGGCTGTCTTGGTCTGCAGACCAGACAGGAATAGCCAGAGGGCTAGTGTGATGAACCTGTAGCCGCCATCTTGGTAATGATAAATCATATCCAGGGATGGCCACACTTCAGCAGCCCCCACCCTTGGGACCTTCTGTTAAAACGTCAACTAGATAGTTTCCCCCCATCCAGGCTCCTGTAAGATAAGAAGCCTACTTAACACTTGAATGCTAGGAGCTTCAAAGACTTCGAGAGGAAACACAGCCAGCAGGGGGGGGTGCTTCGTCTATCTGTACCTGACCATTTGTCCCATAGGACTAGTTTCTTTGTCTGTCACAAGCATGGAGGCATAAGATATAGAAACATGAATAGTACACGCATGTTGCGTGGGATGGGCCAATAAAAAAATATCACGGCGTCCCGGAGCCATTGCGCACACAAGCCTCCGCGGTAGACGTTTGTACGTGCTCTGGAAGCCAAGATATAGCGCGGAGCCATTCCTGAGGACCGTATGGTATCATAATTGATATCAAAAGGTCGGTTACGGCGGCCCGAATCCATGGGAACCCCTGGGGGTATCATGAGACCATCCCAGAAGAAGTTATTGGGTTCCATAGAATTTGGGCTTCTGATCGAAGTTAGACCTGAGGGTGGAGACTGAGCCAGCTGACCTCACCAGCAGTGGGCGGGACGGGGCAGGTAAGATAGCAGGACAGACAAGAGACAAGTCAGTCTTGACCCAAGAGTGGTGTGCTGAACATCTGAGCACCAGCTGAGGCCACCAAGGGGAGGAGCAGTTTGACCATGCGGTGGTAGGCCTCAGCCTGTAACAAAGAACCGTGCCTGCGACCGCAGAATCCTCTCCCTGCGTCACAAGAAAATCAAGAAACCGGTAACTGATATGCTGTGGTGATTCTGTGTGTTGTATTCCATTGTTGTATAGTTTAGCCTGACCTTATACCTGTGTATATTTAGTTGTATATCGTGTATCTAGTGTATTATTATAATCAATTACCTCAAGTAATGGTGGGCCTGCCTTTTATTCTGCATAACGAACGCACGTCCGTGTGAGCTCGGCTCAAGCCAAAAACGCTACCCAGGGTTGGTTCCTGACCCGATATAGGCCCATTCACGGACTGGGCGTATATCTAAAATAGGGACTGGTGGCAGCATACCAACTGGGGATTGGGGAAGGCTGGTAGTGACGGTCGGAGGTTCAGATATATATATTCCTGGCGCGGCCAAGGAAGATATATATACCGCCCTCACTACAGAGGGCCCCGATACCCAGTAGGTTACAGGACAGTCTCCCTGGCGACCGCTTATCCTAGGTGCAGTTCCTTGACTGACCTGAGGCTAAGAGGGCGCTAGCGAGTTGTGCTGTGTAGTGACGTTACGGTTTAGTGACGTTGAAGGGATAACACACTACCGTGTTCCCTGCGCTGGTTGCAGCTTCCTGGCACTACTTTCTCTAGGTGCAGTACCTTGACTGACCTGAGAGGTAAGGGGGCGCCAGAGAGCTGCACCCACCGGCCGGCTTTCATCACATTGGTGGCAGAGCGGTGGGATTGCAGAATAATAGTGTTGTGGGACCCCTACTCCCAGGCACTAAAGACTGCCAGTGGTAACTTCCACTGCTGGAGTCTTAAGGTCAGCCCAACATTAGACGGTCAGGCTAAAAGTATAACAAGGTGTGTGCAAACTCAGGGTTGCAGCGGTGTCGGTTACCAAGATGGCAGACGGCACCAGGAGCAAGACCCTGCAGGAGGCTAATGCTACGGTCCGTGTGGCAGGAGGGGAGGACATTGTTACTCATGGCGAGGAGGAGTCCAGCCCGGGCACCTCAGGGAGCCAGTCCCCAGTATACGGTCCCGCAGTGGGCTGCCCACCACCTACCCAGCCCAGCCTGTCCAGATCACAAGCCCTTTTACAAGCGGCTATGGCAAGTCTCCAGTCTCATGGCGATGCCGTCTACAAAACCCTCCTGGCAGCATCAGAGAAGGCAGCGGAGGAGGAGCGCGAAGCTGCGGAGCGCCGGGAGGCTGCGGAGCGTGAAGCTGCAGAGCGCCGGGAGGCTGCGGAGCGTGCAGAGCGAGCTGCGGAGCGCCAGCACCAACTGGACCTGGCCCAGCGGGGGCTTCCGCTAGAGCAACCAACCCATCAGGAGACCAAGTCGTCCAAAGTCCGAGCTGAGGACTTCCCTCTACTGGAGAAGGATGGGGACCTGGACTCCTTTCTGGTGGCATTTGAACGGACCTGTCTTCAGCACCATCTGGCCCGGGATCAGTGGGCCAGATACCTGACCCCCCGTTTGAGGGGTAAGTCCCTGGATGCCTTGGGGGACTTACCTGCCGGGGAGGTACAGAACTACGACTGCATCAAGCGGGCCCTGATCCGGCAGTACAACCTCACTCCCGAGTCGTACCGCCAGAAGTTCCGGAGCCTGCTGCGTGGCCCCAAGGACACCTGGACCGATCATATGCGGGCGCTGTTGAGAGCCGCAGAGCACTGGACCTCGGGTCTAGCGCTTACTACCCGCCAGGAGGTCCAGGAACTGTTCGTCACGGAGCAGTTTTTGTGGAACTGCCCAGAGGACCTCCGACAGTTCCTCCGTGACCGAAAACCAACAGGGGCTTCTGCTACAGCCGCCCTGGCAGACGAGTATGCCAATAACAGGGCGCCTGAGCTGAAGAAGTCTGCCAGCAGCACCTGGAGAGGGGGTAAGCCCAGTCATGCCCCTGTTTCCCCGGCCCCTAGAACACAAGGGGTGTATCCCCCTGTTGCCCTCTCCAGGCAAGGACCAGACGTAAGACGTTGTCATCTATGCAACAAACCAGGACACTTTAGGGTTGAGTGTCCCCAGCGCCAAAAGACCCCATCCCAGTCCCAGAGAGCGCCCAATGTTTTGTGTGTGGGAGGGGGTGGTGGTAGGTCCCTGGACAACATCCAACCCGTCACCATAGGCCGTTCTGCGGTCATGGGACTGCGGGACACGGGCGCTGAACGAACACTGGTACGGCCTGAGGTGGTGTCCCCCCAGGACTTGGTACCAGGAAAG
The DNA here is from genome assembly GCF_046119375.1 of Phyllobates terribilis. Lineage (NCBI taxonomy): Eukaryota > Metazoa > Chordata > Amphibia > Anura > Dendrobatidae > Phyllobates > Phyllobates terribilis. The sequence goes on along the minus strand of NW_027362768.1, from coordinate 304,419,126 downwards.
ACTCTTTCCGTCTCCGGGGTTGGAGGCGTGGAGCCGGCACTTCCCGTTGCCATGGTGTATTTGGACTGGGGTGCCGGAAGGGGGATGCGGGAGGTGGGAGTAACGCCAAATATTCCCGCAAATGTTTTATTAGGGACCGACTTGGGGCGTCTAGTATCGCAGTATGTACCCTCTGAACCCCCAAGTTCGGCCCCCCAAGAGTGTATTGATTTGTCTGCTGCTAATGCCAACCATGTTGTATGTAGTGTGCGTCCTGCTGAGGAGGAGGGAGTGAAACCTGAGGGTAACACCTGCACAGACACAACACAAACAGGGTTAGTGAAAGCAGGTGGGGAGTGTGGGGATGCCCGCAGAGGTGCTCAGCCGGCGTGCCGTGACCTCTTGTCCTCCGGTGAGGGAGGGGGCGGGCAGGATTCTGTAGAGGGAAGCTCAGGGATGGAGAGGGGGGCAGCTACCGGCAGTGTAGGGCTCCCAGGGGTATCCAGGCTGCTGAGTATAGGCCCACTGCAGGGGGAGGAACAGGCCATGGGAGGTGGGGGTGTCCCAAGAGAGGAGCCGCCAGGTAAGACCCCAGGGCAGGAGTTCCCCACATCCGAGATGTCCAAAGGCCTAGGAAGCCTGCCTGATCGGGCGGCTTGGTCAGAAACAGAGGGGAAGCAGGCACTACCCACGGTCACAGCGGTCATAGCCGCTGTCACCAGGAGTGGGGGCGCCGGAGCCCAAGGAGCCTTGCAGAGGTCCGACGGCTTCCCCACTTCTGACCAAGTGTCTGCCGGGTCAGACAGCGGCCAGGTGACATGCCCGGAGGGGCTGACAGAGGATGTGGCAGTTTCGTCGATTCTGGCCACATCAAGTCAGGAATTTCAGGCTGCGTTGGAAGCAGACGACAGCCTGAAAGCTCTCAAGGAACAGGCGGCACAGCCTCCCATGGAGTCAGACTGCGAGCGGGTGGTCTGGGACCAGGGACGGCTGTACCGGGTAACGGTCCAGCAGGGTTCACCGGAGGCGTGGCCCAGGGACCGACAGTTAGTGGTACCCTATCCGTTCAGGGCGGAATTGTTGCGGATCGCACACGAGATTCCGATGGCCGGACACCTAGGGATCGCTAAAACCAAGGCCAGGATAGCTCAGCATTTCTACTGGCCTGGGATGGGAGCAGCGGTGGGTGCCTACTGCCGTTCGTGTGACACCTGTCAGAGGGTGGGGAAGGCGGGGCCGCGCCCCAAAGCCCCACTGGTAACTCTGCCAATCATCGAAGAGCCTTTCTCGAGGGTTGCTGTGGATCTTATTGGACCTCTGTCCACTCCCAGCCACTCCGGGAAATGCTTCATACTCACGGTAGTGGACTATGCCACCCGGTACCCGGAAGCGGTAGCTTTGTCGTCCATTCGGGCCGACAAGGTGGCTACCGCCTTACTGGAGATCTTCTCCAGAGTGGGTTTCCCCCAAGAAATGCTCACCGACCGAGGGACCCAGTTCATGTCGCGGCTGATGGAGTCCCTCTGTAAGCAAATGCAGGTGCAACATCTGGTGGCCAGCCCGTATCACCCACAGACTAATGGCCTGTGTGAGCGGTTCAATGGCACCTTAAAGCAGATGCTTAAGATGTTGGTCGACTCCCACGGGAGAGACTGGGAGCGTTACCTCCCACACCTCCTATTTGCTTACCGGGAGGTTCCGCAGGCCTCAACGGGGTTCTCCCCCTTTGAGCTCCTGTACGGGCGACGGGTACGGGGCCCCCTGGCTCTGGTGAAGGAAGCATGGGAAGGGGATTTGGCCACCCCCGAGGTGTCGGTCATCGAGTATGTCGTGCGCCACCGGGACAGGATGATGGCCTTGGCAAAGCTGGTGCAGGACAATATGGCCCAGGCCCAGGCCGACCAGAAGCGGTGGTACGACCAGAATGCTTGTGAGAGGACCTACCAGGTGGGTCAAAAGGTGTGGGTACTGGTCCCCGTACCACAGAACAAGCTTCAGGCAGCCTGGGAAGGTCCCTACTTCGTGCACCAGAAACTCAATGCCGTCACCTATCTGGTCACCCTGGATCACGCCCGTGGAAGGAGGAAGGCCTTCCACGTGAACATGATGAAGGCTCATCATGAGCGGGAAGCGACTGCCCACCCAGTGTGCAACCTTCCCGAGGAAGGAGAGGTAGAAACCCTCCTGGATCTGCTCACCCAAGCCAAGGCGGGTGGGTCCATCGAGGATGTGGGGGTTGGCCACCAGCTCACGGAGGACCAACGGTCCCAGCTGGGGACCACCCTGCACCCCTTCCGGGGGCTGTTCAGCAGCCTGCCCGGAAGGACTGAGATGGCTGTCCACGACGTGGACACTGGCGATCACCCGCCGATCCGGCGTTCAGCATATCGGGTCTCTTTCGAGGTGCAGGGAAACATGCGCCAAGAGATAGACGAGATGCTGAAGCTGGGGGTGATCCAGGCATCCAGCAGCGCGTGGGCCTCGCCTGTAGTCCTCGTACCAAAGAAGGACCGAACTACACGGTTCTGCGTGGACTACCGGGGGCTCAACGCTGTAACGGCCACCGATGCGTTCCCCATACCACGCATCGATGACCTGCTCGATCGGATGGCCGGGGCTAAGTACCTGACCATCATGGATCTGAGCCGGGGGTACTGGCAGATTCCTCTGACCCCCGCGGCAAGGGAACGCTCTGCCTTTATCACCCCTTTTGGACTGTACGAGTCCACAGTGATGCCATTCGGCATGAAGAATGCCCCTGCCACTTTTCAGCGGATGGTCAATACGCTGCTTGAGGGACTTGAAGGGTACGCGGCTGCGTACTTGGACGATATTGCAGTCTTCAGTCCCACTTGGGAGGATCACCTAGAGCACCTGCGGCAGGTGCTCGGTCGGATCCACCGGGCAGGCTTGACCATCAAGCCGGAAAAGTGCCAGCTGGGCATGAGTGAGGTCCTCTACCTGGGTCACCGGGTAGGCGGGGGGGTTCTGAAGCCAGAACCGGGGAAAGTGGATGCCATCGCATCCTGGCCCACTCCTAGGACCAAAAAGCAGGTGATGTCCTTCTTGGGGACCGCCGGGTACTATAGGAGGTTCGTCCCACACTATAGCATCCTGGCCAAGCCCCTGACGGACCTCACCAAGAAGAAGCTGCCCGTCGCAGTCGACTGGACAGTCGCCTGCGAGACAGCTTTCGGGGCACTCAAGGCCGCCCTAAGTAGCTCCCCTGTACTGCAAGCTGCCGACTTCGACCGGCCGTTTGTGGTACAGACCGACGCCAGTGACTTTGGCCTCGGTGCTGTGCTAAGTCAGGTCAACACGACAGGCCAGGAACATCCTGTCTTGTACCTGAGCAGGAAGCTACTGCCCCGGGAGGTGGCTTACTCCACGGTGGAAAAAGAATGCCTGGCAATTGTATGGGCCCTGCAGCGTCTGCAGCCCTACTTGTACGGGAGCCATTTCACCGTGGAGACGGACCACAACCCCCTCAGCTGGTTACACACGGTCTCTGGGTCGAATGGCAGGTTGCTACGCTGGAGCCTCGCTCTCCAGCAGTACCACTTCTCCATTCGCCACAGAAGAGGCCGTGACCACGGTAACGCTGACGGGTTATCCCGGCAAGGGGAGGGTGCAGAAGGACGCACGGGGGAACACAGGAATGTGCTACCCCCTCGCGCCCTCGTATAGGGGGAGGTGTGATGAACCTGTAGCCGCCATCTTGGTAATGATAAATCATATCCAGGGATGGCCACACTTCAGCAGCCCCCACCCTTGGGACCTTCTGTTAAAACGTCAACTAGATAGTTTCCCCCCATCCAGGCTCCTGTAAGATAAGAAGCCTACTTAACACTTGAATGCTAGGAGCTTCAAAGACTTCGAGAGGAAACACAGCCAGCAGGGGGGGGTGCTTCGTCTATCTGTACCTGACCATTTGTCCCATAGGACTAGTTTCTTTGTCTGTCACAAGCATGGAGGCATAAGATATAGAAACATGAATAGTACACGCATGTTGCGTGGGATGGGCCAATAAAAAAATATCACGGCGTCCCGGAGCCATTGCGCACACAAGCCTCCGCGGTAGACGTTTGTACGTGCTCTGGAAGCCAAGATATAGCGCGGAGCCATTCCTGAGGACCGTATGGTATCATAATTGATATCAAAAGGTCGGTTACGGCGGCCCGAATCCATGGGAACCCCTGGGGGTATCATGAGACCATCCCAGAAGAAGTTATTGGGTTCCATAGAATTTGGGCTTCTGATCGAAGTTAGACCTGAGGGTGGAGACTGAGCCAGCTGACCTCACCAGCAGTGGGCGGGACGGGGCAGGTAAGATAGCAGGACAGACAAGAGACAAGTCAGTCTTGACCCAAGAGTGGTGTGCTGAACATCTGAGCACCAGCTGAGGCCACCAAGGGGAGGAGCAGTTTGACCATGCGGTGGTAGGCCTCAGCCTGTAACAAAGAACCGTGCCTGCGACCGCAGAATCCTCTCCCTGCGTCACAAGAAAATCAAGAAACCGGTAACTGATATGCTGTGGTGATTCTGTGTGTTGTATTCCATTGTTGTATAGTTTAGCCTGACCTTATACCTGTGTATATTTAGTTGTATATCGTGTATCTAGTGTATTATTATAATCAATTACCTCAAGTAATTGTGGGCCTGCCTTTTATTCTGCATAACGAACGCACGTCCGTGTGAGCTCGGCTCAAGCCAAAAACGCTACCCAGGGTTGGTTCCTGACCCGATATAGGCCCATTCACGGACTGGGCGTATATCTAAAATAGGGACTGGTGGCAGCATACCAACTGGGGATTGGGGAAGGCTGGTAGTGACGGTCGGAGGTTCAGATATATATATTCCTGGCGCGGCCAAGGAAGATATATATACCGCCCTCACTACAGAGGGCCCCGATACCCAGTAGGTTACAGGACAGTCTCCCTGGCGACCGCTTATCCTAGGTGCAGTTCCTTGACTGACCTGAGGCTAAGAGGGCGCTAGCGAGTTGTGCTGTGTAGTGACGTTACGGTTTAGTGACGTTGAAGGGATAACACACTACCGTGTTCCCTGCGCTGGTTGCAGCTTCCTGGCACTACTTTCTCTAGGTGCAGTACCTTGACTGACCTGAGAGGTAAGGGGGCGCCAGAGAGCTGCACCCACCGGCCGGCTTTCATCACAGCTAGATGTAGCCCGTGGGCCGCAGTTTGCCCAGGTCTTCTGTAGATTATTAGCGATCATGCGATACCCAAATTCCGCAAGCTACTACTTCAGAGTGTCTCATTCATATTAAACAAATTCAATTCATATCCCTATATGCAAACTCCTTGCTGCACAATGGCCAGACGCTTTGTACCATCATATGCCAATCATTTTGTGCAAGAATACATCTACTGCAATAATCCTTTACACAAAGCATTCTACTTTAGCATCGAGACATTGATGACCTTATTTTATGCACAGAGGATGATTTTGAGGCTAGCCAATTCATAGACTTCCTCAATCATAAGACTTTTGGCATCTCCTTAACACATCATTATTTTCCAACCTCTATTGTTTTTTTAGACCTCTGCTTTTCCTTTGACAGCAACAATCACCTAAAAACTAGTACCTTCTTTAAAATTGTAGACATCAACAGCTACATCGACTATAGCAATGCTCACTATCCGCCTTGGTTAAAAAATATCCTAAATGGGTAGTTCAAGCGAGTGTGCAAGATCTGCACCAACTCCTCTCTTTCATAAACAAGCCAAAACTCTATAAACCCAGTTCAAGAAAAAGAACTATGCTCCATCACTTTTTAAAGGAGCCTTCAATAAAGTTTGAAACTGAGACGAGCACAATGCATCATACAGATACATACGTATATTACCGCACTTGCGCCTTAGTGTAACTTTTTATGATTTTTATCTTTACTATGTTTTTATGTATTTTAATAATCATATAATGTTATAATAATATATCAATATAATTTTGTTTAACTAAACAATATGACAGTATATATTGTTATATTTAAAATTATGTGATTTTTTTTTCGTATTCTGTAGAATATGAATGCTTGTAAAATTTGAGTAGAACTTAATTTCATGAGAGTACATTTTTAGAAAGAAGATATATAATATTTTTTTATAAAATTCTTGGTGCAAAGTGTGATGTAATTGTCTTCCCCTGCTATAGATACAAGTGCCTATAGTTAATTACATGGTCCATGTAAATTTGTTTTGGTGCTTTTGTTACTATTGTTTGTTAGAAAATGGTATGCTACATCACTATAATTGCCCTCTCTCAATTTAGTTTTTACTATAAGTAATCTCAGGGAAGCACTGCTGCTATGGTCATTTCACGCTTTTTGTGAACACCATCTATAGAAAACAGTGGAATTACCCATAGGAACCAATGAACTCCCAGTTATCATTGTGTTTGCTCAGGTTTGAAAATTAAAACAGACATCTGATTTCTTTCTACTAAGTAAATCCAATTGTATTGAAAAGAAAAATAAGGCAGCTTATCAGAAACGTTTGGTAGGAAATTGAGTATAGTCGATGAATTGCTAAAGAAAAATTTAATGAAACTGCTTTATGCATGTACAGTCTATCAGAGGCCCTCAGCTCAAAAATGCTACCTTGGACCGATATGGCCACTTCACTGGGTAGATCCCAGAAGAACCTAGACCTTTGTCCTTTAACCCCGATACAGGGATCTGAACCTTCCATGGGGCACTCAGGGTTGCATGTATAGAGAGGCTTCTAGCTGGAATAATAAGATTGAGGCAAGTAAGGGCAATTAAAACTTAGAATCAGGAGGGATAAAGCAGAGACAGGATCATAAGACAAAACTGTAGTTAGTGGAACATCTGAGGTCAGAGAGCAGAAGGTCAGACAAAAACAATGTCAGAAAGGTCAGGATCAATGTCAGGAGGTATAACAGGTAAGAAAAGAGCAGGATAGAGCCAGATCCGTAACACGATATCACCAGGAGTAGCACCAGAGATGATGGAGTTAAACGAGTAGTCCACTACTCGGACAACCTCCTCTCAATCTTTGTTTCCCCCTTGTAAAATAATGACACTTCTGATGCCGGCACTGTTTCACTCTCCCCGCCTTCGAGCATATCACATACATCAAAAGGAAATGAGAGGGCAGCATCTCTCAATTTCTCCGTATGTAAGTGATTTGTCTGAAGGAGGGGAGAGTGAAGCCAGTGCTGACAGGCTGCAGTGATTGTGTGACATAACAATGTTACACGATCCTCGGGAAAGCCAGTGCCAACAGCACAGGAAGAGCCCTGGCATCAGAGGTGTTATTATTTTACAAGGGGTAAACATTAAGATTGAGAAGGAGTTGTCCGAGTAGTGGACAAACCCTTTAAGTAGAGTGTGGTAATGCTCCATTGACCGCAACATGGAGCTGATTGCTACTGCTAAGCTAGTGAATATCACACACATCTCTTTAGCCTGGCTGGGTGTAACCACAGGTTTCAGCCACACCACAATCTCTAGCAAGACAACATCTGCGCTGCCCAGAGATACTGGCCATGACATCTCCATCACTAGTGACACCCGAAGAGTGAAAAAGGTGAGGTCTGGCAATAGAAGCAGATGTCATTGGAGCAGATCTGGGTGAAGATGATGCATAAAAGTGAAAACTTTGTTTTTTTATCATAATTAATTCTTAAAGATCCAATTAGTGTTGTAAGCTAATTTTACTATAAGTCTTTAATTGTAATAAATCAAAAATTAAGCATGATGGTTTTGCTTTAGGTCTAAGGGGTAACATTTCTCATTGTGGAGAGTGACATACCGGCTCTGGCATGTCAAGGTAAGGAGGCTTATTTACCGTGCAATGTTCCTCTGGGAAATGTAATATGCAAACTGCCTCTTCAGAGAAAAAGAGGACTTGAACTATTGGAAGCAGTAATCCTACAAGTCACAATCGACCCTTTAACGAGTCATGCAATTAGACTTAGGATAATAGCCAAATCAGAATCTCAATTTGCAGACATGGTGTTTCGGGCTGTTGGCCCACATCAGTGCAAAGTATGAGAACTGATTTGCCTAGGTGAGAGGTTCTGGACTGAGGTCAAAGAGGTAACGTTTCTCCTTGTGTAGAGTGACATACCGGCTCTGGCATGCCATGGTAAGGAGGCTTATTCGCCGTTCAATGCTCCTCTGGGAAATTTAATATGCAAATTGCATCTTCAGAGAAAAAGAGGACTTGAACTCTATAGTGCCACCTATTGTAAGCAGCAATTCTACAAGTCTCAATCAACCCTTTAACGAGTCGTGCAATATAACTTAGGATAAAAGCCAAGTCAGAATCTCAATTTGCGCTTTAATTAGGTCAAACTTTTTTGACAAGTAGCGGTATTTACAGCCTAGCAAATAGTACTGTGTTTCAGGTAGTAAACAAGAGATTGTCACAGAAAGACAAACCTTCTTAACAAAAAAAATTACCCCCTTGATAAGCTGATTGTTAGGTGTCGAGTGGTTGCTGGACCTGAAATTGGGTCAGAGTCATCAGGGGATTCTATGGTCTCCCATTCTTGTCCAGCCAGGGCAGATGTTCCTTAGCATCGCTGTTGGTCCCAAAGGCTAGTCAGTGCATGAGATGTACAGGCTGTCTCTTTGGCCTTTGTTCATAGTAGTGTTAAGCATAGGTTGCAGAGGGGAACAGGGATGCTACAGCCTAAGTCCAGGATGCACTACACTGAGCATGACCGTGACATGGCGGACCGTGATTGGTGGTTTGGTATCAGCTGATCCGGTGACCTGATTGGCTCGCGGGTGACGTCATCAGTAGTGCGACCAGTAATGCGATGGTGGGCAGGGCTTAGTCCTTAAATAGCCCACCCACAAGCATGGAGGTGCGCTTTGATCATTTGAGCTTGGTTGTGTTCCTGTGTGGACGCTTAGCTGTTCTCTCCGTGACCTGCCGATGCCAGAGTTCGCTCGACTGATTAGCACAGGTCACTTAGGCAGGTTTATCATTTTAATAAAGTTGTTGCAACCGTCTCCATAACAGTATCAGAGCGCCAGGGTCTTGCCGAACATGGCTGACAACTAGCAAATGCAGCGCTATATTCAGCAACTTGAAGCCAGACTTAGGACTCTGGAACAAGCTGCTTCGGTGGCTGATATCACTTCAGTAGCTACCCAGGCAGCTTCTCAGGCGGTCAATCTGGTTAACACAGCTGCGGTGAATGCTGCGGCAGCTGCAATTGCTCCATTACCCCGTTTTGCTCTCCCGGAAAAATTTTCTGGCGACAGCAGATCCTGCACAGGTTTTATTAATCTGTGCTCCATTCAGTTAGAGATGATGGAAGCATGGTTCCCCTCCGAAAGGGCCAAAGTGGGTTTTGTCATCTTGTTACTTTCTCACAGGGCCTTAAAGAGGGCTACCCCTCTTTGGGAGCGCAGTGACCAGGTAGTGGTTAATGCCGGTCTCTTTCTTAGAGCCCTAAAGACTGTTTTCCTAGGTCCTCAGGTCAAGCATGATACAGATCTTAAGCTTCTTGCGTTGGTCCAGGGTTCGGCCACCGCCAGGTACTATACCATCCAGTTCAGAACCTTAGCGGCTGAATTGGATTGGTCTGAGCGGTCGTTAATCCCGGTGTTCTGGAAGGGTCTGTCTGGACATATTAAAAATGCTCTATCTACCAGAGAGATTCCAACCTCTCTGGAGAAGTTAATCTCTCTCGCTAACCAAATAGATTTGCGTCATGCAGAACACAAGTTAGAGCTGGAGGTCTCCAGACATCAGTTTTGGTTGGCACCTTCATTCTGTAGACACATTTCCAAACCCGCAACTCCCGACCCAGAGCCTGAGGCTATGGATATATCCCAGACTAAGTCTAGCTCCTATCGTTCCCGACCTGCACATCTCTTGGAGTACCCCATTAATAAGGGCTCCAAGCAGTCGGGAAAACGAGTGTGTCTAACCGCCGTTGGAGGAGGTGTGTTAGATCCCGGAGCTTTTTCCTCCAAATTATTGTATAAGGTGACGTTGCTCTTTGGAACAACCACGGTTACTGCCAAGGCGTGGGTGGATTCTGGCGCCGATGGCAATTTATTGTCATCTACGTTTGCCCAGAAGCACGTCATTCCTATGGAGTTACTGCTACTGCCAAAACCGATGAACATTAGGGTAGTCAACGGTTCACTGCTGGACACGCAAATCACTCACCAGTCGATTCCCCTCACCATGACGTTTCCTCAGGGTCACCGGGAGGTTATCTCCTTTCTTATTATTCCCAGTGGATTAGATGAGGTGCTATTGGGTCTTCCATGGTTACGTTGTCACACTCCACACATTGACTGGGGTACGGGGAGAATTTCTTCCTGGGGTGAGAATTGTGTGCCTCAGTGTATGGTTACAGCCGTCCGAAGGGTAGACGCCTTGTCCCGGTCCATGGATAAGGTTGATGACGATGACGAGCACAGACTTACCATTCCTGTGGGGAGTATGCGGACAGCGGCTCCAATGTCCCTAAACCAGGTTCCTTCTGGGAGGATTTTCGTTCCTCCTAATCTACAAAATGAGGTGCTCTCCTGGGAACATGCCTCTAAGATCGGAGGTCATTTTGGGGTCAAACGTACCACGAAGTTTCTCCAACGGTCATATTGGTGGTCCCGGTGGCGCCAGGACGTTAAGGAATATGTTCTAGCGTGTGTTTCCTGTGCGAGAGATAAATCATCCCGTCAAAGTGCGGCTGGGCTTCTTCATCCGTTACCCATGGCGGATTCCACAAGTCAGACTCTTCTGAATAGTGGCCAACATCCACGTGTTCCGGTTCCTATGCCAGTTTCCTCTGTGGAACCTGGGGTCAGAGATTTGGCTCTGGAGGCGCGGGACAATCATCACCGTCCAGCCCCCGTATTCTCTCCGGGCGACAGGGTTTGGCTCGTGGCTCGCATTATCAGAGTACGAGGGGAATCTGCTAAGTTTGCCCCCCGCTTTATTGGTCCTTTCAAAATTTTGGCCCAAGTAAACCCCGTAGTGTACCGTTTACAGTTACCACAGCACTTTTCATGTGTCGCTCCTTAAGCCTGTTCTCCTGACAAAATTCTCTGAACCCCAACCTGCTTCAGACACCAGGGGTGATGATCTCGAGGTACAGGCGATCGTGGTGTTTAAGATGGTTCGTGGGAAAAAAAATTACCTAGTACACTGAAGGGGTCATGGATCTGAGGATTGCTCATGGGAACTGGTGGCCCACATTCATGCTCTGCTGGTCATTGAGGAATATGAGCATCAAGTGGAGGGGGATGTTGGAAGGGAGGATAATGTTAGGTGTCTGGTGATTGCTTGACCTGAAATTGGGTCAGATTCATCAGTGGATTCTGTGGTCTCTCATTCCAGTCCAGCCAGGGCAGATGCTGCTTAGCATCACTGTCAGCCCCAACGCCTAACCAGTGCACGAGATGTACAGGCTGTCTTTTGGGCACTTGTTCCTAGTAGTGTTAAGCATAGGTTGCGGAGGGGAACAGGGCTGCTACAGCCTAAGTCCTTGATGCACTACACTGAGCATGACCGTGACATGGCGGACCGTGACTGGTGGTTTGGTATCAGCTGATCCGGTGACCTGGCACCGCCTGATTGGTTCGCGGGTGACGTCATCAGTAGTGTGACCAGTAATACGATGGTGGGCAGGGCTTAGTCTTTAAATAGCCCACCCACAAGCATGGCCGTGCGCTCTGATCATTTGAGCTTGGTTGTTCTCTCCGTGACTTGCCGATGCCAGAGATCGCTCGGCTGATTAGCACAGGTCACTTAGGTAGGTTTAGCGGCCCTTAGGCAGGTTTAGCCAGGCTTAGGCAGACTTAGCTGGGGTAGGCAGGTAGTTCCCGTTTGGCAGTCTGGCTCCGGCAAGGAGGTTGATATACACCTCAAGCAGACTACGTGCCCCATATCCCTGGCACCGCCTGTTAGCCACGTGGAGAGTTACTCCGCAGTCCTGTCCCACACCGGCTGGAGCACGTACATGCCGGCGTGAGTCACTCACACTTCCTAGCGCCTGCTGCGTAGCCTCTGTGCAATTAACAGGGCTACAGCTACGATTATTTGTAGCACATCTCTCGTGCAGTTAACGGAGATAGTGGGAATCCCTTTTCCCGTCCAGGTTTGTTGTTAACACTGAAGGGATTTACACTTTAAGTTGGTTGTCTTACACCCTTACCCGGTGGGTGTTCGGCCGCAGTCTTTGTGGCTGCACCGCGGACCCCTGGGTTCGGTTGCATATCATTTTAATAAAGTTGTTGCAACCGTCTCCCTAACACTGATCAATATTCTGGTCTACAAAACTACCTGATAATAAGCTGAATAAAGATCACAAATTTAAATAATCATCAAATTTAAAAAATGTATGCAGCTTGTAAAATAAGTATTGCGCACATCACCAATTTTCTAAGTAAATATATTTCTAAAGGAGCTATTGAAATAAAATCCTCACCAGATATCAGTAACAACCCATCCAATCCACACCAGCAAAGAAATCAAACCATAGATGCCCAAAAATTAAGTTATGTGTAGAGATGAGCGGTGTTCGACTAGAACTGTTCGCCAATCTCAAATTCGAGCTGTTTTGGGCGGTGTTCGAGTTGTTCGACGAACCCGAACGATTTGCAAAAAATTCGGCTGTTCGAGGTTATGTTCGATAACTGTTCGTGCACCAAAAGCGTGTCCTGCATGTCTGGCGCTATTTAGAGCACCAATCATGCAGGGATTGTCTGCCACTCACTGTAATGCCACAGCCATGGTGGTTATGGCATTAGAGTGATTGCCCAAATCGATGGGAACTGTGCTCACAGTGAAGCATGAAAAGCCGGCAATTCAGCAGCGGCATACACCGGTACCCGACAATTTAGAACCGAAAGAATAGAGCATCACACATAGATTAGATAGATAGAAACATGTCAGTCACATATATAAGAAGTACAGTGACAGTGTTGATTACTGTACTTGCCATTTAGTGTAAAGGATTTATTAAAAAAAATAATAGTGTTTTCATGCACCGTCTCTTTAAAAAAGCCGGCCGGCAATTCAGCATCTGTACCCGACAATTTAGAATGGAAGCAATAGAGCATCACACATAGATTAGATAGATAGAAACATGTCAGTCACATATATATGAAGTACAGTGACAGTGTTGATTACTGTACTTGTCATTTAGTGTTAAAATAAAGGATTTATTTAAAAAAAAATTGGCGTGGGATCCCCCATAATTTTAGTCTCTAGCTGAGGTTAAGCAGACGGCTGGGGCAGATGTTTGAAGCCTGGGAAGGGGTAATACCCACGGAGCTTCCCAGGCTACTAATATCAGCCCCCAGCTGAATGCCTAGCCTTTACTAGCTATTAAAATGGGGGACCCCCCAAAAAATTTATGTGGGGTCCCCCCTATTTTAATAGCTAGCAAAGGCTAGGCAGACAGCTGGGGGCAGATATTAATAGCCCAGGAAGGGTGCCATGAATATTGGCCCCCTCCCAGGCTAGAAACACCAGCCGTCAGCCGCCCCAGAAATGGCACATCCATAGGATGCGCCAATTCTGGCACTTAGCCTCGCTCTTCCCACTGCCCTGTAGCGGTGGCAGTGGGGTAATAGGGCTGGGGTTGATGTCAGCTTATAATGCCAGCTGACATCAAGCCCAGGTTAGTAATGGAGAGGCGTCTATAAGACACCTCCATTACTAACCCCATAGTCAAAGTTAAAAAAAAACACAAACACCCAGAATAAAGTCCTTTAATTGAAATAAAGACACAATTCTTTATTGTTTTATTAGGCAGGGTGATTAGGTGCATCTGAGCATGTTCATTTGACAGCATTAGAAACAATCCAGTGGCAAAGGAAAGTAAAGGGAACACTGGTGGCCATGAGTAGAGAGGTAATAGCTGCAAATCAGTTCAAATTAAAAAATAGGTTGCATTGGCACTAGAGTTGGGAGGATCGATTCACGTGACCCTGGTCCATCTGCCAAGTCACTAGTCTTTGGTCGCTGGATGTGAGGCCCAAAAATCTCTTACCTTCTGAGATCCTTAGTGCGGATCTTGGCAATTTTTTTCCCCATTAAAAAAGAGAGCATCAGGTTGGATGCTTGATCAACACTCTATCCTTTCCCCAGCATCGGCCAGAAAAAGCAGAGTGTAGTGATCAGCAGTCCCATAAGGAATAAATGGAGCGGTGGTCGAGCATGCACACTACTGCTTTATTCTAACAAGGGTAAAAGTTTCCCTATTCTACAAATCAGTGATTCTAGTGGCTGCTGCCTTCCGATCAACAAGTTGTCACAAATCCTATGGATAGGTGATTAGTGTTGAGCCACCCCCGTAGTGTTCGAGTTCGGTTCGGTTCGTCGAACACCCGTGTGTTCGCCGAACTGTTCGTCGAACTGTTCGTCGAACACCTTCGAACACCGTTAAAACCAATGGCAGGCAAACAAAAACACATAGAAACACATAGAAAACACCTTCAAAGGTGTCCAAAAGCTGACAAACTGCTCAGAAGACACAACTAACACATGGAAAAGTGACAAGTACATATAGTCATGCGAAAAGAAAAGAGGTGGAGGAGTAAAAGGAGGGGGAGACACAGATATAGGCATGTCATGCCCTTCTAAAATCCAAAAAGTGCGAAGCCGACACGTTCAGTCCGCTCCTGCCCGTGCCACCTCCGTGTCGCCGGGTTTGTGCCAGAGCCGCGGTGAACCCTGATGGCCAGCCCCCCTCTCCCAATACTGGTGCCTGTCCGCTGGTGGGTCGAGCGAGCCCCCCTGTGGTGGAGGCAGCTCTAAGCTTTTTAATTTAAATTGTCTCTCTAATTTGAATGAATACACTTTAAATCCATTTACAAGGATCTATTGGAGGGCAAGTCTCATGCCAGCAGCCGCGTAATTCCAGCTCCAGTAGCGTCCACTAAAGCTGCTGCAGTTAAAAAGCTTTTATAAGGATCGAGCTCGGCTGTCCACCGCAAGGCATCCTACTGCCAGTCCCAGCCCCTATGCCTTGGGGTGCTTCCTGATGCTCTTCACTGCGTATCCCGTGGTCCCGAAGCATTTCCTTTGAAAAAATTAAGTGTCCAAACTACAGGTGGTGTAGCTTGCTTAACAGCCGGGATAATCCGCTGACTAGCAGACACTGCTACTAGGCACAAAGTATTTCCTGGGCTAGATGCAGTTTAAAATTTGTAATTAGATACTCTCGTTGGATGCTGAGAAAGCATTCCATAGAGTCTCCTGGCACGCCATATATGATTCTCTTAAAAAGCTTGGGGTAGGGGTCTAGGGGACCCTTTTATAGCCAAAATCACGGCCCTGTATCGCAATACGTCACCTAGGCTGAAGATAAATGGAACTGTAGCACCCTGAGGGCTCGTTGCTACAGAGGTATTGCACCTCACCCAGAGGTGTGATATCTCACTCTCAGGTAAGGATGTAGTGTGGATCAGGACCCGACACCTGCATGCATTACACCACATTGCCGTGGGGCAGGGCGACAAATATGCCCCTGAGATGGGCACGACAGTCCCTGTCCCTGGCTGGAGTGGGGGGAGGGAACACTGAGGAAGGAGAACCCTGTAGTGCAGGAGCAGGGAGGAAGCAGTTCCTGGGTGCATTGAGAAGGGAGTATAAAAGGTGGGCACCATCTTAGTTCAGTGCAGAGAAGTCTGAGCAGAAGTGGCAGGGAGCAGGGGCTCTGCATGAGCTCTGCTCCGGAGGCGGGCCTAGTAACAGAGGTCCAGGCCTGGAAGAGGGAGAAGGAAGGAAGAGGAGCGGAGAAGGCTCCAGGAACGAGGAACGAAGGGATCCCAGGGGTGCGGACGGGCGAGTCGCCACCGCATGCCCGAATCCACCTGCGTGGAGGGGTCAGGCCAAAGTGGGAGACCGGTCCCCGAAACTAGTGGAGGCAGGAAACGACCCTCAGCTAGAAACAGGAGGCTGTGACATTTTATGTGGCGCAGCCCCTCGCTACACCTGCTAGGAAGGCACCACATAGGGTCAGGGAAACTGGCGCCAAGTTTACCAAGAGGAGGCCCGAGGCAGCTGGACAGAAGCGTTGATAAGAAAGGCCAGACAAAGGACACACAAAGGGGGTCCTGTGAAGTGCTCCAAAGTTATCTGGGAGTTGTCTGAGCCCCTCACCTGGTGAGCACAGTACGACGTGGGCAGCCGTTACCTGCAGACGTGGTCTGGATAATAAGAACTGTGAGTAAAGGCCCTGGACTGCATCACTGACTCCGTGTCGTTACTGCTGCTGCCCTGCACCATCACCCCCATCCTCCGCATACACTGCCCTGAGGCTATACTCCTCCCGTGGGGAGTTATGCTACGCTCTGCTGCACCCACAACACCAGCCTCAGCGGTCTGCCCTGGAGCGGCGGTTCACTCTGACCGCAATCCACGGGTGGCGTAGTCGGCCATTTAAACATCAAAACCACATAAATAGTTCCGCCACTGGTTTGACCGTCCTGAGCCACGGAACCGGGTCGCCGCCACGGAGACTACAACCACCAGAATCCACCAAAAAGGGTCCGGCTCCGGGTGTCCCAAGGCCCAGGGGGCGCGTCAGAACATTTTCATCACCTTTCACAATCACCAATGGGACAAGGCAGGGATGTTCTCTGTCCCCTCTCTTATACATCCTAGTGACGGAGCACTTGCTCTCATCAATTCGCCATAACCCCAATATTAGGTGGATTGAGGTGGGAGGCACCGAGTACAAGTGCTCTTTATTTGCTGATGATGTCCTAGTATATATCACTCAATCACATATATCCATCCATGCTGTTATGGCTGAAATAGATCACTTTGTTACATGGTCAAATTTTAAAATCAATGCAGCGAAGTCTGAGGCCCTCGATGTCTCCCTCCCCAAATCCATATAGGATTCCATCCAGTCCAACTTTCCCTTTGCCTGGCCCTCACAGGGTATCAAATACTTAGGAATTCCTATTCATAGAGACCTCTCCCATCTATGTTATCTTAATTTTGGGCCCTTTATTGAACAACTCCATACAGACCACGGTTGGCAAGTTAGAACTGTAAGATTCACTACGTGAACCACTGGTGTTTTGTGGAAAAGCACATGTACACTGTGTTCCAAATTATTATGCAAAAAGTGTTTAGGAGTGATAAGGGAAGAATTTGTTTGTTTGTCAGTTAAACTCATTGATGGTGATGTGTGTCAGGGCTCTTTATATCACTGTAAGCAATTGCAGACACCTGTGCTAATTAGTTTGGCAGGTGTGTCCAATGAAAGGCAAGACTACTTAAGAAGGCTGTCTCACATTATTAAGCAGCCTACATTTTCTGCCAAAATGGGAAAGAAAAAGGATGTGTCGGCTGCTGAGAAGCAACAAATTGTGGAGTGTTTAGGTCAAGGTATGACTACAATCAACATTGTGCGATGATCAGGATGAAGTGTCTTGGCAATCAAGAAGTATGTAGCTGATTCACAGTACACACGTGTGCGTGCTGATAAGGGCAAATTGAGGACTCTTTCCTACAGGCAATTACGTCAGGTTGAAAGAGCAGCGGCAAAAAAGCCTTGTCATAGCAGCAGACAAGTTTTTGAAGCTGCTGGTGCCTCCAACGTCCCCCGAACAACAAGATGCAGGGTCCTTCAGAGGTTTGCAGCTGTGCATACGCCATCCTGTCGACCTCCTCTATCCACTTCACACAAGCAGAAACGGCTCCAGTGGGCCAAACATTACATGAAGACTGATTTCAAAACTCTTTTGTTCACGGATGAGTGCCGTGCAGCGCTCGATGGTCCAGATGGATGGAGTGGAGGATGGCTGGTTGATGGACACCCCACGCAAATATGGCTACAGCGCCAACAAGGAGGAGGTGGAGTAATGTTTTGGGCTGGAATCATGGGGAGAGAGATTGTCGGCCCCTTTAGGATCCTTGAAGGCGCTAAAGATGAACTCCATAATGTATGTGGATTTTCTCAAACAGCACTTCCTGCCATGGTTCAAGAAGAAGAACCGTGTATTTCACAGCAAGATCATTTTTTTGCATGATAATGCACCATCTCATGCTGCACATAAAACATCTGCATCTCTGGCTGATATGGGCATAAAAGGGGACAAACTTATGGTGTGACCCACATGCTCCCCTGACCTCTACCCCATTCAGAACCTTTGGAGCATCATTAAAAGGAGTGTCTATGATGGCGGGAGGCAGTTCACATCTAAGCAACAGCTCTGGGAGGGTATTCTGTCCTCATGCAAAACAATTGAAGCAGAAACCATCCAAAACCTGACAAATTCAATGGACGAGAGAGTTCAGAAGCTCCTTTCGAACAAGGGGTCCTATGTGAAAATGTAACATCACCTAGAATAAAGTTTTGAGTTGAAAACTGTTTGATTTCAGTTTCTAACAACCTGCTAATGCTTATAATTTCAAAAATGACCATTTTTTTGGTCTTTATTAAAATGAAAAGGTTGATCGAAAAGTTTGGGGGATCTAAGAGTGTGGCAACCCAGTAGTCATGATTACTTCGAATTCTGACAATATGAGGGTCATGCTGCAGGTAGTGCAGCAAGAAGGCACTTATGTGTCTTGCGCATCTCGGAGCCCCAAAATTATTTTCCGGGCTAGATGCAGCTAAAAATTATTATTAATTTTAAATCTGGTGAAGCTTTAGTATAGATGGCCTAATAGGATCAGTGCTGCACACTGCTACAAAGCCCAAATTATTTTCCAGTCAAGGTACAGATAAACATGATTAGTAATATTAAATCTGGTGGAGCTTATTATAGATGGCCTAATAGAATCAGTGCTGCACATTGCTACAAAGCCCAAATTATTTTCCAGCCAAGATACAGATAAACATGATTAGTAATTTGAAAGCTTAAAACGGTTGGTAGGGTGATTTTAACCAATCATCAAGCTTTTACTCTCCCCAGGATGACACAGGGGTAGAAAAGTCGTTTCGGATCCATGATTTGTTCATCTTTATGAACGTGAGTCTGTCTACATTATCAGTGGAGAGCCGCGTGCGCTTATCTGTCAGCACACCACCAGCAGCGCTGAACACACGTTCAGACAGAACGCTGGCTGCGGGGCATGACAAGATCTCCAAGGCGTAAGTGGCTAGCTCCGGCCATTTATCCAGATTGGAAGCCCAAAAAGAGCAAGGGTCCAGTGACACAGTCATGGCTTCAATGTTTACTTGGAGATACTACTGTACCATTGTCTCTAGGCGTTGACTATGTGTCAGACTTCTTGTCTCCTGTGGCCTTGCAAAGGATGGGCTAAAAAAGTGGTGAAATGATTCCGCAAAATTGATGTTACCAGCAGATACTGTGGTTCTGTTATGGTTTGAGTGCTGAACACTTGACGGTCCCACGGTTGGCAAGTTGGAACTGTGAGATTCACTACGTGCACCACTGGTATTTTGTGGAAAAGCACATGTAAGATTCTGCAACAGTCTCTGCTGATACTCCTGCATGGGTGCATCCCTTTCTATGGCAGGAATAATTTCTGCAAATTTACTTTTGTACCGGGGATCTAACAGTGTGGCAACCCAGTAGTCAGGATTATTTCTAATTCTCACAATTCGAGGGTCATGTTGCAGGTAGTGCAGCAAGAAGGCACTCATGTGTGTTGCGCATCCAGGAGCACCAAGTCCCTGTTGTGTTGGTGGCGAGGTAACAATCATGCTTCCTTCCTCTGTCCTCTCCCCCCAACCTCGCACAACAGAAATGTGATCAAGGTCTCCCTCATCTGATGAGTCTTCCATCAGTTCGTCCTCCACTTCTTCCTGGGCTCCTGCACCTTCCTCACTAGTTTGGCTGCTACCATGTGCCCTGGTAAAACCATCTCCCCCACCCTCACATGCCTGCCGCCTTGGTGCTGCCGACCGTCTGGACCTTGCAGATGTTAGCCCTTACGCATACAACTCCTCCTCCTCTACTTCCTCCACCTCCTCTTGTGCCACCACCTGACTCCGAATTCTGTTTAACATGTGCTCAAGCATGTAAATCACCGGAATAGTCATGCTGATAATGGCATCGTCAGCACTAAACATCTTCGTCGCCATTTCAAAACTGTGCAGAAGGGTGCATAGGTCCCTGATCTGAGACCACTCCTCCAGCGTGATTTGCCCCACCTCTGGATCTCGTTGGCCCAGGCTATACGTCAGAACGTATTGCACCAGGGCTTGTCGTTGCTGCCACAGTCGCTGCAACATGTGCAGAGTTGAATTCCACCGGGTAGGCACATCGCATTTTAGCCGGTGAAGTGGCAGGCCCAACGACTTCTGTAGAGATGTAAGTCGCTGAGCTGCGGGATGCGAACGGCGGAAGTGAGCACACAGCGACCGTGCCCTCTGCAGAAGGCCATCTAGTCTGGGATAGTGGGCTAAAAATTGCTGGACAACCAGGTTCAACATGTGAGCCATACAAGGCACGTGTGTGACATTGCCCCGGCGAAGGGCCGCACCCAGGTTTGCAGCATTGTCGCACACGGCCTTCCCTGGTTTCAGGTCCAGTGGAGACAACCATTCATGAAATTGGTACTCCAGAGCTGACCACAACTCCTCAGCTGTGTGACTCACATTTCCCAGACATTTCAATGTAAAAACCGCCTGATGACGTTGAGCCCTACTGCCAGCATAGTAAGGAGGTGTGCAGGATCCCTTCTGCGCAGTTAGAAAGCTTGTGGCATGACCAGACAGGCTTTGGGTGCAGGTGGAAGACCGAGAGGAGGTTGAGGAGGCAGAAGCAGTGGAGGAACTTTGACATAAAGAGGATTGACGCACAACTCGTGGGGACAGCACGACTTGGACAGCAGCCCCTTGTCCTGCTGTCACCATAGTTACCCAGTGCCCAGTTAGCGACATGTAACGCCCCTGTCCATGCCTACTCGTCCAAGTGTCTGTGGTGAAATGCACCCTGTCACACACAGAGTTTCTCAAAGAAGCGGTGATGTTGTGTGCGACATGCTGGTGGAGCGCAGGCACACCTTTCTTTGAGAAGTAGTGCCGACTGGGCATCTGGTACTGGGGCACTGCGACGGACATAAGGTCTCGAAAATCCTCTGTGTCCACCAGGCGGAAAGGCAGAATTTCTGTAGCCAAGAGCTTGCAGATGGTGAAATTCAACCTCTTAGCTTTCTCATGGCTAGGAGGAAATGGTCTTTTACTTGTCCACATCTGAGGGACCGAGGGCTGGCTATTGTGCTTAGAGGGGGTTGATAAGGGTGTCCCCGGCAAACTGCCGGTCTGTGAGGAAGATGCAGGCGGACATGTTAGGTTGCTTGATCCAAAGGTGGTGCTATCGATGTCGGACAGCGCTCAACACCAGCTGGTGTTACCACCTCCAAAGAAAATGATGACCTGCCAATGACGCTGGCTGTTGCGGGTAAAGAGCTGGCAGGTCTGCGCCCCAAAACAGGTGTGACTGCTGTCCCCCCAGTCACTCACAGAGGATGAAGAAGCCGTGGATGCACAAGATATGGCAGACGGTGGTTGGCCCGACCGGCTAGGCCGCATTGTAGCACACTGAGCTTCCCACTGCAACTTATGCTTCATGTCCATGTGCCGGTTCATGCATGAAGTACTCAAACTATGTATTTTTTGGCCTCTACTTAGCTTTTGCCGACAAATGTTACAGATAACACAAGATGGGTCATCTTTATCGATCTGAAAAAATGCCCAGGCTATGCAAGGCTTAGCACCCATGCGACCTGAAGAGCCACCACGACTTGTGGTGAGAGGCAGAGTTGTGTTTGAGGATGCAGTTGTTGACGTGCTTCCAGTACTACGTCTCTGTCCAGGAAGGCGCAACCTGACCTCGTCGTCACTAGCATCTTCCTCCACCTCCTCTGCTGACCTCATCTCTTGGCTGACTGTGGGTTGACAGTAAGTGGGATCTCCAACCTCATCATCATCACCCTGTGCGTTATCACACCCGTCGTCCTCAGAGCCAACCTGTTCCTGCCCTGACAAAAAACTAAAGTTGTCGCTCCAATCAGGTATTTGAGTCTTATCATCGTCTTCCTCATTGTCTCCACCAACAGGAGTTACAGTTTGGGAATGAGGGTCTACATTATGGTCAGAACCTTCTGCGTCTGGTCCTGGATCCGACTCATAAAGATTCTGGGCATCAGTGCAGATCATTTCCTCGCCTGGATTCACAGAAGCGCTGGAGTCGACCTCTGATTCCCAGGCTATAGTATGAGTAAACAGCTCTGCAGACTCAACCATCTGTTCTACCTCATACTCAGACGGGCAGCTGGAGATTTGGGAGCTGTGAGGAAGCAAGTGCGATTGGGGTGACACCTTTGAGGACTGGAGTATTTGTGATGTTGAAGTTGATGTGGAGGAGAGCCCACTTAAAGGAGCACTTGATATCCGTTGAAGCACCTGCTGTTTTTGTGCCTCATCTGGAATTTGTAGCGATTGGCGTGGCCGTAAGAAAGGGATCTTATCACATTGTCCGCTAAAAGAAGTAGACATTTTAGTTTGGCTGGAAGATGGTCTTTCTTCTGCAGATGTTACTGTTGCTTTAACACCTACCCCACGGGCACAACCTTTTTTCCCCTTCCCAACACGCCTATTCCCCTTTCCACCAACAGCAGGCCTTTTTCCACTCATTTTGGTGGTTAACTAATTCACAACTCTGGAGTTGTTTGCACAAAAAAACAATGGATGGGAACCGAGCAGAGCTGAGTGGCCAAACTGTGGTATTAGGCCAAAACTATTGGCTGGGTTAGATGCAGAAAAAAATTATATTCAATTTGCAACCTGATGGAGGTCAGTATAGATGGACTAATAGAACAAGTCCCACACACAGCTAGAAGCCCAAATATTTTTTCAGAGGTAGATGCAGAAAAATTTTTTATTCAGTTTGCAACCTGATGGAGGTCTGTATAGATGGATTAATAGAACAAGTCCCACACACAGCTACAAGCCCAATATTTTTTCAGAGGTAGATGCAGAAAAAAAATATATTCAGTTTGCAACCTGATGGAGGTCAGTATAGATGGACTAATAGAGAAAGTCCCACACACTGCTAGAAGGCCAAATATTTTTTCAGAGCTAGATGCAGACAAAAAATTATTTTGAATTTGCAACCTGATGGAGGTCAGTATAGGTGGACTAATAGAACAAGTCCCACACACTGCTAGAAGGACAAATATTTTTTCAGAGCTAGATGCAGAAAAAAATTATATTCAGTTTGCAACCTGATGGAGGTCTGTATAGATGGATTAACAGAACAAGTCCCACACACAGCTAGAAGCCCAAATATTTTTTCAGAGGTAGATGCAGATAAAAATTATTTTTAATTTGCAACCTGATGGAGGTCAGTATAGATGGACTAATAGAGAAAGTCCCACACACTGCTAGAAGGCCAAATATTTTTTCAGAGCTAGATGCAGATAAAAATTATTTTTAATTTGCAACCTGATAGAGGTCAGTATAGATGGACTAATAGAGAAAGTCCCACACACTGCTAGAAGGCCAAATATTTTTTCAGAGCTAGATGCAGATAAAAATTATATTCAATTTGCAACCTGATGGAGGTCAGTATAGATGGACTAATAGAACAAGTCCCACACACAGCTAGAAGCCCAAATATTTTTTCAGAGGTACTGTAGATGCAGAAACAAATTATTTTTAATTTGCAACCTGATGGAGGTCAGTATAGATGGACTAATAGAGAAAGTCCCACACACTGCTAGAAGGCCAAATATTTTTTCAGAGCTAGATGCAGATAAAAATTATTTTTAATTTGCAACCTGATGGAGGTCAGTATAGATGGACTAATAGAGAAAGTCCCACACACTGCTAGAATGCCAAATATTTTTTCAGAGCTAGATGCAGATAAAAATTATATTCAATTTGCAACCTGATGGAGGTCAGTATAGATGAACTAATAGAACAAGTCCCACACACAGCTGGAAGCCCAAATATTTTTTCAGAGGTACTGTAGATGCAGATAAAAATTATTTTTAATTTGCAACCTGATGGAGGTCAGTATAGATGGACTAATACAACAAGTCCCACACACAGCTAGAAGCCCAATATTTTTTCAGAGGTAGATGCAGAAAAAAATATATTCAGTTTGCAACCTGATGGAGGTCAGTATAGATGGAGTAATAGAACAAGTCCCACACACAGCTAGAAGCCCAAATATTTTTTCAGAGGTAGATGCAGATAAAAATTATTTTTAATTTGCAACCTGATGGAGGTCAGTATAGATGGACTAATAGAGAAAGTCCCACACACTGCTAGAAGGCCAAATATTTTTTCAGAGCTAGATGCAGATAAAAATTATATTCAATTTGCAACCTGATGGAGGTCAGTATAGATGGACTAATAGAGAAAGTCCCACACACTGCTAGAAGGCCAAATATTTTTTCAGAGCTAGATCCAGATAAAAATTATATTCAATTTGCAACCTGATGGAGGTCAGTATAGATGGATTAATAGAACAAGTCCCACACACAGCTAGAAGCCCAAATATTTTTTCAGAGGTACTGTAGATGCAGATAAAAATTATTTTTAATTTGCAACCTGATGGAGGTCAGTATAGATGGACTAATAGAGAAAGTCCCACACACTGCTATAAGGCCAAATATTTTTTCAGAGCTAGATGCAGAAAAAAATTATATTCAGTTTGCAACCTGATGGAGGTCAGTATAGATGGACTAATAGAGAAAGTCCCACACACTGCTATAAGGCCAAATATTTTTTCAGAGCTAGATGCAGAAAAAAATTATATTCAGTTTGCAACCTGATGGTGGTCAGTATAGATGGACTAATAGAGAAAGTCCCACACACTGCTAGAAGGCCACATATTTTTTCAGAGGTAGATGCAGAAAAAAATATATTCAGTTTGCAACCTGATGGAGGTCTGTATAGATGGATTAATAGAACAAGTCCCACACACAGCTAGAAGCCCAATATTTTTTCAGAGGTAGATGCAGAAAAAAATATATTCAGTTTGCAACCTGATGGAGGTCAGTATAGATGGACTAATACAACAAGTCCCACACACAGCTAGAAGCCCAATATTTTTTCAGAGGTAGATGCAGAAAAAAATATATTCAGTTTGCAACCTGATGGAGGTCTGTATAGATGGATTAATAGAACAAGACCCACACACAGCTAGAAGCCCAATATTTTTTCAGAGGTAGATGCAGAAAAAAATATATTCAGTTTGCAACCTGATGGAGGTCAGTATAGATGGACTAATACAACAAGTCCCACACACAGCTAGAAGCCCAATATTTTTTCAGAGCTAGATGCAGAAAAAAATTATATTCAATTTGCAACCTGATGGAGGTCAGTATAGATGGACTAATAGAATGATGCTATGCCCAAAAGATTTTACTTCACTAGGTGCAGTAAAAAAATTGGTATTCTATACACAGGTGGTATATCTTGCAACACAGATAGGCTACTCCACTGACTAACACACTCTGCAGTAGGCCAAAAAGGATTAGCTTTGCTAGATTCAGCCAAAAGCTGTGAAAAAAACTTGCACAGCACTGGCACAGACCTGCCTGGCAAAAACTGATAGGAACTGATGCAACCTAGTCCTGAAAAGGACTCCAATTACAATTAGTCTTTACTCCCACAATCTATCTATTTAAGAGCACAGACCTGCCTGATAAAAGTCGTAGGAAATGCTGTAACCTAGTCCTTAAAAGGACTGCAATCACAACTATTCCCTACTCCCAAGCTATCTGTAGATTTGTGCGAAAATTGGCTTGAAATTAACAAGGTATAGCGCACACAGCAACAGCGGTGCCGTCTAACACGCAGCTGCAGCAGTGAGAAAATGGTGGCGACGGGGAAAATGGCTTGGTCTTATAGGGCAAGGACATGTGACATACACTGCCAATGACACATGCCCTTGCTTGTGTGAAAAAAAGCACTTCGCTCCGTGTGTGCGCTGCTGATAGGCTGACAGATTGCACCTCCCCACTGTAAATGCGGGAAAGAGAAAAAAAAATGGAGATCTTCATTGTTCCTGCAGAGATCCATCCCCTGCCCCTCCCCCCACCCCGCTGTACACTCAAACTGCGTATTAACATTCATTTTCATCATTACTGAGAAAAAATCCAGTTATGATTTTGGTGCACGAACAGTTATTGAACATAACCTCGAACAGCCGAATTTTTCTCAAATTGTTCGTGTTCGCCGAATGGCTCGAACACCGCCCAAAACAGCTCGAATTTGAGATTGGCGAACAGTTCGAGTAGAACAACGCTCATCTCTATAGGTGATAACTTGTTTTCACCCAAAAATTTTTTTAAGGCTGCCAGAAATCACAGCATGTCGGTAAGAGGTTAGGTCAGCACAGGATGACTGCGCTAACTATCATGCATCCATATAACAACCTCTAGTTTAAAAACTACTGGGTCACTACATGAGGGTATGTTCTCACAATTTTTTCAGGTGGATTTGGAGCAGGACCACTCAAAAAACGACCTGAAAAAGCGCTCAGAAAATGATCTATCATAATCTTTCTATTAATTTCTGTGTATAAAATGACTGACATAGTGAAATGTTAGAAAAAGTACTTCTCGAATTCCCTCATTCATTTACTCCTATTACAATGAAATTAATGGGCAGTAGAAAAAGAATCTTGTCACAAATTTTCTGCCAGAAAAAAATCAGAATCTGTCTGAAGAGTTTCAGGTGCTCTGTAGAGCTCTAAGAACTCTTCAATCAAGGAATCAGTGGGAGTCCACGAGAACAGATGACTGTGACAAGTCAAAAGATGATAAGTTGTAAGGTGGGTTTTGCTTGAAATTTGGCTCAGTCTTTAGTGGGAGATGCTGAGCAGTTGTAGAAGCTTTAGAATCTTTTTCTTAGAGGTCAGTGCTGTCATCAAAGGCCATTTAATCATAAATCCTATTTTAGGTTACTCGCAATATTTCGAAAATACTCAGCGTAAGAAACTCACCAAAAACTCATTGTGTGAACGTAGCCTTAGACTTGCATAGTAGGGTAACGTGCAGATGCTGAATTGCATAAATATGGATAATGCCTGTATATAGTTTCCTGCAAGACTGAGCCTGATGTAATCTTACAGACTATGTGCACCTTTGCAAAGATTTTTCTTTATTGTTCATTTGCATCCTAACTGCAACTATCTATACAGTCTTCTTTAAAAATATTCTACCATTTTGTGAGTGCTTTGCAAAAATATTACAAATACATCAGCGTTATTGCTTATTTCTGATGGCTATACATAAGGCGGAAATCAAGTAGAATAAATGGATTATAAAATAATAACACATTTGATTAAGTACAATAGACAAAATAATTAAAAATAATCCATCGGATGGGGTGTCAGTAGCAATATATACAGTGGCATGTAAAAGTTTGGGCACCCCTGGTTAAAATTACTGTTATTGTGAACTGTTAAGCAAGTTGCAGATGAAATGATCGATCAAAGGCCTAACGTTAAAGATGATACATTTCCTTTGTATGTTTGGCAAAAAAAACAAAGAAAAATTGTTTACATTTTAAAAATTACAAAAAGGAAAATAGACATATGCAAAAGTTTGGGCACCCTGCATGGTTAGTCCCTAGTAGCACACAATATCTCGCTATTGCTGTCACGCTGTCAGTATTTCGTCCGGAGTCACGAGCACACCATCCAGACTACTCGCTGCGTAGGTATCGGTAAGCGACCAGTGAGCCTATGGGCGTCACACCTCTGGATTCCAAATCATGGAATCCGTGTTTACACCCTCCGTACGGTCACTGTCAGCTTCACGATAGTCCAATTATTATTATTCTCTACCACCACCGGCCAAGTTTGAAATATAATACAGGCCTGGCCGGAGGCCTGTGTTTTGGTAACGTATATGGCTTTGGGGAAGGGAACGATTACAGACCAAAAGAAACAGAACTATTACATTTTATATTTCACCCAAAAGGGAGGCAGTTTTTAGGAAAAATATATACAAGGATGTTATAAAGGAGACATTAAAATACATAAGCAATTACATAAAATAAACAGGATAAAAGAAGACAACTTTTAAACAATAAAACCGCTAACTTCTGTGATAACTCATCGTTCGTTGACTGCAGAAGCTGGCAAACGATGCCATTATTCCTGTTATGATTTTACCTTCATTTAGAGACCACACATCGCATAACTGCAGTCTGCTATTCTGGTGTTTTTGCGCTACTGCTCTCTGATTTGGCTTACAACAATGAAAAACTATGTATGCATTCCTCGGCTGTTCCTGTCACTAGAAATATGGGTCCCATTATTGTTACATGCATGGAACTTACAATATTTCACATTTCGTTTCGTAGTCAGATTGTCTGGAGATTTCTTTGTTAAGCTCGGGAAAGCAACTTTCCAAGTTTCAAGCAAACTAGTGCCATCCTGTCAGTAATTACCCCCTTGCATGTGCCAGGGACAAGAGGTTTGCTTCTTAACGAAGTTATAACACTTCTTGGCTGGCATTTGTTTGTGTCAGCTATTACTCAGGCGTATGTGTTAATTGGGGATTTTGTGAATAGTCAATATCTGGGTCAGGGAAATATGGAAGAACATCTTGAATATTCCTCAATACTACCCTGATATCTCCCCCTCTTTATGGAGGCAAAATGGGTGATTTACCATTCACCTCTTTAAGCCCACCTCCTGGTCCACCCTCCCTGCTGATCCGACAAGCTGGGGATTCAGCTTTCCGATCACCCTGACAGGTTCGGGATACATTTTCCCCACACCTCAGACAGGCTATGCCTGCCTTCTTCCCATACTCCTGACAAACAGGGGGACACACCTTTGTCCTACCTCGCCTGGTTGCGGGGCCTACCCTTCCATCTCTCATGACTACCTGGGAGGTCGGGCTAGCTATGGGGCAGCTATGACCGGCCATGTCACAGTCCGTCCTGAAACTGGTCGGTGGCACGGGACCACTTTCCCTATGATCCCAGGGCTTCCCCTCATCCTTTCTCATCACCTCTGGAGCCGTGCTGGTCATGGGGCAGCAACCATTGACCATGCCACTAGTTGGCTTGACACTGGTCACCTGCGCAGGATGACCTTCTTCCTGGTGCCCATGCCTGCTCCCCTTGCCCCTAGCACTTACGCTGGCTCGCTTTAGGGGATCCTCAGCAGCATCACCCCGTTGGGTGAGGTGGCTGAGTTACCCTTTACCACAACACACATTTTTAGTATTCATCACATTGGCATTTTTGACAGCGGCATTACATGACATACCAGATCTGGGAGGGTTGTCAGGAATGTATCGGGCAGCTAATTGTCCCAGATCACTTACCAATAGCACATTAATGGGGAGATTCTCTGACATCCCCACTTCCCTTAACCCCCTCCCCACATCGCAGTCCAGGAAAACTCGGGCCATTGGTATGGGACGGTGAACACCCCCAAACCCGGTGACAGTCAGGGTCTTCCCAGGAATGAGTTCCTCTGGCAACACAAACTCAGGGCGGATCAGGGTGCGTTCTGCGCCAGTGTCCTTAAGGCCGACAGTGACAGTGTTGCCCGCGGTAACGTGTTGTAAGTTCTCCCGGGCCCAGTCAACTGCCCCACCCACAAAAAGAAAGGCTGAGGTAGGCTCTGTGGCCTCAGGTGTGATGTTCATCTTCTGCCTTTCAGAGCAGACAAGGCTGATGTGACCCATTTGGTCACAAGTATTGCACTTACGGGAGTCAAATGCAGTCCAGGTGCTGGAAAATGGGAAAGATCCCGCTGAGGGGCGGCTGGCTGGAACACTGGGGTTGGTTGTAGACTTACCCCCTTTCCAGCTGGCGGCGGCTGACTTCCGCACCTTTGGTGTGCGGTTGGCCTCATAAGCATCTGCGATCTGGGCTGCTTTAGTGGCCTCCTTTGGCTCCCGGTCCAGCACAAACTGTCTCACTTCCACAGGACAAAGATGAAGAAACTGGTCCTTCACAATCAGATCCTTCAGGTCCTCGAAGGTGGTAACGGACAGTCCTTGGAACCACTACTCAAAGTTGGTTCTGAGCCCATCCACCAAATCAGTGTAGCTATCATGGGGTCCATGCTGGAGGGCTCTGATTTTTTTCCGGTAAAACTCCGGAGTCAGCTGGTACTTTCTCATCAGGGCCTGCTTGATGGCCTCATAGTCTCCATCTTGTTCTCGAAGGAGAGAAGCAAACATCTCCAGAGCTTTTCCTCTGAGCCCTGGAGTTAAGTACCTTGCCCACTGGTCCGTGGGCAGCTGATACTGCCTTCAGGCCTTTTCAAAGCCTCACAGAAAGGTGTCCAAGTCTCCATCCTTTTCCATTACATGAAAATGCTCAGGACGGGGTTTAAAGCTGTTGGTGCTGTTGAACTCACGGGTTTGTGTGGTGGATGTCTGCAGCTGTATCCGGGCTAGCTCCAGCTGGCCCTGTCGCTGCTGCTCAGCAGCCTCTCGGACAGCTTGCCACTCAGCTCTCTTAGCCTCTCACTCCTGGAATTTCAGGATCAGCTGCAGCCGTCCGTCATGATCGTCTGCGGCAAGCTGCTACAGGACCATCTGCAAGTGGGGGTCCACACTACCCTGGCTGTGGGTATGGATGACAATCACAGGTGGGACCCCTGCAACAGCATCATCCGAGCCTTGGCTAGCCGCCCCATCATTAGGGCTCTGCTGTCGGACGGGTTCGGCAGCACATTGCAACAGTTCTGCAATCATTTGGGCCTTGTTTTTGGCCATGGGGTCAATCTGTCTCAGCTCACAGAGGTCAGTGAGAGTGGCCTTCTAGTTCTGGTGATACCAGGGCTCTCCATGTTTAGCCATTGTTGCCAAATAAAAGATAAACAGAAAAACAAGAGAAAGGAGGGGATGCTACTGCTACATGTATAGTAATGTACAACCTAAAAATAGACACATCAACTCAAAAGTATGTAATTAAAATTATTAGATTTATTAAGTAACAAGAATAAAATACAAAATATAACACTAGGGAAAAAAGGGAATAAAAGACTGAATCATAGAACACGGAGGGGTATACATGTATGGCCGCATCCGTAAAAGACTAGTATATATGATTATTAGCAGTATATATAAATATATCACATTTAAGATTTGGGGTGATCATATAAGAATTTAATTAAATATAAATTGCATTTATTTATTGTGATTTTGGCTGTTCCCAAAATACTATTAAGTGATTTGTAGCTGCATTATGATGTTTCTCTGATTTTTGTTTGTGGTTAATATTAATTTATTTACAGCACCGTGCACTTTATTTATATATTTATATTTAATTAAATTCTTATATGATCACCCCAAATCTTAAATGTGATATATTTATATATACTGCTAATAATCATATATACTAGTCTTTTACGGATGCGACCATACATGTATACCCCTCCGTGTTCTCTGATTCAGTCTTTTATTCCCTTTTTCCCCTACTGTTATATTTTGTATTTTATTCTTGTTACTTAATAAATCTAATAATTTTAATTACATACTTTTGGGTTGATGTGTCTATTTTTAGGTTGTATATTTCTGATTGACACATAAACAGTCGGTACTATTGCTTTAACAGCTAATCTTTTGTGGTTATGTATAGTAATGTCCCAGATGAAAAAATATTAAAACACTGAGTCTGATTTCTTAAAACTTTGCACAGAATTCTCGCAAGAACCGTACAAGTTTTCAGTGACAGGAATGATTGCTCAATTCAGCCACTGATGTTCTGTAATATCCCACCACTTGCCACAAATTGTCAGGGATTCCACAGAGATGACACCGGGGAAATTGCACAATATCTCGCCATTGCCATTACGCTGTCAGTATTTTGTCCGGAGTCGCGAGCAGACCATCCAGACTACTCGCTGCGTAGGTATCGGTAAGCGACCAGTGAGCGTATGGGCGTCACACCTCTGGATTCCAAAGCGTGGAATCCATGTCATGTTTACACCCTCCATATAGTCACTGTCAGCTTCACGATAGCCCAATTATTATTATTCTCTGTCACCACCAGCCGAATTTGAAATATAATACAGGCCTGGCCGGATGCCTGCATTTTGGTAGCGTATGTGGCTTCAGGGAAGGGAACTATTACAGAACAAAAGAAACAGAACTATTAAATTTTATATTTAATCCAAAAGGGAGGCAGTGTTTAGGAAAAATATATACAAGGATGTTATAAAGGAGACATTAAAATGCATCAGCAGTTACATAACATAAACAGGATAAAAGAAGACAACTTACACTATACAGTTTGCAAGCACTAATCAGCATAGGTGGAAGAGGGGCTCCCCAGTTGATTATGCATTATCGAACGCGACCCATTGCTTATAATCCTTATACCCCCTGGCAATGAGTGATTCTCTAATGTCCATGAGTTCTCTTATACCTAAGGGAAGATCTGGCTACATACCCCTTGTGGTGACATCATGTGGGCTGGTCTCCAGCGTGTACATTTTTAATAAAAATGCTAACTTCTGTGATAACTCATTGCTCATTGATCGCAGAAGCTTGTAAACAACGCCATTTTTTCTGTTATGATTTTACCTTCATTTAGAGACCACACATCGCATAGCTGCAGTCTGCTATTCTGGTGTTTTTGCGCTACCACTCTCTAATTTGGCTTACAACAATGAAAAACTATGTATGCATTCTCCGGCTGTTTCTGTCACTAGAAATATGGAACCCATTATTGTTACACGCATGGAACTTGCAATATTTCATATTTCGTTTCGTAGTCGGATTGTCTGGAGATTTCTTTGTTAAGGTCGGGAAAGCAACTTTCCCAGTTACAAGGAAATTACTGCAATCCTGCCAGTAATTACCCCCATGCGTGTGCCAGGGACAAGAGGCTTGCTTCTTAGCAAAGTTGTAACACTTCTTGGCTGGCATTTATTTGTGTCAGCTATTTCTCAGGCGTATGTGTTAATTGGAGCTTTTGTGCTGAGCAAAAGGGGAAGAATGGTTAATTTCTGGGTCAGGGAAATATGGAAGAAAATTTTCAATATTCCTCAATACTTCTCTGACAGAAAGTATCACACCTTGGAAATGTTTTTGTAGCCAGCCAACAGTCTTTTAATTCTTGTTTGAGGGATTTTCATCCATTCTTTCTTGGAAAATTCTTCCAGTTCTGTAAGACTCCTGGGTTGTCTTGCATACAGTGATAATTTGAGGTATAGCCAGATTTTCAATGATGTTCCGATCAGGGGACTATGAGGGCCATTGTAAGACCTTCAGCTTGCACCTTTTGAGGTAGTCTATTGTAGATTTTGACACGTGTTTAGGATCATTATCCATAGAAGCTATCCTCTTTTCAACTTCAGTTTTTTTACAGATGGTCTTGTATTTGCATCAAGAATATGCTGAAATGTCATTGAATGCCTTGTTACCTTTACCAGTTAAATTTTCCCCATGCTATTTGCTGCAACACAACCCCAAAACAAAACTGATCCACCCCCATGCTTAAAGGTTAGTGAGATGTTCTTTTCCTGAAATTCTGTGCCTTTTTTTCTTCACAAATACCTTTGATCTTTGTGGCCAAAGAATTCTATTTTAACCTCATCAGTCCACAAGACTCATTTTCAAAATGCATCAGGCTTGTTTGGATGTTATTTTGCATAGATCTGATGCTGAATTTTATGGCAAGGAGGAGAGGTTTTCTTCAGATGACTCTTCCATGAAGGACATATTTGTGCTGGTGTCTCTGAACAGTTGAACAATGTACCAAAACTCCAGAGTCTGCTAAATCTTTCTAAATTTCTTTTGCAGTCAAGTGGGGGTTCTGATTTGCCTCTCTAGCAATCCTATTGTTAGAAACCTCCTGTTTGTTTTTTCCATCTTGTGTTTTGCGGTCACGTGACCATCTGCCTTTATATTCCAGCTTCGCCTTTTTGGATGTGCTGGACTTCAGTGTTGTTTGACTGTTTTGCTAGCCAGGTGCTTTGGTGCCTATCTCTCAGTTTGCTTGGTCCTTTGGGACCTCTAGTACCTTTTTGTCAGTTTATCTTTTGTTTTCTGCAACAACTTTCTCTGTTCAGGAGGTGTTCCTTTTTTGTTCCAGTCCTTAGTTCTTTTAGGGACCCCTTCCCTTTATTCTATAGGTCTTCATTCAGACTAGCTTAGACTAAGGCGGGTCTGTTCACTAGCAACAGGCAGCCCGCTACATCGTAGGGATTCAGCTTAGTCTTACTGTAGGGAAAGCTTTCCCCTTCTTTCCTTAGTTCTTGTTGCAGATCATAACACCTATGAGTAGTTTTCACTGAAATTTTGCATGGTCTTGCAGACCAAATGTATAGTTGATACTAAAGCTTAGTATTCCCAAACTCCAGACCTCAAGAGCCACCAACAGATCATGTTTTCAGGTTTTTCTTAGTATTGCCCAGGTGATAATGCATTTAACTGCAATACTATGGAGATCCTGTAAGCATGATCTGTTTGTGGCTCTTGAAGACTGGAGTTGAGAAATACTGGTATAGATGATAACTGGACATGTGAGCTTTCCAGCAATCATCCATTTGAAAACAAATGAATTGAGTGATTGAATTAAAACTGCCTGATCCTTATGTAACTCAACATTATCTGTAAATGCACAGATGGATAGTCAGCCAATGCTATCTACAGTAGATACAGTTTAAGGTCATATAACATGAGTTTATATGAGTTACACAGGTCCTTTAATTTTATAGTAACCCTCCAGTTTCCTCCTTACCAATGCACAATCCTCTCAACGTTGAAATTGCAACACTACTAAGGAAAAGTCATGGAATTATGGAAATCACAGGAAATATAGACATGTTTAATTATATGGAAACCATGAAAAATAAATCTTAACTTACTGATTATCAAGTATAAATGCCATGCTCCGCTATACACACTTACTGTACAATGACGTCCAGATGTGCTTGATGGAAGACAAGTCAGGAGACCCTGCATGCCATGGGAGCATACTTAAGCCATGCAGGCTGATCACAGTAGCACAACATATGGCTTGAAGTTAACATGTTGAAAAATGTCTTCTGGGACACTTTGGAGAAATTGCCACACCACTGGTTCCACGAAAAAAATTAGTGCAACCCCGAGCAACTGGAATAAAGACTACAGGTGTCCGACTACAGTATATTATGTCATGCCACACCTGAATCTCAGGAATAGGATGTTCCATTGTAAAGAAATCTTCATGATGTTGCTCACACAATTTGAATAGGAGTAGATCTGCAGTGTGACAGTGCAAAATTTATTTTTGACCTCTCCCGATGCTGCAGAAGGCTAATCAGTGGGGGATGCCTAAAGCAATATGACACTGCACATCATGAGCGGGTGTCAGTTAACGCTCCTTGCCATATAGGCACCAGATCACTATGAACGGTCAGTCAATCTGACTGACCAATCACAGCATGATCGCGCAGGAGAAGCTGAAATATCAGCGTCTCCAGCCCAATCAGAGCCGGAGCTCAGTGCTGCTGGTGGCTGAGCTCCGGCACTAAACAGCCAGGAGCGGTGTCAGCGTCGCATCTGGCTGTTAACCCCCTGAATACTGCAATCGAGCGCGATTGCAGCGTTCAGGAGGGAGGCAGAGGGCTGGGAGATGTAATATAATCACCAAGCTATGGAAATCTGCTCAGCATAGTCTCAGGAGCTTTCACTATAGGTATAATGTACTGCAATGCTACTGCATTGCAATGCATTATACATGTGATCAAAGACAAAAAAGTGAAAGTCGCATAAAGGGACTAAGTAAAAAAGTTAAAAAAATTGTAAAAAAAAATATTACAAAATAATAATAATAAAAAGATTCACTAATAATTAAAAAAAAAAAAGTACACATATTTGGTATCGCCTCGTCTGGAATGACCGGACCTATAAAAGTGTCACACTAGTTAACGTCTTCAGTGAAAGCCGTAAACCCTGCCCCCGCCCAAAAAATGAGGCAAACAATGCTTTATCATCATAACGCTGGAAAAAAGTGGACTAAAACGCGATAAAAAAACTAATATAAATAAAATTGGTATGCTGAAAACGTCATCTTGTCCCGCAAAATACAGCCCCATCAGCGGAAAAATAAAGTTATAGCTCTCAGAATAAAGTGATGCAAAAAAAATATTTTTCTATAAAAGTTTTTATTGTGTAAAAGTGCTAAAACATAAAAAAGCTATAAATGTGATACCGCTGTAATCGCACCTGAAGAATAAAGCTACCTTATCAATTTTACCACACGCGGAACAACATTAAAAAAAAAAAAAAATTCCTGAATTGTCGGTTTTTGTTCATCCTCCCTCTCCGAAAATTGGAATAGAAAGCGATCAAAATATGTCATGTGCTCTAAAATGGTACAAATAAAAATGTCAACTCGTCCTGCAAAAAACAAACCTTTAAATGATTGTCCTGGAGGAAGATTCCCTATAATGACGCAGATGGAGGCACTGTGGATGCCGTCTGACCTATGATCCGGCAGTGTCCGTCTTTTTATGCGTGCTTAAAAGCGCAGTCAGTCATAGTTTTGTGCACCTCTGAAAAGAAGGATAACCCTGAACAGAGGCCAGACGGAGCCCAGAGTATCTATGGTGCCTCATTATAGTGAATAGATCCCCTGGGAGATGTCACCTGAATCACGTCACTCAGAGATTTAGATGGTAACTCCAAAATAAGTGCTCAGCGTAGAGCGCCGGATAAATGTGGTCCCAAATGTTATGTAAAATGTTCCCAATAAAAGCTTTAAATCAATTCACAAAAACAAAACCACTCAGGTCATCATCTTTCAATGAAAATATAGGGGTTCCACATTACTAGTAGCACAAAGGCTCTAGAAAAGTGAAATGGCTCCTCACCCCCAAAAGAAATTCAGCAAATTCTGCTCTCCGAAATCCTAATGCCCCCCCGCCCTTCTAAGCCCCACAGTGTGCCTAAACCACATTTAGCATCCACATGTTTGCCAGGGGTATAATTTCCATAATGGGGTCACTTGAGGGGGGATTCTGCTCTTCTAGCATGTAGGGGCTCTGCATATGGAGTCTGCAAACTGTTCCAGGAAAATCTGTGCTCCAGGAGGCAAATAGCGCTCTGTCCTTACCGAGTGTCGCCGTGTGGCTAAGCAGTACTGCACAGCCTCATATGGGATATTGCCACATTCAGCAGAAATTGTGGGTCAAATTTTGGTGCCAGTTTATCCATTATCCCCATTTGAAAATGTAAAATATGGGGCTAAAACAAAATTTTTGCAGTAAAAATGTATTTATTATTTCTTCACTGCCCAATGGTATAAAATTCTGTGACACACCTGTGGTGTCAATATGATTACTGCACCCCATGATGACTTCATTGAGAGGTACAGTTTGTAAAATGGGGTCACTTACAGGGAATTCTGCTGTTATGGCACCTCAGGGGATCTCCTAGTGGGTCATGGCACCTCAAACAATAACAGTCAAATCTGCACTATAATATAGTGCTCCTTCCCTTCTGACCTTTGCACTATGCCTCAAAGGTAGTTCCCAATTACATGTAGGGTATTGGGGTACTCACAAGAAATTGCACAACAAAATGAGAGGTCAATTTTCTGCTGTTACAATAAAAACTTGGGGCTAAAAGAAAACTTTTGTGGAAGAAAATAATTTTTTTTCTTTTCACGGCTCTACGTTATAAACTTCTGTGAAGCATCTGGGGGATCAAAGTGCTCAACACACGTGTAGATAAGTTCATTGAGGGTTCTAGTTTCAAAAATAGGGTCACTTGTGGGGGGTCTCTACTGTTTAGGCACATCAATGGCTCTCTAAATGCGACATGGCGTCCGCTCTCAATTACAGCCAATTTTGCGTTCAAAAAGTCAAATGGTACTCCTTCCCTTCCAAACCCTGCCATGCGCTCAAACAGTGGTTTTCCCCCACATATGTGGTATCAGTGTACTCAGGAGAAATTACACAATAAGTTTTGGGGTCCATTTTCCCCTGTTACTCTTGTAAAAATAAAAAAATTGGGGCTAAAAGTTAATTTTTGTGGAAAAAATTAGATTTTTCTATATTTACGGTTCTGCGATATAAACTTCTATGAACCACCTGGGGGTTCAAGGTGCTCACCACACATCTAGATAAGGATATTGAGGGGTCTAGTTTCCAAAATTGGGTCACTTGTGGGGGGTTTCCACTGTTTAGGCACATCAGGGACTCTCCAAATGTGACATGGTCTCTGCTAATTTTTCAGCAAATTTTGAATTCAAAACGTCAAATGGCGCTTTGTCTCTTCCGAGCCCTGCCATGTGCCCAAACAGTGGTTTTCTGCCACATATTGGGTATCGGCATGCTCAGGATAAAATGGACAATACATTTTGGGGTCCATTTTTATCTGCTACCTTAGTGAAAATAAAAAAAATTGGGTCTAAATTACATTTTTTGTGAAAAAAAGTTAAATGATAATTTTTTTTCTTCCTCATTACTTCAGTTCCTGTGAAGCACCTGAAGGTTTACTAAACTTCTTAAATGTAGTTTTGAGCTCCTCGAGGGGTGCATTTTTTAGAATGGTGTCACTTCTGAGTATTTCCTGTCAGACTTAAAAAATAAGGCCCGGTCATTAACCTACAAAGTGGCTCGGTCCTTAAGGGGTTAATGTTACAATTAAACAAATTAGAAAAAAAATAAAATTTTGACAAATTGTGTTTTACATTCTATCATCCTATAATATTAGTAAAAATAAATAACACATCAAAATAAAATGTATAATCATTTTCTTCAAGAGAACTTTTTTTTTTGTTTCCCTGAGTTGATAACATTTTATTTCTCAATTTCTATGAATTATTTTTTATCAGATTCCAGGAGTCCAAACTATTTTATCTCAGTCTGCATTCTAGATTTTCATTGTATCTAGTTCCAAAGATGACCAGAATAGGTTTTCTCCTATCTCCCTCCTCTCAGATACTATAATTGTATGTGCTGCTTATCTCTAGGAAGCAGGAAGTGTACCCATATTGGCAGATGCTTCATTATGCGCCATTCTCCACTATTGACTAAAGAGGAAGCATTAAGCTCGAAACTCTAAAAATCAAATCGCATTTTTGAGATGTTAGATTTATGCCTATACAGCAAATTGACAACTATCAATAACAAACATAATAGTTCCTTTGTATAAAGAAACATTAAGTAACAATAATAAGAAAAGTAAAAATTCTGCACAATATTATTGTTATCAATGGGTTAAATAATAGAAAAATGGATGCTTAAAAATATGTTTTTTGCTTTAATCCGAGCTAATGGCAACTATGCCACATATCAATACTCCAACCCTAAAAAAAAAACAATTACATCATAGAGTGAGCACCCTAGCTTGGGATATTCTTCCTACATTATCCAAAGTGATGAAGAGAGATCCACTGCAAAGAGGAGCTCTCACTCAGGATGACTTGGCAGAACTAATTGTTACATACCTTGATAGGTACAGTAGATATTGTCAAAAACTACATGCAGTCTTACTCCAACCATCAGCAGAGGGTAACTGCGCCAATAATTGGTTTTTATTACATATTTTTTTTTAAAAAATTGATAAATGCAATACTGTGCAAAATTTTAGGTAGGTATAAAAAAAACTGCAGCAATGTAAGAATGCTTTCAGAATCAGATGTGTTAATAGTTTTACTTTATTGATTAACAAAATACAGATTGAAGGAACAAAGGAGGAAACTAAATCATATCAATATTTAGTGTGACCAATTATTCCAAACAGATGATAATGTTCATCATTTTCATAATTAGGTTGAAACAGTCATTTACTGAAACCAAAATTGCTGTGCAGTGCAGGAGGCTTAAAACTGGGTAAGGAACAGCCAAACTCTGCTACAAATTTGAGGTTGTGGAAGACAATTTGATGTCACAAGTCATACACAATGGCCATGACTAAGCACAAGACACAAGGTAGTTATAAGGTCTCTCCCAGTCAACGATTTAAAAGCAGACTGAGGTTTCAAGATGTCCTGTTCAAGCTCTTCGAAGAAACACCAAGACATGGGCAACCTTGAGGACCATAGATGCAGTGGTAGTTCAAATGGTTCGTTGAAGGTCTGGAAAGCATGACAATAAAAACTATCTGCAGGTAACAGTGAAGCATGGTGGCAGCTCCTTACAAGTTTGTGGATACATTGCAACAAATTGATTGGGGATTTGATCAGGTGTCCTCAATTCTGAGAAATACAGGCAGATATTTTCCATCATGAAATACTATGATGGAGACATTTGATTGGCTCCAAACCTGTTCTGCAGGAGGACAATGACCCCAAACATACACCCAATGTACTTAAGAACTATTTTGGATGTGATCATATGACTCCCACAGAGTCCTAACCTCATCATGATCAAGTCTGTGTAACATTAAATGAAGAGACAGAAGGAATTGCACAAGCGACATCCACGGAAGATCTGTGGTTGGTTCTCCAAAATGTTTGGAATAACCTCCCTGAAAAAAATTGCACCAAATACTTTAATGCTACATCAGCCCTCCTATCCCAACCTCCCTCAAAAATTAAAAAAACATGAGTTGGAAATATCATGAAAAACTGAAAGAAAAATTGGTGTTTTTCACAAAAACTCTGTGTGTAAAACCAAATACACTATGGCCCAGAATCACAATTTGCATTTTTTAAGCAAATTTTCTTTTTTTTCTTGTGGTATTCATTTCCATTGTTTGCTTCAAACTCTTCAATATGCTGCACTAGGTTCATGAAATTAGAAATGGTCTTTTAAAAAAAATGTTTGCTGTTTTTGCGAATCTTTGGTGTAAAAAGGTCACACATTTTGCAAAATGTTGCAAATATTGTGCCAAAATACCTGGTGCACTCAAAAACACTCAAGGTGGGTGTGTATACTGGAGTCCATTTGCACCATGATTTGTGACTTTTTATAAAGTTGAACTTGATGAGTCAGGCAAAATAATCTGGAAATCCCAAATTCCCCCCACAATGACGAACATAAGAAAACATAGGTGAACACATACAAAGTAGACTTTAAAAAAGGTGCAAACTGCAATAAGAATTAGGTGCAAATGGCACAAATGCAATAATAAATCGGAGAGTTCAAGTCCTCGTCCTCTCTGAAGAGGAAATTTGCACATTAAATTTCCCAGAGGAGCATTGCACGGCGAATAAGCCTGCTTACCTTGGTATGCCAGAGCCAGTATGTCACTCTCCACAAGGAGAAACGTTACCCCTTAGACTTCAGTTCAGAGCCTCTCATCTAGATAAAACATTTCTCATACTTTGCACTGATGAGGGCCAATAGCCTGAAACACTGTATTTGCATATTGAGATTCTGATTTGGCTTTTATCCTAAGTGATATTGCAAGATTCGTTAAAGGGTCAATTGTGACTTGTAGGATTGCTGCTTCCAACAGGTGGCGCTATAGAGTTTAAGTTATCTTCCTTTCTGAAGAGACGATTTTCATATTAAATTCACTCATAAAAGGGTCACACAGTCATTTTGACATGGATTGTCAAAGCAAGTGCATCCAACTCATCAGGTCTAAATAATTTATTTAATACTGTATGCAGTTTGAATGATGAAATCTGGTGACATTTCCGATTTAACTCTTTATATTCTTGTGAGCTACTAGTTAGTTGCCATGTAAATGAAGATTGCACAGAAACAATATTCATTGTTTATTGATTCTGTTTACCAAAAATGCAATAAAAAAATGTAATTATAATGTAGGAATGCATTAGAACGCCTTGAAGCTCTCATTTCCTGCGTGTCCATATGGCTTTTTATGTTTTTTTTCTTTTCATTCAAGTTGGAATCTTTTAATCATACCTGCCTTTTATATAAAGTGCTGACTTCTCAATTTTTAGCACTAAATCCCTCATGATAACGATGAAACGAGTGTTGCAGATACCATTGGATTTAAAGGTACGGCCATGTTATACATACACGTGTATTGATGCATAACCTCCGGTAAATATTTTTCTCCTGCTATATGTAATATTTCAGTCTGCCGTGAGCCTATCAAAGGCTGATCATCTGTACTGAAATCACTTGTCATTTTGTTTCATTCAGGAAGAGAGAACAGCATCGGATATCTTGTCATACTCTGCTCGGCATCATGGGAACATT
Source organism: Phyllobates terribilis (assembly GCF_046119375.1). Taxonomy (NCBI): domain Eukaryota; kingdom Metazoa; phylum Chordata; class Amphibia; order Anura; family Dendrobatidae; genus Phyllobates; species Phyllobates terribilis. The sequence continues at coordinate 304,377,146 of NW_027362768.1, read as the reverse complement.
GTTTGTTTGATGAAGAGACTAGATAATGTCTGTGTTAATGGCTTCCCTCAAGATCAAGCAGCTGGAAAGAGGAAAAAATGACAAATCTCTAACCAGAGGGAATGTTGCATTATGTAAGGTTGTCCTTATGAAAGATCTGGAGCTGCGTGAGACTAAAGAGGAGACGAGTATTCTGCAATATTAATAATAAAAATAAATCATTAACTATCATTGTTATACAAGATAATTAGATTTCATATACTGTTTTGTATATTTTACTTTGGACATAAAGTATATACATCAGTGTATGTTTTATATTTTAGCAATATTCATAGGGCAGAGCAAAAATAATAATAACTAATCACCTTGCCAATGGCATAAGTTGAAGCTTGTGGGCCCCATTGCAAAATATCAAAAATGGGCCCAAACTATCACCGGTCTTTATTAGCAATAGTCTTTTCATATGGGATAAAGGGACCTTTCGGGTGCCCTAATCTCCAAGGCCCTGGTGCGCCTACTATAGTTACATCGCTGCACATTGCTAGTGTTGGGTCATGCCATCTAACTCATGAATAGTGCGTGATTCCCACTTCCCATTTATTGAGAATGAGTCATATTATCCCAAATAGTGATGAGCCAGCAATAAAATGCTCTGGTACTCGTTGTACGGTTCGAGCAAATTGAATTGCTCGAGTGCTCGGACTGAGTAACGAGCCCAATGTAAGTCAATGGGAAACTCGAGCATTTTTCAGGCGGCTCCCCCCGGTAGTCAGCAGAGAGCCTAAAAATTGCCCAAATCAATGGGAACAATGCTCAAATGACATGAGATCAGCATGGGTAAGACTCCTGGAAGCATTTCGGATGCCCAGGTCACTGCTGTCAACAATGTTGTCCGAGGTATTATGCCACTTTTACGGACTCACAATAAATCATGCAAAAACAAAATCAAAATGGATTTTCCTGGGAAAAATGTTAGGGAACATCCTTTCCAGGGTAATGACTTGTATATAAGGCAAAATAAATAACCCCAAAAAAATACTCCTCCACACCTTGAGCTATGTTCACACGTAGCGTTTTTGATGAGTTTTTGCACTTTTGCATTGCTTTCAACCAAGACAAAAGCATTCGCTGGGAAATGTCATTTTAACATTTTACAACCTTTTCTGGCCATGTGGTGTATGACACATCATCAGACACATGCAAACAGTGCTGAACAGCATGGGGAAGACCCCTGGAAGCATCTATGATTCCCAGGTCACTTCCTAAAAGTGTTCCCATCATAAGTGAACCTTGGCGCATGCAAAGATGCCTCCCACCATGCACCTGTCATTACAGACTTGCAACAATCACCATCCTTCAGTTATCCCTACCTCATTCCTTGGAATGCAAGCGGAAGTATGCAGGCAACCACCCACCCACAGGCCGCAATAGTAAACTGCCAAATTTCTGGGCAGCTTTCATTTGAAATGTGGCCTTTTAGGCTCGTGGAGGCGGACGCTTTTCAGAACCTCATGGCGGCAGCGACCGGGTGTCCATACTCGGTCCCCAGCCGCCACTATTTCTCTCGGTATCGTCTCCGCCTTCCACAAGGGTGGGTCCCAGAACATTACCCGTGCCCTCCCCAGTGCACTTACTGGGAAGCACCGCCTAACCACAAACACGTGGACAAGTCTATGTTGCCAGGGACGGTACGGAGCCAGTCCACAGCTTGAAAGGAATTGGGAAACCGTATCTACTCCAGCTGTCATTTCTCCCAGGAAGTCCTCTAATGCAGCTTGTCGCATAAGCAATGGTAGCCCGTCCAACATCAGCTCGCACTTGTTGGTGGTGCTTCAACACACAAACATCTTTCTTTGCCCCTTTAATTTCATGTCTGTAGAGTTGGGCTGTTAGGAGGGCGGTTGCAGACAACTTTAATATAATGGAACGCAACCGACCCCGGGGTCCGCGATGCAGCCTGGTGGACTGCTGCCGAACACCTTCCGGGTGGAGAGGGAAGCAACCAACTTAAATGTAAAACCCTTCCGTGTTTCTGCACACTGGAACGGGTATAGCAATTCGCATTATCTCCGTTAGAGATAGGCAGAGGAAAACTATCTGTAGTCCTGTTTCAGCACAGGGACTACAGTGGCGGCACTAGGATGTGTGTATGACTACGCCAACGGGTACACGTGTCTCCAGCAGGCATGCTACCGGACTGAAGGATTCAACTCCACGTGGCTGACAGGCATTAACCGTGAACAGGACGTCTGCAGGCTGCTCGGGGTGATAGGTGACCCCTTTGGCTGAACCAGGCTGCTAGACGAAGCTACCTGCCTCTATGGAGCTAACCTGACTCTATGGAGCTAACCTGCCTAAGCGACCTGTGCTAATTAGCCGAGCGAACTCTGGCATTGGCAGGTCACTGAGTGAACAGCTAGGGAGCACGTGGAACAGAGTTGTCCACACAACAGCATCACTTGCTCAAATGATCAGAGCGTGCCACCATGTTTGTGGGCGGGACTTTTAAAGACTAAGCCCTGCCCACCGACGCGCCATTGGTGATTCCACCCGTGGACCAATCAGGCGGTGCCAGGTCACCGGGTTAGGTGGGTGCCAAACTACCAATCACGATCCGCCAGGTCACGGGCATGCTCAGTGCGACGAATCCTGGACTTAGATTCCAAGCACCCTGTCTCCCTCTGCAACCTATGCTTAACATTGCTAGGAACCAAAACACAGGAGACAATCTGTACGTCTCGTGGACCAGCTAGGCATTGGGGCTGATGATGATGCTGAGCAGCATCAGCCCTGGCAGGACCAAAACGGGAGACCACCGAAGGTCCTGGACCCATTTCAAATCCAGCCACAGACTGACACCTAACATGGGCAATGGCCTGATCTGCAATGCAGTTTCAGAAATAACATGCATTAGCACGTCCAATCCACATTAAAAAATCATCAATGAGTGTCCAGGAACTTTCCCACACCCACATATTTTTCTTAGCCAGGGCTGCTTCTTGGGTGGGTTGGATGGGCCCACCAGAGAATCGGCGACTCCTCCGGTGGCCCTAGCTTCTCCTTCAGGAGAGTTCATATTGCCAAGGTGAGGCCATGATAGAGACCACCATTTGCTTAGTTTTCTGTTACTTGGAATACAAGCGCAAGTATGCAACCAGCCAGCTGCTTGCACTTGAAATGTGGCATTTCAGGCTCGAAGAGGTGGAAGCTTTTCACAACCTCGGCAGCTTCCGGGTGTCCATAGTCGGTCCCCAGCTGCCACTAATTCTCCCGGTATCGTCTCCGCCTTCCACAAGCACGGGTCCCACAACATTTCCCGTGCCCTCCCCAGTGCACTTAGGTGGGAATTACCGCCTACCACAAACATGTGGACAAGTGAATGTGGCCAGGGATGGTACGGAGCCAGTCCACATTAAAAATGCAGCCATAGAGGGTCCGGTTACCGAGGTGAGGCCATGATGATTATAGAAGCCACCATTTGCTTAGTTTTCTGTTCCTTGGAATGCAAGCGCAAGTATGCAGACAGCCACCCACCCACAGGCTCCAATTGTTAGAACCCTCCTGTTTGTTTTTTCCATCTTGTGTTTTGTGGTCATGTGACCATCTGCCTTTATATTCCAGCTCCGCCCTTTTGGCTGTGCTGGACTTCAGTGTTTGACTGTTTCTCTAGCCAGGTGCTTCTGTGCCTTTCTCTGTCAGTTTGTTTGGTCCTTCTGGAACCTCTAGTACCTTTTTGTCTGTTCATCTTTTTGTGTTCTGCAACAACTTCTCTGTTTAGGAGGTGTCCCATTTTTTGTTGCAGTCCTTAGTTCTTTTAGGGACCCCTCCCCTAATGCTATAGGTCTTCGTTCAGACTAGCCAAGGACTAAGGCGGGTCTGTCCGCTAGGAACAGGCAGCCCGCTACATCGTAGGGATTCAGCTTAGTTTTACTGTAGGGACAGTTTTCCCTTATCTTTCCTTTAGTATATGTTGCAGATCATAACACAAATACTATAATGCCAAATGTTTGATAGCTGCTTGCACTTGAAATGTGGCCTTTTAGGCTCTTGGAGGCAGAAGCTTTTCACAACCTCATGGCAGTGGCCGGGTGTCCATACTCGGGCCCCAGCCACTACTATTTGTCCCAGTGTCGTCTCCGCCTTCCACAAGCACAGGTCACAGAAAATTACTCGTGCCCTCCCCAGTGCACTTAGGTGGGAGGTACCGCCTAACCACAAACATGTGGACAAGTGAATGTGGCCAGGGATGGTATGAAGCCAGTCCACATTAAAAATGCAGCCATAGAGTGTCCGGTTACCTTCTTACACACTTTTCTTAGCCAGGGCTGCTTCTCGGCAGGGTTGAACCGGCCCATCAAAGAACCGGAGACTCCTCCGGTGGACCCTCGCTTCTCCTTCAGGAGAGTTCATAGTGCCGAGGTGAGGCCATGATGATTATAGAGGCAACCATTTGCTTAGTTTTCTATTACTTGGAATGCAAGCGCAAGTATGCAGACAGCCACCCACCCACCAACAGACTCCAATACTATACTGCCAAATTTTTGATAGCTGCTTGCACTTGAAATGTGGCCTTTTAGGCTCGTGGAGGCAGAAGCTTTTCACAACCTCATGGCGGCGGCCGGGTGTCCATACTCGGGCCCCAGCCACCACTATTTGTCCCAGTGTAGTCTCCGCCTTCCACAAGCACAGGTCCCAGAAAATTACCCGTGCCCTCCCCAGTGCACTTACTGGGAAGGACCGCCTAACCACAAACACGTGGAGAAGTGGATGTGGCCAGGGATGGTACGGAGCCAGTCCACAGCTTGTCGGTGAGAGTTGTATTTCATAACAGCCATATTTTTTAGCTCGGTGAAAGGACTTGGGAAACCGTATCTACTCCAGCTGTCATTTTTCCCAGGAAGTCCTCTAATGCAGCTTGTCGCATAAGCAATGGAAGCCCATCCAACATCAGCTCGCACTTGTCAGTGGTGCTTCAACACACAAACATCTTTCTTTGCGCCTTTAATTTCATGACTATAGAGTTGGGCAATGGCCTGATCTGCAATGCTGTTTCAGAACTAACATGCATAAGCATGTCCAAGCCACATTAAAAAAGCAGCCATAGAGTGTTCAGGAACTTTCCCACACCCACACACTTTTCTTAGCCAGGGCTGCTTCTCGGGAGGGTTGGACGGGCCCACCAGAGAATCGGTGACTCCTCCGGTGGGCCCTGGCGTATCCTTCAGGAGAGTACATAGTGCCGAGGTGAGGCCATGATGATGATAGAGGCCACCATTTGCTTAGTTTTCTGTTACTTGGAATGCAAGCGCAAGTATGCAGCCAGCCAGCTGTTTTCACTTGAAATGTGGCCTTTTAGGCTAGTAGAGGCGAAAGCTTTTCACAACCTCATCACGGTGGCGGCGGCCGGGTGTCCACAGTTGGTCCCCAGCTGCCACTCTTTCTCCCGGTATCGTCTCCGCTTTCCACAAGCACGGGTCCCACAACATTTCCCGTGCCCTCCCCAGTGCACTTAGGTGGGAAGTACCGCCTAACCACAAACATGTGGACAAGTGAATGTAGCCAGGGATGGTACGGAGCCAGTCCACATTAAAAATGCAGCCATAGAGTGTCCGGTTACCTTCTTACACACTTTTCTTAGCCAGGGCTGCTTCTCGGCAGGGTTGGACGGGCCCATCAAAGAACCGGAGACTCCTCCGATGGACCCTCGCTTCTCCTTCAGGAGAGTTCATAGTGCCGAGGTGAGGCCATGATGATTATAGAGGCCACCATTTGCTTAGTTTTCCGTTACTTGGAATGCAAGCGCAAGTATGCAGACAGCCACCCACACACCCACAGGCTCCAATACTATACTGCCAAATTTTTGATAGCTGCTTGCACTTGAAATGTGGCCTTTTAGGCTCGTGGAGGCAGAAGCTTTTCACAACCTCATGGCGGCGGCGGCCGGGTGTCCATGCTCGGTGAGAATTGTATTTCACCACAGCCATATTCTTTAGCTCGGTGAAAGGACTTGGGAAACCCTATCTACTCCAGCTGTCATTTCTCTCAGGAAGTCCTCTAATGCAGCTTGTCGCATAAGCAATGTAAGCCCGTCCAACATCAGCTGGCACTTGTCGGTGGTGCTTCGACATCAAACATCTTTCTTCGTGCCTTTAATTTCATGACTACAGAGTTGAGCAATGGCCTGATCTGCAATGCGGTTTGAGAAATAACATGCATAAGCACGTCCAATCCACATTAAAAAAGCAGCCATAGAGTGTTCGGGAACCTTCCCACACCCACACACTTTTCTTAGCCAGGGTTGCTTCTCGGCAGGGTTGGACGGACCCACCAGAGAACCGGAGACTCCTCCGGTGGGCCCTGGCTTCTCCATTGAGAAAGTTTATAGTGCCGAGGTGAAGCCATGATGATGATAGAGGCCACCATCTGCTTAGTTTTCTGTTACTTGGAATTCAAGTGCAAGTATGCGGCCAGCCACCCACCCACCCACAGGCCGCAATAGTATACATCCAGATTTCTGGCAACTTCTTGCATTTGAAATGTGGCCTTTCAGTCTCATGGAGGCGGGAGCTTTTCACAACCTCATGGTGGCGGCCGGGCTTCCATACTCGGTCCGCAGCCGCCACTATTTCTCCCAGTGTTGTCTGCGCCTTCTTCAAGCGCGCGTCCCTGAACATTACTACTGGTACTTTTCTGTTGGAATCTGCTTGTCTCCTACTACCCTGTAATATTTCCAGTTTAATATGGTACGACGTCATAGTATTAGTACTGCCCCCAGTACCAGTAGCGAAGCCATCCCCAATTTCCTTCTCAGGAATTCTATTTGGTAGACTTAGTGGCTGCCCAAACATATTAGTTTCTCACAAAGAAGCTGAAGACAGAGTGGAAGTAGGTGCAAGTTTCTCCAGCCTGTTAGATATCAGAGGGTGAATGGCTGCACATTGGCTCAGTGGTTAGCGCTGAAGCCTTGCAGCGCTGGGATCCTGGGTTCAAATCCAAGCAAGGACAACATCTGCAAGGATTTTATATGTTCTCCCCGTGTTTGCGTGGGTTTCTACCTCAGTAAAAAAGGAGCTATAGTGGGTCCGGGAACCTTTTCACACAGTTTTCTTAGCCAGGATTGCTACTCGGCAGGGTTGAACGGGCCCACGAGAGAATCCTCGGGTGGGCCCTGGCTTCTCCATCAGGTGAGTTCATGATAGTGCAAACTTTGCAGCAGCTATGGGGCTCTTGAGTGGGGGAGAAAGGTGAGCCCTCAGAATCAAATCCTCTGGTGAGCCTAATGTTTTTCTGTTTGAAAGTGCTTCTACGTGGGAGTTGTATTTCACCACAGCCATAGTCTTTAGCTCTGTGAAAGGGCTGGCATAGAGGGAAACCAAAACTACTCCTGTTGTTATTTCTCCGTCGCCAACATGTGCCCATTGTCACATACGACCATTCCTGGCTGTATGTTCAGCGGTGAGAGCCACAGATCAGGGTGCTGTGTTACAGGTTTCAAGAACTCTGCAGCGGTGGCGGTTTGTCACCGAAGCATTAAGCATGTTATCTTCAGCACAGCCTGTTGCCGCTTGGCCAAGGCAGTGCTGCAGTGCTTTCAGCTTGTGTGTAGCATCGGCGTCTCTGCCCCCTGCCAGGCAGAGATGCCGTCCCCCCTACCGCTGCGGTTTTGCTCCTGCGTCTTCCGGCCTCCCTGCTGCTGCTGGTGCATGCAACTTTCCTGGAACTGTGCTTAGGGTGCGCGCACGCTTCCTCCCTCTTAAAGGGGCCCCGCGCGCCATCCTAAAAAGTCCCCGGCCAATGGCCGGAGGACTTTCTCTATAAAAGGCACCTCCTCCAATATGGAGGTGCCCGTGCAAGGCTGTTGCTCTGTTATACTTACTTTGCTTCAGCCTTCAGGTCCTCTGCAAGTCAGTCCAGTCCACCAGTCTGACTACTTTCCAGCCCGATAGTCTGCCTACAGTCCAGTCCACCAGTCTGTCTATCGGCTCCACCTGCCTACTTACCTGGAAGCACCTGCCTGTTACCTGCTGAGCCCGCCAGCCTGCTTACCTGGAAGCACCTGCCTGTCACCTGCCGTGCCCGCCTGCTTACCTGGAAGCACCTGCCAGTTACCTGCTGTGCCCGCTTGCCTGCTTACATGGAAGCACCTGCCTTTTTCCTGCCATGCCCGCTTGCCTGCTTATCTGGAAGCACCTGCCTGTTACCTGTTGTGCCCGCCAGCTTGCCTACCCGGAGCACCTGTCTGGTTATCAGCCGAATCAGCCTGACTGTCTACCCGGACCACCCGTCAGCCTGCCTGCCATGCTGTTCCGCTGTACCAGTTAGTTCCTGCCTTCTGACCCATGGGTGTCACCTGCTCTCATACAAGGTCGGTCCCAGAGTGGCACCTGGTACCTCTGCTCGGTCCCTACCTAGTTCACGGCGTCGACTGAGCCGCTATGCGACTTTGGTCAGACCGAGTAGATACTTAGTCACGCCCCTCTGGTCCCTCCTTGCACCGCAGCACAGAGGTTCCACCACCCGGATCCGTAACAGTTTGCACGAGCCATGGAACCTGGTGCTCTCAGGATCCTTCGCTTTCTGACCTGTACCAGGAGGTTTCTCGTCAGAGATCCCAACAGTAAACTATCCTGACCTACCTGCGGTCTGTCAACTCCCGCCTGGACACGCTGTCCATCCCACCTGTGTCCGTCTCGAGCCGAGCGGCACCCGCTGCGGCAGCGCCTCAGCCTACTAGTGTCATGGTGTCCGACTCTGTTCTCCGGCTCTCTGCGCCTCCACATTTTGGTGGTGACCCCTTCTTATGTTGGGGTTTTCTAAACCAGTGCACGCTGCACTTTGAACTACTGGCACATCAGTTTCCCTCCGACTGGGCCAAGGTGGCATTCATCATGTCTCATCTCACCAGGGAAGCATTGGCATGGCTAAACCCTCTATGGGAGAGAGGGGATCCCCTGGTGTCCGATCTTCCGGCTTTCCTCACTGCCTTCCGGAAGATCTTCGATGAGCCCGGACAAAAGACTTCTACTGCCTCCTCTCTTCTCCGTATCCGCCAAGGGAGTCTCACCGTGGGCCAGTATGCCATACAGTTCCGTACCGTCGCATCTGAGCTTGCCTGGAACAACGAGGCCCTGGTATCCACTTTCTGGGAGGGTTTTTCTGGACGGATCAAGGATGAGCTAGCCAGTCGTGACATCCCTTCCACCCTGGACGACCTGGGGTCACTAGCTACCCAGATTGACATCCTTTTCTTGGAACCTGCCTCCCACCCAGCAATTCCCCGGGCATGCTCGCCTAAACCCATGCAAATTGACCAAACCAAGATGGTCAAGTCTCGCCTGGAGACGCACTGAGCTGAGGGGAGTTGCTTCTACTGTGGCAGTAAGGAGCATCTGATCCGTTCCTGTCCGGTGAAGCCGGGAAACTCCAGTGTCTAGGACCACTCGGAGAGGTCATTCTAGGCAAGAGTAAATCCTCTCCATCCTTGACCCTATCCATGACCATCTATTTCCAGTGGTGAGACCCGCTTCTTTGAATCCGCTTCACCTGGATTCCGGAGCCGCTGGGAATCTCATTTCTCAGGCCCTTGTGGAGCGGTATCATATTCCTAATAAAACGTCTGGCCGAACCATTGGCAGTCGCTTTCGTGGATGGGAGACTCCTTCCGGAGACCATCTTGCTCGCCACAGATCCAGTAACCCTTCAGGTGGGAATGCTGCACTCGGAGAGGATCTCCTTTCATGTGCTATCCAGACTCTCTCACTCCCTATTGCTAGGTCTACCCTAGCTACAGAGACATGAACCCGTCCTGAATTGGCGATCTGGTGAGGTGCTCCGTTGGGGCAGGATTGCCATGAGACCTGCCTGGTTCCAGTTCATCCGGCTCGACCTCCGTCTTCTCCGGCTAATCTACCTGGTCTGCCGGCACCCTACTGGTCCTATGCGGACGTCTTCGACAAGAAGGAAGCTGAGATTCTACCACAATAGGCCGTATGATTGCCCAATCGACCTGGTACCTGGTGCTTCTCCTCCCCGCAGGCGTATCTACCCCTTGTCTCTGGCTGAGACCCGGGCCATGTCTGAGTACATTGAGGAGAATCTTGCTAGGGGATTCATTCAGAAATCTACTTCCCCCGCTGGAGCAGGATTCTTCTTCGTTAAAAAGAAAGATGGCTCACTACGGCCGTGTATCGACTACAGGGGCCTTAACCAGATTACCATCAAGAATAAGAACCCCCTGCCTCTCATCTCGGAGCTGTTCGACCGCCTTAAAGGCGCGAGGATCTTCACCAAGCTCAATCTTCGTGGGGCGTACAGTTTGGTCCGGATCCGCCAGGGAGATGAGTGGAAGACGGCATTCAACACCCGGGACGGTCAGTATGAATACCACGTGATGCCCTTTGGTCTCTGTAATGCTCCAGCCGTCTTCCAGGAGCTGGTTAACGACATCTTCCGTGATCTCTTGTATTCTTGCGTTGTGGTGTACCTGGACGATATCTTGGTCTTCTCTCCGGATCTGCTCACACACCAGAGGAATGTTCATCATGTTCTACTAAGGCTCTGGCAGAATGATCTCTACGCAAAATTTGAGAAATGTCTCTTCGAGCAGACTTCCCTTCCTTTCCTGGGATATATTATCTCTGAGACTGGTCTTCGGATGGACCCCGAGAAGGTTTCTGCCGTCTTAAAATGGCCCCGAACGGAGGGGTTGAAGGCGATTCAGTGATTCCTTGGCTTCGCAAATTATTACCGTCTCTTCATCCCTCATTTCTCCTCCTGGACCGCTCCCATCTCCACGCTCACTCGTAAGGGAGTAAATCCCAAAGAATGGACTTCCGAAGCGGAGGAGGCCTTCATCTCCCTAAAACAAGCCTTCTCCTCCGCCCCTGTGCTGCACCGTCCGGATTGCAACAAGCAGTTCTTCCTGGAGCTTGATGCTTCCTCCTCCAGAGCCGGTGAGGTGCTCACCCAGAAATCCCCATCCGGGAGAATGGTAACCTGCGGCTACTTCTCCAAGCTCTTCTCCTCATCCGAGCACAACTACTCCATAGGAGACCGTGAGCTGCTTGCCATCAAATTGGCACTGGAGGAGTGGCGATACCTGCTGGAAGGGGCTCTGCAACCGGTAATCATCTACACAAACCACAAAAACCTGGCCTATTTACAAAACGCCCAGAGACTCAATCCACGTCAGGCCAGGTGGTCTCTGTTCTTTGCCCGATTCTGCTTTACTCTACATTACCGCCCTGCGGACAAGAACATTAAAGCCGACATTCTATCCCACTCATTCCTGTCCTCCGACCAAGAGGAGGAGCCTCTGCATATCATCGACCCCTCCAGAGTAATGACTGTGGCCCCATTTCACCTGTCTCGTCCACCCTGTAAGACTTTTGTAGCTATTTCGGATCATAAGAAGGTTCTTCTCTGGGGTCATTCATCCAAACTAGCCGGCCATGCAGGCCAGAGGAAGACCTTCCTGCTCATCGCCTGGCATTACTGGTGGCCCTCTCTACGCAAGGATGTTGCGGATTTCATCACAGCTTGTTCCTCCTGTGCCAGTAACAAAGTTCCCAGGCATCTTCTTGCCGGTCGTCTCCTGCCTCTACCCGTACCTTCCGCCCCGTGGCAACACATAGCTATGGACTTTATTACGGATCTCCCTGTTTCTGCCGGTTGTACTGTCATTTGGGTGGTCGCTGACCTCTTTTCTAAAATGGCCCACTTCATCCCTTTGCCTGGTCTCCCATTCGCATCTGTGCTGGCTAAGGACTTCATCCATCACATCTTTCGTCTCCACGGCCTTCCACTCCACATTGTGTCTGATCACGGGGTTCAGTTCACTTCGTGCTTCTGGAGAGCTACGTGTAAGCTTCTGGATGTCACTGTTATGTTCTGCTACCAGAGCTAAGGAAAGAGAGGAGATCTGTCCCTACGATAGAACTCAGCTTAATCCCTACGATGTAACAGGGAACCTGATCCTGCGATCAGACCTGCTAAAGTCCTAATCTAGTCTGTACGGAGACCTATAGATGTGGGGAGGGAATCCCTACAAGTACTAAGGACTGGGAGGAATATGGGACACCTCCTAACAGAAATAGTAGCAGACAGACGAACAAACAAAATAGATAGAACATAGAGGTCCGTAGACCAAGCAAACTAACAGAGCTAGATACAGAGCACAGGCTAGCTAGAAAGTAGATATACAATGAAGTCCAGCAAAGCCAGAAGGGCGGAGCAGGATTAAATAGGCCAACAAGGTCATGTGACCAGCAAAGGAAAAAAAACCTAACAGCAAGGTTCTAACAGTACCCCCCCTTCTAAGAGGATCCTCCGGATCCCCTAGGACCAGGCTTATCAGGAAATCTCCTGTGAAACGCTCTGATAAGTCTGGACGCGGAAACATCATCTGACCTCACCCAAGAGTTATCCTCGGGTCCGAAACCTTTCCAGGCCACAAGATACTGCAAACTACCTCTATACCGTCTAGAGTCAAGGATGCGAGAAATTTCATATTCCCCGTCCTCCACCACCGGAGGAACAGAGGCAGAGGCGTCACCATCCGACACAACAGCTTTTTTTAACAGAGAGACATGAAAGACCGGATTAATTCTCCAGGAGGTAGGAACCTCCAACCTAACAGCAGATTGGTTGACAACCTGAAGCACCTTAAAGGGCCCTACAAACTTGGGACCCAATTTCTTAGAAGGAATCCTCAACCGCAGATTCCTAGAGGACAACCAAACCATGTCACCAACAGCGAACAAAACCTCCTGTCGTTTCCTATCAAAGTAGTCTTTAGATTTTCTGTTGGCCTCCTGAAGATTACCACGCACATCCGTCCAAACTCTTTCCAAATCACCGGAAAAATTCTCCTCCTCAGGCACGGCAGATCCCAACTTGGAGAACGACCCAAACGACGGATGTCTCCCAGAACAACAAAAAAAAGGCGAACAACCAGCAGAAGAAGATGTATGATTGTTCAGAGCAAATTCGGCAAGTGGCAGAAACTCAGACCACCCCTCTTGATTGTCTGCCACAAAACAACGCAAGAACTGCTCAACATCCTGGTTTTTCCTTTCTGTCTGGCCATTAGATTCAGGATGATATCCGGACGAAAACGACAAATGAATTCCCAACCTGTCACAAAAGGCACGCCAAAAACGAGCCACGAACTGAGGACCCCTATTAGAAACAATGTCAGTAGGAACGCCATGAAGTCTGACAATTTCCTTGACAAAGGCCTTAGCGAGAGTTTTAGCGCAGGGCAGTTTGACGAAGGGAACCAAGTGACACATCTTGCTAAAACGGTCCACGACCACCCAGATGACAGTAAAACCCTCAGAGGGGGGAAGGTCAGTTATAAAGTCCATAGCCAAATGTGTCCAAGGAGCACTGGGGACCTCCAAAGGACAAAGCAACCCCGCAGCAGGAGTATGTGAGGACTTAGATCTAGCACATATAGTACATTGGCGCACCCACTTAATGACTTCCTTCTGCCATCCAGGCCACCAAAAACTGCGACCCACCAGTCTCTTGGTCTCAGAGATTCCGGGATGACCTGCCAACCGAGATTCGTGACACTCAACAAACAAATCTCTCCTAAAGGTCCCAGGCACAAACAACCTCCCATGAGGAGTGTTAGATGGGGCATTCTCCTGAGCTTTAAGAATCTCATCTTCCAAAACGGAGTCTAAAGCAGCTATCACAACACCTTCTTGTAAAATGTTTTCCTCTTTCTCAGCACCGACTATGGGAGAAAAACTGCGAGACAAGGCATCCGCCTTAACATTCTTAGTACCAGGGATGTAAGTAACGGAGAAATTAAACCGCGAGAAAAACAGTGCCCACCTAGCCTGACGGGCATTCAGGCGCTTGGCAGCATCAAGATATATCAGATTTTTATGATCCGTAAGAACCTGAACGGGAAATTCCGCACCTTCCAAGAAGTGGCGCCAGTGTTCAAATGCGAGTTTAATAGCCAATAATTCCCGATTACCAATATCGTAATTCAATTCAGTCTCCGAAAATTTTTTTGAAAAAAAGGCACAGGGATGTAATCCATCCCCGTTATCCTGAGACAATACTGCGCCAACCCCCACAGAGGAAGCATCAACCTCAACCAAAAACGGCCTAGTAACATCAGGCTGCATAAGGATGGGAGCAGAGGTGAACCTCTCCTTGAGATACACAAAAGCTTCAATGGCCTCAGAAGACCACTGAACCGCATCAGCACCTTTCCTGGTGAGATCAGTCAGAGGTTTGACAATACTAGAAAAATTTTTTATGAATTTTCTATAGTAATTGGCGAAACCCAAAAACCTCTGTATCGATTTCAAACCAATAGGCCTAGGCCATTCCTGCACAGCCTGAACCTTAACCGGATCCATCTCAAAACCTTTGCTGGAGATAATGTAGCCCAAAAAACTAATTCTCTGTACAGCGAACTCACATTTCTCCAGCTTAGCAAAAAGCGAATTGTCCATTAATAACTGTAATACCTCACGCACGCTCCGCCAATGAGACTCCAGATCTGGCGAATAAATCAAAATGTCATCCAAATACACAACCACATTTTTACCAATCAAAGGTCTAAGGATGTCATTAATCAGATTCTGAAAAAATGCAGGAGCATTAGTAAGACCAAAAGGCATAACCAGATTCTCAAAATGACCCACAGGAGTGTTAAAAGCAGTCTTCCATTCATCACCCTCCTTCATGCGCAACAGATTGTATGCCCCCTTAAGGTCAATTTTAGAGAACCACTTGGCCCCCAATAACTGGTTAAACAGATCAGGAATCAATGGCAGTGGGTAAGGATTGCGTACCGTAATTTTGTTAATCTCACGAAAATCCAGATAAGGACGTAAACCGCCGTCCTTTTTTTTTACAAAAAAAAATCCAACCGCCACAGGAGACTTAGAGGGCCTAATGTGACCGGCGGCCAAACTTGTCTGTATGTATTCCTCCAAAGCCTTCCTCTCAGGAATAGTAAGGTTAAATAAACGACTTTTAGGAAGAGTCGCTCCAGGGACAAATTCAATAGAACAATCATAGTCTCTATGGGGAGGCAAAACCTGCGATTCCTTCTCAGAAAAAACTCTCCAAAAATCCTGAATAGGAACAGGCAATTCTCCCCTATCCAAAGCTGCAATACGCCCGTTACAACACTTGTCATAACATTTATGGCTCCAGGATTTAATTTCACTGGTAGACCAATCCAGTACAGGATTGTGAAATTTTAACCAGGGCAAACCCAATATTACTGGAGAAGGCAAGTTATTCAACACTACCAAATCCAATTTCTCATGGTGAACACCATTAATAGTGAGAGGAAATTCACTGACCTTGAGAGTAATATTCTTCAAAGGGGAGCCATCCACAGAAACCACAGCAATGGGGGATGATAAAGGTTCAGGTTTTAAATTGAGTTTTTCCACGAATCCCCCATCAATTACATTCAGTGTAGACCCGCAATCAACAAACACCCGAAATTCCATTAATTTTTCCTGAGCAATCGTGGAAGCAGCTAAAAATATACCCTTGGAATTTAAACAGGCAATACGGGCGTGACTGACCATTTTTTTTTCTTTCTTCATACGAAGCTCACAGCCTTTAATCAAATGACCAGATTTTCCGCAATAGAAACACAAGCCTTCCGAAAAACGACGGTCTTTTTCTTGAGAGCGAGGTGCCACCGATCCAATCTCCATCGGTTCACCACTGTTAGTACACACATTATCATAACCAGAAACTGACATAGCAGAGGATTTGCTCTCATTAACCCTAGCACGCAGTCTTCTATCCACCCGTATAGCTAATTGCATAGCCTGTTGCAAATCCTCAGGTGTAGGATAAGCAATTAGCAGGTCTTTAACCCTTTCACTGAGCCCAGCAAGAAATAGACTTTTCAGAGCAGAATCGTTCCACCCTGTTTGACTGGACCAACGACGAAAATGAGTACAATATTTTTCTACATTACCTGATCCTTGTTTTAAACGTCTCAACTCAGTCTCAGCTGATGCCACACGGTCAGGATCATCATATAATAGTCCTAAAGCAGAAAAAAAACTATCCACTGATCTGAAGCATGTATCAATAGGTTGCAAAGAAAAGGCCCACTCCTGAGGCTCTTGGCGCAAAAGTGACATTATGAACCGTACGGGCTGGGATTCATCCCCAGAGGACTTGGGTCTCAAACGAAAATACAATAAGCAAGCATTTTTAAATGAAAAAAAATTCTCGATGTTCACCAAAAAATAAATCCGGCAAACATACCTTAGGCTCCAAGAAATATGCTCCAGGACAGTTACTCACGTGCTGACGGAGCTCGGCCACTTCCAGAGAGAGTCCCTGCAGGTGTTTAGCCAAATCCTGAACCGACACCATGATGGAACAAAAAAAAAAAAAAAAATCTTTCCTTAGAGAATTTGCAGGCTGGACTTACTGTTATGTTCTGCTACCAGAGCTAAGGAAAGAGAGGAGATCTGTCCCTACGATAGAACTCAGCTTAATCCCTACGATGTAACAGGGAACCTGATCCTGCGATCAGACCTGCTAAAGTCCTAATCTAGTCTGTACGGAGACCTATAGATGTGGGGAGGGAATCCCTACAAGTACTAAGGACTGGGAGGAATATGGGACACCTCCTAACAGAAATAGTAGCAGACAGACGAACAAACAAAATAGATAGAACATAGAGGTCCGTAGACCAAGCAAACTAACAGAGCTAGATACAGAGCACAGGCTAGCTAGAAAGTAGATATACAATGAAGTCCAGCAAAGCCAGAAGGGCGGAGCAGGATTAAATAGGCCAACAAGGTCATGTGACCAGCAAAGGAAAAAAAACCTAACAGCAAGGTTCTAACAGTCACCTTGGATTTCTCCTCTGCTTATCATCCCCAGTCCAATGGTCAAGTGGAACGTATCAGCCAGGTTCTTACCAGGTTTCTCCAGCAATTCGTCAATGCTCACCATAACGATTGCGTTGAGCTCCTGCCCTGGGCCGAGTTCTCCTATAGCAACCATGAGAGTGAGTCTTCTTCCAAATCCCCATTCTTTGTGGTCTGCGGTCAACACCCCCGGGTTCCATTTCCCGTCTCCCCTTCTGTGGACAATCCCGCCGCGGAGTCTCTGGTCAGCGAATTTTCTACTATTTGGGAAAACAATAGTTAAATGATTCGTCCTTTAGATGGTCCTAAATTTGACAGTCACTAATATTATACGTATGAACATGTGTAGTGTTTATTTATATTTTTGGCTGATTTCTGTTAGCTATCTTTATTTGGGAAAACACTAGATCCACACTTCTTCTGTCCCCTGAGCGGATGACGAAACATGTCGATAAGAGACGTCTGCTTCAATTCAGTCCGAGAGACAGGGTCTGGCTCTCCTCCAAACATGTTCGGCTCAAAATACCATCGTATAACTTGGGTCCACGGTTCATCGGCCCGTTTGAGGTTCTCAAGCAAATCAATCCCGTGGCTTACAAGCTAAAACTCCCAGCCACCTTACGGATTCCCAACTCCTTCAACGCATCTCTCCTCAAACCAGTTGTTCTTAATTCTTTTTCTGATGATCCAGGTACCACTCCAGCTCCAGTCTCCGCTGAGGATGTCTATGTGGTAGAGAATATTTTGCCCACCCGCCTGTTACCTGCTGTGCCCGCTTGCCTGCTTACCTGGAAGCACCTGCCTTTTACCTGCCGTGCCCGCTTGCCTGCTTACCTGGAAGCAACTGCCTGTTACCTGTTGTGCCCGCCAGCTTGCCTACCCGGAGCTCCTGTATGGCTATCAGCCGAATCAGCCTGGCTGTCTACCTGGACCACCCTTCAGCCTGCCTGCCGTGTTCTTCCACTGTACCGGTCAGTTCCTGCCTTCTGACCCATGGGAGTCACCTGCTCTCATACAAGATCAGTCCCAGAGTGGCACCTGGTCCCTCTGCTCGGTCCCTCCCTAGTTCACAGAGTCAACTGAGCCGCCGTGCGACCTTGGTCAGGCCGAGTAGATACTTAGTCACGTCCCTCTGGTGCCTCCTTGCACCGCAGCACAGAGGTTCCACCACCCGGATCCGTAACATTGTGACTGATGTGGTCATTCAGAGATGAAGGCCAAACTGGAGGAGGAGGTGCACAAGCTGAACAATGTGATTACATTGAGGTTACATTGACGAGCCTGGTTTTCATACTAAACAAATATCCTGCTGTGTTTTTATTTTTTGTATTTTTTATTTTTTTTATGCTATTTTCTAAGACATATCAAATGCATTCACCGGGAAATGTCAATTTAACATTTTACAACCTTATCTGGCCATATGGTGTGTGACACATCATCAGACACATCCTGTTTCATTTATGATGGAGGGACTCTGAAAGTCACAAAGCCTATTTTTATAGGGTCATCAGGTAGCCCTTACTATACTTAAAGGGCCAGCAGTCAGCCCTCACTATTGATAGAGAGCCGGCTATTCTTTGTTGTTCCCATTATTAACGAGTCGGTCTCCTATACTGTTAATGCATATGCAGTGACTGCAAGGCCTGCCAAAAATTTGGATGCAACCCAATACCCCTTTGAAGAGACATAGAGAAGGGTCTAAGTAAAATAAAGTTCCCATTATAAAAGAACGGGTCTCCTCAAGTGGTAATGCCCACGCTGCGACTGCAAGGGCTGCCTCAATTTGGGAAAAACCCCACTAACAATTTAAAGACACATAGAGCTGGACCACAGTAACGAGTACGACATGTTCCCATTAGAAAGGAGAGGGTCTGCTATACAGTTATAGGGTATGCAGTGAGTCCAATGGCTGCCAAAATGTAGGAAAAACCCCACAAACAATTTAAAGACACATAGAGCTGGGCCACAGTAAAGACATGTTTCCACTAGAAAGGAGCAGGTCTGCTATACACTTATAGGGTATGAAGTGAGTCCAACGGCTGCCAAAATTTAGTAAAAAAAACAATAACAATTTAAAGACACATAGAGGTGGGCCTCAATAACGACATATTCTCATTAGAAAGGAGCGGGTCTCCCATACTGTTTGAATATGCAGTGACTGCAATGGCTGTTAAAAATTTGGAGGCACTCCGACCTCTATGTCTCTTGCAAGGGACATTGGAGTGCCTCCTGAAAACAATGTTCCCATTACTTTGAAGAGGGTGTCCCATACTATTTGCCTATGCAATGCAGCAACGGCTGCCAAAAGTTTGGAGAAACTCCAGTGCCCCTTGCAAGAGACGTAGAGGTTGGAGGGCTTAGTGAAAACAATGTTCTCATTAATAGGAAGTGTGTCTGCCATACTGTTTGCCTATGCAGTGAATGCAACGGCTACCAAAAATTTGGAGGCACTCCAATGCCTCTTGTAAGAGACGTAGAGGTCAGAGGGCCTCCTGAAACAATGTTCCCATTATTAGGAAGTATGTCTCCCATACCATTTGCCTATGCAGTGAAGAAACAGCTGCCAAAAATTTGGAGGAACTTCAATGCCCCTTGGAAGAGAGGTAGAGGTCAGAGGGCCTCGTGAAAAGAATGTTCCCATTATTAGGAAGTGTGTCTCCCATATTGTTTGCCTATGCAGTGAAGCAACGGATGCCAAAAATTTAGAAGAACTCCAATGCCCCTTGCAAGAGACATAGAGGTCAGAGGGCCTCCTGAAAACAATGTTCCCATTATTAGAAAGTGTGTCTCCCATACTGTTTGCCTATACAGTGAATGCAACGGCTGTAAAACATTTTGAAGAACTCCAATACTCCTTGCAAGAGAAGTAGATATGTTGATATGGTATGGTGGTGAGATGGTGGTGGAGGATGAGGATGCAGAGAAGGAGGAGGATAAGAGCAAATAGACAAAATCAGTCAGCGTATACCCATGTCTAGGTGTGAAGACAGAAGTGCATGGGAATAGAGTTAGACCTCCCAAAGAAAAGACACTGTATTTCAGTTTATGTTACGCTGCTATCATTCGGTGGTGTTGAGAAGTCTGTCCCAATCCAGCCCTTGTTCATTTTTATAAGAGTCAGCCTGTCAGCATTTTCAGTTGACAGGCGGATGCGCCTATCAGCTATAATTCTACCAGCGGCACTAAAAACCCGCTCTGACAAAACGCTAGCGGGAGGGCAGACCAGGACCTCCAAGGCATAGAGAGCCAGTTCATGCCATGTGTCCAGCTTGGATACCCAATAATTATAAGGCATAGAGGGATCACGGAGGACGTTGGTACGGTCGGCATGGTTCTCCCTCACCATCTTCCCAAACTTTGCACTCCTTGTGAGGCTACCCCGTGCCTCAGGGCCTGTGCGATGGGAGGGTCTGAGAAAACTGTCCCAGAACTTTGAGAGTTTTCCCCTGTCTGTGCTGGATTGCATTTGTGGCTCTCTCGCCTGTACACCTTGTTTGTCCAACGAACTGTGACCTCTGCCGCCAGCGTTTTCAGATGAGAATTTTTTAATAATTCCACAATAATGCCCTTCTCGTAGTGGACCATTTTATTAGTCCTGTCCGGCAAGAGAATAAGAGACATAAAATTCTCCCTGTAGCGTGGGTCTAGAAGCATCAACAACCAGTAATGAGTGTCACCCAAAATTTGGACAATGTGAGGGTCACTGGAAAGGCAGCGTAACATAAACTCAGCCATGTGTGCCAGACTGCAAAGAGGCAAGACTTCCGTGTCCTCAACAAGAGGCCGACTGACCATGCTCTCCCCCTCATCCTCCTCCTCTTCCTCCTCCTCCCTGTCCTCAGGCCATCCGCGCTGAACAGACGGTATGACAGTTGTACAGGTAGTATCGTCTATAGCGCAGGAAACTACCTCCTGTTCTTCCTCCTCCTCCTCTTCCTCATTGTCACCCAATCCACATTGGGATGAGATGCAGCTGGGCTGTGTGTAATCACCCTGTATGGTTCCTTGCTCCATCTCATCGTGCTCCAACTGCAATGCATCCTCTTTCATTGAGAGCAGAGAGCGTTTCAGAAGACAGAGAAGCGGGATGGTGACGCTAATTATGGTGTCATCGCCGCTCATCATCTTGGTGGAGTCCTCAAAGTTATGGAGGATGGTACAGATGTTTGACATCCATGTTCACTCCTGAGGTTTTATGTGTGGAGTCTAACCTGAATACCGATAGCCTTGTTGATGCTGATAGTCATCAACTGTCCTCTTCTGCTCACAAATTCTTCCCAACATCTGCAATGTAGAGTTCGAACGCGTGGGGACATCGCAGATCAGTCGGTGAGCTGGAAGCGGCAAATGCTGCTGAAGCACGGGAAGGACGGCGGAAGCTGTAGCTGACTTTCTAAAATGGGAACACAGGCGGCGTACTTTGACAAGACGATCCAGCAGATCCTGGTAGGATTTGAGAAACCGCTGAACCACGAGGTTAAGCACATGTGTCAGGCATGGTACGTGTGAGAACTTGCCTCGCCTCAGAGCCGCCACCAGATTCTGGCCATTGTCACACGACCATGCCTGGCTGTAGGGTCAGCGGTGTCAGCCACAGATCTGCCTCCTCTATCAGAGCTGTCCACAACTCTTCAGCGTTTTGTGGTTTGTCACCTAAGCATATTACCTTCAGTACAGCCTGTTGCTGCTTGACCAAGGCAGTGCTGCAGTGCTTCCAGCTTGAGACTGATGTGGTAATTTCAGAGATGGATGCTGAAATGGAGGAGGATGTGTAGGAACTGTAAATTGTGGGGGCAACCCTGATTGACCCAGGGCTCGCAATCCTCAGTGTCGGGAGGACGTGTTCCTTCCCAAGGTATGACTGGGTCCCGGCTTCCAATATATTAGCCCAGTGTGCCATCAGTGAGATGTACCGTCTCTGCTCACAAGCACTTGTCCACGTGTCCTTGGTTAGGTGGACTTTCCCAGTAACTACTTTGTTGGAGGCACATCCAATATTGTGGGACACGTGCTCGTGTAATGCGGGGATGGCACACCGGGAGAAATAGTGGCGGCTGGGGACCGAGTACCGAGGGACAGCTGCTGCCATCAGTTTGCAAAAAGCTTTCGTCTCCACGAGCTTAAAAGGCAACATTTCGAGCGCAAGTATTCACAAAATGTGTGAATTTAGTAGTGTGGCCTGTGGGGCGTTAGCTGCGTATTTGCACTTGCATTCCAAGGACTGAGGTAGGGACAACTGAACGCTGCGCTGGGACAAGGATGTGGACGTGTTTGCTGATGGTGCTACTTGAGAGTGTGCAATGACAGGTGCAGGGAGGCGTGCGTTGGCATGCACGCACAACAGCAGAAGAAGCAGTGGTGTCACCCGCAGACACTGTTGCTGGACCCTGGGGTTCGGCCATGTGCCTGATCATGCTGGTGATGGTCAGACTGGTAGTTTTGCTACCCCTGCTGATGCTTGCCTGGCAGTTGATGCAAATGGCCTTTTTGGGGTTATCTTCAGAGTATTTAAAAAATAACCAGACTCGGGAAGACCTAACAGCTGTACTGGCAACTTCCGTCATGTCAGCGTTATGAGAAACGCTTTCGCGCCTTGTGTCTGCGGCCACCAACTGCTTCTTCCTGCCTGTTGTGGTGCTATCCCTCCCTCCCCCTGTGTGCTGCTGTGCTTGCTCTGTGTACCCCCCTGGATCACAAGTTGGATGTTGGGAGGAAGGAGGATCAGGGTGAGGAATATGCGGTCCAGACTCACGGCTACTGAGACTTGACCGTGTGGAAGGCAGGGAGGAGGTGGTGGTGGCCAAGTGACTGAAAGCATTATCTGCTATCCAACCAATAACCTTTTCACACTTCTCTGTGTTCAATAGTGGTGCTCTGCAGTCTCCTAGAAATTGGGACAGGAAGGTCGAGCGAGAATATGAGGGTGTTTGTTGTGGCACAATTTCACCTTGCCCACGGTCACGTCCTCAGCCTCTGCATGTACCATCAACATCCACTTCCCGTCCCTTGCAACGCAACCTTGCCCAATTAAATGGAGGACAATATTTTTCACGTTAACGAGAAATGGCTGATTTTGGAATGCAGTTATATGTGATATGTCAGGCTGAGAACCACGATTTTAAATAGCAGGCCTGTAATTTATTAATATTATTCTACACGGAGACCTAGTGTGAATAGCTTCACGGACACACTGCAACGGAATGAAAATGGAAGAAATGTATGATATTTTAAGTGTTTTCGGTGATATGTCGTAGAGAGAACCACGGTGTGACACTTAGTCACTTTTCACGTCAAGCCGTGAGACGAGATGGTCAATGAGTCCGAAGTCAAAGCCAGGAGGGTACGTTATAAACTGAGGGAAGAGGCAAAGGCGTAGTCAGGTAACCTACCATTGGTCAGAATTCCAGGAGGACAGCAGATCAGAGAAGAAGGAGTTAAACAGACGGATGGTCAGAGCAAGGTCCAAGGTCAGGCAGCAGAAGATCAATAAACAGAATGCAAGGCACAGAGAACAAACCACACACACTAGCTGAATGTACCTCTGTCAGAGATCTGGGACAAACAGCTCAGTTAAGTAGCCAGGCATTCACCAGAGATAATGAAAACCTGAAGATAGCCAGTGCTTCCCAGTCTAAGATTGGACAGCCGAGCTGTCAATCGCTGCACTGAGCTATTGCACTGCACTGTACCAGATTGGATGGTTGAGCTGTCAATCACAGTACTGACAGCTCCAGCACGCCCCTGTACAAGATTGGATGGCTGAGCTGTCAGCAACTGCGTTCCAGAAACAGTGAGGGGTGGAACCGTCACACACGGCTTTAAATTGTAGGCCTGTAATTTACTAATATTATTCTACAGGGAGACCTAGTGTGAATAGTTTAACCGACACACGGCAACGGAATGAAAGTGAAAGAAATGTATGATTTTAGAAGTCTTTTCAGTGATATGTCTGACAAAGAGCCTTGGCTTTAAATTGTTGGCCTGTAATTTACTAATATTATTCTACACGGAGACCTAGTGTGAATAGCTTCACCGACACACTGTAACGGTATGAAAGTGAAAGAAATGTATGATTTTAGAAGTCTTTTCGGTGATATGTCTGATAGAGAACCATGGCTTTAAATTGTAGTCCTGTAATTTACTAATATTATTCTACATGGAGACCTAGTGTGAATAGCTTCACCGACACACTGCAACAGAATGGAAAAGGAGGCCAATATTTTCCACGTTCAGTTCAAATTTCTGGATTTTTATTGTTGTTATATGGAACAGATCTGGCTTTATTCTGCAGTGAGCAGAATAATGGTGTACTCTGGATTGCTTTTTAAGCAAATAACAAGGATTAAGATCAAAAACTAATTTTCCCTGGACCCTGATATCCGGGACTGTCTAGAAATATCTGTAATTATTACAGCAGCAGCAGACAGGACGTTCAATGGACCCACTTGTGCTGTATTATACACTGTAGTCTGCCACATACACTGCCTGCCTAGCACTAATTATATGCAGCTGGATTAGTCCTCAGAAGGACTGTTGGTTCAGATGGATATAGATATATGTTGTGGAATACCTATACTAACCATGAACAAGCAAATCACTCCCTGACAAAGCAGCAGCTCTCCCTACTCTGCCTGGGTAGACTGTGACGAGCATGGCGGCATCCGGTCTTATATACCCCTGATGACGCTGTGCGGCCAGCCAATCACTGTAATGCCCACAACCAACATGGCTACGGCATTACAGTGTGTAGCAGGCAATCCCTGCATGTTCATTGGCTCACTAAAGAGCGCCAAACATGCAGGGGGGGGACCCGAGTCCTCGCCCTAGCAACCTGGAAATACTCCCCGAGCTTGTCGAGCACAGTGATGCTTGTGCGAATACCGAGCAGTGGCGAGCGCGTTCGCTCTTCACTAATCCCAAACTTTTTTTTTGCCTTGACTAAGAGTGTGCATATGAGTTAATATCCTATTGCCCTTTATAACACAATAAAAGTTTAAATATGAATCCATATGCCAAATTTTTAAATCACTCCCACTGAGCTTTTTTTATTCATTAAATGTGTGTATATATGCATGTAATGTAGTGTGAGTGTGTTAATATACTCAGCTACCGCTGTTCTCTCCGGTGTCCAGCGTCGTTCTTCTCCGCTTCTCAGTGACTTCATCGCATTTGAGACTAGCAGGATCACTTTACATTCTATGCATGAGCCATAAGTCTCTTTTACAATGAAACACTATGGAGTCTCGTTCTTACACTCCATATTCTTACATTAAAAAATCATTTCCTGGTCACGCAGAGCACAGCCTGACCTGAAGAGTCTGCAGAGCGGTGACGTCACTGTAAAGCTTAGATGAACAGCGCTAGATACCGGAGAAAGCAGAGGTAGGTGAGTATATTAATATATTCACACTACATTGTATGCACATATGCACACATTTAATAAATCTAAAACTTAGTGGGAGTGCTTCTTCAACCATTATTATTATTTATTATTATAGTGCCATTAATTCCATGGCGCTTTACATGTTTAAAAGTGGTATACATAGCAAACAACTAGTACAATAATTTGAACAAAAACGAGTCAGCAACTGGTACAAGAGGAGAGTATCCTTTACATGGTATGCATAGCTACTTAATTGGAAATTTCCCTCACACTAATATGCCAAAGCAACATTTTGGGTCTGCAAGCCATAAACTGACTGTCATGATTGTGGAATTACTCACACGGGAAAATAGGTAAAGCACTAGAAACTGCAACTGACCCAGCCGGTTCCTGAACAAACTAGAGATTCTGAACCCGCAGTCCTTAGTGGTTCCTATATGCACTGGATTAGCCCTATCAACAGACAAAACTACCACAGCTCAGATCTATACTGCCTGAAAGGCAGTCGAGCACTTCACATTCTTCCTAAGGAACCAGAGGACAGAGCAAAGTGCAAATTACCTACAGAAGGGAAGCAGTGCTCAGATAGAAAGAGATCCCAGAGTGAGTTAAAATAAACCACAAAATACAAAATGCGAAGATAAGGTACGTACTGCTAGAGAGCATGACGCCTACTTCTTAAACAAGAAACAAAAGATAGATGCAAGGTGAAAACCATAATCAGCAGAGAGATAAACCCTAGCTGGTGTTTCACTGACTGGCATAAACTATGGCAGTATGGCTGGACATCCAAAAGACAATATCACCAGCAGGAAATACCAGCAGGGGAAATTATTTATAGCCACACCCGAAAGGTGATAGGGCAGGCAAATGAAAACACATATTAACCTAAAAAGACTAAAGCAGGGATAATAGACAATAAATAGCCAGAAAAAAAGGTGTAATTACTGTAACTCAGCAGATAGAGAAGCCGACCACACAGCACAGGGTCAAGGTGCATGACATTGACACTCTCCACTGAATAGACCAATATCAGCACATTAAGTGCTACTTATCTTTTCTGAAACAAAAGGATCAGGCGTTAAAATTCAAGCTGTCTCATCCTTACTTGCTTACGAACTCACATTCCTAAAAAATTAAGCACATAGCATGCATATTATAGAATCACCTATTGTACTTAAAACTTCCTGTAATAACCTCCCCAGTCTGTTTGGAATAAGTATGGAAATAAAGGAGAGGGCACAGTACAAAGGCTTACTTACCACATTTTACTTGTGTCTCTCCTCCGAAAGGTCCCTTTTTTGAGTCTAAGAATGTGTTCAACAGTGCTTCCAAAATGTAAAAGCAGCTCTAACTTCAATTCAGAATTGGGATTAAGATTACGGCTGGTGTGAACATAGAGATAAACAGATTAGTAATTTTCAACAGTCTCCAAAAAATATTGGAGTGTTCTTTTAATTCATAACCTTCATGAATATAGGTGTATGTGTATAAGTGTCACAGGGATTCTGCGACTGAGAGGGGCCAGAAGATCGTGGTTTCTGGTTTCAAGTACACTTGCACTGGGTAGAAGTACTTCACCATCTAATTAAACAATGTAGGTTTTTTCCTTGCTAGCAGTGCAAGGGTTAATCTGTTCAGTTGAAGCTCCTAGTTAGATTTACTCAGTTGTCCTGTGTTGGCCACTCCCCTCTGCTATATATGCCAGCCTCTAGCATTTAGGGATTCCCAGTGTTAGTTCTTATTGCCTGGTTCTGGAGTTGGAGGTGTAGTTCATGGTTGGAGTAGGCGTTTTTTAGACTCTGCAGGAGATTGTTGCTTGGAGTTTTGTTTGTGTGCACATCCTCATCATCTCCTATTTGATTTCTCCTTCCATTAACTCCCATTACCCACTCTATTATTTGGTGTGTGAATTTTGTATGGTTGATATTTTCATTTATTCCTGTCCGTCTTCCCTTCTTTGTGTGGTTGGTTTGTTCCTATACACCTCATATTTCCACAACTCTGGGTGGGGGAGGCGACAGATATAGAAGCTTAGCAATTGAACCCGGTGTCTCCACCTTCAGGAGTAATCCGGGGGACTAGGCCGCCCCTAGTTCTAGGGACCTGGTGAGCGCCTATAGGCCCAACACCATCGTGACAATAAGTATATGTGGGTCATACATAATAGCAAATATAAGTATTCTTATCTTTATAATAAGTAAAGAGACTTCCTGTATCCACCCAGTTTAGTCACACCCCTCAACAAGTCTTTGCTTCAATGTGTTTTTCTGAGAATGATTACACTCTTTGGCAGTCCTGAAGACATTAATCCCTTTCATTTTCTAACAATCGAAAACTGGAACATGAGCAAAATCCAATTCCTCTCATCCTCCCAATAATATAAATGATAAAGTTTCATGTATTCAGAGTTTCTTCTAATTAATTACAAAAGTATATACATATTTGTGTGCTTTATATTGGGGAAGGAAAACCCCAAAAAGTCATTGCTTGTGCTTTTTATATTTTTCAGATTAATGTTTTCCACTTGAGGAAAGCAGCACATAACATCCATTGGGATTCATTGTTTTCTTCAGATGGATGGTATTGTCCAAACTGATGTAATCAGAACAAGACTTTTTATAATTATTGCATAGAAAAATGTTGAAATTGATCTAAAACGGAAGCAAATATCATTCTTAGAGGTGTATTGAGGGTATGGAAGGGCAGGGGGTAGGATATTCAGTTGAAAAGAGTATATTACTTAACACATTATAGAATTCAGGTGTCTCCTGTTGGAAAATCTTTTCCGAAGAGCTTGCAGAAGGAAGTAGTTATTTTAATTGCTTATATAGCACCATTAATTTCCACATCACTTTACAGACATCATAATCGCTGTCCCCAGTGGGGCTCATAATCTAAATTCCCTTTCATTATGTCTTTTGAGTATGGGAGAAAACCAGAGAACCAGTAATAAACCCACACAAATACAGGGAGAGCGTACAACTCTTTGCAGATGTCATTCTTGGAGGAATTTATACCCTGGACCCCAGAGCTGCAAGTCTACAGTGCTAAATATTGATCGAGCATATTGTATGTCCACTATATCAAGACTGCTGCCTGGAATCCTAGACTTTTGGCCATTACAAAGGTGTACAAAAGGAAATTGAGAAACAAATATTGCAAGTTCATTTCAGGGAGCATAAACCTCTTTTTAAAATTTTGAGAGACTGTATACATGTAAACAAGAAAATGCAGCTGCATAAGTGTAAAAAAATACTTATTTGCATATATTTTTCTATCGATCACAGACTATATCACAATATTCTTATAAAAAAAGTATTGATTTATTCTTGGATTGTCCATTAAAAAGAATGATTGCAGTAATTACATAAAATAGTTAAGTAGTTACAAAGTGATTGTCCATTTATCCATAATTAGCTTAATAGTTCAGATTCACCCATCTTTTCCTGGGATCCTGAATGGTAGATTGCATCTGTCTGTGTCCAGCACGTGTGTCAGGATGACACCATGTGTCCGGGTAAAGCACGTCTCTACTTGGGCCTACATCAGCAGCTGTTTCCTTCACACATAGATTCTCGTCCAGTGTCCTGTGAAATGGCAAGAGCGACCCCCCTGTCTCTAACATGGGGTTATATAGCCCCCCCATAGCACCTGTTCTTCTGCATATGGCACTGAACTAAAAATACACAAATAGCGCATGTCATCTAGAAAGCCTAGCACGATGGCTGATGCAATCTTATGCAATATATGGTACAGAATTCAGAATTAAGAATAATATGAATATCCGTAATTAATATTTAACAATTCCCCCTTTTGAGGATGACAGACATCAACTGAAATCCTCAAAGTAGATAGGTTCATCATTAGGATACCAGGATAATTTTTCTTTTCTTCTTCCTTGGCAATATCATTTAATGTCCATAATAATATTAATAATAATAGTAATAATAATATCAATATCGGATTATTGTTATATGTATTCAATAGCATAATGATGTGAATTAATGCTATGGTAAACCGTGACTAATATTCATTTAACATGTATACTTCCCTAAATCTAAATCGAAGCAATCACTGGTCCAATCATCATCATCTGATGTCATCGGGTCTTTGTCTCGTCTTCTTCTTGGTTCTTTTAAAACACAGTCTTTAAATGAAAACTCCTTTGAAATAAGTTATAGCGGGTAAATATTGTACAGTCCATAATTGTATTCATTATTGTGCAGTCCATAAACTGTACATTTTATTAGAAAGGACATGTGTGTCAATTGATAAGAAAACAAAGTCTATGGATGAAATGTAACTTTAATATTTGTTCAGTGTCACATGGACTTACGTTGGATTGTCTTTGGATAATTCTGGAATCCTCCATGTCATCTGCACTGTTCTCGTGTCACTTTTGGAACAGATGTGACGTGTTAGGTCAGCAAAGCAAGGGTTAACTTGACACTTCCCTGCTTAATATAGCACCATAACCAGTACTTAGTCCTTAATATACGAGAACACATGTCAGGTAATATCTGTTCATCAGCTTTCATTGAAGAGTTGCAGGTGATAAGAAAAACACTGGAATGTTATGAAAACTTGAACACAGCACAGTTCATTTAGGATCATTGTCCTCTGCAATCATGGTTATCAGTGGTGTGTATTGTATTTGACACAGTCTATTATAACACTTAGCATTCACAACATCTTTACCTTCTGAGACTTCCGGATATCAGTTGCTTCTTCTTGTAACTTTTGAGAACCTCTTTGATTTATAAATATGAAAAGTCTTAATTAAGATAGAATTCATAATTGAGATGTCTTGATTGAAGTCTTGATTCCCTAATCTGATACCAAATCTGGCAATTTTCCTAACCTATAATATCACAGCGTACCATAGCAGTCAGTAATATCCATCTAATTATTATCAAAATATTAAAATAAATTATGTTTGAAATAGTAAAACAATAATAGATAGTAATTCATTATTAATCAAGTTATTCATGTGATAGAATATTTTTATGTCATAGGTGTAATTACCTTTTCCAACTTATAGGTGTCAGTGTGTTTTGAAACAAGTGTTTATATCTTTATTAAACCAATAATACCAAAGAATGTATACTCATGAACGAAAATGAATAAATATATGAATGAATGAATGCAAGAATGACTTGTTGTGCTTACTCAGAAAATTGAAACATTTTTCTTCTTATATTGGAACGATATCATTATATTTAATGAAGCAATATTCTTGTAATAGACATTACATTATTAAATATTAATGTGTTTTCTCAATTGAGATACTACACTAAAATAAAATAAAAAATTAGAATTAAAAATGAAAAATGGAAAAATAAGAAGAAAGTACGAATAACATTTAAAAATGAAGAATAAAATTAAAACTAAAAATAAGAATAATAATAAAAATAAGGACTTTATATGTTAATGACAAATGCAGAGTAATTATATTCTCCATAAAAATACCCTTATATTTCCATTATCTGGATGATTTCATATTTGTCACAACCTTGTATGATTAAATTATGCAACTCTGCATATAACCCCTTCTTAGCTATACCATTGTACCTTATTAATATTTTTCCTTTATTAAAAATGTGTGAAAAATAAGTATCGATCAAAAGTGATTATGTAATCAGGATCAAAAACACATTTTCCCCCTTAGTGCCAAAAAATATTATTTTATAAAATAATTTATATATCAGAACCAAATTAAAAATAATTTTTCTTCTATAAATATTTTGCATAAATTTAATATCAATGTGTAGCATATATTTGTCTGAAGAGGTGTGTACCTATTTAGGTAACCATTAAAAAAATAATATCCTTGAATACTATAAAATTATCATGTGGAAAAATTATTCTAAATGTAAATTTGCTTTATAAACCATCTTGATGTGTGGTTGCCCTTATCCACTAGCTAAATCAAGAAATAATAATTACTAAAGAAATATACAAATATACTGTATATATATTATGTAGATAATACTTACCGTATTTTTCGTACTATAAGACGCACCGGACCATAAGACGCACCTAGGTTTTAGAGGAAGAAAATAGGAAAAAAAATATTTAAGCAAAAAATGTGCTCATTATTAGTGTTGAGCCACCCCCGTAGTGTTCGTGTTCGGTTCGGTTCGTCGAACACCCTTGTGTTCGCCGAACTGTTCGTCGAACTGTTCGTCGAACACCTTCGAACACTGTTAAAACCAATGGCAGGCAAACAAAAACACATAGAAACACATAGAAAACACCTACAAAGGTGTCCAAAAGCTGACAAACTGCTCAGAAGACATAACTAACACATGGAAAAGTGACAAGTACATATAGTCATGCGAAAATAAAAGAGGTGGAGGAGTAAAAGGAGGGGGAGACACAGATATAGGTATGTCATGCCCTTCTAAAATCCAAAAAGTCAGAAGCCGACACGGCCAGTCCGCTCCTGCCCGTGCCACCTCCGTGTCGCCGGGTTTGTGCCAGAGCCGCGGTGAACCCTGATGTCCAGCCCCCCTCTCCCAATACTGGTGCCTGTCCGCTGGTGGGTCGAGCGAGCCCCCCTGTGGTGGAGGCAGCTCTAAGCTTTTTAATTTAAATTGTCTCTCTAATTTGAATGAATACACTTTAAATCCATTTACAAGGATCTATTGGAGGGCAAGTCTCATGCCAGCAGCCGCGTAATTCCAGCTCCAGTAGCGTCCACTAAAGCTGCTGCAGTTAAAAAGCTTTTATAAGGATCGAGCTCGGCTGTCGACCGCAAGGCATCCTACTGCCAGTCCCAGCCCCTATGCCTTGGGGTGCCTCCTGATGCTCTTCACTGAGTATCCCATGGTCCCGAAGCATTTCCTTTGAAAAAATTAAGTGTCTAAACTACAGGTGGTGTAGCTTGCTTAACAGCCAGGATAATCCGCTGACTAGCAGACACTGCTACTAGGCACAAAGTATTTCCTGGGCTAGATGCAGTTAAAAATTTGTAATTAGATACTCTCGTTGGATGCTGAGAAAGCATTCCATAGAGTCTCCTGGCACGCCATATATGATTCTCTTAAAAAGCTTGGGGTAGGGGTCTAGGGGACCCTTTTATAGCCAAAATCACGGCCCTGTATCGCAATACGTCACCTAGGCTGAAGATAAATGGAACTGTAGCACCCTGAGGGCTCGGTTGCAACAGAGGTATTGCACCTCACCCAGAGGTGTGATATCTCACTCTCAGGTAAGGATGGAGTGTGGATCAGGACCCGACACCTGCATGCATTACACCACATTGCCGTGGGGCAGGGCGACCAATATGCCTCTGAGATGGGCACGACAGTCCCTGTCCCTGGCTGGAGTGGGGGGAGGGAACACTGAGGAAGGGGAACCCTGTAGTGCAGGAGCAGGGAGGAAGCAGTTCCTGGGTGCATTGAGAAGGGAGTATAAAAGGTGGGCACCATCTTAGTTCAGTGCAGAGAAGTCTGAGCAGAAGTGGCAGGGAGCAGGGGCTCTGCATGAGCTCTGCTCCGGAGGTGGGCCTAGTAACAGAGGCCCAGGCCTGGAAGAGGGAGAAGGAAGGAAGAGGAGCGGAGAAGGCTCCAGGAACGAGGAATGAAGGGATCCCAGGGGTGCGGACGGGCGAGTCGCCACCGCACGCCCGAATCCAACTGGGTGGAGGGGTCAGGCCAAAGGGGGAGACCGGTCCCCGAAACTAGTGGAGGCAGGAAACGACCCTCAGCTAGAAACCGGAGGCTGTGACATTTTATGTGGCGCAGCCCCTCGCTACACCCGCTAGGAAGGCACCACATAGGGTCAGGGAAACTGGCGCCAAGTTTACCAAGAGGAGGCCCGAGGCAGCCGGACAGAAGGGTTGGTAAGAAAGGCCAGACAAATGACACACAAAGGGGGTCCTGTGAAGCGCTCCAAAGTTATCTGGGAGTTGTCTGAGCCCCTCACCTGGTGAGCACAGTACGACGTGGGCAGCCGTTACCTGCAGACGTGGTCTGGATAATAAGAACTGTGAGTAAAGGCCCTGGACTGCATCACTGACTCCGTGTCGTTACTGCTGCTGCCCTGCACCATCACCCCCATCCTCCGCATACACTGCCCTGAGGCTATACTCCTCCCGTGGGGAGTTATGCTACGCTCTGCTGCACCCACAACACCAGCCTCAGCGGTCTGCCCTGGAGCGGCGGTTCACTCTGACCGCAATCCACGGGTGGCGTAGTCGGACATTTAAACATCAAAACCACATAAATAGTTCCGCTACTGGTTTGACCACCCTGAGCCACGGAAACAGGTCGCCGCCACGAAGACTACAACCACCAGCATCCACCAAAAAGGGTCCGGCTCCGGGTGTCCCAAGGCCCAGGGGGTGCATCAGAACATTTTCATCACCTTTCACAATCACCAATGGGACAAGGCAGGGATGTCCTCTGTCCCCTCTCATATACATCCTAGTGACGGAGCACCTGCTCTCATCAATTCGCCATAACCCCAATATTAGGTGGACTGAGGTGGGAGGCACCGAGTACAAGTGCTCTCTATTTTCTGATGATGTCCTAGTATATATCACTCAATCACATATATCCATCCATGCTGTTATGGCTGAAATAGATCACTTTGTTACATGGTCAAATTTTAAAATCAATGCAGCGAAGTCTGAGGCCCTCGATGTCTCCCTCCCCAAATCCATATAGGATTCCATCCAGTCCAACTTTCCCTTTGCCTGGCCCTCACAGGGTATCAAATACTTAGGAATTCCTATTCATAGAGACCTCTCCCATCTATGTTATCTTAATTTTGGGCCCTTTATTGAACAACTCCATACAGACCACGGTTGGCAAGTTAGAACTGTAAGATTCACTACGTGAACCACTGGTGTTTTGTGGAAAAGCACATGTACACTGCGTTCCAAATTATTATGCAAAAAGTGTTTAGGAGTGATAAGGGAAGAATTTGTTTGTTTGTCAGTTAAACTCATTGATGGTGATGTGTGTCAGGGCTCTTTATATCACTGTAAGCAATTGCAGACACCTGTGCTAATTAGTTTGGCAGGTGTGTCCAATGAAAGGCAAGACTACTTAAGAAGGCTGTCTCACATTATTAAGCAGCCTACATTTTCTGCCAAAATGGGAAAGAAAAAGGATGTGTCGGCTGCTGAGAAGCAACAAATTGTGGAGTGTTTAGGTCAAGGCATGACTACAATCAACATTGTGCGATGATCAGGATGAAGTGTCTTGGCAATCAAGAAGTATGTAGCTGATTCACAGTACACACGTGTGCGTGCTGATAAGGGCAAATTGAGGACTCTTTCCTACAGGCAATTACGTCAGGTTGAAAGAGCAGCGGCAAAAAAGCCTTGTCATAGCAGCAGACAAGTTTTTGAAGCTGCTTGTGCCTCCAACGTCCCCCGATCAACAAGATGCAGGGTCCTTCAGAGGTTTGCAGCTGTGCATACGCCATCCTGTCGACCTCCTCTATCCACTTCACACAAGCAGAAACGGCTCCAGTGGGCCAAACATTACATGAAGACTGATTTCAAAACTGTTTTGTTCACGGATGAGTGCCGTGCAGCGCTCGATGGTCCAGATGGATGGAGTGGAGGATGGCTGGTTGATGGACACCCCACGCAAACACGGCTACAGCGCCAACAAGGAGGAGGTGGAGTAATGTTTTGGGCTGGAATCATGGGGAGAGAGATTGTCGGCCCCTTTAGGATCCCTGAAGGCGCTAAAGATGAACTCCATAATGTATGTGGATTTTCTCAAACAGCACTTCCTGCCATGGTTCAAGAAGAAGAACCGTGTATTTCACAGCAAGATCATTTTTCTGCATGATAATGCACCATCTCATGCTGCACATAAAACATCTGCATCTCTGGCTGATATGGGCATAAAAGGGGACAAACTTATGGTGTGACCCCCATGCTCCCCTGACCTGTACCCCATTCAGAACCTTTGGAGCATCATTAAAAGGAGTGTCTATGATGGCGGGAGGCAGTTCACATCTAAGCAACAGCTCTGGGAGGGTATTCTGTCCTCATGCAAAACAATTGAAGTGGAAACCATCCAAAACCTGACAAATTCAATGGACGAGAGAGTTCAGAAGCTCCTTTCGAACAAGGGGTCCTATGTGAAAATGTAACATCACCTAGAAAAAAGTTTTGAGTTGAAAACTGTTTGATTTCAGTTTCTAACAACCTGCTAATGCTTATAATTTCAAAAATGACCATTTTTTTGGTCTTTATTAAAATGAAAAGGTTTATCGAAAAGTTTGGGGGATCTAAGAGTATGGCAACCCAGTAGTCATGATTACTTCGAATTCTGACAATATGAGGGTCATGCTGCAGGTAGTGCAGCAAGAAGGCACTTATGTGTCTTGCGCATCTCGGAGCCCCAAAATTATTTTCCGGGCTAGATGCAGCTAAAAATTATTATTAATTTTAAATCTGGTGAAGCTTTAGTATAGATGGCCTAATAGGATCAGTGCTGCACACTGCTACAAAGCCCAAATTATTTTCCAGCCAAGATACAGATAAACATGATTAGTAATTTAAAAGCTTAAAATGGTTGGTAGGGTGATCTTAACCAATCATCAAGCTTTTACTCTCCCCAGGATGACACACGGGTAGAAAAGTCGTTTCGGATCCATGATTTGTTCATCTTTATGAACGTGAGTCTGTCTACATTATCAGTGGAGAGCCGAGTGCGCTTATCTGTCAGCACACCACCAGCAGCACTGAACACACGTTCAGACAGAACGCTGGCTGCGGGGCATGACAAGATCTCCAAGGCGTAAGTGGCTAGCTCCGGCCATTTATCCAGATTGGAAGCCCAAAAAGAGCAAGGGTCCAGTGACACAGTCGTGGCTTCAATGTTTACTTGGAGATACTCCTGTACCATCGTCTCTAGGCGTTGACTATGTGTCAGACTTCTTGTCTCCTGTGGCCTTGCAAAGGATGGGCTAAAAAAGTGGTGAAATGATTCCGCAAAATTGATGTTACCAGCAGATACTGTGGTTCTGTTACGGTTTGAGTGCTGAACACTTGACGGTCCCACGGTTGGCAAGTTGGAACTGTGAGATTCACTACGTGCACCACTGGTGTTTTGTGGAAAAGCACATGTAAGATTCTGCAACAGTCTCTGCTGATACTCCTGCATGCGTGCATCCCTTTCTATGGCAGGAATAATTTCTTCAAATTTACTTTTGTACCGGGGATCTAACAGTGTGGCAACCCAGTAGTCAGGATTATTTCTAATTCTCACAATTCGAGGGTCATGTTGCAAGTAGTGCAGCAAGAAGGCACTCATGTGTGTTGCGCATCCAGGAGCACCAAGTCCCTGTTGTGTTGGTGGCGAGGTAACAATCATGCTTCCTACCTCTGTCCTCTCCCCCCAACCTCGCACAACAGAAATGTGATCAAGGTCTCCCTCATCTGATGAGTCTTCCATCAGTTCGTCCTCCACTTCTTCCTGGGCTCCTGCACCTTCCTCACTAGTTTGGCTGCTACCATGCGCCCTGGTAAAACCATCTCCCCCACCCTCACATGCCTGCCGCCTTGGTGCTGCCGACCGTCTGGACCTTGCAGATGTTAGCCCTTCCGCATACAACTCCTCCTCCTCTACTTCCTCCACCTCCTCTTGTGCCACCACCTGACTCCGAATTCTGTTTAACATGTGCTCCAGCATGTAAATCACCGGAATAGTCATGCTGATAATGGCATCGTCAGCACTAAACATTAGAGATGAGCGTTGTTCTACTCGAACTGTTCGCCAATCTCAAATTCGAGCTGTTTTGGGCGGTGTTCGAGCCGTTCGGCGAACACGAACAATTTGAGAAAAATTCGGCTGATCGAGGTTATGTTCGATAACTGTTCGTGCACCAAAATCATAACTGGATTTTTTCTCAGTAATGATGAAAATTAATGTTAATACGCAGTTTGAGTGTACAGCGGGGTGGGGGGAGGGGCAGGGGATGGATCTCTGCAGGAACAATGAAGATCTCCATTTTTTTTTCTCTTTCCCGCATTTGCAGTGGGGAGGTGCAATCTGTCAGCCTATCAGCAGCGCACACACGGAGCGAAGTGCTTTTTTTCACACAAGCAAGGGCATGTGTCATTGGCAGTGTATGTCACATGTCCTTGCCCTATAAGACCAAGCCATTTTCCCCGTCGCCACCATTTTCTCACTGCTGCAGCTGCGTGTTAGACGGCACCGCTGTTGCTGTGTGCGCTATACCTTGTTAATTTCAAGCCAATTTTCGCACAAATATACAGATAGCTTGGGAGTAGGGAATAGTTGTGATTGCAGTCCTTTTAAGGACTAGGTTACAGCATTTCCTACGACTTTTATCAGGGAGGTCTGTGCTCTTAAATAGATAGGTTGTGGGAGTAAAGACTAATTGTAATTGGTGTCCTTTTCAGGACTAGGTTACATGAGTTCCTATCAGTTTTTGCCAGGCAGGTCTGTGCCAGTGCTGTGCAAGTTTTTTTCACAGCATTTGGCTGAATCTAGCAAAGCTAATCCTTTTTGGCCTATTGCAGAGTGTGTTAGTCAGTGGAGCAGCCTATCTGTGTTGCAAGATATAACACCTGTGTATAGAATACCAATTTTTTTACTGCACCTAGTGAAGTAAAATCTTTTGGGCATAGCATCATTCTATTAGTCCATCTATACTGACCTCCATCAGGTTGCAAACTGAATATAATTTTTTTCTGCATCTAGCTCTGAAAAAATATTTGGGCTTCTAGCAGTGTGTGGGACTTGGTCTATTAGTCCATCTATACTGACCTCCATCAGGTTGCAAATTAAAAATAATTTTTTTCTTCATTTAGCTCTGAAAAAATATTTGGGCTTCTAGCAGTGTGTGGGACTTGTTCTATTAGTCCTTCTATACTGACCTCCAGCAGGTTGCAAATTGAATATAATTTTTTTCTGCATCTAGCTCTGAAAAAATAGTTGGGCTTCTAGCGGTGTGTGGGACTTGGTCTATTAGTCCATCTATACTGACCTCCATCAGGTTGCAAATTAAAAATAATTTTTTTCTGCATCTAGCTCTGAAAAAATATTTGGGCTTCTAGCAGTGTGTGGGACTTGGTCTATTAGTCCATCTATACTGACCTCCATCAGGTTGCAAATTAAAAATAATTTTTTTCTGCATCTAGCTCTGAAAAAATATTTGGGCTTCTAGCGGTGTGTGGGACTTGGTCTATTAGTCCATCTATACTGACCTCCATCAGGTTGCAAATTAAAAATAATTTTTATCTGCATCTACAGTACCTCTGAAAAAATATTTGGGCTTCTAGCTGTGTGTGGGACTATTTGTATTAGTCCATCTATACTGAACTCCATCAGGTTGCAAACTGAATATACTTTTTTCTGCATCTACCTCTGAAAAAATATTTGGCCTTCTAGTAGTGTGTCGGACTTTCTCTATTAGTCCATCTATACTGACCTCCATCAGGTTGCAAATTAAAACTAATTTTTATCTGCATCTACAGTACCTCTGAAAAAATATTTGGGCTTCTAGCTGTGTGTGGGACTATTTGTATTAGTCCATCTATACTGACCTCCATCAGGTTGCAAATTCAAAATAATTTTTTTCTGCATCTAACCCAGCCAATAGTTTTGGCCTAATACCACAGTTTGGCCACTCAGCTCTGCTCGGTTACCATCCATTGTTTTTTTGTGCAAACAACTCCAGAGCTGTGAATTAGTTAACCACCAAAATGAGTGGAAAAAGGCCTGATGCTGGTGGAAAGGGGAATAGGCGTGTTGGGAATGGGAAAAAAGGTTGTGTCCGTGGGGTAGGTGTTAAAGCAACAGTAACATCTGCAGAAGAAAGACCATCTTCCAGCCAAACTAAAATGTCTACTTCTTTTAGCGGACAATGTGATAAGATCCCTTTCTTACGGCCACGCCAATCGCTACAAATTCCAGATGAGGCACAAAAACAGCAGGTGCTTCAACGGATATCAAGTGCTCCTTTAAGTGGGCTCTCCTCCACATCAACTTCAACATCACAAATACTCCAGTCC
Organism: Phyllobates terribilis; assembly: GCF_046119375.1. NCBI lineage: Eukaryota > Metazoa > Chordata > Amphibia > Anura > Dendrobatidae > Phyllobates > Phyllobates terribilis. The sequence continues at coordinate 304,337,884 of NW_027362768.1, read as the reverse complement.
TCAAAGGTGTCACCCAAATCGCACATGCTTCCTCACAGCTCCCAAATCTCCAGCTGCCCGTCTGAGTATGAGGTAGAACAGATGGTTGAGTCTGCAGAGCTGTTTACTCATACTATAGCCTGGGAATCAGAGGTCGACTCCAGCGCTTCTGTGAATCCAGACGAGGAAATGATCTGCACTGATGCCCAGAATCTTTATGAGTCGGATCCAGGACCAGACGCAGAAGGTTCTGACCATAATGTAGACCCTCATTCCCAAACTGTAACTCCTGTTGGTGGAGACAATGAGGAAGACGATGATAAGACTCAAATACCTGATTGGAGCGACAACTTTAGTTTTTTGTCAGGGCAGGAACAGGTTGGCTCTGAGGACGACGGGTGTGATAACGCACAGGGTGATGATGATGAGGTCGGAGATCCCACTTACTGTCAACCCACAGTCAGCCAAGAGATGAGGTCAGCAGAGGAGGTGGAGGAAGATGCTAGTGACGACGAGGTCAGGTTGCGCCTTCCTGGACAGAGACGTAGTACTGGAAGCACGTCAACAACTGCATCCTCAAACACAACTCTGCCTCTCACCACAAGTCGTGGTGGCTCTTCAGGTCGCATGGGTGCTAAGCCTTGCATAGCCTGGGCATTTTTTCAGATCGATAAAGATGACCCAACTCGTGTTATCTGTAACATTTGTCAGCAAAAGCTAAGTAGAGGCCAAAAAATACATAGTTTGAGTACTTCATGCATGAACCGGCACATGGACATGAAGCATAAGTTGCAGTGGGAAGCTCAGTGTGCTACAATGCGGCCTAGCCGGCCGGGCCAATCACCTTCTGCCATATCTTGTGCATCCGCGGCCTCTTCATCCTCTGTGACTGGGGGGACAGCAGTCACACCTGTTTTGGGGCGCAGACCTGCCACCTCTTTACCCGCAACAGCCAGCGTGATTGGCAGGTCATCATTTTCTTTGGAGGTGGTAACACCAGCTGGTGTTGAGCGCTGTCCGACATCGATAGCACCACCTTTGGATCAAGGCAACCTAACATGTCCGCCTGCATCTTCCTCACAGACCGGCAGTTTGCCGGGGACACCCTTATCAACCCCGTCTAAGCACAATAGCCAGCCCTCGGTCCCTCAGATGTGGACAAGTAAAAGACCATTTCCTCCTAGCCATGAGAAAGCTAAGAGGTTGAATTTCACCATCTGCAAGCTCTTGGCTACAGAAATGCTGCCTTTCCGCCTGGTGGACACAGAGGATTTTCGAGACCTTATGTCCGTCGCAGTGCCCCAGTACCAGATGCCCAGTCGGCACTACTTCTCAAAGAAAGGTGTGCCTGCGCTCCACTAGCATGTCGCACACAACATCACCGCTTCTTTGAGAAACTCTGTGTGTGACAGGGTGCATTTCACCACAGACACTTGAACGAGTAGGCATGGACAGGGGCGTTACATGTCGCTGACTGGGCACTGGGTAACTATGGTGACAGCAGGACAAGGGGCTGCTGTTCAAGTCTTGCCGTCCCCACGAGTTGTGCGTCAATCCTCTTTATGTCAAAGTTCCTCCACTGCTTCTGCCTCCTCAACCTCCTCTCGGTCTTCCACCTGCACCCAAAGCCTGTCTGGTCATGCCACAAGCTTTCTAACTGCGCAGAAGGGATCCTGCACACCTCCTTACTATGCTGGCAGTAGGGCTCAACGTCATCAGGCGGTTTTTACATTGAAATGTCTGGGAAATGTGAGTCACACAGCTGAGGAGTTGTGGTCAGCTCTGGAGAACCAATTTCATGAATGGTTGTCTCCACTGGACCTGAAACCAGGGAAGGCCGTGTGCGACAATGCTGCAAACCTGGGTGCGGCCCTTCGCCGGGGCAATGTCACACACGTGCCTTGTATGGCTCACGTGTTGAACCTGGTTGTCCAGCAATTTTTAGCCCACTACCCAGACTAGATGGCCTTCTGCAGAGGGCACGGTTGCTGTGTGCTCACTTCCGCCGTTCGCATCCCGCAGCTCAGCGACTTACATCTCTACAGAAGTCGTTGGGCCTGCCACTTCACCGACTAAAATGCGATGTGCCTACCCGGTGGAATTCAACTCTGCACATGTTGCAGCGACTGTGGCAGCACCGACAAGCCCTGGTGCAATACGTTCTGACGTATAGCCTGGGCCAACGGGATTCAGAGGTGGGGCAAATCACGCTGGAGGAGTGGTCTCAGATCAGGGACCTATGCACCCTTCTGCACAGTTTTGAAATGGCGACGAAGATGTTTAGTGCTGACGATGCCATTATCAGCATGACTATTCCGGTGATTTACATGCTGGAGCACATGTTAAACAGAATTCGGAGTCAGGTGGTGGCACAAGAGGAGGTGGAGGAAGTAGAGGAGGAGGAGTTGTATGCGGAAGGGCTAACATCTGCAAGGTCCAGACGGTCGGCAGCACCAAGGCGGCAGGCATGTGAGGGTGGGGGAGATGGTTTTACCAGGGCGCATGGTAGCAGCCAAACTAGTGAGGAAGGTGCAGGAGCCCAGGAAGAAGTGGAGGACGAACTGATGGAAGACTCATCAGATGAGGGAGACCTTGATCACATTTCTGTTGTGCGAGGTTGGGGGGAGAGGACAGAGGAAGGAAGCATGATTGTTACCTCGCCACCAACACAACAGGGACTTGGTGCTCCTGGATGCGCAACACACATGAGTGCCTTCTTGCTGCACTACCTGCAACATGACCCTCGAATTGTGAGAATTAGAAATAATCCTGACTACTGGGTTGCCACACTGTTAGATCCCCGGTACAAAAGTAAATTTGCAGAAATTATTCCTGCCATAGAAAGGGATGCACGCATGCAGGAGTATCAGCAGAGACTGTTGCAGAATCTTACATGTGCTTTTCCACAAAATACCAGTGGTGCACGTAGTGAATCTCACAGTTTCAACTTGCCAACCGTGGGACCGTCAAGTGTTCAGCACTCAAACCGTAACAGAACCATAGTATCTGCTGGTAACATCAATTTTGCGGAATCATTTCACCACTTTTTTAGCCCATCCTTTGCAAGGCCACAGGAGACAAGAAGTCTGACACATAGTCAACGCCTAGAGACGATGGTACAGGAGTATCTCCAAGTAAACATTGAAGCCACGACTGTGTCACTGGACCCTTGCTCTTTTTGGGCTTCCAATCTGGATAAATGGCCGGAGCTAGCCACTTACGCCTTGGAGATCTTGTCATGCCCCGCAGCCAGCGTTCTGTCTGAACGTGTGTTCAGCGCTGCTGGTGGTGTGCTGACAGATAAGCGCACGCGGCTCTCCACTGATAATGTAGACAGACTCACGTTCATAAAGATGAACAAATCATGGATCCGAAACGACTTTTCTACCCCTGTGTCATCCTGGGGAGAGTAAAAGCTTGATGATTGGTTAAAATCACCCTACCAACCGTTTTAAGCTTTCAAATTACTAATCATGTTTATCTGTATCTTGACTGGAAAATAATTTGGGCTTTGTAGCAGTGTGCAGCACTGATCCTATTAGGCCATCTATACTAAAGCTTCACCAGATTTAAAATTAAAAATAATTTTTAGCTGCATCTAGCCCGGAAAATAATTTTGGGGCTCCGAGATGCGCAAGGCACATAAGTGCCTTCTTGCTGCACTACCTGCAGCATGACCCTCATATTGTCAGAATTTGAAGTAATCATGACTACTGGGTTGCCACACTCTTAGATCCCCCAAACTTTTCGATCAACCTTTTCATTTTAATAAAGACCAAAAAAATGGTCATTTTTGAAATTATAAGCATTAGCAGGTTGTTAGAAACTGAAATCAAACAGTTTTCAACTCAAAACTTTATTCTAGGTGATGTTACATTTTCACATAGGACCCCTTGTTCGAAAGGAGCTTCTGAACTCTCTCGTCCATTGAATTTGTCAGGTTTTGGATGGTTTCTGCTTCAATTGTTTTGCATGAGGACAGAATACCCTCCCAGAGCTGTTGCTTAGATGTGAACTGCCTCCCGCCATCATAGACACTCCTTTTAATGATGCTCCAAAGGTTCTGAATGGGGTAGAGGTCAGGGGAGCATGGGGGTCACACCATAAGTTTGTCCCCTTTTATGCCCATATCAGCCAGAGATGCAGATGTTTTATGTGCAGCATGAGATGGTGCATTATCATGCAGAAAAATGATCTTGCTGTGAAATACACGGTTCTTCTTCTTGAACCATGGCAGGAAGTGCTGTTTGAGAAAATCCACATACATTATGGAGTTCATTTTTAGCGCCTTCAGGGATCCTAAAGGGGCCGACAATCTCTCTCCCCATGATTCCAGCCCAAAACATTACTCCACCTCCTCCTTGTTGGCGCTGTAGCCGTGTTTGCGTGGGGTGTCCATCAACCAGCCATCCTCCACTCCATCCATCTGGACCATCGAGCGCTGCACGGCACTCATCCGTGAACAAAACAGTTTTGAAATCAGTCTTCATGTAATGTTTGGCCCACTGGAGCCGTTTCTGCTTGTGTGAAGTGGATAGAGGAGGTCGACAGGATGGCGCATGCACAGCTGCAAACCTCTGAAGGACCCTGCATCTTGTTGTTCGGGGGACGTTGGAGGCACAAGCAGCTTCAAAAACTTGTCTGCTGCTATGACAAGGCTTTTTTGCCGCTGCTCTTTCAACCTGACGTAATTGCCTGTAGGAAAGAGTCCTCAATTTGCCCTTATCAGCACGCACACGTGTTTACTGTGAATCAGCTACATACTTCTTGATTGCCAAGACACTTCATCCTGATCATCGCACAATGTTGATTGTAGTCATGCCTTGACCTAAACACTCCACAATTTGTTGCTTCTCAGCAGCCGACACATCCTTTTTCTTTCCCATTTTGGCAGAAAATGTAGGCTGCTTAATAATGTGAGAGAGCCTTCTTAAGTAGTCTTGCCTTTCATTGGACACACCTGCCAAACTAATTAGCACAGGTGTCTGCAATTGCTTACAGTGATATAAAGAGCCCTGACACACATCACCATCAATGAGTTTAACTGACAAACAAACAAATTCTTCCCTTATCACTCCTAAACACTTTTTGTATAATAATTTGGAACGCAGTGTACATGTGCTTTTTCCACAAAACACCAGTGGTTCACGTAGTGAATCTTACAGTTCTAACTTGCCAACCGTGGTCTGTATGGAGTTGTTCAATAAAGGGCCCAAAATTAAGATAACATAGATGGGAGAGGTCTCTATGAATAGGAATTCCTAAGTATTTGATACCCTGTGAGGGCCAGGCAAAGGGAAAGTTGGACTGGATGGAATCCTATATGGATTTGGGGAGGGAGACATCGAGGGCCTCAGACTTCGCTGCATTGATTTTAAAATTTTACCATGTAACAAAGTGATCTATTTCAGCCATAACAGCATGGATGGATATATGTGATTGAGTGATATATACTAGGACATCATCAGCAAATAGAGAGCACTTGTACTCGGTGCCTCCCACCTCAATCCACCTAATATTGGGGTTATGGCGAATTGATGAGAGCAGGTGCTCCGTCACTAGGATGTATAAGAGAGGGGACAGAGGACATCACTGCCTTGTCCCATTGGTGATTGTGAAAGGTGATGAAAATGTTCTGACGCACCCCCTGGGCCTTGGGACACCCGGAGCCGGACCCTTTTTGGTGGATGCTGGTGGTTGTAGTCTTCGTGGCGGCGACCCGGTTCCGTGGCTCAGGGCGGTCAAACCAGTGGCGGAACTATTTATGTGGTTTTCATGTTTAAATGTCCGACTACGCCACCCGTGGATTGCGGTCAGAGTGAACCGCCGCTACAGGGCAGACCACTGAGGCTGGTGTTGTGGGTGCAGCAGAGCGTAGCATAACTCCCCACGGGAGGAGTATAGCCTCAGGGCAGTGTATGCGGAGGATGAGGGTGATGGTGCATGGCAGCAGCAGTAACGACACGGAGTCAGTGATGCAGTTCAGGGCCTTTACTCACAGTTCTTATTATCCAGACCACGTCTGCAGGTAACGGCTGCCCACGTCGTACTGTGCTCACCAGGTGAGGGGCTCAGACAACTCCCAGATAACTTTGGAGCACTTCACAGGACCCCCTTTGTGTGTCCTTTGTCTGGCCTTTCTTACCAACACTTCTGTCCGGCTGCCTCGGGCCTCCTCTTGGTAAACTTGGCGCCAGTTTCCCTGACCCTATGTGGTGCCTTCCTAGCGGGTGTAGCGAGGGGCTGCGCCACATAAAATGTCAGAGCCTCCGGTTTCTAGCTGAGGGTCGTTTCCTGCCTCCACTAGTTCGGGGACCGGTCTCCCCCTTTGGCCTGACCTCTCCACGCAGGTGGATTCGGGCGTGCGGTGGCGACTCGCCCGTCCGCACCCCTGGGATCCCTTCATTCCTCGTTCCTGGAGCCTTCTCCGCTCCTCTTCCTTCCTTCTCCCTCTTCCAGGCCTGGGCCTCTGTTACTAGGCCCGCCTCCGGAGCAGAGCTCATGCAGAGCCCCTGCTCCCTGCCACTTCTGCTCAGACTTCTCTGCACTGAACTAAGATGGTGCCCACCTTTTATACTCCCTTCTCAATGCACCCAGGAACTGCTTCCTCCCTGCTCCTGCACTACAGGGTTCCCCTTCCTCAGTGTTCCCTCCCCCCACTCCAGCCAGGGACAGGGACTGTCGTGCCCATCTCAGGGGCATATTGGTCGCCCTGCCCCACGGCAATGTGGTGTAATGCATGCAGGTGTCGGGTCCTGATCCACACTCCATCCTTACCTGAGAGTGAGATATCACACCTCTGGGTGAGGTGCAATACGTCTGTAGCAACCGAGCCCTCAGGGTGCTACAGTTCCATTTATCTTCAGCCTAGGTGACGTATTGCGATACAGGGCCGTGATTTTGGCTATAAAAGGGTCCCCTAGACCCCTACCCCAAGCTTTTTAAGAGAATCATATATGGCGTGCCAGGAGACTCTATGGAATGCTTTCTCAGCATCCAACGAGAGTATCTAATTACAAATTTTTAACTGCATCTAGCCCAGGAAATACTTTGTGCCTAGTAGCAGTGTCTGCTAGTGAGCGGATTATCCCGGCTGTTAAGCAAGCTACACCACCTGTAGTTTAGACACTTAATTTTTTCAAAGGAAATGCTTCGGGACCATGGGATACTTAGTGAAGAGCATCAGGAGGCACCCCAAGGCATAGGGGCTGGGACTGGCAGTAGGATGCCTTGCGGTGGACAGCCGAGCTCGATCCTTATAAAAGCTTTTTAACTGCAGCAGCTTTAGTGGACGCTACTGGAGCTGGAATTACCGCGGCTGCTGGCATGAGACTTGCCCTCCAATAGATCCTTGTAAATGGATTTAAAGTGTATTCATTCAAATTAGAGAGACAATTTAAATTAAAAAGCTTAGAGCTGCCTCCACCACAGGGGGGCTCGCTCGACCCACCAGCGGACAGGCACCAGTATTGGGAGAGGGGGGCTGGCCGTCAGGGTTCACCGCGGCTCTGGCACAAACCCGGCGACACGGAGGTGGCACGGGCAGGAGCGGACTGGCCGTGTCGGCTTCTCACTTTTTGGATTTTAGAAGGGCATGACATGCCTATATCTGTGTCTCCCCCTCCTTTTACTCCTCCACCTCTTTTCTTTTCGCATGACTATATGTACTTGTCACTTTTCCATGTGTTAGTTATGTCTTCTGAGCAGTTTGTCAGCTTTTGGACACCTTTGAAGGTGTTTTCTATGTGTTTCTATGTGTTTTTGTTTGCCTGCCATTGGTTTTAACGGTGTTCGAAGGTGTTCGACGAACAGTTCGACGAACAGTTCGGCGAACACACGGGTGTTCGACGAACCGAACCGAACTCGAACACTACGGGGGTGGCTCAACACTACTGAGGAGTTCAGAGTGGTTTAACTAGCCTGTTTTAATGCCCCTTGGAATATACGTGGAGGTCACAGTAGCTTAATAAGACGGTTTTAATGCCCCTTGGAAGAGCTGTGGAGTTCAGAGTGGTTTGACAAGATGGTTTTAATGCCCCTTGGAAGAGACGTAGAGGTCACAGTAGCTTAAGAAGACAGTTTTAATGCCCCTTGAAGGAGTGGTGGAGGATGCAGTGGAATAAAAACACAATATTAATGCCCCTTGGAAGAGTAATTGAGGTCAAAGTAGCTTAACAAGACGGTTTTAATGCCCCTTGGAAGAGCTGTGGAGTTCAGAGTTGTTTAACAAGACGGTTTTAATGCCCCTTGGAAGAGACTTGGAGGTAACAGTAGCTTAACAATACAGTTTTAATGCCCCAAGGAAGAGTGGTGGAGGTCGCAGTGGAATAAAAAGACAATATCAATGCCCCGTGGAAGAGACGTGGAGGTCACAGTAGCTTAACAAGACGTTTTTCATGCCCCTTGGAAGAGCTGTGGAGTTCAGAGTGGTTTAACAAGACGGTTTTAATGCCCCTTGGGAGAGACGTGGAGGTCACAGTAGCTTAACAAGACGTTTTTTTTGCCCCTTAGATGAGCTGTGGAGTTCAGAGAGGTTTAACAATATGGTTTTAATGCCCCTTGGAAGTGACATGGAGGTCACAGTATTTAACAAGACAGTTGTAATGCCCCTTGGAAGAGTTGTGGATGTCGCAGTGGAATAAAAAGACAAAATAAAAGCCCCTTGGAAGAGTGGTGGAGGTCACAGTAGCTTATCAAGACGGTTTTCATGCCCCTTGGAAGAGCTGTGGAGTTCAGAGTGGTTTAACTAGCCTGTTTTAATGCCCCTTGGAATAGACGTGGAGATCACGATAGCTTAAAAAGATGGTTTTAATGCCCCTTGGAAGAGCTGTGGAGTTCAGAATGGTTTAACAAGATGGTTTTAATGTCCCTTGGAAGAGACCTGGAGGTAACAGTAGCTTAACAATATAGTTTAAATGTCCCTTGGAAGAGCTGTGGAGTACTGAGTGGTTTAACAAGACGATTTTAATGCCCCTTGGAAGAGTGGTGGAGGTCGCAGTGGAATAAAAAGACAACATCAATGCCCCTTGGAAGAGACGTGGAGGTCACAGTAGCATAAGACGCTTTTAATGCTCCTTGGAAGAGACGTGTAGTTCAGAGTGGTTTAACAAGACGGTTTTAATGCCCCTTGGAAGAGACGTGGAGGTCACAGTAGCTAAACCAGACAGTTTTAATGCCCCTTGGAAGAGATGTGAAGTTCAGAGTGGTTTAACAAGATGGTTTTAATGCCCCTTGGAAGAGACGTGGAGTTCAGAGTGGTTTAACAAGACGGTTTTAATGCCCCTTTGAAGAGACGAGGAGGTCACAGTAGCTTAACAAGATAGTTTTAATGCCCCTTGGAAAAGTGGTGGAGGTCGCAGTGGAATAAAAACACAATATCAAAGCCCCTTGGAAGAGTGGTGGCGGTCAAAATAGCTTATCAAAATGGTTTTAATGCCCCTTGGAAGAGCTGTGGAGTTCAAAGTGGTTTAACAATATGGTTTTAATGCCCCTTGGAAGAGACGTGGAGGTCACAGTAGCTTTACAAGACAGTTTTAATGCCCCTTTGAAGAGCTGCGGAGTTCAGAGTGGTTTAACAAGACGGTTTTAATGCCCCTTGGAAGAGACGTGGAGGTAACAGTAGCTTAACAGTACAGTTTTAATGCCCCTTGGAAAAGTGGTGTTGTTCCCAGTGGAATAAAAAGACAATATCAATGCCCCAAGGAAGAGACGTGGAGGACACATTAGCTTAACAAGACGGTTTTCATGCCCCTTGGAAGAGCTGTGGAGTTCAGAGTGGTTTAACAAGACGGTTTTAATGCCACTTGGAAGAGACGTGGAGGTCACAGTAGGTTAACATGACGGTTATAATGCCCCTTGGAAGAGCTGTGGAGTTCAGAGTGGTTTAACAAGACGGTTTTAATGCCCCTTGGATGTGACGTGGAGGTCACAGTAGCTTAACAGGACAGTTTTAATGCCCCTTGGCAAAGTGGTGGAGGTCGCAGTGGAACAAAAACACAATATCAAAGCCCCTTGGAAGAGTGGTGGAGGTCACAATTAGTGTTGAGCCACCCCCGTAGTGTTCGAGTTCGGTTCGGTTCGTCGAACACCCGTGTGTTCGCCGAACTCTTCGTCGAACTGTTCGTCGAACACCTTCGAACACCGTTAAAACCAATGGCAGGCAAACAAAAACACATAGAAACACATAGAAAACACGTTCAAAGGTGTCCAAAATCTGACAAACTGCTCAGAAGACACAACTAACACATGGAAAAGTGACAAGTACATATAGTCATGCGAAAAGAAAAGAGGTGGAGGAGTAAAAGGAGGGGGAGACACAAATATAGGCATGTCATGCCCTTCTAAAATCCAAAAAGTGAGAAGCCGACACGTTCAGTCCGCTCCTGCCCGTGCCACCTCCGTGTCGCCGGGTTTGTGCCAGAGCCGCGGTGAACCCTGACGGCCAGCCCCCCTCTCCCAATACTGGTGCCTGTCCGCTGGTGGGTCGAGCGAGCCCCCCTGTGGTGGAGGCAGCTCTAAGCTTTTTAATTTAAATTGTCTCTCTAATTTGAATGAATACACTTTAAATCCATTTACAAGGATCTATTGGAGGGCAAGTCTCATGCCAGCAGCCGCGTAATTCCAGCTCCAGTAGCGTCCACTAAAGCTGCTGCAGTTAAAAAGCTTTTATAAGGATCGAGCTTGGCTGTCCACCGCAAGGCATCCTACTGCCAGTCCCAGCCCCTATGCCTTGGGGTGCCTCCTGATGCTCTTCACTGAGTATCCCGTGGTCCCGAAGCATTTCCATTGAAAAAATTAAGTGTCCAAACTACAGGTGGTGTAGCTTGCTTAACAGCCGGGATAATCCGCTGACTAGCAGACACTGCTACTAGGCACAAAGTATTTCCTGGGCTAGATGCAGTTAAAAATTTGTAATTAGATACTCTCGTTGGATGCTGAGAAAGCATTCCATAGAGTCTCCTGGCACGCCATATATGATTCTCTTAAAAAGCTTGGGGTAGGGGTCTAGGGGACCCTTTTATAGCCAAAATCACGGCCCTGTATCACAATACGTCACCTAGGCTGAAGATAAATGGAACTGTAGCACCCTGAGGGCTCGGTTGCTACAGAGGTATTGCACCTCACCCAGAGGTGTGATATCTCACTCTCAGGTAAGGATGGAGTGTGGATCAGGACCCGACACCTGCATGCATTACACCACATTGCCGTGGGGCAGGGCGACCAATATGCCTCTGAGATGGGCACGACAGTCCCTGTCCCTGGCTGGAGTGGGGGGAGGGAACACTGAGGAAGGGGAACCCTGTAGTGCAGGAGCAGGGAGGAAGCAGTTCCTGGGTGCATTGAGAAGGGAGTATAAAAGGTGGGCACCATCTTAGTTCAGTGCAGAGAAGTCTGAGCAGAAGTGGCAGGGAGCAGGGGCTCTGCATGAGCTCTGCTCCGGAGGCGGGCCTAGTAACAGAGGCCCAGGCCTGGAAGAGGGAGAAGGAAGGAAGAGGAGCGGAGAAGGCTCCAGGAACGAGGAATGAAGGGATCCCAGGGGTGCGGACGGGCGAGTCGCCACCGCACGCCCGAATCCACCTGCGTGGAGGGGTCAGGCCAAAGGGGGAGACCGGTCCCCGAAACTAGTGGAGGCAGGAAACGACCCTCAGCTAGAAACCGGAGGCTGTGACATTTTATGTGGCGCAGCCCCTCGCTACACCCGCTAGGAAGGCACCACATAGGGTCAGGGAAACTGGCGCCAAGTTTACCAAGAGGAGGCCCGAGGCAGCCGGACAGAAGGGTTGGTAAGAAAGGCCAGACAAAGGACACACAAAGGGGGTCCTGTGAAGCGCTCCAAAGTTATCTGGGAGTTGTCTGAGCCCCTCACCTGGTGAGCACAGTACGACGTGGGCAGCCGTTACCTGCAGACGTGGTCTGGATAAAAAGAACTGTGAGTAAAGGCCCTGGACTGCATCACTGATTCCGTGTCATTACTGCTGCTGCCCTGCACCATCACACCCATCCTCCACATACACTGCCCTGAGGCTATACTCCTCCCGTGGGGAGTTATGCTACGCTCTGCTGCACCCACAACACCAGCCTCAGCGGTCTGCCCTGCAGCGGCGGTTCACTCTGACCGCAATCCACGGGTGGCGTAGTCGGACATTTAAACATCAAAACCACATAAATAGTTCCGCCACTGGTTTGACCACCCTGAGCCACGGAACCGGGTCGCCGCCACGAAGACTACAACCACCAGCATCCACCAAAAGGGTCCGGCTCCGGGTGTCCCAATGGGACAAGGCAGGGATGTCCTCTGTCCCCTCTCTTATACATCCTAGTGACGGAGCACCTGCTCTCATCAATTCGCCATAACCCCAATATTAGGTGGATTGAGGTGGGAGGCACTGAGTACAAGTGCTCTCTATTTGCTGATGATGTCCTAGTATATATCACTCAATCACATATGTCCATCCATGCTGTTATGGCTGAAATAGATCACTTTGTTACATGGTCAAATTTTAAAATCAATGCAGCGAAGTCTGAGGCCCTCGATGTCTCCCTCCCCAAATCCATATAGGATTCCATCCAGTCCAACTTTCCCTTTGCCTGGCCCTCACAGGGTATCAAATACTTAGGAATTCCTATTCATAGAGACCTCTCCCATCTATGTTATCTTAATTTTGGGCCCTTTATTGAACAACTCCATACAGACCACGGTTGGCAAGTTAGAACTGTAAGATTCACTACGTGAACCACTGGTGTTTTGTGGAAAAGCACATGTACACTGTGTTCCAAATTATTATGCAAAAAGTGTTTAGGAGTGATAAGGGTAGAATTTGTTTGTTTGTCAGTTAAACTCATTGATGGTGATGTGTGTCAGGGCTCTTTATATCACTGTAAGCAATTGCAGACACCTGTGCTAATTAGTTTGGCAGGTTTGTCCAATGAAAGGCAAGACTACTTAAGAAGGCTGTCTCACATTATTAAGCAGCCTACATTTTCTGCCAAAATGGGAAAGAAAAAGGATGTGTCGGCTGCTGAGAAGCAACAAATTGTGGAGTGTTTAGGTCAAGGCATGACTACAATCAACATTGTGCGATGATCAGGATGAAGTGTCTCGGCAATCAAGAAGTATGTAGCTGATTCACATTACACACGTGTGCGTGCTGATAAGGGCAAATTGAGGACTCTTTCCTACAGGCAATTACGTCAGGTTAAAAGAGCAGCGGCAAAAAAAGCCTTGTCATAGCAGCAGACAAGTTTTTGAAGCTGCTGGTGCCTCCAACGTCCCCCGAACAACAAGATGCAGGGTCCTTCAGAGGTTTGCAGCTGTGCATACGCCATCCTGTCGTCCTCCTCTATCCACTTCACACAAGCAGAAACGGCTCCAGTGGGCTAAACATTACATGAAGACTGATTTCAAAACTGTTTTGTTCACGGATGAGTGCCGTGCAGCGCTCGATGGTCCAGATGGATGGAGTGGAGGATGGCTGGTTGATGGACACCCCACGCAAACACGGCTACAGCGCCAACAAGGAGGAGGTGGAGTAATGTTTTGGGCTGGAATCATGGGGAGAGAGATTGTCGGCCCCTTTAGGATCCCTGAAGGCGCTAAAGATGAACTCCATAATGTATGTGGATTTTCTCAAACAGCACTTCCTGCCATGGTTCAAGAAGAAGAACCGTGTATTTCACAGCAAGATCATTTTTTTGCATGATAATGCACCATCTCATGCTGCACATAAAACATCTGCATCTCTGGCTGATATGGGCATAAAAGGGGACAAACTTATGGTGTGACCCCCATGCTCCCCTGACCTCTACCCCATTCAGAACCTCTGGAGCATCATCAAAAAGAGTGTCAATGATGGCGGGAGGCAGTTCACAACTAAGCAACACCGCTGGGAGGGTATCCTGTCCTCATGCAAAACAATTGAAGCAGAAACCATCCAAAACCTGACAAATTCAATGGACGAGAGAGTTCAGAAGCTCCTTTCGAACAAGGGGTCCTATGTGAAAATGTAACATCACCTAGAATAAAGTTTTGAGTTGAAAACTGTTTGATTTCAGTTTCTAATAACCTGCTAATGCTTATAATTTCAAAAATGACCATTTTTTTGGTCTTTATTAAAATGAAAAGGTTGATCGAAAATGTTGGGGGATCTAAGAGTGTGGCAACCCAGTAGTCATGATTACTTCGAATTCTGACAATATGAGGGTCATGTTGCAGGTAGTGCAGCAAGAAGGCACTTATGTGTCTTGCGCATCTCGGAGCCCCAAAATTATTTTCCGGGCTAGATGCAGCTAAAAATTATTATTAATTTTAAATCTGGTGGAGCTTAGTATAGATGGCCTAATAGGATCAGTGCTCCACACTGCTTCAAAGCCCAAATTATTTTCCAGCCAAGATACAGATAAACATGATTAGTCATTTTAAATCTGGTGGAGCTTATTATAGATGGCCTAATAGAATCAGTGCTGCACACTGCTACAAAGCCCAAATTATTTTCCAGCCAAGATACAGATAAACATGATTAGTAATTTGAAAGCTTAAAACGGTTGGTAGGGTGATTTTAACCAATCATCAAGCTTTTACTCTCCCCAGGATGACATAGGGGTAGGAAAGTCGTTTCGGATCCATGATTTGTTCATCTTTATGAACGTGAGTCTGTCTACATTATCAGTGGAGAGCCGCGTGCGCTTATCTGTCAGCACACCACCAGCAGCGCTGAACACACGTTCAGACAGAACGCTGACTGCGGGGCATGACAAGATCTCCAAGGCGTAAGTGGCTAGCTCCGGCCATTTATCCAGATTGGAAGCCCAAAAAGAGCAAGGGTCCAGTGACACAGTCATGGCTTCAATGTTTACTTGGAGATACTCCTGTACCATCGTCTCTAGGCGTTGACTATATGTCAGACTTCTTGTCTCCTGTGGCCTTGCAAAGGATGGGCTAAAAAAGTGGTGAAATGATTCCGCAAAATTGATGTTACCAGCAGATACTGTGGTTCTGTTACGGTTTGAGTGCTGAACACTTGACGGTCCCACGGTTGGCAAGTTGGAACTGTGAGATTCACTACGTGCACCACTGGTGTTTTGTGGAAAAGCACATGTAAGATTCTACAACAGTCTCTGCTGATACTCCTGCATGCGTGCATCCCTTTCTATGGCAGGAATAATTTCGGCAAATTTACTTTTGTACCGGGGATCTAACAGTGTGGCAACCCAGTAGTCAGGATTATTTCTAATTCTCACAATTCGAGGGTCATGTTGCAGGTAGTGCAGCAAGAAGGCACTCATGTGTGTTGCGCATCCAGGAGCACCAAGTCCCTGTTGTGTTGGTGGCGAGGTAACAATCATGCTTCCTTCCTCTGTCCTCTCCCCCAAACCTCGCACAACAGAAATGTGATCAAGGTCTCCCTCATCTGATGAGTCTTCCATCAGTTCGTCCTCCACTTCTTCCTGGGCTCCTGCACCTTCCTCACTAGTTTGGCTGCTACCATGCGCCCTGGTAAAACCATCTCCCCCACCCTCACATGCCTGCCGCCTTGGTGCTGCCGACCGTCTGGACCTTGCAGATGTTAGCCCTTCCGCATACAACTCCTCCTCCTCTACTTCCTCCACCTCCTCTTGTGCCACCACCTGACTCCGAATTCTGTTTAACATGTGCTCCAGCATGTAAATCACCGGAATAGTCATGCCGATAATGGCATCGTCAGCACTAAACATCTTCGTCGCCATTTCAAAACTGTGCAGAAGGGTGCATAGGTCCCTGATCTGAGACCACTCCTCCAGCGTGATTTGCCCCACCTCTGGATCTCGTTGGCCCAGGCTATACGTCAGAACGTATTGCACCAGGGCTTGTCGGTGCTGCCACAGTCGCTGCAACATGTGCAGAGTTGAATTCCACCGGGTAGGCACATCGCATTTTAGCCGGTGAAGTGGCAGGCCCAACGACTTCTGTAGAGATGTAAGTCGCTGAGCTGCGGGATGCGAACGGCGGAAGTGAGCACACAGCGACCGTGCCCTCTGAAGAAGGCCATCTAGTCTGGGATAGTGGGCTAAAAATTGCTGGACAACCAGGTTCAACACGTGAGCCATACAAGGCACGTGTGTGACATTGCCCCGGCGAAGGGCCGCACCCAGGTTTGCAGCATTGTCGCACACGGCCTTCCCTGGTTTCAGGTCCAGTGGAGACAACCATTCATGAAATTGGTTCTCCAGAGCTGACCACAACTCCTCAGCTGTGTGACTCACATTTCCCAGACATTTCAATGTAAAAACCGCCTGATGACGTTGAGCCCTACTGCCAGCATAGTAAGGAGGTGTGCAGGATCCCTTCTGCGCAGTTAGAAAGCTTGTGGCATGACCAGACAGGCTTTGGGTGCAGGTGGAAGATCGAGAGGAGGTTGAGGAGGCAGAAGCAGTGGAGGAACTTTGACATAAAGAGGATTGACGCACAACTCGTGGGGACGGCAAGACTTGGACAGCAGCCCCTTGTCCTGCTGTCACCATAGTTACCCAGTGCCCAGTCAGCGACATGTAAGGCCCCTGTCCATGCCTACTCGTCCAAGTGTCTGTGGTGAAATGCACCCTGTCACACACACAGTTTCTCAAAGAAGCGGTGATGTTGTGTGCGACATGCTGGTGGAGCGCAGGCACACCTTTCTTTGAGAAGTAGTGCCGACTGGGCATCTGGTACTGGGGCACTGCGACGGACATAAGGTCTCGAAAATCCTCTGTGTCCACCAGGCGGAAAGGCAGCATTTCTGTAGCCAAGAACTTGCAGATGGTGAAATTCAACCTCTTAGCTTTCTCATGGCTAGGAGGAAATGGTCTTTTACTTGTCCACATCTGAGGGACCGAGGGCTGGCTATTGTGCTTAGACGGGGTTGATAAGGGTGTCCCCGGCAAACTGCCGGTCTGTGAGGAAGATGAAGGCGGACATGTTAGGTTGCCTTGATCCAAAGGTGGTGCTATCGATGTCGGACAGCGCTCAAGACCAGCTGGTGTTACCACCTCCAAAGAAAATGATGACCTGCCAATCACGCTGGCTGTTGCGGGTAAAGAGGTGGCAGGTCTGCGCCCCAAAACAGGTGTGACTGCTGTCCCCCCAGTCACAGAGGATGAAGAGGCCGCGGATGCACAAGATATGGCAGACGGTGGTTGGCCCGGCCGGCTAGGCCGCATTGTAGCACACTGAGCTTCCCACTGCAACAGGCTATGCAAGGCTTAGCACCCATGCGACCTGAAGAGCCACCACGACTTGTGGTGAGAGGCAGAGTTGTGTTTGAGGATGCAGTTGTTGACGGGCTTCCAGTACTACGTCTCTGTCCAGGAAGGCGCAACCTGACCTCGTCGTCACTAGCATCTTCCTCCACCTCCTCTGCTGACCTCATCTCTTATCTGACTGTGGGTTGACAGTAAGTGGGATCTCCAACCTCATCATCATCACCCTGTGCGTTATCACACCCGTCGTCCTCAGAGCCAACCTGTTCCTGCCCTGACAAAAAACTAAAGTTGTCGCTCCAATCAGGTATTTGAGTCTTATCATCGTCTTCCTCATTGTCTCCACCAACAGGAGTTACAGTTTGGGAATGAGGGTCTACATTATGGTCAGAACCTTCTGCGTCTGGTCCTGGATCCGACTCATAAAGATTCTGGGCATCAGTGCAGATCATTTCCTCGTCTGGATTCACAGAAGCGCTGGAGTCGACCTCTGATTCCAAGGCTATAGTATGAGTAAACAGCTCTGCAGACTCAACCATCTGTTCTACCTCATACTCAGACGGGCAGCTGGAGATTTGGGAGCTGTGAGGAGGCAAGTGCGATTGGGGTGACACCTTTGAGGACTGGAGTATTTGTGATGTTGAAGTTGATGTGGAGGAGAGCCCACTTAAAGGAGCACTTGATATCCGTTGAAGCACCTGCTGTTTTTGTGCCTCATCTGAAATTTGTAGCGATTGGCGTGGCCGTAAGAAAGGGATCTTATCACATTGTCCGCTAAAAGAAGTAGACATTTTAGTTTGGCTGGAAGATGGTCTTTCTTCTGCAGATGTTACTGTTGCTTTAACACCTACCCCACGGACACAACCTTTTTTCCCCTTCCCAACACGCCTATTCCCCTTTCCACCAGCAGCAGGCCTTTTTCCACTCATTTTGGTGGTTAACTAATTAACAACTTTGGAGTTGTTTGCACAAAAAAACAATGGATGGGAACTGAGCAGAGCTGAGTGGCCAAACTGTGGTATTAGGCCAAAACTATTGGCTGGGTTAGATGCAAAAAAAAATTATATTCAATTTGCAACCTGATGGAGGTCAGTATAGATGGACTAATAGAGAAAGTCCCACACACTGCTAGAAGGCCAAATATTTTTTCAGAGCTAGATGCAGAAAAAAATATATTCAGTTTGCAACCTGATGGAGGTCTGTATAGATGGATGAATAGAACAAGTCCCACACACAGCTAGAAGCCCAATATTTTTTCAGAGGTAGATGCAGAAAAAATATATTCAGTTTGCAACCTGATGGAGGTCAGTATAGATGGACTAATACAACAAGTCCCACACACAGCTAGAAGCCCAATATTTTTTCAGAGGTAGATGCAGAAAAAAATATATTCAGTTTGCAACCTGATGGAGGTCTGTATAGATGGATTAATAGAACAAGTCCCACACACAGCTAGAAGCCCAATATTTTTTCAGAGGTAGATGCAGAAAAAAATATATTCAGTTTGCAACCTGATGGAGGTCAGTATAGATTGACTAATACAACAAGTCCCACACACAGCTAGAAGCCCAATATTTTTTCAGAGGTAGATGCTGAAAAAAATATATTCAGTTTGCAACCTGATGGAGGTCTGTATAGATGGATTAATAGAACAAGTCCCACACACAGCTAGAAGCCCAATATTTTTTCAGAGGTAGATGCAGAAAAAAATATATTCAGTTTGCAACCTGATGGAGGTCAGTATAGATGGACTGATACAACAAGTCCCACACACAGCTAGAAGCCCAATATTTTTTCAGAGGTAGATGCTGAAAAAAATATATTCAGTTTGCAACCTGATGGAGGTCTGTATAGATGAATTAATAGAACAAGTCCCACACACAGCTAGAAGCCCAATATTTTTTCAGAGGTAGATGAAGAAAAAAATATATGCAGTTTGCAACCTGATGGAGGTCAGTATAGATGGACTAATACAACAAGTCCCACACACAGCTAGAAGCCCAATATTTTTTCAGAGCTAGATGCAGAAAAAAATTATATTCAATTTGCAACCTGATGGAGGTCAGTATAGATGGACTAATAGAATGATGCTATGCCCAAAAGATTTTACTTCACTAGGTGCAGTAAAAAAATTGGTATTCTATACACAGGTGGTATATCTTGCAACACAGATAGGCTACTCCACTGACTAACACACTCTGCAATAGGCCAAAAAGGATTAGCTTTGCTAGATTCAGCCAAATGCTGTGAAAAAAACTTGCACAGCACTGGCACAGACCTGCCTGGCAAAAACTGATAGGAACTGATGTAACCTAGTCCTGAAAAGGACTCCAATTACAATTAGTCTTTACTCCCACAATCTATCTATTTAAGAGCACAGACCTGCCTGATAAAAGTCGTAGGAAATGCTGTAACCTAGTCCTTAAAAGGACTGCAATCACAACTATTCCCTACTCCCAAGCTATCTGTAGATTTGTGCGAAAATTGGCTTGAAATTAACAAGGTATAGCGCACACAGCAACAGCGGTGCCGTCTAACACGCAGCTGCAGCAGTGAGAAAATGGTGGCGACGGGGAAAATGGCTTGGTCTTATAGGGCAAGGACATGTGACATACACTGCCAATGACACATGCCCTTGCTTGTGTGAAAAAAAGCACTTCGCTCCGTGTGTGCGCTGCTGATAGGCTGACAGATTGCACCTCCCCACTGTAAATGCGGGAAAGAGAAAAAAAAAATGGAGATCTTCATTGTTCCTGCAGAGATCCATCCCCTGCCCCTCCCCCCACCCCGCTGTACACTCAAACTGCGTATTAACATTAATTTTCATCATTACTGAGAAAAAATCCAGTTATGATTTTGGTGCACGAACAGTTATCGAACATAACCTCGAACAGCCGAATTTTTCTCAAATTGTTCGTGTTCGCCGAACGGCTCGAACACCGCCCAAAACAGCTCGAATTTGAGATTGGCGAACAGTTCGAGTAGAACAACGCTCATCTCTACTGTGGAGTTCAGAGTGGTTTAACAAGATGGTTTTTATGCCCCTTGGAAGAAACGTAGAGTTCACAGTAGCTTAAAAAGACAGTTTTAGTGCCCCTTGGAAGAGTGGTGGAGGTCTCAGTGGAATAAAAAGACAATATCAATGCCCCTTGGAAGAGTAATGGAGGTCAAAGTAGCTTAACAAGATGATTTTAATGTCCCTTGGAGGAGCTGTGGAGTTCAGAGTGGTTTAAAAAGACGGTTTTAATGCCCCTTGGAAGAGACGTGGAGGTCACAGTAGCTTAACAAGACGGTTTTAATGCCCCTTGGAAGAGCTGTGGAGTTCAGAGTGGTTTAGCAAGATGGTTTCAATGCCCCTTGGAAAAGACGTAGAGGTCACAATAGCTTAAGAAGACAGTTTTAATGCACCTTGGAAGAGTGGTCGAGGTCGCAGTGGAATAAAAAGACAATATCAAAGCCCCTTGGAAGAGTAATGGAGGTCAAAGTAGCTTAACAAGACGGTTTTAATACTCCTTGGAAGAGCTGTGGAGTTCAGACTGGTTTAACAAGACGGTTTTAATGCCCCATGGAAGAGACGTGGAGGTCACAGTAGCTTAACAATACAGTTTTATTGCCCCTTGGAATAGTGGTGGAGGTCGCAGGGGAATAAAAAGACAATATCAATGACCCGAGGAAGAGACGTGGAGGTCACAGTAGTTTAACAAGATGGTTTTCATGCCCCTTGTAAGAGCTGTGGAGTTCAGAGTGGTTTAACAAGACGGTTTTAATGCCCCTTGGAAGAGGCGTGGAGGTCACAGTAGCTTAACAATACAGTTTTAATGTCCCTTGGAAGAGTGGTGGAGGTCGCAGTGGAATAAAAATACAATATCAAAGCCCCATGGAAGAGACGTGGATTTCACAGTAGCTTAACAAGATGGTTTTCATGCCCCTTGGAAGAGCTGTGGAGCTCAGAATGGTTTAACAAGAAGGTTTTAATGCCCCTTTGAAGAGACGTGGAGGTCACAGTAGATTAACAAGATGGTTTTAATGCCCCTTGGAAGAGCTGTGGAGTTCAGAGTGGTTTAGCAAGACGGTTTTAATGCCCCTTGGAAGAGACGTGGAGGTCACAGTAGCTTAACAAGACAGTTTTAATGCCCCTTGGAAAAGTTGCGGAGGTCGCAGTGGAATAAAAAGACAATATCAAAGCCCCTTGGAAGATTGGTGGAGGTCACAGTAGCTTATCAAGACTGTTTTAATGTCCCCTGGAAGAGCAGTGGAGTTCAGAGTGGTTTAACTAGCCTGTTTTAATGCCCCTTGGAATATACGTGGAGGTCACAGTAGCTTAACAAGTCGGTTTTAATGCCCCTTGGAAGAGCTGTGGAGTTCAGAGTGGTTTGACAAGATGGTTTTAATGCCCCTTGGAAGAGACTTAGAGGTCACAGTAGCTTAAGAAGACAGTTTTAATGCCCCTTGGAAGAGTGGTGGAGGACGCAGTGGAATAAAAAGACAATATCAATGCCCCTTGGAAGAGTAATTGAGGTCAAAGTAGCTTAACAAGACGGTTTTAATGCCCCTTGGAAGAGCTGTGGAGTTCAGAGTTGTTTAACAAGACGGTTTTAATGCCCCTTGGAAGAGACGTGGAGGTAACAGTAGCTTAACAATACAGTTTTAATGCCCCTAGGAAGAGTGGTGGAGGTCGCAGTGGAATAAAAAGACAATATCAATGCCCCGTGGAAGAGACGTGGAGGTCACAGTAGCTTAACAAGACGTTTTTCATGCCCCTTGGAAAAGCTGTGGAGTTCAGAGTGGTTTAACAAGACGGCTTTAATGCCCCTTGGGAGAGACGTGGAGGTCACAGTAGCTTAACAAGACGTTTTTTTTGCCCCTTAGAAGAGCTGTGGAGTTCAAAGAGGTTTAACAAGATGGTTTTAATGCCCCTTGGAAGAGACATGGAGGTCACAGTATTTAACAAGACAGTTTTTATGCCCCTTGGAAGAGTGGTGGAGGTCGCAGTGGAATAAAAAGACAATATAAAAGCCCCTTGGAAGAGTGGTGGAGGTCACAGTAGCTTATCAAGACGGTTTTCATGCCCCTTGGAAGAGCTGTGGAGTTCAGAGTGGTTTAACAAGACGGTTTTAATTCCCCTTGGAAGAGATGTGGAGGTCACAGTATCTTAATAAGACAGTTTTAATGCCCCTTGAAAGAGTGGTGGATGTCGCAGAAGAATAAAAAGACAATATCAAAGCCCCTTGGAAGAGTGGTGGAGGTCACAGTAGCTTATCAAGACTGTTTTAATGCCCCTTGGAAGAGCTGTGGAGATCAGAGTGGTTTAACTAGCCTGTTTTAATGCCCCTTGGAATAGACGTGGAGATCACAGTAGCTTAAAAAGTTGTTTTTAATGCCCCTTGGAAGAGCTGTGGAGTTCAGAATGGTTTAACAAGATGGTTTTAATGTCCCTTGGAAGAGACCTGGAGGTAACAGTAGCTTAACCATATAGTTTTAATGTCCCTTGGAAGAGTGATGGAGGTCGCAGTGGAATAAAAAGACAATATCAATGCCCTTTGGAAGAGTGATGGAGGTCTCAGTAGCTTAACAAGATGGTTTTAATGCCCCTTGGAAGAGCTGTGGAGTACTCAGTGGTTTAACAAGATGGTTTTAATGCCCCTTGGAAGAGTGGTGGAGGTCGCAGTGGAATAAAAAGACAACATCAATGCCCCATGGAAGAGACTTGGAGGTCACAGTAGCATAAGACGCTTTTAATGCCCCTTGGAAGAGATGTGGAGTTCAGAGTGGTTTAAAAAGACGGTTTTAATGCCCCTTGGAAGAGCTGTGGAGGTTACAGTGGAATAAAAACACAATATCAATGCCCCTTGGAACAGTGGTGGAGGTCTCAGTAGCTTATCAAGACGGTTTTAATGCCTCTTGGTAGAGCTGTGGAGTTCAGAGTGGTTTAACAAGACGGTTTTAAATCCCCTTGGAAGAGATGTGGAGGTCACAGTAGCTTAATAAGACAGTTTTAATGCCCCTTGAAAAAGTGGTGGAGGTCGCAGTGGAATAAAAAGACAATATCAATGCCCCTTGGAAGAGGTGTGGAGGTCACAGTAGCTTAACAAGATGGTTTTAATGCCCCTTGGAAGAGACGTGATGTTCAGAGTGGTTTAACAAGACGGTTTTAATGCCCTTTGGAAGAGACGTGCAGGTCACAGTAGCTTAACAAGACAGTTTTAATGCCCTTGGAAGAGTGGTGGAGGTTGCAGTGGAATAAAAAGACAATATCAATGCCCCTTGGAAGAGTGGTGGATGTCTTAGTAGCTTAATAAGACGGTTTTAATGCCTCTTGGACGAGCTGAGGAGTTCAGAGTGGTTTTACAAGACGGTTTTCATGTCCCTTGGAAAAGCTGTGAAGTTCAGAGTGGTTTAAAAAGACGGTTTTAATGCCCCTTGGAAGAGTGGTGGAGTTCAGAGTGGTTTATCAAAACGGTTTTAATGCCCCTTGGAAGAGTGGTGGAGGTCGCAGTGGAATAAAATAACAATATCAATGCCCCTTGGAAAAGACGTGGAGGTCACAGTTGATTAACAAGACGGTTTTAATGCTCCTTGGAAGAGCTGTGGAGTTCAGAGTGGTTTAACAAGACGGTATTAATGCCCCTTTGAAGAGCTGTGGAGTTCAGAGTGGTTTAACAAGACTGTTTTAATTCCCCTTGGAAGAGACGTGGAGGTCACAGTAGCTTAAAAAGACAGTTTTATTGAGCCTTGGAAGAGAGGTGGAGGTCGCAGTGGAATAAAAAGACAATATCAATGCCCCTTGTTAGAGTGGTGGAGGTCACAGTGGAATAAAAAGACAATATCAATGCCTCTTGGAAGAGTGGTGAAGGTCACAGTAGCTTAACAAGACAGTTTTAGTGCCACTTGGAAGACCTGTGGAGTACAGAGTGGTTTAACATGATGGTTTTCATGTCCCTTACAAGAGCCATGCAGTACAGCTTATTAAAAACATTATTCCCATTATTGGGGAGTAGGTCTCCCATAGTCTTTGCCTATGCCTTCCAAGCAAATGCTGCCAAAAATTAGGACGGAGGAACTTGCAATGCTGGCAAACAAGAGCCATGCAGTACAGCATATTAAAAACATTATTCCCATTATTGGGGAGTGGGTCTCCCATAGTCTTTGCCTATTCCTTCCAAGCAAAAGCTGCCAAAAATTAGGACGTTGGAACTTGCAATGCTGTCAACACGGACCACGGTCACCCTGGTGGTATAGTGGTGGTGGAGGCTGAGGATAAGGAGAAGAGCAAAATTCAGCTGAAATGAGGAAGCGTATATCCATGTGTAGGTGTGAAGTGGTGCATGGGAATACACCTCCCGAAAAAAAACGGTGGATTTGACTTTATGTTACTCTGCTATCATTTGGTGCTGATGAGAAGTCTGGCCCAATCCAGCCTTTGTTCATTTTGATAAGGGTCAGCTTGTCAGCATTGTCAGTTGACAGGCGAGTTCCCTTGTCAGTTATAATTCCCCCAGCGGCACTAAAAACACGCTCCGATAACACGCTAGCGGCAGTGCAGGCCAGGACCTCCAAGGCGTACAGGGCGAGTTCATTCCAAGTGTCCAGCTTGGATACTCAATAATTAAAAGGCAGAGAAGGAATCACGGAGGACGCTGGTACGGTCGGCAACGTACTCCCTCATCATCTTTTGAAACTTTCCACTCCTTGTGAGAGTACCCCGCGCCTCAGGGCCTGTATGCTGGGCCGGTCTCAGAAAACTGTCCCAGAACGTTGACAGTGTTCCCTTGCCTCTGCTGGATAGGAGTTGCATCTCTCTCACCTGTACTCTTGGTTGGGCAACGAACTGTGACCTCTGCCGCTAGAGTGTTCAGATGGAAATTTTTTTTAACAGTTCTGCAGCAAGGTCCTTCTGGTACTGCCCCATTTTTGTAGATCTCTCCACCTCAGGAATAAGAGAGTGAAAGTTCTCCTTGTAGCAGGGGTCTAAAAGTGTCACCAACCAGTAATGACTGTCACCCAACATTTTGACAACGCGAGGCTCACGGTTAAGGCAGCGTAACATAAAGTCAGCCACGCGTGCCAGACTGGTAATGGGCAAAACTTCTGTGTCCTCACCAAGGTGATGACTGACCATGCTCTCCTCCTCCTCCTCCCCCCTGTCCTCAGGCCACCCACACTGAACCAAATTTATGACAGTTGTACAGGTACTATCGTCTACAGCGCATGATACCAGCTCCTGTTCTTCCTCCTCCTCCTCCTCCTCCTCTCCCTCATGGTCCCCCAATGCACATTTGGATGAGATGAGGCTGGGCTGTGTGTAATCGCCCATTATGGCTTCTTGATTCTTTCTCATCATACTCTGGCTGCAATGCCTCCTCTTTAATTCTCTGCAGAGAGCGTTGCAAAAGACAGACAAGTGGGATGCTGACGCTAATGATGGCGTCAACGCCACTCACCATCTTGGTGGACTCCTCAAAGTTTGTCAGGATGGTACATATGTCAAACATCCAGGTCCACTCCTGTGGTCTTATGTGTGGAGTCTGACCTGAATATCGACGGCCTTGTTGCAGCTGGTACTCCACAACTGCTGTCTTCTGCTCACAAATCCTTTGCAGCATGTGGAGGGTAAAGTTCCAACGTCTGGGGACATCACACACCAGTCGGTGTGCCGAAAGCTGCAAACGCTGCTGCAACACAGCAAAGGCGGCGGAAGCTGTAGCCGACTTCCGAAAATGAGCTGACAGACGGCGTACTTTGATGAGCAGATCTGGCAACTCTGGGTACGATTTAAGAAACCGCTGAACCATGAGGTTAAGCACATGAGCCAGGCAGTGTGATCTTGCCTCGCCTCAGAGCCGCCACCAGGTTACGGCCATTGTCACACACGACCATACCTGGATGTAGGTTCAGCGGTCTCAGCCACAAATCTGCCTGCTCTTTCACAGCTGTCCACAACTCACAAGCAGTGTGAGGTTTATCACCTAAGCTTATGAGTGTCAGCCCAGCCTGTTGCCGCTTGGCTAAGGCAGTACTTCAGTGCTTCCAGCTTGTAACTGATGTGGTGATATCTGAGATGGAGGCTGAACATGAGGAGGAGGAGGAGGATGCGCTGGAGCTGTACACTATGGGGGGCAATTCTGACTAACATAGGGCCCGCAATCCTCGGTGTGGGGAGGATGTGTTCCCTCCCAAGGTCTGACTGGGTCCCGGCTTCCACTATGTTTACCCAGTGTGCCGTCAGGGAGATGTACTGTCCCTGGCCACAAGCACTTGTCCACGTGTCCATTGTCAGGTGGACTCTCCCAGTAACTGCGTTGTTGGAGGGCACGGCAGATGTTTTGGGACACGTGCTTGTGAAGTGCGGGGATGGCACACTGGGCAAAATAGTGTCGGCTACGGACCGAGTGCCGAGGGACGGCCACCGCCATAAGGTTGCGGAAGGATACCGTCTCCACCAGCCTAAAAGGCAGCATTTCCAACGCAAGCATTCGTGAAATGTGCGAATTTAGGACTGTGGCCTCTGGGGCGTTGGCTGCGAATTTGCGCTTTCGTTCAAAGCTCTGGGATATGGACAAATGAACGCTGCGGTGGGACGTGGACTTAGACGTTGATGCTATTTCTTGAGAAACTGCCATAACAAGAGAAGACTGAGAGGAAGGGGCATCTTTGCATGCAGTATGGACAGGGGATTGCCTTGCGTGCACAACAGGGGGTTCTCTTACACGCACAACAACGGGAGAAGCAGTGGTGACACCCGCTGACACTGGTCGTGGACCCTGGGGTTCACCCCACAAAGTCGGGTGCTTTGCTGACATGTGCCTGATCATGCTGTTGGTGGTCAGGCTGGTAGTTTTGTCACCCCTGCTGATGCTGACCTGGCAGGTGGTACAAATGGACTTTTTGGGGCTATCAGCTGAGTCTTTAAAAAAATTCCAGAGTCTGGAAGACCTACCGGTTGTACTGGCAACGTCCCTTGTGTTGGTGCTACGGGGAACTGTTGCCCGCCTTCTGTGTGCGGCCACCACACTGCTTCTTCCTGCTTGTTGGGGTACTCTGCCTCCCTCCCCCTGTGTGCTGCTGGCCTCGCTCTACTTGTCCTCCTGCCACGTTGGGTCAGTTTCTAGATCATCCACCACCTCCTCCTCTTCCACTTGCGCTCCACGATCCTCCTCCTCACTTCGTGGCAATTGTGTCTCGTCATCGTCCACCTCTTGAGACAAAATGCCAGCGTCGACTTCCTGTGGCCGTTGCTGTTCAAATATTTGGCCATCGCTACATGGGATCTCCTCTTCCACCACTTCAAGCCGAGCAGGCGAGGGGCACAAATATGGAAATGGACTAGTGAACAGCTCTTCAGAGTGTCCAACTGTGGGATCAGTTGCTGTCTGACGACACTCGGCATGGTGGGAGGAAGGAGCATCAGGGTGAGGAGGAGTATGCGGTCGAGACTCACGGCTACTAAAACATGACCTTGTGGAAGACAGACCGGAGGTGGTGGTGCCCAGGTAACTGGAAGTATTATCTGCTATCCAATTAATAAACTGTTCACACTGATCAGTTTGCAATACTGGTGTTGTAGTGTGCTTCCCTAGTAATTCGGTCAAGAAGTGGGAGCGAGAAGATGTGGCTGTTGGTTGTGGCACATTTTCACCTTGGCCACGGCCCC
This sequence comes from Phyllobates terribilis, assembly GCF_046119375.1. Lineage (NCBI taxonomy): Eukaryota > Metazoa > Chordata > Amphibia > Anura > Dendrobatidae > Phyllobates > Phyllobates terribilis. The sequence continues at coordinate 304,310,043 of NW_027362768.1, read as the reverse complement.
GTCCTCTACACGCACCATCACCAGAACTTCCAGTTCCACGTCCCTTGCCACGCGCCTTGCCCATTGTAAATGAAGTAAAATAGCTTACACTCGCACTATCAATGGAAAAAGGGTAATAAAAAGGAGATTAGAACTGTGGAAGAGGAAAAACACAGTTCTATTTCTCTGGCCTACACCAGAATCTTTTAAACAGATATATTTGTGTCTGAACACTGAGCGAGACACTCAATTTTCTTTTTTTAAATGTAAAAAGGCAAAAAGGTGGATAATACAGAGATTTGAACTGTGGAACTGTAAAACCACAGTTATAGTTATGTGGCCTACACCATAATCTTTTAAACAGATATATTTGTGTCTGAACAGTCAGGGAGACACTATTACTGTTTTTTTTTACGGAAAAAAGGCCAAAAGCTGGATAATACAGAGATTTGAACGGTGTAACTGCAAAACCACAGTTCTAGTTATCTGGCCTACACCAGAATCTTTTAAACAGATATTTTTGTGATTGAACAGTCAGCGAGACACTATTACTGGGTTTTTTTACGGAAAAAAGGCCAAAAGCTGGATAATACTGAGATTTGAAGCGTGGAACTGCATAACCATAGTTATAGTTATGTGGCCTACACCAGAATCTTTTAAACAGATATATTTGTGTCTGAATGGTCAGGGAGACACTATTACTGTTTTTTTTTACGGAAAAAAGGCCAAAAGCTGGATAATACCCAGATTTGAACCGAGGAACTGCAAATCCACAGTTATAGTTATGTGGCCTACACCAGAATCTTTTAAACAGATATATTGGTGTCTGAACAGTCACAGACACACTCAATTTTTTTGGGGGGGCGGGGGAAATACCAAAAGGTTAAAAAGATGCGTATTTTTACAGTCTGACTGAGGAAAAATCAAAAATACAGGATTTAGATGAAAAAAAAAGGATTTTTCCAGGCCCCTGATAACCGCGGGATAAGTCTAGCAATTTGACCAGCAGGAGCACACAGGACTGTAATGCACTGTTTGTTGGTATAACGACTGCGTCTCCTATACAGCCTGCCTGCCTGCCTGATATCTGGGATGGATATTAGTCCTGAGAAGGACTGTTTGTTTGATTTGGCAGGCTTTAGAGACCCTACACTACCTATTTCGCACTATAAATCTCTCCCTAACTCAGCAGCACTGACCCTACACTGTCTGATCCAGAGCGACAGTGTCCAAGATGGCGGCGCACAGTTTTAAATACTCGAGGTGACGCTGTGCGGCCAGCCAATCACTGTAATGCCCACAAACAACATGGCTGCGGCATTACAGTGACTGGCTGGCAATCCCTGCATGTTCATTGGCTCTGTATAGAGCGCCAAACGTGCAGGGCGGAGACCTGAGCTCCCGCCCGAGTAACCCGGAAGTGCTCGGTGCTCGCTGAACATCCCAAGTAGTGACATGCTCAGGCGAGTACAGAGCAGTGTCGAGCATATCTCAATATTTCTTTGAGTATTCCCCAAGTACATATAATATAACATGAGATTTTTCTGAAATTTAAGACGCTTAAAAAATACTTTTGACTTGCAAAAATAGAAATGTCTTAGATTCTTTTTTTTAATGGCTACCAGGTTTAAATTACACCAATTAGAGATAGGATGAATGGAAATCCATATTATTTGCTCAAAGTTCAAAGGCTGCTGCTGTCACACGTCATGCAGTAAAGTTACTTTAGTTATAAAGCACAAAATAAATAATTAATAAGTGGTACACATAATATAGTTCAACTAGTTGCGTCAGACGCAAGGTCACCTTCAGTTACAGACACGTGTCTTACTTTTTGCTCAATTTCCACATTACAGTCAGAATCAGTATCACCATCTGACACTATTTCTACACAATTGTCCTGCTTAGACTTCTCTAACACAAGACTATGAAATACATCTACCAACTGGAGAATATATCTCAATTTTTCTTTGTCTCTATGAAAAGATACCAGCTTAGAATCTAACTGTAAAATCTCCAATTCACATTCTCTATATAAGCTAAGCCACAAAACATCTAAGTCAGTTTCATCAGTATCCTTAAATTTCAATTTACTTTGCTTAGCAAAAGAAGAAATAATATCCATATTTTGCTTACCTTCAGATTTCTTAGCTTCTGATGATCAGCACGTATTAGCCTCAACCTTTGGTGCCTGTCAATCCATCTGGAGAATATATCAGTCCTCAATCTGTAGGTTCTTTCTGATTCTTGTGACAAAGTTAGTGGATTTTCTGACACTTGAACAACAGCTGTTCAGCTTGTCTTCTCTCCCCCCTTTGTTCAAGAAGGAAATTCACTTAAAAACACAAAAAAATCAGAACTGGATGCTCGCCAATGTTAAAAAAAAGACTTATTTCCATATATTTTTCTATCAAGGACTTATCAGATGCAATCAATCAAAACTATATCACAATATTCTTCTAAAAAAATGTATCGATTTATTCTTGGATTGTCCATTAAAAAGAATGATTGCAGTAGTTACATAAAATACCGTATTTTTCGGACTATAAGATGCACCGGGCCATAAGACGCACCTAGGTTTTAGAGGAGGAAAATAAAAAAATAAAAACTTAAGCAAAAAATGTGTCATGATGCACTTTTAAGGGGGAGGGTGTCTTCTGCTGACACTGGTATAGGGGTAATGTCCCCCAATTCTGACAATATCCCCCATCCTAGTATATATGCCGCCCCCCTTCATTTTATACGTGGTCCCCATCCCCATCCTGATATGCCTGGCATCCCTCCATCCTGGTATGCATGGCACCCCTCATTCTTATCCTGGTATGCATGGCACCCCTAATCGCTGTCCTGGTATGCTTGGCACCCCTAATCCCTGTCCTGGTATGCATGGCACCCCTCATCCCTGTCCTGGTATGCGCATGGCACCCCAAATCCCTGTCCTAGTATGCATGGTCCCCCTAATCCCCATCATGCTGCACATTAAAAAAAAATAAACACTCCTACTTACCTTTCTTCTCTCCTCCAGTGCTGCGTCCGGTCTGCCTGCACTGATCTCTCCCTGTGAGCCGCGCATGACGTCACTACCATGCGCGGCTCACAAGGAGAGATCAGCTGCCGGAAGTCACTGCTCCCCACGCCGGGACTGTGTGCGCGTGGAGCAGTGACTTCACTCTCCTTCATAGCCAGCACACAGCATAGCCGTGCTGCGGCTGCTGCTGCTGCCGGCTATCTCTTGTGCCCGCTCATTAAAGGGCATGAATATTCACCCCCTCCCCACACCCATGGGCGTGGAGAGAGGTTGAATAGTCATGCCCTTTAACAGCTGACACAAGAGATAGTCGGCAACAGCAGGAGCCGCAGCGCGGCTACACTGTATACTGCTATTAAGGAGCATGAATATTCAGTGCTCCCCAAGTCCCCATGGCGTGTTAAAAGTTGACCAGCGATTTCTAATTTTTCCAATAAAATGTACAAAACCATTTTTTTAGGGACCCCATCAAATTTGAAGTCACTTTGAGGGGTCTTAAGGAAAGAAAATACCCAAAAGTGACACCATTCAAAAAAATTCAGATTTCTTAGCTTCTGATGATCAGCACGTATTATCCTCAACTCGTCTGATCTTTATAGTACGTATGTTGCCTGTTAATCCATCTGGAGAATATATCAGTCCTCAATCTGTAGGTTCTTTCTGATTCTTGTGACAAAGTTAGTGGATTTCCTGACACTTGAACAACAGCTGTTCAGCTTGTCTTCTCTACCCCCTTTGTTCAAGAAGAAAATTCACTTAGAAACACAAAAAATCAGTACTGGATACTCGCCAATGTAAAAAAATACTTATTTCCGTATATTTTTCTATCAAGGGCTTCTTATCAGATGCGATCAATCACAGACTATATCACAATATTCTTATAAAAAAATGTATCGATTTATTCTTGGATTGTCCATTAAAAATAATGATTGCAGTAGTTACATAAAATAGTTAAATAGTTACAAAGTGATTGTCCATTTGTCCCTAATTAGCTTAATAGTTGATATTCACCCATCTTTTCCTGGGATCCTGAATGGTAGATTACGTCCGTCTGTGTCCAGCACGTGTGAGAGGATGACACCATGTGTCCGGGTAAAGCACGTGTCTCCTTGGGCATACATCAGCAGCTGTTTTCTTCACACATAGATTCTCATCCAGTGTCCTGTGAAATGGCAAGAGCGACCCCCCTGTCTCTAACATGGGGTTATATAGCCCCCCCATAGCACCTGTTCTTCTGCATATGGCACTGAGCTAAAAATACACAAATAGCGCATGCTATCTAGAAACCCTAGCACGATGGCTGATGCAATCTTATGCAATATATGGTACAGAATTCAGAATTGAGACTAAAATTAATATCTGTAATTAATATTTAACAATAAGAAAAATTACACCAAATGCAAGTGAAATCTGGTACGGGCACTCGTAGTCAGCTATACTCTTATTGTTTGGTTACTCCCATTACCATTACACATGTGCACAAAGTAACCAATGGAGGCTCCTCTCCTTTCTCCACTGGGATCCATATCAATAACATAGAATTAGCATGTGCTACTATACAGTGGTGTGAAAAAGTGTTTGCTCCCTTCCTTATTTCTTATTCTTTTGCATGTTTGTCATACTTAAATGTTTCAGATCACAAAAAAATTTAAATATAAGACAAAGATAACACAAGTAAGCGCAGAATGCAGTTTTTAACCCCTTTACAACACAAGGTGGTTTGCACGTTAATGACCAGGCCAATTTTTACAATTCTGACCACTGTCACTTTATGAGGTAATTACGCTGAAACGCTTCAGTGGATCCCACGGATTCTGAGATTGCTTTTTCGTGACATATTGTACTTCATGATTGTGGTAAAATTTCTTAGATATCACTTGCGTTTATTTCTGAAAAAAATGGAAATTTGGCAAAAATGTTGAAAATTTCAAAATTTGAATTTTTATGCCCTTAAATCAGAGAGATATGTCACACAAAATAGTTAATAATTAGTTAATAAATAACATTTACCACATGTCTACTTTACATCAGCACAATTTTGGAACCAAAATCTTTTTTATTAGGGAGCTATAAGGGTTTAAAGTTGACCAGTGATTTCTCATTTTTCCAACAAAATTCACAAAACCATTATTTTAATGACCACATCACATTTGAAGTGACTTTGAGGGGTCTTTATGACAGAAAATACCCAAAAGTGACACCATTCAAAAAACTGCACCCCTCAAGATGCTCAAAACCACATTCAAAAACTTTATTAACCCTTCAGGTGCTTCACAGGAATTTTTGGAATGTGGAAAAAAATTTACATTTAACTTTTTTCACAAAAATGTTGCTTTCTTTCTTTTTTAATTTTCATAGGGATAACAGAAAAAATGGACCCCAGATTTGTTGTGCAATTTCCACTGAGCACGCAGATACCCCATATGTGGGGAAAGAACTTTGTTTTGGCGCACGGCAGGGTCAAGAAGGAGCGCCATTTGTCTTTTTGAATGTAAAATTTGCTTGAATGATTAGCAGACGCCATGTTGCATTTGGGGAGCCCCTGATGTGCCTAAACAGTGGAAAACCCCCACAAGTGACACCATTTTGGAAACTAGATGTAACATACCTGGTGGCGGGCTTGCATGGTGCACCATCTCTCACTATGCATGATCGCAAACTTGATCTTCAGTCCAGTCTGCTAGCCTGGCTTCTATTCATGCTGTCTGTTTGTCTCTGTTCTGACTGCTTAGGGCGGCAGCCCGGTTACTTCTTGTTTTTTGTAGCTGCTGTGGGCACACCCCTAATGCGTCCTCAGCCTATTGCTGTCTGTCACTGGATATTTAAACCAGCTCCACCTTGAAGCTGGTGACTGAGCTACTCTTATCCTCAGAGGGCTTCTTGCCTCTGATGTGCCAGGTCCTGTTCTGTTTTTCCTGCCTGTCCGCCTTCCTGGAGGCTGTATTCCCAGGCCTGTCTGAACACGCTCCTAGCCTATTCGTCCGCCTTCTGGGGGCCACATACCCAGACCTGTTATCTGTTTCTTCTAGCCTGTTTGTCCGCCATTCTGGGGGCCGCATACCCAGACTCGCTCTTGTATCTCGCTGCAGTGTCAGTTCCTGTCTGAACACTCAGTTCCTGTCTGAACACTCTCCTAGCCTGTTAACTGTTTTTCCCTATGTCCGTACCTTCCCTTTTTCTGCAGAGTCTGAATCTGCAGCTAAATCCTCCTCGTTGTCGCTGTACTTCCATTTGTGAGTTTAGAGTCCACTAGCTACTTCATTGCAAGTAACTTGAGTGTATCTGGTTCTGCTTTTCCCTTCCAGTCTGTTCAGTGTGAACAGAGCCTTGTCCTCTCTGCCTTGCTCACCGCTCCGGCGGTTCCTGCCCGCTCTGCCTTGCTCACCGCTCCGGCGGTTCCTGCCTGCTCTGCCTTGCTCACCGCTCCGGCGGTTCCTGCTCACTCTGCCTTGCTCACAGCTCCGGCGGTTACTGCCTGCTCTGCCTTGCTCACCGCTCTGGCGGTTCCTTCCTGCTCTGCCTTGCTCACCGCTCCGGCGGTTCCTTCCTGCTCTGCCTTGCTCAACGCTTCGGCAGTTCCTCTCTGCTCTGCCTTGCTCACCGCTCTGGCGGTTCCTGCCTGCTCTGCCTTGCTCACCGCTCTGGCGGTTCCTGCCTGCTCTGCCTTGCTCACCGCTCTGGCGGTTCCTGCCTGCTCTGCCTTGCTCACCGCTCCGGTGGATCCTGCCTGCTCTGCCTTGCTCACCGTTCTGGCGGCTACTGCTCGCTCTGCCTTGCTCAATGCTCCGGCGGTTCCTGCCTGCTCTGCCTTGCTCACCGCTCCGGCGGTTCCTGCTCGCTCTGCCTTGCTCACCGCTCCGGCGGATCCTGCCTGCTCTGCCTTGCTCACTGCTGCGGCGGTTCCTTCCTGCTCTGCCTTGCTCAACACTCCGGCAGTTCCTTCCTGCTCTGCCTTGCTCAATGCTCCGGCTGTTCCTCTCTGCTCTGCCCTGCTCACCGCTCCGGTGGTTCCTGCCTGCTCTGCCTTGCTCACCGCTCCGGCGGTTCCTGCCTACTCTGCCTTGATCACCGCTCCGGCGGTTCCTGCCTGCTCTGCCTTGCTCACCGCTCCGGTGGTTCCTGCCTGCTCTGCCTTGCTCACCGCTCCGGCGGTTCCTGCCTGCTCTGCCTTGCTCACCGCTCTGGCGGTTCCTGCCTGCTCTGCCTTGCTCACCGCTCCGGCGGCTCCTGCCTGCTCTGCCTTGCTCACCGGTCCGGCGGTTCCTGCCTGCTCTGCCTTGCTCACCGCTCCGGCAGTTTCTCACCTGCTCTGCTTGCTCACCTCTCCGGCGGTACCTCTCTGCTCTGCCTTGCTCACCGGTCTGGCGGTTCCTGCCTGCTCTGCCTTGCTCACAGCTCCGGCGGTTCCTGCCTGCTCTGCCTTGCTCACCGCTCCGGCGGTTCCTGCCTGCTCTGCCTTTCTCACCGTTCCAGCGGTTCCTGCCTGCTCTGCCTTGCTCACCGCTCCGGCGGTTTCTCCCTGCTCTGCTTGCTCACCACTCCGGCGGTACCTCTCTGCTCCGCCTTGCCCACCGCTCCAGTGGTTCCTCTCTGCTCTGCTTGTCTACCACATCTGCGGTTCTGTTCCTGAAACACACTCTATACTGGACCCTATCCAGCCTGCGCTCCAACCTGCTAGTACCTCCCCGTCTGCACGCCAGCCGTACTTGTCCGTACCCACCTGTCTGCATACCAGCCGTGCCTGCCAGTATCCTCCTGTCTGCACTCCAGCAGTGCCTGCCAGTGCCCACCTGTCTGCATGCCAGCCGTGCCTGCCAATACCCACCTGTCTGTGTGCCAGCCTAACCTGCCTGTTCCTGTATTCCCCGGTGTAGGTCAACAGCCATTTCCTGGGTCTGGCCTGGAGTAGCACCTGGTCCCTCTGCTCGGTTCCTCCCTTGTGCACGGCGTCATTAGCAGTCGTGCGACCTTGGTCGGATCGGGTAGATACTTAGTTACGCCCCTCCAGGCACTCTCCGGTTCATGGCACAGTGGAATCACTAAATCACGCACACGCCAGTCAGCGCGGGCGTGTCCATAACAGTTTGCTCAGGCCATGGTTCCCGTTGAGCCCTACGGCCCTTCGCTCTCAGAGACTTTTTCTGGCAAAAACGTGCACCAAGAAATTTTTTTTTCGCAAGCTGATGTCCAGGCGATGTATGCACCAGCCCAAATGGAACTTTCTGCACCCGTTCCTGCGGATCCGCCATGGTGCTATGGGGTTCCTAAACAAAGCCGTGCGTTTGTGGAGCAATGCATGCTGCATTTCAAGTTCTACCCTCTCTATTTTCCTACCGATTGGGCTAAAGTGGCATTTATGATATCCTACCTAGTGGGTGATGCCTTGAAATGTATCACTCCCCTATGGGAAGCATGGGATCCTATCGTCCTTGACCTGCAGGCCTTCCTGGTGGCCTTTCTAATGGTCTTCGATGACCCGAATCCTGAAGCCTCTGCTAAAGCTTCCCTTCCCAATATCCCAGAGCAGCCCCGATGTGTAATGTGTGTGGGTAACTCACCAGTTCTCCAGCCTGAAGAGACTGCTGCCCACCCAGAATCCTCACAGGATGACTAGACTCCACAGAATACTTCTCTTCCCAACCTCAAGAGGCAGTCCAGATGTGCTAGGCATAGAGGCAAGCCATCACGCCAGGTTCTGTCCTCCCAAAGACCTCCTGTTCCCCAGCCTGTAGAAGCAGCTACCCGTACGGAATCCATGAAGGTTGACCATGTTCGGCAGGCAAAGCAGAGGCCGGAACTCAGTAACGAAATCGGATTGCAGTCCCGCTGTGCTTGTTTGGGACCCCCTGACGGTCTTTGTCCAGTGAAGGTTGGAGAATCCCAAGACATTAGGCCTGTAGGAGAGGCAGCCCTGGGCATTAGTGTTTCCTCTCCACAGATGACCATGACTGTCTCCGTGGCAAGTAAAAGCCTCGGATTAATCGGAAGTTTCGGGCTTAAAGCCTTGAAGAGTCAGTGTCTGATTCCCGTCTAAAAACTCCAGAAGCCGGTATGGGCATTGTTAGCAAAAGGACGAGCCTTACTCAGAAACAGTCAAAAGATGTCTGTACAAATTAAGCTCCAGATTGGAGCATTACACTTGAAGAAGCTTTCCTTTCAGGTGCTGACTGGTTTACCCACAAGTCGTCCAGAGCCGAGAGATCTAGTGCCCGCTCAGGTCTGGAGACCTTGCATGGTGTATCTTGGGGGACTGTTAAGGTACAAGGGGTGTCCAGTCCCCATATCTTCAGAACAGTCAGCAATGTCTTCTTCTTCTTCACCAGATCTACTAGTCGCTGACTCGCTGTGCGCTGAAGTCTCCAAAGGAAGAGAAGCGGAGGCAATGTCCCCACACAGTCTCGACGATTGTACCAATGATCTGGCTTCAGGTACGGTCCCGCTTCACAGACATGTCATCTCTGAAACCAGTTTGAGGACGGTCCCAAAGCATGGACCCTCCATCTCTAATAAATCTGGCCTTGCGTCCATCGAGGCGGTGGATACCCCCAAGTCTTTGCACCCCTCCAACCAGGCCGAGGACCTCCAGTTGCCCCCTGAATCCTCCAGGGTGCTACCTAATAACAAATGGAGAGAGACTTTCCTACTCACTGTACTTGATACCTCGCCTGCTTCATCCAGTGAGCTTGACCAAGTGGACCCCGAAGCAGTGGTTACACCTGAGTCTCTGCAACCCTCCAACCAGGCGGAGGACCTCCAGTTGTCTCCTGAGCCCTCTGGGGTGCTACCTGATAACAAATGGACAGAGACTTTCTTACACCCTGTACCTGGTACTTCACCCACTTCATTCGTTGCTGAGGATGGCTTGATGGGAGGAAGCATCCTAGTTACCAAGATAATGAGACCAGTTTCGTTTCCTCTAGTGGACAGAAGAGGTAATCCTCTTGAAGAGAAGGATTGGCCTCCCAATTCTCTGCGGAACACTCTTGCAGGCTTAAAGAAGAGGGGGCGTAAAGGGGGGGTACTGTAACATACCGGGTGGCGGGCTTGCATGGTGCACCATCTCTCACTATGCATGATCGCAAACTTGATCTTCAGTCCAGTCTGCTAGCCTGGCTTCTATTCATGCTGTCTGTTTGTCTCTGTTCTGACTGCTTAGGGCGGCAGCCCGGTTACTTCCAGTTTTTTGTAGCTGCTGGGGGCACACCCCTAATGCGTCCTCAGCCTATTGCTGTCTGTCACTGGATATTTAAACCAGCTCCACCTTGAAGCTGGTGCCTGAGCTACTCTTATCCTCAGAGGGCTTCTTGCCTCTGATGTGCCAGGTCCTGTTCTGTTTTTCCTGCCTGTCCGCCTTCCTGGAGGCTGTATTCCCAGGCCTGTCTGAACACGCTCCTAGCCTGTTCGTCCCGCCTTCTGGGGGCCACATACCCAGACCTGTTATCTGTGTCTTCTAGCCTGTTTGTCCGCCATTCTGGCGGCCGCATACCCAGACTCGCTCCTGTATCTCGCTGCAGTGTCAGTCCCTGTCTGAACACTCAGTTCCTGTCTGAACACTCTCCTAGCTTGTTACCTGTTTTTCTCTATGTCCATACCTTCCCTTTTTCTGCAGTGTCTGAATCTGCATCTAGCTCCTACTCGTTGTCGCTGTACTTCTGTTTGTGAGTTTAGAGTTCACTCGCTACTTCATTGCAAGTACCTTGAGTGGATCTGGTTCTGCTTTTCCCTTCCAGTCTGTTCAGTGTGAACAGAGCCCTGTCCTCTCTGCCTTGCTCACTGCTCCGGCGGTTCCTGCCCGCTCTGCCTTGCTCACTACTCTGGCGGTTCCTGCCTGCTCCGCCTTGCTCACTGCTCTGGCGGTTCCTACCTGCTCTGCCTTGCTTACCACTCCGGCGGTTCCTGCCTGCTCTGCCTTGCTCACCGCTCTGGCGGTTTTTGCCTGCTCTGCCTTGCTCACCACTCCGGTGGTTCCTGCCTGCTCTGCCTTGCTCACCACTCCGGCGGTTCCTGATCACTCTGCCTTGCTCACCGCTCTGGCGGTTCCTGCCTGCTCTGCCTTGCTCACCAGTCTGGCGGTTCCTTCCTGCTCTGACTTGCTCACCGCTCCGGCGGTTCCTCTCTGCTCTGCCTTGCGCACTGCTCCGGCGGTTCCTGCCTGCTGTGCCTTGCTCATCGCACCGGCGGTTCCTGCCTGCTCTGCCGTGCTCACCGCTCCGGCGGTTCCAGCCTGCTCTGCCTTGCTCACCGCTCCGGCGGTTCCTGCCTGTTCTACCTTGCTCACTGCTCCGGCGGTTCCTGCCTGCTCTGCCTTGCTCACCGCTCTGACGGTTTCTCCCTGCTCTGCTTGCTCACCGGTCTGGCGGTACCTCTCTGCTCCGCCTTGCCCACCGCTCCAGCGGTTCCTCTCTGCTCTGCTTGTCTACCGCATCTGTGGTTCTGTTCCTGAATCCCACTCTGTACTGGACCCTATCCAGCCTGTGCTCCAACCTGCTAGTACCTCCCTGTCTGCACGCCAGCTGTATTTGTCAGTACCCACCTGTCTGCATACCAGCCGTGCCTGCCAGTATCCTCCTATCTGCACTCCAGCCATGCCCGCCAGTACCCACCTGTCTGCATGCCAGCCGTGCCTGCCAATACCCACCTGTCTGTGTGCCAGCCTAACCTGCCTGTTCCTGTATTCCCCAGTGTGGGTCAACAGCCGTGTCTGGGGTCTGGCCTGGAGTAGCACCTGGTACCTCTGCTTGGTTCCTCCCTGGTGCACGGCGTCGTTAGCCGTCGTGTGACCTTGGTCGGATCGGGTAGATACTTAGTTACGCCCCTCCAGGCACTCTCCGGTTCATGGCACAGTGGAATCACTAAATCACGCACACGCCAGTCAGCCCGGGCGTGTGCATAACACTAGACCCCTCAGGGAACTTATCTAGATGTTTGGTGAGCATCTTGAACCCCCAGGTGCTTCACAGAAGTTTATAACATTGAGCCGTAAAAATAAAATTATCACATTTTTCCCACAAAAATGTTTTTCAGCCCCCAATTGTGCATTTTCATAAGGGTAACAGGAGAAATTGTGTGGCGTCCCTGAGGGTTCGGTCACCACAGAGGTATTGCATCTCACTCAGAGGTGTGGTATCTCACTCTCAGGTAAGGAAGGAGTAAGGCTCAGGACCCTAACACTACATCCACTACACCACATCTCCGGGGGACAGGGCGACAATGCTCCTAAGGGAAGCACAACTGTCCCTGATCCCTGGCTGGAGTGGGGAACCACCTAGAGAGGGGGAACCAGGTAGTGGATGGGTGGAGGAAGTAGTTAAGGGGAGCACTGGAGTAGGAGGTATAAAAGGAAGGAACCATTTTGGTTCAGAGAGAGAAGGGAGACAGACAGTAGGAGAAGTGACAGGAGCAGAGGCTCTGTATGAGCTCTGCTCCACAGGCAGGCCTAGTCAAGAGGCCTGAGCCTGAAGGAGGAAGGAGAGGAAAGAGGGAGCAGGAAGGCTCCAGGAAAGGAACCAAAGGGACCCCATGGGGAAGGGGCCGTGCCGCAGCCACCCGTACGCCCGCCGCTGCCAGGAGGTGGGGGGATCAGGCCAGAAGAAAGGGGACCGGATCCCTCAACCAGCAGAGACTACAAGGCTCAACTGGGAACCGGAGGCCGCAGCACTTTAAGTCAGCAGGCCGCCCACACCAGCCATCAGGAAGGTAGTCACATAGGGTCAGGGGACGGAACACACGTCGCGTGCCAAGGTCCGAGGACACTGGACAGAGATGCCGCTAGGTGTGAGGTACAAGGAGAGAGGCCAGAGAAAGGTACACAGAACGGGGTCCTGAAAAGTGCTCTGGAGATACCTGAGGGTGGACCGAGCCCCTCACTGAGTATGCACAGCACGACGTGGGAAGTTATGATCTGCAGTGTAACTTGGAAACTGATAAACCGTGAGTAAAGACCCTGGGACTGCATCACCTTGTCTCCATGTTTCTTATCGCGCCAGCACTCACTGCACTGGGACGCCCCGCACAACCACCATCATTCACCTGCGCTGCCCTGAAGCTGCAGTCTTCCTGTGGGGAGTTATACTACACTTGCTGCGCATACCACCAGCTTCAGTGGACTGCTCCACAGCGGCGGTTCTCCATAACCGCAAACCACAGGTGGCATAGTCGGACTATATAAACCTATACACATAGACTGCTACTGGTTTGACCGCCCTGGGTCACGGACCGGGTCGCCACCACGATGACTACAACCCCCAGCATTTACAAGGCCCTGCTCCGGGTACCCCCACGGCCCAGGGGGCGCGTCAATTGCACCAGGCAATTTGTTGTGCAATTTCTCCTGAGTAAGCAGATAACCCATATGTGGGGGAAAACCACTGTTTGGGCGCACGACAGAGTTCGGAAGGGATGGAGCGCCATTTGACTTTTTCATTGTAAAATTTGCTTGAATAATTAGCGGACGACATGTTGCGTTTTGAGAGCCCCTGATGCGCCTAAACAGTTGAAACCCCCAACAAGTGACACCATTTTGGAAACTAGACCCATCAGGGAACTTATCTAGATGTGTGGTGAGCACCCTGAACCCCCAAGTGTTTTACAGAAGTTTATAACATGGAGCCGTGAAAATAAAAAAATCAAACTTTTCCCACAAAAATTATGTTTTAGCCCCAATTTTTTTATTTTCACAAGGGTAAGAGGAGAAAATGGACCCAACAAACTTTTGTGCAATTTCTCCTGAGTACCCCAGTACCCCATATGTGGTGAAAATACAGTGTTTGGGCGCATGGCAGAGTTCAGAAGGGAAGGTGCAATTTGTGACTTTTTGAACGCAAAATTGGCTGGAATTGAGAGCGGACGCCATGTCGCGTTTGGAGAGCCCCTGATGTGCCTAAATAGTGGAAACCCCCCAGAAGTGACCCCATTTTGGAAACTACAACCCTCAAGGATTTTATCAAGGCATATAGTGAACATTTTGAACCCAGAGGTACGACACAGGATTTGATAACATTAGGTCATCATATTGAATAAGTTGTCTTGAGCGCAAGTGCTTGCTACTTGAGTTTGCATCGGGTACTCAGGTATGCACATGTACTGTGTGTGCTCGAGTGACATGCTCAAGTCCCTGCCCGCATATTTCATGGATATTAGACTCCCCCAAAAAAACATGCGGGAATTGCTCTTGCATGTCAGGCAATCCCCTCGAGTTTTTTTGGGCCACGAAGCATATAGGGCGGAGACTTGAGCATGTCACTCGAGCACCCGCGATACTCAGTGCATACACGACCACCCGATGCAAACTCAAGTAGTGAGCACATGTGCTCAACACTAGTCGCCATATCGTCATCTTTTTTTCTTTTACTTTTGAAAAGAATCCCAGATCTAACCCCAACCCTAATACAACCCCAACCTTAACCCTAGTCCAACCCTAACCCTAGCCCAACCCTAACCCTAACCCTAACCCTAGCCCAATCCTAACCGTAACCCTAGCCCAAGCCTAGCCCAACCCTAACCCTAGCCCAATCCTAACCCCAACCCCAACCCTAACCCTAGCCCAACCCTAACCCTAGCACAACCCTAACCCTAGAGTTTATTTTTACACCGTTCCTCGTGCGGTATAAGTGATTAGACGACTTTATTCTTCGGGTCGGTGCGATTACAGTGATACTAGGATTATATCGGGTTTTTATGATTGACAGCTGTCACACACTAAAAGACACAATTTTTTTGTCAAATCTAGTTTTTGCATTGCCATATTTTGAGAGCTATAATTTTTCCATATTTTGGCCGACAGAGTCATGTGATGGCTTGTTTTTGGCGGGACGAGTTGACGTTTTTATTGGTACCATTTTCAGGCACGTGACATTTTTCGATCGCTTTCTATTCCAATTTTTGGGAGGCAGAATAAACAAATAACAACAATTCAGGAATTGTTTTTTATTTATTTTTTATGTTGTTCTGCGTGTGGTAAAATTGATAAGGTAGCTTTATTCTTCAGGTCAGTACGTTTACAGCGGTACAACATTTATATTGTTTTTCTATGTTTTGGCGCTTTTACACAATAAAAGCTATTTTATCTAAAAACATATTTTTTTGCATCGCTTTATTCTGAGAGCTATAACTTTTTATTTTTTGGCTGATGGAGCTGTATGGTGGCTTGTTTTTTGCGGGACAAGATGACATTTTCAGCGGTACCATTTTTATTTATATTCGTCTTTTTGTTCGCGTGTTATTCCATTTTTTGTTTGGCGGTATGATGATAAAGCATTGTTTTTTTCTTCGTTTTTTTTTTTTTTTTTACAGTGTTCACTAAAGGGATTAACTAGTGGGGCAGTTTTATAGGTCAGGTCGGTCTGGATGCGGCGATACCAAATATGTGTACTTTCATTGTTTTGTCTTGTTTTTTTTTGTAAAAATATTTATTGATGGATACATTATATATATTTTTTTTGTATTATCTTTTTTTAAGATTTTTATAATTTTTTTTTTCATTTTTTAACACTTTTTTACTTTTATACTTTGTCCCACTATGGGACTTTCACTTTTTTTTACTCTTATCGCCTGTATAGCATAGGGATGGAGCACCATCCCTGTGCTATACAGGACGTCAGCGCTGCAGATGTAGAAGATACTTTGGTCATGCACTGCGCATGACTAAAGTATCTTCTTGCTGTCTGGTGACCCGGAGGTTGTCATGAAGACATCGGGTCATCATTGCAACATCTGGGAAGCCGTGGCAGACAGCGTTGGACGCCAGCAGGAGAGGTGAGAAACGCGATCACCTCCCCTTGCCCCCGCAATACTGCGATCAACTTTGATTGCAGCATTGCGGGGGTTAATGTACCAGGAGCGGTGCGGGACCACTCCCAGCACATAGCACCGGGTGTCAGCTGTGACAATCAGCTGACACCCGGTGGTGATCATGTCCGCACAGCCTGTGTGTGGGCGAAATCTACAGAGCGTACTGATACGTACCTGGCTCTTAAAGCCCAGTACATCTCGGGCTTTAAAGGTATTAAATAAAGGTCTTTATTATTAAGAGAAAAAGAAATCCAAACCTACAAGGCCCTGTGTGAAAAAGTGATTGCCCTTCCCCTTAAAACATAAATTAACTGTGGTTTATCACATCTTTGGGAAGCTGTTTTCAATTTCACTAGCCACACACAGGCCTGATTACTGCCTTACCTGTTCTCAATAAAGAAATCACTTAAATAGGAACTGCCTGACAAAGTGAAGTAGACCAAAAGATCCTCAAAAGTTAGACATCATGCTTCGATCCGAAAAAATCAGTAACAAATGAGAAACAAAGTAATTGAGATCTATCAGTCTGGAAAAGGTTATAAAGACATTTCTAAAGCTTTGGCACTCCAGCGAACACAGTGAGAGCCATTATACACAAATGGAAAAAACATGGAACAGTGGTGAACCTTACCAGGAGTGGCTGGCTGACCAAAATTACCCCTAGAGCGCAGCCAAGAGGTCACAAAACACCCTACAACAAATGCAGGCCTCACTTGCCTCAGTTAAGGTCAGTGTTCATGACTCCACCATAAGAAAGAAACTGGGCAAAAATGACATGCATGGCAGAGTTCCAGGATGAAAACCGCTGCTGAGCAAAAAGAATATAAGTGCTCTCCTTAGTTTTGCAGGAAAACACCTTGATGATCGCCAAGACTTTTGGGAGAATACTCTGTGGAATGACGAGACAAAAGTTGAACATTTTGAAAGATGTATGTCCCTTTGCATCTGGCGTAAAAGTAACACAGCATTTCAGAAAAGGATCATCATACCAACAGTAAAATATGTTGGTGGTAGTGTGATGGTCTTGGTCTGTTTTGCTGCTTCAAGACCTGGAAGACTTAAAGTAGTAAATGGAACCATGAATTCTGCTGTCTACCAAAAAATCCTGATGGCGAATGTCTGGCCATCTCTTCATGACCTCAAGCTGAAGCGCACTTAGGTTATGCAGCAGGACAATGATTCAAAACACAATAGCAAGTTAACCTCTGAATGGATAAAGAAATTAAGACTATGGAGTGGCCTAGTCAAAGTCCTGACCTTAATCCGATTAAGATGTTGTGGTATGACCTTGAAAAGGTGGTTCATGCTCAGAAACCCTCCAATGTGGCTGAATTACAACAATTTTGCAAAGATGAGTGGGCCAAAATTCATCCAGAGCATTATAAAAGACTCATTGCCAGTTATTGCAAACGCTTGATTGCAGTTGTTGCTGCTAAGGGTGGCCCAACCAGTTATTAGGTGTTACGGATCCAGATGGTGGAACCACTATGCCGTGGTGCAAGGAGGGACCAGAGGGGCGTGACTAAGAGCCTGCCCGGACCGACCCTGGCTACAGGGCGACTTAATCGACTCCATGAGCCAAGGAGGGACCAGGAAGGGGGTCCAGGTGCCACTCTGGGACCGACCTTGAGAGAGCAGGCGACCCCCATGGGACTGGCAGCCAAAGCTGACAGATGGTCTGGCAGATTAGCATGGTTGATAGACAGGTTGGCGGGAACGGCTGATAGACAGGCTGGTGGGCACGGCTGATAGACAGGCTGGCGGGCATGGCTGATAGACAGCTTGGCGGGCAAGCACTGGGACCTGAGAGCTGGAGAGAGTGTTTAGAAAACAAACTACAACATTGCACAGGCACCTCCATTTTGGAGGAGGTGCCTTATATAGCAGATGTCCTCCGGCCATTGGCCGGGGACATTGTAGGATGGCACGCGCAGCCCCTTTAAGAAGCAGGGAGCGTGCGCATGCATGCCCTAAGGGCAGTGCCCGGGGATATGCGCATGGTACGCGCACCTCGGACAGACACAGCGTGGGAGCAGGAGGAAGGAGCAGGAGATGCTGGACCAGGGCCACAGCGGTAAGGGGAGGAGGCAGAGACGCCAACGCTACAGTACCTCCCCCTTTACTCCCTCTCTTCTTCAAGCCTGCAAGAAATTTTTTCAGAAGAAGGGGAGCATGAATGTTCTCCCTGGGCTCCCAAGATATCTCCTCAGGACCAAACCCCCTCCAATCTACAAGAAAGAAAGTCTTTCCTCTGACCCTCTTGGTAGCCAGAATGTTCTCTACCTCAAAAACATCCTCAGCGGAGACTGGTGCAGGAGTGGTACCCAAATCGTCAGAGAAGGAATTGAGAATGACAGGCTTGGGGAGAGACACATGAAAGGATTTGGGGATCCGTAACGAGGCAGGGAGTTTCAACTTGTACGCCACCGGATTGATTCGACTTGAAATTTTGAAAAGACCGATGAATCGCGGACCCAACTTATATGAGAGTATCTTGAGGCGAACGTACTTGGATGATAACCAAACCTTGTCCCCTGGACGAAGTACCGGCTGATCCAGATGTCTCTTGTCTGCATGTCTCTTCATCCGCTCAGAGGACAGTTGCAATGAAGACTTTAACAAGTCTTTAATTGAAAAGTCTTTAACAGGAGACTCCGCAGCGGGATTATCAACAGAAGTGGAAACAGGAAATGGAATATTGGGATGCTGACCTTATACCACAAAAAACGGAGATTTGGCAGAGGACTCACTCACATGATTATGGTAGGAAAATTCGGCCCAAGGCAGGAGTTCCACACAGTTGCTATGGTGGGCGTTGGCAAAGTGCCGAAGGAAGCTAGTGAGAATCTGATTGATACGCTCAACCTGGCCATTAGAATGTGGATGATAAGCCGAAGAGAAGTCTAATGCAACTTTTAGCAGCTTGCACATGGCTCTCCAGAAGCGTGAAGTAAACTGGACACCTCTATCCGAGACGATATGAAGAGGTAGTGTTAGAACCCTCCTGTTAGTTTTTTCTATTTTGCTGGTCACATGACTTTTTGCCTATATAATCCAGCTCCACCCTCCTGGCCTTGCTGGACTTCAGTGTTTCATTTACTCTCAAGCTAGCCAGGTGCCTTGTACCTTACTCTGTAGTTTGCTTGGTCTTTTGACCACTAGTATTTCTATTTGTCTGTTTGTTTGTCTTTGCTCTGCTACAATTTCTGCTAGGAGGTGTCCAACTATATCCCAGTCCTTAGTTCTTGTAGGGACCCCTCCCTTATATCTATAGGTCTGCGTTCAGACTAGCCGAGGACTTAGGCGGGTCTGTTCACAAGGAACAGGTCCCCCGCTGCATCGTAGGGAATCAGCTTAGTCCTATTGTAGGGACAGTTTTCCTATCTTTCCTTAGTGTTTGTAGCGGTTCATAACAGTAAGTCCAGCCTAAAAATAAAACACTCTAAGGAAAGAAATCCTGATTTCAGCATGGTGTCGGTTCAGGAGTTGGCTCAACGCCTGCAGGGACTGTCTTTGGAGGTGGCCGAGCTCCAGCAACACGTGAGTAGCTGTCCTGGAGCGCATTTTGTTGAACCAAAGGTAGGACTGCCAGATTTTTTTTATGGTAAACGGCAAGATTTTTTTTCCTTTAAAAACGCTTGTTTATTATATTTTCGTTTAAGACCCAGATCCTCGGGGAATGAATCACAGCGCATTGGGTTTATAATGTCACTTTTGCGCAAAGAACCCCAGGGATGGGCCTTTTCTCTACAACCTAATGATCCGTGTTTTAGATCTGTGGAAGATATTTTTTCTGCTATGGGGTTGTTGTATGATGATCCTGATCGAGTCTCATCTGCTGAAACTGAATTAAGATGTTTGAAGCAGGGATCAGGTGATGTGGAAAATTATTGTACATACTTCAGAAGATGGTCGGCTGAAGTGGAATGGAATGACTCAGCATTAAAATGTTTGTTTCTTGATGGTCTAGGTGAAAGGGTTAAGGATCTGCTGATTGCCTTCCCAAAACCTGGAACCTTGCAGGAGGCAATGCAATTTGCCATATGTGTGGACAGGAGACTGCGTGCTAGGAGTAATGAAGAGAAATCTACTGCTATGGCAGCTCCTAGTTTTCAGAGGGTCTGTTCGGAGGGTGGAGAACCGATGGAGATTGGGGCGATGTCACCCCACTCTCAGGAAAAAGACCATAGGTTTGCTAAAAGATTGTGTTTTTATTGAGGTAAATCTGACCACTTTATTAAGAACTGTGTGCTTCTTTTGAACAAAGAAAAAAAAAAGAGGTCAGTTACGCCCGCATAGCTTGTTTAAACTCAAAAGGAGTATTTCTTTCTGGATGCACCTCATTCCAGGAGGAGTTGATTGAATTTCGGGTATTTGTAGATTGTGGTTCTACACTCAATGTGATTGATGAGGGTTTTTTGGAAAAATTTAAATTAGAATCCAAACTTTTGTCATCTCCTATTTCTGTGGTTGCTGTTGATGGCTCTCCCTTGAAAGGTATTACTCACAAGGTTTTTGAATTTCCCCTCACCATTAATGGTATCCACCAAGAGAATTTGGATTTGGCGGTATTAAATAATTTGCCTGCTCCAGTGGTTTTGGGGTTACCTTGGTTAAAATTGCACAATCCTGTACTGGACTGGTCTACCAATGAAATTAAGTCTTGGAGTCCTAAGTGTTATGATAGATGTTGCAACGGTCGCATTGCTGCTGTGGAAAGAGGGGAATTACCTGTACCTATTCAGGATTTTTGGAAGGTTTTTTCTGAGGAGGAGTCGCAAGTTTTGCCTCCTCATAGGGACTATGATTGTACTATTGAGTTTGTCCCTGGAGCAACTCTTCCCAAGAGTCGCTTATTTAATCTTACTATCCCTGAGAGAAAGGCCTTGGAGGAATACATACAGACAAGCTTGGCCGCCGGTCACATTAGACCTTCTAAGTCACCTGTGGCAGTTGGATTCTTTTTTGTAAAAAAAAGGACGGCGGTTTACGTCCATGTCTGGACTTTCGCGAAATTAATAAAATTACAGTACGCAATTCCTACCCACTGCCATTAATTCCTGACTTGTTCAACCAGTTAGTGGGGGCCAAGTCGTTTTCTAAGATTGATCTCCGGGGGGCATACAATTTGTTACGTATGAAGGAAGGTGATGAGTGGGTTATTTTGAGAATCTGGTTATGCCCTTTGGTCTTACCAACGCACCAGCGTTTTTTCAGAACCTTATTAATGACATCCTAAGACCGTTGATCGGTAAGAATGTCGTGGTGTATTTGGATGACATTTTGATTTTTGCGCTGGATCTGGAGTCTCATTGACAGAGCGTACGTGAGGTATTGCAGTTGTTAAGCGACAATTCACTTTTTGCTAAGCTGGAGAAATGTGAGTTCGCTGTGCAGAGAATTAGTTTTTTGGGCTACATTATCTCCAGCGAGGGCTTTGAGATGGACCCTGTGAAGGTTCAGGCGGTTCAGGAATGGCCTATGCCTATTGGTTTGAAACCAATGCAGAGATTTTTGGGTTTCGCCAATTATTACAGAAAATTCATTAAGAATTTTTCTATAATTGTTAAACCGCTGACAGATCTCACCAGGAAAGGTGCGAATACGGTCCAGTGGACTACTGAGGCCATCGAAGCTTTTGTGTATCTCAAGGAGAGGTTCAGTTCTGCCCCCATCCTTATGCAGCCTGATGAGACCAAGCCTTTTTTGGTTGAGGTTGATGCTTCTTCGGTGGGGGTCGGTGCTGTTTTGTCTCAGGAAAACAAGGATGGAGTACATCCCTGTGCTTTTTTTTTAAAAAAAAATTTCTGAGACCAAACTTAATTACGATGTCGGTAATCGGGAATTGCTGACGATTAAACTCGCATTTGAACATTGGCGTCATCTCTTGGAAGGTGCTAAATTTCCCATTCAGGTTTTCATAAGAATCTGATCTATCTTGATGCTGCCAAGCGCTTGAATGCCCATCAAGCTAGGTGGGCACTTTTTTTTTCGCGGTTTAATTTTTCTGTTACGTACATCCTGGGTACCAAGAATGTAAAAGCTGATGCTTTATCTCGCAGTTTTTCTCCCATGATTGGTACCGAGGAGGAGGAGAGCATTTTACAGGAAGGTGTTGTGATAGCAGCATTGGACTCCATTTTGGAAGATGGGATTCTGAAAGCCCAGGAGGATGCCCCATCTAACACTCCCCATGGGAGGTTGTTTGTGCCTAGGTACTTTAGGAGAGATTTGTTTGTGGAGTGTCATGAGTCTCGGTTGGCAGGTCATCCAGGAATTTCGGAGACTAAGAGACTTGTAGGTCGCAGTTTTTGGTGGCCTGGGTGGCAGAAGGAAGTCATTAAGTGGGTGCGTCAATGTACTGTGTGTGCTAGATCTAAGTCTTCACATGCTCCTGCTGCGGGGTTGCTTTGCCCTCTGGAGGTTCCTAGTGCTCCTTGGACGCATCTTGCTATGGATTTTATTACTGACCTTCCTGCCTCTGAGGGTTTCACTGTTATCTGGGTGGTCGTGGACCGTTTTAGCAAGATGTGTCACTTGGTTCCCTTCATCAAACTGCCCTGCGCCAAGACACTCACTAAGGCTTTTGTTAAAGAAATTGTCATGCTCCATGGCGTTCCTACCGACATTGTTTCCGATAGGGGACCTCAGTTCATGGCTCGTTTTTGGCGTGCCTTTTGTGACAGGTTGGGAGTCCATTTGTCATTTTCATCTGGTTATCATCCTGAGTCTAATGGACAGGCAGAAAGAAAGAACCAGGATGTTGAACAATTTTTGCGTTGTTTTGTGGCTGACAATCAGGGGTGGTCTGAGTTTCTGCCACTGGCTGAATTTGCTCTTAACAACCATACATCCTCTTCTGCTGGGTGTTCTCCTTTTTTTTTGTTGTACTGGGAGACATACGTCGTTTGGGTCATTCTCCAAATTGGTATCGGCTGTGCCGGAGGAGTAGAATTTTTCCGGTGATTTGGAGAGAGTTTGGACTGATGTACGTCGTAACCTTCAAGAGGCTAACAAAAAATCCAAGATGTACTTTGACAGGAAACGTCAAGAGGTTTTGTTTACTGTTGGTGACATGGTTTGGTTGTCCTCTAGGAATCTGCGGTTGAAGATTCCTTTTAAGAAATTGGGCCCGAAGTTTGTGGGTCCGTTTAAGGTGCTTCAGGTAGTTAACCAATCTACTGTTAGGTTGGAGGTTCCTACCTCCTGGAAGATTAATCCGGTGTTTCATGTTTCCTTATTGAAAAAAGCTGATGTTTCTGATAAGGACGCCACTGTCTCTGTTCCTCCAGTGGAGGAAGACGGTGAATATGAAAT
This sequence comes from Phyllobates terribilis, assembly GCF_046119375.1. NCBI lineage: Eukaryota > Metazoa > Chordata > Amphibia > Anura > Dendrobatidae > Phyllobates > Phyllobates terribilis. Next base: position 304,286,930 of record NW_027362768.1, on the reverse strand, counting down.
TTCTTGCATTCTTAATTCTAGATGGCATAGAGGGAGATTGCAGTATCTCGTCGCTTGGAAAGGTTTCGGTCCCGAGGATAACTCCTGGGTAAGGGCGGATGATGTCTCTGCTCCTAGACTTGTCGGAGCGTTTCACAAGAGGTTTCCTGATAGACCTGGGCCTGGAGGATCCGGAGGATCCTCATAGAAGAGGGGGTACTGTTAGAATCCTCCTGTTAGTTTTTTCTATTTTGCTGGTCACATGACATTTTGCCTATATAATCCAGCTCCGCCCTCCTGGCCTTGCTGGACTTCAGTGTTTCATTTACTCTTAAGCTAGCCAGGTGCCTTGTACCTTACTCTGTAGTTTACATGGTCTTTTGACCACTAGTATTTCTGTTTGTTTGTTTGTTTGTTTGTCTTTGCTCTGCTACAATTTCTGCTAGGAGGTGTCCAACTATATCCCAGTCCTTAGTTCTTGTAGGGACCCCTCCCTTATATCTATAGGTCTGCGTTCAGACTAGCCGAGGACTTAGGCGGGTCTGTTCATAAGGAACAGGTCCCCCGCTGCATCGTAGGGAATCAGCTTAGTCCTATTGTAGGGACAGTTTTCCTATCTTTCCTTAGTGTTTGTAGCAGTTCATAACAGGTAGGCCATGGAGACAGAAGATGTGCAGAAAGAACACTTTAGCAAGCTCTGGCACAGAGGGTAGACCGGGTAAAGGAATGAAGTGAGCCATCTTGGAGAAGCAGTCAGCAACCACCCAAATGAGAGCACATCTGGCCGATACAGGAAGATCTATGATGAAATCCACGGGTAAAGGAAGCAGTCGACCCATCGGAAGTTGCCTAGGCGTCTAGTTTCTTGAGCAAGAAGAGCAGGCAGAGATGAAATCCGCAACATCCTTGTGTAGGGCCGTCCACCAATAATGTCGGGAAATAAGCAGGGACGTTTTCCTCTGTCCGGCGTGGCCTGCCAGTTTAGACGAATGACCCCAGAGCAGGACAACCTTCCTATCCGGAGCCGCCACAAAATCTTTACCAGGGGGAAGATGAGACAGATCTAACGGAGCAACAGTAATTATTTCGGAGGTCTCAATGACGTGTTGAGGCTCCTCCTCTTGGTCAGTCGACAGAAACGATCTGGAGAGCGCGTCTGCCTTGATATTCTTATCTCCCGGCCGGAAGTGGAGAATGAAATTGATGCAGGCAAAAAACAGGGACCATCTGGCCTGACAAGGATTGAGTCTTGAGCGGACTGCAAGTAGGCGAAATTGTTGTGGTCTGTGTAGATGACCACTGGATACAGGGCCCCCTCCAGTAGGAACCGCCACTCTACCAGCGCCAGCTTGATGGCCAGCAGTTCCCGATCTCCGATGGAATAGTTGCGTTCCGAGGGCGAGAAGAGCTTGGAAAAGAAGCCACAGGTCACCATTTGTCCAGACGAGGATTTCTGGGTAAGAACTGCCCCTGCCCATGAGGAAGAGGCAACAACCTCCAGGAAGAAATGCTTGTTACAGTCAGGACAATGAAGCACCAGAGCAGCAGAGAAGGCTTGTTTCAAGGACACGAAGGCTTCTTCCGCCTCTGCAGTCCATTCCTTGGGATTGACCTCTTTGCGGGTCAGCGCGGAGATGGGAGCAGTCCGGGAGGAAAAAAGAGGAATGAACAGGTGATAATGTGGCACCCCAGGGGTCTGGTTACCACAGTAATAGCAATATTACGTCTGAGAGCAGGTGGGAGGTCTCCTGGTCAGGAACCCTAAGCATGCAACACTTCCTGCCCAGTCCTGGGAGGGGAAGAACTTCCCCTATATAAACTGGGGCTGAGGCGGGGTTAGAGGAGAAGAAGAGGAGTCCCAGACAGAGACACAGTCTGGTCTGGAGTGGAGCAGATACAGGGAGAGCAAGATCAGGAGCTCTGTGGGAGCAGTGATAAAAGGGGTCAGAGACTGGAAGCTGTAGAGCTCGTCCTGACTGAAGAGATCTCACCGGACACGGAGTCCGAGGCAGTGGGGACTGATCCATACCCAGCAGCAGAAACCGACCGGCAGGGGATTTCAGGTCCTCTGGCCAAGAAACCCGAAGGCACGGTCACACGCAAGGGACCAGCACCGCCGTTGTGGAGCGGAGGCTACCAGAAGGCCCCGAGTCACCGGCCATACGGGTGAGCACCACACGGTACACTCAGGGACGTGGGCTACTTTTACCCGCTTCTAGCAAGGTAGCCAGGGAGAGTACAATAAGTTGGGGAGGCCTACAACTTCGCCTGGCCGGGAGAGATCCTATCTGCTCACGGACTGACCAGGCCCCGATCGCTAGCCAGTACTCCCGGGAGGGTCTACCTTTGCCACCAGTAAAGACCCTGAACTACACCGCACCGTCTCTGAGTGGTTCCTAGTGCCTGCGTGCAATTCTGCTATCCCCATCATCCACGTCCGCTGCCCTGAGGCCATACCCCTCCCGTTGGGGGTTATACTATCCACGCTGCACAACTGTACCACCGGCCTCAGCGGTCTGCCCTGCAGCGGCGGCTTCATAACCGCATTCAACGGGTGGCGTAGTCGAACACTATAACATCTTCTACTAAATTCTGCCACTTGGTTTGACACCCTGGGCACGGACCGGGTCACTGCCACGAGGACTACTACCCCTATCAGATCCGGCTCCGGGTATTCCCCCTGCACAGCAGCAGCACAGGCCCAGGGGGCGCGTCAACTTTGGCGTAGTCGGCAGGATCTCGTGCCCGCAACCACCGGGTACTGCGTGCCTGAAGAAAAGTTCACATGTACCTCAAAAAGAAGTCTCCCGCCAATTCCAGAGGATTCCCGCCATCCGTGGAGTTTTCCCGCCATCCGACGCCATTTTCTGCCTTCTTCCCGCCATCCGTGGAGTTTTCCCGCCATTGGACGCCATCTTGAGTACGCCGCGCGGGAAGAAGAGGGGCGTGGACTCCGAAAGCGCGCGAGAACTGAAGCTCCGCCTCACGTCCGGACGTTGCGTAAGGTCCTGGAAGGAGCCCAGCAGACGTCGACGTCACAGGAGCGCGACGGAAGGTCCTCAACCCTGACGATCCACTGCAGAGCCGCGGCCTACGGAAGAGGATCATCACAAGGTAGGCCACGGTCCACTAGGGGGGAGGAGGATGTCGGATACAGAGGAGAGCTTCACTGCCACAGCCACCACCAGTGCCACCGCTGCTGCGGTCATGCCTTTCACTATGCCCTATATCCCGGGGGCAGCCTGGCTACCCCAGTACTCAGGGGAGTCACATACCCTAAATGACTTCAGAGAAAGGCTGGATAGCCTCTTCCAGGTGTACCCCCTCACCGAGGAGCAAAAAGTGAGCATCCTGGTGGCTCAATTAACAGGGGCAGCCCAAAGGGAGATAAAGTCCTGGCCACTCGGGAGGAGGAGGACTGTCGCAGAGATACTAGCCCGGCTGAAGGACACCTTTGATACCCGTACCTCAGCCGAGATCAAGCTTAGATTCTACGGGTGCAAGCAGCGAGCACATGAGAATATAAGGGACTATGCACTAAACCTACAAGAGGCCCTGAGAGCCATTAAGCAGGCCGACCCTGACGGCGTGGGAAACGAAGACAAGCTGTTGACTGAACAATTTATAGAGGGTCTACATTGCAATGCCCACCGAACCCAGTTGCGGGCAATGGCCTTACAGGACCCTCATCTGGACTTTGCACAGTTCAAGGACAGAGCCATCCGGGTGCTCTGAGAACCGGCACCAGGTGGCGCTGTGACCCACAGATGCCCTACTACCACTTACCACCAGGAGACGGTGCCCTTGTCGGCAGGGCCTGTGGGAGCTGATGCGCAGGCTTTAAACAATGACCCGGCTACAGACCTGCACCATCAGGTCCAAGAGCTAGCTAAAAGCGTTGCTGCGCTAACCCGAACTGTGCAGTCTTTACAGGTTTCTACTCCAGGGAAGATCCAGCTGGCATCCGGACCGGAGGACATCCCGTGGCGCCGACCAAGGAGGACCCCACCGGCCAGAGGAAAACCCAGCGACCGATACAACGAGGACGGACAACCCATCTGCCGCCGCTGCAATCAACCCGGACATATGGCAAGGTACTGTCCTTTAAACTGGCACAACCTGGGGTAGAGGGCCAACCCCTAGGAATAAGATCACCAGGCCCATCGAACTGGCGTGACAAATACGTGGGAGGATGTCCAGTCTTGCCTGTGGTACTGGATGGCATTCCTATGAATGCCCTACTGGACACCGGGTCACAGGTCACCACCATCCCGTACGTGCTCTTCAAGCAGTACTGGAATGACTCGGATATAACCCGCTACCCTGACGACGACTTGAGTATCATCGCCAGCAATGGTCAGCCCGTGCCACAGATCGGATTTAAAGAGGTGACCATTAAAATCGGTAAAGTCGAACTGGCAGCACAGGGACTGATCATTGTGGACATTGACAAGCGCGAGAGTCACCCAAAGATAACTCTAGGAACTAATGTGATTGAAAATTGTCTTGCAGAGGTGATTCTCATTTTACAGCAAGTTGCCAAGAACACCAGTTCCGGCCAGCAGCGAGTGCTCCAAAAAGAGATCCAGGCACTGATGCGACGGCAACAGGTGGAACTCTCCGGTGGTGAGATTGGTAGCGTGAGAATGTGTGACCCTTTCCCTATTGCCATGCCCCCGAAAAGTGAAATGATGATTTGGTGCCGGGCAGCTATTGGTCTGAGAGGTAGAGATTACCAGGCAATGGTGGAACCAGTCTACTCAGACAGTAGGCCCACCATTTTGACAGCACGGGGGGTGATCGATGTACGCCATGGGAGGGTGCCCGTTCGCATCATAAATATCGGGGAGAGAGAAGTACACCTGCCCCGGTATGCCACGCTAGCCAAATTGTTCACCATAAACCAGAATTCTGTACAGGCCGTGGAACCCTTGCCTCCATCTCAACCAGAGGAAGGTAACGGCTCTAAGCAACAAATGGAGGACTGGTGTCAGCAACTACATTTGGGTACTGACTCCACTCCCTCACACCAGAAACAGGGAGTCTATCGGGTGGTTCAAGAGTACGAGAGAGTGTTTAGTAAACACCCGTTAGACTTCAGGCGAGTAAAGGGGGTAGAACACCACATCCCCACGGGAGACCATCCTCCCATAAAGGAGAGATACCGACCCGTACCCCCTGCACACTACCAACACGCCAAGGGGATGCTTAGAGACATGAAGGAGGCTGGGGTAATCAGGGATAGCTGTAGCCCCTGGGCAACTCCACTAGTCTTGGTTAAAAAAAAAAGACAACACCAAGAGAATGTGTGTAGACTACCGGAAAATCAACCGTATCACACACAAAGATGCGTACCCCTTACCAAGGATAGAGGAGTCTTTGGCTGCTTTAAAATCTGCTAACTTCTTCTCCACTTTGGATCTCACTAGCGGGTACTGGCAGGTTCCTGTAGCAGAGGCGGACCGGGAGAAGACCGCATTCACCACCCCGATGGGACTTAGCGAGTTTACCTGCATGCCGTTCGGACTCTGCAACGCACCAGGAACCTTCCAACGATTGATGGAATGCTGTCTGGGACACCGGAACTTTGAGACGGTCCTGCTGTACCTGGACGATGTTATAGTTTATTCCAAAACCTACGAGGACCACCTGAAACACCTGGCGGAAGTGTTTGAAGCCCTGGCAAAATACGGTCTGAAGGTGAAACCGTCGAAGTGTCACCTGCTAAAACCAAAAGTGCAGTACCTGGGACACGTGGTGAGTGCTGACGGAGTGGCTCCCGACCCTGATAAGATCACCGCGATTAAGGAATGGCCAAGACCCTCCAGCGTAAAGGAAGTACGGCAGTTCCTCGGGTTGGTAGGCTACTACCGAAGATTCATTCCCGGTTTCACCAAAAAGGCAGCTCCTATGCAGGACCTCCTGATAGGCCAGTCCAGGAAGGCCAAGAACCAGAAGCCGCCCTTCAGATGGGAGAAGCTGGAAGAAGAGTCCTTCCGCCAGCTGAAGATGGCCCTCACGGGGGATGAAATCCTGGCATACCCTGATTACAGCCAGCCCTTTATCCTCTACACCGACGCAAGTAACATCGGGCTAGGAGCCGTACTGTCCCAGATCCAGCAGGGGAGAGAACGGGTAATTGCTTACGCCAGCCGAAAACTGCGACCCACCGAAAGAAACCCTGAGAATTACAGCTCATTCAAGCTAGAGTTCCTGGCAGTGGTGTGGGCAGTCACCGAACGCTTTAAGCACTACCTCGCCTCTTCCCGGTTCACCGTGTACACGGATAACAACCCGTTGACACACCTGGACACTGCAAGACTCGGTGCCCTGGAGCAGAGATGGATGGCCCGCCTGTCCAACTATGAATTCGCGATCAAATACCGGGCAGGACGCTCCAATACCAACGCGGATGCCTTGTCCAGAATGCCAAACCTACCGGACGTAGGGGAAGATCCAGAGGAACTGGAAGAAGTTGAACTCCCCGCGTTCCACCGTCATGGGACTACCCAGTATTCCCACCGTGTAAGGGGTAAGCAATCCGCTACGTTCAACCCCTTACCTCATTACAACTGGGCGGAAACGCAAGACAGTGACCCCGCCGTCCGACTGGTGAAGGAGATGCTGACTCAGCCAGATGCTCGCCTTGACCCAGACGCTCCGGAGGAAACCAAGCAACTGTGGGCTGAGAAGAGTCGACTGTTCCTTTACAAGGGGAAGTTGTGCCGTAGAATGGTTAACTCCCGGACGCATGAACTGATCTGGCAAGTAGTGGTGCCAAGAAGAGACGTGGCTATGGTACTGGAGGCATACCACGACGGAGCTGGGCACTTCGGATGGAAGAAGCTGGAGTTCCTGCTGCGCGGGCGGTTCCACTGGGTAGGCATGAGAGGAACCATCGAGAGGTGGTGCAGAGACTGTGGCCCATGCAACCTAAGAAGGAAGGACCGTGCCAGTCAGAAGACTCCCCTGCAGTAGAGATGAGCGGTGTTCGACTAGAACTGTTCGCCAATCTCAAATTCGAGCTGTTTTGGGCGGTGTTCGAGTTGTTCGACGAACCCGAACGATTTGCAAAAAATTCGGCTGTTCGAGGTTATGTTCGATAACTGTTCGTGCACCAAAAGCGTGTCCTGCATGTCTGGCGCTATTTAGAGCACCAATCATGCAGGGATTGTCTGCCACTCACTGTAATGCCACAGCCATGGTGGTTGTGGCATTACAGTGATTGCCCAAATTGATGGGAACAGTGCCAACAGTGAAACATGAAAAGCCGGCAATTCAGCAGCGGCAGACACCGGTACCCGACAATTTAGAACCGAAAGAATAGAGCTTCACACATAGATTAGATAGATATAAACATGTCAGCCACATATATACGAAGTACAGTGAAAGTGCTGCTTACTGTACTTGTCATTTAGCGTAAAGGATTTATCAAAAAAAATAATAGTGTTTTCATGCACCGTCTCTTTAAGAAAGCCGGCCGGCAATTCAGCAGCAGTACCCGACAATTTAGAATATAAGGAATAGAGAATCACACATAGATTAGATAGATAGAAACATGTCAGTCACATATATATGAAGTTCAGTGACAGTGTTGGTTACTGTACTTGTCATTTAGTATTAAAATAAAGGATTTATTATTAAAAAAATTGGCGTGGGGTTCCCCTTAATTTTAAGCTCTAGCGGAGGTTAAGCAGACAGCTGGGGCAGATGTTTGAAGCCTGGGAAGGGGGTAATACCCACGGAGCTTCCCAGGCTACTAATATCAGCCCCCAGCTGAATACCTAGCCTTTACTAGCTATTAAAATGGGGGACCCCCCAAAAAAAATGACGTGGGGTCCCCCCTAATTTAATAGCTAGCAAAGGCTAGGCAGACAGCTGGGGGCTGATATTAATAGCCCAGGAAGGGAGCCATGAATATTGGCCCCCTCCCAGGCTAGAAACACCAGCCGTCAGCCGCCCCAGAAATGGCGCATTCATAGGATGCGCCAATTCTGGCACTTAGCCTCGCTCTTCCACGCTGCCCTGGTGCGGTGGCAGGGGGTAATAGGGCTGGGGTTGATGTCAGCTTATAATGCCAGCTGACATCAAGCCCAGGTTAGTAATGGAGAGGCGTCTATAAGACACCCCCATTACTAACCCCATAGTCAAAGTTAAAAGAAAACACAACACCCAGAATAAAGTCCTTTAATTGAAATAAAGACACAATTCTTTATTGTTCTAAATTAAACCATACTTACCATCACGCCCATTCCAGCTGAAGCCAACGATCTCCTGTAATAAAAATAAAATAATAAAGCAACCTCATCCTTACCTTTCCATGGTTCCCACGACAGCTTCAGCTCTGCTACATCGAGATGACAGGCTGGACCGCAGCAGAACGCCGCCATCCAGCCTGTCATCCCGCAGACACTGAGAAGCGCAGGCTTGCTTGCGCTCCACATTGTCTCTCTGTGACGGCATAAAGATGAGCCGAGGTCATGTCCAATGAACTCGGCTCACCTCATGCACGTCACTTACAGCGTGGGAGAATTCTCACGCTGAAGCGCTGAGTGCAGGAGAATTTTCCCACGCTGTCAGTGAGGTGCATGAGGTGAGCTGAGTTCATTGGACATGAGCTCACCTCATGCACGTCACTGACAGCGTGGGAGAATTCTCCTGCACTCAGCACTTCAGCGTGAGAATTTTCCCACGCTGTCAGTGACGTGCATGAGGTGAGCCGAGTTCATTGGACATGACCTCAGCTCATCTGGATGCCGTCACAGCGAGACACTGAGGAGCGCAAGCATGCCTGCTCTTCTCAGTGTCTGCGGCATGACAGGCTGGATGGCAGCGTTCTGCTGCGGTCCAGCCTGTCATCTCGATGTAGCAGAGCTGAAGCTGCCGTGGGAACCATGGAAAGGTAAGGATGAGGTTGGTTTATTATTTTTCTTTTATTGCAGGAGATCGTTGGCTTCAGCTGGAATGGGCGTGATGGTAAGTATAGTTTAATTTAGAACAATAAAGAATTGTGTGTTTATTTCAATTAAAGGACTTTATTCTGGGTGTTGTGTTTTTTTTAAATACTTTACTAGAAATTCATGGCGGTCATGTCTAATACTGGCGTGACCCCATGAATTTTGGGCTTGGGGCCAGCTGATAATACCAAGCTGGCCCTAACCCCTTTATTACCCAGTGAGCCACCGCACCAGGGCCCTGGATGAGTTGGGTACAGTGCCAGAAGATGGCGCTTCTATGAACGCGCCATTTTCCGGGGTGGCTGCGGACTGCAATTTGCAGCGGGGGGGCCCAGAAAGCTTGGGCCTCCCTGCGCTGCAGATTCCAGCCCCCAGCTGCCTAGTTGTACCTGGCTGGACACAAATATAGTGCAAAGCCCCACGTATTTTTTTTTTAATTATTTCATGAAATTCATGAAATAATTAAGAAAAAAAGGCCTTCCCTATATTGTTGTGTCCGGCCAGGTACAAATAGTCAGCTGGTGGTTGGGGGCAGCCCGTTCCTGCCTGCTGTACCTGGCTGGACACAAATATAGTGCGAAGCCCCACTTCAATTTTTTTTAATTATTTCAGGAAATTCATGAAATAATTAAAAAAAAATTGACGTGGGGCTTCGCACTATATTTGTGTCCAGTCAGGTGCAGCAGGCAGGAACGGGCTGCCCCCAACCACCAGCTGCCTATTTGTACCTGGCCGGACACAACAATATAGGGAAGGCCTTTTTTTCTTAATTATTTCATGAATTTCATGAAATAATTAAAAAAAATTGAAGTGGGGCTTCGCACTATATTTGTGTCCAGCCAGGTACAGCAGGCAGGAACGGGCTGCCCCCAACCACCAGCTGCCTATTTGTACCTGGCCGGACACATCAATATAGGGAAGCCCTTTTTTTCTTAATTATTTCATGAAATAATTTAAAGAAAATTGACGTGGGGCTTCGCCCTGTTTTTGTGTCCAGCCAGGTACAACTAGGCAGCTGGGGGCTGGAATCCGCAGCGCAGGGAGGCCCAAGCTTTCTGGGCCACCCCCGCTGCAAATTGCGGTCCGCAGCCACCCCGGAAAATGGCGCGTTCAAAGAAGCGCCATCTTCTGGCGCTGTACCCAACTCATCCAGGGCCCTGATGCGGTGGCTCACTGGGTAATAAAGGGGTTAGGGCCAGCTTGGCATTATCAGCTGGCCCTAAGCCCAAAATTCATGGGGTCACGCCAATATTAGACATGACCACCATGAATTTCTAGTAAAGTATTTAAAAAAAACACAACACCCAGAAAAAAGTCCTTTAATTGAAATAAACACACAATTCTATATTGTTCTAAATTAAACCATTCTTACCGTCACGCCCATTCCAGCTGAAGCCAACGATCTCCTGAAATAAAAGAAAAATAATAAAGCAACATCATCCTTACCTTTCCATGGTCCCCATGACAGCTTCAGCTCTGCTACATCGAGATGACAGGCTGGACCGCAGCAGAACGCTGCCATCCAGCCTGTCATCCCGCAGACACTGAGAAGCGCAGGCTTGCTTGCGCTCCACAGTGTCTCTCTGTGAGGGCATCCAGATGAGCCGAGTTAATGTCCAATGAACTCGGCTCACCTCATGCACGTCACTGACAGCGTGGGAAAATTCTCCTGCACTCAGCGCTTCAGCGTGAGAATTCTCACACTGAAGCGCTGAGTGCAGGAGAATTCTCCCACGCTGTCAGTGACGTGCAGGAGGTGAGCTGAGTTCATTGGACATGAGCTCACCTTATGCACGTCACTGACAGCGTGGGAAAATTCTCCTGCACTCAGCGCTTCAGCGTGGCAGAATTCTCACGCTGAAGCGCTGAGTGCAGGAGAATTCTCCCACGCTGTCAGTGACGTGCAGGAGGTAAGCAGAGTTCATTGGACATGAGCTCACCTTATGCACGTCACTGACAGCGTGGGAGAATTCTCCTGCACTCAGCGCTTCAGCGTGAGAATTTTCCCGCGCTGTCAGTGACGTGCATGAGGTGCGCCGAGTTCATTGGACATGACCTCGTCTCATCTTTATGCCGTCACAGCCAGACACTGCAGAGCGCAAGCATGCCTGCGCTTCTCAGTGTCTGCGGGATGACAGGCTGGATGGCAGCGTTCTGCTGCGGTCCAGCCTGTCATCTCGATGTAGCAGAGCTGAAGCTGTCGTGGGAACCATGGAAAGGTAAGGATGATGTTGCTTTATTATTTTTCTTTTATTGCAGGAGATCGTTGGCTTCAGCTGGAATGGGCGTGATGGTAAGTATGGTTTAATTTAGAACAATAAAGGATTGTGTCTTTATTTCAATTAAAGGACTTTATTCTGGGTGTTTGTGTTTTCTTTTAACTTTGACTATGGGGTTAGTAATGGGGGTGTCTTATAGACGCCTCTCCATTACTAACCTGGGCTTGATGTCAGCTGGCATTATGAGCTGACATCAACCCCAGCCATATTACCCCCTGCCACCGCTACAGGGCAGCGTGGAAGAGCGAGGCTAAGTGCCAGAATTGGCGCATCCTATGAATGCGCCATTTCTGGGGCGGCTGACGGCTGGTGTTTCTAGCCTGGGAGGGGGCCAATATTCATGGCTCCCTTCCTGGGCTATTAATATCAGCCCCCAGCTGTCTGCCTAGCCTTTGCTAGCTATTAAATTAGGGAGGACCCCACGTCATTTTTTGGGGGGGTCCCGCATTTTAATAGCTATTAAAGGCTATGTATTCAGCTGGGGGCTCATATTAGTAGCCTGGGAAGCTCCGTGGGTATTACCCCCTTCCCAGGCTTCAAACATCTGCCCCAGCTGTCTGCTTAACCTCCGCTAGAGACTAAAATTAAGGGGAACCCCACGCCAATTTTTTTTAATAATAAATCCTTTATTTTAATACTAAATGACAAGTACAGTAACCAACACTATCACTGTACTTCATATATATGTGACTGACGTGTTTCTATCTATCTAATCTATGTGTGAAGCTCTATTCTGTCTGTTATAAATTGTCGGGTACCGCTGCTGAATTGCCGGCCGGCTTTTTTAAAGAGACGGTGCATGAAAACACTATTATTTTTTTTAATAAATCCTTTACACTAAATGACAAGTACAGTAAGCAACATTGTCACTGTACTTCATATATATGTGACTGACATGTTTCTATCTATCTAATCTATGTGTGAAGCTCTATTCTGTCTGTTATAAATTGTCGGGTACCGCTGCTGAATTGCCGGCCGGCTTTTTTAAAGAGACAGTGCATGAAAACACTATTATATTTTTTAATAAATCCTTTACACTAAATGACAAGTACAGTAAGCAACACTGTCACTGTACTTCATATATATGTGACTGACATGTTTCTATCTATCTAATCTATGTGTGAGGCTCTATTCCTTCTTGTCTAAATTGTCGGGTACCGGTGTATGCCGCTGCTGAATTGCCGGCCGGCTTTTTTAAAGAAAGCGTCTTCTGAGCAGTTTGTCAGCTTTTGGACACCTTTGAAGGTGTTTTCTATGTGTTTCTATGTGTTTTTGTTTGCCTGCCATTGGTTTTAACGGTGTTCGATGGTGTTCTAAGGTGTTCGACGAACAGTTCGACGAACAGTTCCTCGAACATCCCGGTGTTCGACGAACCGAACCGAACCCGAACACTACGGGGGTGGCTCAACACTACCCTGCAGTCCATCGTCACCAGGCAGCCGTTGGAACTGGTAGCCTTGGATCATGTAAAACTGACCCCCAGCAGAAGTGGCTACGTCTATGCGTTAACCATCGTGGATCACTACTCCCGGTTCTTGGTTGTAGTCCCCGTCAAGGACTTAACGGCTCAAACAGCAGCTAGAGCCTTTCAGCAGCACTTCTGCCATCCACACAGATACCCAGAGCAGGTGCTGACGGACCAGGGACCTGCCTTTGAAGCGGAAGTCTTCCAGGAGTTCTGCACTCTGTATGGCTGCCGGAAGATAAGAACAACACCCTATCATCCACAAACCAATGGACTCTGCGAGAAAATGAACCAGGTGGTGATAGACCTTCTGAAAACGTTGCCCCTGGAAGAACGCAGTCTGTGGCCTGAGAAACTGCCTGATCTGGTGGACCTATACAACCACATCCCTGTAGGTTCTACCAACTGTACCCCGGCTTACCTAATGAGAGCAAGACCTGGTAAGCTGCCTGTTGATCTGGATTTGGGAGTCCTGACACCCGAGGACACTTCACCAGAAGCAGACTGGGACATAGAGAGGCAGCAGCAGTACCGGAAAGTACAGGAGCGCGTTGAGCGAAGTCTCTGTCAAGCAAGAGAAAGACAGGAGAAGACTTACAACCAGTATGCTCCCGCTGTTCCCCTGGTACCTGGAGAGCAGGTCTTGAAAAGGAAGAGACGGCTCCACAAGTTGGACGACCAGTGGGAGAAGGACCCGTACACCGTACTGCCATCAAGCCATGAAAACCCAAAAATCTGCACAATCAGTAAGGATGGAGGAGAAACCACAGCCATTGTCTCCCGAGATCACCTGAAGAAGTGTCCCGAGCAGCTACGAAACCCTGAAGAAGATCAAGAAAACCCTCGACCCGCAGAGGAAAGGGAAGAAATGGTCAGTACTGTACTCGGAGACTTCCCTCGGTCTTGGACACAAGTAAATGGCGCTGTTGTGGTACCCGTCCTCACCTTCCTCCAGCCAGCATCCCAAGTGCCTACGGAAAAACAGGTAGAGCTGGAAGAGCAGCTGGTCCAGGAGGCAGAAGACCCCACACAAGCAGACCAGGAGAATCGACCCTCTGCTTATAGTGAGCCTGCCGTGCCCCTAGTGAGCCAAAGAACCCGTAGACAGCTGCCCAGCTTACCTTTGACAGCTCCTACACCCTGTAGCTTAGGACTGGTCAGTAAGCTCCGTAGGTCTACTAGGGCCACTAGAGGCCAGTTGCCAGTACGTTGGAGGATCTAAAGTGTTCAGACTGTTTTATTGGTATTTACCTGTTTACTGTTGCTTGTAAATAATTATGTTTTTCCAGTTATCTTATAGGTGTCTTTTGTGGATTAACTGAAATTCTTTGTATATATGTTTGGAGCGTAACCCAGGAATGGACTAAGACTGCTAAAGACTCGGGGTAGGACAGACCCCCACCTGGTTACGGCTCCCTGTTCTTTGGTGAAATGGACACCCTTATTGCTTCAAAAACTGCACCTGGTTGCGGACACGCTGTGACCGCCCTAACGTGTTTTCCCTTATTGTATTGTTCCTGTTTATACCCTGTTATGTTTTCAAAAATATGTTTAGTCCCGGAGTACTAAATTTTACTAGGGGGGAATGTGGCACCCCAGGGGTCTGGTTACCACAGTAATAGCAATATTACGTCTGAGAGCAGGTGGGAGGTCTCCTGGTCAGGAACCCTAAGCATGCAACACTTCCTGCCCAGTCCTGGGAGGGGAAGAACTTCCCCTATATAAACTGGGGCTGAGGCGGGGTTAGAGGAGAAGAAGAGGAGTCCCACACAGAGACACAGTCTGGTCTGGAGTGGAGCAGATACAGGGAGAGCAAGATCAGGAGCTCTGTGGGAGCAGTGATAAAAGGGGTCAGAGACTGGAAGCTGTAGAGCTCGTCCTGACTGAAGAGATCTCACCGGACACGGAGTCCGAGGCAGTGGGGACTGATCCATACCCAGCAGCAGAAACCGACCGGCAGGGGATTTCAGGTCCTCTGGCCAAGAAACCCGAAGGCACGGTCACACGCAAGGGACCAGCACCGCCGTTGTGGAGCGGAGGCTACCAGAAGGCCCCGAGTCACCGGCCATACGGGTGAGCACCACACGGTACACTCAGGGACGTGGGCTACTTTTACCCGCTTCTAGCAAGGTAGCCAGGGAGAGTACAATAAGTTGGGGAGGCCTACAACTCCGCCTGGCCGGGAGAGATCCTATCTGCTCACGGACTGACCAGGCCCCGATCGCTAGCCAGTACTCCCGGGAGGGTCTACCTTTGCCACCAGTAAAGACCCTGAACTACACCGCACCGTCTCTGAGTGGTTCCTAGTGCCTGCGTGCAATTCTGCTATCCCCATCATCCACGTCCGCTGCCCTGAGGCCATACCCCTCCCGTTGGGGGTTATACTATCCACGCTGCACAACTGTACCACCGGCCTCAGCGGTCTGCCCTGCAGCGGCGGCTTCATAACCGCATTCAACGGGTGGCGTAGTCGAACACTATAACATCTTCTACTAAATTCTGCCACTTGGTTTGACACCCTGGGCACGGACCGGGTCACCGCCACGAGGACTACTACCCCTATCAGATCCAGCTCCGGGTATTCCCCCTGCACAGCAGCAGCAGCACAGGCCCAGGGGGCGCGTCAATAATAATTAGCACATCCCAGAAACCACTGTATAGTCTTCAACCCCTCAGGTGGGGGCCACTTTAGGACAGCAGACACCTTCTCGGGATCCATCATGAGCCCGGTCTCCAAGACTATGTATCCCAGGAAGGGAAGGGAAGTCTGTTCGAAAACACATTTCTCAAATTTGGCATACAAATGATTTCTCCTGAACCTCTGCAATACCTATCGAACGTCTCTTCGATGTGAGGGCAGATCCGAAGAGAACACCAGGATATCGTCCAGGTACACTACCACGCATGAATATAGAAGATCTCGGAAGATGTCATTCACCAGTTCCTGGAAGACTGCTGGTGCATTGCAGAGTCCAAAGGGCATCACACAGTAATTGTAGTGGCCATCCCAAGTGTTGAATGCCGTCTTACACTCGTCACCTTGGCGAATCCGGAACAGATTATATGGACCTCGGAGATCGAGTTTAGTAAAGACCTTGGCGCCCTTGAGGCGATCAAACAACTCGGAGATGAGAGGCAGAGGATACTTGTTTTTGATGGTAATCTGATTTAGACCCCTATAGTCAATACAAGGGAGAAGAGACCCATCCTTCTTCTTGACGTAAAAGAATCCTGCTCCAGCCGGAGAGGTGGATCTCTGAATAAATCCCCTAGCAAGATTCTCCTCAATGTATTCGGACATGGCACGGTTTTCGGCCAACGACAGGGGGTAAATTCGACCTCGGAGTGGCGAGGCACCAGGAATGAGATTGAGAGGACAGTCATATGGCCTATGAGGAGGAAGTGTCTCAGCCTCCTTCTTGTTGAAGACATCAGCGTATGACCAGTAGGGTGCTGGGAAGGCAGGCAAATTAGCTGGAGTGGGCGGAGTTCGGGCAAGATGGACAGGAACCAAGCAGGTCTTGTAGCACTCCTGGCCCCAGCAGAGCACTACTCCCGACATCCAATTCAAAACAGGCTCATGTCTCTGAAGCCAAGGCAGTCCCATCAGCAAAAGGATGAGAGGCCGGACAGCACGTAGAGGGAGAACTTCTCCGTGTGTAGCATACCAATCTGGAGAACTACGGGCTCTGTGACAAACATGATAGACTCGGAAAGGGGCCTCCCATCCACAGAAAAAAAATGCCAATGCATCTGAAAGACGTTGAATGGGAATCTGATACTGCTCCACAATGGCTTGTTGAATAAGATTCCCAGCGTCACCGGAGTCCAGATAGGCAGTCTTGAAAAAATTTATCTTACCACAGGTTATCGATACAGATAGAGTCAGAGTTGAGAGGAAGGATTTTTGCCCAGGATGACATCTCCAAGCGATCCTAGGCACTGGAGTTTTCCGGACTTTCTGGACAAAAACGGATTAGATGTTCTGAACTGCCACAGTAGAAGCATCTTCTCTCGGCTCGGCGGACCTCCTGGCGAGACTTGACCATCTTTACCTGGTCTACCTGCATAGATTCAGTTATGGATACCGAGGCAGGGGCTTGTTGGAGAGACTGGCCTTTGGAAGGTTGGTGCAAGACACAGAGACTTCCTCTCAAGGATCATTTCCTTAGAACATTCCTGGAACCTGATGTCGATCCGTGTGGCCAAAGACACCAGGTCATCCAGAGCCAGAGAGGTGGGTATGTCACGACCGTCTAGTTCATCCTTGATTCACCCTGAAAGGCTATCCCAAAAGGTAGACACCAGAGCCTTGTTGTTCCAGGCAAGTCCGGATGCAAGGGTGCGGAAGCACACAGCGTACTGGCCCACCGTGAGTTTCCCTTGGCGTAGACGAAGAAGAGAGGAGGCAGTCAAGGATGTGCAGCCGGGCTCATCGAAAACCCTCTGGAAGGCCACAAGGAAAACGTGGAGGTTGGACACCAGAGGATCCCCTCTCTCCCATAGGGGATTGAGCCACGTCAACGCCTACCCGGTGAAGTGAGATATGACGAATGCCACTTTAGACTGGTCGGAGGTGAACTGATGAGCCAGGAGCTCAAAGTGCAGTGTGCACTGGTTGATGAAGCCCCGACAAAGAGCGGAATCCCCGCCAAAGCATGGAGGGGCAGATAGTCGGGGTCCAAAGCTGGATGCCACTCTGCCACTGGGTAGAGGTGCCGCCGGAGCGGATGCCGCTTGGTTAGAGGAGGACACAGCCGGGATGGACAGTGCATCCAAGCGGGAGTTTACAGTCTGCAGATAAGACAGGATTGTATCCTGTTGATATCTCTGGCTGGAGACCTCTTGATAGAGGTCAGAGAGCAAGGGAGCCTGGGAGCCACCGGATTCCAGGGTCTGCACAAACTGTTAAGGATCCGGATGGTGGAACCACTGTGCCGTGGTGCAAGGAGGGACCAGAGGGGCGTGACTAAGAGCCTATCCTGATCTTTCTATACTCCTGTTCTTCAAGCTTCAAGTCAAGGTTGACTACCTATGTTGAAGAGAATATGGCACCAGCAGTATTATTTCAGCTATATGTATACATGATAAGTGTTGTGCTGTACCTTAAAGATGCTGTCATATTTTTTAAAGTCTCCAAGTAGAATCTAGAAAGAAAAGAAACAATATTCATTTCTTCTGCTAGCTATCCCACTGTTCCCATTCCGATACTCTGCTGCTTCCTGGTGCTTACTTGTTCCTCTCATGTAAAAAATACTACTTAATCACCTACTAAAGCAGAGTTGCTGAACAGACATTTCCTATGTGTTGATATGAGAAAAATAAGGAAACACCAGTGGGAATTGATGGAAGTGAGAATTTTTTCTTTTCTTTTTTTATTCTACCTAGAACCTTTGAAAAATTAATTTGACTGTTCAAAGGCTTTATGGTGAACCTTTAATTATGCATTTGTCCTGCTGTTGAAACAGGTTATCTACATTTTTTTCATTTTTTCCTAAGATACTACACTCCACTGGGGTGAAAATGGCTCAAAAGAGCAGTGATATATAAGGCAAAGGTACCCTGTGACAAAGCTAGTCCCTCTCTATCTGCTTTTAAAATGGCAGTGTGTACGCTTACCTACTGGACCAATGTGGAACTGCACAGTTTGCACATATATTGTGTCTTACTCTGCACTTAAAAGTCTATGGCTGTGTGCCCACGATGGGTTTTTTAAGCGTTTCCGCAGAGGCAAAAAAGCTGCAGAAACGCTTAAAAAACGCATGGTAGAAGGCCTGCCATGTTCCCCAATGATAATCCGCATGTGCTGTGCACATGCTGCGGAAATTTCCACTGCTGAATATCATTGCGGAAAAAAACGCAGCAATTTTGCGGAAGCGCTGCGTTTTCGCCGCCATTGACTTGCATTGGAACGCATGGATTCCGCATCACTGTATATGTAGATGCGCATTCCATGCGTTCCAATGTGCGGATGGTACCCGGGTCTAGAGGACAGGAGACTCTCCTCTGGACCCGGGTACCATAGAACCTGTGAAAAAAAGAATAAAATAAATTATATTTACCTTCTGACGGCCCCCATTGCGCTGGTCCTTCCATGCCGGCAGATCGCGGTGGACTGAAGGACCTGCGCTGACGTCATAGTCATGTGACGGGTCACGCGATGCTGACGTCGGCAGGTCCTTCAGTGTACCGCGATCTGCCGGCAGCCAGGACGGAGCGGGGGCCATCGGAAGGTAAGTATAGATTTATTTTTTTAGTCATCTTCTGCTTATAATTTAGATAATATCTTTTGCTCTGATTTTTAGTCTTATGCTTAATGCTCTTCCGCTTTTTGTTCTGCAACTTCTTGTACTTCTGCTTCTTGGTTTTCTGTCTCTTGTTCTTCTGTATCTTGGTGGTTGTCTTCTTGTTCTTTGTCCTCTTGGTCATCTTCTTCAGGGTCATCTTCTTGGTCTTCTTCGGGGTGGTCTTCAGGGTTGTTGTCTTCAGGGTCATCGTCTTCAGGGTCCTCGTCTTCTTAGGGGTGGTCTTCAGGGTCCTCGTCTTCAGGGTTGTCGTCTTCGGGGTCCTCGTCTTCTTCAGGGTGGTCTTCAGGGTCCTCGTCTTCAGGGTCGTTGACTTCGGGGTCCTCGTCTTCTTCGAGGTGGTCTTCAGGGTCCTCATCTTCAGAGTCCTCGTCATCGGGGTCCTCGTCTTCTTCGGGGTGGTCTTCAGGGTCCTCGTCTTCAGGGTCCTCGTCAGAGAGATCCAGAGTGATTACCAAGAACTATTTCAAAAAGCTTGAACTTGGAAATGTAGCAGAAGGTACAAGAAGGCTGAGGAACTGCCGAGAACCAGCTGATGGTACTGGAACCCGGATAAGTAGCAGAAGGTACAAGAGCAAATGGAACTACCGAGGACCAGCTGAAGGTACTGGAACCCGGATGGGTAGCAGAAGGTACAAGAGCCAATAGAACTACCGAGGACCAGCTGACGGTACTGGAACCAGGTTACTAAGCAGGAGGTACCTGTGCCAGAAAGCACTACCAAGGACGAGGAGACGTTGGTGGAACTTGGATACCGAGAAGGAGGCACCTAAGCCAAAGGCACTGCCGAGAACCAGCTGACGGTACTGGAACCCGGATGGGTAGCAGAAGGTACCCATGAAAAAAAAAGTTGCAAGGCCGCGAACCGGCCGCAGTTACCGAAACCCACAGTCCTACAGGGGGTGCTTGTCTTATTGGCACTATGGAACCAGCCTTCATTGCCAGATCCCGCATCTCACATAGGAGTCACCTAAGCTGCAGGCACCATAGAATCGGCTAACCCGACCGCAACAAGACAGGACAACGCATTGGAGGCAATGTGACGTTGACACTACCCGGAAACAGCTGGCGTGCTGGAACCAGGCTGGGCATGAGGGAGTACCCGTGCCAAAACACTGCCGGGAACCAGCTGACGGTATTGGAACCCGGATGGGTAGCAGAAGGTACAAGAGCTAATGGAACTACCGAGGACCAGCTGACGGTACTGGAAACCGGTTACTAAGCAGGAGGTACCTGGGCCAGAAAGCACTACCAAGGACCAGCAGACGTTGGTGGAACTTGGATACCGAGAAGGAGGCACCTAAGCCAAAGGCACTGCCGAGAACCAGCTGACGGTACTGGAACCCGGATGGGTAGCAGAAGGTACCCATGAAAAAAAAAGTTGCAAGGCCACGAACCGGCCGCAGTTACCGAAACCCACAGTTCTACAGGGGGTGCTTGTCTTATTGGCACTATGGAACCAGCCTTCATTGCCAGATCCCGCAGCCCACATAGGAGTCACCTAAACTGCAGGCACCATAGAGTCGGCTAACCCGACCGCAACACGACAGGACAACGCATTGGAGGCAAAGTGACGTTGACACTACCCGGAAACAGCTGGCGTGCTGGAACCAGGCAGGGCAGGAGGGAGTACCCGTGCCAAAGACACTTCCGGGAACCAGCTGACGGTACTGGAACCCGGATTGGTAGCAGAAGGTACAAGAGCCAATGGAACTACCGAGGACCAGCTGACAGTACTGGAACCCGGTTACTAAGCAGGAGGTACCTGTGCCAGAAAACACTACCAAGGACCAGCAGATGTTGGTGGAACTTGGATACCGAGAAGGAGGCACCTAAGCCAAAGGCACTGCCGAGAACCAGCTGACGGTACTGGAACCCGGATGGGTAGCAGAAGGTACAAGAGACAATGGAACTACCGAGGACCAGCTGAGGGTACTGGAACTCGGTTACTAAGCAGGAGGTACCTGTGCCAGAAAACACAACCAAGGACCAGCAGATGTTGGTGGAACTTGGATACCGAGAAGGAGGCACCTAAGCCAAAGGCACTGCCGAGAACCAGCTGACGGTACTGGAACCCGGATGAGTAGCAGAAGGTAAAAGAGCAAATGGAACTACCGAGGACCAGCTGATGGTACTGGAACCTGGATGGGTAGCAGAAGGTACAAGAGCCAATGGAACTACTGAGGACCAGCTGACGGTACTGGAACTCGGTTACTAAGCAGGAGGTACCTGTGCCAGAAAATACTACCAAGGACCAGCAGACGTTGGTGGAACTTGGATACCGAGAAGGAGGCACCTAAGCCAAAGGCACTGCTGAGAACCAGCTGACGGTACTGGAACCCGGATGGGTAGCAGAAGGTACACATGAAAAAAAAAATTGCAAGGCCGCGAGCCGGCCGCAGTTACCGAAACCCACGGTCCTACAGGGGGTGCTTGTCTTATTGGCACTATGGAACCAGCCTTCATTGCCAGATCAAGCAGCCCACATAGGAGTCACCTAAACTGCAGGCACCGTAGAGTCGGATAACCCGACCGCAACACGACAGGACAACGCATTGGAGGCAAAGTGACGTTGACACTACCCGGAAACAGCTGGCGTGCTGGAACCAGGCTGGGCAGGAGGGAGTACCCGTGCCAAAGACACTTCTGGGAAGCAGCTGGCGGTGCTGGAACCCAGGGTGAATACTAAACACAGAGTGGAGCCAGAGGCCTAATTGGAGCAAGTTTAAAATCTGTATTAGTGTGAATGTGGTCAGAGCAAGAGAAATTGCCGGACACACAGCAGGGGAACAGCTGACGTTACTGAACCCCAATAACACGGCAGCAAGTGTTAACTGTGCACATGGCACATCTGAGCGCCAACTGGCGGTGTTGGAGCTCAGGGATAATACTGAAAACAGAGGAGCCAGAGGTGTAATTGGAGCAACTTTAAAATCTGTAGTAGTGTGAATATGGACAGAGCAGGAGAATTTGCCGGACACACAGCAGTGGATCAGCTGACGTTACTGAAGCCCAATAACACGGCAGCACGTGTTGACTGTGCAGACGGCACTTCTGAGCAGCAACTAGCGGTGTTGGAGCCCAGGGTAAATACTAAAAGCAGAGGAGCCAGATGTGTAATTGGAGCAAGTTTTAAATCTGTAGTACAGTGGATGTGGACAGAGCAGGAGAATTTGCCGGACATACAGCTGGGGATCAGCTGATGTTACTGAACCACAATAACACTGGAGCAAGCGTTGACTGTGCAGACAGCTCTTCTGAGCAGCAACTAGCGGTGTTGGAGCCCAGGGTAAATACTAAAAGCAGAGGAGCCAGAGGTGTAATTGGAGCAAGTTTTAAATCTGTAGTACAGTGGATGTGGACAAAGCAGGAGAATTTTCCGGACACACAGCTGGGGATCAGCTGACGTTACTGAACCCCAATAACACTGGAGCAAGCGTTGACTGTGCAGATGGTACTTCTGAGCAGCAACTAGCGGTGTTGGAGCCCAGGGTAAATACTAAAAGCAGAGGAGCCAGAGGTGTAATTGGAGCAAATTTTAAATCTGTAGTACAGTGGATGAGGACAGAGCAAGAAAATTTGCTGGACACACAGCTGGGGATCAGCTGTTTTTACTGAACCCCAATAACAATGGAGCAAGCGTTGACTGTGCAGACGGCACTTCTGAGCAGCAACTAGCGGTGTTGGAGCCCAGGGTAAATACTAAAAGCAGTGGAGCCAGATGTGTAATTGGAGCAAGTTTTAAATCTGTAGTATAGTGGATGTGGACAGAGCAGGAGAATTTTCCGGACACACAGCTGGGGATCAGCTGACGTTACTGAACCACAATAACACTGGAGCAAGCGTTGACTGTGCAGACGGCACTTCTGAGCAGCAACTAGCGGTGTTGGAGCCCAGGATAAATACTAAAAACAAAGGAGCCAGATGTGTAATTGGAGCAAGTTTTAAATCTGTAGTACAGTGGATGTGGACAGAGCAGGAGAATTTGCCGGACACACAGCTGGGGATCAGCTGACGTTACTGAACCCCAATAACACTGGAGCAAGCGTTGACTGTGCAGATGGCACTTCTGAGCAGCAACTAGCGGTGTTGGAGCCCAGGGTAAAAACTAAAAAAAGAGGAGCAGAGGTGTAATTGGAGCAAGTTTTAAATCTGCAGTACAGTGGATGTGGACAGAGCAAGAGAATTTGCCGGATACACAGCTGGGGATCAGCTGACGTTACTGAACCCCAATAACACTGGAGCAAGCATTGACTGTGCAGACGGCACTACTGAGCAGCAACTAGCGGTGTTGGAGCCCAGGATAAATACTAAAAACAGAGGAGCCAGAGGTGTAATTGGAGCAAGTTTTAAATCTGTAGTACAGTGGATGTGGACAGAGCAGGAGAATTTGCCGGACACACAGCTGGGGATCAGCTGACGTTACTGAACCCCAATAATACGGCAGCAAGCGTTGACTGTGCAGACGGCACTTCTGAGCAGCAACTGGCGGTGTTGGAGCTCAGGGATTACAGTTCAGGTGGTAGAAACATGAACACAACAGGAGACCTGGATACTGTTGCCAACCAATTATTTATTCTGGAAGAGGACTGGCAGTTTCATGCGAGATCCAGGCCTTGTTCATTTTCAGAAAAGTAAGCCGGTCAACGTTATCGGAGGATAGGCGCATGCGACGGTCTGTTAGTACACCACCTGCGACACTAAAGACGCGTTCCGATAATACACTAGCAGCAGGGCAAGCCAGCACCTCCAATGCATACTGGCTAAGCTCTGGCCATGTATCCAGCTTAGAGACCCAAAACTTGAAGGGGGAAGAGCCGTCTGGGAGTAAACTGAGAGGGCAAGACATGTAGTCTGTCACCATCTGACGGAAACGTTGCCTCCTGCTGACTGGAGCCGTCTGTGATGGAGTAGACATTTGTGGCGGCAGGGACACAAAACTTTGCCACATTTGGGCCATACTGGTCTTGCCTTGTGCTGAGGCGCTGCTTCTGCTCCCTCTTTGTGCAGAGCTTCCTCCACTGCCTCGACGCACTGAGCTGCTTTATAAAGCACTAGCAGCAATGCTCTCGGTTGGAATGGAGAACATGATGGAATGCACCAGTGCGTCTTGGTACTCCCGCATTTTACGCTCCCGGTTCAACGGTGTTATGAGGCTTTGTAAGTTGTCCCGGTAGCGAGGATCTAGGAGGGTGGACACCCAATATCAGCCGTGTTGAGAATGTGGGCGATGCGGCGGTCGTTTCTCAGGCACTGCAGCATGAAATCAACCATGTGCTGCAGACTGCCAACTGGCCAAGAAACGCTGTCCCCTACTTGAGGCATGATCTCTGCCTGCTCTGCATCACCCCACCCTTGCTCTAGATACTGACTACTAGAGCATTGTGTACCTCCCTCCTCTGGACAGATGTCTTCCTCCTCCATTGACTCCTCCTCATCCTCCTCATAAAGTGTCCCCTGCCTAGGCCTTTGTGAGGAACCACGTTGCGCAGACTGTACAGAAGCAGATGGCATTTGTGACTCCTCATCCTCCACCTCTTCCAAAACCTCCTCCCTTAGTGCTTGCAGTGTTTTTTAAAGCAGGCAGATAAGGGGGATAGTCATGCTGACTAGTGCATCATCTGCGCTCGCCATCCGCGTGGAATAATCGAAGGCACGCAAAACGTGGCAAATGTCCTTCATAGAGGCCCACTCAGTGGTGGTGAAGTGTGAATGGCGTGCACTGCGACTTGTTTGCGCCTGCTGCAGCTGGTACTCCATTACTGCTGCCTGCTGCTCACACAACCTCTCCAACATATGTAACGTTGAATTCCACCTGGTGGGTAGGTCACATATGATGCAATGTCCCGGAAGACGCAATCGGCGCTGCAGAGCTGCAATGCGCGATCTTGCGTTGCTGGAACGCCGCAAGTGAGCGAACTCTATGCGGACCTTGTGAAGCAGTGCATCAAGATCCGGATAGTCCCTCAAAAAACTCTGCACGACCAAGTTGAGCACATGTGCCAGACATGGGATGTGAGTGAGGTTGCCTAGGCCCAGAGCTGCCACCAGATTTCGGCCATTGTCACACACTACCATGCCTGGCTGGAGATTCGCTGGCACAAACCACACGTCGCTCTGCTGCTTGATGGCATTCCAGAGCTCCTGCACTGTGTGGCTTCGATTCCCCAAAGAAATTAATTTTAATACGGCCTATTGATGTTTGGCCATGGCTATGCTCATATTGGTCATCATAACAGGTAACCCGTTCACGGGTCGATGTGGAGGTAGACCGTGACGGCTCCTGCAGCTCTCTTACAGAGGATCTGGAGTATGAGGAGGAGTCAATGTGTACAGACTGGATTCCTGCAATCCTTGGAGTTGGCAGAACACGTACAGCGCCACTCTCAAGATCTGTACCCGGCTCCACAACATTTACCCAATGGGAAGTGAGGGAAAGGTATAGTTCCTGTCCATGCTTACTGGTCCACGCATCGGTGGTCAGGTGGACCTTGCTACTGACGGCGTTTTGTAGCGCATGTTTAATTTTTCCCTCCACATGTTGTTGCAAGGCAGGGTCGGCTTGCCTGCTGAATTAAAAGTGGCTTGGCACGTTGTATTGTGGGACTGCCAATGCCATAAAGTTACGGAAGGTGTCAGTCTCCACCAGCCTGAATGATAGCATTTCAAGGGCCAGTAGTTTAGCAATGCCAGCATTCAGAGCCTGTGCTCGGGGGTGGTTTGCCGAGTATGGGCGCCTTTTCTCCCATGCCTGTGCTAACGATGGCTGTAGACTGGCCTAGGAGTGTGAGGATGACAGGGAAAGTGGTGCTGTGGGTGGAATTACACTGTGTCTCTGTACAACAGTGCCAGAGGTTCTTCCATGGCGATCCTGTGAGGAAGCCGAACCAGCTGTGTGTGAGCTGGAGGAAGAGGCTACAACACGAGCTGAAGAGGTGGTAGGTGGCGCTGTAGGTTGGCCTAGGTCTTCAGTGTGTTTTTGTAACTCCACCACGTGCTTGGTCCACACATGTTTCCACATATTTGTGGTATTGAGGTTGCTGACACTTTTCCCTCTTTTCACCTTCTGATTACACAGCTTGCATTTGACAAAGCAAATGTCATCTGCAACTGTGTCAAAAAAGGACCAGGCACTGCAAGTCTTGGGAGCGCCCGCTTTGGATTTTGGAAGAGCCATGCTCCTAATGGGTGCCAAAGTGGAGGCTACAGGCAACCAAGTCAGCCCCCTCCCTCTCCCTCCTTTTTGGGACGTTCGTGGAATCTCTTCCTCAGAGCTGCTCCCACCACCTTTCTGTCCCTGACGCCATGATGGGTCAAGGACCTTATCATCTACACCACCCTCTTCAAACAACTGCTCCTCCTGGGTAGTCTCGACAGCACAGTACGCACCAGAAAGTGGCACCTGAGTCTCATCATCAGATACGTACTGAGATGTGCTGCTGACCATAGGCACTGGCCCACCCGCCTCTTCAGATTCAGAGAGACAAAACGGTTGCGCATCACTGCATACTACCTCTTCTTCAGATTCTCGAATTCTGCTTGGCTGGCCCCCTCTTTCCAAACCAAGAGATTCAGAGAACAGAAGTAGAGATGGCTCCTGTCCAGGGCTCTCTGACTGCCTGGGCAATTTGGCAGGTGGTGAAGAGACAGATGGGTGCTCTTCAGTGCTCAGGACCTGAGAGGATCTGGAACTAATTGAAGTCGATGCGTTAGCTGCCATCCATCCGACAACGGCTTCAATTTGGTCCTCCCGCAGCAGTGGGGTACGGCTAGCTCCTACAAAGCTGCGCATAAAGGACTGTTCCCTGGTAAAACTGGGGGATGCTGAGTCACTGGTGCCCGCAGCAGGCACAGAATCCCCATGTCCTCTCCCTGCAGGTACAGAATCCTCACGTCCTCTCCCTGCTGAAACTCCATGCCCACGACCACGACCACATGCCTTACTCACTGCCTTCTTCATCTTGGTAGACTGATAAAGATAGGCAGAAAAGTACTAAGGGCTTAGTGTGCTTATTCCTGAACAGCTGCTAACAGGTATAAGAAACACTAATTTTATAAAGTGTGGACAAGACTTTAATATTAGCTAATGTGGCCTACACAACTGTAAAGTGGAGTGTTTGGTGAACTTTATTTAGGGTTTTTTGTCACAAAAAGACACTGGATGTGCCCAAAGATGTAATACCGATAGTATCACAAACTTTTTGTAGCTATTACAATGCAGGAAGGTAACCTACAATGCAATAGATGAGGCTACAAAAAATAGGCTAATACTAATCTGGCTGGGGCTGGAGGGGCACAATGCTGCAGAATGGCTCCTCTATCTACTCCTATATAGTGTGTTTGGAACCAATGTAGCTGAATATGGATGGAACCACCACACTAATAGGAGAAATCAGGAAAAATGATCAATTAGCAAAAAAGGACAATGTATGAGGCAGTGACGCACGCTGAGCGCACTACAACCAGACGTGGCTGAAGCACACACTACAGCGTGAGCTGCACTCTCACACAGAGACCTTGCAGACATGCATGAACAGTGCAGATGCAGAGCACTGTGCACTAACGCTGCAAGACAAAAAAAAAATTCTCTATCTACTCCTATATAGTGTGTTTGGAATAAATGTAGCTGAATACGGATGGAACCACGACACTAATAGGAGAAATCAGGAAAAATTATCAATTAGCAAAAAAGGACAATGTATGAGGCAGTGACGCACGCTGAGTGCACTACAACCAGACTTGGCTGAAGCACACACTACAGCGTGAGCTGCACTCACACACACAGACCTTGCAGACAGCGGTGAACAGCACAGAGAACTGTGCACTAGCGCTGCAAGGCACAGCGATTTATAAAGTAGCTTGGGTAAAGAAGAATAGAGCAAATAGGTAGCTAAAACTGTCCCTCAGAACAACAGCGTCCTATCCCTAACTGAATTCACAGCAGAGTGAGCTCAAAATGGCGGCGGCGGCTTTTATAGTGCATCATGACATCATTTCAGCAGCTAATCACAGCCATGCCATTAGTTAACATGCCTACATGCCTAACAGGATGTGCCCACACTTCTTAGGATCCTCATTGGCTAAATAAAATGAAACTGGCTCATTGCATTATGGGAACTTCCGATTCCGGTATACGATATTCTAAAAGTATCGGAATTAAGTATCGTAATTCCGATACCGCGAATATCGGCCGATACCCGATATTTCAGTATCGGAATGCTCAACACTAGTTACTGCTTCTCAACTACGATTACAAAATTTTCACTTTTCTGAGGTTCACAACTGGTTTGCTAATTACAAAGTGATTAGATAATTGCAAAGGCATTTTATCAAGCCATTCAAAAAATATCCTTTTAATTAGGGAGACAAAGCAGGTATAATGTATGAACGTGAAGAAGTTATTGTTTCTCTACTAGGATTAAAAATTATCCATTTTTTGGAGTTCATAACTGGTTTGCTAATCACAAAACTATTTGACAATTATAAAGGCTTTTTATCAAGCTGACCAAAAATGATCCCCTTTTTTTTTCTGGAGATAAAACAGGTGTACTGTTTTGAACATATAACATATAGAAGGTATTGTTTCTCAACTAGGAGTTGAAAAAAGTATTCTTTTTTGGGGTCCTCTACTAGCTTGCTATCAAACAATCCAAAAATTATCCCCTTTTTTAGGGAGACAAAACCGTAGTAATGTGTTCAAAGTGAAGAAGCTGTGACTCGTTTTCACCAAATCAAATATTAGCTTTAATTATTTCGCCAGCTGTTTCATGCTTGTGTACTGTCAAGAGAATACATTTCTCAGCATCAGTAATACTGTCTAGTACTATGAAGTGCAGTGAGTAGCCAGGAAATATGTGGCTGGTGTGACTGTGCAGTGACTGTTGTACGAAGTGCACAGTACAGAGTAGGCAAGGAGCTGTGTGGCAGTTTAGGTCAAGTAATAGCAGCCCAGGCATCAGCAGTACTAGAGTGTAGATGCAATGACGGACAGGGAGTAGATACACATCTGAGTGTGATTCATCAGCATTGGCTGTAGCAGAACAATGTAGAAGACAGTCAAGAGACAGTCAGACAGGTAGACAGATGGTATGGTATTTAAAGGGATTTTCTCACTAACAAAAGTTCATTTTAATCAATAGATCTTGGAATAATAATAATTTCCACAACTGGATGTGTTTAAGTAAGATGTTCCTGTGCTGAGATAATCTTATAAATGTGCCCCTGCTGTGTACTGTGTAATGGCTGTGTCTGACTGTGCACTAACATGGTCTAATCATACCACAGCTTTTGGGCAGGTGGGGAATCAAAAGAGAGTATATAAGCCTACAAATTTAATGGGCAGGTAGGAGCCAACACTAATTAAAAACACAATTCTCACAGACTCTCTTCAAAATATCACTCTAGAAAACATTATGAAAAGCTTTCTAAAAAAAGTGAAAGCTGTTATAGCTGCAAAGGGCGAACCAACTTCCTAATAATGCCGATGGATTTAGAATGGAATGTCATAAAAGCTCCTCTAGGTGTAATGGTGTCCTTCACGTTACCAATTTCTTGGTGCTTCTTCAAAAGACAGCCAGATATTTACAGGACACCACAGACCTTTTAAGAAAGCTATCTACAATAGGTCCTCTCCCTTAGAGTGCCATCTTAGCCACCATGGATGTGGAATCCCTATATTCAAACATCCCACATGAAGATGGATGAAGATGTCCCAAATATTTCTGTGGTCCAGGACACAACATCAACAATATGAAAGTATCTAGCTTTCTCTTTACATTTTGTTAATTGCTAAAAGTTAACTATTAACACTCCTATTTTTAAAACACTCTTACTTTGCAGTATTTTTTTCACACCTACCTAAACTTTTTGCACAGTGCTGTATATATATACCAGATTTTGAGCATTATAAGAAGCACCGGATTATAAGACGCACCCCAAATTTTGGGGAGGGAAATAGGAACCAAAGTTTTTTTAATAAAATGGTGGTGCATCTTTTAATCCACTCTTACGGTAGCTTACTGGGGGGGTGGCGGCTGTGGTGGAGAGGGGTCCCTGGAGGCAGGGTACCTGCTACAGGAAGTTTGCGGCGGAGAATAGAGTAGGGCAATGCTGTAGACCCCAGGCTGGGAAAAGGGGGTGTTTGGTGGTGCGATGCTGTGGGTCCGAGGCTGGTAAGAGAGGATGTTTGGCGGTGTGGAGGCTTCGCCAACATTTTGTGAAAGCCTGGAGCCCTCTGGAAAATGGCCACCTGAGCCGAAGTCTACCACATTGAAAACCATGGAAAGTGCGGGGGTTTCAGGCTTTCACAAAATGTCCCCGCACCACCGCACCTTCTACCATTTCCCACCAGCCTGGGTCCTGCAGCATTGCCCCACTCCTGCTGCCGCCATTGCTGTCTTCCTGCAGCAGCAACTCTAAAACCCCTCTCCATCACAGCTACATTTGGATTATAAGACGCACCCCCTTTTTCCTCCCAAATTTGGGGAAACAAAAGTGCATCTTATATTCTGAAAAATACGGTATTTACATATATATATAGTTTTGTATTGGCATATATGGTTAGCAATTTAATAATCTCAGAACACAATATACTAGCACTGACGATTAATGTGTTCTAAATGAGACTGCCCGAGTTTGACAGTTCAAATTGCCTATGTGGAAATATCTTTAGAACCATTCTTATTGTGGCACAAAGACTGTACGATCTCCCCTTCCTCCTGCAATTATAAAGCTTTTTTCTCATACATCTCTCCACTTTCTTTTTCACTTTCCGCTAGATTTACTCCATGCTCCGACAAGCAAGGCTAAAATCCAACATTCTATTATCATCTATTGTATTACGTATTCTTCTTGCACGCTGAGGAAACAATCAAATTCCAATCAATTCTTATCTGTGACTTGTCTGAAATCTCCCAGTAGTCCATTGTGAGTGAGCCCAAAGGGCAAAACATGTACCTAATAATATCTACTCATCGTAAACTAGCAGCCTGTGCATCATGGTGCTTGAAACTGTGGCTTTATAACGCTGAAGGCCCTATGACTATTTATTTTTGAAGAGTAAGGATCTGTGCACATTTATATGTTGGAGATATAACTCTATAAGCCATACAGTAAGGATGAATACTGTGATTACCTATACAGGAAAAAAAAGAATGTTGGTGCATGCCACCCCATAAAAAGCCTAAAAGGAATCTTTTCTGGCCTCCATTGGAAGAATAGGAGCCTACAGCTATGTTGAGTTGTAACCTAACAAATTCCATAACACAATCATAGGCATCACTTTTGCTTTTCTGGTGAAAAATGGTCATTTAAATATATATTTATTAGATAATTATAGACCAGCATTCAAGGCATATTAACATCCCCCAGGATGTATAAAAAACTATTCTACCTTAGATTTTAGTTATTTATGTACATGGCTGGACAAATTCTACTCCACTATTTATTCAAATCTTTCTGCTCCCCTTTGTAATAAGGTATGTCATCCTTAACCTTCAAGAAGGCATGCGCCAGGAGAAAAGGAGCGCACATATTACTACATCATTTGTAAACTGCAAGAACATGCTGTAAATTTTAGCTTATAAAGTTCAAGAGTCAGGACAAAATGGCTGTTGAAACCAAGCACAGGACTTGGTGTAGAATTGGTGTGGCCAAACAGTTTGGTACACTTTCCCACATACTTGTTATCCATCTATCTCTGACTTCCTTTGATTCCTGTAAAACCATATAAAATCAGGGCTACCTATTCTGGAAGTGTAGATTAAGATCATGCAAATGAGGAAAAAGTACTATGGTAGATCTGAAGCCTCTGTCACTCCAGCTCTATTCCCCATGCAGCTCTGCCTCCTCCTGCTTGACTGACAACCTCTATGCTGTGTGACTTCAGACAAAGGAGCAATCAGTTAAGCAGGAGGAGGCAGCGTTGAGTTGGAAATAGAGCTGGAGTGACAAAGGCTTCAGATCTACCATAGCCATTTGCATATAATTTCAAAGTCTGTTTTTTTAGTAATGGAAGAATGGACTTTCTAGGTAAAGATATTGCTGGACTTGCCTTCAAAAGAGCTTCATGTGCATATAAATAGTTTAGGGTGTGAAATCCTGCTGACAAATTCCCTTGCCAGTATTACTGGTGGTTGAAATAGTAAAAAGGTTAATGCAAAATTCCTGTTTTAACTGTCACACACTTAACTATTGCATTGGGAGAGCAATTCATAAGCAACCTGTCTGGTTACAAAGTTAATAGTTTCAAGTAATCTTGCACAGCTAGGTCTTTATTTTATTAGCCTAACTAAGTTCCAGTCAGTAGGTCAGATTTAGCAGCATTGCATATAACATAGAGTTGCATAAATACTTTCCAAAGCACAATCACTATTAGTTCGGTAAGATCAATTAGTTTTCTACATTTACTCTGCAGGGTGATCCAGTGACTGTCATATTTTTCTCTTATTTTATATACTGGAAAAGAGTAAATATTTTAAAGGGAACCTGTCACCTGCGAAAGTGCTATTACCTGCAGATATAGGGTTAACCTGCTGGTAATTAGAGTTTAAATTCTGGGAATGCCTTACTGAAAATGTGGCTTCTGGGAAGAAATTAACTTCTATCCTCCCAGGAGCTGGTCACTTTCAGTCAAAGGAACGTGTGCGGAGGGATTACAGTCACTGCTCCCCAGCACTTTGATTGACAGCCTGCTGTGCAGTTTTTATGTGCAGCATGTATATGCAGAGAAAGCTGTACTCACAGTAACGTGAGTGATGACTGCAATCGCTCCGTGCATCGCCCCTATGACTGCAAGTAAGCAGCTACTGAGCAGATATAAATTAACTTCCTCCCAGTAGCCATGCCTTCAGTAAGACGGACAGACAGTGTTTTAATGCTGTTTACCTGCAGGTTAACGCTATGGCCCCTATTCATCATTTTTAGGTTTTTTTTTAGAAGCACTCCCATCAAAATTTTTAACAACTAATATATTGCAGTCATCATATTATATAGCACTTACAATTGCTCATTTTGCTCTTCTACTCAGTTACTTTTTCTCTTTTCCATTACGTCTATGACATCACATGATTAAAAACTGACTGGCTGAATCCTTCTAAGCTCTATATATAAATAGAAGGGCTCTTTTCTTTGCATGAATTATCATTAGAACTACAATTCTACCTCACTACAAAGCCACTGGCAGGGAGAAGCAGCTGGATTAGGAATTAATGAGGTTGTGGAGCTGGGCTGCCAGGAACTTTTGTAGTGATGTAGAGTTGTAGTTCTAATGTTGACTCATGAAGGGAAAAGAGACTTCCTTTTTCTAGAGCTTAGAAGGATTCAGCTAGTCTATTTTTCATCACATGATGGCAAAGACCTAATGGAAGAGAAAAATTACCTGGGTCAAAGAGCATAATGAGCAATTGTAAGTACACAGTGTTGTATAATATATGATGACTGCAATATATTAAGAGGATAAAAACTTTGATGGGGGTGCTGCTTTAAAGTCACTTTCCTTTTATGTCTTGTGGTATTATTTGCCTTTTGTGGCACCAAAATCATCACAATGGTGCAAGCGATTCATAAATTTGGCGCAAAGTCAAAAAATTTTTTTTTCTCCTATCTTGAAGTGCTTTTGTGACCTTTAGCACCACAATGACCTTTAGCACCACAATTCGAATTTTTTTTGGCATATTCAGAAATACACCAGGGGCATCTGGAGTGAAATTGCACAGAATTTTGTGACTTTTTAAAAAGTCACAAATGATGATTACCGGAAAATATCTGGAATCGCTAACTCCGCCTACAAAATGGAAAACAAACAAAAAACAGGCGAGCACATGTAAAACAGACTTCGAAAAAGGCGCAAATAGAATAAAGAATTGGGTGAAAAAAAATCAGCACAAACACACAAAACTAAACAAAAAACAGGCTCAAAGGCAATGATGAATCGGGGTCCATATCTGAAGGTAAATAGCATTTTTGAACATGACAAGTTCCCTTTAAAGATTTCCTTTCATTCCATGAATTTGGACAAGCTTGAATCGCTGCAAATCTCAAACCTGGAGAATCGATTCTTCCAACTCCAGATTAATAAAATGATGAAGGAAAAAGGAAAATGGAGGTTATTCATTGTGAATCTGACATAGTGTGAAAGTGAGAAAAATGATGTGGTCAGGTAGAAGGTAGAAGACCTGTGTTCATGAAGGAATGGGGCAATGTATTTGTTTAAGATGTGTTCAGTTAGTTCCTAGAGGTAATGTCCATCTAAAATCTGGTGAAAATGAGAAAGAATTACTAATTATATTTTAGTGCAAATCATACCAGCTGGACATGAGATAGAAGATCACTAAAAGAATCCTGGTCATATTTAATAAATCAATAGTACACAAAAAATAGGAAACTTTCTTAAATATCTTAATACAGAAATCTACTTCTTTTTCTTCATGGACTGATCATTAATTCTCAAAATTCTTAATTCACAGGCATCCAAGGGGTAAGTCATGTGACAAGGCTTGTTAGAGAGTTGATATTGACTATTAGGATTGCTACTTCCTATAGGTGACACTAGAGTTTTAGACCTTTTCCTCTTTAAAGAGACAATTTGCATATTTCCCAGAGGAGCATTGAGGCTTAAAAGTCTCCTCACCTTAATATTTTTAACAAGCTACTCTCCGCAAGGAGAAATGTTACCCCTTGGAACCCGGTCAGATGCCTCTAACCCAGGCTAACCAGATCTCATACTTTGTACTGATGAGGAGCAGTTCCCCAAAACACAGTGTCTGCAAATTGAGATTCCAGTTCTGTATTTTATCCTAAGTCATATGAGAAGGCTCATTAAAGAGTCGATATTGACTTTTAGGATTGCTACTTCCTATAGGTGGCACTATTTTCACAGGTAAAATGTGTTGTCAGTGAATACAGATTTTCCCATTACTGAGATAGGAGATGACAGTTGGTGCTCATAATGTTCTATGGAGAAGTTGCAGCAGAATGTTTTTGTCTGCCTCTAGCCTAGCTCCTCCCCTCTCCATAGAATTTCAAAAGCACCAACTATTATCTCCTATCTCAGTAATGGGAAAATCTGTATTCACTCAATATGGATTTTACAAATGAACTGAGAGTGAAAGATCAGTCCAGGAGAGAAAAGAATCAGATTTCTTTCTCTGATAAGATATATAACAAAGTTGATAATTTTTGTGTACTATTAATTTATGAAATAATAATTAAAAAGATGGCTACACTTTAAAATTACTTTTCAGTGAGAAGGCTGTAATTGAGCAGGTCATCTCTGTTCATTTATTTAAGTCTTGATAAAAAAGCACTCCCATCAAAGTTTTTATTCTCTTAATATATTGCAGTCATCATAATATATAGCACTGTGCACTTACAATTGTTCATTTTGCCTTTTACCCAGCTAATTCTTCTCTTTTCCATTAGGTCTATGACATCACATGATTAAAAACTGACTAGCTGAATCCTACTTAGCTCTATGTAGAAACAGGAGGCCAATTTTCTCTGCATGAGTCATCACTGCACAAGTGCCTGGAAGGGGGAGGCGCTGGGTCAGGAGTTGAAGAAGGGAATGATAAATGTAGGGAAAAGAGACTTCCTATTTCTATACAGAACAGAGAAAAGAGAAGAATTAATTGGGTAGAAAGGAAAAATGAGCAATTGTAAGTACACAGTGCTATATAATATGATGACTGCAAAATATTAAAAGGACAAAACTTTTGATGGGAGGAGGAGGAGTGCTTCTTTAAATTCATTTGCATAAAGATAGTTTAGGATCTGTGCACCCTTCAGGTACTATTCCTTATAATTGATTCTAAAAATATGATGAATAGAGATTATGGCCTCATGTGCATGGGAGAATGATGGGCGCAGAGTCTGTGTGGTGCCACACACTGTCTTTACAGCTTTACGCACTGTAGGCTCTCCATGTGCCATTGGTTGTGTCTCTCTATGGCACAATATTATTCTATACAGAGGTATTTATACACTATCCAATGAAGCATGCCATTTTCGGCTTCTAACAAATGAAGTCTACATATAAAAGCTGAGCCAAAGGAGCACCGTGGTCGCATAGACTTCTATAAGTGCTATGTTTGCTGTATTACAGCTCCACATAACTTAAAGTTTATATAGTGCTTTTATAAGACCGTGTGCATGTGTATGATTTAAGTCAATGATATAAACATTTTATTAATTAGAGATGAGTGAATACATTTGAGTGGAATTACATTCTACTAGAATTTTATGAAAATCTGCATTCGTCAAAATGCACATTTTTATAATTCGCTTTCGCACAATTCAGTAATATGGCGGCCGTTGGCTGAACCATACCTGGCCATCAATATGTAAAAAAATTAATAAAAAACTTATACCCATGTTATTGCTCACTTCTCCGGCCTCTCCTCTCCTCTCCGTCACATCTCCCATCCAGTCCTCGCCACATCTTCAGATCGCTGCCGCTCGCGTTGAATTCCCCGGGACCAAGTGTGTTCTGCGCATCCGTGATCGAGGTCATAGCTCATACCATGATATCATGACGCCATGACCTTTAGCACGTGTTTTCTCAGAACCCTCCCGGGTTTCATCAAAAGAGAAATTCCGGCCCAGGGGAAGTCAACGCGATCTGAAGATGTGACGAGAACCGAATGGGCGACAGTGAAGAGCAGAGGGGTGAGTAAGGTGAGTGCTAAGGTGAGTATAAGTATTTGATTTATTTTTTACATCATACATTTATAATATTATGTGGACTGGAGAGACCCACAGAGCATAATAAGGGATGTTAAATTCACGGATAATAACTTCTCCACAAATCGAAATTCTGGGAAAAACCTGCACAAACAGTCAAATTAATATTTTTCTTGATCCACTCAGCTCTAGTATTAATGCAATACTGTACATAAATGTTGAAGATGAGCTAATCCGCCAAAATTAGAATTTGCCAGTTTCATTGCAAATCAGGCAGGAAATTCGATTCACATCTAATTTCTTCAATGCAAGTCAAATGAGCCACGATTGCAATAAAAAAAGAGCCGTTCATTATACTCTGTGGTCTCCCGACCCAAAGTCATTATAAATGGATCGATAACATTTCATACTCACATATCTGCTACAGCTCTCCACCGCTCCTCTGCTGGATTCCAGGGGCCACCTCCAGCATTGTCTCATCTTCACTTTGCTGGTACTTCTGGTGCTGCCTCGGGCTCAATGTGCATTCTAATGTAATGAAATCATTACTTGTGTCACTCCACGCGGAGACCTGGGACTGAGCCAGTGAAGAGGAGACCAGGGCCGCGATGGAGCAGAGCCCAGGAAGCCAGCAGAGGAGCAGTGGAGAACTTTGGCAGCAACCATATTACTACAGCCCATATGAATCCAGTAACATAGTGTTCGTCTGGCTGCCATTTTGCTGCATACACACAAATCAAATTTCCCTAAATTTGTATTCTCTAGAATCCTTGAATTTTGGGAAATTCTAAATGAATTTGATTTGTTTAGAATTGATTTGCTTATCCTTCGTAAATGTATAATGTTTAGGCATCTATCCAGCAAAAAAAATGGAAACAATCCACTATCAATCCATCTATTCATTATCAATCAATCAATCAATCAAACTATCTATTTATCTATCTATCTAAAATAAGAAAAACAGGCAGCACTCCAAAATCAAAAGTGAAAAAGTGGACTTTATTAGCCCATATTGTGGGGCAATGTTTCGGTTGTGAACATGAATTATGTACTTTGCAAAGCGGATAATTGTTTGAGAGGTTTTGCACCCAGAACAATATATAAAGTGCTGTTCCATTTTTTTCTAATTTATCTATCTCATATTTATATATCCATCTATCTATCTATCTATCTATCTATCTATCTATCTATCTATCTATCTATCTATCTATCTATCTATCTATCTATCCACCCATCTATTCATCTATCTATCTATCTATCTATCCACCCATCTATTCATCTATCTATCTATCTATCTATCTATCTATCTATCTATCTATCTATCTATCTATTATCTATCATCTATCTATTTATCTATCTATCTATCTATCTATTATCTATCATCTATCTATCTATGTATCTATCTATCTATCTATCTATCTATCCACCCATCTATTCATCTATCTATCTATCTATCTATCTATCTATTATCTATCTATCTATCTATCTATCTGTCCATCTATCTATCTATCTATTATCTATCTATCCACCCATCTATTCATCTATCTATCTATCTATCTATCTATCTATCTATCTATCTATCTATCTATCTATCTATTATCTATCATCTATCTATTTATCTATCTATCTATTATCTATCTATCTATCTATCCATCTATCTATGTATTATCTATCTATCTATCCATCTATTCATCTATCTATCTATCTATCTATCTATCTATCTCTCCACCTATCTAATCATCTATCTAAGCAAAAAAATAGGATGCAGCACACCATTCAGAGTGAAATAAAGGTGCTGTGTAATAGCCCATCAAGGCGACATTTCGGTTCAGTAGTGAGAACCTTTCGCAAGCCATGAAAAAGGTTCTCACTAAAGAACCGAAACGTCGCTATGACGGGCTATTACACAGCACCTTTATTTCACTCTGAATGGTGTTCTGCATCCTATTTTTTTATTTATATTGAAGGTTGGTCTGTACTGGGGAGGCTCTGCACCCAATTACTAGGTGCTAGTGCTGCTTCTATTTTGTTTTTTCTAATCATCTATCTATTTATCATCTATCAATCTATCATCAATCTATTATCTATCTATTATTTATCTGTCTACCTACTATCTTATCTATCTATTATCTATCTATATATTCATCTATCTATCTATGTTCTATCTATCTACTGTATCTAAAAAGAACAGTAAAGTTCTTTTTACATATTACTATAGGATGTGGGAACTGCCTCCTGTTTGACCTTGCACTCCCCCCATTTAACCAGCAGGTGATGTATATTCTACTCTACCAGCCAATTTAAATTGTAGGTGTTTCAGTCCAGAAGCGACATGTTCTGTCCAGAGTTATTGGCTTGTAGCCCAACAGAGGCATGTAGGCAGAGTAGTACCCATCAGACGGGACGTCACCTTGCAGCGGTTGATGGGCACACATGAATTGGCCAATTTATGCGCTAAGAACCTCCATTTTTTGTAACTAAAGTTCATTGAGTAATAACACAGTTTAAATCAAACGTTTTTATTGTCTTTATGTATTTTGGCCATAATGGAGTGCTGCTGCGCTTTCTTTTTATCTATCTATCTATCTATCTATCTATCTATCTATCTATTTATCTATCTATCTATCTATCTATCTATCTATCTGTCTATCTTTCTTTCTGTCATAAACAATAATCTTGCTGTGGTCCTCACTTGTCACATACTATTAGGCTATGTGCCCACGTTGCGGACCTGAAGCATATTTTTTACGCTTCTCCCTGGCGGGAAAATCGCATGCGGATATTACATGCGGTTTTCCCGCCAGGTAGAAGCGTTTGTGAGGCGTCTTTGCATGCATTTCCGCATGCGGGTTATCAAGCACTTCTCCAAGCATCACTTGGAAAAGTGCTTGACAACTTGTTCAGAATGGTAAAAAATAAAAAAATAAACTTTATACTCACCTTCTGATGCATCCTCTGCCCCGTCCGGAGGCTTGAGCGGCTCACGCTGTTGTGTGCAGGACCTGCGGTGACGTCATTGAGTCATGTGGTGGGTCACATGACTCAATGACGTGGCAGGTCCTTCAGACAACAGCGCGACGGAGGGAAAACATCAGAAGATAAGTATAAACTTTATTTTATTCTTTTTTTTACAGGTTCTTTGGTACCCAGGTCTGGATGAGAGTCTCCTCTCATCCAGACTTGGGTACCATCCGCACATTGATTCCGCTGCGCTTCCGCAAAATTAATGAACATGCTGCGGATTTTTGACCGTAGCATATACGCTGCGGAAAAATCCGTAGCATGGGCATTGACATTGCGGAATGCCATTGGGGACCATGGGGTGCGGATATACATGCGTTTTTCAAGCGTTTACGCTGCGGAAATTCCGCAGCATATACGCTTGAAAAATGCTACGTGGGCACACAGCCTTAAGATATTGTGTATAATAGGATCTGATGATACTATATACATTTTCTCATCAATATAGCATCACTTCGACAATCAATCCTGGTTTATATATAGGAGCACTATCCAAAAAGCGTTGAATGTTCCTTTAACTTAATTTTGGACGTCAATACAGGATTTTAAGTAAAAAAAAATTGCAAGTGAATGTTATTGGGCTGATGTGAGACAATGTAACAGAATTTATCCATATTTTATTCAGCTCAGGTCCTTCTCAGTTATTCCTGGGAGCTGGAGAGTAGCAGATGACATCGAGAGAGGTGTGTCTAAGTCTTGATGTGGAGGTTGAGTCTTCTGAATTAGAGCTGTGCTGTGCTGATTTGGTGCTGAGAACAACTGAATTTCTACTGTGTGGAGCTGAAATGATCAAAAAATGAACCCCGGCCAGAGAGGCACATCTGTATCAGGTAGGATTTCCAAGAATAGACGGAAACAAAGTTTGCATTGAAAAAAATGATCTTCCTACCTAGACTATAAAAGAGAACATTTGCTCTGATGCTGAACTATGTCCCGGTATATTATCTGAGAGTATATGTCTGCAACTATAATGACACCATCCAGATTTTGGAGCTGAAGCCAGTGTACATTTTGTAGCTCGGTGTATTTGACTTCCAGGAAAATCTCATTTACTTATGGGCATTGCATGTACTGTAAGAATGGCAGAGATGAGAGAATGTAAAATGCATGAGGTGTAAGCTATGGAGGTCCGCTGCACTGTCTGTGCTCCAGTTTACAGGTGTCACTGCTGCCTGCTTCTCTCTTATAGGGAGTCTGGCTCCTGATGTTACAATGTGGTTGTCTATATCCACTATGAATAGAATTATATATATATATATATTCGTATGGTATATGTATATACATATATATAGTGCATGTACATATTATAAATATTGACACGTAATGGTTTTTGTTTCTACAAAATGTAGTTATTTTTTGTTGTTGTCTCTTATTATATAATAGCCAATTGCAGAATATAAAATCAAAACATATAATTCCAAGTATATATTTATATATTGACGTATGAGTGTGTGTATATTATACATATATATGTTTATATATATATATATATATATACACATATAGATAAACATATATATATATATATATATATACACACATACGTCAATATGTAAATATACTGTTGGAATTATATATTTTATGTCGATATATATATCAAAAAAGAAAAATATGTATATATATGTGTGTTTGTCTGATGTGTGTATATATATATATATATATATATATATAATCTATCTATATGTACATATATACACATATGTCACAAAAACATACTCACATATAGATAGATATATGTATATACACACACGTCACGCACACACACATATACAGTATATACATACACATATAAATATATATACACATCACACACACACATATACAGTATATACACACGCACATATATATACGTCACACACAAATATACATACACACACATATAAAAATGTCACACACATATATATATATATACATACACACATATATATACACGTCATAAATATATATACATGCACACACACACACATATATATATATGTATACACATCACACACACATATATATACATACGCACATATGTACATGCACACATATATATACGTCATACATATATATACGTCATACATATATACATACACACACACACACATATATACATACAGTATATATACATGACATATATATATACGTCATACATATATATACATACACACATATATATACATACACACACATATATATATATATATACATCACACACATATATATATATACATACACACACATATATACAAACACACATATTTGCTGTTCTGGGGAGTTACATCACTCATTAATACACCTCTCTATAATAGAATCTTGAAGCAAAAAAAAAATTGAGTTCAGAACAAAACAACCCAATGCTGAGAGCTTGATACATTTTCTCAGGTAATGAATATAAATGGAATTACCATCAGCAAGTTGTGGTTGAAAGTGACGGAGTCCCTGCTCTCAGCCAGTTGTTCCCCAGCGCTGCTTTGATGGCTCTGTTTGTCTTGCTCATTTGAAGCCCCCATTGCTGGGGGTATTTGCTTTGCATCTTAAATAGTATACACCAGGAATGCATCTTCTACCGGAGAAAAGACAAATGTCTCTTCCAAGCCCCCTTTCAATCACGATGAAATTCATATCACTAGAATCACATTTCCTAGAAAAAAAAAGCTTTTACTGTAAGGGATTAACATCTGAATTGAAGCAAATGAACAGCTACAATTAATTTGTGCATAGAGATGTGACAGCTTGCGCTGGTATTGTCTCACTTTAGTTGCATATTTATAGAAGCCATATATTTATTTCCTTTATGTGAAAGCCTCTCTTTGGACATGTATTAAAAGAAATGAGGTCAGTATAGTTTTTGACATGTATCCCATTATAAACAAAATGCCCAAGGTCATCAGAGCTGTTCTTTTCATCTCCAAGGACATTGGGCCGTCGTCTTTGTTCATAAGCATTATGAAAAAAAAACCCTCCAAATTTCACCATTGAAAACTTTATATGGGACTGCGAGTGGTGTTTGTAAATGGAAAATTCATTGCTCTTGATGAATAAATGCTTAATCTTGCTAATTAATGGAGATGTCTGTCAATTAGCATTTAGCAGGACAAACAAGTCTTTCTAGTGAACCATCTTATGGCCAAGTCTGTGATCATTGTTCTTGGCTCTTTTCGAAACATGCTCTGTTGAACGCCATCACTGACCTCACTTTCTTAAAATCTTCACA
Source organism: Phyllobates terribilis (assembly GCF_046119375.1). Lineage (NCBI taxonomy): Eukaryota > Metazoa > Chordata > Amphibia > Anura > Dendrobatidae > Phyllobates > Phyllobates terribilis. Next base: position 304,244,046 of record NW_027362768.1, on the reverse strand, counting down.
TCTTCCTTCAGCCATAAAACCTCGACCACCATATTGATTTCCTTTTCTGATAGGTTGGTTGTAGATATATTTTCCTATTTTTACAACGTGAAAAATTTCAGGGATTTTTAAAAAATCAAATATATATTTTTTCATGTTTTTTGATAGAAATATTAAAGATTGGGAATGTACTCATTTGTAGCTATCACTTGTTCATTTTTTTTACAATTTAGAATTTATTTTTTTTTTTTTTGAGAAATGATGTAGCAAAATTCTTGGTACAAATTGATGAAAAATTCTAAAATAAATGTAAAATATAAAGAAAAGTTTAATATATTTATTTGGAAAAAGGTTTAGAAAAAAAAATATTATAAATATTAAAAAAAATATATATATAGATATATACACATATATCTATATCTATATATATATATATTGAATAAAGAAGTAACGTCTTTACCATCATAGAATTTTTGTTGTGTTGATGAGAATACTCATGTAAAAGATTATTAAGGATATTATCTCTTAATGTTTATATGGCACATTAGTCTTGGTTTCCAAAAATTCTATTTTAATGTCATAGAATTTTTAGCTAAAAAAAAAATAAAAAAATTCTAAAAATTGAGATTTTTTTGTTTTTTTAACCGTATCAGTCGTTGACGAAAATGCCTGCAATGCTTAAAAATGGTCTGTACTAGTGAATATTACATGATGTAAATAATAATTGTAGAGCCTGGAGAAAATATAAATCTACAAGAAACAAATTAAGCTGTTTGCAAATAGATATAAATGTATGTTTTATTTATTTTTGCATGGGAAGAAATGCAAATGAGTGGAGATGTGCGTAGCTTCCTTATGCTTATTAATGGCTGCGAGCATTATTATGGAATTTAATAATATTCATTCTTCACTATGTTATTATGCATCGTTTATAGTAAGCAAAGATGTTCAATTGGAATTGGTACAATATATATATTTTTTTATACTGGCGGATTGGGATCTTTTTCATGTCAAGTTGCTTTTTTTCTACTAAGAATAATGAAAAAAGTAAAATCATTATTCTATAAATGGGCTTGAATACAGCATTGATCAATAAGGTTAAAAACTGTGAAACAATGTCTTCCAACCAGTAGTAAAATCATGTAAATATAGAATCTAGCTCTTGTAACCTTGGCTTGTTCTCCTTGTTCCTATTAAAGTGAGCAATGTATTTCTGTGCCTAATTAGTTGTGTCATCTATGTAACATGCACAGCCCTTTACAGTCTTCTGCCACTTTTATGTGTTGTGTATTCCAATGACGGAGTTTAGACATTGCATTGAGGCGCTGAACCATGGAATCTTTTTAGACTAACCCATCTGTAAGAGAAAAACAAACATACAGAAAGGGAGTCATGTCCAGACTCCAGAACCTAGGAGTGAGCCCTCTTGATCTTCTCAGTTGGCATTCTCTTAGTTGAAAGGATTAACAAAGAGCACACTGTCTTATGGTTGGCAAGTCTGGTACCCACTAGCTTTGCTTTAATCGAGTCTTATTGATGTCTGATTTTAAAAAGTGCCTATGTTGACTGATTCCAATTAGGGAACATAAATTGACTTAACGGGAGGCAGGATAGTCACGTGACATTTAGCCAGTAAGTTGGCTAAAAATCTACTCTACAAAAGAGAGGGTGATTTCGACTTAAGTCAAGAATAAAGAGTGATGGCGTACCAACAATTAGCCAAGCCACTCCATAGGCCCCATAGCTATGATGCAGAAGGGTTAATATTTTTATAGATTCTATATTTTTTAGTTTTAACTAGTCTCATATTCTCATATTTTGTTTAATATTTTTCTTAAGGTTTCATATTTGATCTAATATTTTCGTTTCTCATATGCAATTCTTTGAGGAACTGTGTTATGGGTAGTACACTGGGAAAGGCATAATAGATAAAAAAAAACTCACAACATGTTTGTGAGAAGGATTCTGCTGATGGGAATTTCCAATGGGAAGTACATTTGTCTGTAAATGGTATAAGAAACCTGCTCACAGGTTAATAAACAGAATTGTTATGCTCACAACTGATGTGCATTTCTTATCTACGAGCACTCGTGACTGAGTGGGCCGAGTCCCACAATTTGACCTCACTGGTGATCCCATAATATGACTTTGAGTAAGAACAAACAGCTACAACAGCTTCAAGCTCTGTAGAAAATATGTCAATTAAACTTCTCATAATATATTTGGTTACAGTTGATTACCAAGTATCCCAAACCACTAGAGAGGTTTGTCCAATGACACAAACCGTCACAGACTTCCTCCCTCCCTCTGTGTGGGTGATTAAAGGGTTGGCACTTTGTTAACTATGGCAGCCCCTTTCTCTGTCACGGGTGATGTGTCTGAAGCCTTCACAGATATAGATTGGTTTGGCCGATAGTTTATTGTGTATTGGGGCCTCTGAAAGATGATTGTCAGGGAAGTTAAGGATCTGTCATGTCTGATTTGGGACAGCTGATCCTTTTGTACTTTAGAGAGAAACTGCCTCCAAATCTGAGCGAGCGTTCCTTTGTATGGGAGAGTCAGGCAAGATAGCTACCGGCCGAACAATCAGCCAAAAGCTCTCCAAAGTCTAAGGTGGGCTAAAGGCTGGATTAGCTAACAAACTGAGTCAGACAGTCAGATAGACATCACATCCCTAACATAGTGACTATATTCCCTACTTGTTTCAGAACATCATAACTTACCTAAGGATCTACAGTTCTAGGGGCTAAGTAATAGAGATTGAAATTGGGTCATCTGTACAGTTCTTAAAACTAAAGTGTACTAGTAAGTTTTATTAAGTTACATTAGCAAGTCAAGAAAATGACTTTTTTTGTGTAATGGACAACCCCTTTAAAAGGAATGTGGTTTCAGAAAATGGCCTATCGTTTAGGTAAGGTTTTCATGTTACATGTATTATTATTATTATATTTATTATTTATGTTTTTGCCATTGATTTTTTCTTCTTTCATGATATGGTTTATATTAAAAAAACAAAATATTAGAAGTCTTGCAATTTTCATACTGACCACAAGGGCTATTCTAGACTTATACTTCCTGTTATTTCAGGAAATTCACTGTACATTAGCAGCAATAGACTGACTCCAACTCTATCTTTTGTAATGTAGCATCTAATGAGCATGTGAAGGGAGGGGAAGTTCATTGAGAAGGGAGGGGAAGCTATGACATCACATCTATACTTTTTTTAAATTAATTTAGTACACAAAAAAACAAAACTGAAGAGAACAGAAGATAATGAGGTCAACTGATAAAGGGAAGTCCAAAGAAAGGACTAAGCAATATCATCATCAATAATCATCAATACACCATGAATGTATTCTATTGGCTATTTTTTCAGTATTCTCAATAATCTCTTATGCCTTCGGCAATAAACTTTTTGGACTGGAAAGCCACCTAATAGATATTTTTCCACACATTCACACATTTCAACATTCATGTGTGAAAAGCCCAGAAAATTGTTACAGCTCTCACAATCATGCACGTTCTCATACTACAGCCCCGATTCTTCATTTGGAGTTTTTTTTAAGCCACTTCTCTTTTTTGTCTTGTGTTATTCACTGATGTTTATTGTGCCAAATTGATCAAAATGGTGCGATCCGTTCATGAAACTGGCTCAAAGTTAAAAAAGGTCTTTTTCCTGTTTTTGAGCAAAATGTCGCAACTATTTAAAAAATGTCACAAAAGATAAGACTTTAGCTTTAGGTGCAGTAAATCACTGTAGGGGGGAAATGGAGTAGAGTTGCAACTTTTTAAAAAGTTGCAGATAATGAATCAGACAAAAACATCTGGAATCGTTAGACTCCACCCACAAAGTGGAAAAAAAACAGATGAGCACATAGAAAACAGATTTAAAAAAAGGCACAAATGGAATAATAAATTGGGTGTAAACAAAAAAAGGTGCAAAACACACTAAACTAAGCAAACAGGAGCAAAGGCTCTGATGAATCGGGGTCTCTGTGTTTTTATACATTTCAAAGGAACATGCTCAGGACATGATGATTCTGGCTTCTAACCCAAGTTTAGTCATCTAGTTATGGTGAAGTTGCGTGAACTTCGGAGGTACAATTGCAAGCTGTTGTGCTACAACGCAAAGTCTGTAACAACAGCACCGCACCTACTATGTGTCTACACTAAAACTTTCTTAAATAGCAGGTGTTCTTTTGATGACCCACCATGCAACAAAGCCCTTGTACAAGTGATACTTCTGCACCATATATAGCTACTGTAGACCAATGAGGACAGAGTGTAATTTTTTAAAGTTAAATTAAAAATTTGAAAAAAATTGAAAATTTCAGCCTATATTTGTTGTTTAGACTGTAGATTTAGGCTGTCTATTCTTATTGTTCAGGAACAGTCACATTTCTCCTGCCCATCAACTAGCTGTTAACTTTTTTCACTGATCAATTCTTTTTCTAGAAGCACTATATGTGCATGAATTTTCTCCACTCACTTTCCAACCAGCTATTGGACAATGGCGTGCCTTACCCAAATTGAAACTTTGTTATGTCTGTATTTAATTTGACAGACAGGAAAGGCAGACAGACATTTTATCTGTCAAACAGCATACAGGGATAACAGGCAAGAGCTGAGAAAGACTCTTTGTTATGTCTATGCTACTGGAGAAGAATTGCGCTTAACAACAGGCAGTAGAAAGCAAGTTAAAATTATTATTATTATAGTGCCATTTATTCCATCGTGCTTTACATGTGAAAAAGGGGTATACATAGCAAAAACAATTCCAATAATCATGAACAATACAAGTCGCCGAATGGTACAGAATGAGAGAGGACCCTGCCCTCAAAGGCTCACAGTCTACATGGGATGGGTGAGGATACAGTAGGTGGGGGTAGAGCTAATCGTGCAGCGGTATGGTGGAGCAATGGTTACTGCAGGTTGTAGGCTTGTCGGAAGAGGTGGGTCTTCAGGTTCCTTTTGAAGACTTCCACGGTAGGCGAGAGTCTGATGTTGGGGTAGAGAGTTCTAGAGTAGGGGGGATGCACGGGAGAAATCTTGTATGCGATTATGGGAAGAGGAGATAAGAGGGGAGTAGAGAAGGAGATCTTGTGGGGATCGGAGGTTGCATGCAGGTAAGTACCGGGAGATTAGGTCACAGATGTGTGGGGGAGACAGGTTGTGGATGGCTTTGTATGCCATGGTTAGCATTTTGAACTGGAGTCTTTGGGCAATGGGGAGCCATTGAAGGGATTGACAGAGAGGAGAGGCCGGGAAATAGCGGGGGGACAGGTGGATTAGCTGGGCAGCAAAGTGAAGAGGGACATCTAATAGCACCTTGGTGTGATGTATCGGGGAGGATGGGGGTAAATCAACATAATTTTGAAAGTAATTTTGAGAAATGATATTATGTCTTAAATGAGATCAAGTTGTCTGAAATTACAGTGTCCATTTAATATTAATTTATTGAAATTAGATGAGCAAAGCAATATCGTAACTAGATTGAACTTTGCTGGATTCTTAAATTGTGGTTTGGTGAAATAAAGTCCATTTATAATTTCTAAACTTTAATCTGTTTCTCTAAAGCCCAAAGAAAACAAAAGAAATAAATAATCTCTATTGGCTAGAAATAAGAACGAATACTAATTAAGGAGCATGACAATGCAAGCTAGCCTCTGTCTCTAGAATTTATCTTTCAAGGGTAAGTCAAGGTATTATCTGCTTGTTATCTTAGGTACCAGCTTTACTGATACAGTTGTGACATTGATGTCACATTTTTACAAACAATGGGGTCATTGAATATATTAGGTACTACATTATCTTATTCCAGGGCAACAGTGCATTTTGTTATCAGCTTTTGCTACCACACACATTAAGTTTTGAATCCTCTATAGTATTTGTCTCTGCTCTTTTGGATTAATTATATATATTAAATGTTTGCTTAACACTTGACCGTGTCTCGTGACCTTAACTTCCTAAATACCTAGCCTATTTAAGCCTTCAGGATTCTGAGTTATCCCTTAACGTTGAGGTAAGAGGATCTGTTTTTGCAGTATAAGCAATATTGTACCATTTTGGGGTCTATAACTCATTGATAAACTTTGTATCTATTTATTCATCAATATCTGAGTTAATAGCTAGAGAAAATAATTACCTGCTTACATCAGCAGCCTTAAAAGGAACCTGTCACCAGGTTTCCCTATATAAAGTACAGCCACCCCATTTAAAGGGGTTGTTCTCTACTAGGACATTCCCTTCTTGATCAAAATGTTTGGCCCCGATAAAATAAAAAGCTTATGCTCACCTCCCGTGCTGGCGCCGTTCCCATGGTTTCAGCACTCGCTCTCTCAGGGCTCCCGTGCAGTTGTTGTGAAATGTGAGACCGGCACCCAATCAGCACTGACGTCACTGTCCCGCCTTCGGAAAAATCTAACATGAAGACTAAGTCTGGACTGCGGCTGATCTATCACTTCCTGTTCATGCTTAATTCGACAGGAGGTGGGGTCAGTGACGCCAGTGCTGATTGGATGCCAGCGTCACGTGTCACAACAACAGTACAGGAATCCCGGGGAGAGCAAGTGCTGACATTGTGGGAATGGTGCCAGCATGGGAGGTGAATATAAGATTTATTATTTTATGGGGTGCAAGTGTGGGGTATGAACATAGGTTGTCCAAGTAGTAGACATCTTCTTTAAGCCCTCATTTACAGCATTCCGGCGCCTCCTGTATTCTTGTGATCGCCGTCGTCTTTCCCTGCTTCATGTGGATGATGCATCCTACATCATCCACAAAGTGTTTCACAGATGCGCTCCTGTGCAGATTCACTTCTCTCTGCCCCGCTGAGGGCAGAGGAAAATATTGTAGTGTGCATGTGCCAGGAAACGCTAAATACCTGATGACCCATAGGTAAATCCGGCGCATGCACACTTCAGTGCTTGGCAGGGCAGAGAAAAGTGCTCTTATGCAGGAGCATTATGGAAGTTTATCAGAATTAAAATTGATGATGACAGGACAGAGAATATCTGATGGTAGCTATTTAAGAGGGTATCTTATTTTTTTTAACTTATTTATCCACATACCTTCCAACTTCTCAGCCAATACCAGACAACTGGCAAGAATCAATAGGACCATTATACAGTTTGATAGAAAATGCAGTTAGAAAATGACCGCTATCAAACCTTCCTAGGATGTGTAGCGACTAGCAATCATTTTCTGATTCAAAAAACATTCTGCAGTCAAGACAGTTGTGATTATCAGAACAGTCTGATTTGATCTTTCATTTATCACAATCTCTGGATTCGGATTTTTGCATTGGCAAAAAAAAAATTCTACCTTAAAATATCAAGATATTTATCTTGTTGCAAGTGTCCAGATAAATGAAGAGGGGGAAAAAATCAATACTTAATAAATAACATAATAGGACATTATCTGTCTATTAAAACTCAGGGTGAATATGTCAAAGGCTGTTGGGAAAGCTTTCAAGTGTTGCCTCTTTAGTAAATCAATCCTATCACATTCTACATTTAGCCTCCACTGATTATCTGACTCGCCACATCTACAGTTTTTCACACTCAGTTTAATCACGGACCTTTGAACCACAGAGCAATCATGTAGCACTGACATACAAAGGTACAAAATTGAAACAGGCTCCTATACAAATTATTGCTTAGTACTTACGAGGGTATGTAGGAACATCGAGGTTCACTGAAGGGAGCTGCAGATACAATATGTTATTTATACTTTTGTTGTCCCCGATATCTAATGAGTAGGTGACATAGGTTGTCTTGTTTAGCTCATTCAGGCCTCATTGCTGTTTTTGTTTCGTTAGAAGAAAATAGATAACTTTTGTAGGACATAGACGTGGAGTTCACATTGCATTAGTCTTCCCTTCTAGATGACTGTTTTTCAGGATTTTTTTTTAGCAAATTGAAGCAAGTATACAGCTTTGCCTCCTTTTCTGTGTTAGTAGTGTCTGACTAAAAAGGAAAATACCACCCAAAACGAGACAACATAGAGAGTAGAGTTGCAAATTTTGTAATCCGGATGGCTCATTGTACTCAGTGAAAGCATGTCTTATTCAAATTTTTTGGAAATTCAGAAGGAAACTCACAGTGGAATCATAAATGGGGAGTCGGAACGCAATGTGAACCTGGCATAAGGCACCTTGGACAGTTGTTGGTTAGACACTCTTTAAGCTGATCACTATTTGTACAGATTTCAGACAAACACATGCGTGCTTGACCGATGCTTGGCAGCTAATCTCCTGTAGTAACAAAAAAATTACGCACTAAAATTTAATCTGCAGATGGAGAGTAGGGGAAGGCCGTCGTTTGATGATTAGTCTGTCCCAAGAAAGCAGGATGTCCAGCCAACATTAAGATAGTGTTCTTTTAGGCCTCTAGTTTAACCAGTGGACTCCGAACTAGTGAAGAGGTAGCGTAGCTGTACTTTATGGGGATTTTCAAAAAGGCAATGACAGCTCTGTGTCAGATAATGGGGGTGCTGTAGCAAAAGACATTGAAGTTCTGTGGCTTGTCATGGGCATTCTGGTTAGAAATATGGGCCTATGTAAAAATCTCAACAGACTCTTAGTTAAAGAGATGATAACATGTATGCAGATGATAATGTTTGGAGCAGGAAAACAAGGTTGCACAGTGAGAAATGAGAAGTCAGTTTTCATTTTATTGGAGTAAACTTGACAGTAAAACAGAGAACAGTTCTAAGAAACTCGAGCCATGGAGTCCACTTTCCTAACTCTTAAATCATGAGAGGTGGCATGGATATTATCTATTGGATATGCAGACCAAAGTCCCAGACATAATCTCCAACAGACTATCAGATAGCTGGTAGTAGATCAGTGATGGGCAAATTAAAATTAGGTCTCAAAAAACTGGGTCAAAAAGAGAAGGATCAGGCCGAGCAGATTCTAGATCAAGCAAGGTGAGGCAGACTAGGCCAGACACAGAAAATCTACAGAAATGAAAACAGGTTATGGAAGGTAACCTTCAGGTTATGGAAGGTTACCATCAAATTGCAGCCTAGTCCTTGCTCCTGCATGTGCACCATGAACATAAGGGAATCCTATTGTTGCCTCAGCGATGGCACATGAAACGTCATGACTTTGGCGGTTTGGCCTTAGAAGCACTGCGATTGTTTGTAGAGACTCCAGAAGCTTTGTAGCTTTAATCCTATAGTCAACCTGTTACTAGATCTGTAGAAGATCTTGCACTTTATGGAGACTGTGTTTTGTCCATATCAAAGCTTTCTATATGAGGGTTTGTGATGTCACTTTATGCTGGTACTTTATGTTGTCACAGTTTTGATCATATGGTCAAAAGAGCACATGATTGCAAAGTGATATCACACCATTGACTCTTGATAAAATGAGAACACAGAAACTAGCATTTTCTTTATTACTTTTCTTTTAAATTCCTGTTGTGAGCATACCAAAAATTGCTGGCTACATTAGGGGGGCACTAAAAATTTCCAAATTTACCTGAAAGTGCTAACTTGTTTGAGTATGTGTTTTTGTGTGTGTGTGTGTGTATGTCCATGTATGACTTTACATTAAGTCCGCTGTACTATGTTAACATCTATAATAAAAATTATTCAAAAGTGTAGTATTCATAAAACTTTTGTCATTTGCTTTTATGGATTCATATCATAGGTGATGGAATTTTTTGAAATTCAAATTCACCAGGTTCGATATATCTTGTCCAAAAATTTGATACACTGCGAATCAATTTGCCGCAAATCACAATGCTGCAAAGTTTCCAATTGCTTTGAAAAGACGTTAGGAAATTAAATTTAGTGTGGCTTATTTGTGACATTGTGCCTTCTGAGATGTAAGCAAGATATAGGCTGTAAAGAAAGGTAGTCTGTATTCTGGGGATAAACTTAAAGGGCAGCTTTAGAGAATTTTATTTTCAGAATAGCCCTACTTTCATCAGTATTTTAAGATGAGAGAACCCGAAGTGTAAAGTTTCGGATTCGAACCAGTGTCCGGTGCTGAACTCAAATCATGGACTTCTCCTCGAAGTCCGTTTTACAGTTCAGGAGTTCGGGAAGGAAAGGAAGAGAGAGACAGAGAGAGTTCGGGACCAAAGGGTCCACATTGATTCTATGGGGTTTGGGTTCAAGTTCAAGTTCGGTACAGTTCTGGTACCCGAGCCAATCTTTGGACTAAAGTTTGGTCGAACCCTACGAACCCGAACCTCCATCGGTCCGCTCATCCCTATATTTGATCAGTATTTGTTGGCCAAAACTAGGAGTGTCTGTAAAACATGGAACAGGTGTCAATCTTTCAATTAAAGTTTTTCTCTGTAAATTCCAATCCTAGTTTTGGCATACACACAGTGATGCAAAATACTGACCAAATACTGAAGTGCGAATGGGGCCTTATGCAGTGTTTTTTAAGATGGAGGAGGCACTAACAAACTGGTGGAGTCTCAGAAAACAGGAGAATGGAGCTAAACTTGTAATACCTATATATTAGTAAGTGCCACAAAATACAGTTATATGAAAAAGTTTGGGCACCCCTATTAATCTTAAGCTTAATGTTTTTTAAAAATTGGTGTTTTTGCAACAGCTATTTCAGTTTGATATATGTAATAACTGTCGGACACAGTAATGTTTCTGCCTTGAAATGAGGTTTTTTGTACTAACAGAAAATGTGCAATCTGCATTCAAACAAAATTTGACAGGTGCATAAGTATGGGCCCCTTATCATTTTCTTGTTTTAAATACCCTACCTACTTTTTACTGACTTACTAAAGCACTTTTTTTGGTTTTGTAACCTCATTGAGGTTTGAACTTCATAGCCAGGTGTATGCAATCATGAGAAAAGCTACTTAAAGTGGCCACTTGCAAGTTGTTCTCCTGTTTGAATCTCCTCTGAAGAGTGGCATCATGGGCTCCTCAAAACAACTGTCAAATGATCTGAAAACAAAGATTATTCAACATAGTTGTTCAGGGGAAGGATACAAAAAGCTGTCTCAGAGATTTAACCTGTCAGTTTCCACTGTGAGGAACATAGTAAGGAAATGGAAGAACACAGGGACAGTTCTTGTTAAGGCCAGAAGTGGTAGGCCAAGAAAAATATCAGAAAGGCAGAGAGGAAGAATGGTGAGATCAGTCAAGGACAATCCTCAGACCACCTCCAGAGAGCTGCAGCATCAACTTGCTGCAGATGGTGTCACTGTGCATCGGTCAACTATACAACACACTTTGCACAAAGAGAAGCTGTATGGGAGAGTGATGCGAAAGAAGCCATTTCTGCAAGCACGCCACCAACAGAGTCGGCTGAGGTATGCAAAAGCACATTTGGAGAAGCCAATTTCTTTTTGGAAGAAGGTCCTGTGGACTAATGAAACCAAGATTGAGTTGTTTGGTCATACAAAAAGGCGTTATGCATGGCGGCAAAAAAACACAGCATTCCAAGAAAAACACTTGCTACCCACAGTAAAATTTGGTGGAGGTTCCATCATGCTTTGGGGCTGTGTGGCCAATGCCGGCACCGGGAATCTTGTTAAAGTTGAGGGACGCATGGATTCCACTCAGTATCAGCAGATTCTTGGCAATAATGTTCAAGAATCAGTGACAAAGTTGAAGTTACACAGGGGATGGATCTTTCAGCAAGACAATGATCCAAAACACCGCTCCAAATCTACTCAGGCATTCATGCAGAGGAACAATTACAATGTTCTGGAATGGCCATCCCAGTCCCCAGACCTGAATATCATTGAACATCTGTGTGATCATTTGAAGAGGGCTGTCCATGCTCGGCGACCATCAAACTTAACTGAACTGGAATTGTTTTGTAAAGAGGAATGGTCAAAAATACCTTCATCCAGGATCCAGGAACTCATTAAAAGCTACAGGAAGCGACTGGAGGCTGTTATTTTTGCAAAAGGAGGATCTACTAAATATTAATGTCACTTTTCTGGTGAGGTGCCCATACTTATGCACCTGTCAAATTTTGTTTGAATGCAGATTGCACATTTTCTGTTAGTACAATAAACCTAATTTCAAGGCAGAAACATTACTGTGTCCAACAGTTATTACATATATCAAACTGAAATAGCTGTTGCAAAAACACCAATTTTAAGAAAACATTAAGCTTAAGATTAATAGGGGTGCCCAAACTTTTTCATATAACTGTAATATCCCTAGAAACTTATGTGATTCAGAAACTTGATTTTCCAGATGTAGAGGATTCAAGTTTTCAACTCTGTAGGCTGTAGAGTAAAAAGATCAATACAAAGATCTCTGTACTTTCCATTTATATATAGTAATAAGATGGCACCAAAACTCTCGTGTCCAAATTGAATAACCTCAAATTTAATAATCTGTTCCTATTAGAGAGGAGCAGATAAGGCAGAATTCAAATTTGCCTATTCATGTGTTTTTTCCCTCAAAATTCCATTCTCATAGAAGTTATTTTCCGCAAATTTAATGTCCCTTATTATACTTTTGGATCTCTCCGGATCCCAGAGCATAATAAATGTAATATGTTAAAAAAAACAATTAAAAATACTTATACTCACCGCTCACCTCTCCAGTCACTCTGCAACACACAGCCATCCATATAGTTCTTGTTGAATCTTGTGATCCCCTATCGCTTGTGCTGGAATCCCTCGGCCTCTCACACTCAACTGGGACTTCCGGCTTTCCTGAGGCCCAAGAGGGTCATGGCACCATGATCTTACTACATTCTGCTTGACCTTCTGTGCACATGCGCAGAACCCTCCCGGGCCATATCAAAGCTGGAAGTCCCGGCTCAGTTTGAGAGGCTGTGGGATTCCAGTGTGAGTGGTGTGAGATCAGAAGATAAAATGAGGGTCGGAGGGGCCGGTGAGGTAAGCGGTAAGGTGAGTATAAAGAGTTTTTTTATATATTTCGATAGCTCTTTATGGGTCAGAAAAATGGTGGCCAGCGGCTGTATTTTGGCAAATGTGGATATTTGTAAAATTTTAGTCAAATTTCATTACTCTCAAATTTCTTCTCTCACCTCTAGTCCAGATATTACAATCTGGATGATTTTCTTTGCAACCGCTGTATTTCAACTATGTCGTTCGGATACACAGGAGGCCAAAATTTTACACAGCATTCTAAGTATAGGTGCAATAGTGACTTGTATAGAGGCAAAACTATGCTTTACGATACACCAAAATATATATGAAAAATCAGATCCTAAAAAGGACTTACCATTAGGTAAAAAGTGTCAAGTTTTTTTGCCTTATTTTATTCCCGCTGCTCGTCTGAATATTCATTTTTTTATATTTATATTTTGTTATTTAAATCTGCCATATGGTTCTAGAGATATGAGCCTTTTAATTTAGGGCTAATTTTGATATTATTTACCAAGGGGGTATGGCTCGCGGAATTCACTGGAGCGTATCTTTAGGATGTTTTGAATTATTTCCCTGTGAGCAACGCCCCCTTGTAAACATCATAAAAAGTAGCACTAAAATAAAAATACCCATATCTGTAGAACAGAATGATAGATTAAAAAAAAAGAAGTGGAATAATAAGGGGAGCTGGGAGAATAAAATAAAAGTATAAACTGGTCACTTTTGACCTGATGTCAGGTCCCCTTTAACTTTGTGGTGGTAATAACTATTAGTTGTAAGTGTAAATGCTCCATAAAATTGCAGAGTTTTGACTTGTATAACCCACATATTCAACATTCAAATTCACATATTGATCTGGATGTCGTGTCTTGATACCATATTTGGGTAATGCATAACAAAATCGCAATGAAATTATGCTTGAATAATTGAATAACCATCTTCATGATTGAATAATTAAGTGTCTGGAATAACCAGATGAGAAAAAAAGATCTTGGAAAGTGAAATGCAGAAAAGGGTTTCCCTTGAAAAATAATTCATAATAATTATGATAGACTGGAGAAGTTCCTGCAAAATAGACCCCAGCATTTCCGAGAAGAAGTTCCCAGTCTTGTTCGCTTGGAAAGATGGTCATACTTCAAAGTCATTCTCTGTTAATATGATTGGAAATGATAGAAAACTTTCAGCGTACTGTATAGGTCTCCATCCAATTTATTGGAGACTAACCTTGCATAAACATCCTGGAAATAAAAGATGTGTCGAGGACCATACAGTGGAGGTGGCCGGAGAGGTGAGCTATGAGGTGAGTATTAGGGTTTTTTTAAGCTTTAGTTGACACTCTACAATTTAAGAAAATGGTGATCAGCCAGCCAACATTTTTCTGAATTCACCCAAATTACAAAAAAATCCACGTTCTGGAGACTATGGATTCTTGTAAAATTCAAGTAGAATTCAATTACACTCAGATAAGTTCACCCAACTCTAATTGCCAGCTGCCACCATTGCTCAGTGGCTTCTCCATCCCAGGTCCTGGCTGCTTCACTTGGGGGCCGTTCCACTGTCAAGTTCAGCTTCTGTTACCACCATTAGCATTACATCTTAGAATAAAGAAATGTTATTGTAGTTGGAACTGGCCTTGCCCTCATCTGTCCCATCATCCATTCCTGACACGAAAACTTGAGACATGGGTATTTAAATTTTTGGCTGGAGATTTACAATTAATACACGATTAAATTCTGAGCATATTTTTTTATTCTCATTTAGTAACTTTGACATGCAATGAACTTTTCTGAGAAGATGAGTTTATAGGAGTTCTTCAGAATATGATAATTCTGTAATCTTCAGAGTATCAACTTGACTGAAATGTTTCACTGTCGAAATGTCAGTATTATTGCCATTTTTGGTCAGACATCTTAGCTGTAAGATACATACTTAATACTGAGGTGGATTTTCTTTGCATCAAACGAGTCTTTTAATTCTAAATCTTCTTTAATAGCAGAATTTATTTCCTTTGTAGTTGGCAGAGCTAAGAAATAGAATTTTGTGTATATTATACATAAAACTGTAAATTACTAAGCCGAATGCTTTAACAGAACATTTACTTTGGAATTTGTTTTTCTAAAACTAACTTTTCTGCTTTTTTCCTGAACATTTTGGATGGTCTCAGTTACTTAAAGCAGTAATGTATCTTATTATATAAATTCAACATATTTATGCTTTCACCAATATAGTAGAATTAAAGAGGTTGTTTACTACTTTAACACTGCTGATTAGTGATGAGCGAGCACTAAAATGCTCGGGTACTCGTTGCTCGGGTCGAGCAAATTGGAATACTCGGGTGCTCTACCCGAGCAACGAGCCCATTGTAAGTCTATGGGAAACTCAAGTGTTTTTCAGGCGGCTCCCCCCAGCGGTCTGCAGAGGGCCTAAAAATTGCCCAAATCGATGGGAACAGTTCTCAAATGACATGGGAACAGCATGGGGAAGACCCCTGGAAGCATCTCTGACTCCCAGATCACTGCTGCCAGCAACGTGGTCAGAGGATTACGCCACTTTTACGGACTCACAATAAAACATACAAAAATGAAACCAAAATGGATTTTCCTGGGAAATATGTTAAGGAACATCCTTTCCAGGGTAATGACTTGTATATAAGGCAAAATAAATAATCAAAAACAAAAATATTCCTCCACAACTTGGGCTATGTTCACGCGTAGCATTTTTGATGCATTGTTGCACTTTTGAATTGCTTTCAACCAAGACAAATGCATTCACCAGGAAATGTCATTTTAACATTTTACAACCATATCTGGCTATGTGGTGTGTGACACATCATCAGACACATGCATATGTGGCACCCCAGGGGTCTGGTTTTCCACAGTAATGTAATGTTATGTCTGAGAGCAGGTGGGAGGTCCTTTGGTCAGGGATCCTGTGCATGCCACACCTCCTGCCCAGTCTTGGGAGGGGAAGAACTTCCCCTGTATAAACCCTGGGCTGAGGCAGGGTCAGTCAGTCAAGGAGAGTAGAGACAAGAAACAGCAGAAGCAATACTACTACGAGTCAGGGGCTGGCAGCTGCAGAGCTCGCCCTGACTGAGAAGCTTTCTTACCGGACCCGGCGTCCGAGGCTGTGGGGACTAACTCTTACCCAGCAGCAGAAGCCGACCGGCAGGGGATTTCAGGTCCTCAGGCCCAGAAACCCGAAGGCACGGTCACACGCGTGGGACCAGCACCGCCATCGTGGAGCGGAAGCCATTAGAAGGCCCCGAGTCACCGGCCATACGGGTGAGCACCACACGGTACACTCAGGGACGTGGGCTACTTATATCCGCTTCTAGCAAGGTAGCCAGAAGAGTACAGTCAGTTTGGGAGGCCTACAACTCCGCCTGGCCAGGGGAGATCCCATCTGCTCAAGGACTGACCAGGCCCCGTTCACTAGCAAGTACTCCGGGAGGGTCTATCGTTGTTACCAGTAAAGACCCTGAATTACACCGCACCGTCTCTGAGTGGTTCCTGCTACCCCCATCATCCACATCTGCTGCCCTGAGGCCATACCCCTCCCGTTGGGGGTTATACCATCCACGCTGCACCATCCATCCACCGGCCTCAGCGGACTGTCCTGCAGCGGCAGCTCCATAGCTGCATTCAACGGGTGGCGTAGTCGTCCTGCATCTACCGCTGTTACATCGCCGCTCAGTTTGACTCCCTGGGCACGGACCGGGTCACCGCCACGAGACTACAACCCTCAAGAGATCCGGCTACGGGTAAGCTCCCGCGTGCGCAACGCAGCGCGACACAGGCCCAGGGGCGCGTCACATACAGTGCCGAAAAGACATGGGAACAGCATGGGGAAGACCTCTGGAAGCATCTCTGACTCCCAGGTCACTGCATGAAAGTGTCCCCATCATAAGTGATCCTTGGCGCATGCGAAGATGCCTCCCGCCATGCACCTGTCATTGCAGACTTGCAACAATCACCGTTCACGTCCTTGTCCTAATGCAGCGTTCAGTTGTCACTACCCCATTCCTTGGAATGCAACCGCAAGTATGCAGGCAGCCACCCACCCACAGGCTGCAATACTATACTGCCAAATTTTTGACAGCTGCTTGCACTTGAAATGTGGCCTTTTAGGCTCGTGGAGGCAGAAGCTTTTCACAACCTCATGCCTGCCACGGCCGGGTGTCCATACTCGGTCCGCCACTATATTTCCCGTTATCGCCTCCGCCTTCCACAAGCACGGGTCCCACAACATTACCCGTGCCCTCCCCAGTGCATTTACTGGGAAGGACCGCCTAACCACAAACACGTGGACAGGTGAATGTGGCCAGGGACGGTATGGAGCCAGTCGACAACTTTTTTTGCTAAGAGTTGTATTTAGCTCGGTGAAAGGACTGGCATAGAGGGAAACCGTATGTACCCTGCGTGCTATTTCTCCCAGGAAGTCCTGTAATTGAGCTTGTTGCAGAAGTAATGGCAGCCTGTCCAACATCAACTCGCACTTGTCGGTGGTGCTTTGACACACACACATCTTTCTTTGCGCATTTAATTTCTTGAATAGAAAGTTGGACAATGGCCTGATCTGTAATGCATTTTGAGAAATAACATGCATAAGCATGGCCGATCCACAATAAAAAAGCAGCCATAGAGTGTCCGGGAACCTTACCCCACACTTTTCTTAGCCAGGGCTGCTTTTCGACAGGGTTGGACGCGCCCACCAGAGAACCGGAGACTCCTTCGGCGGGCCCTGGCTTCTCCTTCAGGAGAGTTCATAGTGTTGAGGTGAGGCCATGATGATGATAGATGCCACCATCTGCTTAGTTTTCTGTTACCCACTCACCCACAAGCCGCAACACTAAATTGCCAGATTTCTGGGTAGCTCTTTGCACTTGAAATATGTCCATACTTGGTCCCCAGCCGCCACTATATTTCCCGATATTGCCTCCGCCTTCCACAAGCACGGGTCCCACAACATTACCCGTGCCCTCCCCAGTGCACTTACTGGGAAGGACCGCCTAACCACAAAGACGTGGACAAGTGAATGTGGCCAGGGACGGTACAGAGCCAGTCCACAGCTTTTTTTGCTGAGAGTTGTATTTAGCTCAGTGAAAGGAGTTGCATAGAGGGAAACTGTATCTACCCTGCGTGTCATTTCTCCCAGCAAGTCCTCTAAATCTGCTTGCGCTTGAAATGTGGCCTGAACATTACTGCTGGTACTTTTCTGTGGGAATTTGCTTGCCTTCTACCAGCCTTGAATATTTCCGGCAAACTATGGTACGACGCCATGGTATTAGCACTGCTCCCTGTACCAGTAGTTAAGCCATCCCCAATTTCCTTCTCAGGAATTTTATTTGGTAGACTGAGTGGCTGCCCAAATACTTTTTCTCACAAAGGAGCTGAAGATAGAGTGGCAGTAGGTGCAAGTTTCTCCAGCCTGTTAGATATTAGAGGGTGAACGGCAGCACATTGGATCAGTGGTTAGCACTGAAGCCTTGCAGCGCTGGGATCCTGGGTTCAAATTCCAGCAAGGACAACATCTGCAAGGACTTTGTATGTTCTCCCCGTGTTTGCGTGTGTTTCCTCCTCAGTAAAAAAGCAGTCCTTCCCACACACTTTTCTTAGCCAGGACTACTTCTCGGCAGGGTTGGACGGTCCCACCAGAGAATACTCTGGTGTGCCTTGGCTTCTACCTCAGGAGAGTTCATGATAGCGCTAACTTTGCAGCTGCTATGGGGCTCTTGAGCGGGTGAGAAAGGTTAGCCCTCAGAATCAAATTCTCTGGTGGGCACAATGTTTTTCAATCTGAAACAGGTTCTCAGTGGGAGTTGTATTTCACCACAGCCATATTCTTTAGCTCGGTGAAAGGACTGGCATAGAGGGAAACCGTATCTACCCCGGCTGTCATTTCTCCGTCGCCAGGTTCCACCCATTGTCACACATGACCATGCCTGACTGTATGGTCAGCAGTGAGAGCCACAGATCAGGCTGCTCTGTTACAGCTTTCAACAACTCTGCAGCGCTGGGCGGTTTGTCAATTAAGCATTAAGCATGTTATTTTCAGCACAGCCTGTTGCCGCTTGGCCAAGGCAGTGCTGCAGTGCTGTCAGCTTGTGACTGATGTGGTCATTTCGGAGATGGAGGAGGAGGTGCATGAGCTGAACAATGTGATTACATTGAGGTTAAATTGGTGACGCTGTTTCTTATACTAAAGAAAGATCCTATTGTTTTGTTTTTTTTACGTTATTTTTTAAGACAAATGCATTCACCGGGAAATGTCATTCTAACATTTTACAACCTTTTCTGGCAATGTGGTGTGTGACACATCATCATTCACATCCTTTTTTATTTATCATGGAGGGACTCTGAAAGTCATAAAGCCTATTTTTATAGGAACATCAGACGGCCCTTACTATTCTTAAAAGTCCAGCAGTTGGCCCTAGCAATTGTTAGAGAGCCATCAGCCAGCTATGCTTTGTTGTTCCCATTATTAACAAGTGCGTCTCCTATACTGTTATTGCGTATCCAGTGACTGCAAGGGCTGCCAAAAATTTGGACGCAACCCAATACCCTTTTGAAGAGACATAGAGGAGGGTCTCAGTAAAAAAAATGTTCCCATTATAAAGGAGCGAGTCTCCTATAGTTGTAATGCCCATGCTGTGACTGCAAGAGCTGCGAAAATGTGGGAAAAACCCCACTAAGAATTTAAAGACACATAGAGCAGGGCCACAGTAACAAGGTACGACATGTTCCCATTAGAAAGGAGAGGGTCTGCTATGCAGTTTTAGGGTATGCAGTGAGTCCAACGGCTGACCAAGTTTAGAGAAAACCCCACTAAGAATTTAAATACACACAGAGCAGGGCCACAGTAACAAGTACGACATGTTCCCATTAGAAAGGAGATGTTCTGCTATACAGTTATAGGGTATGCAGTGAGTCCAAAGGCTGACCAGTTTTAGGAAAAACCCCACTAAGAATTTAAAGACTCAAAGAGCAGGGCCACAGTAACAAGGTACGACTTGTTCCCATTAGAAAGGAGAGGGTCTGCTATAGAGTTATAGGGTATGCAATGAGTCCAATGGCTGACCAATTTTAGGAAAAAACCCACTAAGAATTTAAAGACACATAGGGCAGGGCAACAGTAACAAGGTACGACATGTTCCCATTAGAAAGGAGAGGTTCTGCTATACAGTTATAGGGTATGCAGTGAGTCCAATGGCTGACCAGATTTAGGAAAAACCCCACTAAGAATTTAAAGACACACAGAGCAGGGCCACAGTAACTAGTACGACATGTTCCCATTAGAAAGGAGAGGGTCTGCTATACAGTTATAGAGTATGTAGTGAGTCCAACGGCTAACAATTTTAGAAAAAACCCCACTAAGAATTTAAAGACACACAGAGCATGGCCACAGTAACAAGGTACGACATGTTCCCATTAGAAAGGAGAAGGTCTGCTATACAGTTATAGGGTATGCAGTGAGTCCAACTGCTGACCAAGTTTAGAAAAATCCCCACTAAGAATTTAAATACACACAGAGCAGGGCCACAGTAACAAGTATGACATGTTCCCATTAGAAAGGAGAGGGTCTGCTTTACAGTTATAGGGTATGCAGTGAGTCCAACAGCTGACCAATTTTAGGAAAAACCCCACTAAGAATTTAAAGACACATAGAGCAGGGCCACAGTAACAAGGTACGACATTTTCCCATTAGGAAAGAGAGGGTCTGCTGTACAGTTATAGGGTATGCAGTGAGTCCAACGGCTGACCAATTTTAGGAAAAACTCCACTAAGAATTTAAAGACACACGGAGCAGGGCCACAGTAACAAGGTACGACATGTTCTCATTAGAAAGGAGAGGGTCTGCTATACAGTTATAGGGTATGCAATGAGTCCAACGGCTAACCAATTTTAGGAAAAACCCCAGTAAGAATTTAAAGACACATAGAGCAGGGCCACAGTAACAAGGTACGACATGTTCCAATTAGAAAGGAAAGAGTCTGCTATACAGTTATAGGGTATGCAGTGAGTCCAACGGCTGACCAGTTTTAGGAAAAACCCCACTAAGAATTTAAAGACACACAGAGCAGGGCCACAGTAAAAGGTACGACATGTTCCCATTAGAAAGGAGAGGGTCTGCTATACAGTTAAAGGGTATGCAGTGAGTCCAACGGCTGACCAATTTTAGGAAAAACACCACTAAGAATTTAAAGACACACACAGAGCATTGCCACAGTTACAAGGTACGACATGTTCCCATTAGAAAGGAGAGGGTCTGCTATACAGTTTTAAGGTATGCAGTGAGTCCAACGGCTGACAATTTTTTCGGAAAAACCCCACTAAGAATTTAAAGACACATGGAGCAGGGCCACAGTAGCAAGGTGCGATATGTTCCCATTAGAAAGGAGAGGGTCTGCTATACAGTTATAGGGTATGCAGTGAGTCCAATTGCTGACCAATTTTAGGAAAAACTCCACTAAGAATTTAAAGACACACAGAGCAGGGCCACAGTAACAAGTACGACATGTTCCCATTAGAAAGGAGAGGGTCTGCTATACAGTTATAGGGTATGCAGTGAGTCCAACGGCTGACAATTTTAGGAAAAACACCACTAAGAATTTAAAGACACATGGAGCAGGGCCACAGTAGCAAGGTGCGATATGTTCCCATTAGAAAGGAGAGGGTCTGCTATACAGTTATAGGGTATGCAGTGAGTCCAATTGCTGACCAATTTTAGGAAAAACTCCACTAAGAATTTAAAGACACACAGAGCAGGGCCACAGTAACAAGTACGACATATTCTCATTAGAAAGGAGAGGGTCTGCTATACAGTTATAGGATATGCAGTGAGTCCAATGGCTGACCAATTTTAGGAAAAACACCATTAAAAATTTAAAGACACATTGAGCAGGGTCACAGTAACAAGGTACGACATGTTCCCATTAGAAAGGCGAGGGTGTGCTATACAGTTATAGGGTATGCAGTGACTGCAAGGGCTGCCAAAAATTTGGACGCAACCCAATACCCCTTTGAAGAGGCATAGAGGAGGGTCTCAGTAAAAAAATTTTTCCCATTATAAAGGAGCGGGTCTCCTATAGTGGTAATGCCCATGCTGTGACTGCAAGGGCTGCCAAAATTTTGGAAAAACCCCACTAAGAATTTAAAGACACATAGAGCAGGTCCACAGTAACAAGGTACGACATTTTCCCATTAGGAAGGAGAGGGTCTGCTATACAGTTATAGGGTATGCAGTGAGTCCAACGGCTGACCAATTTCAGGAAAAACACCACTAAGAATTTAAAGACACATAGAGCAGTGCCACAGTAACAAGGTACGACATGTTTCCATTAGAAAGGAGAGGGTCTGCTATATAGTTATAGGGTATGCAGTGAGTCCAACGGCTGACCAATTTTAGGAAAAACACCTCTAAGATTTTAAAGACACATAGAGCTGGGCCACAGCAACAAGGTACGACATGTTCCCATTAGAAAGGAGAGGGTCTGCTATACAGTTATAGGGTATGCAATGAGTCCAATGGCTGACCAATTTTAGGAAAAACACCACTAAGAATTTAAAGACACATAGAGCAGGGCCACAGCAACAAGGTACGACATGTTCCCATTAGAAAGGAGAGGGTCTGCTATACAGTTATAGGGTATGCAATGAGTCCAACGGCTGACCAATTTTAGGAAAAACACCACTAAGAATTTAAAGACACAAAGAGCAGGGCCACAGTAACGACAAATTCCCATTAGAAAGGAGAGAGTCTCTCATAGTGTTGGCCTATACAGTGAATGCAAGGGCTGCCAAAAATTTGGAGGCACTTCAATGCCTCTTGGAAGAGACTTGGAGGAGGGCCTCAAAAAAAAATGTTCCCATTAGAAAGGAGCGGGCCTCCTACACTTGTAATGCCCTTGCACTAAGTGTATGGGCTAACAAAAATTTACCCGGGGGGGGGGGGGTATACATGAACATACTGTATAAAAAAATTTTTTACGGGCATCATAAACACCCTTTAAAAAAATTATGTGGGTGTTGCATCACAGACCATGGTCACCCTGTTGATATGGTGGTGAAGGATGAGGAGAAGGAGGAGGACAAGAGCAAATAGCCAAAATCAGGAAGCATATACACATGTGTGGGTGTGAAAAGGTGCATGGGGATACACCTCCCAAGAAAAGACACTGGATTTGAGTTTATGTTACGCTGCTATCATTCGGTGGTGTTGAGAAGTCTGGCCCAATCCAGCCCTTGTTCATTTTTATAAGAGTCAGCCTGTCAGCATTTTCAGTTGACAGACGGATGCGCTTATCAGTTATAATTCCACCAGCGGCACTAAAAACCCGCTCTGGTAAAACGCTGGTGACAGGGCAGGCCTGGACCTCCAAGGCATAGAGAGCCAGTTCATTCCACGTATCCAGCTTGGATACCCAATAATTATAAGGCACAGAGGAATCACGGAGGACTTTGGTACGGTCAGCAAGGTACTTCCTCAGCATCTTCTCAAACTTTGCACTCCTTGTGATAGTACCCCGCACCTCAGGACCTCTGCGATGGGAGGGTCTGAGAAAACACTCCCAGAACTTTGACAGTGTTCTCCTGCCTCTGCTGGATTGAAGTTGCGTCTCTCTCGCCTGTACTCCTTGGTTGTCCAACGAAGTGTGCCCTCTGCCGCCAGCATTTTCATAAGGGAATTTTTTTAATAGTTCCTCAACAAGGGCCTTCTGGTACTGCATCATTTTTGTAGACCTGTCCGCCTCAGGAATAAGAGATATAAAGTTCTCCTTGTAGCATGGGTCTAGAAGTGTCACCAACCAGTAATGACTGTCACCCAAAATTTTGAGAACGTGAGGGTCATGGGAAAGGCAGCATAACATAAACTCAGATATGCATGCCAGACTACTAACAGGCAAGACTCTGTGTCCTCACCAAGAGGATGACTGACCATGCTCTCCTCCTCCTCCGCTCTGTCCTCTGGCCATCCTCGCTGAACAGACGGTATGACAGCTGTGCAGGTACTACCGTCTATAGTGCATGAAACTAGCTCCTGTCCTTCCTCCTCCTCCTCTTCCTCATTGTCACCCAATCCACATTGGGATGAGATGAGGCTTGGCTGTGTGTAATCACCCTGAATGGTTCCTTGCTCCATCTCATCGTGCTCCGCCTGCAATGCATCCTCTTTGATTGTGAGCAGAGAGCGTTTCAGAAGACAGAGAAGCGGGATTGTGATGCTAATTATGGCGTCATCGCCGCTCACCATCTTGGTGGAGTCCTCAAAGTTTTGGAGGATGGTACATATGTCTGACATCCATGTCCACTCCTGAGGTCTTATGTGTGGAGGCTGAACTGAATACCGACGGCCTTGTTGATGCTGGTACTCAACAACTGCCCTCTTCTGCTCACAAATCCTTCCCAACATCTGCAGTGTAGAGTTCCAATGTGTGGGGACATCACACACCAGTCTGTGAGCCGGAAGCTACAAGCGCTGCTGAAACACTGCAAGGGCGGCTGAAGCTGTAGCTGACTTTCTAAAATGGGCACACAGGCGGCGTACTTTAACAAGCATATCTAGCAGCTCGGGGTAGGATTTGAGAAACCACTGAACCACGAGGTTAAGCACATGGGCCTGGTGTTATGTTCTGCTACCAGAGCTAAGGAAAGAGAGGAAATCTGTCCCTACGATAGAACTCAGCTGAATCCCTACGATGTAACAGGGAACCTGATCCTGCGATCAGACCTGCTAAAGTCCTAAGCTAGTCTGTACGGAGACCTATAGATGTGGGGAAGGAATCCCTACAAGAACTAAGGACTGGGAGGAAAATGGGACACCTCCTAACAGAAATAGTAGCAGACAGACAAACAAACAAAATATATAGAACACTGAGGTCCGTAGACCAAGCAAACTAACAGAGTTATATACAGAGCACAGGCTAGCTAGAAAGTAGTTATACAATGAAGTCCAGCAAAGCCAGAAGGGCGGAGCAGGATTAAATAGGCCAACGAGGTCATGTGACCAGCAAAGGAAAAAACCTAAGAGCAAGGTTCTAACAGTACCCCCCCTTCTAAGAGGATCCTCCGGATCCCCTAGGACCAGGCTTATCAGGAAATCTCCTGTGAAACGCTCTGATAAGTCTGGACGCGGAAACATCATCTGACCTCACCCAAGAGTTATCCTCGGGTCCGAAACCTTTCCAGGCCACCAGATACTGCAAACTTCCTCTATACCGTCTAGAGTTAAGGATGCGAGAAATTTCATATTCCCCGTCCTCCACCACCGGAGGAACAGAGGCAGAGGCGTCACCATCCGACACAACAGCTTTTTTTAACAGAGAGACATGAAATACCGGATTAATTCTCCAGGAGGTAGGAACCTCCAACCTAACAGCAGATTGGTTGACAACCTGAAGCACCTTAAAGGGCCCTACAAACTTGGGACACAATTTCTTAGAAGGAATCCTCAACCGCAGATTCCTAGAGGACAACCAAACCATGTCACCAACAGCGAACAAAACCTCCTGTCGTTTCCTATCAAAGTAGTCTTTAGATTTTCTGTTGGCCTCCTGAAGATTACCATGCACATCCGTCCAAACTCTCTCCAAATCACCGGAAAAATTCTCCTCCTCAGGCACGGCAGATCCCAACTTGGAGAACGACCCAAACGACGGATGTCTCCCAGAACAACAAAAAAAAGGCGAACAACCAGCAGAAGAAGATGTATGATTGTTCAGAGCAAATTCAGCAAGTGGCAGAAACTCAGACCACCCCTCTTGATTGTCTGCCACAAAACAACGCAAGAACTGCTCAACATCCTGGTTTTTCCTTTCTGTCTGGCCATTAGATTCAGGATGATATTTGGACGAGAACGACAGATGAACTCCCAACCTGTCACAAAAGGCACGCCAAAAACGAGCCACGAACTGAGGACCCCTATCAGAAACAATGTCAGTAGGAACGCCATGAAGTCTGACAATTTCCTTGACAAAGGCCTTAGCGAGAGTTTTAGCGCAGGGCAGTTTGACGAAGGGAACCAAGTGACACATCTTGCTAAAACGGTCCACGACCACCCAGATGACAGTAAAACCCTCAGAGGGGGGAAGGTCAGTTATAAAGTCCATAGCCAAATGTGTCCAAGGAGCACTGGGAACCTCCAAAGGACAAAGCAACCCCGCAGCAGGAGTATGTGAGGACTTAGATCTAGCACATATAGTACATTGACGCACCCACTTAATGACTTCCTTCTGCCATCCAGGCCACCAAAAACTGCGACCCACCAGTCTCTTGGTCTCAGAGATTCCAGGATGACCTGCCAACCGAGATTTGTGACACTCAACAAACAAATCTCTCCTAAAGGTCCCAGGCACAAACAACCTCCCATGAGGAGTGTTAGATGGGGCATTCTCCTGTGCTTTAAGAATCTCATCTTCCAAAACGGAGTCCAAAGCAGCTATCACAACACCTTCTTGTAAAATGTTCTCCTCTTTCTCAGGACCGACTATGGGAGAAAAACTGCGAGACAAGGCATCCGCCTTAACATTCTTAGTACCAGGGATGTAAGTAACGGAGAAATTAAACCGCGAGAAAAACAGTGCCCACCTAGCCTGACGGGCATTCAGGCGCTTGGCAGCATCAAGATATATCAGATTTTTATGATCCGTAAGAACCTGAACGGGAAATTCCGCACCTTCCAAGAAGTGGCGCCAGTGTTCAAATGCGAGTTTAATAGCCAATAATTCCCGATTACCAATATCGTAATTCAGTTCAGTCTCCGAAAATTTTTTTGAAAAAAAGGCACAGGGATGTAATCCATCCCCGTTATCCTGAGACAATACTGCGCCAACCCCCACCGAAGAAGCATCAACCTCAACCAAAAACGGCTTAGTCACATCAGGCTGCATAAGGATGGGAGCAGAGGTGAACCTCTCCTTGAGATACACAAAAGCTTCAATGGCCTCAGAAGACCACTGAACCGCATCAGCACCTTTCCTGGTGAGATCGGTAAGAGGTTTGACAATACTAGAAAATTTTTTTATGAATTTTCTGTAATAATTGGCGAAACCTAAAAACCTCTGTATCGATTTCAAACCAATAGGCCTAGGCCATTCCTGTACAGCTTGAACTTTAACCGGGTCCATCTCAAAACCTTCGCTGGAGATAATGTAACCAAAAAACTAATTCTCTGTACAGCGAACTCACATTTCTCCAGCTTAGCAAAAAGCGAATTGTCCATTAACAATTGTAATACCTCACGTACGCTCCGCCAATGAGACTCCAGATCCGGCGAATAAATCAAAATGTCATCCAAATACACAACCACATTTTTGCCGATCAAAAGTCTAAGGATGTCATTAATAAGATTCTGAAAAAATGCAGGAGCATTAGTAAGACCAAAAGGCATAACCAGATTCTCAAAATGACCCACAGGAGTGTTAAAAGCAGTCTTCCATTCGTCACCCTCCTTCATGCGCAACAGATTGTATGCCCCCTTAAGGTCAATTTTAGAGAACCACTTGGCCCCCATTAACTGGTTAAACAGATCAGGAATCAATGGCAGTGGGTAAGGATTGCGTACAGTAATTTTGTTAATCTCACGAAAATCCAGACAAGGACGTAAACCGCCGTCCTTTTTTTTTACCAAAAAAAATCCAACCGCCACAGGAGACTTAGAGGGCCTAATGTGACCGGCGGCCAAACTTGTCTGTATATATTCATCCAAAGCCTTCCTCTCAGGAATAGTAAGGTTAAATAAACGACTTTTAGGAACAGTCGCTCCAGGGACAAATTCAATAGAACAATCATAGTCTCTATGGGGAGGCAAAACCTGCGATTCCTTCTCAGAAAAAACTCTCCAAAAATCCTGAATAGGAACAGGCAATTCTCCCCTATCCAAAGCTGCAATACGCCCGTTACAACACTTGTCATAACATTTATGGCTCCAGGATTTAATTTCATTGGTAGACCAATCCAGTACAGGATTGTGAAATTTTAACCAGGGCAATCCCAATATTACTGGAGAAGGCAAGTTATTCAAAACTACCAAATCCAATTTCTCATGGTGAACACCATTAAAAGTGAGAGGAAATTCACAGACCTAGAGAGTAATATTCTTCAAAGGGGAACCATCCACAGAAACCACAGCAATGGGGGATGATAAAGGTTCGGGTTTTAAATTGAGTCTTTCCAAGAATCCCCCATCAATTACATTCAGAGTAGATCCACAATCAACAAACACCCGAAATTCCATTAATTTTTCCTGAGTAATCGTGGAGGCAGCTAAAAATACACCCTTGGAATTTAAACAGGCAATACGGGCATGACTGACCATTTTTTTTTCTTTCTTCATACGAAGCTCACAGCCTTTAATCAAATGACCAGATTTTCCGCAATAGAAACACAAGCCTTCAGAAAATCGACGGTCTTTTTCTTGAGAGCGAGGTGCCACCGATCCAATCTCCATCGATTCACCACTGTTAGTACACACATTCTCATAACCAGAAACTGACATAGCAGAGGATTTGCTCTCATTAACCCTTGCACGCAGTCTCCTATCCACCCGTATAGCTAATTGCATAGCCTGTTGCAAATCTTCAGGTGTAGGATAAGCAATTAGCAGGTCTTTAACCCTTTCATTGAGCCCAGCAAGAAATAGACTTTTCAGAGCAGAATCGTTCCACCCTGTTTGAGTAGACCAACGACGGAAATGAGTACAATATTTTTCCACATTACCTGATCCCTGTCTCAAACGTCTTAACTCAGTCTCAGCTGATGCGACACGGTCAGGATTATCATATAATAGTCCCAAAGCAGAAAAAAAACTATCCACTGATCTGAAGCATGTATCACTAGGTTGCAAAGAAAAGGCCCACTCCTGAGGCTCTTTGCGCAAAAGTGACATTATGAACCCTATGCGCTTGGATTCATCCCCAGAGGACTTGGGTCTCAAACGAAAATACAATAAGCAAGCATTTTTAAATGAAAAAAATTCTCGGTGTTCACCAAAAAATAAATCCGGCAAACATACCTTAGGCTCCAAGAAATGTGCTCCAGGACAGTTACTCACGTGCTGACGGAGCTCGGTCACCTCCAGAGAGAGTCCCTGCAGGCGATGAGCCAAATCCTGAACCGACACCATGATGGAACAGAAAAATCTTTCCTTAGAGAATTTGCAGGCTGGACTTACTGTTATGTTCTGCTACCAGAGCTAAGGAAAGAGAGGAAATCTGTCCCTACGATAGAACTCAGCTGAATCCCTACGATGTAACAGGGAACCTGATCCTGCGATCAGACTTGCTAAAGTCCTAAGCTAGTCTGTACGGAGACCTATAGATGTGGGGAAGGAATCCCTACAAGAACTAAGGACTGGGAGGAAAATGGGACACCTCCTAACAGAAATAGTAGCAGACAGACAAACAAACAAAATATATAGAACACTGAGGTCCGTAGACCAAGCAAACTAACAGTGTTAGATACAGAGCACAGGCTAGCTAGAAAGTAGTTATACAATGAAGTCCAGCAAAGCCAGAAGGGCGGAGCAGGATTAAATAGGCCAACGAGGTCATGTGACCAGCAAAGGAAAAAACCTAAGAGCAAGGTTCTAACACCTGGCATGGTACGTGTGTGAGCTCGCCTCGCCTCAGAGCTGCCACCAGGTTCCGGCCATTGTCACACACGACCATGCCTGGCTGTAGGTTCAGCGGTGTGTTCCACAGATCTGCCTGCTCTTCCAGAGCTGTCCACAACTCTTCAGCATTGTGCGGTTTTTCACCTAAGCATATTAGCTTCAGCACAGACTGTTGCCACTTGGCCGAGGCAGTGCTGCAGTGCTTCCAGCTTGTGACTGATGTAGTCATTTCAGAAATGGAGGCTGAAGAGGAGGAGGAGGCTGGGGAGGATGAGGTGCAGTAGCTGTAGACCATGGGGGCAACCCTGATTGACCTAGGGCCCGCAATTCTTGGCGTCAGGAGGATGTGTTCCGTCCCAAGGTCCGACTGTGTCCCGGCTTCCACTGTGGTAACCCATTGTGCCCTCAGCGAGATGTACCGTCCCTGCCCACAAGCACTTGTCCACGTGTCCGTGGTTAGGTGGACTTTACCTGTAACTGCTTTGTTGAGAGCACGGCTAATGTTTTGGAACACGTGCTTGTGTAATGCGGGAACGGCACACCGGGAGAAATAGTGGCGGCTGGGGACCGAGTACCGAGGGACGGCCGCCACCATCAGGTTGCGGAATGCTTCCATCTCCATGAGCCTAAAAGGCAACATTTCGAACGCAAGCAGTCGTGAAATGTGAGAGTTTAGTAGTGTGGCCTGTGGGGCTTTGGCTGCATATTTGCGCTTGCGTTCCAAGGACTGGGGTATGGACAACTGAACGCTGCACTGGGACAAGGACATGGACGTGCTTCCTGATGCTGCTACTTGAGAGTGTGCAATGACAGGTGCAGGGCAGGAGGCGTCTTCGCATGCACCATGGACAGGGGATTGGCTTGCATGCACAACAGCGGAAGAAGCAATGGTGCCACTCGCAGACACTGTTCCTGGACCCTGGGTTTCAGCCCACAAAGTCGGGTGCTTTGCTGCCATGTGCCTGATCATGCTGGTGGTGGTCAGGCTGGTCGTTTTGCCACCCCTGCTGTTGCTGGCCTGGCAGGTGGTGCAAATGGCCTTTTTGGGGTTATCGGCAGAGTCTTTAAAAAACAACCAGACTCGAGAAGACCTAACAGTTGTACTGGCAACTTCCTTCGTGTTGGTGTTACGGGGAACGGTTGCCTGCCTTCTGTCTGCGGCCACCACACTGCTTCTTCCTGCCTGTTGGGGTGCTCTGCCTCCCTCCCCCTGTGTGCTGCTGTCCTCGCTCTGCATGTCCTCCTGCCAGGTTGGGTCAGTTACTATATCATCCACCACCTCGTCTTCCACTTCCGCAACCTAGTCCTCCTCCTGACTTTCTGGCAATTGTGTCTCATCTTTGTCCACCTCTTGTGACACTTTGCCACCGTCGCCTTCGTGTGACCGTGGCTGCTCAAATATTTGGGCATCGCTACACGCGATCTCCTCTTGCCCCGCTTCAAGTGGACCAGGCGAGAAGCCCGAATCTATAAATGGAAAAGTGAACAGCTTTTCAGAGTGTCCAAGTGAGGGATCAGTTGTCTCTGGGTACTCGGCATGGTGGGAGGAAGGAGGATCAGGGTAAGGAATATGCGGTCCAGACTCACGGCTACTGAGACTTGACCATGTGGAAGACAATGTGGTTATGTTGGTGGCTAAGTGACTGGAAGCATTATCCGCTATCCAACCAACAACCTTTTGACACTGCTCTGGGTTCAATAGTGTTGTGCTGCGGTCCCCTAGAAATTGGGACAGGAAGGTCAGGCGAGAAGATGTGGGTGTTTGTTGTGGCACAATTTCGGCTTGCAAACGGCCTTGTCCTCGGCCTTTGCATGCACCATTACAATCACGTCCAGTTCCCCGTCCCTTGCCACGTGCCTTGCCCATTTTAAATGGAGGACACTATCTTCCACGCTCACTACAAATGACTGAGTTTGGAGCGAACTTATATGTGTTCCGTGTGATAGAGAAAACAGAGTTTTAAATACCTGGCCTGTAGGTAAGTAGTTTAAACTGCAAACTGCTGTGAATTGCTTCAATGACGCACTAAAGGAAATTTTTAATGGAGGCCAGAAATGGCAGTATTTTCTGACAACGTATATGTGATCCATTTGACGGAGAAAACAGAGTTTTAAATACCTGGCCTGTAGGTAAGTAGTTTGAACAGCAAACTGCGGTGAATTGCTTCAATGACACACTAAAGGAAATTTTTAATGGAGGCCAGAAATGGCAGTATTTTCTGACAATGTATATGTGATCCGTTTGACGGAGAAAACACAATTTTAAATAGTTGGATTTCTAGCGATCTAATATGGAAAGGACCTGGCTGTATTCTGCAGTGCTTACAAAGAAATGGCGCAGGAAAATGGTGTTCTCTGGATTGCTTTTTAAGCAAATAATGAGGATTAAGATCCAAAGAAAAGTATTCCTGGCCCCTGAGACCTGGGCCTTTGTATAGAAATATCTAACAGCAGCAGAAGGCAGAATTGGAATGGAGCCTCTTGTGCTATATGCACTGCAGTCTGCTATATACACTGCCTTCCTATACACCCTGCGTGCCTCATATCTGTACAGGTGGATTAGTCCTCAGAAGGACTGTTTGTTAAGATGGATATGTGTAATGTATGGTTTTTCTCCCTACACTACCTAATACACAAGCAAATCTGTTCCTGACGCAGCAGCACCTCTCCCAAAACAAGCAAATGGCCCAGAAAAACGGTGTTCTCTGGATTGCTTTTTAAGCAAATGAGGATTGAGATCCAAAGAAAAGTATTCCTGGCCCCTGTGAATTGGGCTTTGTATAGAAATATCTAACAGCAGCAGAATGCAGAATTGGAATGGAGCCTCTTGTGCTATATGCACTGCAGTCTGCTATATACACCGCCTGCCTATACACCCTCCCTGCCTGATATCTCTGCAGATGGATTAGTCCTCAGAAGGATTGTTTGTTAAGATGGATATGTGTAATGTACGGTTTTTCTCCCTACACTACCTAATACGTGATCAAATCTCTCCCTAACACAGCTGCAGCTCTCCCTACACTGTCGATCCGGAGTGACTGTGACGAGCATGGCGGCGCCAGGTCTGATATAGACCTGATGACGCTGTGCGGCCAGCCAGTCACTGTAATGCCCACAACCAACATGGCTACGGAATTACAGTGCATGGCAGGCAATCCTTGCATGTTCATTGGCTCTCTAAAGAGCGCCAAACATGCAGGGAGGGGACCCGAGTACCCACCCGAGCAACCCGGAAATACTCGGCGAGCGCCAAGCATCTCGAGCAGTGAGATGCTCGGGCGAGCACCAAGCAGTAGCGAACATGCTCACTCATCACTACTGCTGACCTATCCTCAGGATCGGTCAACATTGTCTGGGTACCCCCGCCAATCAGCTGTTTCCGGTGTTAATGGCAGCCGGAAGTGCTCAGTTATGGAGCTGGTCCGTCTGCCCGCGGCCAGGTACTGCTCATCCGCCTCCTATTCAATTCAAATCTGTCTCCCACCGATCAGACATTGATGACCTATCCTTAGAATAGGTCATATATGTTAAAGTAGTGGACAACCTCTTTAAATAGATTGAATGCGTCTAGCACAACAATGGACATACCTTAATAGATAACTTTTTCAGTGCTAGTCTTTTTATTCATGTTGTCATAGGATTCCAATATAACTATTTAGGAACCAACTAAGAGGCAAAAATCCATGAAAAATATACCATGTTTGTGACCATCATGAGTGTTTGGTTTCCAGTTCCATACAATGCTGAATCCACAAATATTCTAAGCTAGAATATGGCAAGAACCACTCTACTAAGAAAAAAGAATTGACAGTTCATGATTATTTTAAAACATGAAGGTCAGACAGTCTGGAAAATTGCAAGAAGCTTGAAGGTATCTTCAAGTGCGGTCATGAAAACCGTGAATTATTATGATGAAATTTGCTGTCATGAGGACTACCACAGGAAAATAAAACTAAGAATTACCTCTGCTGTAGAGGATAAGTTCATCACAGCAACAAGCCTCATAAACTGCAATTTGACAGCACCTCACATAACAGCCCTTAAAAATAATGCACAGTCATCAAGTAAAAGACGCATCTTAACATCAATTGTTAGAGAATTACAGTGGGTACGGAAAGTATTCAGACCCCTTTAAATTTTTCACTCTTTGTTTAATTGCAGCCATTTGGTAAATTCTAAAAAGTTCATTTTTTTCCTCATACACTCTGCACCCCATCTTGACTGAAAAAAAACAGAAATGTAGAAATTTTTGCAAATTTATTAAAAAAGAAAAACTGAAATATCACATGATCATAAGTATTCAAACCCTTTGCTCAGACATTCATATTTAAGTCACATGCTGTCCATTTCCTTGTGATCCTCCTTGAGATGGTTCTACTCCTTCATTGGAATCCAGCTGTGTTTAATTAAACTGATAGGACTTGATTTGGAAAGGCACACACCTGTCTATATAAGTCCTCACAGCTCACAGTGCATGTCAGACCAAATGAGAATCATGAGCTCAAAGGAACTGCCCAAGGAACTCAGAGACAGAATTGTGGCAAGGCACAGATCTGGCCAAGGTTACACAAGAATTTCTGCATTACTCAAGGTTCCTAAGAGCACAGTGGCCTCCATAATCCTTAAATGGAAGAAGTTTGGGACCACCAGAAGTCTTCCTAGACCTGGCCGTCCAGCCAAACTGAGCAATCATGGGAGAAGAGCCTTGGAGAGAGAGGTAAAGAAGAACCCCAAGATCACTGTGGCTGAGCTCCAGAGATGCAGTAGGGAGATGGGAAAAAGTTCCACAGAGTCAACTATCACTGCAGACCTCCACTAGTCGGGTCTTTATGGCAGAGTGGCCCAACAGAAGCCTCTCCCCAGTGCAAGACATATGAAAACCCGCATAGAGTTTGCTCAAAAACACATGAAGAACTCCCAGACTATGAGAAATACGATTTCCTGGTCTGATGAGACGAAGATAGAACTTATTGGTGATAATTCTAAGCGGTATGTGTGGAGAAACCAGGCACTGCTCATCACCTGCCCAATACAATCCCAACAGTGAAAGATGGTGGTGGCAGCATCATGCTATGGGGGTGTTTTTTTACAGCTGCAGGGACAGGATGACTGGTTGCAATTGAAGGAAACATGAATGCGGCCAAGTACAGAGATATCCTGGATGAAAACCTCTTCCTGGGTGCTCTGGACCTCAGACTTGGCCGAAGGTTCACCTTCCAACAAGACAATGACCCTAAGCACACAGCTAAAATAACAAAGGAGTGGCTTCAGAACAACTCTGTGACCTTTCTTGACTGGCTCAGCCAGAGCCCTGACCTAAACCCAATTGAGCATCTCTGGAGAGACCTGAGAATGGCTGTCCACCAATGTTCACCATCCAACCTGACGGAAATGGAGAGGATCTGCAAGGAAGAATGGCAGAGGATCCCCAAATTCAGGTGTGAAAAACTGCATCATTCCCAAGAAGACTCATGGCTGTACTAGCTCAAAAGAGTGCTTCTACTCCATACTGAGCAAAGGGTCTAAATACTTATGACCATGTGATATTTCAGCTTTTCTTTTTTAATAAATTTGCAAAAATTTTTACATTTCTGTTTTTTTTCAGTCAAGATGGGATGCAGAGTGTACTTTAATGAGAAAAAAAATGAACTCTTTAGAATTTACCAAATGGCTGCAATGAAACAAAGAGTGAAAAATTTGAAGGGGTCTGAATACTTTCTGTACCCACTGTACATTAGAATTAATGATTGCATGAAAGAAGAAGAGATGTATGGGACAATCAACACAAGGACTGGACATTAGATCAGTGGAAATCTGTATTGTGGTCTGACAAGTAAACATTTTAGATTTTTAGTACCAACCATAATGTCTTTGTGAAACACAGAAAAA
The DNA here is from genome assembly GCF_046119375.1 of Phyllobates terribilis. NCBI lineage: Eukaryota > Metazoa > Chordata > Amphibia > Anura > Dendrobatidae > Phyllobates > Phyllobates terribilis. Next base: position 304,208,725 of record NW_027362768.1, on the reverse strand, counting down.
GTAAGCTGATGGTTTCTACATGTGTAAAGCATGGGAGTTGGAAGATATGATGGTGTGATCATGCTATGCTGGTGACACTGTTGGTGATTTATTAGAAATTCAAGACATACTTACCCAGCATGGCTATCACAGCATTCTCCAACAACATGCCAATTCATCTGCTTTGCACTTAGTGGGACAACCATTTGTGTTGCAAGTAAACATTGACCCAAAAACACCTCTAGGCTATATACACGCTATGTGACCAAGAAGGTGAGAGATGGAGTATTGCATCAGATTGCATGGCCTAAATAATCATCTAACCTCAACCCAGACTGAGATTTTTTGAGTTGTACTACAGAGTGAAACCAAACCAGCCAACAAATGCTAAGAACCACCTCCGAGAATATTTTAAAAACTGTTGGAAAAAGAAATTTCAAGTGATGATCTAATGAAGCTTTTTGAGATAATGCCAAAGGTGTGTAAAGCTGTCATCTGAGTAATAAGGGAGGTACTTTGAGGAATCTTAGGTTTATAGAAGTTGTCCACTACTTTATATGAACCCCCCAATGTATCACCCCGGGGCCCAGAAGTGTTTTTGTAAATACCTTGTGGTGCCTTTTCTGCCTCTGAGCGGCGCTATCGCTGGCCGCTCAGAGGCATCACGTGATCCATCACTGATGTCACGTCAAGTGAAGCGTGACATCAGGGACGCGCTCCCCGCAGTGGATGCTGGGCTGTGGGTGGGGTTACCCCATGCGTCACACCCAGCATCCACCGCGTGCTTTCCCAGTGAATGAAGAGAGGGAGAGCGCGCGGTGGATGCCGGGTGTGACGTGATGGGTAACCCCACCCACAGCTCAGCATCCACTGTGGAACGCAGAAGTGAGTACTCCCTGCTGCATCCGGACCTTGACGTGAGATCAGCGGATGTCAGAGCCGGCTGCAGCCCGGGTCACGTGATGCCTGTGAGCGGCCAGTGATAGCGCTGCTCACAGGCAGAAAAGGCACCACAAGGTATTTAGAGAAACACTTATGAGCCCTGGGGGAATACATTGGGGGATCATATAATGTAGTGGACAACCCCTTTAACAGATATTCTGCTGCCTTTAGTCTTAATCTGCAATGGGCACATACCATTAAGAACAATGAAAACCATTGCATGAACAATTTCAAAGTTTTAAAGTTAAAGATAGACATAAGTCCATCGAGTTCAACCTATAGCCTTACAACTCTCTGGTAGCGTCTTGGATATATACAGGCACAGGGTGTTTTACATCAAAACAGAATAAGTTTTTTCGTCGTTCATAAACTTTACAGCTCCCAAAGGAAAACAGCCTTTCTTCAGCTCAAATGAATAACCACACCATCCTTTCTATGGGTAAGGCAAAGTAAATCAAAACAGTCTCACCCATTTGGTATTACAGGCACTTCACAGTCTCTATCATAGACTGTCCACCATGAACAGTCTTTCTCCAGCTCCAACACAATGCCCTCTGCTAAGCTAACCCAACTTCCTTTTATTAGGCATGTATGACCCGTACAGGAGTATGGGAGCGACCTTTTCCACCCAGACTCTTTTGGTTGCTCCTAAATCCCGGACCATAATTCTCAGTTACCTAGTGTTACTGGTACAGACTTCCTGGAACTTACATTACTGAGGTCAGCCTCCTCAGTCACATATATCTGGCATTCAGGACCTAACCCCTTTCTTTCTTACACCTAACATGTTGATCTAGAGGAAAGCAAAAACCCCATAAGGTTGATGCTAATTCTTAGCTGTGTTCGAACTTTTTACTGGTATTGTGTATGCTGTCCTTTCTGTAAGTAACATGCTTAACAAGGAGGAGCTAAGTAGATTGATATATATTATTGTGGGAATATGTTAGGATACTTGTATATTCATCATTTAAATTCTTGCTATTTCAGTAGTATAGAGTCCAGTGGGTGGTCCTATTCAGTTTTTGATAGCCTTCCCTGTATGACTCTGCATACTGTAATAGCTTTCAGACACTCAGCAGGACTGTACAAGTTGTACTGACTCAAAACTATATATTTCAAAATTGGAGCCTGTAGATCATATGCCATATGCATCAGACACCATGCTCCCTTTAAAATCTGTGGGTTGACAGATGTTTCACATTGTATCTACCTATAAAAAGAATGGAAATTACAACGCACCACTTTTTTGCCACTTAAATTCTACCGTTGCCACTATGAAATGCGATTTCCACTAAACATTGGTAAACTACATACAATTTGCTGAATTTTGAACATATCTGTGGGGAATGAATACATGTTATATACTGAATATCAGTAAATACTAGGTTTTATAATTTATGCTGTTTACAATGTTAATTTGCATTTACTACCAAAAGTTCACTGTTGGGTTCAGCTTGGTTAAAAATTCCATGATATTAAATTTACTTAATTGATTTAACTCTTTACGATATTCATTTAATTTCAGGAATTTCTAAAATATTGCTTTGGTTTATGTTTTATTAAAATTTTTAGTGTAACAGTATAACAAACTTTTTTTTTTTTTTTAAAGGTATCCATAATTTTTGCATTTTAGGGATTTTATTGCCACCTTAAATTACTTGATACTTATTAATTGCCATTTTGACTTTTTATCGCACAGTGTGTTTGGATTTACTATCAATAATTTCAATGACATTGGTATGACACAGGTAGAAAAAATGCTAAAGCAATTAGATAGATCTAAAATTGAAATTGATATTTTGAGGTTCACTAATGAGTACTTTCTACAGTTCTACAGATCAGTGGTCATGGTGGTATGTAGAAGAAACCATACCTTTAATCCATCCCTATTGATTATATAGCTAGAAAGAGATGAGATATAATACACACTATTATAAAACTAACCTTCCACCTTAGGTAGCTGTGAGCTGAACTATCACTCCACCAACAACTTTCTCTCCGAGGTCCACCAAACACAGGAACACTCAGCTCAGCCAAGCGTTCTAGTGATATCTATGAGAAACCCTCTGCCAGCGGCTTTTTTTTCCAATGAACAAAAGGAACAGGTGATTGAATTCCAGCCATCCGATCCTTAAGTCTCCGACATAGTCAGTTGAGGGTACAGTCGGGAAGCATCCATACAATTTGGATGGTTACTGGATCCCGCTGTAAATGGTGGGTTCGTTTTTTAGAAAAATCTGATTAATATTGCAGAGTGAGGTGAGCGATAACATGACATTACTCCTGCCAGGCTGCTTTTATCATTCTCTGTACAATGTTAATCTACTTTTACAGCCAAGCAGTTGCATCTTTTTTCTTTTTTTAAAAAAAAAGACTGATTTTAGGGATAGGACGACAAATAACCAGCTTTTTAAAGTGAATTTTTGTCACCAGGTTTTTGCTACCCCATCTGAGAGCAACATGATGTAGGGACAGAGACCCTGATTCCAGCTATGTGCCACTTACTGAGCTGGTTGTTGCAGTTTTAATAAAATCACTATTTTATCTGCTGCAGATATAGCAGTTATCTGAATGCTGAGCTCTGTATAACCCCGCCCACATCACTGATTGGCAGATTTCTGTGTACACTGTGCATCGACAGAAAGCAGCCAATCAGTGGTGGGGGCGCGGTTATACAGAGCTCATGAATATGGAGGACTACATGGCAGCAGGTTTACTAGTCCTCTAGTCATAATCTGCTGATAAAATAGTGATTTATTAAAGTCTACAGCAAGCAGCCTAGTAAGTGACATATTGCTGGAATCAGGGTCTATGTTTTCTTTCAGATTATTTGATAGCAACCTTGTGACAGAATCCCTTTAAGCTTTTTACTGGCAATGAGTAGAAAAAATATGAATTAATGGTGAATGGATGCTATACATCCTTAGAATAGGTCATCAATATCACATAGGTGGGCGTCCGTGTCTTGGTACTCTCGCCAATAGAGGATCGGGCCTTACCGGAAGTGGCACAGCTCCATACATTGTGTAGTGGTCATGAATGGTACTGCAAGTTTATCTACAAACAGGTGAATGGGAGAGAGAACTCTGGCCCCTAAATCAGCTGATCTTAATGATAGGTCATCAATATTAAACTCCCAAAAAAACCTTTGAGTTCATCTGTTTTAAAATGAATTCTAATATTACAGAAGGTTTTTTTTTAATATACAGTAAAATTGCATCTTTACATGGCTACCCACAATGATTAATATACAGTATGCTAGCAATTTATAATTGACATTGTAACTCATTTATGAACATCACATCTTTTGTTCATTTCTACTACTGTTCCCTAAGATTCAAAATCCCCTATTTTATAGTTAGACCTATTAATAAATGGTCACCAGCACAGTTAGATTTCCCATAGAAAACTAAAACTACATTTTCTAGAAAAAAAAATAAAGTAAAAGGGATTATTGAATGTCTGTATTATGTGATTTTTATTGTAGTCTTATTATCTGATTGATAACTGTATGGAAACAGAATGGTTCGTCTTTGTCGGTGTGCTTTGCAGAATCATTTGTCATGTTGTGTATGAAAAATGACAAGAGGGGGCGATAACTGTAATGAGTACGAAGGCTGCATTTGTTATTAGGAATTGTGTGATGGGAGAGAAGCAAAATACTTTTTTCCCTATTAAGAGCATAACTGATAACATAGAGAATTTATACCAGCTAGTCTATTACTGCATTCAGAACAATGTAATATTGTCTGTTTAGTAGAACTTATTTTTCTACTAATGGGAAGAAACCTATGTGACATATAGAGTGAACCTGAGTCATATAGGGATATAGAAATGCTACCGTCTTGTTAAAGAAGCACTCCTGTCAAAGTTTTATCCTCTTAATATATTGCAGTCATTATATTATATAGCTCTGTGTACTTACAATTGCTCATTTTGCATTTCTACCCAGCTATTTCTTCTTTTTCCCATTAGATTTATGACTTCACGTGATTAAAAACTGACTAGCTTAATCCTTCTAAGCTCTGTGTAGATACAGAAAATCTCTTTTCCCTGCATGAGACATCATTAGAACTACAATTCTACATCACTGCAAAGTCTCTGGCAGCCCAGCTCCACCTCTTCTTCAATTTCTGAGACATCTGCTTCGCTTCTCACTCCTGAAACCCCTAATTTTTTACTAGAAAACATGGCATGTCTTATGAGAAATTTGGTACATTAAGCTATATACTTTATTAACAGATGTGAAAAGTTGTGGAGTTATGAAAATCACAAAATAGATAAACGTGTTAGTGGTCTACAAATGGTGAGAAAATGGAAGAAATATTTTTAAAACATCTCAATTTATTCATTATGGAGCATGTGCTCCTCACAAAGAAGTCCCTTCATTTACATTTCTTCGCTGCTATCAATGAGGTTATTAATGGTTTTCTGAGATATAGCCTGTCTCCCTGAATACACTTGAACAGATTATCAAGATCCACTGTTGGCAGCTCCTTTTGCAATGTGATATCCCAGATGTGTGTGATAAGAGACAAGTCCAGAGACGCTCCATTCCATGGTAGAATATTTACGCCAGGTTTCTCACAGTAGCATGAGAAGTATGGAAACTGGTGTTGTTCTGTTGATAAACTTCTCGTGGAACACTTTGAAGAAATGTTTGTACCATTGATTCTACCACCAAATCAATGTAATGCTGAGCTGTTTCTGTAGCTGGAATGAAGACTACAGGAGTTCGCCACCCCACATTATAATTTTGGGAGTAGGCCTGGTGTGACGTTCCCTTGTGAAGACCCCTCCATTATACTCACTCCACTACTTTCAAAAGCTATCATGAAGCAGAGCAAGATGGCAATGGAGGCTGGAATGTAGGTCTATATTCTTCAGCAATTAGTCCTGATTTTGTCTTAGATGCAATGATAGCTGGAGATTAGTATAGAGACTATGTGGACAAAGTCATGAGGAAATGTCACACTGGTCCTGCTCCTGGGATTATGGTATGAGGTGGCATAATGTAAGCTAGCTGGATCCCTCTAGTCTTCATTCTAGATACACAAACAGCTTGGCTACATTGATTTGGTTATGGAACCAGTGGTCAGGACAATTCTCCAAAGTGTTCCAGGAAGTATTTTTCAAAACAACAACTCCAAGCTTCATGTTGCTCATGCTATTGTGAGCAGACTGCATCGCATAAATGTGATACTATGGCCTGCAGCATCTCCGGACTTTTCTCCTATCGAGCACATCTGGGATGTGATTGATCAGCAATTAAAAAAGGAGCTTCCAGCAGCGGATTTTGATGATTTGCCCAAGTGCATTCAGCATGGCGGAATATTCCATTAAGAATGTCATTCATAGCAAAAAAGGTGTGTAAGTCTCTGAAAGCACAGCAGTGATCTACTTTTGTAGTTACCTAGCTATCTAATTGCTTCTTTGTGTGAGGGTAGATGTAACAAAAACATACCTTTTCCCACGATTTACATGTACAGTAAGTGACAATATGGAAAGGGATTAATCCACTCTTTTCTTTGTGTACATGATAGCGATTATCACGTTGTGCATGCATAAGAAGTCAATAGAATGAGTATAAGAACTAACCTTTGGGGCACTAATTGAAATTGCTGGAACTGGAGCAAGTATCAATTCTGGCCATTTACCAGTGATGCTACTCACTACTCACAGACACGCTATGAGGTGGGAAAATCAAGGAGTCTGAGGTCAAAATCCAAAAGGGAAAGTCATAAACAAAGGGGTGAGTCAAAGGTATAGTCAGGTCACAGTCCAGGGTCAGAATTCCAAGAAGCTAGCAGATCAAGACAAAGGGGCTAGGCAAATTGATGGTCAAAGGCAAATCCAAGGTTAGTAAACAAAAATGAAAATACTAGAACTCAAAGCACAGAGCAAACACAGACCACACTGAGCAGAGCTGCAACTAGCAAAGAAGAGAAACATACAGCCAGCGAAATAGCCTGGTAATCATTCCAAACAGAAGACACCTGTAGGAAACTCAGCACGCCCTAGTCCTGATTGGGTGACTGGACTGTCACTCACCATACTGACAGCTCAGCACGCTTGTATTACTTGTATATATATACTGGATGAAATATTTTTGGATACATTATTTTGGCCCACTCCTCCATACAGATCTTCTCCAAATCTTTCATGTTTTGGGGCTGTTGCTGGGCAACTTTGAGTTTCAGCTCTCTCCAAAGATTTTCTATTGAATTCAGGTCTGGAGACTGGCTAGGCCACTCCAGGATCTTAAAATGCTTCTTATGGAGTCACTCCTCAGTTGCCCTGGCTGTGTGACTTGGGTCATTGTCATGCTGGAAGACCTAGCCATGACCCATCTTCAAAGCTCTTACTCAGGGAAGGAGACTGTTGGCCAAAATCTCACCATACAAGACCCCATCCATCCTTCCTTCAATAAAGTGCGGACGTCCTGTCCCCTTTTCAGAAAAGCCCCCCAAAGTAGGATGTTTCTTCCACCATGCTTCAAGGTTGGGACGGTGTTCTTGGGGTTGTACTCATCCTTCTTCTTCCTTCTAACACGGTGAGTGGAGTTAATACTAAAAAGTTCTATTTTTGGTCTCATCTGACCACATGACCTTCTCCCATGCCTCCTCTGGATCATCCAGATGGTCATTGTCAAACTTCAAATGGGCTTGGACATGTGCTGGCGTCAGCAGGGGAACCTTTCATGTCCTGCAGGATGTTAATCCATAACGGCGTAGTGTGTTACTAATGGTAATGATTGAGACTGTAGTCCCAGCTCTGTTCAGGTCATTGACTAGGTCCTCCCATGTAGTTCTGTGCTGATTTCTGACCTTTATCAAAATCATCCTTACCCTACAAGGTAAGATCTTGCATGGAGCCCTAGACCAAGGAAGATTGACAGTCATCTTGTGTTTCTTCCAGTTTCTAATAATTGCGCCAACAGTTGTTGACTTCTTAACAAGCTGCTTGCCTATTGTCCTTAATAAACTTGGAGGACATGGAGTTTAGCTGGTATAAAACACATTTTATTAATTATACATGCAACTAGTGTGACCAAACGGTACAAATAAAGTGACACAAAAGATAGGATCAAATGAGTCACGGCTGAAATGCGCCCTACACTAACTCATCAAAAGTAATGCAGAGCAAAGTGCAGAGCAGGTAGGTAAAGCGAGCGCCAATCAATCAAAATGTGCCTCTAATCATAGTAGTCAGTAAATCATACCATAACAACTTCAAAGAATGAGGCATAGAGAGGAATGAACCTTACCAGGGAGTAGCAGCCTCGACGCGCATTTTGCAAAGCTATCTGGTGCTTTTTCAAGAGGCAGTCTATAGTCCTGTAGCCTATCCCAGCCTTGTGTAGGTCTAAAATTTTGTCCCTGGTGTCCTTAGACAGCTCTTTGGTCTTGGCCATGGTGGAGAGGTTGGAGTGTGATTAATTGAATGTGTGGTGTATTTTATACAGGTAACGAGTTCAAATACGTGGAATTAATGCAGGTAATGAGTGTAGAGTAGGAGGGCTTCTTAAAGATAAACTAACAGGTCTGTGAGTGCCAGAATTTTAGTTGGTTGGTAGGTGATCAAATATTTATTTCATGCAATAAAATGGAATTTAAATATTTAAAAATCATACAATTTGATTTTCTGGATTTTTATTTTTAGATCCTATCACAATTGAAGTGTACCTTCGATAAAAATTACAGACCTCTCCATTCTTTATAGGTGGGAAAACTTGAAAAATCGGCAGTGTAACAAATACTTATTTTCCCCACTGTATGTAGACATAAAAATAAAAAAAGTTATGGCTGTCAAAATACTAAGAGGCAAACATAAAAAAATCCTATGGTTCCCAAAGACACAATTGCGTATGTTCTTAATGGGTTATATACTTACAGACAGTTGAAGATTCTGTAAATTTATGCAGAAAATTGGAAGCAGCACTTGAGAGCTTGAAATATGGACAAAGACCTGTGGAGAAGTAAACTTTGCCTGGTTCTAATGATAAAATGTTGACATTGTGAGTAAATTTTTGCTGGAATAAACTCCTTTTGCATGTCTTTTTTTATATTTAAGGCTAAAGAAAAGACGCCCACACATATTAGCTGGCTGTTGGTTGAACGAAGCTTTGTCAACTGGTTCCCCCATACATAAGAGCTTTCATTCTCCTGTGTTGTCTATGAGAAAACTGTTGCCAAACATGTCTGGTGATGACTTACAGTATCTCCAGGAGAGCAGTTACATGGGCTGTCTAAAATTGGACATGCCAGATCTACTTCTTTCCCAATGATTAGTTGTTCGATGCCCCCTAATTCATTAGACAAGCTGCACCTATCGATATTGGCAGGTTCAGCCAACATTAGTCTAATGTTTATGGGTCGCTTAAGACAGTTTGAAGACAGGGGTCTGTGTATAAAACAATTGATGAGGGTCACCTACATGTCATGCAGATTGTCATCATATGTGTAATAGATTTTGACTAGAGAGAAGAAAATGGATTTTATGCAAATTCAATTCATGTTGAATTGTTGGGAATTAACTGAACCTAGTGAAGTTGAAATACTTGTGATTGGCTATGCAAAATTAGCCAAAATGGACCCAATTTTACACAATGTGGAAGATTGTATCAGCCACAGAAGGCTCACATGACCTTGGGTGCTGCTAAGGCTTCCCCATAATGTTTTGCAGTTATCACATGGTATAGCGCAGCCAATTAGGAGGGAGCATCATATCATAGCCTATATAAAAGCAGAGGCAGATAATGCAGCAGCCATTTTTGGAATAATTGGATAGGGAAAGGACATCATATAGGGAGAGAAGGCAGTAAATCTGTGAAAAAATGGAGGAGGCATTCAACAGATGGTGTGCGTGACAGTGCATATGTGAAGAATGGTTGCCATCCATTTACCTATGCCCATATACTTTGAAGACACTGTGGAATTACTAAGGTTGGGTTTGAGGTAAAGAGCTTGAAAAGGGTTGTATACAGTAATAGGAGACCTCAGAGGGTTATACACATCTTTTCAAGACATCTGGAATACTTGCAAATCGCTGTCCATCAAATTTGAGAGAAAAAATTGTCAAAGTTGACAAATTGGAATTTCAAAAGATTTGTACATTTGTAATTTTGACTCAAAATCCATTGCAAAATCTGTGTCAAATTATACACATCTGAATGGGATCTTGTTTTTATTATTAAATGGTCTTCTGCTTGATCTCAAGCCATGGCAATTTGATGGATGAACGATCTGAAAGGAAAATTGATCTTGTGCAAGCCTAGACAGGTCCACCAGGGTCTTCTCTGCCATTATGGTGATAGTATCAAGCCATCGGGTTGTTGGTCTTCCTCTTTGTCTTGTTCCTTCTATTCTTCTGACTGGATGTCCTTCTCCAGTGATTGCTCTTTTTGAATATGTCCAACCTTAGGGCTTTTGATATCTGCCTTTTGGCCATTGTTGTAAAGCCATTTATGCCTTGATTAGGGTATCTTATAGCCTACTGATGGACTCACTTTGAAATTAATCCATCGTCCATGTGTAAGTGTTCTTCAATGCTCAGTGATGGTATCGTGCTGTGTAACGGAACTGTTAATGACTCCAGAACTTGTTCGGTTTCAGTCTTTCAATACTTTCCATTCATGATTTATTACACAGTCTTTACACTACACAGTATAGTTTATGAGATTCTCAGCAACACAATTAAATTCAAGGATGTGTTCATAATGATAATTTATAGAGTATTGTCTTTTATATCATGTTAAATTCAAGGTTTAATAAGAACCTAACTGTGCACAATAAGGATGTGCTTGATAAATATCATTCGCATTTATAGGCTGATTATCATAATTCCTTTGGTAGAGCATGGAAGAGAGTTGATGATTTACAAGACGGGGAAAATCACCATCTTCCATAATGATCAGGTGCACTTATCATTCCTATTCAATAATAATTCTTTTTTTTATGTACGACTGATATAGATTCACTACCAAAGTAACTCCGATTATGTGTATAGTTCATGATAATATCTGGATGTTAGGATTGCTAGAACATAATGGATTCATCTCAATGCAAATGAGAACAGAGTCTGGACGCCTTTGATTTGTCTTACATGGTGTTTGAATGGACCTTGAGAAATAAATGGATTTCAGACAATGACCCTATAGAATAGGAAATAATGAGAATAGATTAAGAAAGTAATTAAAGTCTTTTAAGTATTGTTTTGTGTTGAAAAAACAATCAGACTGGTTTACAAATTTGATTTTAGACCCAATTTATAAGCCGACTTAATCTCATCTCGGTCTTAAGGTTAATATTTATTTTGGGCATTGTTTTTTTTTTCTCTTTAAAGTGAACCTGTCTCCATCACATTGCAGTCCAATATGCAGACAGTATCTTATAGAGTAGGGGGAGCTGAGTAGATTAATATATAGTTTATGAGAAAAAATTCAGTATAACCCGTGCTTTAATAATTTAATCCTCTTTTGTTTCTGGCATTTTCACTCAATGGGCAGTCCTATCAGTGACTGACAGCTTTCTATGTAAAAGAGTACATACAGAGATGGCTGTCAGTCACTGATAAGACCGCCCACTGGACCAGAAATCTCAAAAAGAGCAGAGATTTAAATGATTAAAACATGGATTATACTGATTTTTTTTTCTCAGAAAACTATATATCAATCTACTAAAATCTCCCTACTCTATAACAAGATGGCGGCAGATTGCAAAGCATTTTTTAATGGTGATAAGATCCCTGTAATGACTATGGATCCACAATTCTGTGCTGATAAAATTCTCAAAAAAAAAATCTATATAGCGATGAAATCTCTATATTTTAGATGCTGAGATCAAAATCCCCTGTATAAAAAAAAATTCTGCCTTCAGCAACTAAAGGTGGTTAGAAGTTGATGGCATATGATCTATACAGTTGGCTGAAATATAAATGGCTGGAGGAAGACTGATTTGTACGATTTATGACCATAAAGGGCTTTTTTGGCTTAGCATTCCTGTGTTCTCTATGAGAGAGACGCTGCCAGACATTTCTGGCTGCGTCTTATCTCCGAGAGAACAATGTGATTGTCAGTCCAAAATTGTACATGCCCAATTGACATCTCCCTGAATCAGTTGGCCAGTGCCCCCATTCACATGAGTATTGGATTAACCCGCCGATATTAACAGGTACAGCCAACATTAGACTAATGTGTATTGGGGCCTTTAAGGAGTTCACTAAGAACAGTGAACATCATTGTAGTTTATTTTTTAATGAGTATCTTGTTAAAGAATAGGTGCCCGTACCCAGTTTATATCAGCGATCCAGATTAAGAATAAAGCTACCAATTTTTGTGTTCATGTGTGCTTAATAATTATATACATAGCAATGGATAAACTGGGAAATTACTTTTAGCCATTACTAAATTTCTACTAAAACAACATGGAAATGTGACTTTTACATTACCAATAAAGGCAATGTTCTGTAAAAATACATTCAGGCATTCAGTGTTGGCTATGGACGCAAATTGTTCAAGAGATAAAGATAATGGCTGAGCTAAACTGATCAAAATGATTGTATACACTGCAGGATAGGATTGGTGGGGATACTCTATTTTCAAAGCCCACAATTTGCAGTTTGCAAACTGTTCTATAAATCTTTTGCCGTTGGTGAAAATGGGAAAATTGGTTTGTCAATTTCAGCTTAAGCTCTAGATATTGCTATAGTAAAGATTTAGAAATAAATTAAAGATGTGTCTGACAGGATATCAAGACTCTTCAGACCTACAGATCACTACCCATTCCTGCTAATACATGTGGGGACAAATGACACCGCAAGAAAGGACCTGGAAACCATCTGCAGTGACTTTGAAGACTTAGGCAAGAAAGTGAAAGAATTGGGAGCGCAGGTGGTCTTCTCATCCATCCTCCCAGTGGATGGCCATGGAACAATGAGGTGGAATAAGATTCTACAGGTGAACAACTGGCTTCGTCGATGGTGCCGTCAACAAGGATTTGGATTTCTGGATCACGGAATGAATTACCTATACGATGGACTACTTGCTAGAGATGGGGTGCACCTTACGAAGACTGGAAAACATGTATTTGGAAGTCGCCTTGCTACACTCATCAGAAGAGCTTTAAACTAGAACAATGTGGGAAGGGAAGCAAAAGGCCAGAAAAAGCCATACAGCTGACAAATACTATTGAGATCTCTGCTACTGGAAGTGGAAAGGAAGAACAAAGACAAAACAATTTAAATAATAAAAATATGGGAGGAAGAGAAACCAATCACAAACTAAAATGTTTTTATACAAATGCACAAAGCATGGGCAACAAACAAGGAGAATTGGAACTACTAATGCAGGAAAAGGAATATGATGTCATTGGAATCACTGAAACTTGGTGGGACGATACACATGATTGGAATAAAAGGCTAAAAGGATACAACTTATTTGCAAGAAACAGACTTGATAAACGAGGAGGAGGTGTTGCATTGTATGTTAGAAAAGCGTATATCTGCACAGAGATTGAAGCTTCAGAGACTGTGAGTTCTGTGGAAACTGTTTGGGTAAGAATACAAGGAGAGAACAACGGAAAGGACACCATTGTAGGCATTTACTACAGGCCACCTGGGCAAGCTGAAGATATGGATGAACTCTTTATGTATCAAATGACCAAGTTCTCCAAAAAATATGACGTAGTGGTCATGGGAGATTTCAACTATCCAGACATTTGTTGGGAATCTCTCTCAAGTAAAACTAACAGGTCAAGCAAATTCTTATCCTCTCTTGCTGACAACTTTATCTTCCAAAAGGTAGGGGAGAAAACAAGGGGATCTGCTACTTTGGATCTAATCCTTATAAACAGGGAGGAAATGGTTGAGGAGGTAAAGGTGGCTGGGACCCTAGGAGGCAGCGATCATGCTATTATAGAATTTTGGATAACTAGAGGAGGAAGACATGTGAAGACTCAGACTTCAAGGTTAGATTTTAGAAAGGCAGATTTTAAGAGACTCAGAAAGAGAATAGGAGGGATCCAATGGCTGGATGTCCTTAAGGACAAAAATGTCCAGGAAGGATGGGAAATTTTTAAAAATGAGATTCTCAAAGCACAATCGTTAACAATCCCGAAAAGTAGGAAGAATGGGAAGCATTTAAGGAAACCAGGATGGATGAACACAGAACTTAAGCACATGCTAAAAAGAAAGAAAGAAATGTTTATTAAATGGAAAGAGGGAGGCATATCTAAAGAAGATTATAATGCAGTCTGCAGATCCTGCAGGGCACGTATCAGGTTAGCTAAAGCTGACAATGAATTAAGGCTTGCAAGAGATGTCAAAAGCAATAAAAAAGGATTTTGGGGGTATGTCAAAAGTAAAAGAAAAGTCAAAGATGCTATAGGATTTTTACAGGATGAAAATGGAGAAATGGTAAGAGAGGATGTTGAGAAGGCCGAACTTTTTAATTCCTATTTTGCATCTGTTTTCTCTCAGAAAGAAAATGTAACATCAACTGATCTTCACTGTCCTTTTAAAGGAATAGAGGAATCCAAGTTATCTGTAAACAGAAAGATTGTGAGGGAATATTTAGCTAACATAAATGAGTTCAAGTCTCCAGGTCCAGATGAATTACACCCCAGAGTACTGAAGGAGATCGTAGAAGAAATTTTAGAACCACTCTCCATAATCTTTGAAAATTCTTGGAGAACAGGAGAAGTCCCAGAAGACTGGAGAAGAGCAAATGTTGTTCCTATCTTCAAAAAGGGGAAGAAGGTGGACCCAGGGAACTATAGGCCGGTGAGTCTGACTTCTATACCAGGAAAGATCTTTGAACAAATTATTAAACAACATGTATGTAAGTACATGGATAAGAATGAAGTGATTAACCAGAGTCAGCATGGGTTTGTAACTAACAAGTCATGTCAGACTAACTTAATTTCCTTCTATGACAGAATCACTGACTGGGTGGATCAGGGAAATGCTGTAGATATAGTATATCTTGACTTCAGCAAAGCATTTGACAAAGTATCTCACACTATCCTTATTGAAAAAATGACCAAGTATGCAATGGACCAGGCAACTGTTAGGTGGATTCATAACTGGCTTAGTGATCGGACTCAAAGGGTGGTTGTAAATGGCTTCACATCCAGCTGGATGAATGTCTCAAGTGGGGTACCACAGGGCTCCGTCCTGGGACCTGTATTGTTCAACATCTTTATCAATGATTTAGATGAAGGAATTGAGGGTAAACTGATTAAATTTGCTGATGACACAAAGCTAGGAGGGATAGCTAATACTAGAGAAGAGAGAGAGAGGATTCAAAAAGACCTAAATAAACTGGAGCAGTGGGCAGCAACCAACAGAATGGTTTTTAACAGGGAAAAATGCAAAGTACTACATCTGGGCAATAAAAATGAAAAAAGCATATACAGAATGGGAGGAATAGAGCTAAGCAACAGTACATGTGAAAAAGACTTAGGTATACTAATAGATCATAGACTGAACATGAGTCAACAGTGTGATGCAGCAGCAAAAAAGGCAAATACAATTCTGGGATGTATTAACAGAAGCATACAGTCTAGATCACGTGAAGTCATTATCGGTCTTTACTCCTCTTTGGTCAGACCTCATCTGGAATACTGTGTACAGTTTTGGGCACCACATTTTAAAAAAGACATAGACAAACTGGAGCAAGTTCAGAGAAGAGCGACCAGAATGGTGACTGGTCTGCAAACCATGTCCTATGAGGAACGGTTGCAGGATTTGGGAATGTTTAGCTTGCAAAAAAGAAGACTGAGAGGAGACTTAATAGCTGTCTACAAATATGTCAAGGGCTGTCACATTGTAGAAGGATCATCTTTATTCTCATTTGCACAAGGAAAGACTAGAAGCAATGGGATGAAACTAAATGGGAGGAGACACAGATTAGATATTAGAAAAAACTTTTTGACAGTTAGGGTGATTAATGAGTGGAACAGGCTGCCACGAGAGGTGGTGAGTTCCCCTTCAATGGTCGTCTTCAAACAGAGGCTGGACAGACATCTGTCTGAGATGATCTAGTGAATCCTGCTTTGAGCAGGGGGTTGGACCAGATGACCCAGGAGGTCCCTTCCAACTCTACCATTCTATGATTCTATGATTCTATGATTCATGAGCTGTAAATGTAAAACATGAAAAATGGATTCACTGTTCTCTAAAACTGACCTGAAGGCTTTATAATGTAAGAGGAACTAGGACTTGTTAATAATTTTTTTCAACCAAAAATTGGAATAGATCTCAGAATACGGCAATTCTAGGTTTTAAAGGGGTATTTCTGTTCTGAATAGATGACATTCATTAGATCTGTGGTTGTCTAAATGGAAGGTATGAATCACTATTAAATCCCAATCATGGTAGTGAATTAAGGAGGAGTTTCAGATGTGTCCATCCTTATTTTTCCATGTATTTGGTAAAGGACTCTAATTTTTTACAATACAAATTTACAGCACCATTCCAACAATTTTTTTTATTTCAGCGCTGAAGTGGTTGTGATAATCTAAGTTCCCTGACCTTAGCAATATACTTACCAGCCATTGTCTTCAGCTTTTCGTGGCACCACTCAGGTCCCACACAGTCTTGTGACCACAACTTCTGACTGCCCGGAAGTCAGAGGTAACAGTCACAAGCTCTCTTTTTAAGTGTATGAGAACCTCGTTCTGGCTCTCACAGACTTACATTGAGTTGTGACTTCTGGATCACCCAGCAATCACTGGCGCAATCTGAAAGGTCACAAACTGCTGGAGACCAATCAGATTGACCAGAAGGGGGCTCTCATAGACTTGCATTGAGAGCTTGTGACCATTGCATCTGACTTCCGGTCAGTCAGATGTTATCATCACAAGATGACGGCATGGGACGAGAGCGGTGCCAGAAAGAGCTGAAGATGGCAGCTGGTGAGTATAATATTAGGTGCAGGAACATTTCATTAATAGCATTATTCTAGCTCTGCAATAAAAAAAAAAACGCTGGAGTGGTGCTTCAACAAAGGAAACAGTATTTGGACTTGTGAATTGTATCCACCGCTGATATCTAAAAACAAATGCCATATGGATAACAATGCAGATGAAAAATAATCCGGTTTTTATGTTTGATTTATTTATGGTCTTGTAAAATTACTCTTAAAGAGGACCTCAAGAAGTCAAACATGTCCAGTTTTTGCTCTTATGTTATTCCCGCTTCTCCCCTGAGTATTCTGTCTTTTTGTTGTTTTTTTTTGAATTCTTTCATACAGCTCCAGAGATATGTGCCTTTTTATTTAGTGTACATTTTTATGGTCTTTAGAAAGGAAGGATGGCTCACAGGTTAATTATACATAGCAGCCTAAAGACACGCCCGGAGAATCATGCGAGCCATGCCCCCTTATTAAAGACCATAAAATTAGCACTAAATAAAAATGCTCATATCTTTGGAACCACAGTGGCTCGGTGGTAAGCACTGCAGCCTTGCAGCGCTGGGGTCCTTGGTTCAAATCCCACCAAGGACTACATCTGCAAGGAGTTTGTATGTTCTCCCTGTGTTTACGTGGGTTTCCTCCCACACTCCAAAGACATAGGGAATGTTGATTGTGAGCCCCAATGGGAACAGTGCCCATAATATCTGTAAACTGTCTGAATTGTAAAGCGCTGCGGAATATGTTGGCGCTATATAAATAAAAAGATTATTATTATTAACCATATGGCAGATTTTTACAAAAAAAACCCTAAAAAACGAAACACTCAGGAGAGCAGTGAGAATATAATAAGAGCAAAAACTGGTCACTTTTGTCTTGGTGAAAGGTCTTTTTCTTAGTAGATGATGTGCACTTAGATACAATGTATACATTGAAGAGGCTGTAGGAATCGTATAAGCCCACGGCCTCTTCAAACAGCTAATCAGCACAGGTGCGGAAAGTTGGACCCCACCGATCTGAGATTGATGACCTTTCGTACGGAGAGATCTTCAATATTTTGATTCCGGAAAAAAACTCTTTTGAGTCAACATGGTCCTCAATGTAAGTCTTTATAGAAAAGAAAGCCCTATTAGCTTCTTGTAATGTCTTTTACTGTATTGAAATTGACATCGTTATGTAGTAAGCGAAAATAACAATTTGCATTCTGTTCAGTAAACTCATCCAGTTTAAAAGAAATATCCTCATTTGAAGGTAGCTGTTTATCTGGAATTTGCTCTGATCTTGGCATCAGTGTGATGTGTTGTGCAATACAGTAAATTCTTACTTAACTAATTACATTTAATTACCCGTGTCAGAATATGCACCCAGCTCAGTTTATCTACTGGGACAGCATAATTTCCCTTATTTCATGCCTCAGTCCTTGCATCCGTAATGTGTTTAAAACTGTTAACTTAAAAGAGCTCAGAATGATAGCCTTGGCACAAGAGAATACAAAAGCCTGTAATAGCCATAATAATAGACTTGCTTGAAGGATACTGGTTGCCTTGACAACAATGTATGTGCAATACAAGATAATGTAACTGCTGGAGTGGAGGGTTCTGAGCTGCATATTAATAGTCCCGGCTTGTTGTGCGGATTTGCTGATGTGTGGTTGCGCTTTTCTCTGCTGAGCATGACAATTTATTAGACCAAAATCTTATTGTCGTACAATAAATCTACAGCCTTAGCAGAGAAAAAAAAATATATATATATAGACCATATGGACAAAAGTATTGGGACACACCTCTCAACTATCAAATTCAATTTTTTCATCCAGTCCCGTTGCCATAGTGTATAACATCCGGTCCTTCATCTCTGGTTTATAATATCCGGCCTCACCCCCCCCCCCCCCGGTGTATAATATCCAGCCCCTCGTCCCTGGTGTATAATATCTGGCCCCTTTGTCTCTGGTGTACAAAATCTGTCCCCTCACCCTTGGTGTATAATGTCCTGCCCTTTGCTATTCCATCTGCCTTTACTAACACATGACAGAATGACTGGTGATCTAGAGCTCACCGACACCAGCGCGGTCCTTTAGTAGGAGCCACCAACGTATCGAGTCTGTTCATGACATTTCTTCCTCCTAAATCTTCTTCCATCATCTGTGAATGATATTAATGACAAGTGGAAGGAACCAAAGCAACTCAGCCACAAAGTGGAGACCACGTAATGTTACAGAGCGGGGGGGGCCGAATGCTGAGGAGCAGAGGGCAGAAAAGTCACCAACTCTCTCCTGACTACATAAGTCCAAACCTCCTTTGGTATTAATATAAAAAATGGGCCCTTCATTGCATGAGTTTTATTGGCCAAGCAACTGTATGCAAGAGTATCACCATCAAGCCCAATGGATTGGTGTAAAGCAGTGGTTCTCAACTCCAGTCCTCAAGACCCACCAACAGATCATGTTTTCAGCATTTCATTCGTATTAAACAGGTAATAATTCCATCACCTGTGCAATACTAAGGAAATCCTGAAAACATGATCTGTTGATGGGCCTTGAGGACTGGAGTTGAGAACCACTAGTGTAAAGCATGCCACCTTTGAACAGTCAAAACTTGTACTGTGCAGTGATGGATCACACTTCTCTACCTGGCAATAGAATAGACAATTCTGGGTTTGGTAAATGCTAGGAGAACATTACCTGATTGACAGTAGGTGTCAACTGTAAGGTTTGGTCAAGGATAAATAATGCTGTGGTGGCTGTTTTTAGCGGTTGGCCTAGGCTGCATAGTTTTAGTGAAGGGAAATCTTAATGTTTCAGAACACCAAGACATTTTGGACAATTTTATACTTCCAAATTTGTGGGAACTGTTTAGGAAAGGCCTTAATCTATTCCCTGTGACGGTGCCTCAGTGCACAAAGGAAGGTTCGTAAAGACATGGTTGGATGTATTTTATGGGGAAGAATGTAGAAGAACATGACTAGCCATGTAGAGCTCCAACCTCAACCCTATCCAACACCTTTTGGGATGAACTCAAACAGAGATTGTGAACCCGGCCCATTCATCATTGTCTGACCTTAAAATGATCTTCTGAATGAATGTCCAAAAATTCCCACAGTTACCTTCCAAATCTTGTAGAAATCCTTCTTGGAAGACTGAGATACGATAGCTGTGACTAACTTTAATGGCTATGGATTTAGAATGGGAGATCATAAAAGCTCCTGTAGGTGTAATGTGTGGCTGCGCAATACTTTTATCCACATATAGTACGTGCTAGATGAATACCTATGGTAGAAAGTGCTACTTTGTAAAGATTATTAGGTGCTACGTTATTTTGAGTTATTTGTACCTAGGTTAAATTTTCATTTTCTTTAAATTTTTTATTCTTATTTTTATATCATTAGGACTTTACAGTTTGTAACTTTTGACCTCATTTTAAATTACAAACTCAAGCTTGTTGCTTATCATTACTATTCATTATCATGCCAGTTAAAATTCTCATTAGATTTTCAATTTATGTCAACAAATTTCACAATACACTATGCATGCATAAATATAAATCTCTTAGTCCTGAAGAGGCTGTTGTACTTATTTTAAACCTACATGTCAAAATGGCTGTATACTTTTTAAATGTCTTCTTAAAATGAAGATTTTAAAAGTTAAGCTCTGAGTTCCAAACACCCACAGCACGACAACTTGAGGTTTAGAAAGACCCATCATGCTCTTTTTTAGTACTACTAATTTGCTTACCTATTAAATGCAAGAAGGTTTATAACTACTATTATTATCTTAGTAAGTTTTCTTACTTTAGATTTAAATTGACTTTTATACATGATATGGAAATCTGTATTTTCTAGTAAAGTTCAAATCTTCACAGGTGGTTTGAATAAAAAAAAAGTTTATTTAGGATAAAAGTTACAATTAAAATGGATAAATAAAGACAAGAGATCAAAGACATACATATCCGGAGATAAAAGTGATGAAGGTCTGGCTTTCCCTCCAAGGGTACAGTATTTAGAGTAAAATGCCCAGGAGGCTTCTGTGCATGGGGTCACGCTATGACATCATGATGCCGTGACCTTTCAAACACTTGCCTAAAATCCTTCTGGTCTTCATCAAAGCTAGAAGTCCTGCCCCAGGGGTTTCAGCATGAGTGACAGCTATCTAAAGATGCAACAACCATGGATGGATCAGACCGGTGATGGTGAGGAGCGGTAAGGCTGGAGAGGTGAGCGGTGAGGTGAGTATAAGGATTTTTGTTATTTTTTACATCTTATGTTTAAGATGGAAAGACCCCAGAGCATGATAAGGCACATTAAATTTGTGGACAATGACTTCTCTGGGAATCAAATTTTTCGAATATTGGCAAACGATATATTATAATAGATGTATTGCTTATTTTCTTTATCATACAGTTGGTCTTTACAAAGGTAGATATGAAATTATGTCCGTTACTAGCATATAACATATAATTTTCTCTAGGTTAGGGCTATGTTTGAGATTGGTTGATTATATGTGACAATTATTTGCATCAAGGATAATTTACATTTATTTTTGGATTGTATAATGCAGTAATTACAGGTGTTTCTGACTAATTTTGTAACATTTAACAGAACACGATAATTGATATATTTTGTAAAATTTACTTTAGCACCTGAAGGAAATGTGTAATTCATTATACAGGTATAATTATGTTGATTTAGAAGTCCTGCAAGATTTCCATCTTCAAACTACTGAATTTCTAAAACACAATAAAAAAATAAAGAAAGTCTCTATCCAGTAACAAATGTAAATCACTTACAGTTGCTACAATGAAATAGGTGATAACCTTGCTAATGTCTTTTCCGCATTTATTTTTTAACTTAAATGTACTCCCCAAAAACGAAATGGTTATCTCAGACAAGCCTGTTTGGAATCATCCAGCCACACAGCCTGCAGACTTCCATGTTGGTGGGTGGGTAGACTCTCCTGTTTGACTGGTGGTTAAGGCCAGCAACATCCTTGTCCCTATGTCATGAACATGCGCACTCCCAGACTCAGCATACACAGCAACACCATAAGTGCTGTAATTATGATAATTAAGTAGACAGCAGGTTCTTTTTTGTATTTTAGCTCCAAGACATGTCCTATGGACCTGAATGGAAAAGGAACAAAATAGGCTAGGGCGAAAGATACTGCACATGTACAGAACTCTGTGTTACCATGACCTGTCCAGACAGCATAGACAGTTGCACGCTGAGGCTGCCATATTCAGCCACCACTACTTGACTATAAGCTATAAACCATGCAGTGGTTGAGAAAATAACATCAGGACAATTGGACCCCTTGGGTGAATATTTCCATTGAGTGAGTTGCTTATTTTTATCAGTTCTAGTAAACTGAACAAGTGAATTAGTATGCCCTTTTGAATGACGAGAATAACCCTTTTACAGAACCGTTCTCATCTCATCCACTGGTTGTGGCAATAATGTATCCAAGCAGCCTTTATTGGGTATTTCCCAATTAAACTCAAAAACAGACCTCGCGAAAGGTTAAAAACGTCTTTATTAAAAGCTTAGTACACAACGCACTTCTGGGCTCAAGGACTCCTTTTTCAAATGGTAGAGAAAAAGGGGCCCTTGAGCCCAGAAATGCCGTCGGTTTTGGAGTTTAGTTTGGAAATACCCAGCAAACACTTGGATTCATTATTGTTACCACTTGGCTTTGTTCTTTGGCAAGCTCAGCCATGGATGCAAGACAGAGGTTCCATGGTGTTTTAATTATTAGTGGAGTCATACTCACCTGGCACAACTTCTCATGGTAAGCCTTCTTAATGTATGTGGATCTCCTTTGATACCAGTACTTACTCCCTCTATGTGCCCATCTTTATTTATTCAGTTTTTTCTCCTATGTCTACAGATGATGGGTCATGTCGGGCATTTATAACCTTTATTTTTCTGATCTGCTCTTAGGCAGAAAATGATATTAAGGGGTTGTCCACTACTATTTAAAATATTCCAAAGCGTTTTTATGATGAAAAGCAACTTCTTTGTAATTACCTCCCTCTGCCTTTTCTGCCTGTGAGCGGCGCTATCACTGGCCGCTCACAGGCATCATGTGACCCCGGGCTGCAGCCGGCTCTGACATCCGCTGATGTCACGACAAGTCCAGGCAGCAGCCGGGGGTCTCTCTCTTCCGCTTTCCACTGTGGCTGCTGGGCTGTGGGTGGAGTTATCCCCCCGCGTCATACCTTGCATCCACCGCACGCTCTCCCTCTCCCCATTCATTGGGAAAGCGCGCCGTGGATGCTGGGTTTGATGTGGTGGGGTAACCCCCCCACTACCCAGAAGCCACAGCGGGGACCACATGGCTGAGTCACGCCTCAATAGATGGGACGTCAGCGGGGGGTCACGTGCTGCCTGTGGGCGGCCAGTGATAGCGCCGCTCACAGGCAGAAAAGGCCGAGGGAGGTAATTTTAAAGAAGTTGCTTTTCATCATAAAAACGCTTTGGCAAATTTTAAATAGTAGTATACAACCCCTTTAAATTAATATCAGAAATATTGGAAAAAAAAGGTATAAATATAAAAGTATTTTTCCAGTTTGAATATCACCTTATATCGACCTTTGTAAAAATTCTAAGTTGATTATTTTACAGACTCAAAAGTTGTAGAGTAATGGCAACAACTAAAGAAAAAAATAATCTAATCTTTTTGGTATCATAGACCAGGATAGTCATCTGCAAGTAAATTCTTGCAAAGTTCTGAAAAGTTGGGTGTAGTATTGCATCTGCACCCCATTTACACCAATAGTTCAGAACTCCCATACGAAACACAACCCATGCATAAGTTACGCTTTGGCTTTGGGAGAAGCCATCCACATTTCATTGATCCTAGACAACCCAGAATCAGTCTTATTATCCTCTTCAGGTAATATAAAGGAATTCTCTTTACTTCACAGTTTATATGGAGTGTTTTTTCTGTGTTCAAAGTGCATGTCCAGTGGAAGATTAAATTTTGACACAGCACATCTACTATATAATTGGCTTATCCAGTCTGTCTGTCCGTCCAGGAAATCCCGCGTCTCTGATTGGTCCGGCCGCGGCCAATCAGCGATGCGGGATTTCAGAACAAGATGGCGGTCGTTAGCGGCCCATCTTCCGCAAGGAGGTCAGCGGCGATGCAGCCGGGAGATGACCGGCGCTAGTCGGTCATCTCCCGGCTGCTCGCAGCAGAAGTACCCCGACCGGCGGCCTAGGTGGCGCCGCTCCCCGGTCCTCCCTTCACACTTGCCGTCAGAAGATCAGCGGCCCTAGCCGCTGTTCTCCCAACGGTAGCCGCATGGAGGTCAGCGGTGATTTAGCCGGGAGATGACTGGCGCTAGCCGGTCATCTCCCGGCTGCGAGCAGCCGAAGTACCCGCACAGGCAGCACCGCTCCCCGGTCCTCACTAACACGGTTCGCTGAGAGGTCACAGCCGGCGGCGGCGCGAAATTTAAAACACCGCTGTCCTGATTGGTCGCGGCCGGCTCCAATCAGCAAAGAGCGCAGTCTGGCCGTGAATTGGCACCCGCCCGGCCGCGACCAATCAGCGATATTGGCGCGAAATTTAAAACACCACTTCTCTGATTGGTCACGACCAGCCGGCCGTGACCAATCAGCAACTGGCGCAGCCCGGCCGCGAATTGACGCCGGATTTAAAACATGCAGGCCACTGTCGGGAGATCAGCGGCGACGCTTCTGGGAGATGACCGGTGCTAGCCGGTGATCTCCCGGCTGCTCGCAGCAGAAGTACCCCGACCGGCAGCCTCGCTCCCCAATCCTCCCTTCAGACTTGCCGTCAGGAGATCAGCGGCCCTAGGTGAGTATTAGTGTTTATTTTTTTAACTGTGCTGTGGGGATGGGGGAATGAGGAGGTCATACAAAACCAGGATGAGGGGGCCATGCAAGCCAGGATGAGGAGGCCATACAAGCCAGGATGAGGGGGCCGTACAAGCCAAGATAAGGGGGCCATACAAACCAGGATTAGGGGAATGGCGGAGCCTTACAAACCACAATTAGGGGATGAGGGAGCCATACATACCAGGATATGGAAATTTAACAGTAGCTGCTGCATTTCCCACCCTAGGCTTATACTCAAGTCAATAAATTTTCACAGTTTTTTGTTGTAAAATTAGGGGTCTCGGCTTATACTCGGGTCACCGCGCACAGGCAGCATGTGACCCCCGGCTGCAGCAGACTCTTGCTTCCGCTTATGTCACGACTATTTGCGGCTGCAGCCAAGGGGTCTCCTGTTTCGCGTTCCACAGTGAGTGATGGGCTGTGGGCGGGGTTATCCCCCATCCCGTCACACCCGGCATCCACCTCACGCGCATTCATTGACAGAGCGCGCGGTGGATGCTGGGTGTGACACGATGGGGGATAACCCCGCCCACAGCCCGTCATTAACAGTGGTACGCAGAACAGGAGACCCCTGGCTGCAGCCGCAAACAGTCGTGATGTAAGCGGAAGCAAGAGCCGGCTGCAGCCGGGGGAATTGCGTGCTGGCTGTGCGTGGTCAGCGATGTTGTCACAAGCAGTGTTGACAACATGACGTAATTACAAAATTCATTAGGGACCCCGGGGGATACATTGGGGGGTTAATTTAAAGTAGTGCACAACCCATTTAAACCGCTTCGCTGATTAGTCGCGCCCGGTCGGCCGCATACATATTCTAGAATACCCGATGCGTTAGAATCGGGCCACCATCTAGAACAACATATAACCATGAGTATAGTCTCTCTGTGTGCAGTCCATTCTTTCCCCTTTGTCCTGTCACAGGAGATATTATAATTCTTTGTGCTATCAAGCGCACCCATAGTATCTCAGTGGCTAAGTTCCAGTCACAGTCATTGGTTAATACTAGAGATGAGCAGATCTTTTGAAATTTGAATTCTCTGAATTTTCCCCAAAAATGTTATCTGTGGCGAATAAATTTGCACAGATTTCAATACTGGAAAGCACATAATCGCTCATAAAATACATATGGGTGAGAGAAGAGAACCTCGCTGACCATAAGAGCTTATACTTTATAGGCAAGAGAGGGAGGACCTTGATGACCATAAGAGCGTACAATCTACAGAAGTGAGAGAGAGAGAGAAAACCCCATTGATAAGAGTTAACACTTCACAGGAGAGTGAAGACCCTGCTGACCATAAGACTTATATTCTAAAGGAGAGAGGACCATAAAAGTAAGCACATTACAGAAGAGAGAGAGACGACCTCGCTGATCAGAAGAGCTGACACTCTACAGATGAGAAAAAGAGGACTCTACTAACCATAAGAGCTTGCACTCAACAGGAGAGAGAGGACCCCACTGACCATAAGAGCTTACAATGTACAGGAGACAGAGAAGACCCTACTGACTATAATAGCTTTCACTCTACAGCAGAGAAATAGAGGACCCTTCTATCCATAAAAGCTTGCACTCTACAGGAGAGAGAGGACCCCACTGACCATAAGAGTACACATTATATAGGCATGAGAGAAGACCCCACTGACCATAAGAGCTTACACTAGACAGGAGAGAGAGGATCTCACTGTCCATAAAAGCTTACACTCAACAGAAGTGAGAGAGAGAGAGAGAAAACTTTGTTGATAATAAGAGCTTGCCCTCCACAGGAGAGAGAGGACTCTACAGGAGAGATAGAGAGAGAGGACCATAAGAAGGTGCCTACTACAGAAGAGAGAGAAATGACCCTGCTGACCATAAGAGCTTGCAGTTTGCAGAAGAGAGAGACCCTGCTGACCATAAGAGCTTACACTCTACAGAAGAGAGACTCAATTAGTGGCTCTGGAGATCGTAAATAACTCTACCGTACAAACTGTGCTCTACTGTGAACCGCTGATCTGTGATGGCACTGGTACTGACCACCACTGTGCAAAGTATGATAATCCGCTAGATGTCATAGCTGCAGGGAGTTATGGGGAAACCTACGTGGCAATGCAAAAAGTCTATTGCCTGTTCTCTGATGCTTCAGCAGTGTGGGAAATGGTGCCAGGCAAATTATTATTATTATTTTTTTTTTTCCAAACTGCGAATCGAGTCTCAAAATGTTTGAATTTGTGTGCAACCCCGAATTTCACGAAGTTCTACTTGAATTGATCTGCTTATCTTTAGTTATTGCAATACAACCTCTCTTTAAATTCTAAAGAATAAAAACTTGCTGCAGGTCTGAGGAGCTTAATTGTGACTTTTTGTATGGGCAATGTCAAACTAGGAAAAGTTATAATTAATTTGATTTTGAAAAATGTTACAAAACTTGATTTAAGTGTGCAGAAAATAAGCTGCACAACTCGTTAAAGGGTTGATTGTGACTTGTAGGATTGCTGCTTCCAATAGGTGGCGCTATAGAGTACAAGTCCTCTTTTCTCTGAAGAGGCAATTTGCACAGAAAATAAGTGCAATAGATTTAGCTAAAAAATATTTTTATGTTTCTTTAGACATCTCCTGGGTATTATTACTCTCCATTAGCAAGGTTTTGTACTATTTAATCAGCAATAAAGATTTTTGCCCATAGTTATTTCGGTGGTTAGTGATTGCTAATTAATATTAAACGTGATGAATCTCCATTATTAAAAATTAAATGTCACGTCATTATTTAATCTGTAGAAACAATCGTGACAAATGATCCTTAGGGTTAGAAGGTTTCAAACTCACTGTCAAAGATTATTTTGGATGGATAAACATGTTACTATTTATTACATTTTAAGTAATTGTCTAGAGTCCTGTGTCTAACACATTTATCATTGTTTAGGTGAATTTTTCTCATGACTTGACTACTAAATTCAAGTTAGAAAAATGTAACTTGTAATTTTATATTTCATATCTTTACCTCATCCAGTGCCAATGAAATACATTAATATATACTAATATGCACATAATATATACAGTGCATAAATTATTGTTTTGAAAATACTTCAAAACTTACAAGTAACAAGTGTCTCACATCAATGTATTACTGTTGTTCCAATTATAGGCATTTAAATCATATTTAAAGGGTTTGCCCTAAATGCTTGATAGGTGTCAGTCCAACCTCTGGGATCTTCATCTATAAGGAGATCCTGTAACTATGTATTTCACTAAACTTTGCATAAAGTAAAAATGTCATAATTGCCTTTTTTTGTCAACATACCTCCATAAAAACTACAATGGAAAGCAATCATCATATATACATTCAAATAGTGTTAAAAAGTCGTCAGCTCACCATGCATAAAACAAGCACCCACATAGCTTAATGAATAGAAATAGAGTCTGAAAAAATGGCGACCCAAATCAAAATCCACATTTTTTTTTTAACAAACTTAGGAATTTTTTTTCACTGCATAAATAAAAAAAATATATGCAAGTTTGGAATCATTGCAATCATACTGACCAAAAGAATCATGCTATAAGGTCATTTTTACCAGAAAATGAATGCTGTAAAAACAAAAGCCAAAAAACATTGGCAGAATTGTACTTTTTCACCATTCTTTTTTCAGTTATTCAGAACATTTTATGGTAAAACAAAAATAAAGAAAAATAGGCAAGGGTTCCATTTTCAAGCAGCACACCCAGAGTCGAAATTCAGCTTTACAAAGTCCTCATAATATCGTATATAGAAAATGAGTTTTCATAACGTGAACGACCCCTTCAGAAAAAGACTATAACGGGAAAAATTGTCATTGTCACATTGAACATGCAGTCAGATCAGCTAGATATGACAGCTAAGCTGAAAATTAACAGATATTTAGATAAATAAAATGTGTTATGTTAAATATTTTCCTACAGATTTCTCTTTGTATTCTCTTACTCTTTTCACTATTGCACAAAAATTGCATAGAATTTCCAAACTGCCAGGTTCCCTATTCAAAGCTTCATCTTTAAAGAGCTTTTTAGCACTTAGTATTAGAGATGAGCAAACCCGAACTTAAGTTCGGGGTTCGTACCGGACAGTCAGTGTGCGTTGCTAAACGCCGATCACAAACTTCTCACCGAAGTCCATCCAATGTGCGGAGTTCTGGGGAATGTTCGGTGAGAGAGAGAGAATTTTCCTGTTCAAAAGTTCCGATCCTGCTAAACCCCACTCCCCCCCACTCTTCTATCTCTTCTCCCTTTCCTCCCCTTGTTAACTCTCATTTCCCTGTTTCCATATTTTCTCTTCACATCGACTCTAGTTAATCTAGAGACACTACAATTGTATTTCCTTTTTTAACAATGTTAACAATGTTCTAGCTTAAAAAGTAAGAAAAAAATTGAATAATCTATACTAGTTAAACAGTTTCTAGGTTGCAAAATCACCTTGTAATCTTTTGTGAAATAATTGTAATATACCTTTGCCTTTCTTCGGCTCCAGACCGTGTTGGACCTGCTACATTTCTCCATTCACTCTTGTCAAAGGTTGTTACTCAGATGTTACTTTTAAGATGTTATGTTTTCTTTTTTGATTCTCAATAAACAAAACATTGAATACTAAAACAAAAGTTCCGATCCTGGTTCAAGTTCGGGTACAGTTCTGGTACTCGAACCAAACTTTGGATAAAGTTAGGGTCGTGTACGAGAACTCAAACTTCCACGGGTCCACTCATCCCTATTTTCCATCAGTTTCTTGGAAGATAATTCCTATATGGCTGCTCTTCTAGTTGTCAATTGTACAAAAAAGCAACTATCCAAACTAATGAAAAACATCCTAATATCTCTCCAAATATTTTGGCAACAATATAGATTTGGATATTTCCAATATTAGAATGAAAAAAAATCTTTAGGTTTCACATCCTTTTACTTGGTCTTAATATTGTAATATAAATGATTTATATAGAATCTCTAATTATCGCCTAGTGTTATTTCTATAACAAGATTCATTAACATCATATTAATGTAAATATTGGCTTGGTTTTCCCATTAACATAATATAAATTATCATTGTATTACAAGGTTCACATGATTTATTTATGAAGAATAAAATATGATTAGACCAAAATAATTGTTTTGTATTAAAATATATAAATGCAGGATAAAATAATTTTGAGAGATAATAGGACTAATATGATTTAATAAATATACATTGTCAGTTTACATACAATGACATTTAAAGCATAATAATTGTTCATTTAAATAGCTCATTTAAAGCTAATAATTGACTTATGCTTTGCAGGTAGCATTATGATAATACAGTTTAGACAATAGACATTTTTCTCAATGTAACGCTTATGTTTTCAATATGTTTAGCCAGATTACTTAATTTAATTTATAGATTTCTATACTTAATTATAATTACATCAACAACGCTGTTAAATGACTATCCTTTTGATATAGTATTTTCGAATTAGTCATTATTATTATTAATAGTTAAAACTGACATTCACATATAAC
Source organism: Phyllobates terribilis (assembly GCF_046119375.1). NCBI lineage: Eukaryota > Metazoa > Chordata > Amphibia > Anura > Dendrobatidae > Phyllobates > Phyllobates terribilis. Next base: position 304,178,549 of record NW_027362768.1, on the reverse strand, counting down.
AGAACTGTCATCCATTCGTCATCCATAGCAGGAGATATTGGCTCAGTGATAGTTCTTGGTGCCTACAGAAGCTGAATAGGTTAAAGGTAAAGTTTAGACTTTTGCAGCCAGAACATTTCTAATAATTTGGTGACTTTTTTGCTTTAGGTTTTTGTATTACGTAACAGATGTACTACTACTGTCATACTTTTCTGTGTCTACATATATAAATACCTTAAGACTAGAGATGAGCGTTGTTCTACTCGAACTGTTCGCCAATCTCAAATTCGAGCTGTTTTGGGCGGTGTTCGAGCCGTTCGGCGAACACGAACAATTTGAGAAAAATTCGGCTGTTCGAGGTTATGTTCGATAACTGTTCGTGCACCAAAATCATAACTGGATTTTTTCTCAGTAATGATGAAAATTAATGTTAATACGCAGTTTGAGTGTACAGCGGGGTGGGGGGAGGGGCAGGGGATGGATCTCTGCAGGAACAATGAAGATCTCCATTTTTTTTTCTCTTTCCCGCATTTACAGTGGGGAGGTGCAATCTGTCAGCCTATCAGCAGCGCACACACGGAGCGAAGTGCTTTTTTTCACACAAGCAAGGGCATGTGTCATTGGCAGTGTATGTCACATGTCCTTGCCCTATAAGACCAAGCCATTTTCCCCGTCGCCACCATTTTCTCACTGCTGCAGCTGCGTGGTAGACGGCACCGCTGTTGCTGTGTGCGCTATACCTTGTTAATTTCAAGCCAATTTTCGCACAAATATACAGATAGCTTGGGAGTAGGGAATAGTTGTGATTGCAGTCCTTTTAAGGACTAGGTTACAGCATTTCCTACGACTTTTATCAGGCAGGTCTGTGCTGTTAAATAGATAGGTTGTGGGAGTAAAGACATTGTAATTGGAGTCCTTTTCAGGACTAGGTTACATCAGTTCCTATCAGTTTTTGCCAGGCAGGTCTGTGCCAGTGCTCTGCAAGTTTTTTTCACAGCATTTGGCTGAATCTAGCAAAGCTAATCCTTTTTGGCCAATTGCAGAGTGTGTTAGTCAGTGGAGTAGCCTATCTGTGTTGCAAGATATACCACCTGTGTATAGAATACCAATTTTTTTACTGCACTTAGTGAAGTAAAATCTTTTGGGCATAGCATCATTCTATTAGTCCATCTATACTGACCTCCATCAGGTTGCAAACTGAATCTAATTTTTTTCTGCATCTAGCTCTGAAAAAATATTTGGCCTTCTAGCAGTGTGTGGGACTTGTTCTATTAGTCCACCTATACTGACCTCCATCAGGTTGCAAACTGAATATATTTTTTTCTGCATCTACCTCTGAAAAAATATTGGGCTTCTAGCTGTGTGTGGGACTTGTTGTATTAGTCCATCTATACTGACCTCCATCAGGTTGCAAACTGAATATATTTTTTTCTGCATCTACCTCTGAAAAAATATTGGGCTTCTAGCTGTGTGTGGGTCTTGTTCTATTAATCCATCTATACAGACCTCCATCAGGTTGCAAACTGTATATAATTTTTTTCTGCATCTAGCTCTGAAAAAATATTTGGCCTTCTAGTAGTGTGTGGGACATTCTCTGTTAGTCCATCTATACTGACCTCCATCAGGTTGCAAACTGAATATATTTTTTTCTGCATCTACCTCTGAAAAAATATTGGGCTTCTAGCTGTGTGTGGGTCTTGTTCTATTAATCCATCTATACTGACCTCCATCAGGTTGCAAACTGAATATAATTTTTTTCTGCATCTAGCTCTGAAAAAATATTTGGCCTTCTAGTAGTGTGTCGGACTTTCTCTATTAGTCCATCTATACTGACCTCCATCAGGTTGCAAATTAAAAATAATTTTTATCTGCATCTACAGTACCTCTGAAAAAATATTTGGGCTTCTAGCTGTGTGTGGGACTTGTTGTATTAGTCCATCTATACTGACCTCCATCAGGTTGCAAACTGAATATATTTTTTTCTGCATCTACCTCTGAAAAAATATTGGGCTTCTAGCTGTGTGTGGGACTTGTTGTATTAGTCCATCTATACTGACCTCCATCAGGTTGCAAACTGAATATATTTTTTTCTGCATCTACCTCTGAAAAAATATTGGGCTTCTAGCTGTGTGTGGGTCTTGTTCTATTAATCCATCTATACAGACCTCCATCAGGTTGCAAACTGAATATAATTTTTTTCTGCATCTAGCTCTTAAAAAATATTTGGCCTTATAGCAGTGTGTGGGACTTGTTCTATTAGTCCACCTATACTGACCTCCATCAGGTTGCAAATTCAAAATAATTTTTTGTATGCATCTAGCTCTGAAAAAATATTTGGCCTTCTAGCAGTGTGTGGGACTTTCTCTGTTAGTCCATCTATACTGACCTCCATCAGGTTGGAAACTGAATATATTTTTTTCTGCATCTACCTCTGAAAAAATATTGGGCTTCTAGCTGTGTGTGGGTCTTGTTCTATTAATCCATCTATACTGACCTCCATCAGGTTGCAAACTGAATATAATTTTTTTCTGCATCTAGCTCTGAAAAAATATTTGGCCTTCTAGTAGTGTGTCGGACTTTCTCTATTAGTCCATCTATACTGACCTCCATCAGGTTGCAAATTAAAAATAATTTTTATCTGCATCTACAGTACCTCTGAAAAAATATTTGGGCTTCTAGCTGTGTGTGGGACTTGTTGTATTAGTCCATCTATACTGACCTCCATCAGGTTGCAAACTGAATATATTTTTTTCTGCATCTACCTCTGAAAAAATATTGGGCTTCTAGCTGTGTGTGGGACTTGTTGTATTAGTCCATCTATACTGACCTCCATCAGGTTGCAAACTGAATATATTTTTTTCTGCATCTACCTCTGAAAAAATATTGGGCTTCTAGCTGTGTGTGGGTCTTGTTCTATTAATCCATCTATACTGACCTCCATCAGGTTGCAAACTGAATATATTTTTTTTCTGCATCTAGCTCTGAAAAAATATTTGGCCTTCTAGCAGTGTGTGGGACTTGTTCTATTAGTCCACCTATACTGACCTCCATCAGGTTGCAAATTCAAAATAATTTTTTGTATGCATCTAGCTCTGAAAAAATATTTGGCCTTCTAGCAGTGTGTGGGACTTTCTCTGTTAGTCCATCTATACTGACCTCCATCAGGTTGCAAACTGAATCTAATTTTTTTCTGCATCTAGCTCTGAAAAAATATTTGGCCTTCTAGCAGTGTGTCGGACTTTCTCTATTAGTCCATCTATACTGACCTCCATCAGGTTGCAAATTAAAAATAATTTTTATCTGCATCTACAGTACCTCTGAAAAAATATTTGGGCTTCTAGCTGTGTGTGGGACTTGTTGTATTAGTCCATCTATACTGACCTCCATCAAGTTGCAAACTGAATATATTTTTTTCTGCATCTACCTCTGAAAAAATATTGGGCTTCTAGCTGTGTGTGGGACTTGTTCTATTAATCCATCTATACAGACCTCCATCAGGTTGCAAACTGAATATATTTTTTTCTGCATCTACCTCTGAAAAAATATTGGGCTTCTAGCTGTGTGTGGGACTTGTTCTATTAATCCATCTATACAGACCTCCATCAGGTTGCAAACTGAATATAATTTTTTTCTGCATCTAGCTCTTAAAAAATATTTGGCCTTCTAGCAGTGTGTGGGACTTGTTCTATTAGTCCACCTATACTGACCTCCATCAGGTTGCAAATTCAAAATAATTTTTTGTATGCATCTAGCTCTGAAAAAATATTTGGCCTTCTAGCAGTGTGTGGGACTTTCTCTGTTAGTCCATCTATACTGACCTCCATCAGGTTGCAAACTGAATATATTTTTTTCTGCATCTACCTCTGAAAAAATATTGGGCTTCTAGCTGTGTGTGGGTCTTGTTCTATTAATCCATCTATACTGACCTCCATCAGGTTGCAAACTGAATATAATTTTTTTCTGCATCTAGCTCTGAAAAAATATTTGGCCTTCTAGTAGTCTGTCGGACTTTCTCTATTAATCCATCTATACTGACCTCCATCAGGTTGCAAATTCAAAATAATTTTTTGTATGCATCTAGCTCTGAAAAAATATTTGGCCTTCTAGCAGTGTGTGGGACTTTCTCTGTTAGTCCATCTATACTGACCTCCATCAGGTTGCAAACTGAATCTAATTTTTTTCTGCATCTAGCTCTGAAAAAATATTTGGCCTTCTAGTAGTGTGTCGGACTTTCTCTATTAGTCCATCTATACTGACCTCCATCAGGTTGCAAATTAAAAATAATTTTTATCTGCATCTACAGTACCTCTGAAAAAATATTTGGGCTTCTAGCTGTGTGTGGGACTTGTTGTATTAGTCCATCTATACTGACCTCCATCAGGTTGCAAACTGAATATATTTTTTTCTGCATCTACCTCTGAAAAAATATTGGGCTTCTAGCTGTGTGTGGGACTTGTTGTATTAGTCCATCTATACTGACCTCCATCAGGTTGCAAACTGAATATATTTTTTTCTGCATCTACCTCTGAAAAAATATTGGGCTTCTAGCTGTGTGTGGGTCTTGTTCTATTAATCCATCTATACTGACCTCCATCAGGTTGCAAACTGAATATATTTTTTTTCTGCATCTAGCTCTGAAAAAATATTTGGCCTTCTAGCAGTGTGTGGGACTTGTTCTATTAGTCCACCTATACTGACCTCCATCAGGTTGCAAATTCAAAATAATTTTTTGTATGCATCTAGCTCTGAAAAAATATTTGGCCTTCTAGCAGTGTGTGGGACTTTCTCTGTTAGTCCATCTATACTGACCTCCATCAGGTTGCAAACTGAATCTAATTTTTTTCTGCATCTAGCTCTGAAAAAATATTTGGCCTTCTAGCAGTGTGTGGGACTTGTTCTATTAGTCCACCTATACTGACCTCCATCAGGTTGCAAACTGAATATATTTTTTTCTGCATCTACCTCTGAAAAAATATTGGGCTTCTAGCTGTGTGTGGGACTTGTTGTATTAGTCCATCTATACTGACCTCCATCAGGTTGCAAACTGAATATATTTTTTTCTGCATCTACCTCTGAAAAAATATTGGGCTTCTAGCTGTGTGTGGGTCTTGTTCTATTAATCCATCTATACAGACCTCCATCAGGTTGCAAACTGAATATAATTTTTTTCTGCATCTAGCTCTGAAAAAATATTTGGCCTTCTAGTAGTGTGTGGGACATTCTCTGTTAGTCCATCTATACTGACCTCCATCAGGTTGCAAACTGAATATATTTTTTTCTGCATCTACCTCTGAAAAAATATTGGGCTTCTAGCTGTGTGTGGGTCTTGTTCTATTAATCCATCTATACTGACCTCCATCAGGTTGCAAACTGAATATAATTTTTTTCTGCATCTAGCTCTGAAAAAATATTTGGCCTTCTAGTAGTGTGTCGGACTTTCTCTATTAGTCCATCTATACTGACCTCCATCAGGTTGCAAATTAAAAATAATTTTTATCTGCATCTACAGTACCTCTGAAAAAATATTTGGGCTTCTAGCTGTGTGTGGGACTTGTTGTATTAGTCCATCTATACTGACCTCCATCAGGTTGCAAACTGAATATATTTTTTTCTGCATCTACCTCTGAAAAAATATTGGGCTTCTAGCTGTGTGTGGGACTTGTTGTATTAGTCCATCTATACTGACCTCCATCAGGTTGCAAACTGAATATATTTTTTTCTGCATCTACCTCTGAAAAAATATTGGGCTTCTAGCTGTGTGTGGGTCTTGTTCTATTAATCCATCTATACAGACCTCCATCAGGTTGCAAACTGAATATAATTTTTTTCTGCATCTAGCTCTTAAAAAATATTTGGCCTTATAGCAGTGTGTGGGACTTGTTCTATTAGTCCACCTATACTGACCTCCATCAGGTTGCAAATTCAAAATAATTTTTTGTATGCATCTAGCTCTGAAAAAATATTTGGCCTTCTAGCAGTGTGTGGGACTTTCTCTGTTAGTCCATCTATACTGACCTCCATCAGGTTGGAAACTGAATATATTTTTTTCTGCATCTACCTCTGAAAAAATATTGGGCTTCTAGCTGTGTGTGGGTCTTGTTCTATTAATCCATCTATACTGACCTCCATCAGGTTGCAAACTGAATATAATTTTTTTCTGCATCTAGCTCTGAAAAAATATTTGGCCTTCTAGTAGTGTGTCGGACTTTCTCTATTAGTCCATCTATACTGACCTCCATCAGGTTGCAAATTAAAAATAATTTTTATCTGCATCTACAGTACCTCTGAAAAAATATTTGGGCTTCTAGCTGTGTGTGGGACTTGTTGTATTAGTCCATCTATACTGACCTCCATCAGGTTGCAAACTGAATATATTTTTTTCTGCATCTACCTCTGAAAAAATATTGGGCTTCTAGCTGTGTGTGGGACTTGTTGTATTAGTCCATCTATACTGACCTCCATCAGGTTGCAAACTGAATATATTTTTTTCTGCATCTACCTCTGAAAAAATATTGGGCTTCTAGCTGTGTGTGGGTCTTGTTCTATTAATCCATCTATACTGACCTCCATCAGGTTGCAAACTGAATATATTTTTTTTCTGCATCTAGCTCTGAAAAAATATTTGGCCTTCTAGCAGTGTGTGGGACTTGTTCTATTAGTCCACCTATACTGACCTCCATCAGGTTGCAAATTCAAAATAATTTTTTGTATGCATCTAGCTCTGAAAAAATATTTGGCCTTCTAGCAGTGTGTGGGACTTTCTCTGTTAGTCCATCTATACTGACCTCCATCAGGTTGCAAACTGAATCTAATTTTTTTCTGCATCTAGCTCTGAAAAAATATTTGGCCTTCTAGCAGTGTGTCGGACTTTCTCTATTAGTCCATCTATACTGACCTCCATCAGGTTGCAAATTAAAAATAATTTTTATCTGCATCTACAGTACCTCTGAAAAAATATTTGGGCTTCTAGCTGTGTGTGGGACTTGTTGTATTAGTCCATCTATACTGACCTCCATCAGGTTGCAAACTGAATATATTTTTTTCTGCATCTACCTCTGAAAAAATATTGGGCTTCTAGCTGTGTGTGGGACTTGTTCTATTAATCCATCTATACAGACCTCCATCAGGTTGCAAACTGAATATATTTTTTTCTGCATCTACCTCTGAAAAAATATTGGGCTTCTAGCTGTGTGTGGGACTTGTTCTATTAATCCATCTATACAGACCTCCATCAGGTTGCAAACTGAATATAATTTTTTTCTGCATCTAGCTCTTAAAAAATATTTGGCCTTCTAGCAGTGTGTGGGACTTGTTCTATTAGTCCACCTATACTGACCTCCATCAGGTTGCAAATTCAAAATAATTTTTTGTATGCATCTAGCTCTGAAAAAATATTTGGCCTTCTAGCAGTGTGTGGGACTTTCTCTGTTAGTCCATCTATACTGACCTCCATCAGGTTGCAAACTGAATATATTTTTTTCTGCATCTACCTCTGAAAAAATATTGGGCTTCTAGCTGTGTGTGGGTCTTGTTCTATTAATCCATCTATACTGACCTCCATCAGGTTGCAAACTGAATATAATTTTTTTCTGCATCTAGCTCTGAAAAAATATTTGGCCTTCTAGTAGTCTGTCGGACTTTCTCTATTAATCCATCTATACTGACCTCCATCAGGTTGCAAATTCAAAATAATTTTTTGTATGCATCTAGCTCTGAAAAAATATTTGGCCTTCTAGCAGTGTGTGGGACTTTCTCTGTTAGTCCATCTATACTGACCTCCATCAGGTTGCAAACTGAATCTAATTTTTTTCTGCATCTAGCTCTGAAAAAATATTTGGCCTTCTAGTAGTGTGTCGGACTTTCTCTATTAGTCCATCTATACTGACCTCCATCAGGTTGCAAATTAAAAATAATTTTTATCTGCATCTACAGTACCTCTGAAAAAATATTTGGGCTTCTAGCTGTGTGTGGGACTTGTTGTATTAGTCCATCTATACTGACCTCCATCAGGTTGCAAACTGAATATATTTTTTTCTGCATCTACCTCTGAAAAAATATTGGGCTTCTAGCTGTGTGTGGGACTTGTTGTATTAGTCCATCTATACTGACCTCCATCAGGTTGCAAACTGAATATATTTTTTTCTGCATCTACCTCTGAAAAAATATTGGGCTTCTAGCTGTGTGTGGGTCTTGTTCTATTAATCCATCTATACTGACCTCCATCAGGTTGCAAACTGAATATATTTTTTTTCTGCATCTAGCTCTGAAAAAATATTTGGCCTTCTAGCAGTGTGTGGGACTTGTTCTATTAGTCCACCTATACTGACCTCCATCAGGTTGCAAATTCAAAATAATTTTTTGTATGCATCTAGCTCTGAAAAAATATTTGGCCTTCTAGCAGTGTGTGGGACTTTCTCTGTTAGTCCATCTATACTGACCTCCATCAGGTTGCAAACTGAATCTATTTTTTTTCTGCATCTAGCTCTGAAAAAATATTTGGCCTTCTAGCAGTGTGTGGGACTTGTTCTATTAGTCCACCTATACTGACCTCCATCAGGTTGCAAACTGAATATATTTTTTTCTGCATCTACCTCTGAAAAAATATTGGGCTTCTAGCTGTGTGTGGGACTTGTTGTATTAGTCCATCTATACTGACCTCCATCAGGTTGCAAACTGAATATATTTTTTTCTGCATCTACCTCTGAAAAAATATTGGGCTTCTAGCTGTGTGTGGGTCTTGTTCTATTAATCCATCTATACAGACCTCCATCAGGTTGCAAACTGAATATAATTTTTTTCTGCATCTAGCTCTGAAAAAATATTTGGCCTTCTAGTAGTGTGTGGGACATTCTCTGTTAGTCCATCTATACTGACCTCCATCAGGTTGCAAACTGAATATATTTTTTTCTGCATCTACCTCTGAAAAAATATTGGGCTTCTAGCTGTGTGTGGGTCTTGTTCTATTAATCCATCTATACTGACCTCCATCAGGTTGCAAACTGAATATAATTTTTTTCTGCATCTAGCTCTGAAAAAATATTTGGCCTTCTAGTAGTGTGTCGGACTTTCTCTATTAGTCCATCTATACTGACCTCCATCAGGTTGCAAATTAAAAATAATTTTTATCTGCATCTACAGTACCTCTGAAAAAATATTTGGGCTTCTAGCTGTGTGTGGGACTTGTTGTATTAGTCCATCTATACTGACCTCCATCAGGTTGCAAACTGAATATATTTTTTTCTGCATCTACCTCTGAAAAAATATTGGGCTTCTAGCTGTGTGTGGGACTTGTTGTATTAGTCCATCTATACTGACCTCCATCAGGTTGCAAACTGAATATATTTTTTTCTGCATCTACCTCTGAAAAAATATTGGGCTTCTAGCTGTGTGTGGGTCTTGTTCTATTAATCCATCTATACAGACCTCCATCAGGTTGCAAACTGAATATAATTTTTTTCTGCATCTAGCTCTTAAAAAATATTTGGCCTTCTAGCAGTGTGTGGGACTTGTTCTATTAGTCCACCTATACTGACCTCCATCAGGTTGCAAATTCAAAATAATTTTTTGTATGCATCTAGCTCTGAAAAAATATTTGGCCTTCTAGCAGTGTGTGGGACTTTCTCTGTTAGTCCATCTATACTGACCTCCATCAGGTTGCAAACTGAATATATTTTTTTCTGCATCTACCTCTGAAAAAATATTGGGCTTCTAGCTGTGTGTGGGTCTTGTTCTATTAATCCATCTATACTGACCTCCATCAGGTTGCAAACTGAATATAATTTTTTTCTGCATCTAGCTCTGAAAAAATATTTGGCCTTCTAGTAGTGTGTCGGACTTTCTCTATTAGTCCATCTATACTGACCTCCATCAGGTTGCAAATTAAAAATAATTTTTATCTGCATCTACAGTACCTCTGAAAAAATATTTGGGCTTCTAGCTGTGTGTGGGACTTGTTGTATTAGTCCATCTATACTGACCTCCATCAGGTTGCAAACTGAATATATTTTTTTCTGCATCTACCTCTGAAAAAATATTGGGCTTCTAGCTGTGTGTGGGACTTGTTGTATTAGTCCATCTATACTGACCTCCATCAGGTTGCAAACTGAATATATTTTTTTCTGCATCTACCTCTGAAAAAATATTGGGCTTCTAGCTGTGTGTGGGTCTTGTTCTATTAATCCATCTATACTGACCTCCATCAGGTTGCAAACTGAATATATTTTTTTTCTGCATCTAGCTCTGAAAAAATATTTGGCCTTCTAGCAGTGTGTGGGACTTGTTCTATTAGTCCACCTATACTGACCTCCATCAGGTTGCAAATTCAAAATAATTTTTTGTATGCATCTAGCTCTGAAAAAATATTTGGCCTTCTAGCAGTGTGTGGGACTTTCTCTGTTAGTCCATCTATACTGACCTCCATCAGGTTGCAAACTGAATCTAATTTTTTTCTGCATCTAGCTCTGAAAAAATATTTGGCCTTCTAGCAGTGTGTCGGACTTTCTCTATTAGTCCATCTATACTGACCTCCATCAGGTTGCAAATTAAAAATAATTTTTATCTGCATCTACAGTACCTCTGAAAAAATATTTGGGCTTCTAGCTGTGTGTGGGACTTGTTGTATTAGTCCATCTATACTGACCTCCATCAGGTTGCAAACTGAATATATTTTTTTCTGCATCTACCTCTGAAAAAATATTGGGCTTCTAGCTGTGTGTGGGACTTGTTCTATTAATCCATCTATACAGACCTCCATCAGGTTGCAAACTGAATATATTTTTTTCTGCATCTACCTCTGAAAAAATATTGGGCTTCTAGCTGTGTGTGGGACTTGTTCTATTAATCCATCTATACAGACCTCCATCAGGTTGCAAACTGAATATAATTTTTTACTGCATCTAGCTCTTAAAAAATATTTGGCCTTCTAGCAGTGTGTGGGACTTGTTCTATTAGTCCACCTATACTGACCTCCATCAGGTTGCAAATTCAAAATAATTTTTTGTATGCATCTAGCTCTGAAAAAATATTTGGCCTTCTAGCAGTGTGTGGGACTTTCTCTGTTAGTCCATCTATACTGACCTCCATCAGGTTGCAAACTGAATATATTTTTTTCTGCATCTACCTCTGAAAAAATATTGGGCTTCTAGCTGTGTGTGGGTCTTGTTCTATTAATCCATCTATACTGACCTCCATCAGGTTGCAAACTGAATATAATTTTTTTCTGCATCTAGCTCTGAAAAAATATTTGGCCTTCTAGTAGTCTGTCGGACTTTCTCTATTAATCCATCTATACTGACCTCCATCAGGTTGCAAATTCAAAATAATTTTTTGTATGCATCTAGCTCTGAAAAAATATTTGGCCTTCTAGCAGTGTGTGGGACTTTCTCTGTTAGTCCATCTATACTGACCTCCATCAGGTTGCAAACTGAATCTAATTTTTTTCTGCATCTAGCTCTGAAAAAATATTTGGCCTTCTAGCAGTGTGTCGGACTTTCTCTATTAGTCCATCTATACTGACCTCCATCATTTTGCAAATTAAAAATAATTTTTATCTGCATCTACAGTACCTCTGAAAAAATATTTGGGCTTCTAGCTGTGTGTGGGACTTGTTGTATTAGTCCATCTATACTGACCTCCATCAGGTTGCAAACTGAATATATTTTTTTCTGCATCTACCTCTGAAAAAATATTGGGCTTCTAGCTGTGTGTGGGTCTTGTTCTATTAATCCATCTATACAGACCTCCATCAGGTTGCAAACTGAATATAATTTTTTTCTGCATCTACCTCTGAAAAAATATTGGGCTTCTAGCTGTGTGTGGGACTTGTTGTATTAGTCCATCTATACTGACCTCCATCAGGTTGCAAATTGAATATAATTTTTTTCTGCATCTAACCCAGCCAATAGTTTTGGCCTAATACCACAGTTTGGCCACTCAGCTCTGCTCGGTTACCATCCATTGTTTTTTTGTGCAAACAACTCCAGAGTTGTGAATTAGTTAACCACCAAAATGAGTGGAAAAAGGCCTGCTGCTGGTGGAAAGGGGAATAGGCGTGTTGGGAAGGGGAAAAAAGGTTGTGTCCGTGGGGTAGGTGTTAAAGCAACAGTAACATCTGCAGAAGAAAGACCATCTTCCAGCCAAACTAAAATGTCTACTTCTTTTAGGGGACAATGTGATAAGATCCCTTTCTTACGGCCACGCCAATCGCTACAAATTCCAGATGAGGCACAAAAACAGCAGGTGCTTCAACGGATATCAAGTGCTCCTTTAAGTGGGCTCTCCTCCACATCAACTTCAACATCACAAATACTCCAGTCCTCAAAGGTGTCACCCAAATCGCACTTGCTTCCTCACAGCTCCCAAATCTCCAGCTGCCCGTCTGAGTATGAGGTAGAACAGATGGTTGAGTCTGCAGAGCTGTTTACTCATACTATAGCCTGGGAATCAGAGGTAGACTCCAGCGCTTCTGTGAATCCAGACGAGGAAATGATCTGCACTGATGCCCAGAATCTTTATGAGTCGGATCCAGGACCAGACGCAGAAGGTTCTGACCATAATGTAGACCCTCATTCCCAAACTGTAACTCCTCTTGGTGGAGACAATGAGGAAGACGATGATAAGACTCAAATACCTGATTGGAGCGACAACTTTAGTTTTTTGTCAGGGCAGGAACAGGTTGGCTCTGAGGACGACGGGTGTGATAACGCACAGGGTGATGATGATGAGGTTGGAGATCCCACTTACTGTCAACCCACAGTCAGCCAAGAGATGAGGTCAGCAGAGGAGGTGGAGGAAGATGCTAGTGACGACGAGGTCAGGTTGCGCCTTCATGGACAGAGACGTAGTACTGGAAGCACGTCAACAACTGCATCCTCAAACACAACTCTGCCTCTCACCACAAGTCGTGGTGGCTCTTCAGGTCGCATGGGTGCTAAGCCTTGCATAGCCTGGGCATTTTTTCAGATCGATAAAGATGACCCAACTCGTGTTATCTGTAACATTTGTCAGCAAAAGCTAAGTAGAGGCCAAAAAATACATAGTTTGAGTACTTCATGCATGAACCGGCACATGGACATGAAGCATAAGTTGCAGTGGGAAGCTCAGTGTGCTACAATGCGGCCTAGCCGGCCAGGCCAACCACGGTCTGCCATATCTTGTGCATCCGCGGCCTCTTCATCCTCTGTGACTGGGGGGACAGCAGTCACACCTGTTTTGGGGCGCAGACCTGCCACCTCTTTACCCGCAACAGCCAGCGTGATTGGCAGGTCATCATTTTCTTTGGAGGTGGTAACACCAGCTGGTGTTGAGCGCTGTCCGACATCGATAGCACCACCTTTGGATCAAGGCAACCTAACATGTCCGCCTGCATCTTCCTCACAGACCGGCAGTTTGCCGGGGACACCCTTATCAACCCCGTCTAAGCACAATAGCCAGCCCTCGGTCCCTCAGATGTGGACAAGTAAAAGACCATTTCCTCCTAGCCATGAGAAAGCTAAGAGGTTGAATTTCACCATCTGCAAGCTCTTGGCTACAGAAATGCTGCCTTTCCGCCTGGTGGATACAGAGGATTTTCGAGACCTTATGTCCGTCGCAGTGCCCCAGTACCAGATGCCCAGTCGGCACTACTTCTCAAAGAAAGGTGTGCCTGCGCTCCACCAGCATGTCGCACACAACATCACCGCTTCTTTGAGAAACTCTGTGTGTGACAGGGTGCATTTCACCACAGACACTTGGACGAGTAGGCATGGACAGGGGCGTTACATGTCGCTGACTGGGCACTGGGTAACTATGGTGACAGCAGGACAAGGGGCTGCTGTCCAAGTCTTGCCGTCCCCACGAGTTGTGCGTCAATCCTCTTTATGTCAAAGTTCCTCCACTGCTTCTGCCTCCTCAACCTCCTCTCGGTCTTCCACCTGCACCCAAAGCCTGTCTGGTCATGCCACAAGCTTTCTAACTGTGCAGAAGGGATCCTGCACACCTTCTTACTATGCTGGCAGTAGGGCTCAACGTCATCAGGCGGTTTTTACATTGAAATGTCTGGGAAATGTGAGTCACACAGCTGAGGAGTTGTGGTCAGCTCTGGAGAACCAATTTCATGAATGGTTGTCTCCACTGGACCTGAAACCAGGGAAGGCCGTGTGCGACAATGCTGCAAACCTGGGTGCGGCCCTTCGCCGGGGCAATGTCACACACGTGCCTTGTATGGCTCACGTGTTGAACCTGGTTGTCCAGCAATTTTTAGCCCACTATCCCAGACTAGATGGCCTTCTGCAGAGGGCACGGTCGCTGTGTGCTCACTTCCGCCGTTCGCATCCCGCAGCTCAGCGACTTACATCTCTACAGAAGTCGTTGGGCCTGCCACTTCACCGGCTAAAATGCGATGTGCCTACCCGGTGGAATTCAACTCTGCACATGTTGCAGCGACTGTGGCAGCACCGACAAGCCCTGGTGCAATACGTTCTGACGTATAGCCTGGGCCAACGAGATTCAGAGGTGGGGCAAATCACGCTGGAGGAGTGGTCTCAGATCAGGGACCTATGCACCCTTCTGCACAGTTTTGAAATGGCGACGAAGATGTTTAGTGCTGACGATGCCATTATCAGCATGACTATTCCGGTGATTTACATGCTGGAGCACATGTTAAACAGAATTCAGAGTCAGGTGGTGGCACAAGAGGAGGTGGAGGAAGTAGAGGAGGAGGAGTTGTATGCGGAAGGGCTAACATCTGCAAGGTCCAGATGGTCGGCAGCACCAAGGCGGCAGGCATGTGAGGGTGGGGGAGATGGTTTTACCAGGGCGCATGGTAGCAGCCAAACTAGTGAGGAAGGTGCAGGAGCCCAGGAAGAAGTGGAGGACGAACTGATGGAAGACTCATCAGATGAGGGAGACCTTGATCACATTTCTGTTGTACGAGGTTGGGGGGAGAGGACAGAGGAAGGAAGCATGATTGTTACATCGCCACCAACACAACAGGGACTTGGTGCTCCTGGATGCGCAACACACATGAGTGCCTTCTTGCTGCACTACCTGCAACATGACCCTCGAATTGTGAGAATTAGAAATAATCCTGACTACTGGGTTGCCACACTGTTAGATCCCCGGTACAAAAGTAAATTTGCAGAAATTATTCCTGCCATAGAAAGGGATGCACGCATGCAGGAGTATCAGCAGAGACTGTTGCAGAATCTTACATGTGCTTTTCCACAAAATACCAGTGGTGCACGTAGTGAATCTCACAGTTCCAACTTGCCAACCGTGGGACCGTCAAGTGTTCAGCACTCAAACCGTAACAGAACCACAGTATCTGCTGGTAACATCAATTTTGCGGAATCATTTCACCACTTTTTTAGCCCATCCTTTGCAAGGCCACAGGAGACAAGAAGTCTGACACATAGTCAACGCCTAGAGACGATGGTACAGGAGTATCTCCAAGTAAACATTGAAGCCACGACTGTGTCACTGGACCCTTGCTCTTTTTGGGCTTCCAATCTGGATAAATGGCCGGAGCTAGCCACTTACGCCTTGGAGATCTTGTCATGCCCCGCAGCCAGCGTTCTGTCTGAACGTGTGTTCAGCGCTGCTGGTGGTGTGCTGACAGATAAGCGCACGCGGCTCTCCACTGATAATGTAGACAGACTCACGTTCATAAAGATGAACAAATCATGGATCCGAAACGACTTTTCTACCCCTGTGTCATCCTGGGGAGAGTAAAAGCTTGATGATTGGTTAAAATCACCCTACCAACCGTTTTAAGCTTTCAAATTACTAATCATGTTTATCTGTATCTTGACTGGAAAATAATTTGGGCTTTGTAGCAGTGTGCAGCACTGATCCTATTAGGCCATCTATACTAAAGCTTCACCAGATTTAAAATTAAAAATAATTTTTAGCTGCATCTAGCCCAGAAAATAATTTTGGGGCTCCGAGATGCACAAGACACATAAGAGCCTTCTTGCTGCACTACCTGCAGCATGACCCTCATATTGTCAGAATTCAAAGTAATCATGACTACTGGGTTGCCACACTCTTAGATCCCCCAAACTTTTCGATCAACCTTTTCATTTTAATAAAGACCAAAAACATGGTCATTTTTGAAATTATAAGCATTAGCAGGTTGTTAGAAACTGAAATCAAACAGTTTTCAACTCAAAACTTTATTCTAGGTGATGTTACATTTTCACATAGGACCCCTTGTTCGAAAGGAGCTTCTGAACTCTCTCGTCCATTGAATTTGTCAGGTTTTGGATGGTTTCTGCTTCAATTGTTTTGCATGAGGACAGAATACCCTCCCAGAGCTGTTGCTTAGATGTGAACTGCCTCCCGCCATCATAGACACTCCTTTTAATGATGCTCCAAAGGTTCTGAATGGGGTAGAGGTCAGGGGAGCATGGGGGTCACACCATAAGTTTGTCCCCTTTTATGCCCATATCAGCCAGAGATGCAGATGTTTTATGTGCAGCATGAGATGGTGCATTATCATGCAGAAAAATGATCTTGCTGTGAAATACACGGTTCTTCTTCTTGAACCATGGCAGGAAGTGCTGTTTGAGAAAATCCACATACATTATGGAGTTCATCTTTAGCGCCTTCAGGGATCCTAAAGGGGCCGACAATCTCTCTCCCCATGATTCCAGCCCAAAACATTACTCCACCTCCTCCTTGTTGGCGCTGTAGCCGTGTTTGCGTGGGGTGTCCATCAACCAGCCATCCTCCACTCCATCCATCTGGACCATCGAGCGCTGCACGGCACTCATCCGTGAACAAAACTGTTTTGAAATCAGTCTTCATGTAATGTTTGGCCCACTGGAGCCGTTTCTGCTTGTGTGAAGTGGATAGAGGAGGTCGACAGTATGGCGTATGCACAGCTGCAAACCTCTGAAGGACCCTGCATCTTGTTGTTCGGGGGACGTTGGAGGCACAAGCAGCTTCAAAAACTTGTCTGCTGCTATGACAAGGCTTTTTTGCCACTGCTCTTTCAACCTGACGTAATTGCCTGTAGGAAAGAGTCCTCAATTTGCCCTTATCAGCGCGCACACGTGTGTACTGTGAATCAGCTACATACTTCTTGATTGCCAAGACACTTCATCCTGATCATCGCACAATGTTGATTGTAGTCATGCCTTGACCTAAACACTCCACAATTTGTTGCTTCTCAGCAGCCGACACATCCTTTTTCTTTCCCATTTTGGCAGAAAATGTAGGCTGCTTAATAATGTGAGAGAGCCTTCTTAAGTAGTCTTGCCTTTCATTGGACACACCTGCCAAACTAATTAGCACAGGTGTCTGCAATTGCTTACAGTGATATAAAGAGCCCTGACACACATCACCATCAATGAGTTTAACTGACAAACAAACAAATTCTTCCCTTATCACTCCTAAACACTTTTTGCATAATAATTTGGAACGCAGTGTACATGTGCTTTTCCACAAAACACCAGTGGTTCACGTAGTGAATCTTACAGTTCTAACTTGCCAACCGTGGTCTGTATGGAGTTGTTCAATAAAGGGCCCAAAATTAAGATAACATAGATGGGAGAGGTCTCTATGAATAGGAATTCCTAAGTATTTGATACCCTGTGAGGGCCAGGCAAAGGGAAAGTTGGACTGGATGGAATCCTATATGGATTTGGGGAGGGAGACATCGAGGGCCTCAGACTTCGCTGCATTGATTTTAAAATTTTACCATGTAACAAAGTGATCTATTTCAGCCATAACAGCATGGATGGATATATGTGATTGAGTGATATATACTAGGACATCATCAGCAAATAGAGAGCACTTGTACTCGGTGCCTCCCACCTCAATCCACCTAATATTGGGGTTATGGCGAATTGATGAGAGCAGGTGCTCCGTCACTAGGATGTATAAGAGAGGGGACAGAGGACATCCCTGCCTTGTCCCATTGGTGATTGTGAAAGGTGATGAAAATGTTCTGACGCACCCCCTGGGCCTTGGGACACCCGGAGCCGGACCCTTTTTGGTGGATGCTGGTGGTTGTAGTCTTCGTGGCGGCGACCCGGTTCCGTGGCTCAGGGCGGTTAAACCAGTGGCGGAACTATTTATGTGGTTTTGATGTTTAAATGTCCGACTACGCCACCCGTGGATTGCGGTCAGAGTGAACCGCCGCTACAGGGCAGACCGCTGAGGCTGGTGTTGTGGGTGCAGCAGAGCGTAGCATAACTCCCCACGGGAGGAGTATAGCCTCAGGGCAGTGTATGCGGAGGATGGGAGTGATGGTGCAGGGCAGCAGCAGTAACGACACGGAGTCAGTGATGCAGTTCAGGGCCTTTACTCACAGTTCTTATTATCCAGACCACGTCTGCAGGTAACGGCTGCCCACGTCTTACTGTGCTCACCAGGTGAGGGGCTCAGACAACTCCCAGATAACTTTGGAGCACTTCACAGGACCCCCTTTGTGTGTCCTTTGTCTGGCCTTTCTTACCAACACTTCTGTCCGGCTGCCTCGGGCCTCCTCTTGGTAAACTTGGCGCCAGTTTCCCTGACCCTATGTGGTGCCTTCCTAGCGGGTGTAGCGAGGGGCTGCGCCACATAAAATGTCAGAGCCTCCGGTTTCTAGCTGAGGGTCGTTTCCTGCCTCCACTAGTTCGGGGACCGGTCTCCCCCTTTGGCCTGACCCCTCCACGCAGGTGGATTCGGGCGTGCGGTGGCGACTCGCCCGTCCGCACCCCTGGGATCCCTTCATTCCTCGTTCCTGGAGCCTTCTCCGCTCCTCTTCCTTCCTTCTCCCTCTTCCAGGCCTGGGCCTCTGTTACTAGGCCCGCCTCCGGAGCAGAGCTCATGCAGAGCCCCTGCTCCCTGCCACTTCTGCTCAGACTTCTCTGCACTGAACTAAGATGGTGCCCACCTTTTATACTCCCTTCTCAATGCACCCAGGAACTGCTTCCTCCCTGCTCCTGCACTACAGGGTTCCCCTTCCTCAGTGTTCCCTCCCCCCACTCCAGCCAGGGACAGGGACTGTCGTGCCCATCTCAGGGGCATATTGGTCGCCCTGCCCCACGGCAATGTGGTGTAATGCATGCAGGTGTCGGGTCCTGATCCACACTCCATCCTTACCTGAGAGTGAGATATCACACCTCTGGGTGAGGTGCAATACGTCTGTAGCAACCAAGCCCTCAGGGTGCTACAGTTCCATTTATCTTCAGCCTAGGTGACGTATTGCGATACAGGGCCGTGATTTTGGCTATAAAAGGGTCCCCTAGACCCCTACCCCAAGCTTTTTAAGAGAATCATATATGGCGTGCCAGGAGACTCTATGGAATGCTTTCTCAGCATCCAACGAGAGTATCTAATTACAAATTTTTAACTGCATCTAGCCCAGGAAATACTTTGTGTCTAGTAGCAGTGTCTGCTAGTCAGCGGATTATCCCGGCTGTTAAGCAAGCTACACCACCTGTAGTTTAGACACTTAATTTTTTCAAAGGAAATGCTTCGGGACCATGGGATACTTAGTGAAGAGCATCAAGAGGCACCCCAAGGCATAGGGGCTGGGACTGGCAGTAGGATGCCTTGCGGTGGACAGCCGAGCTCGATCCTTATAAAAGCTTTTTAACTGCAGCAGCTTTAGTGGACGCTACTGGAGCTGGAATTACCGCGGCTGCTGGCATGAGACTTGCCCTCCAATAGATCCTTGTAAATGGATTTAAAGTGTATTCATTCAAATTAGAGAGACAATTTAAATTAAAAAGCTTAGAGCTGCCTCCACCACAGGGGGGCTCGCTCGACCCACCAGCGGACAGGCACCAGTATTGGGAGAGGGGGGCTGGCCGTCAGGGTTCACCGCGGCTCTGGCACAAACCCGGCGACACGGAGGTGGCACGGGCAGGAGCGGACTGGCCGTGTCGGCTTCTCACTTTTTGGATTTTAGAAGGGCATGACATGCCTATATCTGTGTCTCCCCCTCCTTTTACTCCTCCACCTCTATTATTTTCGCATGACTATATGTACTTGTCACTTTTCCATGTGTTAGTTATGTCTTCTGAGCAGTTTGTCAGCTTTTGGACACCTTTGAAGGTGTTTTCTATGTGTTTCTATGTGTTTTTGTTTGCCTGCCATTGGTTTTAACGGTGTTCGAAGGTGTTCGACGAACAGTTCGACGAACAGTTCGGCGAACACACGGGTGTTCGACGAACCGAACCGAACTCGAACACTACGGGGGTGGCTCAACACTACTTAAGACTAGTCATGAGCGAGCATGCTCGCTACTGCTCGGTGCTCGCCCGAGCATCTTACTACCTTCTGCTGCTGTTAGATATTTCTATACAAAGGCCCAGGTCTCAGGGGTCAGGAATAGTTTTCTTTGGATCTTAATCCTAACTATTTGCTTAAAAAGCAATCCAGAGAACACCGTTTTTTCTGTGCCATTTGCTTGTTGGCACTGCAGAATACAGCCAGGTCCTTTCCATATTAGAGAACTAGAAATCCAGATATTTAAAACTGTGTTTCCTCCGTCACATGGATTACATATACGTTTTCAGAAAATACTGCCATTTCTGACCTCCATTAAAAATTTCCTTTAGTGTGTCATTGAAGCAATTCACCGCAGTTTGCTGTTCAAACTACTTACCTACAGGCCAGGTATTTAAAACTCTGTTTTCTCCGTCACACGGATCACATATATGTTGTCAGAAAATACTTCCATTTCTGGCCTCCATTAAAAATTTCTTTCAGTGTGTCAGTGAAGCAATTCACCGCAGTTTTCTCCATCAAACGGATCACATATAAATTTGCTCCAAACTCAGTCATTTGTAGTGAGCGTGGAAGATAAAGTCCTCCATTTAAAATGGGCAAGGCAAGTGGCAAGGGACGGGGAACTGGACGTGATGGTAATGGTGCATGCAGAGGCAGAGGACAAGGCCGTGGGCAAGCCTAAATTGTGCCACAACAAACACCCACATCTTCTCGCCTGACCTTCCTGTCCCAATTTCTAGGGGACCGCAGCACACCACTATTGAACCCAGAGCAGTGTCAAAAGGTTGTTGGCTGGATAGCGGATAATGCTTCCAGTCACTTAGCCACCACCACCACCACCCTGTCTTCCACACGGTCAAGTCTCAGTAGCCGTGAGTCTGGACCGCATATTCCTCACCCTGATCCTCCTTCCTCCCACCATGCCGAGTACCCAGAGACAACTGATCCCGCACTTGGACACTTTGAAGAGCTGTTCAGTTTTCCATTTATAGATTCGGGCCTCTCGCCCAGTCCACTTGAAGCAGGGCAAGAGGAGATCGCGTGTAGCGATGCCCAACTATTTGAGCAGCCACGGTCACACGAAGGCGACGGTGGCAAAGTTTCACAAGAGGTGGACGATGATGAGACACAATTGCCAGAAAGTCAGGAGGAGGACCAGGGTGCGGAAGTGGAAGAAGAGGTGGTGGATGATATAGTAACTGACCCAACCTGGCAGGAGGACATGCAGAGCGAGGACAGTAGCACACAGGGGGAGGGAGGCAGAGCACCCCAACAGGCAGGAAGAAGCAGTGTGGTGGCCGCAGACAGAAGGCAGGCAACCGTTCCCCGTAACACCAACACGAAGGAAGTTGCCAGTACAACTGATAACTCTAAAAAGGCCATTTGCACCACCTGCCAAGCCAGCATCAGCACGGGTGGCAAAACAACCAGCCTGACCACCACCAGCGTGATCAGGCACATGGCAGCAAAGCACCCGACTTTGTGGGCTGAACCCCAGGGTCCAGGAACAGTGTCTGCGGGTGGCACCATTGCTTCTTCCGCTGTTGTGCATGCAAGCCAATCCTCTGTCCATGGTGCATGCGAAGATGCCTCCTGCCCTGCACCTATCGTTGCAAACTCTCAAGTAGCAGCAACAGGAAGTACGTCCATGTCCTTGTCCCAGCGCAGCGTTCAGTTGTCCATACCCCCAGTCCTTGGAATGCAAGCGCAAATATGCAGCCAACGCCCCACAGGCCACACTACTAAATTCTCACATTTCATGACTGCTTGCGCTCGAAATGTTGCCTTTTAGGCACGTGGAGACGGAAGCATTCCGCAACCTGATGGCGGCAGCCGTCCCTCGGTATTCGGTCCCCAGCCGCCACTATTTCTCCCGGTGTGCCTTCCCTGCATTACAAAAGCACATGTCCCAAAACATTAGCCGTGCTCTCAACAACGCAGTAACCGGTAAAGTCCACCTTACCACGGACACGTGGAAAAGTGCTTGTGGGCAGGGACGGTACATCTCGCTTATGGCACTCTGGGTTAACATAGTGGAAGCCAGGATCAAGTTGGACCTTGGGACGGAACACGTAATCACGACGCCAAGGATTGCAGGCCTTAGGTCAGTCAGGGTTGCCTCCACGGTCTACAGCTCCTGCACCTCATCCTCCTCAGCCTCCTCCTCCTCTTCAGCCTCCATCTCCGAAATGACCACATCAGTCACAAGCTGGAAGCACTTCAGCACTGCATCGGCCAAGTGGCAATGGGCTGTGCTGAAGCTAATATGCTTAGGTGAAAAACCGCACAATGCTGAAGAGTTGTGGACAGCTCTGAAAGAGCAGGCAGATCTGTGGCTCACACCGCTGAACCTACAGCCAGGCATGGTCGTGTATGACAATGGCCGGAATGTGGTGGCGGCTCTGAGGCGAGCTCACACGTACCATGCCTGGCCCATGTGCTTAACCTCGTGGTTCAGCAGTTTCTCAAATCCTACCCGGAGCTGCCGGATCTGCTTGTTAAAGTATGCCACCTGTGTGCCCATTTTAGAAAGTCAGCTACAGCTTCCACCGCCCTTGCAGTGTTTCAGCAGTGTTTGCAGCTTCCGGCTCACAGACTGGTCTGTGATGTCCCCACGCATGGGAACTCTATACTGCAGATGTTGGGAAGGATTTGTGAGCAGAAGAGGGCAGTTGTTGAGTACCAGCATCAACAAGGCCGTCGGTATTCAGTTCAGATTCCACACATAAGACCTCAAGGATGTCAGACATATTATGTACCATCCTCCAAAACTTTGAGGACTCCACCAAGATGGTGAGCGGCGATGACACCATAATTAGCATCACCTTACCGCTTCTCTGTCTTCTGAAACGCTCTCTGCTCACAATCAAAGAGGATGCACTGCAGGCGGAGAACGATGAGATGGAGCAAGGAACCATACAGGGTGATTACACAAACCAAGCCTCATCTCATCCCAACGATGAGATGAGGCTTGGGATTACATTTCCCGGTGAATGCATTTGTCTTAAAAAAAAAACTTAAAAAAACCAAAACAATAGGATCTTTCTTTAGTATAAAAAACAGCGTCACCAATTTAACCTCAATGTAATCACATTGTTCAGCTCCTGCACCTCTTCCATCTCCGAAATGACCTCATGAGTCACAAGCTGACAGCACTGCAGCACTGCCTCTGCCAAGCGGCAACAGGCTGTGCTGAAGATAACATGCTTAATGCTTAATTGACAAACCGCCCAGCGCTGCAGAGTAGTTGAAAGCTGTAACACAGCAGCCTGATCTGTGGCTCTCATCGCTGAACATACAGCCAGGCATGGTCGTGAGTGACAATGGGCGGAACCTGGTGACAGAGAAATGACAGCCGGGGTAGATATGGTTTCCCTCTATGCCAGCCCTTTCAGCGAGCTAAAGAATATGGCTGTGGTGAAATACAACTCCCACTGAGAAGCTATTTCAGATTGAAAAACATTGTGCCCACCAGAGGATTTGATTCTGAGCGCTAACCTTTCTCACCCACTCAAGAG
Organism: Phyllobates terribilis; assembly: GCF_046119375.1. NCBI lineage: Eukaryota > Metazoa > Chordata > Amphibia > Anura > Dendrobatidae > Phyllobates > Phyllobates terribilis. The sequence goes on along the minus strand of NW_027362768.1, from coordinate 304,154,847 downwards.
CCCCATAGCAGCTGCAAAGTTAGCGCTATCATAAACTCTCCTGAGGAAGAAGCCAAGGCACACCAGAGGATTCTCTGTTGGGACCGTCCAACCCTGCCGAGAAGCAGTCCTGGCTAAGAAAAGTGTGTGGGAAGGTTCCCGGACACTCTATGGCTGCTTTTTTGCTGAGGAGGAAACACATGCAAACACGGGGAGAACATAAAAAGTCCTTGCAGATGTTGTCCTTGCTGGGATTTGAACCCAGGATCCGAGAACTGCAAGGCTTCAGTGCTAACCACTGATCCAATGTGCTGCCGTTCACCCTCTAATATCTAACAGGCTGGAGAAACTTGCACCTACTGCCACTCTATCTTCAGCTCCTTTGTGAGAAAATGTATTTGGGCAGCCACTCAGTCTACCAAATAAAATTCCTGAGAAGGAAATTGGGGATGGCTTTGCTACTGGTACTGGGGGCAGCGCTAATACCATGGCTTTGCACCATAGTTTACTGGAAATATTCCAGGCTGGTAGGAGGCAAGCAAATTCCCACAGAAAAGTACCAGCAGTAATATTCAGGCTTCATTTCAAGTGCAAGCAGCTTTAGAGGACTTCCTCAGAGAAATGACACGCAGTGTAGATACGGTTTCGCTCTATGCCAGTCCTTTCACCGAGTTAAATACAACTCTCAGCAAAAAAAGTTGTGGACTGGCTCCGTACTGTCCCTGGCCACATTCACCAGTCCATGTGTTTGTGGTTAGGCGGTCCTTCCCAGTAAGTGCACTGGAGAGGGCACGGGTAATGGTGTGGGACCCGTGCTTGTGGAACGCAGAGACGATACCGGGAAAAATAATGGCGACTGGGGACTGAGTATGGATACCTGTTTGCCGCCGGCATGAGGTTGTGAAAAGCTTCCGCCTCCACAAGCTTAAAAGGCCATATTTCAAATGCAAAGAGCTGCCCAGAAATCTGGCAGTTTAGTGTTGCGGCCTGTGAGTGGGTGGGTGGCTGGCTGGCTGTATACTTGCACTTGCATTCCAAGTAACAGATAACTAAGCAGATGGTGGCCTCTATCAACATCATCGCCTCACCTCGGCACTATGAACTCTCTTGACGGAGAAGCCAGGGCCCGCCGGAGGAGTCTCCGGTTCTCTGGTGGGCCCGTCCAACCCTGCCGAAAAGCAGCCCAAGCTAAGAAAAGTGTGGGGGAAGGTTCCCTGAGACTCTATGGCTGCTTTTTTAATGTGGATCGGCCATGCTTATGCATGTTATTTCTCAAAACGCATTACAGATCAGGCCATTGTCTAACTCTGTCTTCAAGAAATAAAATGCGCAAAGAAAGATGTGTGTGTGTCAAAGCACCACCGGCAAGTGCAAATTGATGTTGGACGGGTTGCCATTGCTTCTGCAACAAGCTCAATTGCAGGACTTCCTGTGAGAAATGACACGCAGGGTAGATACGGTTTCCCTCTATGCCAGTCCTTTCACCGAGCTAAATACAACTCTCAGCAAAAAAAGTTGCGGACTGGCTCCGTACCGTCCCTGGCCACATTCACCTGTCCACGTGTTTGTGGTTAGGCGGTCCTTCCCAGTAAGTGCACTGGGGAGGGTACGTGTAATGTTGTGGGACCCGTGCTTGTTGAAGGCGGAGGCAATACCGGGAAATATAGTGGCGGCTGTGGACCGAGTATGGACACCCGGCCGCAGCCGGCATGAGGTTATGAAAAGCTTCCGCCTCCACGAGCTTAAAAGGCCACATTTCAAGTGCAAGCAGCTGTCAAAAATTTGGCAGTATAGTATTGCAGCCTGTGGGTGGGTGGCTGCCTGCATACCTGCGCTTGCACTCCAAAGAATGGGGTAGGGACAACTGAACGCTGCAGTGGGACAAGGACGTGGACGGTGTTTGTTGCAAGTCTGCAACGACAGGTGCATGGCGGGAGGCATCTTCGCATGCGCCAAGTATCACTTATGATGGGCACACTTTTAGGCAGTGACCTGGGAGTCAGAGATGCTTCCAGAGGTCTTCCTCATGCTGTTCACATGTCTTTTCAGCACTGTATGCATGTGTCTGATGATGTGTCACACACCACATGGCCAGATAAGGTTGTAAAATGTCAAAATGACATTTTCTGGTGAGTACATTTGTCTTGGTTGAAAGCAATGCAAAAGTGCAAAAACGCATCAAAAACGCTACGTGTGAACATAGCCCAAGGTGTGGAGGAGTATTTTTGTTTATGATTATTTATTTTGCCTTATATACAAGTCATTACCCTGGAAAGGATGAAAGGATGTTCCTTAACATATTTCTCAGGAAAATCCATTTTGGTTTTCTTTTGTATGTTTTACTGTGAGTCCATAAAAGTGGCATAATACTCTGACCACGTTGTTGACAGCAATGATCTGGGAGTCAGAGATGCTTCCAGGGGTCTTCCCCATGCTGTTCCCTTGTCATTTGAGCACTGTTCCCATCGATTTGGACAATTTTTAGGCCCTCTACAGACCGCCTGAAAAATGCTTGAGTTTCCCATAGACTTACATTGGGCTCATTGCTCGAGTCGAGCACCCGAGTATTCCAATTTGCTCTACCCAAGCAACGAGTACCCGAGCATTTTAGTTCCTGTTCATCACTACTTAAGACTGATATACATTTACATGCAAAAAAAAATGTGCAAACTTATGCCATACTGTATGTCTATATTACTTTGATGATTTCTACTAGCCATAACTCTTGGTCCACGAAGATCTGAATTTGTCATTTACCTGTTTTCTTTTGTGGCATGCACAAAAATGAGGGGGTAACAAACTGCAATCCCCCATTATGATACAAAGTACTGCTATTTACAGTGCCATGTAAAAGTTTGGGCACCCCTGTTATTGTGAACAGTTAAGCAAGTTGAAGATGAAATGATCTCTTAAAGGCCTAAAGTTAAAGATTACACATTTGCTTTGTTTTTTAGGCCCAAAATATATATTTATATATATTTTCATATTTTACATTTTAAAAATTACAAAAAAGGAAATGGGCCGATGCAAAAGTTTGGGCACCCTGCATGGTTAGTACCTATTTGCCAATGTACTCAGGTTCACATGTATAAGACACCAGGTGTAATATCTAAATTTTTACATAACTCAATGTCATTTGAACATTATCTACAAAATGTATTGTTAAATGCTCTTCTTCATGGCCCTAGCACAATGGTACAAAACATTAGTCCGACTTAAGGAACTTAATCGATGAATGACCAAATATAGGGGTATATAAAAGTTTGGGTACCCCTGGTCAAAATTACTATTATTGTGAATAGTTAAGCAAGTTAAAGATGAAATTATCTCTAAAGGGCCTAAAGTTAAAGATGATACTTCTCCTTTATATTTTAGACAAAATATATATGTAAATATTTCATATTTTATATTTTAAAAATTGCAAAAAGTAAAGTGAAAAAGTATGGGCACCCTGCATGGTTGGTACCTAGTAGCATCCCCTTTTGAAAGTATCACAGCTTGTAAACACTTTTTTCAGCCAGACAGGGATTTTCTTTGTTAGAAAATTCTTCCAGTTCTGTGAGATTCCTGGGTCATCTTTCATGCACTGCTATTTTGAGGTCTAGCCACAGATTTTCAATGATGTTTAAATCAGGGGACTGTGAAGGCCATTGTAAAACCTTCAGCTTGCATCTTTTGAGGTCATCTATTGTGGATTTTGACGTGAGTTTATGATCATTTTCCATTTGTAGAAGTCATCCTCTTTTCAACTTCAGCTTTTTTATAGATTGTGTTATGTTTGCAAAAAGAATTTGTTGAAATTTCATTGAATTCATTCTTCCCTCTATGCCTGAAAAGTTCCCCATTCCATAGGCTGCAATACAACCCTAAAGTATGATTGATCCACTCCCATGCTTAATGGTTGGCGAGATGTTCTTTTCCTGAAATTCTGTGCCCTTTATTCTCCACACATACCTTTGATCATTGTGGTTAAAGAGTTCTATCTTAACATCATTGGTCCACGGGACTTGTTTCCAAAATGTATCAGGCTTGTTTGGATGTTCTTTTGCATACAGCTGATGCTGAATTTTATGGTGAGGATGTAGGAGAGGATTACTTCTGATGACTCTTCCATGAAGGCCATATTTGTGCAGGTGTCACTGAACAGTAGAATAATGTACCACAACTCCAGAGTCTGCTAAATCTTTCTGAAGATCTTTTGCACTCAAGTAGGGGTTCTCATTTGCCTCTCTAGCAATCCTATGAGCAGCTCTCACTGAAATTTCCTTGGTCTTCCAGACCTTATCTTGACCTCCACCATTCCTGTTAACTGCCATTTGTTAATTACATTTCAAACTGAGGAGAGGGCAACTTGAAAACGCTTTGCTATCTTCTTATAGCATTCTGCTGCTTTGTGGACCTCCACCATTTTCATTTTCAAAGTGCTAGGCAGCTGCTTAGAAAAACCCATGGCTGCTGTTTTTTGGCACAAGGTTATAGCAGGCTGGATTTTTATATAGCTGGGAAATTTGCATCACCTGGCCTTTCCTAACAATGATAGTAAAACAAGCAATACCTCTAATAGGCTAATTAAGGTCTGAAACCTTGGTCAAACTAATCAGAGCACACAAATCTCCAAGAGTGCCAAGACTTTTGCATCGGCCCATTTATCTTTTTGTAAGTTTTAAAATGTAAAAGATTAAAAAAAAAATTTTTTTTTGCCTAAAATGCAAAGGAAATGTGTCATCTTTAACTTTAGGCCCTTCAGAGATCATTTCATCTTCAACATGCTTATCTGTTCACAAAAACAGTAATTTTGACCAGGAGTGCCCAAACTTTTACATGCCACTGTATTTCTTACCTCCACTCCTTGTTATGACTAGTGTTGAGCGATACCTTCCGATATCGAGAAATAGCGGATCGGATTGGATCGGACCGATACCCCAAAAATATTGGATATCGCCGATTCCGATACCGGAAACCAATGCAAGTCAATGGAACACAAATATCGGAATGAAAATAAACCCTTTCTTTCCTTGTAGGTTGATTCTACATGAAGGAAAACAACTAAGAATAATGTAGAATGTATTACATGAAAAGCCGGCAATTCAGCAGCAGCATACACCGGTACCCGACAATTTAGAACAGAAAGAATAGAGCATCACTCATAGATTAGATAGATAGAAACATGCCAGTCACATATATAATAAGTACAGTGATAGTGCTGATTACTGTACTTGTCATTTAATGTTAAAGGATTTATTAAAAAAAATAATAGTGTTTTCATGCACCGTCTCTTTAAAAAAGCCGGCCGGCAATTCAGCAGCGGTACCCGACAATTTAGAATAGAAAGAATAGAGCATCACACATAGATTAGATACATAGAAACATGTCAGTCACATATATAAGAAATACAGTGATAGTGTTGATTACTGTACTTGTCATTTAGTGTTAAAATAAAGGATTTATTAAAAAAAAAATTGGCATGGGGTTCCCTGTAATTTTAGTCTCTAGCGGAGGTTAAGCAGACGGCTGGGGCAGATGTTTGAAGCCTGGGGAGGGGGTAATACCCACGGAGCTTCCCAGGCTACTAATATCAGCCCCCAGCTGAATACCTAGCCTTTACTAGCTATTAAAATGGGGGACCCCAAAAAAAATGACGTGGGGTCCCCCCTATTTTAATAGCTAGCAAAGGCTAGGCAGACAGCTGGGGGCTGATATTAATAGCCCAGGAAGGGTGCCATGAATATTGGCCCCCTCCCAGGCTAGAAACACCAGCCGTCAGCCGCCCCAGAAACTCTTCCCACTGCCCTGTAGCGGTGGCAGTGGGGTAATAGGGCTGGGGTTGATGTCAGCTTAAAATGCCAGCTGACATCAAGCCCAGGTTAGTAATGGAGAGGTGTCTATAAGACACCCCCATTACTAACCCCATAGTCAAAGTTAAAAAAAAAACACAAACACCCAGAATAAAGTCCTTTAATTGAAATAAACACACAATTCTTTATTGTTCTAAATTAAACCATACTTACCATCATGCCCATTCCAGCTGAAGCCAATGTCTTCTGCAATAAAAGTAAAATAATAAAGCAACCTCATCCTTACGTTTCCATGGTTCCCACGACGGCTCCAGCTCTGCTACATTCACATGACAGGCTGTATCGCAGCCGAAAGCTGCCATCCAGCTTGCCATGCCGCAGACACTGAGAAGTGCAGGCATGCTTGCGCTCCTCAGTGTCTGGCTGTGACGGCATAAAGATGAGCCGAGGTCATGTCCAATGAACTCAGCTCATCTCATGCACGTCACTGACAGCGTGGGAAAATTCTCCTGCACTTGCAGTGAGCGTGAGAGAATTCTCCTGCTGAAGTGCTGAGCGCAGGAGAATTTTCCCATGCTATCAGTGACGTGCATGAGGTGAGCTCATGTCCAATGAACTCAGCTCACCTCATACACGTCACTGACAGTGTGGGAGAATTCTCCTGCGCTCAGCGCTTGAGCAGGAGAATTCTCCCACGCTGGGATGGCATTGAGATGACAGGCTGGATCGCAGCTGAACGCTGCCATCCAGCTTGTCATCCTTCAGAGACACTGCAGAGCACAAGCATGCAGACGGCTGGGGCAGATGTTTGAAGCCTGGGAAGGGGGTAATACCCACGGAGCTTCCCAGGCTACTAATATCAGCCCCCAGCTGAATACCTAGCCTTTACTAGCTATTAAAATGGGGGACCCCCAAAAAAATGACTTGGGGGCCTGATATTAATAGCCCAGGAAGGGTGCCATGAATATTGGCCCCCTCCCAGGCAAGAAACAGCAGCCCTCAGCCACCCCAGATTTGGCACATCCTATTTTTGCGCCAAATCTGGCGCTCAGCCTCGCTCTTCCATGCTGCCCTGGTGCAGTGGCAGGGAGAATAGTGGTGTCAGCGCCAGCTGCCATGAAGCCCAGGTTAGTAATGATATGCGTCTATAAGACACCCCCATTACTAACCTACAAAGTGTTAAAAAGAAAAAACACACTACACTCAGAAAAAAATAATTTATTTGAAATAAAACACACAATTTTATTTAATTCTTAGTTTACTATAATAAAAATAGTTACCTGTCCACGTTCCTGCGCTGATCTCCCATGCACAGCTGTCACATCTGGAGATGTGACAGCAGTCATTGCTGCTGTAAGCTCACACTGCCAGGAACACATCCGCTCCCGGCAGCGTGAGCCCCTGACTGAGGTCACCGGAGTGCATTCAGTCAGCGCTGTTCTGGTGACCTCCTTTACGGCCCTGCTGTACCGTGGGAATTTCTCACAGTCAGTGGGGCCGTAAAGGAGGTCACCGGAGCAGCGCTGTCTGAACTCCGGGGAACCCGCTTATGCAATGACGGGGCTGCTTTACGGCCCCGTCATTGTGGCGGGGGCAGCGGTTTAGAGCGGTCACATTTTATGTGGCTGCTCTAAACTGGAGATCATCGTGGGACACTCGATTTGGACTACTATGGAGGGGTAAGGATAAAATTGTGGTTTATTATTTTATATTTTATTACAGGAGATCGATGGCTTGGGGGAATTAGGTGTCTAGGTGAGTATAGGTGTATTTTTTTATTTTTAACTTTATTTTAGGTGGCGATCGGCGGGGACAGGTAATGTATAAACTAATTTATTTTAGGCAACCACTGGCCACCAATGAAATGTATTTAAAATCTATTGGGGACCAAAAACAAAAAACAAAAATATGGGGGCCTAAAAAAATAAAACATGTATAGGGGCAAAAATATAAACCTATGGGGGCCAAAACAACATATGGGGCAGTTTAAAGGACACAGTAGGGCAATTTAAATAGCAGGATCAGGCTGATGGGAACTACTGCTCCCATCGAGCTGATCCTGCTGGCACGAGTGGATGGGGGACAGACATAGGCCGATGGGAGTAGCAGTGTCACATCGGCCTATGTGTGCCTGCACGCAGACACCCGCAGACATCGCGCAGACACCTGCAAACACCCGCAGACACCGACAGACACTGCACATACACCAATCGTACATCGTGCCACATACATCAGGGAGCGGGGAGCGCAGCACAGAATGGGAAAGCCGGCGGTGAAGTCTTTTCATTGCCGGCTTCCCCGCCCGGGTCCTTCGCTCCCCACTCCTTGGTGCTGCGCTCCCCGCCCGGTCCTAACTTAGGATCGGGATGGGAGGTGGCGGGGGGAGCAGAGGATCGGGATGGGAGGCTGCGGGGAAGCAGTATGGGGCTGTGTGATTCTTTAAAAGCCGGCGTCTTTTTACCGCCCGCCGCTTTTAAACAATCAGGAGAATTCTCTCACACTGGGATGGCATTCTGATGACAGGCTGGATCGCATCTGAGCGCTGCCATCCAGCTTGTCATCCTTCAGAGACACTGCAGAGCGCATTATAGGAGCGCCCTATTTTTGTGTCCAGCCAGGTACAACTAGGCAGCTGGGGGCTGGAATCTGCAGCGCAGGGAGGCCCAAGCTTTCTGGGCCCCACCCGCTGCAAATTGCAGTCCGCAGCCGCCCCGGAAAATGGCGCGTTCATAGAAGCGCCATCTTCTGGCGCTGTACCCAACTCATCCAGGGCCCTGGTGCGGTGGCTCACTGGGTAATAAACGGGTTAAGGCCAGCTTGGCATTATCAGCTGGCCCTAAGCCCGAAATTCATGGGGTCACGCCAATATTAGACATGACCACCATGAATTTCTAGTAAAGTATTTAAAAAAAACACAAACACCCAGAAAAAAGTCCTTTGATTGAAATAAACACACAATTCTTTATTGTTCTAAATTAAACCATACTTACCATCACGCCCATTCCAGCTGAAGCCAACGATCTCCTGCAATAAAAGAAAAATAATAAAGCAACCTCATCCTTACCTTTCCATGGCTCCCACGACGGCTCCAGCTCTGCTACATCGAGATGACAGGCTGGACCGCAGCAGAACGCTGCCATCCAGCCTGTCATCCCGCAGACACTGAGAAGCGCAGGCATACTTCCACTCCTCAGTGTCTGGCTGTGACGGCATCCAGATGAGCCGACAATGAACTCGGCTCACCTCATGTACGTCACTGACAGCGTGGGAGAATTCTCCTGCACTCAGCGCTTCAGCGTGAGAATTTTCCCACGCTGTCAGTGACGTGCATGAGGTGAGGTCATGTCCAATGAACTCGGCGCACCTCATGCACGTCACTGACAGCGTGGGAGAATTCTCACGCTGAAGCGCTGAGTGCAGGAGAATTTTCCCACGCTGTCAGTGACGTGCATGAGGTGAGCTGAGTTCATTGGACATGACCTCGGCTCATCTGGATGACGTCACAGAGAGACACTGAGGAGCGCAAGCATGCCTGCGCTTCTCAGTGTCCGCGGGATGACAGGCTGGATGGCAGCGTTCTGCTGCGGTCCAGCCTGTCATCTCGATGTAGCAGAGCTGAAGCTGTCCTGGGAACCATGGAAAGGTAAGGATGAGGTTGCTTTATTATTTTACTTTTATTGCAGGAGATCGTTGGCTTCAGCTGGAATGGGCGTGGCGGTAAGTATGGTTTAATTTAGAACAATAAAGAATTGTGTCTTTATTTCAATTAAAGGACTTTTTTCTGGGTGTTTGTGTTTTTTTTAAATACTTTACTAGAAATTCATGGCGGTCATGTCTAATATTGGCGTGACCCCATGAATTTCGGGCTTAGGGCCAGCTGATAATGCCAAGCTGGCCTTAACCCCTTTATTACCCAGTGAGCCACCGCACCAGGGCCCTGGATGAGTTGGGTACAGCGCCAGAAGATGGCGCTTCTATGAACGCGCCATTTTCCGAGGCGGCTGCGGACTGCAATTTGCAGCGGGTGGGGCCCAGAAAGCTTGGGTCTCCCTGCGCTGCGGATTCCAGCCCCCAGCTGCCTAGTTGTACCTGGCTTGACACAAAAATAGGGCGAAGCGCCACAAATTTTTTTTTTTAATTATTTCATGAAATTCATGGAATAATTAAGAAAAAAAGGGCTTCCCTATATTGTTGTGTCCGGCTAGGTACAAATAGGCAGCTGGTGGTTGGGGGCAGCCCGTTCCTGCCTGCTGTACCTGGCTGGACACAAATATAGGGCGAAGCCCCACATAATTTTTTTTTAATTATTTCATGAATTTCCTGAAATAATTAAAAAAAAATTGACGTGGGGCTTCACACTATATTTGTGTCCAGCCAGGTACAGCAGGCAGGAACGGGCTGCCCCCAACCACCAGCTGCCTATTTGTACCTAGCCGGACACAACAATATAGGGAAGCCCTTTTTTTCTTAATTATTCCATGAATTTCATGAAATAATTAAAAAAAAAAAAACGTGGAGCTTCTCCCTATTTTTGTGTCCAGCCAGGTACAACTAGGCAGCTGGGGGATGGAATCTGCAGCGCAGGGAGGCCCAAGCTTTCTGCCCCCCCCCGCTGAAAATTGCAGTCCGCGGCCGCCCCGGAAAATGGCGCGTTCATAGAAGCTGGATGCTGTACCTGGCTGGCATACAAAAATATGGCGAAGCCCACGTCAAAAGTTTTGGGAAATATTTATTAAAAAATAAATAATAATTTAGGGACTGCATCTTTATTAAGTCCTCAAATGTCATTTAGTGTTAAAATAAAGGATTTATTTAAAAAAAAAATGGCGTGGGATCACACATAATTTTAGTCTCTAGCGGAGGTTAAGCAGACGGATGGGGCAGATGTTTGAAGCCTGGGAAGGGGGTAATACCCACGGAGCTTCCCAGGCTACTAATATCAGCCCCCAGCTGAATACCTAGCCTTTACTAGCTATTAAAATGGGGGACCCCCCCAAAAAAAATGACGTGGGGTCCCCCCTATTTTAATAGCTAGCAAAGGCTAGGCAGACAGCTGGGGGCTGATATTAATAGCTCAGGAAGGGTGCCATGAATATTGGCCCCCTCCCAGGCTAGAAACACCAGCCGTCAGCCGCCCCAGAAATGGCGCATCCATAGGATGCGCCAATTCTGGCACTTAGCCTCGCTCTTCCACGCTGCCCTGGTGCGGTGGCAGGGGGTAATAGTGGTGGGGTTCATGTCAGCGCCAGCTGCCATGAAGCCCAGGTTAGTAATGATGGCCGTCTATATGACACCCCCATTACTAACCTACAAAGTGTTAAAAAGAAAAAACACACTACACCCAGAAAAAAATAATTTATTTGAAATAAAACACACAATTTTATTTAATTCTTAGTTTACTAAAAAAAAAATAGTTACCTGTCCACGTTCCTGCGCTGATCTCCCATGCACAGCTGTCACATCTGGAGATGGTGACAGCTGTGCATGGCTGCTGTAAGCTCACGCTGCCGGGAACACGTCCGCTCCCGGCAGCGGGAGCCACTGACTGAGGTCACCGGAGTGCATTCAGTCAGCGCAGCTCCGGAGACCTCCTTTACGGCAGTGCTGTACCGTGGGAATTTCTCACGATACAGCAGTGCCGTAAAGGAGCTAACCGGAGCAGCGCTGCCTGAACTCCGGTGAACCCTTACGGCCCCGTCATTCTAGCGGCGGCAGCGGTTCAGAGCGGTCACATTCTATGTGGCTGCTCTGAACTGGAGATCTTCGTGGGACACTCGTGGACTGCTACGGAGGGGTAAGGATAAGGTTGTGGTTTATTATTTTATATTTTATTACAGGAGATCGATGGCTTCGGGGAATTAGGTGTCTAGGTGAGTATAGGTGTAGTTTTTTATTTTTTACTTTATTTTAGGTGGCGATCGGCGGGGACAGGTAATGTATAAACTAATTTCTTTTAGGTAACCACTGGCCACCAATGACATGTATTTAACATTTATTGGGGACACAGTAGGGCAATTTAAATAGCAGGATCAGGCTGATGGGAACTACTGCTCCCATCGAGCTGATCCTGCTGGCACGAGTGGACGGGGGACAGACATAGGCCGATGGGAGTAGTAGTGTCACATCGGCCTATGTCTGCCTGCACGCACAGACACCCCGCACACACACCCGCACACACACACCCCGCACACACACACACCCCACACACACACACCCCGCACACACACACACCCCGCACACACACACACCCCGCGCACACACACACCCCGCACACACACACACCCCGCGCACACACACACCCCGCGCACACACACACCCCGCGCACACACACCCCGCACACACACACCCCGCACACACACACCCCGCACACACACACCCCACACACACACCCCGCACACACACCCGCACACACACCCGCACACACACACCCCGCACACACACACACCCCGCACACACACACACCCCGCACACACACACACACCCTGCACACACACACACCCCGCGCACACACACCCCGCGCACACACACCCCGCACATACACCCGCACACACACCCGCACACACAACACACCCCGCACACACACACACCCCGCACACACACACCCCGCACACACACACACCCCGCACACACACACACCCCGCGCACACACACACCCCGCACACACACACACCCCGCGCACACACACACCCCGCGCACACACACACCCCGCGCACACACACCCCGCACACACACACCCCGCACACACACACCCCGCACACACACACCCCACACACACACCCCGCACACACACCCGCACACACACCCGCACACACACACCCCGCACACACACACACCCCGCACACACACACACCCCGCACACACACACACACCCCGCACACACACACACCCCGCGCACACACACCCCGCGCACACACACCCCGCACACACACACCCCGCACACACACACCCCCCACACACACCCCGCACATACACCCGCACACACACCCGCACACACAACACACCCCGCACACACACACACCCCGCACACACACACACCCCGCACACACTAATCATGACGGGTCTGGGAGGTGAGGCTGACCTGTGCAGCCGTGGGAAAGTTGATGTGAGTTCATGCAGTCAAGCATGAACTCACATGAACCCTCTGAGGGCAACGCGGCGACTTCAAATGAACAGCTGATCGGCATCACCTGATACCTCAGCTGTTCATTTGAAATAACCGGCGGGAAAGCGCAGCACAGAACGGGAAAGCCGGCGGTGAAGTCTTTTCACTGCCGGCTTCCCCGCCCGGGTCCTTCGCTCCTTGGTGCTGCGCTCCCCGCCCGGTCCTAATTTACGATTGGGATTGGAGGTGGCGAGGGGAGCGGAGGATCGGGGTGGGAGGCTGCGGGGAAGCAGTATGGGGCTGCGTGATTGTTTAAAAGCCGGCGGCTTTTTACCGCGCGCCGGCTTTTAAACAATCAGGAGAATTCTCCCACACTGGGATGGCATTCTGATGACAGGCTGGATCTCAGCTGCCATCCAGCTTGTCATCCTTCACAGACACTGCAGAGCGCAGGCATTATGGGAACTTCCGATTCCGGTATTCGATATTATAAAAGTATCGGAATTAAGTATCGGAATTCCGATACAGTGAATATCGGCCGATACCCGATATTTCAGTATCGGAATGCTCAACACTAGTCATGACCCTTTAGCTAACACCCTCTTTATTGCTTACTGTACAAGTTTTTTTGGATGAGGATACATGTACAAAAATAATGCAAACTATTAGTTCTTAGGCTCCTTATCTCGAGGGTCTCATCACAGCCATTTAGACTGCCCAAACACAAATTTAAAAGGGTTGTCCAACCATAAAATGTTTATGAAAACAACCTAGAGAGTAACAAAATAAAAGAAGTCATAGTCAACCTATTGAGTTATTGCCATTCCAGTTCCGATGTTACTCATTTCAACACTTCCAAGGCACTTGACAGTCTTTGTGCTTCCCCGGAGTTGATGCTAATCACATGCCATCTAGCTAAGTTGCCAATGTAGAGAACTATGGCTAGATACCACATGATCAGCTGAGGGGAGTACAAAGACTAGCAGGAGATCAGGAAGTGTTAGAACCTGAGCAATGGAGGCTTGGTAAGGAAAATACATTGTGTCCTCTATTTTGTGAACTGTCTCTCAGATTTATTTCTTTATTGTGGTTGGTTCAATCCTTTTAATATAACTCTGTAGATTTATTCTCTGTCAATTGAAAATCCATGAAGCGATATGAGTTGCGTCAAATAAAACATTCTGTCTATTACACACGAAAAGTGCCATATTGATCACATCATCTGAAACAGAAGTTTGTAACCATCTTAAAATCTAAAAGATAAAGTGTAAAGTTATAAATATTAGAATTCATTTTTAAACTAAAACGCCCGAGGCAAAAATGCAGACAGTTTTCTGGAAAATTTGTTGTGTTCATTAAATGCGATTTGCTAATGACATAATTTTTCACACACAATAGACTGCACTATATGACTCCGTCCTGGGGCTTTTTAATTATCTGCAAATGACATAAAATAAAATTGACCTATAAACATTGCACATCTAAGATGACTTTCCGTGCCGAAAAGCTATAGCAGGAACACTATGAAAAGCAATTGCTATAACGTTTTACTGAGGCTTTTAGGTAATTACAGTTGACGACAACATTTAAGTCCATTATTTGGGCCCCATTATTATCTTTGAAACCAGATATACTAAGATGTCATTGCTCTACTGTACTTATGTATCCACACACTCTAGTTTCCTTGTTTCATGACATTTAAATTAATGGTACCTAGAAATAAGGTTCTACATATTCCCCTGTACTAAACCCACATATAGTAAAGGTCAGCAATTTGCATGCCTATATGTACAGTGCTCAGCATAAATGAGTACACTCCTTTAAAAAGTTAGATTTTAATCAATATCTCACTGAACACAAGAACAATTTCCAAAAATTTGACAAGTCTGAGTTTCATAGAATATTTTTTTAACCCATAACATGGAGATAAGGTTAATAGAGTACGGTTATATAATTTTCATCACAGAATCTTCACTTCATCAACATACTACTACATCTAGTATTTTGTACAACTTCAATGATTTCTAAGGACAGCACCAAGTTTTCTAGGCAAGTAATGAAGAAGTTGGTGACATATTGCACCATCTATCTTTTTCCATTCTTGAAGAACGACTTCTTTTAGAGCCTGGATGATGGATGGAGAGTGATGGCAACCTATTCCCCATAGGTGTTCGGTTCGGGTCAGATCAGGAGACACTCGGCCACTGAACCACTTAGACCCTTTTCTTCTTCAGAAATGCAACAAATGTGTTTTGGATCATTGTCAGGTTGGAAAAGTACACCTGTACCAAGGGCATGGAGTGATGGTAGCATCTTCTCTTTAAATATAGAGCAGAACACCTGTGAATTTATGATACCATAAATGAAATATAGACCTCGACACCAGCAGCACTCATACAGCCATAAGGACACTGTCACGACCATGTTTCACTGTAGGCACCATGCAGTTATAAAAACAAATTTAGAAAAATGCATGGTGCCCACTTTTTAAATGAATTAATATAGAATTGTTTTATTTAAGACTCTGTTGTATAAGTAATATGTATATATCTATGGTTCACGGGGTCACAGTGGCCCAGCCAAGGGTTCCAGAATCCGGTTAGGCCCAGAGAGCTAGCTCAAGCTTCAAGTCAGTATTGGGCCTAAAAGGTCCAGAAAAGCACAGCCCCATCAGTGGTTGACTTTGGAGCTAAATTATTGTCACTGTGGTCTCCATTATTTCCTATGGTTTTATTTACTAATCTATTAGAATAATTGATTATTTGTCCTATTATTTGCTCAGTGATTCAAAAAAATAGCATGAATAAAGTGGACATTCACATGTTCCATATATTTGGAGGGTAATGGGCCCAAGGAACAACAGTTTGACACAGGTAACACAAGCAGGGCCAAAGCCATTACTTGGAGAACCTGGTAAGTGTAGAGGCTAACAACATCTGAGGGGATGTTCACACTATGTTTACTGAGTAGGCTCAGTAGCTGAGTCTGTTTCATACCTTGCAGGTGCCCACTGTGTTTTACAGCCGAACCCAAGTTGAACAGGTGGGATCAAAGCTATCTCCAATTACAGCAGTTTACCTCTTAAAATGCAACTGTCAAGCATTTGAGAGGTTAAAAATGGAGGAAAGTGTCCTTTCCGATGCCCATCACCAATCCTTCCTCCATAAAGTGGTAGCTGAATGCCAATGGCATTGTCATGACAGTTGGGGAGGCCCTATATTTGCAATGTTTGTACAACTATAAAGTCAAGCCTGTGGCTGGGCTCCATGGGAAATAATTAATTTTATGATGCACTGCAATGTAACAGTATTGCAGTATATTGGACAAGGAAGTATCCTTGGGAGACCTATAAAAAGTGTAAAACGAAAATGAAAAATATTTTTTAAAAAATGAACAAATATAAAAGTTCAAATATAAAAGTTAACCCCTCTTATGGTAGAATATAAATAAAATCTAAAATAATAACATATGAGGTATTGTAGCATGCATGTCCCTCCAAACTGATAAAATATTATAATAGTTATCACATACAGTGAGTGACAAAATGAGACAGAAAGTACAATAAGCAGAATCACTGTTTTAGGTTCACTGTTTTATGCCTTCTAAAAAATGGAATGAAAAGAGATCAGAAAGTCTTAAATTCCCCAAAATGGTAATGGTAAAAATAATAGCTCATACCACAACAAGCAACCCTGCTATAACTTTTTTACCCGAAAAATAAGAAAAAAGTTGTAGCTATTGGAAAGGGAGAAGGAGAAATTGAAAGCAAAAAGGGGTCCACTGGGACTCTGTTGCCCAAGGGCCTGAATAAACCTGGATCTGGCCCTAAATACAAGCACCCAAGTTAGTAGATACTTTGTCTCTAAGGAGTCATACTTTTCTTGTGTTGTGTTTTCAAGGGTAAGGCTATATGTTTCCTATATTTCTGAATTAGAAAGAAATAAATATGTGGCAAGTCCACTACAAATTCCCTTTAAAATCGGAATTTAACACACACAGTTTTTGCAACTGTGAATGTGGCCGTACCCTAAAAATAGTGCACAATCATAGCCTTTGGGGTATTTTTCTGTAATTTAAATGAGGAATATTGGGATTTAAAAAGTTATTAAGTCTCAATTTGACTTTTAACACAAATGGCAAAGTTTTGTTTACAAGCATTATTTAAGCAAAAACAACAAAAAAATATATATTTTAAGCATTTTTAATTTATACTAAATAATTTTATCTTTTTTGAAAATTGTTCTAATGTAACAATTAAAGAAGTACTCCCATCCTCTGAATATATTGCAATCATCATATTATATAGCACTGTGTACTTACAATTGCTCATTTTGCCTTTCTACCCAGTTAATTCTTCTTTTTTCCATTAGGTCTATGACATCACGTGATTAAAAACTGACTAGCTGAATCTTTCTACTCTCTGTATAGAAACAGGAAGTCTATTTTTCCTGCACGAGTCATCCCCCTCTTTATCTCCTGATGCAACTGCTCCATTCCTTCCCCATGCCAGGAATTTTTGGAGTGATGACTCACGCAGGGAAAAAAGACCTCCTGTTTCTACATAGAGCTCATAAGGATTCAGCTAGTCAGTTTTCAATCATATGATGTCATAGACCTAATGGAAAGGAGAAGAATTAGGTGGGTAAAAGGGAAAATGAGCAATTGTAAGTGCACAGTGCTAAATAATATGATGCATGCAATTTATAAGAGGATAAAAATGTTGACAGGAGTGCTGCTTTAAGAAACACCAATTCACAATCTGTGTGAACATCTCATGACCAAGACAAACAATCTGTGTGATCATCAAATGAATAAGACAAATTTTCATCTTCTGGAAGTTAAAAATGAGGATTCACATTCATGTACCTAAAGTGGGGTTCTTGAAAATGATAAAGAAATTTAGAAAATTGTATAATTGAAAATTGAGTAAATGTTATTTTCATATATAGAAATATCAGAATACAAAGTGACAGTATGTAAAACTCTATGATTCCTTAAACATAGACTTTATTGACATCTATTTCTTAGCAAGGACTGCAAATAAATACAAAGAAATTGAAATTACTAAGAACGAGCTGAGTAATCATGAAATATTTTTTTTACTAGTATACTAATCAGTCAGCATCTAACTCCTGTTGTGCCACATTTTGAGAGACCATAGAGTACAGGATCAACATCTGGAGGATGTGGATTGCCAAATAACATTAACACAGCTGAAAAAACTACATGAAGATTAAAAAGATAAAAATATTCCCCTTTTTTTGAAGATTTTGAAGAACAGTTGGATATGACCCAGTCAGGAAGATGTAAAAGTCAAGTTATTCAGCTGTGTTACTATTCTTTGAACTTTTTCTACTCATGGAATTTACTCAAGTTTCTCTAATAAGCTATCACTTATTAACGCATACATTAGAAAAAAACATGAAATATCCAAAATATTTTAAGAGCAATTCCTGCAACATTAAGTAACCGTAAAAACTAATGTTTTAAAAAAATTGAGTTTAAACAAATGATTAAAGAAGTTGTCCACTACTTTGACATCGATGCCCTATTCAATTGAATAGGAGGCAGATGTGCAGTTAAAAGCGGCGGCCACTACAACTTGATGGCCAGGCACCGCAGGTAAGGACTTCCGCCAGCATCGGTAACGGTTGATCGGCACGCACGCGGCACCCCAGCCGATCATGCATTGATGCCCTATTGTACAGATAGGCCATCAATGTCAAAGTAGTGGACAACCCCTTTAAGAATTTAGTAAATGAAAAAAGGGTGATCTCTCATTTTTCTTTTTTGTCATGACACAATTCATCAATGTATAGTTGTTGATAAAACCCTCAGTGACTAAAATTAGCTTAAATTGCATGTAGACATAATTAAGGTGATTAATCAAGACTCAGAGAATGAATCTTGACTCATGAATATCTCAATTAGCACTAAAACATCATATAAAACGCTTATAGAATTTGTCTGAAAGTGTACATCTGGTTCCTTAAAGACTTCAGAGACGTTTACCATCCTTCATGGATTTTTTCCTTACAAACTGGCAGATCGTTTACCTCTCCAACAATATTTGTCAAGTAGGACATGAAGGAATTGGATTTGCCCAATTTAAGAGTCACGTCATGGAGAGTTAATGGTGAACATTTGATAGAAGTCATTCATCTATATATCAATAAAGCAAACTTAAAAAACATATAATTGAAAAAGAAGATCTTTACAAAATTTACCTAAATTTACTCATATCATCACTTCAGTAGAGACTAAGACAACTTGGTCATTCCCAACACAACTTAGTAATCTATATAGTCTATCCAACACACTCCAAACCCTAAAACATTGAACCTTTAGCAATGAGGAGGAATACCGGGAAAAATCTTTACTTGTGCATACAGACTGACTCTAACCTTTCCTAAAATTATGTTTGTGGAAAGGTTTTCCGATACTCAAAAATTAACATCTACTTTTGAGTTTCTAGTATTTGTTGGAAAAAGTGCACCCTTCTCTTGTTCTGCTTTTGGCAGAGAAGGTTTCTTCTAGTTCCTCTGACATTTTTTATAAATCTTCATCACTTAATGTGTCATGTAAACTAAGTCAAAATTGGTGTTATTTCCACTAAACATGCACCTTTCTTTTTTGAGATGTCAAAAATTATAAACTATATAAAATGTAGATTATAAGGAAAAGCCCTTAACAGGCTGCAATCCCAACAGGGTTGCCATACGTAGACACCTACAGCATAAAAATCTTCCAACAAAGAATTACAAAATCATGTTTTATTATTATTTTTACAAACATTTCAAGCCAAGAAGAAAGGTAAGGAAGGACACTTCCCAATGTATATTTCAATTTTACCAAGAATAGCTTGAAGATTTCGTAATTCTTTGTACCTATTGGTCAATGGTATCACATCAACTAAATGCCTGTAGCTTGAGAGACATTATCCTAACACAGGTCTGCAAGGGTAAAATTATATGAAAAGTAAGAGGTGATTTTACTTTCAATCACTGAACTATAAAAATATTTTAAAAAAATCCAGTATGGACAGTTTTTTTTCCCAAACACTGACTCCATAGGCTTTTTCTAGCACCATACTTTGACCCTTTTGCCTGACCTTTGGTGGATGATTTTGGTGTCATTAGATTGGTTAGAAATAGTGTTGAGCCACCCCCGTAGTGTTCGAGTTCGGTTCGGTTCGTCGAACACCCGTGTGTTCGTCGAACTGTTCGTCGAACTGTTCGTCGAACACCTTCGAACACCGTTAAAAACAATGGCAGGCAAACAAAAACACATAGAAACACATAGAAAACACCTTCAAAGGTGTCCAAAAGCTGACAAACTGCTCAGAAGACATAACTAACACATGGAAAAGTGACAAGTACATATAGTCATGCGAAAAGAAAAGAGGTGGAGGAGTAAAAGGAGGGGGAGACACAGATATAGGCATGTCATGCCCTTCTAAAATCCAAAAAGTGAGAAGCCGACACGGCCAGTCCGCTCCTGCCCGTGCCACCTCCGTGTCGCCGGGTTTGTGCCAGAGCCGCGGTGAACCCTGACGGCCAGCCCCCCTCTCCCAATACTGGTGCCTGTCCGCTGGTGGGTCGAGCGAGCCCCCCTGTGGTGGAGGCAGCTCTAAGCTTTTTAATTTAAATTGTCTCTCTAATTTGAATGAATACACTTTAAATCCATTTACAAGGATCTATTGGAGGGCAAGTCTCATGCCAGCAGCCGCTTAATTCCAGCTCCAGTAGCGTCCACTAAAGCTGCTGCAGTTAAAAAGCTTTTATAAGGATCGAGCTCGGCTGTCCACTGCAAGGCATCCTAATGCCAGTCCCAGCCCCTATGCCTTGGGGTGCCTCCTGATGCTCTTCACTAAGTTTCCCATGGTCCCGAATCATTTCCTTTGAAAAAATTAAGTGTCTAAACTACAGGTGGTGTAGCTTGCTTAACAGCCGGGATAATCCGCTGACTAGCAGACACTGCTACTAGGCACAAAGTATTTCCTGGGCTAGATGCAGTTAAAAATTTGTAATTAGATACTCTCGTTGGATGCTGAGAAAGCATTCCATAGAGTCTCCTGGCACGCCATATATGATTCTCTTAAAAAGCTTGGGGTAGGGGTCTAGGGGACCCTTTTATAGCCAAAATCACGGCCCTGTATCGCAATACGTCACCTAGGCTGAAGATAAATGGAACTGTAGCACCCTGAGGGCTCGGTTGCTACAGACATATTGCACCTCACCCAGAGGTGTGATATCTCACTCTCAGGTAAGGATGGAGTGTGGATCAGGACCCGACACCTGCATGCATTACACCACATTGCCGTGGGGCAGGGCGACCAATATGCCCTTGAGATGGGCACGACAGTCCCTGTCCCTGGCTGGAGTGGGGGGAGGGAACACTGAGGAAGGGGAACCCTGTAGTGCAGGAGCAGGGAGGAAGCAGTTCCTGGGTGCATTGAGAAGGGAGTATAAAAGGTGGGCACCATCTTAGTTCAGTGCAGAGAAGTCTGAGCAGAAGTGGCAGGGAGCAGGGGCTCTGCATGAGCTCTGCTCCGGAGGCGGGCCTAGTAACAGAGGCCCAGGCCTGGAAGAGGGAGAAGGAAAGAAGAGGAGCGGATAAGGCTCCAGGAACGAGGAATGAAGGGATCCCAGGGGTGCGGACGGGCGAGTCGCCACCGCACGCCCGAATCCACCTGCGTGGAGGGGTCAGGCCAAAGGGGGAGACCGGTCCCCGAACTAGTGGAGGCAGGAAACGACCCTCAGCTAGAAACCGGAGGCTCTGACATTTTATGTGGCGCAGCCCCTCGCTACACCCGCTAGGAAGGCACCACATAGGGTCAGGGAAACTGGCGCCAAGTTTACCAAGAGGAGGCCCGAGGCAGCCGGACAGAAGTGTTGGTAAGAAAGGCCAGACAAAGGACACACAAAGGGGGTCCTGTGAAGTGCTCCAAAGTTATCTGGGAGTTGTCTGAGCCCCTCACCTGGTGAGCACAGTACGACGTGGGCAGCCGTTACCTGCAGACGTGGTCTGGATAATAAGAACTGTGAGTAAAGGCCCTGGACTGCATCACTGACTCCGTGTCATTACTGCTGCTGCCCTGCACCATAACCCCCATCCTCCGCATACACTGCCCTGAGGCTATACTCCTCCCGTGGGGAGTTATGCTACGCTCTGCTGCACCCACAACACCAGCCTCAGCGGTCTGCCCTGGAGCGGCGGTTCACTCTGACCGCAATCCACGGGTGGCGTAGTCGGACATTTAAACATCAAAACCACATAAATAGTTCCGCCACTGGTTTGACCGCCCTGAGCCACGGAACCGGGTTGCCGCCACGGAGACTAAAACCATCAGAATCCACCAAAAAGGGTCCGGCTCCGGGTGTCCCAAGGCCCAGGGGGCGCGTCAGAACATTTTCATCACCTTTCACAATCACCAATGGGACAAGGCAGGGATGTTCTCTGTCCCCTCTCTTATACATCCTAGTGACGGAGCACCTGCTCTCATCAATTCGCCATAACCCCAATATTAGGTGGATTGAGGTGGGAGGCACCGAGTACAAGTGCTCTCTATTTGCTGATGATGTCCTAGTATATATCACTCAATCACATATATCCATCCCTGCTGTTATGGCTGAAATAGATCACTTTGTTACATGGTCAAATTTTAAAATCAATGCAGCGAAGTCTGAGGCCCTCAATGTCTCCCTCCCCAAATCCATATAGGATTCCATCCAGTCCAACTTTCCCTTTGCCTGGCCCTCACAGGGTATCAAATACTTAGGAATTCCTATTCATCGAGACCTCTCCCATCTATGTTATCTTAATTTTGGGCCCTTTATTGAACAACTCCATACAGACCACGGTTGGCAAGTTAGAACTGTAAGATTCACTACGTGAACCGCTGGTGTTTTGTGGAAAAGCACATGTACACTGCGTTCCAAATTATTATGCAAAAAGTGTTTAGGAGTGATAAGGGAAGAATTTGTTTGTTTGTCAGTTAAACTCATTGATGGTGATGTGTGTCAGGGCTCTTTATATCACTGTAAGCAATTGCAGACACCTGTGCTAATTAGTTTGGCAGGTGTGTCCAATGAAAGGCAAGACTACTTAAGAAGGCTCTCTCACATTATTAAGCAGCCTACATTTTCTGCCAAAATGGGAAAGAAAAAGGATGTGTCGGCTGCTGAGAAGCAACAAATTGTGGAGTGTTTAGGTCAAGGCATGACTACAATCAACATTGTGCGATGATCAGGATGAAGTGTCTTGGCAATCAAGAAGTATGTAGCTGATTCACAGTACACACGTGTGCGTGCTGATAAGGGCAAATTGAGGACTCTTTCCTACAGGCAATTACGTCAGGTTGAAAGAGCAGCGGCCAAAAAGCCTTGTCATAGCAGCAGACAAGTTTTTGAAGCTGCTTGTGCCTCCAACGTCCCCCGAACAACAAGATGCAGGGTCCTTCAGAGGTTTGCAGCTGTGCATACGCCATCCTGTCGACCTCCTCTATCCACTTCACACAAGCAGAAACGGCTCCAGTGGGCCAAACATTACATGAAGACTGATTTCAAAACAGTTTTGTTCACGGATGAGTGCCGTGCAGCGCTCGATGGTCCAGATGGATGGAGTGGAGGATGGCTGGTTGATGGACACCCCACGCAAACACGGCTACAGCGCCAAGAAGGAGGAGGTGGAGTA
Source organism: Phyllobates terribilis (assembly GCF_046119375.1). NCBI lineage: Eukaryota > Metazoa > Chordata > Amphibia > Anura > Dendrobatidae > Phyllobates > Phyllobates terribilis. Next base: position 304,131,276 of record NW_027362768.1, on the reverse strand, counting down.
ATGTTTTGGGCTGGAATCATGGGGAGAGAGATTGTCGGCCCCTTTAGGATCCCTGAAGGCGCTAAAGATGAACTCCATAATGTATGTGGATTTTCTCAAACAGCACTTCCTGCCATGGTTCAAGAAGAAGAACCGTGTATTTCACAGCAAGATCATTTTTCTGCATGATAATGCACCATCTCATGCTGCACATAAAACATCTGCATCTCTGGCTGATATGGGCATAAAAGGGGACAAACTTATGGTGTGACCCCCATGCTCCCCTGACCTCTACCCCATTCAGAACCTTTGGAGCATCATTAAAAGGAGTGTCTATGATGGAGGGAGGCAGTTCACATCTAAGCAACAGCTCTGGGAGGGTATTCTGTCCTCATGCAAAACAATTGAAGCAGAAACCATCCAAAACCTGACAAATTCAATGGACGAGAGAGTTCAGAAGCTCCTTTCGAACAAGGGGTCCTATGTGAAAATGTAACATCACCTAGAATAAAGTTTTGAGTTGAAAACTGTTTGATTTCAGTTTCTAACAACCTGCTAATGCTTATAATTTCAAAAATGACCATTTTTTTGGTCTTTATTAAAATGAAAAGGTTGATCGAAAAGTTTGGGGGATCTAAGAGTGTGGCAACCCAGTAGTCATGATTACTTCGAATTCTGACAATATGAGGGTCATGCTGCAGGTAGTGCAGCAAGAAGGCACTTATGTGTCTTGCGCATCTCGGAGCCCCAAAATTATTTTCCGGGCTAGATGCAGCTAAAAATTATTTTAAATTTTAAATCTGGTGAAGCTTTAGTATAGATGGCCTAATAGGATCAGTGCTGCACACTGCTACAAAGCCCAAATTATTTTCCAGTCAAGATACAGATAAACATGATTAGTAATTTGAAAGCTTAAAACGGTTGGTAGGGTGATTTTAACCAATCATCAAGCTTTTACTCTCCCCAGGATGACACAGGGGTAGAAAAGTCGTTTCGGATCCATGATTTGTTCATCTTTATGAACGTGAGTCTGTCTACATTATCAGTGGAGAGCCGCGTGCGCTTATCTGTCAGCACACCACCAGCAGCGCTGAACACACGTTCAGACAGAACGCTGGCTGCGGGGCATGACAAGATCTCCAAGGCGTAAGTGGCTAGCTCCGGCCATTTATCCAGATTGGAAGCCCAAAAAGAGCAAGGGTCCAGTGACACAGTCGTGGCTTCAATGTTTACTTGGAGATACTCCTGTACCATCGTCTCTAGGCGTTGACTATGTGTCAGACTTCTTGTCTCCTGTGGCCTTGCAAAGGATGGGCTAAAAAAGTGGTGAAATGATTCCGCAAAATTGATGTTACCAGCAGATACTGTGGTTCTGTTACGGTTTGAGTGCTGAACACTTGACGGTCCCACGGTTGGCAAGTTGGAACTGTGAGATTCACTACGTGCACCACTGGTATTTTGTGGAAAAGCACATGTAAGATTCTGCAACAGTCTCTGCTGATACTCCTGCATGCGTGCATCCCTTTCTATGGCAGGAATAATTTCTGCAAATTTACTTTTGTACCGGGGATCTAACAGTGTGGCAACCCAGTAGTCAGGATTATTTCTAATTCTCACAATTCGAGGGTCATGTTGCAGGTAGTGCAGCAAGAAGGCACTCATGTGTGTTGCGCATCCAGGAGCACCAAGTCCCTGTTGTGTTGATGGCGAGGTAACAATCATGCTTCCTTCCTCTGTCCTCTCCCCCCAACCTCGCACAACAGAAATGTGATCAAGGTCTCCCTCATCTGATGAGTCTTCCATCAGTTCGTCCTCCACTTCTTCCTGGGCTCCTGCACCTTCCTCACTAGTTTGGCTGCTACCATGCGCCCTGGTAAAACCATCTCCCCCACCCTCACATGCCTGCCGCCTTGGTGCTGCCGACCGTCTGGACCTTGCAGATGTTAGCCCTTCCACATACAACTCCTCCTCCTCTACTTCCTCCACCTCCTCTTGTGCCACCACCTGACTCTGAATTCTGTTTAACATGTGCTCCAGCATGTAAATCACCGGAATAGTCATGCTGATAATGGCATCGTCAGCACTAAACATCTTCGTCGCCATTTCAAAACTGTGCAGAAGGGTGCATAGGTCCCTGATCTGAGACCACTCCTCCAGCGTGATTTGCCCCACCTCTGAATCTCGTTGGCCCAGGCTATACGTCAGAACGTATTGCACCAGGGCTTGTCGGTGCTGCCACAGTCGCTGCAACATGTGCAGAGTTGAATTCCACCGGGTAGGCACATCGCATTTTAGCCGGTGAAGTGGCAGGCCCAACGACTTCTGTAGAGATGTAAGTCGCTGAGCTGCGGGATGCGAACGGCGGAAGTGAGCACACAGCGACCGTGCCCTCTGCAGAAGGCCATCTAGTCTGGGATAGTGGGCTAAAAATTGCTGGACAACCAGGTTCAACACGTGAGCCATACAAGGCACGTGTGTGACATTGCCCCGGCGAAGGGCCGCACCCAGGTTTGCAGCATTGTCGCACACGGCCTTCCCTGGTTTCAGGTCCAGTGGAGACAACCATTCATGAAATTGGTTCTCCAGAGCTGACCACAACTCCTCAGCTGTGTGACTCACATTTCCCAGACATTTCAATGTAAAAACCGCCTGATGACGTTGAGCCCTACTGCCAGCATAGTAAGGAGGTGTGCAGTATCCCTTCTGCGCAGTTAGAAAGCTTGTGGCATGACCAGACAGGCTTTGGGTGCAGGTGGAAGACCGAGAGGAGGTTGAGGAGGAAGAAGCAGTGGAGGAACTTTGACATAAAGAGGATTGACGCACAACTCGTGGGGACGGCAAGACTTGGACAGCAGCCCCTTGTCCTGCTGTCACCATAGTTACCCAGTGCCCAGTCAGCGACATGTAACGCCCCTGTCCATGCCTACTCGTCCAAGTGTCTGTGGTGAAATGCACCCTGTCACACACAGAGTTTCTCAAAGAAGCGGTGATGTTGTGTGCGACATGCTGGTGGAGCGCAGGCACACCTTTCTTTGAGAAGTAGTGCCGACTGGGCATCTGGTACTGGGGCACTGCGACAGACATAAGGTCTCGAAAATCCTCTGTGTCCACCAGGCGGAAAGGCAGCATTTCTGTAGCCAAGAGCTTGCAGATGGTGAAATTCAACCTCTTAGCTTTCTCATGGCTAGGAGGAAATGGTCTTTTACTTGTCCACATCTGAGGGACCGAGGGCTGGCTATTGTGCTTAGACGGGGTTGATAAGGATGTCCCCGGCAAACTGCCGGTCTGTGAGGAAGATGCAGGCGGACATGTTAGGTTGCCTTGATCCAAAGGTGGTGCTATCGATGTCGGACAGCGCTCAACACCAGCTGGTGTTCCCACCTCCAAAGAAAATGATGACCTGCCAATCCCGCTGGCTGTTGCGGGTAAAGAGGTGGCAGGTCTGCGCCCCAAAACAGGTGTGACTGCTGTCCCCCCAGTCACAGAGGATGAAGAGGCCGCGGATGCACAAGATATGGCAGACGGTGGTTGGCCCGGCCGGCTAGGCCGCATTGTAGCACACTGAGCTTCCCACTGCAACTTATGCTTCATGTCCATGTGCCGGTTCATGCATGAAGTACTCAAACTATGTATTTTTTGGCCTCTACTTAGCTTTTGCTGACAAATGTTACAGATAACACGAGTTGGGTCATCTTTATCGATCTGAAAAAATGCCCAGGCTATGCAAGGCTTAGCACCCATGCGACCTGAAGAGCCACCACGACTTGTGGTGAGAGGCAGAGTTGTGTTTGAGGATGCAGTTGTTGACGTGCTTCCAGTACTACGTCTCTGTCCAGGAAGGCGCAACCTGACCTCGTCGTCACTAGCATCTTCCTCCACCTCCTCTGCTGACCTCATCTCTTGGCTGACTGTGGGTTGACAGTAAGTGGGATCTCCAACCTCATCATCATCACCCTGTGTGTTATCACACCCGTCGTCCTCAGAGCCAACCTGTTCCTGCCCTGACAAAAAACTAAAGTTGTCGCTCCAATCAGGTATTTGAGTCTTATCATCGTCTTCCTCATTGTCTCCACCAACAGGAGTTACAGTTTGGGAATGAGGGTCTACATTATGGTCAGAACCTTCTGCGTCTGGTCCTGGATCCGACTCATAAAGATTCTGGGCATCAGTGCAGATCATTTCCTCGTCTGGATTCACAGAAGCGCTGGAGTCGACCTCTGATTCCCAGGCTATAGTATGAGTAAACAGCTCTGCAGACTCAACCATCTGTTCTACCTCATACTCAGACGGGCAGCTGGAGATTTGGGAGCTGTGAGGAAGCAAGTGCGATTTGGGTGACACCTTTGAGGACTGGAGTATTTGTGATGTTGAAGTTGATGTGGAGGAGAGCCCACTTAAAGGAGCACTTGATATCCGTTGAAGCACCTGCTGTTTTTGTGCCTCATCTGGAATTTGTAGCGATTGGCGTGGCCGTAAGAAAGGGATCTTATCACATTGTCCGCTAAAAGAAGTAGACATTTTAGTTTGGCTGGAAGATGGTCTTTCTTCTGCAGATGTTACTGTTGCTTTAACACCTACCCCATGGACACAACCTTTTTTCCCCTTCCCAACACGCCTATTCCCCTTTCCACCAGCAGCAGGCCTTTTTCCACTCATTTTGGTGGTTAACTAATTCACAACTCTGGAGTTGTTTGCACAAAAAAACAATGGATGGTAACCGAGCAGAGCTGAGTGGCCAAACTGTGGTATTAGGCCAAAACTATTGGCTGGGTTAGATGCAGAAAAAAATTATTTTCAATTTGCAACCTGATGGAGGTCAGTATAGATGGACTAATACAACAAGTCCCACACACAGCTAGAAGCCCAATATTTTTTCAGAGGTAGATGCAGAAAAAAATATATTCAGTTTGCAACCTGATGGAGGTCAGTATAGGTGGACTAATAGAACAAGTCCCACACACTGCTAGAAGGCCAAATATTTTTTCAGAGCTAGATGCAGAAAAAATTTTTATTCAGTTTGCAACCTGATGGAGGTCAGTATAGATGGATTAATAGAACAAGACCCACACACAGCTAGAAGCCCAATATTTTTTCAGAGGTAGATGCAGAAAAAAATTATATTCAGTTTGCAACCTGATGGAGGTCAGTATAGATGGATTAATAGAACAAGACCCACACACAGCTAGAAGCCCAATATTTTTTCAGAGCTAGATGCAGAAAAAAATTATATTCAGTTTGCAACCTGATGGAGGTCAGTATAGATGGATTAATAGAACAAGACCCACACACAGCTAGAAGCCCAATATTTTTTCAGAGCTAGATGCAGAAAAAAATTAGATTCAGTTTGCAACCTGATGGAGGTCAGTATAGATGGATTAATAGAACAAGACCCACACACAGCTAGAAGCCCAATATTTTTTCAGAGGTAGATGCAGAAAAAAATATATTCAGTTTGCAACCTGATGGAGGTCAGTATAGATGGACTAATACAACAAGTCCCACACACAGCTAGAAGCCCAATATTTTTTCAGAGCTAGATGCAGAAAAAAATTATATTCAGTTTGCAACCTGATGGAGGTCAGTATAGATGGATTAATAGAACAAGACCCACACACAGCTAGAAGCCCAATATTTTTTCAGAGCTAGATGCAGAAAAAAATTATATTCAGTTTGCAACCTGATGGAGGTCAGTATAGATGGATTAATAGAACAAGACCCACACACAGCTAGAAGCCCAATATTTTTTCAGAGGTAGATGCAGAAAAAAATATATTCAGTTTGCAACCTGATGGAGGTCAGTATAGATGGACTAATACAACAAGTCCCACACACAGCTAGAAGCCCAATATTTTTTCAGAGGTAGATGCAGAAAAAAATATATTCAGTTTGCAACCTGATGGAGGTCAGTATAGGTGGACTAATAGAACAAGTCCCACACACTGCTAGAAGGCCAAATATTTTTTCAGAGCTAGATGCAGAAAAAAATTATATTCAGTTTGCAACCTGATGGAGGTCAGTATAGATGGATTAATAGAACAAGACCCACACACAGCTAGAAGCCCAATATTTTTTCAGAGCTAGATGCAGAAAAAAATTATATTCAGTTTGCAACCTGATGGAGGTCAGTATAGATGGATTAATAGAACAAGACCCACACACAGCTAGAAGCCCAATATTTTTTCAGAGCTAGATGCAGAAAAAAATTATATTCAGTTTGCAACCTGATGGAGGTCAGTATAGATGGATTAATAGAACAAGACCCACACACAGCTAGAAGCCCAATATTTTTTCAGAGCTAGATGCAGAAAAAAATTATATTCAGTTTGCAACCTGATGGAGGTCAGTATAGATGGATTAATAGAACAAGACCCACATACAGCTAGAAGCCCAATATTTTTTCAGAGCTAGATGCAGAAAAAAATTAGATTCAGTTTGCAACCTGATGGAGGTCAGTATAGATGGACTAATAGAATGATGCTATGCCCAAAAGATTTTACTTCACTAGGTGCAGTAAAAAAATTGGTATTCTATACACAGGTGGTATATCTTGCAACACAGATAGGCTACTCCACTGACTAACACACTCTGCAATAGGCCAAAAAGGATTAGCTTTGCTAGATTCAGCCAAATGCTGTGAAAAAAACTTGCACAGCACTGGCACAGACCTGCCTGGCAAAAACTGATAGGAACTGATGTAACCTAGTCCTGAAAAGGACTCCAATTACAATTAGTCTTTACTCCCACAACCTATCTATTTAAGAGCACAGACCTGCCTGATAAAAGTCGTAGGAAATGCTGTAACCTAGTCCTTAAAAGGACTGCAATCACAACTATTCCCTACTCCCAAGCTATCTGTATATTTGTGCGAAAATTGGCTTGAAATTAACAAGGTATAGCGCACACAGCAACGGCGGTGCCGTCTAACACGAAGCTGCAGCAGTGAGAAAATGGTGGCGACGGGGAAAATGGCTTGGTCTTATAGGGCAAGGACATGTGACATACACTGCCAATGACACATGCCCTTGCTTGTGTGAAAAAAAGCACTTCGCTCCGTGTGTGCGCTGCTGATAGGCTGACAGATTGCACCTCCCCACTGTAAATGCGGGAAAGAGAAAAAAAAATGGAGATCTTCATTGTTCCTGCAGAGATCCATCCCCTGCCCCTCCCCCCACCCCGCTGTACACTCAAACTGCGTATTAACATTAATTTTCATCATTACTGAGAAAAAATCCAGTTATGATTTTGGTGCACGAACAGTTATCGAACATAACCTCGAACAGCCAAATTTTTCTCAAATTGTTCGTGTTCGCCGAACGGCTCGAACACCGCCCAAAACAGCTCGAATTTGAGATTGGCGAACAGTTCGAGTAGAACAACGCTCATCTCTAGTTAGAAATTAATGGACGCTGTGCTGCGATTGGCTACTGTGTGTAGAGTAGTTTTTATTAACCCAGCTTCCAAAGAATGTGATGGTGTCCATAGAAAGCAATCAGAGCACAGCTTTCATTTTACATCAGCAGTATAAGAACTTAAAGCTGCACTGTGATTGGTTGCTATGGGTAGGAAAGGCAAATTTTCTTGTAGACAGAATTCATAAGAGTGTGGTGGCGTGCTTACCATGATTCCTTTCAGTATTTAGTGGTTGTGGATTAAGCTTCTGTTTTTAACAGCGTGATTGAAATGGCTACAAGGGGGTGTCGTAATTCACCCGACAACTTTTGCTACGTTTATGGTTGTTTTATAGTGAAGAAATAATGAAGGAACATTACGGACTTCTTTAGAAAAGTGTATTATGCATACTTTAGTGTAAAACTAGGTGATCAGGACAAGTCATGGGTTCAACATTTAGTGTGTTCTATTTGTGTAGAAGAACTACAACAGTGGTCTAAAGGGAAGAAACAGAGCTTTTATTTTGGCGTGCCTATGATCTTGAGGGAACCTCCAATTGATAGTGATGACTGCTACTTTTTGTATGTGCAACTTGGAGGAATTCAACCTCAAAAATAAGAAGAAAATTATATACCCAGACCTCCCGTCAACAATTCGCCCTCTGCCTCATGGTCGATGAATACCTGTAACTTCACCTCTGGAGAACCTAGAAGATACACCTGATTCAGTAGATTCATAATATGAACTGCAGTTGGCAAATGAGAACATCTTTGCAGCCTGGACTCAAGAACATAATTGCGAAAAGTTTAATTGATCTCACTAAAGTTCTCCTGCCACCACTCCACATTAAGCTTGAACTAATGAAGCAGTTTGTGTAAGCTCTACAGAAAGGAGAAACTTTTAAGTACCTGTGTATCAAGTTTCAGGGACTGTTCGAAGTAAAACTGAAGGAAGGCATTTTTGTGGGTATGGATATTCGGAAACTCATGAAGAACGACGTGTTCGAAAACAAAAATGAAAGCTGTTAAGAAAAGGGCTTGGGATTCTTTTAAAGAAGGCGTTAAGAAATTTCTAAATAATAAGAAAGATCCAAAATTTAAATCCATCGTCGAGAACATGCTGAAATGTTTCAAAGCTTTGGGTTGTCTTATGAATTTGAAGTTACATTTTTTAACATTCCCATTTGGACTACTTTGCGGAAAACCTTGGTGCAGTTAGCAAAGAGCAAGGAGAAAGATTTCACCAGGATATCAAGAAGATGGAATGACAATACCATGATAGATGAAACGTGAACATGATGGAGGATTACTGTTGGATGCTTCACAGAGAAGATCCACAGACCTTCTATTTATCTTGTTCATCTCGCTTGTACGTAATTTCACGCACATTTTGTGCAAAATCCATAAGTGATGGTTAAAAATAGAAGTGTTTTTTTAAATCAGGGTATAAGAAAACACAAGAATCAGTCATTGGATTTGAAAAAAATCTCATAAACTAAAATTTTGCATACCAGTGACTTTAGAGCCAACTTTTCCATGTAGTGGTGCCATAAACAAAGACTTTACTTGCTGATTTGAAAACAAATATGCCTCTACGCTTACAGTACATTATGTTTATATGTGGATTCAGGTTATTGGAGTTCATAAGACACCATGGCCCAAAAGGATGGTCATAAGAGTACAGCCAGTTGTTGAATTTTGGTTAAAGATTCCAAATACAAAGACTTTGATAAATCCGTTGTGCTGAATGAAAATCAACAATGTGTGCGCCAATAACTAACCAGGTGGCATTGCTATGAGGGTTTGTGCAATGTAATTCTTTTCGGCTTAAAATTTGAGTTTGATTGGCTTCGACAGAGATGAACATGCATGAATGGAGTTGGAGACAAGGATAGTAATAAAAGTGCCTTTTTAAGTCCATATAGTTTAAACATAGCAGAAAAAGCATAGTATTTTACAGAACAGAAGTTTCATTGTTGATGTCTGTAAGAACAGTTTGTTCTTCAAGCAATATTTCACAATATAAGATAAAATATACACTTAGCGGCACAAACAAACTAGGTAACCCGAGCAAAGTTTATATAAGGTAAAACATTCTTTTTCATAATAAAAAAAATGTATTTTTTAAAGATATTTTTTACTTTTTAGTCATTATATACAAATAATACTTTTTTCTCTCAATTTTTAACGTAGAGAAATTATCATTTTGATATGATAAATCCATATTTTCTTACTTGTACCAAGTACTTCAGTGTGTGAATGCAGTACCGTGGCTCAGTGGTTAACACTGTAGTTTTACAACATTGGGGTCCTGGGTTCAAATACCACCAATAACTACATCTGCTAGGAGTTTGTATGTTCTCCCCATGTTTGCTTGGGTTTCCTCTGGGTTCTCCGGTTTCCTGCCACACTCAAAAGAGATAGTGATGGCGAATTTATATTGAGAGCCCCAAATGGACAGTATGCAAAGCGCTGTGAAATTAATGGAGCTATATAAGTGAGTAAACTAAATAAATACCAAAAAGTAGAAATTTCCTTTTCTCCACTTTGGAGTGGTATTATTTATTTGTATTTTAGGCTCTGTTGGAAGAACATGGATATATGTTTTGTGTTTTGCAAAAGTGACTGTTCAATATGTCATTTAACCCTAATTATGGGAAGTCAGGTTAGATTTTTAACTAGTTGACTGAAACTAAGACCAATTCCACATTTTCAACATGCTCGGATCTACTACCTTATGTCTAGACCTGCTACAGGTCTAATGAACAGAACTCTATACCTATGAAACAGATGAGTTCGGGTCAGGAGACCCGTGATCGTTTTGGACATTGAGGTCCATATTTGGCCAATGAATTTTGGATGTGCGATATGCCATAAGTGTGTATTAATTGATCAACTAATTATGGTCTAAAATTTATCACATTTTTTTTACATAGTTTTTCACTATTTCTGAGTTTTGCCAGTATATTTCCCATGTTTATATCTGAATTGTTCATAAACCATAATTGAACCAACCAATGAGTGACTGGACCACAAAAAAATCTAGAGAGAATAGAGAATTATCTGCCTTTGCCCACAGTGATTGGACTAAAAATACAAATTTCAACCTCCAAAATCACAAATTATCTCCATCAAAATTTGTGACTATTTGTTTCGGACCATAAAGGCTGCAGAAACACTTTTCCAATGAAACAAAGTGTGGCTCACCATACATTGATGCACTGCCATCAAAATTTGTATCCTGCAGCCATCATATTATATGGCACTATGTTCTTACAATTGCTCATTTTGCCTTTCTACCCAGCTAATTCTCCTCTATCCCATTAGGTCTATGATATCACATGACTAAAAACTGACTTGTTGAATCCTTCTAAGCTCTATGTAGAAACAGGAGGTCAATTTTCTCTGTATGAGACATGAGTCACTGCAAAAGTCCCTTGCAGGAGGAGGAAGAAGCAGCTGGGTCAGGAGTTGAAGAAGGGAACGATAAATGCAGGGACAAGAGACTTCCTGCTTCTACATAGAGCAGAGAAAAGAAAAGAATTAACTGGGTTGAAAGGCAAAATGTGCAATTGGAAGTACACAGTGATATAAAATATGATGATTGTAGTATATTAAGAGGATAAAAACTTTGATGGGAGTGCTTCTTTAAACATAGGATTCACTGATACAAATGAATGCTTACTAAATATATACTTTTAATAAAATTGATACAATGGCTATTTAATATGATTTTGAAACAAAGAATGTAATAAAAAATAAAAAACATACTACATAGAATATTAGTAAGGCATCTTAGACCTCATTCAGATGTCCACGTTGTACGTACGTGTTCTACTCGTAATTTTCACAGATAGAGCATGTACCTATTAAAATCTATTTACATGTCCATATTTTTTCGTAGACCCTGTGCCCACGTAAAAATCATGGAGACATTATTTTTTCCTAATGAAAAAGAAGACACCATGCCAATAATATACTCCAAATAGCCAAGGGTGCCACATCAGTATTGGGATAAAATGGATTAAAAAAAAAATGGAAAAAGCCAATTCAAGTAACATGTGTACACCAAAGTAAATATATATATATTAGGAAAGTAATCAACACTACATAGTTAAAACATTTTAAAACTAATTAAACAGTCCAATCACTGACATGATATAAAAGCCAAGGAATATTCTCCAAAGTAGCCACACATATAGGAGTATTCCAAAAATAAAGTAACATCAATAGAATTAATCAAGAATACAAAGGATCAATACCATAATAAATACTGGACAATTAGAATAAACAAATAATGTATGGATATCCAATGATAATATATCTATATCCAATATTCAAGTGCATGATGCATACAGATACCAACGATAATTGCAATATATACAAATATATAGATATAAAAATGAGTAAAATAAAAATACCTATAAATTAATAGAAAGCGCTGTCGATCTAAAAATAAATAAATAATGCCTTATCAAATGCAAAGAGGAATAATGATGTTACTTTATTTTTTCGTATACTCCCATATATGTGGCTACTTTCGAGAATATTTCTTGCCTTATATATCATGTCGGTGATAGAACAGGTTTATAATTGGTTTCAAATGGTTTTAAGTACACAGTGTTAGTTGCTTTCCTATTAGATATACTGCACAGATATACTTTTGGTGTGAACATTGTTACTTGTATTGTCAATTTCCTTCTTTCATGTCTGTTTTTTTCCGGCAGCACGGATTAAAAGTGTCAATACAAGTCTATGGTTCCATAAAAATCACGGACAGCACTCATTGCCATCAGTCTGCAATCTGTGTGCTGTCCATGATTAACATTGCAATGAATAATAAAAATGTTGTAATTTATTTATATGTAACAAAACAGTGATGAAACACTGGCGACACACTGACTAAACACTGGTGACTCCCTGACCAAACACTGTTGACACCCTGACCAAACACTGATGACATCCTGATCAAACACTGATGACATCCTGACCAAACACTGATGACACCCTGTCCAAGCAATGATGACTCCATGACCAAACACTGATGACATTCTGACCAAACACTGATGATTCTCTGACCAAAAGCTGATGACACCCTGACCAAACACTGTTGACACCCTGACCAAACACTGATGACATCCTGATCAAGCACTGATGACACCCTGAAAAACACTGATGGCACCCTGATCAAACACTGATGACATCCTGTCCAAAAACTGATGACACCCTGTCCAAACAATGATGACACCCTGACCAAATGCTGTTCACACCCTGACCAAAAACTGATGACACCTGATCAAACACTGATGACATGCTGACCAAACTCTAATGACTCATTGAACAAACAATGACGACATAAGGATCCAAAATATCGATGACACACATACCATATCTTGCATCCATGAAAAAAACTGACTTCTGAATGAGACCTTAAAGAGTAACCACATTTTTATTTTTTTTTTATATTTCGAGGGAACTTTCCATGTCTGCAAATCAGTGAGCGTCTGGGTCCTATCATCCCCATTTATCACTCAAACACTCAAAAGACAGCTGATGAGTATGTAGCTTGTGAGACAGGAGCGCACACAGAGTGGAGTAGAGATGCAATAGAAAGTCATAGGTTTCCTGTTGTATCCGTGCTCCACTGCATGTGCATTGTGAGGCAAGAGCAGCATACTTTTCAACCCTCTTTTGATTAACAATATATTTAATTAAACTTCCACATTTTTTTTCCCGCTTCAGCATTCTCATGCTATGACAGAATGTGAGCAATATTATTTACCAAACTGTTTTTTCCTTGACAAATTTCTTTAAGAATTAATTTTTAGTTGTATTGAGACCTAAATATAAAAACTAATTTATTGGAAAACATAAGTAGCTAATTATGTTCTGAGCACAGGTTGGGAAATTACACTAATTATTTGATTTAATGTATTTACCAAAGAGTAAAATCCATTATTTCATAGTCAAATGTGTGCGGTGCTGCACATCGATACAGAGGAGGGACAGATAAGTGTATATATATATACATATATTGTAGGGGTTTTACTCACTTGGGTGCGTCGGTAGGCAAACAGGAAGTATGTTCCTTTAAACGTCCATGTCGGTTTATTACTTCATAAACCAAAAAACAAAATACAAACAGCCTTCAGTTTCAGGCAAAACAAAGTAAAGTGTCCTTTAAGCAAGTCTCTGCTCAGCCAGTCCTGTGGGCACTCAGGCTGGGTAGCGTCCAGTATCCTGGCTCGGTCTGGAGACAACAACACACAGGAGGCCTTCTCCCTCCAAACACACAGACCATGTTCCAAACAACGGCCTCCATTTTATAGGTTGTTAACAACATCCAAAGGAGAGGTATGTGGGTAGCTGGACCTGCCAATCTCTCCAAACTACCCGTAACCCGGTCCCAGGTGCACCAAACAGTCCTCTTAGTGCTTACGTGCACTAGAGCAACACTCTGAATTATATCACAGAGGACAGCCATCTCTGTGATACGTACCTCCCATCGACTATGCCACCTTACAATATATTTATTTATTTTTATTTATTTTTTTATTTTCTATTATCTATATTTATTGTGCTCTGGCTTCTGAAGACCTCATAGTATAATTATGTACATTTTATTTACATTGAATAAATTCTAAGCAAATCAACTTTACAATCTAATTCGAATAAATCTGCTGAATTCGAATTTGATCCTTAGTCACTAACATGGTCTACTAATGAAATGGTGCCAATAAAAGCAATAACAGAAAGGAGTTGAGTAGGCTTTTTAGTAGTGTTGAGCGAGTATGTTCTGTTAACCCTTTCGCCGAGTATGCTCGGGCAAGCACCGAGTAGTTACAGCTGCTCGGTGTTATGTTTAAATCACTCCCGTGTGCATGATTTGCAACTGTTTGACAGCTTTATTACATGTGAGGAATGCAAAAGAAACAATCATTCCTCACATGTATTAAAGCTGTCAAACAGTCGCAAATCATGCACACGGGAGTGATTTAAACATAACACCGAGCAGCTGTAACTACTCGGTGCTCGCCCGAGCATATGACGCGCCCCCTTGGCCGTGTGTGTGTGGGGAAACCCGGAACTGGACCTTTTGTGGATGCTGGGGGTGTTAGTCCTTGCATGGCGGGGACCCGGTCCCGTGGCTCAGGGTGGTCAACCCAAATGGCGGTCTATTTATAAGGTTTTGTGATTAAATGTCTGACTACGCCACCCGTGGATTTCGGTCAGAGTGAACCACCGCTGCAGGGCAGACCGCTGAGGCTGGTGTTGTGGGTGCAGCTGAGGGTAGTATAACTCTCCACGAGAGGAGTATAGCCTCAGGGCAGTAAATAGGGATGTTGGTGGTAATGGTGCGCGGGAGCAGCAGTAACCACGTGGAGTCTGTCATGCAATTCAGGGTCTTTACTGTTGGTGGTATTAAGGGACCCGTCCGGAATACAGGTTAACCATGGAGGCCTGGTCAGTCTGAGAGCAACTGGGAATTCCCGCTGGTCAGGGGGAGTTTGTAGGCCTACCGTGCTGACTTCACTCTTCCTTGGCTATCCCGCTGTAGTGTGGTGGTAGCCCACGGTGTACCATGTTGTTCTTGCCCGTATGACTGGCGACTCGGGCCTTCCGTACTTCTCACCCCTCCGGGGCAGTAGCGGTCCCTCTCGTGTGGCTGAGCCTCCGGGCTTCCTTGGGCCAGAGGACTTGAAGTTCCCTGCGTGGTTGTTTTCTGCTGCTGGGCTTATAACCCTCACAGCCTCGGACTCCAGTGTCCGGCTTTGTAAGTCTCTAGCCAGGACGAGTTCTGCTAGCTCCCCTCCTGGCCTTGTGTTCCTCCTCTGCCTACAGGGACTCCTCAGCCTGCTGCTGACCTGTCCCTATCTGCAACTTCACTGGAACCTTGTCTGGAACTTGTCTCTCTAACCCCGCCCCAGATCCAGTTTATAAAGGGCAGATTTCTCCGCTCCCTGGACTGAGGCAGGAGGTGCTGCATGCTAATTGTCCCCAACCAGGGAACCTCCCACCTGCTCTCAGACATGACATTGCTGCCACTGGGGCGACCAGACCTGGGGTGCCACATTCCCCCCTAGTGAAATTTAGTACTCCGGGACTAAATAATTTTTTAAGGAAAACACAACATAACAGAGAATAAGCAATAACATAAACATATGTACAAGTACATTTAGTTTTTATAGGTCACGGCACTTCCGTGACCGGGTGTCCTTGTCACCCAAGATGCACTTTGGGGGACCCGTCCCAAACCCTCCATGTAGGCCCTGGGGTGGCTACAGGGCTTTGATGATCCGGAGTTGGACCACGTCTTCAGCCACCTCCACGGCTTTTGTGTTCTGTGGTCGTCTTCAAAAGAGGGCACCTTACCAGGTGCAACTATGTACAAGGTACAGTTCCGGTTATTCATTGTCCATAACCTGTTAGTCCATTGAACTAGATAATCATAATTAATAACCAGGTAACACAGACATTAAACATTTCCAACTTTTGCATCTATACAGGTAAATACGACATATTAGATTCTCCAGCGAGCGGGTACCTAGAGCTCCTGTTGGACCTACGTAACCCACTGTCTGGTGGTACTCTATTTGGGTCCCCTGTTTCGACCCCCTGTGTACTGGGTGTGCTCATGTCTGCACTAGAGGTGTTTGCAGATGTTACGGGTAGGTTGGGCAGCTTTCTGCTTACTCTTTGGCTCACCACGGGCATGGAAGGTTCACTACTAGCAGAGGGTTGATTCTCCTGAGCTGCTGGTATGTACTCTTCTGTCTCCGGGGCCACTTGCTCTTCCAACACTACTTGCTCTTCTGCAGGCCCTTGAAGGGCTGACTGGAGAAAGGTAAGGACGGGTACCACTATAGCGTAGTTGATTTGTGTCCAGGACCGGGGAAATTCTCTGAGCACTGTACTGACCATTTCTTCCCTTTCCTCTGCGGGTTGAGGGCTATCTTGGTCTTCATCAGCGCTTTGCAGCTGCTCGGGACACTTCTTCAGGTGGTCTCTGGACACAGTGGCTGTGGTCTCTCCTCCATCCTTACAGATAACACATACCTTTTGGCTTTCATGGCTTGAGGGCAGTACGGTGTACGGGTCTTTCTCCCACTGGTCATCCAACTTGTGGAGCCATCTCTTCCTCTTCAAGACCTGCTCTCCAGGTGCCAGGGGAGCAGCAGGAGCATGCTGGTTATAATTCCTCTCTTGCCACTCTCTTGCTTGAGACAGACTTCGCTCCACACTCTCCTGTACTTTCCGGTACTGCTGCTGTCGTTCTGTGTCCCAGTCTGCTTCTGGTGAGGTGTCCTCGGGTGTCAGGACTCCCATCTCCAGGTCAATTGGCAGCTTACCAGGTCTTGCTCTCATTAGGTAAGCTGGGGTGCAGTTGGTAGAATTTACTGGGATATGGTTATACAAGTCCACCATATCCGGCAGTTTCTCAGGCCACAGGCTGCGTTCCTCCAGGGGCAACGTCTTGAGCAGGTCTATTACTACCTGGTTCATTTTCTCACACATCCCGTTGGTTTGGGGGTGGTAAGGCATTGTCCTTATCTTCTTGCAGCCATACAGGTTGCAGAATTCCTGGAAGACTTCAGCCTCGAACGCTGGACCTTGATCAGTCAACACTTGCTCTGGATACCCGTGTGGGCGGCAGAAATGCTGCTGAAAGACTCTGGCGGCCGTCTGAGCTGTTAAGTCTTTGACAGGGACCACCACTAGGAACCGGGAGTAGTGATCTACGATTGTGAGGGCGTAGACGTATCCCGATCTTCTTGGAGCCAGCTTTACGTGGTCCAGGGCCACCAGCTCAAGGGGCTGCTTTGTGATGATGGGCCACAGGGGAGTTTTCTGGCTGGCACGGTCCTTCCTCCTTAGGTTGCACGGGCCACAGTCTCTGTACCATCTCCCTATAGCCTCTCTCATGCCTACCCAGAAGAACCGCTCACGCAACAGGAACTCCAGCTTCTTCCATCCAAAGTGCCCTGCTCCGTCATGGTATGCTTCTAGGACCATAGCCGCATCCCGCCTTGGGACTAGTGTTGAGCCACCCCCGTAGTGTTCGAGTTCGGTTCGTTGAACACCCGTGTGTTCGCCGAACTGTTCGTCGAACTGTTCGTCGAACACCTTCGAACACCGTTAAAACCAATGGCAGGCAAACAAAAACACATAGAAACACATAGAAAACACCTTCAAAGGTGTCCAAAAGCTGACAAACTGCTCAGAAGACACAACTAACACATGGAAAAGTGACAAGTACATATAGTCATGAGAAAAGAAAAGAGGTGGAGGAGTAAAAGGAGGGGGAGACACAGATATAGGCATGTCATGCCCTTCTAAAATCCAAAAAGTGAGAAGCCGACACGTTCAGTCCGCTACTGCCCGTGCCACCTCCGTGTCGCCGGGTTTGTGCCAGAGCCGCGGTGAACCCTGATGGTCAGCCCCCTTCTCCCAATACTGGTGCCTGTGCGCTGGTGGGTCGAGCGAGCCCCCCTGTGGTGGAGGCAGCTCTAAGCTTTTTAATTTAAATTGTCTCTCTAATTTGAATGAATACACTTTAAATCCATTTACAAGGATCTATTGGAGGGCAAATCTCATGCCAGCAGCCGCGTAATTCCAGCTCCAGTAGCGTCCACTAAAGCTGCTGCAGTTAAAAAGCTTTTATAAGGATCGAGCTCGGCTGTCCACCGCAAGGCATCCTACTGCCAGTCCCAGCCCCTATGCCTTGGGGTGCCTCCTGATGCTCTTCACTGAGTATCCCGTGGTCCCGAAGCATTTCCTTTGAAAAAATTAAGTGTCCAAACTACAGTTGGTGTAGCTTGCTTAACAGCCGGGATAATCCGCTGACTGGCAGACACTGCTACTAGGCACAAAGTATTTCCTGGGCTAGATGCAGTTAAAAATTTGTAATTAGATACTCTCGTTGGATGCTGAGAAAGCATTCCATAGAGTCTCCTGGCACGCCATATATGATTCTCTTAAAAAGCTTGGGGTAGGGGTCTAGGGGACCCTTTTATAGCCAAAATCACGGCCCTGTATCGCAATACGTCACCTAGGCTGAAGATAAATGGAACTGTAGCACCCTGAGGGCTCGGTTGCTACAGAGGTATTGCACCTCACCCAGAGGTGTGATATCTCACTCTCAGGTAAGGATGGAGTGTGGATCAGGACCCGACACCTGCATGCATTACACCACATTGCCGTGGGGCAGGGCGACCAATATGCCCCTGAGATGGGCACGACAGTCCCTGTCCCTGGCTGGAGTGGGGGGAGGGAACACTGAGGAAGGGGAACCCTGTAGTGCAGGAGCAGGGAGGAAGCAGTTCCTGGGTGCATTGAGAAGGGAGTATAAAAGGTGGGCACCATCTTAGTTCAGTGCAGAGAAGTCTGAGCAGAAGTGGCAGGGAGCAGGGGCTCTGCATGAGCTCTGCTCCGGAGGCGGGCCTAGTAACAGAGGCCCAGGCCTGGAAGAGGGAGAAGGAAGGAAGAGGAGCGGAGAAGGCTCCAGGAACGATGAACGAAGGGATCCCAGGGGTGCGGACGGGCGAGTCGCCACCGCACGCCCGAATCCACCTGCATGGAGGGGTCAGGCCAAAGAGGGAGACCGGTTCCCGAAACTAGTGGAGGCGGGAAACGACCCTCAGCTAGAAACCGGAGGCTGTGACATTTTATGTGGCGCAGCCCCTCGCTACACCCGCTAGGAGGGCAGCACATAGGGTCAGGGAAACTGGCACCAAGTTTACCAAGAGGAGGCCCGAGGCAGCCGGACAGAAGGGTTGGTAAGAAAGGCCAGACAAAGGACACACAAAGGGGGTCCTGTGAAGCGCTCCAAAGTTATCTGGGAGTTGTCTGAGCCCCTCACCTGGTGAGCACAGTACGACGTGGGCAGCCGTTACCTGCAGACGTGGTCTGGATAATAAGAACTGTGAGTAAAGGCCCTGGACTGCATCACTGACTCCGTGTCGTTACTGCTGCTGCCCTGCACCATCACCCCCATCCTCCGCATACACTGCCCTGAGGCTATACTCCTCCCGAGGGGAGTTATGCTATGCTCTGCTGCACCCACAACACCAGCCTCAGCGGTCTGCCCTGCAGCGGCGGTTCACTCTGACCGCAATCCACGGGTGGCGTAGTCGGACATTTAAACATCAAAACCACATAAATAGTTCCGCCACTGGTTTGACCACCCTGAGCCAAGGAACCGGGTTGCAGCCACGGAGACTACAACCACCAGCATCCACCAAAAAGGGTCCGGCTCTGGGTGTCCCAAGGCCCAGGGTGTGCATCAGAAAATTTTCATCACCTTTCACAATCACCAATGGGACAAGGCAGGGATGTCCTCTGTCCCCTCTCTTATACATCCTAGTGACGGAGCACCTGCTCTCATCAATTCGCCATAACCCCAATATTAGGTGGACTGAGGTGGGAGGCACCGAGTACAAGTGCTCTCTATTTGCTGATGATGTACTAGTATATATCACTCTATCACATATATCCATCCATGCTGTTATGGCTGAAATAGATCACTTTGTTACATGGTCAAATTTTAAAATCAATGCAGCGAAGTCTGAGGCCCTCGATGTCTCCCTCCCCAAATCCATATAGGATTCCATCCAGTCCAACTTTCCCTTTGCCTGGCCCTCACAGGGTATCAAATACTTAGGAATTCCTATTCATAGAGACCTCTCCCATCTATGTTATCTTAATTTTGGGCCCTTTATTGAACAACTCCATACAGACCACGGTTGGCAAGTTAGAACTGTAAGATTCACTACGTGAACCACTGGTGTTTTGTGGAAAAGCACATGTACACTGTGTTCCAAATCATTATGCAAAAAGTGTTTAGGAGTGATAAGGAAAAAATTTGTTTGTTTGTCAGTTAAACTCATTGATGGTGATGTGTGTCAGGGCTCTTTATATCACTGTAAGCAATTGCAGACACCTGTGCTAATTAGTTTGGCAGGTGTGTCCAATGAAAGGCAAGACTACTTAAGAAGGCTGTCTCACATTATTAAGCAGCCTACATTTTCTGCCAAAATGGGAAAGAAAAAGGATGTGTCGGCTGCTGAGAAGCAACAAATTGTGGAGTGTTTAGGTCAAGGCATGACTACAATCAACATTGTGCGATGATCAGGATGAAGTGTCTTGGCAATCAAGAAGTATGTAGCTGATTCACAGTACACACGTGCTGATAAGGGCAAATTGAGGACTCTTTCCTACAGGCAATTACGTCAGGTTAAAAGAGCAGCGGCAAAAAAGCCTTGTCATTGCAGCAGACAAGTTTTTGAAGCTGCTGATGCCTCCAACGTCCCCCGAACAACAAGATGCAGGGTCCTTCAGAGGTTTGCAGCTGTGCATATGCCATCCTGTCGACCTCCTCTATCCACTTCACACAAGCAGAAACGGCTCCAGTGGGCCAAACATTACATGAAGACTGATTTCAAAACTGTTTTGTTCACGGATGAGTGCCGTGCAGCGCTCGATGGTCCAGATGGATGGAGTGGAGGATGGCTGGTTGATGGACACCCCACGCAAACACGGCTACAGCGCCAACAAGGAGGAGGTGGAGTAATGTTTTGGGCTGGAATCATGGGGAGAGAGATTGTCGGCCCCTTTAGGATCCTTGAAGGCGCTAAAGATGAACTCCATAATGTATGTGGATTTTCTCAAGCAGCATTTCCTGCCATGGTTCAAGAAGAAGAACCATGTATTTCACAGCAAGATCATTTTTTTGCATGATAATGCACCATCTCATGCTGCACATAAAACATCTGCATCTCTGGCTGATATGGGCATAAAAGGGGACAAACTTATGGTGTGACCCCCATGCTCCCCTGACCTCTACCCCATTCAGAACCTCTGGAGCATCATCAAAAGGAGTGTCTATGATGGCGGGAGGTAGTTCACATCTAAGCAACAGCTCTGGGACGGTATTCTGTACTCATGCAAAACAATTGAAGCAGAAACCATCCAAAACCTGACAAATTCAATGGACGAGAGAGTTCAGAAGCTCCTTTCGAACAAGGGGTCCTATGTGAAAATGTAACATCACCTAGAATAAAGTTTTGAGTTGAAAACTGTTTGATTTCAGTTTCTAATAACCTGCTAATGCTTATAATTTCAAAAATGACCATTTTTTTGGTCTTTATTAAAATGAAAAGGTTGATCGAAAAGTTTGGGGGATCTAAGAGTGTGGCAACCCAGTAGTCATGATTACTTCGAATTCTGACAATGTGAGGGTCATGTTGCAGGTAGTGCAGCAAGAAGGCACTTATGTGTCTTGCGCATCTCGGAGCCCCAAAATTATTTTCCGGGCTAGATGCAGCTAAAAATTATTATTAATTTTAAATCTGGTGGAGCTTAGTATAGATGGGCTAATAGGATCAGTGCTGCACACTGCTACAAAGCCCAAATTATTTTCCAGTCAAGATACAGATAAACATGATTAGTAATTTGAAAGCTTAAAACGGTTGGTAGGGTGATTTTAACCAATCATCAAGCTTTTACTCTCCCCAGGATGACACAAGGGTAGAAAAGTCGTTTCGGATCCATGATTTGTTCATCTTTATGAACGTGAGTCTGTCTACATTATCAGTGGAGAGCCGCGTGCGCTTATCTGTCAGCACACCACCAGCAGCGCTGAACACACGTTCAGACAGAACGCTGGCTGCGGGGCATGACAAGATCTCCAAGGCGTAAGTGGCTAGCTCCGGCCATTTATCCAGATTGGAAGCCCAAAAAGAGCAAGGGTCCAGTGACACAGTCATGGCTTCAATGTTTACTTGGAGATACTCCTGTACCATCGTCTCTAGGCGTTGACTATGTGTCAGACTTCTTGTCTCCTGTGGCCTTGCAAAGGATGGGCTAAAAAAGTGGTGAAATGATTCCGCAAAATTGATGTTACCAGCAGATACTGTGGTTCTGTTACGGTTTGAGTGCTGAACACTTGACGGTCCCACGGTTGGCAAGTTGGAACTGTGAGATTCACTACGTGCACCACTGGTGTTTTGTGGAAAAGCACATGTAAGATTCTGCGACAGTCTCTGCTGATACTCCTGCATGCGTGCATCCCTTTCTATGGCAGGAATAATTTCTGCAAATTTACTTTTGTACCGGGGATCTAACAGTGTGGCAACCCAGTAGTCAGGATTATTTCTAATTCTCACAATTCGAGGGTCATGTTGCAGGTAGTGCAGCAAGAAGGCACTCATGTGTGTTGCGCATCCAGGAGCACCAAGTCCCTGTTGTGTTGGTGGCGAGGTAACAATCATGCTTCCTTCCTCTGTCCTCTCCCCCCAACCTCGCACAACAGAAATGTGATCAAGGTCTCCCTCATCTGATGAGTCTTCCATCAGTTCGTCCTCCACTTCTTCCTGGGCTCCTGCACCTTCCTCACTAGTTTGGCTGCTACCATGCGCCCTGGTAAAACCATCTCCCCCACCCTCACATGCCTGCCGCCTTGGTGCTGCCGACCGTCTGGACCTTGCAGATGTTAGCCCTTCCGCATACAACTCCTCCTCCTCTACTTCCTCCACCTCCTCTTGTGCCACCACCTAACTCCGAATTCTGTTTAACATGTGCTCCAGCATGTAAATCACCGGAATAGTCATGCTGATAATGGCATCGTCAGCACTAAACATCTTCGTCGCCATTTCAAAACTGTGCAGAAGGGTGCATAGGTCCCTGATCTGAGACCACTCCTCCAGCGTGATTTGCCCCACCTCCGGATCTCGTTGGCCCAGGCTATACGTCAGAACGTATTGCACCAGGGCTTGTCGGTGCTGCCACAGTCGCTGCAACATGTGCAGAGTTGAATTCCACCGGGTAGGTACATCGCATTTTAGCCGGTGAAGTGGCAGGCCCAACGACTTCTGTAGAGATGTAAGTCGCTGAGCTGCGGGATGCGAACGGCGGAAGTGAGCACACAGCGACCGTGCCCTCTGCAGAAGGCCATCTAGTCTGGGATAGTGGGCTAAAAATTGCTGGACAACCAGGTTCAACACGTGAGTAGTGTTGAGCGATACCTTCCGATATCGGGAAATATCGGATCGGATTGGATCGGACCGATACCGAAAAAGTATCGGATATCGCCGATTCCGATACCGGAAACCAATGCAAGTCAATGGGACATAAATATCGGAATTAAAATAAACCCTTTCTTTCCTTGTAGGTTATTTCTACATGAAGGAAAACAACTAAGAATAATGTAGAATGTATTGGGGGAGGTGGGGGAGACAATAAAGGCATAGAGGTTTAGCCCAGTCAAATGGAATAGCAGGAATTAATATTTTTTTATTATGTTCTGAGTTACGGAAATATTAACTATGTTAAGTATTTTTATATTTTGTCAGATATTTATGTTTCACTACTTCCATGCTCTTCACCTTCTTTTTAACTTCTCCCACACTTTCTCCTTCATCATCCTCAGCATCTTTTTCATCCACTTCTTCTTCACCTTCTTCTTCTTCACCTTCTTCGTATTATTCTTTTTTTTACATTCTTCATATTCTACTTCTTCATCTTCTTCATATTCTTCTTCTTCATCATATTCTTATTTGTGACAGGCATTCCTGTAGTTGTTATCTATAAAAGGTTGGACATTACACCTTTCGTTCTGCCCGTCACAAAAGATTTACAACAGGATTTGTCCGCGTTCAGTTTGGCCTGCAGCAGCAGGTCTTTTCCAGGGGCACCACTTGGAGGAACGGACTCACCCCCATACACTGCTTAGTCATCTTCTGCTTATAATTTAGATATTATCTTTTGCTCTGATTTTTATTCTTATGCTTAATGTTCTTCCGCTTTTTGTTCTGCAGCTTCTTGTATTTCTGCTTCTTGGTTTTCTGTCTCTTGTTTTTCTGTATCTTGGTGCTTGTCTTCTCTTCTTTGTCTTCTTGGTCAACTTCTTCAGGGTCATCTTCTTGGTCTTCTTCGGGGTGGTCTTCAGGGTCGTCGTCTTCGGGGGTCCTCGTCTTCGGGGTCCTCGTCTTCTTCGGGTTGGTCTTCTGGGTCCTCGTCTTCGGGGTCCTCGTCTTCTTCGGGGTGGTCTTCAGGGTCCTCGTCTTCTTCGGGGTGGTCTTCAGGGTCCTCGTCTTCTTCGGGGTGGTCTTCAGGGTCCTCGTCTTCAGGGTCATTGTCTTCGGGGTCCTCGTCTTCTTAGGGTTGGTCTTCAGGGTCCTCGTCTTCAGGGTCCTCGTCAGGGAGATCCAGAGTGATTACCAAGAACCATTTCAAAAAGCTTGAACTTGGAAATGTAGCAGAAGGTACAAGAAAGCTGAGGAACTACCGAGGACCAGCTGACGGTACTGGAACCCGGATGGATAGCAGAAGGTACAAGAGCCAATGGAACTACCGAGGACCAGCTGATGTTACTGGAACTCGGTTACTAAGCAGGAGGTACCTGTGCCAGAAAGCACTACCAAGGACCAGCAGACGTTGGTGGAACTTGGATACCGAGAAGGAGGCACCTAATCCAAAGGCACTGCCGAGAACCAGCTGACGGTACTGGAACCCGGATGGGTAGCAGAAGGTACAAGAGCCAATGGAACTACCGAGGACCAGCTGATGTTACTGGAACCCGGATGGGTAGCAGAAGGTACAAGAGCCAATGGAACTACCGAGGACCAGCTGATGTTACTGGAACTCGGTTACTAAGCAGGAGGTACCTGTGCCAGAAAGCACTACCAAGGACCAGCAGACGTTGGTGGAACTTGGATACCGAGAAGGAGGCACCTAATCCAAAGGCACTGCCGAGAATCAGCTGACGGTACTGGAACCCGGATGGGTAGCAGAAGGTACCCATGTAAAAAAAAAGTTCAAGGCCACGAGCCGGCCGCAGTTACCAAAACCCACAGTCCTACAGAGGGTGCTTGTCCTATTGGCACTATGGAACCAGCCTTCATTGCCAGATCCCGCAGCCCACATAGGAGTCACCTAAACTGCAGGCACCATAGAGTCGGCTAACCCGACCGCAACACGACAGGACAACGCATTGGAGGCAAAGTGACGTTGACACTACCCGGAAACAGCTGGCGTGCTGGAACCAGGCTGGGCAGGAGGGAGTACCCGTGCCAAAGACACTGCCGAGAACCAGCTGACGGTACTGGAACCCGGATGGGTAGCAGAAGATACAAGAGCAAATGGAACTACCGAGGACCAGCTGACGGTACTGGAACCCGGATGGGTAGCAGAAGGTACAAGAGCCAATGGAACTACCGAGGACCAGCTGATGTTACTGGAACTCGGTTACTAAGCAGGAGGTACCTGTGCCAGAAAGCACTACCAAGGACCAGCAGACGTTGATGGAACTTGGATACCGAGAAGGAGGCACCTAATCCAAAGGCACTGCCGAGAACCAGCTGACGGTACTGGAACCCGGATGGGTAGCAGAAGGTACCCATGTAAAAAAAAAGTTCAAGGCCGCGAGCCGGCCGCAGTTACCAAAACCCACAGTCCTACAGAGGGTGCTTGTCCTATTGGCACTATGGAACCAGCCTTCATTGCCAGATCCCGCAGCCCACATAGGAGTCACCTAAACTGCAGGCACCATAGAGTCGGCTAACCCGACCGCAACACGACAGGACAACGCATTGGAGGCAAAGTGACGTTGACACTACCCGGAAACAGCTGGCGTGCTGGAACCAGGCTGGGCAGGAGGGAGTACCCGTGCCAAAGACACTGCCGAGAACCAGCTGACGGTACTGGAACCCGGATGGGTAGCAGAAGATACAAGAGCAAATGGAACTACCGAGGACCAGCTGACGGTACTGGAACCCGGATGGGTAGCAGAAGGTACAAGAGCCAATGGAACTACCGAGGACCAGCTGATGTTACTGGAACTCGGTTACTAAGCAGGAGGTACCTGTGCCAGAAAGCACTACCAAGGACCAGCAGACGTTGGTGGAACTTGGATACCGAGAAGGAGGCACCTAATCCAAAGGCACTGCCGAGAACCAGCTGACGGTACTGGAACCCGGATGGGTAGCAGAAGGTACCCATGTAAAAAAAAAGTTCAAGGCCGCGAGCCGGCCGCAGTTACCAAAACCCACAGTCCTACAGAGGGTGCTTGTCCTATTGGCACTATGGAACCAGCCTTCATTGCCAGATCCCGCAGCCCACATAGGAGTCACCTAAACTGCAGGCACCATAGAGTCGGCTAACCCGACCGCAACACGACAGGACAACGCATTGGAGGCAAAGTGACGTTGACACTACCCGGAAACAGCTGGCGTGCTGGAACCAGGCTGGGCAGGAGGGAGTACCCGTGCCAAAGACACTGCCGAGAACTAGCTGACGGTACTGGAACCCGGATGGGTAGCAGAAGGTACAAGAGCCAATGGAACTGCCGAGAACCAGCTGGCGGTGCTGGAGCCCAGGGTAAATACTAAAAACAGAAGAGCCAGAGGTGTATTTGGAGGAGGTTTTAAATCCGTACTACAGTGGATGTGGACAAAGCAGGAGAATTTGCCGGACACACAGCTGGGGATCAGCTGACGTTACTGAATCCCAATAACACTGGAGCAAGCGTTGACTGTGCAGACGGCACTTCTGAGCAGCAACTAGCGGTATTGGAGCCCAGGGTAAATACTAAAAACGGAGGAGCCAGAGGTGTAATTGGAGCAAGTTTTAAATAAGTAGCACAGTGAATATGGACAGAGCAGGAGAAATTGCCGTGAACACAGCAGGGGAACAGCTGACGTTACCGAACCCCAATAACACCGCAGCAAGTGTTGACTGTGCAGACGGCACTTCCGAGCGCCAACTGGCGGTGCTGGAGCCCAGGGATAAGAATGAAAACAGAGGAGCCAGAGGTGTAATTGGAGCAACTTTAAAATCTGTAGTAGTGAGAATGTGGACAGAGCAGGAGAAATTGCCGTCCGCACAGCAGGGGAACAGCTGACGTTACTGAACCCCAATAACATGGTAGCAAGTGTTGACTGTGCAGACAGCACTTCCGAGCGCCAACTGGCGGTGCTGGAGCCCAGGGATAAGAATGAAAACAGAGGAGCCAGAGGAGTAATTGGAGCAACTTTAAAATGTGTAGTACAGTGGATGTGGACAAATCAGGAGAAATTGCCGTCCGCACAGCAGGAGAACAGCTGACGTTACTGAACCCCAATAACACGGCAGCAAGTGTTGACTGTGCAGACGGCACTTCCGAGCGCCAACTGGCGGTGTTGGAGCTCAGGGATTACAGTTCAGGTGGTAGAAACATGAACAGAACAGGAGACCTGGATACTGTTGCCAACCAATTATTTATTCTGGAAGAGGACTGGCAAATTCATGAGAGATCCAGGCCTTGTTCATTTTGAGAAAAGTAAGCCGGTCAACGTTATCGGAGGATAGTCGCATGCGACGGTCTGTTAGTACACCACCTGCGGCACTAAAGACGCGTTCCGATAATACACTAGCAGCAGGGCAAGCTAGCACCTCCAGTGCATACTGACTAAGCTCTGGCCATGTATCCAGCTTACAGACCCAAAACTTGAAGGGAGAAGAGCCGTCTGGGAGTACACTAAGAGGGCAAGACATGTAGTCTGTCACCATCTGACGGAAACGTTGCCTCCTGCTGACTGGAGCTGTCTGTGATGGTGTAGACATTTGTGGCGGCGGGGACACAAAACTTTGCCACATTTCGGCCATACTGGTCTTGCCTTGTGCTGAGGCGCTGCTTCTGCTCCCTCTTTGTGCAGAGCTTTCTCCACTGCCTCGACGCACTGAGCTGCTTTGTAAAGCACTAGCAGCACTGCTCTCGGTTGGAATGGAGAACATGATGGAATGCACCAGTGCGTCTTGGTACTCCCGCATTTTACGCTCCCGGTTCAATGGTGTTATGAGGCTTTGTAAGTTGTCCCGGTAGCGAGGATCTAGGAGGGTGGACACCCAATAATCAGCCGTGTTGAGAATGTGGGCGATGCGGCGGTCGTTTCTGAGGCACTGCAGCATGAAATCAACCATGTGCTGCAGACTGCCAACTGGCCAAGAAACGCTGTCCCCTGCTTGAGGCGTGATCTCTGCCTGCTCTGCATCACCCCACCCTCGCTCTAGATACTGACTACTAGAGCATTGTGTACCTCCCTCCTCTGGACAGATGTCTTCCTCATCCATTGACTCCTCCTCATCCTCCTCACAAAGTGTCCCCTGCCTAGGCCTTTGTGAGGAACCACGTTGCGCAGACTGTAGAGAAGCAGATGGCATTTGTGACTCCTCATCCTCCACCTCTTCCAAAACCTCGTCCCTTAGTGCTTGCAGTGTTTTTTCAAGCAGGCAGATAAGGGGGATAGTCATGCTGACTAGTGCATCATCTGCACTCGCCATCCGCGTGGAATAATCGAAGGCACGCAAAACGTGGCAAATGTCCTTCATAGAGGCCCACTCAGTGGTGGTGAAGTGTGAACGGCGCGCACTGCGACTTGTTTGCGCCTGCTGCAGCTGGTACTCCATTACTGCTGCCTGCTGCTCACACAACCTCTCCAACATATGTAACGTTGAATTCCACCTGGTGGGTAGGTCACATATGATGCGATGTTCCGGAAGACATAATCGGCGCTGCAGAGCTGCAATGCGTGATCTTGCATTGCTGGAACGCCGCAAGTGAGCGCACTCTATGCGGACCTTGTGAAGCAGTGCATCAAGATCCGGATAGTCCCTCAAAAAACTCTGCACGACCAAGTTGAGCACATGTGCCAGACATGGGATGTGAGTGAGGTTGCCTAGGCCCAGAGCTGCCACCAGATTTCGGCCATTGTCACACACTACCATGCCTGGCTGGAGATTCGCTGGCACAAACCACACGTCACTCTGCTGCTTGATGGCATTCCAGAGCTCCTGCGCTGTGTGGCTTCGATTCCCCAAAGAAATTAATTTTAATACGGCCTGTTGACGTTTGGCCACGGCTGTGCTCATATCGGTCATCATAACAGGTAACCGTTCACGGGTCGATGTGGAGGTAGACCGTGACGGCTCCTGCAGCGCTGATTCAGAGGAACTGGAGTATGAGGAGGAGTCAATGTGTACAGACTGGATTCCTGCAATCGTTGGAGTTGGCAGAACACGTACAGCGCCACTCTCAAGATCTGTACCCGGCTCCACAACATTTACCCAATGGGCAGTGAGGGAAAGGTATCGTCCCTGTCCATGCTTACTGGTCCACGCATCAGTGGTCAGGTGGACCTTGCTACTGACGGCGTTTTGTAGCGCATGTTTAATTTTTCCCTCCACATGATGTTGCAGGGCAGGGACGGCTTGCCTGCTGAAATAAAAGCGGCTGGGCACGTTGTATTGTGGGACTGCCAATGCCATAAAGTTACGGAATGTGTCAGTCTCCACCAGCCTGAATGATAGCATTTCAAGGGCCAGTAGTTTAGCAATGCCAGCATTCAGAGCCTGTGCTCGGGGGTGGTTTGCCGAGTATGGGCGCCTTTTCTCCCATGCCTGTGCTAACGATGGCTGTAGACTGGCCTGGGAGTGTGAGGATGACTGGGAAAGTGGTGCTGTGGGTGGAATTACACTGTGTCTCTGTACAACAGTGCCAGAGATTCTTCCATGGCGATCCTGTGAGGAAGCCGAACCAGCTGTGTGTGAGCTGGAGGAAGAGGCTACAACACGAGCTGAAGAGGTGGTAGGTGGCGCTGTAGGTTGGCCTAGGTCTTCAGTGTGTTTGTGTAACTCCACCACGTGCTTGGTCCGCACATGTTTCCACATATTTGTGGTATTGAGGTTGCTGACACTTTTCCCTCTTTTCACCTTCTGATTACACAGCTTGCATTTGACAAAGCAAATGTCATCTGCAACTGTGTCAAAAAAGGACCAGGCACTGCAAGTCTTGGGAGCGCCCGCTTTGGATTTTGGAAGAGCCATGCTCCTAATGGGTGCCGAAGTGGAGGCTACAGGCAACCAAGTCTGCCCCCTCCCTCTCCCTCCTTTTTGGGCCGTTCGGGGAATCTCTTCCTCAGAGCTGCTCCCACCACCTTCCTGTCCCTCACGCCATGATGGGTCAAGGACCTCATCATCTACACCACCCTCTTCAAACAACTGCTTCTCCTGGGTAGTCTCGACAGCACAGTACGCACCAGAAAGTGGCACCTGAGTCTCATCATCAGATGCGTACTGAGGTGTGCTGCTGACCATAGGCACTGGCCCACCCGCCTCTTCAGATTCAGAGAGACAAAACGGTTGCGCATCACTGCATACTACCTCTTCTTCAAATTCTCGAATTCTGCTTGGCTGGCCCCCTCTTTCCAAGCCAAGAGATTCAGAGAACAGAAGTAGAGATGGCTCCTGTCCAGGGCTCTCTGACTGCCTGGGCAATTTGGCAGGTGGTGAAGAGACAGATGGGTGCTCTTCAGTGCTCAGGACCTGAGAGGATCTGGAACTAATTGAAGTCGATGCGTTAGCTGCCATCCATCCGACAACGGCTTCAATTTGGTCCTCGCGCAGCAGTGGGGTACGGCTAGCTCCTACAAAGCTGCGCATAAAGGACTGTTCCCTGGTAAAACTGGGGGATGCTGAGTCACTGGTGCCCGCAGCAGGCACAGAATCCCCACGTCCTCTCCCTGCAGGCACAGAATCCTCACGTCCTCTCCCTGCAGAAACTCCACGCCCACGCCCACGACCACGACCACATGCCTTACTCCCTGCCTTCTTCATCTTGGTAGACTGATAAAGATAGGCAGAAAAGTACTAAGGGCTTAGTGTGCTTATTCCTGAACAGCTGCTAACAGGTATAATAAACACTAATTTTATAAAGTGTGGACTAGACTTTAATATGAGCTAATGTGGCCTACACAACTGTAAAGTGGAGTGTTTGGTGAACTTTATTTAGGTTTTTTTTGTCACAAAAAGACACTGGATGTGCCTAAAGATGTAATAACGATAGTATCACAAACTTTTTGTAGCTATTACAATGTAGGAAGGTAACCTACAATGCAATAGATGAGGCTGCAAAAAATAGGCTAATACTAATCTGGCTGGGGCTGC
Source organism: Phyllobates terribilis (assembly GCF_046119375.1). NCBI lineage: Eukaryota > Metazoa > Chordata > Amphibia > Anura > Dendrobatidae > Phyllobates > Phyllobates terribilis. The sequence goes on along the minus strand of NW_027362768.1, from coordinate 304,099,933 downwards.
AGGGCCCAATGCTGCAGAAAGGCTCCTCTATCTACTCCTATATAGTGTGTTTGGAATCAATTTAGCTGAATATGGATGGAACCACCACACTAATAGGAGATATCAGGAAAAATTATGAATTGGCAATAAAGGACAATGTATGAGGCAGTGACACACACTGAGTGCACTACAACCAGACGGGGTTGAAGCACACACTACAGGGTGAGCTGCACTCACACACCAGACCTTGCAGACAGCGGTGAACAGTACAGATGCAGAGCACTGTGCACTAGTGCTGCAAGACGGAAAAAAAATTCTCTATCTACTCCTATATAGTGTGTTTGGAACCAATTTAGCTGAATACAGATGGAACCACCACACTAATAGGAGATATCAGGAAAAATTATGAATTGGCAAAAAAGGACAATGTATGAGGCAGTGACACACACTGAGTGCACTACAACCAGACTTGGCTGAAGCACACACTACAGGGTGAGCTGCACTCACACACACAGACCTTGCAGATAGCGGTGAACAGCACAGGGAACTGTGCACTAGCACTGCAAGGCACAGTGATTTAGAAAGTAGCTTGGGTAAAGCAGTATAGAGCAAATAGGTAGCTAAAACTGTCCCTCAGAACAACAGCGTCCTATCCCTAACTGAATTCACAGCAGAGTGAGCTCAAAATGGCGGCGGTGGCTTTTATAGTGCATCATGACATCATTTCAGCAGCCAATCACAGCCATGCCATTAGTTAAGATGCCTACATGCCTAACAGGATGTGCCCACACTTCTTAGGATCCTCATTGGCTGAATAAAATGAAAATGTCTCATTGCATTATGGGAACTTCCGATTCCGGTATACGATATTGCAATAGTATCGGAATTAAGTATCGGAATTCCGATACCGCGAATATCGGCCGATACCCGATATTTCAGTATCGGAATGCTCAACACTACACGTGAGCCATACAAGGCACGTGTGTGACATTGCCCCGGCGAAGGGCCACACCCAGGTTTGCAGCATTGTCGCACACGGCCTTCCCTGGTTTCAGGTCCAGTGGAGACAACCATTCATGAAATTGGTTCTCCAGAGCTGACCACAACTCCTCAGCTGTGTGACTCACATTTCCCAGACATTTCAAAGTAAAAACCGCCTGATGACGTTGAGCCCTACTGCCAGCATAGTAAGGAGGTATGCAGGATCCCTTCTGCGCAGTTAGAAAGCTTGTGGCATGACCAGACAGGCTTTGGGTGCAGGTGGAAGTCCGAGAGGAGGTTGAGGAGGCAGAAGCAGTGGAGGAACTTTGACATAAAGAGGATTGACGCACAACTCGTGGGGACGGCAAGACTTGGACAGCAGCCCCTTGTCCTGCTGTCACCATAGTTACCCAGTGCCCAGTCAGCGACATGTAACGCCCCTGTCCATGCCTACTCGTCCAAGTGTCTGTGGTGAAATGCACCCTGTCACACACAGAGTTTCTCAAAGAAGCGGTGATGTTGTGTGCGACATGCTGGTGGAGCGCAGGCACACCTTTCTTTGAGAAGTAGTGCCGACTGAGCATCTGGTACTGGGGCACTGCGACGGACATAATGTCTCGAAAATCCTCTGTGTCCACCAGGCGGAAAGGCAGCATTTCTGTAGCCAAGAGCTTGCAGATGGTGAAATTCAACCTCTTAGCTTTCTCATGGCTAGGAGGAAATGGTCTTTTACTTGTCCACATTTGAGGGACCGAGGGCTGGCTATTGTGCTTAGACGAGGTTGATAAGGGTGTCCCCGGCAAACTGCCGGTCTGTGAGGAAGATGCAGGCGGACATGTTAGTTTGCCTTGATCCAAAGGTGGTGCTATCGATGTCGGACAGCGCTCAACACCAGCTGGTGTTACCACCTCCAAAGAAAATGATGACCTGCCAATCACGCTGGCTGTTGCGGGTAAAGAGGTGGCAGGTCTGCGCCCCAAAACAGGTGTGACTGCTGTCCCCCCAGTCACAGAGGATGAAGAGGCCGCGGATGCACAAGATATGGCAGACGGTGGTTGGCCCGACAGGCTAGGCCGCATTGTAGCACACTGAGCTTCCCACTGCAACTTATGTTTCATGTCCATGTGCCGGTTCATGCATGAAGTACTCAAACTATGTATTTTTTGGCCTCTACTTAGCTTTTGCTGACAAATGTTACAGATAACACGAGTTGGGTCATCTTTATCGATCTGAAAAAATGCCCAGGCTATGCAAGGCTTAGCACCCATGCGACCTGAAGAGCCACCACCACGACTTGTGGTGAGAGGCAGAGTTGTGTTTGAGGATGCAGTTGTTGACATGCTTCCAGTACTACGTCTCTGTCCAGGAAGGCGCAACCTGACCTCGTCGTCACTAGCATCTTCCTCCACCTCCTCTGCTGACCTCATCTCTTGGCTGACTGTGGGTTGACAGTAAGTGGGATCTCCAACCTCATCATCATCACCCTGTGCGTTATCACACCCTTCGTCCTCAGAGCCAACCTGTTCCTGCCCTGACAAAAAACTAAAGTTGTCGCTCCAATCAGGTATTTGAGTCTCATCATCGTCTTCCTCATTGTCTCCACCAACAGGAGTTACAGTTTGGGAATGAGGGTCTACATTATGGTCAGAACCTTCTGCGTCTGGTCCTGGATCCGATTCATAAAGATTCTGGGCATCAGTGCAGATCATTTCCTCGTCTGGATTCACAGAAGCGCTGGAGTCGACCTCTAATTCCCAGGCTATAGTATGAGTAAACAGCTCTGCAGACTCAACCATCTGTTCTTCCTCATACTCAGATGGGCAGCTGGAGATTTGGGAGCTGTGAGGAAGCAAGTGCGATTGGGGTGACACCTTTGAGGACTGGAGTATTTGTGATGTTGAAGTTGATGTGGAGGAGAGCCCACTTAAAGGAGCACTTGATATCCGTTGAAGCACCTGCTGTTTTGTGCCTCATCTGGAATTTGTAGCGATTGGCGTGGCCGTAAGAAAGGGATCTTATCACATTGTCCGCTAAAAGAAGTAGACATTTTAGTTTAGCTGGAAGATGGTCTTTCCTCTGCAGATGTTACTGTTGCTTTAACACCTACCCCACGGACACAACATTTTTTCCCTTCCCAACATGCCTATTCCCCTTTCCACCAGCAGCAGGCCTTTTTCCACTCATTTTGGTGGTTAACTAATTTGCACAAAAAAACAATGGATGGGAACCGAGCAGAGCTGAGTGGCCAAACTGTGGTATTAGGCCAAAACTATTGGCTGGGTTAGATGCAGAAAAAAATTATATTCAATTTGCAACCTGATGGAGGTCAGTATAGATGGACTAATAGAGAAAGTCCCACACACAGCTAGAAGCCCAAATATTTTTTCAGAGGTAGATGCAGAAAAATAATATATTCAGTTTGCAACCTGATGGAGGTCAGTATAGATGGACTAATAGAGAAAGTCCCACACACAGCTAGAAAGCCAAATATTTTTTCAGAGCTGGATGCATATAAAAATTATTTTTAATTTGCAACCTGATGGAGGTCAGTATAGATGGACTAATAGAGAAAGTCCCACACACTGCTAGAAGGCCAAATATTTTTTCTGAGCTAGATGCAGAAAAAAATTATATTCAGTTTGCAACCTGATGGAGGTCAGTATAGATGGACTAATAGAACAAGTCCCACACACAGCAAGAAGCCCAAATATTTTTTCAGAGGTAGATGCAGATAAAAATTATTTTTAATTTGCAACCTGATGGAGGTCAGTATAGATGGACTAATAGAGAAAGTCCCACACACTGCTAGAAGGCCAAATATTTTTTCAGAGCTAGATGCAGACAAAAAATTATTTTCAGTTTGTAACCTGATGGAGGTCAGTATAGATGGACTAATAGAACAAGTCCCACACACAGCTAGAAGCCCAGATATTTTTTCAGAGGTAGATGCAGAAAAAAATTATTTTCAGTTTGCAACCTGATGGAGGTCTGTATAGATGGATTAATAGAACAAGTCCCACACACTGCTAGAAGGCCAAATATTTTTTCAGAGCTAGATGCAGACAAAAAATTATTTTTAATTTGCAACCTGATGGAGGTCAGTATAGATGGACTAATAGAGAAAGTCCCACACACTGCTAGAAGGCCAAATATTTTTTCAAAGCTGGATGCAGATAAAAATTATTTTTAATTTGCAACCTGATGGAGGTCAGTATAGATGGACTAATAGAGAAAGTCCCACACACTGCTAGAAGGCCAAATATTTTTTCAGAGCTAGATGCAGACAAAAAATTATTTTTAATTTGCAACCTGATGGAGGTCAGTATAGATGGACTAATAGAGATAGTCCCACACACTGCTAGAAGGCCAAATATTTTTTCAGAGCTGGATGCAGATAAAAATTATTTTTAATTTGCAACCTGATGGAGGTCAGTATAGATGGACTAATAGAGAAAGTCCCACACACTGCTAGAAGGCCAAATATTTTTTCAGAGCTAGATGCAGACAAAAAATTATTTTCAGTTTGCAACCTGTTGGAGGTCAGTATAGATGGACTAATAGAACAAGTCCCACACACAGCTAGAAGCCCAAATATTTTTTCAGAGGTAGATGCAGAAAAAAATTATATTCAGTTTGCAACCTGATGGAGGTCTGTATAGATGGATTAATAGAACAAGTCCCACACACAGCTAGAAGCCCAATATTTTTTCAGAGGTAGATGCAGAAAAAAAATATATTCAGTTTGCAACCTGATGGAGGTCAGTATTGATGGACTAATAGAGAAAGTCCCACACACTGCTAGAAGGCCAAATATTTTTTCAGAGCTAGATGCAGACAAAAAATTATTTTTAATTTGCAACCTGATGGAGGTCAGTATAGATGGACTAATAGAGAAAGTCCCACACACTGCTAGAAGGCCAAATATTTTTTCAGAGCTGGATGCAGATAGAAATTATTTTTAATTTGCAACCTGATGGAGGTCAGTATAGATGGACTAATAGAGAGAGTCCCACACACTGCTAGAAGGCCAAATATTTTTTCAAAGCTGGATGCAGATAAAAAATATATTCAGTTTGCAACCTGATGGAGGTCAGTATAGATGGACTAATAGAACAAGTCCCACACACAGCTAGAAGCCCAAATATTTTTTCAGAGGTAGATGCAGATAAAAATTATTTTTAATTTTCAACCTGATGGAGGTCAGTATAGATGGACTAATAGAGAAAGTCCCACACACTGCTAGAAGGCCAAATATTTTTTCAGAGCTAGATGCAGACAAAAAATTATTTTCAGTTTGTAACCTGATGGAGGTCAGTATAGATGGACTAATAGAACAAGTCCCACACACAGCTAGAAGCCCAAATATTTTTTCAGAGGTAGATGCAGAAAAAAATTATTTTCAGTTTGCAACCTGATGGAGGTCTGTATAGATGGATTAATAGAACAAGTCCCACACACTGCTAGAAGGCCAAATATTTTTTCAGAGCTAGATGCAGACAAAAAATTATTTTTAATTTGCAACCTGATGGAGGTCAGTATAGATGGACTAATAGAGAAAGTCCCACACACTGCTAGAAGGCCAAATATTTTTTCAGAGCTGGATGCAGATAAAAATTATTTTTAATTTGCAACCTGATGGAGGTCAGTATAGATGGACTAATAGAGAAAGTCCCACACACTGCTAGAAGGCCAAATATTTTTTCAGAGCTGGATGCAGATAAAAATTATTTTTAATTTGCAACCTGATGGAGGTCAGTATAGATGGACTAATAGAGAAAGTCCCACACAATGCTAGAAGGCCAAATATTTTTTCAGAGCTAGATGCAGACAAAAAATTATTTTTAATTTGCAACCTGATGGAGGTCAGTATAGATGGACTAATAGAGAAAGTCCCACACATTGCTAGAAGGCCAAATATTTTTTCAGAGCTGGATGCAGATAAAAATTATTTTTAATTTGCAACCTGATGGAGGTCAGTATAGATGGACTAATAGAGATAGTCCCACACACTGCTAGAAGGCCAAATATTTTTTCAGAGCTGGATGCAGGTAAAAATTATTTTTAATTTGCAACCTGATGGAGGTCAGTATAGATGGACTAATAGAGAAAGTCCCACACACTGCTAGAAGGCCAAATATTTTTTCAGAGCTAGATGCAGACAAAAAATTATTTTCAGTTTGCAACCTGTTGGAGGTCAGTATAGATGGACTAATAGAACAAGTCCCACACACAGCTAGAAGCCCAAATATTTTTTCAGAGGTAGATGCAGAAAAAAATTATATTCAGTTTGCAACCTGATGGAGGTCTGTATAGATGGATTAATAGAACAAGTCCCACACACAGCTAGAAGCCCAAATATTTTTTCAGAGCTAGATGCAGAAAAAAAATATTTTTAATTTGCAACCTGATGGAGGTCAGTATAGATGGACTAATAGACCAAGTCCCACACACCGCTAGAAGCCCAACTATTTTTTCAGAGCTAGATGCAGAAAAAAATTATATTCAATTTGCAACCTGCTGGAGGTCAGTATAGAAGGACTAATAGAACAAGTCCCACACACTGCTAGAAGCCCAAATATTTTTTCAGAGCTAAATGAAGAAAAAAATTATTTTTAATTTGCAACCTGATGGAGGTCAGTATAGATGGACTAATAGAGAAAGTCCCACACACTGCTAGAAGGCCAAATATTTTTTCAGAGCTAGATGCAGACAAAAAATTATTTTCAGTTTGTAACCTGATGGAGGTCAGTATAGATGGACTAATAGAACAAGTCCCACACACAGCTAGAAGCCCAAATATTTTTTCAGAGGTAGATGCAGAAAAAAATTATTTTCAGTTTGCAACCTGATGGAGGTCTGTATAGATGGATTAATAGAACAAGTCCCACACAGTGCTAGAAGGCCAAATATTTTTTCAGAGCTAGATGCAGACAAAAAATTATTTTTAATTTGCAACCTGATGGAGGTCAGTATAGATGGACTAATAGAGAAAGTCCCACACATTGCTAGAAGGCCAAATATTTTTTCAGAGCTGGATGCAGATAAAAATTATTTTTAATTTGCAACCTGATGGAGGTCAGTATAGATGGACTAATAGAGAAAGTCCCCCACACTGCTAGAAGGCCAAATATTTTTTCAGAGCTGGATGCAGATAAAAATTATTTTTAATTTGCAACCTGATGGAGGTCAGTATAGATGGACTAATAGAGAAAGTCCCACACAATGCTAGAAGGCCAAATATTTTTTCAGAGCTAGATGCAGACAATAAATTATTTTTAATTTGCAACCTGATGGAGGTCAGTATAGATGGACTAATAGAGAAAGTCCCACACATTGCTAGAAGGCCAAATATTTTTTCAGAGCTGGATGCAGATAAAAATTATTTTTAATTTGCAACCTGATGGAGGTCAGTATAGATGGACTAATAGAGATAGTCCCACACACTGCTAGAAGGCCAAATATTTTTTCAGAGCTGGATGCAGGTAAAAATTATTTTTAATTTGCAACCTGATGGAGGTCAGTATAGATGGACTAATAGAGAAAGTCCCACACACTGCTAGAAGGCCAAATATTTTTTCAGAGCTAGATGCAGACAAAAAATTATTTTCAGTTTGCAACCTGTTGGAGGTCAGTATAGATGGACTAATAGAACAAGTCCCACACACAGCTAGAAGCCCAAATATTTTTTCAGAGGTAGATGCAGAAAAAAATTATATTCAGTTTGCAACCTGATGGAGGTCTGTATAGATGGATTAATAGAACAAGTCCCACACACAGCTAGAAGCCCAATATTTTTTTAGAGGTAGATGCAGAAAAAAAATATATTCAGTTTGCAACCTGATGGAGGTCAGTATTGATGGACTAATAGAGAAAGTCCCACACACTGCTAGAAGGCCAAATATTTATTCAGAGCTAGATGCAGACAAAAAATTATTTTTAATTTGCAACCTGATGGAGGTCAGTATAGATGGACTAATAGAGAAAGTCCCACACACTGCTAGAAGGCCAAATATTTTTTCAGAGCTGGATGCAGATAGAAATTATTTTTAATTTGCAACCTGATGGAGGTCAGTATAGATGGACTAATAGAGAAAGTCCCACACACTGCTAGAAGGCCAAATATTTTTTCAGAGCTGGATGCAGATAAAAAATATATTCAGTTTGCAACCTGATGGAGGTCAGTATAGATGGACTAATAGAACAAGTCCCACACACAGCTAGAAGCCCAAATATTTTTTCAGAGGTAGATGCAGATAAAAATTATTTTTAATTTGCAACCTGATGGAGGTCAGTATAGATGGATTAATAGAGAAAGTCCCACACACTGCTAGAAGGCCAAATATTTTTTCAGAGCTAGATGCAGACAAAAAATTATTTTCAGTTTGTAACCTGATGGAGGTAAGTATAGATGGACTAATAGAGAAAGTCCCACACACTGCTAGAAGGCCAAATATTTTTTCAGAGCTGGATGCAGATAAAAATTATTTTTAATTTGCAACCTGATGGAGGTCAGTATAGATGGACTAATAGAGAAAGTCCCACACACTGCTAGAAGGCCAAATATTTTTTCAGAGCTGGATGCAGATAAAAATTATTTTTAATTTGCAACCTGATGGAGGTCAGTATAGATGGACTAATAGAGAAAGTCCCACACAATGCTAGAAGGCCAAATATTTTTTCAGAGCTAGATGCAGACAAAAAATTATTTTTAATTTGCAACCTGATGGAGGTCAGTATAGATGGACTAATAGAGAAAGTCCCACACATTGCTAGAAGGCCAAATATTTTTTCAGAGCTGGATGCAGATAAAAATTATTTTTAATTTGCAACCTGATGGAGGTCAGTATAGATGGACTAATAGAGAAAGTCCCACACACTGCTAGAAGGCCAAATATTTTTTCAGAGCTAGATGCAGACAAAAAATTATTTTCAGGTTGCAACCTGTTGGAGGTCAGTATAGATGGACTAATAGAACAAGTCCCACACACAGCTAGAAGCCCAAATATTTTTTCAGAGGTAGATGCAGAAAAAAATTATTTTCAGTTTGCAACCTGATGGAGGTCTGTATAGATGGATTAATAGAACAAGTCCCACACACTGCTAGAAGGCCAAATATTTTTTCAGAGCTAGATGCAGACAAAAAATTATTTTTAATTTGCAACCTGATGGAGGTCAGTATAGATGGACTAATAGAGAAAGTCCCACACACTGCTAGAAGGCCAAATATTTTTTCAGAGCTGGATGCAGATAAAAATTATTTTTAATTTGCAACCTGATGGAGGTCAGTATAGATGGACTAATAGAGAAAGTCCCACACACTGCTAGAAGGCCAAATATTTTTTCAGAGCTGGATGCAGATAAAAATTATTTTTAATTTGCAACCTGATGGAGGTCAGTATAGATGGACTAATAGAGAAAGTCCCACACAATGCTAGAAGGCCAAATATTTTTTCAGAGCTAGATGCAGACAAAAAATTATTTTTAATTTGCAACCTGATGGAGGTCAGTATAGATGGACTAATAGAGAAAGTCCCACACATTGCTAGAAGGCCAAATATTTTTTCAGAGCTGGATGCAGATAAAAATTATTTTTAATTTGCAACCTGATGGAGGTCAGTATAGATGGACTAATAGAGATAGTCCCACACACTGCTAGAAGGCCAAATATTTTTTCAGAGCTGGATGCAGGTAAAAATTATTTTTAATTTGCAACCTGATGGAGGTCAGTATAGATGGACTAATAGAGAAAGTCCCACACACTGCTAGAAGGCCAAATATTTTTTCAGAGCTAGATGCAGACAAAAAATTATTTTCAGTTTGCAACCTGTTGGAGGTCAGTATAGATGGACTAATAGAACAAGTCCCACACACAGCTAGAAGCCCAAATATTTTTTCAGAGGTAGATGCAGAAAAAAATTATATTCAGTTTGCAACCTGATGGAGGTCTGTATAGATGGATTAATAGAACAAGTCCCACACACAGCTAGAAGCCCAAATATTTTTTCAGAGCTAGATGCAGAAAAAAAATATTTTTAATTTGCAACCTGATGGAGGTCAGTATAGATGGACTAATAGACCAAGTCCCACACACCGCTAGAAGCCCAACTATTTTTTCAGAGCTAGATGCAGAAAAAAATTATATTCAATTTGCAACCTGCTGGAGGTCAGTATAGAAGGACTAATAGAACAAGTCCCACACACTGCTAGAAGCCCAAATATTTTTTCAGAGCTAAATGAAGAAAAAAATTATTTTTAATTTGCAACCTGATGGAGGTCAGTATAGATGGACTAATAGAGAAAGTCCCACACACTGCTAGAAGGCCAAATATTTTTTCAGAGCTAGATGCAGACAAAAAATTATTTTCAGTTTGTAACCTGATGGAGGTCAGTATAGATGGACTAATAGAACAAGTCCCACACACAGCTAGAAGCCCAAATATTTTTTCAGAGGTAGATGCAGAAAAAAATTATTTTCAGTTTGCAACCTGATGGAGGTCTGTATAGATGGATTAATAGAACAAGTCCCACACAGTGCTAGAAGGCCAAATATTTTTTCAGAGCTGGATGCAGATAAAAATTATTTTTAATTTGCAACCTGATGGAGGTCAGTATAGATGGACTAATAGAGAAAGTCCCCCACACTGCTAGAAGGCCAAATATTTTTTCAGAGCTGGATGCAGATAAAAATTATTTTTAATTTGCAACCTGATGGAGGTCAGTATAGATGGACTAATAGAGAAAGTCCCACACAATGCTAGAAGGCCAAATATTTTTTCAGAGCTAGATGCAGACAATAAATTATTTTTAATTTGCAACCTGATGGAGGTCAGTATAGATGGACTAATAGAGAAAGTCCCACACATTGCTAGAAGGCCAAATATTTTTTCAGAGCTGGATGCAGATAAAAATTATTTTTAATTTGCAACCTGATGGAGGTCAGTATAGATGGACTAATAGAGATAGTCCCACACACTGCTAGAAGGCCAAATATTTTTTCAGAGCTGGATGCAGGTAAAAATTATTTTTAATTTGCAACCTGATGGAGGTCAGTATAGATGGACTAATAGAGAAAGTCCCACACACTGCTAGAAGGCCAAATATTTTTTCAGAGCTAGATGCAGACAAAAAATTATTTTCAGTTTGCAACCTGTTGGAGGTCAGTATAGATGGACTAATAGAACAAGTCCCACACACAGCTAGAAGCCCAAATATTTTTTCAGAGGTAGATGCAGAAAAAAATTATATTCAGTTTGCAACCTGATGGAGGTCTGTATAGATGGATTAATAGAACAAGTCCCACACACAGCTAGAAGCCCAATATTTTTTTAGAGGTAGATGCAGAAAAAAAATATATTCAGTTTGCAACCTGATGGAGGTCAGTATTGATGGACTAATAGAGAAAGTCCCACACACTGCTAGAAGGCCAAATATTTATTCAGAGCTAGATGCAGACAAAAAATTATTTTTAATTTGCAACCTGATGGAGGTCAGTATAGATGGACTAATAGAGAAAGTCCCACACACTGCTAGAAGGCCAAATATTTTTTCAGAGCTGGATGCAGATAGAAATTATTTTTAATTTGCAACCTGATGGAGGTCAGTATAGATGGACTAATAGAGAAAGTCCCACACACTGCTAGAAGGCCAAATATTTTTTCAGAGCTGGATGCAGATAAAAAATATATTCAGTTTGCAACCTGATGGAGGTCAGTATAGATGGACTAATAGAGAAAGTCCCACACACTGCTAGAAGGCCAAATATTTTTTCAGAGCTGGATGCAGATAAAAAATATATTCAGTTTGCAACCTGATGGAGGTCAGTATAGATGGACTAATAGAACAAGTCCCACACACAGCTAGAAGCCCAAATATTTTTTCAGAGGTAGATGCAGATAAAAATTATTTTTAATTTGCAACCTGATGGAGGTCAGTATAGATGGATTAATAGAGAAAGTCCCACACACTGCTAGAAGGCCAAATATTTTTTCAGAGCTAGATGCAGACAAAAAATTATTTTCAGTTTGTAACCTGATGGAGGTAAGTATAGATGGACTAATAGAGAAAGTCCCACACACTGCTAGAAGGCCAAATATTTTTTCAGAGCTGGATGCAGATAAAAATTATTTTTAATTTGCAACCTGATGGAGGTCAGTATAGATGGACTAATAGAGAAAGTCCCACACACTGCTAGAAGGCCAAATATTTTTTCAGAGCTGGATGCAGATAAAAATTATTTTTAATTTGCAACCTGATGGAGGTCAGTATAGATGGACTAATAGAGAAAGTCCCACACAATGCTAGAAGGCCAAATATTTTTTCAGAGCTAGATGCAGACAAAAAATTATTTTTAATTTGCAACCTGATGGAGGTCAGTATAGATGGACTAATAGAGAAAGTCCCACACATTGCTAGAAGGCCAAATATTTTTTCAGAGCTGGATGCAGATAAAAATTATTTTTAATTTGCAACCTGATGGAGGTCAGTATAGATGGACTAATAGAGAAAGTCCCACACACTGCTAGAAGGCCAAATATTTTTTCAGAGCTAGATGCAGACAAAAAATTATTTTCAGGTTGCAACCTGTTGGAGGTCAGTATAGATGGACTAATAGAACAAGTCCCACACACAGCTAGAAGCCCAAATATTTTTTCAGAGGTAGATGCAGAAAAAAATTATTTTCAGTTTGCAACCTGATGGAGGTCTGTATAGATGGATTAATAGAACAAGTCCCACACACTGCTAGAAGGCCAAATATTTTTTCAGAGCTAGATGCAGACAAAAAATTATTTTTAATTTGCAACCTGATGGAGGTCAGTATAGATGGACTAATAGAGAAAGTCCCACACACTGCTAGAAGGCCAAATATTTTTTCAGAGCTGGATGCAGATAAAAATTATTTTTAATTTGCAACCTGATGGAGGTCAGTATAGATGGACTAATAGAGAAAGTCCCACACACTGCTAGAAGGCCAAATATTTTTTCAGAGCTGGATGCAGATAAAAATTATTTTTAATTTGCAACCTGATGGAGGTCAGTATAGATGGACTAATAGAGAAAGTCCCACACAATGCTAGAAGGCCAAATATTTTTTCAGAGCTAGATGCAGACAAAAAATTATTTTTAATTTGCAACCTGATGGAGGTCAGTATAGATGGACTAATAGAGAAAGTCCCACACATTGCTAGAAGGCCAAATATTTTTTCAGAGCTGGATGCAGATAAAAATTATTTTTAATTTGCAACCTGATGGAGGTCAGTATAGATGGACTAATAGAGATAGTCCCACACACTGCTAGAAGGCCAAATATTTTTTCAGAGCTGGATGCAGGTAAAAATTATTTTTAATTTGCAACCTGATGGAGGTCAGTATAGATGGACTAATAGAGAAAGTCCCACACACTGCTAGAAGGCCAAATATTTTTTCAGAGCTAGATGCAGACAAAAAATTATTTTCAGTTTGCAACCTGTTGGAGGTCAGTATAGATGGACTAATAGAACAAGTCCCACACACAGCTAGAAGCCCAAATATTTTTTCAGAGGTAGATGCAGAAAAAAATTATATTCAGTTTGCAACCTGATGGAGGTCTGTATAGATGGATTAATAGAACAAGTCCCACACACAGCTAGAAGCCCAAATATTTTTTCAGAGCTAGATGCAGAAAAAAAATATTTTTAATTTGCAACCTGATGGAGGTCAGTATAGATGGACTAATAGACCAAGTCCCACACACCGCTAGAAGCCCAACTATTTTTTCAGAGCTAGATGCAGAAAAAAATTATATTCAATTTGCAACCTGCTGGAGGTCAGTATAGAAGGACTAATAGAACAAGTCCCACACACTGCTAGAAGCCCAAATATTTTTTCAGAGCTAAATGAAGAAAAAAATTATTTTTAATTTGCAACCTGATGGAGGTCAGTATAGATGGACTAATAGAGAAAGTCCCACACACTGCTAGAAGGCCAAATATTTTTTCAGAGCTAGATGCAGACAAAAAATTATTTTCAGTTTGTAACCTGATGGAGGTCAGTATAGATGGACTAATAGAACAAGTCCCACACACAGCTAGAAGCCCAAATATTTTTTCAGAGGTAGATGCAGAAAAAAATTATTTTCAGTTTGCAACCTGATGGAGGTCTGTATAGATGGATTAATAGAACAAGTCCCACACAGTGCTAGAAGGCCAAATATTTTTTCAGAGCTAGATGCAGACAAAAAATTATTTTTAATTTGCAACCTGATGGAGCTCAGTATAGATGGACTAATAGAGAAAGTCCCACACATTGCTAGAAGGCCAATTATTTTTTCAGAGCTGGATGCAGATAAAAATTATTTTTAATTTGCAACCTGATGGAGGTCAGTATAGATGGACTAATAGAGAAAGTCCCCCACACTGCTAGAAGGCCAAATATTTTTTCAGAGCTGGATGCAGATAAAAATTATTTTTAATTTGCAACCTGATGGAGGTCAGTATAGATGGACTAATAGAGAAAGTCCCACACAATGCTAGAAGGCCAAATATTTTTTCAGAGCTAGATGCAGACAATAAATTATTTTTAATTTGCAACCTGATGGAGGTCAGTATAGATGGACTAATAGAGAAAGTCCCACACATTGCTAGAAGGCCAAATATTTTTTCAGAGCTGGATGCAGATAAAAATTATTTTTAATTTGCAACCTGATGGAGGTCAGTATAGATGGACTAATAGAGATAGTCCCACACACTGCTAGAAGGCCAAATATTTTTTCAGAGCTGGATGCAGGTAAAAATTATTTTTAATTTGCAACCTGATGGAGGTCAGTATAGATGGACTAATAGAGAAAGTCCCACACACTGCTAGAAGGCCAAATATTTTTTCAGAGCTAGATGCAGACAAAAAATTATTTTCAGTTTGCAACCTGTTGGAGGTCAGTATAGATGGACTAATAGAACAAGTCCCACACACAGCTAGAAGCCCAAATATTTTTTCAGAGGTAGATGCAGAAAAAAATTATATTCAGTTTGCAACCTGATGGAGGTCTGTATAGATGGATTAATAGAACAAGTCCCACACACAGCTAGAAGCCCAATATTTTTTTAGAGGTAGATGCAGAAAAAAAATATATTCAGTTTGCAACCTGATGGAGGTCAGTATTGATGGACTAATAGAGAAAGTCCCACACACTGCTAGAAGGCCAAATATTTATTCAGAGCTAGATGCAGACAAAAAATTATTTTTAATTTGCAACCTGATGGAGGTCAGTATAGATGGACTAATAGAGAAAGTCCCACACACTGCTAGAAGGCCAAATATTTTTTCAGAGCTGGATGCAGATAGAAATTATTTTTAATTTGCAACCTGATGGAGGTCAGTATAGATGGACTAATAGAGAAAGTCCCACACACTGCTAGAAGGCCAAATATTTTTTCAGAGCTGGATGCAGATAAAAAATATATTCAGTTTGCAACCTGATGGAGGTCAGTATAGATGGACTAATAGAACAAGTCCCACACACAGCTAGAAGCCCAAATATTTTTTCAGAGGTAGATGCAGATAAAAATTATTTTTAATTTGCAACCTGATGGAGGTCAGTATAGATGGATTAATAGAGAAAGTCCCACACACTGCTAGAAGGCCAAATATTTTTTCAGAGCTAGATGCAGACAAAAAATTATTTTCAGTTTGTAACCTGATGGAGGTAAGTATAGATGGACTAATAGAGAAAGTCCCACACACTGCTAGAAGGCCAAATATTTTTTCAGAGCTGGATGCAGATAAAAATTATTTTTAATTTGCAACCTGATGGAGGTCAGTATAGATGGACTAATAGAGAAAGTCCCACACACTGCTAGAAGGCCAAATATTTTTTCAGAGCTGGATGCAGATAAAAATTATTTTTAATTTGCAACCTGATGGAGGTCAGTATAGATGGACTAATAGAGAAAGTCCCACACAATGCTAGAAGGCCAAATATTTTTTCAGAGCTAGATGCAGACAAAAAATTATTTTTAATTTGCAACCTGATGGAGGTCAGTATAGATGGACTAATAGAGAAAGTCCCACACATTGCTAGAAGGCCAAATATTTTTTCAGAGCTGGATGCAGATAAAAATTATTTTTAATTTGCAACCTGATGGAGGTCAGTATAGATGGACTAATAGAGAAAGTCCCACACACTGCTAGAAGGCCAAATATTTTTTCAGAGCTAGATGCAGACAAAAAATTATTTTCAGGTTGCAACCTGTTGGAGGTCAGTATAGATGGACTAATAGAACAAGTCCCACACACAGCTAGAAGCCCAAATATTTTTTCAGAGGTAGATGCAGAAAAAAATTATTTTCAGTTTGCAACCTGATGGAGGTCTGTATAGATGGTTTAATAGAACAAGTCCCACACACAGCTAGAAGCCCAATATTTTTTCAGAGGTAGATGCAGAAAAAAAATATATTCAGTTTGCAACCTGATGGAGGTCAGTATTGATGGACTAATAGAGAAAGTCCCACACACTGCTAGATGGCCAAATATTTTTTCAGAGCTAGATGCAGACAAAAAATTATTTTTCATTTGCAACCTGATGGAGGTCAGTATAGATGGACTAATAGAGAAAGTCCCACACACTGCTAGAAGGCCAAATATTTTTTCAGAGCTGGATGCAGATAGAAATTATTTTTAATTTGCAACCTGATGGAGGTCAGTATAGATGGACTAATAGAGAAAGTCCCACACACTGCTAGAAGGCCAAATATTTTTTCAGAGCTGGATGCAGATAAAAAATATATTCAGTTTGCAACCTGATGGAGGTCAGTATAGATGGACTAATAGAGAAAGTCCCACACACTGCTAGAAGGCCAAATATTTTTTCAGAGCTAGATGCAGACAAAAAATTATTTTTAATTTGCAACCTGATGGAGGTCAGTATAGATGGACTAATAGAGAAAGTCCCACACACTGCTAGAAGGCCAAATATTTTTTCATAGCTGGATGCAGATAAAAATTATTTTTAATTTGCAACCTGATGGAGGTCAGTATAGATGGACTAATAGAGAAAGTCCCACACACAGCTAGAAGGCCAAATATTTTTTCAGAGCTAGATGCAGACAAAAAATTATTTTCAGTTTGCAACCTGATGGAGGTCTGTATAGATGGACTAATAGAACAAGTCCCACACACAGCTAGAAGCCCAAATATTTTTTCAGAGGTAGATGCAGAGAAAAATTATATTCAGTTTGCAACCTGATGGAGGTCTGTATAGATGGATTAATAGAACAAGTCCCACACACAGCTAGAAGCCCAATATTTTTTCAGAGGTAGATGCAGAAAAAAAATATATTCAGTTTGCAACCTGATAGAGGTCAGTATAGATGGACTAATAGAGAAAGTCCCACACACTGCTAGAAGGCCAAATATTTTTTCAGAGCTAGATGCAGACAAAAAATTATTTTTAATTTGCAACCTGATGGAGGTCAGTATAGATGGACTAATAGAGAAAGTCCCACACACTGCTAGAAGGCCAAATATTTTTTCAGAGCTGGATGCAGATAAAAATTATTTTTAATTTGCAACCTGATGGAGGTCAGTATAGATGGACTAATAGAGAAAGTCCCACACACTGCTAGAAGGCCAAATATTTTTTCAGAGCTGGATGCAGATAAAAATTATTTTTAATTTGCAACCTGATGGAGGTCAGTATAGATGGACTAATAGAGAAAGTCCCACACACAGCTAGAAGGCCAAATATTTTTTCAGAGCTAGATGCAGACAAAAAATTATTTTCAGTTTGCAACCTGATGGAGGTCTGTATAGATGGACTAATAGAACAAGTCCCACACACAGCTAGAAGCCCAAATATTTTTTCAGAGGTAGATGCGGAGAAAAATTATATTCAGTTTGCAACCTGATGGAGGTCTGTATAGATGGATTAATAGAACAAGTCCCACACACAGCTAGAAGCCCAATATTTTTTCAGAGGTAGATGCAGAAAAAAAATATATTCAGTTTGCAACCTGATAGAGGTCAGTATAGATGGACTAATAGAGAAAGTCCCACACACTGCTAGAAGGCCAAATATTTTTTCAGAGCTAGATGCAGACAAAAAATTATTTTTAATTTGCAACCTGATGGAGGTCAGTATAGATGGACTAATAGAGAAAGTCCCACACACTGCTAGAAGGCCAAATATTTTTTCAGAGCTGGATGCAGATAAAAATTATTTTTAATTTGCAACCTGATGGAGGTCAGTATAGATGGACTAATAGAGAAAGTCCCACACAATGCTAGAAGGCCAAATATTTTTTCAGAGCTAGATGCAGACAAAAAATTATTTTCAGTTTGCAACCTGATGGAGGTCAGTATAGATGGACTAATAGAACAAGTCCCACACACATCTAGAAGCCCAAATATTTTTTCAGAGGTAGATGCAGAAAAAAATTATATTCAGTTTGCAACCTGATGGAGGTCTGTATAGATGGATTAATAGAACAAGTCCCACACACAGCTAGAAGCCCAATATTTTTTCAGAGGTAGATGCAGAAAAAAAATATATTCAGTTTTCAACCTGATGGAGGTCAGTATAGATGGACTAATAGAACAAGTCCCACACACTGCTACAAGCCCAAATATTTTTTCAGAGGTAGATGCAGAAAAAAATTATATTCAGTTTGCAACCTGATGGAGGTCTGTATAGATGGATTAATAGAACAAGTCCCACACACAGCTAGAAGCCCAATATTTTTTCAGAGGTAGATGCAGAAAAAAAATATATTCAGTTTGCAACCTGATGGAGGTCAGTATAGATGGACTAATAGAGAAAGTCCCACACACTGCTAGAAGGCCAAATATTTTTTCAGAGCTAGATGCAGAAAAAAATATATTCAGTTTGCAACCTGATGGAGGTCAGTATAGATGGACTAATAGAACAAGTCTCACACACTGCTAGAAGCCCAAATATTTTTTCAGAGCTAGATGCAGAAAAAAATTATATTCAGTTTGCAACCTGATGGAGGTCAGTATAGATGGACTAATAGAATGATGCTATGCCCAAAAGATTTTACTTCACTAGGTGCAGTAAAAAAATTGGTATTCTATACACAGGTGGTATATCTTGCAACACAGATAGGCTACTCCACTGACTAACACACTCTGCAATAGGCCAAAAAGGATTAGCTTTGCTAGATTCAGCCAAATGCTGTGAAAAAAACTTGCACAGCACTGGCACAGACCTGCCTGGCAAAAACTGATAGGAACTGATGTAACCTAGTCCTGAAAAGGACTGCAATTACAATTAGTCTTTACTCCCACAATCTATCTATTTAAGAGCACAGACCTGCCTGATAAAAGTCGTAGGAAATGCTGTAACCTAGTCCTTAAAAGGACTGCAATCACAACTATTCCCTACTCCCAAGCTATCTGTAGATTTGTGCGAAAATTGGCTTGAAATTAACAAGGTATAGCGCACACAGCAACAACGGTGCCATCTAACACGCAGCTGCAGCAGTGAGAAAATGGTGGCGACGGGGAAAATGGCTTGGTCTTATAGGGCAAGGACATGTGACATACACTGCCAATGACACATGCCCTTGCTTGTGTGAAAAAAGCACTTCGCTCCGTGTGTGCGCTGCTGATAGGCTGACAGATTGCACCTCCCCACTGTAAATGCGGGAAAGAGAAAAAAAATGGAGATCTTCATTATTCCTGCAGAGATCCATCCCCTGCCCCTCCCCCCACCCTGCTGTACACTCAAACTGCGTATTAACATTAATTTTCATCATTACTGAGAAAAAATCCAGTTATGATTTTGGTGCACGAACAGTTATCGAACATAACCTCGAACAGCCGAATTTTTCTCAAATCGTTCGTGTTCGCCGAACGGCTCGAACACCGCCCAAAACAGCTCCAATTTGAGATTGGCGAACAGTTCGAGTAGAACAACGCTCATCTCTACTTGGGACCACTACCTGCCAGGTCAGCTCATGTGTTCGTGAGTTGACGGTTCTGCGGCACAGCCTCCCCTCGTAGAGAAACAGCTTGCTCCTCTCCTTCCACAGTTGTTTGGTCTCTTCTGGAGCATCCAGATCAAGGTGGGCATCAACCTAGGTCAGCATCTCTTTTACCAGGTGGATTGCGGGGTCACAATCTTTTGTCTCTGCCCAGCCGTGGTGGGGTAAGGGATTGAACGTAACGGTGGCAGAGCACCTCTCCTTTACGCAGTGGGAACACTGGGTGATCCCATCACGATGGAATGCAGGGAGTTCAATTTCTTCCAGTTCTTCTGGATCCTCTCCCCCATCCTGCAAGTGAGGCATTCTGGACAATGCATCTGCGTTCGCATTTGCGCACCCTGTCTGGTATTTGATAGTAAATTCATAATTGGACAGCCGGGCCATCCATCTCTGCTCTAGGGCACCAAGTCTTGCAGTGTCCAGGTGTGTCAACGGGTTGTTGTCCGTGTACACAGTGAACTTAGAAGAAGCCAGGTAATGCTTGAAGCGTTCGGTGACCGCCCACACCACTGCCAGGAACTCTAGCTTGAAGGAGCTATAATTCTCAGGGTTTCTCTCTGTGGGTCTCAGCTTTCTGCTAGCATAAGCAATTACCCGTTCTCTGCTCTGCTGGATCTGGGACAGTACGGCTCCTAGCCCCACGTTACTGGCGTCGGTGTGGAGGATAAAAGGATGGCCGTAATCAGGGTAGGCCAGGATCTCATCCCCCGTGAGGGCCATCTTCAGCTGGCGGAAAGACTCCTCCTCCAGCTTGTCCCACCTAAAGGGCGGCTTCTGACTTTTAGTCTTTGACTGACCTAACAGGAGGTCCTGTATAGGGGCTGCCATTTTGGTGAACCCGGAGATGAATCTTCGGTAGTAGCCTACCAACCCGAGGAACTGACACACTTCCTTTATGCTGGAGGGTCTTGGCCAGTCCTTAATCACCGTGATCTTGTCTGGGTCTGGGGCTACTCCGTCAGCACTCACCACGTGTCCCAGGTACTGTACTTTTGGCTTCAGTAGATGACACTTGGAGGGTTTCACCTTTAGGCCGAAGCCTGCCAGGTCATCGAACACCTCTGCCAGGTGCTTTAGATGGTCCTCATAGGTCTTGGAATACATGATGACATCGTCCAGGTAGAGTAGGACCGTCTCGAAATTTCTGTGCCCCAGACAGCACTCCATCAGCCTCTGGAAGGTTCCTGGTGCGTTGCAGAGTCCGAAAGGCATACAGTTGAATTCACTGAGACCCATCGGGGTGGTGAAGGCGGTCTTCTCCTTGTCTGACTCTGCTACAGGAACCTGCCAGTACCCGCTAGTGAGATCCAAAGTAGAGAAGAAGTTAGCAGATTTTAATGCAGCCTAAGACTCCTCTATCCTAGGTAACGGGTACGCATCTTTGTGTGTTATTCTGTTGACCTTTCTATAATCTACACACATCCTCATCGTGCCATCCTTCTTTCTTACAAGAACTAGAGGAGCTGCCCAGGGGCTACAGCTATCCCTGATCACCCCAGCCTCCTTCATTTCTCGTAACATACCCTTGGCATTCTGATAGTGTGGTACAGGCCGGTATCTCTCTTTTATGGGTGGATGGTCTCCTGTGGGGATTTGGTGTTCTACCCCCTTTACTTGCCCAAAGTCTAGCGGGTGTTTGCTAAAGACTCTTTCGTACTCCTGAACCACCCGGTAGACTCCCTGTTTCTGGTGTGGGGGAGTGGAGTCAGTGCCCACGTGCAGCTTCTGGCACCAGTCCTCCATTTGTTTTTTGGAGCCGTTACCTTCCTCTGGGGGAGATGGAGGCAAGGGTTCCACGGCTTTTACAGAGTTTGGGTTAATGGTGAACAATTTGGCTAGAGTGGCATACCGGGGCAAGTGTACTTCTCTTTCCCCAATATTTAGGATGCGGAAGGGTACCCTCCCATGGCGGACATCAACCACCCCCGGTGCTGTCAAAATGGTGGGCCTACAGTCTGAGTAAACGGGTTCTACCATAGCTTGGTAGTCTCTACCTCTAAACCCGATTGCAGTCCAGCACCAGAACATCATTTCACTTTTTGGGGGCATGGCGATAGGGAACGGGTCACTCATCCTAACGCTACCAATCTCATCACCAGACAGTTCTACCTGTTGCCGCTTCATCAGGGCTCTGATCC
Organism: Phyllobates terribilis; assembly: GCF_046119375.1. NCBI lineage: Eukaryota > Metazoa > Chordata > Amphibia > Anura > Dendrobatidae > Phyllobates > Phyllobates terribilis. Next base: position 304,077,858 of record NW_027362768.1, on the reverse strand, counting down.
ATTTTGTAAGACACGCTGCTGGCTGGAACTGGCATTCATTGCAACCTACTGTAATACAGTCATGGCTAAAAGTATTGAGAATGAGACAAATAGTAATTTTTCCAAAGTTTACTGCTTCATTTTTTGTAATGGCAATTTGCATATTCTCCTGAATGTCAAAGAGTGATCAGCTTAACAGCAATTACTGTACTTGCAAAGTCAATATTTGCCCAGAAAATGAACTTTAACCCCCAAAACACATTTCAACATCATTGCAGTCCTGCCTTAAAAAGAGCAGCTAACATCGTTTTAGTGATTGATCCATTAACACAGGTGTGGGTATTGATGAGGACAGGGCTGGCGATCAATCAGTCATGATTAAGTAAGAATGACATCACTGGACACTTTAAAAGGAGGCTGGTTCTTGGTATCATTGTTTCTCTTCAGTTAACCATGGTTATCTCTAAAGAAACACGTGCAGCCATCATTGCACTGCACAAAAATGGCCTAACAGGGAAGAGTATCGCAGCTACAAAGATTGCACCTCAGTCAACAATCTATCGCATCATCAAGAACTTCAAGGAGAGAGCTTCCATTGTTGTCAAAAAGGCTCCAGGGCGCCAAGGAAAGACCAGCAAGCGCCAGGACCGTATCTTAAAACTGTTTCAGCTGCGGGATCGGACTACCAGCAGTGCCGAGCTTGCTCAGGAATGGCAGCAGGCTGGTGTGAGTGCTTCTGCACGCACAGTGAGGCGGAGACTCTTTGAGCAAGGGCTGGTTTCAAGGAGGGCAGCAAAGAAGCCACTTCTCTCCTGAAAAAACATCAGGGACCAACTGATATTCTGCAAAAGGTACAGGGAGTGGACTGCTGAGGACTGGGGCAAAGTCATTTTCTCTGATGAATCCCCTTTTCGATTGTTTGGGACATCTGGAAAACAGCTTATTCTTGTCTCATGCCAACTGTAAAGCATCCTGAAACCATTCATGTGTGGGGTTGCTTCTCAACCAAGGGAATCGGCTCACTCACAGTCTTGCCTAAAAACACAGCAATGAATAAAGATTGGTACCAGAATGTCATCCAAGAGCAACTTCTCCCAACCGTCCAAGAGCAGTTTGGCGCCCAAAAATGCCTTTTCCAGCATGATGGAGCACCTTGCCATAAAGCAAAGGTGATAACAAAATGGCTCATGGAACAAAACATAGAAATTTTGGGTCCATGGCCTGGAAACTCCCCAGATCTTAATCCCATTGAGAACTTGTGGTCAATCATCAAGAGACGGGTGGACAAACAAAAACCAACAAATTCTGGCAAAATGCAAGCATTGATTATGCAAGAATGGACTGCTATCAGTCATGATTTGGTCCAAAGGTTGATTGAGAGCATGCCAGGGAGAATTGCAGAGGTCTTGAAGAAGAAGGGGCAACACTGCAAATATTGACTTGCTGCATTAACTCATTCTAACTGTCAATATAACCTATTGGTACTCATAATATGATTGCAATTATATTTCTGTATGTGATATAAACATCAGACAAACACTAATAAAAACCAGAGGCCAGCAGATCATGTGAAAATATAATTTTGGTGTCATTCTCAAAACTTTTGGCCATGACTGTACAACAATTATCTCTGAAAGACAATTTTCAATAACGTTAGTACCCAAGGTTATTTTAGGGTGACTTTCACGACGGTCAATGTCCACAATAATCAGTCCTTGCGCCGGTAGTTCAACTTTACCAATTTTGATGGTCACCTCCTTGAACCCCACCTGCAGCACAGGCTGACCATTGCTGGCGATGATGCTCAAGTCATTATCTGGGTAGCGGGTAATATCCGTGTCATTCCAGTACCGCTTGAAAAGTACATACAGGATGGTGGTTACCTGTGACCCGATGTCCAACAGTGCACTCATGGGAATGCCATCCAGTACCACAGGCAAGACCGGTCGTCCCCCCACATACTTGTCACGCCAGTTTGATGGGCCTGATAATCTTACGCCTGGGGATTGGCCCTCTGCCCCAGGTTGGGCTTGTTTAAATTACAGTACCTCGCAATATGTCCTGTCTGGCTGCAGCGGCGGCAGATGGGTTGTCCATCCTGGTCGTAGCGGTCCGTTGGCTTCCCTCTGGACGGTGGGATCCTCTTCTGTCAGCGTGACGGGACATCCTCCGGACTGGTAGCCAGCTGGATCTTTCCTGGAGAGGATACCTGTAACGACTGCACAGTCCTGGTTAGTGCGGCAACACTTTTGGTCAGTTCTTGGACCTGATGGTGAAGGTCTGTAGACAGGGTACTATTCGTAGTCTGTGCATTGGCTCCTGCAGGTTCTATAGACTGGAGCACCGCCTCCTGGTAATAAGTGATAGCAGGGCGCCTGGAGGCCGCAACGCCACCGGTTTCGGGTTCTCGGAGTACCCGGATGGCTCTGTTCTTAAACTGTGCAAAGTCTAACTCTGGGTTCTGCAGGGCCATTAGGCGTAACTGGGTTCGGTGGGCGCTGGACAGCAGACCCTCAATGAATTGTTCAGTCAGTAGTTTATCTGCATTCCGCACACTGTCAGGGTCTGCCTGCTTAATGGCTCTCAGGGTCTCTTGCAAATTCAAAGCATAGTCTCTTATACTGTCTTGGGCCCGCTGCTTGCACCCATAAAATCTCATTTTGATCTCTGCTGAGGTGCGGGTATCAAAAGTGTCCTTTAGACGGGCTAAAATCTCCTTCACGGTCCCCTTGTCCCTGACTGACCAGGACTTTACTTCTCGTTGGGCCGCGCGGGTTAACTGGCCTATCAGTATGCTCACTTTTTGTTCCTCCGTCAGGGGGTATACATTGAATAGGCTATACAGTCTCTCTTTAAAGTCGCTCAGGGTATGCGACTCCCCTGAGTACTGGGGCAACCAGGTCGCTCCGGGGATATAAGGCATCATGAACGGCATTACTGCGGCAGTGGCCGCGCTGGCGGTGGCAGTTCCCTCCGCTTCCAACATCTTCTTCTCCCCTAGTCAACCATGGCCTACCTTCCATTGCTTTTCTTCTGTAGGCCGCGGCTCCGCAGGCGACCGTCGGGGTTGAGGACCTTGCGTCGCGTCCTGGTGACGTCAGCGTCCGCTCGGCTCCTTTCAGGACCTTGCGCAGCGTCCGTGCGTAAGGCGGGGCTCCAGTTCTCGCGCGCTTTCATCGTCCACGCCCCTCTTCTTCCCGCGCGGCGTCCCAAAGATGGCGCCTGATGGCGGGAAAATGGCTGTGGATGGCGGAAAACGGCTGCGGAAGGCGGGAAACTCCACCAAGGTAAGTATTACAGTCTTTCTTCAGGCACGCAGTACCCGTTGGTGGCGGGCACGAAATCCTGCCGAATACGCCAAAAAGCTGACGCGCCCTCTGGGCTGTGTGTGTGTGGGGAAACCCGGAACCGGACCATTTGTGGATGCTGGGGGTGGTAGTCCTTGCGTGGCGGGGACCCGGTCCCGTGGCTCAGGGTGGTCAACCCAAATGGCGGTCTATTTATAAGGTTTTGTAATTTAATGTTCGACTACGCCACCCGTGGATTGCGGTCAGAGTGAACCGCTGCTGCGTGGCAGACCGCTGAGGCTGGTGTTGTGGGTGCAGCTGAGGGTAGTATAACTCCCCACAGGAGGAGTATAGCCTCAGGGCAGTAAATAGGGATGTTGGTGGTAATGGTGCGTGGGAGCAGCAGTAACCACACGAGTCTGTCATGCAATTCAGGGTCTTTACTGTTGGTGGTATTAAGGGACCCGTCCGGAATACAGGTTAACAATGGAGACCTGGTCAGTCTGAGAGCAACTGGGAAATCCCGCTGGTCAGGGGGAGTTTGTAGGCCTACCGTGCTGACTTCACTCTTCCTTGGCTTTCTCGCTGTAGTGTGGTGGTAGCCCACGTCTCTGAGTGTACCGTGTTGTTCTCGCCCGTATGACTGGCGACTCGGGCCTTCCGTACTTCTCACCCATCCGGGGCAGTAGCGGTCACTCTCATGTGGCTGAGCCTCTGGGCTTCCTTGGGCCAGAGGACTTGAAGTCCCCTGCGTGGCGGTTTTCTGCTGCTGGGCTTATAACCCTCACAGCCTCGGACTCCAGTGTCCGGCTTTGTAAGTCTCTAGCTAGGACGAGCTCTGCTCGCTCCCCTCCTGGCCTTGTGTTCCTCCTCTGCCTACTGGGACTCCTCAGCCTGCTGCTGACCTGTCCCTATCTGCAACTTCACTGGAACCTTGTCTGGAACTTGTCTCTCTAACCCCGCCCCAGATCCAGTTTATAAAGGGCAGATTTCTCCCCTCCCTGACTGAGGCAGGAGGTGCTGCATGCTAATTGTCCCCAACCAGGGAACCTCCCACCTGCTCTCAGACATGACATTGCTGCCACTGTGGCGACCAGACCTGGGGTGCCACACATACTCGGCAAAAGGGTTAACAGAACATACTCGCTCAACACTACTTTTTAGACATTATTTAAATACACTTTTCTTTGCATGGAATATTCCTTTAAATCTCAAAGACTTACTGTATGATCTACTGAAGAAAAAGAGTCATGCACACATACAGTCATCTGCACCTTTCAGCAACTTCTGATTGCAAATTGATTGCACTTACAATTACATACATCCATCTTTTACAGCTGGTTCTATAACATTTTGCTCCGTAAAATCAAACGTTTCTGCTTTATTTCAAGTAACAACATCACTTAATTTGGTTCTTTGTGTTCAGGCAAACTAGTAAGTTGGACTTGAATCAATACTAAGATAAGGTAAAAAGTCGAAAGGAGGATTGGTGACAGCAAATTGGACTTGCCCATACTTACCAATGTGGTTGCACCAAAAAAGTGGCATAAGTTGAACATCTTTTTGAAACAAATCAAGTTAGACAATTTATTTTATTGATCTGCAGCAACAAGAAGAGATTTTGGTGCCTTACTCGGCAATTTTTACTGATTGTCCAAACAAGGAGGCATGGTCTTGTGTAGTCGCCTAAATATAAACCATATTTATTATTTTCATGTGGCAGTTTGTCGGCACAAATGAATGGCCTAAAGTAAGACAATTAGGAGTTAGTTTATCTATCTAACTTCATGCAATATGCCTCAAATCCAACATAAAGCTGGTAACATTACTTATATGTAGTGATGAGCGATCGTGCTCGCCACTGATCGGTACTCGCCCGAGCATCTCACTGCTTAAGATGCTCGGCGCTCGCCGAGTATTTCTGGGGTTGCTCGGCGGGAGCTCGGGTCCCCTCCCTGCATGTTTGGTGCTCTTTACAGAGCCAATGAACATGCAGGGATTGCCTGCCACTCACTGAAATGCCGTAGCCATGTTGGTTGTGGCATTACAGTGATTGGCTGGCCGCATAGCGTCATTGGGTCTATATCAGACCTGGCGCCGCCATGCTCTTCCCACTCACTCCGGAATCAGACAGTGTAGGGAGAGGTGCTGCTGCATCAGGGAGAGATTTGCTTGTGTATTAGGTAGTGTAGGAAGAAAAACCGTACATTACACATATCCATCTTAACAAAGAGTCCTTTTGAGGACTAACTAATCCATCTGCAGAGATATCAGGCAGGCAGGGTACATAGCAGACTGCAGTGCATATAGCACAAGAGGCTCCATTCCAATTCTGCCTTCTGCTGCTGTTAGATATTTCTATACAAAGGCCCAGGTCTCAGGGACCAGGAATACTTTTCTTAATCCTCATTATTTGCTTAAAAAGCAATACAGAGAACACAGTTTTTCTGCGCCATTTGCTTGTTGGCACTGCAGAATACAGCCAGGTCCTTTCCATATTACAGCGCTAGAAAACCAGCTATTTAAAACTGTGTTTTCTCCGTCAAACGGATCACATATACGTTGTCAGAAAACACTGCCATTTCTGGCCTCCATTAAAAATCTACTTTAGTGTGTCAGTGAAGCAATTCACAGAAGTTTGCTGTTCAAGCTACTTACCTACAGGCCAGGTATTTAAAACTCTGTTTTCTCTATCACACAAATCACATATACATTGTCAGAAAATACTGCCATTTCTGGCCTCCATTAAAAATTTACTTTAGCGTGTCAGTGAAGCAATTCACAGCAGTTTGCTGTTCAAACTACTTACCTACAGGCCAGGTATTTAAAACTCTGTTTTCTCCATCACACGGATCACATATAAGTTCACTCCAAACTCAGTCATTTGTAGTGAGCGTGGAAGATACTGTCCTCCATTTAAAATGGGCAAGGCACATGGCAAGGGACGGGGAACTAGACATGGTGGTAATGGTGCATGCAGACGCCGAGGACAAGGCCGTGGGCAAGCTGAAATTGTGACACAACAAACATCCACATTTTCTCGCCTGACCTTCCTGTCCCAATTTCTAGGGGACCGCAGCACACCACTATTGAACTCAGAGCAGTGTCAAAAGGTTGTTGGTTGGATAGCGGATAATGCTTCCAGTCACTTAGCCTCCTCCACCACCACCACCCTTTCTTCCACACGGTCAAGTCTCAGTAGCCGTGAGTCTGGACCGCATATTCCTCACCCTGATCCTCATTCCTCCCACCATGCCGAGTACCCAGAGACAACTGATCCCACATTTGGACACTCTGAAGAGCTGTTCACTTTTCCATTTATAGATTCGGGCCTTTCGCCCGGTCCACTTGAAGCGGGGCAAGAGGAGATCACGTGTAGTGATGCCCAAATATTTGAGCAGCCACGGTCACATGAAGGCGACGGTGGGAAAGTGTCACAAGAGGTGGATGATAATGAGACACAATTGCCAGAAAGTCAGGAGGAGGACCAGGGTGCGGAAGTGGATGACGAGTTGGTGGATGATATAGTAACTGACCCAACCTGGCAGGAGACATGCAGAGCGAGGACATCAGCGCACAGGGAGAGGGAGGCAGAGCACCCGAACAGTCAAGAAGAAGCAGTGTGGTGGCCACAGACAGAGGGCAGGCAACCGTTCCCCGTAACACCAACACGAAGGAAGTTGCCAGTACAACTTTTAGGTCTTCCCAAGTCTGGTTGATTTTTAAATACTCTGCCGATAACCCCAAAAAGGCCATTTGCACCACCTGCCAGGCCAGCATCAGCAGGGGTGGCAAAACGACCAGCCTGACCACCACCAGCATGATCAGGCACATGGCAGCAAAGTACCCGACTTTGTGGGCCGAACCCCAGGGTTCAGGAGCAGTGTCTGCAGGTGGCACCATTTCTTCTTCCGCTGATGTGCATGCAAGCCAATCCCCTGTCCATGGTGCATGCGAAGATGCCTCCTGCCCTGCACCTGACGTTGCACACACTCAAGTAGCAGCATCAGGAAGCACGTCCATGTCCTTGTCCCAGCGCAGCGTTCAGTTGTCCATACCCCAGTCCTTGGAATGTAAGCGCAAATATGCAGCCAACGCCCCACAGGCCACACTACTAAATTCTCACATTTCATGACTGCTTGCACTCGAAATGTTGCCCTTTAGGCTCGTCGAGACAGAAGAATTATGCAACCTGATGGTGGCGGTCGTCCCTCGGTACTCGGTCCCCAGCCACCACTATTTCTCCTGGTGTGCCGTCCCCGCATTACACAAGCACGTGTCTCAAAACAACGCAGTTACCGGGAAAGTCCACCTAACCACGGACATGGGGACAAGTGCTTGTGGGCAGGGACGGTACATCTCGCTGACGGCACACTGGGTTAACATAGTGGAAGCCAGGACCCAGTCGGACCTTGGGACGGAACACGTCCTCCCCATGCCAAGGATTGCGGGCCCTAGGTCAATCAGGGTTGCCCGCATGGTCTACAGCTCCTGCACCTCATCCTCCTCAGCCTCCTCCTCCTCCTCAGCCTCCATCTCCGAAATGACCACATCAGTCACAAGCTGGAAGCACTGCAGCACTGCCTCGGCCAAGCGGCAACAGGCTGTGCTGAAGCTAATATGCTTAGGTGACAAACCGCACAATGCTGAAGAGATGTGGACAGCTCTGAAAGAGCAGGCAGATCTGTGGCTCACACCGCTGAACTTACAGGCATGCATGGTCATGTATGACAATGGCCGGAACCTGGTTGCGGCTCTGAGGCGAGGCGAGCTCACACACGTACCATGCCTGGCCAACGTGCTTAACCTCACGGTTCTGCGGTTTCTCAAATCCTACCCGGAGCTGCCGGATCTGCTTGTTAAAGTACGCTGCCTGTGTGCCCATTTTAGAAAGTCAGCTACAGCTTCTGCTTCTGCCGCCTTTGCAGTGTTTCAGCAGCATTTGCAGCTTCCAGCTCACAGACTGGTGTGTGATGTCCCCAAGCTTTAGAATTCTACACTGCAGATATTTGGAAGGATTTGTGAGGAGAATAGTGCAGTTGTTGAGTACCAGCATCAACAAGGCCATCGGTATTCAGTGCAGACTCCACACATAAGACCTCAGGAGTGGACATGGATGTCAGACATATGTACCATCCTCCAAAACTTTGAGGACTCCACCAAGAAGGTGAGCGGCGATGACGCCATAATTAGCGTCACCATCCCGCTTCTCTGTCTTCTGAAACGCTCTCTGCTCACAATCAAAGAGGATGCATTGCAGGTGGAGCACGATGAGATGGAGCAAGGAACCATACAGGGTGATTACACACAGCCAAGCCTCATCTCATCCCAATGTGGATTGGGTGACAATGAGGAAGAGGAGGAGGAGCAAGGACTGGATCTAGTTTCATGCACTATAGACGGTACTACCTGCACAGCTGTCACGGAAGTCTTGCCTGTTAGTATTCTGGCATGCATGGCTGAGTTTATGTTACTCTGCCTTTCCGATGACCCTCGCGTTCTCAAAATTTTGGGTGACAGTCATTACTGGTTGGTGACACTTCTAGACCCACGCTACAAGGAGAACTTTATATCTCTTATTCCTGAGGCAGACAGGTCTACAAAAATGGGGCTGTACCAGAAGGCCCTTGTTGCGGAACTATTAAAAAAATTCCCATCTGAAAACGCTGGTAGCAGAGGGCACACTTTGTTGGACAACCATGGCGTACAGGCGAGAGAGACACAACTTCAATCCAGCAGAGGCAGAGGAACACTGTCAAAGTTCTGGGAGAGTTTTCTCAGACCCTCCGATCGCACAGGCCCTGAGGCGCTGGGTACTCTCACAAGGAGTGCAAAGTTTTGGAAGATGTTAGGGGAGTACCTTGCCGACCGTACCAACGTCCTCCGTGATTCTTCTGTGCCTTATAATTATTGGGTATCCAAGCTGTAAATGTGGAATGAACTGGCTCTCTATGCCTTGGAGGTCCAGGCCTGCCCTGCCACCAGCGTTTTATCAGAGCGGGTTTTTAGTGCCGCTGGTGGAATTATAACTGATAAGCGCATCTGCCTGTCAACTGAAAATGCTGACAGGCTGACTCTTATAAAAATGAACCAGGACTGGATTGGGCCAGACTTCTCAACACCACTGAATGATAGCAGTGTAACATAAACTTAAATCCAGTGTCTTTTCTTGGGAGGTATATTCCCATGCACCTTTTCACACCTACACATGGGTATATGTGGCGCCCCTGATGGTTCAGTCACCACAGAGGTACTGCACCTCACCCAGAGGTGTGGTGTCTCCTTCTCTCAGGTAAGGAGGGAGTGCTGCCCGGGACCCCAACACCCCCATTCAACACTACACTACTCCAGGCCGGCTGGAAGGGCATTATGCACTCTTTCTGCTGCCCCGTCCCTGGCTGGAGTGGGGGGAACCAAATAGAGGGGGAACCAGCAGTGAGTGTGTGTGGAGGACGCAGACAGGGGAGCACTTTTATAGGTATATATATAGGGAAGCCATCTTAATTAGTTAGTTAGTTAATCAGTGTGGATTCCGTGAGAGAAAGGAGGGGAGCAGAGTCTCTTCAGGATCTCTACTCCATGAGTGGGGCCTAGTAAGAAAGGCCCAGAAGGGGAGCAGAGGAGAAAGGCTCCAGTAACATAAGGGATCCCAGGGGGTACGGTGAGTGCAGGACGGCACCCGTAAGCCCGAATCTGCCAAGCATCAGAGGGATCAGACCGCAGGAAGGGAACCGGTTTCTGGACCAGCCATGTTACTCCAGGTATCGGCTGGAAAACCGGAGGCTTCTGCACTTCCATGGTGCAGTTGCCACAGTCTCACCCTAGTCACTGTGAAGGGCATCAAGTAGGTCTGGGAACTCCAGGTTGCCCAGAGGGACTTCAGAGCACGCGATCGGGACTGTGTGTGGGGAAGCACAGGGCAGGAGGGAGAAGACCCAGAATGGGAAGTCGATCTAGAAAGGAACATACAAGAGCGGGGTTCCGTCAAGCGCTCCCAATATGCTTGAGAAAGTGCTAAACCCCTGTGGTAGACACAGTGCGATGCGGGAGGCAGACACCTGTACAGTGTACCTGAGGAACTTAAACAGAACTGTGAGTAAACTCGGAAGACTGCACTCCACTGCTTCCATCAGTTATTTCCGCTGCGCCATCTCTCCTGCACTACAAGCTCTAGCATCACCACCATCCCTACTACACTGCCCTGGGGCCCACTCCACCTGTGGGGAGCCGATCCAACCCAGCTGCCCTATCAACTGCCCCAGAGGTCTGAAGCAGCGCTGGTACCTATTACCAGAAACCACAGGTGGCGTCACGAATACTTCCTAAGAACTACAAATCCCACATAAATATTTCTCCCCTTTGTGTTGACCGCCCTGGGCCACGGACCGGTCCGCCGCCACTGTGACATATCCCTCCCCCAACATATAGACCCGGCACCGAGTACCCCATGGCCCCGGGGGCGTGTCATCTCAGCTTCCTGATTTTGGCTATTTGCTCTTGTCCTCCTCCTTCTCCTCATCCTCCACCACCATAGCACCAGGGTGACCGTGGTCTGTGATGCAACACCCACTTAATTTTTTTAAAGGGAGTTTATGATGCCCGTAAAAAAAATTTTTTATACAGTATGTTCATGTGTACCCCCCATGGGTAAATGTTTGTCTGCCTATACACCTGTGCATGGGCATTACAAGTATAGGAGGCCCGCTCCTTTCTAATGGGAACATTTTTTTATGAGGCCCTCCTCCACGTCTCTTCTAAGGGACAATGAAGTGCCTCCAAATTTTTGGTAGCCCTTGCATTCACTGCATAGGCCAACACTATGAGAAACTCTCTCCTTTCTAATGGGAATTTGTCAATACTGTGGCCCTGTTCTATGTGTCTTTAAATTCTTAGTGGGGTTTTTCCTAAAATTGGTCAGCCGTTGGACTCACTGGATACCCTATAACTGTATAGCAGACTCTCTCCTTTCTAATGGGAATTTGTCATTACTGTGGCCCTGCTCTATGTGTCTTTGAATTCTTAGTGGAGTTTTTCCTAAAATTGGTCAGCTATTGGACTCACTGCATACCCTATAACTGTATAGCAGACCCTCTCCTTTCTAATGGGAACATGTCGTACCTTGTTACTGTGGCACTGCTCTATGTGTCTTTAAATTCTTAGTGGTGCTTTTCCTAAAATTGTTCAGCCGTTGGACTCACTGCATACCATATAACTGTATAGCAGACCCTGTCCTTTCTAATGGAAACATGTCGTACTTGTTACTGTGGCCTTGCTCTGTGTGTCTTTAAATTCTTAGTGGGGTTTTTCCTAAAATTGGTCAGCCGTTGGACTCACTGCATACCCTATAACTGTATAGCAGACTCTCTCCTTTATAATGGGAATTTGTCATTACTGTAGCCCTGCTCTATGTGTCTTTAAATTCTTAGTAGGGTTTTTCCTAAAATTGGTCAGCCGTTGGACTCACTGCATATCCTATAACTGTATAGCAGACCCTCTCCTTTCTAATGGGAACATGTCGTACTTGTTGCTGTGGCCCTGCTCTATGTGTCTTTAAATTCTTAGTGGGGCTTTTCACAAAAGTGTTCATCCATTGGACTCACTGCATACACTATAACTGTATAGCAGACCCTCTCCTTTCTAATGGGAGCATATCATACTTGTTACTGTGGCCCTGCTCTATGTGCCTTTAAATTCTAAGTGGGGCTTTTCCTAAAATTGTTCAGCCGTTGTACTCACTGCATACCCTATATCTGTGTAGCAGACCCTCTCCTTTCTAATGGGAACATGTCATACTTGTTACTGTGGCCCTGCTCTGTGTGTCTTTAAATTCTTAGTGGGGTTTTTCTTAAAATTGGTCAGCCTTTGGACTCACTGCATACCCTATAACTGTATACCAGACTCTCTCCTTTCTAATTTTAATTTGTCGTTACTGTGACCCTGCTCTATGTGTCTTTAAATTCTTAGTGGGTTTTTTCCTAAAATTGGTCAGCCGTTGGACTCACTGCATACCCTATAACTGTATAGCAGACCCTCTTCTTTCTAATGAGAATTTGTCATTACTGTGGCCCTGCTCTATGTGTCTTTAAATTCTTAGTGGGGTTTTTCCCAAATTTTGGCAGCCCTTGCATTCACAGCATGGGCATTACCACTATAGGAGACCCGCTCCATTATAATGGGAAATTTTTTTTTACTGAGACCCTCCTCTATGTCTCTTCAAAGGGGTATTGCGTTGCGTCCAAATTTTTGGCAGCCCTTGCAGTCACTGGATACCTAATAACAGTATAGGAGACCCACTTGTTAATAATGGGAAAACAAAGCATAGCCGGCAGATGGCTCTTTAACAATAGCGAGGGCCGACTGCTGGCCTTTTAAGAATAGTAAGGGCCATCTGATGGCCCTATAAAAATAGGCTTTATGACTTTCAGAGTCCCTCCATCATAAATAAAACAGGATGTGTCTGATGATGAGTCACACACCACATTACCAGATAAGGTTGTAAAATGTTAAAATGACATTTCCCGGTGAATGCATTTGTCTTAAAATATAACGTAAAAAAAACAAAACAATAGGATCTTTCTTTAGTATAAAAAACAGCGCCTCCAATTTAACCTCAATGTAATCACATTGTTCAGCTCCTGCACCTCCTCCTCCATCTCCGAAATGACCACATCAGTCACAAGCTGACAGCACTGCAGCAGTGCCTTGGCCAAGGGGCAACAAGCTGTGCTGAAGATAACATGCTTAATGCTTAATTGACAAACCGCCCAGTGCTGCAGAGTTGTTGAAAGCTGTAACACAGCAGCCTGATCTGTGGCTCTCACTGCTGAACATGGTCGTGTGTGACAATTGGCGGAACCTGGTGACGGAGAAATGACTCCCAGAGTAGATATGGTTTCCCTCTATGCCAGTCCTAAATACAACTCTCATCAAAAAAATCTGAGGACTGGCTCCGTACCGTCTCTGGCCACATTCACCTGTCCACGTGTTTGTTGGTTGTTATGCGGTCCTTCCCAGTAAGTGCACTGGGGAGGGCATGGGTAATGTTTTGGGACCCGTGCTTGAGGAAGGCGGAGACGACATTGGGAGAAACAGTGGCGGCTGGGGACCGAGTATGGACACCCCGCTGCCGCCGGCATGAGGTTGTGAAAAGCTTCCGCCTCCAAGAGCCTAAAAGGCCATATTTCAAGTGCAAGCAGCTGCCCTGAAATTTGGCAGTTTAGTGTTGCGGCTTCTGGGTGGTGGGTGGCTGGCTGCATACTTGCGCTTGCATTCCAAGTAACAGAAAACTAAGCAGATGGTGGCCTCTATCATCATCATGGCCTCACCTCGGCACTATGAACTCTCCTGAAGGAGAAGCCAGGGCCCGCCAGAGGAGTATCCGGTTCTCTGGTGGGCCCGTCCAACCCTGCCGAGAAGCATCCCTGGCTAAGAAAAGTGTGGGGGAAGGTTCCCAGACACTCTATGGCTGCTTTTTTAATGTGGATCGGACATGCTTTTGCAGGTTATTTCTTAAACCGCATTGCAGATCAGGCCATTGTCCAACTCTGTATTCATGAAATTAAATGCGCTAAGAAAGATGTTTGTGTGTCAAAGCACCACCGACAAGTGCGAGTTGATGTTGGACAGGCTGCCATTGCTTCTGCAACAAGCTGCATTAGAGGACTTGCTGGGAGAAATGACACCCAGGGTAGATACGGTTTCCCTCTATGCCAGTCCTTTCACCGAGCTAAATACAACTGTCAGCAAAAAAAGCTGTGGACTGGCTCTGTACCGTCCCTGGCTACATTCACCTCTCCACGTGTTTGTGGCTAGGCGGTCCTTCCCAGTAAGTGCACTGGGGAGGGCACGGGTAATGTTGTGGGACCCGTGCTTGTGGAAAGCGGAGACGACACCGGGAGAAACAGTGGTGGCTGGGGACCGAGTATGGACACCCGGCCGCCATCGGCATGAGGTTATGAAAAGCTTCCGCCTCCATGAGCCTAAAAGGCCAGATTTCTAGTGCAAGCAGCTGTCAAAAAACTGGCAGTATAGTATTGCAGCCTCTGGGTGGGTGGCTGGCTGGCTGCATACTTGCGGTTGCATTCCAAGGAATGGGGTAGGGACAACTGAACGCTGCACTGGGACAAGGACATGGATGGTGATTGTTGCAAGTCTGCAACGACAGGTGCATGGCGGGAGGCATCTTCCCATGCGCCAAGGATCACTTATGATGGGCACACTTTTAGGCAGTGACCTGGGAGTCAGAAATGCTTCCAGAGGTCTTCCCCATGCTGTTCCCATGTCTTTTCAGCACTGTTTGCATGTGTCTGATGATGTGTCACACACTTATGGCCAGATAAGGTTGTAAAATGTTAAAATGACATTTCACAGTGAATGCATTTGTCTTTGTTGAAAGCAATGCAAAAGTGCAAAAACGCATCAAAAACGCTACGTGTGAAGATAGCCCAAGGTGTGGAGGAGTATTTTTGTTTTTGGTTATTTATTTTTCCTTATATACAAGTCATTACACTGGAAATAATGTTCCTTAACATATTTCCCAAGAAAATCCATTTTGGTTTTGTTTTCGTATGTTTTATTGTGAGTCCGTAAAAGTGGCGTAATACTCTGACAACATTGTTGACAGCAGTGACCTGGGAGTCAGAAATGCTTCCAGTTGTCTTCCCCATGCTGTTCCCATGTCATTTGAGCACTGTTCCCATCGATTTTGGCAATTTTTAGGCCCTCTACAGACCGCCGGGGGGAGCCGCCTGAAAAAAGCTCAAGTTTCCCATAGACTTACATTGGGTTCATTGCTCGGGTCGAGCACCCGAGTATTCCAATTTGCTTGACCCGAGCAACGAGTACCCGAGCAATTTAGTGCTCGCTCATCACTACCTATATGTCAATGTATGTATTCTTTCTTAAGAACATGTAAGAAGCAAGCATTTTACTTAAAGGGGTTGTCTGGTCTTTTGCTAAAAGTAGAGTGTCTGCAGACTTATGAATTCGTACAGTGTGTACACTGCACACTGTCAGGATTCTCCAATGTTAATGGCGAGACCTGATGGCCATGTGACCACAAGTATGTGATTTGCATACAAATAGTTTACGTGCCGACTAGACTTGCTTGACCTCGCTCAATATAAGTGAATTGAATAATGCTGCGCATGTCTAGTCAGAATGTGGCATATCAAATATTACAGTCACGTCTTGGAGAATCCTGACAGCATGTGGTGCCCGTGCTGTAAGTATTCAGAAGTTGGTAGTCACATGAAGTGACTGCAGACTTTTAGCAATGGCCTGACAACTCCTTGAAATGGAGTCCATATAGTGGCAATAATTTCAACTTTTAATTGATCCAGGTATTGGTTAAACTCTGCGCCATTCTTTTACAGCCTGAGCACTTTGGTGCTAGAGAATATTTCTCTTTAAAAGGAATTTGTCAGCACAATTTTGTAATGTAAAGTAAAGACTTGGCTGTAGTGGTGCTGTAATACAGATTAAATTGATACCTTTAGTGAAGAAATCCACTTTGTTATTCTTTTTTAATCGCTAGTTGGAGTTTTCTGCAAATTAGATTTCGGTGCACAGGGGCCGGATTGTGCACTGGGTCTTCCACATACTTTCTGTGATTCCCCGACCACTTTGCTGCCTCTTGTCTTTGAATGTCAGGTCACTGCTGAGATGTCAAATGGAGGAGGCAGGTCATTCACAGACCAGAGGCAGCTGAGGGGCTGGGGAATCACAGGCAGGGAGAAGACCCAGTGCACAGTCCGGCCCCTGTGCACCGAATTCTAAGTAGTGGAAAACTTCAAATGGTGATTAAAAAAGAACTACAAAGTGAATTTCTTCACCAAAGTTATCAATGTAGTCAGTATTACAGTGCCATTACAGCCATGTCTTTACATTACTAAACTATGCTCGCTGATTCCCTTTAAAACTGGCAAATCTTGTACCCACAAGGTACAACTTTATGTCTACCTATAATGCAGCAATAATAAATGTAAGCCCCTATCTTAAAAAAAAATCTGTAAAACTGCTAAATCTGTTTGTCATCATTAGAACGGGATGTTCCTGAGTTTATTCTTGCCACATTACAATACCAGGTACCTATAACTTGTTATAAAATCAGACATATGGAAAATGAAATCTTGTAAAAAGTCATAGCTAGATAGATAATATAACAAGATTGATAAACATTTTGGAATCGTTTTGCATATGTTTGTAAAAGTATATTTAAATATGTTTGTCTTATACAGTTTACTATGTCCTCCTAAAGTGTCATTCGATCTCCAGGTCAGGGGTTCCAGCTGTCAGTAACTTTACGACAGTTTGTAAGATTTTGGGATTCAAAAATACGTTGATAACTTTTCTTATACTGAGTATTGAAATAGTTTCTCTAGAATGTCCTATTGTTGACTTTGGTTTTGGTTTGTTTATGACTTTTCTTGTGACCATTCATCTTATCTTATAGTTGATGTTCTTGTTCTCAGTTACTTTTATACGTTCAAAGTGACCCTCTAGCCAAAACTTAGCATTTTACTATAAAAGCAAATATGTAGTCAACACATGTGGAGCCCGCCTCATAACTGATTCTACCAAGGTTTGTGTTTTGTGTTTCACGGTTTGAATTTTTACAAAATGGTTGCAAAAGTTTTAGACATTTCTTTGTACAGCATTTTTAGGAGGTCTGAGACAGTTCCCATGTCTTATACTACTGGATCCCCAAGACTGAGATGAAATGGACTAGTCAATACAAAAGGCAAGAGAAGGACATATCTTAGACTTCCTAAAAACATTTTCTATTAAAAAATCCAAGACTGTGATAGCCAGATGCAAATAGGGGACCAGAATTCACAATAGACAACAGGAACGGTAATGTCATGAATCATATATTCAATTTTGCCTGGAGCACTGTTATAAGTCTGGTCATTTGTACTTGAAGTGAAACTTTTGGTTTGATTTGAACAAGTCTTTGCTTTTTTGATCCCTCTTAAATGAGTTCTACTAATAATGAAGTTAATATCAGAAAATAACCTATTGATTTTTTCAGTTTTGTTTGTTAAATATATTTTTTAAAATTTTTTGGCAATTTAATCTGTATTAAAAGTAAAAATGAGAAATTTTGCAATGTTCACACTGGCCACTAGTGCATTTTAAACTCTAACTTCCCTTTGTTTCAGGAAACAACACATGTAGATAGTCACAATGGTCAGATCCCTACCAAATCTTTTATACTGAAGTGTCTAATGAGCCTGTGCAAAAATAATTGTGAAAAGAAGGGAAGCTGTGACTGTGTTATCAACTGTGTAAAGTGGTGTTTCCTGTCATTTTAATCCTGCCTCTGCTGATGAAAAAAACTGCAAACTCTTCCTGAAAGGACAGTAAGTATGAGTCTAAAATGCCTCAAGTGGCAAGTGTGAAAATTGCAAGATTACTAATTTTATATTTTTAATAAAAATTGTGATATTAAAAAAACATTGCCAACCTTTTTTTTAAATACATGTAACACAAAACCCTGTTTTAAACAATAGGTAATTTTCTCATGATAGTTTCCTTTAATTTTATTGTCCAGCCACCACATCATGTAGAGGCAGTGAAAATACTGTAGCCATGGTGATATTAGATTTCAATATTATTATACGTATTGTACTTATAATTAGTGTTGAGCCACCCCCGTAGTGTTCGAGTTCGGTTCGGTTCGTCGAACACCCGTGTGTTCGCCGAACTGTTCGTCGAACTGTTCGTCGAACACCTTCGAACACCGTTAAAACCAATGGCAGGCAAACAAAAACACATAGAAACACATAGAAAACACGTTCAAAGGTGTCCAAAAGCTGACAAACTGCTCAGAAGACATAACTAACACATAGAAAAGTGACAAGTACATATAGTCATGCGAAAATAAAAGAGGTGGAGGAGTAAAAGGAGGGGGAGACACAGATATAGGCATGTCATGCCCTTCTAAAATCCAAAAAGTGAGAAGCCGACAGGGCCAGTCCGCTCCTGCCCGTGCCACCTCCGTGTCGCCGGGTTTGTGCCAGAGCCGCAGTGAACCCTGACGGCCAGCCCCCCTCTCCCAATACTGGTGCCTGTCCGCTGGTGGGTCGAGCGAGCCCCCCTGTGGTGGAGGCAGCTCTAAGCTTTTTAATTTAAATTGTCTCTCTAATTTGAATGAATACACTTTAAATCCATTTACAAGGATCTATTGGAGGGCAAGTCTCATGCCAGCAGCCGCGGTAATTCCAGCTCCAGTAGCGTCCACTAAAGCTGCTGCAGTTAAAAAGCTTTTATAAGGATCGAGCTCGGCTGTCCACCGCAAGGCATCCTACTGCCAGTCCCAGCCCCTATGCCTTGGGGTGCCTCCTGATGCTCTTCACTAAGTATCCCATGGTCCCGAAGCATTTCCTTTGAAAAAATTAAGTGTCTAAACTACAGGTGGTGCAGCTTGCTTAACAGCCGGGATAATCCGCTCACTAGCAGACACTGCTACTAGGCACAAAGTATTTCCTGGGCTAGATGCAGTTAAAAATTTGTAATTAGATACTCTCGTTGGATGCTGAGAAAGCATTCCATAGAGTCTCCTGGCACGCCATATATGATTCTCTTAAAAAGCTTGGGGTAGGGGTCTAGGGGACCCTTTTATAGCCAAAATCACGGCCCTGTATCGCAATACGTCACCTAGGCTGAAGATAAATGGAACTGTAGCACCCTGAGGGCTCGGTTGCTACAGACGTATTGCACCTCACCCAGAGGTGTGATATCTCACTCTCAGGTAAGGATGGAGTGTGGATCAGGACCCGACACCTGCATGCATTACACCACATTGCCGTGGGGCAGGGCGACCAATATGCCCCTGAGATGGGCACGACAGTCCCTGTCCCTGGCTGGAGTGGGGGGAGGGAACACTGAGGAAGGGGAACCCTGTAGTGCAGGAGCAGGGAGGAAGCAGTTCCTGGGTGCATTGAGAAGGGAGTATAAAAGGTGGGCACCATCTTAGTTCAGTGCAGAGAAGTCTGAGCAGAAGTGGCAGGGAGCAGGGGCTCTGCATGAGCTCTGCTCCGGAGGCGGGCCTAGTAACAGAGGCCCAGGCCTGGAAGAGGGAGAAGGAAGGAAGAGGAGCGGGAAGGCTCCAGGAACGAGGAATGAAGGGATCCCAGGGGTGCGGACGGGCGAGTCACCACCGCACGCCCGAATCCACCTGCGTGGAGGGGTCAGGCCAAAGGGGGAGACTGGTCCCCGAACTAGTGGAGGCAGGAAACGACCCTCAGCTAGAAACCGGAGGCTCTGACATTTCATGTGGCGCAGCCCCTCGCTACACCCGCTAGGAAGGCACCACATAGGGTCAGGGAAACTGGCGCCAAGTTTACCAAGAGGAGGCCCGAGGCAGCCGGACAGAAGTGTTGGTAAGAAAGGCCAGACAAAGGACACACAAAGGGGGTCCTGTGAAGTGCTCCAAAGTTATCTGGGAGTTGTCTGAGCCCCTCACCTGGTGAGCACAGTACGATGTGGGCAGCCGTTACCTGCAGACGTGGTCTGGATAATAAGAACTGTGAGTAAAGGCCCTGAACTGCATCACTGACTCCGTGTCGTTACTGCTGCTGCCCTGCACCATCACCCCCATCCTCCGCATACACTGCCCTGAGGCTATACTCCTCCCGTGGGGAGTTATGCTACGCTCTGCTGCACCCACAACACCAGCCTCAGTGGTCTGCCCTGTAGCGGCGGTTCACTCTGACCGCAATCCACGGGTGGCGTAGTCGGACATTTAAACATGAAAACCACATAAATAGTTCCGCCACTGGTTTGACCGCCCTGAGCCACGGAACCGGGTCGCCGCCACGAAGACTACAACCACCAGCATCCACCAAAAAGGGTCCGGCTCCGGGTGTCCCAAGGCCCAGGGGGTGCGTCAGAACATTTTCATCACCTTTCACAATCACCAATGGGACAAGGCAGTGATGTCCTCTGTCCCCTCTCTTATACATCCTAGTGACAGAGCACCTGCTCTCATCAATTCGCCATAACCCCAATATTAGGTGGATTGAGGTGGGAGGCACCGAGTACAAGTGCTCTCTATTTGCTGATGATGTCCTAGTATATATCACTCAATCACATATATCCATCCATGCTGTTATGGCTGAAATAGATCACTTTGTTACATGGTAAAATTTTAAAATCAATGCAGCGAAGTCTGAGGCCCTCGATGTCTCCCTCCCCAAATCCATATAGGATTCCATCCAGTCCAACTTTCCCTTTGCCTGGCCCTCACAGGGTATCAAATACTTAGGAATTCCTATTCATAGAGACCTCTCCCATCTATGTTATCTTAATTTTGGGCCCTTTATTGAACAACTCCATACAGACCACGGTTGGCAAGTTAGAACTGTAAGATTCACTACGTGAACCACTGGTGTTTTGTGGAAAAGCACATGTACACTGCGTTCCAAATTATTATACAAAAAGTGTTTAGGAGTGATAAGGGAAGAATTTGTTTGTTTGTCAGTTAAACTCATTGATGGTGATGTGTGTCAGGGCTCTTTATATCACTGTAAGCAATTGCAGACACCTGTGCTAATTAGTTTGGCAGGTGTGTCCAATGAAAGGCAAGACTACTTCAGAAGGCTCTCTCACATTATTAAGCAGCCTACATTTTCTGCCAAAATGGGAAAGAAAAAGGATGTGTCGGCTGCTGAGAAGCAACAAATTGTGGAGTGTTTAGGTCAAGGCATGACTACAATCAACATTGTGCGATGATCAGGATGAAGTGTCTTGGCAATCAAGAAGTATGTAGCTGATTCACAGTACACACGTGTGCGTGCTGATAAGGGCAAATTGAGGACTCTTTCCTACAGGCAATTACGTCAGGTTGAAAGAGCAGCGGCAAAAAAGCCTTGTCATAGCAGCAGACAAGTTTTTGAAGCTGCTTGTGCCTCCAACGTCCCCCGAACAACAAGATGCAGGGTCCTTCAGAGGTTTGCAGCTGTGCATGCGCCATCCTGTCGACCTCCTCTATCCACTTCACACAAGCAGAAACGGCTCCAGTGGGCCAAACATTACATGAAGACTGATTTCAAAACTGTTTTGTTCACGGATGAGTGCCGTGCAGCGCTCGATGGTCCAGATGGATGGAGTGGAGGATGGCTGGTTGATGGACACCCCACGCAAACACGGCTACAGCGCCAACAAGGAGGAGGTGGAGTAATGTTTTGGGCTGGAATCATGGGGAGAGAGATTGTCGGCCCCTTTAGGATCCCTGAAGGCGCTAAAGATGAACTCCATAATGTATGTGGATTTTCTCAAACAGCACTTCCTGCCATGGTTCAAGAAGAAGAACCGTGTATTTCACAGCAAGATCATTTTTCTGCATGATAATGCACCATCTCATGCTGCACATAAAACATCTGCATCTCTGGCTGATATGGGCATAAAAGGGGACAAACTTATGGTGTGACCCCCATGCTCCCCTGACCTCTACCCCATTCAGAACCTTTGGAGCATCATTAAAAGGAGTGTCTATGATGGCGGGAGGCAGTTCACATCTAAGCAACAGCTCTGGGAGGGTATTCTGTCCTCATGCAAAACAATTGAAGCAGAAACCATCCAAAACCTGACAAATTCAATGGACGAGAGAGTTCAGAAGCTCCTTTCGAACAAGGGGTCCTATGTGAAAATGTAACATCAACTAGAATAAAGTTTTGAGTTGAAAACTGTTTGATTTCAGTTTCTAACAACCTGCTAATGCTTATAATTTCAAAAATGACCATTTTTTTGGTCTTTATTAAAATGAAAAGGTTGATCGAAAAGTTTGGGGGATCTAAGAGTGTGGCAACCCAGTAGTCATGATTACTTCGAATTCTGACAATATGAGGGTCATGCTGCAGGTAGTGCAGCAAGAAGGCACTTATGTGCCTTGCGCATCTCGGAGCCCCAAAATTATTTTCCGGGCTAGATGCAGCTAAAAATTATTTTTAATTTTAAATCTGGTGAAGCTTTAGTATAGATGGCCTAATAGGATCAGTGCTGCACACTGCTACAAAGCCCAAATTATTTTCCAGTCAAGATACAGATAAACATGATTAGTAATTTGAAAGCTTAAAACGGTTGGTAGGGTGATTTTAACCAATCATCAAGCTTTTACTCTCCCCAGGATGACACAGGGGTAGAAAAGTCGTTTCGGATCCATGATTTGTTCATCTTTATGAACGTGAGTCTGTCTACATTATCAGTGGAGAGCCGCGTGCGCTTATCTGTCAGCACACCACCAGCAGCGCTGAACACACGTTCAGACAGAACGCTGGCTGCGGGGCATGACAAGATCTCCAAGGCGTAAGTGGCTAGCTCCGGCCATTTATCCAGATTGGAAGCCCAAAAAGAGCAAGGGTCCAGTGACACAGTCGTGGCTTCAATGTTTACTTGGAGATACTCCTGTACCATCGTCTCTAGGCGTTGACTATGTGTCAGACTTCTTGTCTCCTGTGGCCTTGCAAAGGATGGGCTAAAAAAGTGGTGAAATGATTCCGCAAAATTGATGTTACCAGCAGATACTGTGGTTCTGTTACGGTTTGAGTGCTGAACACTTGACGGTCCCACGGTTGGCAAGTTGGAACTGTGAGATTCACTACGTGCACCACTGGTATTTTGTGGAAAAGCACATGTAAGATTCTGCAACAGTCTCTGCTGATACTCCTGCATGCGTGCATCCCTTTCTATGGCAGGAATAATTTCTGCAAATTTACTTTTGTACCGGGGATCTAACAGTGTGGCAACCCAGTAGTCAGGATTATTTCTAATTCTCACAATTCGAGGGTCATGTTGCAGGTAGTGCAGCAAGAAGGCACTCATGTGTGTTGCGCATCCAGGAGCACCAAGTCCCTGTTGTGTTGGTGGCGAGGTAACAATCATGCTTCCTTCCTCTGTCCTCTCCCCCCAACCTCGCACAACAGAAATGTGATCAAGGTCTCCCTCATCTGATGAGTCTTCCATCAGTTCATCCTCCACTTCTTCCTGGGCTCCTGCACCTTCCTCACTAGTTTGGCTGCTACCATGCGCCCTGGTAAAACCATCTCCCCCACCCTCACATGCCTGCCGCCTTGGTGCTGCCGACCGTCTGGACCTTGCAGATGTTAGCCCTTCCGCATACAACTCCTCCTCCTCTACTTCCTCCACCTCCTCTTGTGCCACCACCTGACTCCGAATTCTGTTTAACATGTGCTCCAGCATGTAAATCACCGGAATAGTCATGCTGATAATGGCATCGTCAGCACTAAACATCTTCGTCGCCATTTCAAAACTGTGCAGAAGGGTGCATAGGTCCCTGATCTGAGACCACTCCTCCAGCGTGATTTGCCCCACCTCTGAATCTCGTTGGCCCAGGCTATACGTCAGAACGTATTGCACCAGGGCTTGTCGGTGCTGCCACAGTCGCTGCAACATGTGCAGAGTTGAATTCCACCGGGTAGGCACATCGCATTTTAGCCGGTGAAGTGGCAGGCCCAACGACTTCTGTAGAGATGTAAGTCGCTGAGCTGCGGGATGCGAACGGCGGAAGTGAGCACACAGCGACCGTGCCCTCTGCAGAAGGCCATCTAGTCTGGGATAGTTGGCTAAAAATTGCTGGACAACCAGGTTCAACACGTGAGCCATACAAGGCACGTGTGTGACATTGCCCCGGCGAAGGGCCGCACCCAGGTTTGCAGCATTGTCGCACACGGCCTTCCCTGGTTTCAGGTCCAGTGGAGACAACCATTCATGAAATTGGTTCTCCAGAGCTGACCACAACTCCTCAGCTGTGTGACTCACATTTCCCAGACATTTCAATGTAAAAACCGCCTGATTACGTTGAGCCCTACTGCCAGCATAGTAAGGAGGTGTGCAGGATCCCTTCTGCGCAGTTAGAAAGCTTGTGGCATGACCAGACAGGCTTTGGGTGCAGGTGGAAGACCGAGAGGAGGTTGAGGAGGCAGAAGCAGTGGAGGAACTTTGACATAAAGAGGATTGACGCACAACTCGTGGGGACGGCAAGACTTGGACAGCAGCCCCTTGTCCTGCTGTCACCATAGTTACCCAGTGCCCAGTCAGCGACATGTAACGCCCCTGTCCATGCCTACTCGTCCAAGTGTCTGTGGTGAAATGCACCCTGTCACACACAGAGTTTCTCAAAGAAGCGGTGATGTTGTGTGCGACATGCTGGTGGAGCGCAGGCACACCTTTCTTTGAGAAGTAGTGCCGACTGGGCATCTGGTACTGGGGCACTGCGACGGACATAAGGTCTCGAAAATCCTCTGTGTCCACCAGGCGGAAAGGCAGCATTTCTGTAGCCAAGAGCTTGCAGATGGTGAAATTCAACCTCTTAGCTTTCTCATGGCTAGGAGGAAATGGTCTTTTACTTGTCCACATCTGAGGGACCGAGGGCTGGCTATTGTGCTTAGACGGGGTTGATAAGGGTGTCCCCGGCAAACTGCCGGTCTGTGAGGAAGATGCAGGCGGACATGTTAGGTTGCCTTGATCCAAAGGTGGTGCTATCGATGTCGGACAGCGCTCAACACCAGCTGGTGTTACCACCTCCAAAGAAAATGATGACCTGCCAATCACGCTGGCTGTTGCGGGTAAAGAGGTGGCAGGTCTGCGCCCCAAAACAGGTGTGACTGCTGTCCCCCCAGTCACAGAGGATGAAGAGGCCGCGGATGCACAAGATATGGCAGACGGTGATTGGCCCGGCCGGCTAGGCCGCATTGTAGCACACTGAGCTTCCCACTGCAACTTATGCTTCATGTCCATGTGCCGGTTCATGCATGAAGTACTCAAACTATGTATTTTTTGGCCTCTACTTAGCTTTTGCTGACAAATGTTACAGATAACACGAGTTGGGTCATCTTTATCGATCTGAAAAAATGCCCAGGCTATGCAAGGCTTAGCACCCATGCGACCTGAAGAGCCACCACGACTTGTGGTGAGAGGCAGAGTTGTGTTTGAGGATGCAGTTGTTGACGTGCTTCCAGTACTACGTCTCTGTCCAGGAAGGCGCAACCTGACCTCGTCGTCACTAGCATCTTCCTCCACCTCCTCTGCTGACCTCATCTCTTGGCTGACTGTGGGTTGACAGTAAGTGGGATCTCCGACCTCATCATCATCACCCTGTGCGTTATCACACCCGTCGTCCTCAGAGCCAACCTGTTCCTGCCCTGACAAAAAACGAAAGTTGTCGCTCCAATCAGGTATTTGAGTCTTATCATCGTCTTCCTCATTGTCTCCACCAACAGGAGTTACAGTTTGGGAATGAGGGTCTACATTATGGTCAGAACCTTCTGCGTCTGGTCCTGGATCCGACTCATAAAGATTCTGGGCATCAGTGCAGATCATTTCCTCGTCTGGATTCACAGAAGCGCTGGAGTCGACCTCTGATTCCCAGGCTATAGTATGAGTAAACAGCTCTGCAGACTCAACCATCTGTTCTACCTCATACTCAGACGGGCAGCTGGAGATTTGGGAGCTGTGAGGAAGCAAGTGCGATTTGGGTGACACCTTTGAGGACTGGAGTATTTGTGATGTTGAAGTTGATGTGGAGGAGAGCCCACTTAAAGGAGCACTTGATATCCGTTGAAGCACCTGCTGTTTTTGTGCCTCATCTGGAATTTGTAGCGATTGGCGTGGCCGTAAGAAAGGGATCTTATCACATTGTCCGCTAAAAGAAGTAGACATTTTAGTTTGGCTGGAAGATGGTCTTTCTTCTGCAGATGTTACTGTTGCTTTAACACCTACCCCACGGACACAACCTTTTTTCCCCTTCCCAACACGCCTATTCCCCTTTCCACCAGCAGCAGGCCTTTTTCCACTCATTTTGGTGGTTAACTAATTCACAACTCTGGAGTTGTTTGCACAAAAAAACAATGGATGGTAACCGAGCAGAGCTGAGTGGCCAAACTGTGGTATTAGGCCAAAACTATTGGCTGGGTTAGATGCAGAAAAAAAATATTTTGAATTTGCAATCTGATGGAGGTCAGTATAGATGGACTAATACAAATAGTCCCACACACAGCTAGAAGCCCAAATATTTTTTCAGAGGTACTGTAGATGCAGATAAAAATTAGTTTTAATTTGCAACCTGATGGAGGTCAGTATAGATGGACTAATAGAGAAAGTCCGACACACTACTAGAAGGCCAAATATTTTTTCAGAGGTAGATGCAGAAAAAAATATATTCAGTTTGCAACCTGATGGAGGTCAGTATAGATGGACTAATACAAATAGTCCCACACACAGCTAGAAGCCCAAATATTTTTTCAGAGGTACTGTAGATGCAGATAAGAATTATTTTTAATTTGCAACCTGATGGAGGTCAGTGTAGATGGACTAATAGACCAAGTCCCACACACCGCTAGAAGCCCAAATATTTTTTCAGAGCTAGATGCAGAAAAAAATTAATTTTAATTTGCAACCTGATGGAGGTCAGTATAGATGGACTAATAGACCAAGTCCCACACACCGCTAGAAGCCCAAATATTTTTTCAGAGCTAGATGCAGAAAAAAATTATTTTTAATTTGCAACCTGATGGAGGTCAGTATAGATGGACTAATAGACCAAGTCCCACACACCGCTAGAAGCCCAAATATTTTTTCAGAGCTAGATGCAGAAAAAAATTATTTTTAATTTGCAACCTGATGGAGGTCAGTATAGATGGACTAATAGACCAAGTCCCACACACCGCTAGAAGCCCAAATATTTTTTCAGAGCTAGATGCAGAAAAAAATTATTTTTAATTTGCAACCTGATGGAGGTCAGTATAGATGGACTAATAGACCAAGTCCCACACACTGCTAGAAGCCCAAATATTTTTTCAGAGCTAGATGCAGAAAAAAATTATTTTTAATTTGCAACCTGATGGAGGTCAGTATAGATGGACTAATAGACCAAGTCCCACACACCGCTAGAAGCCCAAATATTTTTTCAGAGCTAGATGCAGAAAAAAATTATTTTTAATTTGCAACCTGATGGAGGTCAGTATAGATGGACTAATAGACCAAGTCCCACACACTGCTAGAAGCCCAAATATTTTTTCAGAGCTAGATGCAGAAAAAAAATATTTTTAATTTGCAACCTGATGGAGGTCAGTATAGATGGACTAATAGACCAAGTCCCACACACCGCTAGAAGCCCAACTATTTTTTCAGAGCTAGATGCAGAAAAAAATTATATTCAATTTGCAACCTGCTGGAGGTCAGTATAGAAGGACTAATAGAACAAGTCCCACACACTGCTAGAAGCCCAAATATTTTTTCAGAGCTAAATGAAGAAAAAAATTATTTTTAATTTGCAACCTGATGGAGGTCAGTATAGATGGACTAATAGACCAAGTCCCACACACTGCTAGAAGCCCAAATATTTTTTCAGAGCTAGATGCAGAAAAAAAATATTTTTAATTTGCAACCTGATGGAGGTCAGTATAGATGGACTAATAGACCAAGTCCCACACACCGCTAGAAGCCCAAATATTTTTTCAGAGCTAGATGCAGAAAAAAATTATTTTTAATTTGCAACCTGATGGAGGTCAGTATAGATGGACTAATAGACCAAGTCCCACACACCGCTAGAAGCCCAAATATTTTTTCAGAGCTAGATGCAGAAAAAAATTATTTTTAATTTGCAACCTGATGGAGGGCAGTATAGATGGACTAATAGACCAAGTCCCACACACCGCTAGAAGCCCAAATATTTTTTCAGAGCTAGATGCAGAAAAAAATTATTTTTAATTTGCAACCTGATGGAGGTCAGTATAGATGGACTAATAGACCAAGTCCCACACACTGCTAGAAGCCCAAATATTTTTTCAGAGCTAGATGCAGAAAAAAAATATTTTTAATTTGCAACCTGATGGAGGTCAGTGTAGATGGACTAATAGACCAAGTCCCACACACCGCTAGAAGCCCAACTATTTTTTCAGAGCTAGATGCAGAAAAAAATTATATTAAATTTGCAACCTGCTGGAGGTCAGTATAGAAGGACTAATAGAACAAGTCCCACACACTGCTAGAAGCCCAAATATTTTTTCAGAGCTAAATGAAGAAAAAAATTATTTTTAATTTGCAACCTGATAGAGGTCAGTATAGATAGACTAATAGACCAAGGCCCACACACTACTAGAAGCCCAAATATTTTTTCAGAGCTAGATGCAGAAAAAAAATATTTTTAATTTGCAACCTGATGGAGGTCAGTATAGATGGACCAATAGACCAAGTCCCACACACTGCTAGAAGCCCAAATATTTTTTCAGAGCTAGATGCAGAAAAAAATTATTTTTAATTTGCAACCTGATGGAGGTCAGTATAGATGGACTAATAGACCAAGTCCCACACACTGCTAGAAGCCCAAATATTTTTTCAGAGCTAGATGCAGAAAAAAATTATTTTTAATTTGCAACCTGATGGAGGTCAGTATAGATGGACTAATAGACCAAGTCCCACACACCGCTAGAAGCCCAACTATTTTTTCAGAGCTAGATGCAGAAAAAAATTATATTCAATTTGCAACCTGCTGGAGGTCAGTATAGAAGGACTAATAGAACAAGTCCCACACACTGCTAGAAGCCCAAATATTTTTTCAGAGCTAAATGAAGAAAAAAATTATTTTTAATTTGCAACCTGATGGAGGTCAGTATAGATGGACTAATAGACCAAGTCCCACACACTGCTAGAAGCCCAAATATTTTTTCAGAGCTAGATGCAGAAAAAAATTATATTCAGTTTGCAACCTGATGGAGGTCAGTATAGATGGACTAATAGAATGATGCTATGCCCAAAAGATTTTACTTCACTAGGTGCAGTAAAAAAATTGGTATTCTATACACAGGTGTTATATCTTGCAACACAGATAGGCTACTCCACTGACTAACACACTCTGCAATAGGCCAAAAAGGATTAGCTTTGCTAGATTCAGCGAAATGCTGTGAAAAAAACTTGCACAGCACTGGCACAGACCTGCCTGGCAAAAACTGATAGGAACTCATGTAACCTAGTCCTGAAAAGGACTCCAATTACAATTAGTCTTTACTCCCACAACCTATCTATTTAAGAGCACAGACCTCCCTGATAAAAGTCGTAGGAAATGCTGTAACCTAGTCCTTAAAAGGACTGCAATCACAACTATTCCCTACTCCCAAGCTATCTGTATATTTGTGCGAAAATTGGCTTGAAATTAACAAGGTATAGTGCACACAGCAACAGCGGTGCCGTCTAACACGCAGCTGCAGCAGTGAGAAAATGGTGGCGACGGGGAAAATGGCTTGGTCTTATAGGGCAAGGACATGTGACATACACTGCCAATGACACATGCCCTTGCTTGTGTGAAAAAAAGCACTTCGCTCCGTGTGTGCGCTGCTGATAGGCTGACAGATTGCACCTCCCCACTGCAAATGCGGGAAAGAGAAAAAAAAATGGAGATCTTCATTGTTCCTGCAGAGATCCATCCCCTGCCCCTCCCCCCACCCCGCTGTACACTCAAACTGCGTATTAACATTAATTTTCATCATTATTGAGAAAAAATCCAGTTATGATTTTGGTGCACGAACAGTTATCGAACATAACCTCGAACAGCCGAATTTTTCTCAAATTGTTCGTGTTCGCCGAACGGCCGAACGGCTCGAACACCGCCCAAAACAGCTCGAATTTGAGATTGGCGAACAGTTCGAGTAGTACAACGCTCATCTCTACTTATAATCTGCTATTTATAAGATTTCTTTTATCATAACTCAAGTAATGCTATGATCCCCTACAGTAAATATACACTAGAGGAAACAGTTTCTTATATCATAAACTAGTCAATAATCATGGCTAGAAATTCTACATGTTAAAAAAAAATGGTTCTCAGATTTTTTTATTCCCACATGAACTTACGGTTATTTAGTGTATAATGAACTTACAGGACCACTCCAGCCAAAATTGATATACTATGTTATGCCTAGTGGCAAGGCCTAAGGTAGTTGTGCAAGACAACAGCGATTAAAGAACACCAGATAATCCATATGTAATCTTTATTTTTATATAACGCTAGCATATTCCGCAGCACTTTACATACATACCCATCATTGCTGTCCCCATTGTGGCTCACAATCTGCATTCCCTATCAGTATGTCTTTGGAGTGTGGAAAGAAACCGGAGAACCCGGAGGAAACCCACGCAAACGCAGGAAGAACATACAAACTCCTTGCAGATGTTGTCTTTGGTGGGATTTGAACCCAGGACCCCAGTGCTGTAAGACTGCAGTGCTAGCCACTGAGCCACCGTGCACCGTAATGCACAGACCCCCTTAGACCATGCACTAGATCTAACATGGTGTATCAGTTTTGACATTGGCGACTTGATGGATGAATGATCTGCAGGAAGATCGATTTTGTGCAAGCCTAGATAGATCCACCAGGGTCTTCTCCACCATTATCTTGATAGCCAAGCAATCAAGTTGCTGAGCTTTCTCCTTCTATTCTTCTGACCATGATGTCCTTCTCCAGTGATTGCTCTCTTCGCATGATTTGTCCAAAATAGGCAAGTCGTAGCTTGGTGATCCTTGCTTCGAGTGACATGTCTGGCTTGATTTGTCCCAAAATTGATTCATTTGTTCTTCTTGCCATCCATGTTATTGATAACATCTTTCTGCAGCACCACATTTCGAAGGCGTTGATTCTTCTTCTGTCTTGCTTCTTTATTAGGGTTACTTTAAAAACACAGATGAGCGATTATATTAGCATGGAACTGAATGCTACTAAAAAATTACAAAAATCAGCTTTCGATAAATTCTTCTGCGTGGTTTCTGCAAAATGGTGTCCGTCGGCCTCCATTTTTCTGAACCTTAGAGGTCCGTCAAAAAACTAAACAAAAAATTACTTATACCTTATCACTCACCTCTCCGGCTCCCTTGTTCGTTTCTGTCACACGTACGCTTCTCGTTATATCTTCAAATCAATGCCAGGAGCACAGAAATCCCTGTGCCTCTCATGCTAGGTCTGGACTTCTGGTTCTTATGAGCCCAAAGATGTTTCTGTACATGCATATGCAAAGTCAGGGCACACATTGTGACATCATGATATCCTTACCTTTTATGCACTTGCATCCCGGGAGGTGATTATAAGTATTTTTTTATTTTTTACAGCTCACATTTAATATGTTATGGAGTCTGGAGAGACCATGAAGCATAATAAGGGACATTAAATTCGACTAGAGTAACTTCTGTGAGAATCAAATTTTTGAAGAAAATCCACATTTACAGTCAAATTCTAATTTTGCCTTATCCGCTCATATCTATTAAAGAAAATTGTACCTCCTAAAATGTGCAGCTCCTTAGTTTTTCCTTGTATGTTGTTTGCAATAAACATAGCCCTAGTGGCATAGTATTTTTTATCGTAAATGTACAATACACAAATAATATAAATGTTTTATTGTTATGATGTATTTAAACATTTTTATTGTTTTTTTTTTCAGCTCAACTTCTAATCTTCTAATCTGTCGTTGGATTTGCAACTATAAACAGAGGATTTTTGTAATCATCTTTGTAACCCTAGTGAAGTAAAAGGGAGCCGCGAAACTGCTGTCCACGTGGACTGGTGCTGAAATTTCTCGTCTGGGTACCAGGCACTGCCATTCCAAGCCACGAGACATGGCAACAAATGGAACTAAGGTTACAGATGGACAAATTTCTACTGAGGTCAGCGAAGCACCAATCACAAATGATAAACCCAAGACCTTGGTTGTAAAGGTGCAGAAGAAGAAAACAGAAGATCCTGAGAGAGATACATGGAAGGGAAGATTTGATTTTCTTATGTCCTGTGTGGGTTATGCAATTGGCTTAGGGAATGTATGGAGATTTCCATATCTGTGTGGAAAGAATGGAGGAGGTAAGACACTCTTAAATATATTTATTAGCATCATTGATAGTATTTAGATAATTGTGGAAGAAAATAATATTCCATTTACCTATTGGACTTTTATTGTTAAAATATTAAGTCCAGTATGTATTAGGTATGTTTTATATTGTTATCTTGCAGTATATTATGTATATACTGTATGTTTAAAGCATTTCCTTTTAATAGATAATTTTCATTTTAACAATGGAGAGTGATCGTGGTTCCAGCCCAACACATAACAGAAAGTCCCATTGCTCTAGTATATAATGAAAATAATAGGGATAAATAATGTACCTATCAATAGTTTTTTTCAGCAGTACATAAAAATGCACAAACTTTTTCAACATTTTTTCTTGGTATAAAAAAGAGACATTTTCATTCCAACAATCTGTAGTTTTTTTGTGTACATTCAGAAACCTCTATTGTTGTCCATAAAAAAGAGCCGTACAGAAAAGTAGGCTGGGAGTAGGAGGATGCAGCTGCAGTCTAGAGCCATACAGTAAATAGTAGGCTGGTAGGAGGATGCAGCTGCAGTCTAGAGCCATACAGTAAATAGTAGGCTGATAGGAGGATGCAGCTGCAGTCTAGAGCCATACAGTAAATAGTAGGCTGATAGGAGGGGATGCAGCTGTATTCTAGAGCTATACAGTAAAATGTAGGCTGGTAGGGAGAGGATGCAGCTGTAGTCTAGAGCCATACAGTAAAATGTAGGCTGGTATGGAGAGGATGCAACTGTAGTCTAGAGCCATACAGTAATACTAGGCTGGGAGGAGGAGGATGCAGCTGCAGTCTAGAGCCATACAGTAAATAATAGGCTGGGAGGAGGAGGATGCAGCTGCAGTCTAGAGCCATACAGTAAATCGTAGGCTGGGAGGAGGAGGATGCAGCTGTAGTCTAGAGCCATACAGTAAAATGTAGTCTAATAGGAGGTGATGGAGCTGTAGTCTAGAGCCGTACAGTAAAATGTAGTCTAATAGGAGGTGATGCAGCTGTAGTCTAGAGCCATACAGTAAGTACTAGGCTGGGAGGAGGATGCAGCCGCAGTCTAGAGCCATACAGTATATACTAGGCTGGGAGGAGGATGCAGCCGCAGTCTAGAGCCATACAGTAAATAGTAGGCTGGTAGCAGGAGGATGCAGCTGTAGGCTAGAGCCATACAGTAAATAATAGGCTGGGAGGAGGAGGATGCAGCTGCAGTCTAGAGCCATACAGTATACACTAGTCTGGGAGGAGGAGGATGCAGCTGCAGTCTAGAGCCATACAGTAAATAGTAGGCTGGTAGGAGGAGGATGCAGCTGTAGGCTAGAGCCATACAGTAAATAATAGGCTGGTAGGAGGGGATACAGCTATAGTCTAGAGCCATACAGTAAAAAAGTAGGCTGATAGGAGGGGGTGCAGCTGTAGTCTAGAGCCATACAGTAAATACTAGGCTGGTAGGAGGGGGTGCAGTTGTAGTCTAGAGCCATACAGTAAATATTAGTCTGGTAGGAGGGGGATGCAACTGTAGTTTAGAGCCATATAGTAGATAGTAGGCTTGTAGGAGGGGATGCAGTTGTAGTCTAGAGCCATACAGTAAATAATTAGATGGCTGGAGGGGGGTGCAGGTGCAATCTAGAACCTTTAGTGGGGCAGTTTTTAAATATTGGAATATTTTTTATTTTCATCCTATTTCCCTGGAACTGGGGCTTGTATATTAGCACCAGCTACAAGAGAAATAAATGTTCTTAATTGCATAGCAGAGCTTTCTGGGTCTCCTATGACCCAGCAGCTTCTGCTCCTTCACTATACACAGCGATCACATGACCGCTGTGTATGGAGGAAGAAACTCTATCAAAGCCTCCAATTACTGCATATACGGTGCCAGTTTTAGACCTTCCCTGAAAAGTAGGATCATGACCGGCCGGATATCAATGGGCGATCCTAAAGCTTTTAAGAAAAAACAGCATATAGTACATAATAAAAAGTGAGTGACTTGATAAATTGGTGACATATTCAGCCAGTGTTGGACTGGGGTGCCAATGGCCCACCAGTAACTAACTCCAGGGCCCCTCTTTTCAGCTACATGCAAATGTGACATTATCCTCAATCACAAATTTATATAACAATGAGCTGGGTAGATTGTTAAATGAATAAGATGCTGCCTTTGTCTGTACATAGTGATTCAAGTGTATTGTGCCAGGTGCGGCTCATATAAGATGGTGGTGGCCCACCAGAGGATTCTCCTGTTCTCCTGCGGGCCTGTCCAAGCCTGCATGCAGCAGGAAATGAACAGCACTAAAAATAACAAAGTGATGGTATACTTTACAATCCCACAGAAACAAGTACATAGCTCACAGATCCAAGTAACTGAAAAGTGTTATCATATTAACTTAAAATTAGAAGGCCAAACTTACTTATAAACACCAATTCATAGAAGTAAGGAATGTTCAGATTAAAGTAATAAGGGGTGAGGTATGCCTGTTAGACTGTGCAACTTGTTCATGTGAGCCAGCCCCTATGCGCGTTTAGCCATGTGTCTTCTTCTGGAGATAGACATTTTGTGAGCATTTCGCTTGTTTGTCAAGTGATCAGCAGCCTGTTTAGACTCCAATATTACACAAAACCTCTGGAAAGATGTAACAAAGTGGAGGAAGAAAAGCTGTAATGTTTTTCTAATCATGGAGAATCCCTTTAGGATTTTAGTATCTTTCTCTTTCTATCTCTCTCTGGAGACACTGTTTTTAATGTACTGAATTACTCTGTATATGTTTATAAATAGTGAATGAACATGAGTTTCTGGGCAAAAATACCAAAGCTCTACATGACCCTAAAGTCCTTTATCTTTAATTAAAATTTGCCTTCAGTATGGAGCTGGGGGCAGATTTTATGGAGTTTTTACTGGATTAGCATGTTTATTAATCTATTGCATTTGTTAGCATTAATAAAGAGCACGACTTGATCTTGGCTCCAAGTGATATACAGTGCATAAAACTATGCTACTGAAATAAAAATAACTTTTTTTTTTACTTTACTGTGAATGTTGAGCCACATACAGCAATCAGTATTTCTTACCAATAATTGCATAATTTTAATCCAAATTAATTGTCTTTTTTTGCTTTTATTCAATCATCATACAGTAGATAGTAGCAAAAAATAATAATGATGACATAGAAATCAATCAGCCCAAAGCTTAAGAAATGAAAGCTGCACCGTCTGGTTGTTATGTGATAGTTGTTAATTATGACTGGCTCCTTTTCACTTGGTAAATGGTTTGAAATGATAGGTTTTAACAAATGGCAATAATAGAAAACTAAAATAATGGAATATAATTTAGTGTACTAATAGACAAAACTCTATGAGATTGCATTTTTTAAAATTAATTCTCTCATGTTAAATAAGACCTTTCACCAAATTTATCATGTTAAACTGACCACATCATGTAATAGTGTCTGCAGAGCTGAATAAAGCATTTTTTTTATTATTATTCTAATTATTAATAATTATCCATTGAGGAGATATTACCTTCTAAAGTTTAGATTCTAATTTTTGCTATGAGAGATTCACATCTGGGGACATTGACTTTTTCACCTGAATGATGTTGGCCAATCATAAGCAGGAGGCGTCATGCAGGGGAAAAAAAAGGAACACGTCCCCAGAGAAGCTTAGGAAAACCTTTTTCTGTGTGAGACATGTATTGACAAACAGCCCTGTTCTCACTGCTGGCAGGTACTGTGATTAAAAATAGGGGAGGGAAATAGAGCAGAGCTGACAGCACTGTGAGAGGAGAGATGCAGATTCAGAGGTGTTTGTAATAGCACACAGCTCTGATCTACTCGCCTCTCCATCTGGTAATAAAAATAAATGCTGGCAGTGAAAATAGAGAAGAGAGCTTTATGCCATTATGTGTCTAACTCAGTAGGCTTCCCTGGGGGTGTGCTATTTTTTTTCTCCAGCATGACGCCTCCTGTCTATGATTGGTGAATGTCATGTAGGGGAAAAGTCAACACTCCCCATAGAAGAACCTCTACTAATGCCACTTTCATCTTAGTGAAAATTAGAATCTAAACTTTACTAGCTCATATATCCATAACGGAGATGAGAAATGAAAAAAACACTATTCAGCTCAGCAGTCACTATTCTATAATTTGGCCAATTTAACATGCTAATATTGGTGAAAGGTCCACTTTAAAGCTGCAACATATAGAAGTGCTAAGCTATGTGTACCATTTTATTGCTTAGGCTAAAGTGGAACATTGTTCTATGGGATTGCTGTTGGTACTATGGAGTTAGTTGCTGGTTGTGTTTGTGAATTGGTTGGAGAAAAAGTGAAGTACTCTGTTCATATAAGTAAAGTGGTTATGTTTTTTTCTGCCATAGTCAGAGGTCTGATATTTATTCCATAACTGTATATGCATACAAGGACAAATGAAGCTTGTATATACATGACTGGACAAATGACAATAAAAATGAATCTATTTGGCAAAATGAATTGTAATATGTGCAAAGCATTAAGATTAACAAATGTCTGTAAGAGAAAATCAATTTGCCATCTATTCAATGGAATCTTTGCTTTTCATCTATTAATTAAAGTGCAAATAATCAGACTATAGCTGGCCAGTCATTCAGTGGACACCCCATTCATTATGCCACTAGCCATATAGACATAACAGTATGTTGAAGAATACTGAGAATATCGCCCAACTACTTCAGATATATTAAAATCTGTCTGCCAACTACAAAAATAATGCATTGATCATTTTCGGTAGGAAGGAATTTAGCCAGTTCTTCTTTTCATTCTTTAAAGGGTTTAGCCACAACTTTTTTTATTGATGGCCTTTTATTACTATAGGCCATCAATATCTGATCTGTGGGGGTGTGACACCCACCACCCATGCCAATCAACTGTTAACGCCCCAGATGGAAGTTCTTGGATGCTGCCAGAACACAGAAGCTTTGTCAAAACTATCGTGGCTGTGGCAGAGTACCACAGAACCACCCCCTAATCATTTGAATAGGGATATATCTGCAACACCTGGCCATTCTAGAATTGAAAGAGCTTCTGTGTTCTGGCAGCATATAAGAACTTCTGGGCAATGCTGATTTGTGGGGGTGCCAGGTGTCACAACTCCACCGATCAGATATTTATGGCCCATAATAATGATAGATCATCACTAAAAAAGTAGTAGCCAAAACGCTTTACGTTAAATGATGTTTGTGCACGGTTTAGGTTGAGGCCTGGATTTTGACTGGGCCATTGCAAAACCTTGATACTTTTCTTTTGTAGCCATTCTGATGTAGATTTACTACAGTGCTGGGTATCATCGTCCTGTTGCATGACTCAGTTTCGGTCAAGCTTTAGCTTTTAGATATAAACTTTGCAACTGGTTGTATTATCACATATACAATTGAAGGAATATTTAGGCACTTTACTAATTATACAACAGCTTTGAAGTACTGGGCTTAATCTTCAAACTTTAAGAATTATCAGAATAACTTGCTTCTCAGAAAAATGTCAAACTTTTTATTTTACCAAATTATTAGCTATTATGTCAGAAAGAGAAGTAGATATTTTAACTATTACTAATTCAAAGGCTAATATTATTTCTATTTAAGTGTGGATGGGGTAAATGTTGGATTACAGGTTCATTATATATACAGTCATATACAGCCCACTATAGATTATAGCATTAAGGTAGGAACACAGGAATGTTTTTGTACTTTCATTCAATCTCAAGCTAAATCTAAAAGTAGTAAAGTAGATTACTATAAGTACCGAGAAGATCCATGACTCCATGGTGGATTTCTTTAGACCGTGCTCTATTATACAGGTCATTGGTGACATTCTTAATAAATTATTATTTATTATTCCTATTGTTTTCCGTAAAGAGCCTCATCCCTGGATACAGAATGGGTTCTTCCAACTAATATGAAACCTCACACCAGGCTTGAAAGTTTATGCACTTTGACAATACTTTTTCTTTAGACAATTTAGTGAAAACTTCACTTGATCTAGTGAAAACTCCACCACCCAATCCACCACCCTCCAAGAAGAATCTTCTTTTAGTCAGAAAATTACTGGGCTCTTCTGAGAAAAGTAGTAAGGTGAACCTTGCAAAGTGATAACTCTGTGTACAAATAATCTAGAAGTTGTTACCTGCAGTCCTATGTACTACTACAGATAATGCAGTGATAACTTTCTGAGTACAGACAACATAGTAGCTGTTACCCGCAGTCCTATGTAACGCAACATATCACACAGTGATAACTCTATGAGTATAGTTAA
This sequence comes from Phyllobates terribilis, assembly GCF_046119375.1. Taxonomy (NCBI): domain Eukaryota; kingdom Metazoa; phylum Chordata; class Amphibia; order Anura; family Dendrobatidae; genus Phyllobates; species Phyllobates terribilis. The sequence goes on along the minus strand of NW_027362768.1, from coordinate 304,039,462 downwards.
TGTAGAAGATGTCACCTGCAGTGCCACATGACACTAATATGACTAACATTGTCCCTGGCCACATCGATGCTGGGAATTTCAGCTTTTGCAGTGCTGATAAGAATTAAATTAGATGGATGATGTTGAATGATGATGTTTAGAAAAATGGCAGTCAGAAACCGCTTAACTGCTGAAGCTACGTAGAAGTGAATTACAAATAATCACACTAGAGATGAGCAAATAATTACAGATATTTGCTCATCTCTAGTGTGTAAGGTACAGATAAATCTAGCGATTCACAAGTAACAGTCCATCTAATTGTAGTCTTTCATTAGCGCCCAGACCACCATGACATCTTCTTCTATCCTTGTCTCATCTCTGTAGAATGTAATGCACAGACATCATTGCGCTGCCTGACATTCTCTGTAAGCTCTGAACCTCAGGTGGCCTAAAGTTGCCGGTGGTGTCTTACCAAAGTAAATGGCGGTGAAGGGATCTGATGTCCCTCTACTGAAAAAAGTTTTTAAATGTATCCAATGTTCTGAACTCAGATACAGATGAACGTCTGACAGACTTGACAACTCCTCTAGGAGTCTGGGCGGTCTCCCCTATTTCTGAGAGCCTCTTGTTGTGGAACAATTGACAAGTATGAAAATCCCTCTGCACTATGACTAATTTCTGGCCAAATCCAATAGAAACCAAATGGATCCTTCCCATGATATCTGACACTACCAGATACATATTGGTGACCTTAAAGAACACCTGTCACTTTAATTGACTTTCCAGAATGAGCTGTCAAGTGCATGTAAATGAGGGGTAACACTATTTTTCGCTATTATATGACTTGTATTCTACATTGTCACCATTTTTCCTCTCTTTAGACTTCATCTCTGATTGTCAGTTGTCCCTGAGCTAGTGGATAGAGAATAGCTGCTATGATATTTCTCATAATATGAACAAAAAGAGAAAAGGAAATCCTGCCCCACTAATTCTTTGTATGACACCCTGAAAAGCAGCATGGAGGATATAATATAGTAGTACTAGGAAATGAAGTCTTGATTCTAGCATTTGGAGTACCTTAAACACTTAGTAAAAAAGCAGCATTGTTTTGTGTCTCTTTCCTCTCTCACTGTATCTGTTTTATCCTCCTCCTCCCCCTTCCCTCAACTTAAACTTCTGTGGGCAACACATAATCTGGTCCTTTAGTAAGCTGGCAGTCCATTTCATCTATCAAATTGAACTTAAATAATATTTTAGGGTGAATGATCAGTACAGGCAGGTTAGTGCAGAAAATGTGTCATAAGAGTATTTTTTTTTTCATATTTAATTATACTATTTTTGCAAAATTTGTGACTATTTAAGACAAAACATTTCTTTGTAATATCAACATTAATTAAATGTTTATCTGCTCTGACTTTTCTACAAACTCAAGGTCAGTGGCGTAAATAAAGTCCGATGGGCCCCAGTGTAAGATTTGAAGAGGGTCCCCATCCTGATTATACATATACATATATACATAAATGTATATACAGCATACCCCACACCATTACTGACCCACTGCCAAACCGGTCATGCTGAATGATGTTGCAGGCAGCAGATTGCTCTCCACGGCGTCTCCAGACTCAGTCACATCTGTCACATGTGCTCAGTGTGAACCTGCTTTCATCTGTGAAGAGCACAGGGCGCCAGTGGCGACTTTGCCAATCCTGGTGTTCTGTGGCAAACCATTTGTGCAGATACATGCACATTTGTGGCCTGCTGGAGGTCATTTTGCAGGGCTCTGGCAGTGCTCCTCCTGTTCCTCCTTGCACAAAGGTGGAGGTAGAGGTCCTGCTGCAGGGTTGTTGCCCTCCTACAGCCCCCTCCACGTCTGCTGGTGTACTGGCCTGTCTCCTGGTAGCGCCTCCAGCCTCTGGACACTACGCTGACAGACACAGCAAACCTTCTTGCCACAGCTCGCATTGATGTGTCATCCTGGATGAGCTGCACAACCTGATCAACTTCTGTGGGTTGTAGAGTCCATCTCACGCTACCACAAGTGTGAAAGCACAACCAGCATTCAAAAGTGACCAAAACATCAGCCAGAAAGCATTGGTACTGAGATGTGGTCTGTGGTCCCCACCTGCAGAACCACTCCTTTATTGAGAGTGTCTTGATAATTGCCAATAATTTCCATCTATTGTCTATTCCATTTGCACAACAGCATGTGAAATTGATTATGAATCAGTGTTGCTTCCTAAGTGGACAGTTTGATTTCACGGAAGTTTGAGTTACTTGAAGTTATATTCTGTTGTTTAAATGTTCCCTTTATTTTTTGAGCAGTGTATATATATATATATATATATATATATATATGTATAATGTCCCTCATCCTAGTCCCATCCTGGTATATATATAGAGTTGAAACCAGAAGTTTACGTACACTATAAAAAGATACATATGCAGGTTTTTCTCAATATCTGACATGAAATCAGAATAAACCTTTCCCTTTTTAGGTCAATTAGGATTACCATAATTTTTAATATTTGCCAAATGCCAGAATAATGAGGGAGAGAGAATGTTTAAGGCATTTTTACTACTTACTGCAAAGTCAAGAGTTTGTACATACATTTCATTAGTATTTGGTACCATTTTCCTTAAACTGAATGACTTTCCACAAGCTTCTCACAATAGTTGGTCTGAATTTGGGCCCATTTCTCCTGACAAAACTTGTGTAACTGATCCAGGTTTGTAGGTCGTCTTGCTAGCACCTGCCTTTTCAGCTTTGCCCATAAATTTTCAATAGGATTGAGATCAGGGCTATGTGATGGCCACTCCAAAACATTGACTTTGTTCTCCTTAAGCCACTTTGTTACCAGTATTACCTTTGTTTGGCAGTATGCTTCAGGTCATTGTCCTTTGGAAGACCCATTTCCACCCAAGCTTTAACTTCCTGACTGATGTCTTGAGATGTTGCTTCAGTATTGCCACATAATCTTTTCTCATGATGCCATCTATTTTGTGAAGTGCACTAGTCTCTCCAGCAGCAAAACAACCCCACAATATGATGCTGCCACCCCCGTGTTTCACAGATGGGATGGAGTTTTTAGGCTTCCAAGCTTCTCCCTTTTTCCGCCAAACGTAACGATGGTTATTATGCCCAAAAAGTTAAATTTTAGTTTCATCAGACCACAGAACATGTCTGCAAAAATTAAGGTCTGTGTTCCTGTGTGCATTTGCAAACATAAATCTGGCTTTTTTATGTTTCTTTTGGAGTAATGGCTTCTTCCTGGAAGAGTGACCTTTCAGCCCATGTTGATACAGTACTCGATTCACTGTGGATAATTGACTCAGAAGAAACAATTTGCAGATTTCCCAGAGGAGCATTGTGGCTTGAAAAGTCTCTTCACCTTGATGTGCTTAGTAGTGGTGAGCAAACGTGCTCACCACTGCTCGGTACTCACCCGATCATCATGGTGCTCGACAAGCTCGGCGAATATTTCTGGTTTGCTCAGGCGGAAACTCAGGTCCCCTCCCTGCATGTTTGGAGCTCTTTAGAGAGCCAATGAACATGCAGGGATTGCTTGCCATGCATTGTAATGACGTAGCCATCTTGGTTGTGGCATTACAGTGATTGGCTGGCCGCACAGTGTCATCAGGTCTATAAGCGACGCCAGGTCTATAAGACCTGCCGTCGCTATGCTCGTCACAGTTTACCCGGAATCAGGCAGAGTAGGGAGAGATGCTGCTGAGTCAGGGAAAGATTTGCTTGTTTATAGTTAGTATAGGTATTCCACAACATATATCTAATCAACAGAACTAACAGTCCTTCTGAGGACTAATCCAGCTGCATATATTCAGTGGTGATAGCAGGAGTTAGGGAGGGAGGCAGGGTATGTAGCAGACTGCAGTGCATATAGTGCAAGGGGGTTCATTGAACGTCCTGTTAGTAGGTATAGGTATTCCACAACATATATATATATATCCATCTGAACTAACAGTCCTTCTGAGGACTAATCCAGCTGCATATAATTAGTGTTAGACAGGCAGGCAGCATATGTGGCAGACTGCAGTGCATATAGTGCAAGAGGGTCCATTGAACATCCTGTCTGCTGCTGCTATAATAATTACAGATATTTGAAGACATAGCCCCAGATATCAAGGGTCCAGGGCAATTTTTTTTTTATCTTACTCCTGGCTATTTGCATAAAAAGCAATCCAGAGTACACCATTTTTCTGCGCCATTTGCTTGTTAGCACTGCAGAATACAGCCAGATCTGTTCCCTATTTCAGTGATAAAAATCCAGAAATTTGAACTGAACCTGGAAAATATTGGCTTCCTTTTCCATTCTGTTGCAGTATGTCGGTCAAGCTATTCACACTAGGTCTCTGTGTAGAATAATATTAGTAAATTACTGGCCTGCTATTTAATATCGTGGTTCTTTGTCAGTCATATCACCTATAGCAGTGTTCCAAAATCAGCCATTTCTTCCATTTTCATTTTGTTGCAGTGTGTCGGTCAAACTATGCACACTAGGTCTCTGTGTAGAATAATATTAGTAAATTACAGGTCTGCTATTTAAAACCATGGTTCTCTGTCAGACATATCACCTGTAAGAGTGTTTCAAAATTAGCCATTTCTGCCTTCCATTTTGTTGCTCTGTGTTGGTCAAGCTATTCACACTAGGTCTCTGTGTAGAATAATATTAACAAATTACAGGACTGCTATTCAAAACCGTGGTTCTCTGTCAGACATATCACCTATAACAGTGTTCCAAAATCTAGCCATTTCTTTCATTTTCATTTTGTTGCAGTGTGTCGGTCAAGCTATTCACACTAGATCTCTGTGTATAATTATATTAGTAAATTACAGGCCTGCTATTTAAAACCATGGTTCTCTGTCAGACAAATCACCTATAACAGTGTTCCAAAATCAGCCATTTCTTCCATTTTCATTTCGTTGCAGTGTGTCAGTCAAGCTATTCACATATACCTGGTTTACAAAATCAGCTATTTCTCGTGAACATGGAAAATATTGTCCTGCATTTAAAATGGGCAAATTGCGTAGCAAGGGACGGGGAAGGGGATGTGATGGGCAAGCTGAAATTGTGCCAAAATAAACACCCATATCTTGTCACTTGAGCTTCCTGTCCCAATTTTAAGTACACCACTATTGAACCCAGAGCAGTGTCAAATGGTTGTTGGTTGGATAGCAGATAATTCTTCCAGTCACTTAGCTACCACCACCACCCTGTCTTCCACAAGGTCAAGTCTCAGTAGCCGTGAGCCTGGACGGCATATTCCTCATCATGATCCTCCCCCCACCCCATGCCGAGTGCCCGGAGACACTCAGAAGAGCTGTTCACCTTTCCATTTGTAGATTTGAGCCTCTCGCCTGGCCAGCTTCAAGCGAGTCAAGAGGAGAACGTGTGTAGCGATGCCCAAATATTGGAGCAGCTACGGTCAGACGAACGCAATGGTGGGAAAGTGAAACTACTGTCGCAAGAGGTGGATGATGATGATGAGACACAATTGCCAGAAAGTCAGGAGGAGGACCAGGGTGCGGAAGTGGAAGAGGATGTGGTGGATGAAATAGGAGCTGACCCAACCTGGCAGGAGGACATACAGAGCGAGGACAGCAGCAGACAGGCGCAGGGAGGCGTAGCACCACAACAGGCAGGAAGAAGCAGTGTTGTGGCCACAGACACAAGGCGGAAAAGCATTCCTCGTAATGCCAACACGACGGAAGTTTCCAGTGCAACTGTTAGGTCTTCTCGAGTCTGGTTATTTTTTGAAGACTCTGCAGATAACCCCAAAAAGGCCATTTGCACCACCTGCCAGGCCAGCATCAGCAGGGGTAGCAAAACTAGCAGCCTGACCACCACTAGCATGATCAGGCACATGGCAGCAAAGCACCCGACTAAGTGGGCCGAACCCCAGGGTTCAGAAACAGTGCCTGCAGGTGACACCACTGCTTCTTCTGCTGTTGTGCAAGCACGCCAATCCCTTGTCCATGGCGCATGCCAAGATGCCTCCCACCCTGCACGTGTCATTGCACACTCTCAACTAGCACCATCAGCAAGCAAGTCCATGACCTTGCCCCAGCACAGCATTCAGTTGTCCCTACCCCAGTCCTTGGAATGCAAGCGCAAATATGTAGCCAACGCCCCACAGGCCACACTACTAAATTCACACATTTTGCGACTGCTTGCGCTCGAAATGTTGCCTTTTAGACTTGTGGAGATGGAAGCTTTCCGCAACCTGAGCCGCCACTATTTCTCCCGGTGTGCCATCCCCGCATTACATGAGCTTGTGTCCTACAACATTAGCCATGCCCTCAAATGCAGTTGATGGGAAAGTCCACCTAACCACAAACATGTGGACAAGTACTTGTGGGCAGAGACTGTACATTTCGCTGATGGCACGTTGGGTTAATATAGTGGAAACTGGGACCCAGTCAGACCTTGGGATGGATGCCGTCCTCCCGACACCGAGGATTGTGGGCCCTGGGTCAATCAGGGTCGCCCCCACATTCTCCAGCACCTCCTCCTACTCTTCCAGCTTCATCTCCAAAATGACCATGTCAGTCACAAGTTGGAAGCACTGCAGCTCTGCTTAGGCCAAGCGGCAACAGGCTGTGCTTAAGTTAACATGTTTAGGTGACAAACCGCACAATGGTGAAGAGTTGTGGACAGCTCTGAAAGAGCAGGCAGATCTGTGGCTGACACCGCTGACCCTACAGCATGGCATGGTCGTGTGTGACAATGGCCAGAACCTGGTGGCGGTTCTGAGGCAATGCGAGCTCACACACGTACAATGCCTGGCCCATGTGCTTAACCTTGTGGATCAGCGTTTCTCAAAAGCTACCCGGATATGATGGATCTGCTTGAAAAAGTACGCCGCCTGTGTGCCCATATTAGAAAGCTTCTGCCGCCCTTGCCCTGCTTCAGCAGCTTTTGCAGCATCCAGCCCACCGACTGATCTGCAATGTCCCCACTCATTGGAACTCTACACTGCAGATGTTGGGAACAATTTGTGTGCAGAAGAGTGCAGCTGTTGACTAAGAGCATCAACAAGGACGTCGGTATTCAGTTCAGACTCCACACAGAAGACCTCAGGAGTGAACATTAGAGATGAGCGTTGTTCTACTCGAACTGTTCGCCAATCTCAAATTCGAGCTGTTTTGGGCGGTGTTCGAGCCGGTCGGCGAACACGAACAATTTGAGAAAAATTCGGCTGTTCGAGGTTATGTTCGATAACTGTTCGTGCACCAAAATCATAACTGGATTTTTTCTCAGTAATGATGAAAATTAATGTTAATACGCAGTTTGAGTGTACAGCGGGGCGGGGGGAGGGGCAGGGGATGGATCTCTGCAGGAACAATGAAGATCTCCATTTTTTTTTCTCTTTCCCGCATTTGCAGTGGGGAGGTGCAATCTGTCAGCCTATCAGCAGCGCACACACGGAGCGAAGTGCTTTTTTTCACACAAGCAAGGGCATGTGTGATTGGCAGTGTATGTCACATGTCCTTGCCCTATAAGACCAAGCCATTTTCCCCGTCGCCACCATTTTCTCACTGCTGCAGCTGCGTGTTAGACGGCACCGCTGTTGCTGTGTGTGCTATACCTTGTTAATTTCAAGCCAATTTTCTCTGAAATCTACAGATAGCTTGGGAGTAGGGAATAGTTGTGATTGCAGTCCTTTTAAGGACTAGGTTACAGCATTTCCTACGACTTTTATCAGGGAGGTCTGTGCTCTTAAATAGATAGGTTGTGGGAGTAAAGACTAATTGTAATTGGAGTCCTTTTCAGGACTAGGTTACATGAGTTCCTATCAGTTTTTGCCAGGCAGGTCTGTGCCAGTGCTGTGCAAGTTTTTTTCACAGCATTTGGCTGAATCTAGCAAAGCTAATCCTTTTTGGCCTATTGCAGAGTGTGTTAGTCAGTGGAGTAGCCTATCTGTGTTGCAAGATATAACACCTGTGTATAGAATACCAATTTTTTTACTGCACCTAGTGAAGTAAAATCTTTTGGGCATAGCATCATTCTATTAGTCCATCTATACTGACCTCCATCAGGTTGCAAACTGAATATAATTTTTTTCTGCATCTAGCTCTGAAAAAATATTTGGGCTTCTAGCGGTGTGTGGGACTTGGTCTATTAGTCCATCTATACTGACCTCCATCAGGTTGCAAATTAAAAATAATTTTTTTCTGCATCTAGCTCTGAAAAAATATTTGGGCTTCTAGCGGTGTGTGGGACTTGGTCTATTAGTCCATCTATACTGACCTCCATCAGGTTGCAAATTAAAAATAATTTTTTTCTGCATCTAGCTCTGAAAAAATATTTGGGCTTCTAGCAGTGTGTGGGACTTGGTCTATTAGTCCATCTATACTGACCTACATCAGGTTGCAAATTAAAAATAATTTTTTTCTGCATCTAGCTCTGAAAAAATATTTGGGCTTCTAGCAGTGTGTGGGACTTGGTCTATTAGTCCATCTATACTGACCTCCATCAGGTTGCAAATTGAAAATAATTTTTTTCTGCATCTAGCTCTGAAAAAATATTTGGGCTTCTAGCAGTGTGTGGGACTTGGTCTATTAGTCCATCTATACTGACCTCCATCAGGTTGCAAATTAAAAATAATTTTTTTCTGCATCTAGCTCTGAAAAAATATTTGGGCTTCTAGCGGTGTGTGGGACTTGGTCTTTTAGTCCATCTATACTGACCTCCATCAGGTTGCAAATTAAAAATAATTTTTTTCTTCATTTATCTCTGAAAAAATATTTGGGCTTCTAGCAGCGTGTGGGACTTTTTCTATTAGTCCATCTATACTGACCTCCATCAGATTGCAAATTAAAAATAATTTTTTTCTGCATCTAGCTCTGAAAAAATATTTGGGCTTCTAGCAGTGTGTGGGACTTGGTCTATTAGTCCATCTATACTGACCTCCATCAGGTTGCAAATTAAAAATAATTTTTTTCTGCATCTAGCTCTGAAAAAATATTTGGGCTTCTAGCAGTGTGTGGGCTTGGTCTATTAGTCCATCTATACTGACCTCCATCAGGTTGCAAATTGAATAAAAAAAATTTCTGCATCTAGCTCTGAAAAAATATTTGGGCTTCTAGCGGTGTGTGGGACTTGGTCTATTAGTCCATCTATACTGACCTCCATCAGGTTGCAAATTAAAAATAATTTTTTTCTTCATTTAGCTCTGAAAAAATATTTGGGCTTCTAGCAGTGTGTGGGACTTGTTCTATTAGTCCTTCTATACTGACCTCCAGCAGGTTGCAAATTGAATATAATTTTTTTCTGCATCTAGCTCTGAAAAAATATTTGGGCTTCTAGCGGTGTGTGGGACTTGGTCTATTAGTCCATCTATACTGACCTCCATCAGGTTGCAAATTAAAAATAATTTTTTTCTGCATCTAACCCAGCCAATAGTTTTGGCCTAATACCACAGTTTGGCCACTCAGCTCTGCTCGGTTACCATCCATTGTTTTTTTGTGCAAACAACTCCAGAGTTGTGAATTAGTTAACCACCAAAATGAGTGGAAAAAGGCCTGCTGCTGGTGGAAAGGGGAATAGGTGTGTTGGGAAGGGGAAAAAAGGTTGTGTCCGTGGGGTAGGTGCAGAAGAAAGACCATCTTCCAGCCAAACTAAAATGTCTACTTCTTTTAGCGGACAATGTGATAAGATCCCTTTCTTACGGCCACGCCAATCGCTACAAATTCCAGATGAGGCACAAAAACAGCAGGTGCTTCAACGGATATCAAGTGCTCCTTTAAGTGGGCTCTCCTCCACATCAACTTCAACATCACAAATACTCCAGTCCTCAAAGGTGTCACCCAAATCGCACTTGCTTCCTCACAGCTCCCAAATCTCCAGCTGCCCGTCTGAGTATGAGGTAGAACAGATGGTTGAGTCTGCAGAGCTGTTTACTCATACTATAGCCTGGGAATCAGAGGTCGACTCCAGCGCTTCTGTGAATCCAGACGAGGAAATGATCTGCACTGATGCCCAGAATCTTTATGAGTCGGATCCAGGACCAGACGCAGAAGGTTCTGACCATAATGTAGACCCTCATTCCCAAACTGTAACTCCTGTTGGTGGAGACAATGAGGAAGACGATGATAAGACTCAAATACCTGATTGGAGCGACAACTTTAGTTTTTTGTCAGGGCAGGAACAGGTTGGCTCTGAGGACGACGGGTGTGATAACGCACAGGGTGATGATGATGAGGTCGGAGATCCCACTTACTGTCAACCCACAGTCAGCCAAGAGATGAGGTCAGCAGAGGAGGTGGAGGAAGATGCTAGTGACGACGAGGTCAGGTTGCGCCTTCCTGGGCAGAGACGTAGTACTGGAAGCACGTCAACAACTGCATCCTCAAACACAACTCTGCCTCTCACCACAAGTCGTGGTGGCTCTTCAGGTCGCATGGGTGCTAAGCCTTGCATAGCCTGGGCATTTTTTCAGATCGATAAAGATGACCCAACTCGTGTTATCTGTAACATTTGTCAGCAAAAGCTAAGTAGAGGCCAAAAAATACATAGTTTGAGTACTTCATGCATGAACCGGCACATGGACATGAAGCATAAGTTGCAGTGGGAAGCTCAGTGTGCTTCAATGCGGCCTAGCCGGCCGGGCCAACCACCGTCTGCCATATCTTGTGCACCCGCGGCCTCTTCATCCTCTGTGACTGGGGGGACAGCAGTCACACCTGTTTTGGGGCGCAGACCTGCCACCTCTTTACCCGCAACAGCCAGCGTGATTGGCAGGTCATCATTTTCTTTGGAGGTGGTAACACCAGCTGGTGTTGAGCGCTGTCCGACATCGATAGCACCACCTTTGGATCAAGGCAACCTAACATGTCCGCCTGCATCTTCCTCACAGACCGGCAGTTTGCCGGGGACACCCTTATCAACCCCGTCTAAGCACAATAGCCAGCCCTCGGTCCCTCAGATGTGGACAAGTAAAAGACCATTTCCTCCTAGCCATGAGAAAGCTAAGAGGTTGAATTTCACCATCTGCAAGCTCTTGGCTACAGAAATGCTGCCTTTCCGCCTGGTGGACACAGAGGATTTTCGAGACCTTATGTCCGTCGCAGTGCCCCAGTACCAGATGCCCAGTCGGCACTACTTCTCAAAGAAAGGTGTGCCTGCGCTCCACCAGCATGTCGCACACAACATCACCGCTTCTTTGAGAAACTCTGTGTGTGACAGGGTGCATTTCACCACAGACACTTGGACGAGTAGGCATGGACAGGGGCGTTACATGTCGCTGACTGGGCACTGGGTAACTATGGTGACAGCAGGACAAGGGGCTGCTGTCCAAGTCTTGCCGTCCCCACGAGTTGTGCGTCAATCCTCTTTATGTCATTTTTCCACCACTGCTTCTGCCTCCTCAACCTCCTCTCGGTCTTCCACCTGCACCCAAAGCCTGTCTGGTCATGCCACAAGCTTTCTAACTGCGCAGAAGGGATCCTGCACACCTCCTTACTATGCTGGCAGTAGGGCTCAACGTCATCAGGCGGTTTTTACATTGAAATGTCTGGGAAATGTGAGTCACACAGCTGAGGAGTTGTGGTCAGCTCTGGAGAACCAATTTCATGAATGGTTGTCTCCACTGGACCTGAAACCAGGGAAGGCCGTGTGCGACAATGCTGCAAACCTGGGTGCGGCCCTTCGCCGGGGCAATGTCACACACGTGCCTTGTATGGCTTACGTGTTGAACCTGGTTGTCCAGCAATTTTTAGCCCACTATCCCAGACTAGATGGCCTTCTGCAGAGGGCACGGTCGCTGTGTGCTCACTTCCGCCGTTCGCATCCCGCAGCTCAGCGACTTACATCTCTACAGAAGTCGTTGGGCCTGCCACTTCACCGGCTAAAATGCGATGTGCCTACCCGGTGGAATTCAACTCTGCACATGTTGCAGCGACTGTGGCAGCACCGACAAGCGCTGGTGCAATACGTTCTGACGTATAGCCTGGGCCAACGAGATTCAGAGGTGGGGCAAATCACGCTGGAGGAGTGGTCTCAGATCAGGGACCTATGCACCCTTCTGCACAGTTTTGAAATGGCGACGAAGATGTTTAGTGCTGACGATGCCATTATCAGCATGACTATTCCGGTGATTTACATGCTGGAGCACATGTTAAACAGAATTCGGAGTCAGGTGGTGGCACAAGAGGAGGTGGAGGAAGTAGAGGAGGAGGAGTTGTATGCGGAAGGGCTAACATCTGCAAGGTCCAGACGGTCGGCAGCACCAAGGCGACAGGCATGTGAGGGTGGGGGAGATGGTTTTACCAGGGCGCATGGTAGCAGCCAAACTAGTGAGGAAGGTGCAGGAGCCCAGGAAGAAGTGGAGGATGAACTGATGGAAGACTCATCAGATGAGGGAGACCTTGATCACATTTCTGTTGTGCGAGGTTGGGGGGAGAGGACAGAGGAAGGAAGCATGATTGTTACCTCGCCACCAACACAACAGGGACTTGGTGCTCCTGGATGCGCAACACACATGAGTGCCTTCTTGCTGCACTACCTGCAACATGACCCTCGAATTGTGAGAATTAGAAATAATCCTGACTACTGGGTTGCCACACTGTTAGATCCCCGGTACAAAAGTAAATTTGCAGAAATTATTCCTGCCATAGAAAGGGATGCACGCATGCAGGAGTATCAGCAGAGACTGTTGCAGAATCTTACATGTGCTTTTCCACAAAATACCAGTGGTGCACGTAGTGAATCTCACAGTTCCAACTTGCCAACCGTGGGACCGTCAAGTGTTCAGCACTCAAACCGTGACAGAACCACAGTATCTGCTGGTAACATCAATTTTGCGGAATCATTTCACCACTTTTTTAGCCCATCCTTTGCAAGGCCACAGGAGACAAGAAGTCTGACACATAGTCAACGCCTAGAGACGATGGTACAGGAGTATCTCCAAGTAAACATTGAAGCCACGACTGTGTCACTGGACCCTTGCTCTTTTTGGGCTTCCAATCTGGATAAATGGCCGGAGCTAGCCACTTACGCCTTGGAGATCTTGTCATGCCCCGCAGCCAGCGTTCTGTCTGAACGTGTGTTCAGCGCTGCTGGTGGTGTGCTGACAGATAAGCGCACGCGGCTCTCCACTGATAATGTAGACAGACTCACGTTCATAAAGATGAACAAATCATGGATCCGAAACGACTTTTCTACCCCTGTGTCATCCTGGGGAGAGTAAAAGCTTGATGATTGGTTAAAATCACCCTACCAACCGTTTTAAGCTTTCAAATTACTAATCATGTTTATCTGTATCTTGACTGGAAAATAATTTGGGCTTTGTAGCAGTGTGCAGCACTGATCCTATTAGGCCATCTATACTAAAGCTTCACCAGATTTAAAATTAAAAATAATTTTTAGCTGCATCTAGCCCGGAAAATAATTTTGGGGCTCCGAGATGCGCAAGGCACATAAGTGCCTTCTTGCTGCACTACCTGCAGCATGACCCTCATATTGTCAGAATTCGAAGTAATCATGACTACTGGGTTGCCACACTCTTAGATCCCCCAAACTTTTCGATCAACCTTTTCATTTTAATAAAGACCAAAAAAATGGTCATTTTTGAAATTATAAGCATTAGCAGGTTGTTAGAAACTGAAATCAAACAGTTTTCAACTCAAAACTTTATTCTAGGTGATGTTACATTTTCACATAGGACCCCTTGTTCGAAATGAGCTTCTGAACTCTCTCGTCCATTGAATTTGTCAGGTTTTGGATGGTTTCTGCTTCAATTGTTTTGCATGAGGACAGAATACCCTCCCAGAGCTGTTGCTTAGATGTGAACTGCCTCCCGCCATCATAGACACTCCTTTTAATGATGCTCCAAAGGTTCTGAATGGGGTAGAGGTCAGGGGAGCATGGGGGTCACACCATAAGTTTGTCCCCTTTTATGCCCATATCAGCCAGAGATGCAGATGTTTTATGTGCAGCATGAGATGGTGCATTATCATGCAGAAAAATGATCTTGCTGTGAAATACACGGTTCTTCTTCTTGAACCATGGCAGGAAGTGCTGTTTGAGAAAATCCACATACATTATGGAGTTCATCTTTAGCGCCTTCAGGGATCCTAAAGGGGCCGACAATCTCTCTCCCCATGATTCCAGCCCAAAACATTACTCCACCTCCTCCTTGTTGGCGCTGTAGCCGTGTTTGCGTGGGGTGTCCATCAACCAGCCATCCTCCACTCCATCCATCTGGACCATCGAGCGCTGCACGGCACTCATCCGTGAACAAAACAGTTTTGAAATCAGTCTTCATGTAATGTTTGGCCCACTGGAGCCGTTTCTGCTTGTGTGAAGTGGATAGAGGAGGTCGACAGGATGGCGCATGCACAGCTGCAAACCTCTGAAGGACCCTGCATCTTGTTGTTCGGGGGACGTTGGAGGCACAAGCAGCTTAAAAACTTGTCTGCTGCTATGACAAGGCTTTTTTGCCGCTGCTCTTTCAACCTGACGTAATTGCCTGTAGGAAAGAGTCCTCAATTTGCCCTTATCAGCACGCACACGTGTGTACTGTGAATCAGCTACATACTTCTTGATTGCCAAGACACTTCATCCTGATCATCGCACAATGTTGATTGTAGTCATGCCTTGACCTAAACACTCCACAATTTGTTGCTTCTCAGCAGCCGACACATCCTTTTTCTTTCCCATTTTGGCAGAAAATGTAGGCTGCTTAATAATGTGAGAGAGCCTTCTTAAGTAGTCTTGCCTTTCATTGGACACACCTGCCAAACTAATTAGCACAGGTGTCTGCAATTGCTTACAGTGATATAAAGAGCCCTGACACACATCACCATCAATGAGTTTAACTGACAAACAAACAAATTCTTCCCTTATCACTCCTAAACACTTTTTGGATAATAATTTGGAACGCAGTGTACATGTGCTTTTCCACAAAACACCAGTGGTTCACGTAGTGAATCTTACAGTTCTAACTTGCCAACCGTGGTCTGTATGGAGTTGTTCAATAAAGGGCCCAAAATTAAGATAACATAGATGGGAGAGGTCTCTATGAATAGGAATTCCTAAGTATTTGATACCCTGTGAGGGCCAGGCAAAGGGAAAGTTGGACTGGATGGAATCCTATATGGATTTGGGGAGGGAGACATCGAGGGCCTCAGACTTCGCTGCATTGATTTTAAAATTTTACCATGTAACAAAGTGATCTATTTCAGCCATAACAGCATGGATGGATATATGTGATTGAGTGATATATACTAGGACATCATCAGCAAATAGAGAGCACTTGTACTCGGTGCCTCCCACCTCAATCCACCTAATATTGGGGTTATGGCGAATTGATGAGAGCAGGTGCTCCGTCACTAGGATGTATAAGAGAGGGGACAGAGGACATCACTGCCTTGTCCCATTGGTGATTGTGAAAGGTGATGAAAATGTTCTGACGCACCCCCTGGGCCTTGGGACACCCGGAGCCGGACCCTTTTTGGTGGATGCTGGTGGTTGTAGTCTTCGTGGCGGCGACCCAGTTCCATGGCTCAGGGCGGTCAAACCAGTGGCGGAACTATTTATGTGGTTTTGATGTTTAAATGTCCGACTACGCCACCCGTGGATTGCGGTCAGAGTGAACCGCCGCTACAGGGCAGACCACTGAGGCTGGTGTTGTGGGTGCAGCAGAGCGTAGCATAACTCCCCACGGGAGGAGTATAGCCTCAGGGCAGTGTATGCGGAGGATGGGGGTGATGGTGCAGGGCAGCAGCAGTAACGACACGGAGTCAGTGATGCAGTTCAGGGCCTTTACTCACAGTTCTTATTATCCAGACCACGTCTGCAGGTAACGGCTGCCCACGTCGTACTGTGCTCACCAGGTGAGGGGCTCAGACAACTCCCAGATAACTTTGGAGCACTTCACAGGACCCCCTTTGTGTGTCCTTTGTCTGGCCTTTCTTACCAACACTTCTGTCCGGCTGCCTCGGGCCTCCTCTTGGTAAACTTGGCGCCAGTTTCCCTGACCCTATGTGGTGCCTTCCTAGCGGGTGTAGCGAGGGGCTGCGCCACATAAAATGTCAGAGCCTCCGGTTTCTAGCTGAGGGTCGTTTCCTGCCTCCACTAGTTCGGGGACCGGTCTCCCCCTTTGGCCTGACCCCTCCACGCAGGTGGATTCGGGCGTGCGGTGGCGACTCGCCCGTCCGCACCCCTGGGATCCCTTCATTCCTCGTTCCTGGAGCCTTCTCCGCTCCTCTTCCTTCCTTCTCCCTCTTCCAGGCCTGGGCCTCTGTTACTAGGCCCGCCTCCGGAGCAGAGCTCATGCAGAGCCCCTGCTCCCTGCCACTTCTGCTCAGACTTCTCTGCACTGAACTAAGATGGTGCCCACCTTTTATACTCCCTTCTCAATGCACCCAGGAACTGCTTCCTCCCTGCTCCTGCACTACAGGGTTCCCATTCATCAGTGTTCCCTCCCCCCACTCCAGCCAGGGACAGGGACTGTCGTGCCCATCTCAGGGGCATATTGGTCGCCCTGCCCCACGGCAATGTGGTGTAATGCATGCAGGTGTCGGGTCCTGATCCACACTCCATCCTTACCTGAGAGTGAGATATCACACCTCTGGGTGAGGTGCAATACGTCTTTAGCAACCGAGCCCTCAGGGTGCTACAGTTCCATTTATCTTCAGCCTAGGTGACGTATTGCGATACAGGGCCGTGATTTTGGCTATAAAAGGGTCCCCTAGACCCCTACCCCAAGCTTTTTAAGAGAATCATATATGGCGTGCCAGGAGACTCTATGGAATCGAGTTCGGTTCGGTTCGTCGAACACCCGTGTGTTCGCCGAACTGTTCGTCGAACTGTTCGTCGAACACCTTCGAACACCGTTAAATCCAATGGCAGGCAAACAAAAACACATAGAAACACATAGAAAACACCTTCAAAGGTGTCCAAAAGCTGACAAACTGCTCAGAAGACATAACTAACACATGGAAAAGTGACAAGTACATATAGTCATGCGAAAATAAAAGAGGTGGAGGAGTAAAAGGAGGGGGAGACACAGATATAGGCATGTCATGCCCTTCTAAATTCCAAAAAGTGAGAAGCCGACACGGCCAGTCCGCTCCTGCCCGTGCCACCTCCGTGTCGCCGGGTTTGTGCCAGAGCCGCGGTGAACCCTGACGGCCAGCCCCCCTCTCCCAATACTGGTGCCTGTCCGCTGGTGGGTCGAGCGAGCCCCCCTGTGGTGGAGGCAGCTCTAAGCTTTTTAATTTAAATTGTCTCTCTAATTTGAATGAATACACTTTAAATCCATTTACAAGGATCTATTGGAGGGCAAGTCTCATGCCAGCAGCCGCGGTAATTCCAGCTCCAGTAGCGTCCACTAAAGCTGCTGCAGTTAAAAAGCTTTTATAAGGATCGAGCTCGGCTGTCCACCGCAAGGCATCCTACTGCCAGTCCCAGCCCCTATGCCTTGGGGTGCCTCCTGATGCTCTTCACTAAGTATCCCATGGTCCCGAAGCATTTCCTTTGAAAAAATTAAGTGTCTAAACTACAGGTGGTGCAGCTTGCTTAACAGCCGGGATAATCCGCTGACTAGCAGACACTGCTACTAGGCACAAAGTATTTCCTGGGCTAGATGCAGTTAAAAATTTGTAATTAGATACTCTCGTTGGATGCTGAGAAAGCATTCCATAGAGTCTCCTGGCACGCCATATATGATTCTCTTAAAAAGCTTGGGGTAGGGGTCTAGGGGACCCTTTTATAGCCAAAATCACGGCCCTGTATCGCAATACGTCACCTAGGCTGAAGATAAATGGAACTGTAGCACCCTGAGGGCTCGGTTGCTACAGACGTATTGCACCTCACCCAGAGGTGTGATATCTCACTCTCAGGTAAGGATGGAGTGTGGATCAGGACCCGACACCTGCATCCATTACACCACATTGCCGTGGGGCAGGGCGACCAATATGCCCCTGAGATGGGCACGACAGTCCCTGTCCCTGGCTGGAGTGGGGGGAGGGAACACTGAGGAAGGGGAACCCTGTAGTGCAGGAGCAGGGAGGAAGCAGTTCCTGGGTGCATTGAGAAGGGAGTATAAAAGGTGGGCACCATCTTAGTTCAGTGCAGAGAAGTCTGAGCAGAAGTGGCAGGGAGCAGGGGCTCTGCATGAGCTCTGCTCCGGAGGCGGGCTTAGTAACAGAGGCCCAGGCCTGGAAGAGGGAGAAGGAAGGAAGAGGAGCGGAGAAGGCTCCAGGAACGAGGAATGAAGGGATCCCAGGGGTGCGGACGGGCGAGTCGCCACCGCACGCCCGAATCCACCTGCGTGGAGGGGTCAGGCCAAAGGGGGAGACCGGTCCCCGAACTAGTGGAGGCAGGAAACGACCCTCAGCTAGAAACCGGAGGCTCTGACATTTTATGTGGCGCAGCCCCTCGCTACACCCGCTAGGAAGGCACCACATAGGGTCAGGGAAACTGGCGCCAAGTTTACCAAGAGGAGGCCCGAGGCAGCCGGACAGAAGTGTTGGTAAGAAAGGCCAGACAAAGGACACACAAAGGGGGTCCTGTGAAGTGCTCCAAAGTTATCTGGGAGTTGTCTGAGCCCCTCACCTGGTGAGCACAGTACGACGTGGGCAGCCGTTACCTGCAGACGTGGTCTGGATAATAAGAACTGTGAGTAAAGGCCCTGAACTGCATCACTGACTCCGTGTCGTTACTGCTGCTGCCCTGCACCATCACCCCCATCCTCCGCATACACTGCCCTGAGGCTATACTCCTCCCGTGGGGAGTTATGCTACGCTCTGCTGCACCCACAACACCAGCCTCAGTGGTCTGCCCTGTAGCGGCGGTTCACTCTGACCGCAATCCACGGGTGGCGTAGTCGGACATTTAAACATGAAAACCACATAAATAGTTCCGCCACTGGTTTGACCGCCCTGAGCCACGGAACCGGGTCGCCGCCACGAAGACTACAACCACCAGCATCCACCAAAAAGGGTCCGGCTCCGGGTGTCCCAAGGCCCAGGGGGTGCGTCAGAACATTTTCATCACCTTTCACAATCACCAATGGGACAAGGCAGTGATGTCCTCTGTCCCCTCTCTTATACATCCTAGTGACGGAGCACCTGCTCTCATCAATTCGCCATAACCCCAATATTAGGTGGATTGAGGTGGGAGGCACCGAGTACAAGTGCTCTCTATTTGCTGATGATGTCCTAGTATATATCACTCAATCACATATATCCATCCATGCTGTTATGGCTGAAATAGATCACTTTGTTACATGGTAAAATTTTAAAATCAATGCAGCGAAGTCTGAGGCCGTCGATGTCTCCCTCCCCAAATCCATATAGGATTCCATCCAGTCCAACTTTCCCTTTGCCTGGCCCTCACAGGGTATCAAATACTTAGGAATTCCTATTCATAGAGACCTCTCCCATCTATGTTATCTTAATTTTGGGCCCTTTATTGAACAACTCCATACAGACCACGGTTGGCAAGTTAGAAATGTAAGATTCACTATGTGAACCACTGGTGTTTTGTGGAAAAGCACATGTACACTGCGTTCCAAATTATTATACAAAAAGTGTTTAGGAGTGATAAGGGAAGAATTTGTTTGTTTGTCAGTTAAACTCATTTATGGTGATGTGTGTCAGGGCTCTTTATATCACTGTAAGCAATTGCAGACACCTGTGCTAATTAGTTTGGCAGGTGTGTCCAATGAAAGGCAAGACTACTTAAGAAGGCTCTCTCACATTATTAAGCAGCCTACATTTTCTGCCAAAATGGGAAAGAAAAAGGATGTGTCGGCTGCTGAGAAGCAACAAATTGTGGAGTGTTTAGGTCAAGGCATGACTACAATCAACATTGTGCGATGATCAGGATGAAGTGTCTTGGCAATCAAGAAGTATGTAGCTGATTCACAGTACACACGTGTGCGTGCTGATAAGGGCAAATTGAGGACTCTTTCCTACAGGCAATTACGTCAGGTTGAAAGAGCAGCGGCAAAAAAGCCTTGTCATAGCAGCAGACAAGTTTTTGAAGCTGCTTGTGCCTCCAACGTCCCCCGAACAACAAGATGCAGGGTCCTTCAGAGGTTTGCAGCTGTGCATGCGCCATCCTGTCGACCTCCTCTATCCTCCTCTTCACACAAGCAGAAATGGCTCCAGTGGGCCAAACATTACATGAAGACTGATTTCAAAACTGTTTTGTTCACGGATGAGTGCCGTGCAGCGCTCGATGGTCCAGATGGATGGAGTGGAGGATGGCTGGTTGATGGACACCCCACGCAAACACGGCTACAGCGCCAACAAGGAGGAGGTGGAGTAATGTTTTGGGCTGGAATCATGGGGAGAGAGATTGTCGGCCCCTTTAGGATCCCTGAAGGCGCTAAAGATGAACTCCATAATGTATGTGGATTTTCTCAAACAGCACTTCCTGCCATGGTTCAAGAAGAAGAACCGTGTATTTCACAGCAAGATCATTTTTCTGCATGAAAATGCACCATCTCATGCTGCACATAAAACATCTGCATCTCTGGCTGATATGGGCATAAAAGGGGACAAACTTATGGTGTGACCCCCATGCTCCCCTGACCTCTACCCCATTCAGAACCTTTGGAGCATCATTAAAAGGAGTGTCTATGATGGCGGGAGGCAGTTCACATCTAAGCAACAGCTCTGGGAGGGTATTCTGTCCTCATGCAAAACAATTGAAGCAGAAACCATCCAAAACCTGACAAATTCAATGGACGAGAGAGTTCAGAAGCTCCTTTCGAACAAGGGGTCCTATGTGAAAATGTAACATCACCTAGAATAAAGTTTTGAGTTGAAAACTGTTTGATTTCAGTTTCTACCAACCTGCTAATGCTTATAATTTCAAAAATGACCATTTTTTTGGTCTTTATTAAAATGAAAAGGTTGATCGAAAAGTTTGGGGGATCTAAGAGTGTGGCAACCCAGTAGTCATGATTACTTCGAATTCTGACAATATGAGGGTCATGCTGCAGGTAGTGCAGCAAGAAGGTACTTATGTGCCTTGCGCATCTCGGAGCCCCAAAATTATTTTCCGGGCTAGATGCAGCTAAAAATTATTTTTAATTTTAAATCTGGTGAAGCTTTAGTATAGATGGCCTAATAGGATCAGTGCTGCACACTGCTACAAAGCCCAAATTATTTTCCAGTCAAGATACAGATAAACATGATTAGTAATTTGAAAGCTTAAAACGGTTGGTAGGGTGATTTTAACCAATCATCAAGCTTTTACTCTCCCCAGGATGACACAGGGGTAGAAAAGTCGTTTCGGATCCATGATTTGTTCATCTTTATGAACGTGAGTCTGTCTACATTATCAGTGGAGAGCCGCGTGCGCTTATCTGTCAGCACACCACCAGCAGCGCTGAACACACGTTCAGACAGAACGCTGGCTGCGGGGCATGACAAGATCTCCAAGGCGTAAGTGGCTAGCTCCGGCCATTTATCCAGATTGGAAGCCCAAAAAGAGCAAGGGTCCAGTGACACAGTCGTGGATTCAATGTTTACTTGGAGATACTCCTGTACCATCGTCTCTAGGCGTTGACTATGTGTCAGACTTCTTGTCTCTTGTGGCCTTGCAAAGGATGGGCTAAAAAAGTGGTGAAATGATTCCGCAAAATTGATGTTACCAGCAGATACTGTGGTTCTGTTACGGTTTGAGTGCTGAACACTTGACGGTCCCACGGTTGGCAAGTTGGAACTGTGAGATTCACTACGTGCACCACTGGTATTTTGTGGAAAAGCACATGTAAGATTCTGCAACAGTCTCTGCTGATACTCCTGCATGCGTGCATCCCTTTCTATGGCAGGAATAATTTCTGCAAATTTACTTTTGTACCGGGGATCTAACAGTGTGGCAACCCAGTAGTCAGGATTATTTCTAATTCTCACAATTCGAGGGTCATGTTGCAGGTAGTGCAGCAAGAAGGCACTCATGTGTGTTGCGCATCCAGGAGCACCAAGTCCCTGTTGTGTTGGTGGCGAGGTAACAATCATGCTTCCTTCCTCTGTCCTCTCCCCCCAACCTCGCACAACAGAAATGTGATCAAGGTCTCCCTCATCTGATGAGTCTTCCATCAGTTCGTCCTCCACTTCTTCCTGGGCTCCTGCACCTTCCTCACTAGTTTGGCTGCTACCATGCGCCCTGGTAAAACCATCTCCCCCACCCTCACATGCCTGCCGCCTTGGTGCTGCCGACCGTCTGGACCTTGCAGATGTTAGCCCTTCCGCATACAACTCCTCCTCCTCTACTTCCTCCACCTCCTCTTGTGCCACCACCTGACTCCGAATTCTGTTTAACATGTGCTCCAGCATGTAAATCACCGGAATAGTCATGCTGATAATGGCATCGTCAGCACTAAACATCTTCGTCGCCATTTCAAAACTGTGCAGAAGGGTGCATAGGTCCCTGATCTGAGACCACTCCTCCAGCGTGATTTGCCCCACCTCTGAATCTCGTTGGCCCAGGCTATACGTCAGAACGTATTGCACCAGGGCTTCTCGGTGCTGCCACAGTCGCTGCAACATGTGCAGAGTTGAATTCCACCGGGTAGGCACATCGCATTTTAGCCGGTGAAGTGGCAGGCCCAACGACTTCTGTAGAGATGTAAGTCGCTGAGCTGCAGGATGCGAACGGCGGAAGTGAGCACACAGCGACCGTGCCCTCTGCAGAAGGCCATCTAGTCTGGGATAGTGGGGTAAAAATTGCTGGACAACCAGGTTCAACACGTGAGCCATACAAGGCACGTGTGTGACATTGCCCCGGCGAAGGGCCGCACCCAGGTTTGCAGCATTGTCGCACACGGCCTTCCCTGGTTTCAGGTCCAGTGGAGACAACCATTCATGAAATTGGTTCTCCAGAACTGACCACAACTCCTCAGCTGTGTGACTCACATTTCCCAGACATTTCAATGTAAAAACCGCCTGATGACGTTGAGCCCTACTGCCAGCATAGTAAGGAGGTGTGCAGGATCCCTTCTGCGCAGTTAGAAAGCTTGTGGCATGACCAGACAGGCTTTGGGTGCAGGTGGAAGACCGAGAGGAGGTTGAGGAGGCAGAAGCAGTGGAGGAACTTTGACATAAAGAGGATTGACGCACAACTCGTGGGGACGGCAAGACTTGGACAGCAGCCCCTTGTCCTGCTGTCACCATAGTTACCCAGTGCCCAGTCAGCGACATGTAACGCCCCTGTCCATGCCTACTCGTCCAAGTGTCTGTGGTGAAATGCACCCTGTCACACACAGAGTTTCTCAAAGAAGCGGTGATGTTGTATGCGACATGCTGGTGGAGCGCAGGCACACCTTTCTTTGAGAAGTAGTGCCGACTGGGCATCTGGTACTGGGGCACTGCGACGGACATAAGGTCTCGAAAATCCTCTGTGTCCACGAGGCGGAAAGGCAGCATTTCTGTAGCCAAGAGCTTGCAGATGGTGAAATTCAACCTCTTAGCTTTCTCATGGCTAGGAGGAAATGGTCTTTTACTTGTCCACATCTGAGGGACCGAGGGCTGGCTATTGTGCTTAGACGGGGTTGATAAGGGTGTCCCCGGCAAACTGCCGGTCTGTGAGGAAGATGCAGGCGGACATGTTAGGTTGCCTTGATCCAAAGGTGGTGCTATCGATGTCGGACAGCGCTCAACACCAGCTGGTGTTACCACCTCCAAAGAAAATGATGACCTGCCAATCACGCTGGCTGTTGCGGGTAAAGAGGTGGCAGGTCTGCGCCCCAAAACAGGTGTGACTGCTGTCCCCCCAGTCACAGAGGATGAAGAGGCCGCGGATGCACAAGATATGGCAGACGGTGATTGGCCCGGCCGGCTAGGTCGCATTGTAGCACACTGAGCTTCCCACTGCAACTTATGCTTCATGTCCATGTGCCGGTTCATGCATGAAGTACTCAAACTATGTATTTTTTGGCCTCTACTTAGCTTTTGCTGACAAATGTTACAGATAACACAAGTTGGGTCATCTTTATCGATCTGAAAAAATGCCCAGGCTATGCAAGGCTTAGCACCCATGCGACCTGAAGAGCCACCACGACTTGTGGTGAGAGGCAGAGTTGTGTTTGAGGATGCAGTTGTTGACGTGCTTCCAGTACTACGTCTCTGTCCAGGAAGGCGCAACCTGACCTCGTCGTCACTAGCATCTTCCTCCACCTCCTCTGCTGACCTCATCTCTTGGCTGTCTGTGGGTTGACAGTAAGTGGGATCTCCGACCTCATCATCATCACCCTGTGCGTTATCACACCCGTCGTCCTCAGAGCCAACCTGTTCCTGCCCTGACAAAAAACTAAAGTTGTCGCTCCAATCAGGTATTTGAGTCTTATCATCGTCTTCCTCATTGTCTCCACCAACAGGAGTTACAGTTTGGGAATGAGGGTCTACATTATGGTCAGAACCTTCTGCGTCTGGTCCTGGATCCGACTCATAAAGATTCTGGGCATCAGTGCAGATCATTTCCTCGTCTGGATTCACAGAAGCGCTGGAGTCGACCTCTGATTCCCAGGCTATAGTATGAGTAAACAGCTCTGCAGATTCAACCATCTGTTCTACCTCATACTCAGACGGGCAGCTGGAGATTTGGGAGCTGTGAGGAAGCAAGTGCGATTTGGGTGACACCTTTGAGGACTGGAGTATTTGTGATGTTGAAGTTGATGTGGAGGAGAGCCCACTTAAAGGAGCACTTGATATCCGTTGAAGCACCTGCTGTTTTTGTGCCTCATCTGGAATTTGTAGCGATTGGCGTGGCCGTAAGAAATGGATCTTATCACATTGTCCGCTAAAAGAAGTAGACATTTTAGTTTGGCTGGAAGATGGTCTTTCTTCTGCAGATGTTACTGTTGCTTTAACACCTACCCCACGGACACAACCTTTTTTCCCCTTCCCAACACGCCTATTCCCCTTTCCACCAGCAGCAGGCCTTTTTCCACTCATTTTGGTGGTTAACTAATTCACAACTCTGGAGTTGTTTCCACAAAAAAACAATGGATGGTAACCGAGCAGAGCTGAGTGGCCAAACTGTGGTATTAGGCCAAAACTATTGGCTGGGATAGATGCAGAAAAAAATTATTTTGAATTTGCAACCTGATGGAGGTCAGTATAGATGGACTAATACAAATAGTCCCACACACAGCTAGAAGCCCAAATATTTTTTCAGAGTTACTGTAGATGCAGATAAAAATTAGTTTTAATTTGCAACCTGATGGAGGTCAGTATAGATGGACTAATAGAGAAAGTCCGACACACTACTAGAAGGCCAAATATTTTTTCAGAGGTAGATGCAGAAAAAAATATATTCAGTTTGCAACCTGATGGAGGTCAGTATAGATGGACTAATACAAATAGTCCCACACACTGCTAGAAGCCCAAATATTTTTTCAGAGGTACTGCAGATGCAGATAAAAATTATTTTTAATTTGCAACCTGATGGAGGTCAGTATAGATGGACTAATAGACCAAGTCCCACACACTGCTAGAAGCCCAAATATTTTTTCAGAGCTAGATGCAGAAAAAAATTATTTTTAATTTGCAACCTGATGGAGGTCAGTATAGATGGACTAATAGACCAAGTCCCACACACCGCTAGAAGCCCAACTATTTTTTCAGAGCTAGATGCAGAAAAAAATTATATTCAATTTGCAACCTGCTGGAGGTCAGTATAGAAGGACTAATAGAACAAGTCCCACACACTGCTAGAAGCCCAAATATTTTTTCAGAGCTAAATGAAGAAAAAAATTATTTTTAATTTGCAACCTGATGGAGGTCAGTATAGATGGACTAATAGACCAAGTCCCACACACTGCTAGAAGCCCAAATATTTTTTCAGAGGTACTGCAGATGCAGATAAAAATTATTTTTAATTTGCAACCTGATGGAGGTCAGTATAGATGGACTAATAGACCAAGTCCCACACACTGCTAGAAGCCCAAATATTTTTTCAGAGCTAGATGCAGAAAAAAATTATTTTTAATTTGCAACCTGATGGAAGTCAGTATAGATGGACTAATAGACCAAGTCCCACACACCGCTAGAAGCCCAACTATTTTTTCAGAGCTAGATGCAGAAAAAAATTATATTCAATTTGCAACCTGCTGGAGGTCAGTATAGAAGGACTAATAGAACAAGTCCCACACGCTGCTAGAAGCCCAAATATTTTTTCAGAGCTAAATGAAGAAAAAAATTATTTTTAATTTGCAACCTGATGGAGGTCAGTATAGATGGACTAATAGACCAAGTCCCACACACTGCTAGAAGCCCAAATATTTTTTCAGAGCTAGATGCAGAAAAAAATTATTTTTAATTTGCAACCTGATGGAGGTCAGTATAGATGGACTAATAGACCAAGTCCCACACACCGCTAGAAGCCCAAATATTTTTTCAGAGCTAGATGCAGAAAAAAATTATTTTTAATTTGCAACCTGATGGAGGTCAGTATAGATGGACTAATAGACCAAGTCCCACACACCGCTAGAAGCCCAAATATTTTTTCAGAGCTAGATGCAGAAAAAAAATATTTTTAATTTGCAACCTGATGGAGGTCAGTATAGATGGACTAATAGACCAAGTCCCACACACTGCTAGAAGCCCAAATATTTTTTCAGAGCTAGATGCAGAAAAAAAATATTTTTAATTTGCAACCTGATGGAGGTCAGTATAGATGGACTAATAGACCAAGTCCCACACACTGCTAGAAGCCCAAATATTTTTTCAGAGCTAGATGCAGAAAAAAATTATTTTTAATTTGCAACCTGATGGAGGTCAGTATAGATGGACTAATAGACCAAGTCCCACACACCGCTAGAAGCCCAACTATTTTTTCAGAGCTAGATGCAGAAAAAAATTATATTCAATTTGCAACCTGCTGGAGGTCAGTATAGAAGGACTAATAGAACAAGTCCCACACACTGCTAGAAGCCCAAATATTTTTTCAGAGCTAAATGAAGAAAAAAATTATTTTTAATTTGCAACCTGATGGAGGTCAGTATAGATGGACTAATAGACCAAGTCCCACACACTGCTAGAAGCCCAAATATTTTTTCAGAGCTAGATGCAGAAAAAAATTATATTCAGTTTGCAACCTGATGGAGGTCAGTATAGATGGACTAATAGAATGATGCTATGCCCAAAAGATTTTACTTCACTAGGTGCAGTAAGAAAATTGGTATTCTATACACAGGTGTTATATCTTGCAACACAGATAGGCTACTCCACTGACTAACACACTCTGCAATAGGCCAAAAAGGATTAGCTTTGCTAGATTCAGCCAAATGCTGTGAAAAAAACTTGCACAGCACTGGCACAGACCTGCCTGGCAAAAACTGATAGGAACTCATGTAACCTAGTCCTGAAAAGGACTCCAATTACAATTAGTCTTTACTCCCACAACCTATCTATTTAAGAGCACAGACCTCCCTGATAAAAGTCGTAGGAAATGCTGTAACCTAGTCCTTAAAAGGACTGCAATCACAACTATTCCCTACTCCCAAGCTATCTGTATATTTGTGCGAAAATTGGCTTGAAATTAACAAGGTATAGCGCACACAGCAACAGCGGTGCCGTCTAACACACAGCTGCAGCAGTGAGAAAATGGTGGCGACGGGGAAAATGGCTTGGTCTTATAGGGCAAGGACATGTGACATACACTGCCAATGACACATGCCCTTGCTTTTGTGAAAAAAAGCACTTCGCTCCGTGTGTGCGCTGCTGATAGGCTGACAGATTGCACCTCCCCACTGCAAATGCGGGAAAGAGAAAAAAAAATGGAGATCTTCATTGTTCCTGCAGAGATCCATCCCCTGCCCCTCCCCCCACCCCGCTGTACACTCAAACTGCGTATTAACATTAATTTTCATCATTACTGAGAAAAAATCCAGTTATGATTTTGGTGCACGAACAGTTATCGAACATAACCTCGAACAGCCAAATTTTTCTCAAATTGTTCGTGTTCGCCGAACGGCTCGAACACCGCCCAAAACAGCTCGAATTTGAGATTGGCGAACAGTTCGAGTAGAACAACGCTCATCTCTACTCACAAGGAAGGAAAAGTTTTGTAAGATGGTGAAGGAGTACCGTGCTGACCGTACCAACATCCTCCGTCATTCCTCTGTGCCTTATAATTATTGGGTATCCAAGCTGGACACGTGGCATGAATTGGCTCTCTATGCCTTGGAGGTCTTGGCCTGCCCTGCCACTAGCCGTTTTGTCAGAGCAGGTTTTTAGTGCCGCTGGTGGAATTATAACCAATAGGCGCATCCGCCTGTCAACTGAAAATGCTGACAGGCTGACTCTTATAAAAATGAACAAGGGCGGGTTTGGGCCAGACATCTCAACACACCACCGAATAATAGCAGCATAACATAAACTCAAATACAGTGTTTTTTTGGGGGGGTCTAACTCTATTCCCATGCACCACGGGCTTCACACCCAGACATGGGTATATGATTCCTGATTTTGTCTAATTGCTCTTGTCCTCCTCCTTCTACTCATCCTCATCCTCCACATCCTCCTGCATATCACCGCCATATCTACCATATCACCATATCTACGTCTCTTGAAAGGGACATTGGAGTTCCTCCAAATTTTTGGCAGCCATTGTATTCACTGCATAGGAAAACAGTATAGGAGATCCACTTCCTAAAATGGGGAACATTGTTTTTAGGAGGCCCTCTGACCTCTACATCTCTTGCAAAGGGCATTGGAGTTCTTCCAAATTTTTGGCAGCCATTGCATTCACTGAATAGGCCAATAGTATGGGAGACCCACTTCCTATTAATGGGAACATTGTTTTCAGGAGGCCCTCCGATCTCTACTTCCTTTGCAAGGGGCATTGGAGTTCAACCAAAATTTTGGCAGCCGTTGCATTCACTGCATAGGCAAACAGTATGGGAGACCCACTTCCTAGTAATGGGAACATTCTTTTCAGGATGCCCTATGACCTCTACGTCTCTAGCAAGAGGCAGTGGAGTACCTCCAAATTTTTGGCAGCCATTGCATTCACTGCATAGGCAAATAGTATGGGAGACCCACTGCCTAATAATCAGAATATTGTTTTCAGGAGGCCCTCCGACTTCTATGTCTCTTACAAGGGGCATTGGAGCACCTCCAAATTTTTGGCTGCTGTTGCATTCACTGCATAGGCAAATAGTATGCGAGATCCACTTCCTAAAAATGGGAACATTGTTTTCAAGAGGGCCGCCGACTAGTGATGAGCGAACATGCTCGCCACAGATCGGTACTCGCTTGAGCATCATGGTGCTCGACAAGCTCGGCGAGTATTTCCAGGTTGCTCGGGCGGGAACTCGGGTCCCCTTCCTGCATGTTTGGAATTGCCTGCCACGCACTGTAATGCCGTAGCCATGTTGGTTGTGTTATTACAGTGACTGGCTGGCCACACAGCATCATCAGGTCTATATAAGACCTGGTGGCGCTATGCTCATCACAGTCTACCCTGGAAACAGGCAGAGTAGGGAGAGGTGCTGATGAGTCAGGGAGAGATTTGCTTGTTTATAGTTAGTATAGGTATTCCACAACATATACAGTACAGACCAAAAGTTTGGACACACCTTCTCATTTAAAGATTTTTCTGTATTTTCATGACTATGACAATTGTACATTCACACTGAAGGCATCAAAACTATGAGTTAACACACGTGGAATTATATACTTAACAAAAAAGTGTGAAACAACTGAAAATATGTCTTATATTCTAGGCTCTTCAAAGTAGCCACCTTTTGCTTTGATGACTGCTTTGCACACTCTTGGCATTCTCTTGATGAGCTTCAAGAGGTATATATATGTATATATATATATATATATATATATATATATATATATATTTACATATATATATATGTGTGTGTGTGTGTACATATATATATATCCATCTGAACTAACAGTCCTTCTGAGGACTAATCCAGCTGCATATAATCAGTGCTAGGCAGGAGATAGGCAGGCAGGCAGTGTATGGGGCAGATTGTAGTGCATATAATGCAAGAGGGTCCATTGAACATCCTGTCTGCTGCTGCTGTAATAATTACAGATATTTATAGTCATAGCCCCAGATATCAGTGGCCAGGGCAAATTTTTTTTTATCTTAATCCTCGTTATTTGCTTAAAAAGCAATCCAGGGTACATCATTTTCTGCTCCATTTGCTTGTTAGCACTGCAGAATACAGCCAGATCTGTTCCATATTTCAGCAATAAAAGTCCAGAAATTTGAACTTAACGTGGAAAATATTGGCCTCCTTTTCCATACTGTTCCAGTGTGTTATGTGCTGGGCACTTGCTGGATCAGAAATGGGTTCTGAATCTTCAGAGGATTCTGTGGTCTCCCATTTTGGTTCAACCAGGGCTGATGCTGCACAGCATCACCATCAGTCCCAACACCTAGCCAATGCACAAGAGGTACAAGTGGTTTCTTGTGTATTTGTGCCTAGCAACATGAAGCACAGGTTGCGGAGAGAGACTAGGCCACTGCAGACTAAGTCTAAAATGCATCACACTGAGCATGCCCATGACATGGCGCACCGTGATTGGTGGTTCAGGAACCAGCTGACCCGGTGACCTGGCACCGCCTGATTGGTCACAGGCTACGTCACCAATGGTGCGGCAGTGGGGCAGGGCTTAGTTTTTAAAAGGCCCGCCCACAAACATGGTGGCGCGCTCAGATCATTTGAGCTAGTTGTTTAGTTGTGCATGCATATCTCCAGAGCTCCTCTAAGAGCCATATTGAGCGGGTCGGCTCAGTGCACGAGTACCTGGTGGAAATCACTCCCGCACACTAGCGTCTTCTCCTCAGCGTAGCACCTGTATCAATGAGAGGGCTACTGCTTCTCCCACGGTCGCACGTCTCCCTGCGGTTCTTGGAGATTGTGCGAACCGTCTTACCCTTTCCGTGTGCATTAACACGAAGGGCTAAGATTGTTGATAGGTGCGTCGCCGGTCGCTCTCCCTCCGTGCAGTTAACGGAGATAGAGCGTACCGCGTTACCCGTTCCTGTGTGAAGTAACGCGGAAGGGTTTAACATCTAAGTTGTCGCTTGCCTTTCCAACCGGAAAGTGTTCGGCAGCAGCCCTCCAGGTTGCTTCGCGGACCCCGGGGTCGGTTGCGTTTCATTAAAATTAAGTTGTCTCCAACTGCCCTTCTAACAGTATCTGAGCGCCAGGGTCTTGCCGAACATGGCCGACAACCAGCAGCTGCAGCGTTATATACAGCAACTGGAGACCAGACTCAGGTCTCTGGAACAAGCGGTCCCGGTTGCTGATACCACTGCAGTAGCTACCCAGGCGGCTTCTCTAGCAGCCAATATGATAAACTCGGCTGCCACTGCTGCAAGTGCTCCATTACCCCGCTTTGCTCTCCCGGAGAAATTTTCTGGGGACAGTAAATTTTGCAGGGGTTTTATAAATTTATGCTCCATTCACTTGGAGATGATGGAGGCAAGATTTCCCTCCGAGAGAGCCAAAGTGGGTTATGTTATCTCGTTGCTCTCCCACAGGGCTCTGGAGTGGACTACTCCACTGTGGGGGCAGAATGACCCGGTCGTGGCTAATGCAGGTCTTTTCCTTAGGACCTTAAAAAGTGTCTTTCTGGGGTCTCAGGTCACGCATGATACGGCTCTTAAGCTGCTTGCGTTGACCCAGGGTTCGGTCACCGCCAGCCACTATGCCATTCAGTTCAGAACCTTCGCGGCTGAACTGGATTGGCTGGAGCGGTCGCTGATCCCGGTGTTTTGGAGGGGGCTGGCTGGGCACATTAAAGATGCTCTAGCTACCAGGGAGATTCCAACCTCTCTGGAAGAGTTAATTACACTTGCTAACCGAATTGATCTGCGGCATGCAGAATGCAAGTTAGAGCTGGAGGTTTCCAGACCTTGGTTTCGGTTGGCACCCGCTTTCTCTAGGCCTATCTCCAAACTCACGGTTCCCAATCCGGAGCCTGAGGCTATGGACATATCCTGGACTAAGTCTAAGCCCCCTCGTTCCTGACTCACACATCCCCTGGAGTACCCCGTTAATAAGGTCTCCAAGCAGTAGGGAAATGAGAGTGTCTAACCACCGTTGGAGGGGGTGTGTTAGATTCAGGGGTCTCGTCCTCCAAATTACTCTATGAGGTGACGTTGTCCTTTGTAACAACCGTGGTCACAGCCAAGGCGTGGGTGGATTCTGGAGCTGATGGCAACTTTTTGTCTGCAGCATTTGCCCAGAGACATGCCATTCCTATGGACTTTCTGCCTAGGCCAATGAACATCAGGGTGGTCAATGGTTCTCTGCTGGATACACAAATTACCCACCAGTCTGTTCCCCTCACCATGTCGTTTCCTCAGGGTCACCGGGAGGTTATCTTCTTCCTTATTATCCCCGGGGGATTAGATGAGGTGTT
Source organism: Phyllobates terribilis (assembly GCF_046119375.1). Taxonomy (NCBI): domain Eukaryota; kingdom Metazoa; phylum Chordata; class Amphibia; order Anura; family Dendrobatidae; genus Phyllobates; species Phyllobates terribilis. Next base: position 304,007,106 of record NW_027362768.1, on the reverse strand, counting down.
ATTGGGTCTTCCTTGGCTACACCATCACTCTCCACACATTGACTGGTGTACAGGGAGAATTTCTTCCTGGGGTAAAGATTGTGTGCCCCAGTGTATGGTTACAGCTGCCCGAGGAGCAGTCTCTGAGCCTTCTCCCGACTTGTCCGCTCTGCCTGTGCAATACCGGAGCTTTGCGGATGTCTTTTCTAAAAAGGCTACTGAGACTTTACCTCCCCACCGACCGTATGACTGCCCTATTGACCTGGTTCCCGGTACTGAGCCTCCTCGTGGTAGGGTCTACCCTCTGTCTGTACCCGAAACCCAGGCCATGTCTGATTATATCAAAGAGAATCTGGCTCTGGGTTTTATCAGAAAATCGGTCTCTCCTGCGGGAGCGGGGTTTTTCTTCGTTCAGAAAAAAGGGGGTGATTTGCGTCCCTGCATTGATTACAGAGGATTAAATGCCATCACCATCAAGAATAAATATCCTCTGCCCCTTATTTCTGAGCTATTTGACAGGTTGCGAGGGGCTCATATTTTCACTAAACTGGACCTGCGAGGGGCATTTAATCTGGTGCGAATTACGAGTATCTCGTCATGCCTTTCGAATTATGCAATGCCCCTGCGGTTTTTCAAGCTTTTGTCAACGATATCTTTCGGGATTTGCTGCTATCTTCCGTGGTAGTCTATCTTGATGATATTCTTATTTTTTCCCTGGACCTCTCCACACACCGAGAGGATGTTCGCAGGGTTTTCGAGCGATTGCGAGCAAATTCTTTGTACTGTAAGCTGTAGAAGTGTCAATTGGAACGAGAGTCGTTACCGTTCCTGGGCTACATCATATCCAGTAAGGGATTGGCTATGGATACACAAAAGTTGGTGGCGGTACAGAACTGGCAGGAGCCCCATTCTCTTAAAGCGGTACAACGCTTCATGGGCTTTATTAACTACTATCGGCAGTTGATACCATATTTTTCCACCCTGGTGGCTCCCTTAGCCGCTTTAACCCGAAAGGGTGCCAATCCCAAGGACGGGTCTCATGAGATATCCGAGGCGTTCCAGGAGATTAAATCCTACTTTGCTAGAGCTCCCATTCTCCATCGTCCGGATGTGGACAAGACATTCTTCCTGGAGGTTGATGCCTCTTCTGTCGGAGCAGGAGCAGTTCTCTCCCAAAAGAATGAACAGGGTCGGACAAGACCATGTTTTTTCTTCTCCAAGACCTTCTCTCCAGCAGAGAGGAATTATACTATTGGAGACAAAGAATTGCTGCCCATTAAAATGGCTTTTTCAGAATGGAGGTACCTCTTGGAGGGAGCTAAGCATCCATTCGTGGTATATTCCGATCACAAACATCTGTTATACCTACAGACGGCGCAGCGTCTTAACCCGAGGCAGTCCAGGTGGTCTCTTTTCTTTTCTCAGTTCAATTTCTCCATTCATTTCTTAAAAGGAGAGAAGAACCCTCGGGCGGACGCTTTGTCCCGGTCCATGGATATGGCTGAGGATGAGGATGAGCCAAGGCTCATTGTTCCGCCAGAGTGTATGCAGATTCTGGCTCCAGTGTCTCTAAACCAGGTTCCTCCCAGGAGGACGTTTGTTCCTCCAAATTTACAGAACGAGGTACTGTCCTGGGCACATGCCTCTAAGATCGGAGGTCATTTTGGGGTCAAGCGTACCACAGAGCTTCTCCAACGCTCATATTGGTGGCCTCGGTTATCCCAGGACGTTAAGGAGTATGTCCAAGCTTGTGTCTCCTGTGCGAGAAATAAACCATCCCGTCAGAAGCCGGCTGGTATTCTTCATCCGTTACCCGTGGCGGATAGACCTTGGGAGCTGGTTGGGATGGATTTTATTGTGGAGTTGCATAAGTCCCGGGGAAACACTACTATATGGGTGGTGTCTGACCAATTCTCTAAGATGGTTCACCTGGTCCCTCTGCCTAGGGTCCCTTCCTCCCAGGTTCTGGCATCATTGTTCATTCGTCACATTTTCCGTCTCCACGGGATGCCTGATAGGATTGTCTGTGACTGGGGACCACAGTTTTCCTCCCGGTTTTGGAGAGAATTGTGTAATTTGCTCGACATTGAACTAAATCTTTCCATTGCTTATCACCCAGAGACCAATGGTCTGGTGGAACGCACTAACCAGACGCTGGTGACATACTTGCGCCATTTCGTTTCGGCCAACCAGAATGACTGGTCGATATTGTTTCCCTGGGCAGAGTTTGCCTTAAACAATGCAGTGGCGGATTCCACGGGTCTGACTCCGTTTCTCCTAAATAATGGCCAACATCCACGAGTCCCGGTTCCTATGTCGGTTTCCTCTGTGGAACCTGGGGTCAGAGATTGGGCTCAGGAGGCGCGGGAGGTTTGGGATCATACCCAGGAGGCTATTTTGGCTTCCAAGAATCGGATGAGAGAGTCGGCTGACGCTCATCGTCGTCCAGCCCCCGTATTCTCCCCGGGCGACAGAGTGTGGCTCGCGGCTCGCAATATCAGGGTACGCGGGGAATCCACTAAGTTTGCTCCCCGTTTTATTGGTCCTTTCAGAATCCTGGCCAAAATAAACCCCGTAGTGTACCGGTTACAATTACCTCGACACATGAGGATTCACGACACCTTTCATGTGTCGCTTCTCAAGCCGGTTGGTCTGACCCAATTTTCGGAACCCCAATCTGCTCCAGACACCAGGGGTGATGATTTTGAGGTACAGGCGATTGTGGGGTCTAAGATGGTTCGGGGGAAAAAATTTTACCTTGTACACTGGAGAGGTCATGGATCTGAGGATTGCTCCTGGGAGCCTGTGGACCACATTCATGCCCCCCTGCTCATTGAGGAATATGAGTGTCAAGTGGAGGGGGAGGTTAGAAGGGGGGATAATGTTAGGCATCGGGCGCTTGCTGGATCAGAAATGGGTTCTGAATCTTCAGTGGATTCTGTGGTCTCCCATTCTGGTTAAGCCAGGGCTGATGCTGCACAGCATCACCGTCGGTCCCAATGCCTAGCCAATGCACGAGATGTACAAGTGGTATCTTGTGTATTTGTGCCTAGCAACATGAAGCACAGGTTGCGGAAAGAGACTAGGCCACTGCAGACTAAGTCTAAAATGCATCACACTGAGCATGCCCGTGACATGGCGCACCGTGATTGGTGGTTCAGGAACCAGCTGACCCGGTGACCTGGCACCGCCTGATTGGTCACAGGCGACGTCACCAATGGTGCGGCAGTGGAGCAGGGCTTAGTTTTTAAAAGGCCTGCCCACAAACATGGTGGCGCCCTCAGATCATTTGAGCTAGTTGTTTGGTTGTGCACGCATATCTCCAGAGCTCCTCTAAGAGCCATATTGAGCGGGTCGGCTCAGTCCGGTAGCACGCCGGCTGAGTGCACGAGTACCTGGCGGAAATCACTCCCGCACACTAGCGTCTTCTCCTCAGCGTAGCGCCTGTATCGCAGACAGGGCTACTGCTCCTAGTCCGGTCACACGTCTCCCTACGGTTCTTGGAGATTGTGTGAACCGCTTTAGCGCCATTCCCCATAGCGTAGCGCCTGTATCAAAGACCGTCTTACCCTTTCCGTGTGCATTAACACGAAGGGCTAAGATTGTTGATAGGTGCGTCGCCGGTCGCTCTCCCTCCGTGCAGTTAACGGAGATAGAGCGTACCGCTAGGAGTCTGTGAAGAATAGTATTAGTAAATTACAGGCCTGCTATTTAAAACCATGGTTCTCTGTCAGACATAATACATATAACAGTGTTCCAAAATCAACCATTTCTGCCTTCCATTCCATTGCAGTGTGTTGGTCATGCTATTCACACTAGGTCTCTGTGTAGAATAATATTAGTAAATTACAGGCCTGCTATTTAAAACCGTGGTTCTTTGTCAGACATATCACATATAACTGTGTTTCAAAATCAGCCATTTCTGCCTTCCACTTCATTGCAGTGTGTCAGTCAAGCTATTCACCAAAGGTCTCTGTGAAGAATAATATTAGTAAATTACAGGCCTGCTATTTAAAACCGTGGTTCTCTGTCAGATATGTCACATATAACAGTGTTCCAAAATCTAGCCATTTGTAGTGAACGTGGAAAATATTGTCCTCCATTTATATATTGTAGCAGTGTGTCAGTGTACACCATTTTACAGCTCTATTTGCTTGTTCGCAGAATTCAGCCAGATTTTTTTTGTTTTATTCATACTACTGTATTATGGAAGCAGAGGAACTTTTTTCAATGATCAGACGCACGTGATCCATATGCCTGCCGTAATAATACAGAAATTTTGTGGAGCGTGCCAAATATTCCACTCCTTTTAAAGTCAGCCATCTGTGTTTTGTTGAACCAATTGACACTTGGTCGCTGACAAATACCATACTATTAGGCGACTGCCTGAAACCGTGGCCATAAGACTTTATCCCATATGACTGCCCTAATAATCCAGCAATTATTGTGAGCGTGTCAAATATTACACTCCATTTAAAGTATTGCACTTGTGGGTTCAAACCTATTCTCAGCTGGCCAGTGACAAATAGCATATCTGTGAACAATGTTGTCAGAGTATTACGCCACTTTTGCGGACTGACAAAAAAAAACATACAAAAAAACAAGCTAAAATGGAAAAAATGTTAAGAAACATTCTTTCTAGGGTAATGACTTGTATATAAGGCCAGAGAAATAAAAAAATATAAAGTTATGGACTGTGGAAGACATTTATGCAACCAGAATGAACACTCATTTGTAGCTGGTGATGATACCACCTAGCAGCAGCAACATCAGTTCCTATTGTAAATGCATCTAGCAGCATTATCGATAAGGAATAGAATAGATTTTTAATTTTTTTGGGCAGCACCAGCACCACGCAGTATAAGGCAATAATACCTGGCTTGATCTATGTAATATGCTATCCATACTCACTCATAAAAGGTGAATGCGCCTATCATTTTTATCAGTTATAATGCCCCCGGCGGCACTAAAAACTATCTCTGACAAAATGCTAGCGGCCAGGACTTCCAAGGCACAGAAAGACAGTTCTTGCCACTTGTCCAGCTTGCATCTTCCAAAACTTTTCCCTCTTTTTCAGAGTACCCCGTATATCAGGGCCTGGGAGGGTCTGAGAAAACTGTCCCAGACCTTTGACAGCGTTCTCCTGCTTCTGCCGCATCTGGTTTGTGTCTTCCTTGCGTGTACTCCTTGGTTGTCCAATGAACTGTCTGATTGTGACCTCTGCCGCCAGCATTGTCAGATAGGAATTTTTTTTTTGTTATAATTCTTCAACAAGAGCCTGAACTTACTATCTCCAAAAATGAACTCCTTCAGTTTCCTCCCTCTACTAACCTACCTATACCTGACTTTACAATTTCCTTTAGGTGCTGCCACCATAACTCCCACTCAGCACGCCTGCTATCTTGGAGTCATATTTGACACACAACTTTCCTTTATTCAACGTGGAAAATCACTTACTCGCTCATAACACCTGCACCTTAAAAACTTCTCCAGAAGTCAACCTTTTTTCACCTTTGATACTGCAAAAACTCTTACTATCGCACTTATTCACTAGTACAACTCTCTTCTAATAGGTCTCCCTCTAAACAACATGTCTCCTCTCTAATACCTTCTGAATGCAGCAGCCAGGCTCATATTTCTATCAAGCCGCTTCATCGACACCTCTACCCTGTGCCAGTCATTGCACCGGTTAGGTTAAACAATTACTCCAGAATACAATATAAACTCATCTCTCTCACCCACCAAGCTGTTTACAGTTCTACACTGGCCTATATCTCTTCCCTTATTTCTGTGTATCACCCCTCCTGTGCCCTCTGGTCTGCAACTGATCTAAGACAAACATTCTCCTTAATTAGAACCTCACACCTCCGTCTCCAAGAATTCTCTCGTGCCGTGCCAGTTTTCTGTAATGCCCAAAATGCGTACAACGTGATGCTCACGATAAAAGCAGGGGAACATAAAGTTGGCCTTTTGTGCCAGACTGCCAACAGCCAAGGCTTCCCTGTTCTCACCAAGAGTATGACTGTCTATGTTCTCTTCCTCCTCCTCCTCATTATCAACCAATCCACGTTAAGATGAGATGAGGCTGGGCTGGGTAGCATCACCCTGTATAGTTCCTTGCTCCGCCTGCAATGCCTCCTCTTTAATTCTGAACAGAGAGCATTTCAGTAGACGGAGAAGCGGGATGGTGACGCTAATTATGGCGTCATCACTGATCACAATCTTCGTGGAGTCCTCAAAGTTTTGGAGGAGGGCATAGATGTCAGACATCCATGCCCGCTCATCAACTCTTATGTGCGGAGGCTGACCTGAATGCCGACGGGCGTGTTGAAGCTGGTACTCAACAACTGCTCTCTGCTGCTCAAAATCATTCCAAACATCTGCAACGTTGATTTCCAACGTGTAGTCACATCGCATACCAGTCGGTGAGCTGGAAGCTGCAAACGCTGCTGAAGCCCTGCAATGGGTGCTGAAAGCTGTAGCTGACTTTCTCAAATGGGCTCACACGTGGCGTACTTTCACAAACAGCTCTGGCAGATCCGTGTAGATTTTCAGAAACTGCAGAACCACTAATTTGAGCACATGAGCCAGGCATGGTCCATGTGTGAGCTTGCCTAGCTTCAGAGCTGACACCAGGTTCTCTGATACAGCTTTCAACAACTCTGCAATGGTGTGTGGTTTGTCACCTAAGTATGCAGTCCTGCTTATTGTTATTGGCACACACGAAGTTTAAAATAAATAATCTGGAATATGTCCTGAAAAAATGAATCAAGTGATGGAGATGGAAGCTGAAGAGGAGGAGAAGGAGGAGGTGGTGCAGGAGCTTTAGAATGTAGGGGTAACCCTGATTGACCCAAGGCCTGCAATCCTCTGCGTCGAGAGGACGTGTTCCATCCCAGGGTCCCACTGAGTCCAGGCTTCCACAATAATAACCCAGTGGAATGCGTCAGTGAGATGAACTGTCCCTGGCCACATTCACTTGTCCACTTGTTTGTAGTTAGGCGGTCCTTCCCACTTAAGTGCACTGGGGAGGGCACAGGTAATGTTCTGGCACTCGCGCTTGTGGACGGCGGAGACAATACCAGGAGAAATAGTGGCGGCTGGGGAGCGAGTATGGACACCTGGCCACCGCCACCAAGAGGCTTCGGAAAGCTTCCGCCTCCACGAGCCTAAAAGGCAACATTTCAAGTGCAAGCAAGCAGTCCAGAAATGTGGCAGTTTAGTATTGCGGCCTGTGAATGAGTGGGTGGTTGGCAGCATACTTGCGCTTGCATTCCAAGTATCACAAAGCTAAGGAGATGGATGATCCAACCACCATGAATAATTTGATCGTTGTCTAGGAGACCGAGCACAAAATTAACACAGTGACATGCGTCCCGGATATGTACCGTCCCTGGTCACATTCACTTGGCAACGTGTTTGTGGTTAGGCGGTCCTTCCCACTTAAGTGCACTGGGGAGGGCTTGGGTAATGTTCTGGAACTCTTGCTTGTGGAAGGAGGAGACAATACCGGGAGAAATAGTGGCAGTTGATAACCGAGTATGGACACCCGGTCATCGCCACTATGAGGGTTTGGAAAGCTTCCCCCTCCATGAGCCTGAAAGGCAACATTTTAAGTGAAAGCAGTCCAGAAATGTGGCAGTTTAGTATTGCGGCCTGTGGGTGGGTGGGTGGCTGGCTCCATACTTGTGCTTGAATTCCAAGGACTGTGGTAGGGACAACTGAACGCTGCACTGGGACAAGGACGTGGACGGTGATGGTTGCAAGTCTGCAATGACAGGTGCAGGGCGGGAGGCATCTTCGCATGCACCATGTACAGGGGATTTACGTGCACGCACAACCGTGGAAGAGGCAGTAGTGTCACCCGCAGACACTGTTTCTGGACCTTGGTGTTCGGCCCAGCTAGTCAGATGCTTTGCTGTCATGTGCCTGAGCATTCTGGTGGTGGTCAGGCTGGTAGATTTGGTGCTCTTGCTGATGCTGGTGTGGCAGATGTTGCAAATGGCCTTTTTTATCTGCTATCCAACCAACAACCTTTTCATACTGCTCTGGCTTCACTAGTGGTGTTCTGCGGCCCCCTGGAAATTGGGACAGGAAGGTAGTTCGACATGACGTGGGTGTTTGTTGTGCTCCCTCAGCAGGCACCGTTTTATCTTGCCCACGGCCTCTGCGTGCACTATCACCATCACCATAACGTCCACTTCCCCGTTCCTTGACACACACATTGCCCATTTTAAAAGGAGTTTAAGATTTGTCACGTTGCTTAAAATGTCTATTATTACCGCAGTAATATAGGATCACGTCTGATGAGATGACGACAGTTTTAGGCAGTGCCCTCCAGGGAGTCAGAGATGCTTCCAGCCCGAGGGGTCTTCTCCATGCTGTTCCCATGTCACACACCACATGGCCAGATAAGGCTGTAAAATGTTAAAATTACATTTCCCGGTGAATGCATTTGTCTTGGTTGAAAGCAATGCAAAAGTGCAAAAACGCATCAAAAACGTTACGTGTGAACATAGCCCAAGGTGTGGAGGAGCATTTTTGTTTTTGCATATTTATTTTGCCTTATATACAAGTCATTACCCTGGAAAGGATGTTCCTTTACATATGTTCCAGGAAAATCCATTTTGGTTTAGTTTTTGAATGTTTTAGTGTGAGTCTGTAAAAGTGGCGTAATACCACTGACAACATTGTTGACAACAGTGACCTGGGAGTCAGAAATGCTTCCAGTGGTCTTCCCAATGCTGTTCCATATCATTTGAGCACTGTTCGCATTGGATTGGGCAATTTTTAGGCCCTCTGCAGAGTGCCAGGGGGAGCCGCTGGAAAAATGCTTGAGTTTCCCATAGACTTACATTGGGCTCGTTACTCAGACCGAGCACTCGAGCATTTCAATTTGCTCGACCCGAGTAACGAGTACCTGATCATTTTAGTGCTTGCTCATCACTACTTCCGACCTCTACCTCTCTTGCAAGGGACATTGGAGTTCCTCCAAATTTTTGTCATCCATTGCATTCACTGCATAGGCAAACAGTATGGGAGACCCACTTCCTAAAAATGAGAACATTGTTTTCCGGAGGCCCTCTGACCTCTATATCTCTTGCAAGGGACATTTTAGTTCCTCCAAATTTTTGGCAGCTGTTGCATTCATAGCATAGGCAAACAGTATGGGAGACCCACTTCCTAGTAATGTGAACATTGTTTTCAAGAGGCTCTCTGACCTCTAGGTCTCTTACAAGGGACATTGGAGTTCCTCCAAATTTTTTGGCAGCTGTTGCATTCACTGCATAGGCAAACAGTATGGGAGACCCACTTCCTAAAAAATGGGAACCTTGTTTTCAGGAGGCCCTCTGACCTCTTCATCTCTTGCAAGGGACATTGAAGTTCCTCCAAATTTTTGGCAGCTGTTCAATTCACTGCATAGGCAAACAGTATTGGAAACCCACTTCCTAATAATGGGAACATTGTTTTCAGGAGGCTCTCCGACCTCTAGGTCTCTTGCAAGGAACTTTGGAGTTCCTCCAAATTTTTGATAGCCATTGCATTCACTGCATAGGCAAACAGTGTGGGAGACCCACTTTCTAAAAAATGGGAACATAGCCCAAGGTGTGCAGGAGCATTTTTGTTTTTGGCTATTCATTTTGCCTTATATACAAGTCATTACACTGGAAAGGATGTTCCTTAACATATTTCCCAGGAAAATCCATTATGGTTTCATTTTTGTATGTTTTCTTGTGAGTCCGTAAAAGTGGTGTAATACCTCTGACAACGTTGTTGACAGCAGTGACCTGGGAGTTAGAGATGCTTCCAGGGGTCTTCCCCATGCTGTTTCCATGTCATTTGAGAAGTGTTCCCATCAACTTGGGCAATTTTTAGGCCCTCTGCAGACCGCCGGGGGGGCGGGGCACCGGAAAAATGCTCGACCCGAGCAACGAGTACCTGAGCATTTTAGTGCTCGCTCATCACTAGTGCTTAGAATGTCGCCCTTCACAAGGAGAAACGTTACTTCTTAGATAACTGTGGATATTGACAAATCTTACCAGCTTCCGCCATCATCTTCACAAGGTCTTTTGCTTTTGTCCATTCTGGTATATATCTCTCATCTTGGTATATATGTCCCATATCCTTGGTCCCATCCTAGTATATAAATCCCCCATCCTGGTATCTGAAGCCGGCTGCTAACTTCAGCATGCAAGCAATGGGAGTGCAAGACGTCACTGCCATGCGCCCTCTGACACGTGCATGCCGATGTCAGCTGCTGGCCTCTGATTGTCCAGCTTCGTGTATTGCTGTGCACAGACCCAACTGCAATACACTTAAGGTGAATGTGCATCCAAGGATGCACATCCAGTTGAAGTTTGCACGCACATCGGCGCGCCCCTCATCCACATAGGCCCAGTCCCCATTTGCAGTTGTGAACTCTGCGATCGTGGTCTTTACGCCAGTGCCCAAGGTATTAGGTCAACATGAAAGGAGCTGCATTTATACATATATTTGGTTATTCATCGATTAGGTTCCTTTAGTCAGACTAATATTTTGTACCATTGTGCTAGGGCCGTGAAGAAGAGCATTTAACAATACTTTGCACAGTATTTGCAGAAAACATTGAGTTATGTAAGGATTTATATATTACACATGGTGTCTTATATATGTGAACATGAGTACATTGGCAATTAAAGTTGATTTTAATAGATGTACTGTTATATATTTCATAACCAAAATGTGGTAATCTTTTATACTCTAAATGGATTACTAGTGCCTAGAGATGAATTTGAATTTGCCTGTTTGCATGGATTTTCACAAAAAATTTGATTCGCAGTGAAGTTATTCTCTGCAAATGTCCTTATTATGCTCTGGGGTCTGGACAGCATAATAAAAGTAAAATGTAAATAACAACATAAATCCTTACACTCTCTCTCTGTTCACCATTCTGGACCCTTTGCTCCTGTCACCCATCCAGTCTTTCCCACATATTCTTATCACTGCTACATGGGCAGTAATGCCACATTGTGCACTGTGACCCTACAGGCATAAGTGCAGAACCCTCTTGGGCCTCTTCAGTGCTGGAAGTCCAAACCTTGGTTGAGAGGCCTAGGGATTTCGATACAAGCAGTGGTGATAAGAATATGCGATGAGGATAGGATGGGTGATAATGAAGAGTGCAGGGTCCAGAGAGGTGAGTGGTGAGGTGAGTACAAAATATTTTGGCACTTTATAGGTGAAAAAAATGGCGTCCTTCGGATGCTGCTTTGCTAAATCCATACAGACGCGGATTACAAAAAAGTTAATGTTTATGTGAATGCAGATTTTTGTACTGTTTGAGTAGAATTCAATTGTACTTAAATACAGTATATTTGTTCATCTCTATTGCTGATTCAGTCAAAAATGGAAAGTTCAAGTGTAATTATTATATATTTTAATTGTTGTTTTTAAGGGATATTTTATTCTCAAGTCAAGTAACACTGAGAAAATTACACAAATAGAATGTAAATAGAAGGTGTATACACCCTACAAATATTGGCAGCCAGCCAGTGGGCAAATGTGAACTGGAAAAAAAAAATTGTAGTCATAACACAGCAAATAAATGCAAAGCCTACAAGAGTGAGTACATCTATATTTAAAATAACTTTTTTAGATAAAAAAAAATATAGATAAAAATTCATTATAATAGGTGATATTATCATGGAGAAATACCAAAGAAGATGTGAGATATAACTACTGGTACATAGGTGCAATACAGAATAGATTTAAATGGCAATCCAATACAAAACATATAAGCCAGTGCACATTGTAAGTAGAGAACGCGCCAGCAGAAACCCAAGAGTCTCTGCTCACTCAGTCTCTCCTTACAATGGCAACTGACAGTGCACTCTCAAGCCGGCAAGAGAGCGCATTGTCACTGTGCATTAAAAAGGATATTGCACAGTGACAAGATCCTACTGAGCATAAGTCGGAATTGACAACCGACACTCAGTAAAGTAAGAACTAGCCCTGCCCCTGAAACGGAGGTCACTGATGAGTCTTTGCTTCTGCAGCCTCTGCCCCCTAATGATGACTCATTTGGGTATCCCAGCATGCACTAGGTTTCTTAAACAGCATTATCACAATTGAAGTGGTAAAAAAATAAATCTGTTAGAGAGAGTAGAGAGGGACCGATAGGGACTTTTATAATTAAAGTATATTAGAAAAAAATATTAGCTTATGTGATTAAATAGAGAGTTAGGATTAAAATACATTTTCATTTTGGATACCCCATTAATGGCTATATGCCTTTTTTCACCCATGCTAACTATGTAACTGTGTAGTAGTAATTATAGGAAAAAATATGGTCATCAAAAGTTTCAGCACAAAATATAATTTAACCTGTAATTAAAATATCTCATCCAGTTGTTTAATATTCGTGCTCGTGATGCCTAATCAAGCCTTTTAATTCTACTGCGAAGGGAGAGATGAACAATTGTCCAGTTGCCAGTTCTCTGGGGAAGAACAATAGAATGAGACAAGAAATATCTAACATTATTCCTTTTAAATAAGTCTTTGGAAGAGAATCTTACATCCCCCACAGGCATAAAATTGTTAGTGGATCTGACAGGATATGACAGACAGAAAGGGTTTCATGTAGGTTAAGCAGAATAAAAAACCCATGAACAAGTACAATGTTACTTATGATGAGCTCTAGACCAGATAGGCGCCTAAGAAGTGTCTAAAAGCAGTTTACAGGCCATCGAACAGAAGTGCCAACGCTTACCTTTTCATGAATTTGGTTAAGGACTCTAATTTCTCACAAAATAATTTCAATACTATATCTCAAGCCCTTGACAGGTTGCAATTCATATCACAATCACTTGGAGACAACACAAAGATATCTAGCATTGACATCTCATGACAGAAAAAGTATCAGAGTAAGAGTAAGAAATCATATATAGATTTTTTTATTTGGTACTCTTGCTCTACATGTAAAAATATATTAAAGAAGTTGTCCCATTACTTGGACAACTCGTTGACATCCCCCACACTTGGCCCCAACAAAAAGCCTATACTCACCTCCCGTGCTGGTGCACTTTCTGTGGTGTCGGCACTCGCTTTCCCCGGGGCTCCCGTGCTGTTGTTGTGACTTGTGACGCCGGCGCCCAATCAACGCTGGTGTCACTGTCCCCGCCTCCTGTCGAATTGAACATGAAGAGGAAGTCAGAGAGCAACCGCACTTCTTCTTTCTGTTCGATTTGTCCAAAGGCGGGGACAGTGATACGAGCGCTGACTGGTCACCGGGGTCACGTGTCACAACAATTGCACGAGAGCCCAAGACATCAAGTACTGACACCGCTGGAACGGTGCCAGCATGGGAGGTGAGTGTAAGCTTATTTATTTTATCAGGGCCAAACATTTGGTACAAGAATGGGTTGCCCAAGTAGTGGACAACCCCATTAAGCATGGAGGAAAGATAGGGATAATCCAGGGGCAGACATACCATTGGTGCAGCCTGTGCAGCTGCACAGGGATCCAAGAGGTGAGTGGGTCCACTACCACCTCCAAAGCAGCAAGGAGCTTCTGTCATTTCTGAACTATTGAACTGCAAAGGGCCCATATGCTGTTCTTACACAAGTGTCCTCTTCTCTCTGTGTCCCCCACTGAGCTAATTGATAGTCTACAAAGATTAGCAGAATGGAGGGGTTTGGGATATTGCAGTAATAGTTCTAGTGTATGATATTATAGCTCATTTCATCACCATACAAAGAAAAGTAAAATGGATGCTGACAACCTACTTTGAAAATATGTTTCTGCAAACTCAGTATCAACAGTCTGTTGAAAAGACGGATAGAGTAGATGGTTACCTAAGCTGCCATTGAGGGTAGATTTGCAATTGTTGGATTTTTTTAAATGAATCTGTCACCAGGTTTTTCCCTCCTAATCTGAGAGCAGCATAATGTAGAGACAGAGACCCTGATTACAGCAATGTGTCACTTAATGGGCTGCTTACCCTAATTTTAATAAAAATCACTAGTAAAATTCTGCCATGTAGTCCTCCATATCCATAAACTCTGTATAATTCCGCCCCGAACACTGATTGGCAACTTTCTGCCTATGCACAGTGTACACAGAAAGCTGACAATCAGTGGTGTGGGAGGGGCTATACAGAGCTTTGCATTAAGAAGAATGGTAGAATTGCAGCAGAGAAACCAATGATCTTATCAAAACTACAAGAAGCAGCCTAGTAAGTGAATCAGGGTCTCTGCTCACACATCATGCTGCACTCAGATGAAATAACCTGGTGACAGATTCCTATTAAAGCAATATTTTGCACTTAGATGTTTGACCAATCAGTGTTTCCTTGTATTCATAAAAACAATAAGAGTTAATGGGAAAAGAGAGTAAAATAAATTATTTTGCTAGTTAACTACTCTCATGCTGAACAGGGATCAAGGGTCTTTAGATCCATTCCTTAATCCCTACCAGGATACCATAAGAGCTCGTCTAGCCTCTCGACTGCTTGCAAGGTTACCAGGGTGCTAAAGAACCACAAAGCTAATCAGAAAGGCTGGGATAATTTAGAAACTTTAAGCACTGATTTAAAATTCAGTAAAGTCATAGGCTTCAATTCTTCGAGACCAGCGTGAGCAATGCTGTTCTTCACCAAGGGCTGTGTTTGAGTCAGATGCTCTTGATTCTTTAACAGGTGCACACCTCTTAAGTAGAGATGAGCGGTGTTCGACTAGAACTGTTCGCCAATCTCAAATTCGAGCTGTTTTGGGCGGTGTTCGAGTTGTTCGACGAACCCGAACGATTTGCAAAAAATTCGGCTGTTCGAGGTTATGTTCGATAACTGTTCGTGCACCAAAAGCGTGTCCTGCATGTCTGGCGCTATTTAGAGCACCAATCATGCAGGGATTGTCTGCCACTCACTGTAATGCCACAGCCATGGTGGTTGTGGCATTACAGTGATTGCCCAAATCGATGGGAACAGTGCCAACAGTGAAACATGAAAAGCCGGCAATTCAGCAGCGGCATACACCGGTACCCGACAATTTAGAACCGAAAGAATAGAGCTTCACACATAGATTAGATAGATATAAACATGTCAGCCACATATATACGAAGTACAGTGAAAGTGCTGCTTACTGTACTTGTCATTTAGCGTAAAGGATTTATCAAAAAAAATAATAGTGTTTTCATGCACCGTCTCTTTAAAAAAGCCGGCCGGCAATTCAGCAGCGGTACCCGACAATTTATAACAGACAGAATAGAGCATCATACATAGATTAGATAGATAGAAACATGTCAGCCACATATATACGAAGTACAGTGACAGTGTTGCTTACTGTACTTGTCATTTAGCGTAAAGGATTTATCAAAAAAAATAATAGTGTTTTCATGCACTGTCTCTTTAAAAAAGCCGGCCGGCAATTCAGCATCTGTACCCGACAATTTATAACAGACAGAATAGAGCTTCACACATAGATTAGATAGATATAAACATGTCAGCCACATATATACGAAGTACAGTGATAGTGTTGCTTACTGTACTTGTCATTTAGCGTAAAGGATTTATCAAAAAAAATAATAGTGTTTTCATGCACCGTCTCTTTAAAAAAGCCGGCCGGCAATTCAGCAGCGGTACCCGACAATTTATAACAGACAGAATAGAGCATCATACATAGATTAGATAGATAGAAACATGTCAGTCACATATATATGAAGTACAGTGATAGTGTTGCTTACTGTACTTGTCATTTAGCGTAAAGGATTTATCAAAAAAAATAATAGTGTTTTCATGCACCGTCTCTTTAAAAAAGCCGGCCGGCAATTCAGCATCTGTACCGGACAATTTATAACAGACAGAATAGAGCTTCACACATAGATTAGATAGATAGAAACATGTCAGTCACATATATATGAAGTACAGTGATAGTGTTGGTTACTGTACTTGTCATTTAGTATTAAAATAAAGGATTTATTATTAAAAAAATTGGCGTGGGGTTCCCCTTAATTTTAGGCTCTAGCGGAGGTTAAGCAGACGGCTGGGGCAGATGTTTGAAGCCTGGGAAGGGGGTAATACCCACGGAGCTTCCCAGGCTACTAATATCAGCCCCCAGCTGAATACATAGCCTTTACTAGCTATTAAAATGGGGGACCCCCCCAAAAAAATGACGTGGGGTCCCCCCTAATTTAATAGCTAGCAAAGGCTAGGCAGACAGCTGGGGCTGATATTAATAGCCCAGGAAGGGAGCCATGAATATTGGCCCCCTCCCAGGCTAGAAACACCAGCCGTCAGCCGCCCCAGAAATGGCGCATTCATAGGATGCGCCAATTCTGGCACTTAGCCTCGCTCTTCCACGCTGCCCTGGTGCGGTGGCAGGGGGTAATAGGGTTGGGGTTGATGTCAGCTTATAATGCCAGCTGACATCAAGCCCAGGTTAGTAATGGAGAGGCGTCTATAAGACACCCCCATTACTAACCCCATAGTCAAAGTTAAAAAAAACACAAACACCCAGAATAAAGTCCTTTAATTGAAATAAAGACACAATCCTTTATTGTTCTAAATTAAACCATACTTACCGTCACGCCCATTCCAGCTGAAGCCAACGATCTCCTGCAATAAAAGAAAAATAATAAAGCAACCTCATCCTTACCTTTCCATGGTTCCCACGACAGCTTCAGCTCTGCTACATCGAGATGACAGGCTGGACCGCAGCAGAACGCTGCCATCCAGCCTCTCATCCCGCAGACACTGAGAAGCGCAGGCTTACTTGCGCTGCTCAGCGTCTCTCTGTGACGACATCCAGATGAGCCGAGTTCATGTCCAATGAACTCGGCTCACCTCATGCACGTCACTGACAGCGTGGGAAAATTCTCCTGCACTCAGCGCTTCAGCGTGAGAATTCTCCCGCTGAAGCGCTGAGTGCAGGAGAATTTTCCCACGCTGTCAGTGACGTGCATAAGGTGAGCTCATGTCCAATGAACTCAGCTCACCTCCTGCACGTCACTGACAGCGTGGGAGAATTCTCCTGCACTCAGCGCTTCAGTGTGAGAATTCTCCCGCTGAAGCGCTGAGTGCAGGAGAATTTTCCCACGCTGTCAGACATGCATGAGGTGAGCCGAGTTCATTGGACATTAACTCGGCTCATCTGGATGCCCTCACAGAGAGACACTGTGGAGCGCAAGCAAGCCTGCGCTTCTCAGTGTCTGCGGGATGACAGGCAGGATGGCAGCGTTCTGCTGCGGTCCAGCCTGTCATCTCGATGTAGCAGAGCTGAAGCTGTCATGGGAACCATGGAAAGGTAAGGATGATGTTGCTTTATTATTTTTCTTTTATTTCAGGAGATCGTTGGCTTCAGCTGGAATGGGCGTGATGGTAAGTATGGTTTAATTTAGAACAATAAAGAATTGTGTGTTTATTTCAATTAAAGGACTTTTTTCTGGGTGTTGTGTTTTTTTTAAATACTTTACTGGAAATTCATGGTGGTCATGTCTAATATTGGCGTGACCCCATGAATTTCGGGCTTAGGGCCAGCTGATAATGCCAAGCTGGCCCTAACCCCTTTATTACCCAGTGAGCCACCGCATCAGGGCCCTGGATGAGTTGGGTACAGCGCCAGAAGATGGCGCTTCTATGAACGCGCCATTTTCCGGGGTGGCTGCGGACTGCAATTTGCAGCGGGGGTGGCCCAGAAAGCTTGGGCCTCCCTGCGCTGCGGATTCCAGCCCCCAGCTGCCTAGTTGTACCTGGCTGGACACAAAAACAGGGCGAAGCCCCACGTCAATTTTCTTTAAATTATTTCATGAAATAATTAAGAAAAAAAGGGCTTCCCTATATTGTTGTGTCCGGCCAGGTACAAATAGGCAGCTGGTGGTTGGGGGCAGCCCGTTCCTGTCTGCTGTACCTGGCTGGACACAAATATAGTGCGAAGCCCCACGTCAATTTTTTTTAAATTATTTCATGAATTTCCTGAAATAATTTAAAAAAATTGAAGTGGGGCTTCGCACTATATTTGTGTCCAGCCAGGTACAGCAGGCAGGAACGGGCTGCCCCCATCCACCAGCTGCCTATTTGTACCTGGCCGGACACAACAATATAGGGAAGCCCTTTTTTTCTTAATTATTTCATGAATTTCATGAAATAATTAAAAAAAAAGTACGTGGGGCTTCGCCCTATTTTTGTGTCCAGCCAGGTACAACTAGGCAGCTGGGGGCTGGAATCTGCAGCGCAGGGAGGCCCAAGCTTTCTGGGCCCCCCCCCCGCTACAAATTGCAGTCCGCAGCCACCCCGGAAAATGGCGCGTTCATAGAAGCGCCATCTTCTGGCGCTGTACCCAACTCATCCAGGGCCCTGGTGCGGTGGCTCACTGGGTAATAAAGGGGTTAGGGCCAGCTTGGTATTATCAGCTGGCCCCAAGCCCAAAATTCATGGGGTCACGCCAGTATTAGACATGACCGCCATGAATTTCTAGTAAAGTATTTAAAAAAAACACAACACCCAGAATAAAGTCCTTTAATTGAAATAAAGACACAATTCTTTATTGTTCTAAATTAAACCATACTTACCATCACACCCATTCCAGCTGAAGCCAACGATCTCCTGCAATAAAAGAAAAATAATAAACCAACCTCATCCTTACCTTTCCATGGTTCCCACGACAGCTTCAGCTCTGCTACATCGAGATGACTGGCTGGACCGCAGCAGAACGCTGCCATCCAGTCTGTCATCCCGCAGACACTGAGAAGCGCAGGCATGCTTGCGCTCCTCACTGTCTCGCTGTGACGGCATCCAGATGAGCCGAGGTCATGTCCAATGAACTCGGCTCACCTCATGCACGTCACTGACAGCGTGGGAAAATTCTCACGCTGAAGTGCTGAGTGCAGGAGAATACTCCCACGCTGTCAGTGATGTGCATGAGGTGAGCTCATGTCCAATGAACTCAGCTCACCTCCTGCACGTCACTGACAGCGTGGGAAAATTCTCCTGCAATCAGCGCTTCAGCGTGAGAATTTTCCCACGCTGTCAGTGACGTGCATGAGGTGAGCCGAGTTCATTGGACATGAACTCGGCTCATCTGGATGTCGTCACAGAGAGACGCTGAGCAGCGCAAGCAAGCCTGCGCTTCTCAGTGTCTGCGGGATGACAGGCTGGATGGCAGCGTTCTGCTGCGGTCCAGCCTGTCATCTCGATGTAGCAGAGCTGAAGCTGTCGTGGGAACCATGGAAAGGTAAGGATGAGGTTGCTTTATTATTTTTCTTTTATTGCAGGAGATCGTTGGCTTCAGCTGGAATGGGCGTGATGGTAAGTATGGTTTAATTTAGAACAATAAAGGATTGTGTCTTTATTTCAATTAAAGGACTTTATTCTGGGTGTTTGTGTTTTTTTTAACTTTGACTATGGGGTTAGTAATGGGGGTGTCTTATAGACGCCTCTCCATTACTAACCTGGGCTTGATGTCAGCTGGCATTATAAGCTGACATCAACCCCAACCCTATTACCCCCTGCCACCGCACCAGGGCAGCGTGGAAGAGCGAGGCTAAGTGCCAGAATTGGCGCATCCTATGAATGCGCCATTTCTGGGGCGGCTGACGGCTGGTGTTTCTAGCCTGGGAGGGGGCCAATATTCATGGCTCCCTTCCTGGGCTATTAATATCAGCCCCCAGCTGTCTGCCTAGCCTTTGCTAGCTATTAAATTAGGGGGGACCCCACGTCATTTTTTTTGGGGGGTCCCCCATTTTAATAGCTAGTAAAGGCTATGTATTCAGCTGGAGGCTGATATTAGTAGCCTGGGAAGCTCCGTGGGTATTACCCCCTTCCCAGGCTTCAAACATCTGCCCCAGCCGTCTGCTTAACCTCCGCTAGAGCCTAAAATTAAGGGGAACCCCACGCCAATTTTTTTAATAATAAATCCTTTATTTTAATACTAAATGACAAGTACAGTAACCAACACTATCACTGTACTTCATATATATGTGACTGACATGTTTCTATCTATCTAATCTATGTGTGATGCTCTATCTTTCTGTTCTAAATTGTCGGGTACCGCTGCTGAATTGCCGGCCGGCTTTTTTAAAGAGACAGTGCATGAAAACACTATTATTTTTTTAAATAAATCCTTTACACTAAATGACAAGTACAGTAAGCAACACTATCACTGTACTTATTATATATGTGACTGACATGTTTCTATCTATCTAATCTATGTGTGAAGCTCTATTCTTTCTGTTCTAAATTGTCGGGTACAGATGCTGAATTGCCGGCCGGCTTTTTTAAAGAGACAGTGCATGAAAACACTAATATTTTTTTTAATAAATCCTTTACACTAAATGACAAGTGCAGTAACCAACACTGTCACTGTGCTTCTTATATGTGTGACTGACATGTTTCTATCTATCTAATCTATGTGTGATGCTCTATTCCTTCTTGTCTAAATTGTCGGGTACCGGTGTATGCCGCTGCTGAATTTGCCGGCCGGCTTTTTTAAAGAGAGTGTCTTCTGAGCAGTTTGTCAGCTTTTGGACACCTTTGCAGGTGTTTTCTATGTGTTTCTATGTGTTTTTGTTTGCCTGCCATTGGTTTTAACGGTGTTCGACGGTGTTCTAAGGTGTTCGACGAACAGTTCGACGAACAGTTCCTCGAACATCCCGGTGTTCGACGAACCGAACCGAACCCGAACACTACGGGGGTGGCTCAACACTACTCTTAAGGAATTGGGCATGTTTGAAAAGCTACTGGAGTAACTTTTCTGGCTTTAGCAGCACCACAGCTTGTCATGATTTAGAAAAGCTGTGGCATTATGCCCCTGTTGCTCCCCATCACACCGCAGCTCCTGCCATTTTGGCAGAGATGAGCAAAACTGACATGAGAACGCCAAGGTTGCACCTTTTTTTGGAACCTTGAGTCGCACAAAAATTTTGGGACTTATCAGAGTCTCTGGGGAAAATACTTTGATTAATCAAGGCTATATTTTAATTGCTCTATTGAAACTGTATTCAGAAAACCATTTGTACAAAGTGAGTCTGTGCTTTAAAGCACAGCTATCACTTCAGGTTCATTTTCATAATAAGCTGTCCTATATGTACATGAAGAATAACAATATTTCTGGTTATTACTTGACTTGTATCTGGTAAATCTCACCAGTTTTCCCCTCTGTAGACTATTTCTAATTTTCAGTTCTCTCTGAGCTAGTGGTTCTAAACTTTCCCTCCTTCCTCATATCTCCATAAAGTACAATCAGAGGTGTAACCTGACACCTCACTGTGCTTACAGTTCATCTTACTTTCTCCCAGGCTGACTTGACCTGTTTTTTGTTAATCCGTTCAGGAGTTAGTGAGGAGGTGAAGAAGTGGCTTATTGGTTGAGAAAGAAGCGGATTTCTCTGATAAGATATATTACAAAGTTTATTAGAATCTCTTATACTATTGATTTATGCAAAGTTTGTTGAAATGAAAGGGACTATTTAAATTGGACATATACCTGTTTATTTGTTTGTTGGATGGATTGGGAATTTTAGCGAATATCAATCAGAATTCAGATATGATATCATACCTGGTAGAAACCCTAGTTGCAGTTCATTTGAAAAAAACTGTAATCTTGTCCAACATTCAGCCTCCAAATTTTCAAATAAGAAAGACCTCCATTGATCCATTAAAAAGATATGAAACACACACAAGTTTAAAAACAGGACATCCTAAAAAAATTCCTATGCGTTTAAAATCCAGAAATTTGTACTTTTCTTAGTCAAGTTATGGTGATGACTAAGAAACGTACATATTTCTAGGTTTCCAGCTTTTTTACAGAATGTCCTTTGTTTAAATCTGTGGGGGGGGGGTTTTGTATCTTTTTAATGGAGCAGTAAAGCTCTGTTTTTACTTGGAAATTTTGGAGATTGAGTGCTGGACAAGATTACCATTTTTCACATGTGTTCTATTATCCTTTCAACTGGGATACAATGTCTGTGCACATCTTGAGAGTTCAAAGCTTTTTTCATCAGGTGAGCTGAACATTTCTTTTTTGTGAATGGTTGGAATTAATGTGCATACTTTTTTTCATTAGTTCTCTTTAATTTGCATTATTTTTTATATCCCTTATTTAAATTGTGTTTTCTTACTGGTTGATACAAATTTTCCATGTTATACTTACATGATATAATATTAGGAATAATTATCTCCAAACTTATATAATATAAATATGAATCCTCTCTTTACAATGCCAATTAGTCAGGGCCATAATTATAAGTATAATTCCCTCTCTGAAAGTTGCTCTGAAGACAGCAGGTACATAGTCAATCAACACAATGCTTTTAGTTTGCCGAAAACATTCAGAGCAGCTTACATTCAGAGGTCTATTTTAGATTATCTTAACAGCTCCCCACCCCATGCCATGCTGTGTCATACCAATGGCGTTAGAGAATGAACCTGTCCAAGGAGCAGCCAGGTACGATGTGTAAGGGCAAAGTGGAAATTTGTGTGTACAGTATGTGAGTGTATAACTAGTTCCTGCTCTATGACATAAGTTTTTATCATTGTAATCTCGTGGGTGATGCCAGTGTATTACACATCCCAACCACAACTGCAAGAATTAAGTTTAATAAAGTTTCAGAAAAGCCCCTGTCCTCAAGCAAAAATAAATAAAAAATATAAATTACTATAAATTACTAACCCCCCCCCCATTTCTTCTAAAATACCATTAGAAAATATTTGCCATACAATGAATGACTATTTGAAGTATTTAGCTCCATACATCTTCCCATAAACTCTGACTAGCTTCCCTGTCCCTGCTGGAGAAAAGCATCCCCACAGCATGATGCTGCCACGTGACGGTGTGACGGTGGGGATGATGTTTTTGAGGGTGATGTGTATGGTTAGTTTTCCACTAAACACATAACCTTATTCATTTAGATCAAAAAGTTCTACTTTGATCTCATCTGACCAGAGCACCTTCTTCCACATGCCAGCTGTGGGACACATGGTATATGGAAGAACATGGATGGAACTAAATAAGTGCAATCCTGGAGAAAAATCTGTTAGAGGCTGTGAAGGACTTGAGAGTGGGGCGTAGGTTCACCTTCCAGCAGAAAAACAACCTTAAACATACTGCCAGAGCTACAATAGAATCATTTAGATCAAAGCATATTCATGTGTGTGAATGGTCCTTTTAAAGTCCAAACCTAAATCCCATTGAGAATCTGTGGCAAGACTTGAAAATTGCTGTACAACTTTTAGTCATATTAGTCATATACTCCACAAATCAGGACTTTATGGAACAGTGGCAAGAAGAAAGCCATTTTTAAAAGCAAACCATAAGAAGTCCTATTTGCAGTTTACAAGTAGCCATGTAGAGGACACAGCTAACATGTGGAACAAGTAGTGTTGAGCGAACATGCTCGACACTGCTCGGTACTCGCCCGAGCATCATGCTACTTGGGATGTTCGGCGAGCACCGAGCATTTCCGGGTTACTCGGGCGGGAGCTCGGGTCTCCGCCCTGCATGTTTGGCGCTCTTTACAGAGCCAATGAACATGCAGGGATTGCCAGCCAGTCACTGTAATGCTGCAGCCATGTTGGTTGTGGGCATTACAGTGATTGGCTAGCTGCACAGAGTCACCTCGAGTATTTAAAACCGGGCGCCGCCATCTTGGACACAGTCGCTCCGGATTAGACAGTGTAGGGACAGCGCTGCTGATTTAGGGAGAGATATAAACTGCGAAGTAGTTAGTGTAGGGTCTGTAAAGGCTGCCAGAACAAACAAACAGTCCTTTTCAGGACTAATATCCATCCCAGATACCAGGCAGGCAGGCTGTATAGGAGACACAGTAGTTATACCAGCAAACGCTGCATTACAGTCCTGTGTGCTCCTGTTGCTCAAATTGCTGGACTTAGCACCAGGTGTCGGGGGCCAGGAAAAATCCTTTTTTTTCCATCTAAATCCTCCTTTTTTTTTCCTCCTTCACACTGTACAAATACCCGTCTTATTAACCTTTTGGGGTGTCCCCCCCCCAAAAAAAAGCGTGTCTCTGATTTTTCAGACACAAATATAACTGTTGAAAATAGTCTGGTGTAGGCTAGAGAAACAGAAGTGTTGTTTTGCACTTCCACGGTTCAAACCTCTGTATTATCCATTTTGGGCCATTTGTATCTAAAAAAAAAACAGTTTGAGTGTGTCGCTCACTGTTCAGCCGCAAATATCTCTATTTAAAGAAGTGTGGTATACCCCAGTAAACAATAACTGTGGTTTTGCCATCCCACGGTAAAAAATCTCTATTATTCAGCTTTTGGTAGTTTTTTCCGTAAAGAAAAACAGTAGTGTCTCCTGACTGTTGTGACACAAAAATATATCTGTTGAAAATAGTCTTGTGTAGGCCCGACATCCCAGTGTGGTTTCGCAGTTCCATGGGTCAAATCGCTGTACTATCCAGTTTTGGGCCTTGGGTATCTAAAAAAAAAGCAGTTTGAGTGTGTCGCTCACTGTTCAGCCGCAAATATCTCTATTTAAAAAAGTGTGGTATACCCAGGTAAACAATAACTGTGGTTTTGCCATCCCACGGTAAAAAATCTCTATTATTCAGGTTTTGGTAGTTTTTTCCGTAAAGAAAAACAGTAGTGTCTCCTGACTGTTGTGACACAAAAATATATCTGTTGAAAATAGTCTTGTGTAGGCCCGACATCCCAGTGTGGTTTCGCAGTTCCACGGGTCAAATCGCTGTACTATTCAGTTTTGGGCCTTTGATATCTAAAAAAAAAGCAGTTTGAGTGTGTCGCTCACTGTTCAGCCGCAAATATCTCTATTTAAAAAAGTGTGGTATACCCCAGTAAGCAATAACTGTGGTTTTGCCATCCCACGGTAAAAAATCTCTATTATTCAGCTTTTGGTAGTTTTTTCCGTAAAGAAAAACAGTAGTGTCTCCTGACTGTTGTGACACAAAAATATATCTGTTGAAAATAGTCTTGTGTAGGCCTGAAATCCCAGTGTGGTTTCGCTGTTCCACGGGTCAAATCGATGTACTATCCAGTTTTGGGCCTTTGGTATCTAAAAAAAAGCAGTTTGAGTGTGTCGCTCACTGTTCAGCCGCAAATATCTCTATTTAAAAAAGTGTGGTATACCCCAGTAAACAATAACTGTGGTTTTGCCATCCCACGGTAAAAAATCTCTATTATTCAGCTTTTGGTAGTTTTTTCCGTAAAGAAAAACAGTAGTGTCTCCTGACTGTTGTGACACAAAAATATATCTGTTGAAAATAGTCTTGTGTAGGCCCGACATCCCAGTGTGGTTTCGCAGTTCCACGTATCAAATCGCTGTACTAACCAGTTTTGGGCCATTGGTATCTAAAAAAAAAAGCAGTTTGAGTGTGTCGCTCACTGTTCAGCCGCAAATATCTCTATTTAAAAAAGTGTGGTATACCCCAGTAAACAATAACTGTGGTTTTCCTCTTCCACGGTTCTAATCTACTCTTTATTACCCTTTTTCCATTGATAGTGCAAGTGTAAGCTATTTTACTTCATTTACAATGGGCAAGGCTCGTGGCAAGGGACGTGGAAGTGGACGTTCTGGTGATGGTTCGTGCAGAGGACGGGGCCGTGGCCAAGGTGAAAATGTGCCACAACCAACAGCCACATCTTCTCGCTCCCACTTCTTGACCGAATTACTAGGGAAGCACAGAACAACACCAGTATTGAGAACTGATCAGTGTGAACAGGTTATTAATTGTATAGCAGACAATACTTCCAGTTACCTGGGCACCACCACCTCCGGTCTGTCTTCCACACGGTCAACTCTTAGTAGCCGTGAGTCTCGACCGCATACTCCTCCTCACCCTGATGCTCCTTCCTCCCACCATGCCGAGTGTCGTCAGACAGCAAGTGATCCCACACTTGGACACTCTGAAGAGCTGTTCACTGGTCCATTTCCATATTTGGGCCCCTCGCCTTATACGCTTGAAGTGGTGGAAGAGGAGATCCCATGTTGCGATGCCCAAATATTTGAACAGCCACGGCCACAGGAAGTCGACGTTGGCAATCTGTCACAAGAGGTGGACGATGACGAGACACAATTGCCAGGAAGTGAGGAGGAGGATCGTGGTGCGCAAGTGGAAGAGGAGGAGGTGGTGGATGATCTAGTAACTGACCCAACGTGGAAGGAGAACATGCAGAGTGAGGCCAGCAGCACACAGGGGGAGGGAAGCAGAGTACCCCAACAGGCAGGAAGAAGCAGTGTGGTGGCCGCAGACAGAAGGCAGGCAACCGTTCCCCGTAACACCAACATGAGGGACGTTGCCAGTACAAGCGGTAGGTCTTCCAGAGTCTGGAATTTTTTTAAAGACTCTGCTGATAACCCCAAAAAGGCCATATGTTCCACCTGCCATGCCAGCATCAGCAGGGGTGACAAAACTACCAGCCTGACCACCACCAGCATGATCAGGCACATGGCAGCAAAGCACCCGAAACCCAGGGTCCACGACCAGTGTCAGCGGGTGTCACCACTGCTTCTTCCACTGTTGTGCGTGCAATAGAACCCCCTGTTGTGTGTGCAAGGCTATCCCCTGTCCATACTGCATGTAAAGATGCCCCCTCCTCTCAGTCTTCACTTGTTATGGCAGTTTCTCAAGAAACAGCATCAACATCCACGTCCACGTCCCACCGCAGCGTTCAATTGTCCATATCCCAGACCTTTGAACGAAAGCGGAAATTCGCAGCTAACGCCCCACAGGCCACAGTCCTAAATTCGCACATTTCACGACTGCTTGCATTGGAAATGCTGCCTTTTAGGCTGGTGGAGACTAGAGATGAGCGTTGTTCTACTCGAACTGTTCGCCAATCTCAAATTCGAGCTGTTTTGGGCGGTGTTCGAGCCGGTCGGCGAACACGAACAATTTGAGAAAAATTCGGCTGTTCGAGGTTATGTTCGATAACTGTTCGTGCACCAAAATCATAACTGGATTTTTTCTCAGTAATGATGAAAATTAATGTTAATACGCAGTTTGAGTGTACAGCGGGGCGGGGGGAGGGGCAGGGGATGGATCTCTGCAGGAACAATGAAGATCTCCATTTTTTTTTCTCTTTCCCGCATTTGCAGTGGGGAGGTGCAATCTGTCAGCCTATCAGCAGCGCACACACGGAGCGAAGTGCTTTTTTTCACACAAGCAAGGGCATGTGTGATTGGCAGTGTATGTCACATGACCTTGCCCTATAAGACCAAGGCATTTTCCCCGTCGCCACCATTTTCTCACTGCTGCAGCTGCGTGTTAGACGGCACCGCTGTTGCTGTGTGCGCTATACCTTGTTAATTTCAAGCCAAGTTTCGCACAAATATACAGATAGCTTGGGAGTAGGGAATAGTTGTGATTGCAGTCCTTTTAAGGACTAGGTTACAGCATTTCCTACGACTTTTATCAGGCAGGTCTGTGCTCTTAAATAGATAGATTGTGGGAGTAAAGACTAATTGTAATTGGAGTCCTTTTCAGGACTAGGTTACATCAGTTCCTATCAGTTTTTGCCAGGCAGGTCTGTGCCAGTGCTGTGCAAGTTTTTTTCACAGCATTTGGCTGAATCTAGCAAAGCTAATCCTTTTTGGCCTATTGCAGAGTGTGTTAGTCAGTGGAGTAGCCTATCTGTGTTGCAAGATATACCACCTGTGTATAGAATACCAATTTTTTTACTGCACCTAGTGAAGTAAAATCTTTTGGGCATAGCATCATTCTATTAGTCCACCTATACTGACCTCCATCAGGTTGCAAACTGAATATAATTTTTTTCTGCATCTAGCTCTGAAAAAATATTTGGGCTTCTAGCGGTGTGTGGGACTTGGTCTATTAGTCCATCTATACTGACCTCCATCAGGTTGCAAATTAAAAATAATTTTTTTCTGCATCTAGCTCTGAAAAAATATTTGGGCTTCTAGCAGTGTGTGGGACTTGGTCTATTAGTCCATCTATACTGACCTCCATCAGGTTGCAAATTAAAAATATTTTTTTTCTGCATCTAGCTCTGAAAAAATATTTGGGCTTCTAGCAGTGTGTGGGACTTGGTCTATTAGTCCATCTATACTGACCTCCATCAGGTTGCAAATTAAAAATAATTTTTTTCTTCATTTATCTCTGAAAAAATATTTGGGCTTCTAGCAGCGTGTGGGACTTGTTCTATTAGTCCATCTATACTGACCTCCATCAGGTTGCAAATTAAAAATAATTTTTTTCTGCATCTAGCTCTGAAAAAATATTTGGGCTTCTAGCAGCGTGTGGGACTTGTTCTATTAGTCCATCTATACTGACCTCCATCAGGTTGCAAATTAAAAATATTTTTTTTCTGCATCTAGCTCTGAAAAAATATTTGGGCTTCTAGCAGTGTGTGGGACTTGGTCTATTAGTCCATCTATACTGACCTCCATCAGGTTGCAAATTAAAAATAATTTTTTTCTTCATTTAGCTCTGAAAAAATATTTGGGCTTCTAGCAGTGTGTGGGACTTGTTCTATTAGTCCTTCTATACTGACGTCCAGCAGGTTGCAAATTGAATATAATTTTTTTCTGCGTCTAGCTCTGAAAAAATATTTGGGCTTCTAGCGGTGTGTGGGACTTGGTCTATTAGTCAATCTATACTGACCTCCATCAGGTTGCAAATTAAAAATAATTTTTTTCTGCATCTAGCTCTGAAAAAATATTTGGGCTTCTAGCAGTGTGTGGGACTTGGTCTATTAGTCCATCTATACTGACCTCCATCAGGTTGCAAATTGAATAAAAAAATTTTCTGCATCTAGCTCTGAAAAAATATTTGGGCTTCTAGCGGTGTGTGGGACTTGGTTTATTAGTCCATCTATACTGACCTCCATCAGGTTGCAAATTGAATAAAAAAAATTTCTGCATCTAGCTCTGAAAAAATATTTGGGCTTCTAGCGGTGTGTGGGACTTGGTCTATTAGTCCATCTATACTGACCTCCATCAGGTTGCAAATTAAAAATAATTTTTTTCTGCATCTAACCCAGCCAATAGTTTTGGCCTAATACCACAGTTTGGCCACTCAGCTCTGCTCGGTTACCATCCATTGTTTTTTTGTGCAAACAACTCCAGAGTTGTGAATTAGTTAACCACCAAAATGAGTGGAAAAAGGCCTGCTGCTGGTGGAAAGGGGAATAGGCGTGTTGGGAAGGGGAAAAAAGGTTGTGTCCGTGGGGTAGGTGCAGAAGAAAGACCATCTTCCAGCCAAACTAAAATGTCTACTTCTTTTAGCGGACAATGTGATAAGATCCCTTTCTTACGGCCACGCCAATCGCTACAAATTCCAGATGAGGCACAAAAACAGCAGGTGCTTCAACGGATATCAAGTGCTCCTTTAAGTGGGCTCTCCTCCACATCAACTTCAACATCACAAATACTCCAGTCCTCAAAGGTGTCACCCAAATCGCACTTGCTTCCTCACAGCTCCCAAATCTCCAGCTGCCCGTCTGAGTATGAGGTAGAACAGATGGTTGAGTCTGCAGAGCTGTTTACTCATACTATAGCCTGGGAATCAGAGGTCGACTCCAGTGCTTCTGTGAATCCAGACGAGGAAATGATCTGCACTGATGCCCAGAATCTTTATGAGTCGGATCCAGGACCAGACGCAGAAGGTTCTGACCATAATGTAGACCCTCATTCCCAAACTGTAACTCCTGTTGGTGGAGACAATGAGGAAGACGATGATAAGACTCAAATACCTGATTGGAGCGACAACTTTAGTTTTTTGTCAGGGCAGGAACAGGTTGGCTCTGAGGACGACGGGTGTGATAACGCACAGGGTGATGATGATGAGGTCGGAGATCCCACTTACTGTCAACCCACAGTCAGCCAAGAGATGAGGTCAGCAGAGGAGGTGGAGGAAGATGCTAGTGACGACGAGGTCAGGTTGCGCCTTCCTGGACAGAGACGTAGTACTGGAAGCACGTCAACAACTGCATCCTCAAACACAACTCTGCCTCTCACCACAAGTCGTGGTGGCTCTTCAGGTCGCATGGGTGCTAAGCCTTGCATAGCCTGGGCATTTTTTCAGATCGATAAAGATGACCCAACTCGTGTTATCTGTAACATTTGTCAGCAAAAGCTAAGTAGAGGCCAAAAAATACATAGTTTGAGTACTTCATGCATGAACCGGCACATGGACATGAAGCATAAGTTGCAGTGGGAAGCTCAGTGTGCTACAATGCGGTCTAGCCGGCCGGGCCAACCACCGTCTGCCATATCTTGTGCATCCGCGGCCTCTTCATCCTCTGTGACTGGGGGGACAGCAGTCACACCTGTTTTGGGGCGCAGACCTGCCACCTCTTTACCCGCAACAGCCAGCGTGATTGGCAGGTCATCATTTTCTTTGGAGGTGGTAACACCAGCTGGTCTTGAGCGCTGTCCGACATCGATAGCACCACCTTTGGATCAAGGCAACCTAACATGTCCGCCTGCATCTTCCTCACAGACCGGCAGTTTGCCGGGGACACCCTTATCAACCCCGTCTAAGCACAATAGCCAGCCCTCGGTCCCTCAGATGTGGACAAGTAAAAGACCATTTCCTCCTAGCCATGAGAAAGCTAAGAGGTTGAATTTCACCATCTGCAAGCTCTTGGCTACAGAAATGCTGCCTTTCCGCCTGGTGGACACAGAGGATTTTCAAGACCTTATGTCCGTCGCAGTGCCCCAGTACCAGATGCCCAGTCGGCACTACTTCTCAAAGAAAGGTGTGCCTGCGCTCCACCAGCATGTCGCACACAACATCACCGCTTCTTTGAGAAACTCTGTGTGTGACAGGGTGCATTTCACCACAGACACTTGGACGAGTAGGCATGGACAGGGGCGTTACATGTCGCTGACTGGGCACTGGGTAACTATGGTGACAGCAGGACAAGGGGCTGCTGTCCAAGTCTTGCCGTCCCCACGAGTTGTGCGTCAATCCTCTTTATGTCATTTTTCCTCCACTGCTTCTGCCTCCTCAACCTCCTCTCGGTCTTCCACCTGCACCCAAAGCCTGTCTGGTCATGCCACAAGCTTTCTAACTGCGCAGAAGGGATCCTGCACACCTCCTTACTATGCTGGCAGTAGGGCTCAACGTCATCAGGCGGTTTTTACATTGAAATGTCTGGGAAATGTGAGTCACACAGCTGAGGAGTTGTGGTCAGCTCTGGAGAACCAATTTCATGAATGGTTGTCTCCACTGGACCTGAAACCAGGGAAGGCCGTGTGCGACAATGCTGCAAACCTGGGTGCGGCCCTTCGCCGGGGCAATGTCACACACGTGCCTTGTATGGCTCACGTGTTGAACCTGGTTGTCCAGCAATTTTTAGCCCACTATCCCAGACTAGATGGCCTTCTGCAGAGGGCACGGTCGCTGTGTGCTCACTTCCGCCGTTCGCATCCCGCAGCTCAGCGACTTACATCTCTACAGAAGTCGTTGGGCCTGCCACTTCACCGGCTAAAATGCGATGTGCCTACCCGGTGGAATTCAACTCTGCACATGTTGCAGTGACTGTGGCAGCACCGACAAGCCCTGGTGCAATACGTTCTGACGTATAGCCTGGGCCAACGAGATTCAGAGGTGGGGCAAATCACGCTGGAGGAGTGGTCTCAGATCAGGGACCTATGCACCCTTCTGCACAGTTTTGAAATGGCGACGAAGATGTTTAGTGCTGACGATGCCATTATCAGCATGACTATTCCGGTGATTTACATGCTGGAGCACATGTTAAACAGAATTCGGAGTCAGGTGGTGGCACAAGAGGAGGTGGAGGAAGTAGAGGAGGAGGAGTTGTATGCGGAAGGGCTAACATCTGCAAGGTCCAGACGGTCGGCAGCACCAAGGCGGCAGGCATGTGAGGGTGGGGGAGATGGTTTAACCAGGGCGCATGGTAGCAGCCAAACTAGTGAGGAAGGTGCAGGAGCCCAGGAAGAAGTGGAGGACGAACTGATGGAAGACTCATCAGATGAGGGAGACCTTGATCACATTTCTGTTGTGCGAGGTTGGGGGGAGAGGACAGAGGAAGGAAGCATGATTGTTACCTCGCCACCAACACAACAGGGACTTGGTGCTCCTGGATGCGCAACACACATGAGTGCCTTCTTGCTGCACTACCTGCAACATGACCCTCGAATTGTGAGAATTAGAAATAATCCTGACTACTGGGTTGCCACACTGTTAGATCCCCGGTACAAAAGTAAATTTGCAGAAATTATTCCTGCCATAGAAAGGGATGCACGCATGCAGGAGTATCAGCAGAGACTGTTGCAGAATCTTACATGTGCTTTTCCACAAAATACCAGTGGTGCACGTAGTGAATCTCACAGTTCCAACTTGCCAACCGTGGGACCGTCAAGTGTTCAGCACTCAAACCGTAACAGAACCACAGTATCTGCTGGTAACAGCAATTTTGCGGAATCATTTCACCACTTTTTTAGCCCATCCTTTGCAAGGCCACAGGAGACAAGAAGTCTGACACATAGTCAACGCCTAGAGACGATGGTACAGGAGTATCTCCAAGTAAACATTGAAGCCACGACTGTGTCACTGGACCCTTGCTCTTTTTGGGCTTCCAATCTGGATAAATGGCCGGAGCTAGCCTTGGAGATCTTGTCATGCCCCGCAGCCAGCGTTCTGTCTGAACGTGTGTTCAGCGCTGCTGGTGGTGTGCTGACAGATAAGCGCACGCGGCTCTCCACTGATAATGTAGACAGACTCACGTTCATAAAGATGAACAAATCATGGATCCGAAACGACTTTTCTACCCCTGTGTCATCCTGGGGAGAGTAAAAGCTTGATGATTGGTTAAAATCACCCTACCAACCGTTTTAAGCTTTCAAATTACTAATCATGTTTATCTGTATCTTGACTGGAAAATAATTTGGGCTTTGTAGCAGTGTGCAGCACTGATCCTATTAGGCCATCTATAATAAGCTTCACCAGATTTAAAATTAAAAATAATTTTTAGCTGCATCTAGCCCGGAAAATAATTTTGGGGCTCCGAGATGCGCAAGACACATAAGTGCCTTCTTGCTGCACTACCTGCAGCATGACCCTCATATTGTCAGAATTCGAAGTAATCATGACTACTGGGTTGCCACACTCTTAGATCCCCCAAAACTTTTCGATCAACCTTTTCATTTTAATAAAGACCAAAAAAATGGTCATTTTTGAAATTATAAGCATTAGCAGGTTGTTAGAAACTGAAATCAAACAGTTTTCAACTCAAAACTTTATTCTAGGTGATGTTACATTTTCACATAGGACCCCTTGTTCGAAAGGAGCTTCTGAACTCTCTCGTCCATTGAATTTGTCAGGTTTTGGATGGTTTCTGCTTCAATTGTTTTGCATGAGGACAGAATACCCTCCCAGAGCTGTTGCTTAGATGTGAACTGCCTCCCGCCATCATAGACACTCCTTTTAATGATGCTCCAAAGGTTCTGAATGGGGTAGAGGTCAGGGGAGCATGGGGGTCACACCATAAGTTTGTCCCCTTTTATGCCCATATCAGCCAGAGATGCAGATGTTTTATGTGCAGCATGAGATGGTGCATTATCATGCAGAAAAATGATCTTGCTGTGAAATACACGGTTCTTCTTCTTGAACCATGGCAGGAAGTGCTGTTTGAGAAAATCCACATACATTATGGAGTTCATCTTTAGCGCCTTCAGGGATCCTAAAGGGGCCGACAATCTCTCTCCCCATGATTCCAGCCCAAAACATTACTCCACCTCCTCCTTGTTGGCACTGTAGCCGTGTTTGCGTGGGGTGTCCATCAACCAGCCATCCTCCACTCCATTCATCTGGACCATCGAGCGCTGCACGGCACTCATCCGTGAACAAAACAGTTTTGAAATCAGTCTTCATGTAATGTTTGGCCCACTGGAGCCGTTTCTGCTTGTGTGAAGTGGATAGAGGAGGTCGACAGGATGGCGTATGCACAGCTGCAAACCTCTGAAGGACCCTGCATCTTGTTGTTCGGGGGACGTTGGAGGCACAAGCAGCTTCAAAAACTTGTCTGCTGCTATGACAAGGCTTTTTTGCCGCTGCTCTTTCAACCTGACGTAATTGCCTGTAGGAAAGAGTCCTCAATTTGCCCTTATCAGCACGCACACGTGTGTACTGTGAATCAGCTACATACTTCTTGATTGCCAAGACACTTCATCCTGATCATCGCACAATGTTGATTGTAGTCATGCCTTGACCTAAACACTCCACAATTTGTTGCTTCTCAGCAGCCGACACATCCTTTTTCTTTCCCATTTTGGCAGAAAATGTAGGCTGCTTAATAATGTGAGAGAGCCTTCTTAAGTAGTCTTGCCTTTATTGGACACACCTGCCAAACTAATTAGCACAGGTGTCTGCAATTACTTACAGTGATATAAAGAGCCCTGACACACATCACCATCAATGAGTTTAACTGACAAACAAACAAATTCTTCCCTTATCACTCCTAAACACTTTTTGCATAGTAATTTGGAACGCGGTGTACATGTGCTTTTCCACAAAACACCAGTGGTTCACGTAGTGAATCTTACAGTTCTAACTTGCCAACCGTGGTCTGTATGGAATTGTTCAATAAAGGGCCCAAAATTAAGATAACATAGATGGGAGAGGTCTCTATGAATAGGAATTCCTAAGTATTTGATACCCTGTGAGGGCCAGGCAAAGGGAAAGTTGGACTGGATGGAATCCTATATGGATTTAGGGAGGGAGACATCGAGGGCCTCAGACTTCGCTGCATTGATTTTAAAATTTTACCATGTAACAAAGTGATCTATTTCAGCCATAACAGCAGGGATGGATATATGTGATTGAGTGATATATACTAGGACATCATCAGCAAATAGAGAGCACTTGTACTCGGTGCCTCCCACCTCAATCCACCTAATATTGGGGTTATGGCGAATTGATGAGAGCAGGTGCTCCGTCACTAGGATGTATAAGAGAGGGGACAGAGGACATCCCTGCCTTGTCCCATTGGTGATTGTGAAAGGTGATGAAAATGTTCTGACGCACCCCCTGGGCCTTGGGACACCCGGAGCCGGACCCTTTTTGGTGGATGCTGGTGGTTGTAGTCTTCGTGGCGGCGATCCGGTTCCGTGGCTCAGGGCGGTCAAACCAGTGGCGGAACTATTTATGTGGTTTTGATGTTTAAATGTCCGACTACGCCACCCGTGGATTGCGGTCAGAGTGAACCGCCGCTACAGGGCAGACCGCTAAGGCTGGTGTTGTGGGTGCAGCAGAGCGTAGCATAACTCCCCACGGGAGGAGTATAGCCTCAGGGCAGTGTATGCGGAGGATGGGGGTGATGGTGCAGGGCAGCAGCAGTAACGACACGGAGTCAGTGATGCAGTTCAGGGCCTTTACTCACAGTTCTTATTATCCAGACCACGTCTGCAGGTAACGGCTGCCCACGTCGTACTGTGCTCACCAGGTGAGGGGCTCAGACAACTCCCAGATAACTTTGGAGCGCTTCACAGGACCCCCTTTGTGTGTCCTTTGTCTGGCCTTTCTTACCAACACTTCTGTCCGGCTGCCTCGGGCCTCCTCTTGGTAAACTTGGCGCCAGTTTCCCTGACCCTATGTGGTGCCTTCCTAGCGGGTGGAGCAAGGGGCTGCGCCACATAAAATGTCAGA
Organism: Phyllobates terribilis; assembly: GCF_046119375.1. Lineage (NCBI taxonomy): Eukaryota > Metazoa > Chordata > Amphibia > Anura > Dendrobatidae > Phyllobates > Phyllobates terribilis. Next base: position 303,971,545 of record NW_027362768.1, on the reverse strand, counting down.
GCCTCCGGTTTCTAGCTGAGGGTCGTTTCCTGCCTCCACTAGTTCGGGGACTGGTCTCCCCCTTTGGCCTGACCCCTCCACGCAGGTGGATTCGGGCGTGCGGTGGCGACTCGCCCGTCCGCACCCCTGGGATCCCTTCATTCCTCGTTCCTGGAGCCTTCTCCGCTCCTCTTCCTTCCTTCTCCCTCTTGCAGGCCTGGGCCTCTGTTACTAGGCCCGCCTCCGGAGCAGAGCTCATGCAGAGCCCCTGCTCCCTGCCACTTCTGCTCAGACTTCTCTGCACTGAACTAAGATGGTGCCCACCTTTTATACTCCCTTCTCAATGCACCCAGGAACTGCTTCCTCCCTGCTCCTGCACTGCAGGGTTCCCCTTCCTCAGTGTTCCCTCCCCCCACTCCAGCCAGGGACAGGGACTGTCGTGCCCATCTCAGGGGCATATTGGTCGCCCTGCCCCACGGTAATGTGGTGAAATGCATGCAGGTGTCGGGTCCTGATCCACACTCCATCCTTATCTGAGAGTGAGATATCACACCTCTGGGTGAGGTGCAATACGTCTGTAGCAACCGAGCCCTCGGTGCTACAGTTCCATTTATCTTCAGCCTAGGTGACGTATTGTGATACAGGGCCGTGATTTTGGCTATAAAAGGGTCCCCTAGACCCCTACCCCAAGCTTTTTAAGAGAATCATATATGGCGTGCCAGGAGACTCTATGGAATGCTTTCTCAGCATCCAACGAGAGTATCTACTTACAAATTTTTAACTGCATCTAGCCCAGGAAATACTTTGTGCCTAGTAGCAGTGTCTGCTAGTCAGCGGATTATCCCGGCTGTTAAGCAAGCTACACCACCTGTAGTTTGGACACTTAATTTTTTCAAAGGAAATGCTTCGGGACCACGGGATACTTAGTGAAGAGCATCAGGAGGCACCCCAAGGCATAGGGGCTGGGACTGGCACTAGGATGCCTTGCGGTGGACAGCCGAGCTCGATCCTTATAAAAGCTTTTTAACTGCAGCAGCTTTAGTGGACGCTACTGGAGCTGGAATTACGCGGCTGCTGGCATGAGACTTGCCCTCCAATAGATCCTTGTAAATGGATTTAAAGTGTATTCATTCAAATTAGAGGGACAATTTAAATTAAAAAGCTTAGAGCTGCCTCCACCACAGGGGGGCTCTCTCGACCCACCAGCGGACAGGCACCAGTATTGGGAGAGGGGGGCTGGCCGTCAGGGTTCACCGTGGCTCTGGCACAAACCCGGCGACACGGAGGTGGCACGGGCAGGAGCGGACTGGCCGTCTCGGCTTCTCACTTTTTGGATTTTAGAAGGGCATGACATGCCTATATTTGTGTCTCCCCCTCCTTTTACTCCTCCACCTCTTTTCTTTTCGCATGACTATATGTACTTGTCACTTTTCCATGTGTTAGTTGTGTCTTCTGAGCAGTTTGTCAGCTTTTGGACACCTTTGAAGGTGTTTTCTATGTGTTTCTATGTGTTTTTGTTTGCCTGCCATTGGTTTTAACGGTGTTCGAAGGTGTTCGACGAACAGTTCGACGAACTGTTCGGCGAACACACGGGTGTTCGACGATAGAGATGAGCGGTGTTCGACTAGAACTGTTCGCCAATCTCAAATTCGAGCTGTTTTGGGCGGTGTTCGAGTTGTTCCACGAACCCGAACGATTTGCAAAAAATTCGGCTGTTCGAGGTTATGTTCGATAACTGTTCGTGCACCAAAAGCGTGTCCTGCATGTCTGGCGCTATTTAGAGCACCAATCATGCAGGGATTGTCTGCCACTCACTGTAATGCCACAGCCATGGTGGTTGTGGCATTACAGTGATTGCCCAAATCGATGGGAACAGTGCCAACAGTGAAACATGAAAAGCCGGCAATTCAGCAGCGGCATACACCGGTACCCGACAATTTAGAACCGAAAGAATAGAGCTTCACACATAGATTAGATAGATAGATATAAACATGTCAGCCACATATATACGAAGTACAGTGAAAGTGCTGCTTACTGTACTTGTCATTTAGCGTAAAGGATTTATAAAAAAAAATAATAGTGTTTTCATGCACCGTCTCTTTAAAAAAGCCGGCCGGCAATTCAGCAGCGGTACCCGACAATTTATAACAGACAGAATAGAGCTTCACACATAGATTAGATAGATAGAAACATGTCAGCCACATATATACGAAGTACAGTGAAAGTGTTGCTTACTGTACTTGTCATTTAGCGTAAAGGATTTATCAAAAAAAATAATAGTGTTTTCATGCACTGTCTCTTTAAAAAAGCCGGCCGGCAATTCAGCAGCGGTACCCGACAATTTATAACAGACAGAATAGAGCTTCACACATAGATTAGATAGATAGAAACATGTCAGTCACATATATATGAAGTACAGTGATAGTGTTGGTTACTGTACTTGTCATTTAGTATTAAAATAAAGGATTTATTATTAAAAAAATTGGCGTGGGGATCCCCTTAATTTTAGGCTCTAGCGGAGGTTAAGCAGACGGCTGGGGCAGATGTTTGAAGCCTGGGAAGGGGGTAATACCCACGGAGCTTCCCAGGCTACTAATATCAGCCCCCAGCTGAATACATAGCCTTTACTAGCTATTAAAATGGGGGACACCCCAAAAAAAATGACGTGGGGTCCCCCCTAATTTAATAGCTAGCAAAGGCTAGGCAGACAGCTGGGGGCTGATATTAATAGCCCAGGAAGGGAGCCATGAATATTGGCCCCCTCCCAGGCTAGAAACACCAGCCGTCAGCCGCCCCAGAAATGGCGCATTCATAGGATGCGCCAATTCTGGCACTTAGCCTCGCTCTTCCACGCTGCCCTGGTGCGGTGGCAGGGGGTAATAGGGTTGGGGTTGATGTCAGCTTATAATGTCAGCTGACATCAAGCCCAGGTTAGTAATGGAGAGGCGTCTATAAGACACCCCCATTACTAACCCCATAGTCAAAGTTAAAAAAAACACAAACACCCAGAATAAAGTCCTTTAATTGAAATAAAGACACAATCCTTTATTGTTCTAAATTAAACCATACTTACTGTCACGCCCATTCCAGCTGAAGCCAACGATCTCCTGCAATAAAAGAAAAATAATAAAGCAACCTCATCCTTACCTTTCCATGGTTCCCACGACAGCTTCAGCTCTGCTACATCGAGATGACAGGCTGGACCGCAGCAGAACGCTGCCATCTAGCCTCTCATCCCGCAGACACTGAGAAGCGCAGGCTTGCTTGCGCTGCTCAGCGTCTCTCTGTGACGACATCCAGATGAGCCGAGTTCATGTCCAATGAACTCGGCTCACCTCATGCACGTCACTGACAGCGTGGGAAAATTCTCACGCTGAAGCGGTGAGTGCAGGAGAATTCTCCCACGCTGTCAGTGACGTGCATAAGGTGAGCTCATGTCCAATGAACTCAGCTCACCTCCTGCACTTCACTGACAGCGTGGGAGAATTCTCCTGCACTCAGCGCTTCAGCGTGAGAATTCTCCCACGCTGAAGCGCTGAGTGCAGGAGAATTTTCCCACGCTGTCAGTGACGTGCATAAGGTGAGCTCATGTCCAATGAACTCAGCTCACCTCCTGCACGTCACTGACAGCGTGGGAGAATTCTCCTGCACTCAGCGCTTCAGTGTGAGAATTCTCCCACGCTGAAGCGCTGAGTGCAGGAGAATTTTCCCACGCTGTCAGTGACGTGCATGAGGTGAGCCGAGTTCATTGGACATTAACTCGGCTCATCTGGATGTCCTCACAGAGAGACACTGTGGAGCGCAAGCAAGCCTGCGCTTCTCAGTGTCTGCGGGATGAGAGGCTGGATGGCAGCGTTCTGCTGCGGTCCAGCCTGTCATCTCGATGTAGCAGAGCTGAAGCTGTCATGGGAACCATGGAAAGGTAAGGATGATGTTGCTTTATTATTTTTCTTTTATTTCAGGAGATCGTTGGCTTCAGCTGGAATGGGCGTGATGGTAAGTATGGTTTAATTTAGAACAATAAAGAATTGTGTGTTTATTTCAATTAAAGGACTTTTTTCTGGGTGTTGTGTTTTTTTTAAATACTTTACTAGAAATTCATGGTGGTCATGTCTAATATTGGCGTGACCTCATGAATTTCGGGCTTAGGGCCAGCTGATAATGCCAAGCTGGCCCTAACCCCTTTATTACCCAGTGAGCCACCGCACTAGGGCCCTGGATGAGTTGGGTACAGCGCCAGAAGATGGCGCTTCTATGAACGCGCCATTTTCCGGGGTGGCTGCGGACTGCAATTTGCAGCGGGGGTGGCCCAGAAAGCTTGGGTCTCCCTGCGCTGCAGATTCCAGCCCCCAGCTGCCTAGTTGTACCTGGCTGGACACAAAAATAGGGCGAAGCCCCACGTACTTTTTTTTTAATTATTTCATGAATTTCATGAAATAATTAAGAAAAAAAGGCCTTCCCTATATTGTTGTGTCCGGCCAGGTACAAATAGGCAGCTGGTGGTTGGGGGCAGCCCGTTCCTGCCTGCTGTACCTGGCTGGACACAAATATAGTGCGAAGCCCCACGTCAATTTTTTTTAAATTATTTCATGAATTTCCTGAAATAATTTAAAAAAATTGAAGTGGGGCTTCGCACTATATTTGTGTCCAGCCAGGTACAGCAGGCAGGAACGGGCTGCCCCCATCCACCAGCTGCCTATTTGTACCTGGCCGGACACAACAATATAGGGAAGCCCTTTTTTTCTTAATTATTTCATGAATTTCATGAAATAATTAAAAAAAATTGAAGTGGAGCTTCGCACTATATTTGTGTCCAGCCAGGTACAGCAGGCAGGAACGGGCTGCCCCCAACCACCAGCTGCCTATTTGTACCTGGCCGGACACAACAATATAGGGAAGGCCTTTTTTTCTTAATTATTTCATGAAATTCATGAAATAATTAAAAAAAAAGTACGTGGGGCTTCGCCCTATTTTTGTGTCCAGCCAGGTACAACTAGGCAGCTGGGGGCTGGAATCTGCAGCGCAGGGAGGCCCAAGCTTTCTGGCCCCCCCCCCGCTACAAATTGCAGTCCGCAGCCACCCCGGAAAATGGCGCGTTCATAGAAGCGCCATCTTCTGGCGCTGTACCCAACTCATCCAGGGCCCTGGTGCGGTGGCTCACTGGGTAATAAAGGGGTTAGGGCCAGCTTGGTATTATCAGCTGGCCCCAAGCCCAAAATTCATGGGGTCACGCCAGTATTAGACATGACCGCCATGAATTTCTAGTAAAGTATTTAAAAAAAACACAACACCCAGAATAAAGTCCTTTAATTGAAATAAAGACACAATTCTTTATTGTTCTAAATTAAACCATACTTACCATCACACCCATTCCAGCTGAAGCCAACGATCTCCTGCAATAAAAGAAAAATAATAAAGCAACCTCATCCTTACCTTTCCATGGTTCCCACGACAGCTTCAGCTCTGCTACATCGAGATGACAGGCTGGACCGCAGCAGAACGCCGCCATCCAGCCTGTCATCCCGCAGACACTGAGAAGCGCAGGCTTGCTTGCGCTGCTCAGCGTCTCTCTGTGACGACATCCAGATGAGCCGAGTTCATGTCCAATGAACTCAGCTCACCTCCTGCACGTCACTGACAGCGTGGGAAAATTCTCCTGCAATCAGCGCTTCAGCGTGAGAATTTTCCCACGCTGTCAGTGACGTGCATGAGGTGAGCCGAGTTCATTGGACATGAACTCGGCTCATCTGGATGTCGTCACAGAGAGACGCTGAGCAGCGCAAGCAAGCCTGCGCTTCTCAGTGTCTGCGGGATGACAGGCTGGATGGCGGCGTTCTGCTGCGGTCCAGCCTGTCATCTCGATGTAGCAGAGCTGAAGCTGTCGTGGGAACCATGGAAAGGTAAGGATGAGGTTGCTTTATTATTTTTCTTTTATTGCAGGAGATCGTTGGCTTCAGCTGGAATGGGCGTGATGGTAGGTATGGTTTAATTTAGAACAATAAAGGATTGTGTCTTTATTTCAATTAAAGGACTTTATTCTGGGTGTTTGTGTTTTTTTTAACTTTGACTATGGGGTTAGTAATGGGGGTGTCTTATAGACGCCTCTCCATTACTAACCTGGGCTTGATGTCAGCTGGCATTATAAGCTGACATCAACCCCAACCCTATTACCCCCTGCCACCGCACCAGGGCAGCGTGGAAGAGCGAGGCTAAGTGCCAGAATTGGCGCATCCTATGAATGCGCCATTTCTGGGGCGGCTGACGGCTGGTGTTTCTAGCCTGGGAGGGGGCCAATATTCATGGCTCCCTTCCTGGGCTATTAATATCAGCCCCCAGCTGTCTGCCTAGCCTTTGCTAGCTATTAAATTAGGGGGGACCCCACGTCATTTTTTTTGGGGGGTCCCCCATTTTAATAGCTAGTAAAGGCTATGTATTCAGCTGGGGGCTGATATTAGTAGCCTGGGAAGCTCCGTGGGTATTACCCCCTTCCCAGGCTTCAAACATCTGCCCCAGCCGTCTGCTTAACCTCCGCTAGAGCCTAAAATTAAGGGGAACCCCACGCCAATTTTTTTAATAATAAATCCTTTATTTTAATACTAAATGACAAGTACAGTAACCAACACTATCACTGTACTTCATATATATGTGACTGACATGTTTCTATCTATCTAATCTATGTGTGATGCTCTATTCTTTCTGTTCTAAATTGTCGGGTACCGCTGCTGAATTGCCGGCCGGCTTTTTTAAAGAGACAGTGCATGAAAACACTATTATTTTTTTTGATAAATCCTTTACACTAAATGACAAGTACAGTAAGCAACACTGTCACTGTACTTCATATATATGTGACTGACATGTTTCTATCTATCTAATCTATGTGTGAAGCTCTATTCTTTCTGTTCTAAATTGTCGGGTACAGATGCTGAATTGCCGGCCGGCTTTTTTAAAGAGACGGTGCATGAAAACACTAATATTTTTTTTAATAAATCCTTTACACTAAATGACAAATGCAGTAACCAACACTGTCACTGTGCTTCTTATATGAGTGACTGACATGTTTCTATCTATCTAATCTATGTGTGATGCTCTATTCCTTCTTGTCTAAATTGTCGGGTACCGGTGTATGCCGCTGCTGAATTTGCCGGCCGGCTTTTTTAAACAGAGTGTCTTCTGAGCAGTTTGTCAGCTTTTGGACACCTTTGCAGGTGTTTTCTATGTGTTTCTATGTGTTTTTGTTTGCCTGCCATTGGTTTTAACGGTGTTCGACGGTGTTCTAAGGTGTTCGACGAACAGTTCGACGAACAGTTCCTCGAACATCCCGGTGTTCGACGAACCGAACCGAACCCGAACACTACGGGGGTGGCTCAACACTATTCGACGAACCGAACCGAACTCGAACACTACGGGGGTGGCTCAACACTAGTGGAGACTGAATCCTTCCGCAATCTTATGGCGGTGGCCGTCCCTCGGTACTCGGTCCCCAGCCGACACTATTTTGCCCGGTGTGCCATCCCCGCACTACACAAGCACGTGTCCCAAAGCATCTGCCGTGCCCTCAACAAAGCAGTTACTGGGAGAGTCCACCTGACAACGGACACGTGGACAAGTGCTTGTGGCCAGGGACGGTACATCTCTCTGACGGCACACTGGGTAAACATAGTGGAAGCCGGGACCCAGTCGGACATTGGGACGGAACACATCCTCCCCACACCGAGGATTGCGGGCCCTATGTCAGTCAGAGTTGCCCCCACAGTGTACAGCTCCTGCGCATCCTCCTCCTCCTCCTCCTCCTCATGTTCTGCCTCCATCTCAGATATCACCACATCAGTTACAAGCTGGAAGCATTGCAGTACTGCCTCCGCCAAGCGGCAACAGGCTGTGCTGAAACTCATAAGCTTAGGTGATAAACCTCACACTGCTTGTGAGTTGTGGACAGCTGTGAAAGAGCAGGCAGATCTGTGGCTGAGACCGCTGAACCTACATCCCGGCATGGTCGTGTGTGACAATGGCCATAACCTGGTGGCGGCTCTGAGGCGAGGTGAGATCACACACATACCATGCCTGGCTCATGTGCTTAACCTCGTGGTTCAGCGGCTTCTTAAATCCTACCCCAAGTTGCCAGATCTGCACGTGAAAGTACGCCGCCTGTCAGCTAATTTTCGCAAGTCAGCTACAGCATCCGCCGCCCTTGCTGCGTTGCAGCAGCGTTTGCAGCTTCCGGCACACCGACTGGTGTGTGATGTCCCCACACATTGGAACTCTACCCTCCACATGTTGCAAAGGATTTGTGAGCAGAAGAGAGCAGTTGTGGAGTACCAGCTGCAACAAGGCCGTCGATATTCAGGTCAGACTCCACACATAAGACGTCAGGAGTGGACCTGGATGTCTGACATATGTACCATCCTGACAAACTTTGAGGAGGCCACCAAGATGGTGAGTGGCGATGACGCCATCATTAGTGTCAGCATCCCACTTGTCTGTCTTTTGCAACGCTCTCTGCAGAGAATTAAAGAGGAGGCATTGCAGCCAGAGTATGATGAGATGGATCAAGAAGCCGTAGCGGGCGATTACACACAGCCCAGCCTCATCTCATCCCAACGTGCATTGGGGGACAATGAGGGAGAGGAGGAGGAGGAGGAGGAAGAAGAACAGGAGCTGCTATCATGTGTTGTAGACGGTAGTACCTGTACAAGTGTCATACCGTCGGTTCAACGTGGGTGGCCTGAGGACAGGGGGGAGGAGGAAGAGGAGGAGGAGGAGGAGATCATGGTCAGTCGACATCTTGGTGAGGACACTGAAATCTTGCCCGTTACCAGTCTGGCACGCATGGCTGACTTTATGTTACGCTGCCTTAACCGTGACCCTCGCGTTGTCAAAATGTTGGGTGACAGTCATTACTGGTTGGTGACACTTGTAGACCCCCGCTACACGGAGAACTTTCACTCTCTTATTCCTGAGGTGGAGAGGTCTACAAAAATGGGGCAATACCAGAAGGCCCTTGCTGCAGAACTCTTAAAAAAATTCCCATCTGAACACGCTAGCGGCAGAGGTCACAGTTCGTTGCCCAACCAAGGCGTACAGGCGAGAGAGATGCAACTCCAATCCAGCAGAGGCAGGGGAACACTGTCAATGTTCTGGGACAGTTTTCTGACACCCGCCCAGCTTACAGGCCCTGAGGCGCAGGATACTCTCACAAGGAGTGGAAAGTTTCAAAAGATGGTGAGGGAGTACCTTGCCGATCGTACCAGCGTCCTCCGTGATTCCTATGTGCCTTTTAATTATTGGGTATCCAAGCTGGACACTTGGAATGAACTCACTCTGTACGCCTTGTAGGTCTTGGCCTGCCCTGCCGCTAGCGTGTTATCGGAGCGTGTTTTTAGTGCCGCTGGGGGAATTATAACTGATAAGCGCACTTGCCTGTCAACTGACAATGCTGACAAGCTGACCCTTATCAAAATGAACAAGGGCTGGATTGGGCCAGACTTCTCATCACCACCAAATGACAGCAGAGTAACATAAAGTCAAATCCACTGTGTTATTTCGGGAGGTGTATTCACATGCAGCGCTTCACACCCACACATGGGTATACGCTTCCTCGTTTCGGCTGTTTAATCTTCTTCTCCTTATCCTCAGCCTCCACCACCACTATACCACAAGGGTGCCAGCATTGCAAGTTCCTCCGTCCTAATTTTTGGCAGCTTTTGCTGGAAAAGCATAAGCAAATACCATGGGACACCCACTCCCCAATAATGGGACTTATGTTTGTAATATGCTGTACTGCATGGCTCTTGTAAGGGGCATTGCAAGTTGCTCCGTCCTAATTTTTGGCAGCTTTTGCTTGCAAGGCATAAGCAAATACTATGGGACTCCCACTCCCCAATAATGGGACTTATGTTTGTAATATGCTGTACTGCATGTGACGCGCCCCCTGGGCCGTGTGTACACGTGTGTGGGATACCCGGTGCCGGGTCTCTGGGGTCTGTAGTCTCCGTGGCGGTGCCCCGGTTCTGTGGCTCAGGCTGGTCAAACCAGTGGCAGTCTTTCTTAGGTTTTGAGGTTAATTGTCCGACTGCGCCACCCGTGGATTGCGGTCAGGGAGTACCACCGCTGCGAGGCAGACCGCTGAGGCTGGTGTTGTGTGCGCAGCATAGAATGGGATAACTACCCTCGGGAGGAGTATAGCCTCAGGGCAGTGAGTGTGGATGATGGGGGTGATGGTGCACGAGCGCAGCAGGAACGACTCAGAGTCTTTGCAGTGCAGTTCAGGGTCTTTACTGATGATTATAAGGTAGACCCTCCCGGGAGTACTGGCTAGCATAAGAGGCCTGGTCAGTCTGTGAGCAAGCAGGAGTTCCCCTGGCCAGGTGGAGTTGTAGGCCTCCCCGTCTGTCTGCACTCTTCCTGGCTACCTTGCTGTAAGCGGGTAGAAGTAGCCCACGTCCCTGAGTGTACCGTGTAGTGCTCACCCGTATGGCTGGTGACTTGGGGCCTTCTATTAGCCTCCGCTCCACGATGGCGGTGCTGGTTCCTTGCATGTGACTGAGCCTCCGGGCTTCTATGGCCAGAGGACCTGAAATCCCCTGCCGGCTGGTTTCTGCTGCTGGATATATAAGTCCTCACAGCTTCGGACTCCTGTGTCCGGTTCCTATTGTCTTCTGCCAGGGCGAGCTCTGCTCAGCTTCCAGCCCCTGGTCTTTAGCTCCTAGCTCCTACAGAGCTCCTTGCTGTTACTTTCCCTTGCTCTCACTCTGACTCTGACTGTTCTCTGACTCACTCAACCCCGCCCCAGATCCAGTTTATAAGGGCAGAATTCTCCCCTCCCAGGACTGGGGCAGGAGGATGTTGCATGTTTAAGGGATCCTGACCAGGAAACCTCCCACTTGCTCTCCGACGTAATATCTCTGTTACTGTGGTGACCAGACCCCTGGGGTGCCACACATGGCTCTTGTAAGGGACATTGCAGTTCCTCATAATTTTTGGAAAGCCTTCCATTCACTGCTTAGGCCAACAGTGCACGGGAGACCCAGTTGCTATAAATCGAAAAAAAGGTTTAGTTAACGCCCTCTGACCTCCATGTCATTTCCAAGGAGCATTGGATTGGCTCGAAATTTTTGGTAGGCATTGCACTCACTGTATGCCCTATAACTGTGTAGCCGAACCGCTCCTTTTCTTACAGAAACATATCCTACAAGACATATCTGGTTGACTGGCCTGATATTGATGTGAATGGTCCCTGTTCCTCCTGCTCTTTCTCCTTTGCCACCACCTCATCCATAATTTATCACCTGAAGCTTTGTTTTAACGGGAGTCATAGAACTGGGATAGTAGCAGGAAAACATCCAGCAATCCTCGGAGGAGGTAGGATATGCGCAAAACGCGGACCACCTCAGGCCTAGCCGCTACTACATACATGCACTTGCATTCCAAGAAAACAAAGCAGATGCTAACTTCTATCATCATCATCATGCTCCTCACCTAGGCACTCTCAACTCCCCTGATGGAGAAGCCAGGGCCCACCGGAGGAGTCTGGTTCTCTGGTGGGCTCGTCCAATGCTGCCCTAAAGCAGGCCAGGCTAAGAAAAGTGTGGGGGAAGGTGACAGGAGAAATCAGGGCGGCTGGGGACCGAGTATGGACACCTGGCCGCCACCTGGCGGCTGGGGACCGAGCGTGGACACCCGGCCGCCGGGCGGCTGGGGACACAGTATGGATACCTTGCTGCCGAAGCGGCCATGAGGTAGTGGCCAGCTTCGGCCTCCTCCAAGCTAAAAGGCCCCATTTCAAGTGAAAGCTAGCAGCATGGTATTGCAGCCTGCAGGTGGGTGGGTGGTTGGCTGCATATTTTTGCTTGCATTGCAAGGAATGGGGGAGGTACAATTGAACACTGCCCTGGGACAAGGACTTGCACGGGGATAGTTGCAAGTCTGCATCTTCTGATGCGGCAAGGATCACTTCTGATGGGCACACTTTTAGACAGTAACCTGGGGGTCAGAGATGCTTCCAGGGGTCTTCCCCATGCTGATCCTTTGTCTTTTCAGCACTGCATGCATGTGTCACACAGCACATGGCCAGATAAGGTTGTAAAATGTTAAAATGACATTTCCCGGTGAACGCATTTGTCATGGTTGAAAGCAATACAAAAGTGCAAAAACGCATGAAAAATGCTACTTGTGAACATAGCCCAAGGTGTGGAGGAGTATTTTTGTTTTTGGTTATTTATTTTACCTTATACACAAGTTTTTACCCTGAAAAGGAAATTCCTTAACATATTTCACAGGAAAACCGTTTCAGTTTCGTTTTTGAACGTTTTATTGTGAGCCCGCAAAAGTGGCTTAATACCTCTGACCACGTTGTTGACAGCAGTGACCTGGGGGTCAGAAATGCTTCCAGGGACGATCCCCATGCTGCCCCCATGTCTTTTGAGCACTGTCACTATCGTTTTGGGCACTTTTTAGGCTTTCTACAGACTGCCGGGGGTGCTGCCGCAAAAATGCTCGGGTCTCTCATAGACTAACATTGGGCTCGTTGCTCGGTTCGAGCACCCGAGTATCACGGTAAGCTCGGCCCGAGCTTCGAGCACCCGAGCATGTTAGTGATCGCTCAACACTATCAGTCGTCATCTTGGTGAGGACACGGAAGTCTTGCCCGTTACCAGTCTGGCACCCATGGCTGACTTTATGTTACGCTGTCTTAACCGTGACCCTCCCGTTGTCAAAATGTTGTGTGACAGTCATTACTGGTTGATGACACTTTTAGACCCCCTCTACAAGGAGAACTTTCACTCTCTTATTCCTGAGTTGGAGAGGTCTACAAAAATGGGGCAGTACCAGAAGGCCCTTGCTGCAGAACTATTAAAAAAATTCCCATCTGAACACGGTAGCGGCAGAGGTCACAGTTCGCTGCCCAACTAAGGCATACAGGCGAGAGAGACACAACTCCAATCCAGCAGAGGCAGGGGAACACTGTCAATGTTCTAGGACAGTTTTCTGAGACCTGCCCAGCTTACAGGCCCTGAGGCGCAGGGTACTCTCACAAGGAGTGGAAAGTTTCAAAAAATGGTGAGGGAGTACCAGTTTCCTCCGTGATTCCTCTGTGCCTTTTAATTATTGGGTATCCAAGCTGGACACTTGGAATGAACTCACTCTGTATGCCTTGGAGGTCCTGGCCTGCCCTGCCGCTAGCGTGTTATCGGAGCGTGTTTTTAGTGCCGCTGGGGGAATTATAACTGATAAGCACACTCGCCTGTCAACTGACAATGCTGACAAGCTGACCCTTATCAAAATGAACAAGGGCTGGATTGGGCCAGACTTCTCATCACCACCAAATGACAGCAGAGTAACATAAAGTCAAATCCACTGTGTTATTTCAGGAGGTGTATTCCCATGCATCGCTTCACACCCACACATGGGTATACGCTTCCTCATTTCGGCTGTTTTTTGCTCTTCTCCTTATCCTCAGCCTCCACCACCACTATACCATCAGGGTGACCGTGGTCCATGTTGCCAGCATTGCAAGTTCCTCTGTCCTAATTTTTGGCAGCTTTTGCTTGGAAGGCATAGGCAAAAACTATGGGAGACCCACTCCCCAATAATGGAAATAATGTTTTTAATATGCTGTACTGCATGGCTCTTGTAAGGGGCATTAAAATCGTCTTGTTAAGCTACTGTGACCTCCACGTCTCTTCCAAGGGTCGTTAATATTGCCTTTTTATTCCACTGCGACCTCCACCACTCTTCCAAGGGGCATTAAAAGCGTCTTGTTAAGCTACTGTGACCTCCACGTCTCTTCCACAGTGCGTTGATATTGTCATTTTATTCCACTGTAACCTCCACCACTCTTCCAAGGGGCATTGATATTGTCTTTTTATTCCACTGCGACCTCCACCACTCTTCCAAGGGGCATTAAAACTGTCTTGTTAAGCTACTGTGACCTCCACGTCTCTTCCACGGGGCATTGATATTGTCTTTTTATTCCACTGTAACCTCCACCACTCTTCCAAGGGGCATTAAAACTGTCTTGTTAAACCACTCTGAACTCCACGTCTCTTCCAAGGGGCATTAAAACCATCTTGTTAAGCTACTGTGACCTCCACATCTCTTCCAAGGGGCATTAAAACAGTCTTGTTAAACCACTCTGAACTCCACGTCTCTTCTAAGGGGCATTAAAACCGTCTTGTTAAACCACTCTGAACTCCACAGCTCTTCCAAGGGGCATTGACATGTTGTTTTTAATTACCTCTAACCTCCACGACTCTTGCAACGGTCATTGCATTTCCTCCTAATTTTTGTCAGCTTTTGCTTTTCAATGCATAGGCGAACACTAAGGGAGACCCACTCCCCAACAATGGGTAGAAGGTTTTTAATACGCTGTAATCCACGTCTGTTTCAAGGGGCATTGCAGTGCCTAATAATTTTTGGAAAGCCTTCCATTCCCTGCTTAGGCCAACAGTGTTCAGGAGACCCAGTTGCTATAAATGGAAAAAACGGTTTAGTTAAGGCCCTCTGACCTCCATGTCACTTCCAAGGGGCATTGAAGTGCCTCGAAATTTTTGGTAGGCATTGCATTCACTGTATGCCTTATAACTGTGTAGCTGAACCGCTCCTTTTGGTACAGAAACATATCCTACAAGACATGTGTGGCTGGCTGGCCTGATATTGATGTGAATGGTCCTTGTTCCTCCTGCTCTTTCTCCTTTGCCACCACCTCATCCATCATTCATCACCTGAAGCTTTGTTTTAACGGGAGTCATAGAACTGGGATAGTAGCAGGAAAACATCCAGCAATCCTCGAAGTAGGTAGAATATGCGCCAAAACGCTGACCACCACAGGCCTAGCTGCTACTACATACATGCGCTTGCATTCCAAGGAACAGAAAGCTAAGGAGGTGGATGGCCTCATGATCATGAATAATTTACTCGTTGTGTAGGAGGCCGACCACTGCTGTTGTCTACCTTCTGAACTTTGTGTTGAAGCCTGATTGACCCAGGACCCGCAATCCTCTATGTCTGGAGGACGTGTTGCATCCCAGTGTCCAACTGTGTCCCGGCTTCCACAATATTAACCCAGTGTGAAGGCGTCAGTGAGATGGACCATTCCTGGCCACATTCACTTGTCCACGTGTTTGTGGTTAGGCTGTCCTTCCCACTAAATGCACTGGGGAGGGCACAGGTAATGTTTTGGTATGCGCGCTTGTGTATAAGGCGCACCGGGACAAATAGGGGCGGCTGAGGACCGTTTATGGACACCCGGTCACCCCCACGCGGCTGGGGACTGTGTGTGGGCACCCGGCCCCGGGGCGGCTGGGGACTGAGTATGGACACCCGGCCGCCCCCTGGCGGCTGGGGACCAAGCGTGGACACCCGGCCGCCGGGCGGCTGGGGACTGAGTATGAATACCAGGCTACCGACGCAGCCATGACGTGGTGGCCAGATTCCACCTCCACATGCCTAAAAGGCCCAATTTCAAGTGCAAGAAAGCTAGCAGTATGGTATTGCAGCCTGGGGGTTGGTGGGTGGCAGGCTGCATACTTGCGCTTGTATTGCAAGTTATGGGGGAGGTACAATTAAACACTGCCCTGGGACAAGGATTTGCACGGGGATAGTTGCAAGTCTGCATCTTCTGATGCGGCAAGGATCACTTCTGATGGGCACACTTTTAGGCAGTGACCTGGGTGTCAGAGATGCTTCCAGGGGTCTTCCCCATGCTGTTCCCATGTCTTTTTAGCACTGTATGCATGTGTCACACAGCACATGGCCAGATAAGGTTGTAAAATGTTAAAATGACATTTCCCGGTGACTACATTTGTCACAGTTGAAAGCAATACAAACGTGCAAAAACGCATAAAAAATGCTACTTGTGAACATAGCCCAAGGTGTGGAGGAGTATTTTTGTTTTTGGTTATTTATTTTACCTTATACACAAGTCTTTACCCTGGAAAGGATGTTCCTTAACCCCTTTCCGACCTGGTCAGTAATAGTACGCACCAGGTCGGGAAGGCCGGTTCAGCGGGGGCTCCGGCAGTGAGCCCGCACTGAAGCGAGCACATGTCAGCTGATTATTGGAATCGCAATCCACCCGCGGCTGTTAACATTTTAAATCTCTGACAGTGGCATTTAACTCGCGCTTCCGGGAGTCCTAAGCCCCGCCCATCAGTAACCCAGTCACGTGATCGCGGGTCACCAATGGGTGGGCATGACAACTCAGGGTCTGCAGCAGACGCCTGTGGTTGTCATGTCTCAATTGCTATGAGCGCCACCTAGTGGTCAGCGCTCATAGCAAGTGAGCATTTCTCCTGCATACAAGCGATCTGCTCATCGCTTGTATGCAGTAGAAGCAATCAGACAACTGCTGCTTCTAGTCTCCTCTGGAGACTATAGAAGCTAGCAGAAAGTGTAAAAAAAAGTTTTTAAAAAAATAAAAAATATATAAAAGTTTAAGTCACCCCCCTTTCGCCCCATTCAAAATAAAATATATATATATTAAAAAAAAACACATACACATATTTGGTATCGCCGCATTCAGAATCGACCGATCTATCAATATAAAAGAAGAATTAATACAATCAGTATACGGCGTAACGAGAAAAAAATTTTAAACGCCAGAATTAAGTTTTTTTGGTCGCTACAACTTTGCAATAAAATGCAATAACGGGTGATCAAAACATCGGATCTACTCCAAAATGGTATCAATAAAAACGTCAGCCCGGCTCGCAAAAAATAAGCCCTCACCTGGCCCCAGATCCCGAAAAATGGAGAAGCTAAGGGTCTCGGAAAATGGCGTCATTTTTTTTTTGTTTTTTTAGCAAGCTTTGGATTTTTTTTTCACCACTTAAATAAAAAAGAACCTATACATGTTTGGTGTCTATGAGCTCGTAACGACCTGGAAAATAAAGATGGCAGGTCAGTTTTAGCAATCTGTGAACGTGGTAAAAAAAGGACCCAAAAAACAACTGTGGAATTGCATTTTTTTTGCAGTTTCACTGCACTTGGAATTTTTTTCCCATTTTCCAGCACACGATATGGTAAAACCAGTGATGGTATTTAAAAGTACAACTCGTCCCGCAAAAAGTAAGCCCTCACATGGCCATATAGAAGGAAAATTAAAAAAGTTCTGGCTCTGGGAATAAGGGGAGCAAAAAAGGAAAACACAAAAACAGAAAGACCCATGGTCGTTAAGGGGTTAACATATTTCACAGGAAAGCACTTTCACTTTAGTTTTTGAACATTTTATTGTGAGCCTGTAACAGTGGCTAAATACCTCTGACCACGTTGTTGACAGCAGTGACCTGGGGGTCAGAAATGCTTCCAGGGGCGATCCCCATGCTGTCCCAATGTCATTTGAGCACTGTCACTATCGTTTTGGGCACTTTTTAGGCTTTCTACAGACTGCCGGGGGAGCCGCCGCAAAAATGTTCGGGTCTCCCATAGACTAACATTGGGCTCGTTGCTCGGATCGAGCACCCGAGTATCACAGTGAGCTCGGCCCGAGCTTCGAGCACCCGAGCATTTTAGTGCTCGCTCAACACTAGGAACAAGGTGCTCTGGTCAGATGAGTCCAAAGTAGAACTTTTCGGGCTAAATGCAAAATGCTACATGTAGTGGAAAACTATCATTGCACATCACCCTGGAAACACCATCCCCAGCATCAAGCATGGTGGTGGCAGTTAGTCATAAGCGAACATTTCAATGTTCGGTTCAGAAAAGTTCACCGAACAAAATGATATTTGTCGAATTTATTTGCCGAATGTTCGTCAAACATTTCCGAATCCCATAGGAGTCAATGGGAGGACCAAAAAAATGCCTATGCAACACCTAGAAACAGGACCAAAAGCTGCCAAAACACATCAAATTAGTTGTAGACACCAGGGAATTGCCATCAATTGACCCAGTGTACAAGTACAATAATTATTACTGTGACAGCGACATTTATTCAGTTGCGCTTTACAAGTCAAAAAGGGTCACCGACTGGCACAACAGGAGAGAGGACCCTGCCTGCGAGGGCGCACTGTCACTGACGTGGTTTGTGGAACCACTGTGCTACGGACCCGGGAGAGCCTGAAGCGAGCACCAGACTGTTCACTAGAGCCTCTGATGGTGAGGTTAGACTTGGCTCCCGATGAACGCCAGGTGCCACTCCAGGACAGACCAAGGGACGCGCAGCAGCTGGACCCAGTAGGACAGACTAGATGGTGCAGCAGGTACAGTCTGTATCAGAGTGCAGCGGGCAGAGTCTGTATCAGAGTGCAGCAGGCAGAGTCTGTATCAGAGTGCAGCAGGCAGAGTCTGTATCAGAATGCAGCAGGCAGGGTCTGTATCAGAGTGCAGCAGGCAGAGTCTGTATCAGGAGTGCAGCAGGCAGAGTCTGTATCAGAGTGCAGCAGGTAGAGTCTGTATCAGGAGTGCAGCTGGCAGAGTCTGTATCAGAGTGCAGCAGGCAGAGTCTGTATCAGAATGCAGCAGGCATTCTTAGGGTTGGCTAAGGTGCTGAGAGAGGGCAGAGTATGGTGAACCGAAAATACTGGTGGAGCGTGAGTGAGATGCAGATGTTACGGTGGATTGAGAAACATGCGGTGTGCTCGGTGAAACAAACACAGCAGGCGTGTCCGCTTCCATTACAGCTGATGAGCTGTCACTCCGCCTGACTGGAGTGGGTAAAGAACCGGAGTTTCTGCGATGGGAGACCTGCGTGACAATACTTGGCACGGTAACAGATGAGGAGGAAGAAGCAGCGGATGCATTTGATGGGGCAGCTGATGGTTGTTGAGGTGCGCTGGTTCGCATTTCAGCGTGGTAAGATTCCCAGGGTAAAAAATGTTGTTTGAGCATGTGAACGTTCATGCATGCAGTAGTCAAACAATTGCAGTTTTTCCCTCTACTGAGTTTTTTTATTGCAAACTTTGCAGATAAAGTTGAGTTGGCTCATCCTTTGCAGTGACAAAAAAGGCCCATGCTAGGCAACCCTTGTTGCCCCTGCAATCTACAGACCCATGACCGCTGCTGGCCACAGCCACAGTTGTGGCTAGGGATGCAGTGCTCCTCGTGCTTGCATCACTCCATGTCTGCGCCATAATGTAATCTCCTCATCTTCCTCCTCCACCTCCTCAGATGAGCTACTCGGCTGCGTGACTCTGGCTTCACACCAAGTAGGATCTTCAACCTCATCATCATCCATTGTGCTATCCCATTCCTCTCCCTCAGAGTGACCCCTCTCCTCTTGTTGCCCTGACAGCACAGTACAGTCCGCATGAGCCTCAGGTATCTGAGTCTCATCGGGATCACCTCCCTCCCCTGCGGTTAATGTCTGGTGATGAGGGTCAGGAACCTGCTCGAACCCTACTTCATCCTGCCCTGAATCCAAGCTAAAAACATTTTGGGCATCGATGCAGATGCTTTCCTCCCTTTGACTCTGTGACTGTTTGGAGTACACTTCTGATGCCCATGGTGTAGAATGGGTGAAGAGTTCTACAGACTCGCCCATCTGTGGCTCGCTACAGTCAGTTGGGCAGTTGGCCAGTTGTGACGTGGGGGGAAGCATGGGTAATTGGGGTGCTACCTCTGTGGACTGTACTGCGTGTGATGTTGAGGTGGAGGAAGAAGAGGAGAGGGCACTAGAAGCAGCGCTTGCCATTCACTGGAGCACCTGCTCTTTCTGGGCCTTATCAACAAGGCGTATCGCTGTGCAGTTGCCAAAGGAAGGGAGTGCAGTAGGCCGTCCACTAACATAAGTTGTCAGTTGTCTTTGGATAGGACCTGTTTGTGTTGGTTCACTAGTGCTTTCACTAACATTACCACGTACCCCACGTACACCTTGAACACCAAGCCTATTCCCCCTTCCACGACGCCCTCTCTTTTTCCCACTCATGTTGGTCAGATACAGTGGTAGGAGCACACAATTAACTAAAGAAAAATATGTTTTTCCTGTGCAATAGCTCAGCACACACCTGAATTTCAGAGACACTAAATGACAAGGTATGATATGGCCTGCCGTATAACGTTACTAACAGACAAAAGAAATTTGTTAGTGTGCATGAGGCCGATAAAACCTATGAGATATTCTCCAAACAATTCAAACTTAGATGTACCCTGCTGTATTACTTTAGGAACAGAAGAAAATTTTTTTTTGAATGTGGATGAGGCCAGTATGACATAGAATATATGCTCCAAAATATTTCAAACTCAGATCTAGCCAGCTGTATCACTTTACTCACAGCAAAAAATATTTTTAGGTTACTCTGCATAAGCTCTGCGTCCAGCTGACTTTGACCGCCACTGACGTAGTAGCTGGCTTATAGCACTGTATGACTTTTGGCACAGGAAAAAATATTTTTTGGACCGAGCCTAGTAAGAGAAGTTTTTTTTTTACTGTGAAACCAGGGCAAGTTCAATGCCACTAAAATAGGATCTGCCTTTTGGCAGACTGGATCAACTTTGTCACAGTAAAAAACCTTTGGTGGACTCTGCCTGCCAGCCAAAAATATATATAGCTTTAACTGTGCGTACAAGCTGAATTTGACCGCCTTTGACGTAGTAGCTGGCTTATAGCACTGTATGACTTATGGCACAGGAAAAATATTTTTGGGACTGGGCGTAGCAAGAGAAAAAAAATATTTTTTTACTCTGAAACCACCTGAAGTTCAACTTCACTAAAATAGTATCTGACACAAAAAAAACTTTAGTGCACACAGCTTTCAATATCACAATAGCAACAGAAAAAAAGCAGATTTTGTGCTCTGCAATAAGAAGCTCTGCAGACTGTGCAGAGCACAATTTCATCCCCACTAAATGAAAAGGTGCACTGCGCTTGCTTGATCACATTAGCAAGTACAAAAAAAGATTAAAGGTATAATGAGACATGGAGCTCTATACCAGCGGTGCACAGCACTGTTGTATGGCATGGGCCCTCTGTTTCTGTCAGAATCTCAGTACTTGCACAAGAACACCAAAAATGTGCTGCACCAGCGGTTGCAGAGGTACACAGGCCAGGAATTATCTACACTCTCTGACTACCACACAAGCGCCCATCTATCTAGCTAATATCTCTCATTACACAGGAGAACACTGAACTGCATCTGTCTCCAGCAGTGACATGGATATAATGGCGCTGAGGGAACATGGCTGCTTTTTATATTGAGAGGACATGTGATTTCTGCAGCCTATTGCAGAAGCCCTTATGTCTGGTCAGTGTAGATGCTTCCTGTGCTCTGATTGGCTGGCCGCGCTTTCCTCAGTTAAAGTTACCGTCCACAGGAAAAAAAACAGTGCGCCGCTGATCTGACCTGTTCTAAGCTCTCTACAGCCCCCACACTCACCTGGCACATGTCACCGCTCATCATACACTTGCACTACACTAATAAAACTGTTCAAAATGCCGTGGTTGTCCTGTATTCGCGGTCTCGTGCAAATTCGTTGAACTTTTCCGATTTTAAAAAAATTTGCTCGCCTTTGCGATCACGAATCAGAGTGTGCCATATTTGTGCCAAATTTGAAACTTTCGAACATTCGCCGAACAAATTCACTCAACACTAGTGGCAGTATCTTCCTGTGTGGATGCTCTTTTTGAGCAGGAACAGGGAAGATGGTCAAAGTTGAAGGGAAGATGGATGGAACTAAATAAAGGGCAATCCTGGAGGAAAACCAGTTAGAGGCTGCAAAAGACTTGACACTGGGGCATAGCTATACCTTCCAGCAGGACAACAACCCAAAACATACTGCCAGAGCTACAATGGATGGTTTAGATCAAGGCATATTCATGAGTGTGAATGGCCCAGTCCCAGTCCAGACCTAAATCTCATTGACAATCTGTGGCAAGACTTGAAAATTGCTGTTCACAGATGTCTCCATCCAATCTCACTGAGCTAGAGAAAGTTTGCAAGAAGAACGGGCAAAAATTTCACATCTAGATGCGCAAAGCTGGTAGAGACAGACCCAAAAAGACTTGCAGCAGTACTTGCAGAGAAATGTGGTTCCACAAACTATTGACTCTGGGGGGCTGTACACAAATGCATGTCACAATTTTCAGATTTATATTTTGTAATATAATTATAAAATCATGTATCATTTCTTTTACACTTCACAAATATTTGTTATATAGGGTTGGTATTGCACATATAAATATAATCAAATACATTAAAGTTTGCGAGTGTAGGGTGAAAAAAGTGGAAATGTTCTATCTATCTATTATCTATCTATCTGTTATCTATCTATCTATCTATTATCTATCTATATTTACTATTTTACAAAATTCCCCATCTTTAAAATAATATATAGTTTATTATTATTACATTAACTACAGGCCACTGTTAATATATAGGATGTAATGTATTACAAAGTTTCATTTATTCACCTGAACTTCTGATTCATGGAGATAAGACACTCTCCATTTGCTTACAATGGTAATTTGAGCTAGTGCACTGTTGTATTAAGTGTATTGCAGATAAGTTACTGAGGTAATCATATAAATTACTTATGGTACATTTTTACAGGCTTGCTGTTATTTTAAAAATCACAGAACTGTGGTCCTACTGTAATCTCTACTGGAAAAATCAAACAGCTCAAAATGCAGGGTTGTTTAGGATTAGATGTCTTTGATAGAAAAATGTTTACCAAGCCATTATACAGTATAGGAGAAAATATTTACTTTACTTTATATACCCAAGGCTCACAGCCAAAAAAAATATGTATTGCAAAGAAATCTGAATATATTTTAAAGAAATTCAAATGTCTCATATAAGGGCAGAGACTCAGATTCCAGTCATGTGTCACTTATTGGGCTGCTTGCTGCAGTTTTGTTAAAATCAATGTTTTCTCTGCTCAGCCCATACTACCAATTGCTGCTTTCTGCGAGCACTGTACATAGGCAAAAAGCTGCTAATCAGTGGTCTGGATGGGGTACACAGAGCAGTAGGACTACATGCCACGAGACAAGTAGGGATAATCTTTAGTGTTGCACGAACTTGCTCGGATAAGGTGTTATCTAACAAGCAAGCAATCTCTGTATGTGTTGCGGCTAACAGTCGTGAGACATGCAGTCGTGAGACATGCAGTCGCGGCGGCGCCAACATATTTGATGACCACGCTGAAGATACTCAGGACTTGAGCATGCTCGGATACCACCTTATCCGAGCACGTTCGCACAATACTAATAATTCCCTGTTGGTATAACTCTGATTTTATTAAAACTAGAAGAAGCCCAGTAAGTGACACATCACCGGAATCAGGGTCTGTGCCCATACATCAGGCTGCTCTCAGGGATGCTCTCAATGGGATGACTTTTGTCAACAGAAATAAGACTGTTGAGTCTCATTGTTTGGCATGAAGTGAAGTCCTTGTGATAACAAAAATAATATTTTTACAAAAATATGTTTAGAATGCAACAAGAGGTCGAAAAATGAAACTTCCAACTGCAGCAGAGCCCCCTTGCCTCTTCTGTACCCTTAGTTCAGTAATAAATTTTAACTCAGCTGAAGACCTGTATATTCTGGTTACTAATAATTTGCTACTAGACAGCGGTGTTGATACAGCTAAGCTCAAAACTGACCACCTAATATGGTGCCAGGTTTGGTGACCCAAAGCAGAAGGATCTATTGCTGTATCCGCCACCATGCCCTATCTATAATCTTTTGTCGGATTCCACCTGAGAGTGTTGTCCAGTCAATGTTCTCATGAAACAGTATAAAATTGGATGGACAATTGGATGGTGTTTGCCCTTTCTTTGTTAGGGTTCCAAAGCAGTCACAACGAAATGCTATTAGTTACATTTTTTCAGTCAATGTAGCCAAGTAAGGGACTGTTTTTTTTTACAGGATGTGGTACATTTTTAGTGGTGCAAATTGGGGATGCTTAAAACTTGTTGAAAAACTTTTTTTTTGTGGTAGACAAAATAAAGTAGCAACTGTGCAGTGTTTTTTTTATTTTACATTTTTGGGTTTTTTTTGCTCTGTTTATCATGCAGTAACTTTATTCTATAGGTCGGTGCAATTTGTTAATTTTTACAACAAAACAAACATTTGATTTTATGTTGCTGTATTCTGATAGCTATAACATGTAGCGGAGTCTAATAATAGAACTATGAGGGCAGCTATAGGGGCCATTGTTATGCCCCTAACACTATGACTATGCTTCGTCACCCTGATTGGGTCATTGGAGAGCAGTGGACTGCAAGCAAAGCTGCACCCTTGGCATGGCTGAGCAGTTCAGTGACCCTTCACACCTTCTTGTTTTACATCTGTTTGTGCAACGTTCTTCTTTGATTGACGGCTATAACTTTACTGGGGCCAGAAACAGGTAGAGAAAGATGAAAAATAAGTAGGTAAGAAGGTGCACTAAACAATTTTGCCATTTCAAGGGTGAACCTAATGTTTGGTTTGAACAGTCATTTTATGCTGATAGACTCCCTTTAATTATGCCTTATTTGATTGTATTGCGCTATATTCATAAAAATATCCATTCAGCCACACAACTGTAATTTATTTTTTAAATTAATTGGGATCATCATATTTCATCTCTTAAAGGGGTTGTCCAGGCTCAAAACAAAAGTCTGCAGCCACTCTCTCTTGACAGTGTGTGATTCACACGCTGCCACGATTCCCTGTTATTATCGGTGCAAGAAGGTGGTGATGTGAATTGATGTGATTTGTATACTTGTGGTCACATGCCGAATAGATGCGTATGGCTTCTATCACTAGAAAGGGAGTCTAGTTGGCACGTGACTTTAAGGTGTTGCAGGTGGTAACAATGCAATAATTATGTTTATTATTGAATTGTGAATGTATTAATATTTACAGAACTTTGTGATTGGTCATCTGATTGATTATTTGATTGGATAATGGCAATTTAAGAGTTTATATAAGGAAATGCCGTTCACATGTAGAACTATTCTTGATAAAGCCTGTTGTGGTTGAAACGTTGCATGCCTGGTGAATAAAATAGCTGAAGTGCTGCAGACTTCTATTTTTCTTGGTTTTAAGTGTCCTCCTGAACTAGGATACTTTGATGTTTGCACTTGTTCTATGGAAATATAATTAAGGAATGTGCTACTTCTTTCTCTTACTAAATTAGGCATTACACAGTATTTACACAAATCAAGAAGTTCTCTAAGACATTCCTTATAACTTCTGTCTGTTGCAGCCCATAGAGGAGGAACCCGAACTGATGATCATTCTCTACTGCCTTAGGCTATGTAACAGACAAGCAATAATTCTCTCTTCCAGGAGAATCGGATGAATTATGTAAATTACACTTGGCTCAAACTCTATCAGAGTTTGAGCAGAGTGTAAGTTTACAGTAGTCCGATTTTATCGGTTTAGAGAATTTTATCACAGGTGTGGAGAAGATGGAGAACTTAATTTCTCCATCTTCTTCATTGTCTGTGTCCGTGTAAATGGAACTGCACTCAGATGACATGCGAATGCAGTCCGATGTTTTACACACACCCAAAGGCTTGAATGGGTTTATGTGATGCAATTATTGGATGCACCTGAAGCATTTTTTTCTCATTCCGAATCAGCATGAGAAAAAAAACGCAGATATGCACTGCCCCATAGTATAACATTGGTCTGAGTGCTATCAGAAAAAACATCGGTTAGTACTCGTCCAAGTTATAGGCTCATATGAGCGAGCCCTTAGGGTGCATATACACTGTCTGATTATTGGGAATGAGCGTTCCTCTCTTCCTTATAATTCGGCAGTGTCAGCAGGCTGCAGAAAGTAAATAACCATTTGTCGGGTAAAATCCTTTTTCAGCTTGTTTAAGTCATCATTCTTGCAGCAAATTGGGAAAAAAAACAGAAGTAAAAATGTTTGTTCAAAACATTTGTTTAAACAATATACAAATGGATATAGAAAGCCTACATGCCCATATTAAAATGCCATGTTTTTATCATGTAAAGAAATTATAGCAAGCAAAATCATTTACAAACTTTTTTCTACTTTTAATGTCACCCATAATCTGTACAAATAATGTATATCCAGAAATAAACTGAAATCATTTTGAAGGGTAAAATCAAAATAACAAAGCTAAAATAATGTGGTTGTATAAGTGTAAACACCATCTTATAATTGGGGATGTGGTTGCGTTCAGAATTAGCCAATCACATTTAAACTCATGTTAAATAGTTGTCAATACACAGTTGCTATCAATTAAAGAGAGTCTGAATAACTCCATATAAAGTTTAGTTGTTCTAGTAAGAATATTCTGACTTTTTCTTACTTGCGTTTTACAGCAAAATCCATGGTCTATAAACAGCTTACAACACAGCAAGGGGATCTTATTGTAAAAAGTTATCAGTCAGGAAAAGGGTACAACATTTTTTCCAGGGCATTAGTTATACCATGGAACTCTGTGAAGACAGTCATAAAAAAGTGGTTGATTTAATCTGTTAAACTGTTAAATCCCGCTGTCAATTTCTGACTGGGGGATGTAATAAACACCGGCGGGGGGGCGTGTCATTCCATGCTCCCATCCACGTGCCCGTGACATGATCGCATGGCGCCGATGGGTTGTTATGACAGCCGGCGGTCTGCTGATGACTCCTGTGCCTGTCATTACTTACGATCCTCTTGTGAAAGCCAGCCTGTGGCACTGCTATGTATAGTACAAGCGATCAGACGATCGCCGCTTCAAGTCCCCTAAGGGGAGTATTAAAAACAGTAAAAAGTGAAAAAAGTGTGAAGAATGGCACCAGAGAGATCCCACAGAATCACACCGCTGCCACTACATGTGACGAATCCCCACCGCTTCGCCGCTTGACGTCGCTATTACATCAGACGGATCACGTGATACGGATTCGAACTTTGCACCAACGTAACATTCCACACCCCCTCAGGGACACGTAAGGTCAAATGGGTGCAGTTCTACACAGACACCCCCCTGACTTCACGGGTTCAGGAAGGTACCGGGAGTGAGAAGAGGTGGCCCACTCAGTCACTGACATAGCACCACACTCGCTCACAACCCTCACTGGCTGAGAGGCCCCTCTCACTGATCCCAGTGAAACAGAGCCTTATCAGCCCGGTAGAGCTGCCACCAGTTCCTATTAGACATAAGCCCCAGTTGGTAACGGGAATTATATTGGGCCAGAAACCAGCCCCGGTAGTATGTGAGTTGAAACGAGCAATGGATGTGTGGATTTGTGGATCGAGATAAAAGAGCAGCCCAAGATTAAATTATATATTTAATAGCCTTAAGAGCACACTAGACAATACACAAGGGTTATACATACAAAATGGTTAGAGATGCAAACACAATAGTAGTGGTATAAAAGATATAAGCAGATATTAAGAGTCAGTTACCAGTCAGATAAAAGGCTTGGCTTGCGGCTGCCACATGGGAGGCTTGTGGGTCCCTCTATTGGGTGAATTCTCTCACAGGATGTGTTGTCGCGACCTCCCAGTGAAAAAACAATACGCCAAGAGCTGCAGGAACTTTTTAACCCCTCTGGTTCACCCCCCCTTCTGCCCCCTGGTCTGGACCCAAAACTCCACCCCTGGCTTCTAGCAACTATAAACACCAGAAACTAAGATGGGTCATAGCTCCTGAATGGACAGTCCTAGGGAGCCGGTTCTGGTGTCATTGGATCCATCTGGGACCCTGCTAAGCGTGGAAACTAAGCACAGTGGCCCTAGGAGTTTCTGAATGGCTGTGCCATGTATCTCCCTATCCCTATGTGCTTGACTGGGTTCAGATGCAGGCAGACATTCCCCATGTTCTATTCAATGTATGGCTGTCTGAAACAAAGGGAGACCCCATGGTTTGGATTCACAGGGGGTCTTCCTGTAGCAGCTCACCAGCAAGCTGGTGGGGGTGTGAACCCTTTGTTTGAAGCTGGCCAGGTGAGATATTTGTCACTCCTAGTCTCTTGACCCCCCATGCTGCTGCTTGGGGTTATGTTACAACTGCACACTCTAGGGACGTTATAATCCTCTGCCAGTTAGGATGCAGTGATTGACATGGAATTATATCTCCAATATTCTTTACAAAAAGTTTTTAAAAATATGAAAAAAAGCTCAAAAGTTCTAATCACCCCCCTTTCGCCTAAATAAAAATCAAACAATAAAACATACGCATATTTGGTATCGCTGAATTAATAAAAACCTGATCTATCACAATATAAAGTAAATTAATCTGATCCATAAACGACGTAACAAGAAAAAAACAGCAAAATTAAGTTTTTTTGGCTGCAATAAAATGCAATAAAAGGCAATTAAAACATCATATCTACCCCAAAATGTCAGGTCAGGGCGCAAAAAATAAGCCCTCATACAGCTCTATATGCTGAAGAATGAAAACACTACAAATCTCGGAAAATGTCGACAAAAGCAACATTTTTTTTTACAAATATTCTGTTTTTTTTCTCACTTAAATAATAAAAAAAACTATACATGTTTGGTATCTGCGTACTTGTACTGACCTGGAGAATCATATTGCCAGGTCAGTTTTACTGTTTAGTGAACATGGTAAATAAAAAATCCAAAAACAATTGTGAAAATGGGTTCAAATCCCACTAAGGACAACATCTGCAAGGAGTTTGTATGTTCTTCTCCTGTTTGCGTGGGTGTTCTCCGGTTTCCTCCCACACTCCAAAGATATACTGATAGGGAATTTAGATTGTGAGCCCCAATGGCGACAGTGCCAATAATGTCTATAAAGCGGTGTGGAATTAATGGTGCTATATAAGTGAGTAAAATAAAAGCTCTAAATTTTTTTCCCTTTTCCCAGTACACTATATGGTAGAATTAATGGTGTCAAAATAAAACTCAACCAGCAAAAACAAGCCCTGATACGGATTTATTGACGGAAGAATAAAAAAAAGTTATGCCACTCAGAAAAAGAGAACTGCACATCACTCAAAAATTTATGAAAACACAAGAAGAAAATTGGACTGGGAGCATGCCAAGAAGCCTAAAAAAACATTAAAGGGACTGCAGGAATTTTTGACAAGTACTGGTTGTATATGCATGTGACAACAATCTGCCATATTTTCACGTCTGTTCTGTGGGTAAGTTGGCAAGACGGAAGCCTTTTCATACAAAGAAGAACATCCAAGTCTGACTATATTTTGCCAAAAACCTACATCAAGTCTGCCAAGAGCATGTTGGAAAACATGTTATGGTGTGATGAGATCAAGGTTGAACAATTTGGCCATAATTCTAAAAGGTATGTTTGCCAACACTGTGCACCCCGAAAAGAACAGCATACCCCCAGTGAAGCATGATGGAGGCAGCATTATGCTTTGGAGCTGTGTTTAGGCAGCTGAACTGAGGGTTTAGTCAAGGTAGAGGGAATTATGAACAATTCCAAATATTTGTCAATTTTGCAACAAAACCTTCAGGCCTCAGCTAAAAGGAATTTCACCTTTCAGCATGGCAATGACCCTAAGCATACCTCCAAATCAACAAAAGAATGACTTCACAGAAAGATCAATAGTTTGGAATGGCCCAGACAGAGCATAGAACTGAATCCATTTGAGAATCTGTGGGTGACTTGAAGAAGCCACTGTACACAAATCTGACAGATTTGGAGTGTTACTGCAAGGAAGAGGGGGCATTGATTGCAAATTCTAGATGAGCCATACTGATAGCATTCACTCTTTTTAATTAGGAATCTATCAAATTATTGGTTAAGAGTGTGCATATTTATACAAACAAATTATTTGAGTCTTTTTTTTTTTTTTTCCACCCAAAAATATTTCAGATTATTTTTCAATTGGATTGTACAAGTTATGGGTGACATTACAGTTGGAAAAAGTTCTGAAATGATTATTGGTACGTTTTGTTTTACATGAAAAAAGCCTGGCATTTTAACAGAGGTGTGTAGTTTTTGTATATCCACTGTACATTTTCTTCTGGTGATTACTCATGTACATGAATATTAACATGACTTATTGTAAAAAAGCACATAATGTTATGGACAATCATGTATTAATAATTTTTTTGGTGTCAACAGAATTTTATTTTTAATGTATTTTTTTTTCTAGGGGCATTTCTTATTCCATATTTCTTAACACTGATTTTTGCGGGTGTTCCGCTGTTCCTCTTGGAGTGTTCCTTGGGGCAATACACATCTATTGGAGGTCTTGGAGTGTGGAGGCTTGCTCCAATGTTTAAAGGTATGTGTGTTTTATCACTATTGTTTATGTGACATGATAATTTTATTTTTTTTGTGATTTTCTATAGACCTTGTCGAACACTGATTTTATAGTTCATAGAAGACATGTCAAACATGGTCAATTATCACTCATATTTTATTCCTATTGCTCGCTTGAATATTGCCTTTTTATTTTTTTTTAAATCTGCAATATGGTTCCAGAGATGTTTTTTTATTTAATTTACCCAACATGCTAATTTTTATCATTTTTACAAAGGGGGAATTGCTCAAAATAGAGGAAGTGTCTTTAGGCTGCTCTGCATAATTATCCTGTGGGCAATGTTCCCTTGGTTAAGAAAAAAAATGTATATACTGTATTTTTTGCACTAAATGAAAAGGTCCATTTGTCTGCAGCTGGTTTTTAAAAAAGAAAATGCAAAATGCTCTATTGACAGGTTTTCTTTCAGGCTCCATCTATGCAAAGTGATGTGCTAAAATTTTTGGAAGGTTTGTAAAAAGGCTGCACAGTAAGAATACTTTAAAAATAAAAGTTTTCATAGTTTATTTATATTAACAAAATGCTAAGTGAATGAGCAAAAGAGAAATCTAAATCAGATCAGTATTTGGTGTGACTGCCCTTTGATTTCAAAACAGCACCAATTCTTCTTGGTACACTTCTACACAGTTTTGAATAAACTTGGCTGGTAAATTGTGCCAAACATCTTGAAGAAATAACCACAGATCTTCTGTAGATGTAGGCTTGCACATATTCTTCTGTCTCTTAATGTATTCCCAAATAAACTTTACTTTCACAACAGTAAAGCATGATGGAGGATGCTTATATGTTTGGGACTGAATTTCAGCAAACGGATCTGGAGATTTGGTCAAAATTAATGGTCTCCTCAATGCTGAGAAATACAGTCAGATACTTTTCCCTCATTCAGTACTATGAGGGTGGCATCAGATTGGCTCCAAATTTATTCTGCAGCAGAAAAACGACCACAAATGTACAGCCAATGTCATTACAAATTATCTTCAGCGTAAAGAAGAGCAAGGAGTCCTGGAATTGAGGATATGGCCCGCCAGAGCCCAGATCTCAACATCATTGAGTCTGTGTTGGATTACATGAAGAGACAGAAGGATTTGCACAAGAGACATCCACAGAAGACCCGTGGTTAGTTCTCCAAGATGTTTGGAACAACTTTCCTGCTGAGTTTCTTAAAGATTGCCTTTAAAACAGCATCAATTCTGCTAAATACAATTGCACAAAAGAAGTTTACACCAAATATTGATCTGATTTATTATTATTCACTTAAATAAACTAAAGATACACTGTTATTTCTATTTTTGAAAGCATTGTACAGTATAGTGTGTTAAATATACCAGTACATGACAATTAGATTTAAAAGGATGGAGAAAGGATGGGGAAACAATGGGCAGACTTATGATGCTCTTTCTTGCTCGATTGAATTCTGAGGTTAAAAAACACATCAAAAACTCCAGTGAAGTTTTTTTAAATGCTTTGTTTGAAGCAAACCTAAAGAGGTAGTATATTTTTAAAAATGCATGTTTTTTTAATTAAATCCAGCCACACTCTTGGTTGTGTGTAAAATAACAGTTAAGCACTTTTGGCACAAATGAAGCTACAATAATAAAAGCAACCCATGGACCTTTCTTGCCCTGTTTCTGGAAGAAAGCACCCAGGTTCTTTTAATTCTGAAAAACTCTTGGAACCCTATTAGGAGACTATTACTTTGTTTTTGATGAATAGTTTAATTTTGGTTAAAATTGGTTGTAACAATTAAGTAATATTAATATTCAGAATTAATAATTGGATTAATTTTTGTACATATAACTTTACCGTTTTTGTCCATAGGTGTCGGACTTGCTGCTGCAGTTCTGTCTTTCTGGCTAAACATTTACTACATTGTTATCATATCTTGGGCTATATATTATCTATATAACTCATTCACAACAGTAAGTATTCTTTATACATATTTACTCGTATGTTAGTTTTAGTAATGTTCTTCTGTATTCTCTAGACATTTTCCGATAACCTTGCAGGAGACATTGTCTATTCTCTATGTATTCTCTTTGATGTGAATGTGCTAGAGTATGATATATGATATTGAGGGAGACACTGAGCTCAAAAGATGTATAGATTTCTATTCCATTTATATGCATTTTTGTTTTCATAAGATGTTTATGCTATCAGGACTCCTAGAGGTATTAATTGTGATTTTGAGGCACTACTCACGGACAAGCTATGAGGCAGGGTAGTCAAGAGGCCCATGGTCAGATACCAAGAGAGATTGTCATAAACACAGGGGTGATACAAAGGCATAGTCAGGTCACAGTTCGGGGTCAGAATTCCAAGAAGGTAGTGGATCAAGATAAAGGGGATAGGCAAGCAGATGGTCAAAGGCAAGGTCTGAAGTTGGGCAAAAAAAGAATACAGGAACTTAGAACATAGAGCAAACGCATCTCACTTGAGCTAAGTTGCAATTGGCAGTAATTGGTGACAAAACCCTGCAGGCCCGACCAGATTGGGCAGCTGGGCTGTGAAACACAATACCTACAGCCCAGCATGCCTCTGCCTCAGATTGGGTGATTGGACTGTCACTCACAATACTGACAGCTCAGCACGCCCCTTTCGTATGGAGCGACTGAGCTGTCACTCACAGCATGGTGGAATCGTGACATTAGTTAGTCCTGCTCCTCCCACACACAGTGATTGATAACTTACTATGAATACAAGAAAAACTGCCAACTTAGTGTTCAGGTGAGGGAAGCAGGACAATGCTATTTCCCTATTTTAAAAGTGTTTGGTTTATTGTTCAGTTTGTATGGCTCTGTACTGTAATGTGGCGCGGGGTGGTAGCAATGGGCGAGGTACTTGTGTTTCACGCCAGGCATGCTACAGTACATGAAAATGTAGGTCCTGACTAGTAGTGTGTGCTCGTGTTAGTTGGGTGATACATCTCTGCAGACTGCATGGTGCTGTTGTACTGGGCAGGCCAGTACCAGATGTTGCAAGGATGAGTGAGGGAGACCAAAGTCAACACCAGAAATCTTACTCCAGTCTGACCGGAGTAAGATATCTGGCTTAGGGAATGACATGGCTCATCATGAATTAGGCCTCATTCACACTTCCTTGTTCAAACAAGTACGTGAAAAAATGGTACCAGTGTCATCAGCGTTTTGACTCAGTGTTTTGCATCAGTGTGTCATCCGTGTGTCCATTTTTACCATCAGTGTCATCAATGTTTTTCATGGATGGATAGAGAAATAAATATTTTACAAAGCTTTTCCTATCCATTGCAATGCTAAATGCACATGCCATCCATGTGCTGTACGTGTTTTTCATGGACCTATAGACTTGCATGGGCCCTTGTCATTCGTGCTGCTGGAAAAAAAAAGAACAAGTCTCCTTGTGTTTGGCACGGATGCGCAGTCTGTGAAAAAACACAGACATGTGAACAGCCCCATAGATTATATATTGGCACGTGTTGTATCCATGAAAAGAAAGCGGATACAACACATACATGCAACATTAACATCTGAATGAAGCCTTAGACGAGCTATAGCGTCCCCCCCTTACCTTGCCCCCATCCTCCCACAGCTCTGCCCAGGATAGCGTCACGTGGAAAAGCCAAAATTCTGAAAATTTTTGTGCAACTATCAGTTGTGCAAAAATGTTGTGATTTTTCAAAGCAATTTACACCAGAATACTTGCAAAATTGCCTTGATGAATCGGGGCCACTGTGACTCACAAAGTTACTATATTGGGGCACTTGAAGTCCTTTTTTAGCTCATACAGTAAAAAATAACAAAATTAGTTTTACTTACCTGCCATGCTGCTACAGCTCTGCCTCGTCCCAACTTAAACCAGTCTATGTTAACATGGATCGAGTGATGACGGCATCACCACAACATATGACTTCTGCAGCCAGTCACTGAGCTCAGCAGTCTTGTAGTGTCTACCTCCGCAAGACCTCTGAGCCCAATGATGGGCTGCAATGGACCAATGCTGTCGTAATGATGTACTTGCTGCATTTGTGTGGGGGCATCATCAAAAAGGCAGTACTGAAGCTGTAGGGGGTAGATAAGACTGATTAAATCTAATTGGTTGATAGTGCAAGTCTATGCCCTAAAAAAATTCAATGTGAAAAACCCGTTTAATAACAAATAATGTAATAAATTTGAAATAAATATTTAAAAAGTAAATAACTAAAATCATTTATATATTTTTCAATATAGGTTTTACCATGGAAACATTGTGACAATGCCTGGAACACAGAGCGCTGCTTCTCCAATTATTCCATAGTCAACACAACCAACTTGACCAGCGCTGTGACCGAATTTTGGGAGTAAGTGTCTCTTGGAGAATATAACACATTTATAGCTCGATGATTCAGATTGTAGCACCTGTTATATTATAGTGAGATCACATGTAAATGTACCTTTATTAGATCATCAGCAAACAGACTTCCATCTCGAGTAATTATAGCCTGCACCATCAGGCTCCTCTAATAATAGGGTGAAAAAGGATAATTGTGCTGTAACAGAGAACAAACCGTCAGACGTTCGCTCTCTAGCTATCACACGAGATTGGATAGACTTAATAACCGGTTGCTATAGGCGAATGCACGTTATTTTTTGTTATTTACTAAATTCTATAAAAAAAATTGTCATTAGAGCCCTTGCTGTACTTTGTTCAACATGTGAAAAATCATTGGACTAAATCTTGCCATGATAACAGAAATAAAATATCCAATGTGCTTTAAAAAATGACGTATTTTTTTATTTTTTTTAATATTTATATATTTTTAAAGATTCTTATTTTTTTTCCTTACCAACTTTCCTAGAAGAGGGTAAACGCATCACTACATTTTTTTGTATCTAATTTGAAATATATATTGAATCATATTTTTTTTATCTAATCTAGTTTTTATTTTCTGACTTGATATTTTTTATTCTCTGTTCTTACATGATTTTATGGCATACATTATTATTATTATTATTATTATTATTATAATTATTATTATTATTATTTATTTATATAGTGCCATTGATTCCATGGTGCTGTACATGAGAAGGGGTTACAAGTTGCTGTAAGAGTTGATATTCAATTAGTAGCCACCTGGACAGGTATTTACTGGACATAGTAGGTACACAGATATTAAAAAAATAAAACAACTTATTAGAGGAAGATTCAGCAAAGATTTTTCACCAGATTTCTGGTGAATAGGCTTTGAAAAGTAAATTTTTTTTTGCGCAAACCAGACCAAAGAAGATAGGTGAGGGTCGGGTGAGTATTAATTTTTGTTTTAAAAGCTTCCATTTTGAATATAACAAAATGGCGGTCAGATTTGTGCTAATCAAAAAACTCACATTTTGGTGAATGATGACAAGGGAGGCTTCCTCTACATCTAGCAATATGGCCCGTGGGGTGATTTTTTTTGGCCCGCGACAACAGAACCACCACCCCTATATTTGGCTATTATTCTGTATGGAGGACTTTGTGGGGCCCATTATACTGTATAGAAGGCAATGTGGGGCTCATAATATTATAAGTAGGACTATGTGGGGCCCATTATACTGTATGGAGGACTATGTTGGGCCCATTATACTGTATGGAAAGCCATTTGGGGCCATTATACTGTTTGGATGACTATGTAGGGCCCATTATTCTGTATGGAGTACTGTGTGGGGCCCAATATACTGTACAGAGGACTATGTGGGACTCATTATACTGTATGGAAATTTACGTGGGGCCATTATATTCTTTGGAGGACTATGTGGGACCCATTATTCTGTATGGAGAACTGTGTGGGGCACATTATACTGTATACTGGTTGGCCCATGACTTTGTCCAAGTTTTTCATTTTGGCCCTCTGTGTGTTTGAGTTTGACATCCCTGATCTAGAGGAATGATGGTTTTTCCATCATCATAGAAAGCAATTCTTTACTGTAAGAGCAGTGAGACTATGGAACTTTTGCCACATGATGCTCTAATGTTTGATTTACTAAAAAAGTGCAAGGATGCCTTTCCTTATAACTGTAGCGCTAGATTCTGTGATTGGACATTGATCCACGCCCGCTTTGGACATTGATCCAGGGAACAAGTGTGATTGCAGTATGTGGAGTCGGGATGGAATTTTCCCCTAATATGGGGCAATTAGTGTCTACCATGAGATTTTTCCCTTCCTTTGGATAAACATGCTAGGTTATAGGTTGAACACGATGGACTAAGTACTATTAATTAAGTACTAAATAGTGTTCATGCACCATTAATTCCAGGGTGCCCTAAAACTAAAAGAAATTGTAAGCACATATCATAACATATAAAAACAAGTGCTCAAAATGACTTCAACGTCAATGAAAATAAATTCTCCTTAATCTAAACAAGTTAGGATCAAACCTAGTTCATTTCTGAAAAATGTGTACAATATATCAGTTGATTTGTTAACCATAGCCCAGGCGGTCTATCTATTCCCAAAGAAAATGTCACTAAACACTTTTGAACGTGGCAGGCATGATTCCAAATTGATCAATCTTACTAAAGTCAAACTTAGAGGATATAAATGCACATCATGCGTTCAGAATATATTTAGCCTCATAGCAGCTGCCAAAATAAATAGGGGAAAACAAATTGCTTCAGCGAGAACCTCAGAACAGGAGTGGTTAATTGAGCTGTTGGCTAAAAACAACTCTGGGCCTTACATTTTTTTCTGACATTTTTGTACATAGAAAATCGATAAAGAATTTACATTTAGCACACTTTAACAATGCTTTGTGTCAGAAAAATTGGATGAGGGGCTTCGTTAATACGGTGCTTGGCATAATGCACTATTTTTAACATATCCATACTCCTCTACTTTTATAAATGATCAACAGGGCAGGGGTGAACATACTGTTGGTTCAACCAGGGGGCCCAAGAGTTAAGAGAGCCCACTTGTACCCTAAAGCAGGTGGGGTTGTGCATTAAGATGAACTATTAGACTGCAAAGTACCCCTATACTGTTCTTGCCCTTTTTGCCAATGTCCTCCACTGCCTCAGAGAAAGGAATGCCCCGTTCCGCCAGCCATGCCCACCATGTACCCACAACACTGAGTGTTAAACAGGAAATGAGGGTTGAGTTTGATGATGCGGCATCCTTGCACCAAACACAAAGAAAAAAAACATTTTGGTACACTACTTTTGGGTTTGCCAAGTCTTTCAGGAGCTGGAGTTGTCTCTCGGACATTGTGGTAGAGTTAGTATTTTTTCAAGAAACATCACTAAATAAAATATGCCTTATTGTTTAGTTGCTATCAAAATTATTCAACTTCATCGCAAATTAAGCGCTTTGGAAAAATTTAAAAACTTATTTCTGTTTGCAATAAATTCATCATACAAGAACATTTTAAATAGCTCAACACACCTAATATAACAAATGTTTTCTCCAAATTTACCACAAAATATCATTTTTAATGACTCCTGCATTGGCAAAATTATTTAAACCCCCTTAATAGAATCTCTGACTAATAAGAGCACCTATTAGCAAATCAGATGTTGTCAGAAGAACATTAGCTGCAACTAGTGAAGGCCTTCACTATTTGTATCAGGTGTGCTTGGAAAAAAACACATCAAATACCTGGACTGGCTAGGGATTTGATGACTGTGGAATTTGATTGCATGTTAAAAATATGGCTAATGCAAGAGAGTGGTCCAAAATATTAAAATAATAGATCATTGCTTTGTACAAACAAGGAAAATGATACAAGAAGATAGCAAAGGCATTGAATGCTCCGAGAGATACAGTTGGAAGCAGAGTTCACAAATTCAAAGTAAAAGGAATACTGGCTACACTACCTGGATGTGGCAGAAGAAGAAAGCTGTCACCGGCTCCCACCAGATGCCTAGAGAGGAAAATGTTCAAAAACCTTCAAATAACTGCAATAGACCTGAAGCAAATTTTGGTGGCAGCAGTCACTGAGAGCTCAGTTTGCACGTACATTTTTGTTGACCCAAAGCATGACACATAGGTTTTGGGATTCTCTTCTGAGGATTAGTGAAATAAAAGTAGAACTTTTTCAGGCTAATGAATCTGGTATGTCTGGAATTGGAAGGTTGAATCATATGCTGAAAATAACACCCTATCTACAGTAAAGCATGGCGGTGGCTGTAACGGGTCTGGGAGGCGGAACCTCTGGGCTACTATACAAGGGGGCGATCCTTGTAAGGGAGCAGGTGGCGACCAGGGAAGACGGGCAGGCAGTCATAGCAGGTGACCGGGACAGTCTCTGAGTGAACGGGCTGGAGGTCACGGCAAGTGACCGGGGCAGTCTCTGGATGAACGGGCAGGAGGTCACGGCAAGTGACCGGGGCAGTCTCTGGATGAACGGGCAGGAGGTCACGGCATGTGACCGGGGCAGTCTCTGGATGAACGGGCAGGAGGTCACGGCAAGTGACCGGGGCAGTCTCTGGGTAAAGGGTAGGTACGACCTGTGATGGCAGAGCCTCCAGGTAGGCTAGCAGGCAGATGGTAGATGTGTGCTCCCAGGTGAGCAAGCGAGAGTCTCTGGAATGGCAGGTGGTCACAGCACGTGACGGCGGAGCCTCCAGGTAGGCTAGCAGGCAGGTAACAGGTGTGCGCTCCCAGGTGAGCGGGCAGGAGTCTCTGGAATGGCAGATGTCACAGCACGTGACGGCGGAGCCTCCAGGTAGGCTAGCAGGCAGGTAGCAGGTGTGCGCTCCCAGGTGAGCGGGCAGGAGTCTCTGGAATGGCAGGTGGTCACAGCACGTGACGGCGGAGCCTCCAGGTAGGCTAGCAGGCAGGTAGCAGATGTGCGCTCCCAGGTGAGCGGGCAAGCTGGTCCATAGACAGACTGACAGGAGTAGGAAGGCAGACCGTCGAACCTCAGGCTAGCAAGCAGGTAGGAGGAATGTCAGGCAGGAAACAGACAGCAAACTGGCAGGATTCTGGCAGGTAACTGGCAGGTAACTGGCAACGGGACCTGAGGGCTGAAGCAGAGTAGTAAACAGTGCAACAACATTACTCGGGCACCTCCATTTTGGAGGAGGTGCCTTATATATGGTGAAGTCCTCCGGCCATTGGCCGGGGACTCCTTAGGATGGCGCGCGCGGCCCCTTTAAGAGGGAGGGAGCGTGCGCGCGCGCGCCCTAAGCACAGTGGCCGGGAAGGAGCGCGCGCTGCCAGCAGAGCGGGAGGAGGACGCCGGGTTCGGAGCAGAGGGGTGAGGGGAACAGCGTCCCTGCCTAACAGAGGGCAGGGACGCCGGCGCTACAGTACCCCCCCCCTTTAGGCCCCCCCTTTTTTAGGCCAGAGAGAAATTTAGCTAGGATGAGAGGGGCATGGATGTTCTCCCGGGGCTCCCACGTTCTCTCTTCAGGACCAAACCCCCTCCAATCTACTAGAAAAAAGGTATTCCCTCTTACCCTTTTGGTGGCCAGAATGTTCTCTACCTCAAATTCGTTTTCAGCGGAAACCGGGGCAGGAGGCATACCTGTAGACTTGGAAAAGGAGTTAAGTACCACAGGTTTGAGGAGAGATACATGGAAGGAGTTAGAGATCCGCAAGTTGGCCGGGAGTTTCAATTTATAGGCCACCGGGTTGATCTGACTGATGACCTCCAGAGGACCGATGAACCGAGGCCCTAACTTATAGGAAGGGATCTTGAGCCGGACATACTTGGACGAGAGCCAGACCTTATCCCCTGGACGGAATTGAGGAGGATCCAGACGTTTTTTGTCAGCATGTCTTTTCATACGCTCGGATGACAGAAGGAGTGCGGACCGGGTACTCTCCCATATGGAGGAAAACTTGTTAACAAGAGATTCCGCAGCCGGATTGTCCACCGAGGTGGAGACGGGAAATGGGATCCGAGGATGCTGACCGAAGACAACAAAAAACGGGGATTTGGAGGAAGATTCGCTCTCGTGATTGTTGTAAGAAAATTCGGCCCATGGCAGGAGATCCACCCAGTCTGAATGGTGGGCATTAACGAAGTGCCGTAGGTAACTGGTCAGGTTCTGATTGATCCGCTCCACTTGACCATTAGACTGTGGTTGGTAAGCGGAGGAGAAGTCCAGGGTGACGTCTAGCAGTTTACAAGTGGCTCTCCAGAAGCGTGAGGTGAACTGTACCCCACGATCCGACACTATGTGGAGGGGCAGTCCATGAAGATGGAAGATGTGGCGGATAAAGTCTTTAGCCAGCTCGGGTGCAGACGGGAGGCCTGGCAGGGGAACGAAATGAGCCATCTTGGAAAAGCGGTCAGCGACCACCCAAATGACCGTACAACCGGCAGAGACGGGGAGATCAGTTATAAAGTCCATTGCTATATGCTGCCAGGGGGCAGCAGGTTCTGGAAGCGGAAGGAGGCGACCGGCTGGCAGATGTCTCGGAATCTTGTTGCGGGCGCAGGACACACAGGCAGAAACAAAGTCTATTACGTCCTTGTGCAGGGTAGGCCACCAGTAGTGCCGGGAAATAAGCTGGAGGGTCTTTTTCTGACCGGCGTGGCCAGCTAGTTTAGACGAGTGACCCCAGTGTAGGATCTTCTCCCGATCAGGTACTGATACGAACGCCTTCCCGGGTGGGAGACGATTTAGACTCACGGGAGCCACCTGCATTACTCTGGCGGGATCGATGATGTGTTTCGGTTCTTCCTCGAGATCAGACACCAGAAAGGATCGGGACAAGGCGTCCGCCTTGATGTTTTTGTCAGCCGGGCGAAAATGAAGAATAAAATCAAAGCGAGCAAAAAACAAGGACCACCGAGCTTGGCGCGGGTTAAGTCTCTGGGCATGCTGGAGGTAAGCCAAGTTCTTGTGGTCAGTGTAAATTATTACCGGGTGAAGAGCCCCTTCGAGCAGGTAACGCCACTCCTCCAATGCCAGCTTGATGGCCAATAACTCTCGATCTCCTATGGAATAGTTGCGCTCAGAAGAGAAGAGTTTGGAGAAGAAGCCACAAGTTACCATTCTCCCGGAAGATGATTTTTGGGTAAGTACCGCTCCGGCTCCAGAGGAGGAGGCGTCAACCTCCAGGAAGAACTGCTTGTTGCCATCTGGGCGATGCAGCACCGGGGCGGAAGAGAAGGCCTGTTTTAAGGAAAGAAAGGCCTCCTCTGCTTCGGGCGGCCACTCTCTGGGATTAGTGCCCTTACGGGTGAGCGCGGAAATTGGGGCAGTCCGGGAAGAGAAGTGCGGTATGAAGAGGCGGTAGTAGTTGGCGAAGCCCAGGAACCGCTGAATGGCCTTCAACCCCTCCGGTCGGGGCCATTTCTCGATGGCAGACAGTTTCTCTGGATCCATTCGTAGGCCGGTCTGAGAAATAATGTAGCCCAAAAACGGAAGCGAGGTCTGCTCAAAGAGGCACTTCTCATATTTAGCGAAGAGGTGATTCTGCCTGAGCCTGAGCAGGACCTGACGAACGTCCCTCCGGTGAGTCTGGAGATCCGGAGAGAAGACCAAGATGTCGTCTAGGTACACCACTACGCAGGAGTAGAGAAGGTCCCGGAAGATGTCATTGACCAACTCTTGAAAGACGGCAGGAGCGTTACAGAGACCAAAGGGCATTACCAGATATTCATAGTGGCCGTCCCGGGTGTTGAATGCAGTCTTCCATTCATCCCCTTGACGGATACGGACCAGGTTGTACGCCCCACGGAGGTCCAGTTTGGTGAAGATTCTAGCCCCCCTCAGACGATCAAATAATTCTGGAATGAGCGGAAGTAGGTACTTATTCTTCACCGTGATCTGGTTAAGGCCTCTATAGTCTATACAGGGACGGAGAGAGCCGTCCTTCTTTTTTACGAAAAAGAAGCCTGCTCCCGCCGGGGAGGTAGATTTCCAGATGAATCCCCTGGCCAAATTCTCCTCGATATATTCGGACATCGCCCGGGTCTCAGTAGCGGACAATGGGTAAATACGCCCACGGGGAGGCGTAGTACCGGGTAACAGGTCGATAGGACAGTCGTATGGTCTATGAGGGGGTAATGTCTCTGCCTCCTTTTTATTAAAGACATCAGCAAATGACCAATAGGTAATCGGAAGTCCAGGTAGATTAGTTGGGGTAGGAGAAGGACGGGCGGGATGGACAGGAACCAAACAAGTCTTATGACAGTCCTGTCCCCAGCGAAGGACTTCTCCGGTCTGCCAGTCAAGCACGGGTGCATGTCTCTGGAGCCAAGGTAGACCTAGTAAGAGGGCGTGAGAGAGTCCAGGCAGAACATGAAAAGAGATGCTCTCAGAATGCAGCATTCCCACCTGCAGAGTTATGGATTCGGTGATGAGTTGGATGGGACGTGGTAAGAGACCCCCATCCACAGCAGCGACAGATAATGGTATAGCCAGAGGTTTGGTGGGAATGCGGTATTTTTCTACCAGGGCCTGTGAAATAAGATTCCCGGCCGCTCCAGAGTCAAGTTGTGCTAGTTCGAAATAACGACTCTCCCCGCAGATAATTGAGACTGACAGCAGCAGAGATGGAGAGGATTTATTTTTGTCTAGGTCGACCTCTCTGAGCAAACCTAGACACAGGCGTTTCCCGACCTCTCCGGGCAGGTCCGGATCCGGTGCTCCTTACTGCCACAGTAGAAGCAGCTCCCCTCGGCACGGCGTAAATCCTGACGGGTTTTGACCATCTTGGTCTGGTCGACCTGCATAGGCTCAGGAGAGTGTACCTGGGGAGAAACGGAGGGAGTGACGGGTCTCTGAAAAGTAGGAGCTAGACGTGGAAACCTCCTCTCACGGGTGACTTCTTTGGCACGCTCCTGGAACCGTAGGTCAATCCGGGTGGCAAGAGTTATTAGGTCATCGAGAGTGGTAGGAATGTCTCGACCGGCGAGTTCATCTTTAATACGGCCGGACAGACCCTCCCAGAAGACAGATACCAGAGCGTCGTTATCCCAGGCCAGCTCCGAGGCAAGGGTACGGAACCGTATGGCATATTGGCCCACGGTGAGACTTCCCTGACGGAGGCGTAGCAGAGATGATGCGGATGAGGTCTTCCGTCCAGGTTCATCGAAGACTTTCCGGAAAGCCGTGAGAAAGGCAGGCAAGTCGGACACCAGGGGGTCTCCTCTCTCCCATAGAGGATTTAGCCAGGCCAGGGCCTCCCCGGTGAGATGGGACATGATGAAGGCAATTTTGGCCCGGTCGGAGTTAAACTGGTGGGACAGGAGTTCAAAGTGCAGGGTGCACTGATTTATAAAGCCCCGAGCCTGAGCGGAGTCGCCTCCGAAGCAAGGAGGTGCAGAAAGCCGGGGTCCGGGGTAGGATACCATAGTATTGGTGGGCAGCGGAGCTGCCGGATTGCGAGTCATGGCACTGGCGGTGGTTGCTGGTGGAGCAGTCAGAGTGTCCAGGCGAGAATTGACATTCCGCAGGTGACCCAGGATGGACTCCTGTTGGGACCTCTGACGGGACAGTTCATGACACAGGTCTGAGAGTGAGGGAGCTTGGGTGCCACCGGGTTCCATGGCCCGAGCAAACTGTAACGGGTCTGGGAGGCGGAACCTCTGGGCTACTATACAAGGGGGCGATCCTTGTAAGGGAGCAGGTGGCGACCAGGGAAGATGGGCAGGCAGTCACAGCAGGTGACCGGGACAGTCTCTGAGTGAACGGGCTGGAGGTCACGGCAAGTGACCGGGGCAGTCTCTGGATGAACGGGCTGGAGGTCACGGCAAGTGACCGGGGCTGTCTCTGGATGAACGGGCAGGAGGTCACGGCAAGTGACCGGGGCAGTCTCTGGATGAACGGGCAGG
Organism: Phyllobates terribilis; assembly: GCF_046119375.1. Classification (NCBI taxonomy): domain Eukaryota; kingdom Metazoa; phylum Chordata; class Amphibia; order Anura; family Dendrobatidae; genus Phyllobates; species Phyllobates terribilis. The sequence continues at coordinate 303,927,708 of NW_027362768.1, read as the reverse complement.
AGGTCACGGCAAGTGACCGGGGCAGTCTCTGGATGAACGGGCAGGAGGTCACGGCAAGTGACCGGGGCAGTCTCTGGATGAACGGGCAGGAGGTCACGGCAAGTGACCGGGGCAGTCTCTGGGTAAAGGGTAGGTACGACCTATGATGGCAGAGCCTCCAGGTAGGCTAGCAGGCAGATGGTAGATGTGTGCTCCCAGGTGAGCAAGCGAGATTCTCTGGAATGGCAGGTGGTCACAGCACGTGACGGCGGAGCCTCCAGGTAGGCTAGCAGGCAGGTAACAGGTGTGCGCTCCCAGGTGAGCGGGCAGGAGTCTCTGGAATGGCAGGTGGTCACAGCACGTGACGGCGGAGCCTCCAGGTAGGCTAGCAGGCAGGTAGCAGGTGTGCGCTCCCAGGTGAGCGGGCAGGAGTCTCTGGAATGGCAGGTGGTCACAGCACGAGACGGCGGAGCCTCCAGGTAGGCTAGCAGGCAGGTAGCAGATGTGCGCTCCCAGGTGAGCGGGCAAGCTGGTCCATAGACAGACTGACAGGAGTAGGAAGGCAGACCGTCGGACCTCAGGCTAGCAAGCAGGTAGGAGGAATGTCAGGCAGGAAACAGACAGCAAACTGGCAGGATTCTGGCAGGTAACTGGCAGGTAACTGGCAACGGGACCTGAGGGCTGAAGCAGAGTAGTGAACAGTGCAACAACATTGCTCGGGCACCTCCATTTTGGAGGAGGTGCCTTATATATGGTGAAGTCCTCCGGCCATTGGCCGGGGACTCCTTAGGACGGCGCGCGCGGCCCCTTCAAGAGGGAGGGAGCGCGCGAGCGCGCGCCCTAAGCACAGTGGCCGGGAAGGAGCGCGCGCTGCCAGCAGAGCGGGAGGAGGACGCCGGGCTCGGAGCAGAGGGGTGAGGGGAACAGCGTCCCTGCCTAGCAGAGGGCAGGGACGCCGGCGCTACAGTGGCTCAGTGATGCCTACAATGAACCACGATGTTGCTCTTTCATACTGTGTGGTTGCTCTTTTCCTTTGGAATTGGAAGCATGCAGCATGTGGATGGAAAAATAAATTCAATCAAGTATCAGAAAATCTTAGGAGAAGACGTCATGCCTTCTGGACAGGACAGTGATGCCAATCATATCTCAAAATTCATCAAGATTTGGATTTAGAAGAAGTCCTGGAAGTCTCTGGAGTGCCATTTAAAGTGATCTGACTTGAAGCCTCTAGAAAATATTTACTAGGATGTGAAGAATGCAGTTGCAGCATGTAAACCCAAGAATATTAGTGAACTGATGGCAATTGTTTATGAAGATTGAGCTAAGATTCTTCAGGGGAGCAGCAGAAACTTTTGTCTGGCTATGCATCTCAATTGCTGCAAGTCAAAGCTTACTATAATAAGTACTAAAGACACTTGTCATAAAAGGGGTGAATAATTCTGAGACTTCGGTAGTCATTAAAGGAAATCTGTCACCTGATTCATGCTGCCAAAACCGTAAAAAACATTAAAGTATACAGGTGAATCTCACAAAATTAGAATATCCTCAAAAATTTAATTTATTTTGGTTCTTCAATACAAAATGTGAAATTCATATATTATATAGAGTCATTACAAAAAGAGTAATCTATTTCAAGTGATTATTTCTGTTAATGTTGATGATTATGGCTTACAGCCAATGAAAGCACAAAAGTCATTATCTCAGTAAATTAGAATACTATATAACACCAGCTTGAAAAATATTTTTAATATCCGAAATTTGGCCTACTGAAATGTATGTTCAGTAAATGCACTCAATACTTGGTCGGGGCTCATTTTGCATCAATTACTGTATCAATGCGGTATGGCCTGGAGGCGATCAGCATGTGGCACTGCTGAGGTGTTATGGAAGGCCAAGTTGCTTGGATAGCAGCCTTCAGCTCGTCTGAATTGTTGGGTCTGGTGTCTCTCATCTTCCTCTTGACAATATCCCATAGATTCTCTATGGGGTTAAGCTCAGGCGAGTTTGCCGGCCAATCAAACACAGTGATACTGTTGTTTTTAAATCAGGTATTGGTACTTTTGGCAGTGTGGACAGGTGCCAAGTCCTGCTGGAGAATGACATTTCCATCTCCAAAAAGCTTGTTGGCAGAGGGAAGCATGAAGTGCTCTGAAATTTCCTGGTAGACGGCTGCGCTGACTTTGGTCTTGATAAAACACAGTGAACCTACACCAGCAGATGACATGGCTCCCCAAACCATTACTAATTGTGGAAACTTCACACAAGACGTCAAGCAGCTTGAATTGTGGCCTCTCCACTCTTCCTCCAGACTCTGGGACCTTGATTTCCAAAAGAAATGCAAAATTTACTTTAATCTGAAAACAACAACTTGGAGCATTGAGCAACAGTCCAGGTCTTTTTCTCCTTGGCCCAGGTAAGACACTTCTGGCATTGTCTATTAGTCATGAGTGGCTTGATACAAGGAATGCAACACTTGTACCCATGTCCTGGATACGTCTGTGTGTGATGGCTCTTGAAGCAACTCCAGCAGCAGTCCACTCCTTGTGAATCTCCCCCACATTTTTGAATGGCCTTTTCTTAACAATCCTTTCAAGGCTGCGGTTATCCCGGTTGCTTGTGCACCTTTATCTACCACACATTTTCCTTCCACTCAACTTTCCATTAATATGCTTGGATACAGCACTCTGTGAACAGCCAGCTTCTTTAGCAATGACCTTTTGTGGCTTACCCTCCTTGTGGAGTGTGTAAATGACTGCCTTCTGGACATATGTCAAGTCAGCAGTCTTCCCCATGATTGCGGAGCCTACTGAAACAGACTAAGGGACCTTTTAAACGCTAGGAAGGTGTTTTTTGTTAATTATTCTAATTTACTGAGATAATGACTTTTGTGTTTTCTTTCGCTGTAATCCATAATCATCAACATTAACAGAAATAAACACTTGAAATAGAGCACTCTGCTTGTAATGACTCTATATAATATATGAGTTTCACTTTATGTATTGAAGAACTGAAATAAATAAAATTTTTGATGATATTCTAATTTTGTGAGAAGTACCTGTATTTTCTCTGAAACGTCTGAGTGTTTCCGAGAAAATATATCAGGTTGCAATTGTTCAGTCAGTCTCTGATTCATGCTGCCTGTTTTTTGGAAAGTATGAATCGGGTGACAGGTTCCCTTTAAAAGTTTCATTTTGTCTTGATTTTGGATAAGTAGCTGATTATTTTAGTTCCTGAGCTATTTAATTCTTTTCTGTTTAATTAGCTCATGTGAAAACAACAGAAACTATGTATTTTGCTAAGAAGCTTAATTTGTAATGGGAGTTGAATACTTTTGATTGCAACTCTTTATGTAAAACTCTTAAATGTCAATATTTTTTAAAAAGTTTTAAAGGGGTTATCTAGGAGTAGAAAAATGTGACTGCTCTTTTTCAGGAACAGAGGGACACCGGTCCATATGTTCTGTTTAGAAAGATAAAAAACAAGAGGCGCTTGTTATGTAACACCATGGGCAATAGATGAGGGTGAGTTGGAGGGTTGGTCGCTCACCTGAACTACGTGAAGAGTAATGAAAAATCCAATCATGGTTGCCGCTCCGATTGCTGTACTAACACCAAGTGGGGAGGATCCCGGGTGCTGCCAAACATTAAGTAGGAAAACTTCCAATAAATTGCAACGTGTTTCAGAGTAGAACCTACTCCTTCCTCAGGCATATCAGAAATAACAGAAAGGTGATTCCTTTTCTGTTATGCCTGAGGAAGGGGTAGGTTCTACTCCGAAACGCGTTGCAATAAATTGGAAGTTTTTTACACTAAATACACCCTAAAATTGTTCCTTTACTGCAGATATACATGCTGGTTCTTCATCCTACGATGAATATAAAGTCTAGAGTAGTCAACATCTGAGTTTCCTCAGCACTCCTTTATAGGTTCTACATAATGAACTCAAGAGTAGTGTTGAGCCACCCCCGTAGTGTTCGGGTTCGGTTCGGTTCGTCGAACACCGGGATGTTCGAGGAACTGTTCGTCGAACTGTTCGTCGAACACCTTAGAACACCGTCGAACACCGTTAAAACCAATGGCAGGCAAACAAAAACACATAGAAACACATAGAAAACACCTGCAAAGGTGTCCAAAAGCTGACAAACTGCTCAGAAGACACTCTCTTTAAAAAAGCCGGCCGGCAAATTCAGCAGCGGCATACACCGGTACCCGACAATTTAGACAAGAAGGAATAGAGCATCACACATAGATTAGATAGATAGAAACATGTCAGTCACACATATAAGAAGCACAGTGACAGTGTTGGTTACTGCACTTGTCATTTAGTGTAAAGGATTTATTAAAAAAAATATTAGTGTTTTCATTCACCGTCTCTTTAAAAAAGCCGGCCGGCAATTCAGCATCTGTACCCGACAATTTAGAACAGAAAGAATAGAGCTTCACACATAGATTAGATAGATAGAAACATGTCAGTCACATATATAATAAGTACAGTGATAGTGTTGCTTACTATACTTGTCATTTAGTGTAAAGGATTTATTTAAAAAAATAATAGTGTTTTCATGCACTGTCTCTTTAAAAAAGCCGGCCGGCAATTCAGCAGCGGTACCCGACAATTTAGAACAGAAAGATAGAGCATCACACATAGATTAGATAGATAGAAACATGTCAGTCACATATATATGAAGTACAGTGATAGTGTTGGTTACTGTACTTGTCATTTAGTATTAAAATAAAGGATTTATTATTAAAAAAATTGGCGTGGGGTTCCCCTTAATTTTAGGCTCTAGCGGAGGTTAAGCAGACGGCTGGGGCAGATGTTTGAAGCCTGGGAAGGGGGTAATACCCACGGAGCTTCCCAGGCTACTAATATCAGCCCCCAGCTGAATACATAGCCTTTACTAGCTATTAAAATGGGGGACCCCCCCAAAAAAATTACGTGGGGTCCCCCCTAATTTAATAGCTAGCAAAGGCTAGGCAGACAGCTGGGGGCTGATATTAATAGCCCAGGAAGGGAGCCATGAATATTGGCCCCCTCCCAGGCTAGAAACACCAGCCGTCAGCCGCCCCAGAAATGGCGCATTCATAGGATGCGCCAATTCTGGCACTTAGCCTCGCTCTTCCACGCTGCCCTGGTGCGGTGGCAGGGGGTAATAGGGTTGGGGTTGATGTCAGCTTATAATGCCAGCTGACATCAAGCCCAGGTTAGTAATGGAGAGGCGTCTATAAGACACCCCCATTACTAACCCCATAGTCAAAGTTAAAAAAAACACAAACTCCCAGAATAAAGTCCTTTAATTGAAATAAAGACACAATCCTTTATTGTTCTAAATTAAACCATACTTACCATCACGCCCATTCCAGCTGAAGCCAACGATCTCCTGCAATAAAAGAAAAATAATAAAGCAACCTCATCCTTACCTTTCCATGGTTCCCACGACAGCTTCAGCTCTGCTACATCGAGATGACAGGCTGGACCGCAGCAGAACGCTGCCATCCAGCCTGTCATCCCGCAGACACTGAGAAGCGCAGGCTTGCTTGCGCTGCTCAGCGTCTCTCTGTGACGACATCCAGATGAGCCGAGTTCATGTCCAATGAACTCGGCTCACCTCATGCACGTCACTGACAGCGTGGGAAAATTCTCACGCTGAAGCGCTGATTGCAGGAAAATTTTCCCACGCTGTCAGTGACGTGCATGAGGTGAGCCGAGTTCATTGGACATGACCTCGGCTCATCTGGATGCCGTCACAGCGAGACAGTGAGGAGCGCAAGCATGCCTGCGCTTCTCAGTGTCTGCGGGATGACAGACTGGATGGCAGCGTTCTGCTGCGGTCCAGCCAGTCATCTCGATGTAGCAGAGCTGAAGCTGTCGTGGGAACCATGGAAAGGTAAGGATGAGGTTGGTTTATTATTTTTCTTTTATTGCAGGAGATCGTTGGCTTCAGCTGGAATGGGTGTGATGGTAAGTATGGTTTAATTTAGAACAATAAAGAATTGTGTCTTTATTTCAATTAAAGGACTTTATTCTGGGTGTTGTGTTTTTTTTAAATACTTTACTAGAAATTCATGGCGGTCATGTCTAATACTGGCGTGACCCCATGAATTTTGGGCTTGGGGCCAGCTGATAATACCAAGCTGGCCCTAACCCCTTTATTACCCAGTGAACCACCGCACCAGGGCCCTGGATGAGTTGGGTACAGCGCCAGAAGATGGCGCTTCTATGAACGCGCCATTTTCCGGGGTGGCTGCGGACTGCAAATTGTAGCGGGGGGGGGCCCAGAAAGCTTGGGCCTCCCTGCGCTGCAGATTCCAGCCCCCAGCTACCTAGTTGTACCTGGCTGGACACAAAAATAGGGCGAAGCCCCACGTACTTTTTTTTTAATTATTTCATGAAATTCATGAAATAATTAAGAAAAAAAGTCCTTCCCTATATTGTTGTGTCCGGCCAGGTACAAATAGGCAGCTGGTGGTTGGGGGCAGCCCGTTCCTGCCTGCTGTACCTGGCTGGACACAAATATAGTGTGAAGCCCCACTTCAATTTTTTTTAATTATTTCATGAAATTCATGAAATAATTAAGAAAAAAAGGGCTTCCCTATATTGTTGTGTCCGGCCAGGTACAAATAGGCAGCTGGTGGATGGGGGCAGCCCGTTCCTGCCTGCTGTACCTGGCTGGACACAAATATAGTGCGAAGCCCCACTTCAATTTTTTTAAATTATTTCAGGAAATTCATGAAATAATTTAAAAAAAATTGACGTGGGGCTTCGCACTATATTTGTGTCCAGTCAGGTGCAGCAGGCAGGAACGGGCTGCCCCCATCCACCAGCTGCCTACTTGTACCTGGCCGGACACAACAATATAGGGAAGCCCTTTTTTTCTTAATTATTTCATTAAATAATTTAAAGAAAATTGACGTGGGGCTTCGCCCTGTTTTTGTGTCCAGCCAGGTACAACTAGGCAGCTGGGGGCTGGAATCCGCAGCGCAGGGAGGCCCAAGCTTTCTGGGCCACCCCCGCTGCAAATTGCAGTCCGCAGCCACCCCGGAAAATGGCGCGTTCATAGAAGCGCCATCTTCTGGCGCTGTACCCAACTCATCCAGGGCCCTGATGCGGTGGCTCACTGGGTAATAAAGGGGTTAGGGCCAGCTTGGCATTATCAGCTGGCCCTAAGCCCGAAATTCATGGGGTCACGCCAATATTAGACATGACCACCATGAATTTCTAGTAAAGTATTTAAAAAAAACACAACACCCAGAAAAAAGTCCTTTAATTGAAATAAACACACAATTCTTTATTGTTCTAAATTAAACCATACTTACCATCACGCCCATTCCAGCTGAAGCCAACGATCTCCTGAAATAAAAGAAAAATAATAAAGCAACATCATCCTTACCTTTCCATGGTTCCCATGACAGCTTCAGCTCTGCTACATCGAGATGACAGCCTGGACCGCAGCAGAACGCTGCCATCCAGCCTGTCATCCCGCAGACACTGAGAAGCGCAGGCTTGCTTGCGCTCCACAGTGTCTCTCTGTGAGGGCATCCAGATGAGCCGAGTTAATGTCCAATGAACTCGGCTCACCTCATGCACGTCACTGACAGCGTGGGAAAATTCTCCTGCACTCAGCGCTTCAGCGTGGGAGAATTCTCACACTGAAGCGCTGAGTGCAGGAGAATTCTCCCACGCTGTCAGTGACGTGCAGGAGGTGAGCTGAGTTCATTGGACATGAGCTCACCTTATGCACGTCACTGACAGCGTGGGAAAATTCTCCTGCACTCAGCGCTTCAGCGTGGGAGAATTCTCACGCTGAAGCGCTGAGTGCAGGAGAATTCTCCCACGCTGTCAGTGACGTGCAGGAGGTGAGCTGAGTTCATTGGACATGAGCTCACCTTATGCACGTCACTGACAGCGTGGGAAAATTCTCCTGCACTCAGCGCTTCAGCGTGGGAGAATTCTCACGCTGAAGCGCTGAGTGCAGGAGAATTCTCCCACGCTGTCAGTGACGTGCAGGAGGTGAGCTGAGTTCATTGGACATGAGCTCACCTTATGCACGTCACTGACAGCGTGGGAGAATTCTCCTGCACTCACCGCTTCAGCGTGAGAATTTTCCCACGCTGTCAGTGACGTGCATGAGGTGAGCCGAGTTCATTGGACATGAACTCGGCTCATCTGGATGTCGTCACAGAGAGACGCTGAGCAGTGCAAGCAAGCCTGCACTTCTCAGTGTCTGCGGGATGAGAGGCTGGATGGCAGCGTTCTGCTGCGGTCCAGCCTGTCATCTCGATGTAGCAGCGCTGAAGCTGTCGTGGGAACCATGGAAAGGTAAGGATGAGGTTGCTTTATTATTTTTCTTTTATTGCAGGAGATCGTTGGCTTCAGCTGGAATGGGCGTGATGGTAAGTATGGTTTAATTTAGAACAATAAAGGATTGTGTCTTTATTTCAATTAAAGGACTTTATTCTGGGTGTTTGTGTTTTTTTTAACTTTGACTATGGGGTTAGTAATGGGGGTGTCTTATAGACGCCTCTCCATTACTAACCTGGGCTTGATGTCAGCTGGCATTATAAGCTGACATCAACCCCAACCCTATTACCCCCTGCCACCGCACCAGGGCAGCGTGGAAGAGCGAGGCTAAGTGCCAGAATTGGCGCATCCTATGAATGCGCCATTTCTGGGGCGGCTGACGGCTGGTGTTTCTAGCCTGGGAGGGGGCCAATATTCATGGCTCCCTTCCTGGGCTATTAATATCAGCCCCTAGCTGTCTGCCTAGCCTTTGCTAGCTATTAAATTAGGGGGGACCCCACGTCATTTTTTTTGGGGGGTCCCCCATTTTAATAGCTAGTAAAGGCTATGTATTCAGCTGGGGGCTGATATTAGTAGCCTGGGAAGCTCCGTGGGTATTACCCCCTTCCCAGGTCTCAAACATCTGCCCCAGCCGTCTGCTTAACCTCCGCTAGAGCCTAAAATTAAGGGGAACCCCACGCCAATTTTTTTAATAATAAATCCTTTATTTTAATACTAAATGACAAGTACAGTAACCAACACTATCACTGTACTTCATATATATGTGACTGACATGTTTCTATCTATCTAATCTATGTGTGAAGCTCTATTCTGTCTGTTATAAATTGTCGGGTACCGCTGCTGAATTGCCGGCCGGCTTTTTTAAAGAGACGGTGCATGAAAACACTATTATTTTTTTTGATAAATCCTTTACGCTAAATGACAAGTACAGTAAGCAGCACTTTCACTGTACTTCTTATATATGTGGCTGACATGTTTATATCTATCTAATCTATGTGTGAAGCTCTATTCTTTCGGTTCTAAATTGTCGGGTACAGGTGTATGCCGCTGCTGAATTGCCGGCTTTTCATGTTTCACTGTTGGCACTGTTCCCATCGATTTGGGCAATCACTGTAATGCCACAACCACCATGGCTGTGGCATTACAGTGAGTGGCAGACAATCCCTGCATGATTGGTGCTCTAAATAGCGCCAGACATGCAGGACACGCTTTTGGTGCACGAACAGTTATCGAACATAACCTCGAACAGCCGAATTTTTTGCAAATCGTTCGGGTTCGTCGAACAACTCGAACACCGCCCAAAACAGCTCGAATTTGAGATTGGCGAACAGTTCTAGTCGAACACCGCTCATCTCTACTCAAGAGCGCAGATCACACATTTCCTTGTGCTAAAGTGATGTATAGTTATTTCTTTTATAAGTTAGTCTGTATTGAACTCACAAAAGAAAAAAAAAAAGCTGAAAAATCGTGGGAAATAACTAACGGAAAAGGCCAAGCAGTCGACAGACGCCTTATTAAAGTGAATTTATAGTTTCAAGGTTTCATATAAAGTATCTTGTGAAAAGAAGGTCAATACAGGTGGACAAATGAAGCGATGTAATAAAGTTCACTTAACTAATCTCTAAACCAGTGCCTGCTCTGCCATAAAGGGTAACTGAAGATGCTGTTCACATGATTTATGCCAGCGGGAGACCTGTAAAATTAAAATGTAAAGATGCTTGTAAATTAGTTGTGTGATGTCTTGCTCTCCTTCAGAAATCTTACATTTTCTTTTCAAATTAAGGGATCTATTCTTTTTCTCACAGCACCCAATAAAAGTTGCCACATCAGACCATCTGATAACGATTTTCAGTGCTGTAAAATTAATATTAGGAAACTGCATTATCTCCAATTCCCCACATGCAACCATAGAAGAAATAACCGATCCGATGGGAAGTAATTCAGAGCCGGAAAAAACACTGAATGATATTTTCCTCTTCAAATCATTAAATCTATCAAAATGCTCTATATTACCCACATCCCATAGTTAGGTTCTTGACTGCCATGGCAGCAAAAGTTCAAGTATGGGCAACTACTATAAATTTAATTCTTTATTTTGCATGTACAAAGGAAAAACAACAGGGGTATGTTACAGCTCCTTGAATAAAATTCCAATATTTTTTTAGACAATGTTAAAAATTCCATGGCACTCAAAGGTAGAGATCACAAAAAAGAGAGAAAGGTAACGCGTTTCGGTCACAAGCACAATCTTAATCTTCTTCTTTTTTTTTGCATGTACACCATGGCTAAAACACTTGAACATCACATCTATAAAGTATCAGATTTTTATGTATGATATTCCAAAATCATGATCATTGATATTGATTTTTTCCCCTTTTCAAGCTCACCCTACTGAAAAGACTAGCTGTAATTTTATAAAATGGCTTTTGAAATTTGCATCCATTACTGGGACTATACAGCTATAAAAATGTAGCTATGCAACTTACTAATATACTTCATTTTTCAATTTTACCCTGATCTTCATCTATAATATCCAGTTCCGAATCATTTCCTTTTTCGTGTCCTGCAGTGTTTTCTATGTCATCGCCTTACCAGAACTGTGTGTGATGGGGCAGGCTGACTGCTCCTTTTAATTGCTAAGCCAATTTCCTTTTTTTATCACAGGCAGCCAATAAGACAAGAAGGGGGATAGCTTAGCGATTTAGATAAGCAAGTCAGCCAGTACTCATCATGCACAACTCTTATTTGGTGTTGACACAGGAAACAATATCTTGCTTTCCACAAAAGCTTGCTGCTCCCTTCAGATGTGAAATATATTAACAAGTTGCTAAACGTACTAATTAAAATGCAGTTAACTGCAGTTTTTTTAGCTGAACAATCCATTTAAGCCACTCAACCACTGGTAGGTTTGAACACTGATGCTGGATTATAAAGAATGTCTTTTAATACATACCAATGGTGATCAGAAGTGAGCCAGTTGGCAAGTTGTCCTACTCCTAAAAAAATTGTTCAGAAGGTTGAGAGAGGATAAATTACACAAATAATTAAAGCACCACTTCGGCACTTTCTTTTTATTTCACCTTAGGAGTGGTAATCCATGTTCCTGCCTCTAGTAATATACTTACCAGCTGCCGTCTTCTGCTCTAACCGGCGCCGCTAAGGTTCTGCTCCTCCAACTATCTTGTGACTGCAGCTTCTGCTTGACTGGAAGTCAGAGCTCACCATCAGAAGCTCTCAATGCAAGTCTGTCATGGCCTTGTTCTGGCTTTCATAGACTTACATTGAAAAGTCACTTCCGTCTCCCATCAAACATTGGAGCGATTAGGCAGGTTACAGCTAGCAGAATACGGATATGGAGCAGCGCAGAGAACAAAAAAAAATGGTATGTATATTACTAGGGGCCTTGCACATGTAGGGGTCTTGCCATGCCCCTAGACGGCCATATAACTCGGACAAGGATCGAAACAAAATGCTCAGACTGGCCATCAACTCTCCCGACCCAAGCGTAACAGTGCATAGAAATACATGTTGTCACGCTCGGGTCAGGGGAGAGCCAGTCCGAGCATTGCATTGTGATCCTTGCCGAGTTATAGGCAATCTGACTATTCCTTAAATTTCTATGTGATGCTTAAATTTGTATTCTCAAACTCAAACTCTTTTATTATGATCAAGTGTTCATTATGTCAGAAACTTTAGTCCTTACTATTAAAAAGAAGGCTACCACTGCAGCCCATGCTTAGATTTGCCTGATCTCAGGCATTGAAGCCCAATCTGTAAATTTCCTGTTGGCCAATCTTGTCCTTAAATTACTTTTAAAGGCCGTCTATAACTGAGACTACTAAAAACACATCAATATGTAAAATGTCAGTCGAAAATAAAATTGAAAGGTAACCCTTCCTGCATGTAGGCTTCCAGTAAAAGGGGAGACCTCCTTGATGTCTACAAGAATAAGAAAATCTCCAGGAAGCTCCCGGTAACCTCCTAGAAGGCAACATCTCTCCATCTCAGCCTCCAGGGGCACTCCTAAGGGGTGGGAAAGAAATGTGAATGGCTTGGCAGAAAAGGGTTGTGGTTGTGCAAATTAACTTTGGCACAATTCCCAATGTCTTGAAAGATAGTTTTGAAAAGTTAACAAGTATGACTTTAAGCCATGTGTACAGTGTCCATTTTAGGACATGATCAGATATCAAAATCAAACATCAGAATGATGTCAGTTTGAGGCTAAATACCCTGTCTGAGAACTGATTTTGATAAGTGATTTTGGTAAGTGATTCTGACAAGTGATCCTGACAAGTGATTTTGACAAGTGATCCTGACAAGTGATTTTGACAAGTGATCCTCACAAGTGATTTTGATAAGTGATTCTGACAAGTGATTTTGACAAGTGATTCTGACAAATGATATTGACAAGTGATTCTGACAAGTGATTTTAACAAGTGATTTTGACAAGTGACTTTTACAACTGTAATAATAATAATAATAACAAAAGTCACTGTTCGCTGATGGGACTTGAACCCAAAATTCTGTGTCTCAAATCCAGTACACTAACCACTGAGCTATAAACTCAGTTGTAAAAACCTAGGAGTTTCATCAGATTTTCAACAGTGTTTGGTCCCATTTTCATCAGTTTTTCCTTGTATAGGGGAAAAAAAGTATGTACACCTTCTACTATGTAACAGTCCATGAACACCGGACCACACTTAGATGGCAAATGAGTTCTGACCATTTTTTCACGGACCTGTAGACTTGCATTGCCGTTTTTTATCTGACACTAGGGTCAAGATTGGACATGTCTTCACAATTTCACGCGGATCACTCAGTCTGTGAAAAATCACGAACACGTGAATGGTCACATTCACTATTGTAGGTATGAGTGCATGAAAAGCATGGATAGCACTCGTACACGAAAAACTATTCTGTGAATGAGGACTAAGTCTTTACACCAGTTATGTACGAAACAAACATCTTCTAGTCCATAATCTAGAGGGGTAACAACTTTTGCTCAAAATTTTTTTTACTGTATGTGTGAAAATTAAAGTCATGATCAAAACATGTGACCATATTTGTGAGCTTGTAATGTATGAAAGGTCCACCAATGGCTTAAAAGCTGTAATAGCTGCACATTACTGAGCTACATCCGGTTATGAGGCACACTTATTGAATAAATCTTTTCTTCTTAAGCGCATGGTTTATAAAGCAGCCAAACCCTCCGTAATCCAGTAATCCAATCTGTATGTTTTAAAAAAAAAAATAAAGGTCCAGCATCTGTTTCATTATGTGAATTACACTGCAGCTTATTCAAATATGTGTCTGGAGCTCTGTGGAAAATATCTGTAAACCTCAGTATCAATGGATAATTGCCACTTGATGATTGCTCTTTCAGAGACACTGAATATTGTAATGTCTTTTTTCCATCATGTCTTCCTCTGAGCTTGTTTTTCTAGTGAAAGCTTTCGATACGCTTACTAAAAAGCTGAATATACTGCCAAGACATAGATGTAGTTAATAGTTGACAACTATTAAAAGTTGACTTCATAGAGGTTCTAGGTGCATCACGAGTAGCATATTACTGATTGCAGAATTTGTTTTTTAATACTTAATATTTAAAAATTACATGCCCCAAAATGAAACGAGAGTTTTCGCATGAATAGTGTTAGTCAGAGTGGTCTCTCATAGAATACAATTATTTTTATAATTTTAGATGTAAAGATTAATGCCATCCAACTAGAAGGAGAGGTCAGTTCCTGACTGTTCTTCACTTTAAGATGCAGATGTGGAATGGCGCTGGATCATCTTAAGCAGACAAAGTATATGGCATGGTTACAGGACAACATATTCACAGTCTCTCACTATAAGGGCACTTAAAACTGATAGTCTGCAAGGGATGACATGATCAATCTAAAACACTCCTCCAACAACAGAGACATGTTAAGTGTAGTTGTTACTGTTAGAAATAGTTACTAACTTTTTGCAAATTCAGCAGAACCTCCTTAAAGGGATTGTCTGGCCTTAAGCTGCACGTCTGCAGTCAGTGTATGTGACTGCAGACTAGTGAATCCTCACAGCGCGCACACTAGTGGCTGTGAGGATTTTACCGATGCCGGCGCCGGGAGCAGACTTTCATGTGACCACAAGTATGCGATTTGCATACTTCTGGACACATTCTGACTAGGCTCAGCTGGCCTCGCTCAATACACTTGCATTGAGAGAAGCTGCGCACGTCTAGTTGTCACGTGACCATATGTATGCAAATCACATATTTATGATCATGCTCCCTCCTCTCCCATCACCAGAGAATCCTTACAGAGTGCAATGTGCCTACTGTGAGGATTCACAAGTCTACAGTCACGCAGAGTGACTGCAGACTGCCATGGTCTACCGTGCAGCTTCTTACACTCATTGTGGCTCCTAATATCCAAACATTTGCCCCAAGAGCTAGTCACAGCTACCTTACACTTTTCTTTCTCTGCTGCAACAAGAGACTCCCAACCTCTAGCAATCACTCCAGGCATCCACCACTTTGTCTAAGCCAGTCATCTCAGTAGATATCCAGCGGGTCATCTCATTGACATCCTCAACAGGCCATCTCAGTGGTATATTCGGCAGACAAACTAAATGGCTATGGTTCAGTAGTATAGATGTGCGAATCAAGCAAGATTCGAATTTGCCTGCTTGTGCAAATTTTCTTTGAAAATTTATTTCACAGACAAGTTATTCTCCTCTAATTTAATGTCCCTTTTTATGCTCTGGGGTCTATCCAGATACCAGAACATAACAAATGTCATGTAAAAATGTAAAATGTAAAAAATAAAAAAAATCCTTATACTCACTGCACCGCTCACCTATCCGGCCCCCTCCGTTTCTTACTGTCACCGGTACGGTCCTTGTCACATCTTCTGATCACTGCTACTCGCACAGAAATCCATTCTCACACTAGGCCGGAACTTCCGGTTTTGATCAAGCCCATAAGAATTCTGCGCAAATGTGCGGAAGGTGACGAAGTCATGACTTATTGATATGCGCTGTGACCTTAAGCATGCAAGTGCAGAAGAACCATCAGGGGCCTCATCAAAGCTTAGTGTGAGCAACAGTTATCAGAAGATGTTGTGATGACCGGACTGGTGATGGTGAGGAGTGGTAAGCGGTGAGTGAGTATAAGGATTTTTTTTTCATTAACTTTTTGATGGCCCTGCTATTTTGGAAAATCCATTAAGCAAATTACAATAATTCTGGATTTTGGTGAATGTGTATTTTTGTATAATTGGAGTAGAATTCAATTCAACTCTAATTTATTCGCTCACCTCTGCTCAGTAGTCATGTTAGCATTCTTAACTGGCTGCCTCATTCCCACACACTTGCTGTGCCCCTAGACCTTCACAGATGCACTCAGTAAAGCTATGCACCTGTTCCTCTGCCCTGCTGAGCCATGAGGAGATTAACACATGTACAGTTGGTACGGAAATTATTCAGACCCCTTTAAATTTTTCACTCTTTGTTTCATTGCAGCCATTTTGTAAATTCTAAAAAGCTCATTTTATTTCTCATTAGAGTACACTTTGCACCTCATCTTGACTGAAAAAAAAACAGAAATGTTGAAATTTTTGCAAATTTCTTAAAAAAGAAAAACTAAAATATCACATGGTCATAAGTATTCAGACCCTTTGCTCAACATTGAGTAGAAGCACCCTTTTGAGCTAGTGCAGCCATGAGTCTTCTTGGGAATGATGCAACAAGTTTTTGACACCTGGATTTGTGGATCCTCTGCCATTCTTGCTTCCAGATCCTCTCCAGTTCCGTCAGGTTGGATGGTGATCGTTGGTGGACAGCCATTTTCAGGTCTCTCCAGAGATGCTCAATTGGGTTTAGCTCAGGGCTCTGGCTGGGCCAGTCAAGAATGGTCACAGAGTTGTTCTGAAGCCACTTCTTTGTTATTTTAGCTGTGGACTTAGAGTCATTGTCTTGTTGAAAGGTGAACCTTTGGCCAAGTCTGAGTTCCAGAGCACTCTGGAAGGGGTTTTCATCTAGGATATATCTGTACTGGGCTGCTTTCATATTTCCTTCAATTGCAACCAGTCGTCCTGTCCCTGCAGATGAAAAACACCCCCATAGCATGATGCTGCCACCATCATGTTTCACTGTTGGGATTGTATTGGGCAGGTGATGAGTATTGTTGAGCGAATTTGTTCGACATTTCAAATTCGTGTTCATGTTCGGGGTTCCGGCTTGTTAGCGTCAAAAAATCGGCTCCGCCCACGAACATCCCTGATTTGCCCTACTGTCACACAGATAACATCTGCGAACAAGCTGGAAACCCGAACACGAATTTGAAATGCCGAAGAAATTCACTCAACACTAGTGATGAGCAGTTCCTGGCTTTCTCCACACATACCTCTTAGAATTATCACCAAAAAGTTCTATCTACGTCTCATCAGACCAGAGAATCTTATTTCTCACAGTCTGGGAGTCCTTCATGTGTTTTTGAGCAAACTCTATGTGGGCTTTCATATATCTTGCACTGAGGAGAGGCTTCCGTCGGGCCACTCTGCCATAAAGGCCCAACTGGTGGAGGGCTGCAGTGATAGTTGACTTTGTGGAACTTTCTCCCATCTCCCTACTGCATCTCTGGAGCTCAGCCACAGTGATGTGATCTTGGGGTTCTTCTTTACCTCTCTCATCAAGGCTCTTCTCACATGATTGCTCAGTTTGGCTGAACGGCCAGGTCTTGGAAGACTTCTGGTGGTCCCAAACTTCTTCCATTTAAGGATTATGGAGGCCACTGTGCTCTTATG
This sequence comes from Phyllobates terribilis, assembly GCF_046119375.1. Taxonomy (NCBI): domain Eukaryota; kingdom Metazoa; phylum Chordata; class Amphibia; order Anura; family Dendrobatidae; genus Phyllobates; species Phyllobates terribilis. The sequence continues at coordinate 303,910,639 of NW_027362768.1, read as the reverse complement.
AACTTTAAGTACTGCAGAAATTCTTTTGTAACCTTGGCCAGATCTGTGCCTTGCCACAATTCTGTCTCTGAGCTCCTTGGGCAGTTCCTTTGAGCTCATGATTCTCATTTGGTCTGACATGCACTGTGAGCTGTGAGGTCTTATATAGACAGGTGTGTGCCTTTCCAAATCAAGTCCTATCAGTTTAATTAAACACAGCTGGACTCCAATGAAGGAGTAGAACCTTCTCAAAGAGGATCACAAGGAAATGGACAGCATGTGACTTAAATATGAGTGTCTGAGCAAAGGGTCTGAATACTTATGACCATATGATATTTCAGTTTTTCTTTTTTAAGAAATTTGCAAAAATTTCTACATTTCTGCTTTTTTTCAGTCAAGATGGGGTGCAGTGTGTACTTTAATGAGAAAAAAAAGAACTTTTTTTGAATTTACCAAATGGCTGCAATGAAACAAACAGTGAAAAATTTAAAGGGGTCGGAATACTTTCCATACCCACTGTATGGGTACATGCCAGATTACTGACTCGTGTACCCAGTTGGTGCTTATTTGCAGTCTCATTATCCTTGTGCTTTGTGGAGCACAACTACAGCATTACTACCCTACAAGGGCTACGGGTATCTCCTCTTGTCAGTCTTGTTTCATCTCCCTCTTTGGATGGTCTCAAGTTTTGTAGTGATTGTCATCTTCCCTCTCTCTAAGGCCACATTCACATGGTCAGTACTTGGTCAGTATTTTACATGAGTATTCCTAGTTGAAAAATACAGAAGTGGTGACATGTTTCTATGATACTTTTCCTCTCATTGTTCCACTCCTGTTTTGGCCTACAAATACTGATGTAAAATACTGATCAAATACTGAATGTGTGCACATGGCCTAAGTCACAGTCTCTTTTTTAAAGGTTTGGTCTGACTACACCTTACAGGCAGACCCCAGTCAAGAAGCTTAACTGCTGTTTTGGATGTCTGGAAGGTCTCCCAGGGACAATCCAGAAGAGCTTACAAATATAATCAAGAAACAAACTCTTCTTGGTTGTTAACTTTATGTAATTGATCCTTGTAAATTCAGGAGTTAATTCCTCCACAATGGAACCTAGTTTCATTAATTCAACATTCAGCTTTTTGCTATTTTTTTTAAGGCCATCATATATATGAGATTATAATCATCCAAACTCCACAAACTTCTAATGTATTTGGGGTCCCCATGAGACTTGCCCATCAAACTTGTCGTTGTAGAGAATAAAGTGGTCAGTAAGGCAGTGGCCAAAAATTATGTGACCACTGAAATCCCATGTATGTTCAGTCGACACCTATCTAAGGTGTGTGGCCACCTTTATCTCCTTCATTCTCCATTCAGCCATTCCTTTTTCCCACTTTTTTCTTCCCATGTTCCCCATTCTTCCTGTCACTTCTATTGCTTTCCTATATTGATTTCTTCTGAGACTTCTCGGTCATTTGTCCAAATTTATTTTTATATTGTTTTTTTTATTTTTGCATTTCAACTGCTCCTGCAGATTACTTTCAGCCACACAGCTACTACCACATCATTCCCATCTAACTCTCATTCATCCAATTCCAAACTCTACAAACTTTTGGCAACTTTATTTCTATATTCAACTTGTGGTAGTTTAATTGCGTCAAGTTTGTAACTCATAAATTGAAAAAAGTAAAAATACTGGTTAGTATAACTATAAGTCATAAATTTTAATCTAATTTCAGGCCGAAAACCTGGAGCATAATACCATAGCAGAAAAATGGATAAGAGTATAAGAAACTGAGTATGTATTTTATTATTCGGCATTATGCATTGTTGCGTTGGAGTTTGATAGGGAAGTCAAACAAATTCCATTTGTTGTGGATTATTTGCAGATTCAAAACTAAATCTGCATCTCTTATAAAAAAATAAATGTTTTTTGCAAAGTTTAGAAGAAATAAAATCACTGTACTTACCTCCCCTAGAGCTGGTCTGTGTTTAACCCAGCCACCTGCAATGATTTCTCAACCCATGTGAAATCCAAATCATTGCAGGAGGTCAGGCTGTGTACACAATGGCAGAAGATGAGGCTAGTTTTACATGGAAAGGTGAGTACAGAGTTTTTTTTTTATTTTTTTTTAATTGTCTTCTTTATGTATGAACAAATCTACAGAATAATCACCGCCAAACTCTATATAATTTAGTGTGTATTTGTATTGGGAAATATCACTATTGTTTTTGAAGGAATTGTTGTGAAAATTCCACCACATGTCTAAGTACCTTAAATCGATACAGCAGTGCCATGACTCACTCATTCTCTGTCACGCAAGGTGTGGGAAATACTTAGTGCTGCACAAAGGGAAGAGGGAAAGGGAGCCCAGATTCTAGGGAAAGGGTGGAATTGGAGACCTCCTAGAATGATCTGGCATCACCCTATCTCCTTTAACGTCCCTGTATTGGCTCTTCACCAATCGCTGCACACGTGCCTTGCCCTGTCTTTCCCTGGCGTATGGCAATGGCTAGGGAAGGGAGGAGATGAGCACTGGTCGATCTCCACTAAACACTATAGACAATAAGGGTACACAAACAGGGGGAAATTGCTTAGCTTTAGATGACTCCAGACAAATGTGCATATGTCCTCAAGTTTCAGAGATTACAAAGTACTGCTCTTGCTAAGCCTTCACAAGTAGTAATGTCAGCACCTCCCTCTGAAACACAGCAGGTATTCATACACCCAGGCAGGGTGTTAATTAGCCAGAGAAAGGTCCAAGTGACAGTCTCTAAGAAGATGTCTGTAATGCCAAACGTAGAGATCTCCTGCAACCAACTGCAGGGCGACTGTCTGTCACGTCTGACACACCTGTGACTTTCTCAGTGTCAATAACTAGAGATAAGCGAATTATGTCTAAACAAATCTAATTAATTTCCAACTTCCCAAAATTTGTGGATTCAGATTAATCTGAATTGTTAGGCATTTGCTTTGTACAAACCCAGCAAAATGGTGGCTATCTGGCCACAATTTTTGCTGGGTTGTGAGAGCGGGGAAGGAAGTTAAAAATAATTAAATTTTTGACTCACTTCTCCTCAGCCTTTCCCGTATTAGTGCCATTGCTGCTCCCTGTCCTGTCTACTTATCAGGTCCTCTTCCCTCTTCTTCTCCCGCTTCCAGTGGGCACTGCCACTGACTAGAACCCACACTGTCATGTGTAGCACGACGCAAGTTAATGACATGCATCGCATCTAATGTGGTCACGTGGTCGCACCTCATTGATTTGCATCGTGCCCCATCTCACTGTGTGGAGCCTAGTAAGTGGCAGTGTCCACATGAAAACCAAGAGGTAAAATAAGAAGGTAGAACAGCCAATTGAAGGACTAATCTGGGAGCGTTAGTCGGACCGGTATGGGGGGGGGCAAAGGAAACGGAAGTACTGTATAACAGTTATTTTTAAACTTCTAAGCAGATTTGATTTACACCAAATATGTTCACTGTGAATCGAATACCTTGCCACCCCCCAGAATTGAGCTCATATGGCTTCATCAAATTCAGTAGATTTGCCCAACTCTACTGTTGACCATTACTTTCTGTGTCAATCTCACAAATCGTAACAGTATGTTATGTTTTTCTGCTATTGAAATAACCTTTTAAGGTTATTTTTGTAAATAAAGAGGTTATCCGGCTTTAGGGTATATGTTTGCAGTCACTCTGTGTAACTGCACACTTGTGAATCCTCCTATCCATTAGTGCACTGGGAGCAGGATATTTGTATACTTTCAGCCACACTCCAACTAGACTTGCCTGACCTCACTCAATACATTTGAATTGAGCAAGGTCACACACGTCTAGTCGTCACATGACAGCATATATTTAAATCGCATACTTGCAGTCATGCGCCCTCCACTATCGGCACTGGCACCAGAGAATCCTCACAGTTCAAAGTGTGCCCCATGTGAGTATTCACAAGTCTGCAGTCACATGGAATGACTGCTTACCTATACCCTTAGGCCGGACAACGCCTTTAACGGCCAATAGACTATATTGTTAAGGTAGAACTGTTCAACTACATGAGTTCTTCACTATAGAAAGAAAGTGGCATAAATTAAGGTGACAGGCTTAATAGGCTTTACTTTCTAGAATTGCAGGGCTCCTACTTTGTGTGATATCTGACAGAATGAGTTCTTTTCATTTATGAATTAAGGAGAATGATCCTCTTAGTGCCTCAGCTGTATCAAGCTCCTTTATCTACATTACCTCTGAAGGCCTCCTCTGTGCATGTGTCTCTCTACAAGTGGGTCATTCATCCCTCCTCTTCCTGGTGCCCGCTGACAGTTTTATCTGAGCAGTTTGTTCTCCTACTTAATCAGCTGCTTCAAGTTGAGTCATTGTTAACACTTTGACTTAAGAGCTTTTTATATTTACTACTCAACAGTAGAGATGAGCGGTGTTCGACTCGAACTGTTCGCCAATCTCAAATTCGAGCTGTTTTGGGCGGTGTTCGAGCCGTTCGGCGAACACGAACGATTTGAAAAAAATTCGGCTGTTCTAGGTTATGTTCGATAACTGTTCGTGCACCAAAATCATAACTGGATTTTTTCTCAGTAATGATGAAAATTAATGTTAATACGCAGTTTGAGTGTACAGCGGGGCGGGGGGAGGGGCAGGGGATGGATCTCTGCAGGAATAATGAAGATCTCCATTTTTTTTTCTCTTTCCTGCATTTACAGTGGGGAGGTGGAATCTGTCAGCCTATCAGCAGCGCACACACGGAGCGAATTGCTTTTTTTCACACAAGCAAGGGCATGTGTCATTGGCAGTGTATGTCACATGTCCTTGCCCTATAAGACCCAGCCATTTTCCCCGTCGCCACCATTCTCTCACTGCTGCAGCTGCGTGTTAGACGGCAGCGCTATACCTTGTTAATTTCAAGCCAATTTTCGCACAAATCTACAGATAGCTTGGGAGTAGGGAATAGTTGTGATTGCAGTCCTTTTAAGGACTAGGTTACAGCATTTCCTACGACTTTTATCAGGCAGGTCTGTGCTCTTAAATAGATAGGTTGGGAGTAAAGACTAATTGTAATTGCAGTCCTTTTCTGTACTAAGTTATTTCAGTCCCTATTAGTTTTTGCCAGGCAGGTCTGTGCCAATGCTGTGCAAGTTTTTTTCACAGCAATTGGCTAAATCTAGCAAAGCTAATCCTTTTTGGCCTATTGCAGAGTGTGTTAGTTAGTGGAGTAGCCTATCTTTGTTGCAAGATATACCACCTGTGTATAGAATACCAATTTTTTTACTGCACCTAGTGAAGTAAAACCTTTTAGGCATAGCATCATTCTATTAGTCCATCTATACTGACCTCCATCAGGTTGCAAATTGAATATAATTTTTTTCTGCATCTAGCTCTGAAAAAATATTTGGGCTTCTAGCAGTGTGTGGGACTTGGTCTATTAGTCCATCTATACTGACCTCCATCAGGTTTCAAATTATAAATAATTTTTATCTGCTTCTAGCTCTGAAAAAATATTTGGGCTTCTAGCAGTGTGTGGGACTTGGCCTATTAGTCCATCTATACTGACCTCCATCAGATTGCAAATTAAAAATAATTTTTATCTGCATCTAGCTCTGAAAAAATGTTTGGGCTTCTAGCAGTGTGTGGGACTTGGTCTATTAGTCCATCTATACTGACCTCCATCAGGTTGCAAATTGAATATAATTTTTTTCTCCATCTAGCTCTGAAAAAACATTTGGGCTTCTAGCAGTGTGTGGGACTTGGTCTATTAGTCCATCTATAATGACCTCCATCAGGTTGCAAATTAAAAATAATTTTTATCTGCATCTAGCTCTGAAAAAATATTTGGGCTTCTAGCAGTGTGTGGGACTTGGTCTATTAGTCCATCTATACTGACCTCCATCAGGTTGCAAATTGAAAATAATTTTTATCTGCATCTAGCTCTGAAAATATATTTGGGCTTCTAGCAGTGTGTGGGACTTGGTCTATTAGTCCATCTATACTGACCTCCATCAGGTTGCAAATTGAATATAATTTTTTTCTGCATCTAGCTCTGAAAAAATATTTGGGCTTCTAGCAGTGTGTGGGACTAGGTCTATTAGTCCATCTATACTGACCTCCATCAGGTTGCAAATTAAAAATAATTTTTATCTGCATCTAGCTCTGAAAAGATATTTGGGCTTCTAGCAGTGTGTGGGACTTGGTCTATTAGTCCATCTATACTGACCTCCATCAGGTTGCAAATTAAAAATAATTTTTATCTGCATCTAGCTCTGAAAAAATATTTGGGCTTCTAGCAGTGTGTGGGACTTGGTCTATTAGTCCATCTATACTGACCTCCATCAGGTTACAAATTAAAAATAATTTTTATCTGCATCTAGCTCTGAAAAAAATATTTGGGCTTCTAGCAGTGTGTGGGACTTGGTCTATTAGTCCATCTATACTGACCTCCATCAGGTTGCAAATTGAATATCATTTTTTTCTGCATCTAGCTCTGAAAAAATATTTGGGCTTCTAGCAGTGTGTGGGACTTGGTCTATTAGTCCATCTATACTGACCTCCATCAGGTTGCAAATTGAATATAAATTTTTTCTGCATCTAACCCAGCCAATAGTTTTGGCCTAATACCACAGTTTGGCCACTCAGCTCTGCTCGAATCCCATCCATTGTTTTTTTGTGCAAACAACTCCAGACTTGTGAATTAGTTAACCACCAAAATGAGTGGAAAAAGGCCTGCTGCTGGTGGAAAGGGGAATAGGCGTCTTGGGAAGGGGAAAAAAGGTTGTGTCCGTGGGGTAGGTGTTAAAGCAACAGTAACATCTGCAGATGAAAGACCATCTTCCAGCCAAACTAAAATGTCTACTTCTTTTAGCGGACAATGTGATAAGATCCCTTTCTTACGGCCACGCCAAACGCTACAATTTCCAGATGAGGCACAAAAACAGCAGGTGCTTCAACGGATATCAAGTGCTCCTTTAAGTGGGCTCTCCTCCACATCAACTTCAACATCACAAATACTCCAGTCCTCACAGGTGTCACCCCAATCGCACTTGCTTCCTCACAGCTCCCAAATCTCCAGCTGCCCGTCTGAGTATGAGGTAGAACAGATGGTTGAGTCTGCAGAGCTGTTTACTCATACTATAGCCTGGGAATCAGAGGTCGGCTACAGCGCTTCTGTGAATCCAGACGAGGAAATGATCTGCACTGATGCCCAGAATCTTTATGAGTCGGATCCAGGACCAGACGCAGAAGGTTCTGACCATAATGTAGACCCTCGCTCCCAAACTGTAACTCCTGTTGGTGGAGACAATGAGGAAGACGATGATGAGACTCAAATACCTGATTGGAGCGACAACTTTAGTTTTTTGTCTGGGCAGGAACAGGTTGGCTCTGAGGACGACGGGTGTGATAACACACAGGGTGATGATGATGAGTTTGGAGATCCCACTTACTGTCAACCCACAGTCAGCCAAGAGATGAGGTCAGCAGAGGAGGTGGAGGAGAATGCTAGTGACGACGAGGTCAGGTTGCGCCTTCCTGGACAGAGACGCAGTACTGGAAGCACGTCAACAACTACATCCTCAAACACAACTCTGCCTCTCACCACAAGTCGTGGTGGCTCTTCAGGTCGCATGGGTGCTAAGCCTTGCATAGCCTGGGCATTTTTTCAGATCGATAAAGATGACCCATCTCGTGTTATCTGTAACATTTGTCAGCAAAAGCTAAGTAGAGGCCAAAAAATACATAGTTTGAGTACTTCATGCATGAACCGGCACATGGACATGAAGCATAAGTTGCAGTGGGAAGCTCACTGTGCTACAATGCGGCCTAGCCGGCCGGGCCAACCACCGTCTGCCACATCTTGTGCATCCGTGGCCTCTTCATCCTCTGTGACTGGGGGGACAGCAGTCACACCTGTCTTGGGACGCAGACCTGACACCTCTTTACCCGCAACAGCCAGCGTGATTGGCAGATCATCATTTTCTTTGGAGGTGGTAACACCAGCTGGTGTTGAGCGCTGTCCGACATCGATAGCACCATCTATGGATCAAGGCAACCTAACATGTCCGCCTGCATCCTCCTCACAGACCGGCAGTTTGCCGGGGACACCCTTATCAACCCCGTCTAAGCACAACAGCCAGCCCTCGGTCCCTCAGATGTGGACAAGTAAAAGACCATTTCCTCCTAGCCATGAGAAAGCTAAGAGGTTGAATTTCACCATCTGCAAGCTCTTGGCTACAGAAATGCTGCCTTTCCGCCTGGTGGACACAGAGGATTTTCGAGACCTTATGTCCGTCGCAGTGCCCCAGTACCAGATGCCCAGTCGGCACTACTTCTCAAAGAAAGGTGTGCCTGCTCTCCACCAGCATGTCGCACACAACATCACCGCTTCTTTGAGAAACTCTGTGTGTGACATGGTGCATTTCACCACAGACACTTGGATGAGTAGGCATGGACAGGGGCGTTACATGTCGCTGACTGGGCACTGGGTAACTATGGTGACAGCAGGACAAGGGGCTGCTGTCCAAGTCTTGCCGTCCCCACGAGTTGTGCGTCAATCCTCTTTATCTCAAAGTTCCTCCACTGCTTCTGCCTCCTCAACCTCCTCTCGGTCCTCCACCTGCACCAAAAGCCTGTCTGGTCATGCCACAAGCTTTCTAACTGCGCAGAAGGGATCCTGCACACCTCCTTACTATGACAGCAGTAGGGCTCAACGTCATCAGGCGGTTTTTACTTTGAAATGTCTGGGAAATGTGAGTCACACAGCTGATGAGTTGTGGTCAGCTCTGGAGAACCAATTTCATGAATGGTTGTCTCCACTGGACCTGAAACCAGGGAAGGCCGTGTGTGACAATGCTGCAAACCTGGGTGCGGCCTTTCGCCGGGGCAATGTCACACACGTGCCTTGTATGGCTCACGTGTTGAACATGGTTGTCCAGCAATTTTTAGCCCACTATCCCGCACTTGATGGCCTTCTGCAGAGGGCACTGTCGCTGTGTGCTCACTTCCGCCGTTCGCATCCCGCAGCTCAGCGACTTACATCTCTACAGAAGTCGTTGGGCCTGCCACTTCACCGGCTAAAATGCGATGTGCCTACCCGGTGGAATTCAACTCTGCACATGTTGCAGCGACTGTGGCAGCACCGACAAGCCCTGGTGCAATACGTTCTGACGTATAGCCTGGGCCAACGAGATCCAGAGGTGGGGCAAATCACGCTGGAGGAGTGGTCTCAGATCATGGACCTATGCACCCCTCTGCACAGTTTTGAAATGGCGATGAAGATGTTTAGTGCTGACGATGCCATTATCAGCATGACTATTCCGGTGATTTACATGCTGGAGCACATGTTAAACAGAATTCGGAGTCAGGTGGTGGCACAAGAGGAGGTGGAGGAAGTAGAGGAGGAGGAGTTGTATGCGGAAGGGCTAACATCTGCAAGGTCCAGACGGTCGGCAGCACCAAGGCGGCAGGCATGTGAGGGTGGGGGAGATGGTTTTACCAGGGCGCATGGTAGCAGCCAAACTAGTGAGGAAGGTGCAGGAGCCCAGGAAGAAGTGGAGGACGAACTGATGGAAGACTCATCAGATGAGGGAGACCTTGATCACATTTCTGTTGTGCGAGGTTGGGGGGAGAGGACAGAGGAAGGAAGTATGATTGTTACCTCGCCACCAAAACAACAGGGACTTGGTGCTCCTGGATGCGCAAGACACATGAGTGCCTTCTTGCTGCACTACCTGCAACATGACCCTCGGATTGTGAGATTTAGAAATAATCCTGACTACTGGGTTGTGTGGCAAGACGACTCGCCCGGCTCTCCCGGAGGCAGACTCAGGACACACGTTCTCAGGTTACGTTCCTGCTGGTTTATTATCTGGCATAAAGCCAGCAGAGTTTTGCAGGAAAAAAAAAAACAATAAACAAAGTCTAGCTCAGTCCATAGATGAGCGGGTTCCGCCCGCTCTCGGTAGCATAAACTGCACAGTCCAAGTAACAAGCTCTGCAGCTTCCACAATACTGTCTGGAGACTTCCCTCTCCAGACCACACTCTAGAGAAAAAAAAACAGGACTGAGCTTTTACACATTGCTCAGCCACACCCTGAGGGGAGGTAGGGGGAATGGCGTCCCGCCCTCTTTGCCATTCCCATAAAACCGCACACCCTTTAAAAGAGTAAATCTACCAGCATATAACATGCTGGCAGAAAAATAAAGTAGGTCTTAGTTCACACAGGAGAGCATCCTGAGTGACACATACCTCCCCTCACATATAAAACCAGTGACACTGTCACATATTCCCCTCCTCTGCCCAAAGCCGGGGGTTTGGGCACCTTCTGATACCAGGCAGGGAATCCTAGAGAGGGCATCTGCATTCCCGTGTAACTTCCCGGGCCTATGCTCCACATTAAAGTTAAAATCTTGAAGTCCTAGGAACCATCTAGTTACCCTCACATTTTTACCCCTCTTCTCCCTCAACCATCTCAATGGGGCATGGTCTGATACTAATTTAAACTTCCGGCCTAGTAGGTAATATTTCAGTGTATCCACGGCCCATTTTATGGCTAAACACTCTTTCTCTACTATGGCGTAGTTCTTCTCGCAGGAGGACAGCTTTCGGCTTAGATAGAGAATGGGATGTTCTTTATCTCTTGGGAGAGCACAGCCCCTAGACCAACCTCTGAAGCGTCCGTCTGGACCACAAATTCTTTCTTGAAGTCTGGCGCGACCAGGACCGGCTGCTTGCACAGTGTTAGCTTCAACTGTTGAAACGCGGTCTCCGTTTCTTCCATCCATTTCACCATGGTTGATTTGGTGCCTTCTAGAACAGGGTTCCCCAACTCCAGTCCTCAAGGCCCACCAACAGGTCATGTTTTCAGGATTTCCTTAGTATTGCACAGGTGATGGAATTATTGCCTGTGCAGGTGATGCAATTATCAACTGTGTAATACTAAGGAAATCCTGAAAACATGACCTGTTGGTGGGCCTTGAGGACTGGAGTTGGGGAACCCTGTTCTAGAAGATCCGTTAGTGGTGCAGCAATCATAGCGAAATTCAGGATAAACCGCCGGTAGTATCCCACCATTCCCGGGAATGCTCTCACCTGTTTCTTCGAGAGCGGTTGCGGCCAGGTTTGAATTGCCTCCACTTTCTTGATTTGAGGCTTTATTTCGCTTCTCCCAACAACTTAGCCCAGGTACTTGGCCTCCTCTTTTCCGATGGCACACTTTCTCGGATTTATGGTAAATCCCGCCTTCCTTAGCGCCTCCAGAACGGCCTGTAGTTTAGGTAGGTGACTAGCCCAGTCTGGGCTAAAGACCACAATGTCGTCGAGGTAGGCTGCGGCATACTTCTTATGTGGGGCTAGGACCCGATCCATAGCCCTCTGGAAAGTTGCTGGGGCCCCCTGTAGTCCGAACGGCATCCTCGTGTATTGAAAACACCCATCAGGTGTTGAGAAAGCCGTCTTCTCCTTAGCCATCTGGGACATGGGGATCTGCCAGTAGCCCTTCGTCAGGTCAAGAGTGGTGATATACCTCGCCGTTCCAAGCCTCTCGATGAGTTCGTCAACGCGGGGCATCGGGTATTCGTCACACTTGAATACCTCATTCAGCCGGCGGTAGTCATTACAAAACCTCCACTCTCCATTGGGTTTTGGCATGAGGACGATTGGGCTCGACCACCCACTCATTGACTCCTCTATTACTCCAAGGTCCAACATCCTCTTCACCTCGGCCGAGATCACCTCCCGGCGTGCTTCTGGAATCCGATACGGCTTCAGATTCACTCATATGTGCGGCTCTGTCAGCACATCATGCTCTACCACTTGAGTATGCCCCGGCAACTCTGAGAACAGCTCCCGATTCCGCTGTAGTAATTCTCGACACTGTTGCTTCTGGGCAGGTGATAGAGTCTCTGCAATAGTGACCTCCTCCACCTTGCCTTCTGGTGCGGCTCCCAGGCAAGGAGTTTCCACAAGTTCTCGGTCCCGCCTTGGCTTGAGCAAATTTACATGACATATTTGATGCGGCTTTCTTCGGCCAGGCTGGTGGACTTTATAATTAACCTCGCTGACTTTCTCCACCACCTCGTATGGACCTTGCTATTTGGCGAGGAACTTGCTCTCAATGGTAGGGATCAGCACCAAAACACGGTCCCCGGGCTGGAACTGTCTTAGTCTCGACGACCGGTTATAGACCCTCACCTGGGCTTCCTGCGCCTGGAGGAGATATTCCTTCACGATGGGCATCACCTTTGACATTCTCTCCTGTAACTGGGCGACATGTTCGATGATACTCCGGTGTGGCGTGACTTCAGCCTCCCAAGTTTCCTTGGCGATGTCTAGGAGACCTCTTGGATGCCGTCCATATAGGAGCTCAAATGGAGAGAAGCCAGTGGAGGCTTGAGGAACTTCTCTGACCAAGAAAAGCAGAAATGGGAGCAGGTAGTCCCAGTCTCGCCCATCCTTTTCAATGACCTTCTTGAGCATGGCCTTTAAGGTCTTGTTGAAGCGTTCTACTAGGCCGTCTGTCTGTGGATGATAAACCGAGGTCCGAAGCTGAGTTATCTGAAGGACTCTGCAAAGCTCCTTCATCACGTTGCTCATGAAGGGGGTTCCTTGGTCTGTCAGAATCTCTTTTGGTAGACCTGTCCGAGCAAAAATATGGACCAGCTCTCGGGCTATACTTTTACTGGACATGTTCCTTAGGGGAACCGCTTCCGGATACCGAGTCGCATAGTCCATGACGACCAGGATATATTGGTGGCCCCGAGCTGATTTAACTAAGGGGCCCACGAGGTCCATGGCAATCCTCTCAAAGGGAACCTCTATCACAGGTAGTGGGACTAAGGGGCTACGGAAGTGGAAGGAGGGAGCGGTTATTTGGCAGGTGGGGCAGGACCTACAATAGTTTTGAACTTCTCAATAACACCCTGTCCAATAAAACCTTCTCAATATCCTCTCCTGAGTTTTCTCGATCCCTAGGTGTCCCCCCAGAACATGTGAATGGGCCATATCTAGCACCCGCCGTCTGTATGGCCCCGGCACTAACAGCTGTTCTACTATCTCACCGCCCCTCAGTTTGGCCACCCGATATAGCAACTCCCCCTGCACTGCAAAGTGGGGGAATCTGGTGTCGGCCCCCGGCTCTTGGGCAACCCCATTACATACAGTAACCTGGTCGAATGCCCCTTTTAAGGTCAGGTCTCGAACATGAGCTGTCCCAAACTTCTCTTTGGACATATCTAACGCCGGGAGGTCGGCCTCCTCGGTCACCGTCTCACCCTCGTCACCGACAAGGACACACAGTGGGAACTCCTCCATCTGCGACTTCGTCGGGGTTTCTTCTTCAAGGACCTGGCTTTTCCCCATGCTACTTAGTCCACTTCCCTTCCCCCCACAAGTCCCAGAATAAGGAAAAATCACGGCCCAATATGACGGGATGTATCAGGTCCTTTACTACCCCGACTTCATGGGACTGAGCACCACAGTCTGTCCCCACTGTTACTGTGGCCACGGGATAGTCCTTGGCGTCACCATGGATGCACCGAATGCCCAGGGTTTTGGAAGGGATCAACCAGTGGGGAAGGGATGCTCTGATCAAGGTCACCAGACTCCCGGAGTCCAACAGCCCAAGCACTTTTACTCCATTAATGGACACTGCACACGCCTGCGGCCCCTCACCGGGTCGGCAGTCCACGCTACAGGCTGGATAGGCATAATAGGAGACCCGTCTGCCTAGGCTGCAGTCCATGGGCTCAGGGGATATTTGACACCTGGCGGCTACATGTCCAGGGTTGTGACACCGCCAGCAAACTATATCTTTACCAACTGTTCTAACGGCACCTTCAGTGGGAGTGGGACGCCCCCCAGAGGTGGCTCTAGACCCCTTCCGTGGTGAACCCGCCCCCCTTTGCATATCCCAGTAGGGAGAAGTGACTGCATCCGGTTTCCCAAGAGATCTCTCGACTACCTGGTACCTCTCTACCAGGCCGATGAAGTCATCTGCGTTCTGGGGATCACCCTGGGCAACCCAGGTCTGTACTGGCTTGGGAAGGGAATGCATGAATCTGTCAATCACCACCCGCTCAACCATCTGGGCCGGAGTGGAGGACTCCGGTTGTAGCCACTTCTGAACCAGATGCAGGAGGTCAAACATCTGCGAGCGAGGGGGTTTGTCGCTAGCATACGCCCAGTAATGAACTCGCTGGGCTCTCATCGCCATATTTACTCCCAGACGTGCTAAGATCTCTGTCTTTAGTTTGGGATACTCCTTAGCATCTTGCTAAGGAGTCAAATAGTCAAAATACGCCTTCTGGGGTTCACCCGATAAATATGGTGCCAGAACCTCTGCCCACTGTGCTGGTGGAAGTCTCTCCTGATCAGCCACCCTCTTTAAAACAGTCAGAAATGCTTCTACATCATCCCCAGGGGTCATCTTCTGCATGGCCCGCCTTACCGCCTTCCTGACGTGAGAATCATCAGTCGGTCCTGGGGGTGGGGCATCCGCCCTGCTCTGGATGGCGTCCACCAAAAGCTGTATCTGCTGTTGCGCCTCCTGCTGGTGCTGCTGCTGCGACTTTTGCTGCAACTGGATTTGCTGAAGCAACAGTTTGGTCGTCTCCTGGTGCTGCTGCTGTATGCTCTGCTGGGCCTGGACCAGGTGCTTAGCGAGCTCCTTAATGCTGCTGGACTTCTCTGGCAGGCTGGCAGCCTTCACCCAAGACATCCACCCGTCTTTGTGGCAGGTACACGTGTTCCTGGAATCCTGCACGCACTCTCACACCAACTGTGGCAAGACGACTCGCCCGGCTCTCCCGGAGGCAGACTCAGGACACACGTTCTCAGGTTACGTTCCTGCTGGTTTATTATCTGGCATAAAGCCAGCAGGGTTTTGCAGGAAAAAAAAAAACAATAAACAAAGTCTAGCTCAGTCCATAGATGAGCGGGTTCCGCCCGCTCTCGGTAGCATAAACTGCACAGTCCAAGTAACAAGCTCTGCAGCTTCCACAATACTGTCTGGAGACTTCCCTCTCCAGACCACACTCTAGAGAAAAAAAAAACAGGACTGAGCTTTTACACATTGCTCAGCCACACCCAGAGGGGAGGTAGGGGGAATGGCGTCCCGCCCTCTTTGCCATTCCCATAAAACCGCACACCCTTTAAAAGAGTAAATCTACCAGCTTATAACATGCTGGCAGAAAAATAAAGTAGGTCTTAGTTCACACAGGAGAGCATCCTGAGTGACACATACCTCCCCTCACATATAAAACCAGTGACACTGTCACAGTTGCCACACTGTTAGATCCCGGTACTAAAGTAAATTTGCAGAAATTATTCCTGCCATAGAAAGGGATGCACGCTTGCAGGAGTATCAGCAGAGACTGTTGCAGAATCTTACATGTGCCTTTCCACAAAACACCAGTGGTACACGAAGTAAATCTCACAGTTCCAACTTGCCAACTGTGGGACCGTCGAGTGTTCAGCACTCAAACCGTAACAGAAACACAGTATCTTCTGGTAACATCAATTTTGCGGAATCATTTCACCACTTTATTAGCCCATCCATTGCAAGGCCACAGGAGACAAGAAGTCTGACACATAGTCAACGCCTAGAGACGATGGTACAGGAGTATCTCCAAGTAAACATTGAAGCCATGACTGTGTCACTGGACCCTTGCTCTTTTTGGGCTTCCAATCTGGATAAATGGCCGGAGCTAGCCACTTATGCCTTGGAGATCTTGTCATGCCCCGCAGCCAGCGTTCTGTCTGAACGTGTGTTCAGCGCTGCTGGTGGTGTGCTGACAGATAAGCGCACGCGGCTGTCCACTGATAATGTAGACAGACTCACGTTCATAAAGATGAACAAATCATGGATACGAAAAGACTTTTCTACCCCTGTGTCATCCTGGGGAGAGTAAAAGCTTTATGATTGGTTAAAATCACCTCACCAACCGTTTTAGGCTTTCAAATTACTAATCATGTTTATCTGTATCTTGGCTGGAAAATAATTTGGGCTTTGTAGCAGTGTGCAGCACTGATTCTATTAGGCCATCTATACTAAGCTCCACCAGATTTAAAATTACTAATCATGTTTATATGTATCTTGGCTGGAAAATAATTTGGGCTTTGTAGCAGTGTGCAGTACTGATTCTATTAGGCCATCTATACTAAGCTCCACCAGATTTAAAATTAATAATAATATTTAGCTGCATCTAGCCCGGAAAATAATTTTGGGGCTCCGAGATGCGCAAGACACATAAGTGCCTTCTTGCTGCACTACCTGCAACATGACCCTCAGATTGTCAGAATTCGAAGTAATCCTGACTACTGGGTTGCCACACTCTTAGATCCCCCACACTCTTCGATCAAATTTTTCATTTTAATAAAGACCAAAAAAATGGTCATTTTTGAAATTATAAGCATTAGCATGTTATTAGAAACTGAAATCAAACAGTTTTCAACTCAAAACTTTATTCTAGGTGATGTTATATTTGCACATAGGACCCCTTGTTCGAAAGCAGCTTCTGAACTCTCTCGTCCATTGAATTTGTCAGGTTTTGGATGGTTTCTGCTTCAATTGTTTTGCATGAGGACAGAATACCCTGCCAGAGCTGTTGCTTTGATGTGAACTGCCTCCCGCCATCATAGACACTCCTTTTGATGATGCTCCAGAGGTTCTGAATGGGGTAGAGGTCAGGGGAGCATGGTGGTCACACCATAAGTTTGTCCCCTTTTATGCCCATATCAGCCAGAGATGCAGATGTGTTATGTGCAGCATGAGACGGTGCATTATCATGCATGAAAATGATCTTGCTGTGGAATACACGGTTCTTCTTCTTGAACCATGGCAGGAAGTGCTGTTTGAGAAACTCCACATACATTATGGATTTCATCTTTACCCCTTCAGGGATCCTAAAGGGGCCGACAATCTCTCTCCCCATGATTCCAGCCCAAAACATTTCTCCACCTCCTCCTTGTTGGCACTGTAGCCGTGTTTGCGTGGGGTGTCCATCAACCAGCCATCCTCCACTCCATCTATCTGGACCATCGAGCGTTGCACGGCACTCATCCGTGAACAAAACAGTTTTAAAATCAGTCTTCATGTATTGTTTCCCCCCCTGGAGCCATTTCTGCTTGTGTGCAGTGGATAGAGGAGGTCGACAGGATGGCGTACGCACAGCTGCAAACCTCTGAAGGACCCTGCATCTTGTTGTTCGGGGGACGTTTGGAGGCACCAGCAGCTTCAAAAACTCGTCTGCTGCTTTGACAAGGCTTTTTTGCCACTGCTCTTTTAACCTGACGTAATTGCCTGTAGGAAAGAGTCCTCAATTTTCCCTTATCAGCACGCACACGTGTGTACTGTGAATCAGCTACATACTTCTTGATTGCCAAGACACTTCATCCTGATCATCGCACAATGTTGATTGTAGTCATGCCTTGACCTAAACACTCCACAATTTGTTGCTTCTCACCAGCCGACACATCCTTTTTCTTTCCCATTTTGGCAGAAAATGTAGGCTGCTTAATAATGTGGGACAGCCTTCTTAAGTAGTCTTGCCTTTCATTGGACACACCTGCCAAACTAATTAGCAAAGGTGTCTGCAATTGCTTACAGTGATATAAAGAGCCCTGACACACATCACCATCAATGAGTTTAACTGACAAACAAACAAATTCTTCCCTTATCACTCCTAAACACTTTTTGCATAATAATTTGGAACACAGTGTACATGTGCTTTTCCACAAAATACCAGTGGTTCACGTGGTGAATCTTACAGTTCTAACTTGCCAACCGTGGTCTGTATGGAGTTGTTCAATAAAGGGCCCAAAATTAAGATAACATAGACGGGAGAGGTCTCTATGAATAGGAATTCCTAAGTATTTGATACCCTGTGAGGGCCAGGCTAAGGGAAAGTTGGACTGGATGGAATCCTGTATGGATTTGGGGAGGGAGACATCGAGGGCCTCAGACTTCGCTGCATTGATTTTAAAATTTGACCATGTAACAAAGTGATCTATTTCAGCCATAACAGCAGGGATGGATATATGTGATTGAGTGATATATACTAGGACATCATCAGCAAATAGAGAGCACTTGTACTCGGTGCCTCCCACCTCAATCCACCTAATATTGGGGTTATGGCGAATTGATGAGAGCAGGTGCTCCGTCACTAGGATGTATAAGACAGGGGACAGAGGACATCCCTGCCTTGTCCCATTGGTGATTATGAAAGGTGATGAAAATGTTCTGACGCGACCCCTGGGCCTTAGGACACCCGGAGCCGGACCCTTTTTGGTGGATGCTGGTGGTTGTAGTCTCCGTGGTGGTGACCCTGTTCCGTGGCTCAGGGCGGTCAAACCAGTGGTGGAAATATTTATGTGGTTTTGATGTTTAAATGTCCGACTACGCCACCCATGGATTGCGGTCAGAGTGAACCGCCGCTGCAGGGCAGACCGCTGAGGCTGGTGTTGTGGGTGCAGCAGAGCGTAGCATTACTCCCCACGGGAGTAGTATAGCCCCAGGGCAGTGTATGCGGAAGATGGGGGTGATGGTGCAGGTTAGCAGCAGTAACGACACGGAGTCAGTGATGCAGTCCAGGGCCTTTACTCACAGTTCTTATTATCCAGACCACTTCTGCAGGTAACGGCTGCCCACGTCGTACTGTGCTCACCAGGTGAGGGGCTCAGACAACTCCCAGATAACTTTGGAGCACTTCACAGGACCCCCTTTGTGTGTCCTTTGTCTGGCCTTCTTTACCAACCCTTCAGTCCGGCTGCCTCGGGCCTCCTCTTGGTAAACTTGGCGCCAGTTTCCCTGGCCCTATTTGGTGCCTTCCTAGCGGGTGTAGCGATGGGCTGCGCCACATAAAATGTCACAGCCTCCGGTTTCTAGCTGAGGGTCGTTTCCCGCCTCCACTAGTTTCGGGGACCGGTCCCCCCCTTTGGCCTGACCCCTCCACGCAGGTGGATTCGGGCTTGCGGTGGCGACTCGCCCGTCCGCACCCCTGGGATCCCTTCGTTCCTCGTTCCTGGAGCCTTCTCCACTCCTCTTCCTTCTTTCTCCCTCTTCCAGGCCTGGGCCTCTGTTATTAGGCCCGCCTCCGGAGCAGAGCTCATGCAGAGCCCCTGCTCCCTGTCACTTCTGCTCAGACTTCTCTGCAATGAACTAAGTTGGTGCCCACCTTTTATACTCCCTTCTCAATGCACCCAGGAACTGCTTCCTCCCTGCTCCTGCACTACTGGGTTCCCCTTCCTCAGTGTTCCCTCCCCCCACTCCAGCCAGGGACAGGGACTGTCGTGCCCATCTCAGGGGCATATTGGTCGCCCTGCCCCACGGCAATGTGGTGTAATGCATGCAGGTGTCGGGTCTTGATCCACACCCCATCCTTACCTGAGAGTGAGATATCACACCTCTGGGTGAGGTGCAATACCTCTGTAGCAACCGAGCCCTCAGGGTGCTACAGTTCCATTTATCTTCAGCCTAGGTGACGTATTGTGATACAGGGCTGTGATTTTGGCTATAAAAGGGTCCCCTAGACCCCTACCCCAAGCTTTTTAAGAGAATAATATATGGCGTGCCAGGAGACTCTATGGAATGCTTTCTCAGCATCCAACGAGAGTATCTAATTACAAATTTTTAACTGCATCTAGCCCAGGAAATACTTTGTGCCTAGTAGCAGTGTCTGCTAGTCAGCGGATTATCCCGGCTGTTAAGCAAGCTACACCACCTGTAGTTTGGACACTTAATTTTTTCAAAGGAAATGCTTCGGGACCACGGGATACTCAGTGAAGAGCATCAGGAGGCACCCCAAGGCATAGGGGCTGGGATTGGCGGTAGGACGCCTTGCAGTGGACAGCTGAGCTCGATCCTTATAAAAGCTTTTTAACTGCAGCAGCTTTAGTGGACGCTACTGGAGCTGGAATTACGCGGCTGCTGGCATGAGACTTGCCCTCCAATAGATCATTGTAAAAGGATTTAAAGTGTATTCATTCAAATTAGAGAGACAATTTAAATTAAAAAGCTTAGAGCTGCCTCCACCACAGGGGGGCTCGCTCGACCCACCAGCGGACAGGCACCAATATTGGAAGAGGGGGGCTGGCCGTCAGGGTCCACCGCGGCTCTGGCACAAACCCGGCGACACGGAGGTGGCACGGGCAGGAACGGACTGGCCGTGTTGGCTTCTCACTTTTTGGATTTTAGAAGGGCATGACATGCCTATATCTGTGTCTCCCCCTCCTTTTACTCCTCCACCTCTTTTCTTTTCGCATGACTATATGTACTTGTCACTTTTCCATGCGTTAGTTATGTCTTCTGAGCAGTTTGTCAGCTTTTGGACACCTTTGAAGGTGTTTTCTATGTGTTTCTATGTGTTTTGTTTGCCTGCCATTGGTTTTAACGGTGTTCGAAGGTGTTCGACGAACAGTTCGGCGAACACACGGGTGTTCGACGAACCGAACCGAACTCGAACACTACGGGGGTGGCTCAACACTACTCAACAGTAATAATTTATGTATAGAGTATGACTATGCGTCTATGTACTGTAGTATCATCTATAGGCTAGATAGGCGCATGGCATTGCTTGGCAAATATATTGCCATTTTCAATGTCCAGTTTCATTGCAATCAGGGAGAACTAACCCTATTATAACATTATGAAACAGTAGTATATACATATTATTCCTTTCATTTTTTTATTTTTTAAGTTGTAATATTTATTTATTTTTTTAACTTAAAAGATTTGCAACATTGGATTGAATTCAAGACTGGGGTTGATCACACTCATCTTGATTAGGGCGAGTGATGGAGTCAGAGGCACCTAATTCTTTAAGAGGCACTGGATTTGTGGCTACAGCTTGTCATGAATCAAGAGAGCGGTTGTTGTGTTGCGCCATCCAACCCCCATCCCCCATCTGAAACTCACATAAAATTGTCAAAAATGACCACATTTTTACTTCTAGTTGTGCAAAAATGTTGTGATTTTTCAAAGCATTTTAGAATAGTTTTCTAGTATATTCGCTTTGCTGAATTGTGGCCTTTATTTTAACAATGTGTTGGGGACATGATTTTGTGTCCCTTACTACTATATTGGGATAAGGGGTTGACTAGCCTAGACATGTAATCGTGCCTCAAAACATCAAGCATTGCTCTAAGGCGTGTGTAGGGTATCTTCTGCTTGTTACTGCTCCCTAGGTGGCCATATACTTTTTGCTGGAGAAGTTCTTGGGACGTATTAATTGCAGAATAACAGGAGAGACTCTGATCTTAAAAACATTAAATCTTTCTTTAATGTTGAATTTAGATAAACGTGCATACAGATAACAACAGGCTCCATTCTTGGTATTTACAGCTTCTGATTGGCACAAAAGTAATGGCTTGATGGTTGCAAGTGGTGGTACAATAATTAACAGCTGCAATTCAGCTTCACAATATACTGTAGCAAAACTGGGTCCATATTTTTTCTTCTCACAATATGTCTATATATATCTCTACAATACGTTTTCAGTGCAATACCACAGTGTTCCTGCAAGGTAAGCCCAGCATCTGTTCACTGTAATTCCTTAGACTCAGCCAACACTCCCAGTCCGAACTTACTCTTCCATGGAGACTCGCTTAAAACACACTGTACCTCCCAGATGTCCCTTCTCTCATCCAAGCCATCCCTTTCTCTCTTTCTCTCTATGGCTGTAATTCTCTGAAGTTTCAGACTCTTCGTAGCAAATTCTGCCACTCTATCTCCAGCTACTTTCTATTACTATTGTGGTCTCCCTCTCACACTGCAGCCTTGAACTGGGCCTTCCAAACAAAAAGCCTCCTTATATTAACTATACTCCTTCCCTTCTCCCCTTCTCTAGAACTCTCTGCGTGCTAAGCAGTAACTCTTTCCTGAAAAGAAAAAGGCAAAAAAAGTCCAGCTACAGCCCAAACAACTTTTTTTTAGAAAAACAAGTGAAAAATATTGTTAAAAACATCATTTATTTGAATGATCTAAAAACAAGAAGAAACATAGCATTGGACCTACGCGTTTCGAATCGTACCACGCTCCTAATCATAGCGTAGGTGAATGGTGAGAAAAGTATAAAGCTTCTTAACTTTCTTTACATATTACGTTTATTATGCTCTGGGGCATCTCGAGACCTCAGAGCATAATAAGAAACATTAAAATCACTGAGAATCATTTCTCCATGAATCGAATTTCCCAGGAAATCTATGCTAATAGGCGAATTAGAATTTTGCCTGATCTGCTCAACTCTACCAATTATAAAAATTCAATGGGGTTACTGAGTGCACCTGTGAAGGACTAGAGGCACGACAAGAGTATGGAATAGAGGTAGACTGTTAAGAGTGCTTTGATGACTTCTGAGTAGAATGAGCGAATATATTGGACTGAAATTGAATTCTACTAGAAATTTACAAAAATACAAAATTGTAGTTCATTTCCACATAGAATCTGCAAAATGGCAGTCGCTGATCTCCATTTTTCTGAACCATAAAGGGACATCAAAAATCTAAAAATTAAAAAAAATCCTTGTAGTCACCTCACTGCTCACCTTTCCTCACCATCACACATCGGGTCCTTGCCACATCTTCTGTTAACCGCTGCTGACGCTAAGCCTAGACTTCCAGCTCTGATGAGGCCCAGGATGGCTCTGCGCATGGCCGCACAGGGTCACAGCACACGTTGTGAGAGCATGACTTTGTGACATCTCACAATTGCGTAGACACTTTCACTTGCTCAGATCCTTTCTGGGCGTCTTTGGAGCCCGGAGTATTGGTCTACCGTAAGAGAGGATTTCAGCTCTCACAGTGGCAATCAAAAGATGTGAAGAGGGCCAGACGGATGATGGTGAGGAGCAGAAAGGTGGTGAGTTGAGTAAAAGGATTTTGTTTTATTTTTTATGGGCTGGAAGGACCCCATAACATAATAACTGACATTAAATTTGCAGAGAATAACTTTTCTGTGAATCTAATTTTTAGGAAAAATCTGCTTGTTTTTTTAATTTAGAATTTTGATTCAGTCATCTCTGATTTCAGGCTATACTCCTGTACTTGTTAATGCAGTCTTTTTCACATACCTCAATGTGCTCCTGTTCTCAATATAGGAGTTGATGGAAGAGCATGTGAACAGACCGATTCAATTGAATAGGAGCTGAGTTGCGGTTCTCCACAATGGTCATTAAACAGTGTTTTTCCGTTCCGTAAACTGTTTACATCTGGTCGTTGTCAGAGCTGATAACAGCTGATTGATGAAGGTGCAAGGTGTCAGAATTCTACCAATTAGATATTGATTACTTCTATAAAGGATAAGTCACCAATATCACTGTGGGATCAACCCCTTTTATTACTTACATATGAATTTTTGTTGATTTTTGGGGATGACCTGTAGCATTAATTGGAAAAAAAGCTGTGTTATCTTACCATTACCTATTTGCTCACTCTATTAGGGCATATCAGTGTTCTAGAGTGGATTAACTGCTTCGGGCTCCCACTATGCACCAAAGCAAAGCAAATATTTGCTGAAAAGATTGGCTCCCACTCTGGTAGACTTAATGCACCCACATATGGCATGACTAGCCATTCACTTGAAGGTGCCAAACAAAGCCACTCCTGTTAATGTGTCCTAGACAACATCTGCATGGAGTTTCTATGTTCTCCCAGTATCTGCATAACTTTCCTTTAGGTCATACATGTCAAACTTTATCCCATGGGTCAAAGCTGGCCTATAGGTTGGTTTTATTTGGCCCGCGACACCAGAACCACCACTCATATGTGTGGCCATTATTCTGTATGGAGTACTATGTGGGGCCTAATATTCTGTATGGAGGACTATGTGGGAACCATTATACTGTACGGAGGACTATGTGGGGCCCATTATTCTGTATGGTGGACTATGTGGGGCCCATTATTCTGTATGGAGCACTATGTAGGGCCCATTACTCTGTATGCAGGACTGTGTGGGGTCCATTATACTGTATGGAGGACTATGTGGGGCCCATTATTCTGTATGGATGACTATGTAGGGCCTGTTATTCTGTATGGAGGACTATGTGGGGCCCATTATTCTGTATGGAGGACTATGTAGGGCCTATTATTCTGTATGGAGGATTCTGTGTTGCCTATTTTTCTGTATGGAGGACTTTGTAGGATCCATTGTTCTGTATGGAGGACTTTATGGGGCCCATTATACTGTATACTGGTTGGCCTGAGACTTTGTCCAAGTTTTTAATTTTGGCCCTCTGTGTGTTTGAGTTTGACATCCCTGCTCTAGGCACACTGGTTTTATCCCACATTTCAAAGACTTTCCCAAAGGACCTTCATTTGTGAGCCCCAAATGAGGAAAGTGAGTGATAGCAATTCATGTACAGCTCTGTGGAATATGTTGGCACTATGTAAGCAATGACAATATATAAATAAAAAGGGGGTGTCTGGAAAACCCTATTAACCCTACTATATCCATTGGGCTGTCTTTGATGGTATTTAAATAAATTGTAAAGTATGAATTCAGGGTTATATGTCAATTAGGACTGATGTTCAGCATACTCTTAGTTTTTCACACAGATAGCACTGGAAAAAGCTAATGCAATTATTGATATTATATGATTTTAATATTATCTGTTATTGGATACAAAATTGATATTCTTCTCCTTAATGTCGTCTAATTGCTTGTTCGGAATTTGGAATAAATTACTATTTATAATAAATTAATGCATTTCTATTCCTTTCTAGTTAACCTTTATGTTCTTATATTTTAGGCGTAACATGCATCAAATGACAGACGGCTTGGAGAAGCCAGGTCAGATTAGATGGCCACTAGCAATCACCTTGGCTATTGCATGGGTGCTAGTCTACTTTTGCATCTGGAAAGGGGTTGGCTGGACAGGAAAGGTAACATAATAATTTGTGTGATCTGATTTTTTTTAGTTAAAAAGTTTACGTTTGAACATTTTTATCAAAACCTATTTACTGTCATTCACACTGTCATTTAGAATTTAGAATCAATTCTATGCAACATTTAGTAACGAAAAATCAAAGTTGACAAATATACTAAATACGTTACCAATGCATATTTATCATGTACATGCCCAATCCCAAAAAAGTTGGAATGCTGTGTAAAATGTAAAGATAACAAGAAGGCAATGATTTGAAAATCTCTTATGGATACACAGTGTTCTATGTTGTGTTGTCAAAAAACATATCAGAAGTTGAACATTAAACATTTTTCCTTTTAATTAAAAAAAAAAAAGTAATTTAGAAATTGAAGGCAGCAACGCATCGCAAAAAGGTTGGAACAAGATGATATCTACCGTTATGTAGCATCTCCTCTTCTTTTTAGAGCAGTCTATAAACATCTGGGAAATGAGGAGACAATTGCTTGAGTTTTGGGGAGGAATATTGTCATGTTCTTGTCTGATGTAGGATCTCGCTGCTCATTAGTTTTGGTTCATCTTAGCAGGATTTATTGTTTTATAATGTGCCAAATGTTTTCTATTGGTGAAAGGTCTGGACTGCAGGTGGCCTGTCATAACCCAAACTCTTCTTCTGAGAAGTTGTGCTGTTGAGATGGATGCAGTATGTGGTTTAGTATTGTCTTGCTGACATATGTAAGGCCTTCACTGAAATAGACGTTGTCTGGATGAAGCATATGTTGTTCTAAACCCTCTATATAATGCTTGGCATTAATAGTGTCTGTCATGTATAAGCTGCCCATGTCATAGTCACTAATGCAACCCCAACCATGAGAGATCCAGGACCTGTGCGCTGTTAAGCTGGATGGTCCCTCTCTTCTTGATTCTGCAGGACACGACATTCGTGGTTTCATTAAAACATGTAACACTTTGATTCATCTGACTACGGAACAGTTTTCCATTTTGCTTCATTCCATTTTAAATTAACTTTGGACCAGGGAAGACGGCAGCATTTCTGAATTGTGTTGATTTATGGCTTCTTCTTTGGATCATAGAGTTTTAACTTGCATTTGTGGATTGCATGAAGAAATGTGTTTTCAGACAATTTGTTGAGAAACATTTTTCGGAAATTGATCCACAATTATTAGACGCAATTTTTCACACATTGGAGAACCTCTGACCATCTTTGCTTCCGAGATACTTTGCCTCTCTAACATGCTCTTTTTATATAGTTTTATGACTTAGTTAAAAATTGACCCCCCTATGCAGTTTTTCATTAGTACCAATTACGTTTCCATCCTTTTGTTAACCCTGTCCCAACTTTTTTCAGATCTGTTGCAGCCATCAATTTCTAAATGAGTTAATTTTTTTCAAATGAAATGGAAAAATGTCTGACTTTCACTTTATGATCTGTGTTTTCTATTCTGTTGTGAATAAAATATGGCTATAAGAAATTTCCAAACCATTGCATTCTTGTTCTCTTTGCTAACTTTTTTTGGAATTGTTGTGATTGTATTTGGCCATTAAGTTTTTTATTTTCTTATTTTGTCACCTCATAGATCGTAAGCTTCAAAATAGGGCGCTCACTCCTCTTAATTGTTGAATTATGTGTTTCTTGGTAATGTCTGACATAGTTTTTACAAGTCCCGTCTGAAGTGGCTAATGCTGCTGATTTTGCTGGCGCCATATAAATAAAGATTTTTAATATTCTAAGAAATATGTCTGATTTTAAGCACATTTTTAGCCTATACTAGTTTATAAATTATAAAACAAATTTCTAAAGGACTGAATTTAGTCCATGCAACATTTCAACAAATTTGATTTGTTCCAGATACAAAATGAGTTGTTTTGGTTACCAGAAACATTGCTTACAAAATAAAAATTGTCAAAATGTTATCATAACGCAGATGTAAAACATAATAATACATTACCAAAAAAAAGTACATCAACATCATTCTGGTTTTTACTGAGAGCCAAGATACGATACCTAAAATGGCATGAATGTTAAGCAACTAAGGACAGAAATCTAGGTAACAGAAGACAGAGTGTTTTTAAGTTGGAAATTATCATGTCAAATAATCATTTGAATAATCATTGTGAATTGCATGAAGAACTGTGCTCGCAGGCAATTTGTTGAGAACATTTTTTCTAAAATTGTTTCACAATTGTTAGACGCAATTCTTCACAGATTGGTGAACCTCTGACCATCTTTGCTTCTGAGATACTCTGCCTCTCTATCATGCTCTTTTTATACAGTGTTATGACTTAGTTAAAAACTGCCCCCCCCTCCAGCTTTAATAATATTTTACTGTTCTTTTTAGGTAGTCTACTTCTCAGCCACTTACCCCTACATCATGTTGATCATCTTATTCTTCCGAGGTGTCACTCTCCCTGGAGCAATTGATGGAATTAAATTTTACATCACTCCAGACTTCAGTAAACTTTCAGATTCAGAGGTAAAAAGAAGCATTCATAAATATTTTAGACTTTCATCAATTTGATCTTAATAAATATTCTCATCTCGGATACAGGTGTGGCTTGATGCTGCTACCCAAATCTTTTTTTCATATGGTTTGGGGCTTGGGTCCTTAATCGCCCTCGGAAGTTACAATTCATTCCACAATAATGTTTACAGGCAAGTAATTTATTTTACTTTAATTGAATATTGTCTTGTTTATTCTAATATATTATATTACATAAATAGTCTAAAGTTCAAAAGCTATAGACAGTTATTGAGTTGCCTTTAATGGAAACAGCTTTAATACATTCTGTATGGTAGATAGCAGGCATCAAGTTAACCTCTGCCAAGTTGGCTTATGATGACATCAAAAATACGTTGTAATGCTGTGATCTTCTTGTTCCTGGTATGAACTCGCATTTTAGGCAAAATAATTGGGCTACTTAAACAAAGCTTAAGGAAAATCAGTAAGTAGGATTTCACGCCCCAAACACTTTATATGTGCATTCAGCTCTTTCAAAACCAAGTCCAGAAATACCTTTCCATGGCCAACCAATCCTCTGTTACTGAAAAATCAGTGTTTCAATCGGTAGGCAAATAGCTATGGTAGATCTGATGCCTCTGTCACTCCAGCTCTATTCTTCACGCCCAGCACCACCGCCTTCTACTACTTGACTAACAGCCTCTATGATGTGTGACTTCAGGCAATGAAGCCATCAGTTAAGCAGGAGGAGGCGGTGCTGGACAGGGAATAGACCTGGAGTGACAGAAGCTTCTGATCTACCATAGATATTTGCATATCAATTCATATGCTGATTTCTCAGGAACCAAGGAATGGACTGACCATGTAACGGTATTTCTGGACTTGGCTTTGAAAGAGCTGCATGTGCATACAAACAGTTTAGGGTGTGAAATCTTGTTGACAAATTCCCTTTAAGTGCTATTTACAAGGGCTGATTATAGGCAGAACAAACTTTTTGGGAACATCCCAGATCATTGTGACATGCCCCGTAGGACCGTGGGGTACTCTCCACCGGGTCGGTCCATTCCTTGGGATTGTCACGGGGGCTTGACCCGTCCAGGGCCCTAGGCGGTCATTAAAAAGCAAGGACAGTTTGTTTAGGGGAAAAGTTTTGTGACGCCACCAGTGGTATGCGGCTATAGGTCGCCGCCGCTCCTGGGGCCATTGGTGACGAAGCTGGGATGGATTTGCTCCCCACTGGTAGAGCGGGGCCCCAGGGCTACCGGAATGGTTTATGTAGGGGGGCTGTGGATGTTAGGGTGCAGGACTGAGGGTGCAGATAATGACCAGATGACACAAGAATGGCGGTTTCCTCTACCTTTACTTGAGGTTTGATGGTGTAGACTAGGGCACTGGTAACAGAAGGTAATGGAGATCTGGGTGGACTAGAAACAATTTGGGGATACACCTCACCAGGTGGAGTTGTAGGCCTTCCTTTTGCGCTGTCCTCTTTGGCCCTGCTGCCTAAAGCTATGCTGCAGCCCTCTTTCCTGAGCAATCGTTAGCCCATATGGCAGGCAGCTCGACCCTTTTTCAGGTGTCGCTCCTTCGTGGCGGCTCCGGGCTCTAGTATGCTGCTGAGCCGCTGGGCGTTTGGTGGGGC
This sequence comes from Phyllobates terribilis, assembly GCF_046119375.1. Classification (NCBI taxonomy): domain Eukaryota; kingdom Metazoa; phylum Chordata; class Amphibia; order Anura; family Dendrobatidae; genus Phyllobates; species Phyllobates terribilis. The sequence continues at coordinate 303,881,685 of NW_027362768.1, read as the reverse complement.
CAGGAGACCTGCAGTCTCCTGCCCACTGGATTTAGCTGCCGGGACTTCAGTACCCGAACAACCACGGACTCCGGTGTCCGGTTTGTCATGCTTTTCTCTGGGGCGAGCTTGGTCACAGCTCCCCTCCCCAGGTTCTCCCTTGTCACTCTCCTGTCTCCAACTGACTTTTCTCACTCCAACTGACTTTTCTAACCCCTGCCTCTGGGCTCCAATTTAAATGGGAAGCTCCCTTGAAACCGGGTTAGAGCTCCCCCTTCTGGTCTGGAGCCAGGAAAAGTGTTGGATGCTGGTGTTACCTGATAAGGGGACCCCTTCTTGCATCCAGTCATGGCATCACACCCTGTGAGGGAGGCGATGCCAATGTGGCAACCAGACTCTTGGGGTGCCACAATTGCCTCATGTAAACATGCCAAAGATCACATCGTATATGAAGGCATAAAGTTAACAAATTATCAGCAGCACATACTCTAATCTAAAAAGGATCTGCTGCTGACAATAAAGCAAACTATATTGACGTAGAACGATTATAGCACTGTTCATTCTTCCACATACAGTTTGCACATTCACAATGAGTTCCATGTGGAGTACTTATTATATAGGCACTCATTAAGACAGTTCAACTGCTCATGTAAAAGTAGCGTAAATAAATTTAAAGGACGCATATTTAGATAACCCTTTTACTAACTAGAGGTGCTTTGTTCTATTGCATGTGCTATGCTTTATTTTGTGACAGTAAAACGTTGTATTAGTCCTATAGTGAATTGTGCTTTATTTCTTCCAGAGACTCAATCATTGTCTGTTGCATCAATTCTGGCACAAGTATGTTTGCGGGTTTTGTCATCTTTTCCATCGTTGGATTCATGGCACACGTGACAAAAAGATCAATAGCACAAGTTGCAGCTTCAGGTATAAATATTATTACCATTTCCGCAGTCAGTTGTGGGCAGGCTCTGTGACATGTGTAGAAGTCACTATACAGGAAGGTTTCTAGCTGCGTCCTCATTGTAATCCAGCCCAATGACTTTAATGAGATGACTGATTAATACTTATCTTTACAGAAAATATAGTATCAGGCTGTGATAAGGGCTCAGTGAGTCAGTTAAAAAATGACTGCTTTTTCTTAATATGTTTAACATACTGGTCTAATGGGTAACATTTCTCCTTGTGGAGAATGACATGACTGACATGCCAGTGTAACTAGACTTAAAAGCCATGCCATGCTCTTCTGGGAAATTAAATATGCAAATTACCTCTTAAGAGAAAAAGATGACTTGAACTCTAGTGCCACCTGTTGGAAATAGTAATCCTAAAAGTCAATATCGACTTTTTAACGAGCCTTGTCACATGACTTAAGATAAAAGCCAAACCAGGATTTAAATTTATAGACAGTTGTTTTGGGGTGTTAACCCCTCCTCAGTGCAAAGCATGAGATCTGATTTGGCAAACTGAAATTCTGGTTTGGCTTTTATCCTAAGTCATGTGGCAAGGATTGTTAAATAGTCGATATTGACTTTTAGGATTGCAACTTCCGATAGGTGGCATTAGAGTTTAAGTCCTCCTCATCTCTGAAGAGTCAATTTGTGTATGTTTAACATAAAATGTCTATAGTGGCAAAAGGTTGTTTCCGAATGCTAATTTTTGTTTCACTTTATTGAACTTTCCTAAAATAAATACAAAATTGTAAAAGTGGCAAGCTCATATGACAAATTAACAGTTTTGACGCAAAATGGTTTATTTTTTTATTACTTACATCCAAAATTCTCTTACATGCAAATGGATCAACCAATGGTTGAGTTGCCAGTGCCACTACTGATCACTGAAATAAAGGAGCAGAAGCGATAAGTCAACAACATGGCTATCCTCCAGGAATGAAGATGGATGAGTCTTAAGTTATGAATGAGAGCAAAGCTCAGCTGAGCTCCTTCACTTTAGTGATCAGTGGTCATTAGTTTTTTGAAAGTTGATTTGCACTTGAAATTCCCCCTTCTACATATTTTACTAACCTGACTCTCACTAGCTGTCATCTAATTTCTGTTTCTAGTTGACATAAAACTTATCCTAACCAATACTGAAGTCTGCCCATGATTGTCTCGTGTAGTTCCGTAATGTGACATAAGGCTAATTGACTTTCTACCGCTGGCAGCAACAGTGTACAATCAGACGTAGGGGTAAGGAGTGATTAAGCTAAACAAGAGAATGCCTCTTGCCCAAGATAATAGAATGACTACTGTATTTTATCCATCTTGTCTTATATGCAAATTGATTCAAAGCAATTTACATTTATTTTTAATATTACAAAATTTGGATTAGACAGAATCCATTTTTTTTCAATTCAAGCAAAATGGCAGCTTGCTAGTCAACATTTTGCTCGTTTTTTTTAGGGTAGAAAATAAGTTAAAAAATTAGGAAACATTACATTCCCTATGCCCTTCACCTGTCTGGTCATCCCCAGCTCCTTCCCCATTCTCTGCTGGTTCACTTCCTCCCTCAGGCTCCGTTCTTGTCTTCTGTGCTGCAAGCACTTACTAGGTATCATGTATCATGATGATGTCGAAGGGTGGTGAACATGATGACTTTTTATAAGAACTAGTCAGCACCAGAGGTACTAAAGAGTGAAGAAGAGTGAAGACTGTAGGAAGGAAGCGAGCTTGTAGAAGACCAGGCAGGGAGCTGTGGTGACATGTGAGAGTCGAGGTGAGTGTAAGGTTTTTTATTTTTTAATCCCTCTGTTTATTATCCTCTGTGGTCTGGAGAGACCTTGGAGCATAATAAAAGGCTTTTACCACCAGTTTGATAAAACACAAACACACAGTGCACTACAAAATAAGTCACCTTGCCAAATGGGACATGGATCATGTCAAATTTCATGTGTCGACTATGGGCAATAATAACAGTTTTTAAATGCTAAATAAATTTAATTTATAGCTCGATGCTTCTGGTTTAGTGTAAAATAATTACCACTATACTGTTATGTTCTTCTTACAGGACCAGGATTGGCATTTTTAGCTTATCCAGAAGCAGTTACTCAACTGCCTATTTCTCCACTCTGGGCTATTCTCTTCTTCTCCATGTTGCTGATGCTTGGAATTGACAGTCAGGTACATCTTCTTCAAAAATGTGCACTGTTAAACAATAGCATAGACAAAAATGTAATAAAAGTTGAAGGAACATGATTGTTTACGCTAGACATAATAATATAAAAGGCAGAAATTAAACATTTCGAACCTGGCAACATCTATTTATCAGCAAACTGTGACATTTTTCAATGAAACATTAAATTCAGATCGTAATTGAAAAATTGTATGTTTTTGAAATATGTTATTTTAACCTTATATCTGTCAGCTATTATTTGTTGCCCAAGTATATCTGTTATACTAATACCCCCCCGAGAATACGTCCTTCACAACATCATTTCTATCCAGTGATCAGTTAAAATTTGGCATGGAAATTAAAGGAGGAACAGATTTTGACCAGTGGACTGGACGTATTGGAAGTAAAATGATAAAAAAAAGGCCTCATTCATTTGTCAGTGTTTTTGCATCAGTATTTCATCAGTATTTGTATGCCAAAACCAGGATTGTCTCCAAAACACAGAACAGCTGTCAATCTTTCAATTATAGTTTTCCTCTGTAAGTTCCACTCCTGTCTTTGACATGCAAACACTGATGCTAAAATACTGATGTGTGAATGAGGCCTAATGGCAACTAATGCATTTTTGGCGTTATTGGCCAATTAGTTGTTTCAGTTGAGTTGCATGAGGCTCAAAATATTTTCACTCACTTACAATATATAGCGGCATTAATGAAATTATTGTAACAGATATACAGTATATTTGCCCAGTCTTACTTCTTTTTCTCCAATTTTCTGATAGTTTTCTTATCGATGCGCCAATGCAAGTTGTATTTGAGTAACGTGGATGTACATTGTTGTAGTTATTCACATTTTGAGATTTGAGATCCATTTCCTTGAAAACACTCTTTATCTGATCAAAGCAATGGTCAAGAAGAGAGAACCTGATGTTCCCCTTTATAAGTTAATAAGGTCCATCTAACACTGCTAGTATTTGTCAAACAAAGCTATCCAGCTATAAATCATAGTTTCCATTTTAGATAAGTGTGAACTGAGCCCAAGTTATGTAGTCTGGAAAATAAAGTTTTTCGAGCCCAATTGCTGCTGTACCTGTATGCACGGTGTGGTATGTTAAAGGGAATCTGTCACCCCTGGCACTTATCTGACCTCTAATATGGGTATACAGGTGATAGAAATGTAAATCTATACCTACCTGTATGCCTCATATTAGAGGTCTTGTTGCTGTGAAATGTCTTTTTATTCAATCAAGTTTCTGATGCTTGCAGGCCCGGGGACTGGAAGAAATCCCTGCCTCCTGTGTAAATTATAATGTTTTCCCCCTCCCCTGCATGTTATGCAGGGGAGGGGGGGAGACATTATAAAAAGACATTTCACAGCAACAAGACCTCTAATAAGAGGCATACAGGTATGAATCGATTTACATTTCTATCACTTGTACATATGCCCATATTAGAGGTCAGATAAGTTCGAGGTGGTGACAGATTCCCTTTAAATCTATAATTGCAGGCAGTAAGTTTTCATCCAGAAAATAAATGCTGCCATGCGTTAGAGATATCACACCAGTTATCACCGACTGTCGTAAAATTGTACTTTTATTGATAAATATTAAAGTAAGTCTCATTCACTTAAACAAGTTAAAAAAGTTGGGCGATATGCTATTTATTATTGTCACACTACATATGTGACCTTACATAAAAGTAGTCATATTGGACTTTGAATCACTAGTTGTGTGTTGCTTATTATCACACCTGCAACATTTCTACATTCCATTCTGCCATTTTTTGGCAGTCACCATGGGACTCAAAGTCTGTGGTACCACCCTAAAAAGACCTCCCAAAGGATGCAAAGCTAGCCCTATGTTCCCTCGATCTCCTACTTTTAAGCTGTACTCCAAAATGTTTCACTCATCACAGAGCTCACAAGGGGAAATAACTGCTTGTAGTGCTAAAATTATTAGTGCGGATGACACCAGTTTGTTGAAGCTATCAAAATGTAAAATATTTAATCTAAAATCAAAACCTCTTCCAGGGTCAGCTAATTAATTATAGGGGTGGACTCCTCCACATCACCCTTTCCTACCCACCAAAAGAACCAAATAGACCTTTTATACAAGTTGGGGCTTCATTCACATAGAGAACTCTTGTTTTCCTTGTTCTCTAGCAACTGCTACCCTGTTGGTTTCCACATCAGCAGAAGAGGAGGTCGAGAAGGCTTAAAGTGTACCTGATATATGCTGCCCCATATCTGGGGAGCATGTATCAGGCACTGGCTGTACAAACTCAGCCAAGTATGTTTGACTCTGAAACGCTGTGGCTTTTCAAAGAAAAACATACTTTTAATAGCCACTGGGGGTCGAGTCGCGAGGCCGACTAGTTGGACCGGCGGGTCCCCGATGGCTTCTCCCTGCCCACTGCCCTGGATTAACAAGCCTCTGCCTATGTGCACATATTGCCTGAGACCTATAAATCCAGGTCAGTGGGCGGTGAGAAGTCGTCAGGGACCCGCTGGTCCAACTAGTCTGCCTCACAGCTTGGTCCTCAGTGGCTATTTAAAGTATGTTTTTTTGTGAAACGCAGCAAGATTTTGGAGTTAAGCATACCTGGATAAGTTCATCAAGCCACTGCCAGATACATGCTGCCCAGGATTGAGTGGTATGTATCAGGTATCAGGATTTAAGATACATTTACACTGCACTATTATAGTTAACGAGCATTCCTAGAAATGGTGCGCTCTACAGACGCTGTGGGTCGCCCAATAAACAAGTAAAATGCTTGTTCCTCAGGTGAAATTATCTTTCCGTCAGGTGAAATTATCTTTTCAGCTGCAGAAAAGATCATCGTTCTCGGCACCAAATCGTCCACTTTTAAGCCACAGTACATTGGAGTAAAATGTGAATGCAATATAAATTTGGTGCAACTTCATCTGTCTGTGTACGAGAAATTATAATACTGTGAACAGACACTGATATCAGCTAAAATTTTCATTAATTTTAATATGTCAACAATATATAAATATAACAATTCTACTAGTCTTCAGAAGGCTCCACCCCCTCCCGCTAAACCTCACCCATTTTTTTCATCACTTTTGGAAATCATCAAGGAAAGTGTTAAACAGCACAAAAAACGTTAGCGCATATTTTTGCATTTTTTATGCAAAAAAAAGCAGGCAGTTAGTGATTTCTCTCTAGATTGCCCTATGCACTGCGTAACAGTCCATGTAATATGCCAGGCTTGTGAAGTTGCCTCTACTGGATGACTTCCCACTGCCCTCACCCACTCTGCCCACTGTGGGTTACAGACACGTCAGCATAATCTGTGACAAGTTCTCTTGGTAGAAATCTAAAATGCAACGATTCATGAATATCTCTGCCGTTGTTCATAGGTACATAGGAACATTTTAAGGCAGTATGTTAACGTCAATACTAAGTCATTACATACAAAAAAAGAGATGTGCAAAAATGATATTTTTGTATTAAAGGAAATTATTAAGGTGGGAGAAAGTATTTCAGCAATTGTAATATCATTCAGATATGATTCATGAAAGTGACCATGCCATTACTTCACATATGAGTGCACAGGAGTCTTGACAAGTGCTGCGGTCATTTTCTGAATAGTTGTCAAGTCATATGAGGAAAGTAGGTCGCTATATGCCTCAGGAGCTGGGAGACGATCAGTGAGAAAAAAATATTTAATAATAACGTCTGCAGTGCATGTAATTATCCAGAGTCTTTGTGAAATATGGACTATTTGCAATGACTCAATTGTAGATGAATCTGTCTATATGCTTTTACCTGCTTACAAAATATAAGATCTACATTGTGCACATAAAGCGGTAAAATTAGATTTTGGAATATGCCTGACAGCAGCTCAAAAACAGTATGACAAGTCTCATTAATCATATTACTGATTGCACATGTTGTCCAGGGAAGTTTACAGTGTTCATCCATATCACCATGTATGTACTCGCTTTCCTGCCTGTTCTGGGTCCTAATGCAAAATACGAGACAGGAACCTCCACTTTCCATTTACCATTTAGAGTGCTGATGTCTTCTGGAGCAAAATGGCTTTGGAGTCCACTCTGGCACCAAGTGTGCCTAATGCCTATGCATCCACGTCAGTTATTTTCCTTTTACATTTATATTTAGATTCATCCAATGTCCTCAAAGGAGTCTTCCAGTTAAAAAAAATATGTACCCTATAAGTGAATTCTGCGTTAATAGTAGTGTTTTTTGTTCAGGATCCTCACCTGTTGGTCAGTGGAGTGGAGAGTTGTTAAAAAAATGATGCCTCTTGCTCTGGATGAGTAACACTGTCCTTGCATTTCACAGGCAACCCTTTGTTTTTAATGAGCCTTTTGTAATACTTAAATTCCCCTGTGGGGGCACTGCAGGGAAATTGTATAAATATTGCAACAACTCATCACTAGACAGAGCAGATCACTTGGGTTCAGACTGGCGGGGTTGCCAACCGAATAGAAATTCCAGGACAGTCCATAAAAATAGGGCACATTTTTGCCCTGTCCGTAAAAAAAAATTAAGGCGTCCGTGATTTTTTTTTAAGCTGAAAAAACGTATACAGATTATTTTGACTGTAATTATCATCATTTTACAGTTCCCAGGGTATGCAGCTGATACCTTCTTATCAGAATTATGGGCTGTAGACATGGATCACTTACAATCATAATCATTTATTATGGCTTTTCAATGTGTTCGTAAAATAATATTGTCTGTCCGTGATTTTTTGATAAGCTATCCAGAAAAATGAGAAGTCAAGATGGCAATCCTGGGTGAAACTTTGCCAATGGTCAAGCAAATCAGGATTGTCCAAAGTGGAAAATCATTTTTAACCTACTCCAATTTTGTGATAGGGTGCCGATTGGTTGCCATTAGAGTTGAGTGAGCATATTCTAACGGAATTAAATTCTACTAAAATTTTACAAAAATCTGCATTTGCCAAAAAGCAGATTTTTTTTAAATTTGCTGGCCGGACAGTATAGGGCCAACACAAGGTTAAAAATAAAAAAAATCCTTATACTCGCCTCACTGCTCTTGCCCCTTTGTTCCTCACCATCACCCTTCCGTACCTTGCAGCATCTTCTGATCACCACCGCTGGTGCTGAAATCCCTTGATGCTAAGTCCGTGCAGCAGCGGTGATCAGAAGATTTAACAAAGATCAGACGGATGATGGTGAGAAGTGGAGGGGTTGGAGAAATAAGTGGTGAGGTGAATATAAGGATTTTTTTATTTTTTACATCTTACCTTTATTATGTGCTGGGGTCTGGTAAGGCTCCAGGCCATAGTAAGGGACCTTAAATTAATGGAGAATAACTTCTCTGTATCTCAAATTTACTGGAATATCTGCACAGACAATTTTGAATTTTATCTGATCTGCTCATTTCTAGAGGCCATGGCAGCCAAGGGTGTGCTGAAGCACCCCGTCATTATCCTCTTTGTCTCCCTATGAAGCCTAGCCCTCGGCTGGGTTTCACAGGAGAACGTCATGTTCTCTATATACTGCACTACTATGGTAGTGTCTGTAAAAGTCTGATGTACTAAAATATAAAATGAATTAACATATATGTACTCCAAAATGGTGTCAATAAAAATGTCGCCTCGTCTTAGGAAAAAAAGTTTCGGGCACCTGGCAACAGGTGGAGCTGGGGCGGGACAAGGGCGCAGCGGGGCGTGACATCACAGCTCATCTAATACATGACAAGCTGTGGCATTCTCAAAGCCAATAATCTTACTTCATTCTAAGAAGCACACACCACTCATCAGCCTCTCCTGATTCATTGAGAAGTGTACACCTAGAAATGAACCAGAAGCATCTGACTCCAGCATGACTCCTCATCAAGACCAGCGTGAAAATTGCCAGTCTTGATGAATCGGGGCCATTGTCTTGATTCTGTAAAGCAGTCAGAACTGCATATTCACAAGCCCCAATATCAGAGTTGACATTTTTCAACTTACTTTGCTGTTTGCTGGGTCATTTGCATTCTGAGAAGTTTCTTTTTTATATTCGATACGCTACAATTAAATTAGTATAGGATAACTAATGTAATCTTCACACTGCCTTTTCAACATTACAGTCGGAAAAATTATCTATAGAGTAGTATATAACCTGTATGCATCAACAAACCTTTTTTTTTAACTGTCTTGGACTTTATGTGGCCATGCTCCAAATGTTTAACTTTGGAATACCTTTATAATTGTTTTATACCCTTTATTAGAAACATACCTGTAGTTTTGCCTGCCTAGCTCAGCGAATAGTATTGCATTGTAGACATCTACATATTCCCTTTATTCTTCTATGGTGCTTTGCAAGCAGTTATTTCTTCATATTTGCTCTTACAAAATGTCTTTCAGCTCACTGCACCTTTCGGATTAAAATAGTACTATATGGAATACATTTTCTCTCTGTTACTATTTTGGACTGATACAGGGATGAGCAATCATAAAATAATTCAAAAATTGGCTTCCGGCTAAATGCCTGTGGTAATGTCAATGGAGGAGAAGAGAGGACATAGTTGTTGGTTTAGTTTTATATGATAGAAGAAAATTCATAGTAAAGATTAGCAGCGTGACTTTATTCTACAGCAGTGAGTCTATTTTATGAAGGACAAGTATTTTTGAAGCTGTGAAAATAAATTTTATGCTAAATGCAGAAAAGGAATATATAGATTGTTACAAATTGGAAATAGGTCCCAATGCTGAAATATAATATCTGATTTTACTTAATTTGTTAGCTTGTATCACATACATTGCTATTATAAATATTTCCAGTATATATATATATATATATAAATATATATATATACATACCAGAGAAACCTGACCAGCACCTCCTAATGTGAACTGGTGCCTGCTGCTGTAACTATAAAATATATCAAAAGAATGCAGCAGCATATGGCCAAGATACGTCTTAACAATGAAAATATTAGATCTAAACTGTTTTGCTCAGCAACAAGTACTCACAAAAAACAAAAAGGTTTTTAGCGCATAAATTGGCCAATTCATGTGTGCCCATATATATACAGTACAGACCAAAGTTTGGACACACCTTCTCATTTAAATATTTTTCTGTATTTTCATGACTATGAAAATTGTACATTCACTCTGAAGGCATCAAAACTATGAATTAACACATGTGGAATTATATACTTAACAAAAAAGTGTGAAACAACTGAAAATATGTTTTTGCAACTGCCCTTGGGGACACTTTCAAAGTTTTCCCAATTTTTTGGGCTGACTGACCTTCATTTCTTAAAGTAATGATGGCCACTCATTTTTCTTTACTTAGCTGCTTTTTTCTTGCCATAATACAAATTCTCACAGTCTATTCAGTAGGACTATCAGCTGTGTATCCACCAGACTTCTGCACAACACAACTGATGGTCCCAACCCCATTTATAAGGCAAGAAATCCCACTTATTAAACCTGAGAGGGCACACCTGTGAAGTGAAAACCATTTCCGGTGACTACCTCTTGAAGCTCATCAAAAGAATGCCCAGAGTGTGCAAAGCAGTCATCAAAGCAAAAGGTGGCTACTTTGAAGAACCTAGAATATAAAACATATTTTCAGTTGTTTCACACTTTTTTGTTAAGTATATAATTCCACATGTGTTAATTCATAGTTTTGATGCCTTCAGTGTGAATGTACAATTTTCATAGTCATGAAAATACAGAAAAATATTTAAATGAGAAGGTGTGTCCAAACTTTTGTTCTGTACTATATATATATATTCACCTTTTAGTGTTTCTATACATGAATCAAATTTGTATAAAAGAGAAAAATAGATTTTCTGTTATAAACCATTGCCACCACCTTGTCTGATCCGAAAAAAATATTTTGAAAAATTATAGAAATAATAGTAATTAGTCAAACCTAGTGATGCCTGCCTTTCAAAATTAAAAAAGGTTGTCTCCCAAACATAAGTGCTGTTTAATCAATAGATAATGTAAAATTAAGCATTTTCACAATTGGATGTGTTTTAAAAAAATATTGCTATGAAGAGATAAACAGATAACGGTGCTCCTGCTGTATCCTGAGTAAGGCTTGTGCTCGAAAATGTACAGCTGCTTTAGCACGTGCACGTGCTGTTTGTATTGATCCAACAGAAAAAGGGAGGGAAGATAAGTGAATATTCTTTACTGATGGCACTAGAGGGACCATTCAATGCTTACGATCTAACTCCATCTTGCCTGTTCCCTTTCTTCTAAAAAATTATGGTATGTGCTGTAACAGAGGAACTTTGAGCTCACCTCAATAAATCACACCAGTGCAGTACAATAAGCTCAGGAACCGGACATATACACTGCATTTTCAGTTTATATGTTCAGCCACCGAGCTCCTTGTATTTCACTTGTACAACCCCTTTACCTTACTATATGCCTGTTTAAAGTAGTGTGGATGGATTCATTGAGGATCAGCTTTGAATCAAATTTCCTGAAATTCGCAAGTTCCTGAAAATTCAAACACTGCGATTTATTTGAAGATCGTCCAAATTAGTACAATATTAGAGCCATACGCACACCACCTGAATATACCAGCTTGTTGCAGGTGCTACAAGCTGGTATACCTACCTAGCTCTGCCATTGCTGAGCCAAGATAGACATGCATATTTGGATGGCCACTGTGTTTTATAGTGCTAGACAGTACTAATGATGCTGTGAAATATACTCCTTTGAGGGTACACAAACGTGAAAAAGCTCCCAAAATAGGGCCAAATTTGGAAAGGCTTGGTGACAAGCTATTATTTCTTCACTTTGAAAAGAACTAGTTTCTTCCTGCTCCAAAAAAGGGAAAATTTTTGGACCGCTTGATAAAAAGCCATTGTAATTGCTTAACCATTTTATGAATAACAAACGGGATCCCAGTTAAGGAATATTTTTTTCACTACTAGTTCAGAAGACATTACTTCTTGTTTAAAACACTAAACCTGTTTTGTTTTTCTAATTAAGGGGATAAGTTTTGAGCAGCTTATGAAAAAGCTATTGCTTTTTCAGTTAGTAGAAAGCAGAGATCTTTTAACTCCCCAAACAGGGACAATTTTTGTACCCCCTAGGTGAAAATGCTAATGCTTCTTCCATTTGCACCACCTGTGTATATCTACTAGCAAAACAGACATCTGCCCCCAAAATGGCATAATTTTTGTACTTTTTATATAATTTAAGTAGCCTAAAGTCTAAAACTGTAGTGTATGGTTAAATAGGCTGCTGGCTACCACCGCTTACCATCTGTTTACACATAGCCAGATGGGTTCAGGTCACTTGGACAGTAAAAAGGCTGTCTTGGTGACGCGCCCCTGGGCCTGTGCTGAGTAGCGTTGCGCACGCGGGAGCCTGTGACGTCGGCGTCTGCTGGGCTCCTTCCAGGACCTTACGCAACGTCCGGACGTGAGGCGGGGCTTCAGTTCTCGCGCGCTTTCGGAGTCCACGCCCCTCTTCATCCCGCGCGGCGTCTTCAAGATGGCGTCCAACGGCGGGAAAACTCCACGGATGGCGGGAAGAAGGCAGAAGATGGCGCCGGATGGCGGGAAAACTTCGCGGATGGCGGGAAGAAGGTAGAAGATGGCGCCGGATGGCGGGAAACCTCCACGGATGGCGGGAATCTTCACCACTGGTAAGTTTGAACAGTCTTTTTCAGGCACGCAGTACCCGGTGGTTGCGGGCACGAGATCCTGCCGACTACGCCAAAAGCTGACGCGCCCCTGGGCCTGTGCTGAGTAGCGTTGCGCACGCGGGAGCCTACCCGGAGCCGGATCTGATAGGGGTAGTAGTCTCGTGGCAGTGACCCGGTCCGTGCCCAGGGAGTCAAGCTGAGTGGCAGTATATTAGCAGTAGATGTAGGACGACTACGCCACCCGTTGAATGCAGCTATGGAGCTGCCGCTGCAGGGCAGACCGCTGAGGCCGGTGGAAGGATGGTGCAGCGTGGATGGTATAATCCCCAACGGGAGGGGTATGGCCTCAGGGCAGCCGACGTGGATGATGGGGGTAGTAGGAACCACTCAGAGACGATGCGGTGTAGTTCAGGGTCTTTACTGGTGACAAAGATAGACCCTCCCGGAGTACTGGCTAGTGGTCGGGGCCTGGTCAGTCCTTGAGCAGATGGGATCCCCCTTGGCCAGGCGGAGTTGTAGGCCTCCCCAACTAATTGTACTCTTCTGGCTTCCTTGCTAGAGGCGGGTAAAGGTAGCCCACGTCCCTGAGTGTACCGTGTGGTGCTCACCCGTATGGCCGGTGACTCGGGGCCTTCTAGTGGCTTCTGCTCCACGACGGCGGTGCTGGTCCCACGCGTGTGACCGTGCCTTCGGGTTTCTTGGCCAGAGGACCTGAAATCCCCTGCCGGGCGGTTTCTGCTGCTGGGTCTGGGTTAATCCCCACAGCCTCGGACTCCGGGTCCGGTAGTAACTCTTCAATCAGGGCGAGCTCTTCAGCTGCCAGCCCCTGATTCCTTTTAGCACTGCTCCCACAGAGCTCCTGATCTTTCTTTCCTATGCTGCTCCTCTTCTTCTCTCTACTCTTCTCTCTAACCCTGCCTCAGCCCCAGCTTTATATAGGGGAAGTTCTTCCCCTCCCAGGACTGGGCAGGAGGTGTGGCATGCATAGGATTCCTGACCAAGAGACCTCCCACCTGCTCTCAGACGTAATATTGCTATTACTGTGGAGACCAGACCCCTGGGGTGCCACATTCCCCCCTAGTGAAATTTAGTACTCCGGGACTAAACATACTTTTGTAAACATAACAAGGTGCAAACAATAACATTCTAATAGAGACAACACATAAGGTGGTCACGGCGTGTCCGCAACCGGGTGTAACTTTTGAGGAAAACAAGGGTGTCCATTTCACCAACACAGGGAGACGTAACCAGGTAGGGGTCTGTCCTGCCCCGAGTCCTTAATAGTCTTTCAATCCGTCCTGGGTTACGCTCCAACTATATACACAAAGGATTCCCGGTAAATCCACCAAAGACTCCTATAAATAACTAGAAACACATAATTATACACAAGCAACAATAAACAGGTAAACATTAATAAAATAGCTTGAACATTTTAGATCCTCCACCGTATGGGCAGCTGGCCTTTAGTGACCCTAGTGGACCTACGGAGCTGGTTGATTGGTCCTGAGCTACAGGGTATAGGGGCTGTCAAGGGTAAACTGGGCAGCCGTCTACGGACTCTTTGGCTCACTAGGGGTATGGCAGGCTCACTATAAGCAGAGGGTTGATTCTCCTGGTCTGCTTAATGGCTCTCAGGGCCTCTTGTAGGTTTAGCGCATAGTCCCTTATACTCTCATGTGCTCGCTGCTTGCACCCATAGAATCTAAGCTTAATCTCGGCTGAGGTGCGGGTATCAAAGGTGTCCCTCAGCCGGGTTAGTATCCCTGCGACAGTCCTCCTCCCAGGTGGCCAGGACTTTACCTCCCTTTGGGCTGCCCCGGTTAGTTGGGCCACCAGGATGCTCACTTTTTGCTCTTCTGTGAGGGGGTACACCTGGAAGAGGCTATCCAGCTTTTCTTTAAAGTCATTCAGGGTATGTGACTCCCCTGAGTACTGGGGTAGCCAGGCTGCTCCCGGGATATAGGGCATGGTGAAAGGCATGACTGCAGCAGCGGTGGCGCTGGCGGGGGTTGAGGCAGTGAAGCTCTCCTCCGTATCCGACATCTCCCCCCCCCCCTAGTGGACCGTGGCCTACCTTGCGATGATCCTCTTCCGTAGGCCGCGGCTCCGCAGTGGATCGTCAGGGTCGAGGACCTTCCGTCGCGCTCCTGTGACGTCGGCGTCTGCTGGGCTCCTTCCAGGACCTTACGCAACGTCCGGACGTGAGGCGGGGCTTCAGTTCTCGCGCGCTTTCGGAGTCCACGCCCCTCTTCATCCCGCGCGGCGTCTTCAAGATGGCGTCCAACGGCGGGAAAACTCCACGGATGGCGGGAAGAAGGCAGAAGATGGCGCCGGATGGCGGGAAAACTTCGCGGATGGCGGGAAGAAGGTAGAAGATGGCGCCGGATGGCGGGAAACCTCCACGGATGGCGGGAATCTTCACCACTGGTAAGTTTGAACAGTCTTTTTCAGGCACGCAGTACCCGGTGGTTGCGGGCACGAGATCCTGCCGACTACGCCAAAAGCTGACGCGCCCCTGGGCCTGTGCTGAGTAGCGTTGCGCACGCGGGAGCCTACCCAGAGCCGGATCTGATAGGGGTAGTAGTCTCGTGGCGGTGACCCGGTCCGTGCCCAGGGAGTCAAGCTGAGTGGCAGTATATTAGCAGTAGATGTAGGACGACTACGCCACCCGTTGAATGCAGCTATGGAGCTGCCGCTGCAGGGCAGACCGCTGAGGCCGGTGGAAGGATGGTGCAGCGTGGATGGTATAACCCCCAACGGGAGGGGTATGGCCTCAGGGCAGCCGACGTGGATGATGGGGGTAGTAGGAACCACTCAGAGACGATGCGGTGTAGTTCAGGGTCTTTACTGGTGACAAAGATAGACCCTCCCGGAGTACTGGCTAGTGGTCGGGGCCTGGTCAGTCCTTGAGCAGATGGGATCCCCCTTGGCCAGGCGGAGTTGTAGGCCTCCGCAACTAATTGTACTCTTCTGGCTTCCTTGCTAGAGGCGGGTAAAGGTAGCCCACGTCCCTGAGTGTACCGTGTGGTGCTCACCCGTATGGCCGGTGACTCGGGGCCTTCTAGTGGCTTCCGCTCCACGACGGCGGTGCTGGTCCCACGCGTGTGACCGTGCCTTTGGGTTTCTTGGCCAGAGGACCTGAAATCCCCTTCCGGGCGGTTTCTGCTGCTGGGTCTGGGTTAATCCCCACAGCCTCGGACTCCGGGTCCGGTAGTAACTCTTCAATCAGGGCGAGCTCTTCAGCTGCCAGCCCCTGATTCCTTTTAGCACTGCTCCCACAGAGCTCCTGATCTTTCTTTCCTATGCTGCTCCTCTTCTTCTCTCTACTCTTCTCTCTAACCCTGCCTCAGCCCCAGCTTTATATAGGGGAAGTTCTTCCCCTCCCAGGACTGGGCAGGAGGTGTGGCATGCATAGGATTCCTGACCAAGAGACCTCCCACCTGCTCTCAGACGTAATATTGCTATTACTGTGGAGACCAGACCCCTGGGGTGCCACATTGGCATTAGAGAACTCAAAATGGTTTCAATACACTCCTGTAAGACGTCTGAGTTTTATACACATTTCTTCTAGGCAATTAGAGGCGTTTCAATATTGCTATTCACTGCAAAGTTATACGATGCAAATCAAATTTTGAGGGAAGATTCCTCTAAGCCGGCGAATTTGAATTTCAAATGATCCACACATTGTTAGCTCTGTAAGATCATTATTAGTGTTGAGCGAGTATGTTCTGTTCCGAGTATGCTCGGGCGAGCTCCGAGTATTTACAGCTGCTCGGTGACATGTTTGAATCGCTCCCGTGTGCATGATTTGCGACTGTTTGACAGCTTTATTACATGTGAGGAATGTGTAAGAAATAGACATTCCTCACATGTAATAAAGCTGTCAAACAGTCGCAAATCATGCACACGGGAGCGATTCAAACATGTCACCGAGCAGCTGTAAATACTCGGAGCTCGGCCCGAGCATACTCGGCGAAAAGGTTAACAGAACATACTCGCTCAGCACTAATCATTATTTGTCCCTTTCCCTGGTCCTTAGCTTGACATAGAAGACACTTCAATGTCTTCAAAAGCATGCTCTTGCACGGTAATACCAAAATCTGGTGCACTGTATTTTCTTTTGTCCGGCCAACATAATTTTTTTTTCGAATCCTCAATTCACTTTGGGTGCATCAGCTAACAGCCTAAGTAACCTCATGTCATGCCTTTTTACTGTATTGGCCCTACTCCTCTGTGCTTGGTAACCGCATTTTTTGCCCTTCTTACTGATGTGTGCTCCTCTTCATTTAAGGGTTCCTTTTGTATTTTCTAGGGAGTCCCACAGTGGAGGGACTTGTCATAAAAAATAAAATTTGACCTTCAAAAATGATTATTACAAATTTTTTAGCTAGGTTTTTTTTAGTATACAACATATAATAATGAATTTTGGGAGTAAATATACTGCATAATATTAGACATGGCTATATTACCCTGCTGTCATTGAAATGTGAATTTACATGCAAATGCACAGAGCACTCATTTCAGGTTCTTTTAATCTCATCAGGAGGAGATATAGATGCAGAAAAAAATAGACAAACTGACACAAATAAAGCAATAAGAGCTGATGTGGTTCCAGCTATGAAAAATTGACAGATCTCACCTACAATCACACCAATTTGAATTCATATTTCTTAACATGGTAAAAGAAATTCCAGCAGACAGCAGATGGAAAATCAAATGCTGTTCTGAATACTTATGAGAAACTTGAATGCGGTAGTCATTTTCTGAGCTAAACCATTAGAATGTAATCTATTTGTTTCTAGAACCTATTGTGTCTAAATATATCATTTTAATGATGGTGCCAACATGGATTGTACAATTTTCCTTCTTACTTTGCAGTTCTGTACAGTTGAAGGGTTTATAACAGCTCTTGTGGATGAGTTTCCAAAAGTATTACGCACCCGAAGAGAAATATTTATTGCAGTTGTGTGCGTTGTTTCTTATCTCATTGGTTTGTCCAACATAACTCAGGTAAGTTTACTTGTATGAAATCCTCTATAGGCTCAAGTGATATAACATGAATAATAGTAGGAGAAAGTAATATAGAAAAAAAACACAATGGAAATTCAACAAGTAAAAAGGAATCTCATCACACCCACCAAAAATATCTGCAGTCCACCTCGAATCTCAAGACAGTGCACAATAAAGAAGTCGAAAGTCCCAATGTTTAGAAATCATATCCAGCGACAAGCCAGTGGAAAAGTGATAAAGATTAAAAACTTTCTTCTTTATTTCACACGAGTAAAAATATGGTAAAAAGAAAATGAATTCCAGGACACTTGCCTATGCATTTTGAGAAATAATGTTCTTAATCGCGATTACTGTTCGAAAAGCGTAGGAAAGTCTCCTTGGATTCATTGCCTTTTTACTGTGCTTTTAACCATGTGAAATAAAAAAGAACGTTTTTAATTTTAACCCCTTTTCCACTGACGTGTTGCTGGATATGATTTTTAAATATAAGAGAAAAAAAACACAAGTATATAAAGTTTATCCTTTATGTTGTCATGTTAATCCAGAAATAAAAGACAATATATATGTGAGATGGGAAGTTGTCTATTGCCTGTTAATAGAGGGAAAAAAATTCTACCTGACTCCAAATATTGCAATTATAGTAAAATTCCCAGCAACCCATCTCCAGAAATCTAGTAATTCATGGCTTTTTTCATTGAAGTCACTCAGACTATTCTTGAACTCTGTCACCGAATCAACCACCAAAATATCATGTGGCAGAGAGATTCATAGCCTCTCTGCTCTTACACTAAATAATCCCTGTCTATGATTATGTAGAAACTAGAGATGGGCAAATTTATTCAATTGGAATTTAATTTTACTAAAATTTTCAAAAATTTGCATTCTATAGAACACAGACTTTTTTAAATTTGCTCTGCGTGAATTCATCAAAATTGTGGCTGCAACTAAACAGTAGAAGTCTGGCAAAAGGTAAAAAAGGAAAAAAAAGATTATATCTTACTGCTCACCTCTCCGGCTGCCCTCTGCTTCTCGCTGCTCGCTGTCCAGTTCTTTGTTCCTCCATCATGCCGCATCTCTGGTCTGATGCTCACTTTAGAGCGGGACTTCCAGTAGTGAGCAGGCCTCGTGATGTCACTGCACTAGTGCTGTAACCTCTAGAGTCTGCTCATGGCCAGAAGTCCCAGACTAGAGTTAATACAGGCCAGAAATATAGCAATACAGAAATGCTGAGAACCGGATAGTGGGTAGGGAGAAGCGTGGATAGCAGAAGAGGTGAGTAGTGAGTTGAGCATGTCTTTTTTTTTCTTTTTTTCCATCTTACATTTATTATGCTCTGGGGTCTGGGTAGATCCCAGAGCATAATAAGGAATATTCAATTCAAGAAGAATAATTTCCCTGAGAATTGAGTTTCCTGATAAAATCTGCACAATTTGGCGTAATTTTGTCAGATCAGCTCATTTCTAGTAAAACCTTTTCATTTAGATGCATTAAATGGCATCTTATTATGATTACAGGTCGAGGTATTAAAAGTTAATAATTATATCTTCATTAGATCTTCATTTAAGTTAACGTTCATTAATTAGATAGATCGATAGATATATAGATAGATAGAATCAGTTCTTCATAATTCAATTAATTTGCATATAATGATTATATGTTTAATATCAAACTTTCTTTCTTTACAGGGTGGAATATATGTATTCAAGCTTTTTGATTATTATTCAGCCAGTGGAATGAGTCTGCTGTTCCTTGTGTTCTTTGAGTGTATCTCAATATCATGGTGTTATGGTAAGAAACCTAATAAAATATGTTGTCTCAAACTGTTAACGAAGACTTCTCAGCACTCCCGACATGCCTGTCGGGAGGTACTTAACTCTTCTAGTTCACCCCACTATGTGTCAACAGACATAAAAATAGATAAGAGATTCAGTGCAGGATCTAGGTCCCGACTGTTAAGACACCTGCCTGCAGAAACCTATAAATAAAATTAACTGCCTAAAAAGGGGAGCTAGGTATGCTCCTGTTTATACAAAGTACAAAAAACTAAACCAAAGCCAAAAAATTGAGCCAGAGCATATATTGGTATAAGTGCAATGCATAGGTGTGCATTCACACTGTGGCCATTTAACAAACAGAACCTCAGATAAAAACAAAATGAGCAAATGATTATTTACAAAAATATACAGGTCCTCTTTAATAATTTTGAGAATTATTTTTATTAATGTAGTTATATTATTATTATTATTATTATTATTAATAATAATTGCTCAATACTTTAGGATACTTAGTGAAGCTCCGGTGTAGGTAAAACTAAACTAAAACAATGTTCTCAATTTACTTACAGATTCTCATACCATTGATCTACTACTGGACTCTTCAGTTGTGTTAGCTTTAACTTACTCTTGTGAGTTATTATGTGGCAACTGCAATCATATAATGTTTATTGTATGATGATTGATCAATCAATGCTACAAATAAGTTTATTGGTTTGAGGTCAATTGAACTCATCAGATTATCTTGAATCCAAATTTTTAATGATTTGCTTCTTGCGAATTCAGGAAAATGGCAACTTGCTAACTGCCATCTTGCTGATTTGTACAGGATTTGGAAATTAAGGTAAAAAACAAACATAGAAAATAATACCTCTCTGCTCAGTTGTTCCTTTGTTGCAGCCCCCCCAATCCAGTACTCTGAGCAGCTCCCTCTAGTCTCATCTTTAGTCCCCACAACATGTGATGCCCTTTCCTTCCATTTTTCCTTTGCCCCAGGCTTCCTGGCATTAAGTAGGCATCTGACGACTTAAAGGGTTTTTTCCACGAACAAAAGTTAATTTTAATCCATGGCTGTGTCTGACCATGTACAGAACATGGCCTGATCATACCACATCTCCTGGGCAGGGGGGGTAGCAAAAGAGTATACAGACATTACAGCAGGGGATCGCAGAGGATTCATTTTGTAAGGGAAAATATTGTTTAAAAACAGGCAGTGAATGTTTTACCTCACAAAATGAATCCTCTGGTGTAATGTCTGTATACTCTTTTGTGTCCTCCCCTGCCCAGGAGTTGTGGTATGATCAGACCATGTTCCATACACGGTCAGACACAGCTATGGATTCAAATGAACCCCTTTAAGTTATTACAACATCAATATGTGAAACCCCCAAGGCCTGGTCAGAACCTCAAGTGACACATATTGTGATATTGTGATGTCAGAGGTGGCACCAGAAGCCTGACACAAAGTGAAGATGGAGGAAGAAGATGTTACAAGTTATAGGGAAGTAAAGGAGAGGCTAGAGAGTACTGGTGGGAGAACTGGAAGAATAGGTGTGATGGCAAGACAGGTGAGCGTAAAGGTGAATAATATTTTTTTATTTGGTTACCTTTATGGTTACTATGTTCTGGGCTTTCATGAGAACCCAGAGCATAATAAGACACATTCGATTCTCATTGAATAAATCGATTCAAATTGCATTTTCTATCCAAATTCCAGAAAGCTGAAGTATTGAAATTTTGGCAGATTCACTCACTACTTTTCAATGCTATAATGTGATGTGATGTTATTATGGTTCACAATATGTGAGAGAAATCGTTAACCAGCAGTTAGCCTAGGATACTGTTGGCATGGTAATTAAGTTGAAAAGTTAATTATTTAGAAGTTTTGGAGCCACAGAACTTAAAGAGGTATTCCGATCTCCAAGATCATATTTCAAAATGTAATAGGTGCAATAATAATAATAATAATAATAATTAATACTAATAATAGCAAATACCTTTAATTTGAAATGTAGTATAGTTCTTCTGATTAGCTATGTTGCTTACCTCATGTCCATTGCGGTAGCTTTGGTATCCATGGTTACAACCACTAATATAGTAACAGCTGGTTAGTTGTTAGTAGTCATAACCTTAGATATCTAAGCTACTGTAATGCCCTGCATATGGGGTAAGCAACAAAGTGAATCAGAAGAACTATACTACATTTCTAATTGGGGATATTTGCTAATTTAATTATTATTACACCTACTACCTGTTGGGATAGGATTTTGGTTATGGGTATACCCTTTTAACTGTATAATTTTGGAAATGTAGTTTATGTATGGGGAGACCAGCAAAGTAAGGTATATGTAATATAGAATACATAGTCTCATAAAAAATCTTACTTTATTTAAAGTATTTAAAACATTCATATTTTTTCAGGTGTTAATAGATTTTATGACAACATTGAAGAAATGGTTGGTTACAGGCCTTGTCTTTGGTGGAAACTCTGTTGGTCATTCTTTACACCTATCGTTGTAGCGGTAAGATGACAGTTTAAAAAATATTTCATTGATGGGAATTATTTCCCTTGGGTAAAACTGCTGTTGCCAGGTGTTTAATATATTAGTTATGTTGTGAAATTATGGACAGATTACAGACTTTTCCTTAGAAAATTTTCAAAGGAGCATTCCAGAATTGTAAAAAGGTTTTCTCACTTTTGTAAGAACTTCAAAAGAAATACCTATGTTCACCTCCATTAGAAACTGGAGGCATAAGGTTTAATATGTAAGGTTTAATACACTTGTAAGTGTAACACCTTATAACTGTGTACACCTCGGAGGTTGCAATAAGTCCACCCCTTAGATTGCAATATCCTGTGTATTGAAAGAAAGATGTTGTGATGTGCGTTCAATGATCATGTACTAAATTACTTCACCTTTATAGCACCTTTTAATTAGATATGCAGTATGTAATTCCTGTTTTCATAGTATTTATTGATCAGGTACCTATAGCTGCACATTTATATTGACTTACTAGATGGTGGCCCAATTCGAACGCATTGGGTATTCTTGAATAGGTATGCGGCCGACGGGGCGCAATTAGCAGAGCGGCGTTTAAATTTGGCGCCCAAATCGCTGATTGGTCGCGTTCGGCAACCGCGACCAATCAGCAAAGCGGTGTTTAAATTTGGCGGCAATATCGGTGATTGGTCGCGGGCGGCTGCCGCGACCAATCTGCGAACCGTGTTAGTGAGGACTGGAGAGCGGTGTTTAAATTTGGCGCCAAGACTGCTGATTGGTCGCGGCCACCGACCGAGACCAATCAGCAGAGCGGGGTTTAAATTTGGCACCAAAATCGCTGATTGGTCGCGTCTGACGGCCGCGACCAATCAGCGATTTTGGCGCAAAATTTAAACAACGCTCTGTTGATTGGTCGCGGCCGTCAGACGCGACTAATCAGCGACTTTGGGGCCAAATTTAAACCCCGCTCTGCATCGCTCAGCTGATTGGTCGAGCCGGCGACCGCGACCTATCAGCAGAGCGTTGTTTAAATTTGGCGCCAATCTCGCTGATTGGTCGCGGATGGCGGCCGCGACCAATCAGCAGAGCGGTGTTTAAATTTGGCGCCAAAATCACTGGTTGGTCGCGGGCGGCGGCCGCGACCAATCAGCGTACCGTGTTAGTGAGGAATGGAGAGCGTGTTTAAATTTGGCACCAAAATCGCTGATTAGTCGCGACCGCGACCAATCAGCAAAGAGGTGTTTAAATTTGGCGACAATACTGCTGATTGGTCACGGCCGGCGACCGCGACCAATCAGCAGAGCGATGCAGAGCGGTGTTTAAATTTGGCGCCAAAATCGCTAATTAGTCGCGGCTGACGGTCTGCCAGCGACCGCGATCAATCAGCAGAGCGTTGTTTAAATTTGGCGCCAATCTCGCTGATTGGACGCGTCTGGCATCCGCGACCAATCAGCAGAGCGTTGTTTAAATTTGGCGCCAATCTCGCTGATTGGACGCGTCTGGCATCCACGACCAATCAGCAGAGCGTTGTTTAAATTTGGCGCCAAGCTCGCTGATTGGTCGCGGCTGGCGTCCGAGACCAATTAGCACAGCAGTGTTTAAATGTGGCGGCAAGATCGGTGATTGGTCGTGGCCGCTATTTAAATGTGGCGCCCAAATCGGTGATTGGTCGCGGGCAGCGGCCGCGACAAATCAGCAGAGCGGTGTTTAACTTTAGCGCCAAGATCACTGATTGGTCGCGTGCGGAGAGCGCGACCAATCAGCGAATCGTATTGGTGAGGACCGGGGAGCGCCACTGCCTGTGCAGCTACTTCCGCTGCGAGAACCCGGGACATGAGCAACTGCTCGCAGCAGAAGTATCCCGACCCGCAGCGCCGCTCCCCAGTCCTCCCTTCACACCCTAGCCGCTGATGTCCCCACAGTATCCGCATGGTGTTACAAAGGTCTGGACATTTGTGTTAAAAATCGCTGATTGGTCGCAGGCGCTGCCCGCGACCAATCACCGATTTGGGCGCCAAATTTAAATATCGTTTGCGACCAATCAGTACAGCGGTGTTTAAATGTGGAGCCAAGATCGGTGATTGGTCGCGGCCGATATTTAAATTTGGCGCCCAAATCGGTGATTGGTCGCGGGCAGCTCCAGTGACCAATCAGCGATTTTTAACACAAATGTCCGGACCTTTGTAACACCATGCGGATACTGTGGGGACATCAGCGGCTAGGGTGTGAAGGGAGGACCGGGGAGCGGCGCTGCGGGTCGGGATACTTCTGCTCCGAGCGCCCGCTCATGTCCCGGGTTCTTGCAGCGGAACTATCCGCACAGGCAGCGCCGCTGACATCTATGCGGCTAGGGTGTGAAGGGGGGACCGGGGAGCGGCGCTGACATCCAATTGGTCGCGGCCGCTATTTAAATCTGCCGCACAAATCGGTGATTGGTCGCTGTCTTGGCCCACGACCAATCACTGATCTTGGCGCCAAAGTTAAACACTATTGCGCTGATTGGTCGCGGACGCTGACCGCGACCAATCACCGATTTGGGCGCCAAATTTAAATATCAGCCGCGACCAATCACCGATTTTGGCTCCACATTTAAACACCGCTGTGCTGATTGGTCGCGGCCGATATTTAAATTTGGCGCCCAAATCGGTGAACCAATCACCGATCTTGGCTTCACATTTAAACACCGCTGTGCTGATTGGTCGCAGACGATATTTAAATTTGGAGCCCAAATCGGTGATTGGTCGCGGTCAGCACCAGCGACCAATCAGCGATTTTTAACACAAATGTCGGGACCTTTGTAACACCATGCGGATACTGTGTGGACATCAGCGGCTAGGGAGTGAAGGGAAGACCGGGGAGCGGCGCTGTGGGTCAGGATACTTCTGCTGCGAGCGCCCGCTCCTGTCCCTGGTTCTCGCAGCAGAAGTATCCGCACAGGCAGCGGCGCTCCGCGGTCCTCCGTTCCGCATGAAGGTCAGCGACGCCAGCGGTCCTTCCGCTGCTACCAGCCGGGAGATGAGCGCCTCGCGCCGCTCATCTCCCGGCTGCATCTCCGTCCCGCAGATGGGTCCAGCGGTCGGGTTCCTTCTGCTGGTACCGGCCGAGAGATGAGCGCCTCGCGCCGGTCATCTCCCGGCTGCTTCGCCGCTCAGCTCCGTCCCGCAGATGAGCCGCTAACGGCCGCCATCTTTTATCAGAAATCCCGCGGCGCTGATTGGCTGCTGCCGGACCAATGAGCGACGCGGAATTTCCTGGACAGACAGACACACAGATAGAAAGACAGACAGACAGACAGACGGGATAAGACGATTATATATATAGATAGTAGCTTAAAAGGAATAGACAATTTGCTAAAATTTTTGATGTTTAAAAACAAATATTACAGAAATATGCAAAAAACTCAATGCTAAATTCATTTTTATGCCCACAAGATTTGCCAAATATGAAATAAAGTAGACTGTTGTTTCACTAACCACTTTGTAATAAACTGATTTAATGAAATGTCAACAAGTTTCCCCTAGGAAAAATCTTAACAGCAGCTTCTATTTCTGTCCTTTTCGATGCCAGGCTGAAAGTACTTTGCATTAATTTTCTTGATGTTGACTTTGTAACCTTTTCAAAACTAATTCATTTCTGATTTCATTTAGTACACTTTGTAAGAAATGTATGAGTAAGTAAATAAAGGCATGTATAACTTATAAACGGTTTTTAATTCTCTTTGTCTTTTTTTTACAGGGAGTGTTCCTTTTTAGTGCTGTGCAAATGACTCCACTTACCATGGGCAGCTATGTTTTTCCTTCTTGGGGACAAGGAGTTGGCTGGTTCATGGCCTTGTCTTCAATGGTGCTGATTCCTGGCTACATGATATATATGTTTCTGTCCCTCAAAGGGTCTTTAAAACAGGTATGGATGTATTGAAATAATATTCTCTTTGTATGAAAAAGTATCAACCAGAACCTGGAGCTATCAATGGAGATGTGACGTAATGAGAAAATTTGGATGGGGCCCACACCAACATGTTGGTCAGATATATGGACCCCTTTAATAATGTCCTCTGTCCTGGCACCTACCCAGTAGTAATGCCCCCTGTCCTGTAATAAT
The DNA here is from genome assembly GCF_046119375.1 of Phyllobates terribilis. NCBI lineage: Eukaryota > Metazoa > Chordata > Amphibia > Anura > Dendrobatidae > Phyllobates > Phyllobates terribilis. The sequence continues at coordinate 303,855,590 of NW_027362768.1, read as the reverse complement.
GTTCCCAATCTTGTAAAAATGTCTCCCATCCTGGCCCCCATCTTTTAATAATGGCCTCCGTTATATAATAATGTCCCCCATCCTGTAATAAAGTCTCTTATCCTGTAATAATGTCCTCTGTCTTTTAATAATGCCCCCAATCTTGACCCCATCCTTGTCCTGTAATACAGTCCTACATCCGGGTGTCATGCTAGATATGGAAAGTTCAAGAAAAGTGGAAGGTACTAACGGACTGTGTTAAAATTCTTCTTTATTGTTTCTTCTTTTAAAACATCACAAGCTGGGGGTATATGTCATGCTGTTCTTGACGATGGCCGTTTTGCGCCAACACACGCTTCAACGGGTTAAATAGAAATATATCTGTTTGACCCGTTGAAAGCGCGTGTCGGCGCGAAACGGCCGTCATCAAGAACAGCATGATATATACCCCCCAGCTTGTGATGTTTTTAAAGAAGAAACAATAAAGAAGCATTTTAACACAGTCCGGTGAGTGCCTTCCACTTTTCTTGAACTATTCACAGTATTTTTTGTCTATGAATGGCAGCTTTTTTCGCATCCAGGACTTGAAGGGATAGGTGCTTAGTCCTGCTATATGAAGGAGTGATTGGAGGCGTAGGTGCTGGTTTTGCTGTTGCTTATTCCAGTTGAACTAGATATGGAAAGGACCCATCGTACAATGACAAGAAAAGGGGGGAAGCCCAGCAACTAGGGAAAGGGAGAGTGGAGACCCCTAGGCAGATCTAACAATACCCTGACTCCCCTATCTTTCCTAAATAGGTTCCGCACCTATCACCGAGAAGGATACCTTAGCCCTGACTGTCCCTAGAGCTAGGCCCTAGGAAGGGAGGGGGAGGGGTTGCACTAGTCACCCCACTGCAACTAAAGACAAACAAGGGAAACAGAAAAGGGGATACACTTAACTTTGAGAAGACACCAGAGAGATCATGACTACAATCCACAAAGGAACTCCAAGAAGAATCAAGCTGAGTGCTAGGACTCCAGACCCGAACAGAGGAATTTACTCTATCACCGGCGATTCTCTGGAGAAACTGAGGGTATTTAAAGATGCAGCAAGGGTGTGTTAATTAGCAGCAGAAGGTGGAGTTCACCGCTGGGTCCTATCAAGGGAGGGATGATGAAAGGATCAAGAAGATGTCTGTAAGGCTAAGCGCATCGATCTTTTACAGCAGGATCCAGAATGACTGTCTGTCAAACCTGATACACCCGTGACACCTGGCCCCCATCCTGTAATAATGTTACCCAATCTTTAATAATGTCCCCTGGTCTACAATAATGTTCCCTTTCCTGGACCCCATCCAGTAATAATGCCCTTCATCCTGGCCACATCTTGTAATAAAGTCCCCGTCCTGGACACCATCCTTTAATAATGGCCCCCCTCCTGTGACAATGTCAGCTGAAAACAGAGACGGCGTAGCTATGCCCCCCTCCTGCAAAGGCCCGGTTGCTGTCTCTGCACACTCTGTAACTGCAATTGTTATGCCCCTGATATAAGGGTTGAGAATTGGAGTTCAAAATTATTTCCGGAACCAGTACTTATTAAAACATGAAACACTTCAGAATTCTATGTTTTCACATCAAACTCTTCTAGAGCATCCACATACATTCAGTTTTTTTCACCAGATGTGAGAATGCTCTTAAACAGATCTTGTACAGTTTTCTTTTGTTGTTGCCTTTTTCTAGTTGCACACAATTGTTTTATGCAATTAGTCTTTTCACCACTCCACATCATCTCAGGATTTTCATTTATTTCTGTGTAAACCTCGGTTGTTCAAGGAGATAAAGCTTAAAAAGTTCAAAACATTACAAGATCTGGATTCTATCAAGGATCTCACAAAATTTAAATGGAAATTCAGCATAACATATTAAAAACGGCAGCGCTCCTTGCACAATCCCCACCCACGGTTTCACCTCACAGCTTCATATGGAGCATCCAGGATTTCATTTCATGGTTTCATCTGGAGCATCCAAAAAATTGTGCAATATTGTACGGGGAAGCTTCAAGAGAGATTCATTTGACAATATAATGCTGTGAGATGTCTTTTGTTATTACAGATATGGATTGTGAATAATGATGAGCGAGCATGCTCGCTACTGCTCGCTACTCGCCCGAGCATCTCACTGCTCAAGATGCTCGGCCCTCGCCGATTATTTCCGAGGTTGCTCGGAGAGAGCTCTGGTCCCCTCCCTGCATGTTTGGCGCTCTTTAGAGAGCCAATGAACATGCGGGGATTGTCTGCCACACACTGTAATGCCGCAGCCATGTTGGTTGTGGCACTACAGTGATTGGCTGGCCGCACAGTGTCATCACGTCTATATCAGACCTGGCGCCGCCATGCTCGTCACAGTCTACTCCGGAATCAGGCAGTGTAGGGAGCAGTGCTGCTGAGCTAGGGAGAGATTTGCTTGTTTCTTTGTTAGTGTAGGTATACCACAATATATTATACACATATCCATCTCAACTAATGCAGCTGTATAGATATCAGTGCTAGACAGGCAGGCAATGTATGTGGCAGACTGCAGTGCATATACAGTGCATTGTGAAAGTATTTGGTCCCCTTTAACTTTTCTACCTTTTGCCACATTTCTGGCTTCAAACATAAAGATATAAAATTCAAATTTTTGGGGGAAGAATCAATAACAAGTGGGACACAATCGTGAAGTGGAACAAAATTTATTGAACATTTTAAACTTTTTAACAAATTAAAAGCTGAAAAGTGGGGCGTGCAATATTATTCAGCCCCTTTACTTTCAGTGCAGCAAACTCACTCCAGAAGTTCAGTGAGGATCTCTGAATGATCCAATGTTGTCCTAAATGACTGGTAATGATGATAAATAGAATCCACCTGTGTGTAATCAAGTCTCTGTATAAATGCACCTGCCCTGTGATAGTTTCAGGGTTCTGTTTCAAGTGCAGAGAGCATCATCAAGACCAATGAACACACCAGGCTGGTCCGAGATACTGTTGTGGCGAAGTTTAAAGCTGGGTTTGGATACAAAAAGTTTTAAACATCTCAAGGAGCACTGTGCAAGCGATCATATTGAAATGGAAGGAGTATCAGACCACTGCAAATCTACCAAGATCCGGCCGTCCCTCTAAACTTTCATCTCGAACAAGGAGAAGACTGATCAGAGATGCAGCCAAAAGGCCCATGATCACTCTGGATGAACTGCAGAGATCTCAGAGATCTACAGCTGAGGTGGGAGAGTCTGTCCATAGGACAACAATCAGTCGTACACTGCACAAATCTGGCCTTTATGGAAGAGTGGCAAGAAGAAAGCCATTTCTCAAGCCACCTGGGAGACGCACCAAACATGTGGAATAAGGTGCTCTGCTCAGATGAAACCAAAATCGAACTTTTTGGCCACAATGCAACAGTTTGGTGTAAAAGCAACACAGATCATCACCCTCAAAACACCATCCCCACTGTCAAACATGGTGGTGGCAGCATCATGGTTTGGGCCTGCTTTTCTTCAGCAGGGACAGGGAAGATGGTTAAAATTGATGGGAAGATGCACAGAGCCAAATACAGGACCATTCTGGAAGAAAACCTGTTGGAGTCTGCAAAAGACCTTAGACTGGGATGGAGATTTATCTTCCAACAAGACAATGATCCCAAACAAAAAGCAAAATCTACAATGGAATGGTTCAAAAATAAACATATCCAGGTGTTAGAATGGCCAAGTCAAAGTCCAGACCTGAATCCAATCGAGAATCTGTGGAAAGAACTGAAAACTGCTGTTCACAAACACCCTCAATGAGCTCGAGCTGTTTTGCAAGGAAGAATGGGCAAGAATTTCAGCCTCTCAATGTGCAAAACTGATAGAGACATACCCAAAGCTGTAATTGCACTAAAGGTGGCGCTACAAAGTATTAACTCAAGGGGGTCAAATAATATTGCACGCCCCACTTTTCAGTTTTTAATTTGTTAAAAAAGTTTAAAATATCCAATAAATTTTATTCCACTTCACGATTGTGTCCCACTTGTTGATTCATCCCAAAAAAATTAGAATTTTATATCTTTATGTTTGAAGCCAGAAATGTGGCAAAAGGTAGAAAAGTTCAAGGGGTCCAAATACTTTCGCAATGCACTGTAGCAAGAGGGTGCATTCCAGTTTCTTCTGCTGCTGGTGCTTTTACAGATATTTGTAGAAATAGCCCCAGGTATCAGGGGCTAGGAATATTTTTTTGGGTATCTTAATCCTGATTATTTGCTTAAAAAGCAATCCAGAGAACATTGTTTTTCTGCGCCATTTGCTTGTTGGCACTGCAGAATACAGCCAGATCTTTTTTATATTACAGCGCTAAAAAGCCATCTATTTAAAACTGTGGTTTATCCGTCACACAGATCACATATAAGTGCGCTGAAAATTCTGTCATTTCTGGCTTCCATTGAAATTTTGTTGCAGTGTGTTAGCGAAGTTATTGACACCAGTTCCCTGTTAAAAATAGTTACCTACAGGCCAGCTATTTCAAACTGTGGTTTTCCCTCACATGTATCACATATCACTGCGGTTCAAATCCAGCCATTTGTAGTGAACGTGGTAAATATTGTCCTTCATTTAAAATGGGCAAGGCGTGTGGCAAGGGATGGGGAAGTGGACGTGATGGTGATGATGGTGCATGCAGAGGATTTGGCCGAGGCCATGGGCTAGCTGAAATTGTGCTACAACAAACACCCACCTCCTCTCGACCTTCCTGTCCCAATTAATAGTGGATCGCAGAACACCTCTATTGAACATAGAGCAGTGTGAAAAGGTTATTGGTTGGATAGCAGGTAATGCTTCCAGTCACTTAGCCACCACCACCACCCTGTCTTCCACAGGGTAAAGTCTCAGTAGCTTTGAGTCTGGACTGCATATTACTTACCCTGATCCTCCTTCCTCCCACCATGCCGAGTTCCTGTAGACAACTGATCCCACACTTAGACACTCCAAAGAGCTGTTAACTTTTCCATTTAAAGATTTAGCCTCTTGCCCGTTCCACTTGAAGTGGGGAAAGAGGAGATCGCATGTAGCGATGCCCAAATACATGAGCATCCACGGTCACACGAAGGCGACGGTGGGAAACTGTCACAAGAGGTGGACAATGATGAGACACATTTGCCAGAAAGTCAGGAGGAGGACCAGAGTGCGGAAGTGGAAGACGAGGTGGTGGATGATATAGTAACTGACCCAACCTGGCAGGGGGACATACAGATTGAGGACAGCAGCACACAGGGGGAGGGAGGCATAGCACCACAACAGGCAGGAAGAAGCAGTGTGATGGCCACAGACAGAAGGCGGGCAACCTTTCCATGTAAAATCAACATGACAGAAGTTTCCAGTACAACTGTTAGGTCTTCTCGAGTCTGGTTGTTTTTTAAAGACTCTGCAGATAACCTCAAAAAGGCCATTTGCACCACCTGCCAGGCCAGCATCAGCAGAGGTAGCAAAACTACCAGCCTGACCACCACCAGCATGATCAGGCACATGGCAGCAAAGCACCCGACTAAGTGGGCTGGACCCCAGGGTCCAGGAACAGTGTCTGCGGTTGGCACCACTGCTTCTTCAGCTGTTGTGCATGCATGCCAATTCCCTGTCAATGGAGCATGCGAAGATGCCTCCTCCACAACCTGATGGCGGCGGCCATCCCTTGGTACTCGGTCCCCAGCTGCCACTATTTCTCCCGGTGTGCCGTCACCGAATTACATGAGCACGTGTCCCACAACACTAACCATGCCCTCAACAATGCAGTTACTGAGAAAGTCCACCTAACCACGGACACATGGACAAGTGCTCGTGGGCAGGGACGGTACATCTCACTGACGGCACATTGGGTTAACATAGAGGAAGCCGAGACCCAGTCGGACCTTGGGATGGAACACGTCATCCCGATGCCGAGGATTGTGGGCCCTGGGTCAATCAGGGTTGCCCCCACAGTCTACTGCTCCTGCACCTCCTCCTCCTCTTCAGCCTCCATCTCCGAAATGACCGCATCAGTCGCAAGCTGGGAGCACTACAGCACTGCCTCGGCCAAGCAGCAACAGGCTGTGCTGAAGCTAATATGCTTAGCTGACAAACCTCACAATGCTGAAGAGTTGTGGACAGCTCTGAAACAGCAGGTAGATTTGTGGCTGACACCGCTGAACCTACAGCCATTCTTGGTCGTGTGTGACAATGGCCGGAACCTGGTGGCTGGACTGAGGCGAGGCGAGCTCACACATGTACCATGCCTGACCCATGAGCTTAACCTCAAGGTTCAGCGGTTTCTCAAAACCTAACCAGAGCTGCCGGATCTGCTTGTCAAAGTATGCCGCCTGTGTGCCCATTTTAGAAAGTCACCTACAGCTTACGCCACCCTTGCTGTGCTTCAGCAGCGTTTGCAGCTTCCAGCTCACTGACTGGTGTGTGATGTTCCCACGCGTTGGAACTCTACATTGCAGAAGTTGGGAAGGATTTGTGAGCAGAAGAGGGCAGTTGTTGACTATCAGCATCAATAAGGCCATCGGTATTCAGTTCAGACTCCACAAAAAAGACCTCAGGAGTGGACATGGATGTCAGACATATGTACCCTCCTCCAAAACTTTGAGGACTCCACCACCAAGATGGTGAGCGGTGATGATGCTATAATTAGCATCATCATCCCGCTTCTCTGATTGTGAGCAGAGAGCATTTCAGAAGACAAAGAGAATGCATTACAGGTGGAGCACAATAAGATGGAACAAGGAACCATACAGGGTGATTACACACAGCCCAGCCTCATCTCATCCCAACGTGGATTGGATGACAATGAGGAAGAGGAGGAGGAGGTAGTTTCATGGGCTATAGACGGTACTACCTGCACAACTGTCATACCGTCTGTTCAGCGTTGATGGTCTGAGAACAGGAAGGAGAAGGAAGAGAGCATGGTCAGTCGTCCTCTTGGTGAGGACACGGAAGCCTTGCCTGTTAGCAGTCTGGCATGCATGGCTGAGTTTTTGTTACGCTGCCTTTCCCGTGACCCTCGCATTCCCTAAATTTTGTGTGACAGTCTTTACTGGTTGGTGACACTTCTAGATCCACCCTATAAGGAGAATTTCTATCTCTTATTTCCGAGGCGGACAGGTCTACTAAAATTGGATAGTACCAGAAGCCCCTTGTTGCTGAATGACTAAAAAAATTCCCATCTGAAAGTGCTGTCGGCAGAGGTCACAGATCGTTGGACAATCAAGGAGCACAGGCGAGAGTGACACAACTCCAATTCTGCAGAGACAGGGGAACACTGTCAAAGCTCTGAGACAGTTTTCTTCGTCCCTCCCATTTACAGGACCTGAGGCACGGGGTACTGTCACAAGGAGTGCAAAGTTTAGGAAGATGGTGAAGGAGTACCTAGCCAACCGTACCAACATCCTCCGTGATTCCCCTGTGCCTTATAGCTATTGTGTATCTAAGCTGGACACGTGGCATGAACTGGCTCTCTACACCTTGGAGGTCCTGGCCTGCCGTACCGCTAGCGTTTTCACAGAGCGGGTTTTAGTGTCTCTGGTGGAATTATAACTGATAAGCACATCTGCCTGTCAACTAAAAATGCTGGCATGCTGACTCTTATGAAAGTGAACAAGGGCTGCATTGAGCCAGACTTCTCAACACCACCGAATGATAGCAGCGTAACATAAACTCAAATCCAGTGTCTTTTTTTGGGAGATCTATTCCCATGCACCTCTTCACACCTACACATGGGTATAAGCTTCCTGATTTTGTTTATTTGCCTTGTCCTCCTCCTTCTCCTCATCCTCCATCACCATATCATTCACCACCATTTCTACCATATCACCTCCTCCACGTCGCTTCCAAGGGGCATTGGAGTTCCTCCAAATTTTTTGCAGCTTTTGCATTCACTGCATAGGCAAACACTCTGGGAGACCTACTTCCTAATAATGGGAACATTGTTTTTATGAGGCTCTCTGACCTCTACGTCTCTTCCAAGGGGCATTGGAGTTTCTCCAAATTTTTGGCAGCTTTTGCATTCACTGCATAGGCAAACACTATGGGAGACCCACTTCCTAATAATGGGAACATTGTTTTTAGGAGGCTCTCTGACCTCTACGTCTCTTGCAAGAGGTATTGGAGTTCCTCCAAACATTTTTTTTACTGAGACCCTCCTCTATGTCTCTTCAAAGGGGTATTGGGTTGCGTCCAAATTTTTGGCAGCCCTTGCATTCACTGCATATGCAATAACAGTATAGGCGACCCACTCGTTAATAATGGGAACAACAAAGCATAGCCGGCTGATGGCTCTCTAACAGTAGCGAGGCCCAACAGCTGGCCCTTTAAGAATAGTAAGAGTCACCTGATGGCACTATAAAAATAGGTTTTGTGACTTTCAGAGTCCCTTCATCATAAATGAAACAGGATGTGTCTGATTATGTGTCACTCACCACATGGCCAGATAAGGTTGCAAATTGTTAAAATGACATTTCCCGGTGAATGCATTTGTCTTGGTTGAAAGCAATGCAAAAGTGAAAAATTGCATCAAAAATGCTACATGTGAACATAGCCCAAGGTGTGGAGGAGCATTTTTGTTTTTGATTATTTATTTTATTATATGCAAGTCATTACCCTGGAAAGGATGTTCCTTAACATATTTCCCAGGAATATCCATTTTGGTTTCATTTTTGTATGTTTTATTGTGAGTCCGTAAAAGTGGCATAATACTCTGACAATGTTGTTGACAGCAGTGACCTTGTAGTCAGAAATGCTTCCAGGGGTCTTCCCCATGCTGTTCCCATGTCATTTGAGCACTGTTCCCATCGATTTGGGCACTTTTTAGGCCCTCTGCAGACCGCCGGGGGGAGCCGCCTGAAAAATGCTCGAGTTTCCCATAGACTTACATTGGGCTCGTTGCCCGGGTCGAGCACCCGAGCAGTCCAATTTGCTCGGCCCGAGCAACAAACACCTGAGCATTTTAGTGCTCGCTCATCACTAATTGTGAACATTCACTTATAAAATTAATAGTCAAATATGTTTCTTTTATGAATAAACATCTACAGAATACACGTCTAGATGTAATAACATCATTTTGATAGATGTATTGAATTATGTCATGCATATAACGTAGTGATTAATTTATTTACATTTTATTTTTTCTCTTTCTTTTAAGCCAGTATATGTGCATATAAAAATTACAATAACTTTTTTGTGTGTTAGTAATCCAAAAATATATGTATATTTTTAGGTGAAAAATTATTTTTCATTTTGTTTATTATCTTTTACATTTAGATTTTGTTTCTTTAAGTTTACTATGCTTTAGTTACCATTTATGATACCAATGGTAGATTTAAAAATAACATTTATTATAGTAAAGTTTTCTAAATTGGATGACATTTTCATATCAAGCAAAGGTGTATTTTGATACACTAGAATAACACTACGTTTTTTTCTCCAGCGTCTGCAGGTCATGATTCAGCCAAGCGATGATGTTGTTCACAATGAAAATGGGCCTGAACAGTTGTCAAAGAGTAACTCTGCCAACAAGGAAGCCTATATATAAAATACTGTACTAAAGAAGTGCAGTTTTTATGATTTTCTACATACAAAATGGTTGACATGACCACATAATTACATCTGGAATAAAGAATTTACCTACCTCCAGTGGCAAAAAAGGGGACCATCACCAGTAGAGCACAAGGAAATCAACTAGGTTATTTTCTTACTGTTTTGTGGAATAACATGAGTGATTTGCGTGTTGAGGCAATTTAGACTGTTAATGTTTTTATCTTTATTGCTGGAGTTGCATTTGTAATCGGGAAAAAACACAATTTTTAAAGTTACATTTGGCTATAAAAATATGAGGTTTGTGTTTGATTTTTAATTCTGAAACATTTGTTAGAGGCTACTCCCAAGACTTTGAATAAAATACATAAAAAGGTTATTATCTCTTTTTTTACTCAGCATTTTTACAGAACAAGGGTAGATAACACAGAAGTAAGGATTTTAATTTTTCAATTGTAAAAAATTGTCTATTACTTTTATTGTCAAAGTTTTTCTTAAAGGAAATTATTGATTATTTTTCTTCTTGAAGAAATGAAAGCACAAATTAAGTTCAAGGGTCCAAATTTACATATACATTTATAATATTAAAGTGAAAAAAAAATGCTAATTTGTAAGGCAGATGCTTTTTCTTAAAAACAATGAATTATACAATCTATTGCACACTTTATTTAAAAATTATTTTTAAAGTTTAATGAATGAATGAATGAATTAGTTAATCAATCATTAATACAATTCAAAGCATTTTAAGTATTTTTAAAAAACAAGACACGATTTTATTTCTGCACAAAAGGGCATTCACATAAACTGTTGTAAAATGTAGAATCAGGATATGAAAAGAAATTACAATTTCCAATATGGTTAGGAAAAAAGGAAAATGACACACCCTTATGCCACGCAACACCCCTGGTTGGATATACTGCACCTTGTAAATGGTCAAAGTGTTTCAATGTTCCATAATATTAACCAACAAAGGAAAAGAAACAAATACTTCTTGCCTAATTACATTTGGCATTTCCTTTTGATCAATTCGAGGCACAAGATAAAATGCCTACTTTGGTGATAGATGACTGTGTTGCACAATGAACTTTCTATTTAGCAAAGTCGTGTGCTTTTTAAAATGTTCTATAGCACATACTTTAGAGCTACTATGTGATAATATGTTTCTTGTGGATGTTAGTTTGGTTTGTCATTTTTGTCCAAAGAGTGAAAAAAAAATTATCTATATATGTTATTGCAATAAATTAATATTCTAAGAATGTCAAGCACATTTATTGTAGAAAATATATACAAATATTTTAACAGAATTTGTACAACAGTATTGTTTCGTAGATCCTGAAATGTCTCATATCAGATGTAACATATTCTAAATTATACTAATGTATGTCTGTAGTGCAACCAGGCAAAACGTCTTGTTGTAACTTTATTTTGTATACAATGTCTCCTATCATTCTTTGTGACGTTCATGCAGTACCAGTGCCAATAGGCTATTGGCCCCTGATGGCTTTTTATTATATGTACTACAGTCCAATGTTGTTCCGAAAAATAAATGCAGTATTTAAATGTTTGATTGTATACAACACGTACATACATAAAATTGACAGATATGCTTTGTAGCAATCTTATATACAGAATATCTACTTTAGCAGAATAGTGATGTAGGAACTACTGTGTTTCAATTGTGAATAACTGTATCTTTTTTGTAGTATCTTCCCTGATAATAATATATTCTATCATCCAATAAGCTTACCCGCAATAAGATATTATGTCAAGATTGAAATAAAGTTATCTCTATATATAAAACATATATGTAATGTAACATATGCATAGTAAAACTACATACAGAGCTTGTTAACAAAAAATATATAAATTATCCTTTATATTTAGTATCTTGCAACCTGTTCTATGGACCAAATGTAATATAAGATACATTATAAATGTCTTTTAATGGTGTCTATCTGTAAGAAAAGCACGGTTGTCATGTACGTTTATGAATTTAGAAATCAAATAAAGGATATATTACAAATAAAGTACGCACCGAGTCTTCTGTCTAGAAGGGTTGCTAAGTTTTGAGAAAATGCCAGTCCTTATAAATAGTTTTTGTAGTTTTTGTAAGATTTTGACAGCCTACCAATTAGAAAAAATGACATACCCATTGTGATCCATCCATATCTTGCATATTTCTCCAGCTTGTTCCTTCGATCAGCTTCAAACAGTTAAGTAATTGCATATTTTAAATACAACATATTATTAAAAATGTAACATTTTCCATTTAAGTGACTCCTGAAAATATAATTTCAATAACTACCACTTACAGTAGCTGATGGCTTGCAGATCCCCATTGTACTTTTTTGCAATATGTTATTTTTTACGCCTTCTCAACCAATTTATACTACTTCTCCAGAGCTTGTGCCGACAGGTAGAGTATCATTATAAAGAAACTCTGGTCACAATATTTTTCATTTTATAGTTTTAAACTTTTCTTTTGGTTGGAAAGAAAAGGGCACTGCTCATTAAAGGGATTCTATAGCTATGTAACATATTGTTTTGTCTTTAAATAGTACACAATTTTTAGGGGTGGTTAAGACTGAATATGTACATGGATACCAAATAAATTATCCCATCATTATCTATGAGCTAGATAAATACTGTGTAAACCAACACCACCTCCATTGTGCGCATTAGAGAATTGTTCTTCAATTTAATCAGTCTCTGTTATGCAGAAAAACAATACCTATCAAAATGCAATTCAATTTTATAAAAATGGAGGGTGGCCCCTCAACATAATTTAATTTAGTGGGCCAAAGGAATCCCAGACAAAGATATAGTCCCTGGTATTCAATAATATGTATAAAGAAGGAATAGGATTGTCTCTCCAGTTTTACCTATTGAGGGCACAGATGTGAAATTTTGATTCATAGAGAAGTTATTCTCCACGAAATGAACATCTCTTATTATGTTCTAGGGTTTCTAAAGACCTCAGAACATAATAAATATAAGATGTAAAAAATAAGAAAACATATTCACACTCACTTTACCGCTCATCTCTTTGGCCCTTCCACTCCTCACCATCACCCATCTTGTCCTCATCTCTGTGAAATCCATGCCGGTGCCGATCTCCTCTACTCCTAATTCGCTCGTTGGCCAACGAAGACTGTCTATTCGGTAGCCTTGCTTTATTCCTGGGACTTCATGCTCTGGCCAGTCCAGAAACTATGGAGTAAATTCTGTTCTTTGGGGTTTCTTCCTGCTGTCAGCACTAGGTGGGGCTGTGCATTACTTAAACCCCTGAGAATCAGTTCCTTCTGCCAATTAGTTCTACTTTCCTGGACTATAGCTCTGATTTGTGCTACTGTTGTTTTAGCCTTGTTTTATACCATTCTCTGATCTAGGTTTGTATTTTGACCACCCATTTGCTTTCTGATTTTGTCTCTGGAGTGACCTCTTGGTTTCACCTCACTCCACCAGGCAGCTTACTCTGGCTCCAGCGCAATCTAGGTTTGTATTTTGACCACCCATTTGCTTTCTGATTTTATCTCTGGAGTGACCTCTTGCTTTCACCTCACTCCACCAGGCAGCTTACTCTGGCCCCAGCGCAGTGTAAATCTACATACCTGTACAGGTGTTAAAGGGTGAAGACCAGGGCAACCCCTGGAATCTGATTAATAGAATGGCTTGCACTAAGCCTGTTCATGGAAGTTCTTTTAACAACTTCCACAAACAGTGCTATCATGACAATCACATCTTCTTATTACAGCTGATTGCCCTGAAATCCCAGGCTCTTCACACTAGACCAGGACTTTCAGTTATTATAAGGTCGGTGACTGTGCTGTGCAAGCGAATGCAGGGTCATAACATCCTGATACCATGACTAGCGTTGAGAGAATTTGTTCGGCATTTCAAATTCGTGCTCATGTTCGGGGTTCCGGCTTGTTCGCTCCAGATAACATCTGCGTGACAGCGTGGCAAATCAGGAATGTTCGTGGGTGGAGCTGATTTCTTGGCGCGAACAAGCCGGAACCCAGAAAACGAATTTGAAATGAAGAACAAATTCACTCAACACTAATCATGACCTAAAATTTCAACACCAGCGACAGTGATAACAAGATGAAAACAAGGTACAAAAAAGAAAGAGCAGCACTCACCATTAGAGATGAGCATTGTTCTACTCGAACTGTTCGCCAATCTCAAATTCGAGCTGTTTTGGGCGGTGTTCGAGCCGTTCGGCGAACACGAACAATTTGAGAAAAATTCGGCTGTTCGAGGTTATGTTCGATAACTGTTCGTGCACCAAAATCATAACTGGATTTTTTCTCAGTATTGATGAAAATTAATGTTAATACGCAGTTTGAGTGTACAGCGGGGTGGGGGGAGGGGCAGGGGATGGATTTCTGCAGGAATAATGAAGATCTCCATTTTTTTTTCTCTTTCCCGCATTTACAGTGGGGAGGTGCAATCTGTCAGCCTATCAGCAGCGCACACACGGAGCGAAGTGCTTTTTTTCACACAAGCAAGGGCATGTGTCATTGGCAGTGTATGTCACATGTCCTTGCCCTATAAGACCAAGCCATTTTCCCCGTCGCCACCATTTTCTCACTGCTGCAGCTACGTGTTAGACGGCACCGCTGTTGCTGTGTGCGCTATACCTTGTTAATTTCAAGCCAATTTTCGCACAAATCTACAGATAGCTTGGGAGTAGGGAATAGTTGTGATTGCAGTCCTTTTAAGGACTAGGTTACAGCATTTCCTACGACTTTTATCAGGCAGGTCTGTGCTGTTAAATAGATAGGTTGTGGGAGTAAAGACTAATTGTAATTGGAGTCCTTTTCAGGACTAGGTTACATCAGTTCCTATCAGGTTTTGCCAGGCAGGTCTGTGCCAGTGCTGTGCAAGTTTTTTTCACAGCATTTGGCTGAATCTAGCAAAGCTAATCCTTTTTGGCCTATTGCAGAGTGTGTTAGTCAGTGGAGTAGCCTATCTGTGTTGCAAGATATACCACCTGTGTATAGAATACCAATTTTTTTACTGCACCTAGTGAAGTAAAATCTTTTGGGCATAGCATCATTCTATTAGTCCATCTATACTGACCTCCATCAGGTTGCAAATTGAATATAATTTTTTTCTGCATCTAGCTCTGGAAAAATATTGGGCTTCTAGCTGTGTGTGGGACTTGTTGTATTAGTCCATCTATACTGACCTCCATCAGGTTGCAAACTGAATATATTTTTTTCTGCATCTACCTCTGAAAAAATATTGGGCTTCTAGCTGTGTGTGGGACTTGTTCTATTAATCCATCTATACAGACCTCCATCAGGTTGCAAACTGAATATATTTTTTTCTGCATCTACCTCTGAAAAAATATTGGGCTTCTAGCTGTGTGTGGGACTTGTTGTATTAGTCCATCTATACTGACCTCCATCAGGTTGCAAACTGAATATATTTTTTTCTGCATCTACCTCTGAAAAAATATTGGGCTTCTAGCTGTGTGTGGGACTTGTTCTATTAATCCATCTATACAGACCTCCATCAGGTTGCAAACTGAATATATTTTTTTCTGCAACTACCTCTGAAAAAATATTGGGCTTCTAGCTGTGTGTGGAACTTGTTGTATTAGTCCATCTATACTGACCTCCATCAGGTTGCAAACTGAATATATTTTTTTCTGCATCTACCTCTGAAAAAATATTGGGCTTCTAGCTGTGTGTGGGACTTGTTCTATTAATCCATCTATACAGACCTCCATCAGGTTGCAAACTGAATATATTTTTTTCTGCATCTACCTCTGAAAAAATATATGGCCTTCTAGTAGTGTGTGGGACTTTCTCTATTAGTCCATCTATACTGACCTCCATCAGGTTGTAAACTGAATATAACTTTTTTCTGCATCTAGCTCTGAAAAAATATTTGGCCTTCTAGCAGTGTGTGGGACTTTCTCTATTAGTCCATCTATACTGACCTCCATCAGGATGCAAATTAAAAATAATTTTTATCTGCATCTACAGTACCTCTGAAAAAATATTTGGGCTTCTAGCTGTGTGTGGGACTTGTTCTATTAGTCCATCTATACTGACCTCCATCAGGTTGCAAACTGAATATATTTTTTTCTGCATCTACCTCTGAAAAAATATTGGGCTTCTAGCTGTGTGTGGGACTTGTAGTATTAGTCCATCTATACTGACCTCCATCAGGTTGCAAATTAAAAATAATTTTTATCTGCATCTACAGTACCTCTGAAAAAATATTTGGGCTTCTAGCTGTGTGTGGGACTTGTTCTATTAGTCCATCTATACTGACCTCCATCAGGTTGCAAATTTAATATAATTTTTATCTGCATCTAGCTCTGAAAAAATATTTGGCCTTCTAGCAGTGTGTGGGACTTTCTCTGTTAGTCCATCTATACTGACCTCCATCAGGTTGCAAATTAAAAATAATTTTTATCTGCATCTAGCTCTGAAAAAATATTTGGCCTTCTAGCAGTGTGTGGGACTTTCTCTATTAGTCCATCTATACTGACCTCCATCAGGTTGCAAATTAAAAATAATTTTTATCTGCATCTACAGTACCTCTGAAAAAATATTTGGGCTTCTAGCTGTGTGTGGGACTTGTTCTATTAGTCCATCTATACTGACCTCCATCAGGTTGCAAATTGAATATAATTTTTATCTGCATCTAGCTCTGAAAAAATATTTGGCCTTCTAGCTGTGTGTGGGACTTTCTCTATTATTCCATCTATACTGACCTCCATCAGGTTGCAAATTAAAAATAATTTTTATCTGCATCTACCTCTGAAAAAATATTTGGGCTTCTAGCTGTGTGTGGGACTTGTTCTATTAATCCATCTATACAGACCTCCATCAGGTTGCAAACTGAATATAATTTTTTTCTGCATCTAGCTCTGAAAAAATATTGGGCTTGTAGCTGTGTGTGGGACTTGTTCTATTAATCCATCTATACAGACCTCCATCAGGTTACAAACTGAATAAAAAAATTTTCTGCATCTACCTCTGAAAAAATATCTGGGCTTCTAGCTGTGTGTGGGACTTGTTCTATTAGTCCATCTATACTGACCTCCATCAGGTTGCAAATTGAATATAATTTTTTTCTGCATCTAACCCAGCCAATAGTTTTGGCCTAATACCACAGTTTGGCCACTCAGCTCTGCTCGGTTCCCATCCATTGTTTTTTTGTGCAAACAACTCCAGAGTTGTGAATTAGTTAACCACCTAAATGAGTGGAAAAAGGCCTGCTGCTGGTGGAAAGGGGAATAGGCATGTTGGGAAGGGGAAAAAAGGTTGTGTCCGTGGGGTAGGTGTTAAAGCAACAGTAACATCTGCAGAAGAAAGACCATCTTCCAGCCAAACTAAAATGTCTACTTCTTTTAGCGGACAATGTGATAAGATCCCTTTCTTACGGCCACGCCAATCGCTACAAATTCCAGATGAGGCACAAAAACAGCAGGTGCTTCAACGGATATCAAGTGCTCCTTTAAGTGGGCTCTCCTCCACATCAACTTCAACATCACAAATACTCCAGTCCTCAAAGGTGTCACCCCAATCGCACTTGCTTCCTCACAGCTCCCAAATCTCCAGCTGCCCGTCTGAGTATGAGGTAGAACAGATGGTTGAGTCTGCAGAGCTGTTTACTCATACTATAGCCTGGGAATCAGAGGTCGACTCCAGCGCTTCTGGGAATCCAGACGAGGAAATGATCTGCACTGATGCCCAGAATCTTTATGAGTCGGATCCAGGACCAGACGCAGAAGGTTCTGACCATAATGTAGACCCTCATTCCCAAACTGTAACTCCTGTTGGTGGAGACAATGAGGAAGACGATGATAAGACTCAAATACCTGATTGGAGCGACAACTTTAGTTTTTTGTCAGGGCAGGAACTGGTTGGCTCTGAGGACGACGGGTGTGATAACGCACAGGGTGATGATGATGAGGTTGGAGATCCCACTTACTGTCAGCCCACAGTCAGCCAAGAGATGAGGTCAGCAGAGGAGGTGGAGGAAGATGCTAGTGACGACGAGGTCAGGTTGCGCCTTCCTGGACAGAGACGTAGTACTGGAAGCACGTCAACAACTGCATCCTCAAACACAACTCTGCCTCTCACCACAAGTCGTGGTGGCTCTTCAGGTCGCATGGGTGCTAAGCCTTGCATAGCCTGGGTATTTTTTCAGATCGATAAAGATGACCCAACTCGTGTTATCTGTAACATTTGTCAGCAAAAGCTAAGTAGAGGCCAAAAAATACATAGTTTGAGTACTTCATGCATGAACCGGCACATGGACATGAAGCATAAGTTGCAGTGGCAAGCTCAGTGTGCTACAATGCGGCCTAGCCGGCCGGGCCAACCACCGTCTGCCATATCTTGTGCATCCGCGGCCTCTTCATCCTCTGTGACTGGGGGGAAAGCAGTCACACCTATTTTGGGGCGCAGACCTGCCACCTCTTTACCCGCAACAGCCAGCGTGATTGGCAGGTCATCATTTTCTTTGGAGGTGGTAACACCAGCTGGTGTTGAGCGCTGTCCGACATCGATAGCACCACCTTTGGATCAAGGCAACCTAACATGTCCGCCTGCATCTTCCTCACAGACCGGCAGTTTGCCGGGGACACCCTTATCAACCCCGTCTAAGCACAATAGCCAGCCCTCGGTCCCTCAGATGTGGACAAGTAAAAGACCATTTCCTCCTAGCCATGAGAAAGCTAAGAGGTTGAATTTCACCATCTGCAAGCTCTTGGCTACAGAAATGCTGCCTTTCCGCCTGGTGGACACAGAGGATTTTCGAGACCTTATGTCCGTCGCAGTGCCCCAGTACCAGATGCCCAGTCGGCACTACTTCTCAAAGAAAGGTGTGCCTGCGCTCCACCAGCATGTCGCACACAACATCACCGCTTCTTTGAGAAACTCTGTGTGTGACAGGGTGCATTTCACCACAGACACTTGGACGAGTAGGCATGGACAGGGGCGTTACATGTCGCTGACTGGGCACTGGGTAACTATGGTGACAGCAGGACAAGGGGCTGCTGTCCAAGTCTTGCCGTCCCCACGAGTTGTGCGTCAATCCTCTTTATGTCAAAGTTCCTCCACTGCTTCTGCCTCCTCAACCTCCTATCGGTCTTCCACCTGCACCCAAAGCCTGTCTGGTCATGCCACAAGCTTTCTAACTGCGCAGAAGGGATCCTGCACACCTCCTTACTATGCTGGCAGTAGGGCTCAACGTCATCAGGCGGTTTTTACATTGAAATGTCTGGGAAATGTGAGTCACACAGCTGAGGAGTTGTGGTCAGCTCTGCAGAACCAATTTCATGAATGGTTGTCTCCACTGGACCTGAAACCAGGGAAGGCCGTGTGCGACAATGCTGCAAACCTGGGTGCGGCCCTTCGCCGGGGCAATGTCACACACGTGCCTTGTATGGCTCACGTGTTGAACCTGGTTGTCCAGCAATTTTTAGCCCACTATCCCAGACTAGATGGCCTTCTGCAGAGGGCACGGTCGCTGTGTGCTCACTTCCGCCGTTCGCATCCCGCAGCTCAGCGACTTACATCTCTACAGAAGTCGTTGGGCCTGCCACTTCACCGGCTAAAATGCGATGTGCCTACCCGGTGGAATTCAACTCTGCACATGTTGCAGTGACTGTGGCAGAACCGACAAGCCCTGGTGCAATACGTTCTGACGTATAGCCTGGGCCAACGAGATCCAGAGGTGGGGCAAATCACGCTGGAGGAGTGGTCTCAGATCAGGGACCTATGCACCCTTCTGCACAGTTTTGAAATGGCGACGAAGATGTTTAGTGCTGACGATGCCATTATCAGCATGACTATTCCGGTGATTTACATGCTGGAGCACATGTTAAACAGAATTCGGAGTCAGGTGGTGGCACAAGAGGAGGTGGAGGAAGTAGAGGAGGAGGAGTTGTATGCGGAAGGGCTAACATCTGCAAGGTCCAGACGGTCGGCAGCACCAAGGCGGCAGGCATGTGAGGGTGGGGGAGATGGTTTTACCAGGGCGCATGGTAGCAGCCAAACTAGTGAGGAAGGTGCAGGAGCCCAGGAAGAAGTGGAGGACGAACTGATGGAAGACTCATCAGATGAGGGAGATCTTGATCACATTTCTGTTGTGCAAGGTTGGGGGGAGAGGACAGAGGAAGGAAGCATGATTGTTACCTCGCCACCAACACAACAGGGACTTGGTGCTCCTGGATGCGCAACACACATGAGTGCCTTCTTGCTGCACTACCTGCAACATGACCCTCGAATTGTGAGAATTAGAAATAATCCTAACTACTGGGTTGCCACACTGTTAGATCCCCGGTACAAAAGTAAATTTGCAGAAATTATTCCTGCCATAGAAAGGGATGCACACATGCAGGAGTATCAGCAGAGACTGTTGCAGAATCTTACATGTGCTTTTCCACAAAATACCAGTGGTGCACGTAGTGAATCT
Source organism: Phyllobates terribilis (assembly GCF_046119375.1). Taxonomy (NCBI): domain Eukaryota; kingdom Metazoa; phylum Chordata; class Amphibia; order Anura; family Dendrobatidae; genus Phyllobates; species Phyllobates terribilis. Next base: position 303,835,610 of record NW_027362768.1, on the reverse strand, counting down.
CACAGTTCCAACTTGCCAACCGTGGGACCGTCAAGTGTTCAGCACTCAAACCGTAACAGAACCACAGTATCTGCTGGTAACATCAATTTTGCGGAATCATTTCACCACTTTTTTAGCCCATCCTTTGCAAGGCCACAGGAGACAAGAAGTCTGACTCATAGTCAACGCGTAGAGACGATGGTACAGGAGTATCTCCAAGTAAACATTGAAGCCATGACTGTGTCACTGGACCCTTGCTCTTTTTGGGCTTCCAATCTGGATAAATGGCCGGAGCTAGCCACTTACGCCTTGGAGATCTTGTCATGCCCCGCAGCCAGCGTTCTGTCTGAACGTGTGTTCAGCGCTGCTGGTGGTGCGCTGACAGATAAGCGCACGCGGCTCTCCTCTGATAATGTAGACAGACTCACGTTCATAAAGATGAACAAATCATGGATCCGAAACGACTTTTCTACCCCTGTGTCATCCTGGGGAGAGTAAAAGCTTGATGATTGGTTAAAATCACCCTACCAACCGTTTTAAGCTTTCAAATTACTAATCATGTTTATCTGTATCTTGGCTGGAAAATAATTTGGGCTTTGTAGCAGTGTGCAGCACTGATTCTATTAGGTCATCTATAATAAGCTCCACCAGATTTAAAATTACTAATCATGTTTATCTGTATCTTGACTGGAAAATAATTTGGGCTTTGTAGCAGTGTGCAGCACTGATCCTATTAGGCCATCTATACTAAAGCTTCACCAGATTTAAAATTAATAATAATTTTTAGCTGCATCTAGCCCGGAAAATAATTTTGGGGCTCCGAGATGCGCAAGACACATAAGTGCCTTCTTGCTGCACTACCTGCAGCATGACCCTCATATTGTCAGAATTCGAAGTAATCATGACTACTGGGTTGCCACACTCTTAGATCCCCCAAACTTTTCGATCAACCTTTTCATTTTAATAAAGACCAAAAAAATGGTCATTTTTGAAATTATAAGCATTAGCAGGTTGTTAGAAACTGAAATCAAACAGTTTTCAACTCAAAACTTTATTCTAGGTGATGTTACATTTTCACATAGGACCCCTTGTTCGAAAGGAGCTTCTGAACTCTCTCGTCCATTCAATTTGTCAGGTTTTGGATGGTTTGTGCTTCAATTGTTTTGCATGAGGACAGAATACCCTCCCAGAGCTGTTGCTTAGATGTGAACTGCCTCCCGCCATCATAGACACTCCTTTTAATGATGCTCCAAAGGTTCTGAATGGGGTAGAGGTCAGGGGAGCATGGGGGTCACACCATAAGTTTGTCCCCTTTTATGCCCATATCAGCCAGAGATGCAGATGTTTTATGTGCAGCATGAGATGGTGCATTATCATGCAGAAAAATGATCTTGCTGTGAAATACACGGTTCTTCTTCTTGAACCATGGCAGGAAGTGCTTTTTGAGAAAATCCACATACATTATGGAGTTCATCTTTAGCGCCTTCAGGGATCCTAAAGGGGCCGACAATCTCTCTCCCCATGATTCCAGCCCAAAACATTACTCCACCTCCTCCTTGTTGGCGCTGTAGCCGTGTTTGCGTGGGGTGTCCATCAACCAGCCATCCTCCACTCCATCCATCTGGACCATCGAGCGCTGCACGGCACTCATCCGTGAACAAAACAGTTTTGAAATCAGTCTTCATGTAATGTTTGGCCCACTGGAGCCGTTTCTGCTTGTGTGAAGTGGATAGAGGAGGTCGACAGGATGGCGCATGCACAGCTGCAAACCTCTGAAGGACCCTGCATCTTGTTGTTCGGGGGACGTTGGAGGCACAAGCAGCTTCAAAAACTTGTCTGCTGCTAGGACAAGGCTTTTTTGCCGCTGCTCTTTCAACCTGACGTAATTGCCTGTAGGAAAGAGTCCTCAATTTGCCCTTATCAGCACGCACACGTGTGTACTGTGAATCAGCTACATACTTCTTGATTGCCAAGACACTTCATCCTGATCATCGCACAATGTTGATTGTAGTCATGCCTTGACCTAAACACTCCACAATTTGTTGCTTCTCAGCAGCCGACACATCCTTTTTCTTTCCCATTTTGGCAGAAAATGTAGGCTGCTTAATAATGTGAGACAGCCTTCTTAAGTAGTCTTGCCTTTCATTGGACACACCTGCCAAACTAATTAGCACAGGTGTCTGCAATTGCTTACAGTGATATAAAGAGCAGTGTACATGTGCTTTTCCACAAAACACCAGTGGTTCACATAGTGAATCTTACAGTTCTAACTTGCCAACCGTGGTCTGTATGGAGTTGTTCAATAAAGGGCCCAAAATTAAGATAACATAGATGGGAGAGGTCTCTATGAATAGGAATTCCTAAGTATTTGATACCCTGTGAGGGCCAGGCAAAGGGAAAGTTGGACTGGATGGAATCCTATATGGATTTGGGGAGGGAGACATCGAGGGCCTCAGACTTCGCTGCATTGATTTTAAAATTTGACCATGTAACAAAGTGATCTATTTCAGCCATAACAGCATGGATGGATATATGTGATTGAGTGATATATACTAGGACATCATCAGCAAATAGAGAGCACTTGTACTCGGTGCCTCCCACCTCAATCCACCTAATATTGGGGTTATGGCGAATTGATGAGAGCAGGTGCTCCGTCACTAGGATGTATAAGAGAGGGGACAGAGAACATCCCTGCCTTGTCCCATTGGTGATTGTGAAAGGTGATGAAAATGTTCTGACGCGCCCCCTGGGCCTTGGGACACCCGGAGCCGGACCCTTTTTGGTGGATGCTGGTGGTTGTAGTCTCCGTGGCGGCGACCCGGTTCCGTGGCTCAGGGCGGTCAAACCAGTGGCGGAACTATTTATGTGGTTTTGATGTTTAAATGTCCGACTACGCCACCCGTGGATTGCGGTCAGAGTGAACCGCCGCTCCAGGGCAGACCGCTGAGGCTGGTGTTGTGAGTGCAGCAGAGCGTAGCATAACTCCCCACGGGAGGAGTATAGCCTCAAGGCAGTGTATGCGGAGGATGGGGGTGATGGTGCAGGGCAGCAGCAGTAACGACACGGAGTCAGTGATGCAGTCCAGGGCCTTTACTCACAGTTCTTATTATCCAAACCACGTCTGCAGGTAAGGGCTGCCCACGTCGTACTGTGCTCACCAGGTGAGGGGCTCAGACAACTCCCAGATAACTTTGGAGCGCTTCACATGACCCCCTTTGTGTGTCCTTTGTCTGGCCTTTCTTACCAACCCTTCTGTCCGGCTGCCTCGGGCCTACTCTTGGTAAACTTGGCGCCAGTTTCCCTGACCCTATGTGGTGCCTTCCTAGCGGGTGTAGCGAGGGGCTGCGCCAGATAAAATGTCACAGCCTCCTGTTTCTAGCTGAGGGTCGTTTCCTGCCTCCACTAGTTTCGGGGACCGGTCTCCCCCTTTGGCCTGACCCCTCCACGCAGGTGGATTCGGGCGTGCGGTGGCGACTCGCCCGTCCGCACCCCTGGGATCCCTTCTTTCCTCGTTCCTGGAGCCTTCTCCGCTCCTCTTCCTTCCTTCTCCCTCTTCCAGGCCTGGGCCTCTGTTACTAGGCCCGCCTCCGGAGCAGAGCTCATGCAGAGCCCCTGCTCCCTGCCACTTCTGCTCAGACTTCTCTGCACTGAACTAAGATGGTGCCCACCTTTTATACTCCCTTCTCAATGCACCCAGGAACTGCTTCCTCCCTGCTCCTGCACTACAGGGTTCCCCTTCCTCAGTGTTCACTCCCCCCACTCCAGCCAGGGACAGGGACTGTCGTGCCCATCTCAGGGGCATATTGGTCGCCCTGCCCCACGGCAATGTGGTGTAATGCATGCAGGTGTTGGGTCCTGATCCACACTACATCCTTACCTGAGAGTGAGATATCACACCTCTGGGTGAGGTGTAATACCTCTGTAGCAACCGAGCCCTCAGGGTGCTACAGTTCCATTTATCTTCAGCCTAGGTGACGTATTGCGATACAGGGCTGTGATTTTGGCTATAAAAGGGTCCCCTAGACCCCTACCCCAAGTTTTTAAGAGAATCATATATGGCGTGCCAGGAGACTCTATGGAATGCTTTCCCAGCATCCAACGAGAGTATCTAATTACAAATTTTTAACTGCATCTAGCCCAGGAAATACTTTGTGCCTAGTAGCAGTGTCTGCTAGTCAGCGGATTATCCCAGCTGTTAAGCAAGCTACACCACCTGTAGTTTGGACACTTAATTTTTTCAAAGGAAATGCTTCGGGACCACGGGATACTCAGTGAAGAGCATCAGGAGGCACCCCAAGGCATAGGGGCTGGGCCTGGCAGTAGGATGCCTTGCGGTGGACAGCCGAGCTCGATCCTTATAAAAGCTTTTTAACTGCAGCAGCTTTAGTGGACGCTACTGGAGCTGGAATTACGCGGCTGCTGGCATGAGACTTGCCCTCCAATAGATCCTTGTAAATGGATTTAAAGTGTATTCATTCAAATTAGAGAGACAATTTAAATTAAAAAGCTTAGAGCTGCCTCCACCACAGGGGGGCTCGCTCGACCCACCAGCGGACAGGCACCAGTATTGGGAGAGGGGGGCTGGCCGTCAGGGTTCACCGCGGCTCTGGCACAAACCCGGCGACGCGGAGGTGGCACGGGCAGGAGCGGACTGAACGTGTCGGCTTCTCACTTTTTGGATTTTAGAAGGGCATGACATGCCTATATCTGTGTCTCCCCCTCCTTTTACTCCTCCACCTCTTTTCTTTTCGCATGACTATATGTACTTGTCACTTTTCCATGTGTTAGTTGTGTCTTCTGAGCAGTTTGTCAGCTTTTGGACACCTTTGAAGGTGTTTTCTATGTGTTTCTATGTGTTTTTGTTTGCCTGCCATTGGTTTTAACGGTGTTCGAAGGTGTTCGACGAACAGTTCGACGAACAGTTCGGCGAACACACGGGTGTTCGACGAACCGAACCGAACTCGAACACTGCGGGGGTGGCTCAACACTACTCACCATTCATTATATACAAAAATTAAAACGTCCTTTATTCCATCAGTCTTTGGGACATCTATGCGGCAGGCAGAGGGATAAGACGAGTGCTCATGAACTACGGCAGTTTCGCGCTCTTCTAGCACTTCTACGGGTCCTGGTGTCTCCATGAGCACTCCTCTTATCCCTCTGCCTTCTATCATTTAATAATCATTACTATATCCAAGCTTTGAACCAATATAATTAAGTACAAAGTACCTGCAAGAAAGCTTCTCAAAATCCAAGAGTTTTACAACATAGCAAAAATGTTTGAAACTGAATGTGAAGGACGGACTAATCAGTAATCGATAAATTGTTGGTTTAAGGTTTTTCACTCAAGAAGGTTACAACACTTGAAAGAACATTATATCATTTTATGATTTACTCACTTGGCCAGTTTATTATGAACACCATTTACCCTCATATAACTTTAGATCCTTAGCATACTGGCCTCAATTCATCAAGACTGGCATTTTTTACACCAGACTTGATGAAAAAGCATACTGACACTGGTATTGATGACAAAGCATGCTTCTGATGCATTAAGAGAAGCACCCCTCTTAATAAACCCAGCACGTCTGAAAAGTAGTGTGCGCGCCTGTGGATGCCTCACTACAAATCTTACTCCAGTCTAGATTGCTGTATATTAAAGGGTTCATAACTGGCTAAAGATGCCCATTCACCTTAGAGAGCTGTTGGCCACATCTCTCCTGAATTCCCCTTACAAGCTTAGTTATGAGGGAATCAGGAGAGATAATATCTGTAGAAAATTATGGCGCCGTAGCTTTTAAAGACTTTGGCGGACACATGTAACCATGCCCCATCTCGCCCATGCTCTGGCACATAAACACCAATATTTTTGCCCAACTTTTGATTTTCACAAAATTATTGCAACTTATTAAGGTATTTTATAACAGAATTTTGTAACAGAATTCTGGACTTAATGAACTGACCCCTATAAGCTCATGCATAAAAAAATACATTTTTCACCGAAATAAAAGTTTCAACATAATTAACTTTGGTAATTTACTGAAAATACAAGACATTGGCAATCTCCAATTTCTCTATGCTGTCAGGTGATTCACATCTGTACTTTGAGCAGCATGAATCAATTAGCCTCCATTATTACAAATATCTACGTATTAATCTGAAACATTGCAGTATTTGAGACAATACATACTAGAAGGTGGGAATAATGTAACCTGTCTCTGATTCATGCTGCCTCAGTGTTGGCAAGCATGAGTCACTTGACGGTTCCCTTTAAAGGGGTTGTCCATTTAGAAACACTGAATCTAAGGAGAACTAGAAAGGTTGTGATGAAATACAAATGTAGAGGTATTTTGTAGCAAGAGTTTTTTTTAGGAGTTTAGAAGTTTTGATGCTTAACTAGATCTGAGTACAGCTTTTCATGAACTTGCCACTCAGACAGTCTCTAATACCAGTGCAAAAAGGACATTATGGCATTTAAAAACAAATGACCCTCTCACTATAAATGAAATACAAATCCTTCCTAATTTGGGTGGGGATAAAAATTAGTGAATGTATTAAAGTGGAATTGAATTCTCCTCTAAAAATTTGTACTTTCCAAAATATGGATTTTTTTAATTTGCTCCTCGAAAATTCAGCAATATAACAGCGAGCTATGGCCACCATTTTGCTAAACCATAGAGAGTAGGCAAAAGGTTAAAGAAACTAATAATACTCACCTCACTGCTCTCTTGTCCTCCAAATCCCGTTGTCCAGTTCTCGTGCCTCTTCTTTTCGCCTTACCCAGTCAATTGCATCTTCTTTGACTTTCTTCACTCTAGACCAAGACCTCTGGCTCTACCAGGCATCTGATGTGACTGTATGCTGTGCTCTTTTGGCACACTTTGAGACTGATATACGTACACAAAGGTGCTGAATTGGTATCTGGCAAGGCACGTCGTAACGTCAAGACATTCACCACGACGGTATGGCATATAGTGACATCAGAGACCTGATTCAGTCGGAAGTACTAGCCCATAGTGAAAAAGGCTGAAGAAGATGCACGAGACCAGGGAAGGTAAAAAGAAGAGGAAAGAAGAATCAGATGACGGGCGCCTGGAAGATCTGATTGAGTTGGAAGTCCCTGCCCAAAGTGAAAAAAGTCAAAGAAGATGCGCAACACCAGGTAAGGTTAAAAAAAAGGAAAGAAGGATTAGATGACATGCTGCTGGGGATGCAGGACAAGTGAGTGGTGGTGTGGGTATTATATATTCATTCATTTTAAATCCTATGTTTATTATGCTCTGGGTTCTGGATAGACCTCAGAACATAATAAGGAACATTCAATTTGCGGCAAACAACTTTGATGTGAATTGAATTTCCCTGTAAAATCCGTGCGGTTTGTCAAATTTGAATCTTGGTAATTTCGATCATCCATAGTTGGGGACTAATTATTTAACTGAATGTTTGGCTAAAGAGAGTTTTACATTCACCAATAAGATAATGGAAGGAGTATAAAATCAATTGCCAAAAAATAACAGCTTCACACATCTAATTCTGATTTGGAGGTGTACAATTGTGACAAACCAGTTTACGAGACCAAAACAAGAAGAGTGAAATGACATAACTGATTTCTATTTATGAGAAACCTTCATGCATTTCTATTATGGATTTAGTTAAGTAATTTTATGGCAACCATTTTTCCAGTAGTCAAGATTTCTAATTGCATAGGATCAATAGAGCACTAGGGAGTCGGGACCAATATGTGTTTGTTAAAATAAGGACCTAAAAAGTGCTGAATAACTAAATAGATAAAAAAAGAAATAGTACAGTTTTGAACCACTGGTGAAAGTTCTTTAAAGTCTTGACCTACTTTAATTGCCCTGATATAACAAGAAAAAGCATGTGATTGGTAGATCAGAGGACTGCATAGTGCTAAATTTCAGTGGGGAAGCAAGACATAAAGCACAGTTTTGGACAAGATTGACTGATTTGCATAGACAATTGAAGATGAGTAGTGCAAAATGCGCCTCGAAGAGCAAGAAAATAAAACTGGGCTTGAAGAAAGTTTCTGGACTTGTCTGGATAGTCTAACAGCAAACTGGACTAGACTGAATCAGATGAAATTACTAGATAGACTAATTGGCCAATACATAGTATGTACTGTGTAAAAGGCACAGACAGTAATGGCATAGGTGATTTAATCAAAAAATGAAATGCGTTACAAAATGCTTGATTCATGTGAAGCACAGTAATATCTGCAAAGGAAAAGACACCTAGGCAGTCATAAGCACAGACAGTGGGTTAAATGATGGAAAATATCACACCCAAAACAACAGAGACTAAATTTCAATTTGTTTTTAATTTGGTGCCAGCCATGAGACAGTGTATGGAAAAGAAAGTATCTATTTTGTCTAGCAAGTTTTGCCTAATTTATGATGCCTCATTTGCTAAATTTGATAAATTTAGTGCACCCTCTGTCCTTCTCACAATTTGTATATGAAACAATTGATCTTACTTTAATCTTACCCTATAATGAATTAGGTCATGCTTAGTGATGAACGAACATGCTCGGTGATACTCGGATATCACTCGAGTATCTGGGTGCTCAGATGTGCTCATTACTCAACGAGCATTGGGCGGTGCTCGATTTCAAACTCGAATCCCTGCCCCGCATGTTTGGCGCCTGTTACACAGCCAATAAGCATGCAGTATTGCCTGCGAGTCACTGTAATACCGTAGCCATCTTGGTAGTGGCTTTACCGTGCTTGGCTGGCCATCTAATATCATCAAGGATTATTAAAGAACAGGCGCCGCCCGGCTCTGCACACTGACGCCGTTACACAGCCCTGTGACAGTTCGCATTGGAAAGAGAGAATGCTTGTCCACGCGTATGTGTGCACAGTATTACAAATCAGAGTCCTGATTCATGCAAGTGCTGAAGCAGAACCATACTAAGAGCCCTTGTCAGGGCTAATTCTTTGCTTTGCTGTTTGTATCACATACATTCTGCATTTAGTCTAGGGAGGGAGAAATAGTCGCAGGAGCAGGGAGAGTGTCAGAATACAGTCTGTAGGCAGGGATTAGGGCTGTGGAGTTAGTTGCCAAATATATAGCTGCGGCTTTTTTTTTGGCGGGGGGTGAAAAAAATGTGGTATATTTTGATCCATGGAGTATTAGCTGCTTTGTGGTACTCTTTTGTGTTATATAACACCCCAAAAAAGCATTAAAAAAATTAATGAGTAAAAATTTTTACCCATACACTATTCCTTGTTCTGGTATACATTGGTATGATATATAACACTCCAAAAAAGCATTTAAAAATTTGGCAGGGTTAAATTTATCACCCATACAGTATTCCATGGTCTAGAGTAGATTTCTGTGATACATACAGTACTACTCCAAAAAAAGCATTAACATTTTTTGCTGGATTACATTTTTCACCCACACACTATTCCATGATCTTGGGTACATTTCTGTGATATAAAATCTGAAAAAAAGTGTTAAAAAATGTCTCTGCCATAGAGTGCTACATCATCTGGGGTACATTTCTGTGATATCTAACACTCCAAAAAAGCGTTACAAA